>NC_071522.1:11473750-14225000 GCF_027887155.1 Malaclemys terrapin pileata
TTGCGGATGATACCAAACTGGGAGGGATTGCAACTGCTTTGGAGGACAGGGTCATAATTCAAAATGATCTGGACAAATTGGAGAAATGGTCTGAGTTAAACAGGATGAAGTTTATCAAAGACAAATGCAAAGTGCTCCACTTAGGAAAAAAAAAAATCAGTTTCACACATACAGAATGGGAAGAGACTGTCTAGGAAGGAGTACGGCAGAAAGGGATCTAGGGGTTATAGTGGACCACAAGCTAAATATGAGTCAACAGTGTGATGCTGTTGCAAAAAAAGCAAACATGACTCTGGGATGTATTAACAGGTGTGTTGCGAGCAAGACACGAGAAGTCATTCTTCCGCTCTACTCTGGTTAGGCCTCAGCTGGAGTATTGTGTCCAGTTCTGGGCATCGCATTTCAAGAAAGATGTGGAGAAATTGGAAAGGGTCCAGAGAAGAGCAACAAGAATGATTAAAGGTCTTGAGAACATGACCTATGAAGGAAGACTGAAAGAATTGGGTTTGTTTAGTTTGGAAAAGAGAAGAGTGAGAGGGGACATGATAGCAGTTTTCAGGTATCTAAAAGGGTGTCATAAGGAGGAGGGAGAAAACTTGTTCTATCCTTAGAGGCTAAGGTGAACAAGAAGCAATGGGCTTAAACTGCAGCAAGGGAGGTCTAGGTTGGACTTTAGGAAAAAGTTCCTAACTGTCAGGGTGGTTAAACACTGGAATAAATTGCCTAGGGAGGTTGTGGAATCTCCATCTCTGGAGATATTTAAGAGTAGGTTAGATAAATGTCTATCAGGGATGGTCTAGACAGTATTTGGTCCTGCCATGCAGGCAGGGGACTGGACTCAATGACCTCTCGAGGTCTCTTCCAGGCCTAGAATCTATGAATCTGTCTGCTTTTTAATGCATTTTTTAATTAATGGGGATACTTATGGCAAATGCTGAACTGGCAGATTGGGGCTTTAAAGTGCGACTGCTATAAAACAAACAAAGCCTGGGCAATGGTAATGCAAGCTGGCTATAGCACTGCTCTGCCAATGTGTCACTGATCCAGAGGGACCCTCTCTGGAGACAGGTCTCCATAGCCATTCAGTCCTCATTTTTTTCTGAGGGCACTGCTAATTAGCTTGCTAATTAGTGCCTCTTGCAGCAGTGCGTTCGCAATGTTCAACTAAAACACAGACCGTGACCACCAGCTGGTTTCACACAAGCCAAAACCACCAACTATGGCACTGAATTAGCCACTCCTGACCGGAGGGCTGCATTTGAATCCCACACCTAGAAGTGAAATGTGCTCTATCTCACTAATTTGGTCCATCAAGAACTGCTCCCTGGTCTCCTCATTTTAACCCTTTGATAATTTTTGATCATTTCTTGATTCCATATTTTGTTTTGCTTGTTATATTTTAATGTATTCTCTGCTATTGAACGTTTTAGATTGTGGTAATGGCTACAAGACAACCAGATCAAGGCTTTGTTGTTCCAGGTGCTGTATAAACATGCAATCAATGACAGTCTCACCCCAAAGGGCTTACATTCCCTTGTGTTGTCCTTCAGATTGTATCAAGCTGCTGTTAGCCATGATCTGAGCAGCAATTTCTCTTCATACAGGAAGATTTTCCCATGAGGGTTGCTTCACTTCAGCATTAGAGTTTTGCAAAAATTACAGTGGAACTATTTCACTCATCCCTCTTTAGCTTACACCCTTTTCTGGTCACATTTGAGCCCCATCTCACCGCTTTTAGGCCTCAATTCAGCAAGGCTCTTAAGTACATGCGTAACTTTAAGCATGTGAGTAGTTGCATTGGAGATGGGGGTGATTTTCAAAGTCAAATGGCAATGAGACATCCCACACCATTGAAAGTCAATAGGTGTTTGGCACTTAATTGCCCTTTTTGCCTTTGAAAGTCTCCCACCGGGCATACTCATATGCTCAAATTAGGAATGTGCTTAAGTACTTTTGCTGGATCGGGGCCATAATATCTGCAGGATGGAATTACTGTCTACACGATCAGCTTAACAGACAAAAGCTCAGGTTGAATTGCACACTAGCACCGTATACCTCCATGCCCATGCCTCCTCCCCAAATCAACAGTTAAGAAGGACAGTTGCTAGGGGATACCAAGGCCTGTGTCTTACCAAGTTTGAAAATCTTCCTGTTTGGCAACCCTGTGGGAATACCTCTTTCTGCAATGGTTAGGGAGGGGCCTTCAACCCAACTGCCTGGCAATAGGAGCAAGAGAATTTCCCACTCTTTAGGAAGATGGAGAGAAATGGTCTCAGAAAGCACCTATTGAAAAGTGATCTTTACCATCTTCCACTTAATATATTTTACTGGGACACAGAGGAATACATATGGAGTTTTATCTAGAGTATAATCCAACATTTTTTAGGAACTTGCTTATTCAACTTAATATAGAAGAGACACAAATACCCCTAAGTTGACGGTCATTGAGCAAAGACAAAGGAAATTAACTTTCGTCTCCCTCACCCCGTTGTGTCTTACAGTTTTAAGACAGCAAATACACCATAGATACATCTTACCTGGAGTATTACAGCATGTTGACACCTTCTCTGCAAGGCTCCCGGTCCCTGGCCCTTAAAGATATGGTCTCTCCCCATATGTCCTAAGGCTTTGTGTACTGGACCACCCCGAACTCTGAAAAGGCCTTGCCATGTGACACGGAGGTGTGACCAGTAGCTAGTACTGCCCTTAAGGGGCAGACTATCCTGTCACAGGTACCAACTGAGTCCATGGGCCCATTATTCTAGGCACTGTATGTAAACATAATAAAGCACAGTCCCTTCTCCCAAAGGACTTACAATCTAAGTGGATAAGACAATGTGTGGGAGAAAGGAATTATAATTATCCCCACTTCACAGACAGGGAACTGAGGCCCAGAGAGATAAAAGCCCTCATCCTGCAGAGACTTACTCACTTACTCCTGGGGTTTGCTGGGTTAGGCTCCACAGTCCCAGTTCTCATAATAAATACGAGCAGACTACTTCCATGCAACTAGACACCAAAGCCAGTTCACTCTCATCCATAGACCACCCCATCGGATGACCGGAAGAGGAAAGCTGTGTGAATTTCACTTTGTTGGCTCTGTAAGTGAGGTGTGGTTTGCCCCACTGTAGAATAGATTGAACGGGTTAGCCCCCCAGAATCCATTGAGAACCTGCCAAGCCCATCTGTGCTTCGAGTTAGCAGGAATCCATAGGGGGAAATTGTGTTTCTCCCTCATTCCCGTGTCACCACAATAAAGGACGGTGTTTCCCGCACTGACTCTTGCTTATCCCTGAATCTCCTCTAATGGTGATGGAGGCTACAGCATCGAGAGGTAAGGTAGAGTAGCATACATCCCCTGGAGCTGGATGGAGCACAATGCCCCGTCTTCTCCAGCCCTGGCCCTCACCCTGACACCTTCTTCTATGCATATCCCAGCCCCCTGAGGGGCTGCACAGGGTAGTCAGAGGGAGGAGGCTCCTGCAGGTGCAGTGGACTCTCCTTTCTATGTGAAAAAGGAAGAAATACACACTCACACAAACAGACATCTGTGTACAGGTCTAGGAAGCACAAGCTTGCCTCCAAGCACCAGATTTGTAATTGCTGCATTCAGCATTGCAGTGTCTAACTGATTGAGGATCCTAAATCTCATTTTTGAGAGGGATTTAGGCATTTAGGAGACAGAGTTTGTGCCTAAGTGCCTAAATCCCATTTGAATAGGAGATTTAGGATCCTCTATTAGGCATTAAAATGCTGAGCGTGGCAACACCTAAATAGCTTTAAAAATCTGGACCCCAGTGCCTAATCCTGTAGGTCTTCCTCAATCAAGACTCCTGTAGCAATAGGCTTAGGCAGGATGGTCAAGTGGCTAAGACTCTGGGACTTAGGAGATCCGACTTCAAATTCCTGGCTCAGCCACAAACTTCCCATGTGAATGTGGACAGGGCTTGTCCCAGAGTGGGATTTTTGCTGCACTGTAGTAATGCCCACATAGCAAAGCTGGTGTGCTGTAGATTCACAACCTGGCTTTCCAGCCAGGCAAGCAAGATGGGGCAATACTTCCCTTATTCTCAGGTCTATGGTGGTCGAAAGGGATCTTGTTACTTACATGCCCTTCCTGGGCCTGGCAAAAGGACAAACCATTCAAACCTGAGTGTGGGTACACGAGAATTATATGGCCCAACTTATCTGGTTTAGTAAATGGCCATTAATTGTAAAAGCACTAATGTCACATGACCAGATGGCTACAGCACTTTTGAATTGCTTCATTTCCATTTACAAGAAGAGAAATTACTCACCAAATTTTTAATTTAAAACATTTCCATCTCAGTAAACAGTTTATTTAATGAACACTATGTACAGCAAGTCAACAGCACTCAGCACACTAAATTGAAGCTATTTCTGTAGATAATAAAAACCAAGGAGGAGAGTCCTGGGATTATTATAATACATGATACTTTGTTAGTGTGGTGAGACAAGGTATATATCTCAGTAAACAAAAACAGGCAGCTCCTTACAATGGACTAACACCTAAAATTAAATGGAAAATACTGAAACCATGGCTCGGCAAAACATTTAAGCACATGCTTAAGGTTATACCTGCATTTAAGTCTCAAATTCTTATGTCTCGTTGAAGTTAATTAAATTTAAGTACCTAGGTAAGGTCCCAGTTTAAGAGAGACCTTAACCATTTGTGTAAGCCACTGGCCAACTCACTGACCAGTAAGTCAAACAAATCTCTCTACAGTGGCAGAATGTCTGTCTCTTTCTTCAGCGTTTTCCTTATTCAACAAAATAATTCAATGTCAATTCAACTCAAGACAAATCTTCCTGGGTTTCAGGAAGGAACTATAAAGTCTATGGACCTGCTGCTTGGCCTTTCCTAGAGCCTCTGCTCATTAAGAGTTCTAAGCCTTTTCTCTGGAAGTATCTCCTAACAGACCTTCTACCTGACTGGAGCAGAGACTTGCTGACCTTGCATCTCCCTCTCGGATTCAGCAGGTTCCCTTTGAGAGGAAGTGCTGCTTCCAAGCAGTTACATGATCCTTGGTCACCCAATTCACCTGGTCAGGCAGAGCCATAAAACAGGACACTGGTTCACATGCATGCCTCCCAGGACCAATGCCCTGCACTAATGGCATTAAGTCCATTCCTGTTCAGGAAACCACTTAACATCAGCTTAGTTCTCATGGACTCCCTCATTTTCCCCCCCCAGAATGGGTTGACTTCAATGGGGCTTAGGCACATGATCACGTTTTACTGAATAGGGATGCTTTCCTGAATCAAGACTTAAATGATTTACTAATCAAGGATGGCTCAATCAGCAAGGAGGTTATGTCCCTTTGGGATTTGCCATGATGATGAGAGACAGAAGCATGTGCTTAAAGTTAAGCATATGCTTAAATGCTTTGCTTAATCAGGGCCTTAAGAAACATTCTGAGAGATGATAAATTATGGGGACTATTTAACCATTTGACTACTGCTGACGCCAGCGCCTAGTACTGCTCCCTGCTCTTACATTGTTCAATTTACCAGATACACCCAAATGTCCCAATGGACTATCCATTTAATGTAACTTTGCAAAATTGTCATGAATCTTTTCCAGCTTGGACACAATCTACTAGCACACCCATTACCATTATCAAGATAACGAAAAGCAAATGTTATTTTATTTGCCCATCAAAAAAAATCCACCCTGGGTAAGCCAAGTAGAATTTTGCATATTTGCTTTAAGGGTGCGCAAAAGGACGTGGAGGTTGGGGTATAGGTGAAGATAGGGTTCCATTACCAAGGGTTCCATTACCAAAACAGAGAGTGGGATGATGTAGAATTCATTTCTATGTTATCATCACTGCCTTTCCCCCCCTTAAATTAAAGAGATATTTACACCTAGGACAATAACACCAGGGAAGCAAACTGGGAATATAGTCATTATCCTGTCATCCCGTTACACATGCCAAACGGATCATTTGTATCTCCTGATTGCAGACAGCTTAAAAGTTTTGATCTGTTTCTTAGGAGACAGCATGCAAAGAAACATCATTGTGGTTGGTTATTTAGTAATATGCTCCCCACTTTTTCTGTAAAGTTTATAAAGGCCATCCAAGTTTTAGCTGTGTATCTGCCCATGGGGAAGATATGAGTTTTCTATCAGTATCAAATCCCTCATAAGCATGTGCATAGGGATGCACTTCTAGTGAATGGTACCTTATGCCCTAAGTAGTCCCACTAAAGTCAACTGTACGTGACACAATCAAAATAAGCATGTTACAGTTTGTCCCTTAAGAATCTCCCCCTGTAACAAGGTGCACTCACCTCTCACGAGCACCCCCGGTTGAGTGTGTGTGTGCCTGCACTTTTTTCCTCAGTTTCCTCTGCTCATGGTGCCTCAGTTGGCCACTGCACTCTTCAGGCAGGTCTTCAGTGACTCAATCGTCCAGCCCAGTCACACTCTGTCCATGTGAGAAACAAACAACACCCTTCCAGTGTGCACAATCCAAGATGTCCTAGTGTCCTGGTTCAGTCTTCTAAAACACTCCAACAGGGCCCATTACAATGCCCTTACTTGGTCAAGCTCGGTTACAAGGCTCCTACTCTGGAATTGAGCAACACCCCAAGGGCATCTTCCCTGGGGACTGCTCTTCTCTACTTGAATCCACAGTGACGCCAGCCTTTTTGATGAACCATCCCTCTGAGATTCAGTTCGCTGACCACAGCTCCTCATTGAGTCAGTCCCAGTGGATCCCCCTTCCCTGGGGTGCCACAGTTCTAATTCCCTTCCTTAAGGCATAGCCACTTCCCCCCAGTGGCTAGTGAGGAGGCCCCAGTCCCACCCACTGCTCCAGCTCCCAACTCAGGGACTCTTCTAGTATAGCACACCCCACTGTGTCCCTTTATTAATTACTGCTCTACGTTTCCCTAGGCCACTTCCCCTTAGCCTGTCTTATTTCAATCCCAGCAGCCAGCCAGAAGCTCCTTTCTCACTCCCCTAGTCCCTGCCAGTAACTACCTGTTTTGGCCCTAGCAGCCAGACAGAAACACCTCTTTCTTCCCTGGTTCCTACCAGCAGCCAGCCCTCGCTCTAGCCTGGCAGCTTTTATATGGGCCTGCTGGGCCCTGATTGGCTGCTCCCTGAAGTCTCTCTCATTGGCTGCTTCCCCCTGTAGCCACTCTAGCCTGCTTGGAGGACCTCTCTATTGCTCCTTTCCTGGACAGGTGTGGCAGGACCCTGAAGCCTCCAGCAGGCAGGTCTGAGCATAGTCCACCCCATCACACTCCCACTGACTCCAATGGGCGTTAGCTCAATGCCTTACCTGGCTGCACTCTGCAACTGTTAGAAGAGACATATTGTTGAAACCATTGCTATTCTATACTAGAGTAATCAAGAGTGTTATCTGGGCATTCAGTAGTTATTATTATTAATCATTGTTGTTATTAATAGCAATGCAGGCATTTACTTAATGCCCATCATCATGGCATATTACAAGACTTATGTTGAGAAATCTAAGACCTCAATAGTGGAGGTAAAACTCTGCTCCCAGCAGTTTTACCAGTTGGCTCAGAAACGAAGGATAACTTTGGTTTGGAAGTCCGGGGGAGATGCAGGGCCAGTACAGCCATTTTGGCTGGCTGCAATGCCTTGCTAGGTGCCCCACCTTTGCAGCCTTATTCCTGCCCATTGTACACTGACTAGGTGTGGCTGTGCATAAGAGGGTCAGTGCTGGTTCAGGGAGTGTATGTAATCATCCGGATGTCACCCCCTTTTCCAAGCCTAACCAGAATGTGCCTTCAGGACCCCTATCACAGAGAACTGGCATAGCGGCCGCTGCAGGTGAGCTAGAGGAAACCAGAACGGGGGCAGAAAAATTCCACAGCTGACTTTAGCAGATCTGATGTTTTCCTATGTGGAGCACTGGCTAGAATTCGGCTCTAGGTATTTTCCAATTAAAAAAAAAAAAAGAAAAAAGGAGGGGGTCTTCCTTGATGGAAAGGTCCTGTAGAATGTAGTAGGGATGAAACCAAGTGATTGCTATAGAAATTGCTTAAAAAACCTACAAAATATTATTGGGAATGATGGCCTTTCTGCGGGTTATTTTGAATACTCTTATAGAATTCTAGAGCAAGGATAATATCCTATAATAAGATCCACAAAGCCCGTAGAAAAGACAATAGACAGGTTCTGAGCTGGTGTAAATCAATTTCACCAGCAGAGAATTTGGCTCATCGCTTGGCATTACGTTCTAAGAGGACGTTTCCATCAGGGTTTGGTAAGTGCCGAAATAAAGAGCCAAACATCTGTAAATAAAGAGAAAATGCAATTTCAGCTTGCAGGAGTGTAAAAAACAAAAAGTACTTAAAAGATTTTCAACCTGAACAAGTATCCTTCCGAGCCTGATGCTGCAGCCCAACTGGGTTATAAAGCTTGAGAATAATGGAAGTAACTTCACAGTCTGGAGTATAGTGATGGCTATAATTTTACATTGCAGATTTCTTATTCTGTTGATCTCCTTAGCTTGGATGCTTTAGAACAACTGAAATGGATGAAGATAAACAGTGTGATTGTTCGCCCTCGCCACAAAATTGCAGTTCTAGTGCCATAAATTGTGATCTCTATAGGATTAGAAGGAGCCTGCTTTTCAAAGAATTATTCTTGCGTTTTGTAAAAGCCACACGCTGCAATATATTTAATAGAATATCATTTTTATAACACAGCACTGAGAGACCTAAAGCATTTAGTAATAAACTGAGAGTAACTGCTGATTTGCCATTGCTGAAGCTGCGCTCATAACAACATTCAAAGTACCATATTCAATAATGGCTTTTCCTCACAACACATTGATTTGTGGTCTCTTCGTCGAAAAAGCTACCTGGCTTCTTAATGTCATGGGCATAAAAGTTGAGAACCGTTTGAACATTTGTTTCCTTTTTGCTTTCATTAGCTTGCACCTGTTATCTATCAGAGCATTATCCAGTCAAGCTCACGGTGTACTGGAAAAGAGTCTTCTCAAAAAAGGAGCTCTTTAATTTTACCTTCTTCATCATTTCACTATAGTTTCTACCTGGGACCCACATGTAGGTCAGTTTGATCTTTAAACTGGAGTACTTTGATTTTAATGAATATTAGCCCTCATATTTACCTAAGGGATTGTTGCCTATCAGCTTTGCATAGCAGCAGCACCTTTAAAAGCAAATAGACTCAGTGCAGAAGTTAAACACTGCAGCCTGCATGGAGGCAGGGGCGCTGGAACAATTTGAGCCATTGAATCAAATTGTAAATATGATGGAAACCACTTCAAGCCAGAGGGTGCAGCAGCACCCCCCACCACCCCTAGTTCCAGGACCTATGCATGGAGGGTTAAATCTGATGCTACTGAAGTTAACAGCAAATCTCCCATTGACTTCACTGGGACTAAGATTTGATGCTAAGAATTATGGTTTCTAATAACAACGAGGTACTATACAAGTGCCCAGTTCACACTTATATGCTACTACCCTTCAGCCAAGTATCTCAAGGTGCTTTCCAAAGACAGGTAAATATTATGAGCCCCACTACACAGATGAGGGTACAAATGTGCAAGTCCCCAGTCCAGCATTGAATTCAAAGTAAGCACTGGTCAGGGTAGTGTCCGAAATACAACCTAGGGCCCAGATCCTCAAAGGTATTTAGGAGCTTAACTCCACTTAACTTCCATAGATTTCAGGTGTCTCAATATCTTTGAGGATTTGGGCCTAAGGTCCTAATTCCCCACACAAGTTGATCCTGCCTCCCTTAATGACCAGTTTTAAGGACTGATCTAAAGCCCTTTGGAGTCTCTCAGCCTCTCCACTTGGGGGACACAATCCACATGGAGGAGGGGTCATAAAACAGGTTTTTCACAGGGTCATGACCACCTTCCCTTTCTTTATAGCTAGATGCATGGAAGGGGATAGTGGGGGCATCTCGACATATGTTTCTGTTGTAACATGAACTCAGAACATGGAAGAGGTTGAGAAGCCTTTGAGAAGTGGGCAGCATGGAAATGTAAGAATGTATGTTTATTTCTATTATATCCAAGTATGTTTTAAATGCATAGGGCCGGATCCTCAGCTGGTGTAAGTCAGCATAGTCAATGGAGCTACACCAGTTTACACCAGCTGTGGGCTTGGCTCTAATATTTTATTCTAAGACTATCATATGGACACGGCCATGTAGCCCCAGCCAGTCTATGCCAGCTTTCTAATGGAGCATTTCTGAGCAAAAACAGGTCTTGATCTTACCAAAGAGGTAAAATCCCATCCCAAATAGGAAAAATTAAAAGGGCACGAATGCACCACCTCAACTTCGCTGCAGCATTCAGAATGATCAAGAATCATAAAACCATATGCACTTAGCCAAATTAAAATATCAAATTTCAAATGGTGAACAAGACTAAATTCAAAGTAAGCCAAGAAATGTCACCCAAATGGAAAGTAGCTCTTCAAAGTTTCACACGAAAAGGAGGAATTATGCATTGCCCCAGGCAGGCCATAACAATTACAGCATGTGTTCACAGCTCAGGGGCCTCTGGCAGGAACAGGGCTGTTCTTCTTTAAGTCTCTAGTGTCACCCCACCCTGAAGACGGGAGTGGAGGTGCCATGAAACACCTCCTGTCTGAGATGGGACACATTATCACAAAGAGTCCTACCACATTGGCATGGGAAGGACAACATTATGGAAGGGGTACTCAAATGGCTCATTGATACTTAATATGGGCGATGTGCCCACGGCTTTATTATAGCATCTCAAATTCTATCTTTGACACTTCTATGCCCCCCATTACTGAAGTAGCTGAGCACCTCACAATCTTTACTGTATTTATCCTTACAACGCCCCTGTGAGTTAGGGAAATACTTTTATCCCCATTTTACAGGCAGGGAACTGAGGCATAGATGCACTAAATGACTTGCCTAAGGTCACAAAATTAGTCTATGGAAGAGCAGAGTTGAAGACTGGTCTCTCATGTCCCAGGCTAGTTCCCTAGCCACTGGGCCATCCTTCCTTGCTAGACCCCTTGTGTCAAATTTATGCCATGCAGAGGGCCAGAGCTAGGCCTTTGCACCACTTAAACCCTCTTATGTGGGCTTCAGATGGGTTTAAGTGGTATATAGACCTGTGTTGGCTCTTAGTCCACGGGAGAATTGTAAACTGAAGCAAAGTCCTAGCAACTGCTACAAGGAGAAGTGCGTAGTTATTCTTCCTAGCCATTCCCCCTTTTCCTGGAGCTGACATGCCAGTCAGGAAACCAAAATAAATCTTTCCCTGGCCATGAAGGAAGAACTTCTTCCCACAACATGGTTGATTTACAGGGCCGCCCAGAGGATGCAGGGGGCCTGGGGCAAAGCAATTTCAGGGGCCCCTTCCATAAAAAAAAGTTGCAATATTATAGTAACAAGTATTTGGAAATGTAAAAAATAACCAGTGAAATACATTCAAAAATTAATATTTAATACTTTGAAAATACACAAAATACATTATTTTAAAACATTAAATGCTTTAATGGTATGTATACATTTGCAATTACATAATGGGCTGTCGCTGGGTGATGGTAATGGTTGGTGCCAATGGGCTGTCGCTGCCTGGGGGTGACACTACTATTGCCCAGAGCTGGGTGGGGAGCTGGGCTCTGGGTTGGGGGATGCCCAGCTCAGAGGGGCTGGACTCGGAGCTGGGGATCAGGGCTGTGGGGTGATGGGGTCAGGGGGTGCCCAGTTCAGAGGGGCTGGGCTCGGAACTGGGGGTCAGGGTGGCGGGGGATGGGGTTAGGGGTGCCTGACTCAGAGGGGCTGGGCTCGGGACTGGGGGTCAGGGCTGGGGGGGGGAAATGGGGTTGGGAGGGTATCCAGTTCAGAGGGACTGGGCTCAGAACTGGGAGTCAGGGCGGTGGGGGGTGGGGTAAGGGGGGGCCCAGCTCAGAGGGGCTTACCATGCCACCTCCCCCCTCTCCCAGAGCCTCAGCAAGCCACGTCAAGGAGCTCCTGCCACTCGGCCCACCGGAGCTCGCAGCCCTGCCCTCTTACCACGCAGCTCCAAGCGGGAGGACCTCAGGCCCTGCCCAAGCCACGCTGCTGCAGCGCTGTCCAGGGCCGCTCCTGAAGGCGGCGCACGGAGGCGCCGGGGGAAGGCGGAGGCGGGGGGGGAGCCTCCAACATTCTCGTAGGGGCCCCTGCGGGGCCCAGGGCAAATTGCCCCACTTGCCCCCCCCCGGGCGGCCCTGTTGATTTATAAAGGGATGTTCCTCTTGTTGCACAATGAGGCTTTCCATTAAGGATGTGTGATCCCAGCTAGTGGCCCTGATGTTCCCTAGAAGCAAGCAGGGGTCTAATGGATGCTCACAACTCAGCTTGTTGGGGGAAGAGTCTCTCACTGCACCTGTAACTAGCAAGCTGCTGCTCATTACCACACTGTGATACAGGAGCAGGAATGCTATACAACAATGCGGGAGGACATGGTGACGGGGGAGGGGAAATCTTTACACATCATGACACTGGTGCAGCAGGATAATTGGAATTGATACTTCACATTACTTTTTACAAGTCTCTTCTGTAATAAAAGGACGGAATAACCCGATTTCTTGATGTGTGATTAAGATGTAAGCCCTGATTTCTGCCTATTGCAGGGTATCCTGGCTAAGCCTCTTTGACAAGCACTCATTTTTCAGATCAATGCTTGTTATTAGCTTGCATGGTTAGTTTTGTTCTTCTATTCAGAAGGGACGTTTGATGCATCCTGACAGCTTTATCCATATTTAAAAGTTACCGTTGGCAGATACATGGGTATAGGTTTACTCCTATTTCATCTGGCTTGTCAGCTGCTGAAAATTTATTGACAAATACCTACTAATAACCTGAGAGTGGGAAAAATCATATCCTCAGCTAAAAAGAAGGCACACACTACAGTTTTAGGAACCTTCCACAATATAGTATTGTCGCCCCACCCCCCACAATTTTAGTCCAAAGTTTTCAGACATAGGTAACATCAGTGGGATTCCCAGCTGTTCAGCACCACTTAAAGTCAGCCCACTAACTTAGGGCCCACATCCTCAAAAGGGATTTATGTGCCTTACTAGGAGGTCAACTTGATCCCTGAGGTAACTCCATGAGGTTGGTCTGATAGCTTGACATTCTCATATTACCTCATTTTTCCATGATGGGCTGGTTACTCACTCTTTAAAACTTTATTGGTATGACACACAGAAACTTGGAGGAGTTTTAGGGGTTCTGTCTGACCATCCCTGGAAATGTTTCCTTTATGTCCCTACCCTGTGTTGTAGCTTGAATGGAGTTTTTCCAACTGCTGGCTATAATTGATCCTAACCGTGGAGTCACCACAGCCAGCCTATGATGAGCTTGCTGTTAGGCATCTCAGAGGAATGGTGGCTATGAATCCACAGTCCAGTTTTTCCAGTGCACAGTTACAAGGCATGAACATTTTCTGGCCATCAGACCAACCTCATGGAGTTACCTCAGGGATCAACTTGACCCCATAGGCCAAAGTCTGAGCTAATGTTGCATTGAAATCAAAGGGTGCTAGAGCAGTTTAAGATTTGGCCCAGAGTTTCTAAAACATGCTTTGACTCCAACTGAATGTTAGCCTCTATTCTACCGCTTAACCCTGTTGGCATTTACGGTAGATAGTTTCAAAGGCATGAATTTAAGTTAGATTCCCAATGCCTGCTGAAATCAGAGAGTTCAAGTTACTGTTTAAAAGTTAATGGGAGTAAGACACATATTTGTGCCCTTGAAAACCTTCCCCTATATGGCTAAAGTTTACCAGGGAAACACCTGTCTGGGCTCCCATGGGAGTAAGGCACATAAATCTCACACTTTCTATTTTTTCCTACAAAGGGTTAGCATGGTTGGCTCAGGCAGGAGCCATTTGCAGTGTGAATAGTAACTGAAATTTTCCTTAGCTTCATATCCATTAAAACTGCCAGCTGTGTGTTGATCTCAGACAATATGTCTAGTTGGGTTGCTGGTCTGATGAAGAATTTCTCCAGTAAGAGTGACTTTCTCAAACTATGCAGTCTTAAGTGTAGAGGTAGAGGCTACAAAGCAGTCTTGATGCTAGCCATGCAGAGAGACATTGAAACAAACCCTACAAAATTTCTAAACAGGGTGTTTGATTGTTTTAACATCAGCAAAACAAACCCAAAGTGAAATAAATGTGGCACATAAAGTGTAAATATTATGTAGCTTAGACTGATGCATAACAGACTAATTACCTTGTTCTGCTATGAACATCTCAAGAGAGCAGATATCTTCACAGAGCATCTGCTTGATTGGGGAGAAATACATTTTTAAAAGAGTATTTTTTAGGACTAGCTGTAGTGATGATCAAATAGCAGCAGCACCATAAGGGGAAAAAACCCAACAACAAATGGTTTGAAAGGGTCTATAAATCTACTATCTGGCATATTGGTGGTATGTTATATATAGTAATGGTCAATCCTGAATAATAACTGAAAAATCAATTGTAGCAGTACCAATGACACTTCAGATAAATAAAGAATATAGAACTCTAAGAGATTACCTTACATACTGTATATACTGCTGCCCCAGATATAATCTGAATCACTTCATTTTCTGGCTATATATAAAAATCCTATCATTTACCAACTGGAAAACTGATCACAGACGATACATAAAAAAAGTTAGGAAATGAATCATACTCAAAACAGCAAATAAACAAACTTCTGCATGCAGTCCATGTGTTTGTGTGCCTGAAACCATGATCAGCAGAGGCACATGAATCTATAAAGAAGTGGGGGGGGGAAGGTTGTGTGTGTGAGAAACAGGAGTATCCCCCCATTAATGGGTTCAACTATTAGTTTCATTTAGAGAAATCATGCCACCAATGTATTCCCAGTGGCATGGTTTTGATTGGCAGGCCCACTGATTTCATAGTACACAATCTGCAACTGAGTGGCACATAAATGCAGTCTATAGCATGTCTATAAGGCCATTTAGCCGCCTAATAGGACAGACATCCTAAAGCATTTAATAGATTACATTTATAATAATTAGGTTGGAGTTGTGATGATGAATTTTGACAGCTGTAACTTCTGCATGGTTAGGATTTGATAGAATAATTGGATATTATCTTGCAATTCCTGTACTTTGCTTACAATAATTTAGTTTCTTATAAGCCCTAAAATAATTGAAATTAGTATTAGTATTCTGGCAACTGTATACCTTAGCTGTAGATACATAGCCAACAAATTTAAAAAATAGACCCATTGCAACTTACTGTAGAATGTTTCACTCTGCGTTAGATTCTGGCGTTATTTAATAAGGCACAGATTCAATACAATTTAGAGTTCAGCCCTTTAATAATAGGATGCAAACATTTTGTACAGCTGCATTGGTGTCTGAAGAACTGCGTGATGCATGTTATGCAGACTAGTTCATAAAGGATCTCAGAGAAGCTGGGGCTAAAGTTGCAGACACCTTACTTCAGGCATAGTCAAATAAAAGAAAAAAATATAGTAATGCTATAGTATATTCTCTTTCATTTAAAATCTTAGAGAAATGTAAACATGGAGGATAACTAGATAGTGCCATCTGCTGAAAAGTAGGGGAAACTCATGGAAATGTTTACAGGCATGTGAGAGAAGATGCCAGTTTCCACTTCTTTTCAGTGGGAGCTAAGTCTGAACCTTAATTTACACAAGTTTTCCAGTCAACTACCACTATTTTTCAATTATTAGAGCTGTGCTTAAATATTTCCTGGGTACCACCTCACTCAGTGCACTGAAAATAAAAAGCTTGGGGGTGGGGGGAAAACACTCCTGCTCTGCACCAAACATGGCCACATATGTGCTATACATTTCTATGTTGTGTTTCCATCTTAAAACCTGTTGTGGTTTTTGCTGTGCCTGCAATCTAATAGTTGTTATTTCAAAGGAAGTTGAATTCATCTTTCATCTCTTCTTATTACCAAGCCAACTGAACCATTGCACATTAAGGTTCTTGAGAAGTATACATTCTGAGGTCAGCCTTTGGCTAAAATTTTATATATAGTGGAATTACCATTCAGTCCAATATCCTGCCACTGAGAGTTGCCAGTACCAACTACTTCAGAGAAAGGTGTATGAAATCTACAAGTGGACAGTTATGCAATAACATTCCCATAAGAGAAGTCTCTTTCTAAACCCGGGCAGCTAGAGTTTGGTTGCAGCTGTCTGTCATGATAGAAAACATGCGCTGACCATGGTGCTGAAGGCAGATGCACTGTTCTCTTGAACTGGTAGTGATTTGGTACAACTTTCATCAATAATACAATGTTATATTTAGGATGTTTTACTGCTTCTGGAAAATGCAATTATTCCCAGGTTAAGCAATTTAAGTGAAAGGCGAAACAGACAAAAAACAGAGTAATATCAAATGTTGATGAAGCAAACAATTTGCATTCTATGTACTGAATTAATTTTTAAAGTTACATATATTTAAAAAGAAAGACTTTAAAAAAAGAATGAGATAAGATGAGCCAATGCTACTGTGACAGGCACTCCTATGTAGACAGAAAAAAGGGGAAAACATCGCAAATGAAGAATTCACAGTTTTTGCATTATTATTTATGTGACAGTAGCCCCGGTGATCCCAAAAACCCATTGTGCTACACACTATATATAAATATAGTAAGATAAAAGTCCATAGCCTGAGGAGCTAACAGTCTAAATCGATAAGATAGACAAAGGGTGAAATAAAGGTAGTATTATTATTTCCATTTTACAGATGGGAAACACAGACACAGAGAACTCGAAGCTTAGATTCTGCAAACACTTATGCGTGTGCTTAACTTTATACCCACGGATAGTTATGCTGCTTTCAAAGAGTCTCCTCGTGGGCATAAAGTTAAACATGGGTGTAAGTATTAGCAGGATCAGGGCTCAACTGAGTCATCCAAAGTAAAACAGGATGCCTGTTTGAGAGCCAGGAGTGGAAACCTGGTATTTTGAGCCCCAGCCAGTGCCTTAACCTAGGGTGACCAGATCACCCAAGTCAAATATCGGGACGTGGGGCGGGGGCAAAAAAAAAACCAAAAAAAAAACCACACCCTTCCTCCACAAGCGCTGGAGGGAGACCCAGGAGACGCAGAGAAAACGCAGGGCCAGGGTGAGTGAGAGTCCGGCCTGGCCCCGAGTGCAGGCAGGACTCAGTCGGGCAGTAGGGCGAGTAGGGGGGGGACAGCCCGCGGGGCCAGGCAGTGGCTGTTCTCCCCACCCCCCGGGCAGCGGGACTCGGGTGCAGACGCTGCTGCAGCTCCCACTGCCGCGGGGGGAGGAAGCGGCCGCTGGCCAAGCTCGGTGGCTGCGGCTCTGGTGCCCGGGCCCGAACCTGGGCCTGCTGTGGGGACCCAGCAGCGCAGATGCTGCACCCAGCCCTGGGCCAGTCGCGTCTGGGCTACTGCCCAGGTGGTGCAATCCCATGGCAGCCCCAGAGTGGGGGCAGCAGGCCCCAGCCCCCCCAGCCTGCTCGGTCCCGCAGGGGAACGAACGGGTCGGGGCTGCCGATGCCGCCGTGGGATTGCACCAGGTAGGCAGACAGCCCAGACGCGACTGGCCAGGGGCTGGGCGCACACAGCGTGCACGCTGCTGGGTCCCCGCAGCAGGCCCGGGCTTGGGGGGGTTCGGGGGCGCCAGAGTCGCAGCCGCCGAGCTTGGCCATCGGCCGCTTCCTCCCCCCGTGGCAGTGGGAGCTGCAGCAGCAGCTGCTCCGGAGTCCCGCTGCCCGGGAGGGGAGAACAGCCGTCGCCTGGCCCCGCGGCCCCACCCCCTACTCTCCTTACCGCCTGACTCTGGCCTGGCCCCAGTACCGGCAGGACTCACTCACTCACCCCAGCCCCGCGCTTCCTCTGCATCTTCGGGGCCTCCCCCCAGCGCTTGTGGAGGGAGGAGAAATGGTGAGCCTGGGGAAGAGGTGGGGATTCAGGGAGGGAGCCAATGGGGGAGGAGAGGGCGGAGTCGGGGCGGGGTAGGGGCATGAGCACTTCCTGGCTCCGGAGCATTTCCTTGTTTGTCCAGTGTCCTGACCGCACATCGGTCGGGACACGGGACAAACAAGGAAATATCGGGACGTCTGGTCACCCTACCTTAACCACAAAGCCATCTTCCCTCTCTGGAGGAGGCCCTCTAGAAATGGGTCTAAAATACTCTCGGATGTGTCTCCATTAACCTAGTTTTGTAAAAGCAGTTTTCTTAAAAGGATGTCTCTCTCTCTCTCTCAAAGATATTGGCCAAATTCATGGCTAGGCAAGAACACGCTACGGAAGTCAAGTGGCTAATGCGCACTTTCACTAGTGGTGAATTCGGGTTATTAACGAGTCTGTTGGGGGAAGTTTCAAATCTCCTGTGCCTTGGTATTATTGCCTTTATATTCCACATGCATAAGGGATTTACATTTCCTCTATGTATTGCTTTAAAAATAATTTACAAGCCACAATAAAATTTTTATGATTGCATTTTATATCTGTTCATTTAAGTGTGTGGCGGGGGTGGGTTTTGTCAACTTGTTCTTTCAATGCAGGTGAATTCTTTTCTGACCCCTTGCCCTAGCTTTCATCTAGCTCTATTCTCTTTTCAACTCTTCTGCCTTGCCCTGAAAATGGTAAAAAGGACCTTTTAGCAGGTTAAAGCAGGTTTAATGCCTTGTGAAATCTTCCCTTTGACGTGATGATTTCTTCACAAATATTCTCTTGGCTTCATTTAAATGGAATCTTTGTGCATTCATAATATAAGGAACCGCATACAGAATTACAAGTGGAATCATTATCATGTCTCATGCTATGGGTATGCATTTAGGATCCAGCCCCAGTCACTCAGAGGTACTGAGGGATAATGTAGGGGAGAGCTATTTAGAATGTAAGTGATGAAAGGCTAATTATATGGAACATATAAACTTTCTTGGCAAATTTTTGAACATGGATGGGAAAATGTAACTGATCCATAGTTTTCACATTCTCCACTCCCCAAAAATAGTTTAATATTTATAACTTTTATTTTGATTAACTGTGCACCTCTCCCTGGCTCTAGGTATTTGAAAAGCCTTAAAAAAAAAAAAAAAAAAAAAAACAAGAAAACCACACCACCACACACCAACACAAATTAAATTTTGCCTACACAGAAAAATAATGTAATACCCCAACCTCTCTCCAAAATTCTATCCCTTGTCTGCCCCCTCTTGTCCCAGTTCAGAAAGATAATGAGTTATGTTCATATTCCTTAACATAGAAATAGTCCAATTAGTAGCTCATGGAACTCATTGCAGGATTTGGGCCATAGGCCAAGCCTACCCTAAAAAGTTAGGTCAACCCCTTTATGTCACTCGGGGTGAAAAATCCACATTCCTGAATGATGTTTTTAAACCAAGCTAATCCCCAGTTGTAGACAGTTCTAAGAGCTCTTCCTTCAACCTAGTTACTGCCTTTCAGGGAGGTGGATTAACTACAGCAACAATGGGAGAACCCTCTCATAGCTGTACATAGTGTCTATACTAAAGTCTACAGCGGACCTGTCACAACGCTGCAGCTGTGCCATTGCAGTGGTTGACACAGCCTTAGATTGTGTTCAAAGAGTCTAGGAGGAAAGGGATTGGTGACTATGGAACAGAAGAAGGAGTAAAGATAAATATGACCTGTCAAATCAAAAAGCCAAGTTCTTTATCATCTAAAATCGTTCCCTTCTGTGCAGTCTTCCGATTCCTTTCTTGTAAGTCTTCCGTAGGCTTTACTGTACGCTCAGAACACATCTGTTCTTTATGTCCTGGATGCCTTCATGGGCTGGTCAGCAGCATTGTGTAGAATGCCCTTCCGGTAGAGTGGTCCAGAGATTTAAAAGTGATCATGCTTTGACAAATCATAATACAGGGTCAGTCTTTCTTTTAGCCCCAGCATTTTTTTAAGTCTTGTGTGGTCCTTAACTCATTGGTAACTCCATAAGAGGGGATGGAGTTCAATCTGGGATGTGTTTATTTTATTTCTGTCTCACTCCCTGTAAACAAGCAAATTGAGTAAACCTGCATCCGTGGTGACTATACCAGCCCTCCTCAACTGACTACAGCTCCCTTCCCCATGTAACAGCATTGTAATTCCAGTGTCCTGGAATACTGAGTTCATTCATACTGGGGAAAATCCTACTTACCTCATGTATGCTAGTATTCCAAGTGACAAAAAGTCAATGGAGCTATTCACAAAAGTAAGCAACGGAAGGTGTGAACTCATGGTTTATGGGTTCTAGAGTCCTGGTCCATGACATGGGCTCCCAGGCATTACCTCAATACAAATAAATCATGTATCTTGTCCAAGGACCTCAAAGCCCTTTAAATTTTAAACATTTTAATTACATTTTTAAAGGCAAACCACATACAAGTGAAACTACAAATTGTGAAGTGACTTGACTAGAACAAAATGTGTCATGTTTTCTTACAGATCAACCAAGTTACAAGTGACTATTGGTATAGGATATATTTGCACTAGTGGAGCCAGGAGCGGAGCCAGGGTTTTTGCCACCCTAGGCAGCAGCGCTCCTACTCTGAGCATTCAGGAGGCCTGGGGTCTTCGGCGGCGGGGGTCCTTCTGCTCCGCGTCTTCGGGGCACTTCGGCGGTGGGTCCCGGAGCGAGTGAAGGACCTGCCGCCAAATTTCCGCTGAAGATCCGGAGCAGAAGGACCCCCCGCCACCGAATTTCCGCCGAGGGCGGCAAAATGCCGCCCCCCAAATCCTCCGCCCTAGGTGACCGCCTAGGGTCGCCTAGTGGAAGCGCCGGCCCTGAGTGGAGCATGTGATGGAGCAATAAACAAAGGATTAGATTCACCAGTACATTCTGGCTGCGTTACGCTACTCTGCTGATGCACAGCAACTGCATACCTATTTTCACCAGCCAGTTAGCCCCTAATTTTAATTCTTGTTCATGTGACTAATTTTCCACTCAAGGCTACTAAACATTAAGTAATTCTCACAATACCCTAGCTATCATCACCCCCCATTTCATAGATGGGGAAAACAGAGGCACAAAAAGGTTAAATGATTTTCCTAAGGTCACAAGACAAGAAATTAAACCTCAGGCTGGCAGTGGTCTCAAGCCACTCTTTGGCATATAACCGAGAGCCCTCATCTGGGGTCTCTCGATCTGCTTTTTTTCCAATGTGCCACCCCGACTGCGCTGAGATCACCCTTCCGAAGGGCCTGCCCTGAGATCTGACAATCTCCATAGCTGCAATGGGTTGGGGCTGATTTTGACCACAAGAGTTCTTGAGCCCTTTCTTGTCTGGTGGTGGTGGGGTTATGTGAAAAAATCATGAGCTGGCATGACTGGGACTGGGCACTATTGTCAATAGTTCTGTGAACACCTGAAGGGATCTTTTGTAAAGAAAGAAACCAACAATGCAATAGTCTCCACACTATGCATTTTCTTCCTTGTTCCCAGCAGGGCATACTCAAGGTCTACCTAAGAGGTTTCCCACTCAGATTTCACTCAAGCTGAACCTACAGGTAAGTGAAGCTATCATTTTTAATAGCAATGAGTCAGCCTGCTTGTCATCACACTTTTGACCGGCTTGCAAAGGCAATGAGATAATACCTGCTTTTACATGAGTGCTTCTGTTAACAGCAAACACGGGATGAGGAAGGTCTGCCTATATTTGGTTTCTAGCTGAGGCTGAGGTCTCTGGTTTGAAAGATTGTGGATGCTGAGCTGGACCTAGAAAAAAAAAAAAAAAAAAAAAAAAAAACCACACACAAATTTTAGGTCAGTTAAACCATGTCTAAAATTTGAACTGCAAATATCATTCAGTGAGCTGGTTCTACAGACTGAGCAAGTTAACTTAGCTCCTTCATCAGTGACATTTCTTGAATGTTGTGAGCTGACATTAGCTTGTTTAAGTAAATGGAAGAAAGCCTGAGAGAGACGGTAATCCATGTGGAGAAAGGGTTCTCAGTGGCTGGTTTCTGAGCACATTTAGATGATTTCAAATGAGGCAGAAAGGTGGGGACCAAATGCTCTGAGCTTGTGGCCTGTGCCACCTCAAAATAATATATCATAAACCTAGACCTATTCCTTGCTTTCTCTATCAAAGCATTTGTTTTAGTTGTGGGCTCTTTATAAGCATTAAACACAGAAACAAAATAACAGCACATATCATGAGCGAGATCACATTTGCCAAAATGTCAGAGAGTCAGCAAATCAATAGCATATTGGACCAGTTCATAAGGGTTTTGTTCAGTTATAAATAGCCTGATTTTCATTTACACTCAAGTTTAGTGGTGTAAAGGTTTCAAAGGTGGGTATAGATCACATTTACTCTCCATTTAAATCCCCGTTACACTGCTAATGCAAGGTAAAGCATCCTTATTGTAAAATACCAAGCAGGCCCTAAACATCTCAGGCAAAGGAACCTCCTCCAACCCTCCTCAATTCTATTCCAATGTCTAATAATTTTCACTGTGACACTGCACAAACCCATCAACATATCTGTGCTTTGGTTCGTTCCTTTCCCCCTTGTTCAGAGATATTATTAAATAATAAACAATCATCATCTATCATCATTATCACGGATATCTTTATAGCAATGCTCATCTCTCTTGCTAAAGCCTTTGGCCAGAGTCCTCAATGTATTTGGCCAGTCCAAGCTGGTGATGGCAAAACTGGATTAGCAACACCCATCTTCTCACGGACCATATAACTCTGAGTTCATCTCATAGGGCCTGTTGTCTTTAATGGCCTTGCTCATGGTTTTCTTTGCCAGCAGCCTGCCAACTCTGAGATAGTGTCTGTGACTTCTGGGTTGATTAATATTGATGATCTTCTTCCGATAGCAATTTATTAGCACAAAGCAGTGTCCTTTTCTGAAATACTAGGATGTTCGAATATGGCAAAATGATATGCTTCCCTTAGACATGTGCATCTCGTGTATCCAAGATTATAATGCTGCAACAGTATATGCCATCTATAAAATACAGCAGTAGCTGTTATCTGACCCACCTATACATTTATTTTAAAATGCAGTAAATTAAGGTGTTACAAGTAGCTTTGTAGGAGGAGATTATACACTTTTATAGACATCCATTATCAACAGGAACAGCTGCACTTGGATGGAATATATTTTTACTCAAAAATGGGCAGCAATATCACCCAATGGTCCACGCTGTAAGACAGGGGTTAACCACGGCTCACTCACCAATAATTTAGAGTTAGATCAATGCAGATCTATTTACAATGCAAACAAAATATGATAGACTGGATACTTTGCTGGTGTAAATTGGCATAATTCTATTAAAACTAGCGATATGCCAATTTATACCAGCGGAGGACGTGGCCCAGGTAATGTAAGGGTTTGCTTTGCCAGATTCCATAAGACAATCCTGATTAAAATCCATAAATGAACGTACATCATTAGAGAGGAAATGTATCATATGTTCACACAAAAACCTCTCTTTAGCATCTGTGTAGAGCTTAGCACCCATTTATATTTGGAAATCTAGAGGGAATAGTGCTACTCTGTGACCATGATACTCTGGGGAATTGTACAATGTACAGTGGGAGTACTTTGGGGAGGCTCTAACTAGTCTCATTTGAATCAGATACATGAAAAAACATTATTTGTTGCTGTAAATGGATTCAATGGACCAAGCTTCTCTTCCATGTACTTGTTTAGGGACGGTTTCTGCCAGGGGTACTCATGCTGAACCTTACCATTCAAAACAGTCCGGTGAAGTAAATGGGGCTACTCCCCACTAAGGTGCTGATCAATCTGAATAATAATGGCAAAATTTGGCTCCTACAGATTTTACTAGCCTCCATTGAGAATAACGATGTAATCATGCTCACACAGCCACGTGTTTCCTGAAGGTCTATTGCATCTCAGCCTACCATGGAAGTGCAGGAAGGATACAAGGTCTCTTCCAACACCTTTGCCCTGTCCCTGCCCATGAAAATATCAGGCACAACACCCCATGCTGCTACAGAGACAGCTGTTGACTGTTCTTTCCTAGATCCCTGGTCATGCAAAAATCACTCTACATGGGGATAAAAGAAGGTAGGGTCCTATCCCCATCAAGTTGTCTGCATCATCCAGAGCATACAGGTGGTTGGAAATTTTGACTGGACTTTCCTTTTGTCCGAAAATATCAAATTTGTCAAAACCAAAACTTTTTTTAAGAGGAAAAAGGGTACATTGACAAATTTCCCTTGCAAATTTTTTTCCGCCCATTTCAACATTTTCTAAATGAAGAGTTCCATTTTCATGTAAAAATAACCTTTCCTGTAGAAATTTAAGTTAATTTAGAGTAAGAAAAATGTAAAAAATCCCAAACAAATAAAAGACTACATTGAAACAAAATTTAAAGGGAACTAGGTATCCAAATCCCTTAGGTTGGATTTAATATAAAAGCTGAGATTTTTCAAAGATTAATAGCCTGAGTTTTACAGGTGCCAATCTCCTGCGTCTCCCACTGATTCAAAGGGGGATTTATGGGTGCTTATCCCCTCCAAAAAAAAAAAAAAAAAAAAAAAAGAGACCATAAGAAATGACATCCCATATGTTGTGTTAGGTTGCCAGCTGCTGTCGGGTACAAAGTTGATCCAGTTTACACTATCTGAGGATGCAGCTCAATACGGTACCAAATCGTGGATTTTGTATTACAGTAATTCTGGCTGAAAATCTTCACACATTTTGCACAACATACAATTTTAATTCAGCTAACCAGAAACAATGTCACATATGGCTTATGCACATGCCCTGCTTTCTGCAAAGTATCTTTGAAAAATACTCACTGTACTGCCTAGGTTACAGTGCAGTGTGAAAGGTTTTGCATTCCTAATACAAGCAGATGTATATGACACAGATGCTGTTTCATTTTAATCTTGAATGTGAATTGTGTCCAGATATCAAGAAACCTAACAGAGTTCGTTCCAGAAAGAGATGAGTTTCTGAATGTAGTAATACACCCATGAATATTTTATACATTAGGATTTCCGAGATGCCAGGGCCTATTGGTAAATATCCATTTTCAGATCTTTCATTCCACTCATTGTTTTCCATGATGAAGTCACTCCACTAGATGAACTTTCTCTATTTATTTCACAAGAAGCTGACAGATTCAATTTAAATGTGGCCTTCTTCTGTATATACTGTACATTACAATGCATGCTCACAGTGTCAATGGTGAGGGATAAAGACGTCTTTTATTAGTCCTTTTCAGCTTTAGATTGGTTTAGCTTTGCTTCTACCTACATATTTCTCCTCTTTCCTGATTCTACAATTCACTCAGCGTGCTTTACTGGCTGGAAACAGCACATGAGAACATAGCAAAAGGGCCATATTCTGATCCACTTATTCATGCTGAACATACTATCTCACTTCATAAGCTGTCCCATTGATTTCTGTGAGACTAGTGAAATGCATAAAGATATGCATGTGCTTAAGGGCTTTGCTGGATCAGGGTTAAAGCAGGTTGAAAAGTAAGTGGTATTCTCGGTCTTGTAGGCCAAAGGCTGTGTCTTCACTGCAAAATAAGGGGTGTTTTTACACCAGTATAGCTATCCTAGGTTAGCTATCTTAGGCTTGGTCTACACTAAACCCCCAAATCGAACTAAGGTACTCAACTTCAGCTACGTGAATAACGTAGCTGAAGTTCGAAGTACCTTAGTTCGAACTTACCTTGGTCCACACGCGGCAGGCAGGCTCCCCCGTCGACTCCGCGGTACTCCTCTTGCCGAGCTGGAGTACCGCAGTCGACGGCGAGCACTTCCAGACAAGACACAATAAGTCGAACCCAGAAGTTCGATTGCCAGCCGCCGAACTAGTGGCTGGGTATAGACGTACCCTTAGTGTAAAACTTAAGTGGCGACAACCGACAAGGGACTGTAGTTTTTAGCTTGACGTTGCTAGACAAAGTCAGCCTCAGGTGGAGTATAGCTTGATCTCAGTTAGCTACATTGAGGTGAGAATGACGTGTATGTTGTCTCCACAAGAAATTTACACTGAGATCTCTAGCTTGATTGGGGGGGGGGGGGAACCACACACACACCCCACATCCTGTAATACAACCCCCCACACCGTCGCTCTTCTACCAATGTGATGAGGGAACATCAAAAGGCTCAGCATTATATAGAGCCTGATTCTCCATTGCCCTAGGTGTGGTGTAGTTGCTACACCTGTGTAAAGCCGATGTAATATGCTACCAGATCAGACAAGTAGAATTTTAGATCCATTTTACAATCATCTGGGTAATGGGTAAACGTCTACACAAATTGCAGGGCAGTGGAGAACCAGGTCCATAGTTTAGATAATTACCAAAAGGTGGTGATATTTATCTTAATTATCCCAACCTTTGAAGCCCCCAAATCTGGCCCCAAAGCCATTTCTCCCCATATAGACACCCTACATTCTCCTTCATATTAACCAGGGCTGGATGAAACTAGGATAAAATTGGGACTATTCTTGTGCTTAAAGCTATAAACATACTTAAGTGCTTTGGTGGATTGGAGCCTTGGTCTTGTTTAACTTGTTCACCTTAATAATGAGAGGATTCCAAAGACTTCTGATAAGCATACTATAGTGACTTTCAGATGCTTATTTGAACCTCTTGAGTCCACAGACCTGAAATGGAAATCTCAAAGAGATGCTGTCTTTTTGAAACGTTTCCACTTGTTTCAGCTTCCCATTAGCCCAGAAATATAAATTTCCCATGGAATCTGAGGGCTTCTGCTTCCAAACAGAGCTACAGGAAGTGTAGAAATACACAAATATTGAAGTACTAATTTAAGGGATTCATACTACTATGATTCCAGGAAATGGTTGATAACAGACAGTTTAAGTTTTGGGTGAAAGTTCAGGTCAGTCTATGTCATCAAAACTGTTTCATCCACCTTTGTTTAATCTGAGTGATGAATCAGTGTGGATAAAAACTAAACTACTTCACCTTGTCAGGAGTAGTGCTGAGTATAAAGGCCAAAGCAATTTAACCATTAAAGCCATTCCAGACTTCACTGTAACTCTTTTATAGTTTAATGTAATTCCTCCCCAAAAAAATTATAATAGAACATGAGGCCAAGTGGCACCAGCAGTCTTAATAAAATGAATGAGCAATTACTTCACCTAAGGCTACTTTTAAGGTTTCTGAACCTGCTAGTGATACATCCTACTGATAGCTGTTTAAAGATTCCATGTTCCCATAATTGCTACTCACTTACAGAGAACAGAGTATTCAGGGGGGTGAATGAAATCCCTTAAATATATTTATTAAGGATTTCATATTAATCTGATTTTTTCCCCTCTAAAGAAGAAGAATGCACAAGCACAGTCTCAAAACCTGAGACCTGTGGGGACTTTAAAGAAAATAAGTTCCCTAATAGCAGCACAATCTACCTAACAGGTTTCCCTTGAAAATTAAAACATCCAGAATGGCATGAGTGAAAAGACCAGAAATGCAGTAGCTTAAACCGGAATGTATTTAACTATAGTGCTGCTCGTGTATAGAGCTGGTTGAAAAATGTGTGTGATAAAGTTTTGTGATTTTTTAAACCCCCAATGACTATTTTCCCTGAAAAAGTGTTTTGTTCTAAAGTTTTCATTTTTAATGAATGTTTTTGAAACAAACTAAAGTGAAAATTTTCATTTCAGTTTTCTTGCTTGTTTGCTTTCTTTTCTCTCACTTTTCTATGTTTTCTTTTCTTTTCCAGAGGATAAAGGTAAAAACCTGAGAGGAAGAAGAGGAGAAAACAAAAAGATGTAAACTTAAGGGGGAAAGCGACTGAAAAAACTACAATTATTTTCATTTGAAACAAAACATACATTTTCATTTTGAATTTTTCAAAAACAAAAACCCAGAACATTTTTGAATGAAATGGTTTTGGTTTTTTCATCCAAAATTTAAGGGTTTTTTTGACCAGCTCTACTTTCATGACTGTATTTGATATCCTATTGCCTTTGTTCTTTATCATGTGCGGACATTATTCATTGTCCCTATTTGAGCAGCAGACAAAGGAAAAGTCTAGGATTTGTGGCTTCGAACCCTGCAGGTTATATTGTAGTGTATGCCAGGGAAAACTATTGAGACTACTTTCTAGTGTGCTAAAATGTAAGCATATGCTACTGACTGCAGGTGTTCTGAATGAAGGAGGGTCTAGAGTAAGCAAAAGACACCTCTGATGGATCCTTTTCTCTTCATAAAAAAGTTTGCAGGGCTAACAGAAGAGAACAATGGCCCCCCAGTGCCTAAGGGAAAGCTCACTAAAGTCCATAGAAAAATTCCCATTGATTGTAGTCGGCTTCAGATCAAGGCCTTAGTGGCAAACCAACCCATCAATAGTTCTGGCCAATAGAACTGGTATACTTGTCCAGGGAATCTGCAACCAACTGAAGTCATAGAATATTGATGGACACTGCAGCGTCCAAAGGACCTGAGAAGGAAGCATAAACTAAAAATATTTTGTACATGCTCACGTTGCATAAAATGTCAAGATCTAGGAGTGCTGTAGAGCAAACATAGTAGATAATTCAGCCAGTTCCTTATTCCAGTCATCCCATCCCAAATATATGTTGTTGGGCAGGGACAGAGGGAAGAGTTAGGTGCATAGGTTAGAAACACCCTAAATACAAGGTTTTGGTAAACCTGGGGAATCTGTATATTTTTCTTCAAAAGCAAGTTTTAGTCTCAGCAAGTGTCTGCTGCTGGAGTTCAGATAAATTGACATGGATGGACCAAGCAAAGGCACAGAAAGGAAATATGGGAAAGCAAATAAGAAATAGGTTTCTCTGTAAATCTGGAATGTTTACAAAGCCCAGAGCCATGGGCATGACTCAGGGACTTTTGGCTTGTCCATAGAAGCATGAAGTTTTGTAAGCTCAAAGTGTGAATCTGAGTTTTGCTAACTAGAACCTTAGAGGCAGAAATTTCAAGGACGCTTATCAGAAAAGGTATAATTATAAACCTAGAAGTAGGAAATGCTGGGTTTGCAAAAAGCAGATCTCATGCATATCTGGCAGCTTGAGTAAAAATTGGTCAGACTCAAAAGCCGAGGAATTTATTTTAAATTTAAAAGCATCTAGATATTACAGTTGCCTAATCAAATTCATGGGAGATACAAGTGTCAAGTGTAATGAAAGGGGCCAGCATTACTTGGGAATACATGCCACATGCAGGAAACACAAAGGATTGAAAAGGTATACAGGGAAAACGTTTAAAAAGGGAAAATATTGCATCAGCGTTCTTTAAACAAAAATATCAGAGGTGCCAAAATGATCCAAATGCACTTCTTGGCATCACCACCCCCAGCTAACAGGGCAAGGTTTCTTAAGTGCATGTATAATATGGATAGCGTGTTTGACTAATCATATTTGCAATTATAACCTTCTAAAGAATGACAAGAGGAAATTAAAGATACAGGATAAGGAAACAGCAGGGAAATGGTTATCAGCTATGGTTTTTCATTTGTCTTCACACATCAAGAGACCAGACATTTGCCCAAAATGCAGGTTCAGGTCTGTCCTTACCCATCCAATCCAGCCTCTTTATGCCAGGTCAAAGACCCTGGGTATCCCAGGTTAAAGAAGCCCTAAAAGCCTTGTATCCAGCTAGGAGAAGCAGGGCTGGATTAAGGCAGGGGCTTTAGGGGCTGCAGCCCAGGGCCCCGGTTCTAGGGTAACCAGATAGCAAGTGTAAAATATTGGGATAGGGGGTGGGGGTAATAGGTGCCTATATAAGAAAAAGCCGCCAAAAATCAGGACTGTCCCTATCAAATTGGGACATCTGGTCACCCTACCCGGTTCAAGGGGGCCCCGCAAAAATAAAACACAGGCAGCGATCTCCATCTCTGGGCTGCTAAAATTCCCATGGTGCAGTGAGGCAGCCAGGCAGGCGGCCTGCATGCTGTGGCCCCATGCCGCTCCCGAAACCAGCTGGCTGCTAGCTGCGCCCCCTCCCCAGCACCATCCCTGCACTATGGGAGTGGCACTTGCAGGCACGAGCAGCGCATTGAGACATGCTGTCCCCCTCCCCACAGGGGCCACAGATCTGCTAGCAGCTGGCCGCTTCCAGGAGTAGCGTGGGGCCACGGCATGCAGGCAGCCTGCCTGAGCCCTGCTGCGCCACCAGCCGGGAGACGCCTGTGGGAAGCACCTCTTGGCCAGAGCCGGAGCCTGCACCTCGCATCCCTTCCCACACCTCAATCTCCTACCCCACATAAGAATCTCCTCCTGCATCCAAACTCCCTCCTAGACCCTGCACCCCCATCCCCTACCCCAAACTCCCTCCCAGGAAAAAAGGCTTGTATACAGGAGCCCCACAAAATCTAATAGCCCCGGGCCCACAGGAGAGTTAATCTGGCCCCGAGGGAAGAATTCCCCTAGCGCAAGTACTGTGGTAAACAACTGTAAGACTGCCTTCCTCGAACCCCTTTGCAAACCCTGGCATAGAAGGTGGGACTAGAGGCAAGCAGGGGCACAATGGGGGCAGGGCTTCAGCAATGTGCTTTTGCAATGCTGTGGCCCGTAGTACTGCCCCAGGGCTAAGTTACAGCCAGGGGTCACTCCAGCCCCACAGGGCTTAAAGCCATGTTAGCAGCCCCTCCCACTGGACTAGGAGTTCTGTGCTGTGCCTTTTGGAGTTGCAGCACAGAATCTTGCCCTAGAGTTTTAGGGGTGGAACATGAGGGAATGTAGCTCTGGGTTAACATTTAAAATTGTTGTTAAAATAAAAGCACATAAAGTAGCTAATGCATCAGATCCCGATGACCTGACACATGAGAGAGCGCTCAGGAAAGCAGTGATGGGAATCAGAACAGCTTAAGTAGGTAATTTTACAAGCTTGGAGGACAACCCAAAGCCTGGAATGTAGCCATCATAAGAACTAAGTCTGCCCTCCAAACTATACAAGGATGAAGTGTTCTAGATGATTTTGAAGGATTGATGTGAGCTCATTATGGCAAATTCTACAGCTAACCTTTGCCCAGCTGTTAAATAAGAAAGAGGGGATTATTATTTTTCCCCATGGGACCTGACCTAGCACATATCGAAGACCTCCAGAAATCTTCAGTGATCATACGGTACACAACATTCTAGTAGCATCTACTGTACGGATATAGAGAACGTCATGCTTGATCTCTCTTGGACCAGTGCATTCTCTGTGCCCTACAATGTTCATCCTCAGTTAGTGGTGCAAGGACTCCCAGAAATATGGTTGCTAGTAAAAGATGAATCTGTGTTATGTCACAGCAATTGCTACATGACATTTCTGCTGAATACTTAATGGGCTCGCAAGAACTTGTTGAGGCAGTTACTGCCAGGTACTCTCTCTTTTAGGTACCCTATCTATGCATTTAGATTTACAGAAAGCTTTGACATGATTCCAAGACTGGGATTAACGTAGATGGAGGTTATAAAGCAACATTACAAAATAAGTACAACACTGGGTCAATGGACAGACACAACAAAGGCTAAGGGTAATTTTATTTTTTAGCCTGAAAGATCAGTGATTGGTTACTACCTTTCAGAGATCAAAATTATGATTTGCAAAAAATTAATGAACCAGATCCTCAGCTGTCGCAAATCATGGAAGGCATTGGAGCGACACCGATTTACAAGACCTAGGAATCCATCCCAATGTGTTACATCGCACCTTTCATCCTGAAAGATTTCAGCGTTCTTCACAAACAGTATCCTGAAATGCAGCCACTCCTGGGACAGAGAGGTGCAGCCAAGCAGATAACAGGTACCTTGCACACTGCTCAAAGTTGGAGCAAAAAAAACCCTGTAGCTGTCCTAGCAGTAGGATTTGCCCTTGTGATTCTTTGGGGAATAAAAATAAAAATCAAGCCATGAATTCTCTGAGCAGGGCCGGCTCCAGCATTTCTGCCGCCCCAAGCTGCGGCAATTGGGGGGGAAAAAAAGCCGCGATCAGCGGCGGCAGTTCAGCAGCAGGTCCTAGAAGGAGTGAGGGACCTGCCGCCCCCGAATTGCTGCAGGTGCCGCCCCTCTCCCTTGGCCGCCCCAAGCACCTGCTTGTTAAGCTGGTGCCTGGAGCCGGCTCTGTCTCTGAGGGTTGTAAACAAAGCTATCAGTTGAAATCAGGTAATGTCGTCTTTAAAATGAAATCCCCATCTTCAAATGCAAGAAAAATCTAAATATGAAAACCCCACTGAACTCACCAAAAGAATGAAACCTCTAGTAGAATTACACTTGTGAGCTGTATTGCTTGCCGGAAACCATTTTTTCTGTCATCTCACTGACTGACAACTCCACCCCATCCTCCCCAAAGCATAGAGTACAGTTCAGCATGAGTAGGTTGAGGAGGGACAATTGTAACAGCAAGTTTGCATATTTCGAAGGATAAGAAAGCTCATCATAGTTGAATTCTGGGAATGGCTTCGAAAGCTGAAGTTGAATATAATAATTATTCTGTGCTCATCTGAACCCAGTGTATTATCGGATTGTACAGTATTTAGCATGATACAACATCACTGTTTGAAATTGCACACATCTGTGCTTCTCGCCTGATGTTTCTGGGTGGTTGTTTTTGTTTTTTTTAAAAAGTTGGTTTGGGAGGAGCTCTGTACTTCGAAGCTTCATATGGGAACCCTTAAATATGACTAAATTTCAGTGATCCCTGTCCCTAAGCAATAGGATGGCCAGATAGCAAGTGTGAAAAATCGGGACAGGCAGTGGGGGTAATAGGTACCTACATAAGAAAAAGCCCCCAAAATCACGACTGTCCCTATAAAATCAGGACATCTGGTCACCCTACTAAGCAAGGTCTTGATCCAAAGCCCCAAGAAACCAATGACAGTTTTTCCAAAGACTTCAGTAGGCTTCTGTTCAAGCCCCACATTCATAGTCTTTCATTGCTGCTCAGCTTATATCTTCAGTTTCAACACATACTGCCTAATAGGATTCAAAGTGATACTGGGGTTTCTTTATTACAGCATTAACAGTTTGCTAGTGTCTAGGAAGCTCATTCAGCCTCATGGGACATTCACAACATTTCCATGTGGAAAGCACTGGGTTTCCATTTTCCAGATTAGGAAACCAAGGCATGAAGTAGTTCAGTGCAATTTCCACACACACAGAACATATCAGTGGCAAGCAACAGTAGTGACAGTATGTGACCATTTTTCAAAGCACTGTGAAAATATGAAGTGAGCCTCACAGCACCTCTGTGATGCAGGTAATGGAGCATTATTAGCCCCATTTTACACATGGGGAAAATGGAATCAGATGCGAAGCGACTGGCATGAGGCCATGCAGGAGGAATCCAGCGTTCCTGACTCCATGTCCACTGCTCAGTCCATGGAGGGAATGTGCCTTTTGCTTATTTTGTCTTACGGGACCGTAAGGCCACATTTTCAAACCTAGCTACTGTTTTCACATGCCTGTGTCTTTGGTGACTCACCCCATGCCCGAGGACCCGCAGCTCCATTTGGGTGAAAAAAAGTTAGTGAAAAAAAATCAGGCTGCATACCAGGCAATGCAATGTGAAAGGTATTTTTTCCCCCTTGCTTTGGCCCAGTGCTTCCTTTATTTATCTACCTCTGGTAAACCATTGTACTTCAGGACCTGATCCTCAGCTGTTAATCAGGATAGCCCTGATGATGTCAGTGATGCTACGCTGACTTACATCCACTGAGGATTTGGCCCTGATCATTTGCTATAATAAAAAACACATGTATTCAAATATGCAAAGCTGCAGAAAGATTTTCACAGCATCTTTTCCCTGTGTTCCCAGATTACAGATCTGAGAGCGTTTCCCATGCCCGTCATCTTCTGTCATGTTCTGCCTTCATGTATATTTTGATACACACCATAAAATTATTATTGCCGTCAGTTACAATGAGATTTCTCTGAGAATGCTCAGCTACTTGCCTGAACATATTTAGTGAGGGATAAAGGAGGGCACCGATTATGTGTAAAGGGAGTACGGTATGGCTCACAAGATGTAGACTAATGACTGGGACTGCTTGCGAAAGAGCATCATTAGATCTCCCGGCACAGTGCACTGACTGACAGCACAGAGAAAGCTTTTGATTATTTCTCTCAGAAATATGAAGAGTATGCAAAAGGTCCCAGAAGATAACTGTGCCCCACTTTTCAAGAGCTGAATTGACCTAAGACTCCCATAGGGTCTAAGATAGGATTGAAAAAGGCTAGTGATTTGCCTTAAAGAAGGGGCTGTTAGACTAGATCAAGAGAAGAGTCTCTTAGATGCTTGTGTGATGAGCTTTTCTGGTGGCTTCAGCATCCTCTCTTCCCGTACCCCTTCTATGGGTCAAATCATCTAGCTGAGATAGCTCTGTTTTAAAACTAAATGAAAGCTCAGCTTAGCCAAGCAGAAGCAAAGAAAATTAAGGCACCTTTTTATGCTGTGCGGTGGATCCAATGACCCTGCTGTACTTTCTAAAAGGTCTGCGTATTTATAATGAATGATGCTTTAAGTGCTTCCTCATCTTATTTCCCCTGACTCATTTCCTTGCTCCCAGAATACCCAACTCTTTCCTCTTCCCTACAGATCCTCATCTGTCCTCCGGCTTGCTGCAGTCAGTGTTCCCCTTTCACGGCATGTCTGAGTTAATATAGCACCATGCATTGTTCTCACGTTGTTTGCTCAGCCGAAAGAACACTGCTGCAAAGAGAAAGTGATTCTTGTTGCTTCTTGTGCTACTCCGTCAAGAACAATCTGTACAATAGTCTGAGAAACAGTTGTAAATGTCTAAATTGATGAAAAAATGCTTCCTCTCCAGATGGGTTCAAGTAGCCAACGCTCCCGCTTTTAGTGCGAGGCTTGTGGTATTGAATGTTTTTTCTTAAAGCCTCAGCTTTGCAGTTGGTGATTACATGAAACTCTCAGTCCCCCTTTAAAATAAGCACGTTTCTAGCCCTCATGGTTGTGGGAAAAAAGCTTGAAAATGTGAAGCTTAAAGGCTTATAAGTCAGAAGGTAAATAAAAATGCCCCAAATTTATTATTTTTCAAAAAAAAATTTATGCCAGCTCATGATTTGGGGTACTTATGATTTTTGAAAATGTTGGCTGGGCAATACTGAAGTTGTAGAAACTTATGCTTAAATAGTTGTGATTTTCAGTATTTATATACACAAGTAATCACTGTGAAATCAGGTAGCTTTGCAAGACTCTGGTTACACAAAAACCAATTAACACATTTTAAGAATAACCATGGCTTATTCTGTGTGAATATCCCATTAGCAGATCTCATTAGGGGGCTAAATCCTAAAGCCTTTACTCAGTGTTTAACAAGTCTTTGAGGTAACTGTTGGCAACTGTGGATGGCAGCCACTGTAGTAAGCAATCCTCCCTATAAATACCTTGCCTGATTTGTTATGCACCTATCAAAAGTGTATTACAATACTACCCATAACACTGAAATTGCCTTCATCTGCTGCTTTAAGTATGGTAAAGGAACAGCGATATGAATGGGTATTGAATCCACCTTTACCAGATGGAGATGCATTTAGTTTCAACGTTGCAATGTGTCTGTTCCTATAATATGCTGTAGCAATACAGTCATATTATTGATTATGGCAAAGATTTTATCTGCAAATCTGAAAGCAGTTAATATTTTCCCCTGTGATGAATTCAGCCTCAAAAGAAACTTATTGCTTCAGAATTGTTCTCCTGTTGTATCCAAATGGAACAGAGAATATTAATTTAGATGCTGTTTGGAGTGAAAATATGCCCATTGATCTACATTCCTGAGGAGTAATGAACTGTAATGAATTGTGAGATGAAATTATGCCTGTGGCAGATGAATTCTCTGTAACAATTTTGTTCAGGAAGCTGTAAGAACATTGGTTAACATTACTATTAAATAAAGAACAGCTGTAATTTTAAAAGATTTTCCCCTCCTCACCTAGTGGGTGATCAGAAATTGTTCCCATTCCCAACATTCTGGGAGGGGAGATGGGGGAACCCCCAATGAGGGGAAGTTGCTCAGTGGCTGTAGTCCCCAACCCCTTTGCTTCCATTTCTAAGCTGAGATATAACATGGGTTCTCCATAGCTGCACTATGATTCCATTCCCAAAGCAGCAGCTGCTGCAGTATCACTCAGAGGGATCATTTTCCTCCCTGAGCCTGGGTGTGTGGTTCTCCCCCTTCTGGTGTGCGGGAAGGAGGGCTCCAAGCAGCTCTGCAGTGTCCCTTCCCCACCTGGCATCCCTTATCCCTCACCTCCATGCAGGGTGCTCCATGACTTCCAAATACAGGCGGAGGGAGGGGGCATAGAAGGAAGTATAGCAGATGAACCTGGCATGAGGATGCTGGGGAGACACACATACATACTGGCCACCACTGGCCCAATACAGCTTAGACAGAAAGGATAATTCAGCCTATGCTGCATTATCTTTGCCATCCACCCCTTCAGCACCCTCCCTCCCCAGGACTAGCCACTGGCCTGCTGAGTGCTAGCAGTATGACTCAAGTGAAGCCAGACTGCCAAGGGAGCTGGCTGGAGTGGAGTCCAAAGCAAACTGTCTAATTTCCCTCTGCCCTTCTCATGATGTTACAATAGGATCTTTGAAATTTTCTCCAGCAGAACTCTCCCCCAGTGGTGTTGTAGGTGTTTATTTCTCTTTTTTTCTTGACTAGAGATGAGCTATTTCTGATTTCCAGCACATAAATTGACATGTCACCATGGAAATGATTACTATTTATTATATAATAGCATCTAAAGGCCTCAGCTAAGATTGGAGTGGAACGATTTTGTGCTAGCCCTGTACAAATGCATAGTAAGAGATGGTGCCTGCATCAAAGAGCTTGCAGCTGGAGCTGGTTGGGACCTTATTTTCCCCCTGAAATAAACAAAGTGTTTATTTTCATCTAAATTTATCAAAAAGGAAAGCCTCCCTAAAAAGACCCCTACAGTTGCCACAAATAATAAAAAAGTCATTTTAAATTAGACATTTTCCATGAAAAATTCTATTTAATAAAAAAATCCCCAAACAATTTTCCATTGGAAAAAAATATTTTCACAGAAAATTTTTGATCTGCTCCACTTAGAATCTTCTACAGCCTCATCCCTTGAAAGAGAATTCTATGACTGCATTCTTGTACCCAGGCAATTCTTAGTGCAGGGTCAGGGCCTAGGGTTCTGATCCTGAAAAGATGCTCTGGGAGGAAGTTCCTTTATTCTCAGTGCAGGGCAGAGGTCTGATTTAGTTATTAGAATACCTAGCTCTTATACAGCATTTTTATTCAATAGATCTCAAAGCACTTTACAAAGAATGTCATCATTATCCCCATTTCACAGATGGAGGAATACTAAGACACGGGGCAGGGGGAGGGAAAGCAGAGCCTTGCCCAAGGTCATACTGGTTAATAAATAACTAGAGATATCCTACCCCCTAGAACTGGAAGGGACCTTGAAAGGTCATCATGTCCAGCCCCCTGCCTTCACTAGCAGGACCAAGTACTGATTTTGCCCCAGATCCCTACTAAGTGGCCCTTTCAAGGATTGAACTCACAACCCTGGGTTTAGCAGGCCAATGCTCAAACCACTGAGCTATCCCTCCCCCATGACAAAGTTGAGACTAAAATCAAGGTCTCCTGAGTACCAATCCACTGCTCTGTGCACAAAGTGACACTGCCTTTGTGAGATACAGCCCCAATCCTGCAAGCTGTCAGGCAAGATGTAACTAGTGGGTTTAACAAGTATATAGAGGGAATGGGGCAGGGAAGACAAGGGTAACAGGGACAGGAACACATGGTTATGCAGACCAGAGATGGGCACAGTAAACTCAAAAGTTTTGCTTTGTCCATCATTTTCTGTTCAGGTTCTCACAGCACAGGTACTCGCAGGGTATCTGCTCTCCTTCTGGTAGTTCACTAAGCAATGTGGAAGACATCCATCACAGATGTTCTTAAATGTAAATAAACCTGCATTTCTTTCTTCCCCTCCAAGATGACTATGTAGGATATGATCTTCCTAAACATTGCTTTACAGTGTAGTTATTTGGCATTAACCTTAATTTTGTTAGTCTTTCCTTTGAGCACATTTAGGGTCTTGATTTGTTTCTCTGTCTTCTAGTATATCTGAAATCCTATATATAAAACTAGTATTGCTGCAAGCTTGTTTCTTTCGAGGTGCAGATATAAAAGCAAATAAAAAGGGGGTGGGGGAAGAAGAATAACCAGGAAAGATTCCTTGCAAATCTGCATTCACACACATTCATTTTGCAAAGTAGGGTATTTTAAAAACAAAGGTACAGTTTTGAAAGAGTAATTAGTTGGGGGAAGGTGGGAGCACCAGTGGTGTTTTTCCCCCAACACAGAGCTCCCAGAAAGAAAAGGGGGGGGGAGAAACAAGAAAGACAGTAAGGGGAGGATCATCCCACCATGAGACAGTTCTCTTGGAGTTAATGCAAAGAATTAAGAAGTCTAAGTTTTTCCTATTCCTACCTCTGCTGTAGATCTAAGGCCCAGTTCTGCTACCTCCCCCATCTACACTGCTATCTTAGCAGCCTAGTGTCCTGCTGCCAGAGCCTTTCCCTGCTGCAGTGAAAGACTCCAGCTGCTGGGAAAGGCTCTGGTGGGCAAGAGGAAGTGCTCTGGCAGCTCCCCTCTGTTGGAGCCTCTCTCTGCTGCCTTCCTGCTCCGAGAGCCTCACTGCTGCATGTAGCTACACTGCCATGAGTGTGGATGCAGCCTGCCTGTCACTGTGACGAGTAGCTACATGTACCCTAAACGCCACTGCAAGTGCAGACAAGGCTTTGGTAGAATCCCCAATGTTTGGAAACCCCTAGTGTAAACCAGCCAGCCCCACCCTTGACCTTTCTTTAGGTATCCCTATTTGCAAAACAGTCTAACATGCTTATTTCACTGGCTTAACGTTTTAACAGAGACCATAAAGCACGTAAGCACCTCCACAAATCCTCACATCCTGAGAGGTTTATGAATCATGCCCATTTACATTTCATCTTACTTTCCAGAGATGCATTTGTACTTGACTATGTTGGGTTTTCACCAAAGCTTTTTTAATAAAACACTAGGCTGATGTATTTTGAGTCATCCTTAATTCAGCAGCTTTAAAGCTTATTGAGATCACCACTTAGGAACAAAACAAAACAAAAATTGTCAGGGAACACTAATGCTACTTGACATCCTGATAGTCACGATGAGGATGTCTTGTGTTTGAGCAGGAATAACACACCCAGTATACCAATTAAAATAAGATTACCCAACCACAAGCCTTCACCTGAACAAAACTACCAGGCATGTTAAGACCAAGAGGAGGAGGAGAATGAAACTGAACAAGGGAAGAGTCAAATTTGATCACAAGAAATTATTAAATGTGAAGTCAGTAAAATAATTTACCCAGATAAATCATTGGGGCATCATTACTAGAAGGGTATAAAAATATTACCCCCTAGAAGAGAGATTGCCAACTCTACTAGTTCAGGAAAACACTCCAATTCAAGAAAGCAAATCAAATGTGCTTAATTTTAAGCATGTGCTTTTCCAGAATAGGGATGGACACAAGCACATGCTTAAGTGCTTTGCTGATTTGGAAATAGTGCAGTAGAGTTAAATAAGGCCACTCACTTTGGAAAGGGATAAGGTTGCCCGTTAAAGACAAGACCAGAGACAACAGCGGACTGCCTTATCCCTTGAGATTAGAAGGGGATTCCCTCTAGGAACATCTTCCATCACTGGGAAGGAAGAGATGGTGGAAGGAGATAAGGCCAATGATGGTTCCTCTCCCATCTCCATTCACTGACAGGGTGGTTCACACGGCACTGGCTGCTGGAGCAGAGAGCACCACTTTAGAATGCACTTCACTTGCATGTGCTTGAATCCTGATTTCAAATTTAAAGTTAAGTGCGTGCTTGTGTGTTTTACTGACTCCAGGCCTAACTGGTTATAGGCACATATGTACTGTTGCTTAAATATAACTTTATACAAATCATTCCATTTAAATATTAATTACTTGGGAAATGCACAATACTAGTGTTCTAGTGCATTTAAATTACTGATTTAGAATGTAGTTTCACGTTAGCATGGTTTGAATAATAGTCAAGGATTTGCCCAATAGCCTGTGTCCAATGAAATGAAGCTTTTAGAAGTTGAACTCAACAATTCTCATTTGTTAGACAGAATCTACATGAATAATATTTGCAACAGAAAGACTGAGACACCTGTTTAATTGAGAAGCACATTATTGTATTGAGAAGATTCATTAGCACTACAATTTTAGTAAGTGCCTTGGTTTGCAATTTATTAGATAGAAGACGACTTTTCGGGAACAGGCAATACTGTTTTGCCATTAGCTGTGTGTTTACAGTATGAGTGGGATTATAAAATTGTATTTATTTTTATTGCAGTAGTTCTTGGTTGGGGCCTGTAAGATCAGGACCCCATTGTTCTAGGTGCTGTACAAACATGTAGCAATGGACAGCCTCTGTCCTAAATAGTTTCCAGTCTAAATAGAAAAAAAAGACAAAAAGATAGAAGAAAGAAAGGCACAGAAGTCACGCAGCAGGCTAGTGGCAGAGCCAGGAATGATTGATTGGTAGAAGCAGGTGTGTGATTTGTTTTAATGTGGGGAAGCTGGTGTGCCTACAGCAATCACGACAAGCTGGAGGTCTGGGGCCCAATGACAGGGAAAGTCAGAGACGGCTGGAAATCTCCAGCTTGCTGCAGTCTTCAGATGCTTTCACAGCCACTGAGGTCCGAGGACCCTGTTCTGCCTGATCCACTATTGAGGACTTGGGGGGTTGGACTGTCCTTTGTCTGGGACTTTCTCTCAGACCTGTTCACCTTGGAGACCCTACCAGGAACATGAAGCTCCTGACAACTTAGCTCTGAGGATCCTTGGAACACAAGCCCCTTCACCACAACAAGGTGATGGTCCCCGAAGAGGAGAGCCAGGAATAGACCCCAAAGGTGAAATCTTGGCGCCATTGAAGCCAGTGGTAAAGCTTTCATTGAGTTCAGTGGGACAAGGATTTTATACCACATCTCTTAACTTGCACTCCAGCATTCTACCCCCTGGATGATGTGCCTTTTCCAGAGAGCATCCATTTCTATTCATTTATTTTTTCACCCTTTACATTGCTACCATGAGATTTGCTCATATGCACAGTAATTTTATTCATACCACATAGCTCTGCCTTGCTTCAAAGATTTTTCATTCATAAATTTAGGGCTGGAAGCCAACTGCTGGGTCAAGTAGTCCAGTCTAGCACAAATGCAGACATTCCTCCACCTGATTCCCTCTCAGTGTTACATCTCATTTTTCCCCTTGAGCACTACTTGAAGAGCTGAATTGTCTGGGTAAATTATTCTATTGCCCTGTTGACCGCACAGTGAGAGAGTTCTTAATATCAAACTTGAATCTTCCTTGTTTTCTTTCACACTACTATTCTTATCCTTACCCTTTAAGCTACCCTGAATAATTCCTCCCCTTATTTTTATTTGCAGACCCTCAGGTATTCATAGATCATCTCTTCTTTGACAAGCTGCATCTATCTGGTTTCATCAGTTTTTCTCATGCCCTCTAGACTTATCATTCCAGTTGCTTGTCATAGGATTCTTTCAATTTCAGCTATGTCCCTGCTTTTTTGACAAGCTTAGACTAGGTCACGATACGCCAGTGAAATTACCTTCCTTGTCTCACAAGTGAGACCATACGTATATACCTGAGAACTGCATTTGTATTTTTGTTCTGTCATTACAGCATCATAGCTGTGTCTTAAAGGAGTCTATTGACACCTCCACCTTCCCCATTGGCTCTGGTAAGTAACACTAATGTATTTTTGAAGAATGTGGGGGGTTGAGTGGCTGATTGCAAGAGGCACTTATTCCTCCCCCACAAAAAATAAAGGCCCAGATCTTCAGCTGGTACAAGTCAGCATAGCGCCAAGATGCTGCCTCTGCCATTACTTATCCTACAAGTGCTTCTTATTCAAATATCATTGTGATATTCTACAGAGTGGGAATGGGCTGGACATTTCAGTTGAAATTGGCATGGTCTTCAATGCCACCAGGATTTTCTTCTTCATCTGTGACTCAGTTTGCCCACGTGCAAATTGAGGATGATAATCCTTATCTACGTTACAGGAGCGTGGGGAGGCTTAATTAGTTAAAGTATGTAAACTTCTGAGAGGTGCTGGAGTAGTGCAAATAATTAATTGTTATGAGGTATTAAACCTAACCTCTCCCTGCAAAGGAGAGAAATAGCAATTGGTAGCAGATTTGTGTTTTGATGTGGAGTGTGCTTTTTGAAAATGTTGTGGCCAAAGAAAACATATTGCTGAGTCTTTCTTACGAGTAGTAAAGTGATTGTGGCATTTGTCTGCCACAAAAGGGCAGTGTTGAGACTCACCTTGATCCTTCTCTCAATTCCCTTACAACCAACATTCAAGAGAAAACCTAAATCTATAGGCATATAAATCCTGACCCAAGGCCCATTGTAGTCAATTGGAGACTTTCCACTGACTTCAGTGGGTTTTGGATCACACCCTTCTATGCCATGCCGATAGATGCCTTAGAGGTATCACTGATAGATTAAACAGACAGACGAGAAAAAAGTAGTTTACTCCAAGGATAGACCAAATTGTATTGACTCATTCACCATAAAACAGTCTCTACACAAGATGGAAAAGCCCTGATTGGGTTCTAATTAAGAAAGAATGCCTTACAGTGATATAATTACAAACCAGCACTGAACATTAAGAGAGCTTTTACCCCTTTCTTAATACTACAAAATATCCAGAAACATAGGTTTCCTTCTAGCATGCGGTTTAATGTTTAAATACTTTCATGAATCTGCCATAATCCATCAGTCTGCAATATCCCACTATGAAAATGGAAAATGAGATTTACTGGAAAACTAGATCCAGAAGGATATCCTGGAAATAAATTGTCTTATTTCCAGATGAGTCATTTTTATTATTTGCATCTCTCCAGCCAAACCTCATGGTCAATCATTCATAACACTGGAAATATTTACAACTGAGAAGCTCGACAGAACAGTCAATAAGGCTAAAATGGAAAGGCATCACAGAGGATATATCAGTTCAGAAGGACAAACATTTGGGGCTATATAAAATGTAAAGCAGCTTTTCTATATTGGGCCAAATCCCCTGCCAATGTAAATAAGCATCACTCCATTGATTTCAGTGAAGCTATGCTGATTTGCACTAGCTGGCCCAGGATTTTTGTGAACACTAACACAAACCTAGAAAAAGGAGAATGCTATGCATTAGAGAGGTCAATATAGGGTGATCAGATGTCCTGATTTTATAGTGACAGTCCCGATTTTTGGGTCTTTTTCTTTTATAGGCTCCTATTACTCCTCACCCCAATCCCGATTTTTCACATTTGCTGTCTGGTCACCCTAGATCAGTGATTCTCAAACTTGGATCACCGCTTGTTCAGAGAAAGCCCCTGGCAGACCCGCCAGTTTGTTTACCTGCCGCGTCCCTGAAGAAGCCGGCAGCTCAAGTTTGAGAACCATTGCCCTAGATCAATAGGAAAGGAAACAGAGGTCCATTACATGAAATGGTGGCTATTAAAACTAAACATACAGGCTGGAATTCACCTCCATATAGAAGGCCCTGTGTACCCCATGAGCCCCATTAAGGCATTGATTCAGTGCACCCCGGTGTAGCCTCCCCAAACAGCTGCTGTGGAGGCCCAAACAGAACTTAAATTTGCCCCAGACTGAGAAAACTATGTGCCCCTGTAGGAACACAACTTTTCCAATGAGATTGGTTTATATTTGCTGCAAACAAAGACCTGCCAATTAACCTGGCTCATTACAGAAACTTGAAACAGTTTTGTGTTTTGTTCTTTTCTCCCTGCAAAATCCCTCTTTGAAGTTTAATATTAAACAGTAGGAAATTTGGCAGTTAGCAGTAGTTTGCTATTGGTTAGCAGTTGCCACTGGTTAGTGCGGTGCTTTTGTGCCAGGTGCTCTTTTGCTTCCAGCATGGTCCTGGCCGAGTCTTTCTACTCCGCTAAATGCACCTCATCTGCCCCTCTGATTTCACAGTGAGTCTGGCTCTGGTTGGCAGTCATTCTCTGTATACATGATGCAAAGTGCTGTTGGTGCATCCAATTTGGAGGCTGGGGAGGTAGGAAATAAGGCTGATCTGGTCTCACATTGGTGAGAAATCAGGGGTAACTGAAGTCTCTGGATCGGATTCTCCATTGCCTTAACACCTGTGCAAAGTGGATATAAAATGCTAACCCCTTCTGGTTTAGCAACATTTAGTCATTTACACCTCTGCAAAGTAGGTGTTAGACATGTTCAGGGCCAAGGAGAATCGGGTCAATTGAGTTTGTGGGATAGCCACCATCTTGGCTGACACAGCGGGGAACTGAACTACAGACCACCAGTATTAATGAATCTTTAAGACTTCAGGTAAAGAGTCAGGCTTTCATGCTGAGAGGTGTAACAGACCCTAATCCTTAACAGATTGGGCACAGAGAGGGATATATAACATACACTGACCAGTAGGTTATATTTGCACAGAGCGGGACATGAACTAGAGCTCAGTGAATAATGGATTTCCCCCTCCTCTGGGAATCAAAACAATTAATTTCAGCTCAAACTGAAAACAATTTCTTCACAATTTTCAGCAAATGGAAAAAAAAATGTTTCAGGTTGAAATATTTTGTTTTGATGTTGACAATTACTTGGGAAAAAAATCAAAGTTTAAAAAAAGATCATTTTGAAACAAGGTCATTTAACACCACCACCCCCAAAAGTCAAAACATTTAGATTTTTTCCCCTCCCCCTGAGGTTTTTGTTGTTTTGACTGGAACATATTTCATGAATTCATATTGGGTTTGCCAAATTGTTTATGTGGCTGAATCTGCATTTTTTGCTGAAAAGAATTTTGGCAGAACATTTTGCCTACATCTATGCAGAATGCACATTGACCAGGAGGGTACATTTACACAGGTGTACAAGTGAAAGGAGACTCAGACCCTTGCTTTCAGGCCAGCAATGCTAATTTACGCATGCACATCTTTCCAAAATTCTCCCACAGATTGCAGCCAGCTGCTACACTAACTGATCATTGGCTCTGTTCTGACTTGAGGGCCACTGGGGAGAAGCATCTTCTCCATTTGTTTGTATAGGTTAATATATTATACCAACATAACTTAGTTTGAGCCAGTTGAAAAAAATTTCTATTACACTGCTTAAAAAAAAAAAAAAAAAAAAGGGGGGGGGGGGGATGGTGTCCAGTGACGAGTTTGATTAGAAGACCAGGGATGGGGCCTGATCCAATTCCCACTCAGGTCAAAGGAAACCTACTGACTTCAGTGGTAGTTGGATCAAGTTGTATTTTCCCATTAAAAAAAAACAAAAACAAAACACCACACACACACCAAACCCCAAGAGCTTAAAGCACAAAAGCAGAAAACAAACATTCTCTTGAAGTCAGAGATAGCCAAAACTGAAATCCCAAATCCTCACAAGTGCAAAAAACTTTTCAGGGGCAAGGGATAGAGGGTTGGACCTGATCCTAAATCTCCCTGCTGAGTTCTCGGTAATAGTTTGAATCTGAGCACTTCATCCAAAAGCCCTGAATTTGGAAGGGCTATTTTAATCTGGATCCAGGTCTCTAGCCCGGTCTTCCAGCTGGTGTAAATCAGTGTAGCTCTACAGAAGACCGTGGAATTACATCAACTGACATTAGCTAAAAGGTCTGGGCACATCTGTTTGAAATAGCTCTCAGTAACATACAAATCCAGCACAGTAGATTCTTATTTATTACCAAGAACAGGAAGAGACTTCTGTTCAACAAAAGCATTAATATTTCCATAGGTGTTTTGCTCCCACTGCTCCCCTTGGAAGGCTAACTGACTTCAAGACTGAGCTTGAAAAGTTTATGGAGGTAGTGATACGAGACTGCCTACAATGGCACATAGCTGACCTGCAACTACTAGAAGCAAATATCTCCAATGGCCAGTAATGGGAAACTAGATGGGGAGGACTCAGAGTTACTACAGAGAATTCTCTCTCAGCTGTCTGACTGGTGGGTCTTGCCCATATGCTCAACGTCTAATTGAGCACCATATTTGGTGTCAGGAAGGAATTTTCCCCCAGGTCAGAATGGCAGAGACTTTGGGATTTTTTTCCAAACCTTCCTCTGCAGCATGGGGCACAGGTCACTTACAGGTTTAAATTAGTGTAAATGGTGAATTCTCTGTAACCTGAAGTCTTTAAACCATGATTTGAGGACATCAATAACTCAGCCAGACGTTATGGATCTATTACAGGAAGGGGTGGGTGAGGTTCTGTGGCCTGGAATGTGCAGGAGGTCAGACTAGATGATCATGATGGTCCTTTCCGACCATAAAGCTAGGAGTGTTGCATCTGGGAGAGTGTGTTGAGCTTTTTGTAATCAGACTGGATTTTTGTGCATTTCCCCACCCGCATCCTTCAAGGTTAGCTCAAAATGATTGTATTAGCATCATTTTCAGATCTGCACTTGAACTAGTTCAGGAAACAAGGAATGCATCTTGAAAATGCCCAAAGGAGCAAAAGCATACAATTTTCACAATCTTTATTTTATTTTCACAGCCTCATACCACCACTAAAAAAAATATGCAGGGTTGCTAAGGGATACCAACTCATATGACTTTCACCTAATTTAGAGGCAAAACTGTAGCCACTGGAGATTTAACAGCATTAACTGCATGCAAACTAATGGATGGGACCAGACTTACAGAAGGGTTGTGTCATTACTCTATACTTTGTTCACCTGTCTGTGGGCTCCTATCAGTAGTGATCCTGCTGCTCCTCTTTATTTATCAGACTGGTTCAACGTGACACAGGTTTATATATGACAAGTCGCATTCGCCCTCTTGCTTGATGCTGAAGCTGAAGCTGAAAAATGATCACTTTCTTCATCGGCGCAAGCTATCGCCAGTGGTTGTACAAAAGCTTTTGCTGAACTTGGTAGTAATCAAGGGAGATGTGACTGTAGCTTGCTGCTATTTCAGAGAAATGATTAAAGGCAGATTACTGTTGGAGAGATTAACTGCGATTTAGTGAACAAAAATAAGTTATGATTCATCATGCCTTCTGTCCGGGGCAAGCGTCAAGCTGCAGTTACTGTATGTTCGGAGTTATTTATCTCAAAGAGACATAGTATTAGGGGAGTGGTCTGGGGGAGAATGTGCTGGTGGAGCCCCCTAATGAAGTCAACTCTTCCCCCCCATATAAGTCCCTCGTGCTTTGTAAAGGGAGGATCCAACAAAACACATCCAGCTTCTGAGGCGTTAAACCTTGCAAGGCCACAAAATTAGGTTCCATCTGCTGGGGCTGGATATTTGTTTATCTTATTGACTCAGATCCTAAATTTGATCTCTTCTTAAGGTCTTCAAGGAAGGTTAAGCAATGTAAACAAACACTGCTAAGGTACATTAACTCCACTGAGGGAAAAAACCAAATATGATCCCATCATAAACCATTCACCCAATAATTCTTCAAACCTTAAGTAATTCTAACATTGCCATCAATATCACCCAGCCAAGATAAAAATTATTGATTCATTTGGGTCCTCAAAAATTGCTCTCCTTTCATAGAGATCAGACTGTGCCTGAACCAGAAATAATACAAAGTAATTGCAAAGCTCTCTTATCCCAGAAGGAGGTAAGCACAAGCAGTAAGGGTTCCTCATGCTAAGCTCATATCCAGATCTAACTCAATCATAAATTGAAATAATACCCTGGATCCAAGCACTACAGAATTTGGGGAAGTTTCAGATCTGGACCTGGACTTTCTAGCTCAGATCCAGCATTGCTACCTAGACTTATACATAGAGGTACAACAGAGTTGTCTTACCCACCACAGAGTAACCATTATTGTTCCACTTTTGCAAATGGGAAAAACTGACTTGTCCAAGTCCACTGCAGTAGTTAGTCTGACAGTTGGGACCAGAAGATCTCGAGTTCAGGGTTCCCCCAGTCCAGTGGTCAGACCACTAGATTGTACCTCTTTCTACAGAAAGATTTGATTAATCCAAATGTCAGTTACAAGGTAGCATCAGCTCTAAGCCAGATCCAGTTATAGTGGAGCAAAAACAAATAGTCACAAACTCTAGGGATGCAACTATATATTGTCTACACTATTTACGTATGAGGTCTAGGTCTACTTCCTGTGGGAAAGCAACAGCATAAGGGTGTACATGCTAGCATAAGGGTAGAGCCATACTGCACCCTACTTTCCATCACTGCCAATCTAAGATGGAACAAAACTGGCAATGTGGAGGTGAAAAAGCTCTAGCTGTCAGTACAGTTCCCCTGAGCCATCCAGTCCCTCTGGAAATATTAAAATAGCAGCACTGAGGTGTAGGGACTTTATCCCTTTTCAGTTAATTAAGGAAAGGAATGATTAACAAAAGAAGCAGCAGTGTCTTGTGATTAAGACACTAGACTATAACTCATGAAGTTTGAGTCAGTTCCTATTCTCCCAAGGACTTGTGAGACCTTGAGCAACACCATGTCTCTGTGCCTCTCTTCCCCCTCTGGAAAATGGAGATAGCAACACTTCCTTTCTTCTAACCTTTATTTGCCTTATCTATTTAGACTGTAAACTGTTTGGGGAAGAGATTGTGTATGTGCAGTAGGATCAGCTGAGAATTTTTTGACAAGATTTTTTTCATTGAAAAAAATCCCCATTGTCAAAAATCAAAGCTTCTCATAGGAAAGTGTCAATTTTGACACATTTGACTTGAAACATGTTTTGAAGTTGTAAAAATGAGACCGTGACAATTTTTAAAGAGAAAAAAATTCCAGTTTTCTGGTCTGAAGATATGGTTTTGAAATTTAAACCAATTAGATTTTTTTTAAAATGATCAAAAATAAAACAAACATTTTGATTGACCCAAGCTTTTTTACTCCAGATGTAAAGTTCGTGAAGATTTTCAAGATTTCACGTTGTTGCCCCAATTTGGACTGGGGGGGAAAAAATTGAAATCTCAGTTATTTTCATGGGATGAGAAAACCTGTTTCCTGCTCTGCTCTAATGTGCAGTATTTAGAATGATGAGGTCCTGAACTTGGTTGTGGCCCCTACAGGTACTACACATGTAATAAATGGAAAGAAAGTAGAAGCCAGGGTAGCATCCTAATCCAGATTCCGCTACTCACTTGCCGTTTGATTTAGGCAAGTTACTCATCCCCCTACCAGAGGGAAACATGGCATTGCACACACAATTCTTTCCTTGAGGAAAGGATGAGAAAAGAATCAACTACATGTTGTCAGATGTTGGTCATCACTTAATGCACTCCAGGAACGTGCTCAGATACTACAGTGATGCGGGCAACATAAGAACCGATGGAGGAAACTGAGGCACAAAGAGTTTCTCTTTGTAAAACTGGAGATGGAAACTCAGGCAAGCATTCTACCTTAAAGCACTTTGAAATCCACAGACAAAGGGCACTAGGAGTGCCAAGAATTATGGTTATACAATACACATCTTTAATCTGTTAGCAAAATTAACGTAAGATTTCAATGTTTCAGTTATGTTTAAAAATAGGACCTATACACACACATTGAAAACCAGGAAGCTAAACAGAATCAGGAAATATTTGATATCATGAATTTCTTCTCCGTCTCTTTGTGAATTATTTTCACTGCAAAATACATGAAGTAGCTCTCACCTCTAACCCATCCCATTTCAAAAGTGCCATCTTCAGTTTGCAACTAAGCTCGAGAAACTTTTTATTGTCTACTATATTGAAAATTCTTTAATAAAGAGTTAATGATACATGTCTTTTCTTATGCAAATTCCAAAGATAAAAAAGAAAATATTTTAGAAGCTCTTTGACTTTACTGAAAGAATGTGTATTTTCTTATTGCTTTCAGCATCAATAAAAAGAAAAAAATCTGATGTACCTTGAATGCATTTCATGACTACAGGGAATGTTATCTACTTTAGTGATGACTGAGACAGTGTCAATAGAACTCTGAGGAAAGCCATATGAAATGGAGATGTAAGAGAGAGATAGAGAAAAGGATATTTTGATAAATGGTATTATTTGTGATTGAATTCCACTATGACTTCCAAATGGGGAAGATGAAGGTCACCTCTCTCTCAGGCAGGTAGCTGGGTTTCTAATAGGATATTTATTTGCTGCTGGGAGATCGAGGCAGATCAAAGTGCTTCTAAATGTAAATTTGTTGGGTTAGATCCCCAGCTGGCATGATTTAGTGTAGCTCCCCTGGCTCCAATGGAGCTACATGGGTTTAGACTAGCAGGGGATCTAGCCCATTGTTTTTCAGGATAAACCCCAAGGTCCTTTTCAGTTTTTACTCAGAGAAACTTCCTTGGAAGTCAGTGGAGAGTTTGCCTGAAGGAAGGAGTGGAAAGCCATGTACTGGATAACAGTGCTGCACTGGCGGCTGAAAAATTCCTCATTCCACTCCGGAACAATCTACTCCTCGCTCAAAATAGGACCCAAGTGGGTGCATAGCCCTGGTGCTGACCCTCTACCCAGTGCTGAATGTTACTGGTATCAGTGCTGGTCCAGGTGTCAGCTCTCCAGATAACATCACAGCTTGCTCTGCTCGCTACAACAGGCCAAGCAGAAAGCCCAGGTGATCTACTCCAGCAATGCTGTTGACAGTGCATGCAAGAATGTGAGAGAAAAACAGTAAAGAAAGACTATAGAAAAGGAGAGAGTTGCAATAAAGGGAGAATACAACTGCTAATCAAGGCTCTGAATTAAAGCCTAGTGCAACATAGAGAATCTGGGCCCTTAGTATAAATAGGGATGAGGCCCTTCACACCAGTGTGGCAGCTAATTACATGTATACCTACCATAAAGTCACTTTACACAGCCAGGGTGTGGTAAAGGAGTCTTAGCCTAAATGAATCAGCCCCTGTGACTTTTCACAGAAGAGTCCAGATACCGAATGAGGATAGGCCCCTTTCAAACAGGAACCTCTTTCCCCTTGCACTGCCAGTTGCACTCATCCTATAAGCAATTAAAATGCATTACTGGAAGGAATTTAGCCCTCAGTTGAAACATGTTGCTGCCTGTTTCTTCCTGGAAGATAGTTACACAAGTTATTGCATCATTTGGCCAAGTGAAAAAACAAATGACTTAATTTATAAAGAGGCAGAGGCTTTGGTGCAGCAAATAGGAGGACTGTACATATTAATATTTGATATTCTTCTCCCATCCTGCCTAGACTGAGACTTTAATACTTTGAATTAAAAACTTTCCATTAAAAATTCATCAGAACACAGAGTGTGAAATAATTTAAGACTCCAGTCCAGCTTCACAAGGGCTAACAAAAGGGGGTGTGAGTGACACCTCTGGGCCAGCAAATCTCCGTGTGCCCCTGTGCCAAGGGAGAACATGCAGTTTTGTTGTTGCTGTCCTTTCTCAGAATGTCTATTGGTAGGAAGTGTCTATAGTTTTATGGCTGGAACTATAAGTATTGCTGATGGAGACTCTGAATCAGACTCAGATTTTAAATCCAGAAGGGACCATTTAGTCTGACCTCCTGCACATTGAAGGCCACAGAACCTCACCTGCCCATTCTTGTAATAGACCCTTAAGCTCTGATTGAGGACTTGAGTAAATCAAATTGTGATTTAAAGACTTCAAGTTAGAAAAATCCACCACTGATGCTAGTTTAAAACTATAAGTGACCCATGCTGCAGAGGAAGGTGAAAATCCTCCAAGGTATCTGCCAATCTGATCTGGGGGGAAATACCTTCCTGATCCCAAATATGGCAAATCAGTTAGATGCTGAAAATGTGGGCAAGGGCCACCAGCCAGACACCTGTAGTAACTCAGAGCTCTCCCCATCTAGCATCCCATCTCCAGCCGTTGGGGATATTTGCAACTAGCAGTTGCAGATTGCTTACATGCCATTGTAAGCAATCACACACCACACCATCCTTCAGCTATTCTGGCCACATGGCATTCCCAGCCAGGGCTACACTGGTCCCTTTTAGTTGCCAAGCACAAGGAAGCTGCTTTGTGCCACCCAAAACTCTCCCTCCTCCCTCCCCAGCAGACATACAAATGAGAAGGCTTGTCTGGTAAAACTGAAGACCGTGTGAATTTAAGTTCCTGTTTGGCCAATTTATTTTATTTGTTAGAGGTACCAGTCATTACACACCACCCATCATAAAAATAGGAGTAAGCCAAGAGATAGTTTTGCCCTTCAGTCTTCTGGATAAGCAGTGTATAAGATCTGACCAAACTGCTCCAAGAACATGCTGAAATGTGTTTATGATGCATAGCCAAAGTCGTCCTCAGAAAAATCTGAGCACAGACCCTCCAGCACAGTTTAGTGCATTCAGGGTCTGAATTTCAGACTCAATGAGAGGAGAATGAAGGGAAGGGTCAAATGGTGATGGTGAAGGATAATTCCATGGTTCTAAAGTGTGGAACTTTGGGGATTTAGGTCTATTAATCAGAGATGGGTCCAAACCTGAATGTTGTATTCAAAACTGAATGCCAGTGTGAATCTGATCTGTGGATTTCCCCTCCCCCACCCCTCAAATCTTTAAACTCAAACAAACACTAAGGTGACTATTTAAACCCTGAGAAGACTGCTCAGAAATAAGGTCTCCTCAGGCTTGGGATACCCACCCTTATTCTCTGTCCCTAAATAAGGGCAGAACATGCCTCCCCTTCTTTCCCACAGTGGAAAATTTTTACTTTGGGCAAAACAGAGACTATTTCAATTCTGAAATGTCTCTGAATTGCCTCATGGGAATTGTATTTTGAGTGCATCATGGTCCCCATTCTCCTCTATAGGCCTGACTCCCTGGTTGGACTACATAATACATCATGGTTCCCCTCCTCCCCCATGAGAAGCAGCTGTATCATGGGAGTCCCTGGCCCTAGCGCATCATGGAAATTGTTGACCAGTTGGGGAGCCTGCCCCATGGAGGAGAGTAGGGACATGAGGAAAGTGAACTACAGCTCTCACAAGGCGCTGCAGCAGGATACCTCAAACAAAACAGCTCAGTTTTTGACCAAAGCATTTTGGTTTGCAGTCATTTAGTTTGATTAACTGAAATTTTCCATGGAACACACACTTTGATAAAACTTTTAGCCTCCCCCCCCTTATCCCCCCCCAAAAAATTTACATCAAAAACAGTTCTGACAGAAATTTGACTTAAGTGTTGGCCTCAACACAGGGGGCAAATGTTACCCCGGTAAAGCAGCACCTTCCCCTAAAATAAATGCTTCTCCCTTGCAGCTCTTAGTCAGAAAAGCAAATTTATTTTGGCCGCTCATTGATTAATCATTATGCCAACACTCCATATCAAAACGGAAACAAAAGAAAATGTAATGTTATCTGGCTTGCAGTATACTGGGGGAGTGAAGAGGGGACAGGAAATATTTTACAATTTCAGATTCCTTCTTGTTTGATTTTAATCACACTGAGAAGACTTGATTCTTTTAAGCTGTGTTCTCTGACCTAGGTTTTATCAGTTGCATTAATGTACTTTCTATAGTCTGAACCCTAAGTAAAGTCAGGGAATTGCACTTTAGATAAATGATAGTAATATCTACACTGAAAGCCTTAAACAGCTGGATAATTGCTTAGATCTGTAGTTATTTTGTATAACCTAGAAGCCTAATCCTGCAAAGTGCTGAGTGCTCTTAAGTCCCATTGAAAACATGTGGGCATCATTTGCTAGACAAAGAGGGTTGAATGGAGTGGTGCTTATGTTAGTTTTAGACCCAGCATAAAATATTATACAGGCAATTCTTGAGCTGAGATGAGTGGATGCATATGGGCTGCAGAGCACGGGTTGTTTGGTCTCAGTTTTGTAACCTGCCAGGTGCCAGCAGAAGGTGGTTGTTGTGACTCCTTTCCCAAAACTTTTGCACAGGTTTGAGAATAGCTGTGCTAAGGATAGTGTTGGAAGGACATAAGGAATCAAGGAGGTTCTTGGACTAGTATTCAGATAAAGCCCCATGCCCCAAATAATGCATTTATCCAATATCAGTAGGATTTACAGCCTACAGGTTGTGTTTCCCAGAGCTTTATATTTACTTACAAGCCCAGGGACTACTAGCTGCAGGTAACATTGAGTCATTTTATTTTAGTAAAAGGTATGGCCTCAGCACTTAATTCAGTTACCAATGTATCATTCATTCAACAGCAACAGCTCTCCCCTGCTATGTTTGGATCTACTAGAAGATCCCAGTGTACTTTAATTCAGTAATGTGTACACCAAATTTCGTTCAAAGTGTCAACAACAGGTTATGGCAAGATTGTTCAGGAACAAGAAAAAAAGCCACATGCTGTAGCCTTAGGAATTGCAAATTCAATGGCATAATCAGCTTAACCACAGGAAAAAAAAAATCATGGTTTGTTTGGGACTTTTACACCACATAGGGTTGCCAATTTTGGTTAGATGTGTTCCTGGAGATTTCATCACATGAGGTAGCCTTTAATTAAGGATTAATCTTTAATTCCTGGAGACTCCAGGACAATCCTGGAGGCTTAGCCACCCTAATACCATGGCTCACCCCCCTATGTAGCATCATATGATTTTTGCCTCCAGTCAGTCTCATCCAATGCTTGTAATAGTTATTATCAGGGATTCACAGGGTTACTCATATGGGCCATACAGTAAAAACCTGCTGCTTTCACTCCATTTGGCATACTGGAAAAGAAGCCGTGTTCATCCTGTCACACCTACCAGTACAGACAAGAAAGAGAGGACGGTCACTATACAGTCTACTTGATGATTAGCAACTGATGCCAGGAATCCCCACCTGTAAAATGGTTAAACTCATTAAGGATGGGCAATGCTGTTAGCCTATCATGCTGATTCTTCCTTTCATTGTTTCCTGGCCCCAAAAAAAAAAAAAAAAAAAGGTAGAGGAAGTTCCCAGTCAATGCCGGCAGCACACCAGGAGCAGTGGAACTGGGATGGAGAGGGGAAGAGAAAGGAGGGAAGAGGTACCACCCTCACAATAGAGCTATTTGGGGAGGCTGATGCATTTTTCCTCCTGCTGTTTTCTGACTTCACAATAGCTCCTGACAGTGACAGCAGGACCTAGTTATGCATACAGGGAGGCGGAGGCAAGAGCAGGACCTGAGTAGGGGCTTGAGCAGCTGCCAGGCTGCATGAGATTTGGCTGGCTATCAGAGCAGATAGGGACAACTCTTCTCCCCATATGAACGGTCAGGAGTCACTTCCCAGCCTGCACCCGCCCAGCTTGGCCAGTCTGAGTAGCTCCCCTTGCCTCCTTCCCCCATTCACACTGAACTCCCCCCACCCCAAACACATACAGAGCAAACTCTGCTACAGCTTCAGCTGCTGCTAGCTGCTTTCAGCAGGCCACATTCACGTCCTACTATACAGGGTTGATCTTGCCTGGAAGAGCAGAAACTGTTTGGACCTAAGAAGTGGGATGTGTTTAAGGAACAGAACCGATAAGCACTCTCCCATTGCAGTTGTTCCCTTTTAAGGGCCGTGCAGAACAGGCATCCCTCACCCTCCACCCCCACCCCAGAAGATTGTGCTGGCCTGATTCACTCCCCACACCTTGCTGTTCCCTGCACATGGGGAGGTGTCTATTTTGCACTAGCCAGTAGGCTGGTGTAGAGTGTTCCCCTCCAGTACACTGGGGCCCTGCCTTCTCCCCACCCTCTTTCAGTCACCTATCTTTGTAGGTCAGAGAAGCAGGAGGAAAGAGTCCCTGCCTTCAGCAGCTGCATGGGGGTGAGGGAAATAGCTTATATGTATATTATGGGGAGGTGGAGGAACAATCTGGCCCTAAATCTAAAGCAGGAAGAAGAGGTCATAAGGCCAATGCACTTGCATAGAGATGCATTAGAAATTAGTATAAGCGAGGGAGAAGACATCTAAAAACCAGGAAGGAGGACAATTGGGAGATATAAGACTAAGCAGTAGTGCATTAAAAAGATAATGGGGGGGAGGGGAGAAGGAAAGATCTACTGAACACCAAATGCTACCGACTATTTCAAGCACTGTAGCAATAAAAGTTTGTCAGATATATTAATGGTAGGCTGAAGGAAATTAAAAGAAAAGATTGTTTAACAAGTTCGCCATTTAGTGGACCAGTTAGTTTGTGCCGGTCTTTATAAAGAAAGAACAAAATGAAGAACAGACAAAGGCTGACATATTTCTTGATATGCTAGGGGGAAGGTTAGCTAGAGTGCACTATACTAATGTGAAAGAGACATGCTCTGATGATCATAAGACAGACAGGTTCATAACATCCATGAAATATAATAGAGATGAGATAGCCTAGTAAAATATTAGATATTATAGGAACTATGCAATTACAAGGTACAGCAGGCCCGATTCTTGATTGCCCTCCACCTTCTATACTCATTTAAGCCAAAATAAAGAGGGGTGTAAAGTCTAATGTTCTGATCGGACATAAATTTTTGACTAATTTTCTATTGACATAAATACCCACACAAGGTGCAAGGCAATGGAGAATCTGACCCTACATGCCAAAAGGTTAGAAAGTAGAAAATATGGCATTTTTAAAATTACCTTGACATCATCTAGGAGGCTCTGATATTTGACAGTCAAGGCTGAGAATCAAACATCAGTTCTTGCACAGTGGAAACAAGCCACACAGAATGAAGCACACTTTCTGGAAATTATAAAGAGTCTGAGAAACCATCTGATAATGAGAGAGTTTATGTTCTGCAGTGGATAACCTTTGATAGGCTTATACACATTTGTGGCATGTATCTTTGCTTTTCTTGAAGAAAAGCCCAGTTGGATTATGATGTTGCCTGTGTACATGCTAGCTTTCAATCACTCATATTCAAAAGCAGGATTGCATGCGTTTCAACCATGTTGCCAGGACAAAGACACCCCAGAACACCATGCTTTTGAACTCTCCAGTGACATACAAAAGGGGTGCATGCTCTGCCCCTACCTGTGGTCACCTGCACGGTCACCTCAGATTTGTGGATTTGCAGATTAGGCCCAATCTGGGACTTCACTACATAATTTTTGGTGTGATGCCACTTACTGTGGTCACTGGCTGCTGCAGTGGTCCTCAGTAGACTATGAATGCTTGATGATGATGACACTTGGATCCATTTGATCCTTTTCCTCTATGCTGGTCTCCCAAGATTATTAGGGGGCTGTGTTTTTTTTTTTTTTAGGGTTTTCCCTCATACTCCAGGAGATGTTAAATGAGCTTTCAGGAGTGCTTGAAATATATCACTTCCATGACAGTGAAGAAAGCATGCTTAATGTTACATAGGCAGATTTTTCAAACATTCCCTGATCACTGATACATTTTAATATTGTTGGACAAGGTCAAAAAAGTCTAGCTAGTTTCCCATTAGCCTAGTATACAAATGCCTACCAAGTATTAATTAATTTAGCCTCACAACACCCCATGAAGTAGGGAAGTATTATAACCCCCACATCAGAGATGGGGCATGGAGATTATGAGACCTCCCTCGTAGAAGGGGTCTGTAATAGAAAGAAATTGAACGAGTCCTCACAAGTCCTAGGCCAGAAGACAACCCTTCCTTGCTCTGTGACAGGGTGGAAGGAGGTAAGATATTTAATAGAAAACTGGCTCCACACCAAAAATTCCCTTATGGCCACTTGGCACAGGAATTTTGCTATCCATAATCTTAACATATTATAGTCTCTTATGCATAAAAGACATTGCACAATCTGTACTGCACACTTCATCACTATCAAAGTTTGCTCCAGCGCTCTTCACTCCTAACAGACTAATCCAAATCTGCAGATTACCTCATAAGTGGGAGAGGGAAAGCAACTCATAAGCAGGCTTTTAGTCATATATAATGCTGTGGGTCTGCCTTAATGTGATTAGCTTCACAACATTGTGAATTAAAGGAAACCAAGCACAGTTCATAGCAACCTTTCGATGTTGACAGCTGATCCCCTAAGAATAAAGCACAGTCATGTTTTTGATTATTGTGATCTGCTCAGTGGGGTTATTGATACAAAAGGGTGAATTGCAAGTGGACAAATGGCCCTTTAAACTACGGGAAGTTCTCATGTAAAAGATGCTAAGCCTCAGAAGAGACAATCATAACATCCCTCTACATGGTTTTATTTAATTGCTTATACCAGTAGCAAATGTTGCAAAGAAACCTTCAAGTCCCATTGGATCCCATTGTATTGACTCACCTGAGCATTATTTATCATCATGATATTGCCTTAGCATTGTGTAGTATCCTGCTATTGCCTTTCACAATTGCTCCCTCTGACAAATTCTAAAGCTGTATTCTGCTAGTAGCAAATTTTGCTATTTAGGTGTTTTCAATTCAGCTTCCAATGCACAAATGTACACATTAACCTGCCCCAATCTTGGAGTTTGTATGGCCCTCATCACCACAATGACACAACACCTCACATATTATCCCCCATTTTTCACATATGGGGAACTCATGCACAAAGAGATTAAGTGATTTGCTTTATGTCACACAGGAAGCCTGCAGTAAAGCTGCGAATTGAGCCCAGATCTCCTGATTCCCATGGCAGTGCCTTTAGCACAAGATTATCTTGATGCCTGTATTCATGGGAGAGGTGAGGAAGACTAAATGGACATGGGAAATGAATGGTCCTATTAGCCCTAGTGATTAGCCAAGTCAATAATCTAGTCCAGGTTATTGACTAGACATTGAGATGGCCTGCACTGATCCGGTCTGTAGTATCTGTAATTATATAGAGTACTTCAGTCAGCGGGGCATCTTTCATGAGCCCTATGTATGTCTGACTGACGTGTTTTTCCCTGAGACCTGCATTAAAAAAAAATTCTGCTTAAAAACCAAAGTAGAAAACCAGATCAAAAACCATGATCAAGGCAGAGGACAGTGGCGTCTCTATGGCAAAATGTACACCATATACAATCTCAGGAAAGTACAAAGAAAGCATGCACCACGATGGCTTCACCTTGCAATATTTGTGAGGGAGACATAACAGAACACAGGGCAGGGGTCACATTCAATGACATAGCTCATCTGACGTCACTGGTACACTGGCAAATCAAGTGGCCATGAAAGGTGCCAGATTTTGTAAAATCGGCACAAGTCCAATGATTTCAACAGCTAAGGATCTTGTCTACTGTTTTTAATAGAAGTTCTTGTCCAAGTATTTAGTTCTCTTTGGTATTTCTATAGCAATCACTGTAGTGCAATATGTAAGCAGTAAAAGCAAATACTATTGTTATCTCTGCATAGTCTAGCAGTCCTTTCTCTATTTGCTTTATCTTCTAGTCAATCGAGGAGGATGCTGAAATATAAAAAAGGCAAACCTAATACTCTGATATAATCAGCAGAGGTAAACCACTCCCCTGCCCCAGAAAGATTAAAAGTGATCATCACTAGTAAGAGTGAACAACTGTCAGTGTTAATATCTCCCTGCAGAGGGTGGGCTGTATGCCACCTGGGAGGATTTCAGACAGCAAGCATAGTTATGCAGAAAGTCTCCAAAGGTGGTGCATTTTTTAATTGGCAGAAAGAAGATTTCAAGGTGACCTAAGGGAAGTTTTCAACATTTTGAAGGCATGTCATATAAGCTCTTCATGTGGCTCAGGTATTGAAGAACTAGGGGTAAAGAGTATTTAAGAAGTGGGGGGAGGGAGAAGAGACCCCTGAAATGACTATTCAATGCCACATGTTTTAACAAGTTCTGTTTAGTTATTCTTTTAAGTGTTAAAAAAAAATCATAATCCAGAGACTATCAGATGACTTTGTTTATAAACGTAGTTATGTTCTTCTCCAGTCTGACGGCCAGCTCCTCAGCTGGTGTAGCTCCAGCGGCATCATTGGAATGATGACCATTTACATCTAAGAATCTGGCCCCAACAGGTTCATAATGGCTGTGGCGCAGTCCTACTCAAGTCAATGGAGTTATTCACATGCCTAGAGTTAGGTGTGTACTGAAGTATCTGGCTGAAGTCAGACCAAAATCATGTTGTTCTATCAATTCTATTAATTTTCACCCCTTACAAATAGTTGAGAAAAGAGGGAAATTAAATGCAATGAAACAGCCTCTGCCATTTTAAAAATGTATTTTTTTGAGAAACTCCCTGCAGCCAACCCCAGGCGGGAGGAAAAAAAAAAAAAAAGAAAGTGTATAGTTGAATTTCATCCCTGCTAATGTACAACCATGTAAAGCTTTTATTTTGCCTTCTTGACTCTTAAGTCAGAGCTGGAGGGTGAAATAGTCTCTGCTGGTAAAAATGAACACAAGCCTGAACTGATTGGAATTCAAGTAGAAAATTGTGCACATACAATAAATCCTTTCCAAAATTACACTGAGGTGAGTTATAACCCTTTGGAAATATGAATTTCATTTTCCTGGATCAAGTTTATAAAATGGTTTTCTCAAGTTATTTCCATGTTTTGTGGCCCATAGTATCACTTTTAAGCAGCCCATAACTTCCTATAATACTTTAGATTATGCTACTAACCATTACTCATAAGTCTTTAAAGCACACACAAAAAAATAGGGGTCCATTCATGCAGAAGGGCTTTAGATGACCAGAGTGTCTTAATTCTGCAGTTTGTTCTTGCTGGCTGGATTTTGGGAGGGGTGGGAGGGAAGATGGATAAGCAGTCCTAATTGGGGACAGGCAGTCAGGACTCTCAGGTTCTAGCTATATCTAGCTCTGACCATGACTTACGGGGCAAATTGTTTAACATTCTTTGCCCATCTGTGAAATTATTGTAAATATCACCTGGCTCAGATGGATGTTGTGCAGCTTAATTAATGCCGGTTTGTGATGACCTCAATGTACAGTTGAATCTTATTATTCCCTAATCAATTCCATCTCACCCTCTTTACCATTTTCTCTCCATAACTAAATATTGATTTTGTTTTCCAGATGAGAAAGTGGCAGAAGATTTAAATAATTTAAGAGTTCAGATTTTATCAAAAGGGATCTATTCAAGCCAGAGCGAAATTCATATGCAGAGCGATGTCATGTAGGGAAAGATGTAGGAGCTGTGGTGATGGAATATGTCACAACACAGAGCAGTGTTAAGGGCTCCCTAGACATTATTTAAACCCCTAGGTTGGAATAAGAGCTGCAACTTTTATGCAGACCTTTGATTAGAGTTGCATAAACAACAAATCCACTGGCCACAGCCTCCCGCATCCAGTTTTTTTTTTTTTTTTAAATAAAATTAAAAAAAAAAAAAAAAAAAAAAGCAAAAAACCAGAACTCTGCACTGATTTACGTCGAACTCAGAGAGCCTAGTCCTACCATGAACTGGAGAAGAATGTCCCTGTACAAATGCTCCACCGTTGTCCACCTCTCATGTAGGGAGACCCTGGCAGTTCCATCGTATTCCACAGCCCACCTACTGCTGTCAAGTGAATTTCATCCCAGGTGATAGTTACTTGTTCAGTAGTTATTGAAAAGAGGTAGAGGTCCCTATTTCAAGGCAAAATAGACATTGCTTAAACTGTAACAGGAATTTAATGCCCTGGGTTTGGAAAGGTGCTAACAGTGTCTCTGAACATATGTTAGAATGACAAATATTTCTAGTGCAACAAACAGTCTGATGAGTTATATAACCCTATGCATATTTATATTGTAAAGGGTGCAACATATCGTATATACTCCATCATAAGCCGGTTTGTTTATAAGCTGACTGCCTCCTCCCCCCACCCCCCAAGACGAATAAGGAAAAATGTTATGACCAGTTCATAAGCCGACCCTATAATTCAGGGGTCAGCAAACTTTGGCTCCCAGGCCATCAAGATAAGCTGCTGGTGGTCAGAGATGGTTTGTTTACCTCAAGCATCCGCAGGCACGGAGGTAAACCTAAGTAAACAAAGTGTCCCAGCTCACCAGCTGCTTACCCTGATGGGCCGGGACAGCAACTGGTGGGGAAATTTTTTTTTTTGGGGGGGGGGGGGGGGGAGAGGGGAAGGGAAAAAGCTGGGAGTAACGTGTGACCACCCCCCCCACATGACCCCCACCCCTAGCCCATGACCCCCACACTCTCCCCATCCCATCCCTTCCCACCTTATCTGCAGAGGGCCAGGGAGGATGTCTCTGACCTGGCTGGAGCTGCTCCAGCGGCATGGCCGCAGCATGCCAGCCCCAGAGCTGCAGCTGCTTCGGAGGCTCAGGGGATAATAGTGTGGCCAGAAGTGGAGAGACTCCGGCCTGGTCTCTTCCCTTCTGGCTGTGCTGCCTCTTCTTGCTCCTCTGTTGGGGGGGGGGGGGGGGAGAGACTGTGTCCCACCTCTCCCTCTCCATACCTGTTCATAAGCTGACCCCTGTCTCTGGTGCTTCCCTTTTTTACTAAAAAAATTCAGCTTATGAATGAGTATGTACAGTAAATTGCTGGATTCTGCCATCTGTAGGGACAGTATGAAGAGCCTCTAGGAGCAAACTTAGGCTGAGATATGAGTTTTATTAGTTGAGTTGCCAATAAAGCAATTACCAAGGAAAGGAGTAAATTTGGACTACATATATTGGGCCAGATTCTCAGCTGATGTAAGTTGGCAAAAACCCATTGGAGTTAATTGAGCTACAGCAGCTAAAAATCTTGCCCATTGTGCGTATATGCGTCTCAACCTGCATTGAAGTCGGTCTCCCTATAGTTGTAATTGTGGGGTATATGTAAATATCGCCGTTAAGTAACATCCTGGGATTTTTGGACAGTTCAGAATTTAGAAAAAAAAAAAATCATTGGACCTAATTGATCTCACTTTTACACTGGTGTAATTCTATTGATGTCACTGTAGTTACTCATGACTTACACTGGCAAGAAGAGAGCAGAAATAGAACCCAGTGCATTCAAGTGCATCCCATCTGGCCTCTCAAATAGTCTGCTAAAGAAGGGAGGTGTGTGATTTGTATCAGCAACGTTTCCTCAGCTATCAATTCCAGCAGGGCTTTGTGGCTAGGCAAGGGGCAACCACACAAATGAAATGATAGCTGGTACCTCAAGCCATCCAGAGACAAGCATTTGTAAGTTATTTCCCCTGAAGCCTACAGTGTCAGAGGCGTGCAGTATCTAGATCTAGCTTGGGTATCCCTCTTATGGCTGTTGGCCTGCTTTGTTTAATATCATTACCAAAAGCTCTAGCCCACCTTTCGGAGAAAACATTTAGATGCCAGAGAATCAAATCAGTGTTTGAATCAATTAGTTGAGTGTGTCTCTCCTCCCCCTCCCCCCAATTACACAGTAAACATATTGCATTCCGTTTTCTTGGCAAACCTTTTCAATTCTAGTTCCATTACAAAAGTTTTAGAAGTTCATATTGCCTGAGGATTCCATTTCCATTATGAGGAGTTCTGTGACTCAAGCTTTGTTAAAAAAACAAACCAAAAAAATGAACCTTCAGATTCTCCCAGGAGAGGATGCTTTTCAGGAGGTACGATCAGATGCAATGTCTTTTATGTAGTGCAAGGCGAGAGACCTTTGGGTTTTATTCTCTAGAGAGAAGCTGTCGTTTTCTAGTATCTCAGTGGGCACTGGAAGTTAAGTACCAGGGTTTCCATTTTTTAATAGGTTTGTATCACTATTCTATAGTTTACAAAGGAAGATATGCACGTGCCATACATACAAGCCACAAACTGAACAATTAAGATGTTATTACTTTAAGATGCCTCCAGAGCCTTCACTTGATCGGTTAGAATAAAGGTCCAAATGAAACCAAAATAAAAATGAAGCTTCTTCAGCTGCAGTTCTGTATCTGCCCATATTCAAAAATGCAGAAACTCTGGTTTTGCTTTGTATTTTTCCTTCTCTCTTAATGACTGTCAATTGCATGTTAAAATACCATCAGCAACAACCCCAATCTTCACCATTTTTATTTAAATTGATATGCTAATGTTTCCTTGCAAGTCAGGCTCACGATAGACTGGAGTCTTCAAGATATGAAGGGAAAACAGCCTTGTTAAATAAACAATGCATAATGGCACCTAATGCACAGGCTACAAACATTTATCATTAGTAATTTCACTCTTAGCCTGGTATGGGTGCACCAAGATGTGTTTTTATGTACACAATGGAATCCTAACAGCAACTGATGCAATCTAACATTTTTGCTAGTATCTTAGACAGCACATTGCTGCTTTCAGACATTGGTGAGGCACATTATAAAGAAGAGAAAAACAACATAGAAGCTTGGTTAATTTAAATATTTTCTATTCATATTGTATAGAAGTTGCCAAATATGGGGCATTAGAAGCCCCTCCAGTCCAGTTTAGGAGCCATAGAAAATTCAGATGTTCCACTGCTTATAATAGGAACAATTTTCTCTCTCCCTCTGTCTCACTGCTCATTTTCAGGGCTGCCCAGAGGATTCAGGGGCCCCTTCCATAAAAAAAGTTGCAATACTATAGAATACTATATTCTTATGGGGCCCCTGTGGGGCCCGGGGCAAATTGCCCCACTTGCCACACACACCCCCCGCCCCCTCTGGGCAGCCCTGCTCATTTTCTATCCTCATTCTAGTTGGGTAATCAAAAAAAGTAACCCCCTTCCCCCTCCCCCCCCCCCCCCCCACACACACACACTTTTTCCATGTAGAATTATGGCAGGAATTCTGGTTTAATCCAAAACTGAAATCAGGGTAATAAAAAGCCACTAACTGTAACCCTTAGCATCAGATTGATGCAAGCCCCATTTCCCCCACTGAGTGTTAAACCCTTCTTTCTCCTGTTGATCATAAACAGGTTCAATTAACTTTATTTGCCCCAGCTGTAGGTACTCCTACCCCCAATTGGAAATTAACCAATACATTGCCTGGCTCAACAGGGCCTCCTCCTAGGTAAGCAGGTAGGGTGGGGACAGGGCTTCAGAAAAGCCCCCCCAGGCAGCCCCAAAGATTTGGGCAGCTCATCACCTCAGGATATTCTACACTTTTCTTTTAGTGCATTGTGTTCTGGTGGGTGGAATTATAAACACACATGGTTTTCCCTTTTGTTAAATGATACACTATTCAAAAGCAAGAATGATCCAATCCTGCTTGCACGAGGGAAGTGATTAAGAACAGCCTATGCAAAATACTTTCTAATAGGATGCACACTGAAATGATGTTGCATTGCCTCAATAGATCATCTTGCACATCTCAATTTTGGTCATATTGATGCTCTCACCTGACTACTACAGGTAGCCACAGCAAAGGAACCCCCTGCAACAACTTCTGATTATACTTGTCATTAAGCATCTCCTCTGCACTGCTAAGAAAAAGTCACCTCTTTGGGCCACAGAGGACACAGGGTTAGTCTGAAATGACCTTCAAGGAGGGGTTGGTAGCAGCAATTCACATACCATAATAGGCAACAAGAACAACTTTAGTTGTTGAAATCAGGACCTCCTGCTGCCAAATGTTTCTACTTCCTTGATATACTGCCTCAGAGAATCCAATACCAATGCAGGACTATCTCAGTCTCCATCAACACACTGTTAGATGGCAGTGTGTGCTGATAGTACTGATACCAATATTGTGCGTTTGCTGTACCATGAGAAGGGGGGAATAGGACATTCCCAGCATATTTAAGATACATACTGTTCTAAAATGCATCTGTACTTATCTCTGGGACATCTGTAGAGGAGTCCATTCTAAGCATATGACTAGATTTAAAGAGTCATAGATGGTGTTGGCCATAAAACAGTAAAAAGCAAAAAGTATCTCTTACTCCCATTGGAGCATGTGGGCAGGGAGTAGGTGAGGCAGAATGGAGAATAGCTTCACCACTCTTCCTAACATACTGTCTGGTGCAGGTGAGCCAGTGCCTGGTTGTCATAGTTCAATGCTGAGAGAGGCCAATTACTATCCCTCCCCCATTCCCACCTGTGACAGGGCATACTCATCTCCCATGAGCACCTCTTATCAGCTGGGTGTGAACCTGCCCTCTTTCCTTTTCTGGTACTCCCTGTTGGCTATTGCCCTCATCAGATGGTCTCCAGCAGCCCAGACCTTTGGCCAAGTCACACACTGTCACTATATGAACAACCCCCTTCAGGGGTAAAAGGTCCAACAGGCCTGTTCCTCTACCTTCAGAGATGTCTTTTGCCCTGTCTCTGGGCTCAGCCCTCAGCCCCTTTGGGGCTAGCTTTAAATCCATCTGCCTTGGTATAGAGTAATGTCCCCAGAGCTTTCTCCCTGGGGACTAATTCTTCCCCTTCACTTGGGGATCAAAATAAGCCTTATCCCCTTTTTGGGGCCAGTGGTGGGTGGGGAGACTCAGGCTTGCCCACTACTCCAGGCCCCAACCCAGGGACTATATAAATAGCAGCCATCTACTGCTTCCTGTAATCATTGCTGCTGCAAATCCCTGGACCACTTGCTATGTAGCCCCTTTCACTTCACCCTTACCTCAGGTCTGGAGTTTTTCCTCACAGAATGCCAATACCGCCAGACCCCAACTCCTGGCTAGCCCTTGAACCCCAGCAAAGCCACCTTCCTTGCTCCTCTGGTCCCCACTAGCAACTGGTGTGTTCAGCCCCTGCAGGTCCTTTTATCTCAGCCTGCTGAGCTCTGATTGGCTGCTACCCTACAGCCTTTCTAGGCAGGCCTGGAGGACCCATCTTCACTGCTCATTTTCTGGGGTGAGGTGAAGTAGGACCTCAAGGCCTCCAGCAGGGGGCCTCAAAGGGCCTGGCGCACCCTGTCACACCACCCCAGACCAAGAAGCAAGAAGAGAATTGTGTATAAGTGGGGAGTCTTTGAGGCCCAACACTTTCCAGTGCTATTTCTGGGGTGGGGCAATTTACGCACCAGCCCTTGTTCAGGGATCTGTGTAGCACAATCTAGCCCATTGTAAATAGTTGATTTTCTTTTGGAGAAAAGGAGAATGCTGCTTGAACATTTTTAATTAATGGCTGACACATAAGGCTGTGCCTTGCAGTGTGGTTTTCAGTTCCTAGAGGTGTGCACCTCTAGGGTGCGATAGCTGAATTGACAGTGAGTGTGTTAGAGATGATAGCAGTGGGTAGAGAGAGATTATACATATACATACATATATGTGGCTTGAAAAACTAACTTGGGGGAGTGGGAATCTTGTTAGATACATTTTCCAACCCATTTACATAAAACAATATAATATTCCTTCCAGCAGTTGTCTTCCCATACAGAGGAAAGGGACTGTTTTTGGCAACTTTGGTTGCCTATGAAGATATTTTCCTTTACCGGACAAATGAAAATGCCAGCCTTTTCTTCATAGGCTATAGAGGGGGAGCGTTGTCTTGTGGTCAAGGCACTACTAAACTGGGACATTCTGGCTTCAATTCCTGATCTACCACAGCTTTCCTACATGACTTCAGAAAGTCATTTGATCTCTGTGCCTCAATTCCCTGTTTGAAAATATGATAAAATAATTCCCTCCCCCTTGCCCCCAGTCATGTGTATTTAGATTGTTGGCTCCTTGGGGAAGAGACAGTATCTTCCCCATGTGTTTGTACAGCACCTAATCTCAGCTGGGGCCTACAGTTGTCACCATAACACACACACACAAAGAATTAAAAATATAAACTTGTTGAATCATATGTCCTAATTTATGGCACACCAGACATTAGCCAAGTTAGGTTTGGTATTTGTCAGGTTATTTAGCTGTATGTTTAGCGAGCCAACTGTTTTTATGGCAGTTTTCTTGCTTTCCTTTTGCTATTTCAGTTATTATTATTATTGATTTGTATTGTATTATCATCAAGGGGCTCTAGTCATGGCCAGGATCCCCTTTGTGCTAGGTGCTGTACAAAGTCAGAACAAAAAGACAGTCCCTTCTCCAAAATGCTTATCATGAAGTATGGAAAGATTTCCTGCCTTTGGAGAGGTCAGGTGAATTTTATGAGTTAGCAGACGTGTTATGATACCATGCACCTTTAATCAGTATAATCAACAGGAGATAATTTAAAATTATACGATCACTTGTTCACACAAATCTTCTGAAGGATCTACTGGTGTAGGCTTAAAAAAGTTACTGTAGCTCACATCCACTAAAAAAAAAAAAAAAAGAATGCACCATATGTCCATTTCTTATTTTGATGCCAGTGCTTTCCTTTTCTTTGGAGTTTCCTGCTATTTATAATTCTCCTGCTGTCATCCTGAAGAACTCCTGTCCCAGAAAACACCTCATGTAATCCCTAACAGCCTTTCCTCAAATGATTTTTTAAAGTGATACAGCCACAAAGGATAGAAGAAACTTTTGAATGTGAAATTTACCAGCATTGCTTTCCTCCTTCTTTCCACAGGCCCTGATCCTGCAAAGACTTATCTATATGATAAATTTCATTGTTTGCTACCTAAGCCATCTTGGTGCTTCATTTGATCTGTCTTCAATGGTTTTAACTCCTTGATGGGTGATTTCTTCCCATCTTATATACAGTTTGTTTTATTAAATATATAACTTTGATATTTTGCCTTTATGAAAATGAAAATGTTGCACAAACCTTAACAAATTAATCCTCCTGGCACTCCTGTGAGGGAAAGGTATTATTCTCCCAAAGAAAGGGAACTGAGGAACAGAGAGTATAAGTAGCTTGCCCCAGGTTGTCCAAACGGCTTCACAGATGGAACTAGACAGCTGTAGTTCTTGGTTCCCAGTCCCTGTTCAGTCCACCAGCTCTTGCTGCCAGAGCCTATACATCTGTAGGAACTTGCTCACTCAGTGCTTGTCTTTCTCAGCTTAAGACCCAGACCTTACTTCCCTTACAAATCTGGAGCTCTTAGACTTGAACAAGGTCTCCTTTTTAAAAAATGTACATACAGTATGTGTATTTTTCTATCTCTACTGTTCCTTAATTCTCATTCTTCCACTCTGTCCAATATGAACCATTTCTCCTTCATGGAGCCAGACTTTACAATACTTCAACCCTATCAAGAGGCATGGGGGTTAAGATTAGACTTTAGGACAAGGCGTTCAGATAACTATACACTAGATCTAAAATCTGTTACAAACCTAGGAAGACATTGTGGGATGTCCTCTGAATGTAGGACACAGGGTTTGTATAATTATGCAGCCTATTCCAAACCTGAGAAGGGACATGCTGGTTGTGGGACATGAGCTTCAGAAGACAAAACTGAAAATGTTACTTTGGAACACACATTTCTGGAGAACTGTCAGTTCCCTTTAACAAAAAAAGAGATAATCTTAGAAGTTGCCATGTCAATAAGTGTGTAAGTTTCAGCACATCTCTTTTGGAGATGGGCAAACATCAGACATTTAAAGATTGAGTTAAGTAGCTAAAAACTTAGTTGTCCACCCAAAGTTTATCAGACCAATAGCTGCCTGTGGTTTTAAGAAGACTTTCTTATAGGAAACATCATGAATCCAAATGAAACTGAGTTGTTTTTCTCCCCCCGTTACATGGATCCAGCAATTATTAACACTTGTTCTGCTTTGAACAATTCAAGGGTATTACTCAGAGATTCCTGTATCCTTAATTAAGAGTTTCCAGCTGCCTTCAGAACGAAGTCCAATTCATTATATCAGAGGTGAAATGATGATGCATCTCCCAACCAGTGGAGGTTTTACTTCTACTTAGTGTGTAAATTAGTGCCCTCGCACAGCTGTTATGCAGAAGTGAACCTTCATCATCTAAAGGCTAAATCTCACAAATCATTAATTAAAAGTCCTTGGATACACTTTAATTGGTGATACAGGCAGTTTAACTGATGTCACATGTGAGTATGGCAGGGGGCAGGTTTATACATTTGCATTTCCCACATTAGTTGTCAAAGTGTTTCGGGTGTTTGACCTCTAAGAAGGGCCGGTCTGTTGATTCCAGTGAAACGGTAGCTGAATAGCAAGACCAAGAACAGAAGTCCATAGAGTATGTACATGCCTTATTAATGGACTTGCATATTCACCTAACACGAACAGTTGAAGAGCGTAAACAATGAGTGCAGGGGGAGAGGAACTGTTTAGGGTGGCCTCTGTGGGTATAACTGGATGCAACAGAATAAAATTGAGTCAAGGGTATTTTGGCTGAATATCAGGGTAAAGTTCACCAGCATGACATATATCAGGGCCTAATTTTGTAGTGTGCGGAGTACCAAAAACACCCACTGGTTTCCATTTGATATTGTCTCATGGACCTCAGGAGGCATTGAGAATGCTCAGTACTTTGTGGTCTTGGTGATGGAGATTGCAGTATCTGTGATGGAGCAGAGAAAACTTACACGAATGGGAAACGGATTAAAGAGAACCTACAGGCCCAGCTAGCCCTGCCCTACTGTACCTGCTGCCAATGCCAGGCCTGGAGGGGGAAGAAAAGGGGAGAACCTGGCTCGATTTGGGACTGACTGGTGGAGAGGCAGTTCTGTCTTTGCACGAGAGGAGTATCACTACAAGCCAGACAGCCACTGGGGGGAAAGCACTGCATCCCTGATCTAGAGAGACTTGTTGAGGAGGCTGGAAAGCACCCAGCACTGAGTGAACTGTACTATTTGACTGTAAGGACATAGTGGGGCTAGGCCCCCTCTAACCTTACATCTACCCCCATCCAGAGGGAGCTGAGGCTGCATCAGGATGCTGCAAAAAGTCCACTAGGATGTGCTACTCCAGGCGAGATACAACAGACTGTTTGGACTATAGGGGCCATGCCCCAGACTGAAGGAACATAGGTAGGAAGTAGCCCAGGACAGGGGACTTAGACTTTCTGCTGGGAGGAGCCTGCTGGCATTGCTTCACATAGGGTCCTGGGCTGGAACCCAGTGGAGAGGGAGGGCCAGGGTCCTCCTGCCACACTCCCTTAAGGGCTGAGGCCCAGGTGCAAGCAGAGTCCAGGAACCAGGCAACACTACCAGGGAAGCAAGAGGCTAGACGTCAGGTGCTCTAGCCACTAGGCTGCCTGGCCTCCAACCACACTCTTACAGGCCCTTGTGGCTAAATTCAGCACTGGCTTGCGGTATCTTTGCATTGATAGAGTACGGTTCTCCCAGGCTAATATCTCAAATGCTGAAGGCATCAATGCCAGGTGCAGAGCCTGCTATACCAGCTCTGCACTACGGCCACAGAATCCTGGGTGAAGGATGGGCAGCTTAGGGGCAAGCTGGAATGGGACTGGGGAGTGTCAAGGTTGGAGGAGGCGTGGTCAAGGCAGTCCCATGCTCTGATGATTCCCTGCTGGCACAAGCCCTATAGGACGTACAGCAGGAACACAAGTTAGAATAGCCCTGTTCCTGAGTTGAACTGGCCGTAGATAAGCCTGAAAAGCACTCAGGTTAGGGTAACCAGACAGCAAGTGGGAAAATCGGTCTTTAGGGTGTAATAGGCGCTCATATAAGCCAATGCCCCAAATATCAGGATTATCCCTATAAAATTGCGACATCTGGTCACCCTAACTCAGGTCCAGATTCTCAAAGGTATTTGGGCACCTAACTCCTGCTGAAATCCATGGGAGTTAGGCACCTAAATACCTTTGGGGATCTGACCCACCCCATAAATAACACAGGCACAAAAATCTGTCCTAAAGCATGCAGAATAATGTCCCAAGGGAATTAGTGGAAGGTCCATTGGGGCTATTTAAAACTGGACTTAAAGTTCTCAAGTATATACACTATAGGACATAATCCTGCACAGAGAGCAGAGGTGAGAAAATAGGTGTTTCCCATCCCTGGTAAAGCAACTAAGTTTTATGCCTATTATTCTCTCTCTCTCTCTCATTTACTATAGGAATGTCAAAAATGAATATACCAAGAGTAATGCCTCAGCAAACTGTTGCTGCATGGCCAAAATTTGTTTTCCTAAATGATAAGGAGTTTTTAAAATAAAGGTGGAAAAGGTTTTTTTCTGTCTCGCAACAGTTAAAGATTTTGAAATGTTTCCCATCCCAAATCGTGACAAAAAGTAAAAAATCCCAGTTTTTCACAAATCAATAATTGGAGGGGGGGGGGGAATGGCATCAGGTCAATCAAAATGTTTCATTTCAATTTCAACCTTTTTTTAATTTAAATTTTAGTATACATTAATTATAATTTCAAAATAAATTGTCATTTTGAACCAATAACTAAAACTTTTCATTGTGAAAAAGTCAAAATGAGATATTTTGACAATTTTAAAGCTTTCTTTCTTTGTTTTTTCAAAAATGTTTTGAATCGGGAAATTCAATGGTTTTGGTTTTGATGAGCCATCATTTTCTGGTGAAAAATATTCCATTGGAAACTTTCGAAGCAGCTTTAGTTTAAAATAGTGGCATAGGTTCATTGCAGCAAGCACTTTCATTTCATTTGAGTAGGTGGTGAGATTTTATTCTTCGGACAAAAATACAGTTTTGCTATCGTCTCCAGAAGCTCAGTGGGGATAGCGGAAGTGGGGCTGGAGCACTGAAGAATTGTGTGTGTGTTTTAAAAATGGGTCTTCTGCAACTGTCACAAGTCTTTCCTCAGTTTGTTGCTTGGATTTTTCCATTATGAGTCACTGCACCTTAGATAAATGAGGTCACTGGGTTTGAAATGCCAGGCTTCATTATCTCTTCACACTCAAGCAGTTCTACTGACTCCTGTGTCAGTAATTGGTTCCCTGATATTAATAATGAGCTCTCTGCAATCTACTCAGACAATACTAATGGCAGAAAGGAGAAAGGAGACAAAGAACTATGTAGGTAAACAAATTATGAGGTTGCATAGCCAGTGCCCATCAAGCACTGAAAAACAATTTACCAAGTATTCTGCAAAGGCAATTTAAGAAACTTTTTCTGGTATATGAAGAAGTACAAAACGTGAGCTAAATTTTATATGTCAAGAATAATCATCATATATTATAATGTTGAAAAGGAGCTTTCTTTCGACTGTTCATACATGGATACTTTCAGAATAATTACCCTTTGCAAGGTAAACAAATAAATTAAAGGGATACTGTCAGGTTAGGCAGATATCTTTAAAGAATTTTTTCCCCCATGTATCTAACAACTTAGATGGCGGAAAACTACAAGAGGTTTACAAACTACAAATTACAAACTACAAGAGGTTTACAAACATAGCTAACTTGATTTTTCACCATTCGATTGCTTTTAGAATTGCACTCAGTAAGGAAATTGAAACTAGTCAGTTTCCTATATTCTCATTGCAGTAGCACAAAGCTGTTATGTTCATGTAAAACATTGGCAGAGGGATTTTCAAAAGCGCTTAGCATTGGATTAGCTCTGCTCTCATTGGAGTCAGTGGAAGTTTTAGCATTGACTTGGATGAGGAGAAGAGTTAAGCCAACACTGAGTGTTTTTGAAAATTCCACCTTGCATGTGAAGGAAATTAGTCACATGCTTAAGAGCCTGTCCTTACTAGTTAAGCATGTGCATAACTTAAACAACATAAGCTACCTCATTGAAGTCAATGGCACTGGTCATATAATAAGTATTGAGACTTAAATGTTCACAGTTTTAAGCCCCACAGGTACAATTTTCAAAAGTGCCTAAGTGACTTAGGAACCTAGAATAATTTTTTAAAAAGTCACTTAGGCATGCAGGAGCCCAAATCCCATAGACTTTCAATGAGACTTAGGCTCCTAAGCTTGTCTACATGGCCAGTTACTGCACGGCAGCTGCTGCACTGTAGATTCACACCCTAACTTGCTGCACAGTAACTTGCCAGGTCACTTTTGAAAATGGAATGTAGGCTCCTAAGTCACAGAGACACATTTGAAAATGTAACCTTAAGTGCTTATACTGCAAATCCATAGGAGGAACCCCTAATAATCTTTATCAGAACGACTAAAAAGGATGTTTAATGGGGGGTGCAAAGCCCGATTTGTAAAACAATGCAAAAAAATCCCCCAAATTAACCATATTTAAAAAAAAAAAAAATACATATGCTCCACCCCTCAGATCCACAATTTTTTAAAGTGTTTAATTCTAATCAGACACTATTAGTATAGACTAATCATAAGTTTAGTTCATGCTAATCATAAGTCTCCCCATTACCTTGTGTTCCTCCCCATTTGTTGTAGATCTTTACCTCCCATTGTATAAGGTTCCAATCCTGTATTCTGATCCAGCTGCACAGAACCCTATTGATTTTAATGGACAGCAGTCCACCTGTACGGCTCATAATGCCAGCTTGTAAAGTCTTTGGGTCAGGGACTGTCTTTTGATTCTGTGCGTGTGTTCCCTGTGCCCAGCACAAGGAAGTGGTGCATTCGCCATCTCTTAGTGTCTTCGGATCATTGGATGTCTTTCTGGAAGATAGGCATTAGCCAGACACAAGTCATTGGGCTCAATGCAGAGATCACTAGGTGAACCTTAATTAGGGTGGCCAGACAGCAAGTGTGAAAAATCGGGACGGAGGTTGGGGGGTAATAGGCACCTATAGAAGAAAATGCCCCAAATATTGGGACTGTCCCTATAAAATAGGGACATCTGGTCACCCTAACCTTAATGGCTGGTGATATACAGGAGGTCAGATTAGAGGAGCTAATGGTCCCTTCTTGCCTCACACTCTATGGATCTATGAATAAACCCTGACTGGGGCCCCTAGCTATTATTTCAATATAAATAATAAATAATGCATCCATCAGGAGTCTGGGGTTTATCTATTATTGACACAACTGAAATATTATTATGGATATTTGAGGTCACCTCCCGGTAGGTGAGAGAAGTTACTGCAATATGATAATCCTGCACTTCCAGCGGCTTAAAACAATTTGCATGGCAATGTTTGTCGTGATCCTAGTACAATACAGACTGGCTGGCAGCAGCGCTTTGCAAACATTTCAGCTTTAAGATTAAATACTCCTTGAAAATCAGGTTGTGTTAGAGACTGTATCAGAATCTAATTTTCTGTAATTTAGGAAGATAGCTGAAACATCAATTCATCCTCTAAGGTTCAACACAAAAATTTGGGATGAAATCCAAGGTTGGTGGCCTAATCACTAAATAAAAAGCTATCCTGCAGCTTGTCACTTCATGTGGAAACAGTTTTCCAGAATTTTTTTTCAAAGGTTAGCACTTAAATGGTCTTTAACAAGCTGCACAGAGGATAAAAGGTAAAATATCCATACACTGAAAGTTACCTTAATAAAGAGCAACTCCTAATGTAAAAATAAATTTTCAGATGTATCCCATTAAATGTCTGTATTTCAGCCTGGGAAAGATAGCGGGAAGGTTCCTTACCTACATACCACTGTGAAGAATGTATCCCATAATATAAAAGGGCTCACTTTGCGGGAATTTTTTTCGGGCTATCCAGCCTAAATTTTTCTTTTGCTCAGTTTCATCCATTTCCTCTTCATCATTTCTAATACCCCAACTGCAGTGCAATTCTCATGAGCCTCACAGTTTTTAGAGCTTTTCTTGGCCCCAGCTACTAGAATCATGATATTGCATGAAAGTCTCAACTTTTTTTTTTTTTTTTTTAATAGCAATCTTCTGTACCTTATGGTTGCAGAGAGAAGCTTTAAACGGTGTTCTGAGTGCACCCTACAGGCAGAAAAGCCAGAAAGCAAACAAAAAGCTCAGCATTTAGTATTTAAAAAAAATAAATCTCATTATTTTTAAGCCAAGCCATGAAGCTAGGGGCCTAACTCACAATGTTTGGACATTTGGGATTGGCAATACTGCTCCTGTTTCATCAGCAATAACTGATGATGCAGAGTTGTAGGAAAGAGATTTTTGTTGCACATGCATAGAAGCCAGTGCTACATTCTGAGAGACCTGTCTGTGTGGCAGCAGCATGACCACCAACTTGCATTCCTGAGCACTAGCTGTTACGCCACAATAGCTCCCCTCCTGAAACCTGACCTTTTTTCTCTCATTCAACCCATCAGGCCACATCTTACCCTTTTTATGGACAAATAAACAACAAGATTAACTAACTTCCAATCCCACAAAACACCAACAGACCAGATGTTACCAGCACTTAGAGTCTCATCTTTACCATGGACAGGTAGTCCCTGAGATAATGTGGTTTCCTCAATGGGCGACTGGACCTTGATTGCTCTACTTCTATCTTCTTTCACCGGTTTCCAAATCTGGCAACTTGCCTATCTCTAGAATCTCTTTGAAGCCTCAGAATTACACCATGTCTTTATGCTTTCTAGAACTCTTGGCATCTTGAGGGACTCACATGGGTTGGTTTTCCATTCTTCCCTACCACCTGTCCCTCCTGAAACCTGACCCTCTATCTCCTGTCCCACTTCTAATATTAGGCTACTTTGCAAAAACCACAAAAAGGATCCTGATACATGGCAGCGTTCTATGTCTGCAATTTATTCAGATGAGGTGGCAGGTGGCCTGAAATCCTTGATATAATGCAATTGAGTGCTAAAAGTAATGGCTCAAATGCTTCCTTTTAATTTGAATAGTTGCTGTGTGATCTGGATATGTAACAAGATGAAACTGGCCTTGTGCTAACATGCTCACTATTACACATTCCCTACTGATCTGGAACCCCTACACAATGACAGCCTGGATCTAATATATTGTATTTATACGATGATCCTACCAATATTACTCCTGCCTCTGGCTACAACAAGACTTTTAATTGCATTTAGTAGAATGCTGTGTGTCTGGATTCTTTGTAGCAAGTTGAAAGTTACAAGGCAAGTTTCTCTCCGACCAAGACAAATCCATTGATAACTAGTGGGTTATCCTGGAGATTAGACAGGTTAAGAAAAGGATGAGCGAAGTTTTGAATGAGGATGAGCTAATGTATAATACTTGGTCCACCAAGGATACCTGCGGGTACCACTAAAATTATTCTGGGTAATTTGACAAAATTTACCTGCTACTAAAAAACAAATAATGTGGATTTCATGTTATTTGGTACTCCAAACAAACAATGACCTAAAAATTTGTTCTTGATCTGGGATCAAAAGTTAGCTTATCAGCATTCAAATCCAAATCAAAGTAGCACCATTTCACAGATGTTCGTGAGGACACAAAGAGCAAAACAGTGAAGAATCAGGCCCCTTCTCTTTATTTATATTAGTTAATTCCCAATTGTGTTGTTGACTTTGATTTGACTCCCAAACGATGCCACATCTGCAATGTCACTGGATGTTGTCTACCAGAGTTAGGGACTATTTACTGAGAAGGTTAGTTATAAGAGCTGATATCAAATGGATCACAGAATGTCAATTGCTCCATTTACACCTTCCCTCAATTAGGGCGCTGGTTCTCCTACAATTCTACTCTCCCATGATGATATCCTGGCTCCACTGAAGTCAATGAGAGTTTTGCCATTGACATCAATGGGGCCAAGATTTCACCCCAAGTTTTCACACCTCTCCATTTTCTCTACTAGAAGAAAATTCCTAAGCCCTACTGCTCCTGGATGTGAACCTTTGGAGGCTAACTAAACAATGCAACATAGTCACACTTTAAGGATACCTGCCACATAGACAAACCATCTGTACTTGCACTCTTGCCACAATAATTGTGGGAAGAAACAAATCTAGACACAGATGGTAAATGATCCAGTTGCAAGCCGTTTAGGAATTACTACCCATTGCAAGAGTAAAGATCCAATACCTACAGGCTACATCATTAAAACCAGGTGTCAGGGCTAGCTCTCATTTATTGTGAAAACAACATTAGTGGATGCTGCTGAAGAGACATTGGTGGCAAAGCTAATGAAAGCCCTAAGGTACCCATAGTTCAAGTGCACTCTTCTTCACTGTTTCAAGACATCTGCAGTGATTCATTGAAAGGAACAGAGATCCAGAGTGGCACTAAATATAGAAATAGCCCTGCAGATTTCCCAGGCAGATACTTTATGATACGGTAAAATTGATGTCTTTTTTTTTTTTTTCAGATGCCCAAGTACTGCACTGTGTCTTGATGCTCCCCATCTTGGGGTCCTTTTTTTTTTTTCTTTTCAAGAAGATGTTTACACCCAAATAAAATTATACACTTCATTGACAAAAACATTTCAGTCACTATGCTGCATACTTGGTTCCTATTATTCCTGAGTACAGAAGTTAAACATGAGGAATTTGAAATTATTTAAAATGTATGCAATATTATTATTGGATTTCTGCTTCTGAGCTGTGGGCCACTGAGCCATGCTAGTGTAACATCTGCTAAGGATCAGGCCTTATGCATGTTGTTTCCTTTGGTTATTATTTTGAACCTGTGTGTTGTACAGCCACACTAACAATAACTGCATGAAATTCCAAAGGATCTAAGGCCAGATTTACAAAGGTATTCTGACACCTAAAAATGCAGGTATACCGGTGCTTGTAAATCCCACTGTAGGCACCTGAGTAGGTTAGATGTCTAACTCCTACCGCAATGGGATTTAGGCATTTTAATTGCTCGGACATTTTTGAGAATTCCATTAGGTACCCATCTGCATCTCTAATCCCTTTGTAACGCTGGCCCCTGGTGATTAAAGTAATCATATACTGGTTTTTGTGCAGTGCAGGTCACTAGAAATGTGGCAGATTCAGACATTTCGGTGATATTAGTAGTATACATTCCAGTCTCCCTGCCTAGTGCAGAGTGCACCTTTCAAACATGACAAGTCACTAGGTAGGAAATGGGATTTGTTAACTGAAAATTCCTCCTGGTTTTCATATTGCACTTGACAATGAGATATAAGCACTGCATTTAAGATGGACTATTTTGGAGAGTGATGTGAGTCACTGTCACAAGGCAGGCTGCCACTGGGGACCACAAAGAGGTCTTGGTGAGAACACGCCACTCCTTGTTAAAAAAGCTTATCTTGTTCCACCCTGTGTTTTATTACTCCCCCAACATTAGAGCTCTGAAAGGGTGGATCAGTTTCCCTTTTTCTCCTACCTCCCAGCATTATAAAGTTGGGGGATTCCATAACACACACAAGCCTATTACTGGAGGTCAACTCATGGATATCTTAATAACACAATCAAATCCTGTGTTTGCACATGCGAAGTGACACCCAGGCAGGCAAACAAGCTTTCTTGTTTTCATGCCGTTTCCAATGCCCACATGCTGGATTAGGGCATTCTATTACAGTTCTAAAAAGGCTGCTTTGCAGAAATTATAGACTTGCAGGTTTAATGTTGCTTATTGATTCCATATCTATTTTGCTTCACCTGCAAGTAAAAATGATGCTCTTTCTAAATGCCAGTGCCATAAATTCAGCCAGAGACCTGAGCTGGTTTCTTTTTTGCTCACGTTCTTTAAACTGGGAGCACTATAGGGCAAAGCACCATCCCCTCTGGAATGTCTGGAAGGCCTTGCACAAAGTCGACCCAACCATAAGCAAAAAAATAATAATGAGAATAGTGCATCAGTACCAGAAATAAATATTGATGTTGATGATTCACGTAGGATCCTGCTTCTCCATAGCTATTGCCTCTAATGCAAATAGGAGTAAAAACCATATTTATGGTCCTGATCCTCTTCTTGCACCATTTTTACACTAGTGTAATTCCACTGAGTTACTCCTCACCAGTATATAAGGGAGGAGAGCCAGGTCCACTTTCGCTGAAGTAAGAACCTGGGATACATACAGGTGACAGACTTGATGAGTAAGACAGTTCTGTTTTTACCCAGTCATTTTTCTGACCATAACAGCACTACAGCAGGTTACTCTTGAAAAACTGGGAGCCGTTCCACTTGAAGTGAACTGAAGTTTTGCCATTGTATTTAGTGGAGGCAGCAGCAAGTAAATGGGATTCCCCATGTAGAATCTTCTGATGCTATTTTAAGGCACGTAAGTAGTAGTTCATGGACCCTTCGACATCTGTTAAAGTACGAGCATCAACCTCAAGTAATATATGAAAGAAGATATAGAGTAATGGTGTATCTTACTGCCTTCCAAGTCCTCTTTCATGCACATCTGCAGACTCATGGCCATTCTCAGAGCAGACTTTTGCCCAGTTTTTTTTTTTCCCCCACAGACCAACCTACAGAATGTACAGGGAGCTCTCTGAGAAGAATTATTCCAAGATACTTATTGAAAAATAATGTGCTGTTGAGTAACCACCATATTGCCAATGATACTCCTAAATATACTAAGGCTTTGCTCCTAGGACTTACATTACTACGTCGAAAATGATTCGCTGGCTCTCTGACATCATTCCTTTTGGAGACCATACTTTGAGAAATGCATCCTGAGAAGTGGGGAGAAAGCCAACTCCCATTGAACTCAGTGGGGGATATGTGTGGTCAACCCCTCTCTAGATCACTGGTGCGGAGTGAGTGTCCAGTTGGTGTGGCATTTGTGGGACCCCCCATGCAAAGAGGCCTCCAGAAAAAAAAAAATTATCTCCCACCTTGATAAAAGCGGATGGAAAGAAGAAAAACACTCGCAAAGGCAACCAAGGAGAAGAATGAACGTACAGCAAATGGCAACAAGAAAATGAAAATTGCCACTAAGTTCTTGGGAGTGGAAGAAACCTTCTTCTGCCTTAGCTGGGCTATCTATGGCTCTGCATTCATGTCTGAGAGGATGCTGAAGCGTGTTCTCTCACAGCATTGCTTGGACAAATGGCTTTCCCTTATCTCTGTTTGAGCTCTTCCATGTTTTGTTTGGAGCCATTGTCAGATATCAGCACGAACCATCATTATGAACCTACCCAATCTCTCCTGCAATGACATAAAAATCTACCCTCAAAATTAACCCCGAAGGATCAACTCCAGAACTGGGGAGCATGCCTTGACTCTGGGCTGCCCTATCCTCTACCCACTGTTTGCAGAGATAATTTTAAAAGGCTTTCTTCCCTTTGAATTTTCAAAAAAGAGTCTATATCAAACAAAAGGACAGAGCGGTAACGTCTCTTCACAACTGGTGTCAGAGTCTGGTAGAAAGAGGAGTAAGAATGACATCAAACATGGAAAGGGGAGCTTTCTTACTTTCTCAGGAGAGCAACATCAGAGAGTCGAGTCATAGCAATTTTTGTGCGCCTACGAAAAATATAAAACACTGCAGGAGACACAAAATGAGAACATCAGAAAAAGTTCAAGCAATTCTTCCTTGTGCCAAGCATCATGGTTAAGACTCTAACCTAACACGTTTAGTTGTGCCTTAGTTTCTGACTGGTTCCATAGGCTTCATTGAGACCACCCATGGAGTAACGTACTATGCCACATGAATAAGGATATGAGAATCTGTCCCCAAGAGTTTAGATGGGCTTTTACCTTCCAAATTTCTCAGGTTTTCCATCCGTACTTTTGAGCTGATGGCTTTGCATGGATGTTATGTATATTTTCCAAATTCTATCCCTTGTCAGCTTTTCTCATTGTCAATGGCCCTGCTAAAACATACAGCATCTTATTCTACATTGGCTTTTTGGCCAACAGTTAAAAGCTAGCTTATAGCTGATGACATAAATTGATGACAAATGTATTCCCCATTATTTCCAGTCTGAAAAATAAGTTTTTCTACTATAAACTCTTTCTCAGCTTCCCAAGCCACTGTCAAGTCCTAGCACCCAAGTCCAGGCATTGATGTAAGGCAAACCTGATGGCTATAAATCTGTTAAGAATTAACATGTTAATGAATTTTCCAAAGTAATTGAATCTAACATTACAATCAATGGCACTGACTGTCTTTGTGATGGGAAATTGCAACAGGACAATTAGAATCACTTCTACAAACCCAAATCCTTTGTTATTAATTAAGGTAAAGATTAGCTGTCAGTCACATTTACTATCAGCAAGTTACAGATTTAGCAGATAACGGTCCAATATAAATTACCTCACTGCTGAATTGGGATATTGAGCAGACATGTTGATCTGAAACGTTTTGATGCAAAATACAATGGAAACCTGATTTTTAGACATTGTGAAAACATGTCGCCCCAATATTAGATTTCAAAGTACCCTCCAATGCCAAGAAAAAGAGCAACAGGTGCACAGGGATTTACAAATACATTTCTATGTCGTCTTGCAAAAATGCTAATTCATTAGGAAACAGATCATCCAACACATGTGTTTTTGTTTCCTGTCCAAAGTCATCACGTTGTCAGAGTTTATGGTTTTTTTTACAGAAATCTGAGGGGGAAAAATTACAAGGTATTGCAAACAAAACCACTTCCAGCTCTATGGTCACATGTCCCTATCTGTCATGGGTAGTTTCATATTTATTGAATGCACACACTGAGAGTGGCAGTGTAAAGAAGCAGGAGACTTATTTGGAATGCATATTCCATTACTCACAAAAGAGCTGACTGCCACATCAGAAACCCTTTCGGTAAATAACCTTTCTGGGTCAGCCATTAACATTGCACTTTGGTTAATTATATCAGTGGGAGAATATTAATAGTGATTCTCACTTCATAACTATTCATTTCAAACTAAGAGCTTTCACTCCACCAATTTATCCAGCTGCCAGCCTTGAACTTGCTATTTATCTTAGGCTTGGTCTACACTACCCCCCCTAATTCGAACTAAGGTACGCAACTTCAGCTACGTGAATAACGTAGCTGAAGTCGAAGTACCTTAGTTCGAACTTACCTTGGTCCACACGCGGCAGGCAGGCTCCCCCGTCGACTCCGCGGTACTCCTCTCGCCGAGCTGGAGTACCGCAGTCGACGGCAAGCACTTCCGGGTTCGACTTATCGCGTCCAGACTAGACGCGATAAGTCGAACCCAGAACTTCGATTTCCAGCCGTCGAACTAGCTGGTAAGTGTAGCCAAGGCCTTAGTCTGAGGGCATTATAGAAGTTTAACAAGTCAAAGGCCCAACCCTTCTTATCTGTGTCACAGTAAAGCGCAGCTTGCTTAGTGCATAGTCAATTAAATCTCTTACTGTTAATGACATTGCCTATGGTTAGAACCTCGTTAGTAAAGAAAATTGAAATCAGGGATATACAATGTTGCAGGATACCTAAACAGTTCCCATTTTAAAAGACAACAAACTAGGAATTCAAATCTTTCTTGTAGGCTAGTGATCTGATTCTCTACTGGCTTGTGCCAAAACACAACCATTCTGATTAAATGCTTTTCTATATTCACTGCTTAGTCTTGCGCAAACACTCACTTAAGCAGCCCCGTTGACTTTCATGGGACCAGTCACGAGATTGAGGAATACCCGTGTGAAAAAAGGCTGGAGGGATTGGTCCTATTATATAATGTTATTGCACAGAATACACTAGCAATTTGAGGCCCCAACCAAGCTGAAGATCCCATGGAGCAAACAATAGTTGCTTGGGAATTTTTTGACAAAATATTTTTTTGGCAGAAAATGCCGATTCACCAACCCATATATGTTCTCTCCCATCAAAAAACGGCAAAAGGTCCTGAGTTAGAACAGGACATTTTTTGACATCTTCAATATTTTCAATATTTCAAAACCATCTCCTGCCCAGCTGTATTACAAACACAGAGTAAGAGACAGTCCCTGCCCTGAAGAGCTACACAAGATAGAGATAAAGGGTGGGAAAACAGGCGCTCAGAGAAATAAAATGAGTTGCCCAAGGTCATTCACAGACCAGTACCAGACCTGAAATTAGAACCCAGGTTTGCCATCTCCCACTCCATCTCCTATACCACACTGCTGCTCATGTAGTACATAGAGAGAAAGAGTAAGAGATACATATTTCATGCTTTCAAAAGAAACTTGCATAATAGACTTAAGCTTAAAGTCCCGGCAAGGTTTGAATTATTATCCCGCAGTGGCCATCTAAACCTCATAATGGTACACACTAGGCACTATGTAATGATAATACTCACATTGCAGAGCCTTCTTCTGACAATAAAAAGGACATAATGTTCAAATTAGTAGTTATGAGCCTGTTACTATTCACTCAGATCGTTAGGAATTTTAATCTGAGAAGTGAAATGGGTAAGCAGATACCCCTTCTAACAGTCTTCTAGTCAGTATGTAGAATTTATTGCTCTGCATGTCGTGTCCAAGACATGTAACATATTGGGGCAAGTATTTGCTACTTGGAACATACAACAACATAAAGAGTCTCTCTTTGAAAGACCAGTTTGTAAAACAAAATGCAGTTGCAAGAAGCATTTCTTATTCACATCTGCCTATGACCTTGCAGGGTAGTAAGCATGATTTCAAATTTACATTGAAGGACAATTTCAATAGTCCATTTAAGAGAACGAATCCCATTGGCTTTCAATGGGACTTACACTACTAAATCCCTTAGGCTATTTTGAAAATCCCACTCCAGGGATACTGTGCTCCTGATATAACCACTAAAATACAAACAGTGTTCACAGCCCCCACTGATGTCAATGGGAGATGTAGATGCTTTGTGCATATTAGGATCAGGGTTTTGGGTACCTGCAGCTAGTAGTTAAGGTGATGAAGGCTGAAGAGTATGGTTTGATTCAGAGCCCATGAAGTCAATGGGAGCCCGCTGACTTCAATGGGCTTTTGATAGGGAACTGTCAACAGCTGGAACTGACCTCAAAGCAATCCTATGAAACCCAGCCCATGTCAAGATTTTGGTCATACAGATTCTGATTTAGTGGCTTGTAGAGGAGACGCACATCTCATAAGCCCCTGCCTTCACAAACATGAATGAGGGATGGGAGGATGAATGGACAGAACTATCTGAGAAGGGAAACCAGTGAAACTCAACCATTGCCAACTTAACAGCCATACAAAAGTAGCTGCAAATATTAGTGTCTGAAATAAATTACACCCTTGTATATGATCACTAGTAGCAACCCACAAAACCCAGCAACTATCCCTTTGGAGTGGAAGGTGGGGAAAGAGCGTGACAGCCATTTATATAAAGTCAGGCACCATCCGGCACTTATAAGCTTGAAGTCATTCAGCCGGGCAATGCGTAAGCCAGGATTCCTGACTCCCAGACTGTGACCCAAATCACATCTTTTTCTTCTGGATTTGTAAAGCACCTCGGACAATGGAGTCCTGGTCCATAACTAGGGCTGGTAAGTGCTACAGTGATACAAATAATAAATACTACTACTAGAGTCATATCGGGGTAAATACGTTTGCTGATTCACACAGCTAGCACCAGCACAGCCTTAAATTGCTAGTCCTGTTAGTGCCTCCAAAGTATAAGTGCATAAATTTAGAATAATTGGAAAAACCATTAAATCTTCTTTTGCATTTGGAACCAGCAACATAATTTGTATTGTCCTAGTACAAGTCAGCCAGGCGCTTTGCAGATGGCTAGCTTCCATGTCAAGCCTTGGTTAAAAAGAAAATGAAACAAGGAGTCGGAGGCCACATTTGGACAGAGAAAGCACATCTTTAAACGGTCAGATGTGTGTTCTTAATAGAAACATTTTAGCTAACATTTAACAAATAACCAACATTTAGATATTGGCTATTTTATAGATAGCAAATAAGATCAACTTGTAACTGTGTTATTAGGCACACCGTCATTCAAACAAAACTCATTCCTGAACAGCAATTATTTAATCAGATAAATCGGGTGCGTTGGCTTAATATACTTCCTGAACTACTCACAGGGAAAAAATTAGAGAACTGTTCAAAAGATAGATTCTGAAACTCCTTTTGTAAAGGTTAAGGGTAATTATTGTAACTTCTGCTTCTGCATCAGGGAAATAAAGCTGTTTATGAAGCTACATGACCTACTGTTCCATTTGTCCTAATTTATAGCTGCTTAGGAAATACTGTCCATGTGAAAGGTTCATTTTCTAGATTCTTCAACCCAAATCATCTTGGTGTTAAATTTGCCCTAAAAATGTTATAGAAAAATGATTCACACTAGACTGAAATTCTCTTACGTGCATTTCATTAAAATCTGTGCATTGACAGAGAGGGGACACATCTCCGGAGCAGCGTATGACAGTTTAGGCACAGGATTCTCATTAATGCTATTTAGAGTCGTATACCCAAGACTCCGTGCATTGGGATGAATTTTTACCGTATTATGATTTTGAAAGAAAGAAAGAAGCAGTGCATTTCTGTTAGGAGATAACGCAATACTCCAAGTTAATATCTGAAACTCCTTGCTGTCTATAACAGATTATGTGCATGCAACATATGATTCACACACACACACAATTCACCCCATTCCCTGAAAACAAAAAGGAATAATAATTCTTTAGTTTTCAGGTATGGAAGAGGCTACAATCAAATCACGAGCTGCCTGCAAAATCCCCTCTCTTCCCCGCCCTTCAGGCTGTATTGCTGATCAAGATTAATGACTCACTATATTCTTTCTAATGACTATCTATTACCCAACTGACATTTTGTTAAACTACAGCAACTGACATATCCTCAGGGACAGTGTAATGATCAATTACATTTGTAAGCTTTGGTTACTTATCCTAGGAAGGCTGGCAGAGGAAGAACATCAAGAAAACAAGGAACACAAACAGAAGTTAAAAACAATAAGCTCACTGTATTTTATCCTGTGGAAAGGTACAATCTCCAGATGAACCATTCAAAATAGTCAGTTGGGTTCTCTTTAGAGGAATTTGTGACCCCAACTCACCTGTCTCCCAAGTTTATAACTCCAAAGCATGCTTAAGAGGGACTTACTCAAGAAGTGATAGCTCCAAAAGTTTTTTTTTTTTTTTTTTTTGAATCTCAGAATTTCATAAAATTTCAGAGGTTAATAAAAAAAATTGTTTGTAAACTGATACTACTGCAACCAGCTCTAGGTAGAAGCAATGATGGTGTTTAAGAGCACAAGGAACACTAAATACCAGTTTAGTCCCGGGAGTGAGGAATACTATAGTCAGAGGATATTCTAGGACCAGATACAGATACCTATACTGACGCTGAGTAGTTATTTACTCAAATCGATGGGTCTACTTGGAGAGTAAGTTACGGGTAAGTATAGTTATCAACACATGACCCCTATAAGGCAGAATGTAGTTACTCATATTGTCATCTGACCAGGAATCTGGGGTTAAACTCTCAGTTTAAGAAAAAAAAAAACATCATTAATGGTCCATCACTCAGGGTATGTAAAATTATACATATAAACGATACCATTAACATTTCCATGTCACTTATATAATATGTGCTAACTGGTTCTGTGGTCTGTAAGTTGTTACATTTAAGGCCACATGGTTTAGCTACTGTTAATGAACTTGACAATAACCACAGTAATTTCATTAGTATAAAATGTGTTTAATAAACTATGGTTCCACCTAAGCCATTCACCCTCCTGGTGAATTCTATGTCCCACCTTATGGCTCTAATCCTTCTTCTCTGTGTTCTTTGCACTCCTGTGTGATTAGTTTCCTACCAGATCTTGCAATGAGCTACGTTACCATGAGCCATTGCCACAATGAGTAAACACTGTTACCAACAATAACAGCACTGATCCTCTCTACGTAATGACATTTCTGGAAGATTGGGCTAGGTCTGAATTCTTTGGCCGTCCTCCCTCTGGTATGCGAATAGATCACTATCCTACTCGTCTGTGCAAGTGGTTGATTTCATTTGCCGTATTGCCAAAAAAAAAAAAAAAAAAAAGACTGCTCATTATCTATCTGGGTTGGAAGAGAAGCAACTTACGAAAGAGTATTTTATAAAGTTGAGGTTTCTGATGTTGAGCTCCTGCGTAACAGGACTGCTACTGTGAGATAGACAGGGGCCTGGCATAGACTGAAGCCTGCTACTGATGATCCTGCTGTGTCAAATGTTCTACAAGAACATGCTCCTGCTGTGAAAGCAGCTCTTCTGGCGTGCATGCATGACTGAACTTCCAGAATGATGATGATTTTATTGTGTGTGTGTGTGTGTGTGTGTGTGTGCGCCTCTAGCTAGCCACATGGTAGCTAGGAGGTCCTGATTCATGGACCCAAGAGTGTCATAAAAATAAAGCAACTCGAGCCATCCGATTTAACTTGCCAGTCAATCATGCTTTGAACCAGCCGTTTCATTTCCAGTACACTTCCCTAACTAAGATGATACTTTGAAATACCAGATGCAGCTCAGGAAACTTTGAAATGAGAGGTAATGAGCTCCCTGAGGCTGGGACTGACTTTGGTATTGGTTTATACAATGCCTAGCACAATGGGGCCATGATCCTTCCTGGAGGCGTAGGTGCTCCTGTATGATGACTAATACATGATCGTCATCATCATAACCAAAGAAGGCTAACACAGAAGACGTGCAGTAAGGCTGGCTTTTTCAGAGGAGGCTAATTGACTTCAGTATCTAAGCTCCATTGAAAATCAATGGGAATTGAGCACCTCGGGGGAGATGTTCAAAAGTATTCAGGTGCCTAAAAATGCAAATAGGCAGCCAGTGGAATTTTCACTAGAACATATTCAATGCACCATTGGTTCCAATGGGATTTAGGCATCTAAGCTGCTTTTGAAAATATCACTCAACATCTACCTTCATCTTTTGGAATCAAAATCCCTTTGAAAATTCCAGCTAAATCTTCATTATAATGACTCCCCACTGGCTGTAAAGGAAGTTTGAGGCTGGATCAGTACTGAACCGACTTTAGAAGCTGGCTTAACCCTTCACTGTGGAGTTGTTCCACTGACTTCACAACAAATAGAGTGACACTTCGGCTGACTGGCATCTCTGGCCTGTGCTCACCTATGCTAACAGTCAGTAAAATTACAGCCCCTGAAAGAGTTCCTAAGAGTTCCCTTTACATTACACAGCTGCCTGTTAAACTAGCCAGAAAAATAATAGTTCATATGCTGTATTTAATCATATTTACACTTCTCCGCCATAGCTCTCAAAGCATCTTATACTTTTCTGTTGCTATCCCCACTTTACAGATAGGAAAAGAAGTTAAAAGTGCCTCAGCCTAGCTTATGCAGTCAGTCAGTGACAGAGCCAAGCACAAGAACCCAGGTAACCTCACTTTTAGGCAGTTGCCCTACCCACTGAGAATACTGCCTTCCTGCTCGCTGCCATTATAACCAACCTTGGGGGCAAAGGGGGAAAGAAGGGAAGAGACAGTTTTTCTTGAATCAATGCTCTGAGTATTCACGTGATATTTATAGGTGCTCTCTCTCATACAAAGGGCCAAAGCTTTAGCCGAGCACATGATTCTTGGTGGTAAAATAAAAACACAAGGGGAAGAAAACCAGCAAGATTGTATGCAGATGCCTCTATAGACCTGATATTTGATGCTACTTTAGGAGAAAAGGGAACACTCGTCTTATATTAATGAGTGATGTTACAGCCATGAGTATGATAGGGGAACATTGTGAAGTGCTCAGATACTATGTTAACGGGGGGCAAATAAGTACCTGAGATAGATTTATTCTTATAACCAAATGCAGCTAGTTAATGTAGATATATAGCTTACAAAAGCAATCTATGTGATTGACATATACAGTATCAGAGGATGTCAGTAAATGGCACTATAGTTTGTTTCTATGGGTTCACATGCAGAGAAGTAGTCTGTAGAAAAAAAAAGAGAAGAGAATCACATCTGTAAACTGGGGTAGCTTAAACATCTGTGTAATGCCTAGCCAAGCCTTTGTGATGAGGTGTTTGGGCCTAAACCTTTCACTAACAAACAGGGAAGTCTCTAGAGGGCAGGAAGGCTGGGGATAATGAGGCAGGCTAGCTGACCAAGGGAAATCAGTAGCTAATGGCTTGCACCAGAGAAGCTCACTGGCAGGCAGCTGAAGGAAGTTCGAAATGGGAGAAGGAAATGGGACACAAAGGAGACAGACTGCTGCTCCTGACTACAAAGGAGAAGCTTAGCTGTAGTTTGAGCAATGCCTTTATTTCTGTGTTGTCGTCTTTTGCTGAGCGGGAGGCAGGATTAAAGCCAATTTATGTCAAACTCCTGATCAACAATAGGGAAGAAAATGTTCTCTCTGTGAAAAAGACTTTTGTTTCCCAACCACATTGTCTGAACCTGTCTGCAAACAGGTCCCTCTCTGCAGAGGCTTCACTTGTTTGGTTATATCAGCCTGCCGCAAGCAGAATGGGGCTTGTCCACTGCATTTTAACAAGCAACAAAAATAGATGCAGATTATTAGCCTTGGTCAAAAGCTGTTTTAAATACTCTTAAGGAATCAAACAGCAGGATAGATGCAAAAGTGGGCATTTTAAGAAGATTTATAAGAACAGGTTAGACAAACACCGGTCAGAATGCTCCAATTATTATTTAGTCTTGCCTTCAGTGCAGGGGACTGGACTAGATGACCTATTGAGGTCCCTTCCAGTCCTACAGTTCTATGATTATTCAAAGGTGCCATCTCATTGTGTTTTTACTATGTTGCCTCAATTGTCAGTGATCATAAACACAGAAGAAAGATCGAGAGAGGTATAGCCATACACGGGCTAGAATTCGAGGCTTTGTATTAATATGCAAAAGAGAAGCTTAGATGTTTTATTATTTTACTGTATGGACTAGAAACTCCATGGTGTGAGGTGCTCCACCCACCCACACACCAAAAGAGCAGCCCTTGCCCCAAGGAACTTGCAATTTATTCACATGATAATACTACAATACTTGGATACACAAATAAATGGAGTAGGAAAGAAAATGCAAAGAACTAGAGTTGGTCAGGGGAAAAAATCTTGAACATTTTCCTCTACATGCTTCCCTGCCTCCATAAGAATTCAAAATCTGAAATGTCAACAAATTGAAAAAAGCTGGTCGAAACCCAGGGGAAAAAATCCTTGATTGAATTTTTTTCAACATTATTTTTGACAGTCTTTGAAAAATGGTCAGATCTGAAATAAAAATTCAAACCAGCTCTAGAAATAATCCTGTTTAGCCCAAGTACCATCAGCACACCCACTAGGCATTGGAATGATGGATAAGCTTCAGATCAGAAGTAAGTTTTAAAGAGGTATTTGAAAGAGGACAGTGTTTCTCCCCACTCTCTATAAAAGGAAGGTCAATATTGTGTCTGCCAGCTGGTTACCTCACTCTAGAAAGGACTCATCTACACACAAAAGTTGTGCCAATTTCACTATGTTGGTCTAGAAACTGGTGGATGGAGGTATCCATCTGCCAGCCTGACCTGGCATCCCAGGAGGTTTGCTGCTTACCAGGGGCCGGTATTCAAGACATTATAAAAAGGGTTGCTGAGGATCATCCGTCTCTTTGATTACTTCCCCATACTCATCCCCGTCAGCAGTAATAATACTATGAGGTGTGACCCTGAACAGATCAGACATGTTTACAGGGCTCTGGGAGTCAGGTGAGGGAAATGTTCTCATTGATCTTTCCAGTCAAAGGTAGGCAGAGACAGACACATCCTAGAGATGAACTCACGGCTGTACAGATGGTGTTGCCAGAAGAGCTTCGGCTTCCTCGACCATGGGATGCTGTTCCAAGAAGAAGGGCTGACGAGCAGAGATGGGATCCACCTATCAAGGAATGGGAAGAGTATCTTTGGAAACAGACGGGCTCACCTTGTGAAACTGGCTCTAAATTAAGTTCAATGGGGGCAGGAGACAAAACCCCACAGGTAAGTCTGGAACATGGAATCTGGGGGAACATGGGCAATCATAGCAGGGGGAAATGGAGAGACAAGAGGGAACATGAGGGGGAAATCTAATGAACACTTAGATATCCTGCTTTGAGCAGGGAATTGGACTAGATGACCTCCTGAGATCTCTTCCAACCCTAATATTCTATGTCTATATACTAATGCAAGAAGTATGGGGAATAAACAGGAAGAACGAGAAATATCAGTGCATAATCACAATTAGAACATAATTGGCATCTGATTGCAATATTGATAGAGAAGAGTACAGCTTGCTCAGGAATGACAGGCAGGGAAAAGAGGGAGGAGGTGTTGCCTTGTATATCAAAGACATATATATTTGCACTGAGGTCAAGATAGAAGTGAGAGGCAGACCTGTTGAAAGTCTCTGGGTAAGGATAAAAAAAATAAAAGAAGGGTGATGTCATGGTAGGAATCTACTGTAGGCCACATCACCAGGAAGAAGAAAAGGTGGATGAGGCTTTTTTTTTTTTTTTAAACAACTGACAAAATAATCCAAGGCATAGGACTTTAGCTACCCAGACATCTGTTGGGAAAACAATACAGCAGAGCACAGATTATCCAACAAGTTCTTGGAATGCATTGGAGACAACTTTTTTATTACAGAAGGTGGAGAAAGCGACTGGGGAAAGGTTGTTCTGATTTGATTCTGACAAATAGGGAGGAGGGGCTGGTTGAGAATAAGATGAATGGCAGCTCGGGTGGAAGTGATCATTAAATGATGAGGTCAAGATTCTAAGGAATAGTAGGAGGGAAAACAGCAGAATAAAGACAATGGAATCCAAGAAGGCATACTTTAGCAAACTAAAGAATTGGTAGATAAGATCCTGTGGGAAGCAAATCTAAGGGAAAAAAGAGCTCAGGGGATTTGGCAGTTTTTTAGACATACATTACTAAGAGCACAAAAGCAAACTATCCCAATGCATAGGAATGAGAGGGAGTATGGTAAAACATCATCGTGACTTAACCTGGAGATCTTCAATGACCGGAAACTCAAAAAAGAGTCATACAAAAAAGGGGAAGTTAGGTCAAATTACAAAGGATGAATATAAAAAAAAAATCAACACAAGCATTTAGGGACAAAATTAGAAATGTCAAGGCACAAAACAAGATTAAACTACTCAGGGACATAAAGAGAAAAAAGAAAATGTTTTACAAACACATTAGAAGCAAGAGGAAGACTTGGGAACAGAATAGGGCCATTACTCAGCGAGGAAGGAAAGATAATAACAGAAAACTCAGCAATGGCTCAGCAATGTTAAATGCCTTTTTTGTTTCACTTTTCACCAAAAAGGTTAGCAATGACCGGGCAACTAACACAGTGAACCTCAGCATAAATGGGGTAGGATCTAAGGCTAAAATAGGGATAGAACAAGTTAAGAATTACTTAAACAAGTTAGATGTCATCAAGTCAGTAGGGCCTGATTAAATACAACCTAGAATACTTTACTAACTGGCTGAAGAGATTTCTGAGCCATTAGCGATTATCTTTCAGAACTTGTGGAGGACAAGAGAGAAAAGGGAAAATATAGTATCTATCTATAAAAAGGGGAATAAGGACAATCCAGGGAATTACAGACCAGTGAGCTTCCCTTCAGTACCCAGAAAGACAATGGAGCAAATAATCAATTTGTAAGCACCTAGAAGAGAATAAGGAGATAAGTAACACTCAATATGGATTTGCCAAGAACAAATCACATCAAATCAACCTAATATCCCTCATTAACAAGCCTTGTGGATGGGGAGAAGCAGTAAATGTGATATATCTCGACTGTAGTAAGGCTTTTGATACTGTCTCACATGACTTTCTATTAAGGAAACTAGGAAAATATAGCCTAGATGAACCTACTATAAGTTGGGTGCACAACTGGTTGGAAAACTGTACTCAGAATCAACCTGGAAGTTCACAATCAACCTGGAAGGGCATATCAAGTGAGGTCCTGCAGGGATCTATCTTTGGTCGAATTCTATTCAATATCTTCATAAATTATTTGGATAATGTCATAGAGAGTACACTTGTGAAGTTTGTGCATGATTCCCACCTGGAAGGGTTTGCAAGTGCTTAGGAGGACAGACTGGAGAAATGGCCTGAACTTAATAGGATGAAATTCAAGTAAGGAAAAATGTAAAGTACTACACTTAGGAATGTTGCCTGATCTTTAGCTTGTGTATTAATTATATATATTAATTAAGAATCCCCAGTTATCACTTTGAGGGTTGACAGGTTCTTGCCCCAAGATCAGGCCCAATATTATTCAAATTATTATATAGTTGGGAACCCCAATGTGCACAGTTGCAACACTTACACACTATAACAACTCTTTTATATTTACAAATATAGCTTATTAATACATTTAGCACAGTCACAAACACTCCGACTCAGTAAGGTAGATAGAGATACTACAGAATGTACAGCTGCACATCCATCTACTTTCACTATCCCTTGTAAGACAACCTGAAATGGTAGACACTGTCTTCCTCATCACCATCACCTTCCCCATCATCACCAGTGGCCATCATTCTGGCACCTCCCAAAGACTATATCGCTCTCTCCTACCACCCCTAGGCTGGGATGCCACTTTTACAATGTGTTATGCTGAGGCCACTATGTTTGATGCATATTCAGTAGGGGATTTTCCCCCTTTTCCTTATTTATATTTCCTCATTTCACCAAAGTTGGAGTGTCTTTTTCCTATAGGTTAGTATATCAATGATCTCAACTTATCATCATATACATCAGTTCGTTACCATGGCCTCTTGTGGTTAAGTATCACATTTGTTATTTCTGACCTAACTGGTTATTTCAGTTCTTTCCAAGTTCCAAGTTGTGATGTACCTGTTAAGTTTAAAGGGGTATGAACTTAGAAAAGCCCCTACGCCAACCTGCTTTAATGCATCCTCTATGTTAAAGGTCACAGCCATACATGGACCTTATGCTATAGCTCATCACCAACTATCTAGGTGAAAGGTCCCAAACATATGCATTCTAACTTTGCCTTAACTCAACATACAGGATGTGGTCTGCAGGTCCCTTGTGTTACAGCCAAAATATACTCTAATACAAACCTATAAACCTATTATAATAAAACAAATAATCAAACCTATAAGAAACTTATAAAAAAGATATATAGGCAAGCAAGCAGGCTAGCCTTCGCTGTATCTCATGTACCTGTTATGTACATCAGTTTGTTACCAGGATACTTCTGTGGTTGAATTATGTACCTGTGGTCAGAACTTCCCCTTAAACTCTATTTTCAGCTCCCCAAATACTTGGGGTTTTCCACTGGGAGCAGTGTGGGGCCACAGCATGCAGGCGGCCTGTCTGAGCTGGCCAGGAGCTGCCAGTGGTAAGCACCTCCTGGCCAGAACCTAAACCTCGCACCCCCTCCCAAACCTCCAACCCCTACCCCAGGTCAGAACCCCCTCCTGCACCCAAACCCCCTCACAGACCCTGCACCCCATCCATTAATATAGTAGAAATGTGCGGCCCATGGCGATTTACCAAAATTCGTGGAGTGGCCCCCCTGTGAAAATTATTGCCCGCCCCTGATGTGGAGGTTATAGAGAATCACGAACTAAATCTGAGTCAACAATATAATAGCATTGCAAAAAAAGCAAACATCATTCTAGGAATGTATTCGCAGGAGCGCGGATAATTTTAGATAGAAAACATTCTTAAATCAATTTAACAGTGTCCACACATGGAGGCTGAACTGATATAACTACATCAATTCCTAAATCTGTTTAGTTAAATTGGCAAAATTCCATGTACAGACAAGGACTTAATCCATGTTATGTTCTTCTTGCTCATCCTTTTTGTTCAATTAAATCATGATACATGCCACGGGAATAGAAGTGGAAGGGATACCAGTGTTGTAAAACTTCACTGTCTCTCTGAATCTGAAGTAAAACAAATGACTCTTATTTCATCACTGGGCCACGCCCCAATCAGGCCTCAGCTGGCCCTATATAGGAGGCTGGGAGCCAGGAGCTCAGCAGTCTCTCTGTGTGTTCAGAGACAGAAGGGCCTGGCTGCAGGGAGGTTAACCAGGTATCTGGAGTGGAGCAGGGCTGGGGAAAGGCCAAGGGAGCTGGGGAGTGGGCTGCAGGCCTGGTAAGGCCTATTAGATACTGGGTTGCAGGGGCAGCCCATGGGTAGCCAGAGGCAGAAGGTCCAAACCCCTTTGCCTGTGGTGAGTGGCTTATACTGCAGTCTGCCTCAGTGAACAGGAGCTAGATGGAGACTGGGCAGTAGCCAAGACTGAGGCGAAGTGGGGATAGTGAGTGGGGTTTCCCCTGGGAAGGGGAGACCCAGAGCTGTGAGGGGTTACTGCCAGGGGGCAACACCCCAGACAACAGGGCACCGGGTCTGGGAGGGACACAGGGGCCAAGCGGTAGCAGGACACGGGCCTGCAGAGGGCCCTCCAATGGCTGGAGAGCTAATTCCCGGAGACGGCCAGCAGGAGGCGCCACAGGGGTGAGTCCGCAATGCTACACTAGCATGAATGGAGCTCTTGGGCATTACTGCAATACAAATAAAATAAAATAATATCATCTAGTTTTGTCATTTGTTTTTATTCTTTTCTCCTTCCTTGTGGCTAAGTGACCTAGTGGGTGTTTTAAGTAGTCATCTGATCTTCATCACAGAGTTCACCTGCTTGTTTAATGGAGTTAGTAACAGTTTTTTCTTCTGTCTAAATAGAAAACAATGGCTAATTTAGGTCATCAGACTCGGCATGAGACATCCCTGCTTTATGTTAAGAAGTCCTCCATGGATATAATTTTTGGTGAACAGAATTGTACCAGTCCAGGATTAGTGTATTAAGTATTTATTATTTTAAAGCTAGGGACCAGAATTTCCATTGACCTAAACCTGGAGCAGTCATTTAAAAGTTATTGCAAAACACTATCACTGTGAGTTAATAGTGTTTTTCTACCCATTTTGCACTGGAGTAAATGACTATACAAGATGCAGGGAAAAAAAGAATCTGAATAAGTGAGGTTATTCTGGTTTTTTAATCCATTATGAACTCCCCAAATATAAAACAAACTTCCTCCTCTTGTTTTTCTCTCTCAATATCATTTCCATTATGAACAGGAGTACTTGTGGCACCTTAGAGACTAACAAATTTATTAGAGCATAAGCTTTCGTGGACTACAGTCCACTTCTTCGGATGCCATCCGAAGAAGTGGACTGTAGTCCACGAAAGCTTATGCTCTAATAAATTTGTTAGTCTCTAAGGTGCCACAAGTACTCCTGTTCTTTTTGCGTATACAGACTAACACGGCTGCTACTCTGAAATTTCCATTATGGTAACATTACAAATCCCCCGTTTTTTCTTTAAAAGCATCTACTGATGCCATCAGACACAAATGACTAGTAAAAGGAGAGGATGAATCATATATGAAAACTGTCTATCTAATAAGCCTGAATCAAACCTTCCTGACAAGCAATCTAAATCTAAAATCAATTCAAACTAAGTCAGTGTTCGAAGTGCTATTTTGGGGATCCCAGAATGTACATTAGTCAAAATAAAAATGATTCAATTATCTCTGTTTGCTGCTTGATTTGTTTAGATCTCATCACTTGAACTATGGCCTTGTGCAATTCTTGGAGGTATATTTAAAGGTAATGCTTTTAAACCCTCTCATTTATACTTACTTGGCAAATAAACTGTAACGTACTAAGTTAAACATTTTAGTGAGAGTTTACATACTGCCTCACACCGCTGAGATGCAGAGATTATAGTACCCTTTTTAAAGATAATGAATCCATCAAAGAGCGCTGGAAGGAACATGACCAAAAGCTTTTAAATCGAGAATCAACTGTGACCGACAACACCATCAACTCCATCTCTCAACACCCAATCTGGGAAACTCTTGCCAACCCACAAACACCTGAGAAGGTCTGCAAACCAATTAAATAAATAAAGAACAATAAAGCCCCAGGTCCTGATGGCATACCAGCTGAAGTATTGAAAGTAGGGGGAGAAACACTGACGAATAAGCTTCACTTGCTACTCCTCAAAATCTGGAGCACCAAAGAAATCCCCGCTGACTTACACAATGCTAACATCGTCACCATTTTCAAAAAGGGAGACCGGGCCAACTGTGGCAACTATCGAGGCATTGCCCTCCTCTCCATTGCTGGGAAGATTCTTGTTCGGATCTTACTGAATCACCTGTTCCCTCTTGCAGAGGAAGTATTTCCAGAGTCCCAGTGTGGCTTCACACCATGACGAGGCACAACCGACATGATTTTGTAGCCAGGCAGATCCAGGAAAAATGTCAAGAACACCACCAAAAACTGTATAAGGCCTTTATCGATCTGATGAAAGCCTTCGACTCTGTCAACCATGAGGCTCTGTAGAAAATCACGTCGAAGTTTGGCTGCACAAGCAAATGTATCACCATTGTAAGCTTCCTCCACAACCAGATGACTGCCTCCATCCTGGGCAGTGGCTCTACCTCTGAGCTCTTTGTCATCCGAACTGGTGTAAAAAAAAAGGTTGTGTACTGGCACCCACCCTTTTCTCCATTTTCTTAGCAGCGATGAAAATGTTAACCCAAGACCGTCTACCACAGGGCATTAGCATCCAACGTCAAACTGACAGCAAACTCTTCAACCTTTCTTGTCTCCGTGCCAGAACTAAAGTAATATCGGCAACAATAACCAAACTCCAGTACGCAGATGATTGTGCTGTAGTTGCACACTCAAAGGAGGATCTACAAACAGCTTTTAACTGCTTTTTCTGAAGCTTACAAAGTTAGCTAGGCCTAACTATGAACATCAGCAAAACAAAAGTTCTCTACCAGCCAGTCCCTGGTCAATCATCAGACGCAGCAAGGAAGATCTATGTTGACAAAAAAGAACTGGAAAATGTAGAATACTTTGCTTATCTTGGCAGCCCTCTCTCACAGAGGACAGACATAGATTTTGAGATTCAGCACAGAATCCACTGCGCCAGCCTTGCCTTTGGCAGATTGTCTGACCAGGTGTTCAACAATCACAACATCAGAACACACTAGACATTTAGTTTATAAAGCGGGAGTAATCCCAACTGTCCTCTATGGCTGTGAGACTTGGGTGACCTATAGAAAACACCTGAAATACCTGGAACACCAGCACCTTCTTCAAAAGAGCCTCAACATAAAGCGGGAGAATCTCCACACTAATGTCAGTGTCCTCACAGAGGCCAGTATCTTGAGTATTGAGACCCTGATTATCCAGCACCAGCTGAGGCGGAGCGGAATCTGATATACACTTACCAAAACTGCTGTACGCCCAACTCACCAAAGGAGAAAGAAAACGGGGAGGCCAAAAGAAAGGCTTTAAAGACATCTTCAAAATAAACATCAAGAGACGTGGCCCTGGCACCACACACTGGGAGACAGCAGCCTAGGATAGGGATAACTGGCGAAGACTGGTCAGGAGGGAATGTCCATTTTTGAGGAAAATCGCCTTGCCCTGGTCGCAGAAAAATGCCAGAAAAGAAAAGCCAGACAACAGTCACGCAGCAATCGTGGCCCAACCCCTTCAAACATCACCTGCAACGTCTGCTAACGAGCCTGTAGCTCAAGGATCAGACTCCTCGGTCATCAAAGGACCCATAAAAAAATCAACACCTGTGAAAGATCATCCTCAACCTCGAGGGATCGCCGCCGACATACATACATACTGCTTTACAGCTATTTCGTTACTATTAAACAGTTGAGCAATGTTTGTGCATGCTTTTAAAGAGCTGCTGAATTCCATCCTAGAGATGAATGCAGTTCCATGGTGAGCAAAGCAAATATCTTACCTTTCAGGGGTATTGTGAGGCTTAATTGGGACATTAAAGAATGAATGTTTGAATACTTGGACAAAAAGCAGCAATATTTAACGTAACTGTTTTATTACATAGTAACTCTTATTTCAAGTGCTACCAAACAGAGCAGATATGACTTTACTCCTCTAATACTACTTCTATGCAGGTACCCGTCCAGTCTCATAGTTCACCCAGTCACACCAATATCAGACTATTAAGCACTGACTTCACTGTGGATAAAACTCCCTAGTTTGTAATTTTAAGCAGCTTTATCTGTATGCTGCAAGTTACATCAATGTCTCAGGATAATTCTGTTAGCAAATACTATAAATCTCCGCTTTGTAGCTGTTTTTTTATAACAGCTACAACTTGGTAATAATTTTCCAACCAAAATATACCTGCAAAAAATGTCCTTTTTGCTTTTGTTAAACAGTCTCATGCAAATGTAGATATTTATTGTCCTGCTTATCATGTCTGAATGGGAAATGATCCCTGTGACAGACTCTTCTCCCTTCTAACTTCCCATTAGGAAGGAGCAAACTGGCTTGTTGCCTGGTGCCTTTCCTATCTTCCCTGCCACGTCCTCTTTTCCACAATGCCCTGCAGCAGCACAGGTGCAAGCAAATTCATCAACAGGCAGATTGTTAAATGCAGACCTCCTTCCAGGATGAAGGTCTGAATCCAAGACATCTGCTCTGCTAATATCCATTTAGTCTGTCATATGACAGAGCTAGCTTGTTTTCCAGAGACAACTGTTTTCTTTCATTTGCCTTTCATTTTCAGGTCCCCTTCCATGCAAATCATTTATAACACTTCTACACAGAACCAATTATGCTAACTGGGACCAATGATTAGCTGCAGCTTCTCTCTCTGAGATAGCAAGTTCCTGAGCTAAACTCCCTATGTCTTGATCACATGGGACAGGGTCAAAAATTCAGCGACACAGGAGAAATACCATGTGGCGTATGACCAAGTGACATATCCGAATAGTTAAGTCCTATAGAATTGAAAAGAAAATGCTAACCTTTCTATATGGTTTTTCAGCCAACCTATACAATTTATTAGAAACTTATAGCTACATTATAGACTGGTTTAATGTCCCATCATGCTTTGCTTTTGAGAGGAAGTCAGCAGGTCATTCAGTCTACCGCACTGCATGGACCATAAGGGTCTTTTTTGAGACTACTAGCTGGTGTTTTGTGACTGGCTCTGCATTACGCGAATTCCATGGGTCTGTATAAAGCATAGAGCTAACAGAGATCTTCACTGATGTCACCATTTATACATTGGTAATATCTTTTTCTCTGAAGTGCCTTCTGCCACCTACTGGTGCATGAACAGGCTGTGATTAAAACATTGGACACCAAGACCAAGAGTTATTGCTGCTGGCTGGAAATTAGCCCTAAAGTATAAAAAAGACCTTTTAAGGACAGAAAAAAAAAAAGAGAGAGAGAATTCTGGAAACAAAACTAATATTAGAAAAAGAATGAACTAATTTAAAGGACCTGGTCTTGACATCAGAATCAGTTTCCAGGAGGGATAGGGTTATTTTTCTCCATGATGTTGTCAGGTTTGATAACAGAAGAATTTAGCTTTATCCTCCAACAACTTGCCATGAGAGATGTTCTTTTGGAAAGACCACCTCTGGGGAGTCCACCAGGTATAGTCTTTTTCAGTTTGTATACACTGCAATAAATGATCTACAGCACAGCCACGGATGGCCTGGGTCAGCTAACTCAGTTCATGGGACTTGGGCTACCCAGGGTTGAAAACTGTAGTATAGACCAGGCACGGGCTGAAGCTGAAACTTTGATCCCCGGAACCTGAGCCCTACAAGCTCAAGTCAATTGACCTGGGCTCTGAGAATTGGCACTGTGGGTTTTTTATTGCAGTTTAGACAGACCTTTAGGGTCTGATCCAAAGCCCATTCAAATCATTGTCATAGATTTCAATGGGCTTTGGATCAGGCCCTCAGGCCAAAAAAGGATTATACTTGGGCTTAAGTTGATCTCTACTGAGCAAAGCCCTTGCGCACATTTATAAGTATCACTGAACTCAATGGAACTTAAGCGCTTGCGTAAAGTTAAGCACATGCTTAAGTGCTTTGCTGAATAGGGATGGGCTGCTGGATCAAGCCATTACAGATGCTGCCCCTGAATTTTGTTGCTATATTTCTTCCTGTTCCTTGAATTTCCCTCCCTTCCTCCTGTTCTCTCTGTCTCTGGGATGTTTATCTACTTACCTTGCCCAGTTTTGTAGCTTTTAACACCTCAAGCACAGTGCTGCAGATTTCCAAACACACAAGGAGTCCTCACTTAGTTTTACTGAAAGAAAACAATGAACAGATATTTTTATTGTTTTTTTATCCCCATTTAAAGTTCTCCCCAGGCACCTGAGATTCACATATTGTATTTCACTACTTCAGATCCTGCTACCTCAACATAAAAATGAATCAAACTTTGCGGTTTTCGTGTTTTATACTTTTTCCTTCCGCGTGTTTTGTGTTGATCTTCATAACGTTTCAGCTGCCAAATTTGCAACCATGTCATAATTCTATTTCTGCTTGTAACGAAGTGTCAAATCTATGTGTTAAACATAATGGGGTAATTGGAAAGTTGCCTTGTATCTTGACAATTAATTCCCATTCTCACCAGCTCTCCAATTACATTACTTCTTACGGCCTAACCAGTTGCTGTATATGCCCTCTCTCTCCTTGTTCCTCAGAAACTAAGCTGGAATTGACATGATTCTTTCTGGATGGGTGAGCACGTGGGAATATCTGATACTACATGCTCGAGATGCATGTATAATGCTAAAGCACAATGAAGCTCAGAAGAATTGTATGAAGTCTGCAAAAAAGCACTCCAACAGCAGGGGCCCAAAACTGAAACCAGGATGTCCTAAAAGATGGGTGGCAAGTAGACAAATATGACCTGAGAATGTTCACACAGGGCTTTGACAAGTACCAATAAGCTATCCTGATCATGGTGGGATATCACTAGACACAACAAAAGCCACATATTTGGGGCAGGCCAGGAGTCATTGACTCTGTAATAACAAAAAAGACAAAAAGAACAGGAGTACTTGTGGCACCTTAGAGACTAACAAATTTATTAGAGCATAAGCTTTCGTGGACTACAGCCCACTTCTTCGGATGCATCCAAAGAAGTGGGCTGTAGTCCACGAAAGCTTATGCTCTAATAAATTTGTTAGTCTCTAAGGTGCCACAAGTACTCCTGTTCTTTTTGCGGATACAGACTAACACGGCTGCTACTCTGAAAAAAGACAAAGAAACCACGGGGAAGCATTGTGCAGTATAGCAGTCCTGACAGTAATATAACATGGTGCTCACTGGTTGGGTCTTTAATAGACAAGACGATCATGAATACATTTTATAAACCAATCAAAACAGATGGAGAGTCACCATAAATACCAATGTAGTGTAGATTCAATAGGAAAGTGAGAAAGAACTGGCACAGAAATATAATGGTGCAACATAGAATCATAGGACTGGAAGGGACCTCGAGAGGTCATCTAGTCCTGTCCCCTGCACTCATGGCAAGACTAAGTATTATCTAGACCATTCTTGACAGGTGTCTGTCTAACCTGCTCTTAAAAATCTCCAATGATGGAGATTCCACAACCTCCCTAGACAATTTATTCCAGTGCTTAACTACCCTGACAGGAAGTTTTTCCTAATATCCAACCTAAATCTCCCTTGCTGCTATTTAAGCCCATTGCTTCTTGTCCTATCCTCAGAGGTTAAGAACAACAATTTTTCTTCCTCCTCCTTGTAATAACCTTTTGCATATTTGAAAACTGTTATGTCCCCTCTCAGTCCTCTTTTCGGACTAAACAAACCCATTTTTTTCAATCTTCTCTCATAGGTCATGTTTTCTAGACCTTTAATTATTTTTGTTGCTCTTCTCTTGACTCTTTCCAATTTGTCCACATTCTTCCCGAAATGTGGCACCCAGAGCTGGATGCAATACTCCAGCGGAGGCCTAATCAGTGCGGAGTAGAGCAGAAGAATTATTTCTTGTGCCTTGCTTACAACACTCCTATTAATACATCACAGAAGGATGTTCGGGTTTTTTGCAACAGTGTTACACTGTTGACTCATATTTAGCTTGTGATCTATTATGACCCCCAGATCCCTTTCCTCGGTACTCCATCCTAGGCAGTCATTTCCCATTTTGTATGTGTGCAACTGATTGTTCCTTCCTAAGTGGAGTACTTTGCATTAGTCCTTATTGAATTAATCCGATTGACTTCAGACCATTTCTCCAGTTTGTCCAGGTCATTTTGAATTTTAATCCTCTCCTCCAAAGCACTTGCAACCCCTCCCAGCTTGGTATCGTCTGCAAACTTTATAAGTGAACTCTCTATGCCATTATCTAAATCACTGATGAAGATATTGAACAGAACCGGGCCCAAAATTGATCACTGCAGGACCTCACTCGTTATTCCTTTCCAGCATGATGTAAACCACTGAAAACTACTCTCTGGGCATGGTTTTCAACCAGTTTTGCACCCACCTTACCATAACTCCATCTAGGTGCCATTTCCCCAGTTTGTTTATGAGACGGTCATGCAAGACAGTATCAAAAGCTTTATTAAAGTCAAGATATACCATGTCTACCGCTTCTTCCCTATCCACAAGGCTTGTTACCCTGTCAAAGAAAGCTATCAGGTTCGTTTGACACGCTTTGTTCTTGACAAACCCATGCTGACTGTTACTTATCATGTGCTGTCTCTACACTAGGGGCTTTGCCACTATACCTATATAGCTAATAAACAAATAAATTGAGATATCCTATCTCCTAGAACTGGAAGGGACCTTGAGAGGTCATCATGTCCAGCCCCCTGCCTTCACTAGCAGGACCAAGTACTGATTTTACCCCAGATCCCTAAGTGGCCCCCTCAAGGATTGAACTCACAACCCTGGGTTTAGCAGGCCAGTGCTCAAACCACCGAGCTCTCCCTCCCCCTGTACTGACAAAGCCTATATAGTGTAAACTAGCCTTAAGCTCTCTGAAATATTTCACACACTTGAAAGTTCATGGGGGGCATGAGTTGCCGCAGAGCATGCTGAATTGGGGAGGGAGTGCTGCATAGGAATGCTGAACCCCTCAGGGGCTAGGAAAGAAGTGTTCAGGTTTTTGTAGAATTTTCCTTCTGTCCAACAGGGACAGTTCTGATGGATTTCAGAGGTGATGACCATGTTTACATGGTATGTTGAAGGGCCTCTGGGCATGGGGGAATACATTGGGGATGTTAAAAGCCATTTTAAGAGGCACATACACACCCAGCCACTTTGCAACCAACGTTTAGCACAGGGCATGCCTTTTTCCCTGGTGAATGCTGCAACTTCACCTAGATTTCTAATGACTGTTTTATGTACAACCAAGCCAAATGGTCAGCCATACTCTCTCTTTACCAGATTCAAATCTAACAGGCAAACAATAGTGACCGCTAGAGGTTTATTCTTGGCAATCCATTATTCCCAAATGAAGTGCTCTTAGCAGCACCGATTAAACTGCAGAAACTGTGTTACTAGGAAGCAGAAGTGTACTGAAATATGTATGTTAAGCCATTACATGCACTTACAAATTACTGCTAGCGCTGTTTCAAAAAGTAAATGAACTAGTTCCTTAGACATCAAGCTCTGCCAGATTGGAACCATGTAGGAACAAAGCGATTAAGGGACTGGTTAACTTCCACTGAGGTCAACTGAAATCTTTCTATTGACGTCAATGGAGCAAGACCAAACCCTTGTGAAAGAAGAAAGAAAGATGGGAAAAGCTCAGCTCCAACCATCCATGAAGTTTGGGAGGGTGTAGGGATGAAATCCACAGCCAGATCTGAATTTTTCACCATCTCTGTCTCTGTCACAGGCCAAGGTGGAATCCTGGATTCACCACAAGCAAACATTATTGGGAGTTAAGAATCTATTTCTGGACCCAAATCCACAGTTAATAGGTTTGCTCCATCTCTAGTTCAAATGAAAACCACGAACCTTCATCCAAAACTTGAACCAATGTGTCTGAATCAATGTTTCATTGAATTGCATGTTTAAAACTAAATTTTTACTTTTTTCCACTTTGCACTTTCTTGTTGGATTTTCAGGGCAATTTTTGTAGTGTCAAGAGGTTCAGATTATTTGGATACAGCTCAGAGAATCAACTGGAATTGAATCCTGGCCCCATTAAAGTCAGTGAGAGTTTTTACATTACCTGCACTGGGGCCAAGATTTTACTCTGGACTTTGGGGTGTGTATCTGAATGAACTCTTGGACTGTTTATCCAAACATGCCTTCGGATTTTACTTCATGCACAAGTGAATATGCATTGAGTTCCGCTTGTTTAGTGGAATTTACAGTTATACTACCTTAAACAAAAAATAATACCAAGCTGATAAAATGATGATACATTTAAACTCTCTACTTCAGTTTATAAATATTTTAACAGTCTGTTCTTTCCACCAAAATGCTTAAATATTATGGAATATCCATTTTAATATGCTCCTGGAAGATACAGAAACACAGACTTTGTGGAAGTAGCAGCTCGCGGCATGATGTGGCTACACAATTTTCATTTAATTGAGTATAAATGTTTAATTACATTAGGGATAGCCAGGAGAACCCCTTAGGTCTGTGAAGGCAGCCAAAGGCAATCTAGCACCTGGCTCATAATAAGGTACGAAATGGAACCAGACATCTGTGCATAATGAAATAGGCAAAACTAGGAATGTTCAACGTCCAATTCATTCTAGCTGATTATTGACTAAAGCTCAAGCAATAGTGTAAAATGAAGTCTCTTCTTTTTGATGTCAGGCAACCGGAGATCTGTAAGTTTTGAGAATTCTTTTGGGGATCTGATTTTCTTTCTTTCTTTCTTTTTCTTTTTCTTTTTACATTTTGTTTTTAAGATGAAGTTCAAACTTCATGCTGTCAAAATTATAGAAACTTGTTGCCAAAAAGTCTTACAGTCTCTCAGAAAGATCAAATGTAAGGGACGCTTACAGAACAAATGCTGATTGCATCTGATGATTGGTTGGCTAACAAACCCTATCATCCGTGATTGTTAATAGCCACACTCTCACAATACCACAAAGGACAAGGAAAGATTGCCAGCATAGTCCATGGAATTGGCAATGGAATATGGAGTCTTTTGTCCCTAAACGACTGGTCTGAATCAACCAAAAGGCTGATCCTGATCTTTATCTCACTCACCCCAGTGTAACTTTGTTGCTTTTATTGGAGTTACATCTGATTTACACTGGTGCAAGATGGAAAATCTTTCACCATCCATCCATCTCCACTGAGCAGAAGTGTCAATGGGCAGAGACTGAAGGACCACACAACATGAGGGGCATCCTCTTCAGAGCAGGGCTGAGGCACTACCACTGCTTTCAAAGCACCTCTTCCCCTAGGGAGACCACCTGGTCTGGTGGAGTCAGGAGTTCAGGGTTCTAATGCAGGCTCAGCCAAAGACCAGCTGTATGACATCAGGCAAGTGTGAATTTCTATGCCTCATTTGCCATAACTGCACCATGAGGATAATAATGCTTTGAAGCCCTTTGAGATCTACAGATAAATACTAAGTGTGGTTATTCATTACTATTTTCATTCTTTATGGTTCCAACAATGATACCTTTAGTCCATGATAAATTTGCCTTAAGAAAAAGAACATCCAAGAGTTCTTTTCTTGCATCATATTCTGGAGGCGCTGGGAAGCAAACCTACATGAATATGTCTGCTTCACAGCTGCCTAAGTACCTCTGTGGTGTTAGATGTCCTGGGTCCCTGTCATCTCTACCATATCCAGCTTTTTCCACACCAATCTGTGAGCAGACTTCATCAATGAAAAGCATAGGAAACGAGCCCAGCTGCTCACCTATATTAAACCAGTTCAGCTGAGAAACTCTCAGGAAAGCAGCAGCAACCCCAAACTCTAAATATTGAAATAGAGCTTTCTAGGTGATCAGTATTGGTGAATTTTTAATGGCCCATAGCTTCTTAGGACAATTGTCACTTATTATAGGAACGAACCTTGCTCCCATTGAAGTCAATGACAAAGCTCCAAGTCACGTCAGTGGGATCAGGATTTAGCCCTCAGGACATGATACAACATTTACTGACGTCAATGGGAATCTTTCCTATCTCTTTAACAGGAGGTCTTTAGTAAACAAGGAGTTAAATCCTGAACTCACTTTTGCATTGAGTTGAATGGTCTCCCAAGTTCTAATTGATAATTGCTAGGATCTTCCTATATGCATGTTATGAGACAATTCCTTCCTAGAGCCTTGCGTGCTTTCGCCCAGATTACAGAAATACTTGCTGAATGAATAATTCAGATTTCTCATTTTATGGCAAATATGAACTCCACAGGCAAATTAACTTTAGTGACCACCCGCTCATCTGGCCTACATTTCTAAAGCAGCCTTTATAAAAGACTGCTGTACTCCATTTACCCTGCCATTCAGTCAGCTATAGGATCCCAGGGTCCGATACATTGCTTCAGTCCTATACAGTAATTCTAATGGCAATCTTATAAAACTGGAACAAAGCAGTGGTGAATCAGCCCTCAGTCTGCGCTCAGCAAGCAAATAATGTGCATACAACCCAAAAGTAGTGACTCACTTGCTGTATCCCCACCCCTGCCTGCTGTACAAACGCACGCAGAGCAAAGTCTGTCTCCCTTTCATTTCACCAAAATTAGGGCCTAATTCCCTATCTTGTGTAGCCATTTACCATTATGCAGAGTAAGGGCAAAGTGAGTATAAACCACTCTCATCTGGTAGCCTTTCATACCCATTTTGCACAGGTGAAAATGACAAGGTGCAGAGCAATGTAGAATCAGTCTGTCAAGGGGGAGGCAGTGATGCCACATGGACAGAGCACGGAACTGGGACAACTGAGTTCTATTGCAGGTTCTGCCACTGATCTACTTGGTGCCCTTGGGCAAGTCACTTCACTGCTATGTGCCTCAGTTTCCCCATCTATAAAATGGGGATAATGATGCTGAGCTCCTTCGCAACGTGCATTGAGATCTATGGATGAAAAGCATTAGCTATTATTTTTATTAAAGGTCAACTTCTTCAAGAGCGTCTCTCTGCCAAAGTGCTGTTTGTTCAAACATTGGCATAGGTTCCTTAATCCAAAGCACTTTGCACAAGTGATGATGGCAACAGCAGCCAGTCTCTTTGCTAGTGACAATTAGCCTAGCATGCAAACGGCAACGAGATTGGTAAACCTTAACGGGCTTTGCACACCCGAGTTCAATTCCCTGCCAAAGAGAAGGCTGCTCCAGCTCTTATATACGTAGACCTTCATTAAGAGAAGCAGCTGGTGAGACAGTTTTCACAGCCAGGTTCCAAACCGGAGTTTATCGGAAAGAGTAAAATTTTCTAAAGTAAAAAAAATTAACCAGCTCCAGCCCATTTATAGTGCTGATCAGTAGAGTCTAATACTAGGAAAGGAGTGGGGTAAGTAGCCCCTGGACTTTGCAAAATAAAGGTACACGCAGTAACGCAGTCCGATTGCTTATTTCAATCTAATACAGCAAAGTAGCAATAATCCAGATGTCAGGTCTGAACCTTGTCCCATTACAGGTTGTTGTTTTTTTAAGCTCCTTAATTTGTATGCCTGATGCCATATGCAGGGATGGTATCCTGATCTTGCATTGTTCTGTTGGTAACCTAGGTGAGACATTTGATAATGAACTTCCTACACTGAGATGCGTGTGTTTGGTCCTCGGTAAGCTGCAGATTCTGTTCATTTTATTTGGCAAAAAAAAAAAATAATAATTTTCAATCTTAACATAACAAATAAGAGGGAAGTTAAATAGTATAAGGTGCAGGCAGTTGCCAGACACTTCTCCGCCTAACTGTAATAGGCTGGTTACATTCAAAGTTCTGTTAATCATGCCAGTCTGGGGCCAATGGTCAGCTGATGTAAATGGGTATAGCTCCATTGACTTCAAAGGAGCTACTTTGATTTATACCATTTGAAGATCTGGCTGGTAGTCGGTCATAAAATGAGATCTTGTCTATACTCAAAGTTGCTCAAGTTTAATTAAAGATTAGATCTTAAACTGATTTAGTTTAACCAGTTCAAAACCCTATGTGGACACTCTTAATTCAGTTTAAACCTGGTTTATATCAGTTTAATTTAAATTCAACAAGGAATCAATTTAAGCAAAAAAGGTATAACGTGGTTTAAATTGAATTAAGAGTGTCTGTACAGGATTATAGATTTAATTAAATCAGGTTTTTAACTAATTTAAGATTAATTTAAAGGCTGGTGCAAATTTGAATATAAACCAGGCCTAAGTAAAGTAAGATGTGTGTGGGAGATATGGACGATCAAGGTAGGTGTCTCGATATGTAAAGCAAAGCCATGAAAGGGAGAAGGAGAATGACCCATTATTTCCCAACTTGTATCTTCATAAACAAACTAGGGAAATGCAACCTAGATGGAGTTACTATACGGTACTATAACCATTCCCAGAGAGTAGTTATCAGTGGTTTACATCATGGTGGAAGGGAATAATGAGTGGGGTCCTGCAGGGATCAGTTCTGTGTCCAGTTCTGTACAATATCTTCATCCATGATTTAGATAATGGCATAGAGAGAACATTTATAAAGTTTGCGGATGATACCAAGCTGGGAGGGGTTGCAAGTCCTTTGGAGGATAGGATTAAAATTCAAAATGACCTGGACAAACTGGAAAAATGGTCTGAAGTCAATAGGATGAAATTCAATAAGGACAAATGCAAAGTACTCCACTTAGAAAGGAACAATCAGTTGCACACATACAAAATGGGAAATGACTGCCTAGGAAGAGGTACTGGGGAAAGGGATCTGAGATCATAGTGGACCACAAGCTAAATATGAATCAACAGTGTAACACTGTTGCAAAAAAAGATAACATCCTTCTGGCATGTATTAGTAGGAGTGTTGTAAGCACGACACAAGAAGTAATTCTTCTGCTCTACTCCACACTGATTAGGCCTCAACTGGAGAATTGTGTCCAGTTCTGGGTGCCACATTTCAGGAAAGACGTCAACAAATTGGAGAAAGTCCAGAGAAGAGCAACAAAAATGATTAAAGGTCTAGAAAACATGACCTATGAGGGAAGATTGAAAAAATTAGGGTTGTTTAGTCTGGAGAAGAGAAAACTGAGGGGAGACATGATAACAGTTTCCAAGTACATAAAAGGTTGTTACAAGAAGGAGGGAGAAAAATTGTTCTTCTTAACATCTGAGGATAGGACAAGAAGCAATGGGCTTAAATCACAGCCAGGGAGGTTTAGTTTGGACATTACAAAAAACTTCCTAACTGTCAGGATGGTCAAGCACTGGAATAAATTGCCTAGGGAGGTTGTGGAATCTCCATCATTGGAAATTTTTTAAGAGCAGGTTAGACAAACACTATCTCCTTTTACCTGCACCATTTTCTTTATTCTAGGTGTTGCAAGCAAACATAGGCCTCCGAGATGGTATGTGGCTACTCAGTCCTCCAGCAACCATGACATCGTCAGTGAGATATTAGAACAGGGGTGGGCAATAATTTTCACCAGGGCGGCCACTCCACGAATTATGGTAAGTTGTGATGGGCCGCACATTTCCACTATATTAATGGAGGAAGTGTGGGGCCTGGGAGGGAGTTTCGTGCAGGAGGGGGCTCCGGGCTGGGGCAGGGGTTTGGGGTGCAGGAGGGGTTTCTGATCTGGGGTAGAGGGTGGGGTGCGGGAGGGAGTTTGGGTGCAGGAGGGGGCTCCGGGCTGGGGCAGGGGCTCGGGGTACAGGAGGGGGTGCAGGGTCTGGGAGGGAGTTTGGGTACAGGAGGGGTTTTTGACCTGGGACAGGGGCTCAGGGTACAGGGGGGGTGCAGGGTCTGGGAGGGAGTTTGGGTGCAGGAGGGGATTCTGATCTGGGGCAGGGGGTTGGGGTGTGGGAGGGGGTGCAAGGTGCAGGCTCTGGCTGGGAAGCGCTTATCACAGGCAGCTCCCGGCTGGTGGCACAGCAGGGCTCAGGCAGGCTGCCTGCATGCTGTGGCCCCGCGCCGCTCCTGGAAGCGGCTGCGGCCGGCTGCTGCTGGCACATCTCTGCGCGCCCCTTGAGGGGAAGGGGGCAGCGGGTCTCCGTGCATGGCCCACACCCTCTAGCACTGCCCCCGCAGCTCCCATTGTCCGGTTTCTGGCCAATGAGAGCTGTGAGGATGGTGCTGGGGGTGGGGGCAGCACGCAGTGACACCTCTCTCCACCCCCGCCAGGGGCGCACAGAGACATGCCAGCAGCAGCCAGTCGCTTCCAGGAGTGGCATGGGGCCATGGCAGGCAGGCATTCTGCCTGAGTGCCCCGCTGCGCCGCGGGACTTTTAGCGGCCCGGAGATCGCGAGGGGGCAGCCAAAGAGCCCAGCGGACCAGACAGAAATGTTAGACGGGCCAGATCCAGCCTGTGGGCTGTATTTTGCCCACACCTGCGTTAAAACCAACCTTAGACAGAAGTAGATCTGTTGGGAGATTCTGGCTTAATCGGTTGCTCTTGTAGTTGGTGTTTTAAAAGCTCAGGGTCATATCCTCAATGGATTTAAATCAGCATTTACTTGAACAGAGTTACATACTGCTATTCACCAGCTGAGGATCTGACCTTCAGATTACCTGGTGACTAGTAGAGTTAGTTCTATTAGTGGGATTGTTTGCTTCTCACCTTCTTTGATAGCTTCTTTACTCTAATTGCTCAAAGCCATGACTGGAAGAATCATACCAGCTCCTTTAGACAATGGGTCACAAGTTATTAATGAACACTTCAACAGCATCTGGGAACACCAAATTTTTTCTCAGAAAACCAAAGTAGCAGACATTCCTTCATGCCACACTATTGACTTTACTCCTTAGGATTTACTACTTCTTCCCCCTTATTGTTTTTGGCTTTTTTTTAGGCAAAATACTGCATTACTAGGGCACAGATCCAACCACCTGCCTTCTATTCATTTCCTAGCATAATTCTCCCTACCCTCTACATTGTCTTTTTTCAGAGGTATGCACCAAATAGACAGGTAACTGGCTATTTGGCCTTTTAGCTCCAGCCTCGTGCCTTTCTGATCAGTGAAAATAATGGAAGAGTCGCTATGCCATTGCTCTTCCTCATCCAGTCTCCAGAGATGCAGAGAAAACTAAATAGGGTGTACCTATGAAAACATAAAAATTTTTTAAGCTTGATTCAACTTTGGGAAAAGGCTGGGGGTCTCCCCTTATTTCATCAGAACTGGTTTTGCGAATCATCATTGTGCTCCAAAGTGGTGGTTGGGGGGGAGGGCGGGGGAGAGTAAATTATCTTGTGATTAGAAACTTCTAGTTTAGAGGAGGTGGTTCAACATACAGTGTATATTTAGTGAATGCTGGTAAATATGGAGTACCGTTAAATAGCACAGCACAAAATCTCACATAAGCAGCACCCAAGGAGACTAGCGCTTCATACTGATAATCTCTCTCTCTCTCTCTCTCTAGGTGTTTGTGTGTGTGTATACATATATATACACACACACACATATATAATTACTAACTCATTGAGCCCAAAGAAGCATTCTTGCGCCTCTTTCAGCACATAGAAGGCTTCTCTTCCCACTGTTCCTTTGACGTCAATGAATCCAAGTAGGTTAATCTCATGGGAAGGGTTCATTATCTTATTTACTATATTAATTATAATCAGCACTTTCCAGATAGAGCTAGCTGCAGCTATGTAAAAACAATTTGCTGGGGTTTAAAAAGGTTGGGTTTTTTTTTTTATGCTAGCAAATCATATCTGCGCTTTGAAAAATGGATGGAATTACTAATCAGAGCAGTGTAATCCAAAATCAGTGGCAGAGGGGAAAGAGGGGGAAATTAAAAAATTAACAAGCTGTTACTACAAGACCTCCTGGGAAACTTATACATTTCAAAGATGGAACTAATGATGTTTTCCTGTCATGTGAAAACATGAGTCACAGTTTAGGCTCCTAGCAGATAAACAGATTTAGTGAATTGCAGTAACACATTTCCATTTTCCATCTATTTCAGCACTGCCAACAAGTCAGATCTCTAAAACCCTTCCTTTCTGAGTAGCTGAATGTGCTGTCTCTCCTACCAGATATAATATTTTCCAATCTGACAGTGGGTTAAAAGAAGCATTCTTTTTTCTTTTTTGTTTGTTTGTTTGCTTTTGGTTAAGTCAGTTGGGAACAGGTTGAAATAAGTTACTTTTAAACTGAAATAACAGTGTCCACTCAAGGGTTTGCACCACTTTAACTAAGTCTGTTTAAAAAGACAATAAAGGCCAGGTCTACACTACAAAGTTTTATTGGCATCTCTATGTCAGGCAGGGGTATGGGAAAAAAACAACCATCCATACATCCCAGCTGACCCAGCTATCCTGGCAAAACCCCCAGTATAGATGCAGCTATGTATTTATTTTTAAAATCTCATGCTTTTTTTAAGGAATCTCGTGATTTTAGGGCACTGATCATTGAGAATGCTCAGGGTTGGCAATACTGGGACCTGGCCCTCTATGAATTCATTACTATAGACCAAATAATTCATTTCAATTGCAATGGGGAAGAAGCTGGAAAATGCATGGCCATGGAAGGATGGAGTGGTGTGTCTCTGTGGTATCATCCTTCTTTCCATTCACACTGTTGGGACTCCATGGAGCTGGGATCTGAAGCTGGGAAGGGCTTGGGCTCAGGTGCCAATGGTCTTTCCATCCATCATAGATACTTACACAGCCCCATTGCTGTGGTATCTGAGCTCCTTACAGTCTTTAACGTATTGATCCTTACATTTCCCCAGGGATGGAGGGCAGTGCTATTATCCCCATTTTGCAGTGGGGAACTGAAGCATAGAGAGTAAGTGACTTGCCCGAAGTCACACAGGAAGTCAGTGGTGAAGCAGGGATTTGAACCCAGGTCATCCAAAACCTACACTTGTGCCATAACCATTAGACCATCATTCCATCCCCCTCACCACTGACGACATAGAGAACACTAACCTAAGGGCATGTCTACACTTACCTCCGGCGCGATCGATCCAGCGGGGGTCGATTTATCGCGTCTAGTGAAGAGGCGATAAATCGACCACCGAGCGCTCTCCCGTTGACTCCGGTATTCCACTGCAGCGAGAAGCATAGGCGGAGTCGACAGGGGAGCGTCAGTAGTCGACCTACCGCAGGGAAGATACCGCGGTAAGTAGATTTAAGTACGTTATTCACGTAGCTGAAGTTGCTTAACTTAGATCAATTCCCCCTTCCCCCAGTGTAGACCAGGCCTAAGTTATGCCTGATACATAAAGGCTATTTTTTTTTTTAACCTTAGCTTCCAACCACACTACCTTTGGGATTCAGATACCCAGACAATGGCTCAAGGAAAGCTACATATTAATGCTTATTACTGAGCTGCTGGGCTTTTCTGGTGTTAAGTTACATTATATTCTCGCCCAACACCTCAGAGTTCCACCTATTAATCTTCACTGCCAATGTCAGGCCCAACTCTGGCATGCCCGGTTATAACCCAGGAGGTGAGAAACTCCTGCAGGTCTGACTTGGTAGCGTAAATTCTAACCATCCTTAACTGTAGAATCATAGGCATGGTGCCGCTGTAATCAGAAGGCCCTGTCAATTGCCTTGTAAGATGACAACGCTGAGCAGCGTCACAAAATGTCACGATGCTGCAAACGCAGCAGTCTGGCATTTCCACATTATTCTGTCTGAATGCATTTCAGATGGCAGAATGTTACAGTTTCACAGGAGGTTTATAAATTGGAAATACAAAAAAAAAAAAAAAAGGCAGATCCTGAATGTCACATTAGGTACGTGTAGCTAAGGGGGGAAAGGAGCATGATTCTGGAATGTTATCCTGTTGCTAAGTAACCCTGTGCTGTGCAAAGAACATGCTGGTATCTCACAAATGGCATTAAAGTAAACCCACAAAAATGTGTAAAAAGCAATGACAAGGATCTGACCTAAACCCATCGAAGCTAAGTCACAGTTCATAGCTCAGCTCTGAAACTGAGCCTGTGGTGCCTAAATATTGCAGGGTCTGCAAACAATGAGTAAAATGTACCGTACAAGGGATCACTGGCCTGGTATTTCTTTGCTTTTGGAGATGAAAGTCAAACTCTTAGCACTGTTTGAACACAGCTTCATCAGACATAATCCCCCTCCCAATCCCCTGAAAAAGACTGATTCATAGAAAATGAGGACACAGCAGATCATAATGTCTTGTGTGGCACCTTTAAAATATCTCGTAACTAGACTGGGATACAATATTACAAGTCACAGAAGCACACAGAGGGGACTCATAGGAAACTGTGTGCTTCTCAGGAGATACAGGTGATAGCTGCCAAATTCAATGTATTAACAATTATTAATGCATCACGTAATCAAGCAGTAACGGCCATCATCAGTGCTTGTCAGGAACCACTGTACACTTTATCCAATACACAGTAACGGGTTTGCGGAGTTGTTGTCTATCCACTGATTGCTCACACAGGGACTTTTTAATATATGGCTTATTGACTCAGTAAAACAAAGTGGGTCCAGAGGTGTTATGTTTCCAAGTCTATCTGGGGACTTTTCACACTGCAGGCTCCTGAGCCCTGAACAGGTGGAATTTCGAAAGGATAAACCATGAATCTGAGGTAATGAGGTTAAGCCAACTTGCACACACCTTAGTATGTAATATTTCTCTGTTAAATTCTATTGCATCAGTGAAGCAGTTGCATATAATGTACTAAAAGTCCTTATGAAGGGATTGGTAGTAGGATATAGAAGCATTTTGCTTCTAGATCACCAGTTCAAATACAGATCAGTGTTCTAAAGTGATCCTCTGTTCATTGGCTTATATAAAACTCGATGGTTTTGCAGTCTAGTTCTAGATGACAGCTGACCACATCATTCACAACACATCACAATTGATAGGAATTCATCATTTAGTCCGTTCGTAGGGTAGAACTGGAAAGAACCTATAGTGACTTATTTTCTTAAATATCTGGGATTTGAGGGGTGGGGGGATTTTAATAACTTTATCCCTTACTCAGGTGAGTGGGAGCTATACTAAGAGTCAAATCCTGTAGTCCTTAGTCCTTCTTTAGTCTGAATTGACTCAAATAAGCATTTGATCTGGACAGATCTGAATAAAGGATTTGGTGTAAGGGCAGTATTAAGATAACTACTTTAATGAAGTGAACTCTGCCATGGTGGAAGTCTGCAAAGAACTCACTAAAACTCAATAGGCATCATGAAAATCCCATAATAGATATTGGGATCAGTTCACCAGTGTGATCCAGCTGCTCAGGTAGTCCAAAGCTACCATAAATTAAGCTTAACTTCCCCCCAAAAGATTTTCCAGCGGAGGAGAATCCGCTAGTGGCATAAGGCCACTCTAGCAGTTCGTTCATACACAATGCACCCTCCTGGCTGCTGACATGGGGGAGTGGCCAAGTTAAAGGTGGTATTCCTGGCTCATCACTGTGCCCAGTTGATTTTGGTTGCCCCACCTGGATTGGCCCCACAGCCGTACCCTGGATCAGGGGACCACAGAGGTATCTTAAGGCCACTTTAGTCCAGTGGCCTCACGATCACCCTCTGCTCTTGCACCAAGAACAGCTTAGACAGACCAAAAAATCTCATTGACTTCACACAAAGAAAATGCTCAACTATAACCCCCTGGGTACTCCCATCCAGGGCAAGTCTGGATAAGTAATCTCTCTTGTCCATTGACAATGGAAAGTATTGGGGGCAGTAGTAAACAGGCTAAATCATGCCTCTTTGAAGTCAATGGGAACAGAATCAAGCCTAGTTCTATTTCTCATATGACTACCCCAGATACAAACTATTTTTCTTACCCAGCTCGATCTGTGTAAAGCTGCTGATCTTCAATAGTAGTAGAAGGCTATTTAGGAAGGCACTTCACACTGGATAAATATCTAACTACCAGGCAGTCTGCTAAAAGATTGACATTCTATATATAAATAAATGGAGATATCCCATCTCCTAGAACTGGAAGGGACCTTGAAAGGTCATTGAGTCCAGCCCCCTGCCTTCACTAGCAGGACCAAGTACTGATTTTGCCCCAGATCCCCAAGTGGTCCCCTCAGGGATTGAACTTACAACCCTGGATTTAGCAGGCCAATGCTCAAACCACTGAGCTATCCCTCCCCCCTTAAATTTTGGAGATATCCTATCTCCTAAAGCTGGAGGGACCTCGAAAGGTCATCAAGTCCAATCCCCTGCCTTCACTAGCAGGACCAAGTACACCTGAACATGAAAACGTGTCTTAAAATGTGCTTAAACAACCATGTTTTAAAATGGCTTGTCTTCTAAAAACTCTAAAGCAGCAACTTAACAGAAGGAACAAGTGTTCTGCTCATAGGGAAATGTACGATAAAATATACTGCTGCCTAATTTCCCTAGAAAAATCAGAATTCCCCTTTTTTTAATCTGTTAAACTAGTGAAGCACTCAATAATTTACTGAAAAGAAATGCAATTATCTTCCTTTGAAAAATTCCCCAGTGGATCATCCAATTAATTGGAAAAATATTAACCTTAGAGGGTCAAGCTTCAGTATATCTAATCACAATACACCTTTTTTTTTTTTTTTTTTTTGCTGATCTCTTTTAAAAAATTCTCAGAGTGTCTGTATGTGTGTGTGTACTGTTTGGTAATAGAAGCAGTATGTAGAAATTAAGAGGATCACAGTAAAATAGGCATATATTTCAGCATTATTTGAAAACCTGCAATTGTTAAATCTTATCAGTTCATACAAATATATTGTGCTGACTGCCATTTTAATAGCATGTTTTCACTGATAAAACTGGCAGTATGTGTTAAGAATTTATTCAGTGTTCTCTAAGGTACTGAGTAATGCTGATTCTCACCCTCGTACAAACTTCCACAAGAATTTTAAGGGAGACAAATTGTTTATCACTGGAGATGGACCAGAACCCTTTATCTACCAGTCCAGTGGCCATAAATCTCTGCATAAGAGTTGCAGGTACTATGCCATCACATGCACAGGAATCACAGCTGTGGCAAAACTGCAGATCTGCCCTGGACACCAGTGGGTGGAACCTAGACCCACCCTCTCAAAACTCTCATGCTTCCCCAGATAAATACCACTTGCTCTGGCTTTGTCGAGGAGGAAGGTGAATTTTACTTCATATTAGTATACAATTTCCTTTAATACTTTTTGGGACAAAGGTTTTACTTGAAATTTTCAAAGCTGAATGTTGGAGATTTTCAAAGACACAAAAGGCAGTTAGGCACCCAGCGCTAGAGCTGACCAGAGGATGACAATTCTGAAAAGGGGACACCAAAGAGGAGAGTCTGGGAGGGAGAGAGAGCGATCCTTTGCTGAAGAAAGAGCAAGCACTAATTCTTGGAGTGAGTGAGCTGGCCCATCTCCAATTATAAGTCCCTAAAATTTCTTGTGGAAAGTTCTAAGACACTGAAGGGTTAACTGAAGTTGAAAGTTGAAGCAAAACAAATTCAGACTGGAAAAAAGGCATAATTTTTCAACAGGGAGGATTATCACTATTGGGACAACTTACTAATGGTTGTGGTGGATTCTCCATCAGTTGAAATTTTTAAATCAAGATTGGATGTTTCTCTAGAAGATCTGCTCTAGTTCAAGCAGGAATTATTTGGGGGAAATCCTGTAGCCCGTGCTATGGCAAGAAGTCAGACTAGATGATCACAGTGGTCCCTTCTGACCTTAGAATCTATGAATTCTCATCATCCTTCCCTTGAATATTGTATTGCTATTTACATCTGTGCAAAGTGTGCGTAGAATGCTACCGTTCTGATAGCTAGATGTCAATGGGAGTTGGGAAAATCCAGCCCCTCTTGGAGGTTGTCCTCATTGCAAAGCTAATTCGAGTGCTTACTAAAGTGGTGTCCTTCACCCAAGTCCCATACATACTGTGACAAAGTTCCTCCTCTATCTTGATGGGTCCTGCACTTATTGGCGGATTTTCTTGCCTCAGAGATTCACCATGTGGGTTGGGGAACAGCCCAGAGACCTTCCCCTCTGGGAGAACCCACAGTCCAGGTCAATTGGGAGGCTTGGGGGGAACCTGGGCCCGCCCTCTACTCCAGGTTCCAGCCTAGGGCCCTGTGGACTGCAGCTGTCTAAAGTGCCTCCTGTAACAGCTGCATGACAGCTACAACTCCCTGGGCTACTTCCCCATGGCCTCCTCCAAACACCTTCCTTAGTCTCACCACAGGACCTTCCTCCTGGTGTCTGATAACACTTGTGCTCCTCAGTCCTCCAGCAGCACACCCTCTTACTCTCAGCTCATTGCACCTCTTGCTCCCAGCTCCTCACACTCACACCACAAACTGAAGTGAGCTCCTTTTTAAAGCCTTGGTGCCCTGATTAGCCTGCCTTAATTGATTCTAGCAGTTTCTTCTTAATTGGCTCCAGGTGTCCTAATTAGCCAGCCTGCCTTAACTGGTTCTAGCAGGTTCCTGATTACTCTAGTGCAGCCCCTGCTCTGGTCACTCAGGGAACAGAAAACTACTCATCCAGTAACCAGTATATTTGCCCTCTACCAGACTCCTGTACCCCACTGGTCTGGGTCTGTCACAATACACAGAAACCTCTCCCTTGAATACAGTAGTGCTTTATACCCAAGCTGTCTGGGCTGACAGGGGAGTTAGGTTAAAACCAGAGTTCTGCTAACATGACGACTCAGCAGTGGGGGTACAGATTGGTAGTGTTAGGCCCGGTTGACTTCTTTCCACATGTTTCCTTCCTCTTCTAAGGAACACAGAGAATAAGATATTATTCTGATATATCCTGGAGATATTAATTCCAGTACCCATGTCGCAATACTAATAAGATAGCTAAAAGCTTGCACAGTTAAGATCTGATGCAGACATCATTGAAGTCAATGGGAATCTTTTCATTGACCACGAAGAGTTATATATGAAGCCCTCCATGTCCCTTTTGGAGTAGATTTTTGTTATTGTTGGAATTCTTATATACTTCCTTCTGAGCAATTGATTCCATCTGTATCATCTCACTTAATATCAAGTTTTCATTCAAGCCAATGTTTTCTTAAACATATATTTGATAACCACAGAGTGGCTTTTGAACATGTGATGGCCCGGTAGCCAACCATCTCCAAAGATGGAATCATAAAGGTATTAATGCTGAAAAATTGCAAATGCCCAGTGAAAAGGGCAGCAAATGTTCATGCTAATATGCAAGATTGAGTTGGGTAATGAAGCAGAAATATAGTACGTGAGTGCTTGTGTCACCTTGATTGACGGGAATACAAATTGCTCACTGGCTGTTAAGTGATTTTAAGGACAGTCTTGTCATTTTCCTACTCATCTATTTAACCAAATGCAGCAAATTAGCATCTTGTGGAAGTTATTTTATCTAATTGCCAAAGTAACTCCACCTTTCCCACCAAACCCCTACCTAGGTGCATGGAGAAAATATATTAATATGGGCAATTGGACACTGTTCAATATTAAAAAAGAGGTCTCAGTACTTTACAACAGACAAAACATGCAAAAAAATTGACTGCTGCCAATTCAAACCATTCTGTCTATCGATTGCAGGTGTTATCAGAACAGAGGTAACTGTATTAATGTATACGCTATAGTATATAGCAAATAAAAGTAGTATTTTACCATTATATATTGAATGTGCATGGCACTGTATAAATATATAGAAGAATTTTTCTTTCCTGCCCCCCAACCCAAAGGGGTTTAAATCTTCACTCATTTGAAAGTCAATGGGGCACCATATGGGCACAAATGTCCACCCATGTGTATCACATTATAGGACTGGGTCAAAACTCAGCAGACAATACAATTCAAATATAGATGATCAAGCAATGGGGATTGTACCTGAACAAGGGCTGTAAGATCACACAAAAAGCTAATTTTTCATGGAAAAAACTGCCAGAAATTCCTTTCATTTGCTCAGTAATCTGAGCAAGGAACTCTTTATCTGGATATCAGTCATAAGCAGAATATGGTCAGTATTTGATTTTTAAAATATAATTGGTGTTGGTTGGTTTTGATCAGCTACATGAGACACATGATAATGTACTTTTCCTTTATTGGATTAGCACCGTGTTTCTCAACCTTTTCCCCTATTCAGAGTAAAACATAGCCATGACCTCCTTATAGTTACTACAAAAGTAAGAGTAAAATATGTACCAATGATAACAGTGACAAGCCTATGTAATTTATCTCTGTGTGTGTTTCAAAAGGTTGACAGAAAATACTTGCCCTTGAAGGGCCACTGTGTGCAGGGTGGTTAAACACTGGAATAAATTGCCTAGGGAGGTTGTGGAATCTCCATCTCTGGAGATATTTAAAAGTAGGTTAGATAAATGTCTATCAGGGATGGTCTAGACAGTATTTGGTCCTGTCATGAGGGTAGGGGACTGGACTCGATGACCTCTCGAGGTCCCTTCCAGTCCTAGAATCTATGAATCTATGAATAATGGAATGACATTTTCTTTGGTTTAGATTGTAATAAAATGTTTAATGTCTTGCGACTCTGATTGCCTGTTGTGACCCTCTCCCAGGGGTAGTGACCAGAGATGGGTGAAATTTTTTCAGTAAATAGTAAATTCATCAAAAAATGCATTTTTTGGGTCGCTGAAACTATTTGTGAACTTGAGTCAAATTCAGCAAATAGTTTCACCCAAAAAAATGTGAAAAAATTTCAAGAGTCAAAATGTTTCATTTTGAATGGACACATATCATTTTGACAATTTTGAAAAAAAAGTGTTCACTTTTCAGTTCAAAATAACATTTCACTTTGAAATTTAGCTAATTAAAAGGTGAGAAATTGAAAGTGGCCTGAAACTAAACAAAACAAAAACACAACACCTTTCAGGTGAAACTGAACATTTTGTTTGACGCAAAATACGTTTTTAGGATTTTTTGTTGTTGTTGGTTTGGTTTGGGTTTTGATGAGAAAAACTGGTTCAAACCAAAGCATTTTCGATTTGACCTTTATATAATATAAAGTGAAAGTCTAAATCTAAATGAAACAAAGTGTTTCAATTGAACTGAATTTTTATTTTTTTAATTTTGTTTTAGAGAGAATTTCAAAATTATCAGGTTTTGTTCCAGATTGGAATGAAAACAAACTTCAACATCTCTAAAACAACCACGAAACTGAATTTTCATTCTCTGCTCCACTCTATGTACTATCTCCAGCAAGACTTATGTTTCAAAGCTGGGTGAAAGTCATAAGGTCGCTTTCAGTACAAACTGATACACCATGTTAAAGTACTTGTTTTTGCTATTAATAGTGAAGCCCACTTGTTTCTTTCACTTAAACATCGTCTTAGAAAAGCTAAAGTGATGGATCCCCTATTAATTATGTAGAGGCACTTAGGGCCTTATCCAGCTCTCATTGAAGTCAGTGAAAGACTCCCACTGACTTCAATGGGCGTTGGATCAGGTCCTTAACGTCCCTTGGTCTGATGCATTAACCAGAGCTACATACATGAATTTTAATCTGTCTACTTAGGAAGTGCTCAATCACTGTGATATCTAGGTAGTAAATTACACTGTGACATACTAATCATTCTATAAAAATAACAGGTTTTTGTACAGATTCATGGAGCATGTCTTCTGTAAGCATTAGTTCCATCGTTGACAAGCGGTAGTGATACTGAATAAAAGCAAATATTTATTTATTTATTTATTTACTTGTATTGCTGAAGTGTGTAAGAACTCCATTTGTGGAGTAGGGCCCCATTGTGTTAGGTGCTGTACAAATACAGAACATCAGTGAATTCTACAATTGTCCAGCTCACATTAATCACTGATTGTATTAAACCAAATTTCATTTGTTTATTTATTCAAGAACTCAAAAGACGCTTTAAACAAGTTCAGCTCAGGGTGGCTATTCTGAACACTAGGATGTTCAGAGATGTATGATTACAATAGTCCATGGATTTTGTCTGCCAATCACCTAAATCTCTCTCTCTGAATTGATGAGTACAACCCTCAAATATCAGCTTCTTCACAAGGTCTATCCCTCACTGAAGTCTTACACAGTTCGTCTGTCGCATTGAGACCTACTCCTATCCCATCTTTTCATTATTGCTATAAATAACAGGAAGATGTGACAGTGATATTATATCCCACATCTTTTCAAGACTCCTACCTTACCCCTCACTAGCCATTAGACCTTGATCCAGGTCACTTAGGGTACGTCTACACTGCAGCTGGGAGGAGTCATTCTGAGCGTGGGTAGGCAGACTCATGTTAGCTCAATATGCTAAAAATAGCAGCACTGGTGGCAGCTGTTGGGTGGGCTTGGTCTATAGCAGAGACTCTGCAGACACAGTTATCGGGAGGAAAAAAACAAATTCCTTGGACAGGAAACTGTGCTAGAGACAGGCCAGCTTCCCCCGTACTGAGCAGTGATTGGAGCAGATTTGGACCTGGGTGGGGCTGACCCGTCTCTCCCCGTCTACAACCCAGGCCAGTTTGTCCCTCTGGGTAAGTTGGCCACCAGGTGGTTAGTTACCAAGTGGCAGCAAGGTGAAGACACTTATGCCTGACAGGAGGCCAGCAGATATTTTTACATGGCCATTGCTATTTGCAATATATAGCGCCAGCCCCCATGGCAGATGCATGGGTGCAGGCACTTCCACCCTACATAAGCGCCTTGGGGGAAACACTGCATTGGTGGGACACTGCAATAATGGCTCAGCAAGGTTCCCTGGTCTCACACCTTCTCACACAATCACTTGTCAGAGTAGAATCCCAGTCTGAAGGGAAGAGTTTTCCTCTCAGATAAATCAGCAGAACATTTCCCTCAAACTCTTCAGGTAGTTTGAGCAAGCGATGGGGGAACAAACAGCTTTTACATCTAGCGAATAAGATGGAGAGAAACATTCCCCTCCCTTAAATTTATTTGTCATGATGTCCCCATTGCTTGTCATTTCCTGATGGAAAAAATAAAATGATGTACATTCATGTTGTAACAGTCTGATAAAGTGACACCCTCAGAGCAGCAGAGAGATTAACTCCCTGCCACTAGGACAATTTTAGAGTGCACTTGCTATCAGCAGTTCATTTGTAAGATTAATTTTCTTTAAAACCTCTAATTATGACACTTGTCAGAAAACACATATATTTCAACTATTAGTTTGCTTTCCCTAGTAATCAGCAGACACAGTGGTTTCCAGCTGGTTGAACAACAGGATGCAAAATCAGTTCCAAATTCAGAAGGACTTATCAAGTTATTGGTACGCCTGGCTCCTTGTACCTTGTCTTTCAATTGGATTGCTCTATCTGGGCACTGAATAGCCTGCTTAAGTGCAAAAAAGAAATGTTCAAGTGAAACAGCTGGGAGTTTCCATTTTAAGGAGGCGAAATCACCCAGCAATTACAGTAGGAGAGATTAGGAAATAAGCAGCACATGCAGAAGAAAAAAAATCCTAGATGAAAGACCATATGCCTGATTCTCCTCTCTGTTACAGAGTTTTTGACTTACACTGGTTTAGGAATGAGGCTGAACAGGAATGGACTCCTTCTGTCCAATGCTCTAGCCTAATGTCACAAGTTTTCTGGCACTATACATGGGACGTCCCATTGGCTCCAATCCCAGAAAACATCTCTCTTCAGGAAGGGCATTTAAGGAGACGGTTAAGTTCCACTGAAGTAAATACAACGTAAACACCTGCTTAAAATTAATCACCTGATTAAGTGCTTTCCTGAATCAGGGCCATATGACCCTTCTTGTTTATTTTAGGTAAAATTCACCCCTACTTGACCATCTAGGACAAAGCCTTTGCATCACTTAAATCGCACTTAAACCATCATAATGGGGCTTAAGTGGTATCCAGACCTTGTGCTGGCTGAACATGGGTGAATTCAACCCCAGACCTTTAGGGTATCTTTACACTACAATTAAACACCTGTGGCTGACTCCTGTCAGATGACTCGGACTTGCAGGGCTCGGTTATGGGGCTGTTTAATTGTGGTGTAGACATTCGGGCTCAGGTCTGGGACCCCAAGAGGGGAGAGGTTCTTATAGCCCAGGCTACAGCCCAAGCCTGAACATCTACCCCGTAGTTAAACATCCACATAGTCCGAGCCCCACGAGCCCGATTCAGGCGACATGGGCCTGCCGCCAATGTTTAATTGCAGTGTAGACATACCCTTAGTCATTAAGATAAATATTTTCAATTTACGCACATAAAAATGTCAAGCTTACATAAAAATGGCCTTTTTTTAAATGTTAAGCATCTTGAACACCCCTCGATTTCACTGGGAGCTGCAGCTGCTGAATGCCTCTAAAAACCTGGCTACTTTTATCTAGGTGCCTAAATACCAATTTAGTTGTCCGACTTTAGACACCCAAGTTTTTAAAAAGTGGCCTTTACTCCAGTGAACATTTGCTCACTGAATTCTTTCGGGCTGCAGTTCAGTTTAGCACTTAAGGCATGTGCTTAACTTGACTCATGTGCTTAAGTCTCATTGCCATAAGCACATAGGGCCAGATTTTCAAGAGTATTTAGGTGCCTAAAGACATAGCTAAAAGTCTAGTGAGATTATCAAAAACACCCAAGCAGGTTAGGCGCCTAAGTCCAATAGATTTCAATCTAGCCCATTGTGCTTAAGTGCTTTGCTGAACAGAGATGGTTTGCTGAATGAAGGCCTCAAGGATTTTGTTTAGAATTTCAGTGGAAATGGGCAAGGTTTTTTTTTCAAATTCTGCTAACATAGTAGCAAAGATGGTGAACAAAATCTTGGACCTGTAGAAAAAAAAAATCTATGGGCTGAAATGAGCCTGTATTAGTCACTGCTAATTTACATTATATATAAAGAAAGCTTTTAAAAGCAAACAGTCACCCAACAGCATAGGAATGATTAGCCAATGTGCAGTTTCTCGATCAGATAGAGCAGCACAGCATATGATCAAACAATTAGATATTCATTGAAATTTCAACAGCAACTATTGTGGCACAAATAATTTAAAACAGTGATTTAAATTATCTGGAACTAAGCCATTAGTAAGAATAGATCTAAGATAACTGTTGTTGCACCAGGAATATTCATAGGGCCAGATCCTCAGCTGGGTAGTGGATATAGTTGTACTGTATTCAGCAGAGTTATGCCCACTTACACTGACTAGGCACTGTCACTTTGAATTAATGGGTAGGTAGTTTTGTGAGCTGTGAATATCTCACTGAATGCAAGTGAGTGAATTATGAACAAATGGAGGCAGCTTCTTTTCCACTGTCTAGAACCTTATGTAATCATTTACTCCTCTGCAAAGTAAGTGCAAAGCAGGTGTACAATACGACCACTTTCAGCCCAGTTTGTACATTTGCAAACCACCAAACAAGATGCAAAACAGTGGAAAAATCAGACCCATTAAGTTTAACAGTGGCGTGAGAATCTCCACTCATTTAAAAGTTAAGGGCCTAATCCTGCCCATTGACATCAATGGGATTATTCACATGAATAAATTATTCATGTATGGATTGGACCCATAGATATCACTTAAAAACAATTTAACCTAAAAGGAATTAGAAGGCAGATTTAGATCTGGGGTTCCATTTCTCCAAGAGAAGCTAAGGGACCCATCCTGCAAACCTGTACTCACAGGAGTGGTCTTTATGCCCACAAGCAGCTCCACTGCCTTCCAAGTGTCTATTTGCAAGAGTAAGGGTTCAGCTCTTGATTAATTACCACCCTCTCTCTCCAGAGGGAAGTTGCCATTATAGAGCCCTGTTGTTACGTTACTTGGAGCTTAAGACTCTCATTTTCTGAGCATAATCTGAAGCTACATTTCAAACTTACCTTGAAAAGTGCCTTCACAAGCATATGAGGGCATGGACATCCTGCCGAGTACTATATCTCCTTGTTTGCCCTCATCTTAACCATCACTCCTTTGTAGTCTATAGCTCAGAGATTTCTTGTACGTTTCTGTTTGCTTATGAAGCTTGCCTAGCAGATGTTTACTCTATAGAAATGCTCCCTTTTAAGTCTGTAGCTTTAATGTCTCTGTGCTTTGCCCTCTCCACTCCAAATAATATCCCATCATAATTATACTTAATGCTTCTGTATTGTTGTTCAACTGTGATACCCTAGAAGGTGTTTGAACTTTGTGATTTGGCTGGAAGGCTGAGCCACAAGAGATCTGGAGTCAGAGACAGGCAGCCAGCTGGAGGCACTGAAGTTGAAGAGAATGGTGAGAACTTGGCTCCATTCAAGAGGGTGCTCCAAGGGTGAATGAGTCCCATCACACCGATGCTACAGGGACTATGCAGGAATAAACCTCATGACAGGATTGACAAGTGGAACCAGAGATTTTCACAGGGCCCGTGGCTACTGTTGTATATAATACAATAGGGATGGACAAAGCCTTTCAGCTGATATCAGGAACTCACCCGCCCCTCTATTGAACCTTCACCCAGTGCTCAAACTGAACTATGCAGCTCCTGTTATGCTTGAAAAAGATTAGTTCTAGTTGCTACTTATTATTTTTGCAACTTTTGACACCAGGCCTTATAGTTGTCAATTTTCTTAACTTACAAAGTTAATCTTGGTGTCAAGATAGTGTAGAAATCTGAGTTTGTATTTGGATATGAGGATTTGTCTTCATTGAGGAGGACAAAGGGAGGAACAATAGCACAGAAGTAACAAGCTTGGGCAAGGCGTACACTGGAAATGTGGGCTGTTTTGAACTGAGAAGCAAAATAGCTGGGAGCATGTGACACTTCTCCATTTTGGGTGCCAATTCAATCATTATTTCATCAGTTTTGCTTTGGGTAAATGAGAGACGGGAAATCCATCTTGGATAGCTGGAGGACAGCAATTTGCGGCAAGAATAATGCAATATTAAGGACAGATTATCAAAAGGTGGCTTCTCTGATTTTTTGCACACACAGTTCACGAGCATGAATAACTGGGCATTAGTTCCACCTGTAGTTATCTCTGTGCAATCTGGTATTTACATTTCCAAGTGGCCTTAATGTGTCTGGTATTTTGCAAACATAAAAGGGAAGTTCAACAAAGGCAGGATTAAAAATGTGACTCTTAACGAAGTTTGACTAATGAAGAAGTTTTCATTCTCAATTTCCAGGGGTCCAGAGCACCACTATGTCTTGGACTTCCCAATGCCCAAATTCAATCTCCTACGCTTTGGGGATTAAGGACACAGGGTGTACCTTGAGGAGCCAAGCACCATGTTTTCAATTACTAGTGAAGTCTGAGAGTCTTTCAGACTGGCTGGACCCCATCACAAGGCAATCAACATAAATCAGGAAGATGGGGGATTTATCCAAACCTGAACAAAGTCCCAGGCTCAGTTTTGAGGTATATAAGAGCCATATCAGACACTCCAAACAGATTTGCCATGACAATGATTATTCTTGTGCCTCTTCACAGCCATTGTAGGTCCAAGTCTAATTGCCTGACTTGAGTCAGGTGGTGGATTACATCCAGCTGTGGCTTTGAGCATGGGGTGGTGCCAGGGCGGGAGGGAATAGATTTAATAAGCAAGGTTTTGCACATCCAGTGCTGGGAAACGGTTCTCCTCTCATTCACATCAATTTTACTACCATGTGGCTCCATAAATTTAAGTAGGTGAGAGGAGAAGTTGGTCTGCTCTGATGGAAATTAAGGTGCAGAATGTTTGTGTTGTGGCTTCACTCCTGTCTGTACAAATGAGGTGTGTCAGAGAGGGCTCAGTTGGCATCATGATAAAAGGAAAGCATGGATGCTTTGCTACTCTGCTGCTGAGAGCCTTCTGTTAATATTCACAATGAGTAGCAAAGCCAAGAACTAACAGATGCTACAATCTGTTAACTCTCAGGATGCTGAGGATAACAAGGCCCTGATTCTTCGCTCACCAACACCAGCTTTGTGCCAATGTGTCTCTCCCTGCAGTGGCATTACCTCTGATTTACAACAGGGTAAGTGGAAAGAAGAATCAGACCCCTAGCATTTCTCCTCCTTGAACAGAAAACGGTGCACAGCCATCTATATAATAGACTCAGAGCCATTGCATGCAAGAATCAAATGAATATGAATGCGGTGGGGACCTGTCTGAACATGAGGAAGAGACATTTTTCAAATCCTGTGAACAAACAGATGGACTCACCCTTCTTGTTACTGGCTTTTTTAAATTTTGGAGTCTGTTAATCATGATTAGACTGTAGAGATAAAGATTTTTGCTTTCAAAGTCAGCCTAGTGACTGCAGACCAGTTACAATTAACAATATGGAACACTTTCTCCATTTGAAATAGCCATCTCTCTATTCTTTCTTGTCCAGCCCAAATCCAGAAAGCACTGGGTCACTTCCCTGTTCAACAGAGGGTTGAACTAACCATGGGTATTTAATTGTAGCGTAGAAACACACAGAGCGACCCAGCAGGGGTGCTGCAGATCAGGTTTTGGGAGGGTGTTAGCAGAGCTGTTCGAGGAGAAGGGAAGGTTACCCACTCTGTGCCTGATTCTATTGAGGACCATTAGCCCCTCACTTTCAAGAGTACTTCAAACGTTAAATTTTTCCTCCTCAACCCAATAGAACTAAGGCCTTGTCGACTCAGAGCTATACCCCTTTATCTATACTGGTACAGTTGGGATATACAACCCCGCTGGTGTGGAAGCAGTTACACCCGTCTAAATGAATCTCTACTGGTATAGCTATTCCAATGCAGGAAGGGGAATAAATCACCTGAATACTGGTATAACTACTAAGACTGTCGGGTTTCAAAGTAGCAGCCGTGTTAGTCTGTATCCGCAAAAAGAACAGGAGTACTTGCGGCACCTTAGAGACTAACAAATTTATTTGGGCATAAGCTTTCGTGGGCTACAGCCCACTTCATCGGATGCATAGAATGGAACATATAGTGAGGAGATATATATACACATACAGAGAGCATGAAAAGGTGAGAGTTGTCCTACCAACTCTAAGAGGTTAATTAAGTAAGAGAAAAAACTTTTGTAGTGATAATCAAGATAGCCCATTACAGACAGTTGGACAAGAGGTGTGAAAATACTTAACATGGTGAAATAGATTCAATGTTTGTAATAGCTCAGCCATTCCCAGTCTCTGGGACTAAGACTGTCTACACTTAAAACACTACAGTGGTGCAGCTACACTGCCATAGTGCTTCAGTGTAGACGCTTACTACAGTGATGGGAGGTGTTCTCCTGTCACCATCCGTAATGCACCTCCAAGAGGCAGTACCTAGGTTGACGGAAGAATTCTTCCATTGACTTAGCACTGTCTATACCAAAAAGCAATAGCTTAAGTAGCAGATGTAACTTGACTCTGCTGCCACGTCATTTGAGGTGGCCTCTCAAATATGTATAAATGGGACCTTTTTATGGTTGTAGAAAAGGTAGGACCATAAATCTCCTCTTCAGTCACATGAAAGAGCAAACAGAAAAATGAGACCATAGCACCTGCCTTCTCTTGAAAGTTGAGGAACTATCTAGCATAGACATAGGTACTTATGCATCATCATAGTATCGGAGCACCTCACAACCTCCCTGTGAGATATAGGGGTCGGGGGCTGGTGGGGGAACTGAAGCACAGAAAGGCTAAGGGTATGTCTACACTGCATTGTAAACCCAGGTCTGTGGGATCTGGGCTTGTCGACTCGGTGCTCAAGTGCAGGCTTGGAAATGTTCACACTGCATTGTAAACTGGGTTTACAATTGCTGGATCTGGGGGGGAGGGGTCTCAGCTGTGCTAATGCTTCTATACTGCACTACACAAACCTTCTGACTCAGGTCTGCATCTTGACCTGTGCCCACACTGCAAAATGAGCAGACTTGGACCAGAGTCTCAGCAGGACTCAGACTCTGACCCACCCCCTCGTAGTGTCCTAGGACCCACGTCCTGAGTGCTTGCTGACCTGAATCAGACTGGTGTGTGTGTGCACACAGAACCGGGGATTGGGCTCAAACATGAGTCAGAGTCCCAGTTTAGTGTGCAGTGTAGACCTACCCCAAGGCCCAAATCCTCAGGTGCCTAAATACCTTTGAGGATCTGGGCCTAAGTGACTTGCCCTAAGTCACGCAGGGAATCTAGGGTAGGGCAGAGAACTGAGCGTGGGTTTCCCAAGTCCAAAGCTAGTGCCCAAACCACTGGACCACCTATGGGGGAGGGAGCGTTGGGAGCAACACCTCTGTGGTGTAGGTCACTAAGTAGCTGTGTGTTGCCATTTTGTTTCTACGTACTGCACCTTTACATTTTTAGGAGTCTGCTCTCTGAGGCAGTTCATGTTTTGTGAGGCATAGACATGCAGCATGTTACAGTGACACATGTTATGTTCTCGCTTAGAGACTTGACTTTAGTTTAGTGTTCTTGTTCTGTTTTTCAATCTGGAAGTAAATAGGTGTGTGTGTATTTTAAATGCAACTGAGTGGTTTGGTGAAGAAGGGTAGAGAATGGATGAGGCAAGGCTCCATCCCATCCCCACATACAAGCTGGCCAGTGGAAATGAGACATTATAAGGGGGATGTAAGTCTGTAGCAGATTACTTACCTCATAGATGCGCTTCCTTTGTGGGACAGTGCAACTGTGTGCCAGGTCCAACTTAGAGCTTAACCTGAAGGATCAGTTCAGCCCTTTTATACACATCCATTTTTCATGATTTGCTTTGTAGAAATGGACTCTGACACTCCTGGCTCTGCTGTGTGTGTGTGTGCGCGCGCGCGACTGAATCATTAAAAGGTTTTGATAGCAAATATATTTGAAACAAACATGGACAGCATAGCCATAAATAGAAACATGCCGCATTTTAAATAAATCAGTGGAAAATGGGTTTTGACATGAGACACTTGGGTCACAGTCGTTCTGAAAATTGGAAGTTGAAGATAAACTATTGCAACAAGGAATTGTCTTTCAGAAGAGTCAGTTGATAATGAAAAATATTATATGAACTGATTATTTCAAGATGCAAAACCCTGCCTATCTGGCAGTGCTCTGCATTCCTCCTCAGAAAGCTTCGAGGTTGGTTTTTGTCAGATAAAATTATTCCGGCACAGAAGGTCAATATATACAAGTTTATGCAGTTGCTTAACATGAGATGTCATAGGCTGTTGCAATATTTTCCTTTATGTAGCTAGGAAGACAGTCTAACAGCCTGATCCTTTTGAGGTGCTTACCACTCCTTGCAAGACACACTACAGAATACCCGCAACTCCCCCTGAAGTCAATGGGAGCTGTGAGCATTCTGCACCCTGATGACGTGTGCAGTACTTTGCAGGATCAGGCCCAATTTTTACCACAAAAGGTGATACACATACAGGCAGAGCCATAGTCACTGAGTCAATGAGAGTCCTTTTATTGAGAGCAATTGGTATTGGATTGGGTCCCTATTTCCGAATGCATCCAATGAATAAAGATAAAACAGTTTTAGGAAACTCCATTACTGTACATATCTCCTTAGAGCACCTACCTGCTCTAGTGATTAAATCATTAATACCCTAGAGATTAAAGCCCTGTGGCCTGAAGCCTTAGAGGGGTGGGAACTCTCTGACCGCATCTGTGGTGAGCAAGGGGAACTGGCTGAATGGTCCAGGTCTCATTTGTATTTCAGTTGTGACCATTTGGGGCATATGGGCTGTTTTGAGCTGCAGGGGAGGGCAAATAAATGCTATTGATCCTGATAGGAAATAATGGGACAAGAGAGAGACAGTAACTGTGGCTGGGGTCACTCTGAGTGAGACCACAGTCAGGTATACAGTGGGGTAAGAGCCTGGACGTGGCTGAAACAGGGGGACAGGAAGGGAGAGGCTCCTACCTTCACTGGGTGCTCTGGTGGGAAGGATGATGTTAAGGGTCCTGATCCTCTCAAGGGATGAGCCGAGACAGCAGCAAAACACCGCGTAGTGGGTGCAGAGTTGAGGCAGCGGACAGACAACATGGAGCTGAGGCGGCTTTGGGGCGAGGGTTCTGAGGTAGATTGGGCGGAACCTTAGCAGAGGCACTCCAGGGCGGGCCTCTGCCCAGCAATTAAAGCTGAAATCACCTCAGCTGTGGCAGAGCCCCCGGAGCAGCCCAGGCAGTCCTGACTTGCCAGTGACTCCAACCCAGGGCAACAAACTGTGAGTGGGGAGCAAGGAAGTGGCCAGAGGGAGGGTTGGGACTATTGTTAAGACAAACGAGAAGGGGGAGGGGACTCTTACCTAATATTATCAATTTATAAAATGCTCATTTTCCCAAGTTTATTTTGTTGTTCCCCTCCGCCTCTCACCTCCCCCTGCAAAAAATGAAGCCTGGACTCAGTGTTGTCCAGTGAGGAAGTATTGCCCCTCAAGGGTGTCCAGGGTGATTTGAGATATCTATCAATATATATATAAAGAGAGAGAGAGAAAGAGATCATTTCCCAGCTTTCTGGGTTGGGGCTTGAGCCCATGTTTCAGTTTTTAGAAAGAATGCTTACAAATTTGAAGCTGGCCCTTTTTGCTGCCAGGAAGACCTGGCAGAAGGGTTTCCGATAGGTACGATTGCAGTGGCTATTGTTTATACACCACTGTCAATGTGCGTGCCACTTTGCAATAGAAAAACAGGTCCTTGTTTTTAACAAGAAAAGTCCCTGCCTTTCCCTGGCATCTCACAGAATATACAGTATATAATACTATAAGTTACTTGAAGTAACTTTGCAATGGGGCAAGGGGGGCAGTTGTTTCTGACCTTTACCTTCCCTTGCCCCCCCCCCAGATGTTTAATAGGTCTTTATGTTTCATTATCTATTCCACTCTCCCCAGGCTATAATATAATCATATAGAATGTTCTATATTCTGACAAAACTTTGCCCCAGCCCACCCAGAATTTTTTCTGAAATGATACGACTGCTTGAAGGCCTGTTTTGCCAAGGGGTAGATTACTACAGCCTTGACCCTGTTACATAGAGGAGCAAAGGGGATAAATGGGCTGCTTGCTCAGCCCAGCTCTGACTGTGACTCCCTTTGTGGTGGAGAGAGGGGAGCTATTGACCAGCTATTCAATGCTGTGAGATAGTGGGCATGCGGGGAATAGAGTGGGGAAGACAGTGGGAAGAACTCTTCTGAGTGGGCAAATGGTGGGAGTCCGCTGCTCCACAGAAAGGAGTGAGGCAATTTACTTTCTCTCTCTCCAGAGTAAAGGAAAAGGAATATCAACAATCTGAGACACAATGTGTTCTCTGGTGTGTTCCTGGCATGGTGCAGCTATGCCCCCCGCCCCTTACACAGGGCATGTTGTAAACTAGCCCCAAAGAATGGTTATTTAACGTGTGTCCATATTTTAATTCGATTTGACTTCTTTTATGCTAGTAACAATGTATTTGTATAGCTAACATGTCCCTTGGTTTACAAGCATCATATAGCAATGTCTAGGTTCTGAATCTACACGTGTTCTGGGTCACAGGCGGTTGAAATGAGGCATTATCCTTTCCAGGATTTTTAAAGTGTGTGTTGCAGTTTAACAGTAGATGACTCTAAATATGGATGAGTTCCAGAATTTTGGAGCTAACAATAATGAAATGGCATAAACTTTTATAATAATCCTATGGACGTGAAATCTCCCCATCAGGTCTGCTTAAAATTTCTCCAATCTTTTTTTTTTTTTTTGTATTTGAACATACATTAATTTCTATTTCACATAATCTGAGACTTTGTTCAATGATGTGAATGAGGTTGGTGGCCATTGTGCATCAAATATAGTGCTATCATGGACTTCCCACAAGGATTACAGTTGCCCTGGAGACACAGTCAACCTGTGGAACTCCTTGCCAGAGGATGTTGTGAAGGCCAAGACTATAACAGGGTTCAAAAAAGAACTAGATAAGTCCATGGAGGATAGGTCCATCAATGGCTATTAGCCAGGATGGGCAGGGATGGTGTCCCTTCTGTTTTCCAGAAGTTGGAAATGGGCGACAGCGGATGGATCACTTGATGATTACCTGCTCTGTTCATTCCCCCAGGGCACCTGGCAATGGCCACTGTTGGAATACAGGATACTGGGCTAGATGGACCTTTGGTCTGACCCAGTATGGCAGTTCTTATTTTCACCAACATCCTTCCAAGAAAGTATTGACATCCAGGGTTGATCCTGAAGTCAAATAGCCTAGGCATGTGTCAAGGAATGCCATCTATCTATTATGGCAGCTACAAAGAGACTATAGCTCACATCATTTCTGAAGTGTCCAGTTCCTAACAACAGTTCAGAATATAGGATATTTGCTTCAGGGCATCACTTACCATTACTGGACAGGTACCATAGCTATCAGCAAGGCACTGAGGGAATCTCCCTTTATACCTTTTCTCTGGGAAAGAAGATCTATTAATTTGTGCACTAACCCCCAGCAATTTGTGCTCTTTGGCATTTGTTACTGAGAAAGGAGAAGTCTCTTACTTTGATACTTGAAAGACATATGTGGGGTTTGGTAGGAAGAACGTTTTCTAGGAAGTTTTGGGACCTGATCCTGCAAGGAGTTGAATTACTCCTCGTAAGGTGCCGAGTGGGCTTCTGCTCCTCTTGGATAATTCAGCGGGAGCTGAGAGTACTCAGCACCTCTCAGAACCTTATAATATGGGACCTTCTGCTGTGAGGAACAGATGTTGTTAGACTGATTCATGTGCATGCTACAGTTATGAACATAAGTCATTATCTAGTGTGCTATAGTGCCATGTTATTTTCATAAGTAACAATAATTGTTACCTTTTTGCATATTGCCACACACATCCTCTAAACGTACACCCCTCACTTTATATTTGTTTGCATGTGAAAACATCAGTGCATGCACAAGGAGAGTAGGTACATTTCTAGCTGTCCTGTCCATGGGTGCCAAATGGTATGAGTGAATCATGGCATTTGAAAAACTATTGGTGCAAATCAGCTGCTTTGAAAATTTTCCCCTCAGGTATTACTAATTTGTCCATCACAAATCGCTCAAAGGAAAGCTGATGCACTAATTTACGTCTGTGTAAGGCCCAGCAAGTCTTGAACTTGGGCCTCCAGAGCTTCTGGGAAGCTGATATTGCCATGATAACTGTGTTGCACCCCACAACCTGCTGAGGACACAGATCACGGGGGATTTGATAGCTGCTTTCAACTACCTGAAGGGGGGTTCCAAAGAGGATGGAGCTCTGCTGTTCTCAGTGGTGGCAGATGACAGAACAAGGAGCAATGGTCTCAAGTTGCAATGGAGGAGCTCTAGGTTGGATATTAGGAAACACTATTTCACTAGGCGGGTGGTGAAGCACTGGAATGCGTTACCTAGGGAAGTGGTGGAATCTCCTTCCTTGGAAGTTTTTAAGGCCCAGCTTGACAAAGCCCTGGCTGAGATGATTTAGTTGGGAATTGGTCCTGCTTTGAGCAAGGGGTTGGACTAGATACCTCCTGTGGTCCCTTCCAACCCTGATATTCTATGATTCTATGATCACAGGAAATCCCACCTCCTGGGGTATGACAGGCAGCAGACTCAAAGCTGATTGGCTTCCTTGCCCTATATACACCCAAGCGGTGTTCTAACACTGTTGCCTGGATACTTCCTGGATCTCCTGTACCTGCCATATCCACTCCTGCTTCCTGTTCTGGAACTTGGCTTGATGTGGACCTCGCCTCCTAACCCAAACCCTGAAGCGTGATTTGGTCTCTGACCCTTGGCATTGACCTTGGCCTGGAATTTGACTACAAACGTATCTGCTTCTCAGCCTCAGGTTTGACTGTGCTCTGACCTTTGGTCCTGACTGCCCTAGTCAGGCTCCTTGACAGTTAATTGGAAGAGTCAGCCTCAGCTAAACTGATGAATCTATATATTTCAAATCAATCTCAGTCCCCGCTCCAGATCTCAGCTTAGTTCCTACTGGGTATGTACATAATTGTTTGGATTAAATATGAACTAGGACAAGTCTCAGCAGTGCATTTACTCATGCTTGTTGAGGCCTTTCATAGAAAAATCCACCTGGATTTATCAGCGCTAAATCTCCCCCCAGATGACATTTTTGTTTTTCTCTTACATAATGGCTTCATATCAACTCTCTCTGTGCTGCTTTCCCAGGAAAAATAAGATGCGGTTATATAGGATAGCACTGCCTGAAGCTCACAAAACAAACCAGCCCTGTATAGCTGGGGAGTAGACATAATTCCAGAAGACTTAACTAGCTTGTAATGCCTGTCACAAGGAGAGATAAGCCATGCAAAAAGTTTAGTATTGCAGCCATCGATTTGTTTCCAGGAGAAAGGAGTGCAGGCTGGCAGCTCATATTTTTGTTCAGCCTTTAAGATTGATAGTATTAAGTCACAGTGCTTGAAAAGCTATTGTTGTGATTGTTCATATAGAAGCAAAGCACAAAAATTGGGACTAAAAACATCCACTTTTGTACTAAATGTTGGTTTTGTTCCCAGCCCTCTCTTCCACTCTCTCCCTTCTCCCCTCCCCGACATACATATTTGTTAGATTATTTAGACTTATAAAAATGCTTCTTAAAAAGAGACGTTTAGCCATATTCTCCAGGCACTCTTGACATTACTTAGAAATACATCAGTTAATACCTTAAGTGCAGCAGTACTTGGTGCTGGGTTCTAGTAATGACTCAAATCTCCCTCTGATTCTGACAGTCTCCCCCCTCCCCCCACCTTTTTTTCTTCTTCAAAGTAAGCTTTGCACTGTGCTATGGAGGTCATCAGATTCAGGCTATTTCAGATGAAGGGGGACAGCAAATCCCATAGCCATGAGGCACTCAGAGAATGCCTGGCTAGCAGCCTGAAGGTAGGGTCCCAATTCTGCCCTCAGTTACATCCTGTGCAAACCTAGTGGGCTGGATCATTGGCTCCCACTCTGGGTGGCACAAAGTTGTCAGAGCTGTGTAACCGGCTCTCTGAGGATTCTCCTAGTGTAAATGGAATCCCTGTGTGGCAGCGAGCCATCTTAAGAGTGCTATGCAATCCCCAGCCTTCCCCCCACAGCCACCTGCATCAGGGTAAGTCCAGGTCAAGCTGGAGCACTGCTGCCCTCTGGCAATCTCCAGCTGCTATTAGAGCATCACTAAATAGGCCTTTGCAGCACAACCTAACTTCGAGCAGCGGTTTTATCTCCTGGTTTCACTGGGCCCAGTCCAAGCCCAGCTGTGGATCTCACCCACTGGGTCCAGCACTCCACTCTCACTGACTTTACATGGATATTTTTGCATTGACTTCAGTGGCACCGCTCCTGACTTATACCAGGTAATTGAGAGGAGAAGCAGGCCTTACATCATTAAAACAATAATCAGGTCTCTTGCAAAGTCATAGCAAGTTAACACCCTCCTGGGGGGTTTCGTGGGCTACAGCTCACACACTGTTTGGAGCCTAATCATCCATGTTCTATGTATGCCTTTAAAATTAAGGATGCCTTTAAATGCAGTGAATATTTTTTTGTTTGATTATGCTTTCCCATGCCTGAATATATCCAACCAGAAAGTTTTGCTTCCAATACCCTATTTTCCATGATGTTCAGCTTAACTTTACTGGGCCTCCAGTTAGGTCATTTAGACTTTTGCCAAGACAATTACAATATGGTGAAAAAAGTGTCTTGCATTTCCTTCTAGCGCCTGGTGTACTAGAGGATAACAGCATACTGCTGCTACTAGTTAATGAAGTTACCCTTTTAGCTCAAGTGGTAGAGCTCTGTGTGTAGTACTAACAGTCAAGGCTTCAGACCTTGGTGATGACCTATACATGGCCATGGTTACCCATGGAATTCAGACAAACAACCTCACTAATTTTAAAATGGAGCTTGATAAATTTATTAACAAGATTATAAGGCGGGGTTGCCTGTGATAGCAGGGGACTAGACACAATGGTCAAGGAAGTCATTTCCAGTCCGAGGTTCCTAAGTGGCCTAAATTGTTTCCTGTAACAACTGTGGACACAAAATTGCTCCCACAAAGTATTGGTGTAAACCAGTAGCCAATGTTTCGAAAGCTGGCCTAATCCCTGTATTGTTTAATTGTATTTTACTGTGACTCCGAGTTAACATATAAAGCACCTTGATATTTGAAGGTGTTTTATAAATCAGTAAATAATATAAACCTGGGATATTAGAATGAGATTTCACTATTAATAGCCAACCTGCCCATTCTTTTATTTGTAATAATAACAGTATAATTGTTTATGAGCCCTACAGAGTAGAAAACCTTAAAACAATTGCAGCTGTGGGCTCTTTACATAATGCCTATGCCCTCATACTGTGTTATTCAATATTCTTACCTTAATAACTTCCTATTAACAGCATTTTGGAAATAATTCCAAGCTGTAATACTAACGCACAACAGATGTAAGGTTCCTGGCACAATTTATGTACTCAAGTAAGCACTGCATTCCTTTAACTATAAATAAGTACCCTTTCATGTGTTTACAGAAAGCACAAAAGAAACTGAAAGGTGACTTCAGTAGCCAGGGGTCTAAAAGCAGATGAAACCGCCCCGCACCCCCCCATTGACCTGAGCAAATAAAGGGTAACCTGTAGCTTAATGTTCCCCTGAGCGACGTAAGTTATACTGACCTAAACTCTGGTGCAGACAGCTTCTCCCACCGACATAGCTATTGCCTCTCATGGGAGGTGGAGCATTTAAGCTGACAGGGGAGCTCTCTCCCATTGGCTTAGAGCTTCTTCACCAGAAGTGCTACAGCAGCACAGCTGCATCCGTGTACCGGCACCACTGTAGCACTTCTAGAGTAGATGTAGCCCTAACTACTGCCTCTTGGGGAGGTGGATTACTTATACTGATGGGAGAACCCCTCCCATTGGCATAGGTAGACACTCAATTCACTTTGTTGCATCCATTCCTGATTTACTAGGTGTAGGATTTGAATCAAGTCCCCAGACTGCAGGATTTTGGTTGATTGCCAAGGCAACGGGAAGCAAGTCACAACTAGGGTGACCAGATGTCCCGATTTTATAGGGACAGTCCCGATTTTGGGGTCTTTTTCTTATATAGGCTCCTATTACCCCCCCACCCCCTGTCTCGATTTTTCACATTTGCTGTCTGGTCACCCTACTGGAACAGAACAATAGAGGAAACAAAAAAAAATATTTTTGTCCATATCCTTGGATCCCAACTTGCACTAATACAATCTTTATTGCCTGCACAATATTTTTCGTCTAGTGACATATCAACACATCTCAAATATTGATACATGCTGCAAGAGTTAGTCACTCATATGTGTGATTTAGAGACCACACAAGGAGACAATACTTTGGTTCTGGTTTTGTAAAAACTTTTCAAGTTGTACTTATGCAAAACCAAAATTAAAACCAGAAGGTAGTTCAGATCAGGTTCTGTTTCATCCAAACTGGTGAAGAGAAGGTTCTGCCACTCTTATTCATGTTGAGTAGTACTTTTACTCTGACAATAGCTCCACTGAAGTCAGTGGGACTGTTGGAGGAGTAAGGTGGTATGCAAAGACTCCAGTCCAGCAAAACATTTATGCATATGCTTAGCTTTAAGCATGTGAGTAGTCTCGCTGACTTAAGTGGGAGTATTCACATACTTAAAATTATAATGTGGTTTTCTGGATTAGTGAGTAAGAGTAACAGTATCTGGTTCCAGGGTTCCTGCCACTCTTCAGTTGAGTGATCTCAATTCTTAAGTAGTCCCAATGTTTTCAGTGATAATACTCCAAGAATAAGGTATTACACATAGTGAGTATCAGAATTTGGCCCTACATTTGGAGTGGGATTAAAAAAAAATTTCCTGATTTGGTGTTTCTCCACTAAGTGCGTGAAAACATTAATCAGGTTGACATCTTACATTGCTGAGAAATCCAAAGGTGACTTTTGCATCGTGACATAAGCTTTCTATTTGTAACTTGATGTGAGGGCTTGATGAGTCGTATGTTCCCCACACTAGCTTTCTATGCAGGGGTTGAGATGAGAGGTCAGTGAAAATCAAGGGAACTAAAATTAACTTTGGATGAGCACTACAGGGGAGTCCCATTTCCTGTGGTTGGTTGCTCATGTTCATGATACCACATCGGGTTTCTGAATCTATGCTATTTATCTCCAGTGTCCATTTGACAAATTGCTTTGAACGGGATGGTGGGGGGCCCTATTAGTTTTAGCCTCAAATTCCATTTTTTGTCTCTGTCCTTCTCCAATGTCCTCCCTCTATTCATCCATTTTTTTGTAATTATCTGTTATACACTGAGGCCAGCTCTACACTCAAAGTTATGTTACCCAGGGGTGTGGCTACACTGAATCACTACAGTGGTGCATTTGCTCCACTGTAGAGTATTGATGTAAACACTCACTACAGTGATGGGAGTGGTTCTCCTGTTGGCATAGTTAATCCACCTTCCCAAGAAGCAGTAGCTAGGTGACTAGTAGCTAGGGAAGAATTCTTCCATTGATCTAGTGTAATGCTGACGGACCCTGGTCGTCGTCAGGCAGAATTGAACTTGGGGTCTCTTGAGCTTAATGCATGAACCTCTACTGCATGAGCTAAAAGCCAGCCGGCTGGTAGCTAAGGCTGCACAGCAGACTCATTCATCTCTCTCTAAGTGGTCTCGGTGCCACTTGATGGGACAGAACACCACACCCAGAGGGTGTGTGGGTTACACTATCACTCTGTACACGAGGGGTTAGGTCCGCTTGCTTACTTTGCTCAGGGGTGTGGATTTGTACACCCCTGAGTGATGTAGCTGGGTCAACTAAACTTTTGAGCCTTTCCTGCAGGCTTAATGAGCACTGTCAACTGTAGATGTTGCTCTCAGTCCATCAAAGTCCCCACAAAAAGTTGAATGCATTAACCAGTGAGTTAAAAAAATTAAAGTTTTCCTATTTAACATTTTAGAAGGGAAAATTGGACCCAGAAACTGCTTCATAATGTACTATGGCACTTCAACACAAATTGCACTTTTATCACAACTTCTACCCTACTAAACATTGGAACAATGGGGAGGTATCTTGAACAGATATATCTGGTTAGGCTTTTCATCTTACTCTTGACAAATTCAGCTTTCAGTTTGTATTGTTTTAATTCTTTTTTTCAAAAGGGAAAATAACAGAGGAAAAACTGAGGTGTAAGTTATATCTGAAAAGTTGATTTGTGGTAGCATTTTTCCTTGCATGGAAGCTTTGTGTGGTTGTTCAGGTCTGGATTTTCAGAAAAGCTCAGGGCCTGATTTTCAACTGTTCAACACGCTTCATTGCAGCCAGATTTCCAGCCAAAATGAGCACATTCCACTTCCATTTAAGCTCTTAAAATAAGGCCAGATTTTCAAAAGTGCTCAGCTCCCTGACTCTTATGGCCAGATCTTCTCAAGATTGCAATATAGTTGGAGCCGAGGGTACGTCTACACTACCCGCCGGATCGGTGGATAGTGATCGATCTATCGAGGATCGATTTATCGCGTCTAGTGTAGACACAATAAAATCGATCCCCGATCGCTCTGCCTTCGACTCCGGAACTCCACCACGGTGGAGTCAACGGGAGAGCAGCAGCGGTCGACTCGACGCCATCCTCACAGCCAGGTAAATCGACCTAAGATATGCCGACTTCAGCTACGCCAAAGGTGTAGCTGAAGTTGCGTATCTTAGGTCGACCTCCTCCTCCCCCCAGTGTAGACCTAGCCTAAGTCTTTTGAAACTCTAGGCCAGAGGTCAGCAACCTTTCAGAAGTGGGGTGCCAAGACTTCATTTATTCACTCTAATTTAAGGTTTCGCGTGCCAGTAATACATTTTAACGTTTTTAGAAGGTCTCTTTCTAGAAGTCTATAATATATAACTAAACTATTGTTATATGTAAAGTAAATAAGGTTTTAAAAATGTTTAAGAAGCTTCATTTAAAATTAAATTAAAATGCAGAGCTCCCCGGACCGGTGGCCAGGACCTGGGCAGTGTGAGTGTCACTGAAAATCAGCTCGCATGCCGCCTTTAGCACGTGTGCCATAGGTTGTCTACCCATGCTCTAGGCATTTATAGCTTTTTCTTCTAGGTCAATTGAGGTGATTCTTTTAGGTGAACTGGAAGAAAGGTGTCCTTTTGGACAAAATCCTGCTCAGTTTATTCACATTAAGTAGTCCCACTGGAGCAAATGGGATCATTCATGTGCATAAGGCAAGCAGGATTTGAATCCAATGAAACTAGGAAAGTCTGAGATCTTTGTTTGCAATATGTCTTCAGCACTGTGCTATTGCATGGGTGTACAAACGCTCTTAAGCAAAGTAAGCAGTCATGGGATAAGGGGGAAGGGCCTCTCATAGATAAGTGACTGGTTAAAAGATAGGAAACAAAGGGTAGGACTAAACTGTCAGTTTTCACAGTGGAGAGAAGTAAACAGTGGGGTTTCCCAAAGATCTGTACTTGGACCTGTGCTGTTCAACATATTCACAAATGATCTAGAAAAGGGGGTAAATAGTGAGGTGGCAAAGTTTGCAGCTGATAGAATATTACTAAAGATAGTTAAATTCAGAGCTGATTGTGAAGAGTTGTAAAGGGATCTCACTAAACTTGGTGACTGGGCAACAAAATGGCAGATGAAATTCAAATTTGATAAGTGCAAAGTAATGCACATTAGAAAACATAATCCCAAATATACATACAAAATGATGGGGTCTAAATTAGCTTTTACCACTCAAGAAAGAGATCTTGGCGTAATCATAGATCGCTCTCGACAAACATCTGCTCAATGTGCAGCGGCAATCAAAAAAGCTAACAGAATGTTTGAAAAGGGATAGATAATGGTCCATCTAGCCCAGTATCCTGTCTTCTGGCAGTGGTTGGTGCCAGATGCTTCACAGAGTCTCTCTCCAATAGTTCTGAAGGGGTTCTGGTGGTTTTCTGCTCCTTTCATCCCTTCTGTGCTATGCACCAGAGGAGACGATGCAGGCACATCTCATGGCTTTAACTTGAAAAAAATCCCATTTAGTTTTCTGCCACATGATAAATTGAATGGCCTGACTGTACACAGAAGAAATATGTATAGTCTTGTAGCTAAGGGGCTGGACTCAGGCACACTCTAAGTTCAGTTCCTGGCCTTGCCACGGACTTTGTGCATGGCCATGGGCAATTCACTCTGTGTGCCTCAGTTTCCTATCTATAAAAAAGTTAGGCTATACTGATACTTCCTTTATCTCTTGCCTATTTAGAATGTAAGCTCTTTGGAGCAGGGATAGGAGTCTTACTCTGCATTTGTAGCACAACGAGTCCCCAATTTTGGCTAGGAATTCGAGGTGCTACTATATAAATAAATGATGACGTTTGAGAACCCAAGGCAATTCTTCCTAGCTGAGCAGCAGTTAGAAAATAAGTATCTTTCAAATTTAATGGATTTAAAAAAATCTTCTTTGTTCAGGGAAAAGTATGAGACAGATTAAAGCTGTCAGCCCCAATGTGGGAATAAAAAAAAAGAAAAAGAAACCCAACATGTCCACAGGGTGATTTGATTAGAGAGAAGAGCTCAATGAAATGTCAGACTAATTTTGCTCCCTGATTAAAATCCTGAAGTATAGAATATTCTTGAGAAGTACATTTAGAATCTCATCACTGTAAGTCGAACTCTTTTACCCCTTTCATATGTCCCTGACATGAGCGTGTCACTCATCAAGACGATGGCAGCAAATTATCATCCAAAGGTAGATGTTTGGAATAGGAAGTGTTAGCAATGCTGTACTTTATCCCTGCTGACTGATGGAGTGGAGGGTGTCAGTTTATATGGCTTTTGAGAGCATGCCTGATTTGTGTGTGGGGAGTGGATATTGATATTCTCACTGCTAGAAGGCAGAGAGTCCTGCCTTTAGAAAACAATGAGCGCGTATTCAACATTAGCCTCCACTGCATGAATGGCAATTATCAGATTGATAATCCAAAAAACACTCATGTGGAATTTGTGCAACAATCTATCCAGGGCATGCAAGATTTTAAGGAAACAGTCCCATAGATTTCAGCAACACAATGCCAGCGCCACCAGCTTGTTTAAATATTGCAAAGACTGTTCCCCCACTCCCTTGCACCATCTTGACATCCCCCCTCCCCCCAGCTCCTTGGGCTATTGAGAGAAGGTCTTGGGATGGCCTCCTATAAAAATTAGCATTTCTTTAAGACAGAAGTCGCTGAATGAGGTTTGTGTGTGATGGATCAAAAATATAGCATCATCCTTGCTTCTGCAGAGCAATAGAATGATCATTCTGACACATGAATAACTCCTCTATCTGTGAAATGTGCATTTTCTGGATTGTTAGCATCAGACCTAGTTTTGCTTCAGGACTCGATCGTCATTGGAACTGGCTGCTTCACTTTCACATACAATCAGGCACCTGTACACCTCCTTACTGGTTCTCAGTTTGGCACCAATTAATTCCAGCTGTCCTCCGTGGGGGTGAGTTCTGTCCTGCAGGGTGAGTTCCACTTAGTAACATTGGATTCCTGTAACAAAGACACTCCCTATCTTCAGAAAGGGAAGAATTTGAAGGTTTCAAGAGTGCACATGTGCCCAATCCAAAGCACAATGAAGTCTACTGGGTGCCTTTTCTTACATCAGTCTTGGATGTCTTTGGAGCACGCTGCATATGTCTAGCACATGTAGTGTAAATCGTGTTGGATTAATCCATTTTGCATGGAACAAATGGATCACACTGTTTCTCTGTTACAATCATATTACATGGACAAAACTTGCAATATTTACTCAGCATATGGATATAATGGACTGGCCCTCTGGTGCTCACAGAAACATTTTATTAAAATTCGGCCAGCAGCCGAAGAAAGAATTAGGATGATTCCCTACTTCTGATAGAGCCCTTACTCACCTCTAGATACTTCTTAAATAAACCCAGACTGTCATGACTGACTCCTGGGGCACATAAACATCGTTCTGAAGAGTATATACTTTGCCCTAACATGCCCGCTCACTCACTTCACATTACACGAGCTGGGCACTGTGCTAAATCAATGTATTCTCCATGCTTTTCACTAGCAAAATATATGCTTGGATCCTTGGCAGGTATATATTGGCTTAGCTCTGCTGAAAGTGATAGAACTACACAGATTTACACCAGCTGAGAATCTAGCCCATAAGCACATTCCAGTAAGTGCCCTTAAGTTTAAATTTGCTTGCTGGGTAGTGTTGACTCATCCATGGTTAGGTTTATGAGAGAGCATTTTTTCTTTAAATGGGAATTCAGGTTTCTCCAGTCTCCTATTCTCCATAACTCTCCACTTTCCTTAATATTAGGGTTTAGCATAAGCAAAAAGGAAACATCTTTCTGACAACCCTTTCTTGACTAGGTGGTAAGGATGGTCAAGCAGATGGGACACTAGACGGGGAGTCAAGAAAAGTTCGATTTCTATCTCAGCCAGAAATTTCCTGTGAGACCTTGGGGAAGTCACCTAATCTACTCTGTGCCTGAGTTCCCCATCTGTAACTGGAGTTGTGAGGATAAAGTCTATTAACGATTGCAAAACACTCAAGTGCCACAGCAACAGGGTCCTTATGAGTAAATTATATTTTAGCTTGTTAGAGCCAGTGGCAGCATGTTGCTGCTTAGATAAAATTCCTATTGATGGAACGCTGGCGTGGTTGCACCCTGTGAAAACACAGGCCTGTGAACTGAAGTCCATGATGTCTTGTTCAGCTGTCTAAACCTGACCATATGCTTATATTGATGACATAAGCTCTGTAATAACTAAGCTGGGAATCCAATAAAGCCCCTTCCTTAATTATGTGCAAAGGAAGAAACAATACTATAAATACTTGTTATGGGTGAGACTTTGAAAGAAAAATTATCTTACATTTGTATGCAGTTGCTAATTCAATATATTTGCGATAAATAATTCATCGTTACATTAGCACTCAGATTTCTAATTGCTTTTTCCCTCTTATTGCCCTCAAGCCATGGTTCTTTCATCTCTGAAGTAGTATGATTGGTTTCACCAAGGGGGAAAAAAACGTGCAAAGAACCCCACACCTCAATGTAAAGGGATTTTTCCAACTAAACAGTGCATATGATTTCTTAAAAGCTTAAGGATATGGGGGGAGGACAATCAAAGCTAAATAGCTATATTAGCAATCATCCATATTTAAACTAAATGATATTAATGAGCTTCATACAGCAATATGTCTGCAAAATTAACAAACACGCTGATGCTGCAGACGGATGGACCAGCATGGAGCCCCACTGAGCTAATTTTGAGCTTGTCCACACTGGCAATTTACAGTTTTGCAACTTTCTCACTCAGGGGTGTGAAAAAACACCCCCTGGAGCACAGCAAGTTTCAGCGCCGTAAAGTGCCAGTGAAGACAGTGCACCAACGCTGGGAGCCGCGCTCCTCGTGAAGGTGGGGTTTTTTTAGAGCGAGTTCTCCCACCGCTCTGCTGCAACTACACAAGCCACGTTAAAGCATTAAAATTTTTTATATGGAGATATACGTATCTCATAGAGCTGGAAGGGACCCTGAAAGGTCATCGAGTCCAGCCCCCTGCCTTGACTAGCAGGACTAAGTACTGAATTTGCCCCAGATCCCTAAGTGGCCCCCTTAAGGATTGAACTCACAATCTTGGCTTTAGCAGGTCAATGCTCAAACCACTGAGCTATCCCTCCCCACAAGAGAGGCCTTAAAGAGTGGTCTTTTTCTGAGCATGTCAATGAAGTTGAGTCTAAGGGCTAGATTTTGCCTTTGATCCCCCTGTAAGGACTACCCGGACATTGGGTGCCTGCTTCTCCCATCAGAAGTAAGTTTGGGAGAGGGGAGTTGGTAGAGCCTTAACTCCAGACCCCAATGTGCTGGCCATTGCAGCTCAGCTGGCTTGGAGAGTTTTGCAACTGGCTGCTAGTAAAGGCCATCAGCAACTTACTGACCCCAGACCAAGGGGGGAGCAAGGATGCAATGTTGTCTTCCTTTCCTGCTGCTCCTGAGGCAGTGTATGTATATGCCGTTCCATTCACAGGGCTTGCCACAAATCTGGGGGATGGTGGTTAAAATTATATATCGCCCCATGTTCGATGGGATTCCACATGGGTGCAGAGGCCAGCTTTAGTGGATCCCATTGCAGGATTTGATCCAAAATAGGTGGTCTCTTTCATTTATTAGACTAAAAGGTGATGCCCGCTTGATATAATGCTCCAGTCTCCAGATAGGTCGTCAGCTCCAGTGCCACTCCCCGCCCCCATTCTTTTAATGCTTAAACTTAATCTGTAGCATTGTCACTGTTGGGCAAAAAGTCACAACAGAATTCATTGCAATTCAATGCGAAGACTACATCTCACAAGGAGTGATTGCGTTTGAAATATAGCTGGGATTGGTAATATTTAAGTGTGATGCCTCCAGCCTTTTTCTCTTCCAAGGTGACAGTAATTGAAAGATGGATTCATGCAATTTTGACATTTATAATTCGGCTGCGGAAAGGTCAACTTCCTTTTGGAATCTGATTTAAACTGGTAGAAGAATGACGTAGAAATGTCACATCGTCTTGCTGGTATTGTCACAAAAAGCTTTGATTAATAATAGTTTCAATTGGCAATGTAGAATTATATAAATGAAAAAGCCCTAAACACAGTCATAACCCCATGAAGGGCCTGATCCAAAGTGCATTGAGATCACTGGCAAGAGTCCCATTTATTTCAACAGGCTTTTGATCAGGTCCTCACTGACATGCTCAGAGAAAGACAAATCTGTACTATTACTCTGAAATATCCTATTCTAGTCATGACAGCTCTGAAAGGCCCTTCCTGAACAGTGGGGTTTAGCACAGGGGGAAAAAGGAAAACGAAACATCTTTCTCACAGCCCATTTTTTTGGAATAGGTGGGAAGGATGACCTAGTGGCTAGGGCACTGGACAGAGCCTTGGGAGAGCTGGGTTCAAGTTGCGGCTCAGCCACAGGTTTCCCATCTGACCTTGGCAAGTCACTTAAGCTATCCTATGCCTCAGTTTGCCCACCTGTAAAATGGGGCTAGTGGTACCCTAATCCACAAGGGGTGTTGCGAGGATAAAATCCATTAAAGGATGTATCTCACTATATCAATTCCTTGCCACTCCAAAGGCCTTGAGCATTAGTGCGCCTCGGCTCCGCATGTAACACACACTAATTCAGGCTCCTAAGGGCTGTAGGTCTAATTCTGGTTGTTGGGATTGGGGGTGGAGGGTGGTTGATGTTTAGTGGCCTGTGATATACAGAAGGTCAGACTACAGGATATGGTGGCACCTGCTGGCAGTCAGTTCTGTCTGTAAGTACATTACATATGCTAGCTAGCTAGAGCTATTGGCAGCGTGTTGCTGCTCACCACGCCAGCTGAGGTAAGATTGGCTTGGTTAGGCCCTGTGACAACAAAGTCTTGTGCAGTGGGATTTGTGAGTCCTGTTCAGATGTATGCAACTGACTGTGTGTTTCTATTGATTGCACAGGCTCTGCAATGACTAAGAAGGGAATCCAATAAAACTCTTTAATTATGGGCAAAGGAAGAAACAATACTATAAACATGTCTGTAATTGCACTCTGAAATATTTCATTCTAGCTTTGAAAACCCCAATTTGAAAACAACTTTTTTTTCGCCTCAAGCTTTCTGCTCAGGAATGTAAAGAGAATTTAATGTAAAGTCTACATAGACATCTCCAAAAAAAATGAAACACTTAGCCTCACCACTCCAAATGGCGCTCTAACTATCATTTTCTCCTGCCCCTGGATGGTCTTGAGCTCAGATACAAGAACAGGATCTACACCTATTAAAAGCTGAAAATCCCCACTACTTTAAAATAATGCTAGGCATTTGACTTCTGTTCACTGGGAAAACTACAGGGCATCTCCAGACAGGACAGATAGCCGCTGAATAACAATGATTCAGAGCACTTTCCTTGTCAGATCTATGTTGCATTAATAAAAAACAAATGAAATATATAAGTGCTTGGATTAATTCAGGGCCGCCCAGAGGATTCAGGGGGCCTGGGGCAAAGCGGGGGAGTGGACATAAAAAAGGCACCACCCGCTGCGGCGCTTGTACTCACTGGGCGGCGCTCCGAGTCTTCGGCGGCGGGTCTTTCACTGGCTCCAGGTCTTCTGCGGCACTGAAGGACCCCCTGCCACCGAAGTGCCGCTGAAGTCCCGGAGCGAGGTGAAGGACCCCTGCCGAAGTGCCACCGAAGACCCGGAGCACCGCCGGGTGAGTAACAATTAAAAAGGCGCCTCTAGCCAGGAAAGGGATTCTTGGCCAGGGCTCGCAGGGCCCCTGCGGAGCCCGGGGCAAATTGCCCCACTTGTCCCCCCTCTGGATGGCCCTGTATTAATTATTAGTCCACCATTATATGGCTTGATTTGGAGCCCTCTGGAGTTAGTTTGGCACATTCCTGTTTAAGGAAGGAGTAGTTCTATTGCCTTGAAGAGGAACATGGGGGTGGATGGACGGACAAGTTTTAGGACATGTTCCCATCTCTGTGTAGCTGGCTAACACTGGAACAAAAGATTACGGCCAGATCTTCAGCTAACGTAAATTAGTGTTGTTCCACTCACTTCAGCAGAGTTTGATTTATGTCAGTTGAGAGTCTGGCCCTTAGTAACAGTGGCCTCCGATTTAGTTTTATTCATGCTTTACTCTAAGAACATGAGCTGTCCTATGCCTCTAGTATGATCTAATTGACACCTTCTAAAACTCCAGTCAAAACAAAGCAACTCTACCTCAGTACGTGCTAAATTGGCCCACTTAAAAGCTAGGCTTTTAACTCAACCAGTTTAGCACATGCCACAATATAATTACTTGGTCTTGACTGGAGTTTTAGGAGGTGTTAATTAGATCATGTTATCTGCTCAAACACCACATCCTTAAATCCTATTCTGAACGCATTGTGGAGGATGCCTACACTTTAATTCCGTGGCTCTCAACCTTTCCAGACTACTGTACCCCACCCCTTTCAGGAGTCTGATTTGCTTGCATACCCCCAAGTTTCACCTCACTTAAAAACGACTTGCTTACAAAATCAGACATAAAAATACAAAAGTGTCCTCTCACAGCACACTATTATTGAAAAATTGCTGACTCTCATTTTTACCATATAATTATAAAATAAATAAATGGGAATATAAACATTGTACTTATATTTCAGTGTACAGTATTTAGAGCAATATAAACAAGTAATTTCTGTATGACATTTTAGTTTGTACTGACTTTGCTGGTGCTTTGTATGTAGCCTGTTGTAAAACTAGGCAAATACCGAGATGAGTTGATGTACACCCTGAGTACCCACAGGGGTACGTGTTGAGAACCACTGCTTTAATTCAACCTGCTAGTTCAGGTGGAGACTACAAAGGGTCTTGTCTTCACACAGATTCAAGTTAGGGCTTGTCTACATTACAGCTGCTCCAACAGCAAAGCTATGGTGCTGCAGCCCTGGGCAATAGTGAAGACACTTGCTACAGAAATTGAAGGGGTTTCCCCTGTTGCTGTGTAGTTAACCCATCCCTCTAAGAGGCAGTAGCTAGGTCAATGGAAGAATTCAGGCTTTTTTAGGTTTGCATGAGTTTTTTACATTCCTAAGTGACGCAGCTAGGTTGACTTATGTTTCAGGTGTAGACCAGGCTGTAGTTAACTGAAGGTTTAAAAAAAAAAGCTAGGGCTGTCAAATGATTAAAAAAATTAATTTCAATTGGTATTCTATTTATTTATTGTTTAACACTGCGATTAAAACAGTGATTAATCACAATTAATTTTTTTAATCATGATTTAATTGTTCAGCTAATCGCGTGAGTTAACTACAATTAATCGAAAGCCCCAAAAAACCCAAACAAACAAAAAATCACAGCCCACACTTTTCCCTCCCTATTGAAAACACAGCCAAATTAGACTATTCACATGATCAAGTCAGGGCTTTAGATTTTAACATCTCCATGGAAGGTACTGCCTCATCATCTGTGTTTGTACATTGCCCAGTATAATGAGCCCTTCATCCTGAATGGGGCCTTTGGGCACCGTTGTAATAAATAATAATAGAAAAGAAAGAAACAGGCATTTTTCTATTGAAGTAGTTCTTAACTAGTAACATCTGTGTTTACCTTCCACTATCGTGAGTTCCTCTGGGTGGCGTCCACTGGCTCCCTTGACACCTTCGAGGAGCAGTGGGCTCTGTCCAGGGTTCTCTGCTCGATGTCCCCGTCAGGTTCCTTTCATTTAGCCCTGTGACTTCACTCCCGTTCCTGTTATCTCCTTAGTTGTCCCCCACAATTATTTGGAATCCCGGACCCGTGAATCCTCCCCTTAGGCTGGGGGGAGGTCCTTTAGTAGTGGGCGGGCTTCCACCTGCCCACTTCCTGGATCTCAACTGGACTATCGTGAGTCTGAGGCTATGGCCTTTCCTGCAGGCTTAATGAGCACTGTCAACCCAAAAGAGGTTGCCTGTTAATCTCTGCTTTCATTTTTTTTTAATTAAGTTTTTAATCCTTGTGGCTACAGAGGAAAGCTTGACAAAGTGAAGCAAGTCCACCTTGAAAAGACACAGAAACCAGAAGGCAAATAAAAAGAACCATAAAAGTAATATTTGAAAAAAACCCACCCCCATAATGATTACACTAATTTCATGATTTTCTAGAGCCTGACACATGATTTTTGAACATTTGGTGTTGGCAATGCACTCCTGTGCTATGGTACATATAAAAAACTTGACGACAGTTAGACAGCTGGTGACCTCTGCCTATCAGCCTGATCAGTATTGTCTTATAGGGTACGTCTACACTACAAAAAAAAATTTGCAACAGCAAGTCTCAGAGCCTGGGTCAATTGACTCGGGCTCATGGGGCTCATGGTATGGGGCTAAAATAGCAGCGTCACGTGTATGTTCTGCCTCGGGCTCGTGTAATTAAATTATTTTTTGTGACTGATTAGTACTATTTCTTGGATTGATCTAAAATTTTATGGAGACTCTGAAGGTGATTTTTATAAATCACCAGAGATGTAAGAAACATCATGTCTCCTCTCTTCTCATTTTAGCCTCTCTCTTCTGTTTCTTTTCCTTTCCTTCTGTGGTAGCAATGCTGAATACTAATGAAGCATATTCAACTAAATGTGCTCAGTCATTTCCATGCTAATTAATTCAGGTTCCAATACCCACATTTTACAAAGGTTAGATAAATCCTCCATAATTTTGGCAATTTTAGCCCAAATCTTCTCCCATTGCATATAGGATATTTCCACTCCTGTCCACTCCTGCTTAAAGTGTCCATGCAGGAATTATTTTAATTAAAGTGCCAGGTACAAAAATAACCCATTGCCCATGAATGGTGTATAGATAGGATTCTAATCCAATTTATGAAGCTTTCAAGCCAATAGAACAATTAATTTAAAAATGCATTTCAGTTGAGATGAAAAACTGGTAAGGGTTTTTAAATCTCCAGGTTGAATAAACCACAGAAGACAATCAACATGCATTTTCTTTTTATTCTTTTTCATTCATTAATCATCTGAGTGGAGCAATTACTCCTTCAGTGAGATTAATCAGAGCTTTTCCTACCTGTGCACGTGCAATCCTAGAATTAGTTTTCTGAATATGTCTGTATAAAAACTTAGTAAGTTTTGTTGGAAAACAATGTTCTCCTGCTGTTGTTTTCATTCAAATATTTCCCATGTCACAAAGTCACCCACAGAGGAATGTATCACTATAGTAAGGCATTGCTACAAACTAGAGATTCTATCCTGTTTCTATTGAAGTCAATTGGAGAAGAATCAGGTCCTAGGGTTTGCGGGGGGGTTGAGTGGGTGGGGGGGAAGGAGGGTATATCCTTTATGGCAGTGTTTCTCAAACTGGGGTCGCCGCTTGTGTAGGGAAAGCCCCTGGTGGGCCGGGCCGGTTTGTTTACCTGCCCCATCTTCAGGTTCGCTGCTCCGGGCCAATGGGGGCTGCTGGAAGCGGCGTGGGCCGAGGGACATACTGGCTGCCAGTTCCAGCAGCTCCCATTGGCCTGCAGCGGCGAACCGCGGCCAGTGGGAGCCGCGATCGGCCGAACCTGCAGATGGGGCAGGTAAACAAACCAGCCCGGCCCGCCGGGGGCTTTCCCTACACAACCAGAGACCCCAGTTTGAGAAACACTGCTTTATGGTTACACAGTATGCTATACATTGCACATAGCATAACTCCAAAGTAGCTTAATGTTAACATAGGAATTAGGGCTTTACCTGAACACCCAGTGTCCCACTTATTATGTACAGTTGTATTGTGTTCTAAATCTGGCTCTTACATTTTACCAAGGGACTAAATATGTAGTAGGAACACAGTTAATCAGCTGCTGTGTTCCACACCAGAGGTGGTTGCCCTTAATGATTGTGAAGTGATATCTGTAAACTCAAAAATAATTGTTACATTTTAAAATACCCTACATAATTTAACAGTAATAAAAGGAAATACTTTTTTGTTATACAATTAGTTTGTGGAACTCATTCCCTCAAGACCAAGTCCAAGAACTCAGCAGGATTAAGTTGTTGTTTTTTTAAGGATATTTTATATAAGAACATCAAGCGTTCTATCAGTAAATGTTAATAATAATCAAGAGTTTTGGAAGAAATGTAAATCCTGAACATCTGGGGCATAAACCAATGTCAACTAATACAGGTTAGGAAGAACTTCACCTATGGCAGATTATTCCATAATTGCACTCCTAAAGAATTTCTTGTCCCTTCCTCTGTAGCATCTGGTTCTGGCAACTGTTGGAGACAGGATTCCAGACTAGATGGACCTTGAATCTGATCCAGTTTGGCAGTTGCTATGCTTCTACTCTGGGATCCTCTTTCCTTTGGGGGAAAGGGGCTACATTTACTATATTAAAAATGATAGAAAGAAAAAGATGATATCGTATTAGAGAGCTGCCCCAACCTTCTACCTGCTTTCAGTAAATCCTCAGTTACAACATGTCAAGGTGCCTATGGGCCTTCATGTTGTTTGTGCCCTACCAAATACAGTGCAGTACTAACCACACTCACTTCAAGATTTAATTGACTTTACCGGCACCCCAGACTTTTTTATCTTCCTGGCTTTTTGCCTTAATCCTGCATATTTCTCCTTCAGAGAAGAGCTACAAAAATTATACTAGGAGTGGAAAAATATGCCTTTGAGCACCCTAAATCTCTCACTCTGTTTTACTTATAAAAAAGAAGTGCAAGAGATGACTTGATTATAGTATATGAGTTCCTTTCTGAGAAGAAAATACCAGGTTCTCAAGGGCTATTTAACCTCCCAGAGACGAGCATAACAAGAACCCATGGCTGGGCATTAAAGCCAGTCAAATTCCGATTAGAAATAAGGCACACATCTTTAACAGTGAGAGGGAGTAACCACTGGAACAAACTACCAAGAGAAGAGATGGGGAATCCATCTCTTAAAGTCTTCAGACCAAGACTGGATGCCTTTCTGGAAAATATGCTGTAGCACAGTGGTTCTCAAACTGTGGGTCGCGAGCCCGTTTTAATGGGGTCACCAGGGCCGGCGTTAGATTTGCTGGTGACTGGGGCTGAAGCTAAATGGACTAGATGACCTCCTGAGGTCCCTGCCAACCCTGATATTCTATGAAGCCAAAAGCCGAGGACTTCAGCCAGGAGCAGCACCAGGGTTTTTGGCACCCTAGACGGGGGTCCTTCCACACTCCCAGTCGTCGTCGGCAATTCTGCGGCGGGGGGTCCTTCCGCGCTCCCAGTCTTCGGGGCACTTCGGCGGCGGGTCCCGGAGCGAGGAAGGACCCCCCCGCCGCCGAATTGCCGACGAGGGTGGCAAAATGCCGCCCCCTCCAAATCCTGGTGCCCTAGGCAACCGCCTAGGTCACCTAAATGGAAGCGCCGGCCCTGACTTCAGCCCCAGATGGCAGGGCTCAACTTCAGCTTTCTGCCCTGGGCCCCAATGAGTCTAACGCTGGCCCTGCTGAAGTCCGATCCCTGCTTTGTGGGGCTGAAGCTGAAGCCCAAGCACTTTGGCTTTGCAGGGTGAGTCCCCTGTAGCGTGGGGCCCCAGGCAATTGCCCTGCTTGCCACCCCTAACTCCAGCCCTGAACTGGGGTCATGTAGTAATTTTTGTTGTCAGAATGGGGTTGTGGTGCAATGAAGATTGAAACCCGCTGCTTTTAGTCAAACACAGGTATTAGGGCTCAGTACAGGAGAAACTGGATGAAACTGTGGTCTGTATGCTATACAGGAGGTGAGATTAGATTATCTCTTTTGGCCTTAGAATCGAAGGATTATCACTAATCACCCCATCTACAGTTGTCTGATGCTAGCTGAAGTAGGTTACTTATTCTACTTGATTAAAATATAGGTGCGTTTTATATTTTCATTGTGACTCATATCCAATTATCCCAGTATAGTGGGCCCAGATTAGAACGATTTATCTGAATCTGTTTATCCTGTCCCCCAAGCTCCCAAACCTTAACTATGGAAGTCAGGATAAAAAGAGAGCTCAACCTAAACCTGTTCCAGGTTTTGTATTTGGTTTTAATGAGAATTTACAAATCCAAACCCACTTCTGGGTTTACCCATCTCTAGAGACAGACCCAAATTAGATCACTATCAAAATCCTCCTGAACTTCAGGGTTTCAATAAACTGGGACCCAATTCTAACCCACCCGTAGCTTTGATTTTGAAAAAACAAACCCAAATGGATGATGCAAAACCACCCTAGATTTTGCCTCCTTTTTAACAGGATGGATTATTTCTTTTAACTTCACCAATGTCTACTAAAGGTCATCCCAAGCATGTAATGCACAATTTGTGATTTCATACCAAGTGATCCTCCATCAAAAGTGGGCCCCACACTACAAGAAGAGCCCCACACTACAAGAAGGATGTGGAAAAACTGGAAAGAGTCCAGTGGAGGGCAACAAAAATGATTAGGGGGCTGGAGCACATGACTTATGAGGAGAGGCTGAGGGAACTGGGATTGTTTAGTCTGCAGAAGAGAAGAATGAGGAGGGATTTGATAGCTGCTTTCAACTACCTGAAAGGGGGTTCCAAAGAGGATGGATCTAGACTGTTCTCAGTGGTACCAGATGACAGAACAAGGAGTAATGGTTTCAAGGTGCAGTGGGGGAGGTTTAGGTTGGCTATTAGGAAAAACTTTTTCACTAGGAGGGTGGTGAAGCACTGGAATGGGTTACCTAGGGAGGTGGTGGAATCTCCTTCCTTAGAGGTTTTTAAGGTCAGGCTTGACAAAGCCCTGGCTGCGATGATTTAGTTGGGAATTGGTCCTGCTTTGAGCAGGGGGTTGGACTAGATGACTTCCTGAGGTCCCTTCCAACCCTGATATTCTATGATTCTATGATCAAATGGGTTTGGAACAGATGCTAAAATAAAAAGTGTTAGAAACCTATTCATTCTAGGATAGTAATGAAGCTGCCGTCTGGTGCAAGTTAACTAAAGACATCAATCACTGAGAGCCAACTAACCTTTCTGTGTCCATTGCCTCTGATAAGAGGCATTGTTGAGCTGTCACATCACCTAGTTCAGCAGTACAAGTGCAAAGAAAGAAAATGTTTCTGCAAACTATTGTAACATTTCTCCAATAAAATGCTGCCCATCAATTTTGAAGAGAGGAAAAAAAGTTGCTGATAGTTTTTGACACCTGGTCTGAACAAGATCTTGGATGATTTTATTTTTTTTACTCACTTTCTCTCCGTCCACCCACATTTTCATTTAATTACAAGTAAATTGCATAATTGATCGGTTTTCAAAATAGGTCAGTCCACGGTGGGAAGGAAAATGCCAAGGCTTTTTAACTCAACCAGCTGTCTCAAATTAGCTTGCACATTTTTGCAGGAAACTAAAGTGGCTTGGAAATGGAGAGATTTGTGTTTACACTTCTCGGGGTGGGGGGGGGAGGGGAAAGCTTACATTTCAAAATCCAAAGGTCTGCCCTTATTACGATGGTCTTTAAGCTGTGGCTTGGTGTCAATAATATGAACATTGTCATGAGAGCCTTTGCAAAAGTTTCGGTATCCCATGAATATCAGAGACCTTAAAAAGGTTGGTTTGATGATGAGCTGCACTTGAGGTTTAACTGAGTGACCCTCACACAAGACACCATGGCTCGAATACTAATACTCAGCTGTGGCTGAGGCATGCACGATGCACAGCACCCCGCAGGAAGGGTGACTTAACCGTCTTTGGGCTTCCCTGAGAACTGCTCTATCCGCCACTGGCTGCAAATGGCCCGAAGATGCTGATATAGCAGTTGAGGATCACCAGTGTGCAAGGAAGCCCCCCTCATTTCCTTTTCCCCATCCATGTCCTTATGTTGGCCTCAGGAAAGAGGGCCAATACAGGAGCAGCCATTTTGATTCCACACCAGCGAAGGATCCTCCTCCCGCCAGCTAGTCTGGCTTTGGGGCACTGTCTCCTAGCTGTATGGCCCAAAGCACCCACTCCTCAGAGCAGAATCTGTCCCCCGCCCCTTAAAAACAACACGGCACAACTGACGAATGTGCAGAATAATGCAGGGGAGCACAAGAGGCAAGAATAAATGCACTAAAACACAAGTAGGGGACATAATGTATAAATAAAGATAGGAATCAACTAAGGTGGGAGCAGAAGAAGTGATGATGGAGGAACAAGTGGAAGCTAAATTGATCCTTTGTGAAACAATCCTCCTCTTGAAAAGTTTCAGCGGTAACCATCAGTAGCTATCTAGAACCCACAGCAGGCTACCTATGCTTTGCACGTGACCAAAGGAGGGGCAGCAGATGCTATGTCTTCTGATTTAGCTGCAGGGAGCTGTCCAAAATGTCCTGAGAGAGGGAAGGTGAGGCTACTTCTAAAGAACCATCTGTCACCATAAGAAAAATGGGCTGGAGCCTATTACCAACACTAGAATATTTCTTCCCTGCTTGGCTTTTGTTGGTTTGTTTTTTAAGTGAATGTAGGCTCCAATCCTACTCCCACTGAAGTCAAAGGAAAGCATCACATTGACTTCAGTAGGAATTGGATCAGGACCACAGTGCTCATTAAGGGGATCAGAATGACAGCCCCGGCGACAGAAGGCAACTAGCTAGCCATTTCACATCACTGCTACAGCACAGGCAATAAGAGTGGAAGTTTCCCCTACACTGCCCCTACCTAACAGGCTTCAATACTGCCCCACAGAGACCAGCTCTGGGGTCAGGATGACAGTCCGTTCGCCACGCTCACTCCTTCCTTATTCCCTCTGCTGGAACTGACAACAAGGGTCCCAGTTGGCGACAATTCAGTGATAGTTTTCTTTAGGTAATGTAGCTCGTTACCCTTTAAAAACTGAAATGAGACTCTCAACTAAATACACAAAGGACACTGCAGAGCCATAAAATTGAATTTTGGGTCACCATTAGCCTGGAACTGAACTCATGCCAATGACCTAGACCAATGCCAATGACCGGCTCTGTGTTTTCTTGATGCTCCCAGTCCCATCATGGCTAAGAATATAGTCCTATTACCACTGACAATATACTCAATCAAACCCAGGTCCCTCTTATCATTAAGTCAAACTCAGTTCCCTCTAATCATTAAAAGCTTTGTCCAGCTTTGTAGAAGCCATTTGGGTTTTGCCATTGATTTCAATAAGAGTAAGCCCATGACCTAATTTTTCCATTTGAAAGTGGACAAAGAATAATTGTTTTAAAAGTGGAGGGTGGAGACAATGACAGATGTAATTCTTCTATAATAAAACCCCAGTTACTTTTTGTTTCTGTTATAGTTGTTATCTATACACCCTGTTAGTAGGTTTAAGATTTTAAAAGAAATAAGGCTGAGGTTTTATGAGCTATGGGATTGTCACCAAAGTAGCAACCCGCCTTTCCACATTAAAAGCAAAAATCAAAGTGTAGTGTTAAAACAAAGGGCAGTTTATCAGCCACAAAGTTTAATCGAATCAATATTGTTCTGGGCTACTTTTACACATAACATCAGCTCGTTTGAAAAAAAGTGGAGGGTATGTGCTTTGCATCAGAATTACTCCATTAATCCCAGCAAATGCCATAACAACTGAGCTCTTTTGTTAGTGCTTCATTCATTAGGAAGAATACAAACCAGGCTGATCAATATTTGTGATGTCAAACAAATTGCTGAATATGTAGCACATTTGATTTGTATTGGGTAAAAATAGTTAGATCACCAGGTGAGACTTAGGCTATGTCTACACTTAAAAAGCTACAGTAGCACAACTGCAGCGCTTTGGTGTAGACACTACAGCAGGGGTGGGCAAACTTTTTGGCCTGAGGGCCACATCGGGGTTCAGAAACTGTATGGCGGGCCGGGTAGGGAAGGCTATGCCTCCCCAAACAGCCTGGCCCCTGACCCCTATCCGCCCCCTCCAACTTCCCGCCCCCTGACTGCCCCCTATCCGCCCCCTCCAACTTCCCGCTCCCTGACTACCCCCCTCAGAACCTCTGCCCCATCCAACCCCCCCCTGCTCCTTGTCCCCTGACTGACCCCTCCCGGGACCCCCCACCCCTAATCACCTCTCCGGGACCCCACCTCCTATCCAACAACCCCTGTTCCCTGTCCCCTGACTGCCCCAACCCCTATCCACACACTCCCCCCCGACAGGCCCCCCAGGACTCCCATGCCTATCTAACCTGCTCTGCTCCCTGTCCTCTGACTTCCCTGACCCCTATCCACACCCCGGCCCCCTGATCAGGCCCCCCGGGACTCCCACACCTATCCAACCCCCCCCACACACACACACTGAGGCGTAATAGGAACATGATGATGATGACTGATGATGATGATGGGGGGGAAGCCTTCTATCAGTGTAGGCAGCATCTACGCTACAGCTACACTGGTGCGACTGTGCTGGTATAGTGTAGACATAGAACCCAGCTTTTCTGAGTTGTAGGTTATTACTGGCTCTGCCACCGCGGGTGACCCTGGACAAGTCATGTTATCTTTCTGTGCCTCAGTTTTCCCATCTGTAAAATGAGCGTGGGGATAAAGCACTTTGAGATCTACTGACAAAAAGCACTATTACTGAAAGCACCAAGAGAACTATGTCTGGGCAATGGAATATTTTGTCTGTCAATGGCAATTAGTCAAGATGGTCAAGGATGCAACCCTATGCGCTAGGTATCCCTAAGCCTTTAACTGCCAGGTGTTGGGACTGGATGATAGGGGATGGATCACCTGATAATTGCCCTATTTTGTTCATACCCTTTGAAGCATCTAGCATTGGCCACTGTTGGAAGGAAGGATATTGGGCTAGAGGAACCATTGGTCTGACCCAGTATGGCCATTCTTATGTTGTTATGTTATGTATCTTCCCACTCAGGGTTTTTAGACAGCTCTGATATCCTGAAAGAAGATCTTAATTACCCAAGGAAAGTCATTGCAATGGTTAGATATGTGGCCAATATGCAAATAAACACAATAAAATTATCATACATTATGTACTTCACAGGGCTCAAGATTATAATTATAATGTTGGGTACATTTTTTAAAAATAATAACAAAAAAGGAAGTCAGAATGATATAGCAACAAAAGCCAGTTATGACATGGTATAAAATGCAAGTATTGAAAAGCTGGGTAACGTGTAATTAGACATAAAGTGTATCCAAGCATATATTCACAGTGTTCATTACAATGCTGGATAACAAGTCGCTGGAGATAAAAATAAGCTCCAAATATAATAAAACTTACCATCAATTTTGCATGCCATAGGAACCCTTAAAAATAACTAGGAAAGTTGGTTCCGTTTTGCAAATAAACTTCACATGAAAAGTAGCAATTTTCCAAAAGCAATTCGTGTGATACTTGCCAAATACTTTTTTAAGAAAACTGTTTCCCTTGATTGTGGGTGGTTTTTGTTTGTTTATTTTGCTTTGCTGTTCAGAGAGGGAAATGGGTCCTTTTTTTTTTTTAACTAACCATAAAACACATTTTGTATCAGATCAGAAATGAGGGGGGAAAGATTGAAACATTTGTATGCCAAAGTGAGATCATAGGGGGGAAAAAAGCTTAAGAACCAACTGTATTCATAGCCTCCATTTCAGTACAAATGCAGTAGTCATTAAAAAGAAATATAGTGTGGCAGGGCTGGATTTATTGCTTGAGTTTGCTCGCTGCCGTAAAGAATGTCCTCTATTAATGACAACAGCTGTTGGTTTAATAACCCTGGAAAAGATCATTAAATTCCTTCACATTTCCCAGAAACAGATGGAAGAAATGCAAAAGTGTTAAAACATATGGGGGAACATATTGAAATCCAGCAGCCTCCTGCAGTGGCTAGGAATCCTAATACTATAATCTTTCATTTTACAATGGTTTACTCTTGGGTGCTTAAGGTGTGTGTGTTGTGAAGATTATTTAAACACTGAAAGGGGAAAGAGGAAGTGTGATGTTCTGTAGGTGGCATTTGCTTTGACATTTTACCATAACTAACTGTATGTTCACAGTCAATTATTTCCCCTGTCTATATATCCCTATTAACAGCTTATTTCAGCTTCACATTTTTACAGAAAGATCTCTGCATAGAAGAGAATCCATTCATGAAACAGTGACTAATATTCTTGCAAAAGGCGCAATGAAGCCAATGGGAGTTTTGCCACAGAGTTCCACAGGGGCCACATCTGAATAAGTTACCTAAACTTCTTACTCAGTTCTTCTCATTTAAGTAATGGGAGTTTTGTCTTAGTAGCACTTCGGACCCTCATCCAAAACTAAATGAACTCAATGAGAGTCTTTCCATTGACATCACTGGGCTGTGGATCAGGCCCTGAATAGTGGATAAGAACTTCTTAGAACTTCAGAGTGAGACTTACTGTTGTTGTTATTATTTATTATATATCTATTTGTATTACCATAACACCTTGGAACCCTATTATTTATTTTTGGATGTCAAGAGGATGCCTGAGGATGTGTATCAATATATACTGGTAAGGTAGGAACGGATCTGGCTGTATTCTCATATACACTCAAAAAAGTTACATTGGTGTGAGCGAGAGGAGATTCAGGGCTCAGGTGTTTACCATCTAGCACTGACACATAAATCATAATGTTTCAGACACATCACCCCTTAGGTAATGGTACAAGCTGGAGGGGACAGGGAAAACCTGGAGTCTCAAAGGGATTGTCATTGAAAGGTTTGATGGAAGAAATGTGGGGTTGTTTTTTTATTTATTTTTTTTAAGGAAGGATTTGAGAAAAAGAGGAAAGGAACATAAGACAAGTATATAGATTCAGGCCTAAGGGAGAGCATAGATGAGAGAACATTTCAAGACAGCATATTTACAGGTATTTGTCAGGTGAGAGAGAGCTTTTTTTTTTCCCCATTATAACTAGTAGAGCAAGAAATCCTTCTCTTCTGGATGGCTCATGATGGGATGGAATCTAGGACCTCCTGCATCCAAAGCAAAAAACTCATATACTAGACCAAATAATCATTTTTATATGCCTTATTTATATTATCTTCTTTCTTTCTCATATAATTGAACAGCTGCATATGTTGTATGTTTGGAAAACAATGGAAGAAAAGACAGTCTGAATAAAAATGTCACTCTGATCCATCTCATTATTTCTCTTATTTCCTACCTGCTATTTACTTGGTCTCCGGCTGGTCAAAACAATGTAATGATGTTATTAACTTATGTCTGCAATAGCACGCATACCCAAATACTGGATCGTGTGCATGCTTGTGAATGCTCCTCATGCCCGTGCCCAAGAATCCACATATGCTGAACTGGACACGGGCATGATGCGGTGCACCTGTTTATACCCACGTCCACTCTGCCGCTGTACGTACGCAGCATTAGTGCTACCATTTCAGGGGTGTTATCTGTGGGTTCTGCGTGTCACAGGGAGACACTCTAGGAACTACTTTACTGTGTTTTCTTGTACTGTCTCTGGCCTTCATGTTTGCCAGTGACAGTTCCTGTTCACGTCGTCCCTTACGGCTATTCTCCACAAAACTCAGTGGAAGCAGTTGGAGGATGATCTGGTTCTGCTCCTGCTCCTTATTGTGGGATAAATGTTTATGCAGCGAAGTAGGCGCTCAGCGAGATGCTGGATGGAATTTGGGCAGCACTTTGACACACTGAAGACCACTGCCGTGGAGGGTCAATGACAATTCGTTCTGCTCACATTGCACGGTTATGGTGAATGCCGGCATTGTCACAAGTATGCCTTTTGGTCACTTCTGATGCAGGATAATCAGCAAGGTACAGTGGGATCATGTTGTTTTGGAAACCTCGGCCGACCAGCAGTAACTTCAGAACTTCTGAGTAAGAAAACAAACCTTCATGGAGCTGCGTGATGAGTTTGCACCAACCCTCCAGCACCACAACACTCAATTAAGGGAGTTATTGTTCCACAGCAGCTGGCAATCCCAGACAGCTGTTGCAAACCACTCTTTGGGGTCAGGGTTCTGTGTGTTTATGAGGCAATTAACACTGAGATTTACTCATAGATGGTAACCATAAGAAAAGTTCCAGGAAAAAATAGCTGAATTACCGAGGATGGGGTTTCCAAACGGTGCAGGAGTCATCGACAGCACTCATATCCAAACACTTTCCCCACTGCGAGGGGCAACTTAGTTTGCGAACCAAAAATGTCACTATTCAATCACTCTGCGAGGTTTAGTGGACCGCAGAGGCAGATTGATGAATACAAATGTGGGAAACACTGGAAAGGTTCATGACACCAGGGTGCTGAGGTGATCAAGATTGTACCTGAAATGGGAAGAAGGGTCTTTATTCTCCAGTAAGGATATAGTTCTGTCTGGTGTATCTGTGGCAACCGTTGTTTTGGGGGACCCTGCATACCTGCCCATGCCGTGGTACATAAGCCATACCCTGACTCAAGGATCCTGGAAACAAGGAATTAAATTTCAAGATAAATAGCTGCAGAATGATCTTCTGAAAGATCATTGACGCAGTCTGCATACTCATCTGGATGCCAATGTGGCAAATGCTGCCCGTATAATCACCGCCTGCTGCACACCACCTAACATGGAGGGCAAAGGGAAGTGTTTCTGCCCCAAATGGGCTGGGGACAAGTCTGATTTACAAACTCCGTACAGGCAGCCAGATCTCACCTATGTGCACAGTAGTCTTGATTCCCAGCCAGCAAGGGAAATCAGGGATGCTTTTTGTGTACCCAGCAGGGAGGCAGAGGTTGACACCTGCCTGTGCAGACACTTCGTATCCTGTAAAGCTGCTGGAAATGCGCATGAGGGAGCATTGATGCATAATTAAGGGTCTACACAGCTTTGTGAGGTTTTGTCTCTCCCCTCCCCGCGGTAGCTGAAGATCATTAGCCGTTCAGTCATATGACATTGCACACATTAAGGACAATTATAAAAGGGCACCTCCATTGAAGGAGTACTTTGGGCTTGGGTTTATGCCGTTGAGGGTGGCAACTGAATTATGTGGCCACTGTGCAATGTTTTTATCACCCTTCTTTAGAAACTTCTGCAGCTGGGAGCACTGAAACTTTTGGTTTATGGCTGTTTGCTTTGGGGAGCGGGGAGTATTGAAGTCATCCTGATGTTTGGTTTGGTTTGTTTTACTTGTCAGTAGTGCCAAGTGTAAATAACAGCTGTTATAGAGCACTAATACCTGGTAGGAGTGGAGCTACTTAAACTCTCAGGATGGGGTGGGAGGGGAAGGTGGGTAGTGTTTCTGTACATGGCATTGGCTGTTGTTGCCAGCATGATCTCTTTAAAAAAAAAAAAAAAAACTTTTCTTTTTGATCTTCAATATGTTTAATAAAGCCATTAAGACATTGATCAAGAGAAACCCTTTTAACAGGCAGTGTGGTTCAGTATGCTAGAGGACATTAGATGAGGATGCTGGATACTTGGGGGTAGATTTTCAGCGGGTGTAAATTTTCATAGCTCCATTGGCTTCAAAAATTTGCATCAGCTGAGGATTTGTTATTCCCAGCTCTGCTGCTAACCTACTATGTGACCTTGGGTCCATGTCGCCTGTTTGTGCCTCAGTTTCCCCATCTATAAAATGGGGATAATGTTACTTACCCTCTCTGTAAAGTGCTTTGTGACCCAGGAATAAAAAGTGCTATATAAAAGGTTGAATATTTTATGTTTATAAAGGGCAACGTGTATTATACATGCTTCTATTAAAATCTTTTGCGCATAATTTGAAAAGCTTAAAAAATGAACAAATGCAAGATCAGGGTAAAATTTTCAAAAGTGCCTAAGTAATTTATGACGCTAGGTCCCATTTTCAAAAGTGACTTAGTCACTTAGGAGACTAAGCAGGCTAAGTGCCTAAATCCTATTGGTTTCAATGAGAATTAGGTTCCTAACCTGCTTAGACACTTTTGAAAATCCCATTAGGTGCCTAAGTCTTTAGGTCCCTAAATATCTATGAAAACCTGGCCCTAGAGACCCAAATGACTTTTGAAAATGGAACTTTACCTCCTTAGTCACTTAGGCAGTTTTGAAAAATTTCCCCCTAGTGCTGTAATGTCTGACAAGGTCAGTTTATGATATCTACTTTACAAAAAATAAATAAAGTGTTACAAATTCTAAAAATCACAGTGTGCTCTACAGGTCAACCAGAAGCAGCCCAGAAGGGACTCTGAAGAGAATCCCCATTGAGCCAATCACATTAGAGGAAATATTATTAATTATTAATAATAATATTTAACATTTTATATTCCAGTAGAACCTAGGACAGCACCCAATTGTCTAGGACAGCACCCAATTGTGCAGACTTATAGAAAATGACAGAGCTTAACTGTTTGACATGCATCCTATTCAGGGAAGTTAGAGGAGGATAAAATAGATTCTCATAAACAGGAGTAGATATGACGTAGATCACTTTCTGTGGGCCTGATCCAAAGCTTACTGAAGTCAATGGAAAGATTCCCAGGGACTTCAGTGATCTTTGGACTGGGTCCCATAATTATTTCTAATCCTTAAATGTGCAACAGATTGTCCTTCTGATACCAACTGTGGAGAAGAGGCAGGTATAAAGGAGAGAAGAGACATGGCTCTTGCTACAGAGACACATCTGATTGAATTCATCAGGCTTCAATTGAACTAACTTCTAGGTTAAGAACAAACATGAATCCCAAAGCCTAAGGGAAATTAACCCGAGAAGCAAACCTTTTCCATGTCATGCTTGTAGCATCACATACTTTTGTTTTGTTTTGTTTTTGGGCATCCCAAACTACATGGCAAAGATGCCTCGCTAGGAATGCCAGGCAGGCCAGCCCAGAACTTAGCCTCAGTGTGCAGTCTGTTTAATTAGACCCCCTGCCATCCTCCATGAGTGCAGTGAAGAATAGGATTGTCATGATAGAAAGGAAACTGGAAACTAGAGCTGGCTGAGTAATGAAAAAAAAGCTCCATGAATAAATTAACTAATGAAGGAGAGAGGGGGGAAAAAATAGTGTCATGCTTTTTGTTTTCACCCTTGTAGAATATTCAGCCATCTGTGGAGCTAGTAAAATAAATGAAAGGGCCAGATCCTCAGCTGATGCAGTTGTTTACACTAGCTGGGGATCTGTCCCCAGACATATTTATCCAGGGGACATGTTTTGCCAACAATTTCTTGGATCACATTGAAAAAAGGAGAGCCAGCTCCAATGAAAATGCTGCAAACTGTGCTCTCTAATGTGCACAGGTGAAGTGCTGTGGCTGGAAAACAGGGACGGACACGCTGGGACATGAAATGCAGGTGCAGTGGCTTCTGACACCATATAAACTGGTTGAAAACCAGCAAAAGATTTTCAGTTGAAATTTCAAAAAGGTTTTCCAGTCAGCCTGATTAGTAATCTATTTATGTACGTCTAGTAGGTATTTAGGTGTATGGAAGAAAGATGGGCTTATGGTTAAAGTACTGGGCTGGAACTCGGGAAATCTGGGCTTAATTCCTATGTGTCCTCGGGAAACACATTTAATGCTTCTGTGCCTGAGTTCTCGATGTTTGAAATAGGAATGATAATACTGCCCAGCCTCAGAGGGGTGTGGTGAGGATAAGGAGTCCATCAGGCCCAAATGTATCAATGTCTGTGAGCTGCTGATACCTAATGGTGATGGGGATAGATCCATATAAAGGAGATAGATCCAGGCCCAAAAAATCTCTGGAAAAATATGCCATTTATAACATCTTCAGCAGAATAATGGATTTAGATGTGTCCAGCAATGAATGGGTTAATGCAAAATGGTACCTAAAAGTTGACACTCTGTAGTGCCATGCAATATATTTTAAGTGCTCCCTTTTCATCGGCAAATACTTTTAGGAGGAAATAGTCGAGCTTCATAACCCGCTTGGATTTCATTTTCCTTTGCATCCTATAATGTTTAAACATCCTTTTTTATTTTGCTTTTGAAACATTAGTAAAACTTTTTGGAGGCGCATTTAGTGCAGCAGATGTTCTTTCCTTTTGAGGAATAACTTTGCTTCCTTTTCTTCCCCCTGACATTTCACCCTCATTATCATAAGTTTCTTCAGAGGATTTAAGATTCAAACCTGTTGTTTGTGTCTTCAAAGGCTCAGGCTGGGACTGAAAAATGCTGTTCGGATGTTTTATACAAATATATGGTAATTATGAAAAGATGAAATTTATGCCAGGATTCTGTGGAGCATGTGTACAGCGGCAACAGAATCATACACCTTACACAAAGCAAGGAGTAAGCCAAAACAGTTGGCATAATTGTTTAATTAATTACTGAACTATGTCGTCTTTCGCTTTGCCTTTATTGGATGCTTTTTTTTTTTTTAAGTTCTCAATTGTGTTACGTTTTCTAGTCTGCAAACACTTGATGTTTTTCTACCTTAACTCCTTTCTCATCAATCCATTCCGAAGCACTTATGCATGCTGGTTTTCCACTGGGGATACTCCGGTAGGAGGCAGAATGGCCTATGATTAGGGTGCTACCAATAGCAGTGAAGTGCCTCAGTACCTTTAAAAATCTCACCCTTCATGTCTCTAGCCCAGATCCACAAAGATATTTAGGCTCCATTGAAATCAATGGAAATTAGGAGCCTAAATATCTTTGTGGATCTGGGCCTCCGTGACTCAGTTCCCCGTCTGCAAAATGGGGACAATAGCACTCCCCTACCTCACAGGGGTGTTGTGAGGGTAAATACGGTAAAGAGTGTGAGGTGCTCAGATATTACAGTAATGGAGGCCTTTATGGTCTGTCTACACTGCAGATGACAGTGAGCCACACATCCTGGGCAGACAGACTCATGCTAGTGGGGCCCGAGCTAAAATAGCCGCATAGACATTGTGGCTCAGATGGCAGCTCAGGCTCTCAAGTCCTCCTGTCTTCCTGTTTTTAGCATGCTAGTTTGAGCACCTGGTAGCTCTCTGGCCTAGGTGGGTCTCAAGATGAATGGTTGAGTGAAGGAACTGGGTGGCAGCAGAGCTGGCTGGAAGGAGTAGGGAAACGAGCTCAGATTTGCAATGGTATTTAGACGCCTAATTCCACTGAAATCAGTGGGAGTTAGGTGCCTAAATATCTCTGAGGATCTGGGGCTGGGTTAAGAAAAGAGCATGGAAGAAGGCATGGGTGCAAGAAGAGGAAAACAATGACAACAGTGGCTAGCATCACAAGGTTGCAATGCTAAGAGGAACCCCTCACCTGCATATCCATAGTGACAGACTTCAATAGTGGAAGGAAACTACTTGTAAATATCTCTTATTATAAAAATCCATCTGCAAATTGTATTTCTAGGTTGAATCACGGAATAGTACTCTACAGCTTCTTCTTGGCTGTTTTTCCTTTGGGAAGAAACAAGCTTAAGAAAAGGTCACCCAGTTTTCAGCTGTGCATATGTCTTTCTTGGGAAAGAAGCAGTGGTAAAAACATCATGAAAGCTCTGATAGCTTGGGAGGAATCAGTGTTTTAAAATCCCTCTTAAATCCACAGGCAGAATAATCAAACCTGCTGTAATGCTATTGCATTTTATAAACATACCTAATCTCCAAATGTAATTCTATCAAAAGGATATCTCTGTATCTATCAATGGCAGTTGCAAGTTCTTAGCATTTGGGGACGGGGGGGAATACATGCCCAGGCTGTCTACGGTTGGGGCCCAAAATTGGAGGCTCCTTTTTGAAAATTTGGATTTCAATGGCAAATTAGCAATAACCTGTCCCTGGAAAGACACGTTTATTTTTATGAAAATATTTGGCTGCTCTAATGATCACATATTGAGAGACAATATATTAGGGTGTTTTGGTTTTGCCAGTTTAGGAAAGTTTATCTATCATCTATCTATATCAATAGAGCTCTCAGTAATACAGATGCAGGTTTTAAATGGCAAACTCTTCAAATGAACCACTTGGATGATAGGTAATGTGAAAACGCAATAAATCTTTCACTATTAGATCTTCATTATAATCGAATTACTTTGCCTGCAAACAGCTAACAAATAATGCTGGCTTGCACTGATAAGTGCCTGAAGCTCTCTAAAGTGAATTCTAACTTCATAATGCGATTACCCATTAGAACTAAAGTGATTATGGACACTACTATGCTGTTCTAGTTTTCCTGCCATGATTTTTGCTGTGTGGTCTATTACTTTCTTCTTTTTTTAAAAAGTATTTAGACAATCCATGGCCTCCTGGCATTTCACCATGTACTTGCAAAAACTGTGCTGCTTATTTTTGTTGTGCTTTTCCATCTAATCAATACACCCCCCCACCCCTCGCTTTTTTTTGGGGGGGGTGGATGTTGTTATTTTTCCCATGAACAGTAGATGGCAACCATGCTCTCTCTGCTGGTCACTGAGCGTGTCCCCCCCCCCGGAATGGAACGTACTAGTTGTCCTGCACATGTGCATTCCAGCTGAACAATATGTTGTGTATGGCAAGGAGCAGCCAGATTTGTTCCTCTTTCCAGATATAGGCTGCCAGAGTCTCCTTGTGAAACACTATTTGCAGTTATAATTTCATAATAGTAGTTTCTTGTTTTCAAATTCAAGTTAACCATTCCAAAGCAAGGGAAATATGTTTCCAATAAGTTTAAATGCTTTGGAGGCTGTGATTATTAAAATATCCACTAGCTTTTTCTCCCCACACATTTTTAGGTGCAGGCTTTTAGGACTATCCCAGGGGCAAGTAATAATTTCAGATCGCAGAGGTCATTCATAAAATGCAATAGCCGAGGCCAAAGAACTTTCACTGAATTGCATTCATAAAAATGATAGATGAACATGCCAACCTGCTGGCACAGTTTAGATCCAGAGAGCTGCCTGTTTTTTCCTGACAGTAATCCAAAGTGCCCCGTGAGTGATAAAGAATTACATCTGGGACAATGCAGGTGAACTTGAACCAGATCAGTTCTATATCCACATACGCATCAATTTCACAGTTTCAAACTGTGGGTACTTTGTAAATGAAGCAAAAAAAATCCTAAGGCCTGATCTTGTGCCTACTGAAATAATGTCAACGCTCCCACTGATTGCCCAATTATGTACTTGATATGCCTTGGGCCTTTCTCTTTTCCTAATGGGGATATAACCCAAGATGTTGGAATGATTCCTCCAGTCATTTGGGCACATACTACGTATTTGAACAAACTGTCTAAATGTTTAATTTATCCGCTGCACCAAACTAGTGCTGAAGTTTTCCCCTTCTATCTCCAGGATAAATAGAGGCTTTAATAAATATATTTGCTTAGATGGCAAGTTCTTTGGGGCATCATTTTCTTCTGTGTTTGTTCAGCATCTAATACAATGGGGTCCTGTCCACAACAGGGGATTATAAGCACTTCTGTAATTATCATTATCCATACCACTTTTTCCCTCCTTCGTTGAAGGCTTTTAAATATGTATAGCAAAGTAATAAAATACCAAGGTTCGGATTTTCAAGAGTCTAAAGGAATTAGTTGCTCAAATCATCTTGAAATGAGAATTGGGTCCTGTCCCCCCATTTCTCCTGCTAAAACCCCAGCGTGAAGTCTTGTTCCAACTCCCATTGAAGTAAATGGCAGTGTCTCCATGGACTTACAATGGGAATTAGTCTGGACCCTACAAAAATTAATGTTTAATAATATTAAGTTTGGGCCTCACACTGACAAAATCCAGGAGATGTAGGAGCAAATTCTGGCTGGCAGATCTCCATTGACATCAAATGATATACACTAGCTGAGGATACGGTCCACACTCTAGAACTCCAAACAGTAATGCCTGTCTTTAATGTACCCTAAGACGTAACTAGTAAAGTAGTCTTAGTAACATTCATCAAGGAGGAAATTACGGATAGCAAACTTCTTACCTGAACTCCCACTGCTAGCTATTGGTTTTCTGATATATGGCTACCATGCAGCGCCAGCCAGAATATTGCCTGTGGTTTGGATCCAGTCTCCATTCTTACTAGGGAGGCATTTTTCTCCATTAATAGCATGAGTCAAGAAGACTCATCGGGTTACTTCTCTTGAACACTATTTATAGTGCTAAGATTGTGTTATTTCCTGCAGCATGCACCAGGAGGGTGTCTCAGAACCTAGCCTATGTATGATCACAGCAGGGATCTTTAGCAGGTAGTACAAGCCCTTTTGGACAGGGTACCTGTCATTTTAGTTCAGAGCCTGTGTTTGTTCCATTATATAGCATCTATAAAATCCCAGTGAGATCGACATGTTTGAGATAATTGATCCCCAAGGTGATTTACAGCACCTGTTCATAGAAAAGCCAAATGCTGTGTTACATACTTTACTGGAATGAGGCTGTTTTCTGAGATAAAATGCTCCCGTTATATGGGATGGGAGGAGAGGAGGGCTTTGATTGTATGCAGCATGGTTGGAAAGTTTAGCAAGCACAAGCTAAAAAGTGATGCACAGGGAAAACTGGGGGATTGGGTTCTGTATTAATGAGAGCGCTGCTGCCTGCCAGCCAAGTTACTCCTGCTTGTGGTAGTGGAGGGCATAAGGCCAAGGAGAGGAACATGTAGCTGAGAGTCTCATGGCATGCTGCAAATCAGATTCAAGTCCGTGTTTCCTCCTCATTCTCCAACAAGAGCCCAACACTTTTTCATCCTTCACTTTTGCAGTTAAAGGACTTAACACTTGCTCAGAATAGAGGACTACCTTTTGTGTCCACATGTAGCTTCTGTTCTCTCTCTACCCTGGAGCCCAACTGTGAGCTCCATGCCATTTGCAATGCAAAGATATGCATTATGTGGTGAGCAGGAAGTGAAAGTCTGCATATATCTTCATCAGTGATTTAGATAATAGCAGAGAGAGTACACTTTTAAAGTTTGAGGATGATACCAACCTGGGATGGGTTACAAGTCCTTTGGAGGAAGGGATTAGAATTCAAAATGATCTTGAGGAACTGGAGAAATGGCTTGAAATAAATAGGATGAAACTCAGTAAGACAAATGCAAAGTACTCCACTCAGATAGGAATAATACATTACTCAAATACAAAATGAGTGTCTAGACAGGAGTACTGCAGAAAAGAATCTGGGGGGTTACAGTGGATCACGAACTAAATACAAGTCAAAAATGTAATACTGTGAGTTATTTTTTTTGCAAAACATCATTCTGGGATGTATTAGCAGGATTGTTGTAAGCAAGACATGAGAAGTAATTCACCCACTCTACTGAGCATTGATCAGGCCTCAGCTGGAGTACTGTGTCTTGTTCTGGACACCACACTTCTGGAAAGATATGGACAAATGCAGAAAGTCCAGAGAACAACAAAAATGATTCAAGGTCTAGAAAACATGATCTATGAGGAAAGACGGAAAAAACTGAGTTTGTTTAGTCTGGAGAAGAGAAAACTGAGAGGAGACGTGATAAAAAAAATCTTCAAGGACATCCAGAGGTAAAAGTAAGCCGGTACAGTGTACCGGCAAGGACCAGTACGCAGCTGATCATACCGGCAGGGGGAAGTTTCACCAGGCTGACAATTTAAAAGGGTCCTGGGCTCCCAGCAGTGGCTGGAGCCCCTGACCCTTTAAATTGCCACCAGAGCCCCACTGCTGGAGCCCTGGGATAGCAGCAGCAGCTGGGAGCCTCGGGGCTCCAGCAGCGATTTAAAGGGCCTGGGGCTCCGGCTGCGGTACCAGTGGCCGGGAGCCCCAGACCCTATAAATCACTGCCAGAGCACTGGGGCTCCCAGCCGTTGCCGCTACCCTAGGGCTCCAGCAGCAGGGCTCTGGCGGCAATTTAAAGGGCATGGGGTTCCAGCCACTGGGACAAATTACCTAGGGAGGTGGTGGAACAGATTAGACAAACACCTCTCAGAGATGGCCTAGAATAATACTCAGTCCTGCCTCAGTGCAGGGGACAGGACTAGGTGACCTAACAAGTACTATGTTTCTATGATTCTACATGCCTGAGCCACCAAGTCTTATTGCCCATGCAAACTGGTTGGCTGTACATGCAAATGCCTAACTAGCCTATTCCACATGTACAATCATGGTAACTCAGTGTTGCTAGCCCCTCCAAGGGCGTGGGTCCAGCCCCAGCTCTGACTAAATAGCTGCCTCCCTGCTAATGTCTGGTCCTCATAAAAGCCAGCAAGAGCTCAGGTGCTTGGGAGAGCCCTCACAGGTACGAAGCCTGCAGAGTGTAATACTGTAGAGTGCAAGCTAGGAAGGAGAAGGAAGCAGAGAGGCTTGCTTTGACTCCCAGGTGGATGGCCTGCAAAGAGTACTCTTGTAGAGAATAGGTAGGCCCCTGAAGAGGCCCTGGGTCAGGGGAAAAAAACATGATTGGTATGTTAAATAGGTTTATTTTGGAGGTCCATCAATGGCTATTGGCAAGGATGGTGTCCCTAGCCTCTATTTGCCAGAAGCTGGGAATGGGTGACAGGGGATGGATCACTTGATTACCTGTTCTGTTCATTCCCTCTGGGGCACCTGGCATTGGCCACTATTGGAAGACAGGATACCGGGCTAGATGGACCTTGGGTCTGACCCAGTATGGCTGTTCTTATGTTCTTAAATAAAACTGAAGCCCTAGAGAAAAGGGATATCCTTTGGCTGAAGCATGTTCTTATGTGCACAGACTGGAGAGAGGACCCAGTGATGTGCACTGCAGAGTGGGTTTACCCTGGTACATGCGAACGTTTTCCTTTTACGCAAGCAACAACCCCATTTGTGCGTAGAATCATGGGTTAGTTTGTTGCATGCATTATTTTGCATGTAGACATAGTACTCTGCCAGGGGGTGGGGGAGGGGTCTGAGGAGGGGATCAGGCCCTTGCAGAGGACCGGGCCCATTCTGCATGAGTTACAGTAGAGTTGAGCCCTCCTCCTTTTCACCAACATTTGTCATTGGTGAAAATAGGGATACGGATGCCCTGTTTTCTGACATTTTCTAGATTATTATTCATACAGAGTGGCATGAAGTCAAAGCCACAGTTGCTGAAGGTTTTTGATGCAATGACCCAGCATTTTAACATGAACAAATAGTACCTAAAGTCACAGAAACAGGGATTTCTAACCCATCAGGAAAAATGTAAGCAAGCGGACGGTTAAAAGTCTCCCAAGGTATTGGTAAATCTATACTGCTTATAACAATCATAGTGCACATGTTGCTCCATTATTAATTCTGTCAAGAAATACGAACTATATACCCTGACATGAAATGAAACTTTTATCTATTTCCTCAAGTTCACTTACCCTGTGACCTTTCCCTGCTCTTCCAAGTCCCCCTAGAAGAACCAGATAAAACCCAGATCAATAAGGCAATTTCTTTTTGTGAGCGAAAACACAGTTATTTTAATCAGGCATGACTGACTCTTCAAAGCTGTTTGTAGAACTGTTGCTTCCATTCCCCTACCCCACCCCCACAAGCATCAAGATGAATCATGGTTAAAGAAAAAAGTCCAGTCTTGCGGAGATATGCACACTGGGCCAAATTCATCTCTGGTGTAAATCTGTGGCCTTCAGTGCAGTAACAGTAAGGATCACTTTTGTCCACTTTAAGCTTTTCACTCGGTTTCTGGGCCCAGTTTTTTGCTAATTATACTCTGAACATTCATTGTTTAGGTTATTGCTGCACTCTTCCTGAGCTGGGAACAATTCCGCTCCACTCTTCCTGCTCCAAAACATTGTGCACGGTCATTGCCTCTGTAATTAGCCCCCCTTTTGAAAGGTCATCTTAAAAAGAATAGAAGAAATACAAGATTTTTCGTCTCTAAACTACTCCCATTTTCTGGGTAAGACGGGCAGAAGTTTGAGACTCACAGGGGCAGGCTGGTGTAAATCAGTGAGGCTCCCTTGATGTCAATAGAGCTATGCTGATTTGCATCTGGGTCTGGCCAACAAAGCGTAAATGGCTTCCAAAATTAAATCCTTTGCTGAATGCATTTCCCTCTTTTCTTGTACGTTCTGCTTCTGCACGACCAATTCAGATACTAGGATGCATGATTATTGCATTTAACTCCATCTGGAAATATCCCCACAACTCATAGCAAATTTCAGGTGTTCTGTTTAATGACCATGGCAATTAGTTTGTAGTATTGTAGAGCCCAGTGTTATGAATCAATATCAGGGAACCATTCTGCTGGGTTCTGTACCAACACAAAATAAACCAATAATTGATGTTAGATTTTTTTTTTTAATTAATGGACATATCCTATCTCCTAGAACTGGAAGGGACTTTGAAAGGTCATTGAGTCCAGCCCCCTGCCTTCACTAGCAGGACCAAGTACTGATTTTTGCCCCAGATCCCTAAGGGGCCCCCTCAAGGATTGAACTCACAACCCTGGGTTTAGCAGGCCAATGCGCAAACCACTGAGCTATCCCTCCTCCCAGGGGGGATATATTTGCATTCTATTTGGGGGAAGTGAAGCAGTGATTATTGGATCTAAAAGCCTGGACCTCTGCTGTTAGGGATAAAGTGTATCAGATTAGACTCAAAAGCTACACATCATCATCTGGACACTATTGGGGGGACAGAGAGCCACCCTGTGCTAGCCTGGGTTACTCACTCCCCTTGGCCAGGAAAGCTCGTCCTGAGCTTCTGAGGTCCACAGCAGTTCAAATGCCTATATGGGCCACCACTGGTAATAATGCCCAGGGAGGAGCAATCTGCAGGGATCAAACCCCAAAAAAGCAGGATCCCACGCTGATCTGTCATTAATGTACAACATTTAAAACAAAAAAACAAACAAACAAAAGCACACCAGGAACATGTAAAAGAACTGCATATCCTGTTAATGTTTACCAGCTGTCCAAAACAGACACTGAGTTATAGAATTATAAATCCATTCATAAATCATTTCTAGCTTCATTTGATGTTTTCCATAGGTTTCTTATGGTGAAAACCACACATCTCAGACACAACAAAAAGGAAACAAGAAACCGCCTTATTGTTTTTAAAAAATAGCAATGGATCTGCGAGCATTTCCTAATAAAGGTAGAAGATCCAATGGCCAAAAGAATGGACAAGTTTGTACAGTGCTAAAAAGAGAAGGACTGATTGAAGAAATTGTATTTGACAAGCCAGAAGCATTGTATAGGAGTATTTTGCCTGTTCTTCCCCTATTGGAATATGATGGTGAAGCCTGAGATGCAAAGCCTCCAAATGACAGAAATTTGATTTATAGAAAACACGAGCCTGCATGCTTTTCCATTCCAATAACATTTTTTGTTTGGATGCTTGTTTTCCAGCTAATTTGAAGATTACAGTTTGCAACTCAGCTGGGAACCAGTTGGCGGAGGAGAATGAACTGCAGGCTGAAAAACGTCCAGGGGGAGTCTCAGTGGTTCTCCTTTAAAGTGCTGCCTGGAATACACATGTGGACAGAATTTTCAGAACAGACATGATTTTCTTCCCTACACACAACTCATGCAAGAGCTGACCCAGGAAAAGTCAAACAAAGGGAGAGCATCCTCAGGTTATAAGAGATGGGGACAGATTCTGCTGTCAGTAACACCAGTGTAAATTTGGAGTAAATCCTTCATTGGAGTTACTCTTGGATTGACACTGATGTCTGATTTCAGCACAGCTGCTCTGAATCTATGTTAGTGGAATTCACCTTTGGTCAAAATTGCATTTAAAAAGAAAAAGAAATATAGGATTAAGGTAAGATTTCCAAAAGCACATGGGGCACTTAGGCAGCCAACTTCCTTTGACTTTCACTCGGAGTTGAACTCCTAAGTCCCCTATGCATCTTTTCAAAATCTCCCCCTTCTGCATTAACAATGAGCCCAGACTCAGAGCAATCCAAGGAAGGTCAAATCATAGAAAAGCCAGATTTATCAAACTGAGTTTTCTTTACTGTGTGATGCAGTAAAAAAAAAATCTGCATCTCTTGGGATATGTCTTCCCTGAAATTGGAGGAGTGATTGTCTACATATGTAGGTAACACAAGTACCAGTCGCAGTGAAGCAGCCACAACACAGATTTCAATGCTGACTAGCTACTGGAGTTTGTATCCAGGGTCTGAGAGAGCTTTTACAGCCGATGCCGAAGCCCAAGATGCTGTGGCTTCACTGCTATCAGTACCTGAGCTAGCTAAATCGAAGCAGCTCTGGTGTGTCTACACATGTTGCAATCACACCTTTGGTTGCAGTGTAGACATACCGCGAATGAGAACATATTCAGTTTCCACTGTTAACATGTCAGTCTGCACAGATGAAATGAGGGATTTCTTGTGTTTTTTATTTTTAAGGACAAATGTACATGAGCTGTGGGAACAAAAACATGCAAGCCTGCGCCACGCTGGAGCGTCTTCCTTCCTTCTGATTTCACTGCATTGTAGATTCTCAAAGAGAATTGCAAACGTGTTTCTTACAAACCGGCAATGAGTTTTAATTCCCTCCTTCAAGGAGATGTTGAAAATTCATTCAGAAATTAGAGACTGAAGTCTCATTAAGAGAATGGAGAACCCAAAAATGAAGAAAAATAGAGGTGCTCAAAGGCCACAGCACATGCCCCGTTTCTTTTTGGAAGTTTTCCCATCTAATTTCTAAGTAAACCTGAGAGTGGTCAGCTTGGGTGAACTAGCAGCGTCATAGTCCACGGTAGTAGCAGAATGAATATCTAGTTTGGAGACAATGAGCCATATCCTCAGGTTGTCCTATGCCTGTTAAAACCGTTCATGATTGTGCACATGTGGAAAGAGCAGTAGTGTCTTTAAAGGACAGCCTCTCCACACCCCAATGCCAGGCCTGAAACTTAGTTCAACATCCCTATGTAATGAGGAAGAAGGAATCACTGGTTGGAATTCTATGGCTTTTGTTATGCAGGAAGACAAACTAGATTATCATAGTGGTCCCTTTTTGGCTCACATTCTATGGCTCAGTTGCTGGTCATTAATTTTGTGGCTATGTGTGATTGTTTGTTTGCACGGGTGCTGTGACATTTCCTGGAAGCCTTGCTCCGTGTAGATCTTTTTCTTGTCTTACCCCTGTGGCATTCCTGGGGGCAGAAGCGAATGTCACTGATTCAGAGGAAGTAGCAGACAGGCCACCCCCTAAAGAAAAAGCAGTGTCCAGGCAATGGGAAAAGCAAGTGCTGCTGCAGACGTAACACTCCCAGTTCTTCATCAGGTGTTTTCCTTTTAAAAATGAAACATTGCGGAGTTCTGGTTCCTTTTCGTTCCTCTCCCTATACTGATTAGCCTCTTTGTTTCTGCTTCATGGCCCTTTGTGCTGTGAGGCGTTATTCTCCTTTTATACCAACACCGGTTTTCTTTCTTTGAGGCAACAAAAAGAAAAAATGTCATCTTCTGACAACTTTTCCTATTACACAAGAAGATAGTAAATAAAATGCAGCTGCCACTTAAGACTGTTTTCTTCCAATGGTTTCCTGAAATGCTCAGTCTATCTCTTACTTTCTGACAATTCCCCTTTCTTTTGGGATATAGTGATCTGAAAGGTTATTCTTTGTTTGCTGCATATGCTACACATGTGCAAATCCTGAGGCCCTTATTTAGGCTTGATCGTGGCCTAAGTACTGTGAGCAAATCTCTCTACCCACGGATCCTGCATTCTTGCCTGTGTCTCAGCTGCCTCCTACCTTCCCCTGTGTCCATCTGGGGATCTGCGCCTTGGACCGGATACAATGCCCAGTGAAGTTAATAGAAGGCTGTCCATTATTTCAAGGGGGATTGAATTAAACCCACTGGGAAGGAGCAGGGCTAGGGAAGGAGTAAACGGGCCAGGGGCAAGGCCAGGACACATACCTTCCCCACACTGGCCCTGTGGATCAAAGAGATACCAAGCAAAAGGCCATTTCCTCACATGTGGGTTGAGTCTCAGTGGCAGATCCCCACTATGTAACCCTGGATGCTGTGGCGACAATGCCTTGAGGCCTGATGTTTGATCTCCCTTGCACCTCCATCCTAGCAGCAGTCACTGTGTACGTGCAATGATCACTATCTTGGCTGACACACTAGGGACTGGAGTGGGGACTTCCAGAGCCAGAAGCATGAACGGCAATAGGTGGAGTCAAAGCTCCCTGGGTAGTACTGTAACCGTTTCACATTCTCGGTGGATCAGTCACTGAGGGAGACACTTGCCAGTGGCTTATATATGTGATTTTTCTCATTATTCGTATTTATGGGGGGATGGAGAGGGGAGGGAATTCCCTACTTGTCTTCAAAAAAGTTTAACAACTACCTGAGCTGATAATGCAAAAAGGCAGAAGGGACCCCGTTTAATGAATTATTTGGAAGACAGAATCATAGGACTGGAAGGAACCTTGAGAGGTCATCTAGTCCTGTCCCCTGCACTCATGGCAGGACTAAATATTATCTAGACCATTCCTGACAGGTGTTTGCCCAACCTGCTCTTAAAAATCCCCAATGATGGAGACTCCACAACCTCCCTAGGCAATTTATTCCAGTGCTTCACCACTCGGACAGTTAGGAAGCTTTTCCTAATGTCCAACCTAAACCGCCCTTGCTGCAATTTAAGCCCATTGCTTCTTGTCCTATCCTCAGAGGTTAAGAAGAACAATTCTTCTCCCTCCTCCTTGTAACAACCTTTTATGTACTTGAAAACTTATGTCGTCCCCCCCCGTCTTCTTTTTTCTAGACTAAACAAACCCAATTTTTTCAATCTTCCTTCATATAGGGTGACCAGACGTCCTGATAAAATCAGGACTGTCCCGATTTCGAGCAGTTTGTCCCACGTCCCGATTGAACTTGATGCCATTTGTCCCGATATTTTGTTTCGGGCTTTTTTTTTTTTTTTTTTTAAATGCACACACTCACCCATCCGGGTCTTCGGCAGCGGGTACTTCTGTCTTTGGCGATGAGGTTTATTACCCGCCACCGAAATGCCACCGAAGACCGTCAGCGACTGAAGGACCCTCTGCCAAATTGCCGCCAAAGGCGCTCCCCCTGCAGCAGTCCCGATATTTTCAAGTTACCATCTGGTCACTCTACCCTCATAGATCATGTTTTCTAGACCTTTAACCATTTTTGTTACTCTTCTCTGGACTTTCTCCAATTTGTTCACATCTTCCCTGAAATATGGCACCCAGACATCTCTTCTAACAGGTCAACATTCTAGAATCAATGTTAGATAGGAATGATGGGGGGAGGGAATCATTATACCCTATAACTTTCAGGTCTAGAGATGAAAAGGTTGCCAAAATGGCACAATCTCATAGAATTAGGAAATTTCTCAGGAAATATCAACCACTGTAGCAACAAACAGCAGATTTATAATTGTAAGTAGTACACAAATATTTAGAGAGATTAGTCCGGGGGAGATGGTCTAGATAGATGATGACCTCTTGAGGTCCCTTCCAGCCCTACATTCTATGATTCGGTATAAGAGATGGGCCTCTTCATTATGGGAGAAAGGAGGGGAAAGCTATCACTATACAAATTAGGCAAAGACAGAATTTCACAGAGGCATTTTCATCTTTCCATCTCTCTGTGCATCCCAGTAGGGACCAGGTCACTAGATTTCAGCTGTTCTGAGTGATTCATTTAACCTTCACAGTTTAATCCTAACTATTCTATATTTATTACACTAGAGTTGCTCATCCTCTGAAAGGAAGAACTCAAATGGCAGCAAACCGAAAAGCATATATTTTCCCACCAGGTGCTAGCTGAGTGTTTTCAAATAACCCCTGTAATATATAGTAACCCCTAGAAGGTAATAGCTTTTGTCCAGCCATCATCTATCAGCTTTAAGAAAAGGGTGTTAAGTAGTGTGTGTGTGTGGGGGGGGGGGGTTGTTAAGGACATTTTCAAAGTCCTTTTTGCTGAGTCTTCACTATGGGGTGGATGGACTTGTATAAATGGTGTTTCGATCTATACACTATGTCCTAGTCATATGTAATATGGACCCAGTCTCACAAATCCTCACCCATACAAGTAGCCCCTATTCATGCAAGTAACCTCACTGAGGCCAGCCACAATATTTCTATAAGCAAGAGTTGGTAGGATCAGATCCCACGTTAGTTTTCTTAAAGCAGCCTTAGATGTTTGCGTAACCTTAAACTGTTTCTGTGAATATTCCTGCCGTCAACTCCAATTGACTTCTATAAATAAAGCCTTTCATCCAAGATTTCGAAGGTGGGTATCTATTAACCTATTTGACAGATGGGAAAACTGAGGCACAAGAGGCTAAGTGACTTAATGAGGGTCCACAGAAAGATAGTGCCAAGGCTAAGAAGATAACCATTCCCCAAATAAGAGCACAACCAGGGTACGAGGTTAGGTCACTTTCTTCACATTTACCAAAACTTGAACCTAGATATAGACGTTTGTTATTGATATTCCAGTAAAGCCTAGAGACCTCAACTGAGATCAGGTCCCAATGTATTAGGCACTATACAGACACATAATAGGAGATGCTCCATGTACCTAAAAGCTAAGATAAGACAAAGGGTACCTACAGTGCATTATTGAAAAATGTATCCTAAGTGACTTGCCCAAGGTCATACAGGAAACCCTTGAAAGAGCCAGGAACTGAACTCATATCTCCCAAGTCTTAGTCCAATATCTTAGGCTGCCTCTCTCATAAGCCACTTATAAGATATGAATTTGCATTTATATTCAAGTCAGTCTAGAACTAAGTGACAAAAATTAGCTGCACCATTATTCTTATTTGCAATAGCTTAGTGATTTTAGTGACGGCTTTCCTTATAAGTAGAAGCAAGTGATCCATGATGTGGTTTAAATAATTTGCACTCTGCAAGACCTCATTTTTAAGTGCAAACGGTAGGTGACATGAAATGAGAGTCAGCTGAAACTGATATTTGACACAGTGAACTCTGCAATTATCAGGCATAATGATCTCTCCAAAGAAGATGATGTATTCTTAATTAAAGCAGGAGAGAATATGAACCATAAAATCTTGAGAGAATACAACATCGGCAGATATGAACAAAACAACCATAGCAGTTAATGAAATTTGCAGACCACTTGCATGTAGCACCTATATTTTGACAGGCTATTTTGGCTATTGGCCTGTATTGCAGGAGGAAAGGTGATCTTGCAGTTTAAGTTTAGGATGGGGAGTTAGTGGTTCTGGGTTCTAGTCCTTGTTTTGCTGTTGGCTTGTTGTATGACTTTGGGAAAGTAGCTTAGAGACAAATTGTCAGTCTCTGGCAAATGCGTGCCTTTTGTGGGCCGCTGTCTCATACCCAGTGGTCATTTGCACATCTGGTATTGTGCCAACATAATCCTGGAAGCAGCTTCATTAGGACCACTTGGGCTACTGGAAGATGCTGGCATTTGGAAGGGCACAGAGTGGCATAAAGCCACAATTGTCCTCCTTTCCTAGGCTACCTTCTGAAAGACATGGGACAGAATCAAGCCCCAAATGCTCGGATAGAAGGTAGTACATGTGTAAGTACGAAGTATCAGGATTACATTATTATTGGCGCAAGACTGATTTTCAGAAGTTCTGAGCACCCAGATCTCCAGCTGATGTCAATGGGGACTACTAGCGCTCAGCCTCCTTGGCAATCAGCCCCATCGTTCTTTCCATTTATGATCCATTAACTTGCTGTTTGAGTTGCTACAGCGCCAGTAACCGCACTGTGTTAGCAGGGTTCAAATAGACCATCAAACCATCTTACCTTGAAACATAGGGCAGGCACCAATTCCACCCTGAAGTCAAGATGCAGGACACTTTGTCATTTGCTGTCATTTATAAATTACAAGTCCCCAAACGCTGGCCTATCATGAAAGTGAGGGTAATTTTTATTACAGAGCAAACAGCTTATTGCAAATTATTCCCTTATTAAAATTCATAAAGGATAAATTTCAATAAGAGGCTGTAACCTTTCCATTCATCATAGTCACAGATTGCAGCCTGTTTGTCTGATTCTTGCGTTAACTCTCCAGCAAGCTGTCATTGCACAGAAATCCAGGAAGAAGGAGATTTAAAGAACTGCGACAGGAATGCTTGGAGTGGACACTAACTCTTCCTGGCACGTTACAAAATAAGATCACATTTTCAGTTCAGCAAGATGAATGGTACATGTTTCTTGCCGAATTTAGCTAAAAGGGACTTACCAAATACTGAAACGCTCATCGTCCATTTTAACCCCCCCACACTGGCGTGTACTGCGGACTGAGCTGCGACCGGTTTCCATTAAAACAATCACCAAGTTGTAGCAGAAATATTGAGCCACACCCTCAGCTGGTGTAAATCAATGTAACTCTATTGACCTCCATGGAGCTACAGCCATTTATGCCAGTTGAGGATCTGCTATCCACTTGATGAATGCGCTACATCCAAATGAAGATTTCAGCAGTGTGAACTGTGGTCTCACTTTACCATTGTGTCTCGTCTAGGGTTTCCCATAAATGTAAGAAAGGAGAGAGCGCTTAAAATTAAAATACAGCAACTGGTTCTCTTCCAGGCGTCAGGCTAATCCTCTTGCAATGCCCAGAGAATCGGTGCAAAATTAAAATTGTCACAATGTGATTATTGTATGGTGACAGCTATGAATACCCTTTTGTTTAGCCTCCAGCGTGAGGACTCTGGAACACTTGGGACTCTGCTCACTACAAAAGAGTTTTGTCAGATGATCCTGAAGGCACATCTCATGCTCCTACTGCCTGGCAAACACATGGAAATAATGATTTAGAAGCAAGAACAAATAAACGTACTGGCTCCAGTGAATTTCCTGGCTTGGCTACATCCCTGTGTCTTCAGAGATCCCAATGTCCACTCCTGCTGAGTCTTATTTTGTACCTTCTATTTCATGCTCACAAGGCAAGATATATATATTCTGCAAACTAAGCCAATTACTTCTCATCCTACCCTTGGTGCACATGGAGAACAATTGATCACTGTCCTCTTTATAAACAACCTTTTATGTATTTGAAGACTTATCACGTTTCCCCCTCAGCCTTCTCTCCTCTAGACTAAACAGGCTACGTTCTTTCAACCTTTCCTCCTGGGACATGTTTTCTAAACCTTTTATCGTTTTTGTTGCTGTCCCCTGGATTCTTTCCAGTTTGTTCACATCTTTAAGAAGGCACAATATAGATACCAGTTCACTTCCCAGTGCTGGTCCTAATATAGAAAACTGTGTACCAGATTGGGATCTAGCTACCACCAGAGCTGCCTCAACCCCTATGACCCTCCAGTCCAGCTATGCTCCACAGGAATGATATAGTGTGGAAGAACCAAGTTTAGGCGCTTGAGACAGAATGTTCTCAGCGGTGGAGCTCCCTATGAGAAGAGACCAGGTTGGCTCCCAGTCTGACTGTTCAGCTAGAAGCATGAGGTGTTTCTCTGCAGAAAAGCCTGTTCCTAAAAATGATGTCTGTAAATCAATATATTAAATACAAATTTAATGAGCATGTAAATTCACACACCACTGCACGAAAGAGAACAGACACAAACACCATTTCTTCTGGACACAGTCTCTTTATCTTTTTTTTTTAATCCTTCAATACCAAGAAGATAGATGCCTTCTAAATATGAACTATTATTTCACTAGGAGGGTGGTGAAAAACTGGAATGCGTTACCTAGGGAGGTGGTGGAGTCTCCTTCCTTGGAGGTTTTTAAGGCCCGGCTTGACAAAGCCCTGGCTGGGATGATTTAGCTGGGAATTGGTCCTGCTTTGAGCAGGGGGTTGGACTAGATGACCTCTTGAGGTCCCTTCCAACTCTGATATTCTATGAACCATAAACAAATAGAAATAGCTGGGAGAGGAAATGTTGGAGGGAGAGACTGGGCCCTCTATTCCCACAGAGAAGAGACCAGGATTCCTTTCATAATGCAAAGATCTTGTCTGGTCATTTTGCACCTAAAGGATTTTCCTTTAATGTGTAAGCTGGTGAAGTCCTAACCCCCAAGACACAGCTTGAGGAACAAAATGAAAGCCAAATATAGTAGTTGGTCCTGTGGATATCTACCTGTTTTCACTGAGTAAAGGCTGATTCACTGTTGGATCATAGGGAGAAGCAAATTCCAGAACTATTGAGGGCCCTCTACTGAGAGTACCATAGCTCTGTCCCATACTCTTCAGCAGAGAGAGGTTACTGCAGCAGCATTTGGCCAGAGGTGTAAAACTTGGTGTGGTATTAGCAAGGGAACAAGGAGCCTTAGTGAAATGCTTTTGTGTAACGATGGAATAAACATAATGGATAGAATCCTGGAAATCTGCAGATATCCATGGACCCTGTTTGTGGATCAGATGTGGATACAAATTTTGTATCCGCCAAGGGCTCGAATAATGAATGAAACTGGATTCAGTGTCTAACTCAGAGAACTCTGTCTCCAAGTGTGTCGCTACCCTACTTTCTGTTATCTGTCCACTAGAGGGCACTATGGCCCACTGGGTATGTGATCTTCCACTACATTTGGATCTGCAGAAGATTTTTGCTGATGAGCAGAAAGGGAACCCTGTGCTGAAGCAGTCTTTGAAGAAGGAAAATGTTTTTTTTTAAAAAACAATTTCCATTTTTTGTCTTCATTTAGGTAAACAATAACTTCTCTTTATCTAACTCAGCTTTTTCCCATTTGTACTGCAGTAAAATAATAGATGTAATGAATTCACAAGGTTATTCATCATTGATGAATAGCCTTAAAAGTAAATATTAATATTTGTTTGGGAATGTTAGTTTTCTTCTCCGATAGAGGATTAGGAGCAGCCTAGATATTAATGGCCCAAATAATTTTTGTTTTGCTTAAATGAAAAAAAAAATTCATTGGAGGTTAGTGGAAACATTAGATTCTCACAGACAGTTTGAGAAAATGTTTTAATTAGCAAATATATATGTAATAATTAAAACATTTAATTAAATATATGTCTGTCAAAGTTGTATTTTTCTTCTGCATTCCCAGGTAATTTCAATAACCACAGCACCATGTTTATTTAAAACGGTATCTGACAAGATGATTGCAACCATTTCTGTAGGTTTCAGACTGCCACATAGTTACCTAGGCCTTTATGACTTCTATGTTCATTTGGCCAGATCCTCAGTATAGTTCCACTGATTTCAATGGCTTACACTGGCTGATGGGCTGGCCACATTGCTACAATGCACTCAACACAGAATGATCTGTCCTCTTGCTTGACAGGGTTAGGCATGGACAGCATATCACACCAGTCCAACAACAACTGCACCTGCTTAATTCATTGTCATTGATTTATAAAGCTCTACATGGGTTGGGTCTTGACTGTCTGAGAGACTGCTGCTTCTTGTCTAAGCCAAGATGACAGTTCACATCAGCTGTAGAATTTGTGATACCACTTAGATTTGGAAGTCTCAAGACAGGGAATAATAATATGTTCACCTGCATTCAGCCACTAGATATCTCTGCTTTATAGAGTTCCAGTCAAGGTGAGGTCTTGGCAAACAAGGGCAACAAAACTGGAACTCAAGCTGAGTGGGCGTCCCTTTCTGTGTGTGGAGTTGTCACTTTTTGTTGTTGTTGAATATAAAAATGTCTCTTGTTGTGTTCTCAGTGAAAGGCCCTCAGAGGTTCAGGAATTTGCTTCTCCCTGTGATCCAACAGAACCTGATGGTCACATACAGTGGAATTCTTGTAGAATTATGCTGGTGTAACTGAGATCAGAATCTGTCCCCATGTCTATCAAGCTTTAGATCATGGGGTGAGCAAGACTGTTTTTGTTATGGTGATGAATGTGGAACAAGAGAGAAAAGATAGCTTCTCCTCTTTGGCTGTGAGCAGAAGGACAGAGGTTTGAGCCTAGATTTTCATATGTGACTAGCGATTTTGGATACCTCAATTTTTGGATGCCCACTTCTGATACCTTAATGGGGTCTGATTTTTTTCAGGGGTTTAATGGTCAGCACTTTCTGAAATCAGGACCCTTCAAGGTATCTCACATTGGGCATCAAAAACGGAGGCACCCAAAATTACTAGCCATTTAAAAAAAAAAAAATCTTGATTCAACTGACATTTGGTTATACAGGAGATCCTTTTTTTATTTTGCTTGTACATGATTTGACTATGATTTTAGAAATGGTTCATATCTCCAGACAGGTTGGCATTGGCTGCATTTCATAAAACAAATAAATAAGTGTGTTTGGAGACAGACAGAGATAGCATTTTGCAGACACACTACATATTATTTCTGTACAAAAGCAATTATAAGCTGACTCTCAAAAGATTTTTGTTTTCCTTTAGTGAAAACCCAATTACAACATTAAGCCATAAATCTATAAATCTTTTTTCATTGTTTATGTATGATAGTTTTCATAAACAAATGGCTGCTGTCTTATCTAAATTGATAGTGCAAGTGACCAAATTTATCAAAGTCAGCTAAACTACATTTAAGAGAATATCTTGTCTTCCTGTAAATGTAGCTCAGGGTATTCCATTAGCACAAATAACTTTTGCCGCATTACTCTCTTGAGCAGAATTCTATTTCAGTGAAATTCTGGCAAACGTTTGATTTGCTTGAAAAATGATTATTTCATTTCATTGGGAGATCCAGAAGAAAGTCTCTTTGCAACAGGATATTTACGTTTTCTTTTATCCTTTGTTTTTTTTTACTCAGTCCAATGAAAACACTCGACTCCTAGAATTAACAAGCTTTGAAAGGCAAAGAAATTGGGAGGGAGATTCATAAAAGCACACATGCCAATGAGGTGCCCAACTCTGATGGCAAGTCAATGGGAGTTAGGCACCTTTGTGCCTTTGAAAATCTCCCCCATATTGTCAGGATTATGAAGCAGCCCTGTTATGATATACGGAGGATGGGATTTTCAGTGGGTGCTTACCACTGAATTTCAATGAGAGTTGGGTGCTGACTTCCTTTAGGCTCCTTTTGAAAATCCCCTTGTAAAACCATAGGGAATTCTCAACTCAAACTGGTCTCAAAGGGTATTGCGTGCGTGCACACATTTTAAATAGCCTACATGTATGTGTTGGTCCGCCCTTCCACACTGTGTACATGGATCACTACAATAGCTTGGCTAGACCTAGGGATCTGCCCCAGAGACACTTTATTGAATCACAAGTAAACCCTTCTGGGACAATAGTTTGCCTTCTTCTGACAGCATTTTTGGATGCTAGTTCAATAAGAAGCAGGGATTTTTATCACTATTATCATAGCCTTCAGTCTGAAGTTATGTGCTGGCAAGTGTTGCAATAGTTTCACATTCATCATTCAAGCTATTGGAAGCCTTGTACCTGTCTGTACTATTTGAGGAAAAAAAATTCAGAAAATATACTAATAAAGAAATGCTATTTTTTGTTCCCAGGGAACCAAAAAAAAAGTCTGTGGTAATTCACTCTAAAGTAATGTTACAGGGTAATTCATGCCAAAGCTCTGATAAATGTTAAATATATTTATACAAAATTCTATTTCTTCTTCTTATGATTTATAATGGGAGTCTTCCCATTGTCTTTTGTGGGAGCTGGATCAGGTCCTTAATGCTCTGAAAGGTACCATGCTAATTGCCCTCGTGACTGAAGTTGTGTGTATCCACAAAGAAATTCTGCACAGGGATCTAGAGTGCAAGCTTCCCAAAAACATCCCGCCCCTATGCTTCAATGGAGGGACCATCTCTGAAGATAAGAAGGGAGTTTATTGTGTGTCCTTTCATGCCATGGCTTCTCTGTTGACAATGTCAGAATGGGCATTGGCTGTAGTGCCAATTTTGTGAGATGGACAGCGTCTCACTGTGAGGTGTACTGAGAGCTATCAAGATTAGGCCATCAAACAATTGTGAGGTGTCACCCCTCTGAATCACTCTTAACCGTAGCTGGATTCAAACTGGTAAATTAGAGGAGAGTGATTGTATTACAGTCTCACCTGTAAACCCCCATCCATACCAAGTCCCTGCTGTACACTGCACAATACATATAGGAGGAGACAGTCCCTGCCCCCAAACTATTTACAACCTAGACAAAGGAGGAGAGGAGAGGAAACAGAAGCCCAAAGACTTGCACCACATCATACAGCAGGAGTGGCCGTGTAAGGACTAGAACTCAGAGCTTGACTTATAATCCAGAGGCTGATCCATGAGTCCATACTGTTTCGCCCAGCTGTCCGTTTTTAGTCCTCTGAGCTATCCGGTCCCCCAACAACTTTTTTGCAATGATGACTACAAATGTTACAGCCAGTTTTCTTGAAATAATTGCTTATTTGAAACATGGAAGTCTCTTCACAGAGCATATTTTCAGTGTAATGATAAATAAAGTTTACTGGCATGTGTAAAAGGCAGTTTTAGCAGGGAAAGATGCTATTTAATTGTCAGGAGCAGAATTCATTTGCATAGTGCAATGAGGGAGCACAACATTTTATTATTGGCATCTAATAGCATAACAGACGATCTCCCAAGATATAGCTTTGATCTGCACTTATTAATGCCAATCTGTTATGGTGCATTATGTAGTTATTAATACAGACAAGGCTCTGTGCATGCCCACAGCTATCAGTTTCAAATTCACGACATGCTTTGGTGTTGGAGATGCTGCCCTGATGTACAGTCACCAAATATTAATGAGGCTAGCCTGTTCCAGGCCCATATCCCTTTTGCACAGTAAGCCTGCCTCTTGCAAATGGTTCGAGTGGTAAGCAGCTGTAAGCAAAGTCCCTTCGGATACCCATAAATAATGAATTAATGCTTTGGTGTCTCCCTTATGACACTTGGGGGAGAAGCTCTTATTCCTTTATTTTGCCTATACAGTCTTTTAAGGGCCCAATCCTGAATTAATGCAATCGATGGGAGTTTTGCAATTCACTTTAATGGAAACAGAATCAGGCCACAAGGGCATTAGCAATTGGCACATAAATTCCTCCCCCCATATAATAAATATAACTGACCCAGCATTCCCACTGAAAAGAGAATAAGACTGATGTCTATAACTTAGCCCAATGCATAAGAAAAAATCTGAAGGAAAAACACACGGTGCCGCATGTCTTGAAAGTCAAGAAACTCATGCTCTGTGAAAGGATGTGAAACAAGTTCCGAAGCCCACTTAGAAATATCCCCAGACAACCAGAACTCGTGACTGTGAGCTTAAGTGTTTCATCTGATCTCAGAGAGGCTGTCTCTGAAATACCCACATCCTAAAGGCACTTTTACAAAACCAGTGCCTCAAATCTCACCCATTTACTGCATTAATTAATCTGGTGGAGTATGGGGTGCGTTAGATAGCCTGCACATACACATCACGGTGTGCTGCAGTCAAACATCATTTACAACAGAGTCTGGGAGAATCACTATTATTGAGTATTTGTATTATCGAAGCATCTAACAGCCCCAGACATGGACCGGGACCCAGGGACGGTGCAACCCATTAGGTGACCTAGGCGGTCGCCTAGGGCGCTAACATTTGGGGGGCAGTGACCGGATCTTCGGCCGCCCTGGTCGTCAGCGGTATTTTGGGGGCAGGACCTTCCGCCGCCTCTGTCGGGGGCAGCATTTCAGGGGCAGGACCTTCCACCACCTAGGGCAGCAAAAAAGCTGGCGGCGCTCCTGCCGGGACCCTATTGGACAGCGCCTAGCACAAGCACAGAACAAAAAGATAGTCATAGAGCATAAGATGTTTTGCACCTTTCATCTTCACTGTAAGGGACGGTTGTAGTCAAGGCAGAGTTTGTCGCAGAAAAATTTGCATAACGTCACAGCTGAAATAAGGACAAATATCTGAGATTTGAATCACTGTGTATGACTCACCATTGGATTTTGGGGTTTTTTGGGCACACAGCTTCATCCCACATGCAGCTTCCGCAGCTTCTCTTCTTCCATCAGGGATTGTCCACAGAGTGACGGTTCCTTTTCTCTCTCTCTCTCACACACACACACACACACACACACACACCCCATCATAGGGTAAGCCCTTGACACCATGAGCTCATGAATTTCCTAAACAAAAAGAAGTTGGAAGTGACAGAATCCACAACGCCGATGACAAACTCAGTGTTTATAAGGCCCGGGCTAATCCTAAAACTTAGGTTGACCTAACTACACCACTCGGGTGTGGAAAAAAAAAATCACACCCCTGAGAGATGTAGTTAAGCCAATCTATGCCCCAGCACAGATAGCGCTAGGTTGACAGAAGAATTCTGCTCCAGCAGCATTTTAAGTGTAGACAAGCCCTAGGACAGTAAAGCATTCCCTGTGCACCAGTCTAATGGCTGGAACAAATAGTGCAATTACACACAACATAGTCATATACAGAGAATCTCAAAGGCAACTAGAAGATTTAGCCAGATGTCCCCCACTCATTTTAATGGGAAAATCTCAGCCATAGCCTAGTGGTTCTGATTTTGAGATCCCAGTCACACAAAGGGCTCACCATCCATTTTCAGGGGTGGTTTTATATATAGACTCTTATATGCCCCTCTTCTTCAGTAAGGTGCAAAGTAAAAGCCGCTGGGGGGATACCCCATTTGTCTATGGCTGAAATATCAGAACTCACTGAGTCCCTCAATGGGGTGCTGTATGTTCAGATTTTCATAGAAGCAAGCAGCACTGCAGAGGAACAGGAGAGGGTGAAATCCTCCATGAGGCTAGCCCAGAGTCAGAGATCAACCGTACATTCCAATGGGAGCACGAAAAGGACTATGCAAACAGCTAGCCAAAATCTCAGTCTCTCCCGGGCACACCTGCATCTCAGGCCCTTGTTACAGCAAGCACCTTTCTGCATTGTGGAGGAGCTTGTTCCTGGTCAGACCGACAGGTTCCCACCCTGAAATGCTGTTCCTCTTTTAAAACCCTCCTCCCATGCCAGACTAATAGGCTGCTTTCTGGTAAACACTGTGTCCCCACAGGGCCAACAGGCTGCTGCATCCTGAAAGCTCCTTCAAACCTTTTATTGCTTCCTGCTGGGATAATAGGCTGCCTCTCTATGACACTATTCTCCTTCAGGGCAGAAAAGGCTGTCTCTCTGGAACACTATGGCAATAGAGTTCTGGGCTTGAAGATGTTCACATCTGGAAGACACTCTAGAGATGCTTATTTATCAAGAATTGCTTCCCTGCTGGTCTAATAGGCCGCTTTCCTGTTGCGCCCCTAAGCTGGAATGATACCTTGAGTGTTCTATATGCCGCATCCCCGCTGTGCTGATTGATTCCCAAGTCTGTCTTTACAAAGCACGATGAAGCCATAAAGCTTTATAATTACACCCTGGTATTTTCCAAATAGCACCTCTCAGTAGTCAAACTAAAATGCAATGAATAGAGAATAAACGATGCTGCACAAATCATGTCAACTCTGGTTATGGGAAGAATTTAAATTTTCACCCTTGTGAGAAAACATTGTGCCGGTATGGGATTTTTTTTTTACATCTGTGTTTAGAGATAATTTAGTGTTTTGTGTCAAAATGTCACCCTCCACAAGAGGATACAGTACAAATTAAATCCATCTGTCCCTTAAGAAATAAGTCACAGGCTATCTAGGTTAAGTTTGCCACTCACTGTTTTAGGTTTTTCAACAATGTCATTGCTTTGTGAAATAGCTGGGGCTGATAGCTTTCACGCTGGTATAAATTGCCATAGCTTTGTTGAGGTCAACAGACCTACCCACATGTACACTGAGAAATCAGCTCCAAAGGTCTCGATTTAGCCACCAAACTGTTAGGGCAGCCCACAGACGGCCCAGTGATAATCGACAGCCTGACATGGCACTCGTACTGTGTCCACCACCTATTTAATCTCTAGATGGGCTATTGAGATTTCTAGCAAGGGTGATTTTGGATTTCTGGGATAAGGACAGCTGTCCACTGGGAACTGGACTGAGACCTTATACCAAGGTTGGGACTCACCACCATGGTACCTCCTACTGGTTACTCCAGGAATTAGCTCAGTCCAGTGGAGTGTCCCCTCTTGGTGGTATCCCGCCTGTTGTCTTGCCCTCGGTTGGCTTCTGAGCCCACGTCGCTCACCAACTCGCGGCATCGTCTTCAGGACCACTGTCCTCCGGCAGTGCCCCTTAGCCCTTCCACACCCGCTTCCGGGGAGTGGGGGTCAATCAGCAGTCTATATGTCCAGCCACTGTGGTCAACCACACAGCCCAAAGTCTAATCCCTCCTGTCAGGGATCTGGCGTGGTCTGTAATGGCCGCTCCCTACGGCCAATGGCTGGGTGTACTGCAAGGGGTGGGGGACCCAGGCCCACCCTTTACTCTGGGTCCTGATCCAGGGACCCTCTGGCAGCAGCCTCGCTGTCCTCTTTCTCTCCCCTCCATCTGCCTACTTCCCCGGGCTGCTTCCCCTATGGGCCCTTGCACCCAATAGGCCCTTCTATTCAGGGCTGGAGTCTGGTAGGTATCAGGCTGATGCTCCACTCTGCTTCCCTGAGCCTGCCCAGCACTGTGCTGTCCTGGGTGCTGGTCTCCCACTCAGGAGACAGCCCTTCCCCTGTCAAAAGCCTGGAACAGACTGACTCTCTGCTCCCTGAGCAGCCTTTTTATAGGGCTGAGCCTGGCCCTGATTGGCTCCCAGTAAGCCCTTCTCCCATTGGCTGTGCGTCTGCGCAGGCCCACTAGCCTGCCACAGCCCCTACTCTCAGGGAGTGGGGCAGCCGCCCCACTGCAGACCTCTAACTCAGTTCAGACAGGGCATTGACTAGCCCTCAGATAGCATGCCTTTCCGTTGTATGGCACCTGGGCTGGAATTGAGCTCATAATTTAGAAAATAAATGGCCTGTAGCCCCTTAGTACTTCCCTAGGTCACCCCGTACATCATGCAGGTTTTCCTCATATACACACACACACTCTCTCTCTCCCCTCCCCCCAGAATACCTTCACCAGTGGTATGCAGTGTTGTTCCCTGGATATGAGAGAGACAAAGTGGGTGAGGTAATATCTTTTATTGGACCAACTTCAGTTGCTGAGAGAGACAAGCTTTTGAGCTACACAGAGCTCTTCTTCAGGTTATTCAGAAATCGCTCCATGTGTAGACAAGCCCTAAGGTCTTGATCCTACAAGGAACTCCATGCAGAAGGACCCCAGTGCACATGCAATTCTAGGGGCAGGATCTGTCCCTTAGCTATCTGGGGGCAAGGAATGTATTTTACACATTTGAAGCAGTTACACTCCGCTGTTATTATTATTTAGGATAAATGTTATTCCGACCTGGTGTACTCTAAAAAGGCAGTCTGGACCAGTGGATTGGGCACTGGCTGGAGAGTGAGATGACCTAGGTTCTATTTCTGCTGAGTCCGGGGACTTGCTTGGGCTGATGTTTGAAAACTTGGTGAAAAGAGGGAGATTGTTCCAAGCTCCAGAACTTGTTTATGAAGCTTTTCCTGGAGCAAATTTCAACGGTTGAATTATAACTCCCTGAATGATTATAAGTGGCATCCCTGTGGCTGATTCTTAGTTTGCAGAACTTGGCTGAGCACCTGTTATAGTAAATGTTCCTTTTTTCAGTTACCCTAATATAGTATCCAGCAAAGATCTTCTCTGCCTCGGTCTCAAATACCATGTTGCACAGAATGATATTGTTAGTTAATGAAAGCCTCCTCGAAAGGTTTCTTTGAGCACATAAAAGCCTATTACCCATCAGGGCTTTATGATGCTATTTGTGCACCTCTGAAAATCTGGGGTAAGTTCCCTCTCAGCAGCTAGTCAGTGTGTGGCAGGGAGGAGCACTGAAGTGAATCTTGCCCCCCTGGGTAGTAGGACGACTCTGTTCCTTCACTTAGGTACAGTTGCAACCCTTGCACTACCCCCTCTTCTCATGCCCTCACCCTTCCTTTTCACAAACATTCAAGGGCCAGTTACAATACTGCTCAATTTAGCCCTATTAGAAGGATGAGGGGCTCAGTGACCCAGATCCTCAAAGATATTTAAGTACTGAACGTCCGTTGATTTCAACTAACTTTGATTTCAGTGGGTGTAAGACACCTAAGTACCATTGAGGATCTGGGCGAATCAGCCTGGCCAGGCTTCGAACCTGCAGTCCAAAATTCTGTCCTGCCTTAAAAATGGGTGTACTCCCATTGAAGTGACTGGGATGGCACATGGAACTGACTCCTTTCAGTCTAGATATTTCAGGCAAGATGCTTCAGTCACTAAGGCCTTGATCCTGCAAGCACTTACATACTTACTTTAAACATATGACTGGTCATGCTCAAGCTGATGGGATGACTCACTTACTGAAATTCAAACATGAGCATCAGTGCTTGCAGTAACAGGGCCAAAGACATTCTTTCCTTCAGCAAACTACAGTAGTTTATTTTATTATGAAACTGGCTGAGAAAACTCCCCTATAAAAGGCATGTGCATCTGTCTCTTAAAACCAATTCATAAAATTGCAATAGGTGTGCTGTTTCTCAAGTAACTAGTATGTAATGAGTGACATTTTTCTTGCATGCCATCCGTGGGACAATATTACAGCATGCATGGATGTTTCAAGCTTCACCTTATTCACAAAGAAATCGAATCATGTTAATTACTTGAATATTGTTTATGCATGGCAATAAAACAGGCCTGTTAAAGCTGAGCCATTAATCATCCAAGATAAATCAATAAATAATTATACATATTATACTGCTGTGCTCATAAACAAACAGTTTTCTCCAAACCTAGACGCACTGGAAACTACAATAACTACACACACACACACACACACACACACACACACAAAAAGCAAAACGAGCTATATAGTACAAACACTGCATTTGTTGGCCGTGTTAATGGTGGCATTTTCAAAAGTGCCTAAATGAGTTAGAAATTGATTTGTGCTCCTAACCCAGTAAGAGGTTTTTGAAAATCCCCTTAAATCTATAATACATTTTTTAAAAGAGCAGATGAGGTTATTTTTAAGAATGATCAGACATTAAGCACTGGTAGAATGATCATACCAGGCCAATGTTTTGAAAGCAGCCTCTAAATTTGGATGCTTCTGTTTTTAGATGCCTAATAGAGTTGGTCAAAAATATCCAATTTTATTTCCACTGAAAATATTTGACAAACTAATTTGTTCAATGTTTTACATAGAAAATTTCAACTTTTCAGTGAAATGTTTTCATGAAACATTTTGATTGACAAAATGCCATTTTTCAACAGAAAAAAAAAAATCAGTAAAACAATTATAACCAGTTCTAGTGCCTAGCTTTAGAAGCCTAAGGCAGGAATGTCAGAGGTGCTAAGATCCTAAAATGTGGGGCTTTGTTTTTGTGTGGATATAGGAGAGAATGGAAACTGGTGACCTACCACAGATAGAATAATCCTTCTATTGAGGTGCTAGAGGTGTAACTGAGCAATTTTCCTTTATACTCAGGAAAGACTTGGTTCATTTCACTCATTTGCACTTACAGGGCTGCAAAATTTTCTAGGGACAAGAATTCACAGGGTACTGGAAGAACTTATGGAAAAGCCACTGAATAAGTCAATTCCTTCACAAAAGACAAAGGGACACAGTATATCCAATCATTAGAGCAGGGGACTGGAAGTCTGGACTCCTAAGTTCTGCTCCCAACTCTGCCACTGATGCACTGTGTGAACTGGGTCAAGTCATTTAACCTTCCCAGGCCCCACTTTGCTTTTATGTGGAACAGGCAGAAGAATCATAGGACTGGAAGGGACCTTGAGAGGTCACCTAGTCCAGTCCTCTGCACTCATGGCAGGACTACGTATTAGCTAGACTATCCCTGACAGGTGCTTGTCTAACCTACTCCTAAAAATCACCAATGATGAAGATTCTACAACCTCCCTATGCAGTTTATTCCAGTGTTTAACTACCCTGACAATTAGGAAGTTTTTCCTAATATCCAACTTAAACCGCCCTTGCTGCAATTTAAGTCCATTGCTTCTTGTTTCATCCTCAGCGGTTAACAAGAATTTTTTTCTCCCTCCTCTTTGTAACAACTAATGTATTTGAAAACTGTTAACACATCCCCTCTCACTCTTCTCTTTGTTAAACAAACCAATTTTTTTTTCCAATCTTCCCCCATACGTCACTTTGTCTAGACCTTTAATCATTTTTGTTGGTTTTCTCTGGACTTTCTCCAATTTGTCCACATCTTAATTGAAATGTGGTGCCTGTAACTGGACACAATACTCCAGTTGAGACCTAATCAGCACAGAGTAGAGCAGAAGAATAACTTCTCATTACAACACTCCTACTAATACATCCTTGAAGGATGTTTGCTTTTTTTGTAACAGTGTTTACATTGGTGATTCATATTCAGCTTGTGGTCCACTATGACCCCCAGATCCCTTTCTGCAGTGCTCCTTCCTGGAAAATGACTGCCTATTTTGTATGTGTGCAACTGATTGTTCCTTCCTAAGTGAAGTACTTTGCATTTGCCCTTATTACATTTCACCCTATTTACTTCAGACCATTTCACAAGCTAAATATGAATCACCAATGTAACACTGTTGCAAAAAATGCAAACATAATTCTGGGATGTATTAGCATCGTGAGCAGAATTTCCCCTCATCTCTTGCTTTACTCTGCGCTGATTAGGCCTCAATGGAGTATTGTATTTAGTTCTGGGTGCCACATTTCAGGAAGGATGTGGACAAATTGGAGAAAGTCCAGAGAAGACCAACAAAAACGATTAAAGATCTAGAAAACATGACCCATGAGGGAAGATTGGAAAAAAATTGGATTGGTTTGTCTGGAGAAGAAAAGACTGAGGGGAGACATGATAACAGTTTTCAAGTACGTAAAAGGTTGTTACAAAGTGGAGGGAGAAACTTTGTTCTTGTTATCCTCTGAAGATAAAACAAGAAGCCAGGGGCTTAAATTGAAGCAAGGGAGGGTTAGGTTGGACATTAGGAAAAACTTCCTAACTGTCAGGGTGGTTAAGCATTGGAACAAATTGCCTAGGGAGGTTGTGGAATTGCCATCATAGGAGATTTTTAAGAACAGGTGAGACAAACACCTGTCAGGAATGGTCTAGTTATTATTTAGTGTTGCTTTGGGTGCAGGGGACTGGACTAGGTGAACTATTGAGGTCCCTTCCAGCCCTACACTTCTATGATTCTGTAGACTTATGGGATGGAGTATTGACTAATAGAGCAGGGGGGACCAATTGCCACTGGTTCATCATGTGACCTTGCCTAAGACACTTAACCTCTCATTTCTTCTATTTTCCCTATCTGTAAAATGGGTATAATTGTCATTGAATAAATTGAAGTGACCAGATTGTCAAAGGGGAAAAACTGGGACAACTGCAGTGAGAAAGAAGGGGGCAGTGAATTAAGCAGTTCAGGGGAGAGAACTGGTACCAGATTGTGGGGAGTCATTGGATGATTTGGGGGAAACGGGCAAGGGCAAAATTGTAGATGCTAAGCTCTATAAATGTATCAATCATTACAATCGGGGCCAGCTTTTCCAAGAACTCAAAAGCTATTTAGGCACATGAATAAGTGGCCACATTTTCAAAAGAGCTCAGCATTTCAGATGCATGTTGGATGCTGAGCTCTTTTGAAAATCTGGCCCTAAGTGTCGTAGTGGGAGCTGCGTGGTGCTGAGCCTTTATGAAAAACTGGCTCTTGTTTAGCTACCTAAATGGGAGCAAAGCTTTTCTTAAAAGGAAGAAAGAAAATCTCAGTATAACCCCAGTTGCTCAATAATTATGAATCAGACCCCCTCCCTCCACCCTGTCAGGAGACTGGCTTAAAAATCATGAAATTTTTAGAAATAATAGATTTGGTATTCTTTTTTTTGCACCTTCTAATGTTGGAAGCTGTAGGGTTCACATTTTCAAACTGTTGTCTGCTACCATGAGGGCTAGAAACTTTTTTTTTTTTTACAAAAATAAAGTTAAGTGAGTCTAGTATAAATCACATGACTCCAGGAGCTGGGACTTTGAGGGGAAAAATACCAACCATCACAATATTCTTGATTTAAAATGGCAAGAGCTGGCATCACTACTCCTAAATGTCTTTTGGGGTTGTGGTTTTTTTCTTCACTGAGAATTCAGTGCATCATCCATGATGCTACTCATCCTTTAGACAGGCAGTCACAGTTAAACTCTAGCTTCTGAGCTCTTATAAATCATCCCTGCATTTTAGCTTTTTCTGTGTTCCAGTCTCTTTGGAGACAAAAGTCTCCTTGTCACTAGTATGCATGCTCCTTTTTCCAAAGATGTCTCCAGGAGGTTAATTCTTGTATGGGATTGAAAAAAATTATAGAAATAATGTTCTTCTAATAAACCTACATAAAAATACACTTTTCATAGTGTGTGACAGTAATGATAAAGATTTAAGCTCTTGTAGAAATCAGTGAATCTATCCCACTTCAAATGTCTCTGTACAAACAATATTTCCTTGGACTAATATAATATATTGAATTGAAAAATTTAACTTCAATGTAATTGCACCAATAGACCAGTCATATTGCTTCAAACAGCCACTCTGAAGATGAGATTTTAAAGCATGGCTCATAAATATGGGAACAGAACAAAATAGCTTTTTTTATATAATTAAACAGTTAGCAGCTAAATTGCATTGTAATTGATTAGAAAATTGCTTTTTTAATGAGATTTAGTCACTAGGAAATGGTTTTTTCTTCAATATGCCCAATGTGCATTGGGTCATTTAAACAGCAAATTGCCTGCTATTTAGACATTCTGGATTCAACTTTCCGTAAGAAAAGAAGCACCTTACAATACACAAGTCTCAGTGCTGAAGGCAAAATTCTCTTCTCCAATGCTCACAGAGGACCTCAACTCCCGTCATTTTGATCTTGGTCTCCAAGTGAAGGCCGTGGAAAATCTGTGCATGAAGGAAGAGCAGGTTATTGGAGGTGACCCATATGGGAAATAAGTTTACAATAATGCTTCAAATCATTACAGGATATGTTCCCTGTTCTGGCCAACCTGTGAATTAGATGGGGTGGGGAGTTATGTGAATGACAGATTTTTCAGTTTGTTGGCAATTCTGAAAAGTTGGAGGAAAAAATTCATTTGGGTCAAACCAAAAATGAAGCATTATGAAATATTCATAATGAATGAATTGAAAAGTCAAAAAAAATCATTGTAGGTCAAATGAAATGTCTTGTCCTGAACATTTTTAAAAATATTTTATTTAAAAAAAAAAATCAAAGGAAATATTGAAATGAAGTCATTTTGAATTGGAAAAAATCCAAACAAAACATTTTTATTGGATTTTTTTTTTAATGGGAAGGTTTAACATGGACAGGGTGGGGAGGAGTTGACTGAAATAAATTGGTGAAACTGACATGAATTCACAAAACACTTTGTTATCACCGAAACTGCATTTTTTGTGCCCCCATCCAAAAAAAAAAAAAAAGAAGTTTGCACCAACTCTCCACAGTGCCCATAACCCAGTGTGGTCTGGCAATGCCGTCTTTTCCCTATATAAATATGCTTCCTATATTGGGACCCAAGAACATGGAAGCATAGAGTTGCTATGCTTGCTCTACGCCACCTATGGATTCTCCTTATATATGAGCTCCATAAAACAGCCAGCTTGCAGGGAACAATCAGGGCCTACATTTTAGAATAGCAATGCTACAGTGAATGGGGCAATAGCCGTAGATTTTTATTTTATTTTATTTAATAAAGGGCAGGCTCCTATACGGATGTGAAAGATTTTTACCCTTAATGTAAGATCCAGAGGAGTGAATACTAATCCACAGTGATGGAGAACTTCCAAAGTTTTGAAGTCTCAGATTGATTTGAAGCTTAATTGAATTTCTTTGGCCGGAAATAAAGGCTGCAACTTTCATGCGAACAGACTGACGAAGTATTTCCTGGTGCTTTCTGGTTCCAACTGGGGTGGAAGTTACTAATTTTACAAACTACTTTCCACATCATTGGTAATTAACAAATAAGAATAATCACTAAGAATGATAACAGTTTTAAAAGGTGGAAATTTTCAAAGATGCTGGTACTGTTGGCCTACCTCTTCTCCCACTAAATGCCAATGCTAAAACTTTCATTGACTTTAATGGGAGCCATTAGACCAATGCTCAGTACTGCTGAAAATTCCACCTTATGAGATCATGATTTATTGCAGGATTTCAGTGCTCACGTCCTGTCCCAGTAGAAAACAAGAAATGCAAAGACAAAGACGAACAAACAATATCTCGATTTTTGATCTTAAAAAAAAAAATTTTTAATTTATTTGGGTTTGGTCTGTGCTTGGATCAATTCCAACTGCAGACTGTAAAACAGGCCATTTCAATATCTTGTCTTTATGCATCCTGCAGTCCATTATTGGAGTATGACAGACCTCGTACATCAGTGCTCTCTACTATAAATGATCTCAATGAGGCAGGGGTGAAAGTAACTTAAAGGACTAACCGGTACGCCGGAGTCCTGAGCAGGGTGCATGGCCGCAACCGGAAGAGGCGTGGCTTCAACTGGAAGAGGCGGGCCTTTAAATCAAAATTTAAAGGCCCCAGGGCTTCAGCTGTGGTAACTGGGAACCCCGGGTCCTTTAAACCCTGGAGCTACCAGCTGCAGAGGCGGCTGGGAGCTCAGGGACAATTTAAAGGGCTGAGGGAATTTAAAGGGAAGGGGCAATTTAAAGGGCTAGTTGCTGAGGGAGTGGTGCAGCCAGGGCAGTGGAATTAAGGACTCTATGGGACGGTGTGGAAGACTTTGATAGTACCCCGGAAGGGGAGGACTGTTGTGACTTGGTTGGAGGGCTAAGCCATGAAGCCGAGGCGCGTCCACTTCTGATGAGCAAAAGGGGGGCTGCAGAATGAGATGCTGGGCCAAGGAAAAGCGAGAACAGGGCATCAGGCTGGCAGAGCTTATGCCCTGATGAAGCCAGAAAGAAGCACTCTAGTTGTGAGTAGAGGTTCCTTTATACATAAGACTCTTCTCGAAGAGTTAATAGTATCTGAACAGAAGTGTGGGAGAACACATTGTATTCCCCTTTCCAGATTTGGTACTTTAGGCTTATGTCTAGTCTCTCAGATACTGCAGTGATTAATGTGGTGTAAAAAAATTAGAATAGAATAGGTACTTCATAGCAATTGTTTCCACAGCTTTCATAATTATCAAGAATACAGTTCAACAGAAATATGCATTGTCCCGGTCTGTGAAAAGCTGTGATTGAAAGTGTGTGGAAACCAAATAATCCTCTGAAAACCCTATAGTTTAAATGATTTTCAAAATAGTTTACTTCAGGAATAAAGGATTTTGATGAATCTTGATTATCAGGAACAACCTATTATGAAAAACAATGAATGCAGTGTGCGCTTAACTCCAATTTTTTTTGTTCAGTTTCCAAAACCTGTACTGATGCGACTTAGCTTTCAACATAAACAGTAGTGATTGCAATCAGTTGCTGCTACCATAGCAACAGGCAAAATTAAAGGGGCAAACTACAAAGCTAAAATTGCCTCAGGGTTGAAGATTCTAATTGTATGGCAGTCCGGTGAGGTACTGTAGATCTGCAAATCAGGTTTAGTTAGAGTCATCAGGGTTATGTACTCTAAGTTCAGAAATCTACAAATATAATAGTGTTGGCTTTTATACTTCTACAAGTCATCATGTCCTTCTCTCTGATTCTAAGGGCTTGAGTGGGTATTATTATTAATTATTAACCTCAAGTGCAAATTTTTGTGACCTAGTGCACTCTTCTCCAGAGGTTTGAATTCTGAGTTCAGATAGCCAGCGATGACTTTTTGGTCCAGTTTGGTTCAAAGCAAAGACCCCATTTTAGGAAGGGGAGGTTGAGAGGGGAGCAGAAAGTTTCAGACGCAACAGCAAAAGGAAGCATGCTTTCATGTCTGAATCTAAATAATACTGGAAAACAAACATGGCACCCTTATTTCATTCTGCTGTTAAGTCTCCATCCTGTTGGCTGAATTCACTTCAGGCATTTTGGAGTTTAATCTAGGGAGTTATAGCTCAGGCAGAGATTAGCAGGACTATAGGGCACTCATTCACCACAAACTATTGGGGCCTTGTGAATTAGAACACAACTAAACTGTCGCCCTAAGTGAAGATAGATAGTGATGAGACTGCTCTTCAAGAATGTGTTTGAGGCCTGGCTTAAAGGCAACTGACTTGTAGCTCAGCTACCTCAAATATCAGGACAATGCCCTGAGAGATGTTGAGCATCTGTAACTCATGCTGCCATCAGTGGAATTACCGGCGCTCTGGATCAGGCCTGTATTAGTTCTTGTATATGGCAAAATCATTTTGGGTCCCTTGCTACTAAAAGTCAGCTATTGCTATGAAATATAAAGCCCAGAGTTTGAATTTACTGTATACCCTATAAGTGAACCAGAGCTTTAACTGACACACTCATAACTCAGCAAGGATTCAATCTTGCATTCCTTGTGCACCTACAAAAGCCAGGGGAAGTTTTTAAGTGAGCAGAAGTAATGTGATGCATGAGAATGTCATAAAATAAAATCCAGATGCACAATTTTTAGCAACAGGGAGGAGAAGCTGGTTCCTTCAAGATGCCCGAAGTAGGTCATATTTTAAGTAGCTGTACTTAAATCAATATTATATAAGAAATGCAAGATTTCAGTGGGAGTTCTGAGTGCACATGAAATGCAGGCTGCAATCCCTGATGTGCACAGCTCCACAGTGGATGTTCATGGGTTGCAACCCATTGTGAATAATTCACTTTACATTTGCTTACCGATTGCAAGGAGCCCAGTTGATTTAGCTGCTTCAGCTCTGGTTATTATGGGAAAGAACTGAGATGGGTTGGCTACCAAAGGTTAGGTGTGCAGTCATTTTTCATCAGTGTGTATTTGCCAGCTTGTGAACCTCAGCAGGCTGTTACAGTGTCCCACGAGATGACATTGTTTGCAGATTAGTGTCAGAAGTAATATGTCCCATGAGATAGAGAGGAGGTTGGGAGGGGTTACCGCAATTTTCAGCAATAGCAAGGAGAAACTGGTTTCTACAAGATGGCCTAAATTTGGTCATATTTTAGGCAGTTGTACTTAAATTAACCCAAAATAAGTAGTAATGAGCCTCGAAGATAAAACCAAAAATTACAAGATTTCTGCTTATTGATTTGTTAGGTTAAATTAATATATCATTGGTGCAAGGAATGTTTCTTACCATGTATTCTCTGCTCAGACTTGGCTAAGAATATATATATGAAATTAGGTATGGATTCAGATCCTCAGTTGGCGTAAAGCAGGATAGCCCTAATAAAAATCAATGGAGCTACCCCAGTTTATCACACGGGGATGTTACTCTCATTTAGGCCAGATCTTGCCCATGATTCTTTCCCATCTTTATCATAGTGCTGTAGTTTTAGATATGGATTTTTTTTTTTATTATTTCAGAGGGCCCAACTCCCATCATAAGTGTTTTGCCAGTGTATTTTGCTAGCTTATGCAAATTGGGACCACAATGGAGAGGAGCAAACATTTCAATGACAAAGGCATCTTGGGTCACTCAGATTAATATGGTTATGGCGTAGTTAGCCAATATTTGGGGTCTTGCATGTTGTTTCCATTAGGAGGAGAAAATGATGAGTCAGGAATTGCTTTGATGCAATCCTGTTTATTAACAATGAATGTATATAAAGATCTGTTTACCTGAACCAGTAAAAATTAATCAGCAGGAGACAGTTTCTTTGCTCAATGTTCCAAGCCTGTTTCAGCCACCACTCTACCCAGAAGACTCTTCCTTTAGGCTTTTTCATAGAGACACACTCAAAGTGCTTGTTCTGGCTGGCTGGCTTTTCTGTCAGCTCCTCGGGGGTTTTTGCTGCTTCTCTCCACACAAATACAGCTCCACCAAAACAGTAACCAGGCCCCCTGCATTTCCATTCAGCCTGCCTCTCCCATTGACTTCAGCCTGAGTTGTGAGTACTTGGCACTTCAGTAATCAAGTCTTCTCTTTGTGCAGCACTTGCAGTATTATATGGGGGGCATAGATTTTTTTTTTTTTTAAGTTATTGACCTCTGGTGAGTGGCAAGATACGGAAATTCTAAGCCGTGCTCTGTGCTAAAAGGAACAATTGTAAAAATGTTCTTTTAAACGTCCTTTAATTAATTTAATTGGCAATTTCCCCATATCTGATATACTCCAGGGAAGAAATAAGGGCTAAAGGTTGAGCTGACCTGATCTAGTAGAGCTTCTGTTTTCACAGAACAGCAAGGCGCTTAGCTTTTCTTTGCATCTATGTTATAGTCTATCCCCAATTAATTTTGTCATGCTTTGCCAGCTATCAAAGCTTAGTCAGTAGAGTCAAGAAATTGTAACTATGTCACTAAGAAAATTGGCCTGTGAAACACATTGTGTTAAAGCTTAGTAGCCCAATCCTTTGCTGGTGTAAATGGATCGGACATCACTGGAGTGTTGTCCATTTATGCCAGCAGAGCGTTTGTCCCTTTTTGTCTTCGAGATAAAAAATTCCAAAAGCAAATTAAAGTGCTCATGGAAGGCTCTGGTTTGACCACCCTGGAGACTGGTGTTCTCTGCTCATCCATAGGACAGGCACAGCCTGACAGAGCAGCAGCACAACCTCCCGCACATTGGTCAAATATGGTGTGAATCTGGAGTAACTCCACTAAAGTGAATAGAATTGTCCTGGTGTAAAAATGGAAATCAGAATCAGGGCCATTTCCCCTTCAATATTTCTTTACCTCATTCTGGAGAGACCACCTCTGAAAATGAGAGGGTAGTTGGCTCACTTTTAAAGATGAGTATGTGAGTTAAGCACCCACCTCCCTTTGAACATGAATGGAAGTTGGGACCTAACTCTGAGGCTCCTTTGAAAATCCCAGTTTTAACCTTTGGCCTTTCTGCTAGGACTCCAAGTTGGCTTCAGCTTGTTGTGTCCCCCCAAGGAATTACCTAGGACCACTGTGCTATTTCACGTAACCCTGTCACAGGGCACCCATTCCTAGGGCACCTCCTCTGTGCTGCTGTAGGGACTAGCTCCTTCCAAGTCCAACACACCCTTCCTTTGCACCACTCATCATGGATCCTCTCGCTCCCTGGGATTTTGCACACTTCCTCTTCATGACTCGGTTGTGCCCTCATTGTGTCTTGGCCTCCAGCCAGCTCGCCATGTGTTTTCCCCCTTCTAAGATATCAGTCTTTTCATCCACACTGTGTCAGGTAGTCTTCCCATTCACTTCCCAGACTGGGCCACTTCCCCAGGGGCTAGTAGGGCAACCTGGGCCTATCCTCTACTCAAAGTTCCAGGTCAGGAATCTTCTACCCATCAGCCGAGGTCTGCAACATCCCATCCTGAGCCTTTTCCTATTCTGATACTCTTGGCTTCTGCTCCACCACTCTTTGGCATAAACTCTTCCTTCAGGGCCTGGAGCCCCAGGGTTTCCTCCTTTCCCTCTCCAATGCCTAGAGAGGGACTGTAGGCTTCCTCCCTGCAGCCCTTTTCTGCAGTCAACTTCTTGGCTTTATACTAGCCCGGCTTGTTTGTTCTCAGCTGGACTCCATCATCCATCAGTGGTTGCTTAGACCACTTACTTCCCCGAGGATTGGCCTGTCTGGTTAACTGACCCTTTCCAGGCTAATGTGGGGTGAACACCCCAATACAAATTGAGGCCAGTTGAACCCATGACCTAGTGGTGAGATACTAAGAAATCCATTAACAATCCTCTGAGCCATTCTTTCCTTCATATTTTTTTTGTAATGAAAACATTCTGTCCGAAGTAGATGCAGTGAAGTGTTTCCTTGATCCACGCAAGGTCTTTTAGCTTTTAAATGATGCTGACAGAAGGGCAGAGTGTTCTGCTTCCTAAAACTCAATACCATTGAAATTTATAAGAAGAAGGACATAATCCGAAATTAAACTTCAGAGCTTCCAACTTCAGCTCCCCTCCTTTCACTAGCCCTTTGTTCCACTGACAATGGGGAGGAAAATAACGCTGCCTAGAGCTATTCCGCCCATGAGTGACAGCAGATGCAGCAACGTGCACAATTACAATATTCATAAGTAAATTTTCATGATAATTAACAAAGACAATTGTCTTCTTTTGTTCTGATTACCTACAGTTATGTTAAAAGTAAGGTTGCATAATTAGTTTCCAAATGTAAGGTTCCTTAGAAATCCATAGAGGTTATTTCAGGGAGCTTTTTCAAGAGAGTCATCTCCATAATAAACATTACCTGTCACTTCTCAGCTTATAAATTAATTATTATGGGGAAGCAAGAAGAAATAGCGCTTAAGCAGAAAGTGAAAGATAAAGCCATGGAATTGTTATTAACAAGAAAAATAAAAATCTACAGGAACGTGATGTGCTTCCTTGCCAGTTTAGGGGATTTGGGTCTCTACCATTACATTTCATTTCTTTTTTTTATTAAGGTAAATTATTATAAGCTATTTAGGTGTTTGGAAGTTCCTGCTGATCCTGACTTCAGGAGGAGAATGGGAAAAGAGGGAAACTAGCAAGAAGTCTCAATATTTGTCCAGCTAACTTTTCTACATGGTCAAATGGATCAGAGTTTAACTGTATCTCCTGAACAACATGCTGCATATTAATGTGCCTAGTCCTTTCATAACTGAGAGTTATGCAAGGTACTCAGCTCCTCTTGTAACTTGAAGTCTTTAAACCATAATTTGAGGATGTCAGTAACTCAGCCAGAGGTTAGGGGTCTATCACAGGAGTGAGTGGGTGAGGTTCTGTGGCCTGCAATGTGCAGAAGGGCAGACTAGATGATCATGATGGTCCTTTCTGACCTTAGAGTTTGAGTCTATGAGCACTAAGCACATTATGGACCGGACTCCATTGTGGGGGCTCCTGGGTTCAGCTGCAATACAAACAATAAGAGAAGGACAGAATTCAAAAGTCAAAAATCCACATCCCTCAAACACTGCATCTACTGTTCAAAACTTAGAGCTTATGGGTAAAATTTTTAAAAGCACCTTCGTCCCATTTTCAACAGGGTGCCCACTGAATTTCAGTGTGTGTCTAAGTGACTTTAGAAAATGTGACTTAGGGGCCATATTTACAAAGTTCTTTGTACATAAAGTGCCTAGTGGGATTTACAGAAGTGCCTAAATGAGTTAGGTGCCTGTATCTCATGGACTTTCAATGGGAGTTGGGCACCTATCCTGCTTCTAAACCCACTAGATACCTATCTGCATCATTAGGCACCCAACCAAATATGGTTGGGAATCTGGGCACGGGCTCCCATTTACTTCAAGGGACATGTTCAAAGTTCAGCAAGTGTCAAGTTCTATCCATTAGATGCAACTGCTTTCTCTCATATCATGTAAGGAGCTGTCAGTCCTGACTCCTCCCAGTAACACCAATCAACTAAATCTGAGTGAAACCCTCCTCCCCCACAAAAGCCACAGACTAGGTAGCATTGCAAACAAAGGTGGACTCTAATGCCATCACTAATACTTCTATGAGCATTGCTTCCTTTGCTGCATATGGAAGACACTGAAATCAACAATCTAAACCCTAGGGCTACGCACTTCCTTGTGAGGACAAATACACTAAAGATTGTGAGGTGCTGAAATACTATGGTAATGGGGCCCTGTAGAGGGGCTCAGACTCACCTCTGCAGCACCTCCTGCTGGTCATCTGGGAAATCAGCTCTGTCCAGCTGAGAGCCCCCTCTGCCACCAATGATCCACCTTGTCCTTCACACTGCCCCCCCCCCCCCCCCCCATGTCCCTCCCAGGACCCCAGTGCCCGTCACTCTGGGTGCTGCCCCCCTGGCAGTACCCACACTCACTGGGTCTCCCCTCCCAGGGGAACCCCCACCCACTAACCCAACCTCACCTCAGAATAAGGCTACTGCCTGTCACCATCTAACCCCATGCCCAGGGGCAGACTGCAGTATCAGCCACTCATCACAGGCAAGGTTGGGTTTGGACCTGCTGCCTTGGCCTACACCTGGGTTGCCCTCTGCAACCCCCAGTACCCCTTAGCCTAATACTAGGCCACAGCCTGGGGCTTTCCAGGCTGGAGCTCCCCAGCCCTACTCCACTCAGGTACTCTGTTTTGGCTCCTTACAGCCAAGCCCTTCTCACTCTCTAAATGCAGAGAGAGCCTCTGAGCCTCTTTATACAGGCCAGCTGGGCTCAGATTGGGGCGTGGCCCAGGTGCAGCTACTTCCCCAATCAGCCCAGTAGCTGCTTCCCTGCCCCAGCCTTCTCCCAGGGCTGTTCCAAACCCCTCAGGGCAGGAGTGGGTGTCCACCCTGCTACAGGCCCATAAAAATACCTCGCTAGACAGAATCAAGCCCAATGCCTTTTCTAAAAAAAAACCAAAATAACTGCAATAATAGCTGTAGATCTTCTTTGATTGTTCTTAGTGAAAAGAAGTTGATTCCCGGGCAGTCTTTAATTGAACAAGACAAAGGGGCAATATAACTTCCTATCTGATCTTTTTTCTTGTTTGAAAATAACTAAACTGTATGTGTCTTGATAAGTATCTGGCAGTCGGATCCCTGGAAGAGGGACACTGAGCATTTAATACATGTCCACAGCATTGTGGACTTGGACAGGCAGTCAGACACTTTATTACAGTACATGACTGTCGCTACTCTTTCTCCTGGTCCTCCATGAGAAACTGCAAAGCACTGCTGAAAACATGGCCCTCTGCCTGAAAATATTTGGAAAAACTTCCTGAAGCATTTGGCGATGCTTCACAGGGAGTGGGAAACGGCTGTCTCTCTGTCAAGGATACTAATGTTTTAAAAGTGCTTAGAGACCGTGGGTTTACATCTGTTGACTGTTTTGCACATTGTCTGAAGCTTGTAGCTGTAAAAGGAAAAATGATGGGTATGGAAAGGATCTCATCTAGATGCTGAGTATATTCAATTCTGTTCTCTCGTTCTCCAATGAACATCTGACTGGGAATGTTGCTACAAAGTGGAACTCTGCCCCAAAGATTATGCAACAATAGATGATACAAAGACTAGCCATGTGGGTGATATTCATCCCTGTGCAGAGAGTTAGCACAAGGACTGTGCACCACTTAAGCCCTATTTTTATAGACTAACGTGGGATTTAAAGGGCACATAGACCTTGTGTTGATCTCTTTGCACACGCGTGAATTTCACTCAGTATCTATGTGGTTTAAAAAGCTGTCACGCTAATGAAGCTGTTCTCAAATCATTGACCTTATTAGCGCAATAAGATCTCTTATCAGAGAATTAGTTGATCTACCTGAGCTTTCCATAATAATCTTCTGATGATGAAAGAACCATCCAGATTTTGGGCCAAGTCCTGAGTCCATATTTAACCCTTGATCTGTTCTTACTCAAATGGAATTCCCTTGAGAATCAGTGGGAGTTGTTCCCTAAGGGCTGTGTAAATTCAGAATTTGGCCGTTTGATTGGATCACTCATGAGACTGGCTGAATATCACTTGGGTCATGCCAAACAACACTTTGAGCAGTTCGGAGTAAGTTAGTTGGAAGCAGCAGATTCGTAGAGCAGCCATCTGAATGATGTTTGACTGATGGAAAATGCAAACAGCAATTTCTGTACTAGACACTGAGAGGTGGTAGGAGTCTGTGGATTGGACTCTGGACTAGGAGTCAGAAGCGCTGGGTTCTATTCTCAGCTTTGCAGAGGATTTGCTGTGTGACTTTGAGCAAATTATTTCATCTCTCTGTGCCTGCTTCCCTCCCACCCTTTGTCTGCCGTGTCTATTTACATGGTAAGCGCTTTTGGAACTGTCTTCTAGTATGAGTTTGTACAGCACCAAGCACAATGGGGCCTACGAGCTGCTACCATAATGCCACCACTAACAATCAAGGTAGAGTGACAATGCACTTGTAATTGTATGACTCTAGATTGTAAACTCATTGGGGCAGGGACTGTCTTTTTGTTCTGTGCTTGGACAGCACTTAGCACAATGATGTCCTTGTCCATGACTGGGGCTGATAGGCATTACTATAATTAGGGCCCTACCAAATTCACGGTACATTTTGGTCAATTTCACGGTCATAGGATTTTTAAAATAGTAAATTTCATTATTTCAGCTATTTAAATCTGAAATTTCACGGTGTTGTAATTGTAGGGATCCTGACCCAAAAAGGAGTTGTGGGGGGAGGGGCCGCAAGGTTACTGTAGGGGGGGGGGCGGGGGTTGCGGTACTGCTACCCTTACTTCTGCGCTGCTGCTGGAGAGTGGCAGCTGCTGGCCGGGATCCCAGCTCTGAAGGCAGAGCTGCTGCCAGCAGCCGTGCAGAAGTAAGGATGGCCTGGTATGGTATTGCCAACCTTATTTCTGCACTGCTGCTGGCGGGGCGCTGCCTTCAGAGCTGGGTGCCCGACCAACAGCTGCCGCTCTGTGGCCGCCCAGCTCTGAAGGCAGCGCAGAAGTAAGGGTGGCAATACTATGACCCCCCTAAAATAACCTTGAAACTCCCTTCTGGGTCAGGATGCCCAATTTGAGAAACTCTGGTCTCCCCTGTGAAATCTGTATAGTCTAGGGTAAAAGCACGCAAAAGACCAGATTTCACTGGAGGAGACCAGATTTCATGGTCCATGACGCATTTTTCATGGCCGTGAATTTGGTAGGACCCTAACCATAATTCATCTAATAAAAACAATAACTTTTGGATTCTAGTCCTTGAACCTCAGTGTAAGGTAACACAATCACATCTTTCCTGTGGCTCATGTAGGACATGCAGAATAATGTCGTTGTTCCAGAAATTTCTCAGGCGTTCAGGCTGCAAGAATGGCAGCAATTCCTCTTTTTTTAAAACAGCTGATGCAGCGAGCCTCAGGCACAGTGGTAGAATCTATTTCTATGTCTCTCTCTAGCCAGCAGCAAACCTTTCTTTTTCCCTTCAGTTGACAAACATCTAAGAAATCTTTTTTAAATTTTTTTTTTTTTAAATAATGGAGATATCCCATCTCCTAGAACTGGAAGGGACCTTGAAAGGTCATCGAGTCCAGCCCCCTGCTTTCACTAGCAGGACCAAGTACTGATTTTGCCCCAGATTCCCAAGTGGCCCCCTCAAGGATTGAACTCACAACCCTGGGTTTAGCAGGCCAATGCTCAAACCACTGAGCTATCCCTCCCCCCCCTTTCTTCTGCCTATCTCCACTACAATAGTCTATGAGCATGGAGAGCTATCAGCTTCCGCAATGGTGTTCTGCTTAGGGTGACCAGATGTCCCGATTTTATAGGAACAGTCCCAATTTTGGGGTCTTTTTCTTATATAGGCGCCTATTACCTCCCACTCCCGTCCTGATATTTCACACTTGCTGTCTGGGCACCCTAGTTCTGCTGTCTAGAGATCACCCAATTGTAATTAAGGCCAATACTCTGTTTGCATGCTAGAGAAGAAAGGAAATCAAGCCAGCTTGTTTAACTTCCCCTTTGAATAATTGGGGCCAGATGCAACCCTCACATAAACGGACACATCTCCCGTGAAGAACATTGGACTCTAGAACTATATGAGCTGTTCCTCCGGCCTCGGAAACAGACTCTTGAAAAATAAAAAGCTCTCCAAGCTTTCTAGTTTATGAAGAGGTTAATATAAGTCACAAGTTACCTAGTTTTGAAACATCCCCTTTTCTATTCCGATGCTATCTTGTGAAATGTCTGTCTGATGCACAGTCCCTCAGTTTTCTGTCAGTCCTCAGACAAGCTACAGGGAAGTTCTTTTTAGAAATATCCCAGCTCTGCTTCTGTGTTCCTTCCAAAGGCTCTCGTTGCCATTCTGTCTCAAGGCAAGAAAGGGAATATTCCAAAGCAACTGATGAAAACATCTTCCCTCATCTCACTGGATTTGTTTGGTGAGGACTAAATTTAGTGCTCAGGCACTTTAATAATCTGATCTTTCCCATGAAATTGTGCTTTAGAAAAAGATTAAGGTCTAGATGTTTAGAAGCAACTAGTGATTTTTGGGGTGACCAACTTGAGACAACTTAATTTGTGGTACTTATCTGGCCCCATATACTGTAGCACAGAGGTGGGCAAACTGCGGCCTGTGGGCCACATCCGGCCCATGGGATCCTCCTGCCCGGCCCTTGAGTTCCTGGCCTGTCCCCTACTGTCCCCGCTCCCCCGCAGCCTCAGCTCGCCGTGCCACCAGCGCTCTGGGTGGCAGGGCTGCAAGCTCCTGCTGGATAGTACGGCTGCAAGAGCCACCAGCCTGCCCAGGTGCTCTAGACTGCGCAGCGGCGAGGCTGGAGGAGGGGAATGTAATGTTTATTCCAGAACCATTTATTTTTTCAAGTGTACCAGTGTGAAAGTTTCTCTCTCAAGACACAAATTGCATGCAGATTTATTTGAATAAATAAAATAGTGGCCTGTTTGGTTAATTTAGGGAAATGATATTTTTGTAACAAATAATTACATTAGCTATCTGGACAAAGCTCTGCAGCAGTTTCAATCTCTCCGAACTCTCAAGCGTGTATTATTTATGTTGATGCCTCAGTAACTTCTCCTGTGACATGGTTTCTGTGGTGCCTTGTAGGGTTCTTGGTTATGACTCATTTAGTTCACTCTATCTAACTGGCATCCTCATAATTCACTGCACAGCTTTAGCAAATACGGCTGTACAGATCATTGCAATGAGGGTATGTGTCTGCTTGTGTGTGCGTGTGCGCGTGTAATCCCATATTGTAGTTCTAACATTAAACAAAAGAGTCTTATTCCTCATAGACACCGACTGGCCAGTTCCATCCTTGGTGTAAATTAGAATTGGGTGTCAAATTTCTGTTCTGAGATTAGTTGGGTAGGAAGAATTACGGGTGTTTTATATTGCACCTCTATTAAAAACTGGATGTGCAAACAGCTGGGAAAGAATCTACTCTAACAATATGAAATGCCAAATGAGTTCTTTCTTACTTTTCAGCTGATATATGATGGAGGAAAATGAAAGAGAGGAAATGTCATGTTCAATCTGCATTATCCCCGCTAGGGAACCTTGACAATGCAGGGGAGTAGATTACCTTTGATTCCACAGTGTCAAAGGAGTATTTGTCAGCTGGATGTAAGATGTCTGGAGCTACTTTAAATCAGTGTTAAAAGTTAATGAAAACAAACCATAGTATTCTTTGCACTTTAGACTGGGTGAGGTGAACATTTAATACTGACGAACTGTTGTCTTGCAGAGTGGGCATTGAAGAACAAAAAGATCAACACATCATAGAAAATAAATGCCAGCCAAAATGTTAAAATCCAATCACATTGTTTGACATGGTTCCTTAAGGCCCCAATCCAGCAAAACTCTTAAGCACATGCCTAATTTTAAGCATGTGAGTAATTTTATTAATAGCTATATGCTTCTAACAGCATTAACTCTTGCTGTTCTTTCCAATGGCATTCCTGCTGGAGCATACTATGCCAAGAAGTGTAGTTCCCATCCTGGATTCAATGCATCTGCCCACAATTCTGCAGCTCATAACCTCCGGGGTTGGTACACAAGCCTTCAAAGACTCCCAGGAGGAGGAAGGCGTGTGTCAGGGAGCCAATGTTTTCCCATTCTGATTCCATTTGGGGTTTCCCTCCCATGTTATCTTTTTTGCTACTCACAGTACATAGGGTCCTTTCTGAGAATCCTCGAAGCCCTTTGGTTGGAAGGCCTCTCTGATGGGTCCTTGCCTTGTCACACAATCAGGGCATATCCCCACCTCCCTTGGCCGCTTGTCGCATCCTCTAATGCTTCTTCCAGAGGGTGGATTTTCTATCACTTGCAGTCTAAGTCAAAACTTGATCTCTTTCTAGAAGCCATGCTGTAGCTCAAGGTGAAGTTATGGGCTTGATGTAAAAATTCCTGGGTGAGATTCTTGGGCCTTTGTAATGCAGGAGGTCAAACTAGATGATCACAAAGGTCCCTTTTGGCTGTAAAAATCTATGAATTCTAGTGCTGATCCTTTCCCTGTTCTGTCCTGTTCTTAGGTAGGCAGAAACAGTGCATTAGTGTTTGTCTTTTTGGACCAGTCATTGCTGATGATAAAACACAATATTATGCTGTCTGACACTGTCAGCACAGCCAGGGATATTTTTAAAGTTCTCTTGTCCAAACAGGAAATGTCAGCTGTTTCTTCCCAACCTCTTTTGGTCCGAGGCATTATTCCTTGTGGTTAATTCACTCTAAAATAAACAATGTGGGCATTCATCTCTGGCTTGGAATATGCTTAGTCAAGCGAGAAGACATGAAGGAGGAATGTTCTTATAGGGCGATAATTACAACCCTGGACTTGGTCTGTAATCCCCAGAGATGTGATTATTTTATGATAATAAGCAGAATCCTAAAACTGATTTTTCTTATGTATTTTTAAAAAATACTCAGAGGGAAAACATGAGGGTGTGTTGGAAGACAATGAGAGTAACAGTTTAGGTTTCAGCGGTTTAGTATACATTGAAGTATCTAATTTACCAGCCTGCTGGTATCCTCTGCACCTTCCAAATGTTAAACAAATAAATATGTCATCTGATTGCTTCTGGCTGAATTCAATGCAGAACAGTGTCTCTCTATGCAAACTACGGTGCATTATGTTTTCTGTGTATTGGAAAGTGGAAATACAATGCGGTGGTTGTCATTAAGCAGAAATGTTTGTCAAGGGATATCACACGTTTAGCTGCATGTGTAGAGAACAACTATCAATGGGTGCTCTCAACAATTTGTACGTCTTTGATAGATTTTACTACTTTGAGTAGAATTCCACTTTAGGGGCCTGATCCAAAGTCAATTGGAGTATTACCACTGACTTCATTGAGCTATGAATCAGGGCCTATGTGGACAGGTAGCAGCTCAGAAATCAATAGAATCTTTCCCCCACCTTCCCTCTAGGAAGTGTGGTCCAGTGGTTAGGGTACCAGCCTAGAGATCTGGGTTCAATTCCCTACTCTGCTACTGACCTCCTGTGTAATCTTGGGCAAGTCATTAAGTCTCTCGCTGGCTCAGTTGGCCACCTATAACATGGAGGTAATAGCACTGCCTTACCTCACAGGGATTTTGTAAAAATAAATACATTAAAGCTTGTGATGTATTCCGATACTTTGGTGATGGAGGCTCTGAAAATATTTTAGATTTCTAGATAGATAAAAATGAGATTTTTAGAAAGGAAATACTGTGAACACAAAGTTTAGGGCTACAAGGGACCTCATTCCAAAGCCTGGGAGTTTAAACAGTTCTGATCGAGGAGTAAGTCTTTTCCCTGGGCAGAGAATATATCAATACTTTTATCCCTGGAAATCTCTGTAGCGGAATAAAAATTTATATTAAATTTTTCCTGCTGCTTTATGGACTCATTCTGCATTTGCACCTAAGCATCACTGGAGTTCTCTCTGCATCACCCATGTAAAGCATTGGACACCTCAAAACAGGTTAAAGGCCATGTGGGCTATCTCATATCCCATACTCTAATCTTTCTTCTGTGATGGAATTTGGGTACAAGAATCACTTCCCCGTGTCGTCTGTAAAGTAGGGATAATGATACTTGTCCATCTTTGTGCAGAGCTTTGTGATCTATGGATCAAAACTGCTATATAGGTGGTGCGAAGTATGACTCTTCAGTTATTTACCACAACGATAGCTTGGGAGGTTTTCAGGCAGTAGGGAATCAAAAATTAGAATTATACTATGGGTGAAATTCATCCCTGTGCAGTGGGCCAGCATTAGGGCTAAGCAACACTTATGTTCCAGTTAAGCCCTCAAAGTAGGGCTTACAGGGGACTTACCTTAAATTGTGCATAAAGGTGAATTTCATCCCCTATGCTTTTGGGGCCAGGGACTATGTCTTCCTTTGGGATTGCAAAGTACCTATTAGATTTTAAGCACTACTGCAATCTGAAGAATAATATTACTATACAATAATGGGCATCATTTTCCCTATAGGTGTGTTAACCATTCCTGTATTTATATAAGAGTATGGACCACAAGAAAAAGTTCATTTGAGAATCCTTGGTTAAGTTAAGCAATGTAAATGAATAATCATCATATACAGATTAACATATACAGTGTGTATGTATGTATGTACTGGCAACGCATTCTATCCATAGAGCAGGTGACAGTAATATAAAGGGGATATAATGTTATTTGTCTGAGCCTTTCAGACTGTGTAAGCATTTCTCTGGGGGAGTCCTTTGCTCTTTGCTATGGTTGATCAATCCAAGAAGGTTTATAAGTTTCTGCAAGAAGCCTACCGTGTAAAAAATTATTCATTGTTTCTCCGATTCAGAAATTCTGCATAGATCTTTCGAATGCTAAGAAACTGACTACCTGGAACATTACCTTTCAGTGACACAGAGTGATAACCAGTGGCATTTGGGAAATTAATCCTGTCTCATACAGAATAACAAGAAAATGTGTCTGATAAAGAATTTGAAACCTCAGACTTGAGAAGCTAGATTCTGTACTGAATCTAATAGGTTTCACCAAATAAATATATGCTGGGTCTTAGAGCTGTTCAATTTGCATAGCTTTGAAAATAGGTTGTGTGTGCCCAAGCCAAGACCCCTATCACACAGCTTTTAGGTGTATTGTTTCTTTGCATACGTAACACCCTAGCTAAATAGACTATGTCCCATTTTACTGGCTGGCTCACGTTGAGGATAGCCGCTTACCACGGTGGAGAGGGAAGTCATTAAAAATGTACATTCATTCTTCCCTGTCATTAAGTTTAAGGAATAAATAATAAGAAAACTTTTAAAATCAGCATTAATTGTGACTTTATTTTTTTCCCTTCTTCGTAATATAGAGCTCAGTTCTGGAAGATACTGAGTGCCCTCAGCTCCTGTTTAGGCCACGGGAAAGCCTGCTCTGCCTTTTTCTTGTACTCTACTCTCCCATTGGTGGATACAAAAAACTTTCATTGAAATCACTGACGTCTCCTGAGCTGGGAAAACCAGTCCATGAATACCCTCAGTTACTGATGCTGAGATTGTAAGCACAGGCATGAATCATCCTTTTGTTCTGTGTTTGTACAGCACCTGGGGGCCTGGTTACTTGAACTGTTCATATATGTGTGTATTAATATATATATGACTTAGCATTTCTTTAGCATTCAGGTGTATACAGAATTTCTGCATATGTGCACATATGACGTTTAACTTGACTGCGTCCCTTTAAAAGCAGTGCTGTAATATGTAGTGCAGTTGCCCTTTCAATAAGACTTGCACAGATTTTCTTTGTCTTTTAATTTCAATTTAGCGCTTACTAAATTGGCAACATTGGGAATATAGCTTATTGTGGTAAGTTGAATCTGGAAATAAATGGTATCCCTAGCCTAAAATAATTAATCTAAAATGCAGGGGCAGTCAGTTGTAAAATTGTGTCTAGAGTGGGTTAATCAAGTGTACCAAAGAACAAAGAGCAGCCCCAGAAAAATATTTTTACATCATTAGACTTTTTTCAGTCTACTTTCAGTGTGTTCATCTAACTACTTCAGGCTGATTATTCACTCATAGTGGCTTATTTTTAGACTGCCAAATATTGTGTTCTTCCTCCTGAATTTGTCTTAACAGGTTGCAAACACTTGCAGTTCTCAAGTTTAAAGATGTGTCATTTCACCCCCATGATGTTTCACTTCACAGACAGTTTGTGTATGTTTTCTGCCATGATTAGGAATTCTGGGCCAGCTTGCGATGGCCTTACTCACCCTGAGTAGTACCTCACTCCACAAGCAGTGCTATTGCCTTCACTAGGTACTTACTGTTCAGTATGAGAAAGGGTACCATAGTCTGGCCCACTGGGATTAGCAGGAGATACGCTCGTTCCCAGAGGTGAAAGTAAGCCGGTACGCCCCGGTACAGTGTACCGGCAAGAGCTGGTGCACCATACTGGGGCGGCCCGGCTTCCCCAGGCAGCAATTTAAAGGGCCTGGGGCTCCCAGCGGCAGCTGAAGCTCCAGACCCTTTAAATAGCTGCCGGAGCCCCGCTGCTGGAGGCCTGGGGTAGCAGCGGCGGGGCTCCAGGAGCTATTTAAAGGGCCCGGGGTTCCCACTGCCTCTACAGCCCAACCCTTTAAATAGCCGACGGAGCCCCGCCGCCGCTCCGATAGGCTCCAGCGGCTATTTAAAGGGCCCAGGGCAGTAGAGGCAGGGGAGCCCCGGGCCCTAAATAGCCCCCAGAGCCCTGCTGCCAGAGCCCTGGGGTAGCGGCGGCAGCCGGGGGCTCCGGCAGCGGTTTAAAGGGCCCGGGGCAGTTGCGGCAGCTGAGTCCTGGGCCCTTTAAACTGCTGCCGGAGCCCCCGGCTGCCACTGCTACCCTGGGGGGGAAGGGGGAGGGCACTTACCGGTGCAGGGCGGGCTGGGGCTGGCTCTGACCCCCCGCCAATCCCCACCCCTTCCAGGGGCCAGAGCTGGCCCCAACCCAGTCCTGTACAGGTAAGTCCCTATTTCTACTTTCACCCCTGCCAGTTCCCAAACATAGCCTGGAAAGATATAAGTAAAAGGTAACAAGGAAGCATCAAATATGGCTTTCCAATGTGTTGGGTGAAAGGGTTCTGTGTGTAAGGAGAGAGGATTTTAAACCATTGCGTAAATGTTGCCAGAAGTGCAACCAACACCGGGTGAAATTCACCCCTCTGTAAAGAGCCAGCATGAGCACTCCTTATTGAAAGTCAGTGTGCCTTAGGTCCCTAAATCACTTGAGTGTGAGCATGCAGGCTTCTCCCTAAAGCAGAGTGGCACAACTCCCCTCACCTCCCTGCAGGGTGGCTCTTTGAAGACTGACTGCTGAGAGACCCGGATGGCACACTTCCCTACAGAGCCTCCAAGCCTGCAAACAGGACCAGGAAAACCCCTGAGAATTTAAAGTGAGAGTTCATAATTTTAACCACATTTTTCAGTACAGTATAATTATCATTGATGATAGTTAAGGCTACGTTTTTGTCACAGTATTTTTAGTAAAAGTCATGGACAGGTCACCGGCAGTAAACAAAAATTCACAGCCCGTGACCTGTCCATGACTTGTACTATATACCCCTGACTAAATCTTGGGGGTGAGGGGGCAGCGTGGGGGCGCCACAGGTGCTGGGGGTGGAGTTGACAGGGATAGCAGGCTTCCTACCTGGCTCCACACCTCCCCGGAAGCGGCGACATCCCTCAGCTCCTAGGAAGAGGCGCGGCCATGCAGCTCTGCGCACTGCCTCCTCCCTGAGTGCCGGCTCCGCAGCTCCCATTGGCCAGAAACTGCAGACAATAGGAGATGCAGGGACGGTACCTGCAGGCAGAGGCTGTGTGCAGAGCTGCCTGGCCACGCCTCTGCCTAGGAGCTGAGCGAGGGGGACGTCGACACTTCTGGGGAGCCCCCTGAGATAAGCACCACCCAGAGCCTGCCTCACCACGACCCGTGCCCCTGCCCCCTTCCACACCCAAACTGCTGGGGGTGGGGGGCAGTGGCCCCAGTGGCTGGTGCAACAGTGGTCATGGAAAGTCACGGAATCTGTGATTTGCATGACCTCCATGACAAACGCACAGAAGATCAGGGCCCCATTGTGCTTGGTGTGGTGCACAAATGGATACAAAGACAATATCTGGCTTGGAGGGCTCGCAGATCCAGGGTACATACGGCAAAAAGAGCAGCCAGGAGACTGTGCTGGGAGAGGGACGAGGACGGGAGCTACTTTAGGAAAACGTAAGAATGATGCTAGAAAAAAAATCTGCCCCTCGGGTGTCAAAACCATTATAGCACCAGTTCCGTGCAATCTTGCTGGTATAAAACACATGTGGACAGAGGATTAACCTGCATAAATAAGGAGGAAAAAAACAAGCCATTGTAGGCTTGTTTTCTGCTGCCCTCTCCTGGCCCTTTAAAGGAGAGGACATTTTCATTGTCAGTGAATGTACTTCCATGTACAGAGAGAGATAAGTCACACATTACTCTAATCAAGTGCCACAATCTTAGACCCCTGAGCTGCTGAAACTAGTTCAATTTTTAACTAGTTTAGTTAGGCCCTGATTCAGGAACTTATTCTTTCTCAGAACAGCGCTTAAGCGGTGTGCTTAATTTTAAGCGCGTGCTTAAATGGTGCCCTGAATAGTCATAGACTTAAGCACATACTGAAGTGTTTTCCTGAATCGGGACTTTAATGCTTGCTGCTATGTCAGCGAGCATCACATCGACTTAAGAGACATGCCACCAGGATTTAAAGTATCTGAATGCCTCGAGTGAAAAACAGCAGCCTGTCTGGACCTTTCTGGGGGAAGTAGGTGCTTGTCGTTTTCCAAACAGCTCCTGGACTGATAGGTTTCTGATGCCACAGTGCAATGCTTGCACTAAAAGAGTTTATTGCATGAGTAATGGAGGAGAAGTAGGAAACCTGACAGAGTGAGGGGTGCAATGCCATTGCCAGAAACATGTCCTCCCTGCAGAATTATTTATGGGAATTAAATAACAGTGAATGCTTTGTACCCTTCAGTAAGCTGAGTACAGCAGCAAATAGGATTTCAGTGATCCCTGGATGATTTTTCTGTATGCACGTTAAACGTGGGATGCTGAACTAATTAGTACCACTCCTTTGCTGTGCATGGAGAGCAGAGTTCTGGCAGAATCCACTGCAGCTGGCATCAAGGTAGGTGTCTGGGGTTTCTGCTTTGCAGGGAGCGTGAGTTCCAAATGAGCATGTATTAACAGAGCAGGGCAGGAAATGGGGGGTTACAGAGAAGAGAGAGGGAGCTAGAAGCAGAGGTGTGCAAAACTGGTGAAATGTCACAGCGAAAAGTGTTTGCCGTTTCGTTCCAGTTGATTTCATACTCCTCAAATGCCATTTGACGACACTGGTATTTTCACGTTGAAAACACACACATAAAAAAAGTCAAATTCTGAAGCTCCGATTTTGAAGCTGCCTTTCACATGAACTAGGCCAGGGGTGGGCAAACTATGGCCCATGTTCTGTGTCAAGCCTGTCAGACCTTTTAATGCGGCCCCCGAGTGCCATCCGAGGAGTGGGGTTACGGGCTTTCCCCATTCCGCACGTGTCATGGCTCTGCGTGGCTCCCGGAAGCAGTGGCATGTCCCCCCTCCAGCTCTTATGCGTAGGGGCAGCCAGAGGGCTCTGCGCCCTGTGCTGCCCCAGCAGCTCCCATTGGCCAGGAACTGCAGTCAATGGGAGCTGCAGGGGCGGGACCTATGGATGGGACAGCATCCAGAGCTGCCTCGCCGGTACCGCACCTCCACGTAGGAGCCAGAGGGGAGACAAGCTGCTGCTTCCGGGAGCTGCTTGAGGTAAGCGCCGCCCGGAGCCTGCACCCCTGCCCCAGCCCTGATCCCCCTCCCGCCCTCCAAACCCCTCAGTCCCAGCCCAGAGCACCCTCCTGCACCCCAAACCCCTTATCCCCAGCCCCACTCCAGAGCCTGCACCCCCAGCCGGCGCCCTCACCCCCTCCCACACCCCAACCCCCAATTTCATGAACATTCATGGCCCGCCGTACAATTTCCATACCCAGATGTGGCCACTGGGCCAAAAAGTTTGCCCACCCCGGACTAGGCCCATTTGTGCTCAGAAATAGGCTTAACCCCTAGTGGGCTAAGGGGGCCATTTTTTTCAATAAAATGGACACAGAAAATGCTTAATATTTCTAATAGTTTCACCCTTTCATTGCAAACATTTCATATACCCAGAACTTGTGAACTGCATGCCAACCATAGGTCTAATTCATCCCTGCAATACTCCAATTTTAATTAAACTAGTGGTTATACCAGCATAAAACTGGAGCGTCTGAGTGGTGAATCAAGCTTCATGAGTGCCAAACAAAGAGTCAACTATACACTGTGACAACTACCCAAATTCCCATACTCCTTTGTAGCAGTACGGGGAAGCACAGACCTCCACCCTGTCTCTGCATTGTGCAGATAATGAAAAAATAATTACTGAGGGCCAAATCTGGCTTACCTTGCACAGGTACAGTAGTCCCCATGAAATCTATTTGAGTAATGGGAGTAGGGTTTGTCTCTATATTGTCACCACAAGACTGTGTTTCCAGGAATTCTGTCACCTCAGCAGCAGGTGATCAGTTTGCAAAGATTAATATCCTAAAAGGTTCCCTTCCTGGGAAATTGAACTTGGTTCCTGACCAAGATTTTGGAACAACTGAAGCAGAGGTCCCAGCCAAGGAAGAAATTGGAAGCCAATAGTTTCAAAAGTATGCCTGCAGTTTTCTGCACGTACAGGAGTGCAGCTTTGTGTAGGAAGGCTATCTTTGTGTATGGAAAACAGAAGGCAGAGGACTCACTACCCGGATTCATGTGCATAAATACAATTCACAGATTTTATGCACAAAAACCTGTAGGTACAATTTTTAAATCATGGGTTGAAGTCCATTTGAAAACTGAAGCATGGGTTCATTGTGGACCTCCTCTATAATGGATATGTTCAGTTAGAACTGCAAGTGTTACAATATGGGCCAGATTCTTAGCTGGTGTAAATTGGCCTAATGGACTTTAGCAGAGCTACATTGCTTTGCAACCATGGAGAGTCTGGCCCTCTCTCTTTTAATATTGTAACCAAGTTATGGTCAGCGAGGACTTTACAACTGACACTATGCTGTATACCAGGCCTACTCTCAGCTTCCATATACAGGTACTTTAAACACACAGACAGGGGCTACTTGAGCTAAAAGCGAATCTTGGTTAGCAATAGAGGTCCTATGAAATAGAGCTGAGCAGTTCTCATTCCATCCAACAGAGGACAGTGGTACAGATGCTGCACACGAACCAGCTCATTACACTATAGTCAGGTTTAGTATCAGAGTCATCCAAATATGTACATTTATCTTCAGGTGGTTTCCATGGCAAATATTCCTTATTTTATTTTTGTCATTTCATGAAAAGTTTGAGCATTGAAAATGAATACAGTAAGATAAATTATTTATGGGTAGTTTATTTTCAACACAATACTTGATGTAGCATAAAATGTTAAGGGGTCTTTGGGTTTGGGTTAATTTACATAACAAACTACTATCTTTGACTATTGAACAAATTGCTGTCTTTCTAGTGCAATAAATAAATGAAAGTCACCCCCAAATTGTTTAAACGTGTTAGTAAACATCTGCTGATTACTAAAAGATACCAGAAATACTATAGTTTTTAGTTTTAAAACACAAATATTTTAACATGAAATCATTTACTAAGAATAAATTAAAAGTATGCTTGAAGCATGAACCACTTAAACCTTCTGTTGCCATCTATTAATGAAGCCCCTGTTTGTATCTGGATTTTTCCTCTTCATTCTTTTCTTGAATGTTGCTCTCAGGGATTCTCAGTTCCTTTTACTCTTTTTGGCTTATGCCAGCATCCCGCTCACGGTCTTTCTGAAGATGTACTTTTCCTTTTCCATCTATCTACGCCTATCAGCAGGCTTTGACCTGAACGCAATATGCTTTTCACACGACCTAGATGAAAGGACATAGAGCTGTGAGAGAACCTTTTAAAAATATATGGGAAATAAACTTTCTCAGATACATGGGGCTGATGTGATCTGTGTTAGCTCCCTTAAAGTCAACGGAGGAGTGACAACTTATGTGAACTGAGGATCTGCCCCCGTAGTTCTAGGAACACATGTAATCATGAGAGGCCTATATATCAATCTTAATGTTGTTGATATAGTTGCTTGCATAGATTGGCAAGAAAGTAAATGGGACCTTGGGAAGTCTATCTTCTGTAACTTATCAGCTAGTTGCACTCATCATTTGGGACAAAAGCCGACACTAAATTTTTCATTGAAAAATGCCAAGTCATCCACCCCCAAACTTTCCACAGCAAAGGGTCAGTTTCAGCAAATTTATTGACTTGCAATTTTTATTTAAATAACATTTCTAAATTGTCGAAACATCCTGTTTTGATATTTTTGAAACCAAACACTCAGTTTTCCAGTTCAGAATTACTTTGTTGTGAAACTTTGAGCTAATTAGAATACTGTTAACCAAAAAAAAAAAAAAAAAAAAGGGTTGAAATGGAAACAAAATGTTTTCATTGACCTGCACTACATTTTTCAGTTTGTGAAAATGTGCCAAATTTTGACTTTGTCCAGTTAAGAATGTGAGGAGGGAAATCTGAAATCTTGAATTTTTTTGGAAAAAACATTTCTCACCCAGCTCTGTTCAGGACCCAGTTTTCCACCTTTAGTCATGCGGAGTACTACCTTATTCCTTGAGTTGTTTCAGTAAAATCATTAGTGCTGCTTGCATTGTAAGGTACTTCTCAGCGTGAATAATGGAGGCAAAATCAGGCCCTTAGAGACAAAGGAGAAGATCTTCAGCTTAGGTAAATTGTCACAGATCTATTGGCTTTAATGGAACTATGACCATTTAAACCAGCTGAGGATCAGCCCTGAAAGAGAGACAGAACTAGGACAAATGGCATTCTGTTCCAACTACATCTTCCATCTTGGTCCAGATTTTGCTACCCTTACAATGAATTGCTCTTTCCTCTGTAAGAAGCCCCACTGAAACGAAAAGCACTATTCATTGTGCTGATTAAACGTGTGCTTTAAGTGCTTTGATGGAATCAGGGTCTGACTGCTTGGCACCTTGCAAGGTCAAACCATGGAGAGAAACCACCATGAGTCTGTATGTACATGCATGCAAATTGTGGGACATATAGATTGACAGGGTACCAATTAGTAGAGCTGGTTAGAAATTTTCTGTTGACATGATTTTCTGACAGAAAACTAACTTTCTGCAAAACTGAAATTTTCCCATGATTTTGCTGAAGAAATTTTTGATTTTTTTTTTCTATTAGAAAATTGGTCTCAGCTCCCTAGCTCCCCCACTGCTTGGCAGCCCAGCTGGCAGACTGCTGGGGAGGCTGGGTGGATTGTCCCAGAGCCAGGGCTTCCTGGCTCCTCACTTCTTGGCAGCCTGCATGCCCTGGAAAACCCACTCCATCTCCCCATCTGATGGGCTGAGAGAGCTCTGGGCAGCTCAGGAAGCCTCGGAAGTGTTTTAAAATAATCTAAACAAAACGTTTCAATTTTTTGTAATGAAATCTCAGAATTCCCATTCCATGGGGAATTTCAACATTTAATTTTTTTCATTCTGATTCTGAATAATTAGTTTGTTTTTGTTGAAATTTTGGAATGTCCCAGGGAACAGGAATTCCTGTGTCTAACCAGTTTCACCAGTTAGTGAGTTTGTACTAAAGGTAGCCCACAGTGAGACTCATTCAAAATCCTTCCTTGGGGAAATAATCATACTTAGGTAAAAGTGTAGCTCCTTTGGGGTTTTTGGTGCCAATATAACACCAAGTTCTACCTTGTACTATTTATCTAGTTTCTTTGTCCCTCTTTATGTAGCTGTTTAAAGAATATAAGTGTATAGGGATGCTCCAACTACACTTTTAAAAATTAAATACATAAGGAACAGTGAAAGCAGAAGGTGGGTCACAGAGAAAAACATTTTAACATGGATTTATTTTGATGCATAAAAAGTTCATGCTCTCCCTAGGGAAGTGGAATGAAAGCTCAGGCTTCTGAAGAATTAAATCTGTTTACTGTGTACTTCTGTTGCCCATATTATATGTTTTTTAATATTATCCACAATATTAAAGCATAAAATATCCATGCAGGGCCAACAACTTGATATTATTCATTTCAGTTTAATGCCCTGGAAATTTTATTGCATGCCTCCATATATTTTTCTATTTGTTTATGCCAAAAAAGTAAATGCTTAAATAATAATATATTTGCCCTGCGTCCATTTTTTAGTGCAGTTTATTGCTTCTGCAATGAAATATTCAGTATAGGATTCATTTTTATGTGTTATGAGGTGTATTTACACATATCAGCTTCAATTTGCAGGCTTCAGTTAAAAATCCTATTTTGCCACATTTCATTATGCTCTCCAAACTGGAAATACACACCTGGAGGTTTTGATAAATAAGAAAGGGGGGGCTTTATATATATTTTCACCATGTATGAATGATCAAGAAAAAAGTCAGTTAACTAAGTCCGATTTGTGTTTAATATATACATATAGAGAGAGAAGGGGAAAAAAGAAATATCCTCTGGGGACAGACTTTCAAAATTCATCAGCAATATTTGGAAAGATCTTTTAGTTGAAAATGACGACAGTTTCTGAATATCAGTTACCTTGGTCTCTGAGGTTTACTGAGTAAGATGATGGTTTCTCAATATTAAGTTGTTGCTGCCTCTTAGTGACCCAGTTTGAACAAGCTTTGTTTCCTTCATCATGTAAAATAGCTGTAACTTTCATTTTGGGGATTCCTCCTAACCATTAGTTAGATTGTGACTTCAAAACTGTGCAGTCTCTGTGATGTGAACTTCTCTTCAACTTCAGTCAACACACCTAACTGAGAAATAGTCAAGTGCGTGGGATTTAGTGCACTACCCATCTGTTTTCCAAAGGCACTAGAATATGGTGATTCAGACCATTTGTTTCATCCACTCTGCCCCTCTGCTAACCACTTATGTAACCAATATCTGATGGAGAATCTTTGGCCTACTTGACAAGCACCTGGCTAGACTAGACTTTGGTCTACTTGGCATGTAAGGCAATATAAATAAGCAAGCCCAGTGGCCAATTACTCAAACATCCCTTTCCGAAAGGTGTCCTTTTTTGGACAAGAGATGCTATTAACACTCGCTATAAGTAAGAGGAACAGACGACTTTGGTCCCTAATGTAGGCATCGCGATTACTCACTGAAATTGAGGTTTCTGCACTGGTACCTCCGAATGGCAGAAAGCGGAGATACAGAATACCTAGCTGATTACAGTTAGTGTTATAAAGAAAGACAAAACTCTGTTCATTGAGGCTTGAGGAATTCTAAGAACCAGATGAAAAAAGCAGAGGAAATTGCATGGCTTTTGAAATGACCATTTAGAGCACACTTGACTGAAAGTAAAGCTTCTAGTCCAATAAAACAGTGAACCTTTATATTAATGTTGTTTTTTCCCCAGATTAAAGACCAGAGTATTTTGCAAAAAATATCATCAATTCTTCTCTGCTGCTAGTCCCTTTGCATTATCCCCTAGCAGCACAGCTAGGCTTTTCATTCAAAAGTCTGATTCATCATAGGTAGATTGCTATGGCAGTGGTATTCGGTTATTAGGATTTCTTGTCTGTTGCAGATGTGCTTTTTATTATTCCAGAGATGGTGCTTTTGCAAGTGGTTTGAGCAGCTAGCTTGGCGTTTATTTAATGACTGAAGAACGAACTTTTTGGCTGGGTACTGGCAACTGTGATGCTTCCCTCCCCCTTTTAGTTTCTTCATACTTCCTAAATAACGTGGTCCAGCTTTTTAAAGGAACATCCCTGAAAATGTAAAAGGCACATGCAATTGTGTGCCTGAGGTGTGCACATTAATTATTGCTTGCCCAAATCCGGTAATGGCACATGTAAATTAGCCTAATTATTTATCTGCATGCACAAGTGATGTAATATGTACAAACTGGGTGTGCAGTGACACATTTAGTTGGTTTAATAACCTGGCTTTCTATCCTTAATGCTCCTGACAACGTCTACATTTGATGTTTTCATCTTGATTTTCAAATACTACACACTATGCTATTTTGCAGTATTGCTTTATGCTGTTGGATGTCTACTTCAGGGGCTGATGGGTACCAAGATTCATGGCTGCTCAAAGTTGTGCCAACTTGTAACAGCTCCTAAAGGGCCAGTTAGACAACTAAAGATTGGGCAAATCCAGTGGTTCCTCAACCATACTCGCTTTTTTCCACATACCATGTTTCTTAAACTGGAGATTGATAGGCATATATGCTTAGGGGCTTACACAGGCGCTGAGTACCCCCCTCACCAAAGGAAACTTCAGGAGTACAGGTCTACTGGAGCAGACAAAGTGGTCAAAAAATGGAGACTCTGATATGGCCAATGGTTCATAAAGCATTGAGTAAGAAAGTCTCTATTAGGACTGGTTGAAAAATTTCCATCGAAATGGAGTTTCAGTGGGAAATTTGGGTTTTTGATAAAATGAAATCTCTCATGAGAGGTGTCTGCTTTCTGTGGAAATTTGGGGGGGGGTGTTAGACTAAATATTTCAGCCAAAAACTGAAAGATTTGGATCAAAAACAGAGTTCTCAGCCAAAATCTTTTTTTTTTTTTAATTATTGAAAATGTGAAAGTTTCTACAAGGAGAACACATTTCAGATCAGTTCTAGCTGTTACATAAAAATAGGGGTTTGCCATCTATCTTCACTTTAAGAGTTAGTGTGAAAGGTAGAGGCTCCCCTGCTGTTCACACAGGTCCTCTGAATCAATTATGTTAATCATTATCAGCACTATAATAGCATCTAGAGGCCATCATTGAGATTGGCATCCCACAGTGCTAAGCAACATACAAATACTGGAGAGAGTCCCTGTTCCCAAAATTGCTTACACTCTAAGGGTATGTCTACACTGGGGGAAATAAAGGTCCACAGCAGCGAGTCTCAGAGCCCAGGTCAACTGACTTGGGCTCATGCGATGGGGATAAAAATAGCCGTGTGGACATGCCCACTCGGGCTGAAGCCTGGGCTCTGAAACCTGGTAGTGCAGAAGAGTCTTCGAACCTGGACTTCAGCCAGGGCAGGGACATCTACACTGCTATTTTTAACCAGGTACTGCAAGCCCAAGTCAGTTGACCCAGGGTGTGAGAGTTGCTGCTGCAGGGTTTTTTGTTTTTTTCAGTGGAGTCATGCCCTAAATCAGGGGTGGCCAACCTGAGCAGGAGCCAGAATTTACCAATGTACATTGCCAAAGAGCCACAGTAATACATCAGCAACCCCCCCCCACCCCCATCAGCTCCCACCCACCGGCAGCCTTGCTAAACAGCGCCTCCCCCTCCCTCCCGATCAGCTGTTTCATGGCATGCAGGAGGCTCTGGGCAGGAGGGAGAGGTGTGAGGGCACTGCAGACTCAGGGGAGGGGGCGGGAAGGGGTGGAGTGGGGGCAGAGCAGTGAGCACCCCCGGCACATTGGAAAGTTGGCGCCTGTAGCTCCAGCCCCGGAGTCGGTGCCTATACAAGGAGCCGCATATTAACTTCTGAAGAGCCATGTGTGGCTCTGGAGCCACAGGTTGGCCACCCCTGCCCTCGACAGACAAGACAGACAAAGAGTGGGAGAGGAAATCAAGATGCAAAATGACTTGCTCAAGCTCACCTAGCAGAACCAGGAACAGAATCCAGTGCTCTATTCACTAGATCACACTGCCCCCCTATGGTAGGGGCGTATATTAGCCATGTCAAAGTTGTGCCTTTGCCAGTCAGCTGGATCTCTCCACTTTGCAAAGCAACACAGGGTTTTTAAAGCAATCAGATACAAACCTAAATGCTAGAGAAATAAGCTTTGAGGTTTTTTAAAGAGAAATGTAATTGCTCTTTGGAAAGAAAAGATGCAGACAAATTCCAGAAGCGCTAAATATAATTGAGGTTTCGTATGTAAGCCATCACTCATATAACCGCAGTAAACCAAGGGAAACATGACAAACTGACAGGGGCCAAGAGACTTTTGATCTGAGGGTTTAATGGTGATCAAAATGAACGGCACCTAAATTTTCTTGTTTCTCTTTTAAACAAAAGAAGCATATGGCAGTGCTTAGCTGCTATATTGAGAATAGGACTTGGGTGGAATGATTGCGAGAAACTAATGATTTGTAGATCAGTTAACAGTAATGTTTCAAGCAGTTCTACACCATTACTTTCAACAGAATAAAGCAAAAGGCATCTGGAGTTACCAGCAATATGGAGTGTGCCTCATCTCTTTAACAAACGCAAAGCAAAAAGTGGGAGCAGTGTCAGATGACTGATGTTTTGATTTTTGAAATGGACCTGATTGTGCATATGCGCTCTCTCTCTCACTGTGTGTGTGTGTCTGTGTGTGTGTAATAATATACTGTGACAAAGTTCCTCCTCTATCTTGGTTGGTCCTGCGCTTATTGGTGGATTTTCTTGCCTCAGAGATTCACCATGTGGGTTGGGGAACAGCCCAGAGACCTTCCCCTCTGGAAGAACTCACAGTCCAGGTCAATTGGGAGGTTTGGGGGGAACCTGGGCCCACCCTCTACTCCGGGTTCCAGCCCAGGGCCCTGTGGACTGCAGCTGTCTATAGTGCCTCCTGTAACAGCTGCATGACAGCTACAACTCCCTGGGCTACTTCCCCATGGCCTCCTCCAAACACCTTCCTTATTCTCACCACAGGACCTGCCTCCTGGTGTCTGATAACACTTGTGCTCCTCGGTCCTCCAGCAGCACACCCTCTCACTCCTTGCACCTCTTGCTCCCAGCTCCTCACACCACAAACTGAAGTGAGCTCCTTTTTAAAACCCAGGTGCCCTGATTAGCCTGCCTTAATTGATTCTAGCAGCTTCTTCTTAATTGGCTCCAGGTGTCCTAATTAGCCTGCCTGCCTTAACTGGTTCTAGCAGGTTCCTGATTACTCTAGTACAGCCCCTGCTCTGGTCACTCAGGGAACAGAAAACTACTCATCCAGTGGCCAGTATATTTGCCCTCTACCAGACTCCTGTACCCCACTGGTCTGGGTCTGTCACAATACATTGTACATTTTCCCCTGGTAGAATAACAGCTGACCATATCGCTGCTTTAGGCACCAACAGCTGTCAGTACATTTTCTTTTTTAAAATTAAGAAGGAATAATGATGCTCCTGAAATCCATTTTTTGGGAGGGGGGTGGATGGAGATGGTTTAGCTGCATTCAGTTCAGTGGCCAGGCTGAAAGTGTGTTTCAATGGAGTCCAGCTAACACCCAACAAACAATACAACACTTTCTCTACCTCAATTCAGCACCACCAAGTTCAGCAACCTAGCTATAGTACTTTCTATGGCCCCCCATCACTGTTCTATCTGAGTGCCTCACAATCAGGGTGTTATCTTCACAACACCTTGGTGAGGCAGGGCAGTGCTATTACCCTCACTTGCAGATGGGGAGGCTTAGAGAGGCTAAGTGACTTGCCCAAGGTTCACACTACACATCTGTGACAGGGTGAAGACTTGAACCCAGTTTCCCAAGACCTAGGCTAATGCCCTAACCACGGGACCATCCTTCCCTATATTCTGAAACTCCATATGCTAGAAAATCTGGAAATGAATAGGCAAATGATCCAATCATTTCCCTAGCATTGTGTAATCCTTTATCATTTAGTATCGCGCCCCCACCTCCAATTTACACTGCCCACCCACATTTAACATTGCTTCCCAGGAATATTTGCAACAAAAATATATAAAGGTCAAAATAATAATTTCCTCTGCAATGATAAAAAGTGAAGGTGGAATCATGAGAGCCTTTACAGCACGAGCAGGAAGATTCAACTCAAAGAATTTCTCAAACCAGTAGCCTTACCTGTTAGGCTTTTGGGAAAGAAAAAAAGGTAGGCCTGTGGGAAGGAAGGGAACATACCATGAACATATTGACACCTTATGCATATTATCTTCACTTTACACACTGTGAATAGACCCATTGACATCAATGCTTAGAGTTAGGTATGTGCCTAAGTGCTTTGCTTTTCTACACCATGGGCCGTAAAGAGTTCATTTTAGCTCTAGAGATATTACGGCTCTATCAGAACTCCCCAGTTGAAGTACGTGAACCTGGAATGTCTTTAGAGCTAGAATAAACTTTTTAACAGCACCCACTGTACCTACTGATAGCCATTTATGTAGACTCCCAGAAACTCAACTGCTAACTAGACTCATAAATTATTAGGTCATTGGAAAGTTCACAGGCATCGTTTTCTCATGTTGGCAATCTGGGAGAAAGAGTCACTGACGAGGCCAGTTCTGAATTCTAATCTTTGGGGGTATGAGATGACTTCAAGCATGTTGTGTCCAGTCTCTATCTCCACAGGGGAATGGGTGGAGAAGAGAGCAGTACAGATTGCTAAGAGAATTCTCCAACAAAAAGATCCCACATTTGCTGTCTAGCCCTGCAGAACTAAGACCAGAGAAAGCTCAGCTCAACCCAGCTCTAGACAGCGCTGTTGGCCTTTTAGAAGTAAAACTTTTTCCTCAAGTAGCCATGCTTGGCGATTTGTGAAGATGAAATATCTGCTCTTTCTTTAATCTAAACAAGGAAGTAAGGCAAGATGTAAGGCTGGGTGAGGTGAATCTAAGCAGAAGTTTTGCAGTCAAGCAGAAAGAGACAGAGAAAGAGTAGCTGTGGGAACAACACCGTTTGCCTTATTCTAATATGGTTCTTTGTTCAGTGTTAAAGGAAGCAACATTCTCTTTAATACTTTACCATTGCATGTTGGGGCTTTAATTTTTTCCTTCATTTTTTTTTTAAATACATATTGTGTGTATGTAAGAATATTGTAGGTGGGGCTGGTAGCACCACCTTTTATTAAAGTTTGCCATTTAAGATGTTGTTTTCAGCTGCTTATAACTTTGCAATCTTTAAGCATTTGGGTTGAAATTTTCCATGCTAGGTCTCTGGCTCAAGTGTGGTTTTTCCAGAGCCTGGAATGGAAACCAAGATTATCCAAGTCTCACCATTCCTCTGCTTTCAGCAAATGTCTGGGAAACCCACTGGCAAAGTATCTCCTCCCCCTCTAGTGCTGTTCTGCACTGAGGATACACTTGTCACTAAGGGAGCACCACCTATTCCCCCCCCCCAAAAAAAAATCAGTCAAAAAGGTTCAGCCATTTCCAAGCTGGAGGCTAGGGGAAAATACACCGTTTAACCCATGTTACATTCTGGTGACCTTTTCTTTGAGACGTTCTAGTGCCAAAGAACAGAGATGCAGGGATATAACATTTGGCAGGAGGTGGCTTTTTGTCTCAGGGATGTGCCTTTTTCCATCACTGTGAAAATATGCCCAAATTCAGTCAAATGTTAAGCCTTTGACAAATCACTGTTCAAATGGGGCTGAAGAGGACCAAGGAGGACTTCTTCTGCAATTGCAGTTCCTGACTGGGCTAGTTCTGCATCCAGGCACCGGAACTGAGACCAGGGAGCTTTGATGCAGAGACCTGGGAAGGGCTGGGCAAAGAAATTGGAAAAGGATCCAGGGGAAGGGAGCACACTGGGATTGGACAAGAAGCCTGGGCAGAGACAGGGAACCTGGGATTGGGAGCAAGTGGAGATGGGATCTAAAGGTATCTCCCATCTCCACTTGCATTATAATGTTCTTATGTTAAAGAACATTATTAAGGTTGCAAAATCAAGCACGCAGAAGTTAGGAAATGCCAGAATTAAGGTTGCCCATCACCGTGCAACCTTAATTCAGTCCTCTTTTCTGTAAGCATTATTATACTGTTTCTAATTACATGATTAGAGTGGTATAGGGTGACAGGAAGCTAGTGTGGGTGGAGAGAGAGGTTGCACAAGGAGACAGGAGGAGAACTGGGAATGGCTGAGCAAGGAGACTGGAGACTAGGAGCTGGGGCAAGAAGACTGTGACTGGAAGTTGTGGAGGGGAGACTAGGACTGACTGGGCAACAAGATGGAGACTGAGATGAGAAGCCTGAGGAATGGAGAGTGGGATTGGTTAGATGAGTGGGAAGACATCGGAAGAGTAGGACAGCTTAGAGGGGAAGGGTCACGGTTAGGGAAAATGGGCAGATGAGTCTCTGCCCCTAGAGCACTCTCCCCTCCAGAGCCTGGAATGGAAACCAAGATTATCCAAGTCTCACCATTCCTCTGCTTTCAGCAAATGTCTGGGAAACCCACTGGCAAAGTATCTCCTCCCCCTCTAGTGCTGTTCTGCACTGAGGATACACTTGTCACTAAGGGAGCACCACCTATTCTTTGCACTGAATGAGGCAGAGGCCCTGTGGGGAAAAACAAGATGTGATCATGTAATTAGAAACAGTATAATAATGCTTACAGAAAAGAGGACTGAATTAAGGTTGCACGGTGATGGGCAACCTTAATTCTGGCATTTCCTAACTTCTGAGTGCTTGATTTTGCAACCTTAATAATGTTCTTTAACACAAGTTCATGGATATTACAGATATAATGGGGAAAATAGGTCAAATTTGCCAACCTTGTCAGTTTTCCTTTAAATAGGAGAAGATTTCATTTAAGACAAGAGACTCTCTCTAGCTAACTCTTCCTCTCCCTGAAATCTGAAATACCTTTAACCTTGGCCTTAACTAATTATATCTATTAATTTCTGAGCTCTTTTCATATTATAACTTCTTCCCATTTTTAATATCGCAACTGCATCATCTCTTAAAAAAAAACCTGAATAATATTGCTTTGAAGTATAATCTATATCTGATCCGCTCTGTGGGTGAGAGCTTCATAGCAGCATGGGGAACTGAGAAACATTCATAGATGGTATATGTCTCCATGCCCTGGTATGCTTTGAAAATCTCAACCTATTTGATTATGAAGGCAACCAAAGACTCCAGTACTCTGAAAAGATGAACTGTGGACTGCAGAGGCAGCAGAAGTAAAGGCTTAAAAGACATCACATAAAAATAAACGTAAGGCTTTATAGTACTTAACAGAACTTTACAATGTCAAGATTTTGTTCAATAAACATGTTGCAGACATTTGGGGAAAATGCAGTGGACAATGTCAACTCTCCAGAGTATCTGGAAGGGATGGAGTTAAAACAGTAAATGTCTTCACAGGTGTTTGCTCTCACTGTAGAGAGCTCCATTGTGTCTGTGCTTAGCTGAGACCAGTTGCCTTGTTTTGCAGAGCAAATGGACTATAAAAAGGGAGAAGCTGCGGTAAAGCACTCTTTGACAGTTAGGTGCGAGTGCTGAATGAACACATTTTCTAAGAGAAGAAAGAGAAATGCTTTAGTGTAATTGGAGGAGAGTGGGTTAGAGCTGGTGGGGTTTAAAATATCCCAGAAAACTGGAGTCCCCGTGAGCTGAAATCCCAGAATGTTTCATTGTCCTCCATTGTAGAGCTTGGTATTATTACAAGCTGTCCTGGCTGAATCTTATTAATGTGTGGGTTAGCTGTGAAGTTAGTCAGAGGTACAGCTTTTTCAGTGATCTTTGAAGCTACAGGCAGGAGTAGATGAGTTGTAATTACCTGAATCTATTGTTAAGCCACCTTCAACTATGAGTGTAATTCTAGAATTCCTCTGCTGGAGAACAAGACCACTGGTGGGGCGATAGGGTTATGTATGAGATTTGTGTGGAAATGAGATTATAAAGACAGCAGTAAATTTTTGCAATTTGCATCAATTCAATTAAGTCCAATGTCATGTCATGGTGAAAAAAAAATTACAAGCTGCTGAGACATTAAACCAGAGGCTGTAGCTAGCAGAAGCTACTTATTTCATCATTCACCAGCTGCAGAATTGTGCTGTAAAATCAGGTGTGGACCATGATGAGGCAGGGGTGCTTAACAATTTGTATAGTGGGGGAGAGGGGTCCTGAGAGTCATTGAACCGAACTGTAAATCCTGTATATGATGGAAACCACTTCAAGGCAGGGGAGTGCAAGCACCTATCTGGTGGGGAAGGGAATTTCATCATTTCAAGGGATGATCTATTGGAGTTAATGACAAAGCTCCCACTGGGAGCAGAATGGGATAATACATGTCCCATAACTGCAAAAGCCAGTGTCTCATGACTGCATGAATCTAAATAAACCCAGTCTTCTGGCTCAATGGCATGATATGTAGGAAGGGGAAGAATCTCCATGAATAGGACTTTCTTTAATCATCCACACACTATTTTGTACACTTGATATCACACACCTTCCCCCACACACACACACACAAGGGTTCAACAAAATATCAAATGTCATTTAAACATTGCTAGAGGAGTGAAAGGTCTCATGCCTTGGAACTGACCAAAGATCATGCAGAAGAGGAGTTACATTATAACAGAATAAACAAAAGTAGCACATTGTGACCTGATGACTGATCCCTGAGTACTTCCCTGCAAAGGGGGGCATAAAAGAAAGTGAAAGAACTTGCTGTTAGCAGCACAATGATGTGCTAGGAGCCCTGTGTTGAAATTCTACTACCAAACCGGAGGAAAGATTGAGATGATTTCCCTCGATCTGAGGCAGTTCGGCCTATCTTTACCTGCCAGAAATGACTCACCCTTGAGGCTCTTAAACTTTTTTTTTAAAGAGCAAATTGCCTATTTAATGGAATAAATTACACTAAACAGCAAGGAATTTTCCCAAGAAAGTATTCCTCTATTGCACAAGTTGAAGGACTGTGCCATACTAGCAATATATTGAAGATGTTTGCCAGGAACAAGAAATAAACAGTTCTAATGAAATGGGATATATATAAACTTCTTTTCCAAGTGACTATCTTTCCTTCCCGAGTTATGTGGCCTAGTTTTATTAAATAGGTAAACAGGGCACATAGTCTTGCTACATGGGAGCTACCGGCTTGGGAGAAACATTTTTATGGGATCCCTTTGTGAAAATACTGGCAGTATGTCTCTGTAATAGCAAGGTGTGTAATGGTTTTGGCATGAAAATTGTCATCTGCCATTGAAACTTTGGGATGTGTTTGGGACAGCCAGACTTAGGGAAGATTTGTCACTTCTGTTTTGTCCAAGTTATTTCCAAACACCAAACACATTATCACAAAGGCAAGCCGGCTTACCCCTCCCACATGTGTGTACAAGGCCTGAAATGCAAAGGAGCGGTCATAGACTGGCCATGCTATGAGAATCCAGACCTGTGTGCTTCAGAACACTAGACTATGCCTTCTGGCAGTTCTTAGGAGGGATTAGGGCATGACTAATACATCAGTGAACCATATGGCTGCTGACCAAGACCACATATAGGGAGTGCTGCAGAAGCAGCTGTTTGGTACCCTGGACTGAAGTTAAGGAAGGGAAACTTCCAGCCTTCCCCCCACGTCACCCCCCAATAATTCCCATGTGGGTCTCCTACATCAAGTCTGTTTAACTTGGGCTTTTGCAAAGAACACAAATTTGTCTCTTAGGTTAAATAATAATAGATGGGGAGAATCCACTAATGGCTAATCCACCCAGTTACTGTCAGCTGGTGATCCCATATAGTCACAGGCCTCATTTCACCATGAAGGAAACTGAGCCCCTGCTCATAGACTCACCTCCCATATGGATAAGCTGATAAAAAAGACTTGACTAGCATTATACAAAATAGAGGTGGTATTTTAAGTGCCAATTGCTACTGACAGCAAAAACCTCTTTGCCCGTTTAACCAATCCTAGTATTAGAAGAAGTACTACATCTGTATATAATGATAGTGTCCAGATTGGGGGTGCTGTTGTACTGGGTTCTGTACAAACATAGATAAGAGACAATACCTGCCCTGAAGGGCTTACAGTCTAAAGATACAAACAAAGGGTAGGGATGGGGATATGTCCACAGTCAAAGGAATATGGTGCAGAATTTGCACAGATCCTATAGTAAAATATCTAGAAATCCTAGAAAGCGGGGAGAAGGAATATAAGGATTGCTCTTTTAAGTTTGTAAAATTTAACAATCCTGTTCAATAGCTTATAATATATTGGCCCCCTTTTCACTCAATTGTCACTCAAAGCTATTCTATAGGGATAGATGCTGTTCCGCAAGGATTTTTCTTTAAGTTCCTTTTAAGGCATTACAAAATGAAAATCCTTCAAATGCAGCTCTTCTTCTTTGGCACCTTGCTTAGCAATCAGCTGGGAGAGTCCTGCTCTTCTAAAGGACTTTCTGAATGATGTTGTTAAAAAAATACCCTGCAGCAGCATTTAAGGTCATCTATTGCTATTAAGCATCTATTGTAGCTTAGCTGTCCCCTGCCTCTTCCCCAAGGGCCCTGTCATCACTTGGGGTTTAGTTTGTGCCATTTACCCAAATGGTGGCATTTTCTGTGTGTGATTGGTCATCATGTGGTGGTACTAATGCTGACTTTAGCTGCTGGCCTAGAGTAGGGTGACCAGATGTCCCGGTTTTATAGGGACAGTCCTGATTTTTTGATCTTTTTCTTATATAGGCTCCTATTACCCCCCACCCCCTGTCCCGATTTTTCACATTTGCTGTCTGGTCACCCTAGCCTAGAGGGACACATGATGGAGAACCCAGTAAGCTGGTTTAAAACGCTCCTTGCATGTTGAGCGGGTGCCATTTTTAACCATCTCAATGCTCAGCAGAGAAGCTACAAGAAACTCCTTCCCTGATTCTGGAATATCACTGAGAACATTCCAAATTCCTCAAATGAATATGCCTTCTTTTCCCTTGCAAATATATTTACACTCTCTGGACGGATCACAAATAGCTTGCTGCAAGTCTACATTCAAGCTGGTTTTGGTTAGCTGTTGGTCATGCTAATCACAGGGTAATATTTAGGTGTCCTGATTGGATTACCAACAAGAAAGCTCAGGAAAGAGGACTGAATAAGCATATCCAGTCCACAAATCCATGTGTGTCAGTTTATAATTCACCTCCCATGAATGCTCGGGCATTGAATTGAATTGAGTATTGAATTGCTAGTATTGGTTAGTCAGGAGGACATGGAAGTATGATGATGTGAAACCACTGATGTGCTTTACCTGGTTTACTGTTAATTGTATAGTAATATAGTTTCTTATTTTTGTCACAGAATGCAAAAGGCTGTTTTCATTTTCCTAGGCACGCTTTCTATGTTGGAATGGACTGTTCGGGTTGACTAAATCCAACAAGGCAGTGCTCTAAGAATTTAGTACCTGTTCTGTAATTCTTCCAGTGTGTGACCTCTTCATGGAGGCATGAAATCAGATTATTAACATTACATTGATCAAAACGAATTGTATTGAAGCGATGTGTAATAGCATGAACCATATGACCTGGTCAGCTGTTTCATTGCCTTAAATAGACTTGCATCTCTCTTCCAAAAAATGGCATTAAAGCTGAGCTTATCAGGAGGGCTGTAACCATTTGAGCCTTTCCTATCTGAGCATCATGCCTGATTGTAGACAGTTGATTCTAGAAAAGACTCTTTCTGCACAGCATGTTCTATAGCACTACTTCAGAATTCCACCCACAGCTGTAGCATATTCTCAGAGGTCTAATCAAATAAATAACTCACGTATGTTTAGTTAAGAAGGTAAAAAAAATTAATATATTCTGTATATACTCTTCAGTAACATGGGGTCCTTCGCTCTGACATGATTCTATGTTCCAATGCCATGTAAATGATCAGATTCTCTGTGCAGCCCCCTATGCATGATATAAACTCCCTGATCCTGAGCTCATCTGCAAGTCCCTCTTAACAACCTATTTCTACCTTGCTGCCTACGGAGAATCGCATTGGTTTGTATATACATTGTCTCTAAGTTGTTCCCTTTCTCCTGACCTCAGTGCTTAGATTGTGAGCCCCTCTGAGCAGGAACTTCTCCTCAAGTGTTGGGAAAATGCTAGCCTGTAGTAGGCACTAAGGCAAATAAATGAATAATACTAATAAATGTTGAAAGCTGACAAAACCTTCATCCCTTAAGTTATATGTGAGGTACACAGCAGCCGTAAGTTCTATACTAGGATGCTAAGATTTCAACGAATTCCTCAGTTGAGTGCCTAATTGTATAAGGCTAAAACAAAATGGAAAAGTTAACACTGTGTTAAAAGATAATACAAGTCCTCTTGCCAGTTAAACAATAGGTAATATACTGGACAATGCAATTTGCATGATCCTTTCCTGGTGAGAAGGATACCAAAGGAACCTAAAGTGTTCAATACAAACCTCACACCAGACACAGTTTAGTATCCTTCATTTATACTTAATAAGTCACATCTTATCTCTGTCCTCCTTACCTCTAGGCAATGTCTTTCAGTTAAGACTTCTCAACCTTGAACCTCAGAATGAGTGAACACAAAAGAGGATTGAGATTAATAGGTCCCAGGTGTAAAATAGTTGTCATGCACAGTTTCCCACTTGTGTATTATGGGGAAAAACAAACAAACCCATGCATTCACTGTGCAGACATTGAAGATTGTTTTTTTTATTATATCACAACTCAAGACTCTTGTATTATATCACTTAAATGAACCGAAAAGCAACTCATGAGAGACCAGCATTCTGCGGTTTTAAAAAAGCATTGTGGCGTATATAAAGGGGAAATGAATGCCTTGCCATCTATTGAACTCTCATTGATCAAATGCATTCACTGATTTCCTCTTGAGGGCAAGGATTGTTGTCATCCCATGTGTGTGAACAGCACCAAGCACATTGTGGGTGCTGCTGGAATACCAGTAACAATCATTGCCACGGAAGCTTCCTCTGAGATTGCTGTCGATACAGCACAAACATGATTTTCAACAAGGGGGTAGGTCAGGCCTTGATCCTTCAACTTGTTGCATGTGAGTGAATCTGTGCTACTGAAGTCAGTGGGGCTCCATCTGGGTTCAGCAGCCCACCTGCTCAGTTCTTTTTGCAGGGTGTGGGCCATGGTATCAATCCCTCAGGGCTGCAGTGAGACTTAATATTTGTAAAGTGCTCTGAGATCCTCAAATGGAAAAGGCTATCGGGAGAGGAAAGATCAGTAACTCCAGCACTTACGATGACCTCATACCAGAACTCCAGCTGCCTGTCTTATTCTTATGGATGCAAGCGCAATTTCCCAGGCTTCCAGTTCAAACATGTTTCCAATAAAGATCTCCATGGGCCTGCCAACCCTTTTGCTATTATCCATCACCATTTGGTCGTCATTGCACTTCATGGTGCGGAAATGAAATGTCACCTTTTCGCAAAGCCAAGGAAAGTGTTATTGAATTATTTTTTTTAACTGAGCGGCTGGCATCAGTGACAAGCATATTTATTAATCTGCTCACCTACAACGGCCTTGTCAGGGACCTTCATTAAACAGCTCTTATTATGTCTGTAGAGGAATGCATCAGCAACGTTTCAAAAGCGAAATGGCATGATGTAAGTGCATGCAAGTGTAAATACTGGTAGCATTTGTAACATGTTCTGCTGTCTTGAAGGGAACAATATTATTCTTGATAGCTGATAGCGCAAACTCTTAACATCCAAGAAATATTGGAGTTACTCCACAGAACTAGACTAAGTCAATGACAGGCCCATGGACCAAACTGACTCTTGAAAGGAACTGTGGGTAAAAATGCCACCTTGAATTGAGGAAATGTCTCTAAAAAGATCAGTAACCATCAGCTGTGTATATTGATAACCATGAAACTTCTCTTTATTCTTTAGTTTCTTTCTTTTTTATGCAGTTCATTCGGAATCCATTTTGTTTACAAGGCGGTCAGTTAAGTTCTTCATTGTGTGTGTGTGCCTTATAGGAGACACTTTAATTGACATAGGATCAGGTTTGCAGTGCCCTCAGTCCCCTGGATCCAACCGTTATTGGTGTCTGGGAATAGTCACATGTTTATATGATCTGAAACATAAATAAACTCTCACAAAATCCCTCTTAATCCACTTACACTGTTTTTAGAATCAGATTTGCAGCTGGGCTCATCTTATGCCAAGTTTCATTTCGATGTGACTTTAAAACAGGCATCCTCTAAAACCCCTAAAATGTCAAACTGCTGACCATGAACCATAAGGTTGTACATACCACATTATATACTAACTGGGTACATTTTTGTAAAGAATGTGTGCTTCTTACTTCATTCTTTAACATGCCTCAATGGTACATAGGCCTTGTACTGCCTCTCTGCACTGGAATGAATTTCACTCTTTTTGTGTTTTATAATTTCCACATCAAAGCATTGGTAGTTAAACTATGAAGACAAAAGTTGTGATCCTAAATTGCCCCTGTATTTGGGTGCAACAGCAGAACCATCCTGAAGCAGAACTTACTTTCGATCCACTTATAAAAGTGAGTCGTTCAACTGCTCTCTCCTCTCCTCTCCCCAACCCATATCATCTTAATTCCTCCCACATTTGGTAACACTGCTTTCTCCAGGACTGTCTGTGTCTGAATGGAATAGTAGGCAGTAGCAGACATGCACCTGGCTTCGTATTTCACTGTAAGCACAGATCCTCTGTCTTCAAAAAAGATGAACCGTCAGACAAAGTTAAGATGGTGACACACCGCATTCTTTGTAGCATGAGAGACCTATAAGACACAGCGCGCATAAAGCTGGACAAATTCATATGTGCAGCATTCTGGCATTTGACCTCTCTGTGTTGAGGCTTATGCTATTTACATAAAAAAGACTGATTCTAATTTTAAAAAAAAAGTTAATGGAGCCAGCAAGATTTGTCAGGGGTTAATGAAATAACTTAGTGCCTCCAGATCAAACTGAAGAATTAAGGTACATCCAAAAGTCTTAGGTTAATTCTACAATTCCAGCATACCTGGAACTGCAGGGAGAGTAGAATGTCAGATTCTATATCTGCTGTGTAGATCTGTGAGACTCAGTTGTATCCTTTGTCCTTTCTATTCATTTTAGTTAAGTAGTGATTTTCCGCTTTAGGACGTTTTTAAGACGGGGACAATAACCTAGTAATATAAGCACCTATTACAAAGCAGGACAAGTGATAACTTAATTTCATCATTTTTTAAATCTCACGGCTTTTCCTTCTCTGGTGACTCTAAGCCAATCATTTAACTTTTCAGGCAGAGCTGTGGTAATTTTATTGGTTCTTAGCTCCATCTAGTGACTAAAAGATATTTCTCACCCATGCCAATGTGGATTTCTAATCGGAAAACTTCTCTGCAATATAGGTTACAACTCCCAAGAGAAGGTTGGCAGACAAGTTCCCCTCCTTCCTTAATATTCTGCTATCCTCTTAGGCTATATCTACACTGCACTTTTGTTGTTCAAGGGTGTGAAAAAACACACCCCTGACTGACAAAAGTCTTACTGGCGAAAAGCCCCTTGTTATGGGTGGTGTCTCTCCTACCGACAAAGAGTGGCTACACTACAATGACCGGGCCATTAAATGTCCAGTTGGCAGTGAAGTGGGGCTGTCATTCTCCCTTCCCGGCTCTGCGCGGCTCCCACAAAGTGGCCGGCATATCCCTCTGGCTTGGAGGTGGCCAAGGGGGCTCCATGCCAGGGGTGGCTCTATGTTTTTTGCCGCCCCAAGCACGGCAGTCAGGTGGATTTGGCAGCATTTCTGCGGGTGATCTGCCAGTCCTGCGCCTTCGGCGTACCTGCTGCTGAAGCCGCAGGACAGGCGGACCTCCCGCAGGCATGCCGCCGAAGGCTGCCTCACTGCCGCCCTCACAGACTGACACACCGTGCCCCGCGGCTTGCCGCCCCAGGCATGCACTTGCTGTGCTGGTGCCTGGAGTCGCCCCTGCTCCATGCACTGTCCCCACCCTGAGCACCAGCTCTGCAGCTCCCATTGGCTGGGAACCGTGGCAACGGAAGCTGCGTGGGTGGTGCCTGTAGGTGGGGGTAGCACACAGAGCACCCTGGCCTCCCCTCAACCTAGGAGCTGGAGGGGTATGTCACCGCTTCCCAGGAGCCATCTAAGGTTGGTGCCACCCAGAGCCTGCACCCCCTCCCACACTCCAACCCCCTGCCCCAGCCTGGAGCCCCCCTCCCGCACTCCAAACTCCTCAGTCCCAGCCTGAAGCCCCCTCCTGTACCCCAAACTCCTCATCCCTGGCCCCACCCCTGGAACCCTCACTCCCCCCGCACCCCAACCCGCTGTCCCAGCCCGGTGAAAATGAGCAAGTGAGTGGGGATTGTGAGCGACGGGGTGGGGGTCAGAGTGAGCAGGGTGGGGCCTCAGAGAAGGGGTGAGGCCTCAGGGAAGGAATGGGGCAGGGGGCAGGGCAAAGGTGTTTGTTTTTCTGTGATTAGAAAGTTGGCAACCCTAACTAATTAATTCTGCCTTCCTGTTTGGTGAGTTACACAATTACGGAGGTTTACACTGAAAACATTCAATATAACTTTATAGTATGGGCTACAGATGTTCTGAGTGAGATCAACACATACAGAATCCTACAAGCTTTTCATCAAGTCTAAACACTGAACACATTCTTATCAACTTAGCCTCTGTTTTAACAGTGCTAACACCCAGGTGAGCCAGACTCGTGTCAGCATGCATTCCTTATGCCCCTTGGCATGAGCTGGTACCTGGTCTGTCAGTGTTACAATAATGAGTTAATAAAACTTGTGATTTGGGAGCATTACATCCTTGATTAGATTATAAACCTGTTGGTGCAGGGACCATCTTTTTGTTTGGTGTTTGTACAGTGCCTAGTGCACTGGGATCCTGGTCCATGACCTAGACTCCCGAGTGCGAGGGCAGTACAAATAACAATGATAAAAGTGGCTGTCTCACTGCTGCAATGTAAATTCTTTAGGGAAGGGGGTTTGTGGGGCGAAAGGGGAATTGTGTTTTATTAGTTGTTCAATGCTGTGTACAGTAACAGCACTATACAAAATAAACAGACACGCAGATTAAGTAACTTGTCCAAGGTCACGCCAGGCCTGGCCGTGTCAGGAATTGAATCCAGAACTCCCAAGCCTTAGTACTGTACCTTAACCACAACACCAACTTATTGCTCCCGATTACTTGTCTGCAAAGGATCATGAACACTAACAATGTGTACTTTAAATACAAATTATTGAATTATTTCTTATGCTACCCTACAAGAACGCTAATATTTTCCTTTCTTTCAGAGTGTACAGTACTTTTATTTATACACTGCAATTGTTACGTTAGGGGATCATTATTTCTCTGCTACAGCAGAAAATACTTTTTGTACCTTGCTTTCCCCTCTTTTTCCCCAGATAAAGACATTTCAGAATTCTTGTTACTGTTACTAGGAGTTTTTCTTTCAAGACTTATTTATTAAGTGTAATCCTAGGAACAAGTTTTTGTTGTTTTTAAGAAATCATTTCACCTCCATCTCAGGCTTCTCTAGAAATACCTTTCCTCGGTCATCGTAGACTGCAAGCTGATCTCTACATTAAAAGAGAAATATATTAGAAGGCAGCACTCTAGTGGAAAATACAATATTTTTTATGTTTTTCTTCTAAACATGTTGATTTGGATTTCAGAAAGGAGTGCTTGATAGAGTACATAACATCTGACACAACCCAGACTTCTGTTAAATGATAGAATATCAAGTAGAAACACAAATCTGACAGACCATAGTTCATTGAAACCAAAGGCGACAGACAAACCTTTGAGATTCTTATTTATTTGTATTACAAGTAGCCAGTAAAGGCCTCCACTCAGTGGGGGCCCTATTATGCTAGACATTGAACAAACACGTAGTAAGAGAGTCCCTACCCCAAAGATTTTATCTAAATAATCAAGAGAAGCAAAAGTTGGAAGCAAAACCAGGTGACATGACTTGCCACGGTCACACTGTAAATCAATGTCAAAGCCAGAACTACAACTGAGATGTCCTGACTCCCAGTGCTATATCCACTAGAACATGCTGCTTCTCAGTATACTTACGGCTTCCTTTATATGGGACCTTTTTTCTTTAATGGAGTCATGTCAGCAGATCATGTTCCATAACAACATTTGACAATTGCTAGCAATAGACAGCCTGATTTATCCAGCGATTGTCTTATTTCCATGAGGACAAGTGATGGATAAAAGATTATTTATTGAAGGCTCATTGTTTTTAACCACAAATCATTATTTTTTGTTGCAAATGAGTCATGAAACAATTAAAATCTGGCAAATCTGAGCAAAATTGCCTAGTAGTATTGCCATAAAAATTCCTGTGTCCTAATTTGTATGCTTGCCAGTGGAACCAGTTCTTATCATTCAGAAATATCTGTTCAAAAATTATCAGTTAAAATCACCAATAATTTTGCACAAAATAGCCACAGGAATTGAACTGAAAGAGAATCATCAGTTCCTACAGAACTTGTAAATATAGTCATGCTAGCCTTTTCAAAAGGTATAATAAATATCCTATTGCTTTCTTTAACCACTAGATCTCAGAACACTTTTCCAAGGTGGGTGTCCATTATTTATACCTATTTGTTCTCCCCCACCAGCTGGCTAATGCATGTTCACCTGTAAGACCAACAGAACCTGATCAGCCCTATCCCACTATCCACAGGAAATCCCAGGGTGGGGTAAGCGTGGCTAGCAGTTTCCTCATGCCTCCCACTCCACCATTATCACCAATAGTTCAATGGGGCTTGTATGCCCACTACCTGTGGCTCTGAGAAGACTTCCCAATAATGGAGAATGGGGATGTTTCCAGTGGCAGTTGAGGGCAGGGATTTCGGTGATCCACTGACTATTTTACAGAGTCTGTGTTCCACATGGTGCTGTTAAAAGGTTGAGAGATGTTACCAGTTTTGTGACCCAGTGGCCCAGAGATGAGGCTCTTTAACCAGTTTTGAGACACATTCTTGGCTATATTTACAGCAGGGCTAGTTTGAAAACTGAACTTTCTGGTGCAGAGATGCCATGATATTCGTTGACCGCCTTGATGGTGACACAGTGCGAAGGTTGAACTGATAGCTGTTAGCCTGTTTCGCATCCTTTGCCTGGAAGAGACTTTTCATCAACTTCAAAATCACACACCGACGCCTTCAAAATTATAAACATTGGCTGTACATATTTGCTTGCCTTTCCTTCCACTTAAACACAGGGATGTGACTTGGGATTTGAAACCCTCTGCCTCCATTCCCATGTACAAACTTTAATGAATAAAAGCAGGGATTGCTCACCTTTCAACAGTGCCTATCACTGGAATCGGCACAACTCTCACTGGTTCTGAGTCATTGTGATGCCTGTGGCAATGAACAGGTTTGGATCTGCTTAGAAGTTTCTGCAGTTAGCGACAGTGACACTTGCTCGGGGTGTTCTTAATGTGTGATGTAAAGAGACAGCAAAGCATTTTCCATTTCCTCAGGAAAGATGTTAAGTAAATTCATGGTGAAAGATAAAGAGGCAGCTGGTAGATTCTACCACTGGAGGAGGAGAACTGTATTTGGCTCTGATCTTGGTCAAATTATGAGGCAAAAATTCTATGTCAATAATAAAAAAGAGTCTTAGATTTTTAAATACCAGAGTTTTTTTTAAAGGATCCAGATCAGATGAGCAAGATGAAGAATATGTCGAGCTGTGAGGTAAATGTAAGGGTGGTCTTCGTATAGGTGTGTTTACATATGGAATCTGTTTCTGCGTGGCAGTGCATAGATGTGTAGGACTGAGGCCGATAGTGCAGTATGCTTCGTGCTTCTACAGTAATTTGGTTATATTAATGTGCATGTAACTTTCAACAAAACCTGAAAGCACTTAATTTTTTTTCAAACTTAGCTATGGACCCTATAATAACCCTAGTATTCCTCCTTGTGAACTAGCCATAGGCTAAGCTGGAAGTTGTATACATGAACAGTTTGAGAACAAAAAAGCTGAACATGCTTTTTATCATTTGAAGACATAGCTTTATTCCCCTGCTCATATAACTTGAAAATGGTGCCATGGATTATGCTCAAACTTGCGTGTGCACAGACAAAACCAGTATTTGGCTGAGACCAAGCATTTAACATTTCAGCTGAAAGGATATTTTTAGAAAATGTTAAAAGCAAGTGAATGCTGGAGTTCTTAAAAGATTGTCCTTTCCTTACAAGGGGAGTTCCACGCAGAATCGGGCCCCATGTATTACATTTATGGCAGTCGTGCTAACAACTGCTGCATTTGTTAAGGAGAATCATTTTTGTTATATGTAACTTCATCCAAATCTTGCTGGTAGCTTGAACGCTTTTCTCACTCCTTCTGCATTATTCCGAGTTGCTGTCTTCTAAAGTAATCAGAATCAGGTGGACACATTGACAACTATGCTCTAGTTTTGGTGCTTTGCATAGATTAACAAAATAATATTTAATTCTGTCCTTTGATTTATATAATTATTTTCCTGGGTTGTTGGGGGCTTTTTGTGTGACAGAACATGACATTAGCTCAGACTGAATTTATAAGGTGGAACGTGTCAAGCAAAGAATACTTTTTCATTAAATTCTGATGGAAAATGGAACATCGTGGGGAAAATTCTAACAAAAAAGATTACGGTTTTCAGATCAGATTTAGAGCTAGTCAAAATTGTTCTCAAAAATGGAAAATGCAATCAGAAAATTCTCAGTTTTTTTCCCCCACCCCCAGTATCGTTTAGGGTTAGAAAGATGGGTCTTCTGAAGCAACTGGCAGGATACTGGCTGAGAATGGACCGTTGGTTTAATCTGGTATGGCAGAATTTGGTGGAAGTTATTACACACCTGCCTGCTTCCACGTAAAAGATCCACAGTGACAGTACAGTCACATGCAATCTTTGCCATGAGCCGGTGCATTCAAAGACCACTTTGGTTCGGAATGTAATTACCAAGGTTAATCGAGTGCACAGTTAACATTGAGTGAACAATTAAGTAAATGCCATTAGCTGCAAATACTGAGTCACTGCACCATTAATACAAATATGTCTGCTGCTGTCACAAACTTCCCCTGTGCTGTTGTGAACACAGCCTCATTGTGCCCTGGTGAATGTAGCTGCACTATGGGAAGGAGAGGGGGATGCCCAGGCTAAGTGGAACTAAAGTGCTTGTGCATCAGTCATTTGTGCCTCTTCACTTGAATGAACAAGATACGTCTGCTTTAATTAATGTTTGTGGCAATCAAGAGAAACACAGAGAAGAAGATTATTTAGCAAATGTCTGATGGCTCCTGGAATAGTTCTGATGAGCTCTCGGAGGGCAGGGATTCTCGCTGCGTGTGGGCGATGTCAAGCATTCTTGTGGGAGCGGACCAAATAAAAATATTTTAGTAGGAAGGGGTTTTTAGTTTTTTGTTTTTTTGTTCTACCTTTTATTCCTTTCTTGGGACATCAGTGCTGCAGCTGGGAAGGTGGGTCATTAGATGCTTCTGGGACTAACCACACCCATAATTAGGTGCTTATACTCAAATATCAGCTGTGCAAGGCTCTCTCAAGCTATGGGGTAGAGCTGGTGAAAATTTTGAGTGGGAGCAGGTGGGGGGAATGGAAGCACCCCTTAAGCCCCAGTTTCCCCAGGTTGTCTTGTCCCTTGTAGCCTCTGTTCCCCAGGAGAAGGACTCACAAGTCACCCGGGTTTCAGTTTGCGGCACTCTCGTTGCAGTTGGCTCAGTCTGCACAGAGAAAGCAGCAAATCCGTCTCATTGCAACCTGTCACGGTTAAGGCTGTTCTAGCTGTGCCTACTTCAGTATTCTAGCATTTTGTTAGTGGTTGGTCTAGACGAATGTTGTCTTAGCTTATTTGCTTTGATGGGAAAAGCTGGAGAGCAAGAAGTTATCCTATAAATCCTCTAGTATGTATATAGTGTATGACTGCCGTACTTAGGGTGACCGGCCAGCAAGTGTGAAAAATTGGGACGGGGGAGGGGGGGTAATAGGTGCCTATATAAGAAAAAGCCCCAAATATTGGGACTGTCCCTATAAAATAGGGACATCTGGTCACCCTAGCCATACTGCCTGGAAACCACACAAGAAAACGTTCTGTAGGACCTAGTCCTGTTCTAGGAGGGAGAAAGACTGGAAGATGCTCTTCTCCATCTCTCTAACTTCGTTCATGTGTTCTATGTACCCAAGTACCCAGATTCCTCTCAATGATGGCATTGCAATGCCACCAAAAGCCACATGATGGCAGCACCATACACATGTACTGAAACGACAAGGTGGGTTTGAGGGAATAGCTTTAAGGGGACCAATTTCTACTGGTGAAAGCAGGGCCGGCTCCAAGCACCAGCAAAGGAAGCAGGTGCTTGGGGCGGCCAATGGGAAGAGGCGGCATGTCCAGATCTTCGGCAGCAATTCGGCGCGGGTCCCTCTCGGAGGGAAGGACCCGCTGCCGAATTGCTGCCAAAGAATGTAGCGGCGCGGTAGAGCTGCTGCCGAAGTGCCACCAATCATGGCTTTATCTTTTTTTTTTTTTGCTTCGCCGCTTGGGGCAGCAAAAAAGATGGAGCTGGCCCTAGGTGAAAGACACAAGCTTGTCTCTTCCACCAACAGAAGTTGGTCCCATACGAGAGATTGCCTCATCCACCTTATCTCTCTAATATCCTGGAGCCAACACGGCTACAACAACATTGCAAACATAAATGTCTTGAAATAAACCCTGCCAAATTTAACTCAGCGGAAGAACCCTGCCTTTGTCAAGCTGGTTAAAATAGTTATTTTATGGGAGAACTATTTTATTTCTAGCCACAAGATTGAACCTTTTGAATCCATATTTTTTTTCCTCTGCAGTAGGATAAACAAACTGATTCTCTGTCCTGATCTCAGAGATAGCATGTGACATGCAGGGCCAGATTGTGTTCTGACATACACTTGTGCAAAACTGAACTAACTTCACTGAAATTAACCAGGCAGCTACAGATTTTCACAGATATGCCTCAGAGCAGAAATGGGCCTAGTGTGTATTAATTAAAACTGACTTAAAGGCCTCAACAATGTCTGCGACAGGTCTGTTTGTAAGCTTTCCATTTAACAATAAAGACATGCATTTTTTTTTTATTCCAGCAGGCTAAACTCTTCTGTTATCTAATGCCATCCACGTCACTATTTTTCATTGTGACAAATTTATATAGGCTAGTACAGAAGCTACTATACAATTGGTCACTTGTACATTTGGCTATTACCCCCCTGGTTTTGGTGAGAACGAACATGTTCTAGAGCTCAATATTAATTCCATCTTTTGAACAGAGTAATACAGAGTAATAACTATCTTCCTGGCCTTGCATTCCAGTGCAAGTTTTGCAACTCTCTTTAACACAGCCTCTTTCTTTTTTACTTCGCACTACAGTATTTCACACCAGATTTATTCATAAGGAGCCATCGGGCCCAGTGATTATACTGTATAGTGAATTCATGTCATATGAAGACTGGTAGGACCAAATCTGCAGCCTAAGGAATGCCATAACGACTAGAAATCAAAATGGCCAGTGAAAGAATAGAAATATTAAATATCAGGTCAAGATGTCTGCTCACCAGATGAGCTGTTAATCATTCTCCAGCAAAAAGAAATTATAGATCTACTGTATCCCAGTGATGCGAGAGCTCCTCTCCTGTATTGGAGCTGTACTAAGGATGATTATGCCCACAGGGAACAAATCTATTGGATGGGAGATGGGAAGTAGCTGTATTAAATGTTATTTTTCTTATACTTAGGCTGTTAACTGTCTGGGGCTGGGTCAGTCTTTTTGTTCTGCGTTTGTACAGCGCCTACCACAATGGAGTCTGGTCCATAACTGGGTCTCCTAGACATGGATGATGATACAAATACTAAATAAACTTTTAAACCAGGTTTAGCTTCCCCTTGCCAGTTTACTGGGTGTTCTCTGGGATACATAGGCTGGATCTTCATGCATTTATCTCAACACTTCAACCAGACTTTCCTCTAGTTTTTTTTGTACATCTTTGGGTAGGATGCAGTGATTGTGAACAGTGTTGCTTTGATCATTGTTGTGTTTGAAGTCTTCTGTTTATCTGTTTAAACAAATTTGACAGGACTAGAGGCTGGGAAAGTTTCCCATCACTGGTTCAGTGGGACTTAGTAGTGACCTGGAGAGAGCGACCCGCTTCAGAGGTGAAATAGTTCAATCACAGGGCACATTTGGTCCTTAGTTTCTGTCCTTACAGACAGACAGCAATGGTGCCAGTCAGAGCCAGCCATGGCTGTGATCTCTGTGATGTAGACATGTGGCACTTGAGAACTGGCTAGAGACCACACTTCAGCCAAACATTAAGATAACTGCCTGTCCTGGCAGAATAACGTTCTCTGCTTCCTTCAGGGCCATTGAGATGGGGCCTAAATGCAGAGACCAAACAAAATAGCAAAGATGAGACACAAAGGGCCAGGTGCAAGCCACAGAATTTTAAAATTACCTAGGGCTCAAAAATTGCTCCCCCTTGTATTATCATTATTCCTCGCTATTACTTTCTGGGGAAGGTTATTTTGGTGTTTGTTTTGTATATACAAAAAGCCTTCAAAACATACAGGATCTTTAAACATAAAAAGGAGGAAAGGCTACTGTCTAAAATTTCCCCAGGAATTACCAATAAAGCCTGACCACGAACTGACTCCATAGGTCTGGGTAGTCAGGAGTTTTGTTAAACCCTCCATGGAATTCCTGCATTTTAGGTATTCAAATGCACTTGCTTTGCTTCAACTTTCCTTTAAATTCTCACCGTGTCTAAGAGTGCTGTCTTCTGAAGGTCACTGATCACAATGTCTTGAATTCCTAATGCCTTCTTGAGCGGCTCTTTCATATCCTTGGGAATCACTCCAAGTGCTCCTGTCATCACTGGGGTCATCTTCGTTCTAGCTTTCCAGAATCGTTCCACTTTGTGGCAGAGTTCTTCCTACTTCACTGTTTTCTCTTCCTCTTTCTTGTTTGTGTTTCTGTCTGCTGGTCTGGCAATATCAATTAGCATCATCTTGTTTGTCTTCTTTTCTACAACAACTGTGGCCAGCCTGTTTGCCTACACCATTCAGTCTGTGACAATTGTCAGATCCCATAAAATCTCAGCTTCTTCTCTAGAGCACTTCCAATTCAGTGATTGTAATACTGCATGGTGTGGTTAAGTCTCTGCTCGCCACAGAGGCTCCAGTGATGACACTTGGTGACCTAATGATTATTATTGTAGTGCCCTGAGGTTCTACCTGAGATCAGGGCCCCATTATGCCAGGCTCAAACACACCCGCGGAGACACAAGTCCTGCCCCCAAGAGTTTACAGGCTAAATAAACAAGACAACGGGTGGGAGAGGACACAGAGGCACAGAGAGAGGTGGTGCCTTGCCCAGGAATTAGACCCTAAGACCAGGTCTTCTGAATCCCACTCCAGTTTCCTAACTCCTGGGCCACACTGCCTTCTGTTTCCGTTTTAGTTGGCTTTCCCTTTCAGGAACACTGCTAATGACATTCAGCTCCCCTATAGACTTCCTCCAAAGGATGAATTCAGGCATTTCCAGATGTGACTGTTTTTTTTTTTTATATATTTTTTTTTATTTTTTATTCTTTCACCTCACAGATCCCACGCCTCTCACATCATCGGGTAGGCGATGACAAAATAATTAAGCCCTGAGTCAATCAGGTCTCGATATCTCCTGAAAATATCTCGCAACATTCGATCTTCTTCAATGGTTTCATATCGATTTGTGTAAATCCTCACCTGTGCGGATGAAGCAAAATCCTCTCTGTAAGAAGCGCATTAACTGGTCAAAATTAAGCTCCAAAGGCCACGTGGCTATTGAGGTTTCTAGATAAGCCTAATATCTAATAAGACAGGTCAACACTGGGTCAAATCCTGAAGCCCTTGCTCAAGTTTCGCTCGGGCAAGACTCCCTGGCCTGCCAGTGAAAGTTGTGCCTCATGAAATGCTGAGTGAAAACTAAGACTCTCACCAACCTCTCCATGGGGCATTTCAATGGAAGGAGATACTGGGGAAGGAAAGACTCAGTGGGCTGAAGAGGGCTTCTCCAGGAGCCATAGATTCCTGGGACCTGCACAGATCTTGGGGGATCTATAGAAGCACAAGCCAGCTCTGCTCGTCCTAGGACCCTGTTGGCTCTCGGGTAGCATGGCTCAGTGCAAACATTCCTTCCCCTGGCTGCAGTTTGTCGCAGGACTATGCTTTGCATGGGGCTCTCCAGCTATTGTGAAACAGGGCTGTGTTATTTTGGAATACGCTTCATGGACCTGGTCAGGTCTAGGGAGATCCATGCCTGAATGGTCCTCTCTCAAGTGGAATTTGGAAATACAGTACATGTATGGTTCTTGCACTTCCTCGCAATCCTTTCCTCCTGTGTGTTAACAGTAACCTTAAACCAACATTGAGAGGAGGGGGCTGCATTACCCTGTTCATAAATCTGTGCTTCTGCTTGGGGTTCTTTGGGTGGAATGCAACTTTTGAAACGCAGGATTTTACCTTCATAGTCTGCAAGGTGCATTTCCCTTCTGCTTGATTTTGTAACAGCCTCTCCACAAATGCAACACGGAGGAAGGCCCAGATTTTTAGGAAGAACAGCTTCTTGCATGATAGCACAAGCTGCAGCAGCTCCTCATCCAGTGATTCATGGCTGTTGTTGAATTCGAGTGTTAATTTCTAGAAAAGACAAATAGTAAAGATCTAGATCAATGGGCCAGGTGTTCTGCTATTGCAATTGCCCTGGGATTCAATCAGCAAGTCTTTCCTTGCGCTGCTGATAGGGTTGGCTTACAGGCAGGTCATTTTTTGTATCTTGGAGCTTATGTAACTTATAATTTTAGCATAATAGCACCCAAAGGCCCCAATCAGAACTGAATCCCGTTGTGCTAGTCACTGTATATAGATAGCCCTTTCCACAAAGAACTTCCAATAGTGATGGTAAATGCATTAAATAATGCCCAGAGTCCCTGTAATGTGTCATTATATGAGGTTCTTGCATGGATTTCCGGAGATCAATTCTGGAGAGTTTGTTTTGATCCCCCAAAACATTTGTGTGTGGGGGGAGGGATAATTATAATTCAAAGGGCTGAATGTAAATGAAAGGAACATTGTGATGTGACCATGCTTGATGCACCAGAGAAAGTTAACAGCAATCACTCCTCACAGATGCAAATGACCATTTTCAATAGTTAGCCACAAAGAATGTCTGTCAAGGGACATACTAGACATCATTTTTTTCTCTTCCTATAAATCAGGGTTTCTCAAACAGGGGTCGCCGCTTGTGTGGGGAAAGCCCCTGGTGGGCCAGGCCGGTGTGTTTACCTGCCCTGTCCGCAGGTCCAGCCAATCGCAGCTCCCACTGGCCGCGGATCGCTGCTCCGAACCAATGGGAGCTGCTGGAACGGCGCGGGCCGAGGGACTTACTGACCGCCGCTTCCAGCAGCTCCCATTGGCCTGGAGCAGCAATCTGTGGCCAGTGGGAGCCGCGATTGGCCGGACCTGCGGACAGGTCAGGTAAACACACCGGCCTGGCCCGCAAGGGGCTTTCTCTACACAAGCTGCAACCCCTGTTTGAGAAACCCTGCTATAAATTGATTTACGTATTAAACCTTGTATAGAAAACCTAGTATAGAAGATGCAAGATTATAAAGTAATAACTTAGGCCTTGGCTACACTTACCAGCTAGTTCGACGGCTGGAAATCGAAGTTCTGGGTTCGACTTATCGCGTCTAGTCTGGACGCGATAAGTCGAACCCGGAAGTGCTTGCCGTCGACTGCGGTACTCCAGCTCGGCGAGAGGAGTACCGCGGAGTCGACGGGGGAGCCTGTCTGCCGCGTGTGGACCAAGGTAAGTTCAAACTAAGGTACTTCGACTTCAGCTACGTTATTCACGTAGCTGAAGTTGCGTACCTTAGTTCGAATTAGGGGGGGTAGTGTAGACCAAGCCTTACACTGATGCATATACTTACGTCTAGGAAGATCTCAAAGCACTTTACAATCTCATATCTGAATTGTTTGAAAGGAACACTGTATCTTCCTCCCTCCATTAAACCATGGCCCCCTCTGTGGTACAAGGTGGCAACTTTTTAAGAGGGCACAGCAGTTTATGGAGAGGAAGTAATCTTGTCATGGCTGGGACAATCTTTTCTTTGTGTGTGTAAATACATAGTTCGGTGGGCCCAATTGGGATCTCTAGGTGCTAGCTCAGTACAGTTAATAATTAAGAAGAAGTAGAAATAATGTGTCCAACTGAAGCTGATGGAGGAATTTAGATGGGCAGAACATAATTAGCTAAACTGGACTTTGATTGGGAAGCTGGTGCTCACACCTCTTGTGGAAAAACTGCCTTGTGGAGCTCTAATGACCTCATGGGTCAGGGTTTCACTTTTACACTGACAATTTGGTACAACCCCCACACAGCCACCTGGTTAGATTAGTGACAAAACGGTAAAATGTTGCTGTTCCCACCATACCTGCAGAATGTGCTTGTAGGCTGGTAAGAGATTGGTGAGGGTCGGCCTCATCGACCAATCTGGGTCACTGAAATAGCAGCTCCGTAAACTGATGCTCCGGAGTGGGATCTCGGCTAAAAGTATCCTGGCTAGACTGTCGTGCTTCATGACTCTTTCAAAGAAGAAGTTCACTTTCAGTTTGGGTGCTCTCTTGGCTAGGTTGGCCCAGGACATCCCCCAAACCACCTGCCCGTGAGGGTCATGGATGTGGCACTTGATGTTTATAGTCCAGAGAGAATGGGCGTTGTGCTCGCACAGGATGTCCAGCAATTCATCCGAGATGCAGTTGTAATTGAGAGTCAGGATGACCAGGTTGCGGAACGTGGACATAGTCTGGTGGAACAAGGGGCTGCTGTAGATGGAAAGATGGTGGCTGAAGAAGTCTTCTATGTTGATTTCGGAGGCAAAACTTTTGTTTTTCAAGTAGCTCAAAGAGCTCAAAAGCTCACAGCCTTCTTCCAGCGTCACTCTTGCTCCTTTCAAGCTGAGATGAACAAGATGTGTGCCCATTCTTTTCAGGAAAATAATTAAGTTCTTGATAAACTGATTCTTAATTATGTTTCTCCAGACCAATCGGTCCAATTCCAGGTGCTGAATAGTCAGGGATACCAGGCGGCTGTTACATTTGCCCAAGCGCGAGAGAAGCCCCCTCATAGTCACTTGAAATTTTCGGGTCAAGACAGCATTGTAAGGGTTCAGAAACTTGATCTCTAGGTGTTCCAAGTACTTGCCGAATCTCTTGACGTACCACAGAGCAGATTCAAACTCGGATGTGTTTGACCTGGACGGCCGTCCACTGAAGGTGATTGTTCTGGTTCTCCAGAGAGATCCTGAGTACATGGCTTGATTCCATCTCTTACAGACTAAAGCAGCCCGAGATCTGTCCCTGTCGTCTAGCCACCAGAACACATGGCTCAGGCAGACGTTGGGCAAATAAGCCCAGCAACTCTGCTGGAGTTTGCTGTCATTCTCCATCAAGGAGACAGTCAGTCAGTTCCTGCTGGGTGCAAAATCAAAGCTTAGGTGGTCTCTAGATCAGGAAGGCTGTGGCTAGTTTGTTTAATGTTACTTGACAGATCAAACACTTCTAAGTGAATAGCAAAACTCCTGCCTCTTTACATTCAAAAGCAACAATCCATCCTTTGCCTCTTTACATCCAAATGCTGGTGACCACATGAGCTCTTAGGTCTATCCTGAGGTCTAACCTAAATCAAAAGAGAAAAGCAATGAGAAGAGTACAATCACACCAACAGCAAAGGGTACCATTTCAGTTCCTTGGCCTCCATAAAGCTTAAACATCACATGGTAAAATGGTCTCAGTATCAATCTGCTAAATTTTTTGTCTCTGCAAATTCTAGAAGCTCCTAGAAAATACCAATAAAACTGAAGACGTCTCTTGTGGGGGATCAGTTCTTTCTGGAAGCTTGCTATGTGCTTGGGGCTGTACAAAGAGTTGCTTTCCTTTGCACTGCAAAGATTAACAGCACTGACTATCTAAATGGACTATCTACATCTGCTGATCTTCGCTTTTCTGGGTTAACATCACAGCCTGTTTCAGGTGGCCCTTTAAAAACCTGTGGAAGATTTTCAAAACATTTTTGAAACTGGTCTAGCTCTGGGATTAGCTCTGGGAGTCAGGAGCTCTGATGGAGAGTGGTGAAAATAAGAGACAAGCAACGCTTGGGATGCAAGAAGAAGTTAGTTACCCGTTCTGCTTAGGAGGCATTCAGACCCCAGCAGCCTTGCTCCCTGCAGGGTTCAATGATCACCTTGCCTGTTCCCCTACCCGAGGGAGCTCAGCCATTGTCAGGGAGCAAGAGGTAGCCTTTGTGATGTCATGGGCACTGACTTGACTTCATTGCAGGCAGGAGCAGTGCAACCAGCTGAGCAGTGTTACACACTGCGAAGGCAAAGGGGAGGGAAAGATGTATTCTTTGGGGGTTCAGTGTGAAAAGGGAATCTCAGGGCTGGCTGCTGTACATACTTCTCCCTCCCCCAGCCCCAACAGGTGATATATCTGGAAGCTAAGCGTCAAACAGTAAAGGCAGAAAGTAGTGCTTGCTACAGCTTGTGACCTAGGAACTGCAAGCCTCATGTGTGACGATTTGGGGATTCTATGTACAACTTACTCCAGTTGGATTTTATGAGCAGTCTGTATTCTTAGGTCTTAAACTGTCTCTTTCTGTGTTCTGCCTCATGCTCCTTGTTGAGCTAAGGAGACCCGGGAGTGGTATCAGCATGTTTGTCTATGAATAGATTGGTCTATTAAAAACTGAGAAGGACTCAAGGAAACTTGGGGCAAGAGAGGGGCATGTTTTTGTAGCAGAAGGATCCTTTTTTTTACCAAGGGGCCATCTGAATAAGAAAGAAGCTGGCTTCAGGAAAGGGGGAGAAATATCCTGTGAATCAGGGGAAAAGCCTTCTGAAGGACGGGGGGTACTTGGATGTGCCAGAGGACTCTGGCCAAATCAAGATTGGTGAGGAAACTGAGGCAGAAAGGGAGGGGGCATAGGTCTTTATTGTTTTGTCTAAGTCTGTATATTTCTTGTGCTAGCTAAAGCCAGGAATAACTGTGTTACAAACTTTTACAAAGCCTGTTTGTTATCCCTGAAGAGGTAAACTCTAACCCAGACTGCTCACAAGGCTGGAGCTCTGGGGAAGGATGTGCTTACGCCACTGACGTGTCTTTGTGGGGAAGGGATCCGCTTTGGTCCTGGGGGGCCTATGGCAACTGCCCTGTGAGTTCCCTTCTGTGATAGAATATGTGCCCAAGAAGTGTGCCAGAGAGGCCAAAGAAAAAGACGGTGCTTGAACCCACCCAGAGCAAGGGAAGCTGATGAGCACAAAGATCTAGTGTGGTGTAGGGTTGCCAATTTTTTCTTTTTTTTATGAATTCCTGGAGATTTCATCATGTGACATTATCTTTAATTCCTGGAGACTCCAGGGCAACCCTAGTGTGGTGGGACCCAAAAACAGCAGCTGGGTGAATGTGCAGCAGGGGGTCATGACATCATGCATGCAATACGGGCTGGTTCCCACTGGTGATGAGATAAGGCCTTGCTTTCATCAGAACTTTAATAGACTAGGCTCTAACTTCTCTCCACTCAAGGCAAAGGTGTATGGAGAAGCCTGTGCTTTGTTAGCAAGTTTGCAGAGAAACAGATTTGGAGAATAAATTGCTTCTACCCAAAGCAGCCTTGCAACCTACAAGTCTTAAAAAGTGATTAGCTAAGATCACTGACTTGCTTCCAGGAGAGCAACGGACGGGGGGAGGGGAGAATGATTATTTCCCAAAACTCTACCTAAAAACCAAGCCCCACACACTTCTGACACCAAAATAAGATGCTACTCTCAAGCAGGTTGTGCAGATCTTCCTACTATGACCATCTCTCTTTCTTGCATTTTATTGTCACAATTAGATTTCACAGTTAATAAAATTACATGAGTGGGAGCCATTCTCAGCTCTCCACCCTACGTTTTGAAGACTTTTATCTGTAACCATAAAGGTTTGAAACTTTAGACTTTCATTTCATAAACAGGCTTTGAAATGCAGGTTGGCATTTTGTTTTTAATATCAATAGAACTGAGCCAAAACCCCATGTCAGATGAGAGGAGAACACCCATTAGCGTTGGGGAGTTCCAAATAGAGATCTGATTGTAGTCTGAACCCATTGTTTGTTTTTTAACAGCTGTCCTTATTACACTCAAAATGATCACGTGCATAGATGGCAGTCAGATAAAGGAGCAAATTCTGCCTTCAGATAGGGAGACTTGAATGCACATCTGTATCTCAAAGATACTATACATAGAGGGATGTAGCACTCAAAAGCTGATTGAAGCAAGGAAGATCCAGGTCCCTTCTCTCTTTCCTGTAGAGAAAAGGGGGGAAATCATTCTGTAGAAATCTGAAGCTAAGGCATGCAACAGGACAGAGAGGAGTTTGAAATAGTGCATGTTGGGAGTTTTGCGGGGAATCGGGATGATATTAAAGGAAACATTTGTGCAGGTTTCTGGACGGAAATGTATTGGACTATTGGATAGTCTCTGGATTGGAAGTGGCTGAAGCTCTGTCACTTCAGACTTTTAAAATCAGAGCACACAAAACACTAGAAAATTTCTGTGCAACCCAATCCCTACATGGGCACGGAGACAGGCTTTTCCACCTCTGACTCTGTGGTTCAAAACTCATTGCACTCACTTCTTAAGCTATAGATTCTTCTGTGGTGGTGTTGCTGTGTTATATAGCATCACTAGATGTCAGCATTGAGTTTAGCGAAGAGAGAAGCAATGCAAAATGGAGTTCACAGGGGGGCGGGGGAGGGAATTAATAATCAGCTTAACACCACAATCCACCTTCATTTTTCAAAAGGAGGATAAAGTTCAAAAAAATATCTTGTGGGGAAATGGCTTAACAGTGAGTACTTGAATTATTTTCCTCTGGCGCTGCATAAACAGACTGATTCTCTGCACCTGCGTTTTCTGTGCATTAAGCCCAGATATACAGCACATACTGTACTGTATATGATTTTGATTCAAAGCCTTGCCAGTAGTGTAAGATGATGTTAAAATGAGATGTTTTCCCCTGTCTGTTCATTATAATGTTAAATAGCCACATGGATTAAAGCTCATTTTGAACATCAAATCCAGCTGTTCTTACTCATACAAAGCTGTTACGAAGCCCATGAGAGTGCTCTCTGAGGAAGAGATATAGGATTTGGCCCAGAGTGTTAGCAATAACAACTGTGGCTGGGGTTTTCAAAAGGCAACCTAAGGTAGTTAGGCACCCAACCCCCACTGAATTGCAGTGGGATCTATGTGCCTAACTCCCTCAGGGTCCCAGCTTGTGTGTCCGTCTTCGAGCCAAATACTTGAGTTGGCCCAGAGGTGCTGCCTGTGGTTAAGTTGTGGTTACTTTATTATTCAAAGTGTGCATAAACCTACCACTGGGTTAGGTCACTGTCAACCACCAAACCACAGCTGTGGTTTTAGATTGCTAAAAAGCTACAGTATCCTCACACAATGAGTCTGCAACTCAGTTGCTGCAATTGTTGTTTGTGGCTTACTGCTCCCACTGCATGATTCCTGTAATTGTTGCTCCCATCCTGTCCCCCCCTGCCTTGCACCATCTCAAACAGCTCAGAATGCAGGTAAATGCCACCCCACCTCCCTCCTATCTCAAGCACAGGTCAGTTGCAACTCTTGTCTGCAACATGACAAATCTCTGCATAGAGGAGTGTTGGGGAAGGGGCAGATGAAGATGGCTGTGGTCTGATACATTATACAAACATCTTTCAGCCTGATGGATACCAGTGTGCTTTGCAAGCTGCAAACAGCGATTACATCATCCATCCCTAAAACATAGCTTCCTTTGGGGTGAAACAGAGCAATTATTTAACAGGGCACAGCAATGCTGCACAAAATATATGACAAGGTGCAGAGGGGCCAGCAGGCAAAGAGTTATTTCACTGTTCAAGTCTTCTGCAGGTGTAAAAGGGTGGCTAATGAGAGGGGAGCTGGTGGCCTAATTAGGAAGTCTTGTGCAAGCTATGAAGGAAACTCTTTTCCCCTAGTAGTCTAGTCATATGAGTGTTGCAGTGTTTGTAGCTTGAGTAAGGACTTAGCTGCTCTGTGAAAGCTGGTTAATGCTATGCCTGGTCTTCTAGAGAAAAGTCTATCCTGGTAAGAGACAGATTCTTTTTGTTTTATATTGATTCTGTGGGTTGGCTCCATTTTATGGGTAAGAAAAGAACATCTTCCCTAATTGAAAGAGCAGTGGGAGTTTAGGGATGAAGTATAACAAGCTAATCTGGAGTTTGGTTAGGACACTGGTGTTAATAATCCCCTGCCCTTATAAAGGGGAGGAATTTAATGATGCCTGCATTTAGGACCTGAGTATTTATGCTGGCTTTTGTTCAGAGCATGTCTATTTCCTCACCACTGCCCAATTGCTAGTCTGAGGCTTAGGGACAGATGTATAGACAATGTAAGTGTTCTGGTTCTGCTCTGAATAGATGAGGCACAGAAGGCAGACTGTAACAGTTCATGGTTGTCTTTAATTATTCATAACTGGACCCTGCAGATAATGGGAACTTGTGTAGGTACAATGGGGAAATCCATCTGTTAACCAGTGTTTTGAGCTACAAAGCTGGACAAGAGCGGGTGCACATGGGATCAATAGTGGCTAGTGCTATTTGAAAAGCACACATGCCATTCCCCACTCAGTTGGATCAGGTGCAAGCAGGCAATATGCCACCCTGCCATAGTATACAATCCGCCAAGGAGCCAACGTTCCTCTTGTCTCTTACAAAGATCCAGCGTGAGGAAGCCACACCAACAGCCTGGATGGGAAACCTGAGGGGTTCGTTCTCTCTCTCTCTCTCACACACGTTTTCCTGTCTCTTTTTACTTGCAAGACTTGGCCCTTCCAGTGGTTCTCAAACTGGGGGTTGGGACCCCTCAGGGGGTCATGAGGTTATTATGGGGGGAGGTCACGAGCTGACAGCCTCCACCCCAAACCCTGCTTTGCCTCCAGCATTTATAATGGTGTTCATTATTAAAAAGTGGTTTTGAATGTATAAGGGGGGGGGGGGCGCACTCAGAGGCTTGCTATATGAAAGGGGTCACCAGTACAAAAGTTTGAGAACCACTGGATTAAACAGTGAGTGGGGAGGAGGTTTCCAAGACATGGCCATGATCATGGCACAAAACAGACCCATCTTGTGCTCTTCCCCTCTGGCAAGTCAGACGGCAAGGCTTGCACATGCAAACCCCCGCCGGACTGGTTCCAGGCAGGGGGTGGGTGGGTGAGCTCGTGCTCCACAGACAGGGCTGCATGTCCCCATCCCAGCCCCCCACCGCCCTTGCAAGCTGCTCCAGCTGCAGCCTATCGCCTGGGTTATATGTTCTCCCGCCTCTTCAGGGGGTGGGCCGGCGCTGGGGGTGTTCCCCCCCCTTGCACGGGAGAGCAGCCCGGGAGGAGACAGGAGCGAGCCAATCCTAGAGGAGGAAGGAAACAGCGCGCAATTTAAATCCGCAGGCGATTGAAGATTCACCGGGCAGCAGTCGGTGCAAGTGGGGCCGGGCTGGGAGCGGCGGGTGAGTCGGTCAGTCTGGTGCAAGGGGGCAGCCTTGGGTGGGGGGACCCTTCCCTGCGGCGGCGGCTGGGGGACCGCCGGGGTTACCGGGGGGAGGGAGGAAGCTGAAGCCGCTACAGTGTTGCAAGCCCGGGGCCCTCCAGGAACAAAGGGCTGGGAAGCAGCCGGCGCCTCACCCATGGCCAAGGGCGGGGTGGGGGGGCATGGCCCCCCCTGGGCTCCAGCCAAGCCCTCCGCCTCTGCATTGTGCCCTGGCTGCTGGGGTTTGGCTGGCGAGCTGTTTGCTCCCCGTGCCAGCATCCCCAGCCCTGGCTTCCCCCGGTCCTGCCCCACCGCCATCGTCCCTGCTACCAGGTAGAACCGTGACTCTGCCAGCCATCCCCTGGCCCCTGCTCGTATGGACTGGCCTGGGGCTCAGGCCAGCTCCGATCCAGAACAGTGTGTGTAGTCGGGGTGCGGAGCGCCATTAAACCAAACTGTGAACCCTGTGTATGATGGAAACCCCTTCAAACCGGGGGGTGCGGCAGCGCCCCTTGTTCTAGCCCAGGGGTAGGCAACCTATGGCACCCGTGCGGCACGCGAGCTGATTTTCAGTAGCACTCACCCTGCCTGGGTCCTGGCCACCGATCCAGGGGCTCTGCATTTTAATTTAATTTTAAATGAAGCTTCTTAAACATTTTTAAAACCTTTACATACAACAATAGTTTAGTTCTATATTATAGACTTATAGAGAGAGAGACCTTCTAAAAACGTTAAAATATATTACTGGCATGCACAACCTTAAATTAGAGTGAATAAATGAAGACTCGGCACCCCACTTCTGAAAGGTTGCCGACCCCTGTTCTAACACCTATGCTGGCTTCTGTCCGTGCCTCTGAATGACTGTGGGTGATGTCCTGCTCTGTGCCTCAGTTTCTCTATCAAATGTGGAATAACGGTACAGACGTACCTTTTATCTGTAGATATCAAAGTGCTATATAAAAGCTAAGAAGGGGTGGTGTAATCTGAGAGTTCATTACAGATTACTTGCCCTGTCTGCTTTTGGTCTTCTATTGTGAGCACTTCCAGGATGTGTGTACAAAGGGTCTAGAACAGGGGTTCTCAAACTGGGACCCCTCAAGGGGTTGCAAGGCTATTACATGGGGGGTCGTGAGCGGTCAGCCTCCACCCCAAACTCCGCTTTGTCTCCGGCATTTATAGTGGTGTTAAATATATAAAAAGGTGTCTTTAATTTATTGGGGGCAGGGGTTGCACTCAGAGGCTTGCTATGTGAAAGGGGTCACCAGTACAAACGTTTGAGAACCATTGGCCTAGAACAAATTGTGAGGGAGTTTATGGAGGTCCTGTAGAACCTCAACATTAAAAACTCCTCGGGAGTGGAGGTTCATAACTCTGAAATGTTTGTAACTCTGAACAAAACATTATGGTTGTTCTTTCAAAAGTTTACAACTGAACATTGACTTAATACAGCTTTGAAACTTTACTGTGCAAAAGAAATATGCTGCTTTTAACCATCTTAATTTAAAAGAAACAAGCACAGAAACAGTTTCCTTACCTTGTCAAATATATATATTTTTTAAACTTTCCCTTAATTTTTTAGTAGTAGTTTAACACCGTATTTCCTGCTGTTTTTTGTTTTTGTTTTGTCTCTGCTGGTGCCTGATTGCATACTTCCAGTTCCAAGTGAGGTGTATGGTTGACCTGTCAGTTTGTAACTCTGGTGTTTGTAATTCTGAAGCTCTACTGTAAAGGGTGTAATGTAACATGGGTTAACTAGAGGTAGATCATGCCAGACTAACTTGATTTCCTTCTTTGAGAAAATAGTTGCGGGTTTTTTTTTTTTTTTTTTTTTTTTTAAAGGTAAGGAAAGTGCAGTAGATTTAATACACTTGGACTTCAGTAAAGCATTTGACACAGTACCACATGAGAAATAATTAGATACTATTGGGGATCGGTGCAAAAATTGTAAGGTGGATCAGGCACTGGCTGAAGGGGAGAAAGCTGTAAGTTTTTGGTGAAAGATGAATTGGACTAGAGAGAGGTTAGTCATGGAGTTCCTCAAGGATGGGTTTTTGGGACTAGGGTTTTAGCCAGCCACCTACAGGAGTCAGGACGGGATTCTCTCCTTCTCTACCCTGCCCATCCCCCACATAATGTATTATGGATGAGTTGGTTTTGATCTACTTCCTCTGAAGCCTCGGAGATGGCCACAGCTAGAGATAGGACACTGGACAAAGCTCTGAGGTGCCACTGAGCATTCTCTCTCTCTCTCTCTCATGTGCTTGGCTGTCTTGTTCTTGCTTACGTGCTCAGGATCTAACCAATCTCAGGATGTGGGGCCAGGAAGGAATTCTCCTCAGGTCAGATTGGCAGACACCTCAGGATTTTTATTTTTTTGCCTTCTGTGACACTGGGGTGGGGGCCTCAGACATTGGTGCCCCTAGGTCCCTGTGGCATAAATCTAGTCTCAGGTTGTCATACTTTGGTCTAATTTCAGTTATTGGGTTTAATGGGTGGGTGCTAAGTGGCCTGTGATACACAGGAGATCAGACTAGATAAGGCCAAAAAGGACGAGCAGATTAAACAGTGTGACAGTGGGCCTCTGAGAATTTTTTTGGACACTACTGTAAATGACTGAACGTGTGTGAGCGCAGAGGATACAGCTGTGGGGTTATTTGTTGCTCACATCCAGTGGTGACTGTATTCGGTAGGAGAACCCCAGTAAAAAGATATCTGAGATGGGCATTTGAACTGCTTATATTCACTACGCTTCTGGTGTTTGTTGCAAGACTCTCAGTGAAGAATAACAGAAGGATTGATACACAGGGCCACAGCTGTATTAAACAGCACTGGGTACAGAAGTGTGTATCCTGGAAGAGAGTAGGTCAGGAACTTAACAGAGGTATATAAAGCTACTGTCAGAGAAAATCAAAGGTAAATTTTATCAATTGACTTGAAACTGTCTATTATTGTCTTTAGCACCCAGAAACTGCACATTTTAGAAGCTGAAAACACTTTGTTAGTAGCAGTTTATAATTGAACTTGCCGCACACTCCAGCTACTGTGCAAAGAACATAACATGCAACACCCATTGGGACATTGACTCTTGAGAATCAGAATATAATAGGAGAGGCCCTTTGATCTGCATTTCGCTCACCTTCATGCCGCGCTCCACTGTGTGAATGCACACAACAAATTGGTCTCTCACCACTTCTCGGCAAAGATTTAATGGCTTGCTGAAGTGAGGTCTCTAAGTAAGGCACGGGTTATCAAACAGGTTTCTGGAGAGTTGATTGATCACATGGTGCTGGTATATCATCATTCCCATGTGCAAAACTGCATTTAAAGAAGCTAAAAATATATTAAATGCTTTTCTACTATTCCTGTTTCACGTAACCAAGTGCTGCAGTTGATGAGGGCATGTTAGCATGAGGGGAAGGGGTCCAGGAGATTGTGTAGGGGTGGGAAGGTATCTACAAGAAACTCTTTACTAAGATGTGCAGCATGGCTTTTAAAAACTGGAGAACTCCTGCATTAAGACATCATTATGCTTATGCACTACAGTGCATTTATTAATATGCAGTGAGGCGTTGAGAAAGCTAGTTCAGTTTTATCTCAGATCACATTTGGATGCAATCGCCTGGCTTTTCTAAACAGTGTGCTTATGAATTGACACAGTTCATTAATTCGCCCTGGGTGGCTTGCTTATTAGCAAGCGTGAAAGTAATTTTAAAGATGATTTCCCAAATAATTTTGAGCAAGCTACTATATAGTTAACAATGCATTCCTGATTTCTATAACCTGTAGCAGATCTCTTTTGCTGGTAACACCATTCCCTATCCATTATGTGCGCACACTACTGTAGTTGTGACTTCAGCTGGTACCTCAAAAGGGAGTGATCTAATTAGCCAAGTTCCAAATTTAGGACAATCTCAAGATGACGGACATAACAAACTCTTGCCATTACAAGGTATTCATATCTTTAGTCTTGTATAGTAAGCTTTGGTCTTATGATTCACCGGGACTGATGAAAGTAGCTGGCAATGGGAAGTAGAGGGATAAAGAGCCTGTGGGGGGAAAAGTAAAATCAGAGTGGTGTGAAAGACTGGAATCTTTACTGAATAGAAATAGAAGCCCAAAGTACTGTTTGACTAGTAATGAATCACTTCTATTGGCTGTCAGAGCTTTAACCAGTTTTCTCCTCCAATTGTAGTCTTGTACAGAACACCTGGGGGAAAGTTCCTGTTTACATCTTTTTCTTTTTCTCAAAAAACATAGGTAGTTACAGAAATGGACAGTGTTTCCTCTTAAACCAGTCAAAGATGCTCAGCCTGGAACTTTTTGCTGGTCTCACGTTTTGGAGGAATTTTGGGAAATGAGGGTGGCTCCTTTCAAACAACCTGTTGAATGTGCTGTGCAGTATGTTTTATTATCTGGATTGATTTGTGTTGGGGCTGTGTTCTCATTCGGTGCATTATTTTTCACAGCTTTGTCTGATCCCCTTTGAACCAAGACTACTCCAAGAAGCGAAGAGTGATGGCATCTGTGTTCCAAAGTGTCGGGGCTACAACTGGCTGGAGGAGCCACCAGCTACTGGCTGACTTTGAAAATGAGAGTCCAGTGCCTGACAAATTTAGAAAGAAGCCTTCTTCAAGCTCTCTCAATACCCTCCGCATGTCTCTGAGAAAGCGAATGCCCTTAAAGCAAGTGGAGATGAACCTCAGTGAGAATCCAACTTGGGAAAGTCTGGAAGCGAAAGAGAAGCGACAAACCTTCCGGGCTATCACAAGAACAGCAAAAAATGCTTTTGGAACAGTGTCCCAGGTAATGATCCTTGTAATGTACTATGGATGGCAGTTCTGTTCATAGCTGGTGTCCTGTTTCAGGACTAATAATACCTAGCTCTTTTATACAGCACACTTCAGCCGTAGATCGCAAAGTGCTTTAATGCCAGACATAGTGTCTGTATTTTATAACTAGTACATGCTTTATAATATATAGCGGGCTGGTTGCCATAGAGAAAGAAGAGCAGCACAAACAAGCTTTTTGCACAAACAAGGGAAAGTGACATGTAGGAAGAATATGCAAAAAAAAAAAAAAAAAAAAAAAAGTCTTGCTCACGTTATTTTGAGCAAAATCTCCAGCAACTGTAAAACCGCTTTCCCTATCCCAGACTGCATTACGTGGGACATATCTAGAGAGACACTTTAAAAATAGTAAATGAAGGAGACCTGATAAACTAATGGATTTTCTGGGCTCTCAAAGAACATGCTTTATGGAAACCTTAGAGCTCAGGGGTGAGAGAAATGTGGGACTTTAATTATACTGTATTTGGAGGCAGGGGGAGGAGAGGGGGGTTGGACTAGATGCCTCCTGAGGTCCCTTCCAAACCTGGTATTCTACTGATTTCATAGAATATGGACTGACTGGGTTCACAAAGACATACCTTACCGAAACTCCTAAAGATCAGGGCTATTAAAAATGTACAGCCTTAACTAGACTGCACATGGAGAAGAGGTCTAAGTTTTAAAGCCTGATCTAAAACCGATTAGCCAATTGCTGACCCAAGTCCAAGTGTTGCGTCGTTTTCAGACCCAACCATCAATGTGCGTCATCCTTGGAGCTCAGCATGGTGGGGGCTTCATGCTCTGTCTGCCTCCTGCCTGTTGGGTCAGCAGGATAGTGCCCCTCTCCTGCCAGCCGCCACAGCCTTGTTTCACTCTGTGCTCAGAGCGAAGGGCCCTGCAACTCCCAGCACCTGGGCTCCGCAGCACACAGTGCTGAGAGGCAGCAGCGGTCAATGGGAACAGGACACGCAGCTACTTACGGACAGACTTGACGCTGAGAGTCTTGGGTTGTTTTCTGACCTGACCCGGACACGTGTAGTCGGGTCCCTTTGGGTTCAGGTCCGGTTTCAGGGCTCTAGTTTGGAGTGGTGAGGGAAAATATCAAATACCATTCCTGAAGATCCTGCAGGAATTTAGTCCTTGATCTGCAAAGTCGCTGTTCTTTATATCCATGTGACCTAGAGTGAGACTTCTCCAGCATCTCTCTTGCAACATAGTCTTTGCACCCTTTTAAATTCAGTGAAGCAAAGAGAAGCAGTGGAAATCCTGGGAATAGATTTAGAAATAGCAAAACACTAGCCCCATATGTTAAACAGATGGCATGACCTTGGTATTCTCGCTAACTATGAATTGTTCCTATAATGGCATGCACATAGAGGGAAGAACTTGCAATAAGTGCTTCCTGCTAACTCTAAGCTTATTTTGCAGATGAAATGCCAAGCACTGGCAGCAAGGAGTTGTTGCTTGTGTAAAGGCTGCCGAATCAGGCCTGAGCACTTGTCTCATGGGACCAGCAATATTGGAGTTGTACCAATGGGGAGTTTTGATGAATTTTTCATGCATCCTATGCTAGGTTGCACAAGCTATTTTAGGAAATGCTGCTAGCCAGGAGCACAACCTGCTATGACTCAGAGTTTGCAAGTAGACTGGAAGCCCAGGGGACAGCCCTGCAGGTTGAGGTATGTTAGCAGGGCAGCAAAGGGAAGCTTTTGTGCTGCTCTTCTTTAAACAAAGGCCTTCAGTTTAAAGGCATCTTTAACAGGCCCTAAAGGCAGGGGGGATCCTGCTCCACATGAAATCAACGAGAACTTTGTCCAGGGCTCCTGTGGGAGCAGGATCAATCCCAAAGACTAATGGATCAAATGAAGCACGCCGCTCTATTTCAGTGTGATCCGAGGGAAGAGGCTTTAGCAGCAATGACAGACGTGCATCCGCCCAGTCTCATAGACTTTAAGGTCAGAAGGGACCATTATGATCATCTGGTCTGACCCCCTGCAAGTCTGGCTCTAAGAATTGTAGCTGGGGTTGAGAGCGAGCGTTCACGTGCCCTGGGATTTTGTTGAGCTGGCATATTGTAGACAGCAGTTCATAATCCCAGATATGTCTGCCTTGCAGAAAATACAGAAGTCCTGCCAAAACCGCACGCAATCGCTAATCATCTCTCCAGCTAAAGCCCCTGCAAGGAGAAGTGGCATCACTTGCTCTGCCAAGAAGAGAAGCACTTCACCTCGAACTCCTAGTCGGAAGAATAGACTGGCCACAATGCCCACCCCATTGTCTGGTCCCACTTGCACCCCTGGGTACAGCAGGAGAGCCTCCCTTTCATCCAGATCTGCAAAGAGCTTGGTGGGGAAAGAATGGAGGAGTTTCTCTTACTGGCTTGGAAAAGAAGCTGTCCCTCTCCGGAGATCAAGGAGAGCAGCAGCTCTAAAGAGCCCATATTCATCACCTATGCCTGCCAGCAGAAAGAGGCAAGCTGCAATCATTTGTAATGCCTATTGCTGTTTTATTATTGTGACTAGCGTGTCTGGCTACCTGAGAGACACCAGCTGAGCACTGCTAATCTTTCCCACTGAAACAATGTGCTGTTTTAATGGTTAGGAAGGTAATAAAGTTGTTACGTGCACCTATTTACAGAGAGAGAGTGTATGGCATAAAACTAGGTCGTGGAAACTTAATTTTGCATGATGACAGACCAGTGAGGTCTCTTGCACCATCCCCATCCAGTGGGAGGGTGATATTAAGTTTACATCATGTAATTATGCCAGTTCCAGTCTGGCTTGAGTTAAAGAAACGTTAACCTTCTAAATTGTTCATTGATGCTGTTTGTTTGATAAATCACTTGGGTATCGATTCGTCCTACTCTGCTCTGCATTTCCCAGAATTATTTATTTGTATTGTGGTGGTATCTAGGGTCTTGGCCCATGACCGGGGCTCCTGTGGTGCTAGGTGCTGTACAAACAGACAGATGGCCCCCTGCCCTGGAGAGTGGACAAAGAGTTGTGGGGAGAAAAAATATTTCATGAAGTGCGGAGATCGTGCCTTGCCCAAGGTATCAGGTGAAGACCGAGTTGGGAGTTCCAGGCATGCCTCCTGGATCCCAGTCCAGTGCCTTAGCTATGAGACTATCTTTTCTAGATGCGATGTGACTGGAGTTAAGGCATGATTAAGGCTGAACATTGGGATGGGGAGCGGTGGCTAGAGGCTTAAAATTTGACCAGAAGAAGCACTAGGGTATATACTGTAGATACTTCTGCAGTGGTAGGGGGCTGGGCTAGATCACCTCTGTAACCTTTGAATCCTCTAATTGCATGCTGCTTTCTCCCTTCAGAGAGTTTGACTGCGAGTTAGACTCAGTCTCTATGGGAATTCGCCGGCTGAAACGTCTTTCTCAGGTGTTCGATGATGTCATTGTGAGAGAGGAGAGGTAAGCAGTATTGTGATCGGGGGAGATGTTTGTTTCTCCTCTAATGCATCCTGTGCAGCAGAGGATGGTATCGCCAAAGATTCACCTCTCCAATCCTGAGTCAGTGATACTGCTAAATATAAATGAAATGATCCCTCGCAGCTCGTCATCAAGATGAGTGAGAGCAATAGAAATGCCTTAACTCTCTGCTTTAAGACACTGCATAGTTAGACAGCTGCAGACTGGCTTGCAGCTCCACTGAAGCCTGTAACAAACATTCTCCTTGATTACATGCTGCTTGCTGTAAAATCAGAATCCTCCCCACCACACTCAGCCTCCAATACTATATCTTGCCTGGTAACTCCTTGCAGCAGTTCTAGGTGGGTTAATAGCCCGGAATGGGGCCAATAGAGGCTTCTTAGAATCTCATTGTATAGGCACTTGACTTTCATTTCAATAAGATTCTTTGAATGTTGCCTGAAAATTTGATTCAGATCCAAGTAACACCTAGGATTAGTTTGGCTTGTGCATTTCACAACTGCATGTATAGTCATTATCACAATCTTCCCTTCTAGTTGAAGATCTTCCATACACAATTGTGGGAAAGAAAAACCCTATCAAAAAAGGAAAATAACTTAGTGGCAGGGTGACGTGGGGGCAGGTGTATTCACTGAAGCTGTTCCTAATTCACTTTGAAATTAACTAGATTTCAGGTTGAAAGGCCTGAAGCATTGCAGGTCAAACTTGTTTCACAGGGATCATCAAAATGGTAACAAGATAAGAAAGTTTTATTGTGTTGGTGTTGTCCATCCCCAGTAAAAAAAATATTGGTGTGGGAGCCTTTTTCTAAGAGGAACTAAAATTCTTGCCCAGTGATTCTAACTTAAGCAGCTTTTGAAATGTGGGAGATTGCTGTGTTTTTGTAATAGTTACCTCATTTAGAATGAGCATCTTCAAAGTGCAGTGTGGTAAGAGTTTTCAAATTAAAGTCTGATACCACAGTAATATCCTAAACCTTCTCAAGTTCTTCTTAAAGAACACTTATCATTAAGCCTAAATCTTGCAGCTTAATTCTACTTGGATCTGGTTACAAATTCTGCATCATCAGGGGACTATATCTAGACTACAGGGCCCTGTCTTGCAGATAACACAAGCATCTGGATGTAGCTTAGTACTAGATACCTTCTAGATCAAGGGTTCTCAACCTTTTTCTTTAAGCCCTCCCCATGCTAAAAAAAAAAACAAACCTCCATGGCCCACCTGTGCCATAGCTGGTTTTCTGCATATAAAAGCCAGGGCCGGGGTTAGCAAGCAGGGCAATTGCCCAGGGCCCCATTCCACAGGGGGTCTTGCAAAGCTAGGTTGCTCAGGCTTTGGCTTCAGCCCCGGGTGGTGGGGCTTGGGGCCCCAGCTTTCTGCCCTGGGCTCTAGCAAGTCTAATGCCAGCCATGCATGGTGGACCCCCTGAAAGCTGCTTGTGGCCTCCTGGTTGAGAACGACCGTTCCAGATAACTTGCCTCAGAAAGACTTGTGGAAATCTGTACAATTCCAACTATTTCTCTCTACCCCAATCATTTTTTTTCATATGGGTCACATTTTCAGCTGATCAGGTGTGGACACAATCCTGAAAGAGCTGTGTGTCAATTAAATGATTGTAACCATTTCAAGTTCACTAAAGCCTCATTCCTAATATTCATTCTTCCATCTGTTAGTGATATGACAGTTTCTCTCATTCGTAACTGAGGATAGTACCAACCAGGTAAAGTTGTTGTTCTTAAGCTTGCTTTGAATATACTTACTTCACTTGCATGTGGCTGAATGGAGAAAAACAGCTGTTTTCAAGGGAACAAGTACATAAACTTTATTGAGCACCTTAAAAAAAACAAACTTACTTACTAATGTAGAGAACCACAGGCTGTTTTCTCAGTCACCAGTGCTGTGCATGCCTCTCTTAGCTGCAGTTGTAATGCGGTGCAGCCATCAAACCCAGCTTCAGCTGGTGATTATAGGTCACTGAGCCCTGTGTGGGTTTGCACTGAAACAATAGTTTGACTTCTGTGCAAATAGCTGTTTTTCTCACCCCAGACCAGAAAACATCTGGTACTAATGTTTTGTCACTTCAGTTCTCACTGGTTACTCACTAACAATGTAAAGCATGTCAGAAAAGTGTTACTCTGACTTGCCTAATTTGTGTGTGTGTGTGTGTGTGTGTGTGTGTGTGTGTGACCATTTTTAATGTCTAACTGTTAAGATATTGCTTTGTCAATAGCAGCAGTTGACATCTTTCTACCTGGTGTTTAAATACCGCAATTGCATATAAGTGGCTCTGGAACAAGCAAGGTTCTCCACTGTAAATTTCTGAACGTTATGTCTTCAGCATCACTTCTCCAAACCTTCCCATTAACAGATTTGCTATGGGAATTCCTTAATTTAAGCATTTATCTTCACTTGAAGCTGCACTGTGTCATCTTTAAAGGTTTACATCATTGTGTTGAAGGTTTGTATGCTGGAATTTTTTTATTGAAAGGGGTAGTGTGAGTTGCTGTAGGTGTTTTACTTAGGAACAAATACGCAAACACACTGGGGCATGAATGCCTGTAGTGTCGCATGGTAGAAAGTGGGGGGACTGTAACCACTAAATGACCAGTTGATTCAGCATGTTACTTCCAATGGTAATGCATGCTAGCAATTCACTTCACTTTACTGCATACTTACACACCTTCACTTCCTGGTTTGAAGATCTTCTCTATTTCTGTTGGAAAAGCCCATGACTTTTACAACTTAATGTTGGTAAGGGGGTACCATACTTAGCAACTCTAAGGTAGAGACTAATTCTACCTTCTGATCTCTACTAGCCATGAGGAGGAGTATGGAGTTTTTCCTCCAATTAGGCCCTGTGCAAATAAACTTGCATAGACAATGGCTATTTTGTTTTTTTTTAAACTTTCCCTCACCCTTCACAAAACAAGCACTGACCTAAAAGCTAGGTTAGACACTCACTTATTCATATAATGTTTAACATTTAAGCAAAATTAGACCATCCCCATTAATGTTTTTTACCCCTTATCTATCATGCTGCTTAAGCTGTCTGCTGCTATTGCCGACCACACATCATAGCAGATAAAACATGACTGAAGTGAGAATTTTTTTTAATGGCCTTCATAAAATCTGCTCAATATACCAGGCACACTGTTTCCTGATTTCTGCCCACTTTCCAGCAGCTTGCGTATACTGAACAACCAATTATTTAACCTTGCCCATTACTCTGTTGTATTAATTACACTCCTTTATTCTTTGCAGAGAACAAGCGATATCCAATTATCAGCATCTAATGGCACAAAACTTGCGATCTGTGCATCTGTCTCGGAAACTCTCCCAATCTGCTTTCAGACGGCGTGCGAGGAGGCTGCAGCATGCAGTTGGCACTTGGACTGAGATGGCTTTAAACAGTATTAACAACGTGTGAGCAAATGAAGGATTAACTATCTATGGGAGTTGGAGGGGTGTATTGTCTGTTTGGATTTAAGTGACTGTGCTTTGAATAAGCCATTAACCATTTTTAGAATGCTACCTTTCAATTCAGCTCAGGTTTAGCTTTCCATGGATTTCTCCTGCCAGTGGGGCAGGGATTATATTAAAGTATATCACATGACAACCCCTGTGGTATTGCCCAGCAACTGAACTCACTTAACCAGCACTTTCAAATGGGACAGGCATGGTCCAGTGTATTGAACTTTAGGGCTGAGCTAACTACTACTCAATGATTTTAAGGAAAGACAATAGTATCAGTGTCTGACTCCTGATCTGTGACATTGGGGATACTTGCTTCCTATACCTCCCTCATGAGATGTTGAGGACTTTAAGTTTCTACAGAGCTTTGGAAACTAAAAAAGCACCAATGCCTATGCTTTTCCAAAGTGCATGAATTTCATTGAATTTCAATGGGATTTAGTGGCCTTAAGTGCTTCTGAAGACTTTATGCTGTGTGCCAAAACCATAGTCTACAAAATGGTGTCTGGCTGTGATTTCAGTTACTGTGGGTTGACATGGGGGGCTAAATAAAAATCATGGAATTCTGTAGTTACTCCAGAGTGACACTGGAGTTAAAGAAATTACTGCCAAAGTGAATTAAGATAAATTGAATCAAGGCAACTGTTTAATCCATGCCTTTGGTTTGTTCAGATTAGCTCTCGGAAAGGTGCCTGTGTAGATAAACCCTAGGTGATTGAAGTCAGAATGTGTGATGCCCCCTGCACAGTTCACAGGGTTCAACTAACTAATGTATCTATTCCATTTTAACTAGTTTCATTTTGAACTGCTAACAGTTGAGGCTTCATTTGTCTTTCATGCTACTACTATAAGACATCTCAACGGTGAGGTAAATATTGCTCTTGGAACATGTACACACAACTGAAGACACTAACAGTTAATATACTAAAGTTGGAAGTAACACTTGTTGCTTATTATAATGTTTATTTTTGTGCAATGGCACTAGTTACGTGTTTCTAATAGCTTTTTATATCAAAATAAGAATGTCAGGCTCTATAATAGAGGTAATCTTAGTTTAGCAAAATATTAATTCTCTAACATTTCAACAAAGCGAAGGAGTCCTGTTTTCCATAAACTTCTAGAACTCGGCCCCAATGCTGTTCCTTGAGCTGTAGCTTTTTTCTAAAGAGAATAAGTAAACAAAGGGGTGTTTGTTGTCTTTAAAGCAATCTGAGTCGGTGTGCCACTACAAAATATTGACATTTAGAAGGTTTAATCTTTATGGCTGTTTATATGAATTCTGTTGCCACTTACTATTGGCTACAATATTGCCCTGCTTCATTCTCCCTAAAATATTTTAGTGGTATCGAAGTCCAAATTTTGTAAGCAATCCTGCCTGAATGCTGCTCCAGCTATATTTAAATTGAGATTTACTTACCTTTTTTTTTTTTTTTGCCTGTTGACAAACCAGACTGTTTAAAAGGTAAAATTTTGTAACACTGGGCTGGAACCCCTTCCTATTTGGATTTAAAATGTAGATAAGGGTTATTGTTTTAAGCCAGAGGAGAGCTTTTATTTGAAGTTTTACTTGTATGTACTGATCCTTGACAAAATAGACTTTTCATAATAGTGATGTCTTGTTGAATGCTATTTTCAGACTCCCTGCCACTGCCCCTTTTTAAGAAAAACCTCAACCCCCAATTACCATTCACCTTGTAAGTGGGAGAAATGTTTATTTTTGTCATTTTTCTCAGTGCACACACAGCATTTGTATCTATTAGGTTTTGACTAATTAATTAAAATCAAGGGGACTGCCCGGGGTGTGTAGCTAAGGGACAAAGAACCTGCATTTTGGAAAAATCCTGCCCATCTCCTTTTTCTGCTTGAAGCTCTGCTGGCAATGCTGCCTTCCAGCAGGTGAGGATCTAGAGTTCTCTATTTTGACTAAGTGCATGGTAGATACAGCTGCTCAAAACTAACATGCCATTTGGTAGGTCTTGGAATTATACACCTGATCAACTTGTTCAGAATGGGTACAATGGCCGGGGAGCTTTCCCACAGCAATGTAAAGAAAAACCCACAACGCTGTCCACTTAAAGGCAAAGAAGGTTTTTATTTAAGTGACTAGCTTTTTATAAGATTTTAAAAACCAGCTCACATCAAAATCTAGACCAGTTGTAAAAATCTTACTCCTTAGTTCATATGTTAAGAAATTCATTATTGTACAGGGTTTTTTTTAATTTTTACAAGGCAGCCATAAGAAATATAAACATTTGTCACCATAGATAGAACCTTCCCACGGACACACTATTTAAAAGTATACACTTAGTAAAACTGTAGACTCAAAGACCATGTACAATTTCAAGTCTCCTCACAGGGATTGTTATAAGTAGACGTTTTGTTTTCCCACGTAAATAGAAAAATAAGTATGCGTTGGGGTTGGGGTTCTGCCATGAGACTGCCATTCCTGACCCTTCTAGACCCAGGAGTATCTTCCAATATTTAAAACTTGCTGTTTTCCCTAACTTTTCTTTGTTACTCTCCACAACTTTTCCTTTTTAGTGTTCCATTCCACATGTAAACCCGCCTGTACTTAGCAGTCAATATGCTCTGAGATGTTCACCACTCGCCCAGTGCTTTTCTGGGTAAGGAGAGGCTAACTCAAACTTTTCCACCCCTTCCCAAAAGCAGGGCCAGTTTTAAAGGAATACTGTCTAATTACAGGCCAGATCCTCATCCCCTTTTCATGGATCTGAGCCAAGAGGAGGAGTGTCAGCTGTGTTGTTGTTTTTCAACTCCCACAGGGAGCTCCCTTCCACCATGTTCCAAGCAGGATCGCTGGCTGTTCTGTGTAGCCTGGGAAATGAGTAAGTTTTCATACTCACCCCAGTCTGTAGTTAGAACTCACTCCCACCCTCCAATCTCCTCTGGAACAGCTATGCTTCCAGGGACAAGTGAGGTCAGACACATTAGTCATATGGCCTCTTTTCACCCAGCCACCTAATTTCTTCACTCTCCAAAGGGAATAACCAGCTGGAAATTCTGTGACTCCACATTCAGTTTTCAGTCCCTTAAATAGGAAAAGGTGAGAGGAGGAGATGATCCTACATAATGTAAACACATGTCTTTACCTCTATTAATAAACACAATAGCAGCAAGTTGCTTTTATGGTGTCAGTTAACTTTCTTGTGGTTTGGATAGCATGGGAAAAAAAACATTTTTGCTTTTAGTGCTGTACTAGAGGGAAGTATTGTCCTTTACCAATTGTTTTACATTCAGACTTTAAAAACAATTCTTGTGCTCAAACTTTTTTTTCTACTTGGGAACCTATTTATAGGGAAAAGTGCTCTTGACTATTTGCATATAATCTGGTTTTAAAAGCAAACAACTGGATTTGTTTAAAGAGATGCATAGGCACACAACTTTTGCAAAGTGGAACCAGCTACAAGGGCTGTTTACATGCTTTCTGTGCCCCACAAGAGCATGAGAGTTTGACACAAGTGTCACTATCTTGGCTAATACTGCTTAATGAAACAAATTAAGCTTTCTTAGCGTAGGGCTTGTTCTGTCTCCCCATAACTCCTGAAATATGCCCTAGCTACTTTGAAAGCAGTAGCAAATAAGAGGAGGGGGCCCTCTATCTTCACTAAAGTCGGAACTCTCTAGTGTAAAGGCTGCTAGGTGTACTAAATAGTGGAAAATGGAACACGATTAATGCTTTTCTAACCATATCAAAATGGCAGCTCACTCTTGAGCCCCAGTGACAGAGGGACAATGGATGCTGTGTAGTTCACACCTAACAAAATAGTAGGCTGGATAGATATAAAACATGCCACAGAATAAACAAGAATACTTTGGTCAAGCAAGAAGATTTTGTTCCAACAGCACTAGTGTAGGCAAACATGTACTTAAACATTTCTTAGTGACATACTCATCAAATTTGGATTACCATTACTATGCATGTCTGTGGAATATTCTGTACTTTTTACAATGCTAATTTTCCCCCCCAAAACTTACTTAACAGGACAACAAAATAGACCAAACAGCTATTGTAAAAAATGCATATTGGTTACAAATTTGCTGTGAAAGCTTTACCAAAACTTCATAGGTTGTTATGAAGTCAGTAAATATACACACACGCACAACAAACACCACAGCTGTGAAGGTGCCTGTTCACAATAGCTCAGATAACAGTCCACCACTGCTAGTTAATCAGATTTTTTTTTACAGTAATAAACTGGGTCCATTAAACATGGCAGAGAAATAAGTGTTCCTAGTCACAGCCTACCTTACTTGTGCATTTAACTTTGACTGCTATGACTCCTCACTAAAATATTATATTATAATACATTTTACATTTCCAATTACTTCCTCAGTTTACCTGGGCAGAAGACTGTGCTTTTCCATATCAAGCAGTCAGGAGGCACTAAGGTGCAGAAATTATTTATGTGCTCAACCTGTGTTCTGTGAGCACTCAAAACTTCCATTGATGTCTTAATTCACAACCCAGCTAGTTTTGAGTGTGCAAGGACATCTGGTAGTAACTTGATACAGACAGACACTGATACCTAAACCCAATCTACTAATGAATGAAATTTTAAAAAGCACTACTACTCCCCTTGCTGAAAGTTTAAGCAAAACTGAATGAAGACTTAAATTGATTTTGAAATTCCACTTTACTCAACAGGCTCTGAATTAGGAAAGTCTGCACCTATGAACCATGGCATGTAAACAATTTGGCAAGAAGCAAATGCTTTAGGCGATAACAGGGATTGACAATTTAACAGAATTGGTCCTAGCTCAGCATCCATAAAAGAGAGCTACCTGGACATACACCTAACTTTTAATATACAGCTGGGTTCCCAAATTTCCACTTACTTAATACTTTGTTTGTAGGCCTAGCTAGTTCAGAGATTTCATGTCATTCTTCTTACCATACGGATACTCTCAGCCCCACTGAAATGATGACACCATTTTAGTGACTAATAATCTAGAGCAGGAAAAAACCCAAATGCTTTAAGTCATCTGAAATTTTGGAACACCAGTTTCCAACTCATATGAAACATTAACCTCTAACTTGAATATGTTGTGGGATTGTTGGCAAAGCTGCTTAGTTGGAGGACCAGTGAGCAGAGGGTAAAACATTCAATCCCTGAGCAATAAACAATATTGGAATTATACAAAGGCCACATGAGTTCCAGTATCTCATGAAACCAAGTAGGGGAGTTAATTATTTTCAGCTGAATTCTAATACTGTATGTAGTAACATTTAAAATGCTGACATTCTAATCATGTACACAAACTAGCACTTATTTCACTGCTTAAATTATTCTACTGTTATGAGAAGCCAGCACAATGGCGTCTAGTCAAGAGACCCAGGTATTAATGAAAAATTTGAGTTAAAAGACACATTGTTATAGCTTTCAGGCTCATTTCCCTTAATGATGGACACAAATTCCAACTAGATCTCATTCTGGAAAGAAATCTATATAATAGGAGAATTAGATAAATATATAGGATAACTGGTTTTGGAGCCTCGTGGCTGATAGAGGTAGACATTAGCTAAAGCAACAATAGCTTTGAATTGCACAGCAGGCACAATAATCACCAGCAGTGTACATGCTGTAACACAGAGCTGCTTTACAAAATGTAATTTTGAGCTAAACAATCACTGTCACCTTTAGATCTGCCCATCCGATTACAGGTAGGAACTCAATAGACAAATCTGAAAAGTCGTATGCTCCCCTGCCTGTTAAACTTGGGGTATCCCAGAGGTTTTGCAGTGAAGAGAGCCTAAAACAATTGGCCAATCACCACAGCCCCAAGCAAATAAAACTGCTCCAAGGACAATAAAGCAGTGAATCTGCTGAATCTATAAACCATTAGTGATCAGATGTAGATCACTGTAGCAAGCTTTTTACTGTATGTTCTGAGAGCATTTTTTTGTTGGTACGTGTTAGTCAGAAGAAAGGCATCAGATAGAGATTGAGCACCAACCACCCATCTTCATTTCTTGCTTTTCCTTGCCCCTAGAGCAGCAGCAGAGAGCCAAATTCATCACTGGGATAAGCAGCCAGGACTCCACTAAAGTCTGTGGAGCCATGCGTACTGATGCTAGTAGTCAGTTTAGTGCAGGGAGCTAGGTTCTGCCCTGCTTTAGAGTCTGTGTGATTTCAGTCTGGTTGCAGAGGGTGGAAGAGAGGGACACAGAGGGCAAAGACAGAACACTTAACCATTTAAAGTGCTGTGTGTTAGAGGACTTGTGACATTACTCAGAAAAAGACATTTGTAAATCTAAAAACTATTCAGTGTTGCTCTTGGGGATCTTACATTCAGCTTTTATATCCAAATGACCTGGCACTAAGGAGACACTGAGCAAAGGACATAAATAAAACAGTTACCTTAAGTACCCGATCCTAACTAGTGTGAGTTTGCAAAACATTTAGTGTCTTAATTTTAACTTCAACACTCCAGTTTAATTTAAGAGAAACAAAGCTAATGTGAAATGCTATTAGAGCTGCTAGGAAATGTAAAGCTAAATTTTTGCATGTAGACTGATTACAAGTGTAATACAAAAGAGCAGGTAACTTTGGCATTCCTCCCACAGAATAAAATACAAAAATGTACCTAAGGTGCTCCACGGGTAGAGCTAGTTTGCTGCTTTCTTGGGGAGGAATCACCCATCGGAACCTCTCATTGCTCTCTGGGGTCTTCAAATAATGCAGGTTTCCTTTTTCCGTCTACTGCCTCATGGTCGTTTCCCCATAGCATTTCTTCTACATACTATGTCTCAATAACCAATAGGCTCATTTGAGCCTGCATTCAAGATGGATAGGACTTGAAAAATGGGTAACTTTATTTAAACTCTTCCAGGCTCAGGAACACCACCTCTTTAAGGATTAAAAACTGGTTTATGAGCACTTACAACCTTAATAAAGATGGGAAAACATGCTTGTTAGGACCCAATCCTGAAAAGTTTGAGTAGTTCCTCTGAATTCAGCTCAGTAGGAGTTATCACGAGTAAGAATTTGCAGGATCTGGCTCTTTGCTTCTATCCTAAAATGACTACACAATTTACCTCTGTGAGCTGAGACCATCTAAATGGAATTTTTTGATAATTAGAAAATGAGTACTTTTAACTGGCAGCTGCAATTTCATAGCATCTAGTTTCTATGAAGCTTAAATGTGGGTATTTTAAATAGAGTAAGATTTGTTTTAACAGAAACTGCACCTACACTTTCATAGCATATAGTTTCTTTAAACAGCAGTGACAAGGAGAAAATTACCCATATAAAACCAGTTATGATTTTATCACTCCTTTTCATCCATTGTAAAATTCTGGAGACACTACAGAAGAGGGGTTTCTTTAGCTTACCCATGTAGGATCCATGTCTTGTATCAAAAGGGTCAAACCCATCTTGTTGCTTGAAGCAATTCAAACATTTGTACAGTCACCAAGCTCCATGAAAAATGTGTGATCTTTGTATATAGCAACACTATCAGTCCTTCAGACTGCAGTAGAGAGACTTTTTTTTTTAATCAATCAAGTGTTTGATTTGGTTCATAAGTCGATTTCTCCAGTGGGTATTTTAAGTCTAGCTACCTGACTTATAAGATGTATAGATCAGAACTTGAGCTGATACACATTCATCAACACCATAAGCCAAAGGAAATTTTCTTGGGCTTAAGGCACCCAAAGAGTTTGCCTTCCACATTCCACTCCACCTGCACTTCCCTTCTGTGTATAACACTTTCTCAGGTGTATAGCAGCAATTGATACAGTCATTAGGGTTTTAAAATGTAAGCCTTCTCTTTCACGCATTTTACCCGCTTATGTTTTTTTTAAGGTGTTACTAATTAGCTGACGTCACTCCTTTTAGCATCTTCCCTTGAGTAAAATCAACCTGTTACAGCTTTTCTCTTATTGCACATTTTATAATGTGTCTTGTAAAAAAAATTCTAAGACATATTTTGCAGTTTTGATGTTAAGCACTTGCGATAGTTTTAGATCTGGATTTAAAATTGTAGAATAGGTATGTTAAGAGGAACAAACAAAGTTCCCTACTTGGTTTAAGAAGGCAGATTCCAGAGCAAGGAAGCCTCTGGTTATGTGTCCCACCTCATGCCTACAGGTTGATTGGCCAGCATCCAAGACTTACACCTCAATGCTTCCTAAGGCGCAGACTCAAATTTATGGACCCCACCTCGAACCCAGGCTATGGGGGGCAGGTGCCTGTCGTGATCTTTGTCTGATTCAGGCTGGCTCTGGGCACGCTCTGGTTTGGGGTTTGACGAAGGGGGGTCAGGCTGCTGCACAGACATAGTCCTGCGAAGGTGAGTCCGTTTCCGCAGAAACTCGGGCTGGGAGTGCAGGCCAAAGCTTCCTTTCCTCAAGATCATCCGGGAGTTGTTCTTCTTGGGCCGTGAATGGAGACTGAACTCCAGCAAGGCTAAGTGCGCCGCGTAACCTTCACTGAGGAACTGGAGCGGAGGAGGGAAAGAGAAAAACACTCTGCATTAATGATTCACCTGAGCACTCTGACAGACTCCCCAGCAAACCCTGCTCTTGGGTGGTGGTGAAGCATTCAGCATGCGCTGCTCTCGTGCCCGCTAACGCACAGGTATTGCGTATTGACTAGGCACAGCCTCCTTTCTGGAGCGATGTTTCCAACTTCAGGGTAACTAGTTAAGTCATGGGCATGAGAGGCCAGACTCTCTGAGATGGAGGGAACAAAATGGCTTTTCTACCACTTGCACTTATCTCCTCATACTTTGGCTGTCGAGCTCTACTGTAATGAGGGCGGGATCCTGCTCCTCTCTGGGATCTGTCCTTTCATACTAACGCACAAGAAGGGCCCAAATGAGTAACATTCTTTCCCCATGAGTCCAGCAGCAGAGTTGCATGAGAATCAGAGCAAGGATAAAAAGAAAGCTCTAGAGAGGTGGAAAATTAGAGCTAAGACCCCTCCCCTCCTTTAGAGTAACTATACTCCTGATCAAAACACATGGATGACTAATTTTGGACCACTCTGGCAGAAGATGCTAATATTTAAGACATTATAGCTGTGCATCTTAACTTGCTCCTTCCATTCAGCCATACATTCTACATGCAGCTGTCAAGCAATCTGTATTCCTTAGATGCTAAAAGCCTTTTGCTGTTCATTCCTGCATGAAAATGCCCTCTAGGACTTATGCTGTCCTGGCCACACACAAGATTTATGTTCACTCTTCATCTCCTGTGCATGTCCCAAAAGACACTGACTCTTTAGCAAAAGTTACATACCTGACATTGAGTCTGGTATTTCTTTGTCGGACGTCCAACTATGTAGATCTGGGAAGGCGACAGACCCAAAACATTGTACACGGAAATATCCTTCATTGAGCCATACGCAGCACAAATTTTGATGTAGCACTGAAAGAACCAAGGCAAATATTGTTTTAATTGCACATGCTCTGAATGGCTGACCCACAAATCTTACAGCAGGCATTTTCTTTGTGATGAAGCGCCAGATAAACTGATGTTACTGACCCAAATTTATAGACTTGCCCTTGTTAAAAAGAAACATCAGACATCTTGCCAGTAAAAGGGGCAAGATGACTGCATTTTTAAGTAATTGCTAGGATTAGTTTGAAAACCAAGAGGAGTTGGGTGCTTAACTCCCACAGGCCTTTTAGAATCTCTCTCCCTTTATTTCTAGATGCTGAACAAGAATTGCAATAAAAATATTTCCATTTGAAAGGTCCATAGGAGCAAGGGATACTTGGGAAGTTTGATCTTCAGCAGTGCAAAATATCCACAATTTATAGGTGTGAAAATGAGCCACATTTTTCCCATTGGATGTGAATCCAAACCATAAACATGACTGACCAGGTTCTCAAAAGCAACATAACCTTAGTCTGTACCCATATTTGCTCCCCACTGAGAAACCAGCATCATTTCCTGTAGCAACTAAAAGAACAGGAGTACTTGTGGCACCTTAGAGACTAACAAATTTATTAGAGCATAAGCTTTCGTGGACTACAGCCCACTTCTTCGGATGCATATCCGAAGAAGTGGGCTGTAGTCCACGAAAGTTTATGCTCTAATAAATTTGTTAGTCTCTAAGGTGCCACAAGTACTCCTGTTCTTTTTGCGGATACAGACTAACACGGCTGCTACTCTGAAACCTGTAGCAACTAAGATCCTTAAAGATCTCCAACCTTGCTTTGGGGGATTTTATGTGATCACAGCACAAGGAATGGAATTTCAGTACTGTTAGCAAATGGAAGGGTGCAGCCGTTATCAGACATCACGTTGACTGGATTCTCTTAAATCAGGACAATAGCTTGGCTACACACATTTGACCTTGTACTGTTCATAGCTACTGGATTTATTTATATGCATCATCAAAATGATTAGCCTTGATCCAAGACCCTCAGAAGGCAGAGCAGCCTTCTTTGCACCTGAATGCTGGGAAGGAAACCAAGATACAGCAAAATACCTTGTAATGAACAATGGTCTTTTCCTTCCAAGGGGAAGAGACCCTCCCCTTTGACAATGACAAGAGAGATCTGATTTTCAAGCAACTGATCATTCGATTTCAATATGTACACAAGAGCCTCTATTACCTCTTGCATTAGATTCCGGAGGAAAATAGTCTTTTGTCGTAGTGGGTCATGAACAAGCCCATCCGAGAAGAAAATCATCCCTTGAGGAAAGTTGTGCTGAGATAACCAGGAGACCACTCTCTGCTTTTGCATATCAGGACGGCCAGTGATATAGATGATCAGGTATCCCAGATCCTGCCAGTGGCTGTTAGAAGCAAAAGCAGCATGGGAGAGTGGAAAGCGGGGGAGAAGTCACCATCCATTTTAATCTTAATGAACATCTTTGCTGAACATGGGAACAATGTAAGAAAAGCCAGGCATAATCTCTCAATAGGTAAAAGGCTAGCTGGGATGGGGTCAGGCTTCTGATTTTAATAGCTAAAATCCTGGTGTGTACATGCAATAATTTGTATGCCTCAAGAGAAATGGGGAAGAGCAATAGGCAGAGTTGTGCAAATACTGTTGTATAAAACACCAGGGATAATTCATCTTAAATATTCCGCACCCTGTGGATTCAGTCCTGCTGTCCTTGAAATGGATGGAAATTTTGCCTTTGACTTCAACAAGAGCAGAATCACAGCCTGGGAAACTGAGATGCTCATCACTCCATTTTCAGGAGGGTTCAAGGGGCACTGAGTTTAAAATGATAGACCCCAATTCTTTGACCAGTGCAGCATTAACTGACTTCTTAAGTGAAGGAATTAGGTGGTTCTTAAAACTGATTCTCATAGTGCTTTACATGCGGAAGGTACATCATGCCTTGGGATTAAAATTCATTATGGCATAAAATCCTTCAATATCTCACCAGCCTTTTTGATAATCAGAGTAATAAATGGAAAAATTATCCATTGACTCCATACACTTTTAGGCCATGTTTCCCAGAGGCAGCCTTTTAACTTTGGTGCAATTTACTGTGGAAATCATGAAGTTAAACATCTATAAAATGTGTAAATATCCGTGCAAATCAGGTATAGCTGGATATCTGAATGATACAAAAATGTATCTGCAAAGAATTATGGGCCTTAAAACCCATAACATTTGTGAACAATCTATTATTTCTCGCTTCCAGTTTGATCCCCTTTGTTAAAAAGGGATGAGGCAGGGACTCCAAAAACACCACTGTGTACGCGTCCCTTACCGGACAACGTCGACTGCCCCAGCTCGGACTTTGGGGTCACTACCCATGATTGAGACACTCGCTGCAAAGGAGCCATCAATGCTAAACACCACACACTCCATTCCCGGGGGAAGCACAGTCAAGTAACTCAGTGCATTGCTCTGGTCGCCCCTGGAGAAGAAAAACAAAGCAAAGCATCAGAACTCAAACTCTGTGAATTACAATGAAATCCAGAAATGAGGTCTGTCTGGGACAAGGCATTCAAGGCTCCACAAGCCTAACGGGACTCAACTATCTGGTTTCCACTATAAACCAGAAAGTAAAGATGTTGGGACCCTTTAAGAAGCTAATTTTCCAAGTCCACTGGGCTAAAACAGTGAGATTTGCATAAATCCAATTAAAGCACTGCAAGACAACAACAAAAATCACTGACAATACAATAAAGTCCTGGAGGGTTTGTCCTTTTTTGCAACTGAGAAATAAAAATTAGCCCTGGATTTTTTAAAGCAGCCTAAAAATATCAGGCATCCACACTTGTATAGAAAAAAGCGATGTATACTTCTCTGACTGTGCATGTTTGCAAAAAGTCAACCTCACTATGTAACAGCAATGGACAGGAATCGACCATCCCTCTGTCCCTGTTTATTGTGCTGAAAATACTGGCCCAGAAGAATCTAACAAATTCACAAAAGGGGAGGAATTCGAACACTAGGTGCCTACTTCCAGAGCTCTGGCATCTGCAAGCTTCTACTCATTGAGTATTCTTTCACTGGAGCACAGCTGTTAGCACACCCGCAAAAGGCAGGTTCAGAGATTCCACAAATCCCTCACCTTTTCCTGCCATATGAATCATGTTGCTCTGCAGCTCTGACCCAAGCCCTGCCCCCTTTGTCACGGTGAATGTTACAGCTATAGGGGAAATTATATCTGGTGTTACTGGCAACATCTTGCAGGGTGGATTTCTGCTTGGAAATGTGCCTGCATCACGTCAGGTCCAGGCATGATCATTTAAGGGTAAGGAGGAAACAACTACTTCCATTCTAGCATGAAGCATATTAAACCTGCAATCTAAGACCCAGGGAAGCAGGAGATTGGCTCCTGAGTCAATTGCAATGTTTTAAACTGCAGACTTCCCAAAATAGACCTTAATTTGTTTTTAAGCAGCCCTATCTTCTCAAATTGATTGCCTGCTATTCTCCAATGGAATTATTACTAATTAAGAAAATATATATGTGGAATTGGAAAGCTGATCTTCCATTTGATTAGCTGCGAGGACACCTTTAGTTCCATTTTTATTTTAGAGGAGACGTTTAGTGGAATCTGCAAGGTATTTCCCAAGTGGGCCTGAAGTTTAACTCTAAAGTGGAGTATTAAATTAAAACTTTATGTCAAAGCATTTAGCAGTTTTCTTACTAAACATAAAAAGCTTTAGAAGCACATCTGCCCCAATCCACACACTTAGATTAATTTTATTTCACACATTTTTCCTCTTTATGCTTGACTCAGCAGAGGGCTTTTCATGGAACTCTTGAGAGCTAGGAGAGAGTCAATTGATTTCACTTCACTGAATTGTTGCTTTAAGGCTGTGTTTTTCAATTTAAAATAAGCCTGGCACTGAGTACAGAATTAAAGTGATTCCTTCAGTCAGCCTGACATCAACAGATGAACTGAACTGCAGACTTGGAACATGGCAATACCTTCACTATTCATTTCAACAGGAGAAACTGGTCACCACCTTGAGGAATGCAGATCATCCTTTACCCAAACCCCACCCACAAGCAGGCTCTGGATTACGCAAGCTACACCTTTGCTAGGGCCTTCAGACGGCCCTGATCCCCTGTATTTGCAAGACTAAACACTAGTTAGTGGAGTCCCACTGGCTGTTATTTGTATTACTGCAATGTCTATATATTGCAACCGAGATCAGGGCCCCATTGGGCTGGGCATTGTACAGACATATTAAGAGACTCTCACTGCCCCAAAATGCTTATAATAAAAATAGGCAAAGCACACAAAGGGTTGGGGAAAGGAAGCACTGGGAAATGGACACAAAGAGATGAAGTGACTAGCCCGAGTTTGCACAAGAAGTCTGTGGCAGAACTACACCGGCCACAAAACCATCCTGTCTCCAGTATCTTATTCAAATCTGCAGTGATGGCTCACGTGATGTGAATGACCATTACGAAGCCCAGGGGAGGCTTTCCTGCAAGTGAGGGCTTTGAAATATCATAAAGCACTTTGACTAGTTTTACTCCTACAGCTTAGTATATTAATCTTAGCAATTAACCAAGTCTGCCTTTGGTCTAGAAAGCAAAATTAACAGGAGACTTGTCCCTCTAAAAGAGCATCATTCCCCTTATGTGCATTAATTAAAACATGTTTTCAGATGGTAGCTAAGGATCACATGTATAGTTTGTTGCCAGTTATTATTAGTTACTTGCAATGTAAGTAACCCCCTTCCCTCTGCTTCCGTCCTCACTCAGAGCCAGGCTAGCTCATTGCCTTGCTCCTCTTCAGAACTGCCACCTCGGAGTACAAAAATTAAAACATCTGTTCAGCGGGGGTTTGCCAAGAGGTCCCACCTCCCAGTGCAAATATCCTGATCATAGCCCCACAGTGAACCCCTTGAACTGATATTTACCCCCATCCCCTCTGTCTATCCACACAGCAGCACCCATTTCCACAACTGGAACAGATACGTGATCGAGCTCTGAATGCCCTCTCCATCCAGACAAGGGCCATCATTTGGCCCACGTTGTCTAAAAGCATGGGCTCTTTTGTCTACATATTGAGCCCATGATGGTGGAATAAACATCTCCAGAGCAATAACTTTGCTCATTGTTGTGAACAAACAAAAAGTGTTTTTGCTCCGTTTGAAGAATGGCATTCATGGTAAATGCAGTTTTCTGTTGGGTTGTTTGTTTGTTTTTTAATGGCATAACTCTCTTTGTACTAGGGAATCCCACACCTTAATTATCGAACATTGAAATCTGAAAATATTACCTAACCACCATTTTGATGGGATACACGCCAACTCTAAGCCTCTTCTGTTTGGGTATGTTGTAGGATATTCTTCCACTGCTATTGGTGATCTCTGTGTCAAAATACACCCACCTGCCTGAAGAGGGTTCAGTCATAATAAGGATATCAACCTGTAAAAGTACAAACAAACAAAAAACTATTACATTTGTTAGAATACAACACCCATCAGACTCCTAGCACATGCTAGACTGGCTCAGAGCAGTAGTAGTTTAATATCCTGTCTCTGACAAGGGCCAGTACCAAATACCTCAGAGAAAGGTGCAAGAAACCCCACAGTGAATGGTTATGGGATAATCTGCCCACTGGACAGTTTTCTCATAACCCCTCTGTAGTTAGAGGGTGTTTTATGTCCTGAAGCATGAAGATCTATTATTTACCACTTTTTTTAAATTACTGGGCTCAATCTTGCAACATACTGAGTACTCTGGACTCCATCTTGCACAGCACTTAAGCACACAATTGCCCCCATTCAAGTCACCAGGGATTACTTCTACACTGAGTGTGCTTAAGTGCTGTGCAGGATTGGGACAAGAGTGGGACCATCTTGCAGAATCGAGCCCCTAACTTCGCATATTCCTGTTATCCCTATAAATGCCCAGTTCTCTTGGCCTGAATGATGTCTTGTGGCAATGAGGTTTGACTACAATTAAATGCTAAAACCCTTTTGAAAGCTTACAACAGAAGTGTTACCAAAATCTACCAATGCATTTACCCCCCTCCCTCTCCCTGCCCCCCTCCAGCTGCTTTTAGACTTCAGTGTGAAGTCATAGTTCTCATATAGACACACAGAAGGATGTTTCTGAGGATTTTGTTTTTCTAAGTCCTGAAACTTTCTATGGCCTTGGCTACACTCACGGATTCATAGCGCTGTGAAGCGCGAGTGTAGTCGCGCCGCCAGCACTGCGAGAGCTCTCTTGCAGCGCTGCAAGTGCTCCACCTCTCCGAGGGGAATAGTTTGCAGCGCTGCGAGCGAGTGTGCAGCGCTGCAGGCACTGATTACATTGGCGCTTTACAGCGCTGCACTCGCTGCACTCAGGGGGGGTGTTTTTTCACACCCCTGAGCGCAGCAAGTGCAGCGCTGTGAATTGCCAGTGTAGCCAAAGCCTATTGCTCACACTGTTCATTTTGTACCCTAAGTGGATTCTGTATCTGAATCTTTCAAGGACCCCTTAGCACAAGGAAGGAATGGGGAAAACATGAGAAAGTTTTGATAGCAATAAAGTGAGAAGAATCATTTCTCTACAGACAATTTTCAAAGGAGTAGTGGATCTATAAAGAAAGAAGAGATGTATTTTCTTTAGTGAATTACAGCTTGAACTTTATTTTATTCAATCATTCAGTTCTTCCCTTTTTCTTTTATAAAGATGGGGAAAAAATCTTCTGTAGTGTCAAAGTAAAAAGCAATTTCACAGAAAAAGCAAACACAAACTCTTTGCTCTGCACTCTCAAACAAGTCTCCTCAATCATATCCATTCCACAGCAACGACTTTATGGTAGGAACATAAAATGCTACTGATTCCTATGTCTATTCACCATGCCTCAGTTTCCCCATATAAAATGGAGAACGATGCTTGCCCTCCTTTGCAAAGTGTTTGAGATCCTTAAATGAAAGGCGTTATGTACAAGTGCAGAGTGGTACTTTTTCATTGTGAGATTTGACAGCCCCCCAAATTAGAACGTTAACTACACTTGCATGAGTGAAAATTCCACAGCCCAAATGAATTCTTCAGGGGAGTTGGAATGACAAACACTTCTTTTGCACCATTAAAGGCATGAGAGACTAACGACAGAATTTTATTACATCCTAACGCAAGCTTTGCTTTCCCCATTGCTGAAATGCAGCCCTTTCTGAGGCATGAATGCAGCAGCAAGGCAGACCACGGGCACACAGAACAATGTGGGGGAGGGAAGTGTTGTCAAAGGACAAAGCCCTTACCGGGGGGGGGGGGGGGGGGGGGGGGGGGGGGGGAGAGAATCCGTAAAATAATAAACACTGGTGTAAATCGGCATAGCTCTGCCAAAGTCAAGAGGCTGATTTACACCGCCTGAGAATCTGGCCCAGCTTCCACACGGAGCAGCTGGGGACTCTGTTTCTATGGAACACGGGGCTTAGATGCTATGGTGGCATAAATTAAAGACTTAGGCCCTGATTCAGCAAAGCACTTGAACATGTGCTTAAAAGAGCTCTGCTGAATTAGAGCGTTGGATACCATAGTGATGGGCACTCTAGGAACCCCCAGCTTAGACAGAACAGACATGGAACTCCACTTATCTTCCTCGGAACTGGGGTTCAATTGACCTTAATAAGATTGCATGTCGAATCAAGGCATTTCATGGCTGAAATCCTGGAGTCTTCCTTGCAGGAGAAAATAATGGAATTTGGGGTTACATTTAACAGAAGTGCAAACTCCAACATTACCCAAAAATAGAGTTATATGTTGTGTGGCCAGTCAAACTATTTAGGTTACAATGCACCTCCCCATAGAACACCGAGCATGCAGAAAAATGCATAATGAAAGACACTGGAAACAAATAAAATATTAATAAAGCATGTAAAATGCCTTTGAAACATCCAAATTAAGCATCTGACTGATCAGAACGGCATTTGGTTTAACTGCACTACCTTCTCCCTCACTCATCATCCCTGCATGAGTTTGTTTCCATACACATCTTTATAGCTTAATAAGTAATGTCTCTCCAAGTTAGTCTTTTTATGTCCTTCTCCCACCGCTGTATTTTGGGTTATACCAGAGACATGCATTTAAATGGCAGTAGTGGGTCTGCGGTCTGAAAGAGGAATAAACTGGGATACGTTTTCAATCTAGTTAGTTTCGTGCTTGTACCGGTTAGAAGCCAAATGTGTTCACTGTTACTGAGATGACAGAAAGTCGATGGGAATACAAATGAGCAGTCTGTAGAAATCCTAATGGACTCTTTTGAAGAATTCCCTTGGAAAATGGAATATATGTGTAAGCTGCAGCACTGTGCCTGACAGGAACAAAGAAATTCTTGCCCTTTTCAAGCATCTCAACCCCAGGTGAGGCAGTAAATATTCATCCCCATTTTACAGATGGGGAAACCGAGGCACGGAGCAGTTACATGACTTGCCCCCAAGGTGGCATGGCACTGCGCCTAGTTTAGAATCTTGGTCTCCCAGTTCTGTGCTCTAACTGGGAGGCCTCCCCTTACTAGCATCCAACACTGACTCCTCTAGTGTATTTTTACACAAGAGGCTGAAAGCAATCATAGCTCGAAGAGAATTTTCTGCTTACTGATGAGAGCAACCCAAAGTGAAGCTAACTACATCCGACTCCCAGATCATGCATAAAGTGATGCTTATGGAGTGCTCAAATCAGCACAGGATCCAGCTAATTTAAGAGTTGTCGTCCCTCCCACGGCTCCTTCTCGTGCCTCTATAATCAAAATCAGTCTGGATTTCAAGTGACCTTGTATCCTCTGCGGACACAGTGTGCTTTGTTCTCTTGCATTGCTAGCACAACCACCCCAACTCCTGAGTTCGTTCAGTGCAGGAAGCAGGGGCAGATCAAACACTTAGGCCAGACTAACTGCTGCTGCAAAAATGCACCAGGGAGGGGGAGTAGATGACACAGAGAGCAGACACCGTGCCAGTGATTCAGTTCTCGAAGCACAGGCAAGGACCTCAGGCATCCCACACATGAAAGGGGCCGGACCCAGTGTCTCACCCTCCCAGCACAGCCAGTGGCACTAAGGGTACACATGCTGCATCATTTTAAAAGCCTAGATTATTTGCTGCTCCTGAAAATGCTACCTGCCTGCCTCAGCACTGGGCAGGCAGAATGCCACCTGGGTGGCGCACATCCCCCACCTGGAAACATGCGTGTGAGTGCAAATGCCACAATCTAGGCCTTCAACAGCTCGAAAGGCAGAGTGGTCCAATGGATGGGGCACCTGAGTGGGACTCAGGAGACCTGCATTCCATTCCTGGCTCTAACTGACTTGCTATGTAGTGCTGGGCAAGTCACTTCACTTCTCTGTTTCCTTTTCCCTCCCACCCTGTCACCGTCTTGCCTATTTAGGCTTTTAAGATCCTTGGGACATGGACTCACTCTCTCTGTACAATTGTACCTAGCACAATGGGGCCCCTGTCTTACTTGGGGCTCTAGATGCTACTGTAATATAAATAAAAAATTATGTGGAGGGGGGTTACTTCATGAGCAGGCGGGAGTTGTAGTCTACTTGAATGCATAACTGAAGCCTTTTAATACAAAGCAAATATACTATGAGACTGCACTGTTCACTCATAACCAGATAGGTTCAAAATATCAATTCTACATTTGAGGAATGTTATGCATAAGTAGTAATCAAGTTCTGGAGAAATATAACTAACGTGCTTCTCGTAATGCCAGTACTGATGCCCGCTCCCAGCTTCCTATTCATCACTGTACCAAAAGATGATTTTTTTATATATATATATATATATATACACACACACACACACACACACACACAGTGTGATCAGAATAAAGAGTGGTTGAAAATCTAATAAAAGGGCTATGATAAACATCTGCAATAAAGTTTGAGCAAATCTGTGATCTTATCCCCTATGTCATCTCAAGTAATAGGGCTGTTTCAGAGTTCTTACAAACCAAGACACCAGATTGAAACAACGATCTTAACTAAATATAACCTCACCCCACTTTGATAATTAAATTTATATTGGCACAGGAAAGGCTGAATTCTGCAATGAGATCATAGCAGCAGCACATTCTTAGGAATTGTAGAGCAGAACAACAAAGCACAGAAATACTGTTACATGTACTCTACTGGGTTTGGAGTCAACATAAGGAGGCAAATTTATCCCCTGCTGTAGCTTAATTGATTTCAATGGAGTTACTCCCAGAATAAATTTAGTCAACTTCCACCATGTCACTCAACCAAGAGTTCTCTATGGCTGCATTAGGAAAAGCCACGCAATTTTTGCCTTTTACAGTAATTCAGTTGTGGGGGACTTTGCTATTACATTAAAGGCAGAGGTGCAACAAGGTTCCCTAAGCTGCGTTTCCAAATGCTGTGGAATGGGGAACAAACCGACTTTGAAAAGCCATTGGCGCGTGCGCACACACAATTTTCTTTTGGAAATGTATCTGCAATCTGCCACCATCCCAGACAATAAAGATTGTTGTATTGAGGGGGTTGGACTACAGGATCTGCACACCTCTTGAAATTAAATGGCCCATTTTAATAGTTTACTCTCCAGACATTTCACCTTTAACGAGCACTATATTAACCAAAGTTTACTATGCAACCAAGGAACCAGTCCAACAATGGCAGCAGAAATTCAGGCTTCCTCCTCCTACCCCTGCAATGGTTCTAATTTCTGAGGGGATAATCTTTAGATATGGATATCTGGCACCAAGCAAGCCTTAGCCTGTCTGCTAGGTTTTCAAGAAGGTGGCCAATGGTGCTTTTGAATTCTATAGGGTGAGAATCCAAATATTTACAAGGGAAAAGTGCATCAGAAATGCTACCAAAGGGGAGAGTGACAGTGACTAAATTAAATAGTCCTGGTACATGCAGTGAGTGTCCCCCAACTTCACTACAGTTATGGGACTGCCAGCATTCTATACATATTTGTCACAGCCAGGCTACGGGAACCAAGGTCCATGTAAGCACAGAGGTTCTTAGCCTTTTCCATACCAGGATCCCCACCTCCTTCCCATGTAGCAATTTGAAAAAGGCAAGGCAGTAGGACAGCTGATTGTGACCCTCACGTTGAAAACTGCTGCTGTGGTCAATTCTCTATCCAAGGTCACATGAAATAATGGCTGTTTCAGAGTACTGGAACTCCAAGCAAGACTTCTTTTGCATTGAAGTAAGATTCTCACTGTGCCATGAGGAAGTCATAATACAGACTGATTAGGGCTTATGCCTGATAATTAGTCCCGGTTGGCTTCTTTAGCTCACTTTCCCCAGTTTAGCATGTGTGCTGCCAGGGATTGTACTGCATCAGGTAAAGGAAAAAAAAAAAATCTGCCCCACGTCTACATGTATTTCCTGGTAGCTGAGGTGCGTTAAATAGCAGTGAGAGCACAACGCAAGCTTCCTTTATGTAGACCAGTTATTAAGAGTGATTATTTAACTGCAGATGGTTTCAAAAGCAAGATGCCCGAGGTTAGAGTGCAAGCAGTAGATTGTGCTCAGAACCCATTATTTCATTCCTAGCCTGTGATTACATTCAGCTCAGCTGTGTCACGACCCTGCCAGCAATGACAGGGCTAGGGATGCTATCTGTTGCTTTTCAATAATTCAGCTACCACCACCACCTTCATTTTCCTCTGACAAAACAGTGATAGTTATGCCATCACCTATTGTAAATGAAGGCTGATAACTCATTTAAGGAAACAACTGCAAGTCATTCTTTTAAGGCTATGTTCGTGGTATTAAACCACACATCTAGAGGGGACACATTTTTGTTTATACAAGCTGATGGCATAAGTGTAGCAATGTTGGACCTTGTCATTATTTTCGGTTACAGACATTTGTTACTAAATAAAACTGCACTGATCATGAAATCTAAATATGACAGAGCCACTGTTGGGCGATTCTACTGAAGCACAAAAAGATTCACCATTACAGTTTGCAATGAATCTGTGCCTATGTAATAAAATAACAACAAGCACTAGTATAATGTTTTTCATCTGCAGAACTCAAACTCTATGCAAAGATATCAGGATAAGCATCTCTATCTCTATGTCACAGATGAGAAAATTGAGACACGGAGAGGCGAATTGTTTTACTTTACTCGAAATCACATAAAAAGTCTGTGGCTCAGCTGGGTACAGAACCCTGGTCTCCTGACACCCAGGCAAGCGGCCTGTCCACTGCACCGCTAGATGCCTCACTGCGAAATTCACTTCCTGGTCAACAGCGGGGATACACTGGTAGCTTGAGAACTTCTGTCCAAAATGCACAGCCCTGCCACTTGAGCTAAAGGAGAATCTACAATAGGCTGGGTAATATTGTATTCTCTGCGTATCAGTCACTAATGGGCATCACACAGGTCAGTGGGCCAGACGTTCTACCCCAAAAGTGGGCTGGGTGGTTCACCCATCCTGCAACAAGCGCAATGATGTCCAGTGGGGCTCTGCCCCTCCAGTGCTCACTGCATGATCAGGCCATACACACTCACTGGTTTATTGTAGCTTAATGCTTGGCTTTATTAGCCTTAAACACTTCTATTGAATGAGACTTTTGGAGCAGCAACGGCCCCAGCTGGGTCACATTACTACTCCGGTGCTAAAATTCATCTTCAGCTTCCTAGTTTAAGAGAAACAACAATGATGTGACTCCCCCGGAGTCCCAATTCCTTTATCCGAATGTCTCATCTGGGGGATATACATTTTTTCTCCCATGATTTGCCGCTGCTACAGAATTCTCTCTTTTAATTCTTGTTCAGGAAGTTAATTCTGTCCCCAGTAGGTGGTGTGATAGGATGGAATGCTTAGGAATCACTTCACAGCTGATGCTCAGCATCCACCCGTTCAGATGGCCAGGAGCACATAAGAAAGGTGATGGGTAGAAAAGGTCAGATATCAGAAGGGTTGTTTCAGCACGTTTGCCAGGGTGACAGGAGATGCTAAACATAGTCCCCATCACTGTGGAGTCCTCTATGTAATACAGACAGTTAAGTGTGCTCAACACATGTCACCACTAACATTAATTTGGGGAAAATGATCCACAGAAGCTCTAGCTTTACCTTTTCACCCGTTAAAGCGACCATATCCAGGGGGCCATACATAAACCGCCCAACCAGTATCTGAGGACCATCTTCCGCTGCAATGACGTCGTTTGCTCTGTGATTGGCAGTTACATTCTGAAATGAAAGCAAAAGGTCAGTATTTCCACGTTGTTATGCCTTTGGTAGGCTTTGTATTAGGTTGTTTGTATTATATTAGTGTCTACGCCCCATCAAGGTCAGAGACGACAGACACTCATACTAAGAGGTAGTCTCTGTCCCAAAGAGATTGATTATAATCTAAACAGATGAGGCAGACAAAGGGCGGAAAGAAGGGAATATTATCCCCATTTTACAGATGGGGAACGGAGGCACAGAGAGATTAAGATTGGGACTTTTCAAAAACACATGAATTACTTAGGAGGAGCCCAAGTCCCATTGAGAAAATCAGCAGGACGTGTGCTCTTCTTAAGTGGCTTAGGATGGCATTTTCAAAAGCACCTAAGGAAATTGTTCAAGGCCACACAAGAAGTCTGGCAGAGCCCATCTCTCCTGAATCTCAGTGCAGCACCTGAATCACATGGCCACCCTTTCTCTCTAATGTTCTAGTATTGTTTATTAGTATTATAATAGTACCCCAAGGCCTCAGGATGCGGGGTGCTGAACAGATCCAGACAACCCTGTATTTAAACAAACATTAACACTACTCCCTGGGGTTGAAATTCTGCCCTGGCCCTTACAGAAGGCTAAGACAAAGCACATGAACGCTTAGGCCTTTTCCCTTGGAGAGGAGAATCAAACCCAGCTGTCACAGTTCCCAATTCTCCCGGATCTCACCATTGGATCCCACTGCCCTAATAGCAAGATTATGATTGAGGACTAGAAATCACAACCCCCTTGTTGTCTGGTTTAATAGCACTGGAGAGGGATAGTTCCGTGCCTTAGCCACACAAGTAAGGAGTCAGGACGTTCAGATTCTATTCTCAACTCTGCCAAGTACGCACTGGTCACTTTACCTTTTGGTTCTCTCACTCTGAAAAGCAGGGCAAATGACCTACCTCACACCTGTGTTGGAGAGCTCTGACTTGTGAATTTCTGTGTTTCTGAGAATTAAGAAGCTAAGCAAAGGCAAAATGTTATGTAACCAATATCCACTATTCACCTAAAGATGCTTTGAGTTTACAGATCAACCTATTGTGCTTGGAACAATGTTGCTTTAATTTTAATACCATTTTTGTTGTTTTATAGCACTTACGGGGTTTTTTTTTTTTTTTTTTTTTTGAAGCCTCAGAATTCTGTTCTTTTAGTTCTCACTGCTATATGTTCACTGTCAGTAGGATACATTCCCTCCTTCTCCCTAGAGATACTTAATGCTTTTCAATTCTTTACTAATCTGCAGTTATGCAACAATCACACTTCAGGTGAGAAAACTGCCTTCCATTGAAATTGTTGCCAGGAAAGACATATCTGCATCTGCTCTGGGATGACGCATGATACGTACTCGGAGCTTGACGTGTGTCCTCTTGCGTAGCCATTTCTCTCGTGGATTGGAGGGGCTTAGTGTTGCAGGGTCCAAGCTGTCATTTTCCTTGACATTCACATTTTCATACCTCATCACCTGAAATGAGATTAATGTTATAACAAATGATGGGCAGCCACTAGATTGTGGGGGAGGAGTAAGCACAGTGCTGCAACAGTTTAGTTGTGTTCCCCAGATCATCTGGTAAGAGTACGCTAGAGAAATGGGTAATCGGATCAGGAATATTAATGTACCTGCATTTCATTCACCTTAAGTGTCAAGCAAGCAGAGGATAGTTATTGTATCTGCACAGTGCAGGTCTGCAGCTCATTGTATTGTTTTCCATTCACAATGAAGCAAATTTATTCCTGCTTCAGACTCAAATCCTCACAACCCACAGAAGCCAGAGTAAACAGTGGGAGTGTTACATAAGGATCGGGGACAGTTGCATCCTCTCCTCCTGGGCTGTGAAGCCATCCACAAAGCAGTCGCATGGTAGCTTATGGACCATAGTAGCATTTGCTGCAACCTTCCCCTTTCCTTGATGGGCCTGGTGGCCCTCTCCCTGACCCCACTTGCACTGGCTTTCCGCACCTAGCCCCCATGCGAGTAGTTCCACGTATTAGGTCCATATGCAGTAGCATAACAACAAAGATGCCAGCACCAATTCAGTCCAGTGGTTGAACATGCAAAGCTTGATTAAAATACAAGTCTAGCCATACTCCCATATGATCTAAATGTCAGCACCCAACAGGGAGCTACTGTGCTCTCTGTGGTTCTAAAGGAACAGTCTACAAACTTAAACAAGAGAAGGTTGGTACTCTGACTGGCGACCGATGGACCATGGATAGCATGAGGTTACTTCTGTGTAAATGAGCAACTGGCTCACCAAGCATAAACCTTCAGTTCAGCCTCCTGCACAAGCTAATGTGAAATGGCTGCTGTTGACTATTTCAGCCTCCATATGGATATCGTAACACTCCTTCAACCTGGTGTCCAAGATTCCCTCCTGATGGGCACTTAATAGAGAGGAGCCAAACCCAGAACATTTTAAGTCAATCTGATGTCCCCAGCCTGGTTCACACTGAAATGGAAAAGTGCCTGTTGAGATTGAGATGTCCCAGCTGCCTAGAAGAGATGGGCGCCCAACTTGCTTAGGCAGTTTTGAAAATCTCAGCCTCGCTTTTGTTTTAAATGTATATTTATATGCACATTAGTGAGATCCGCAGACCTGCCAGTGCAGCCGCTGCTGTCTCAAAGAAAGGTCCTCCGAGTAAAAGCCCCACGGCTTTCAACTGGAATTACGGGCCTAACAGATTTACAAAAGCACTGAAGCAGGTTAGGCACCTATCTGAAACTTTAGGCACCTAAATACCAGTGTAAATCTGGCCCTAAGTGACTTGTTTAAAGTCACACAGGAAACGGAATTAAACCTAGGTCTCTGAGACTCCAATTCAGTGTTCACCACAAAGCCAGCATTCCTTTCCAATCCAGGCTAAGCAGCCATTTACTTGTAGTGCTATGTTTCTGAGACAGTTGTTCCAATGGATTGGTTCCTTGCCTGTGTCAAAGTACATCAACAATCTCAGCAGGATCACCTGAAGAAACATCTATAGTTATTGGAACAACTGACTAACCAATTAATTGTCCACTGTTTTTTACCTCACCCGCTTCACAGACAGAGGGGTTATGTTGAGAAGTGACAGGAAGAGCACTGGAGAGATGAGGTGGGTGAGGTAATATCTTTTATTGGACCAATTTCTGCTGATGAGAGAGAGAGAAGCTTTCGAGCTCCCACAGAGCTCTTCTTCAGGAATGGTACTGATCGACTTTGCCATCTCCCTCTCAGGATAGGGCTTTAATGGAACCATTGAAGAGCACTCAGTCTTGACATTTATAAAATATAATGGGTCATGAGCAGAGAGAAGGGCATTGCAAAGGTGGGGGCAGAGGATGAGGGGTGTTTCTCCTCTAATATTTAGAGGTATGAGAGGAAGGAAAATATCTTTTCATAGAAAATGACATGGTAACATTCAGCCCACAATGATTTTTTTTTTCTCCACATAAAGACAGCCAAGTCTTGCTGACTTTCCTCACATGGATAAACCTACTGGAGTTCTAGGGACTACTTGTATGAGTCAAGACAGACCTGATTTGGCTTGGGAAGCCTTTCACCTGAAGTTTACATCTGTGCTACTTGTTGTCTTAACTTGCTTAAAATCTTATGGGGAAAACGAACAGGAAAATCAAATTTGCTAATGGAAAGATAAATACGTTTCTAAAGCCAAGTACAAGCAGACCTGGGTAACCCATGATTGGCTTTACTCTATACGAGTGACTGTCTAACAGGTATAGAGGACTCTGGGGTTTTAGTTTAGACAGGGTATTTATTCACCAGCACAAATCCCATTCACCATGGGCATTGCTCAGTCAAAGACAATTTGGCTCTACAGAACGTTCATTAACCTGAATCTGTACAGAGGCAGAGCGAACAAGTTGTACCTGTATTACCTAGTCATTTACACAGTGCTGTAAATCTACATGGTCCTTCAGAGACATGGCCCCTGCCCCTGAAAAGCTTATAATCAACTTACACAAGAAAAATCACATACACAGGTCAAGACACAGCACAACAGCTCAACTGCGCGCTGGGGGACCCTGAGGAGGAGAAGGTAGGAAGAATTGCTTGGAGAGAAGTAGGAATAGGGAGGGATTTGAAAGAAGAAAGGAGAGGGTGCTTGATAGAAGAGGGAAGAGCATGCCATGATAAAAAGTGCATAAAGTCCAAAGCTGGAGAAGAAGAGGGAGGGAGCAGTAAGACACAAGCACTGGAAATCAGAACAAATTGTGTGTATGTGTCTGTGTCTGCAGAGCTGAAAATCAGGGACCTGAATTCTATTACTTGAAGAATTATTTTCTAAAAATAAAATTCTGAATGTGACCACTTCTCCGCTTTAAGGAGAGCAGCAAATCTATTATTCCTTTAAATGGAGATTTGTTTTGTTTAATGGGTAAATTTTGCTTTTAACTGACTGATGATACTGTTTCTAGCAAAGTTTACTTAAAAACTGGCCTTGAGAATTCCACTGTGGAGAGAGCCTCTGACCATTTATTGCCAAGTTTGTGCTGAAATCCTCAGAAAGATATCTGCATAACCTCTTAAATCTGTCTACCTTAGGTGTTTCTAAGGGGCCCATTACCTTAATCTCTAAGCATCGAACGGGGAAGTTATGAATACTGGATCTAAGCCCCTGATTTTAAGCGCAAAGGGTGATGGATGATATGCTTGTATGAACTTTGCCAAAAAAGCATGAGTTACATTGAAGTTTGCAGTATCTGATAGATTGTTTTGCTAGGCACAGACTGTGTATATGCATGTACCTACACACACCCATATCCACAATGTGCACAAGCGTGTCATGCATAATTTTCAAACCACTCAGACATTCTGGGAATCAGACTCTGAATCAAACCTTGAATAGCAGTGGGTTCGTATTTCATTAATGGTGCGGGGGGAGGGGAGGCAGAGTGAAAAATAAATGGAGACACTACTAGGAACGTGGGGGAAGGTAAAAGAGGAGGCAGAAAAAATTGAGTATTGAAAAACAAATAGCATATACAGGATGTCTACCTCTCGCAGCTTAGCTTTGGAATGGAAGTTTTCTTCTATTCTTAGTGCATAACACCAGTTAAAAGAAGATAGGCTTGTGGAAAGAAACTGAATCAGCATGCATGGGGGAGGGGAACATTTGACCTGGGGGAGGAAGGTTTACAAACCCCCAGATTAGAGGGTCTTCAAAAGTTGAACTCTGAGGTTTTTTGATCTCAAATACACGTAATGGCTATGCAGAATGTATAGAAAGAGTAAATTATAAGGGTAAACACAAGAAACACTTCCCTCTTCTGTTCAGAGATGGTAAGTGTGTGAAAGTCTTTCCATTGACTTCAAGATTGAGATTGGCTTTAGACTGAGTCCAAGATGTATCTATATTACAGCTGTCCTCTGTCCTGGAATAAGGAACATGATAATGACAAGTTTAACGGTCACTGGTTTCTTGTGAAAATGCACAGGATTCTGTTCAAATGAAATGGCATGAAGTTACTAAATCAGTGTAAGCTGTAGATATTTTTAGGTTCCTTCTTGATAGGCAAATGATAGACTGATGAGGACACTTCCTACTCAACTTAAGGACCCATTGAAAAAGGTGACTGTTGAAGAAGAAAACAAAACCTTTTTCCAGATCTTGGCACCAGTGTCCAAGCTAAAGGTCCCCCTCAGTTCTGATAAAAACAGAGTTAATTAAAACAAGTATACATTGATACTGTACAGGGGCAGGAATATATAGGTTTTGACTCAGAATCGGCTGATAAGCTACTGCACCAACTGGAAGCAGATGACTCTTCTGAGAACTTGCATAAGAATTTAGCAATGGACTTTAGTGCTCCATTGACACACAGTTTATTCAACAAAGATTTTGTTACAAATCTGAACGGAAAGTTGGAAATGTGCAATTTTCCATGCAATGGAAGTTTTAAAAAAAACAAACAAAAAACCCCTATTTCAGAAGAACTGAATGGAAGTTTTCAACATGTCTGGCTGGGCAGCTGGGGATCCAGAGAGCTGAGCAGGTAGGCCAGCCAGGCAGTCCAGTAGGTGGGCAGTTGGGGAGCTGGGCAGTCCAGCGAGCCAGATGGGCTGGCAGGAAACCAGACAGGCAGACTCTATAGAAAGTCAACAGACCCCAGTCATCGGCAGGTGGGCTCAAACCTGGGACCTCTGGAGCTATATGCATGAGCCTCTACTGCATGAGCTAAAAGCCAGATAGCTGTTAGCTAAGGCTGTAGAGCAAACTCATTAATCTCTCTTTCTCTAAGTGGTATTGGTGCCACTAGGAGGGACAGAACACCACAACCAGGAGGTGTGAGTGTTACAGCTCTATCAGCTGAATCGACATCCCCAGGGAAAATTTTGGTTCCATCAAATCAGCATTTTTCAGATGCAGTACTCCTCCATCGGAAAAATTTCAACCAGCGCTTGTATTTATACTGTGCTGATCACCATGCAAAGAGCACCTACTCCTCATTTACACTCCTTAGAAAATCCTCTCCCAGGTAAACAGAAGTCAACTTACTCTTGATAAATAAAGGTAAAACACACACATACTAATCACGGGGTCAGACTAATGTCTTGGTCATTCGGGGCCTGTTTTATCAGGAGTCAAAGCTCAGACTCCTCCATGCCCTCCGTATAAACACAATTAGACCAACCTATTATTTCATCCAAAGTACATCAGTGCTGCCTAATATCAACAGCATCTTCTGTTACCAAAGAGTAGCGCTTACAGTGCCATACTGACTATGCAGACAATTCTGATCCAAAAATACAACCTTGATTAAAGCCCAGGAACTTGCACATTAAATTACTATTTGTATCCTTTGTGCCTATTTTTAGATGCCAGCTTATGACAATTCATCTCTTCTTCATTTAATATAGTGCTTTTCATCTTCAAAGAGATTTGTCGATAACTATTCAGCTCTCACTGCCGCTTGTTTTGTATTATCTCCCCTTCCCACCTTTTGGGTGGTACCCTAGGGACGCCAAGCAGAAAGGGCAAATGCCTTCCCAAAGATCAAGGAGGATATGACAAAACTGAGAATGTAACCCACATCTTACTTCCACTCCTGTGCTCTAGCTACGAAAGCATCCTTCTCTTATAGTATATAACAATCATACCTCACCTGCCACTAAAGAGATGACCTCCACCTGAGTTGATAGCAAAATTGAAAACAAAACAGAACAAATGTGAGATGCCCCTGGGAACAGTGCCAGTGCAGGGACTGGAAAGCAGATGTTCCTGACTCCCGGTCATGTGCCTAGACAATGCCTGTTTCTCAGAAAGGATGAATAACTTTTCACCAAACGAAGGTTGCTGTATAGCTTAACATTCAAAGGGGTCGGATACAGATTATTACTGAGTTATCCTTTAGACAGACAGACAGGATAAAATTACCTGTCTTAAAATGAATGCCACAACGTCAGTTGATTCCCAGTAGCTGGCGTGGAAGAGATGAGGCAGGGCCACTGTTGGGAATGCTGTTAGAACATCTGGGCAGTACAGGGCGTAATCTATTCGCTTTGTTCCCCACCATTTGGCAGTAACTGCAAAACAACAAACAAGCAACATGGAACCACGTTTCTAACAGATACCCTGTTAATAATCGCTCTCTTTTTGATTTAGGCAACTTGGTTAAAAAGATTCTCCCAAAATGTAGGTTCCTGTAAAAGACATTATAAAGCCTAATATTAATTGTAATGTTTTCATGAATCAAAAACAGTCTATCATTTGGTTTCAAACAGTTGCTCAAGTGTTTTCAATGCAAATTGTACCATTAGTTGCATGCTGCTTGGGTCAGGGAGCATATTCACAGCTCCCAGCATGATGGGAGCTTGATTCTAACTGAGGGCTTTGCATGCTGCCATCATATAAATGATGATAAGTTATAATGTCTTAAGACCACATACAATGAAACTGACTAGTTTAATGTTGTCACTTTATATTAAGAATTCACTCACAAATAGCTCTTAAAGGGTTAATCATCTCTGAATAATAGATGTTTTCAAAAAGGGTAAATTCATCAATTACAGATTAGTATTGTCCAGCAGGCCAATAGGTTGCTTATAACTATCTATAGCACTTTAAGACACAGGACTTTTGTACATTCTTTGTAAATAAACAAAACTGCATCAAAGAAATACCTGACTATCACCAAATTCTCCTCCCAAATGGGACACCCACAGGGACCCAAACTTTGACTAGTTGCTTGGGTCAAAAAAGGGGTAACAGTATCCAAGATTGGAACATGCTTATAACACCTATTAAAATTTACTCCTTATAAATGACTTAAAAAATACCCTTAATAAAAAGCATGACCTCAATTTAATTACCTTATCTGAGCAAAATGCAAAAAACCCCAACTATATACATGGAGAACATTAACCTGGGTTAATTAAAATTCTAGCTTTTTAGGCTCTTAAATGCACTACTAGTATTCCTGGAAATGGAAGATTCCCTGTTCAAAATAAACCTCCATAGGCCTGAGGCAGATGGAAGGATTGACACTGTATCAGAAATAAACAGCACAAAGCCTCACTCACTACTGGAGATGTTTGCTGATGGCAAGCTCTCTGTCGACCCGGAGGTTTCACTGTTCATGCTGACCAAGCTTGTCCTCCTTGTCTTTCCTTGTGACTGACTCTGCGTGTCTGGAGATTCTGGAGTCTCTGGAGAGGCGGGTCTGACCCTGGAGATGTTCTCAAGAAACAGGGCGCTCTGGTTGTGAAGAGTGTCGGCTGCATGTTTTAAACATGAAAATCAAAGAGAAAACATTGTTTTCTAACAATTTCATTGAGGTCAGTGGGAATTTGCCTGTATAAAGATTATGGGTGAGGTTCCCTCTGGAGAGAGCAAGTACAAGCTAAGGAGCCTATATGAAGGAAGCTACCAACTCCCACTGAAATTCAGTGAGAATTGGCTGCCTTAGGCCTAGATTTTCAAAAGTGACGACGTGATTTTGGATGCCTCCATTTCTGTGACCAGCTACATCTCAAACAGGCCTGATTTTCAGACAGTGGCTGCTTAGTTCTGAGAAAATCTGGCTCCTCTAAGGCAGGGGTTTCTCAACTTTTTTTTTTTTTTCCCAAGCCCTTCCATCCCCACCAACAGGCTATAAAAATTCCATGGCCCACCTGTGCTACAACTAGCAGAGCAATTGCCCAGGACCCCACGCCACAGGGGGCCCCGCAAAGCTAAGTTGCTCGGGCTTCAGCTTTAGCCCCAGCCCCAGGCAGCGGGGCTTGGGATTCGGCTTTTTGCCCTCGGCCTCAGAGAGTTTAACGCCAGCCCTGCTCTCTGGTTTATTTTGCTGAACGCCCTGAAACCTGCTCAAAGCCCCCCAGGGAGCCCCGGACCTCTGGGTGAGAACCGTTTCTCTAAGGTATCTCCAACTGGGCACCCAAAAATTGAGGCATCCAAAAATCACTAATCAGATCTGCATATCTTGGCTTAACTCCCTTCGGCTCCTTCGCAAAGCCTAATTCCTTAATTGCCTAATTCCTTAAAATAAGACTTAAGTGAGTCATACGGTGCATAGGCCTCATGCTGGCCCATTCCACAGGGGTGAATTTCACCCTGTTGGATGTGGCACATAGTTAATCAATCAGTGCAAGTGCTACATGCCACTTAGACAATGGTACATTATTATTATTTGCATTGGTATACATGATTCCCTGTAGTTCAGGAAGATAGGGACAGTCTCACACTCAGTGGATTTTGGGCTTCCTCCCCCCGTGTTTTCCACTCCAATTTTAGTTTTAAAGTTTATTAAATCACAAAGATACCTTTTTCCAATGGAAAAAATGAAACTCTTGTTATTAAATTAATGGAATCCTGATGGTCATTCATTGACTGTGAAAGATTCATGTGAGCATCTTTCTTCGAGATTGAATTTTCTGACTCATCTCATACGCTCCAACTTATTGCATTAACGTCCATTAGCTTTGCCCAAATACCGCCTGATTTCCCACCAAAAATAAATGATTGCAAATAAAAGGAAGTGCGACGGAAGTAAACAGGTTTAAGGAATCCTCTCTAGGTGCAATAAAAAAACATGAGCAAGTGGTTTTACTGCTGACCTATTCCAACTGAGAAGTAGTTGAAACTATATTTTCAGCCTATACAAGAATAGTAAAATGTCTGATACCAAAATCGTTACCCGAAAATAAAAGAAGCAGGTTTCTTTCTACATATCTCACTACTTTAATTGCTCTGTTTGATTGCTGCAGAGTGCGCATCCTAATAGTCCCAGTTGGAAAGCTAAATACGAAATAGCCAAAATGTTGTGACATCTATTAGACATATGCCTTCCCGATTTGTATATGTCTGTGCACACAGGCAAGTTTTTGCACAAATTATTACAGGGCTAAATACGGACAGCACAATAGGACTGCTTTGAAAATGATGAAATATGTTATCTTTCCAGGCCCTATTGATAAGATTATGGAAGGGATGGTATGATGGGATAGCCTAATTTTGGCAATTAATTCATCTTTGACTATTAGTGGTAAATATGCCCAATGGCCTGTGATGGGACACTAGATGGGGTGGGATCTGAGTTACTACAGAGAATTCTTTCCTGGGTATCTGGCTGGTGAGTCTTGCCCACATGCTCAGGGTTTAGCTGATCGCCATATTTGGGGTCGGGAGGGAATTTTCCTCCAGGGCAGATTGGCAGAGGCCCTGGGGTGTTTTCACCTTCCTCTGCAGCGTGGGGCACGGGTCACTTGCTGGAGGATTCTCTGCACCTTGAAGTCTTTAAACCACAAGTTGAGGAATTCAATAGCTCAGACATAGGTCAGGGGTTTGTTACAGGAGTGGTTGGGTGAGATTCTGTGGCCTGCGTTGTGCAGGAGGTCAGACGAGAAGTTCATAATGGTCCCTTCTGACCTTAAAATCTACGAGTCTATTGAAGTCAACGGGAGTTTCACCCTCAGATTATCTAGGCAGTACCAATACGTGGAAGAGCAAGGTGTAGGAGACTGACATTATTCCTGTGATGTTGATTTCTTTATTCCCCTGATACTATCAAACCAATTCTGTAATGGTGTAACAGTGATGCTTTAGAGACTGTGGACTGTAGGCATGTCTGTTACATACAGAATTCTTGCTTCTTTGTGACTCCTGTAAAAGGACTGGCCAACTACCAATGGACAGTTTGCAGCACAGCCGAGCATGGTTAATGTGTATTTATTTAATAAAATAGACCAACTTCCTCTCCCACCATCCCTACCCCGCAAATATGAAATATAAAAAAAAATAAACCAATTCTGATGGTGCATCTCCCGCATCCTTCGTATGCTGATTGACTTCTTAGATTGTAAACTGTTTGGAGCAGATACCATTTCTCCTTCTATGTGGACAGTGCTTAATATTGTGGGCATTACCAGAATACAAATAAGTAATAACAGTCACACTTTAAATTAAGGATACATTTATAAGTCGCTTATAAAGACAAAATTTATTAAAACATCTACGAATCATGTGTCAAGGATCGTTAAGGCCAACAAGTCAATAGATTGCTTATCACAATGGCTTATAACCATGTACAACACCTTCTAGTGATGTTCTTGTAACCATCTATAACACATACTACCCAGGTCTGTAACATGCTCATAACATTTATCAACTATTTATAAATGTGCCATTAATATGAAGTGTGACCAATAACACTTTCTTTAAAGTGGCTTGTCCATCTTGAATACACATATGAAGGGCAGGCATCTTAAGGTGGTTACAGTACCAGCTACAAAGTGTTAAAGCACAACTGGTAACCAATTGGATGGGATGTACGGTAAGGGAGGAACGCTGATCAAGAGCAGACAAGGCGGGCAGAACCTGCCTTGTTTTTCAATGGACATCACAAACCCCTAGTGATATTGGCAAGAGGAGAAAATGGGACTCAGTCCAGAGAACAGAGCAATGGAAGCAGAATGGTTCATTGCACTGGGTCTCAACCTATTTACCATTGCGGGCCGCATATGTGTTACGTGGGCCGCATCCACACAATATATACACTATCTGTATGGCCCTGAGGTTGTCACATGGGCTGCAGCGTTGTGCTGGTTGGGTCACAAATAGCCCACAGGCTGCGGGTGGGGAACCACTAGTCTATTGCAAAGGGAACTTGACAGGGATTCAGGAGACCCGAATTCTGTTCCTGGCTCTGACGTGTTGTGTGACTTTGGGCAAGTTACTTCTCCTCCCACCAGGGCCGGCTCTAGGCACCAGCAAAACAAGCTGGTGCTTGGGGTGGCACATTTTTCGGGGTGGCATGGCCAACACCAGAATTCCGCCCCTAAAAATGTGCCCCGGCTGCCCTAGCTCACCTCCGCTGCAGCCGCCGCTCGCGCACCGCTGCTCCCCCACCCTCCCAGGCTCTTAGGAGAGCCTGGGAGGGAGGGGGAGATCCCGAGTGGCTGCAGCGCGCGAAACAGCTGATTCGCGTGCCACTGCTCCCCCTCCCTCCCAGGCTTGAGAGCCTCGGAGGGAAGGGGAGACTCTGAGTGGCCGCTTCTCCCCCTCCCTCCTAGGCTTCAGAGCCTGGGGGGAGGAGGCAGGGCTGGGGATTTGGGGAAGGGGAGGAGTTGAGGCGAGGCAAGAAAAAAACGGGGGGGGGGGGGGGGGCGCAAAATTGATTTTGCTTGGGGTGGCAAAAATCCTAGAGCCGGCCCTGCCTCCCACTCTGTCTTGTCTATTCAGATTCTCCTTTACCATGTGTTTGTAGAGTGTCTAGCATGGTGGGGCCCAGATCTCATTATTGTCATAGAAATAATACTAACGTGCTGGGTTTGCCTTTCCACATCCAAGTGTCACCAGCTTCCATTGTACTGAACACCACATCTATTTCATCACATTCACACACAGAGGGGAATGCAATGGGGCCTGCCCAAGCAGTCATGATAAGCCCCAGTTTTTAAGGGCATAATAGAATCTCCCCCTAAAAAATGCATCTGAAGCTTAAATTTTCTGTACATTATTGGAACTGATAATGCTTGAAAGAAATGCAGCAGAATGGGTTTCCTGTGAACACACACTGAAACCCTTTGAGAGAGTCTGGTTTATTTTGATTTCAGCCCGAACATCTCAACCGGAAGAGACAGCAACCAAACCCTATTACAATTGAGCCAGGGAAAGCAATTAAAGTCTAGCACCAAATAATGGAAGATGAGGTTTGGAGAGAATATGCTGAATTGTAGTTTCCATGGGAACTTCCATGGGTTAAGGGAAGGCTAGAGAATATAAAAAGATGAATAACAACTTTCTTGCTGTTACTGGTCCCAGCAAGCCATCCTGGTGAACCGGATATAAAGTGTGACTTCTAACAGAATGCCTCTATAAAAGGATCTCACAAGAAAACTACAAACATTACTTTATGCAGCGTAGCTATAGCTGTATTGGTCCCAGGACATTAGAGAAACAAGGTGGATGAGGTAATATTTTTCCCTTTGTGGATCTAGCTGTAGTCCTTTTAGGATAACAGTTGGATTTCGATAGAGATAGGAAGTGCTTACTAGGCTTGCTCTATCCACCTGCACTTGAGATGCAGTCCACTGCTAGAAGATATAGCAGATATTAAACTGATTCTACATTTATTCTCCTACCTTTTTAGATATCCTGAATATCATGTTTCCATACCATTCTCCCATACATTTCAAGTATCTCCATTCCTTTCCTTACTGAAATTGCCCTTGATAAATCAATAGCCTAACAAGGTAATCACATCTACATTAGCAACTGTATTGATAGTTGCAGTCAAATGAGTAATCATCAGGAAAAGAAATAGTTCTCAAAGCTAGCCAAGCCCCAGTGACTGTCAAAAATTCATCTGACAAAGGTCAGTCTTGATCACCATTAAACGCAAGGAGACAACTTGGGTTTACTGAAACTCTTAACATATACTTTGCATGTTGCTTGCGAAACAATGGTGGCTCACTGGAATAGTAATAGACAGTAGGAACAGATCAATGCGGGCAGAGATTTGATATGCATATAAGTGATGCCATAAATTAACATTATAAAATTGACCCTCTGAGTGGACTTAGAGATGGATGCTGTTGCCTACTGAAGAGAAAAGGAGATCATCTGCATAAATCTGAGCCACGATTCCTTACGTTATCTGACTCTAAATGGAAAAAATAAATCTGATCAATAGGTCTGAACGTTTCAAGCTTAATCCTGCACACAGTGCAGTAGGTATTAAGTCTTTTATAGTCATTCAGTTAGCAAGAATTGGAAGGTAGCTATAGTAAACTCAGTTTTCACCATGTTCTCCAGCTTGGATTTATCTACATCCTTCCTGTGAGTCACATCATGAAGTTCCCTTTCTGGTGGTAACCACTTCAATTGGGTTTCCAGATTCATTACCTTTTCACATAAAGGCACCAGTTAAGAATGCTAGGTCCACAGCTACAATAGAACCAGTCTCATTTTTAACTATGTTCCAAATCTTCTGAAACAGGATCTGGAGAAGAGTCTCTTTTTTAAGATGAAGGGTTATCAGGAAAGGAAGTTTTGGAAAGCGGTAGAAACATCATGAAATGTATGGGATTAGGCTTCTCTAGAAGGGCCATGAAACCTTTCAGTTTTAAGACTTGCACTTTACATAAAGGATATTGGAAGCTGGTCTGCCACAGGAAGGAAAACTCCATGTAATCAACAGAATGAATCCCATATTCATATAGCACCTTTCATTCCAAAAGATGATCCCAAAGCACTTTTATTTTGTTTAAATTAAATGAGAGGATTTCATCCTTCATTGAAATACAGCTCACTTTGGGGTAAAACATGGCAACAACTTAAGTCTACATAGATTTGAAGCCAGGAGGTGAAGTTGGAGTTTCCAGTTATTCTGGGATTAATGCAAAAAGTTCCATGGAATCTGTTATAATCACAAGAGTTCAGAGACTCTGTTTTACACCTCATGCAACAGACAGCACCTCCAGCTGCACACTGGCCTTGTAAGAACGTTCTGGGAAATGGGTTCAACATGATCCCAGAAAGAAGATCTGCTACTACTAAATCAGCAACACCACACCGTGCAGCATCTGCAAGGTCTCCCCTTCAAGCATTCACTCTATCTGAATCTGCTTAGCTTGAAAGAGCAAATGGGATCACCATGAAAGATAGCAAGGCTGCACTAATACACTATCCTGTATCTTTGCTACCAGTCCTATGGAAGTATTCTATGGGCCAGATATTTAAAGGGATCTTGACATGGTCTCCTTTTTTGGAAGGCACAAGTCCTGCCATTTAGATGTCTACATACCTGATTTGCTAGGACATTTATGTAGAAAGGTGTCTAAATGATAGCATTTGCAGACACTATTCAGTATTGGTGCAGAAACATGCCTATAAAAAGGAATCTGCATTGAGAATCCAGCCCTCTATATTAGCCTGAGAAAAAGTACTTTGGAGTTAGCACATACAGGCTGTAGCTACACTAGACAAATCCAGAGCAGCTTCCAAGGAAGAGCAAAGGATATTAATACAGATGAAGAGATAAATAATAAATAAAAATGAAGAGAGATGCACCTTTGAACAGGGAACTGGATGGGTGAGACGATATTAAACAGCAACTCAAACTATTTGGAGTCTTCTGCACTAAGTAGTGAAATAAAGCCACTGTGAACAGTTGGGGAAGTGTCTGCAGCTGAACCTATTTTCACTGAAAAGTCTCTCAGTCAGACTGCTGCATAATTCATAATCTTGCCCATTGAGCATAGGAATGCTTTACAAATCTTAGATCCAATTTGTGTTATGTTTTATACTGGAGGGAGACAACAGTTGGATAACACAGACTGCCAAAAACCCAAGCAAACACATCTCACCTATCCTAGGAGGCACATCCAACATACTTATAAAAATTTCTGAGGCACACAAAGAATGATCTGGAAAAAGGAGTAAACACTGAGGTGGCAAAAGTTGCAGATGATACAAAACTACTCAAGATAGTTAAGTCCCAGGCAGACTGTAAAGAGCTACAAAAGGATCTTTTTTGCCTGGGCAACAAAATGGCAGATTAAATTCAGTGTTGATAAATGCAGAGTAATGCACATTGGAAAACATAATCCCAACTATACATATAAAATGATGGGGTCTAAATGATGTTACCACTCAGGAAAGATCTTGGAGTCATTGTGGAGAGTTCTCTGAAAACATCCACTCAATGTGCAGTGGCAGTAAAAAAGTGAACAGAATGTTCAGAATCATTAAGAAAGGGATAGATAATAAGACAGAATATATCATATTGCCTCTATATAAATCCATGGTACGCCCACATCTTGAATACTGTGTGCAGATGTGGTCGCCCCATCTCAAAAAAGATATATTGGAATTGGAAAAGATTCAGAAAAGAGCAACAAAAATTATTAGGGGTATGGAACGGCTTCCGTATGAGGAGAGATTAATAAGACTGGGATTTTTTAGCTTGGAAAAGAATCAACTAAGGGAGTATATGGATAGAGGTCTATAAAATCATGACTGGTGTGGAGAAAGTAAACAAGTTTGTGTTATGAGGAGTAAATAACACTTCAACTAGGGGACACCGAATGAGATGAATAGGCAGCAGGTTTAAAACAAACAAAAGGAAGTATTTTTTCACACAACGCACAGTATACCTGTGGGATTCCTTGCCAGAGGCTGTTGTGAAGGCCAAGACTATACCAGGGTTCAAAAAAGAACTAGATAAATTCATGGAGGATAGGTCCATCAATGGCTATTAGCCAGGATGGGCAGGGATGGTGTCCCTAGCCTCTGTTTGCCAGAAGTTGGGAATGGGTGACAAGGTATGGATCACTGGATGATTACCTGTTCTGTTCATTCCCTCTGGGCCACCTGGCATTGGCCACTGTCAGAAGACAGGATACTGGGCTAGGTGGACCTTTGGTCTAACCCAGTATGGCTGTTCTTATGTTCTTAGAGAAGCATGATGGGATATATGATTTCATGCCATTCAGGGGGATATATGTTCCCTTGCTTTGGGATTGCCAATGATTGTCTAAGTACAGAGCAGAACCATGGCAAGATGATCTGCTATGGAGAAATTAATTTCTACATGCAAAGTATTTGGGAATCTGCTTTTTGTTTAAAACACTTTGATCAGCTCTATATCTGACCTTTGCTATCTTATTTCCACCTGACTCATCTCAGCATAGTTAGGGGATTGAATAAAAATACACAATAGCGTCATGGTGGATGGACCTCAATTAGTAGTCTTGTTCAAAGTGGTAAAACTATTCCATTTGGTTTCTTGTTATAATTCCTTTATCCCTGAATACACTTATGTAGGCATCATTTAACTGTAATGAAAAATGTGGCCCAGTTTAACCTTGTTGGGGAAAAGAAATCTATAATTGCAAATGAAAAGCCCTGTTGTGATTTAACTGAGTTTCTCCATGAAATTATTGAAAGTTGACATTAAGCTGTTTGTCAAAGCGACACATTAAGTAATGTTAGGAGAATCAGTATTTTAGCTACTATAAAAAGGTTGACATTAAATCTAGTAACACTTGACTGATAACTAGATTAAAGCATTAACCTCTGTATTATCCATTTAAGTCATTGTGTTTGTTAAATAACCAGTAATGGATGAATGGTAGCGTCCCGTATTAGTACTGTTATTTTGGGTTAATAGATGGAACTCAGTTCATCTGAAGTTTTGTTAAACATATCATTGTTTTCATTGTGAACTGGCATAACTTCAGATTTTCGGTAGCTTCTTAAACATGAAGTTAATCAGGATCAAACCTACCACAGTTTATTTACACCTTGGGCCCAGCACATGGTTTAGCAAACAAGACTGATGTTAGACTTATAGCTATGTTATTGAATGAGGAAAACAGGTTTGCACGGATTTGTGTTCTCATGAATCCAACAGATACAAAACTCTGCCATTTCACTCCATTACCTTCCAAGCTCTGAGTCGCAAATGGCTTTTGAAATATCCTGCTGAGGCTTGAATTTATGTCTGGGATTTGTAACAAAAGGAGAATAAATTGTGGGCGATTAATAGAGTTTTTGCACCATGTTATCAGTTAGAATGTTTCATCTCCGTGTGACTTTTTCCAACCTTGTTTTCCACATGAAATTTTCACAAAGTCAAATATGGCACACTCCCTCCTCTCCACTTTTAGATGGAAAATAGACACTCTCTTAGGAGATATGTGGGATGAGTCAGCTACAAATAATGTAGCACAATGACATCTGAAATACCCATGTACATTTAGGTAAGTGTTTACTGGTAATGTACTTAACTAGGTTTCTGTTGTACCTACGTAGGATTAGTGTTTTTAAAAAGGATTTTGCTCTGTTTTCAGTAGCCAGCCTAACTATTTTATAAAACTGGCTTTGGAGGACTCTTTCATAGTAAACGGGGAATTGTTCACATGCTATAAGTGAACCCACCGCATTCTTCCTAAGATGAACCTGAATCTCAGTTACATTTACGGTAGCTATTAGAGTTAGAGAGGGGGTCTGGTCAAAAACATTCAATCCAAATATTTTCCCCGATGCAAAACTGGGTTTTTAACAAAAAAAAAAAACACACCACACAAAAATTGTTGTGTCTGCTGTTCTCAAAAATGGATTTTTCATCAAAACCCCCAAAATGTTTAGTTTTAATATTTTTTTTACAATTTCTTTTTTCATTTTTGTCAGCACTTTCCACACTAAAAAATCCTGAAGTAGACAGACACCTAAGTTGCAGTAAGAGTACATGAAAGAGGGGGCTGTGAAGTGGCACAGAGAGAGCAGAAAAGCATACCTTTAGGAACCCTATGTCTATAACTACCGAGTAAAGCAATACCCCTCCTGCCCTAAAGTTATCTGACTATCGGTATGCTGGCTGTATCTGTATCTAAAATCCTCTTGAACAGAGTAGCTGAAGAGCTCAAGAGACCAATGGGGTAGGAGCGGTGAAATCCAAGCAATACAATATGAAATCTTTATCATACCTAACTGGTGTGATCTTCCATCTCCCAGTGGAAATCTCTGGTACCTTGGGACATTAAATGGAGGCAAGAGGTGGAATTTTTTCTCCAACAATGGCTCAAGCCTGGAGGCAGAGGGATCAGCAGAGTGAAAGAAACTGTACACTTGGCTGCAAGCTGGACGGACCTGGCACACTGGAACGAGAGAGAGAAAGAGAGAGAAATCAGCATTGCATCTTTATGGGTTGCTCACATATCTTTCGAGAGGTCTAGGTGTGGGTGTGATTAAATATACAGTCCCTTCAATTCTACAAACAAACAATAGCCCAAGCTATATATACACAGTCAAAAGGCAGGAGATTCTTCAACTAAATTGTTTCATACTCCTTTGGCGATGAAATGAGCTTTGCTGAAAGGTAATTTTGCAAAGGGATCACAGTCTGAGAAATAGGCAACCTGCTGAGGCTAAGGCCAGCCTTTGAAATCAATTGAAGCCAGAAAGTCAATAAAGTTTTAAAACCTTCTAAATATATTATCGAACATTGCACCTACAAAAGCACGAGGCATCCTCTGCTTGGAATATTTGAAGGCAAAACTATTTGATGGGCACATTAAATCGGGAGGATTGAAATGGAGATGAAAGCTGGAGTGGGTATGTGAAGCAAGGCAGCTTCAGAAGTCAATTTCTTGAAGTTAATGCATAAAATGAAACTGCACACATTAAAACAGGAGAGCGTGGCTTGTAATATTTGCCGGAGAGAGGCAGCTACTGAGAAATTCAGACAGCAATTGTAAATGGATGTTCGAAAATCACCTGCTCGCTCAGCTAATGAGGCACCCTTTCAATTGGATGTTCAGCACTGAGATAGAGACATCTCCTGTACTCAAATGAGTGATCATAGACGGCTGCGGGGGTCTGTAAACCAGCAGGTGTAGTCACTTCCCATCTAACCAAACTGCATTTGGATCACTGTGAACCTCTCCAGCATTAGCAGATCAATCCATTATGGGATAATTACGCTAATAGACTTAGTATATTACAGCAGCACAAATATGTTACAACAGTCAATTCATTAACTGTAGGAGTAAAGAACGGATTAAAGTACTTATAACAGATGTTTGGGAATATTATGCAGGCTCCCACTGAACTCCAGATGAGCAGGATCAGTCCCTTCATGTTTTCCAAACTGCTGTGCAATAGAATAATCTCTAAACTCTTTTCGGTTACAGTTTATTACTGTTCTCTTGCACTGATCCTATCAAACTGATAACACGCATTGTGCTTTTCTTTAAGGCTCATTTGTTTGTGCAACATTATTCTTGAACATCATCCAAGTTCTGGTGGTGTAAACACCACGGGGGGCAGGGAGGAAGCAAATTGTTTTGGGGGCACTCCATCACCCCATCATCTTTAAAGTATTTATTGTCACAACCCACCTGGGAGGTAGGGAAGTGCCATTATCTCCATTTGATAGATGGGGAATTGAAGCATAGAGGCAAAGGCCCAGATCCTCAAAGGTATTCAGGCCCTTAACTCCCGCAGTGACTTTCTCTAGGTCAAACAAGGAGTCTGTAGTGGAGCAGGTACTTAAACACAGGTCCCCAAATCCCAGGCTAGCATCCTTATCACTAGACCATCCTTACCTCATCTCGTATCAGTTTTAACAGTCAAGATGAAAGATTCCCACATTTCCCACTTCCTTCTGAAAGGATTCCCAATGAAATAGGGCAGTGGTTCTCAACCATCTTTGAACTGTGACTCCATCTTACAGAAGAATATTGTTTGTGTATCTTCCCTCACCCCACAGTCTGGGACACATCTTCCAGAAAGAGAATGGAATTAGGGTTGAGAATCCAGCCCCATGTTGCAGAAATAGGCCTTAGGCTGCTTTTACCCGGAGGGGGAAACCCATATGCCAGACGGATTGTTAACTTGAGAACTACTCTGAAGGAATCTGCTTACACTCAATTACTCTGTGTTGCAGGGTTTTCTGATGGAGCTTGTCCTGAGGAGAGGGCTCCTAAGACAACAGGCTCAAATTAGAGAAGGCAATAAAAACAACACATAGGCTCACTATCATTCTCAAAAGTTTCATATGGTGACAGCCGACGTGTTCAGCCAGCCGCTGGATAAAATGTGATGCACTTTGGCTCAGGCACCGCACATTCCTCAGCCACATGTGCTCTTTGGGAGAGGAATGAAAGAGTTAAGTTGGAAAACACTGAAGCTTGACAGGCTTTGTAAGCCCCCCTGCTGCTATATGGGCTTTGAAAATCCATGCCATATAAGCTGCAAGTCTAATTGGCATTTAGGACCAAATGATGGTACCAGTCAAGACAATGGCACCATGATCTGACCCTTAAAGAATCCCCATGGACAATCAATATGACGACAGACTGTAGCATTAGCTTATGGTATTTATTCACTTTATACAGGCAGGACGCTGTGCCAGGAACAGCAGGGCAGAATGTTCAGACATACTCGGTAGCCTCCTCATCAGTTCTCCGGGTAATGAGAAAATAAATTTTTAAGTGTTCTTATCAAGAACAGGCTGTTAAAAATAATCACTCATGAAGGTTTCCATTCACGAAGGTGTCTAAGCAAAAGCATGTCCGTTGCTAGGCATTTACCTCCCAGAGCTGGGGCCCAAGTTCTGAAACGATGTCTAAACTGCACCAAGCACCTATCAACTATACTTCCTAAGTTGGACCACATTCAACTTAAACCAGATTTCTGTTCAGTCAGGCTAACCTGAATTAAACAGCCAAACCACATGTGACCTCAAATAAGCTATCAAAGCGTCATCTTGTCAGTTAGCCTCTGTTTAGACAGGTGCAGTTGACTGCAGCCCTAAAAAGTAGGCACCTATTCGGCGTATGGCTTGTGCCTGCAAGTCAGATAGGTGGTCACCACCGTACGGCGGCCTCTGCATTTGGAATTCACAGAAATGGGTAAGCATCTACTTTATAGGTGAATCCATTGCATGGGCAGAAGCCAGCAGGCAACAACAATGGCCACTACTGAAAAATTTGCCCCAATCAGGCATCTCCAAGAGCGAATGTGTTGGGTGCAAGGAGTAGAAAGTAGCTCATGGATTCATTGACAAATTTCTAAAATACAGTGTAGGCTTTAAGTTCACCCCTTTCTTTTACTGACCTCTCTAGTTCATCTGGAGGAAAAAAAAACTATTCTCCTGAGTTGTATGTCATGGAGATGCAGATCCTGTACTCTGGGATCTTATCCTCTGGGAGTGGGAGGAGATAATCAGAGTGTTTGCTAAAGACACTCTTTCCCCCTTCCCATTAGTACCTGAATATGGGCTACTCATTAACCTATCAGATGTTTTATGTATTACTTACTGCATATCATTTGCCTATATTACTAAAGTGTAACTGAATGTGTAACCTTATCTGATACATTCTGGTTCTGTTTCCTCTGTCCATTTTTTATGCTCCCTGTGTGAATGTTTGAGGGAGCATAACTGGATTGTAAGGATTAATTAATACTTACAAAATGGCTGCCGTGTTTCTATAATTGCCATTTTTGGGTCTTTTTAAAAAAAATTGTAGTTCTTTGAACATTTTGAAAGCATGACAAGCTAAAACTCGGTGCAAAGCTTTCACTGTCCTTAAGAGATTGTCTGTAGTACTCCAAGTAGAGGATCCAGTAGAAAATTTTGCTAGTCCCTACATAGTTTCTGGTCACTGACATTATTTTGGGAAGACCATGAGATGTATCCATTTCAGCAGTTCTATTGATTGAGTTCCAAATACTTAATGAGGCAACTAGCTAAAGTAATTGGTCAGCTTTAGATGAAAAAAGTTACCCATAAAGCTCTGAGGCCACGGTCTGCATGCTGAGAAGAGTGTGAGTGCTAGAGAATATCAAACTTTGGGAAAGCTTTGATGGACTAGAAAACCCTGAATGAGGAATATAGAAGGTGGAAGAGTATGAAATTGAGCTGTAAATGATTTGTGATTTAGAGGATGAGAACTGTGACTAGACAATTGGAAGAGCAAAGAAAGAACTAACTGCAGGAGAGGACATTAAAAATTGCTATGGAGTGTCAGGGGAATGTTGAATGGGGGGGGGTGGGAGAGGGAAAATAGAAGACCCCTTTAAAGGATAGCAAAAATTGGAACCAAAGTTCACTTTTTAGCTAGATTCCTACTGCCACAGAAGAAAAATCAACATTCAAAGCTAGGATCCCTGAGCACATGACAGATGTTATATATATATTGTGTGTATACATTATACAGCATCCCACTACGCCACGCGGTCCCATTCTGCAGCAGGAAATACACAATCCATTGGGCAAATTTTCCTTTGCCCACGAACTCATAAAACATTTCATTTTAGTAATTAGTAAAAACACAAAATAAAACTTTAAATCAAAAACGAAAGGACGTCTAGCCTTATATTTCTCATGTTTTCTTCTCTCTACCTCTCATCTCAATGAGAAGTGACTGACTCCACCACTTTACTAACTTCAGCCATATGCATGACAGGAGCCTTCTGGTCACACATTTTCCTTTTGGCAGCACGATTCAACTTCCCCCCTCCCCCCCCCCATGGAATTCTCCTAACAAGAACTTCCCTCTGAGGACTGACAACACTTCACGTTGCACGTAGACTCTGCTCGTGCTCAAAATGTCTTTGAAATACTGGTCAGAAAGGTTGCTCTCAAAAGCAGCTCCTTGCAGGATATTTGAGGGAGGACAGAAGTGAGAGCTAATTGGGAGAAATAATTTGTAATAATTCAAAATACTGTCTGTTAATTTAGCAGCATGCTGCTGCTCAGTATTCCAGAGTGCCTGAAGCGATGACGGTTGCACTGTTCCAGCATTGTACTCTGATAGTGAGGAGAAAAGGACTGAAAGCAAGAGAGATTAGAAGACTATGGCCCTGATCCAGAAAAGCATCTAAGTACCCGGCGTAGCCCCACTGAAGACAATAGAACGACTCATGTGCTTCACGTTAAGTTAAGTTAAGCAGCATCTTAAGTACATTGCTGGATTGGGCCTTAAAACCAATAAAAACTGGGGTATTGTAGGAGATTTGAAAGTACAAATATCATATTGGTAGTAAACACGCAAGTTGCAATAGAAAGATCTTTGTGGTTTCTATATTTTGCTACTGGCAACAGGTAGGTAGGTAGATAGTAAGGGTGGCCAGAAAACAACTCCATTTCATGAAACATTCAGGTTTTGAAATTTGTTTTCATTCCAATGAAGAACAAAACCAAGACCTTTAGAAAACTGTTGTGAAAAAAAAAAAAACACAAAAAGAGAAAGAGAGGGCGAGGCCCACCCCAGAGTAGCCAGTAGTCGGATAGTCAAGGCACTGACCTGGAATGTAGCACATGCTCTCTCTCTCTCTCCCCCTCTAAATTCGATCTTTCACCTGAGAAACCTTCCCAATGAAATTTTCATTTAAAATTGCACATTACTGCAAAACGTTTCACTTTGGATGAAACTACTTTTTTGTTTTTTTAATGGCAAAAGGTTTCATTGGAAACTTTTCGAGCAGCTGTAATGGACAGTCAGTAGGAGCTTCTTATATTTATCACAGTCATCTGTCGTAGGTTTAAACAAAACCAGAAATTAACCCTGAAGACCATCTAGCTATACATTCATCTACCACATGTTTCTGCATGTTCTCACACCTGTCACCTGCCACAGAGCTCGGACACATTATTTCGCACATTGCAGCATCCAGGTGTTATGCTAACAGAACCTGACACAGCGTGAAAATTCAAAGGATACAACTTGTCTCCGGAGAATGGGGTGAGTCACCAGAAATAGTGTAAATATCCAGGTGTGTATTAAAAAAAAAATTATTTTTTTTTACTTCACTGGGTATTAGGCCATCACTAAAGGGGAAAAAGAGGTTTGTGACTATCACAAACAAGACCCAGACTCATCCAAATGCAACCTGGAATAAGGGGTACAAATCACATGGAAGTCTCTGGGCCAAATTCTGAGGTGATTTTCTGGGGCACTTTTTCAGGGACTGTTCCTACAATTACATTTATGTATATGCTTGTAACAGTACAACACTGAAATGCATAGCCAGCAGTGATATGAGTTGCACATGAGGGGTGAATGGGTCAGAAAACAGGTGTAAATGGTATAGTACCCTAACATGCCCCAGTTTGTCATGACTGATGTATAAAATGAGTACAGCTTATCTGCCAAGAAAACAAAACAGGTGTGTACAGTCCAAAAAGCAAATCGAGAGGAGATTAAGCAAGGTGGCTACAATTTGTATTTGCACCATTTCTCAATACTTCTGGGCCCAATCAGTTTGAGCCCACTTATCCTAGGGGCTGAATTTGCTCCCCATGGAAAGCTAAAATTATGCAAGTTACACTTTAAAGCCATATTCTGCTTAGTTGCACTGGGTTCATTAAAATTACTCTGAATTTACATTGATAAATAGTAGAGCAGGATTTGGACCATTGTGTACAAATACTGTATACCAAAACAGTGCAAGTGTCACTGCTTAAGAACAAGTTTCAGAGTAACAGCCGTGTTAGTCTGTATCCGCAAAAAGAAGAACAGGAGTACTTGTGGCACCTTAGAGACTAACAAATTTATTAGAGCATAAGCTTTCGTGGGTAGGTTCCATTCTATATGCATCCGAAGAAGTGGGCTGTAGTCCACGAAAGCTTATGCTCTAATAAATTTGTTAGTCTCTAAGGTGCCACAAGTACTCCTGTTCTTCTTTTTACTGCTTAAGAAGGCATTTACATAAGGTTGCCAAGCCTCCAGCATTGTCCTGGAGTCTCCAGGAATTAACGATTAATCTTTAATTAAAAATTATGTCATGTGATGAAACCTCCAGGAATACGTCCAACCAAAATTGGCAACCCTACATTTATGTCCCTGCTGAATCAGGACCTTTAGCATGCTGGTCCATTACAGGTAGGAATTCATCTGCTGTCTCATCTCTAATTTTGCTTAATGGAACAGTGTGTACCTCTCTTCGCCCATACTGGCCATTAAGCAGCCAGTATTCAAATCTTGAAAAGCACTTACCATCCAGTCCAGGCAGAACAGTACTCCTCATGGCCAGTACTAAACCAAGTGGTGATCCAAACAGGAAGAAATCTGAAACTTCAAATTCAAACCGTCCCAGGTTTACTTCCGAGAGACTGGAGCTGCTCATAGGAGGAAAGTCTGCATCGTTCTTCATAACACTCGCGTGGATACTGAACAAGGAAAATGGATTGACTTAACAATAAACCAGGGGTCCCTTTCCATCTTGCTGGGCAAAGGCTCTACTTCAAAAAGGGGCTGCTTAGAAAACTCCAGTCTCGGTCTGTAGGTCCAAATTTTCTGCTTTAATAATGAGTCACTCATACAGCAGAGCCACACCCTAACCATAATGGCTTCCCATTCTTTCTGTTACAGTCATCTGGAATATTTTATTTTCTGATGCAGCTACATAGTAAATTTGCTACTGTCAAAGATCAGTAATTCCCTGCAGTTAAAATACTTGGCATAGAAGACAGCTGTGTGGGCATTGCATGACTCAGGACTACTCCCCCACACCCCCCAAAAAATAATAATTAAAGCCACATACAGGAATTCACTGAAAAAGTGTTTGCTGCAAATTGTAATGGACCCAAGTTGTGTAAGAATCTGATTCAAAAATGTCATTGTACATGAGAGTTTTGGGTGTTACAAGGATCTTCATGTCCATGAGAGTTTCTCTGACTTTTCACCCCCCTCTTTGCAGCTATCTACTTAATAATAAGCAGCAGTCTAGCTTTTAATCTGCATTGTGAAGTGATTTACAAACTTTACATTAACCCTCAAACCACCAACAGTTGAGGCAGGTAAGTATCATTATCCCCTTTTTTAGAGAAAATGGATTCTCTACTGACAAGCATCTTACTTCGCTATTCACGACTGTGCAGCTGGTGTAAAATGCTCCCAAATCAGAATGGTGGTGTGCCAGGCCCAGAGAAATCAAGAGTTTAATTTTAAGAGATGCAGGATATTCTGACTGCCAATGAAGTTCTGGGTGCTTATCAACTTTTGAAAATCAGGCCTCAGATTATTTACCGTAGACCGCACAGCACATCAGAGGTTCAGCCAGGATTAGAAGTCAGGAGTCCCTGGCTCACAGTCCTGCAGTCAGAGTAAAAGACCAGGCCTTTTTTCCAACCTGAGAACTTAATGGTACTGCCTTGGGCCCATCAATGTTGTACCTGATCTTCTCATTGAGACGAGATAAGACACTTTGAACTCAAACCACTAGGGACAGAGTTTAGCACCCCTACAGTGCCCCCGAGTTTACAGTCATGCAGAATAGAATGAATCCAGGACTCAAACTCATCTTCTGTTTGGGCAGTGCAGAGTTACCACTCCATCCCTAGATTGCATTATTGGCCCCATGTTGCGTCATTGCTACACTACAAGGTAAGAGAAGCTAGCACAAAGTAGCCAAGGCAAACATGTCAAAGTATACAGAACAAGAAAGTTTCCATGCTTAGGAGGTATCCCAGTCATCTCATTATCCAAACTGGGATAACATCTCTAAATTAAAAAACAACAATAATTGTTAATAATCCTACATGGAACTGATATGTAGAAAACTGAAACTTTTTAAATTGCTGCACATGCTGGGAGAACACACTGATTTTTTTAAAAAACGTCTCAGAATATTTTTCATCCTCAATCTGTGCATTTCCATGCTACCTTGCAATAGATTTGTGCAAACCTGGTGGTTAAAGAGTCAGAAATCTGAGCGGGGTATAAAATGTTTGGGGGGGGGGCGAGGAGGGGGGCTTAAGCATAGGCAAAAATGTACTTATAAGTGTAATAGTTTTCAGTTTAAAACAATCGTAAATACCTAAAAACTGAAACATGGAAGGTTTAAGGAGGACTGATGTATTGCTTTTTGTATTATCTTGTTTTCCCCATGAGTATGAAATATGTTTCTGACAAGAACCCTTCTCTTTACTACATTTCTGCCAATACCCACCTCTTCATCCAACCTAAAATATATCTGGGTTCTACTATTTAAATCAATCAGATTAGGCAAAAATTATAGCAAAAAGATCATTCAGAACTACTTGGTCATTTAACATTATTAATGCTAATCAAATGATTCTCTATCTTCACATTTCAAGCTCTATTATGTTCCCTTTCATATTTCTCTGAACTAATAAATCTCTAGGAGTGTAGAATGTCGTTGTCTGCTTTTAATGAACAAAGACTGAAGATCAAATGCTTGTCATTAGAACACGGGCATACACTGTTATTTTTATCCTGTTTTTTTTTTTTTTTTTTTAAATAAAAAGATGGGCTTTTTTTTTCTTTTGTGAAAACATAAATAATGTACTTGAGGGGGGGGATTTTCTTTAATATATTTATTTTGCAGCTAACATGCAAATATATTCTATAGGTATTAGGAAAAGAAGAGTGCCAATATTTTGATGTTTCAATTTGTAAGCAAGAGAGATCAGACGCCAAAACCTGATAAATTAGTTCAGTTGAGCCAGATTCTATTATCAATGGGTTGAATGGAGAGTTCGGATTAGATAGCCTGGGAGTTTCTTGCTGCTACACAGGGAGCTAAAAGTGATGGACTAGAATTCTTGACAAATTCTCTGTCACAGACAAATGGAAAAAGACACATTGTTTTGTTGAAGCAGGAAGGTACTTTAAAATGTAAGGACACGGCATCCAGAAAGGAGCAGCAGCACATTGATGTGAAAACCAAACAGAATAATCAAGGAACCCAAGCAAAGAATGCATTGACTGCAGCCAAAGAGATAGAATAAAATTACCTTGAGCTATTACTGACAAAACAGGCAGGCTGGTGTATAGCACTGTGGCAAGTCTGCACTGTACCTGAGCTCTCACAGAACTGAAACTTGGGAGCACACAATGGGGCTTTTCTCTCTATCGGCATCACCCCCAACGAAACAAAGGAAGAAAGAACAAACAGAAAGAAAAAATAAAGCACAAAGGATACAGATACTCGAGCAAGCAGTCAAACTAGGTAGGTAAAGACAGAGAGACGGACAGACAAAGGAAATGATGAACCTCCCCTGCTAGATATATTGTTAAAAGGTTTATTTTTTAGGATTTAGGGAAGCTAAGTAAGCTTCCTTTAAAGATTACTTTTTATTCATTTAAATTGAAGATTTATGGAGGTTTTCAAAAAAGCTTGAATAATTTGTAGACAGCTGGGAGCACCAAAAGTCAATTTCCTAATTCTCTAGAGAATCATGCAAAGCCTCTAATGAAAGTTAGATGGGGCTAAATAATAACAATAAAAAAAATTCCAAAAAAATGCCAAGTCTTCATTTGATTTGACTTGTGAGAGGTGCATTATAAAAACTGGGATTTTTTGCATTCAGTTTCTGCGTTCAAAATTCACACCAGTCAACAAAAGTTGAATTAAAAAATACAGCTGAGTGGGTCCAGAACAATGCCCCACCCTCCAAAAATTAAATATCTACATTTTTCTGGAGTAGCTTGCAAAGGCTTAAACTAAGTCTGCAGCAACATATTACGTGAGTTATATAAATGATGCCATTACTCTCACATTGACTGTATTAATACTCCACATTCAATTGCAATCCTATTGCTTTTACTGAATGAAGGACTAGTTACCTAGACAAGAAAGCATGGTGTTGGGATATAGTATCACAGTCATAAGTGGATGAGTCGCTCTGTTTCCTTGGCAACGGTTGCCTTGGCTCCTCATCCTCCATGATTCCCGAAATGTCAATATTACTTTTGCTTAGGCGTTTGCTGCCACCCAGACTGGAATCCTCTGCTAAGAGGGGATTATCCTTCAAAGAATGAACAAAGCAAAAGGGAGATTAAAAGAGCGACCAAAATAAAACACAGCTAATATGAAGCAGTTCTATTTGTATAGTTGTCTTGTATTATCCAACAGAGGGTAGAATTGTTAGCTGCCATCTCTACCCAGGTAAGAATAAGGAGGCTGAGAAAAGGCCTGATGTCTGTCTTAGCTGTGTGTCATGCAAACTGGGGGAGAAGGGCAGCTAATGGGAGGGTCACTTGTATGACAACTTTAACCCTGGTCACCCCCTCCTGGGCTTGGGGCCCGATCAGAAGTCCAGATTCCATTGACCTCAGTGGTCCTTTGAGTGCCCTTTAAATAACAGACCGACATAAGCAGCCTTGATCCAAGTGCACAGAATACACTGAAATACATTAACGGAATAGCCCTCCATGCCCCATGGACAGGAGCACCGCCAGCTTTTCTGCTGCCCTAGGCGGCGGAAGGTCCCGCCCCGAAATGCCACCCCTCACAGAGGCGGCAGAAGGTCCCACCGCTGAAATACCGCTGTGGTTGCCGCCCCCCAAATTGTAGCACCCTAGGCGACTGCCTAGGTCGCCTAATGCGTTGCGCCGGCCCTGCCCCTGGAGGTGAGGCCTGATTTTCAAAGATACCGAGCACTTGCCACTCACAGTGAGGCCAGCGGTGCCTATATATTGCAGAGACCACTTTAAATAGGATTGAACATTAATCAGTTTGTTCATTTTACTAGCTCTTTTAATAATCATCTTTCCCCTGAAACCCTGCTCTGATTTCAGCGGGCAATATATTGCACACAAGCGAAGTCCTGCTTGTCGAAGCAAATTCCAATGGCTGAATCCTGCAGTGAATACGCAAGATCTGCCTACTTAAGCCCTCCGGGGATTTGGTCATATGCAATTATTGTGTCTGAATCAAATTTAATCTTTTTTAAACTTGATTTCAACAAATAAGAATGGGTGAAAATACCTAACATCTATTTTAACAGAATTACAAGCATGTGAAAATTGGTGCCGTGCATGGAGAAAACCTTCTGACACAAAGAACCTCTTGTAATTGTGTAATTATCAGTTTTCACCCATATCCTATTAGCTCATATTATGCAGTATTACCATTCATGGGCTGATATGATATAACCATCATCATCTTAATGACTTTTGCAAAAGATTAGTTTTGTACCACCATGTTCATAGAAACAATTAGTCCTGCAGTACAACTAAAAATCACTATTAATCAGAAATAACATGCAGTTAGAATTCTTGGAAAGTTTTCCTGTTAACTGCATCAAACTTGCAGCAAAATTCAGATGGTGCCAAGTCCATTGTTAAAGTTCCTCAGTACCCAGGACACTTCTGGCTTAAAACTGCAGCTATCTGTAATGCCATAGCTAGCCCCATCCCTTAGTTCCTGTGTAGAGGAGCTGCGCCGTGCTGGGTTTCAAACAAAAGGATTTCAAAGGATCATTCTTCACATAGGAATATGGGGCCCTGAATGCTGATCAGAACAAAGAGCTGCTGGTTGCAGCTCTGAGTGGGCTCTGTGTCGTGCGATAGGTAGATGTAAAGTTAAAATAAAAAGTTATTTGCTTAACATGAGCTTTGTGTGTGTTAATGTGGAGAACAATAGAGTCTCCACTCAATTCTTATTACGCAACTTATCATATTTTTAAATTTGCCTTTGAATCTCTTATCTGCATAGCAAATCAACATATAAGCTTACAGTGAAACTCTCAGTACCATAAGAATTACTAACAAGCTTAACAGAAAAACAGTGAACTTCTCAAAGTCAAAATGCCTTTTACCAAAATGCTTCCTGGTTGGATTTTTTTTTTTTTTTTTTTACGGGTCCCTTTTGCAGCACTTGTTAACAAAGCAGCAATTCTGAGCAGCAAAGGAATTATTTATTATTATTTATTCAGGAGCTGTCCACAGCAATAGATTCATGAATCTATGAATCTATTGCTGTGGACAGCTCCTGAATACTCACTGAATCTCTCTTCTATTCCTGTTCATAAGATTTTTGTGAACAGACCAGGATTATCTCAAATTGATTATTCAAAATTATTTGCCTAATAACTTCTGTGAAGAGATCTTGTTCTGTAGCTTGTCCACAAGCAACTGTGTTGGAAATAGACAATGTATTTGTGATATAACAATTTGAATTTGCTTTCCACAAATATGCTGCAATCTTTGCTTAAAATTCATAATTTTGATGAATTTTCCTTCCTGTAAATTCATTTTTAAGGATATTTATGGCTACCACACACAAAAGGTAGTGAGGACACAGCACACGTGTGCGCGCGCGCGCACATACACACACACCGCAAAATAATTTAGTGCCTTAGACATACCTCCTGCAATTCATTAACTTCAACAGGTTTTGGATACAGCACTTAAACATCTGATTGAATAATAAGCTTTTTTATAATTCTCATTGTCACATCATCTAAGCACTGTGAAGATAGTTTCAGAAAATATCATTAGGTTGCCAACTTTCACAATTTTATCAGGAGCCTTGTAATATTTTGTGTTAAAGTCCAAGACCCTGAAGTCATGTGAATACACAAAAATCTTAATATTTTGTTTAAAAAATAAGTTTCTAGTCCTCCTGGGAGCAGAGAGGCTTGCAAATGTGCAGCCTAAAATCTCCAAAATAGCCAAATTAATTAAAATAAAAAACCAGAAGGCCAATCAATCCAATTTTTTAAAATCTCATTTTTATGCCAATATCACGTTTTTCTTAGGGGCTAGACTCGATTTTTGAATACATGGAGTTGGCAATACCGCAACACAAACACACCTATTTCTATTTAATCCCACATACACCTCTACCCCGATATAATGCTGTCCTCCGGAGCCAAAAAATTGTACCACGTTATAAGTGAAACCGCGTTATATCGAACTTGCTTTGATCCACCGAACTGTGCAGCCCCGTCCCCCCGGAGCGCTGCTTTACCGCGTTATATCCGAATTCGTGTTACATCGGGTTGCGTGATATTGGAGTAGAGGTGTATATTTTGCTGGGCTGGTTCTAAGCAATATTTAGACACTACCTTGTGCTACCACTGAACTAGCTCAACCAAATGCTCAGTAAAAGAATGACCAGTGGCACTGGAAGTTACAGGTCTCTTCAGTCTGTTGGAAATTGGCAGCAGTTCACAGTTGCCCACTGAGCATCATTAAAACCTGTGTCCAGGTTTCTTCTGCTGGGTCACAAGGCAATCACTGTGAGATTACTATTTGCACAGTTTGATGATCTGAGACCAATACTGAGTGGAAAAACATCCAAACTCCCGCTGCAGGGCTGCCACCACCATGGTTAAGTTGGCATTTCCATTGTGTGTGTTTATTTACTGGATATGATGTAGCTCTTTGAGCTATATCCTGTTCAGATGTGGTAGCTCTTTTCTTTAGTGACAAAAACTAATCTAAGTTAACAGGATACTGCACTTTTTTTTTTTTACTCAACAGAGTAGGAGGAAACCCCAATATCACCTAGTTTTTAGATTACATTTTATGTAGCTGCCAAAGCACATGCATTTCAGATGAGGTTTTGAGGAGGGAGGGGGTTATGTGGAAGGAATGAACAAGTCTGGATGGAGAAGGGATTAACTATTTCGTAACTTTCTTCTTTCTCTATCTTCCACAGGCCAGTGAAGTAAGTGGCAGTTTTTCTAGTGACCTCATTGAGGGCAGAATCCTACCCCCTGTCCCTACACAACTCTCCTCTGCCCCTGCTTTCCATTCTCTGTCACACTGCTTCCCTCAGCGTCCTCCCGGGGACATAATGGTGTCATGTTGAAATGTTTTCAAAATCATTGTTTATGGTTTACTACAGTAGAGGCCCCTGCTGAGATCAAGGCTACACTGTGCTGGGTGCTGTACTAACACAGTGACAGGAGTCCTTCTGCAAAGCATTTACAATGTAAATAGATGAGACAGACAGAACTGAGGCTCAGAGAGATTAAGAGACTTGCCCAAGGTCACACAGAATATCTGTGGCAGAACTGGGAATTTGCACCTACATTTCTTGAACCACAAAGAGAAAGAAATTCAGAGTTAAGGGGTTCATAGCACTGAAGTCAAAAGCTCTCTGATAAGGCAGAGCAGCCAAAATGGACCCACAAATCTGAGGCCGTTATATGCCACAAGGAAAATGCTTCTCAGCAAGCGCGTGGATAGGCCTATTATTGTTTCAAATCTGTATGTGAATCCATTACAGGTGAATTATTCCAGATGCACAACCCCGCAGCGAACTCCTGTTTATCTCCAGAACATATACAGCTTCATTGTAAACTTGCCCACATTCTCAAGAAAAGAGACTTCAACTCTGCCCTGGAGGGACCACTAAGAGGGCAGCTTGTTAATGTGTGCATTCAATAACTAGTCCTTCTGCTGAGATAGGCAAGCAAGGGAGCCCGGTAATACCCATTAGAAGGTTGGCTTTCATCATGTGGACAACCTGCCCAATGGGATTTGGACTGGGATCAAATTCAGTTCATGTATGTTACTAAACAGCCTTTAGACTGGAAAGGCTTTTTGGTACTACTGACCCAAGCTAGATATTAGCTGGTAACCTACAGGTTCTGTTACTCAGGAATGGATCCCCTTAAGCCATCCAGTCCTTTGCAATTGTAACTGAGTTCTGTATCACGTTTGCTGCAATATCTCCATCCATCTGTCAAGAAGGGCAGAAGCATGTAACATCACCAGTATTTAGAGACTATATTGTGCCAAAATGCCTAAACGCACTGAGGCTAAGGCAAAGATAACTTGTTACATTTAATCTCATTCTAAATACATGGGTTATTTTTTTTAAATTTAAAACAACATACATTCACGCCTCCAAAGATTAGCTGAAAAGCTTTGCTGGAGTTCAGATCTCATTCGTTTAACTACTTGGGGTCAGATTCATGGCCATTTGTCTCTCATACGCTGCATGGGAACATTGTGCCAAATTGCTACATTTATTTTAACCGTACTTGGAAACTATTCTGCAAAACAAATTAAACTATGGGGGGGGGGGGGGGGGAGAATGACCAAGCATACTCTGTTAGAAGAAAGCTGAGATGATTGCTGAAGAGACTATTTAGTTATTTCAACTTAATTAATAACTAAACACCACTCTCCAAAGCTCTAGGCGCCCTAACATGCCGGTAATACAATTAAATCTCAGCAGCATTAAAATAATCAATTCAACAGAAGCTCAACCAGCCACCTACAAAAACTCCTTTCCACCCCTTTATTGGTACTAGAAGCAAACCCTGAGCCTCCTCCTAAAACTGTCAAACAAACGTCTTTCAATAAGATCTTGAATGCTTCAGAATGCTATTTTAACAGCATCAGCAAGAGAGAACAGAATTCTCTTCTAAGAGACAGTGTGTTCTAGTGGGGGAGGGTCCTGTCATGGGACTCTGGATAACTGAGCTGTATTCCCAGTTCTGCCACTGGTCTGAATCACCTTCCCGCTCTGTGCCTCAGTTTCCCCAACTGTAAAATGGGGATAATGATGCAGACCTTCTTTGTAAAGCACTTTGATATTTACAGACGTACACTGCTATATAAGAGCTAGGTATTATTACTACTGTTAATCCGGTCAAAGCAGAATGTACTTATTTCCCTATACTACCTTAGAATGTACAGTGAACTCCTCAAATACTCGTCTAGTAAGGCTTATACATGATAGGCAATGGGAACACGTATTTTTTTCTGTGTATGATGAGAACTTGTACTGTAATTCTCCCCTGGTTATTCTGGGCATGCTGGAACCCAAAATACTGCAGAGAAATTACAGTGGCACATTCCAGTGCTGCTGCAGGTGAATTTTGATTGGTATTTCTATTATAATTCCCTATTTACATTGCCATAATATATAAACATACACTCCTAATGCTCAAGGCTATGCGCTACTCAGAGAACATAATGGTCTCTGTAGTACCCTTTCTCTAACTTATTGTTATAAGGCACTTTGGAATAACTGGAGTATGAAGGGAGCTATATAAACCTAATTTTATTCTATTTTCAGGGTTCATAATCAGGCCATAAAATTCTTCTCTGGTTACAATTCAGAGTATAGGATTCCCATCCTCATACCCAATTAATTTCATTTCACAAATACCCTTGGGATTGGCAAAACAAAAATCTACCCCCCACCCTCTGCCCCAAACCACTCCTTAAGAGCCATTTCTACTGAAACACCAGTAAATTGCTCGGCAGGGGCAGCTGAGGGTAGCTGATAGTTATTCAAAGGAAGAATATCTGGAATTCATATTTCATCTTCTCTACCTATCTGTCTGATTAGACTGTAAGCTCCTGGGGCAAGGACGGTGTCCTGCTTTGTGTTGGGAAGGCACCTAACACATTGTGAGGACTGCCACAGTACAAATAATTATGTAAACTTGTTATGATGCCTTTTGCTAGCACAAACAACCCAGGAAACTGACTTCTATTTATCCCAAGAAGAAGTAAAAACACGGGCATTATCATCAATAAACATTTATCTAAAGGTAACACCCAATGGTCTTAGTGGGATGGGGAGCTGAGTGTACTACAAACAGACAAGAGACAACCCCTCCCCTGGAGATCTTACAGAACTAAAAATCATCTCTTCTCCACCAAAATCCATGCCTATTTGATCCTTGGCCTCTCTTCAGAGATCCACTCTGGGCTAGGCCTCCCAACAAGGGTACCAGTTGGTATGAATATTAATGGCTGCTTTTATGATATAGATTAAGGGCCACTAAACTCATATTCCGCCTAGGCCAGCAAACAAACATCAGTACCAACTTTCGGTCACAAGCAACAGAGATATCGTTTACAACTATCTCCTCCTTACATGCCCCAGTCTTGAGAGGCATGAAGTACCTGGCAACAGCTTCTGAGCATCTTTCAGGACCAGGTGCTAAAACCAACCGAATAAGCTCGAAAGGTTCCTTACAATTGCTTTCAGTTGATCTTTCACAAGTCTGCTTTGCAGGTGAAATATAATAAACATAAATGCTGCACATATAGTAGCATCCTTTCCTCTCACATAAGGACCTTCTGCTCCTACCAGCACTGCTCGGATTGCCAAAATTCAGACAAACGCCACGTCCCTCTTCCCAGGACCAGCTCCAGGGTTTTTGCCGCCCCAAGAGGCAGGGAAAAAAAAAAAAAAGCCGCGATCGCAATTGCGATCGGCGGCACGCCAGCGGCAGCTCCACCACGCCGCTTTCTTCTTCGGCAGCAGTAATTTGGTGGCAGGTGCTTCCCTCCGAGAGGGACCCGCCTCCAAATTGCCCCGAACAGCCCAACGTGCCGCCCCTTCCCCTTGGCCGCCCCAAGCACCTGCTTGCTGGGCTGGTGCCTGGAGCCGGCCCTGCCTCTGCCTGGAGCCTGACTGTTTTGCTCAACTGTTCTCTGCAGACAGCAAAGTCGCTTTGAACTTCTACTTCAGGAAACAAATTGGATCCTATTTAAGCGCTCTCAATCTGTCTGTGTAAGAGAAGGGAAAAGTTCAAAGCACCCCAAGCCACCCATAAAGCCCGGACAGATGTACAGACCAGCCACACGCTCCGATCAATGATGATGATATACCAAGGGTGAAACTGCCTTTGACTTCAATAGGGCCAGGATTTCACCCCAAGTGTTTTGTTTTGTTCTGTTTGTTTAATATTTCCTGCTGCGGGGGGAAATAGATGAATAGGTGTGGTGAGAGGATCAAAAGGAAAGGAGGGAAAAGAAAAGTGTGGGCGGGGGAGAGGAAAGTGGGGATCATGACAAGAAGTAAATACAGAGAAGAGAAAGGGGAAATAAAGGAGTAGAGGAGGAAGAAAGGAACAGAGTGGGAGGATAAAGTGAAGGGAATGATGAGAGTCAAGCTACTGGCCAAGCCAAAAGAGTGACTGTTATCCTGAAAATATTTCCGTTTTAAAAAGAGTATCGATCATTTGCTCTTCCAAGATCCAATCCTGCAGCAGGATTCATGATGGCCCCTGCGGAATCCCACTGAAGCTCTTGGGCATCCAACTGCAGGATAGGGACCTACAATTTGCATTTCTTCACAATGTTGAGTGACAGGACACTGTGCGGTGCTAGAATGACTAGCTGCTGAGAAATTTCAGCAATGTAACTATGGGGTCATTTGTTTTAGGAATATTTCCTTTCCCACAAGTATGAGGAGGATGGCTTTTTTTCTGAATAAAAATACCATTTAGCTTTTATATTGCACTTTTCATCCATACATCTCAAAGTGCTGAACAAAAGAAGTCAGTCTTGTTATCCACATTGTAGAGATAGGGAAACTGAAGAACCAAAAGATGAAGTATCTGGCCCAGAATCTCATAATAGGCCCATGGCAGAGCCAGGAATAAAACCCACATCTCTTGAACCCTACCTAGACCACTACCCTGTCAACTGGTCATGTCTACACTGCATTGTAAATCGGGGTCTGAGACACCTGGGCTTGTGGACTCGGTGTTTTCAAGCCTGCACTTGAGTGTCCACACTGCATTGTAAACGCGGGTTTACAATTGGTGGATTTGGGTCTCACAACCTTGCTAGTACATCCATACTGCACTATGCAGACCTTCTGATTTGGGTCTGGGGCTTGAGTGGTGTCCACACGGCAAAACAACAGGGCTTGGATCCAAGTCGCAGTGTGACTTGGGCCCTGACCAACCCCACTAGCAGAGTCCTAGCATCCAGGGCCTGAGTGCTTGCTGACCCGAATCAGATTGATTTGCATGTGGACGGAAGTGGGAGCTTGGACTTAAACTTGAGTGAGAACCCAGGCTTAGTGTGCAGTGAAGACATATCCACTGCCTCTCAAGGCCCCAGAAACTTTGTTCAGACTACATAAGATTAGTTAAATTTATCTTTGATTTTTTTTCTTAAATAGTACATCAATAATGCAACATAGACATTAACATAATAGTAATAAAAGAACCTAATTCTGCTTTTTTCTATCACAAACTACTTTCTAAAGCAGATTTACATCTCAAAAATGATCTGAATTTAGAGATTCTCATTAGAACAGGATTCATTTAGAGACTCCCAAGTGTGCTTAGTGCTCCGTTCACACGACCCTCAGCTGACTGGCATTCCCCAGTGTAACCAAGGCGCGCTTTCGATGAGCCATTAAAATACACTCCCGAGCATGGCTTAATGCAACATTAGCCTCTAGCAGCAGCATTAAGAATTCCAGACACTATGGTGAAAAATAAAAAACAGCAGATTTTAGCAATAGACAGGAGCTGGCGGAGATTATTGGGCGAGGGTACCATAAAAATCACAATTAGGGATACACTGAAAAGCACTCCATGACCCCACCCCATGGATTTGCCAATAAAGCATTTGTTAACGACTTGCAAGTACTCTAAACCCAAAGTGGGAAAGTTTTCCTATACATCAGTGGACTTTTTCCTTGAAAATAACAGCTGAAATATTCAGCACTACTGCAATCTACCAACCCTTTGTATTTGTTCTCGCAGAAAGCTGCTTATAGTGCCAGTTGGCTTCCATCCAGGGAATGAACCTATGGGAGTTTTACCTGCATGCTGCCGAGGCTCCCTCTCCTGCTACTGTTTTGACTCTCGCCCGCGGTGCAAGCACTGTAGCAGATGGCATCAAACCCCAAAATTCCTCCAACACAGTCACCGATGAGGCACACCTGCAGGAATAGGAGTTTTCATGTGAGTCAGACAGAGTGATATTTATCAGCCAGAGTCACGGACTCAAAACAGGAGGCAAGGGGGGGTGGCGTCATGGAGCCTGATTACAGCTCCCTGGTCCTGGGGACTAGCCTGCAGCAGTCGAGGATTGCAAAGTTTTTGGTGGATCCCATTACAGTGCGGGATAGATATAGCCACTTTGCCACTCCTCCTCTCCCCACCAACACGCACCCTATGCCAAAGGCTGGCACAGGGGCTGCCTCCATCAGCTTTACACCAGAAGGGAATTCCCCAGCACTAGCCGCAATCCCTGCTGGCGCCTTAAAGCCAGAATCCAGCACAAAGGGTCTGGATCCCTAAAGAACCTGGCTGATCATGCTTCACTCCATTTAATGCACCCCGCAGACACAGGTTGGGTTGTTCATTTCTTCCCAGATATCAAGAGGGTTCTCAACTGGATTTCTAGCAAAGATTTGCAAGCAGAAATACGCTGTCATTCACTGGTCAAAGCAAGTGACCCAAACTGTGAAATGAGGTGCCAATGGACAGATTTCACACAGGTATATACTTTCTTATGATTCAGACTATAGCATTAGGGTGAGATTGTAGCGTTTAGGGAAACTGAATTCACTAGCGTGGTGGCAGAGATTTGTAATTTTCCCCATCTCTCTATAATCCCACACTCTTATTTGACAAAGTTAAGGTTGTTCAAGTGTATTTCCCCACAAAATTGCAACATAAGCAATAGTCACACCCAATACAATACCCACTCCAAGGCATGAATTTCCCCACTACGATCATGACTAGAGTTGGTCAGGGATTTTTCAACAAAACTTATTTTTGGTCCAAAATAAATGCAGATGCATCAACACCGAAACTGTATGTGTGAACAGATGAGTTTGGACTTAACTTTCGTCGGAAAGGTTCCTTGGGTCCAGAATGGAATTTCTGGTCAGAACCACAAAGAGACAGAGAGAGGGTGGGCAACCCCCCTCCCGCCCCTGAGAATAGTCAATAGCCCAGTGGTAATGGATGCAGGAGACTCAGAATCTGTCTACACTGGCATAGTTACAGCGCCAGCAGGTTCAGCGCCGCTCAGAGAATGCTGAAGGGATTGTGTGCACAATAGCATGTTCACATTTGCGGCACTTGCAGCAGTATGCGGAGGAGTGCCCTCTAGGCAGCTATCCCACAGAGCATCTCTTCCTCTTCTGCCGCTAGGGGTTGTGGGAAGGCGGAGGGGGCCACAGGGCATCCTGGGTCCTGTCCCAATATCCTGTGATGCATTGCTTCGCATCCCAGCAATCCCTGTGCTTCGTCCGCATTTGGTGCCATCTTTCAACGGTTTGTGTACTGCACGCTTTGCCTCTTTGGTCTGCAGGAATGGATCCCGCACTATTGACCAATATGCTGCTCACTCTCACTAACATGTCACGAGTGGCAGTGGAGTTATTCCTTAAACTACAAAGGCAAGAGTAGTTCAACATTGATCTCATCAGGCATGGTAGCTACAACACAAGATTGCTTGTGGCGTTCACAGAGGTGCTGACCACAGTGGAATGCCGCTTTTTGGGCTCAGGAAACAAGCATTGAGTGGTGGGATCACATCGTCATGCAGTGGCTGCAGAACTTTCGGATGAGGAAAGCCACATTGATGGGACTGTGTGATGAGCTCACCCCAGCCCTGCAGCACAAGGACACGAGAACAAAAGCTGCCCTGCTGTTGGAGAAGCGCACAGTGATTGCACTGTGGAAGCTGGCTACTGCAGACTGCTACTGATCGGTCGCTAACCAGTTCGGAGTGGGAAAGTCGACGGTTGGACTTGTGTTGATGGAAGTGTGCAGGGCCATTAATTACATCCTGCTCCGAAAGACCATGGCTCTGGGCAACGTGTGTGACATTATGGAAGGCTTTGCACAAATAGGCTTCCCTAACTGCGGAGAGGCGATAGATGGCACGCATATTCCAATTCTGGCACCAGACCACATAGCCACCGAGTACATTAATCGGAAGGGGTATTTCTCTAATGTTCTCCAGGCGCTTGTGGATCACCGTGGGCATTTCACGGACATTAACACAGGCTGGTCTGGAAAGGTGCATGACACACGCATCTTTCGGAACACTGGCCTGTTCAGGAAACTCCAAGCAGGGACTTTCTTCCCAGACCATAAGATAGCCGTAGGGGAAGTCAAAATGCCCATTGTGATCCTGGAAGACCCTGCCTATCCCTTAATGACGTGGCTTATGAAGCCATACATGGGGCAACTTGACAGCAGCAAGGAGCTGTTCAACAACAGACTGAGCAAGTGCAGAATGACTGTGGAGTGTTCTTTGGCCATTTAAAGGCCCGCTGGCGCTGTCTCTGTGGGAGGCTGGACCTGGCTGATGACAATATTCCTATACTGTGCTGTACGCTCCATAATATTTGTGAAGGGAAGGATGAAAGCTTCACTCAGGGCTGGACCGCTGAGGCTCAGCGCCTAGAGGATGAATTTGAACAGCCAAAGACCAGGGCTATTAGAGGGGTGCAGTGCAGGGCCATAAGGATCAGGGATGCCTTGAGGCAGCAATTTGAAGTTGTAAGCCACTAATATTTGTTGCTATGCTCGGGAGTGCAGTCTTGTAATGCTAGGAGGTGATTGTGATTGGTGCAGATGATGCACGATGAAGGTTTCAGAAAATTGCCTGTTGCTTTGCAGTGCTCTGTTTGCTTTCAATTAATAGAATAAAGATAGCTTTCAAACCAAAACAATTCTTTTATTAAACCACCACCACCAGTGGACAGAGACAAAAAACAACAATATATCAGCACTGAGGGGGATGGGGGAAGGGAGGGTCACAGGAGGAGGTGGGGTCCCGGGACAGTTAAAGACTTGTGTATGTCCAGGTATCATATCCAACCTTCTCCTTTGGAGTACAATGCAGCAGGTGCTGTACTTCAGCAGGGCTAAACTGCAGAGGGATGGGTGTTGAGTGCCGTGGGTACTGAAAGTCCTCAGTGCTGGACTGTGACAGGGGAGCAGCCATTAACATTCATACCAACTGGTACCCTTGTTGGTATGAACAACACCTGTGTTGCCGGTGTCTGGGGGGCAACAGCAGCTGCAGGGGAAGGCGGGCACAGAGCTGCTCAGTTTGCAGTGCTAGTAGCACCTGGAGCGTGTCCACTTGGTGCTCCATAATGTTTAAGAGCCGCTGCGTGGCTTTGTTCTGGCGTGCCGCGTTCTCCTTTCGATCCCTCTTCTCGCTGTCCCGCCACTCTTTCAATTCTTGTTTTTCGGCCGCAGAGTGCATCAGGACATCACGCAGAAAGTCCTCTTTAGTTCTTCGGGGCCGCTTTTTCATTCTGCGCAGCTGTTCAGCCGGCGATAACAAAGAGGGAGGCTGGGTTCCCAAGGTCATCTCTGTGAAGCCAAAATGCAACCTTTTACAGAAGCAGTATTGTTTGCAACACACAGATCACTGATTCAGTGATTTAAAACACAGCCACTATTCACAGACCTGTCACTAACTGGCTGACCCCAGGCAAACACACATGAGCCACAAGACCCCCAAAATGGTGAGTAACCCGCAGGGGCAGGGGAAATCAGTGTTCCAGGACTGTACTATACACTGGGCACATGGCTCTTGGGGGGAGCCAGCACTGGGGGGGGGGGGGGAGCTTATAATAATTCCTGTCCCCACATTTTCCACAGGCTGTGTTCATTATGGAAGATATCCCCTGCTGAGGTGAACAGGGAGTCAAGGGAGGGTTTTCTCCAAGACTGCGGCTGCCGCCCTGGCCCTTATGCAGCTCGCCTGTGTGCCGCAATGGTCCCCCCACACCCTGACGGCAGAGTGGCATGGGAAAGATACTGTTAATGGAGCAAGAAACAAAGCAGCTCTGCCGAAGAACCCACGGCAGCGGATTGCCCAGTATCTCCATGAGAGTTTCGTGGAGATCTCTGAGGCAGATTCCCGTGAAGTGAGGGAGTCCATCAACATCCTGTTCCGCCGCTCAGACTAGGCATGTGGTGGTATGCGCATCGTACAAACACAAGCTTTCTGCAACCCTCCTACCCCCCAAAACTCACTTCAGCCATTCCCAAAAATTAAAGCCACTTACCAGGGGCCTCCTCTCCTGTTTGCGCTTCGCCAAGCTCTGACAGCTGTGACTGGCTAGCCTCCTCCAGGGTAGAAAAGAGCTCCTGGCTGCATGCATCTCTGACCTCCGAGTCGTCCTCTGCCTCTGGGTCCCCCTCCCCATCCTCGTCCAAGATTTCCTCCTCCTGGCTCGGTCCACTCTCGACTGGCACACGAGACACCGAAGTGGCCTTCGCAGCGGAGGTGGGGTCGCCACCAAGTATCGTGTCCAGCTCTTTGTAGAACTGGCAGCTTGTGGGCGCAGCACCAGAGCAGCAGTTTGCCTCTCGCGCCTTGTGGTAGGCATTCCGCAGCTACTTCACTTTGACCCTGCACTGCAGTGTGTCCCGGTCATGGCCCCTTTCTGTCATGCATTGTGAAATCTGTCTGTAGGTATCATAATTCCTACGGCTGGAGCGCAGCTGGGACTAGACAGCCTCCTCTCCCCAAATGCTGATGAGGTCCAGCAGCTCGGCATTGCTCCAAGAGGTGGATCGCCTGGTGTGTGAAGCTGGCATGGTCACCTGGAAAGATGCACTGAGACCGCTGCACGCGTCACCGAGCAAACATTCCAACATTTCAAAATTCCCAAGGAATTTAAGGGGTGGGGCTCCCGGTTGGTCACCTGAGGGCAGGGCAGTGGAATTCAAACCGATGACCAAACGCAAGAACCAGAGGCAAGAACAGGCATTGTGGGACACCTCCCGGAGGCCAATCGCAGCGCTGTAACCGACCAGGGTGTCTACACTGGCTCTGCAGCGCTGTACCCCCGGCACAGAAAGCTGTATACCTCTCGTCGGGGTGGGTTTTTTACAGTGCTGCTACTGCGCACTTTCTGCGCACGAAGTGGCTTGGCAGTGTGTACACTTTGGGAGTTACAATGCAAAAAACTGCTTTACTGCGCAGAAACTTGCTAGTGTAGACAAGACCTCAGATTCAAGTCACTGCTCTGAACCAAGCAACACAGGGCTCTCCCACATCCCAGGTGAGTTTTTAACTTAAAAATAGTATCCCTCTGATGCACACCACAAAGAACTGAAAATCCACCTGGCTACACCAAACCTTAACAACACATTAACAGAATGTTTTGTGAAGGATTAATGGCATCTCACTGCACTTACCATGACAACTCTCATCTTGATGATGATTATTAGTGTTAGAGTAGCACTTAGAGTATGTACATCTACACTTGGAGCTGGAGGTGTGAGTCCCACCTCAAAGAGACATACCTGCATTAGCTCGATGAGAGCTAGTTTGCTAAAAATAGAATGTCACTATAGTGGCATGAGTGGCAGGTGGGGCTAGCCACCCCGAGTACATGCCTGTGGTCTCAGATGGGCACATAGTCTGGATAGCTAACCCCTCCCACTGTAAGAGTAAGGCAGTCCTTTGCCCCAAAGAGTTTGTAAAGTAAGAAAACAAGAGAGGCAAGGGTGGGAGAGGAAACTGAGGCACAGACACATTAAGTGACTTGCCCAGGTCACACAGCAGGTCAGTGGCATAGCTAGGAATAGAACTGAAGGCCCGACTCCCTGTCCAGTTTCACTGAATTATACTGTACATATTTTATAACTAGAGACCTATATATTTAGAGGTGAATTTGATGGTTTTATCCAGTTGCCAAAATGGAGGACTATGAACAATACAACATTTTCGTTCTAATGATATCAGCACTTTTCCTGTGCGGTGGAAACATGCAAAATATACTGAGATTGTTTACACCATCCCAGGTGAATTATCAATAGATGTTTTTCAAAAAAAGGCCTTTTTTGTAGCTTTGGCCTAAAGAAAAACAAACCTCTTAACATTCAGTTTCTACTGGAAGAGATCTGTTTTTATAATTATCTCTGTAATTGGTATAATTTTTCTTCTCATAATCTCACCTTTCATAATGTTCTGACATAATAGCCGGGGTTTGTTTTTTTTAAAAGCTCCAAGCAAGAACATTTTTACTACGGATATTAAACTGGCTCCAAACCAAATTTTAGCTTAAAAAACTGATATGCCACAGTATAATCCTATTATTGTTATGAAAAAAATAATTTGTTTGTGTAATAAGACTCATGCTTTCCTCAGAAGATTACACTGTACCCTCAGATTAAAAATCTTTTCTTCTTTCAGAGCCTTTGAAACCTCACTGTACTTAAAACAACTATCTATCTAGACCTTTAAAGGCCCATCACAAGCGTATATAAGCACTTCACACAGGTTTCAGAGTAGCAGCCGTGTTAGTCTGTATCCGCAAAAAGAACAGGAGTACTTGTGGCACCTTAGAGACTAACAAATTTATTAGAGCATAAGCTTTCGTGGACTACAGCCCACTTCTTCGGATGCATATAACCATTCTATTCTATAACCATATAACCATCCTGTTCTTTTCACTTCACACAGTAATAAATGTATCCTCAATAAGGTAGAGAAGTATTAGTAACCCCATTTAGAGACCAGGTAGCTACAGGAGAGTGGTGCTCCCAAACCCAATCAACTCCACGCAAGTCTTTTAGATGATTTAATTGGGATTTGTATCAGGCCCAGAGAGATTGAGTGATTTGCCCATGGTCACACAAGGGAATCTGTGGCGGAGCCAAAATCTGAACCCAGATTTCCTGAGTCCTCAATCATAAGATCATGCTTCCTCCCTGTGGTTTTACTGACACCGTGACAAAAGAGGGAGATACCAGTACTTAAATGTTTGATTCCCTATGGTCTAATCAGAGACGTGCTGAGGTCCCTCAACTCCCATCATCTGCCAAGGGGTTATACAAATTTAGGAATTGGACTGGCTGGGAGAGAAGGTACAACTACAGCTGAGCAAATTTTTCAGCTGAAACTTTTTCTGGTGAGAATTGCAGATTCAGCCACACCAAAACATTTTATGAATGTGTGTTGGTTTTGCCGAATTGTTCACTTTGGAGTGGTGGTGGAGGGTGCAGGGGGAGGGCAGAGAGAACAAGTCAGAAAAAAAATCAAAACGTTTTGTTTTGGCATTTGCAACACGAAGTGTTTCCGATTTTATTCAACCCACAACAAATTTTTTCTTCGGGTTTTCAATTTGCTGACAAATTTCTATATTTTAGTTTTTGGTCTGACCCCAAATATTTATTTTAAACTTTTTAAAATTGCCAATGAAGCAAAAATTCTATTATTCTCAAACCTTTAGGTCCAGTGCTTTCTATTCACTGCATGAGTTACCAGCTCAAACTGACCCTGCTCAGGTTTCAGGAAGCTCCTAGTTCACCCTGAGCATCCTCAGAGGCTTAACAGAGAGACAATGTGAGTGAGGAAATATCTTTTATTGGACCAACTTCTGTTGGTGAAAGAAAGCTTTTGAACTCACACAGAGCTCTTCTTCATGTCTGGGAAACGTAAACAGACATTTTGCACTCCCATGCGAATACTGCTTCCTCTCATTTGCTGTGTCAGCCCCATACTAGTAACTTGATACACGCAAGGCAATGGCCTAAAATAATGGAAACTCGGCCTTGCCCAAAGCATTTTTCTTTGACGTAAGAGGAAATGGTCCTACCTGTCCATTAAAACCAGTCCCATCTGGAGACTTGAGAAATTCATTGTAAACTTGGTTGGCTCTGTTAATCACCATGGCAACTGCATCCTGGTACTGAGGGGAGGAAATGGCCAGCAAGGGCAAGGCAGCCAGCGGGATGTGGTCTTCACTACTGCTCAGGCAGTTCTCATCATAGCTGTAGGGATTCAGGCTGAAGAAGAAGATACGGTCGTCAGGAAAATGCAACAAAAGGAAGTGCACAATATTACAGCCCTAATGTGAGTGTATTAAACTGAAATGATCCTGGGCTACTCAGGTTTGGTACCAAAGCCCGTCACCTTAAAACCCCATCTGTTTAAAAGCTACGCTTTCCTGATCTGGGTTATTGGCACGGCTTTAGACTGTTAGAATGGAAGGAGTTTTTATAAATCTGATTTATGCTTCACCATTTATGCTCCTTATTTTTACTCCAGAAGCCGAGATAAATGCAAGAAGAAAACAGATTCGGTTTCTGGTTTTCATACATTAGCACAATACAACAGTTGATGGGATGCAGCTGCTGCACTGGAATATGATAGTCTTCCAAATGAATGGTTCCCATTGAAATTATTTTTTAAAATACAGAAACATTTCTGTCAATGAGATTTTGTAAAGGTTTGTATAAATTTTGGAGAAAATCTGACCTGACAATATTCCTTCCAAAAGACAGAACAAGATCAGCCTATTATCTGATCAATTACATAAAAGTAGTTTTAAAACATACGTCTTGAAACAACATTTAAACATTCACCTATTAGCATTATACAAAAGAACGTGACTGGCTTGAAAACAGATGTTTAGATTTACTAGGATACCAGTTTTATCTGAGGGTTTAGCTACATGGTGAGGTAATGTGCTCTACAGGGGTTTGATTTCTAAAGCGCACAAACATACTGTGTATTAATTGGGTCTGTGCAGAACCTGCTGGAATGCACTAAAGGTTCCTTAGTGCACTTTAACGTAGCACTGTTTTAAACCCTCTATGTCTAGTCTAGATTTCATTTCTGCACGTTTCCCAGTACCAACCTGTCAGTCATGCTTTGGATGATATTTAAAAGTGAAGGGGAAAAACAATTCCCAGAGAGCAGAAATTGCAAGTCATATCACCTCATGCCAGGTTCTCAGAATATATTTATGCACCTTTAGAGACTAATATAAGGTCAGAAGTACTTTGAAAATTAGGCTGGATTTCAGCCAAGGCTGCAGAGGTAGAAAACAAAGACTTTATAAATAAAAGTAGTTTGCACTTCCCATCCAAAGATCTCAGAGCGCTTTAATTAAACCTCACAACAAGGCAGATAAGCATCACCATCGCACACATGGGGAAACAAGCACAGAGACGTGTATAGGGTCAGATTTGGAAGTGAATTAGTTTAGACATTAAAAATAAACAGTATTTGTGATCTAGATGGTCAATCCCTGAAGTTTGCTATGATTAATTAAAAAACAACTAAGAGGAAGGGAACTAAACAAGCCCCACATCTGAGAAATTGGAGGCTACAGTGGTTGGGTAATCTACATCTGGTAATCAGACAGAAAAAGCAACCAGATCTCAGAGTAGAGCGATATGGAGAAGATACTTCTTAAAAAGTTACCTAAAGTCTTTTCCAGTAACCAAAGTATAAAACACTAATTGGCCAAAATTACTGGGTTAGTTTTTGGACCTGCTGAGTGTGTATAAGTCAGGGAAAGACAGCAAAAAACAAAAAACAAAACAAAACACACACAAAAATTAATTCCTGCATAAACTTCAAATGACACCATTAATTGTGCCATTGTTGTATGCGGTGTTGTTGTAGCCATGTCACAGCCAGGTGTGACGAACTGGGCCTGTTCTCACTGTGGTCTGTGAATGCTGACAGGGGAGTGTGCTGGGATAGTCTGCATTGGAGGATGGGATCTGCCCGAGGGCGCATACCTGAGTGTGTAACATGAGAACCCAGGAAGGGGTTGAAGGCGAGGCGACTCCTTAGCCCGGGAAACTGAACAAAGGCTGTGGGAGGGGTGGCTGAAAGCAGAGGGCTGGAAGCAGGCTGGAGGGAGGCTGGAGAGATGGCTGGAAGGCAGAGATGGCTCTGACCCCCCAAAGGGGGGTGGGCTGGCATGCCCTGGGACCCCAAGCTGGACCTAACTGAGGGGGAGCCCTGTTGTCTGTGCCTGCAAGACCTGTCTTGGACTGTATTCCTGTCATCCAAATAAACCTTCTGCTTTACTGGCTGGCTGAGAGTCATGGTGAATCGCAGGACGCCGGGGGTGCAGGGCCCCGAGTCCCCCAATACTCCGTGACAACTGGTGGCAGCGGTGGGATCTACTGCACCCCGTGGACGGCGCTTCCTGCAGTAAGTGACTGGGGAGCAGTAAAACGAAGGGGGATTGACGGGGACCAGGCGCGCTGAAGAGTGAGAGAGAGACGGTTATTACCCCTGGGAGTGTGTGACCAGCGAGAAGGACTTTTGCAGTAACAGTGTCCCCCGAGGGGATCGCAGCGAGTGGTCCCAGGGGCGGAGGAGTCTGCAGCTCAACCCTGGCAGAGAGGTGGTGACCTCGAGAAGGGCTGGCACACTAGGGGGCCCCCTGGGAACTGTGGGGAGCTGTGAGCACACAGGCCGGTGAGTGGCCAGCAGGAAGATGTATGCCAAGTGGCTTAAGAGCGACCTGGTGGAGCTGTGCAAGCAGAGGCGGCTGCGCATTGGGAGGCTCACCAAAGAACAGCTCATTGCCCAGCTGGAGGCGGAAGATCGCGCGAATGAACTGATCCCTGTGTCTCAGGGAAGCAGCCTGGCAAATGCAGCGCAGGCACCAGTGTCTGTCCCAGCTGGGAGTGGTCAGCCGGCTGCTGAGGGCTTCCCGAGACCCCTCCTTCCTATGCCTAGGGGAAGGGTGGGGAGGAGCCCAGCAAATACCGAAGGCGCCGTGACCCCCCCGGCCAGCAGGGGGTCCCCCCGGCGACGTTCGGCATCCGGGGAGCGGAATTGGCTGGAATGGGAGAAAGAGCTAAAACTGAGGGAGCTGGAGGATCGTGAACAACAGAGACAGCATGAAGAGAGACAGCGTCAGCATGAACGGGAGGAGAAAGAGAGACAGCATCAGCGTGAACGGGAGGAGAAAGAGAGACAGCATCAGCGTGAAGAGAGACAGAGACAGCATGAACGGGAGGAGAATGAGAGACAGACAGCATGAAGAGAGACAGAGACAGGAGAATGAGAGACAGCGTCAGCATGACCTGGAACTGGCGAGATTGAAGGGCGGCGAACCCCCGGCTGCGGTGAGTGAGGGGGGACCCAGGACTGCACGGAGCTTTGATAAGTGCATCATGGCCCCATACAAGGAGGGGGAGGACATGGATGACTTCCTGGAGGCCTTTGAGACGGCCTGCGAGCTGCACCGGGTTGATCCCGCGGACAGACTCCGGGTCCTTACCCCCTTACTGGACCCCAAAGCCGTGGCATTGTACCGCCAACTGGAAGAGGCAGAGAAAGGGGACTACGAACTATTCAAAAAGGCCCTGCTACGAGAGTTTGGGCTGACTCCTGAGATGTACCGGGAAAGGTTCCGGAGTCAAGATAAAACCCCTGAGATCTCATATCTGCAACTAGCCGTCCGCATGGAAAGATACGCCAGCAAGTGGGCTGATGGGGCCCAGACGAAGGAGGACCTGGTCAAACTGCTGGTACTGGAGCAACTGTATGAGCGGTGCCCATCTGACCTGAGGCTGTGGTTGGTGGACAGAAAGCCAGAGAACCCGCGACAGGCAGGCCGGCTGGCCGATGAGTTCGTAAAGAGCCGGTCAGGAGATAAAAGGGAGGAGTCCCAAAGGAGCAATCCCACCACAACGCAGAGAGAGAGTCACCATGGGACCTCCCCGTGGGAAAATACAGGAAAACCCCATCAGAGGGGAACATCCGGCATCAGGACCATCCGACCCACTCAAGGGGACCCATGGGACATGGGCTGCTACCACTGTGGCCAAAAGGGCCACATACGGGCCCAGTGCCCCAGGCTCAGGGACAGACTGAGCAGGCCGAACCCACAGAGGGTTGACTGGGTAGAGACCCAGCCCGGCGAGAGGCAGCATTCCCAGGGAAGGGGGGCTGGCAGGGTACCACCTGCTAAGGAGGGAGGAGAGCCCCAGGCTAGCTTCTCTGGGGGGCCAGATGCTCCGGATTCAAAGTTCTCCGTTTACAGGGTTGGCGCGGGGCTGTCCCTGCGGAGCGAGTGCCTTGTTCCCCTGGAGGTGGATGGGAAGGAAGTTTATGGTTACTGGGACACGGGCGCAGAGGTGACACTGGCCCGGCCCGAGGTGGTGGCCCCAGATCGGGTGATGCCCAACACCTTCCTGACCCTGACCGGGGTGGGCGGGACCCCATTCAAGGTTCCCGTAGCGAGGGTACACCTGAAATGGGGGGCCAAGGAGGGCCCCAAGGACGTGGGAGTGCACCACCATTTGCCCACTGAGGTGTTGATGGGGGGGACCTAGAGGACTGGCCCAGCAGCCCCCAGACCGCCTTAGTTGTGACCCGCGGTCAGAGCCGGCGAGGGGCACTGCGCCCTGGCCTTGGGGGGGGTGCCTTGCCTGAGGCGCGGGACCCTAACCTGGTGGGGAGGGAACGCCCAGGGACGCGGCTCAGGGAGGCTGCAGCTTCGGACCCAGCGGGCGAGAAAGAGCAGGTGGCCATCCCTGTCCCAGCTGCTGAGTTCCAGGCCGAGTTACAGAGAGATCCCTCCTTGCGGAAGATAAGGGACCTGGCCGACCTCAATGCGGTACAGACCATGGGACGAGGTGGCCGGAAAAGATTCCTGTGGGAGAAGGGGTTCCTGTACCGAGAATGGGCTCCCCCAGGGAAAATGGAGTCAGGGGGGATCAGGAGGCAGCTGGTGGTACCCCAGAAGTATCGCCGCCAGCTGCTGTGCCGGGCCCATGACATTCCCCTCTCAGGGCACCAGGGAACCTGGCGTACCCAGCAGAGGCTGCTACGGAGCTTTTACTGGCCTGGGGTCTTTGTTACTGTCCGACAGTACTGCGGATCCTGTGACCCCTGTCAGAGGGGGAGGAAGGCCTGGGACAAGGGGAAAACAGCTTTAGGACCCTTGCCCAGCATAGAGGAGCCTTTTCGGAGGGTGGCCAAGGTAAAAAGGGCGGCTCTAAACCAAGAGAGCCCAAAGCACAGACCTCCAGACTGGAGCGCTGGGAGAAGACCACAGCCCAGTTGGAACCCCAGAGGTATGGGGGTGGGAAAAGGGCGCAGGCCGCATAAACCTTCCCACATGCGAACTGCGAGTGCCATCAAGCACCCCCGACCTAAGGGGGAGCGTGAAACTGGAGGGGCCTGGTGTAATTCTCACCAAGGAATGGGAGGGATGCGGGGGCATCCATGGGAACGGGGGTAGGTTCGAACTTCCCCGGGTCACTGGCTAAAGTGACCCTGCTCAGTTCGGTCTCGAAGGGGGGAGAGATGTGACGAACTGGGCCTGTTCTCACTGTGGTCTGTGAATGCTGACAGGGGAGTGTGCTGGGATAGTCTGCATTGGAGGATGGGATCTGCCCGAGGGCGCATACCTGAGTGTGTAACATGAGAACCCAGGAAGGGGTTGAAGGCGAGGCGACTCCTTAGCCCGGGAAACTGAACAAAGGCTGTGGGAGGGGTGGCTGAAAGCAGAGGGCTGGAAGCAGGCTGGAGGGAGGCTGGAGAGATGGCTGGAAGGCAGAGATGGCTCTGACCCCCCAAAGGGGGGTGGGCTGGCATGCCCTGGGACCCCAAGCTGGACCTAACTGAGGGGGGGCCCTGTTGTCTGTGCCTGCAAGACCTGTCTTGGACTGTATTCCTGTCATCCAAATAAACCTTCTGCTTTACTGGCTGGCTGAGAGTCATGGTGAATCGCAGGACGCCGAGTCCCCCAATACTCCGTGACACCAGGGTATAAGAGACATAAGGTGGGTGAGGTAATATCTTTTATTGGATCAACTTCTGTTGGTGAGCGAGACAAGCTTTCAAGCTTACACAGAGCTCTTCGGGTCTGGGAAACGTACTCGGAGTGTCACAGCTAAATACAAGGTGGAACAGATTGTTTAGCATAAGTCGTTAACACATTTCAAGGGACCATTCAAGGTGAAGTGGCCAACTAGCAATCCCCCCACATGCATTCCATCAATCCCCCGCTGCCCCCCCCTCCCCACACACAAACTTTCCCCCACTATGATCAGAGGGGTGTTAATGGACAACTTCACCTTAAATGGCCCCTTGAAATGAAATGATATGATAGTAACTGAGGCTGAGATTTTCAAAGTAGCCTAAGGGCTTTAGACATACATTTTCCATTAATTGTAAGTGGCAGATCTGTGTGTAAATCTCCTAGACTACTTTGGAAACTTCAACCCTACAGTAAACTCTCTCCCTCTCTAGTAGTTCTCTCTCAAGTTGGGTTGACCTATGTAATTCTTTATAAGATACACTTATAATACCATAGCACTTCTGCAGCAGTACATACCCTTACACTTGCAGATCTCAAAGTGCTTGCCCCCATGAATCATGCCTTGCGCCACCCGAGAGGTCAATACAGTTATATCCCATTTTAGCCACTTGAACGCAGAATCGTATTCACCCTGGTGGCGGGGGGGCCTGCACATCTCATAATGCCACAGTTTAGACAGACGGAGAGAACTGCCAGCAACACAGAAACATGACCTTATGGGCTAACAACGCATGGAAATACTGCAGAGGATCCTATAGGCTGAACAAATGAATGCTGGAGTGGGTCAGTTGTACAGGAACAGGGGCATAGGAATTGCCAAACCGGATCAGACTCAAGGTCTCTCTAGTCCAATATCCTTTCTCTGACCGTTGCCAGGACCAGATGCTTTGGGAGAGAGTATAAGAACCCTGCAGCAGGCAGATGCGGGATGATTTGCTGCAATTGGTCTCTGCCTAATCTCTCATAGTAAGAGATTGGCTTAAGCCCTGAAGCATGAGCTTCAATATCCCTTCCAAGCTTCTGTTAGGATTATCTATTTTAATTCTGCATATTCTTGTGATCCATATAAATGTCCAATCCCTTTTTTGACTCTTCCTAAATTCTTCACCTCAATGACCTCCTGCAGCTATGAGTTCCACAGCTCAATTATCCATTGTGTGAAAAAATATTTCGCTCTATCACTCTGTACCATGGCCTCTGTTTGAGGTATGTGGGGCTGGATTTCACCGCAAAAAGCTCAAAGAGTAAGGCTTTCTGGGGGAGGAGGGGAGTGAAAGTGAAGTAAATGTCACTCAGATATGTAAGTGACTTGTCCCCAAACTCAAATAGTCAGGCAGTTGCTGAGTCAGTCAAAGAACTCAGGTTACTCATCTTGGGGGCAAACCCCCCCAACTCCACACACACAAAGGAACTAGCCAGACACATGCATATCACCATCTGTCCACTTGGCACCCCTTTCCTTTGTCTGTCCCTTCTCTTTTTTAGAATACATTCTCCTCAGGGCAGGGACTCCCTGTTACTATGTGCTTGCCCTGGATTTAGTACAACGGGTTCCTGATTCTGATAGGAACCTCTGTGCTATAACAATATTAAACAATGTGCCATTTGAGATGGGATTAGATCTATGGATCTATTACCACCACCACAGATAAAAGCAATTTAAGAAAAACAAAAACTACTTACAGCTCTGAAATGCAGTGGTTGGTCTGTATTTTCCTCTAAGCCTCACTGCAAATTTCCATGTTTAGTCTGTGCTAAAGCACTCAAATGGCAGATATTTTGCATCTTAAGAAGTTTAACATTTTTAATGACCTGGAGCTGCTCTGCCAGGCAGCATCAATTTATCAATTAACATGACTTCACTCTGCCAGTGGATTAGACCATCCAAATGCAAAGCAGACAGATTGCCGAATACCCGTGCCAAAAATAAAATAAAATAAAAAAAACAAACTTTACAAATATAAAATAAAAAGGCCTCCGTAGCATATAACACTCACTTACAAAACAAAAATAATCATTTAGAATGGGAATTTTCAAAAGAGAAAAAAAAAAATCACATCTACATAATAAAAGCAAGATGCAAAAGGAAATCCAGAAGAGAGAGATACAGAAGCAGAGGGTTAAAAAAAAATAGCCAGCAACATTTCTCATGAGCAAGCAAAGGAATCTGAATCGAGCTGCAGTTCAGCAATTAATTCCTGGTAAATTAATTACAAATAATTACCTGGTTGGAAAAGAACAGTTTATTTTTCTTTTATTGCAAAGGTCACGTAAGGGGAGGTTTTTATTTTCTTACCATAAACACAATGAAAACGAAAAAGCAGCACTTGAAAAGGAAGCCATGGAAAAGGGGAAGCTCTTTATCACAAGAGATAGGCAAACACAAAGCTTGTTAGCTTGGTGCATTGACAGAGCACTGCAGGAGGCCCTTACATGCGCCAGTTTGGAAGTGCTGCATTCACAAAGCAGGGGTGGGGTGGGGTGGGGAGGAGAGGAAATCACTGGGTGGCGGGGAGGAGGTGAAGCCATTCATTGTAATAATGTTGCAATTGCAGACACATCCCCTTCATTGCCGGTGCTGTATCCAAGACAGATCCAGGACCCTGGAGAGCTAGGCTTTAGTGCAGGGGTAGGCAACCTATGGCACGCGTGCCGAAGACGGCACGCAAGCTGATTTTCAGTGGTGCTCACACTGCCCGGGTCCTGGCCACTGGTCCAGGGGGCTCTGCATTTTAATTTAATTTTAGATGAAGCGTCTTAAAATCCTTATTTACTTTACACACAATAGTTGAGTTCTATAGTATAGACTTATAGAAAGAGACCTTCTAAAAATGTTAAAATGTATGACTGGCACGCGAAACCTTAAATTAGAGTGAATAAATGAAGACTCGGCACCCACTTCTGAAAGGTTGCCAAACCCTGCTTTAGTGGCATCCGTTGACTGGGCACAAATGATATGATGTCACAGAGCCAGCTGCTTGCAGGGGTAACAGATTGTACATAATGGGGGCTGAGGGGGCGGGGGGGGAGAGAGAGAGAGAATATTCAAGATCCAACAGAGGGAGTTAGCAAAATAGTTTCCAAACACTAGCGATGCAGGTCACAACCCCATGCGGGTCCCTTCTGACTGACTCTTTTGGGGAGAGGTTCTTGAGGCTTAACACCTGGGAAAGGAAAAGGCAGAGGGACCAATTCACGTGCCAACCTGCCTGCTAGAGCTTCCCTCAAGTTATTGTTGCATGTGGGAGAATTAGAAGTTTATGGTCTGATTTGCTTGCAGACGTGGCCTGCAGCTCCCATTAGCTTCACTAGGGAGTTGAGGTTGGTTTCAAAAGCCAAGCCATGCGTGTGTGGAGTTCCCTTTCTAGCGGGAAAGAGGGCGAGGGACAGATCGCAGGCCATGAATACTAGTGTTTTACATGTGCTGGATAGTGTAATTTTAAAATTAGTTTTAAAATGGATTATGAACCCAAGAACTCATTTTAACTTCCAAGTAACACATGTTGGGGCCTAATCCTGTGAGGTGCTGCTCTCAGCGCAGGCTGTGGGTGGCTCCCTACCTCACCAGTACAACACAATTCCCCCTTCCTTTAAGAATCAGTTGTGCAAAGTGCTGAGCGCTCTGACTCTAATCCAGCAAAGCACATGGACAGTGAAATGGGACGACTTACGTTCTGACAGTGCTTTGCTGGATTAGGGACAGAGAGTGCTTAGCACTTTCCAGGATCGAGCCCTGACACTAGTGGAAACCAACCGTGTTTCTCTTTGAGTCTGTGAAGCTGCGCAAGTAAAACAGAGGAAAGACGAATAAGGCCTTGTCTGCACTACAAGATTAAGTCGACCTAAGGTAGATCGATGTACAGCCACCACAGTAATTACTGCAGTTTTTCCATGTCCACATTACCCTCCTTCTGTTGGTGATGTGTCTCCTCACCAGAAGCGCGTCTGTCGGTGATGTGTCTCCTCATCAGACTTAAGTGGCCCCCCCACCCCAAGCTGTCAGCCCCACATAGGGCTGACAGCCAACAGGCAAAGTAAGTAACAGTGTCTACACAGACACTGCATTGCCCTAACTACATCGACTTAAGTGCTACGCCTCTCACAGAGCTGGAGTTATTAGGTTGATGTAGTGAGCGAATTACTTTGGTGGGAGCAACTTTGTAGCGTAGATGCTTACGGAGTTAGGTCGACGTAAGCTGCCTTACATCAACCAAACTCTGTAATGTAGACGAGGCCTAAGAGAGAGGAGAATCAGGCCATTAGATGACAGTTCCAATAGGAGACCCAGATCCTCCGCTGGTGTAAAACGATGCAGCTACACTGATCTGACCCAAGTTCAGCCGAGTGCCTGAAAGTAAAGCTATGTTCTTCCTAATGCAGACACTTCACAATGGCTTCCCCACCAACATTAGCACTCGAGAGAGGAGGGCAGGAAACGTCTGCTTTTAAATCAGTAAACTAAATGGATGTGATGAATAAGAAACTTAGGAAGCAAAGAGCAGTAAGAGGATATCATTTTTAACAGTCTCTTTTTTGACTGTAACCCCATTCCAAACTACCAGGCAACACACAAATGAATTTGTCCATAGATGTTTGGGGGCTTTCTTAGATAAAATTAGGAAGTAGGATGATTGCAAACTTCCACCAAGAGAAACTGCCTACAACCACACAACCAGGGACACTCACAAGCCTGTTGTAAACTGGTGCAATTAAACTCAACAGAACTATTTTTTTAGGGTCAATCATAGGACCAAATCTCAGCTGGTGTAAATGGCCATAGCTCAAAGGTCTAGCCTTCAGTATGGGAAGTAAAGCATCAACTTTTCATCCTGAAGGGGGGGGGGTTGTCTCAGAGGACTTTTAGATTGATGAATAGAAAAGAAATAGTTAGTACCTGTTGTCATTTGGTATTTTCTAGACAAAAGGGGAAAAATGAGAAAATACATCCTAGATACTCTGAAAATTAAATTCATTACTTAACATTACGGCTCCTTCAGAATGCCAGATGTGGTCCGTTAGACACATTGTCATTTCACTAAGTGCCATGTTATGCTTCCCTTCCCCACTTTTGCTTTTGTTGTTTCTCAAGAACTGCGGTCCCCTTTTACCAAGGTTAATTTGGACAGCATCCCATCCATTACAGTAATTATTTTCATAAGTAAACCTCAAAGCAGTTCATACTTGTCAGGCATTACATTTAATGGAGTACTTCATCTTGAACTGGCTTGTCACTTAAATCAATGCTGCTAAGGACTCTGGGTTAAACATCAAAAGTCTAGGAGGCTCTTCTGCACATCACTCACTAGATGAGTAGTATAAGACACTGAACCTAATAGTATTTTAAAAATTCCCCATAGGCAACATCCTGCAGCCCTTAGATATGTGAATAAACCAGTGGGACCAATTCCATAAGGGCTGGATTCTGCACCACTGGAGACAATGGAAAGGTTTTTCCACAGGCCTCATCAGGAGGTTTTTATTTGCTTAAAAATAAGAAGTTATATTAATTTTAGTACACGATTTTCAGAGCTGATGCATGCTTAGCATTTGTTTGTGCCTTATAACTACTTGAAGATTGCAGCCTCTCCTGAGATTTGCAAGACCATCCTTATCAGGGCAACCTTGCAGCCCAAGAGCTGGGATTGCATTGATACCAACAGGCCATAAAAATCACAATCCGACTACGTCATGAACTGCAACGTCCCATCAGCAGGCCGGGTCTCTGAGTGATAAAGTTTTTGACGTCATGTGATGATGCTGGGTATTAAAATGTGCCTGGGGAGGGTGATCTCCTTTTCCTTCTCCACATGCCCTGGAACAGAGAGTAGTATCTTATTCCACACACAGCCCTATTGAAATCAGAATTGGACCCCGGGTAATTGGCAGGGACATATCCCTGTACAGTTGTCTTATGGCCTCTGCTATGCAATTAGATTGCATAGTAGAACCCTGGATTATTTGGCATCATTCAAGCTGGTCTGTACTTTGTACCTGTGAAGTGTGTCAGCAGTAGTATCTGCTAGTTGTTCAATTCCCCCTCCCACAAACAATCTATTATCGTTTTATAAAGGAAAAAACACAGGATGTTCTCCCCTTCAGTTCTGCAGGCATCTTGCTTCAAACACTGTGTGATACAAAAAGAAAATGAAGGCGATTGGTGGAAATGGTAGCTCTAAAAGCATACTGATGGAAGGATAAAACATTACAGAGCCAAATGAGAAGCAGAGACTCTTTCACCTCAATCAGAAAAGGCTTTTCTCCCATTCCTTCTCTAAATGCCGCAAGATGTAGGGAAAGGGCAGTCTTCAAAGTTGGTAGCAATATCCCATCAGTAATTTTGTTCCGTTTCCAGATCCCTGCAGAGCCTCATTCCACTTTGATATACAAAAAATTAAACCTCTTTTTAAAATACTGGCATCAGCCAACTATGGTCTAAGACAAAAATAATGCAGGGCTCTACATCGACTGCAAACTACTATTTGAGTTTCTAGGCTAAATGGAATGTTTAGGCTGTAGAAAGAGGGGAGAGGCAGGATGATCCAGTGGTTAGGACTAGGAGACCAGGGGTCAATCCCTGTTCTGCCACAGGCTTCCTGTCTGACCTTGGGTAAATCACTTAACCTTTTCTATGCCTCAGCTCCCCCATTTGTAAAACTGGGATCATAGCACTTCCCTGCCTCACAGAGATGTTACAAAGATCAAGCGCTCAGATATTACTGTCATGAGGGCCATGTAAGTACAGACAAAGGAAGAAAACTTCACTCCTTTTGAACTTCATTACAAGGTGGGTTGTGGCCAGCTTTACAAACAGGTTCAAATAACTCTTATTTGAAATTTAAAAATACCCCCAGGGAGACAATGCCTGTGGCACAACAACAGGAGGAGAGATTTCTATTCCTACTATAAAACACCTGGAAAATCATTCCAGTCTGAGTGTGTCAATGTACATTCAAACAACATTGTCACTACTTGGGGTTTTTGCTCGATAGACATCTGTACATTTGAAAGGATAACAGATTGTACAGACAAACTAATAAAGTGGCTGAATCCCAACAGCCTATTACGAGTAAAAAATGCCATCCCCTCTGGATCTCATCAACCTATCCTCTTCTCCAAAGCCTGAGAGAACAGAAAGGCCTTGCAAAATAACTGAAAAATCAATGGACTTGGACTCTGATAGACCAAGGAAGGAAACCAACTCCAAAGTCAATGTCTCTTCCCATGAAATAACCTGCCCACTATCCCACCTATGCATAAACCAGGGGACAGTGCACTCAAATGCCAACACTGGTCATCATTGTCACTGTATTACAAAGCAGAGAGGTGATCCTTCACACAGGCAGGCCTCATATCGTGTTAGAATACTGGTCCATGTTCAGCAAAGCACTTCAGCACGTGCTTAATTTTACACACATGCTTAAATCCCATTGATTTCAATGAGACTTAAGCACATGCTCAAGATGCTTTACTGAATAGGGCTGGACTATAAACAAGCTTAAGTGCTTTGCAGAATCAAGGCCTTAGAATTTGAAACCAGCTCCCTGAACAGCAACCAGAAATCACTTCATACTCAACTCAAATCACTGCAGTACAATAATTGCGCCACTGTCTCCTAAAATTAACAACCATTATTTACCTGTAATGTAACAGCTACATTATTTCCAGTTTACACAACAGCCCGTCTATTTGAAATTCTAGTCTGAGATTGGGAGCCTTGTACTGATGTGTGTATAAATGTACGTTCCTGAAATTAATCCATCAAAAACATGAGGGCTGATCTACATTCTGACATTAGTCTTCCTGAGAAGGAGAGAGAATCACCACAAGTGTGTGTTATCCTTGTCTCTCCTCACCAGTGAAGGTTGGAGATGAATGTCACAGGAGATCAGTCATGCATTACAAATATATACAGGTAGCCTTTCTGATTTATGACAAGTGTGGGGAACCTTAAGTGAGTCACATATATGGGAGCAGACTATTCTAAACAACCTTGAGCATTTAACAGCTTGTGAAACTTTGCAATGCAAGTTCCCAATTCCCTTCCCTTGCATCAGCAGCCACACTGACTTTCAGGGGACTAATTGAGCGAGCAAGGTATTGCAGGATGAGAACTGTCTGAGTGTGTTAAAAATGAAAACCAAAGTATAATTCCTTCAAGTGCATATACACAGCATATGCGCATACAATACAAGACCTCTTCTGATTCCGTTGACAGCATGGTAGGACAATTCTTCTGCTTACCTGACAACTAATTATTCCTCCACATTCAGAAAATGCAGGATAACATTATTTAAAATTAGATCTAACGCTGCTGGTAGATCAGTCATCTGGCACCTCATGGCTGGAATACCGCGGTAATCAAAACACACCTCCTCCCCTACAATTTACTAAATAAGATGTTTATCCACAAGTTATGCTGCTTAATTGCATCCTGGAGTTCTAAGCCCTGAATGTTCCAGGTGCAAAGCTGCACAAACTCAAGAAAAAATCTGTCTCTGACAGTCCCCAATGTGCACATGACAGGCTACTCCATGCTACAAAGCATCAAGGCAGTGCTGGTATCATGCCAGACGCTGAAATTAGCTGCAGGAAGTCATTCAAACTTCTAGTTCAGCTCTTTTTGATATGGCTAAACACTTCTGGTGCCGTCTGCTTTGGTTAAGGGAAGGCAAAACAGGAAACTGCAGGAGCTCAGCTTATTTGCATCTTACTTCCACTGCCAATTTACTGGTTTTCCCTGCAGCCTCTGGCATGGGTTTTGCTTTACCCTTCCAGATGGCTGAGCATGGATCAGACATCAGGGCACAGCTAGAGAGAAAGAGGAATGGGCCATGTTATCCCATGCTTAGTGCACATGCTGCTAGCTTGCGTGCATGACTAACCAGGCAAAATGAGAAAGCAGCGGGCAAAATAAGCAAGCAATTCCTTTGATCCACTAGCAGTCCTCTTCCCCAGCACAGCACCACCTTGTTCACACACACTCTTTCCCCCACCGACTCCATTACACAGCTTTTTCCCCACACGCATAGCCAGCCACCTCTCCCACCTACAAACCCCTAGCCTCTTTTCCCATAGCCATCATCCAGCTAGAGTCCAGATCACCTCCCAGAAATGTCATGTCTCCCTTCCCTCTGCTGCAACCTCACCCTACCAGCTGACGGGGCTGGAGACAGGCACTTCATAGCAGAACTCTCAGTCTGCTCACTCGTTCAACACAGAGAGGGAGAAGCATGCAGAGAAAACGCCTCATCTCCTCTAGGGTTTTCTGCTCTGGTGATAAGTTCATGCATGCTGCCAGGCTTACCCCATTCATGAGCAATGTGACTATTCCAAACTCAACCTATATTCCACCCTACACCATCATGTATTCTCTCAACACAAATTTGTACATGTTTTGTCAGTGGCAGTGTGGTCCAGTGGGAAGAGCACTGAACTGGGAGTCAGGAGACCTGGGTTTTACTCCCACCTCTGCCAGTGACCTACTATGTGACTCCGGACTAATTTCCCCAGCTGCACGTGCCTCAGTTTCCCCATCAATAAAATAAGGATTACAATACCTTCCTGCTTTTGTAAAATACTTCAACATTGACGGATGAAAGAATTCTCTCCATAAGAGCTAAGTGTCGATTATTCGATATCCAATCGCTTTACAAACAACTGCCAGTCCTTACAATGACCCTGTGGGTTTTTTTAGTCTAGGAAAAGGCTAGTAAACCCTGACCATCTCCCTATTGTAGGCACAGGTTAATGCCATTTACCTAAACTTAGCAGTCCCACCTGGGAGGCTAAATTGAGGTCAAAGGTGTTAAAACCTTTATCTACTCTAAGGGAAAAATCCAGATTAGGTCAGGTTAGGTAAAATATATTAGTAACCTCAGCTACTTTTCCTAGTCTAGATTAACCTGGAGAGGGATGAATTATCTCCATTTGACAAGTGGGGAAACTCAGGCAAAGAAACATACCAAGGCCACACAGGAGTTCAGCATAATGGCTGAGATTAGACTGCAAGTCAAAGACCTTTGTTTAAATCACTAATTTGTTCCCATCCTCCTCTCTCGTTATTGTTAAGGGCCTAGCTAGCCCCATTATATAGTGCCTCAGAATCAGGAGGTGACATGTACCTCTTTGGAAAGGACATTGGGATGATCAACTGGATGCAAATCAAGGGAATGCTTCTAAATGATGTGGCAGTGGGAAGTCACAATCACTCCATATCAACAGATTACGATGAGGCACCATACTCTAGTGAACAGAGCACTGGACTGGGACTCCAGAGACCCGGATTCTAATGCCTGACTCCTGACAGAGTGACCTTGGGCAAGTCACTTCACCTCTCTGTGACTTTGTTTCCCCATCTGTAAAATGGAGATTATGATACTGATCTCGCTTGTAAGGAGCTTCAAGATCTATAGATCAAAAACAGTATGTAAGAGCTTGGCAGCAGGGCCGGCTCTAGGCACCAGCAAACCAAGCACGTGCTTGGGGTGGCACAGCAAAAAAACCTAGAGCTGGCCCTGCTTGGCAGTATTATTATTCTCCTCAGACTCCTTCTATGCCTACAATATGTTTTCACACAAATACAAGTCAAGACTGATAATTTGGATACATCATAGAATCCTAGAAGTGTAGGACTGGAAGGGACCTCGAGAGTCTTCTAGTCCAGTCCCTGCACTCAAGGCAGGACTAAGTTATTATCTAGACCATCCCTGACAGATGTTTGTCTAACCTGCTATTAAAAATCTCCAAGGACAGAGTCCACAATCTCCATAGGCAATTTATTCCAGTGCTTGACCACCCTGACAGTTAGGAAGTTTTTCCTAATGTCCAACCTAAATCTTCCTTGTCGCAATTTAAGCCCATTCCTTCGTGTCCTATTCTCAGAGGTTAAAGAGAACAATTTTCTCCCTCCTCCTTGTAACAACCTTTTTACGTACTTGAAAATGTATGTCCCCCTTCAGCCTTCTCTTTTCCAGACTAAACAAACCCAATCTTTTCAATCTTCCCTCATAGGACTTGTTTTCTAGACCTTTGATCATTTTTGTTGCTCTTCTCTGGACTTTCTCTAATTGGTCAACATCTTTCCTGAAATGTGGTGCCCAGAACTGGGCACAATACTCCAGTTGAGGCCTAATTAGCACAGAATAGAGCAGAAGAATTACTTTGTGTCCTGCTTGCAACATTCCTGATAATCCATCCCAGAATGATGTTCGCTTTTTTTTGTCAACAGTGTAGCTTGTGATCCAATATTATCCCCAGATCTCTTTCCGCAGTACTCCTTCCTAGGCAGTCATTTCCCATTTTGTATGTGTGCAACTGATTGTTCCTTCCTAAGTGGAGTACTTTGCATTTGTCCTTATTTAATTTCATCCTATTGACTTCAGACCATGTCTCCAGTTTGTTCAGATCATTTGGAATTTTAATCCTATCCTCTATCATGCTTAAACGCGTAGTTTGGAGCAACATACTCTATTACTTTTTACAAAGAGACCAAATCTGTGGCATGCTGTAAAAGCAACCATTTCTTAAATTGAAGTGCTGGAGGAAACCAACATAAATGAGTTCTCAAACTTTGCCGAGAAACAGAAGAAAGAAAGAAACACAACAGAAAGTTTGATTCTCCTCTCACTATCAACAGTGTAACTCCATTGAATTCAATGTAGTTATTCCAGAGGTGAGAGGGGAACCAGACCAACAGCATGTGTCTATCTTCCACCCTCCCACAATCTTAACTACATTACTGCACTATTGTTTAAAATACTCATATCAGGGATTATGCTGTGAAAGAGAAAAATAAATGTTTACTACCGAGTAAGAATGGAATGGTTATCGCCCTGTCTCTGCAGAGACAGCCTGCGATTGAAATTTAGAATAGGGAAAGGAAAACATATGCTCACCCAGCAAGGGAGGATGATTTCATTAACCAAAGCCAGTCTCTAGAGAGGAAAGGGATAATATTGAAGTAACTCTGTTGTGAGGGAGTCTATCATGGCCTTTGATGCTTTGCTAATTTCTCATTAATGCTGGCAATGATGAAGTCTGCAGCCCATGCAGTTGAAGATGTAACAACAATCTGAAGACAGGAACCAGCAGAACCCACTGTTTGGTGTTGGAGGAAGAGTTACTTTAATTAAAATGGTTTGCAGCAGGTTACGGCCCCAAACAACTCACTTTGTATGAGAAGAAAGTCAACTTCTCAGTTGGATTCTCGCAAGAGCTCTGTTTCCAAGTGTCAAGTTCTGTATTTACAGAGACAATCTTTGAAGCCTGGGAGCACTCTCTCTGGTGTTCCAAAGGAAGTGCTAGATGCCTTCGGAAATTACTGGGGATATAATGCCCAAGGGTCCCATTGAGGTGGCTCATAGGAAAACAAGAGAGGCATCCAGGACTGGCTATAACAGGGAGGATGTTGAACTCATCAAGGTCGTGGAGGTCGCAAAGTGTTCGTGGGCTCAATAATTCCAGGAGAGACTGAAGAACTCTCATCTATGTAGCATAATGGTGGAGCAGATGTTGGATCTGCCTGTCAGACTGTGGGGGTATTGGGGAACCATGCAGTGCCAGCGCTAATACAGGCTGTGGTACTGGGAGTCTAACCGAACTCAGTAGAGGAGACTCTGGCTCATCAGAGACAAATGGGTCCCTGGAGAATCTGAACTCCTGTAGCCCTGTGTGGGCTCATGCCTAGACCTGGTGAGCTCCAGAGGAATAAGGCTGCGGTACCGGGAGTGGCACCAACATCAGATGAATTGTCAATGCAGGTGGCACTGACTTCTTAGGTGCAGGGTCCTTATCTCTAGTATTCTGCTCATGTTTTAATGGTACCGGGGGGAGGGAGGGGCAGGCTTTGGTACTGAGCGATGGGTACCCTGCGACTTAGACACACTAGAGGACTTTGAATTCCAAGCCTCTGTGGAAACCTTCCAAGAGTATGGGGGTCTCCGGTGTGGTAGGTCTGTTAGAAGAAAGTTCTCCCTGAGGAGAATTCATGCATCTCCTGGATGAAGTCTTCCGAGTCCATAACCGCTTCACCTCTGGAGGGTGAGCAAGCCGTGGAGGATGACAGGGTGTTCTGTTACCTCTGAGCCCACGGTATAGGAGGGAGGAATCTCTGGGGCAGGATCTGAAGCTGGGAAGAGGGAGTGTTCCATCATTAGAAGACACCATTTTATCTCCCCGTCCCTCCTAGAGTAGCTTTTGAAACTTGTGCAGATCTGGCCATGGGTCTATCCCCAAGGCAATGGCTATAGCGTGAATGGCCGTCACTAGCTGGGAAGGACTCCTGGCAAGTGAGTCAATGTTTGAAGCATGGGGACTTCAGCGTACCCCAATAGCAAGGCAGACTTCTTCAAGTATCGCCCTGTAATGGGGGGGGGGGGCAGAAGGCAAAAGCCTTGACTAACAGAACCCCCCCAAGGCTCTGCACTAACTAATTAAAGACATAAAAAGTATAAACTATAGAAGAACAAAATGGGCTACAAACTAGTTAAGATAGACATGCAAGTGAATGCAGCTGTACACTCCATCTCTGGCTGAGGCAGTCGAGAGTGAACTGAGGACGATTAGTCTGTTCCAGCCCTGTATACGCTTAGCACCTAGGGGCATCAGGATAGCTTGGGCGCATGCACAGCCCAAACAGACACTGCTGGCAAAAATCTCCAATTGAAGATATGCACACTTGAAGCAGAGCACCCATAAGGACATTACTAAAGAAGACTGACTCTTCCCTTTTTAAAAATTAAATTCCTATTATGCAAACCTAGGGTCCAATCCTGCAAACATATAGGCATAAGGGTTTGCAGAATCGGGGCTTAATACAATATGACAATATTTTGCTGAAGCAGCTTTTGATCACCACTAACATTACCCTGGAGAACAAGCTTCCCCCAACAAACCAGCTGAGAAAGTCCCCACAGATGAGCCACTTTCATCCAAAATTCTAAATCTCAAGACTCAGCTCTTCCTAACAAAACAATACATAATAATATGGTTGAAAAGTGCTAGGTAAGGGCTTAATTCAACTCCCACTGAAGTCAATGGGAGTCTTGCCATAGATTTAAACGCATGCTGAATTGAATTATAGGTACAAAGAGCTCCAGCTCCCACAGCTCTCGATCTATATTAAAACCACCAGTAAGCAAGGTGAAGCACCCAGCAGAGAGAGGAATTCCCTCCCTTGCCCCAGCAGACTATGGAACTCACTGTTACAATGAGACAAACCATTGACATTGGGGAAAGTGGGGCATAGCAGAAAACAAAACAAAACCGCCATGCCCACTTGTGGCCATGGCACCACCTGCAAACATGCAGAAGGGGAGGATCTGCCCTAGGAATGAGACACTCCTATGTCACCTAGGGTACTTAGTTACCTTGGCCAGTCCTGGGTCTTGACCTCCTTCCCAGGATCCTCCTCTTCTTCCGCTATGGCGTTCGTTCTCTCTGCCTCTTCCTCCTGCCCCGCCTGGTGAGGCCTCCTCCAGCAGCCCTGCTGCCTTCACTTCAGCACAAAGGCACACAGCCCTATCCAGCGGAGTCCCAGAGAGGGAGCGAGAGCCTGCTGCCCAAGCCGGTCGTAGTGCCTGCCACTTCCCTGACCCGCCCTAGGGAAGCACTCTACTTCTACAGTCACTGCACCCTGTGGCTTGGGCGGCGAGTCCAGTGCCCCGAGCCCCACTGAAGATCACTGTGGCTTTGTCTCCTGTCAGACCTGGACTTCGTGGTCCACACATGGGGCTGTGGCGAATGCCCTGCTACTAAACACAAATGGAGAACCTGCTATAGATTTGCTTTATTTGTGATAAGTATTTAGTCTCTCACACACACACACACACCTAGGTGGGGTAGTGTCTCAATACCCTATATACATGAGCCACCCCTGGACTTCACCGCTTTCAGAATTCAGACTTCAATTCAGCCAAACACTTAAGCACGTGCATGAAGGACATTGACTTCAATGGGCTTTGGAACAGGCCCTCTTTTTTCAAACTTATATGGACATGAGGACAGAGTGACCCACACAGCACAAAACCAACCAACCAACCATGTGAACTAATCAAACTATTCAGAGGAAAAAAAAGTTTTTGAAGACTAAGGATGCACTCAGATATGCTAATGTCTAGTTAATTAGAGAGATTCGCTTGGCAGACTGTGCTTAACTTTATGATAGCCACCATGTGCAACTGGGTCACAGTGTGTACTTGAGAGCTACAGGAAAAGAAAATCTGATGACTGGAAATGGAACTACCATAAAAAGTCAGTTTGCAGAAGGCAATTATAGCGTGAGTCATTAGGTGCTTTGTTTCACGAATCTCTTTATTTGCACCTTTCATTTAAACGTACATATTGGCTCACATCTTCAGGCTCAGAGAATTCAAGTGATACATTATGATGGAGATAACGACGCTGTGGGAATAAGCGTATTACATAATATCCCCTCTACTGAATTTAAAGCAAGGCTAAGGGCTATTGATTGACAAGTAAGAACAGGTGTTCTTAATTCAGTTGTCACTTTCTCTCACTGTTGGTAATTTCAAAAGCTTCCAGATATTTTAAACCATGAAAATACTGAGCATTAGAAAACAAGTCTATCTTTTAGGTAGGCCATTACACCTCTAGGTTTTAGATGTCCTGGACCAAACACAGATCAATGATAGAGCCAAAAATGCCCATACTTCCTCATCTAAAATTTCACGAGTATGTTTGGCTTAGTTTAGCTGGACCTAGATGCATAGAAGTTCAATACAACAGAGGTTGGGCTATATATTCAGCTGATGTAAAGCAGTGTAGCTCCAATGATTTCAACAGAGTTATGCCTATTTATATCAACTTAGTCACAAAGGGCCAGAGCTTTGCTATTAACTAATGTATTAATTATTATTATTATTGTATTTGTAATTCCATAGCACCTAGGAACCCAGTCACAGACCAGGATTCCCTGGCACTAGGTGCTATACAAACACTGAACAAAAAGATGATCCCTGCCCCCAGAGAGTTTAGATTGATTCATTATATTTACAGAAGAAAACTAATTGGCTAGAAAGCAACATGAAATACTTTTTGTTTGAAAGGCACCATAGAAACATAGCATTATATCAGATCCCTGATTGCATGTACTCGAACTATCCTAAGCTGGCCTGCTTGGTATCAAACAATAACCATGACAATTCAGCATAAATGGATCACAATATCTGAAAACCCCTACCCAGTGTAGCTCCTTGGTAGTGTCCCTTGAAATCAGGGCAAAGATCTTTGGAAGGTTTATCATTTCCTGAGGGTATGTCCTAAATGATATGGTCGAGTAGTTAACAACTATCTGCTCATTGTATATAATATGCAGCACTGTTGTGGCTGCATTTCTCCCAGGATTAGATAGACAAGGTGGGTGAGGTAGTATCTTTTATTGGACCAGCGTCTATTGGTGAGAGACACAAGCTTTCAAGCCTACACAGAGCTCTTCTTCAGGTTAACTGCATGTAATGGCAGGAGTCCTATATACCAGTGTAGAGTTTACATTGTATGCCTGAGGGAATCAAATGGGCCATCGTTTTGCAAAACGATTGTTGCTTCTCGGCTCTCTATGAGCTGAGGGGTGAAAACATTATCTACTATCTGTTCTTAGTTTAGATCATGTTACAGTATATTGCAATAATGATGCCTTTCCATTTTTATTGGGTCTCTCTTTAATAGGGTATAATGTGGCTACAGCCTTCTTAGCAGAACGGCTGCCAAGTGTTTGAGTTACAACGACCTTAGATAACTTGGGATACAGATTGCAGCGTGGCTGTGGAATGCCAGAACTGCAGTTATTTATAAACAGCATCCTATCACCGTGCAGAAAAATATTACTCCTTGCAAGGCAGTTAAGGGCTTGAAGTGTCTCATCTCTCTTTATTGCATTACTGGCTGCTGGGCTGACATAGCACACTCAACTAAGAGCATATTACAAATATTATCCTCATAATAAACCTCAGAACTTTTACAAGGCATGAAAAAAAGGCATAATGGAGCTTACATCCATTTGCCATCTACAAGAAAGTTTCTATCTTATTAAAGGGTATAAATTAGGACAGAGTGTGTGTGGGGAATCTAGCACTCAATGGGAAGATAGGAAATCTTTCACCTGGGGGATGCAAAAATCTATCACATGGGGGTTGGGGAAAAAAAAAATCAAACTCCTCCTTTATTTGGTTGAAAGGGGAAAGAGAAATGTCTTGAAACTAATGTGAGTTAGTAATTTGAGTTATTAACGCACATCATGGATCGTGGCATTCAACCTTGTACTTCACTGAGCTACAATGTACTTGCACTGTAATCATTGGATTTGTGGCTTTTTTGAATGTATACCTCCTGCTGGATGCAGTTTGCATTGTGCCTATAGTTTGGGTCACCCTTCTAACAGGGAGGATAACTCAGGGCACTGGACTCCTAGAGAAAAGAGTTCACATTAAACGCTAATGTGCTTGAGCGCAGAGCACTCATTAGAGGACATCAAAGTGCTTTTAAACATATAAATCAAACCTTAAGGTTTATTTTTAGGACTCATCATTGTAGCACATTAAGTGCTGCACAAGTAAATTGCCTCTGCAGAGAACTCCATGGTGGACTTCATAGAATATTGGGCTCTTCTCTCTCTTTTTCTAATCATTCCAGTTATGGTGGGGAATCTTTTTTAAAGAATGGGGCCTGCAGCTAGCTTAAAATGGCTAGATGCTAGATCACTCTAATCTATTCTTCTCTGGAGCCCTCTCAACCAAGAAAGCTTTCTTTCTGTTTCTCATATGGTTTGTCCTGAGTTTTATTAATGGCACTGTCGCACAGGACTGCAGCCATATTTGCAGGGCACGGAGAGAGCTACAAAGCATGGTGTGACAATGCGGTTCTGGCGGAACCCAACTGAGAGTGCCAACTCAGGACAAATTGCTCAAATAGGGCAGTTACAGCCCAAGGCTGGGGTTTTTTCCACCTCTAAGGCAAACCAAACCAGCCAGACTAAGAGGACTTCAGTCTCACCCCACTGGCTAACTGCAAGTCTCACAAGCAATCTCCTTAGATACTCCAGTTTCCCAGTATTACCACCAGTACCACTCGTTATGGGGACAAAGGGTTATGAAAACCAATACCCCAGTAAAAGAAAAAGGTTCTCCTGATCCCAAAGGACCAAGCCCCAGACCCAGGTCAATATACAAATCAGATCTTACCCACAAATCACGCTGTTGCCAATCCTTTAGAATCTAAAATCTAAAGGTTTATTCATAAAAGGAAAAAGATAGAGATGAGAGTTAGAATTGGTTAAATTGAATCAATTACATACAGTAATGGCAAAGTTCTTGGTTCAGGCTTGTAGCAGTGATAGAATAAACTGCAGGTTCAAATCAAGTCTCTGGAATACATCCCCCGCTGGGATGGGTCCTCAGTCCTTTGTTCAGAGCTTCAGTTTGTAGCAAAGTTCCTCCAGAGGTAAGAAGCAGGATTGAAGACCAGATGGAGATCAGGCATCAGCCTTATATAGTCTTTTCCAGGTGTAAGATCACCTCTTTGTTCTTACTGTGGAAAATTACAGCAACATGGAGTCTGGAGTCACATGGGCCAGTCCCTGCATACTTTGCTGAGGTACAAGGCGTATCTGCCTTCTCTCAATGGGTCCATTGTATAGCTGATGGTCCTTAATGGGCCATCAAGCAGGCTAGGCAGAGCTAATCTCAGCTTGTCTGGGATGTCACCCAGAAGCATAGCATAAGTTTGCCATACAGACAGTATAGAGCCAATATTCATAACTTCAACTACAAAACTGATACACACATATAGACAGCATAATCATAACCAGTAAACCATAACCTTGTCCTAGACACCCCATTTGACCCCCTTTATACAAGATTTGGGTGCCACTACAGGACCTTGGTTGCAACAATGATCTATATGGTCCCAGTTTATGTCAATAACGTCACATCCTGAGTTTTATTAATGGCACTGTCGCACAGGACTGCAGCCATATTTGCAGGGCACGGAGAGAGCTACAAAGCGTGGGTCCTGCCATGCGACTGACACTCTGAAAGCTAGTCCCTGCTTTTCAGAGTGCATTTCCAACTTTTCAATTTAGTGTTCACCATATGAGTAAAGTGGTGTGTCTAATTTTGGCTTTCCGGATAAATTACATGGGTTGAGGCATCATCTTAAAATTCCCCTGACCACAATAAAGCATTCCTATTCCTATAGGGAAAATTCCACTGTATAACACCAGGTTCCTATAGAGGCCTTGTAGAATTCCAAGACTTCATGCTTGGTCCGTTAGCAATAAGCGATGCAGAAGGCAGCAGGCAGAATGTCAGGAAAGAGATCTTTACTGAACATGCATAGAGGCCGGTATTACATGCTGGAAGGTCTGGGTTTGGCCGGTTGCAGCCTGCACTTGGCCACCAGCTCACATTCCTGAGCTCCACCTGTCACACCTAACTAGGTCCGTCCTGAAACCTGAGCTCCTTTTTCCAGTCCCACTCATCATACCACAATAAGTCCCATGACAGAAGTACAAATATACTTCTCAACTTGCCCAGGCCCAATTGCGGAGGCAACGTTTGACAAAGACCCAAAATAAGGGACACAAAAAAATGAGTCATGCAGGAAACCTAAGATGCTGTGGCATCCATTGCTTTAGTTTAAATGATCCTTTCTGTAGTCTCAGTTTCATGATTCTTTACTTTTGATGTACATAATTTTCAGTAATAAAAATGAAGGGACATCAAATGTGCGTGGAACACTGATAACTTTGGGAGTTAAAATGAGTATCGTCCCTTGAAATGGGGGACAGTGGAGAGGTAGGATTATGAAGTGCTCTCAGGAAATAACTCCTGAGTTTTAGACAAACAAAGGGAAAACTAAATCTATTGTTTCTACAAATGAGCATCCATGCGCAACAGATGATCAGCAGGGGGACTGATTTCGGAAAAAGAAAGATACTGAAGACCAAATCTGGCTGCTAATACAGCACTGATCATTCAATGGATATGGACTTTGGTCTCAGCAATGGTATTACCAATACCATGCATAGGGATGTGCAAAATACATATAGTTTTCCTCCAGTTGACTGAGCTTTAATGAGTTCTAGGTCCATAATGCAGCTAGTTGATTACTGCAAAGTAGTCCATAATCCATCTCAGTTACCATTTGAATACAGATGTGTTTTATAAGAATCAGCCTAGTTGAATGGCTTTATATGGTCAGCACAAAAACAGAATGCCCATTGGACATCAAGTTGTCAGGTACTCTGTTAGTTTGAAGACAAATGTGCTTTAGTTAAAGAGGCAATACAACAGATTGATTCAATACAATCAGGAGCTAATGGAGCGAGAAACACCAGGGGCTAAAAGAACCACCTGCCTTTACAATGCAGTGAATGCCTTCAGCCAGTATCATACCTCTGCACATTAGAACAACACAGAAACAACTAAAGAATCTACAGGTGGAATTCCATCGAAATAGCCTCCTACAGCAATGATATGGGAAGGTTACCAAGTCAGAAACTCAGCAAGGGAGAGGGGTGCTTGGACAACCTTAATTCTTCCCCCTTCGTTTGTATACATGATGATACCATTGTTAATGATCCATGCAGAGAAAAATCAGAGTGGCTACGATGTACAAGTCCTTTAATGGCTTGAAAGCAAAAACTAGTTTATTTCCAAATATCAGAAAAGCTGCAACTTCCAAGGTATCAATAAGGGAAGAACAGTTCCCATTAAGATATTTAATCCAATACTTTTCTAGTCTGTAAAGGCTAATTGCTTTTTCGAGTCTTGGATTAGGTAGGACTATCACTGACGAAACTAACAGAAAACAGAGAAAAATGAAACAGAGGAGAGGTATGGGAATATTGATGGCAGACCTGTTCTTGAGCTATTGATTACCGTTAGGTATTCTTTGGTATTTAGCCATCATATATGTCTTAAAGTAGAAATGTGTTGTGAATGCAAGTGAGTGGTTTGCATCTTTCATTGTAAGGAAAGCTGCCAAAACTCGGTTTTGGGATGATGAGATTTGTGATCTTAACTATGCCAATGAACCTTTTTTTACTATCTTATGGAATAAGTTCCTTTTGTCTTTTCAGCACCAGGATGATTAATTCTTCTATAACTTGTGCTCATTCTTCTGCAAATTTGGGGGTGGGAAGAAAACAATATGAGATCATAGCAGAAATAAAAAGGGACAATAGAAGCTGCCTTCGAATCCATTAAAGAAATTTTGCAAGATGAGTGGATACATAGTAAGGCATTTGATACGGTCTCGCATGATATTCTTATCGATAAACTAGGCAAATACAATTTAGATGGGGCTACTATAAGATGGGTGCATAACTGGCTGGATAACCGTACTCAGAGAGTTGTTATTAATGGTTCCCAATCCTGCTGGAAAGGCATAACGAGTGGGGTACCGCAGGGGTCTGTTTTGGGACCGGCTCTGTTCAGTATCTTCATCAACGACTTAGATATTGGCATAGAAAGTACGCTTATTAAGTTTGCGGATGATACCAAACTGGGAGGGATTGCAACTGCTTTGGAGGACAGGGTCATAATTCAAAATGATCTGGACAAATTGGAGAAATGGTCTGAGTTAAACAGGATGAAGTTTAACAAAGACAAATGCAAAGTGCTCCACTTAGGAAGAAAAAATCAGTTTCACACATACAGAATGGGAAGAGACTGTCTAGGAAGGAGTACGGCAGAAAGGGATCTAGGGGTTATAGTGGACCACAAGCTAAATATGAGTCAACAGTGTGATGCTGTTGCAAAAAAAGCAAACATGATTCTGGGATGTATTAACAGGTGTGTTGTGAGCAAGACACGAGAAGTCATTCTTCCACTCTACTCTGCTCTGGTTAGGCCTCAGCTGGAGTATTGTGTCCAGTTCTGGGCACCACATTTCAAAAAAGATGTGGACAAATTGGAAAGGGTCCAGAGAAGAGCAACAAGAATGATTAAAGGTCTTGAGAACATGACCTATGAAAGAAGGCTGAAAGAATTGGGTTTGTTTAGTTTGGAAAAGAGAAGACTGAGAGGGGACATGATAGCAGTTTTCAGGTATTTAAAAGGGTGTCATAAGGAGGAGGGAGAAAACTTGTTCACTTTAGCCTCTAAGGATAGAACAAGAAGCAATGGGTTTAAACTGCAGCAAGGGAGGTCTAGGTTGGACATTAGGAAAAAGTTCCTAACTGTCAGGGTGGTTAAACACTGGAATAAATTGTCTAGGGAGCTTGTGGAATCTCCATCTCTGGAGGTATTTAAGAGTAGGTTAGATAAATGTCTATCAGGGATGGTCTAGACAGTATTTGGTCCTGCCATGTGGGCAGGGGACTGGACTCGACCTCTCGAGGTCCCTTCCAGTCCTAGAATCTATGAATCTAAAGAATGCAAGATTCATTTTTACAAGGGGTTCATTGAAACAATTCCATTAGTCAATTATTTTGGCATAAACCGCATCTACAACACTGTGGATTGCTTTGTAACTTATAAGTAAAGTTTTCCATGACTCTGCTAAATAGAGGTGTGACGTTGTGCAGTCTATATGGTTTTATAAAAACTTGATAATAAGTCAATATAATGTAACTGAGATGGTTTTAGAGAAAATACGGTAATAAGTGAATGTAACGTAACTGGGATATGCTTCATGCAAAAGGTCTCTTGTAAGGTATCATTACAAAGCTTATAATCTACTGAGTATGATCATCTGATTTGTATAAATGTACCACTCTTGTATCCAAAACTAGAAATATAAAATGTAACTCTGAGGGCCTATTGTAATTGTGTAAAGTGTGGACCATTAATGATGGTTTGGAATCTTGATGACTCCCATTGTCTGCAGATGGCTGTATTTACCTGTGAGTCTTCCTGTATATGTGTGTGCTGGCAAGTGAGTAATGAAGTCTTGCAGTGACATGTGATCATGTCACCTGAACTGGAATCCATCTTTAACCTGGTGCTCTTCCAGTGAGGTGGGGGTGGAAACCCAGAGAGACAAAGAGTTCCCGCCTTATGCAAAAGATATATAAAGGGGGGAAGAGAACAGAGAGAGGGAGAAGCCATCATGAAGAATCCCCTAGCTATCACCTGAGCTGCAACAAGAGCTGCACCAGGGGAAAGAATTGTGCCCAGGCCTGGAAGGTGTCCAGTCTGAGAAAAACCTACTGAAGCATCTCTGAGGGTGAGATTATCTGTATTCAGTTTGATTAGGCATAGATTTGCGCATTTTATTTTATTTTGCTTGTGACTTACTTTGTTCTGTCTGTTACTACTTGGAACCACTTAAATCCTACTGTCTGTATTTAATAAAATCACTTTTTATTTAGTAATTTACTCAGAGTATGTATTAATACCTGGGGGAGCAAACAACTGTGCATATCTCTCTATCAGTGTTATAGAGGGCGAACAATTTATGAGTTTGCCCTGCATAAGCTTTATGCAGGGTAAAACAGATTTATCTGGGTTTAGACCCCATTGGGAGTTGGGCATCTGAGTGCTAAAGACAAGCACACTACTGCCAGCTGTTTTCAGGTAAACTTGCAGCTTTCGGACAGGAGATTCAGACCCTGGGTCTGTGTCTGGAGCCAGACGGGAGTGTCCGGCTCAGCAAGACAGGGTGCTGGAGTCCTGAGCTGGCAGGGAAAACAGAAGCAGGGGTAGTCTTTGCACATCAGGTGGCAGCTCCCAAGGGGGTTTCTGTGATCCAACCCGTCACAAGAGGTATACAGCAATATATTATGAATATCTGTTCTGGACAACTTACATTTAAATCAACCGGTTTGCATTTTATTATTAGAAAATCTAATTTCTAAAAATTAGTCATATCTTACTATTTCAGGTAGTTATATGGTCCCCATTACCATAGTATCTGAGCAACTCACCATATTTAAAGTATTTAACCTCACAACCCCTTGTGCGGTAGGGAGGTGCTATTATCCCCATTGTACAGATGGGGAACTGAGGCATAAAGAAGAGAGACTAAGACTTAGTGCCCTAAGCACTGGCCTCATTCCTCTCCAGTAGTGATTGCCATATTAAGTCAGTCATCATTGTTCAGAACAATGAGGCATAAATTAAAGCAGAAACCATTTTCACTTGTCTTTGTGCATTTTATGTAGTATTGTGTTTATACAGATTGAAGGGCTTGTCTCCAGGGCCCTGCAGTTCAGATTATGAGGGCGTGAACTGCAGCGTGCTATGCTGTAACTCCCCCATGTGGATATTGCTAGTGTGAACTAAAAGGCAGCTAGTTCGCACTAACCACAAACTATGTACCTTTTAGCTCACACCAGCAACATCCATGCAAGGGAGTTAGAAAGCACAGCACCCTAGCATATACTGCAACTCACATCCTCATGATGCAGACTGCAGGGCCATGTAGATATAACATTACAGTTTAGTAGATATTGGCTATGATCGGCCTTTTCATCTGAATTAGTCTCATGAATACAGCATGCTTAAAAAACAACAACAGTTTTTACCCTTTGGTGGAAGAAACAACTGAGAGCAGAAGTTCTAGGTGCTTTCTCTCGGATTCCATTCAATTTCACATTCTCTGTGGAGATCTTACAGAACCAAATGGAGGCTAACATGGTTATGTGTACGGATGTCCCGTCCCTTCAATATATTCACAACACTGTTCCATCATCCAGAACCCAAGTCCTTTGAGAGTCCATTAGGAAGCAGCAAAGATCGCATCTGGCTGGTTAGCTGCTCAGGAATGCTGGCTTAGAAAAGACACTTAAGGGTGCCATAAAAGGCATTCTAAATCACCAGGCCTTATCATTCTATAGTACCTCTTTTTCTAAGGGCTTTTTTCAGTGCTACAGAATTCCACTCTGTACATTAGTAAAAGGTATGCTTTAATTCAGATTCTGGGGAAAATTCTATGGGCTGTCGGACTAGATGATCATAGTGGTCCCCCTCTGGCCTTCATCTATGAATATACAAATCTAATGTTTGGGCCAGAAGCTGTGCTTTGCAAAGACCACCAATAAGTGCTGAAAGATGCATGAATCAATGGTATCATGAACGTTTTCCATAATCTGTTAAGAAATCTATAGAGTCTGATTCACCGCTATCCTTGTTCAGTCATTTGCACCTGTACAAAGAGAGTATGGGATGCTAGCTATCCAATATGGTAGCATTTTTACACCCACTTTGCACTGGTTTAAGCAACACACACAAGATGCAGCACAAATAAGAATCAGCCCCCATAGTGCTGAAGTATCTATGGACTAGAATTGTCCCTGGAGGCTCAGCCTTGAATAGGGTTGCCAACTTTCTGATTGCAGAAAACTGAACACCCTTGCCCTTGCCCTGCCCCTGTCCCGCCCCTTCTCCCCGCCACCCTTGCTCACTCTCACTAAGCTGGGGCAAGGGGTTGGGGTGTGGAAGGGGGTGAGGACTCCAACTGGGATTGTGGGCTCTGGGGATGAGGGGTGCAGGAGGGTGCTCCAGGCTAGAGGTGGGGCCTGAGGGGTTCAGAATGTGGGGAGGGGGCTTTGTGCTCGGCTAGGCGGTTGGGATTCAGTAGGGGGTGTGGGGTGCAGGCTTTGGGAGGGAGTTTGGGTGCAGGCGGGGACTCAGGCAAGGGGTTAGGGTGTGGGAGGTGGTGAGGGCCCCGACTGAGAGGACGGGCTATGGAGTGGGGTGAGGGGTTTGGGGTACAGGAGAGGGCTCCAGGCTGGGGCCGAGAGGTTCAGGGTGCAGGAGTGGGTGCGGGCTCTGGGCAGCACTTACTTTCAGCAGCTCCCGGAAGCGGCCGGTATGTCCCTGGTGTCCCCTAGGTGGCCAGGTGGTTCTGCGCGGTGCCTCCGCCCGCAGGCGCTGCCCCCACAGTTCCCATTGGCCCCGGTTCCCGGCCAATGAGAGCTGCGGAGCAGCACTCGGTTGGGGGCAGCGTGCAGAACCCTCCCTGGCTGCGCCTGCACCTAGGGCTGCATGGACATGCCAGCTGCTTCTGGGAGCCACAGGGAGCCTGCCTTAACCAACTGGACTTTTAACGGCCCGGTCAGCGGTACTGACCGGAGCCACCAGAGTCCCTTTTTTCGACCAGGCATTCAGGCCGAAAACCAGATGCCTGGCAATCCTAGCCTTGAACGGTGGGCAGAGTATAAGTGCTTTAAACCAGGGGCAGCTCGGGGGAGGAATTATGACTCAGAATCTTACTCTGCATCTTGAAAGGGCTCCATTTTCTATATTCCTCATGTCTGGCCAGTTATTCTGTTTCTCCCTCTTTTCGCCACCTACTTAATCACAGGAGGGAGAAACTGAAGAGTGGGGACTGTGCTTCACAACTCTAATAGAGTAAAGAATGCATGGCCAAGACAGACAAGGACACAGTCTAGCCCAGGGATCAGCAACCTTTCAGAAGTGGTGTGCCGAGTCTTCATTTGTTCACTTTAATTTAAGGTTTTGCACGCCAGTCATACATTGTAATGTTTTTAGAAGGTCCCTTTCTATGTCTTTAATATATAACTAAACTATTGTTGTATGTAAAGTAAATAAGGTTTTTAAAATGTTTAAGAAGCTTCATTTAAAATTAAATTAAAATGCAGAGGCCCCCGGACCGGTGGCCAGGACCTGGGCAGTGTGAGTGCTACTGAAAATCAGCTCGTGTGCTGCCTTCGGCACGCGTGCCATAGGTTGCCTACCCCTGGTCTAGTCCTACAAGGCCACAAAGACTGGGGGAAAGCACTCAATATAGGAAAATAGTAAGAATTTGCGAGCGGTGAGGCAATGCATAGGGATCAATTTGCAGCACTTTGGTGGAAACGAGAATATACTTTACTTACAATGTTACATTTTAATACTCACTCCTATCAGACCAATAAGCATGTCAGGTATCACATAATTCAGGCTTCAGAAATGGATTGCTATTGTTGATAGTGCTGCACTTAAAATAAAAATGCTGACTATGAGAAGATGTGTTGTTATGAACGTGTTAATCCCAGGCTATGAGAGAGACAAGGTGGGTGAGTGAGTATCTTTTATTGGATTGACTTCTGTTGGTGAGAGAGAGAAGCTTTCCATCTTAACAGAGTGTCTTCTTTCAAATATGAGAGGAAGCATTTGAATGAAAGATTAGAATGTGAAAGGAAAACAGAATGAAATATACAGCACTACCAACCTTCCGTTTGCTTCCCTTCATCTAAACTTATTCCATCATGGTTTAGTATCTTCAAGAACATAAGAACAAGCCATTCTTTCCCATCCAAGACTGACAACCTTTATTAATTCGGATACTTTGGTGTCTGTATCCATCTGTTGCCTCTTGTCTTATACTTAGACTGTAAGCTCCTTGGAGAGGAGAGAGTCTTGTCAAAAACCTTCCTCAGCTTTATTGAGTACAATTGAAATTAATTTTAGTGGAATATCTGTACTGTGGTAACATTCTGTTAGGATTCTGGTTTTCAACAGGGAAAGTTTTTACAAAATAAGAACATAGCTCAGTATCAAAGATACTGGCATACACTACCCACTTCAACCAGAAAGGTATATATGCTTCCACCATTTAGAGTTTGTTGAAAATTTCTAGGCAGAACAGTTTTCTACTGGAAAAAATCTGTTTTTGTCAAAATTGAAATATATTGTGGGAATGTATTCATTCTGGTAAAATTTTCAATGGAGAAGTGTCAAAAGGAAACATTTTGCTTTGATAGGTTTGAAACATTCCATTTTGACTTACATTTATAATTATTATTTTATACTATATGATAATGTTTGGACATTATCAAAACAAAACATTGTGAGGTTTCTGAATCAGCAATTTTGGGAGCTGCTGTTCCACAAGAAATTTTGTCTTTTCATTCTGATTCAGAGTGAAAACCAGTTTCTACATATTGGAATTTCCCATGGGAGGGAAATTCCACTTTCCCCCAGTTCCCATTTTATCTTTTCCAAGGAACAATGGGACTTCCATGATCTGCCTACAACACCACAGGACAGTTATACATAGTGGGTTGCTAGCTAGTCACCAGCATTCTTTTCAAACAAAGGTCTGTAGGTATTAATGCCATGATCAGGCACAGAGCATGCCCTTAACTTTGCGCACGCAAGCAGTCACACTGATTTCAAGCATAGCTGTATGCAGAAAGCTAATCATATGCTTGTGTGTTTTTGCAGGATGGAAGCTTAAACCTGGATTTACAGGTGGTTGAATTAGATAACAGCTACTCCTCATTTAGGGACAACAGATTTTCAAAGGCACAAATGACAACTTGGCATCCAACTCCTATTGGCTCTCCCTTTATTCTTAAAAAGACACTGGCACAAGTCTTGAATACCAATCTAGCCCCTATATACAGAGTTCTATTCGCCACCATTTTCAACCACAATATATTAATTGTTGCCCAGAATGATTCTCCTCCCTATATCTTCCACAACAGAGCAGTCTCAAAATTATTACTTTAAGTTCATTAAAAATAAAATTTACATTTCAAGAACAGGTTCCAATATGCTATCAGCTGAATAAACAATGAACAGTTCTGGCAAGCTAAATATCTGTTTTCAATACAAGTCAACTATAAAAAACGCAACTTTATCCCTTTGCTCATTTATAGTATTTATGATATAAACTACTGAGACACTGATTATCTTGTATGTATAGAAAATGGTCCATCCATTATGTTAATTGCTGACTCAGAGCATGGCAATAATCAGAAACAAACTCTAAAAGGAGATATTTAAATAATTACATTTCGCCTTTTTACGGTCTAATGCCCATTGAAGTCAGTTGGAGTTTTTCTACTGAATTCAAGGGGGTGTTGGATCCGTCCCTTAGTTGCTAAAGGTTGACAGGTAAGCTTCTGGACTTTTGGATCCCCTTGATACAACTGCACAAGTGTCAGGGATTTAGGTAGGGCAGCACAAGCGCTTAAATTGTTACAAGACACTCAGTAGCACTGGCTTTGTGGCTATGAATGATGATGTCCCCTGGTGGCTAGCTAACATCATGGGTAAGAGACCAAATACCAGCAGCTACTAAAAGAAATCTCCTGTGACTTAAGTGGTAGTAGTCAATGTTTTGAAGGTCAAAGAATCAGGATTCTACTATCGACTTGCTGGTATGTGTAAGTTGTATAGAAACGGCATCTGTTTACAACAGGTAAATCATTACATCAGACACCTTTTGAATATAGCCTTATTCTTCGGTTTGGCCAATCTGTGCTTTGCTGAAGAGGGCTTTCTGCCACTCTTACAACTCTCGGATTTGGAGGTCGGCCAGTCTGGCCTCCAACGTAAGTTAGAGCAAACTCAGGAGCAACTCTACCTGACACCCTTGCCTCTGGGCCCAAGGGGCTCTTCCAGCACTGGGGAATAGACTTTCAGCCCTGCCCCCACAGTAGGGCCTGTGAGGCCAGGTGGTATAAAGCTACTATCCCAGCTGTCAGGGTTGCCACCTGCCCAAATTTTTCCAGGATCATCCCGTTATTGAGGTAGCTGTCCCGGGAAACCTGTAAGGATACTCAGCGCACACTGCCAGCTGTCCAGTTGCATGGGCTCAGGATCATGCCGGATGTTCCATTTTTTTATACCCTAGAAGTGGCAACTTAAACCAACTGTATGTCACCCAGGGATTCCCCCTTTACAGGAGAATTTCCCAGCTGGCCTGCTCCACGGGGTTTCTAGCCATTGTGTCTGCAGAGTGACACAAAAGGAATGTAGCAGAACAGAAAATTGGGCCCATGGGTTGCACCTCTGATTTAATAGAATGGGTGGGGTATTTCCTATACTATCTACTTCCCCTCTGCCCTCTACTGATACTGGATTAGCCTATTACCAAAAAGGCCAGGTCCCTGCCCTGCCCCCCCTAATTTGCATTCTTTTTGTCTTGATCAAACACAAATTTCCTTTTTTTAAAGGGAACAGACCATGGTTCCCAGAGTTTACAGTCAAATTGGGCTAGAAAATACTGTTTACTGAATACAAAAGCTATGAGCACAGAAGAGCTCAAGACTAAGGAAAAACCTAATTCTTTACTTGAAAAGTTTCTGTCGTTTAATAAATGAATTCCAGTGCTGCAAAAATAATGAGCAAAAAAAAAAAAGGGGCAATTAGGGAAGTGGATATGTTTTGACATGAGTCCCAGGCTAATAATTGCAAAGTGATTTTGTGGATGAAACCATAGAAAAGCCATATCATTTATTTCTGAATTCATTTCACCCAACCATGAGAAAACAGGGAAGAGGTTGTTAAAGGTTTTAATTAAACCCATTACTGAACATTCTATATTTACACAGCTAGCCTCCTTTTTGGAATGCTGCCTGGTCTAATGTCACAGGCAAATAGAATTACATTAATAGAATTGGGGAGAAAATAATCAATTACCATTACAATGATATGAGAGCCAACCTTACTAAAGTCAATGGCAATTTTTCTACCAGATGCTAAGGAGCAGGATTAGCCCCCTTTGCCTTAGTTTGCTTGGTGTGGGCATGTCATGTGGGAGGATGGTTTTGGCAGAGAGGGAAAGGAAAATCAAATCTGTTACTTGGTTGCTATTAGGGCCCCAGTCCTACAAGGGTACTGTTACTTCTTCACCAAGTCCCATTAACTGCCCTTTGCAGAATCAGGGCCTAAGGTTAGGACCTGAAGTCCATTGAAGTCTTTCGGTTCATTTCTATAGGCTTTGTAACGGGCCCTAAGTTAGTAGAAGAGTTCCTTGTCTAATGCAGTTGCTTTATGTCACTGTTAATCATTTTTGTGGGGGAATGAGGCACAGAGAGATGAACTGACTTGCCCAAGGCCCTACAGGGACTCTGTGGCAGATCCAGGAATTGAACCCAGATCATTTGATCCCAGGCCAGTGCCTTAACTACAAAGGCCAGCTTTCCTCTCTATAAGGAGCTGCTGGATGTCATCTCTCACACCACACAGCATTGTTGAACAGAACACGAATCTGGAATTATTACTACTACAATGATGATACATGCTAAAGTTAATAGTCATGATAAACTAATTCAAGGGGAAGATATTTTTATATGAGCACACAGAACGGGCACTTTAGGATGTGTCCATTTTTAATGTCTAGTTAGCAGCTTAAAGTTATGAAGATTGGTTTTTGCTTTAACAGTGCAGTAAATATTAAACTAAGCCTGTCTCTGAGGTGTAATTGCTGACTATCATCTCACTGAAAGTTGCATTTAATTTTTCATGGTGACTTGTTTTTCTTCTGAAATATTATGCGTATGTTTTATAGCACAATGATTTTCACTGCACAGAAGAATTCCCACCAGAAATCTCAGAAAGCTACTGGCTTTAACGACAATATGATCTGATAGATTAATTGTACAAACCAGGCATAATATATTGCCCTGAAGAAAGATGGGCAGGAACTAAACTATCTTTGTGAAAGATTCTTTTAAAAAAAAAATACAAACTAATGTTTTATTTCAGTCACTTTATAAACTGAAAGCACTGTCATTGCTAACTATACAAAGTAATGTGGTTCTCCTTTAGAACAGGGCCTCAGACTGGACCTAGCAGCTAGAAATGTAAGGAAGTAGCAAAATGCTCTCTGCTTTACACCCAATCTTTAAAATGGACACTACTTTGTCATGCAGTGTCCACAAACAATTTGTGTTCGTGCATAGTTTACATTGACAGATGACTGTGTGGCATACTTCCAAGGATGGAGTTGAGCTAAAAATTATCTATTTTTAAGACCCAAGTTTCCTAATCTATGTTACTAACAACATTTGGTTAACAAAACTGATTTTTAAAAGAACAAAATTGCTTTTCTCTACTGGGGCTTTTTGTTTATCTTTTGTGTTTTTCTCAACATAAACAAAGAAAAAAGAACCTCAAAGTGACTAGATACAAAAGTATCTATCTATCCATCATTCCCTGGAGCAGAGATAACCTAATTCCTAAGGGCTGCTTTAAACTTCTCTAGTTGCAGCAATCATGCTAGCCTCTCCTTGACATGCCCATTCCCCTTATCACCTCCAACACGCCCCCCTACGCAGAGGGCACAACAAACAGATGGCCAGGCAGCACAACAGCCACCCATGAGACCAAGACTCCAACCCACACATTGTTGCATAGCAAAGCCATTTTAACATGTTTGGAATGGAGTTTTGCAAAGCAGTTAGGCATTCCCGCTGGTGAAAGAAATAAACCAGCTCAAGATTCCAGCATACTGTGCTCATGTCCACAATATTTGAATACCATAATGCTGTGTCAGTGGAAGCTTTACTACCTTGTTGTTGCTGTTTAGTCCATTCTAGTTCAATGAATTCATGAGAGCTATGGGCCGGATACAGTATCCATTGAAATCAGCGTGAGTCTTTTGCTATTATTCTCAACAAGTGTTGGATTAGGCTTTACGTGCATTCCGTTAACTAAAAATAGTCTAGGAAAGAACATCCTTCATTTCAGCACACTAATTTCTTTCACAACAAGGAAATAATCCACTGAAAAAGTCTAAACCCTCCTGGGCTGTGGTATTTCCCTCATACCACTCAATCAGGACTACACCCAAACAAGGAAGAAGTAGAGATCAAAAGCAAATGTTTGTTCTATAAACAATTAAGTGACTTTATAATCTATTCCCATTATATTCAAAGATTAACTTTATTGGTCTAAAAGTTGAGCTTCATATTCATAATCAGGTATCAGAAACCACTTATTGCAGATTCATAGCTATATAGACCAAGAATTGATCAACATGAGAGGCACCCTCTCTAATATAAATACAGGCCCCAAGCACCATATTCATTTATATCCTCTAGCAAGAGCATCTGTTAAGAAAGAAAAATCCATCAGACCCAATATATCTCTCATGCTACCAAATCCTCCCTTGTAAGGCCAGTATCTTCATCATCCAAAGTCAATAGGTGTTCTAAAAAGCATCTTAATAGCTCATTCAAACCCTTGCTTTATCTTGCCATCTCTTAAGTTAATTATGATAAATGAATGCTGTACTGCAAAACACTATAGCATTTTGAGGTTACATTAACTGCCATTAGCAGGCGAATAAACACTATAATGCTTTCGTGTTTCAGTTGTGTTACACAGTTGAAAAAAAGTTCAGATTTAAATTCTTCCCAGCAACAAGACTGATCACAAGCCACTAATACGTGTTAAAGGCTTTCTCCTTCCTGCTTTTCCAGTGCTAAGGAGAGTTCATCAAAGCTAATCATAATTTCTGTTTTAACTCCTCAGAATTCTCTTTCCACTTTATTCCTAAACCAATTTAAGCAATAAACCATCTTAGTTGTTTAAACAATTAAAATTATCTACCAAATTCTTCTATAGTGTCCAGCACTGCAGCATCTAAACAACGAGCATGCAAGGTTAGATTTGTCAATGCCAGTTGGGACACTGGCATGCAGATCTAGCTGTCATAGCTTTTAAAGCAAGAAAAACGGTGACTGTGCATTATTCACAGCAGTTGTCAGATATTAGAGAAAAGGAACATCAATGCTCATCCAGCCTGTTTTCTTCCCCACTTATGGGATATGGGAGTTTATTTTTAAAAGCAATTTGTACATCTTAAATTTCTTTTAAGTGTCAAAGGATGTATGGGTAACATTATATTTCTCGACATAGATGCCGGGTAAACATTTTTTTACTGATATTGTTGACCATAAGATACATTTTCAAAACCAAGGGATTTAGGCGCACAATACCTGTTAAAAGTCAATGGTATTTGTGCACCTTAATTGCCTACGTGATTTCAAAAATCTCCCATGCCCACACTGATAGATATTACAGCTACAGAGCAGTGACATGGATTTGGAGTTACTTTTTGAGCCTCCTTAAGCAATGACTTCAGGATTGGGCTCCCTGGTTCTGAAACTGATCATGATGTAATCCACACTCAAGTCTAAACACAGCAAGCAATAATCCATTGTTCACATCATAACTACTAGTCACACTGTATGAGCTGAATCCCAGTTTAAATCCCCAGAAGCTGAACAACTATTGAGGGTGGGAGCTGGGGACACATCAGTCATTGGAATTAACTTGCCAACCCAATGTAAGATGGATGTGGGAAGCCAAAGAGTGAGGAGACAACGTATGTTAGGGTGTACCTAACGGTACCTGCACATCACAGCCCACTACTAGCGCCAAGGACCTGACCAACTTCTTGAGCCAGCAGCACGCCCCCTTCCCCTGGGAGCCACAGTATTTCGGCACCAGTGGAAAGCCCAGCACAAAGCTGCAGTCACCATTGAGTGCTGAATGGGAAGGCAGAGTCATCTTATAACCCTCTTTTCTACTGCTGCATCCATCCAGAAAAGGACAGGACCATGTCCTTACTAATTAAATGGGCAAGAGGGTAAGGAGGACTTGCAGTATTCCATGCCGGGCCAATGAAAGCACTATAACCATATAAAAAAGCTTGTGAATAGCCTAGACCTCGGAGGGCCACACTTTGCAAAGCTGTGCCTTAGAATGCAAATTAACTTACTTGGAAACAAGAGAGAAAGCCTCCAAACAGATGGCTGGGCAGTGGACAAGCCTGATTAAGATGTGGCCCAGTGCAGCAGGGAAATGGGCTCGGGTCACCTTCTCAAACACGGAACTGAAGGTGTTGATGTCAGCCATCTTGCAGTTCTGGTCCCCTCCTCCTGTATCTAAGATGTTGCCCCCGTGTAGGACAAGAATAAGGACGTGAGTTTTACAGTTCCTGTGCTGAGCTCCTTCCTGAAGAAAAGAAATAGTCATTTGAATAGGCTTTTGTTACAACAGGCTTTGCAAGAGCAATGTTGGTGCACTTGGTGTCAACCTCCATAGACAATTAGTGATGTATTTTCAGGCTTGGAGTGATCTTTTGTATATTTTACTTGGAAAAAAATCAATTTCATTCAAGTATCTCCGAGTTAGATACAGCACACTACACTCTAGCGTAGAAGCTTTTATGCCTGAGGCTTAGATGTAGAAGTCAGATCCAAAGAAGATTATGAATGGTTTTATGCACAACAAATGCTATTGGCAGTATATCCAGACGGGAAGATGTCCAAAATCTTGAGGCAGCCTAAATGTCTAGTATCAGGAGCTAAACTAATCTCATTTTGTTGTATTTGTCAGAAAGGTTTAAACTGAAATCCTCACATTTTTCTAGAGAAGAAAAATAATTCTGTGTCAACAACACTCTACGTCAGCAGCGGTTAGAGGGCAGCATTTCTCAACTTTTTTAGGTCGGGGACCTCTTGTTCAAAGTCAAAAACATTCATGACACACTTCCATTTACTGGAAAGGAATGAAAAATGTATCAGTGAAACAGTGATAGACCTATATGTTGACGTGTCTGCTTTGAGAAGTTGACAGAGAATGCTTTACCTTAGAACATAAGAATGGCCATGCTGGGTCAGACCAAAGGTCCATCTAGCCCAGTATCCTGTCTTCCGACAGTGGCCAGTGCCAGGTGCCCCAGAGGGAATGAACAGCCAACAGGTAATCATCAAGTGATCCATCCCATCACCCATTCTTAGCTTCTGGCAAACAGAGACTAGGGACACCATCATCATCCCTACCCATCCTGGCTAACAGCCATTGATGGACCTATCCTCCATGAACTTATCTAGTTCTTTTTTTTAATCCTGTTATAGTCTTGGCCTTCACAACATCCTCTGGCAAGGAGTTCCACAGGTTGACTGTGCATTGTGTGAAAAAAAATACTTCCTTTTGTTTGTTTTAAACCTGCTGCCCATTAATTTAATTTGGTGACCCCAGTTCTTGTATTATGAGAAGGACTAAATAACACTTCCTTATTTATTTTCTCCACACCAGGCATGATTTTATAGATCTCTATCATGTTCACTCTTAGTCGTCTCTTTTCCAAGCTGAAATGTCCCAGTCTTACTAATCTCTCCACATATGGCAGCTGTTCCATATCCCTAATAATTTTGTTGCCCTTTTCTGAACCTATTCCAATTCCAATTAGGGCTATCGATTAATCGCAGTTAACTCACATGATTAACTCAAAAAAAATTAATTGTGATTAATCACAGTTTTAATCGCACTGCTAAACAATAAAATACCAATTGAAATTTATTAAATATTCTTGGATGGTTTTTCTACATTTTCAAATATATTTATTTCAACTACAACACAGAATACAAAGTGTGCAGTGCTCACTTTGTATTATTTTTATTACAAATATTTGCACTGTAAAAATGATAAAGAAATAGTATTTTTCAATTCACCTCATACAAGTACTGTAGTGCAATCTCTATCGTGAAAGTGCAATTTACAAATGTAGATTTTTGTTACATAACTGTATTCAAAAACAAAACAATGTAAAACTTTACAGCCTACAGGTCCACTCAGTCCTACTTCTTGTTCAGCCAATCGCTAAAAGAAATAAGTTTGTTTTCATTTAAGGGAGATAATGCTGTCCGCTTCTTATTTACGTCAACTGAAAGTGAGAACAGGCATTTGCATGGCACTTTTGTAACCAGCATTGCAAGGTATTTACATGCCAGATATACTGAACATTTGTATGCCCCTTCATGCTTCGGCCACCATTCCAGAGGACATGCTTCCATGCTGATGACACTCATTAAAAAAAAAAATGCATTAATTAAATTTGTGACTGAAATCCTTGGGGGAGAATTGTATGTCTCCTGCTGTTTTACCCGCATTCTGCCATATATATCATGTTATAACAGTCTCTGATGATGACCCAGGACATGTTTATTTGAAGAACACTTTCACTGCAGATTTGACAAAATGCAAAGAAGGTACCAATGTGAGATTTCTAAAGATAGCTACAGCACTCGACCCAAGGTCAGAATCTGAAGTGCTGTCCAAAATCCGGGAGGGATGAGGTGTAGCGCATCTTTCAAAAGTCTTAAAAGTGCAACATCGGATGCAGAAATTACAGAACCAGAACCACCATAAAGGAAAATCAACCTTCTGCTGGTGGCATCTGACTCAGATGTTAAAAATGAACATGCATCGGTCCACACTGCTTTGGATCGTTATCTAGCAGAACCAGTCATCAGCATGGATGCACGTCCTCTGGAATGGTGGCTGAATCATGAAGGGACATATGGGTGTCTAGCTGGTGAGTCTTGCCCACATGCTCAGGGTTTAGCTGATCGCCATATTTGGGGTCGGGAAGGAATTTTCCTCCAGGGCAGATTGGCAGAGGCCCTAGGAGTTTTTCGCCTTCATCTGCAGTGTGGGGCACGGGTCACTTGCTGGAGGATTCTCTGCACTTTGAAGTCTTTAAACCATGATTTAAGGACTTCAACAGCTCAGACATAGGTTAGGGATTTATTACAGGAGTGGGTGGGTGAGATTCTGTGGCCTGCGTTGTGCAGGAGGTCAGACAGGACCAGGGATTGGCAACCTTTGGCACACGATCTGCCAGGGTAAGCCCCCTGGCAGGCCGGGTCAGTTTGTTTACTTGCCGTGTCTGCAGGTTCGGCTGGTCACGGCTTGCACCGGCCATGGTTCACTGTCCCAGGCCAATGGGGGCAGCGGGAAGCGGTGGCCAGGACATCCCTCGGCCCGTGCCACTTTCCACAGCCCCCTTTGGCTTGGGACAGCAAACCGCGGCCAGTGGGAGCCACGATCGGCTGGACCTGCGGATACGGCAAATAAACAAACCAGCCCGGCCCGCCAGGGCGCTTACCCTGGTGGGTCATGTGCCAAATGTTGCCGATCCCTGGACTAGACGATCATAATGGTCCCTTCTGACCTTAAAGTCTATGACTCTATATGCTAAAGATTCATATCTGGCACGTAAATATGTTGCAATGCCGGCTATAATAGTGACATACGAACGCCCATTCTCTCTTTCAGGTGACATTGTAAACAAGAAGTGGGCAGCATTATCTCCTGCAAATGTAAACAAACTTGTTTGTCTGAACAATTGGCTGTACAAGTAGTAGGACTGAGTGGACTTTCTAGGCTCTAAAGTTCTACATTGTTTTGTTTTTTAATGCCATGTCTTTTTACATAATTCTACACTTGTAAGTTCAAATTTCATGATAAAGGGATTGCACTTCAGTACTTGTATTAGGTGAATTGAAAAATACGATTTCTTTTGTTTTTTACAATGCAAATATTTATAATCAAAAATAAATATAAAGTGAGCACTGTACACTGTGTTGTAACTGAAATCAAAATATTTGAAAATGTAGAAAACATCCAAAAATATTTAAATAAATTGTTTTCTATTGTTAACAGTATGATTAATCACGATTAATTTTTTTAATCTCTTGACAACCCTAATTCCAATATATCTTTATTGAGATGGGGTGACCACATCTGCATGCAGTATTCAAGATGTGGGAATATCATGGATTTATATAGAGGCAATATGGTATTTTCTGTCCTTTCTATTCCTTTCTTAATGATTCCCAACATTCTGTTTGCTTTTTTGACTGCCACTGCACATTGAGTGGATGTTTTCAGAGAACTATCCACAATGACTCCAAGATCTCTTTTTTGAGTGTTAACAGCTAATTTAGACCCCAGCGTTTTATATGTACAGTTGGGATTATGTTTTCCCATGTGCATTACCTTGCATTCATCAACACTGAATTTCATCCACCATTTTGTTGCCCAGTCACCCAGTTTTGTGAGATCTTTTTGTAGCTCTTTGCAGTATGCCTGGGATTTAACTATCTTGAGTAGTTTTGTATCGTCTGCAAATTTTACCACCTTACTGTTTACCCCTTTTTCCATATCACTTATGAATATATTGAATAGGACTGGTCCCAATACAGACCCCTGAGGGACACCACTATTTACCGCTCTCCATTCTGAAAACTGACCATTTCTTCCTACACTTTGTTTCCTATCCTTTAACCAGTTACCGATCCATGAGAGGACCTTCCCTCTTATCACATGACAGCTTACTTTGCTTAAGAGCCTTTGGTGAGGGACCTTGTCAAAGGCTTTCTGAAAATCTAAATACACTATATCCTCCTTGTCCACATGCTTGTTGACCCCCTCAAAGAATTCTAGTAGATTAGTGAGGCATGATTTCCCTTTACAAAAACCACGTTGACTCTTCCCCAACAAATTATGTTCATCTATATGTCTGACAATTTTATTATTTACTATTGTTTCAATCAGTTTGCCCAGTACTGAAGTCAGGCTTATCGGCTTGTAATTGCCGAGATCACCTCTACTAAATGGAGTACATTATATTTTTTAAAAAGAAATGAGATCTTAGTAATGACAAACCCACTAAATGCTCTGCTGCAGAATCTTCACTGAGAAGTAGAGCAATTACTACTATGTTTGTCGTAAGAATTTGCTGATCACCCAGGTCAGTAAGGACAGAAAGTCACCGTCATCAGATGAAATATGGGAAGTGAGTTAATGGACTCAGTCCCGTTCCTATTATTACAAAAGCAACTTACAAATCGATTTAAACTAGCATACTTCTTGGCAGCCTCAACCAATGAATGAACTGCGTCTCAGAATGAACTGCATTCACACCTAGAGGTAGGTGGTCCTTCTAAGCTTACAGAGAGACAACAAAAACACACTGAAGTCAGTGGAACGACTGACTTCAATGAGCTTTGGGTCAGGCTGGGTAAGAGTAGGAAAGTTTGCACTGCTGATGCCTGTACTGTAACTACTGTGTGGACAGATAGACCCTGGCTAGCTAAAAACTTCTAGAGAGAGTTGTTCATTTGCTCAGTTTCTGTTCTTTCTTCTAGAAACCAAATTTATGTTCTATTACTGCTACTGAGACTTTTACTAAATCTGCATTTCAACACAGGTCTTTACATTGTGGCACTAAATGGACTTGGCAATCTCTCTTTGGAAAATGTGCCTGTTTTTCAGCCAAGCTTACAGTTGATGTGGCAACACCCATTTTTTCATGTTCTCTGTTTATATATTTTCCACTGCATGCATCCGATGACGTGGGTTTTAGCCCACGAAAGCTTATGCTCAAATAAATTTGTTGGTCTCTAAGGTGCCACAAGTACTCCTCGTTCTTTTTAATGATTTCCAGTGACTGCACGTGCACCTATTAGACGGGAGAAAGGATGCACTGGGCCATCAAAAGCACTTATAACTCCATCAATACGTTCTCAGCGCTCAGACAATTTGGAACTTTGGGGCAGGTTTGGACAAAGTGCTTTGAAAATAGAATTCTCTAGATGGGGTCATGGTCATAGAGTGATGAGCTGTTGCAATTAGAGTTACAAGGGGCTAGATTCTGATACTTGATTTTGCAAGCAGACCCGATATCAGCAAGGCCACTCGTAGAATAAAGAGCTACCTAGTATTAAGTAGAGGTTGCAGAGTTTGATCCAGGTACTGCTCAACACACTGATGCTGTTATACTCTGATTTTTTACTCCCAAAATTCATCTTGATATAAAAACAGCATTATATCACCTTGACAAAGTCTTAACTGACCTAAGGACCTGCCTGCATGAGAGACTCCCTCCCCCCATTCGATTGTGTCATAGCTGCAAGAGCAGAAGCATGTTCTCTGGACCACCTTGGTTTACAAGACCATCTGGCAGGACATTTTCCAGGAGGGTCCCTCACCTTTGACACTCACTCCCTTTTGTCCCCAAATGACCTGGACACGTTGACCTTCATGGCATGCTGCAAAGCAGACAGACTTTTGAGGAAGAAAGTGTGACATGTGTCGATGTTTGTGGGAAAGATTGATTTTAGTTGGTATAGTAAGTTGTGGGGATGGGTACAGGTGGCTCCATTTGCAGATACTGATGGATTTTATATTTGTGCCAAAAGCACCTAGAGGGTGTGGAGAGGCAATTGTTAGTGAACGTATAAAGTGTAACAAATAAATAAAATAGCTGTAATAGAATATAGTTCTCAGGAACATTAAGATAAAAGTAAGAGGTAACTGGGCTAGTTAGACTTTTGTAATCAACACTTATTTCTGCATCTAGTCTTCAGATTCAGGAAATCAACAAAGCTATATTGCAGGAAAGCATCTCACCTCATTGTCCTCATGTATTTCAATGCTGCCTTGTGCAGGGAATCTTTGTTTTCTCAAAGACGCTCTATATAATTCACCTGCAAGGGAGAAAAATAAAAGAAACTTAACACTTTAGCATTTGGCTAACTGATTGTCTAAAGAGATCTGTAGAGATGAGTCACTAAGGGCTTGTCTACAAGTTAATTCAGACTGAAGTTAATTCCAAGTTAATTCAGATTTAAAGTGCAGTAGCTATTCCTGAATAGCTCCATGTATAGACAAGACATTTAGTCTGGTTTTAATTTTGAAACATTCCTGTTGGGAAACCTGTGATCAGCCAGAAGCATGGACTAGATGTCTTGCAGTTCCACATCCAACAGAATCTTTCATTCTTATAAGAATGCTTAGCTCTTATACAGGGCATGATCTAACACACTCTGAAGTCAGAGAGAAAGGATGGTCTTTTGGTTAAGGCACTGGACTGGGACTCAGAGAGCTGAGTTTGGTTCCTGGCTGTGCCATAGATTTCAGAGATGCCAAGGCTGGAATGGACCACTGTAATCACGTAAACTGATCTCATTTGTAACACAGGCCATATAACATCCCCACAATAATTCCTAAATAAGAGCTTTTAGAACTGCCAATCTTGATTTAAAAATGTTCAATGTTGTAGAATCCTCCATGACCCTTGGTAAGTTGTTCTAATGGTTCATTACTCTCACTATTAAAAATGTACACTTTATTTTCAGTTTGAATTCGTCTAGCTTTAATTTCTAGCCATTGGATTGTTTTATACTTTTCTCTGCTAGACTGAAGAGCCCATTAGACCTCCTGTTTGACCTTGGGCAAGTCGCGTAATCTTTCTGTGCCTCAGTTTCCCATGTATTATTACTGCCTTTCTCCCACCTTGTATGTCTCGTCAATTCAGCTTGTAAGCTTCATAGGGCAAGGACTGTCTCTCATTGTGCGTTTCTATAGCACCTAGCCCAATAGGGCCCTGAATTCTGTTGGAGAACTACCTAGACACTACTGTGTTGTAAATAATAATAATAATGAGAAGCCTCTCTGCTGGCTTCAGATGAAGGCCATAGTGCCATTAACTTCAACAAGCACAGATTATTGATAGCAACCATGCCATGTTTTATAGAAGATGGTTTCTCTCATGTCTTATTTAACCTACAGGGGTAAAGACAATTATTTATACTAAAAGCACTTGTCACATTTGTGAGCAAAGGGGTTGAGGTCTGGATACAGCATCCCTGGAATATTTGTTCCCCTAATTTGCATAAATATACAGCTTTAACACTCACTACGCAACAAACAACAGAAGAGCAGTGAATCCAGTTATAGTCTAGTCTCAGAGTTAGATATAAAAAACCATTCAATCACAAAGGGGAAACCAACAATTTAATGTACTTTTTGACAGGGACACACATTATATAAATGTATCTGAATGTGATTAGGAGCCTAGAGGTTTAATAATAGATATTTAGCTAAATGCTTATTCACCATCCAATTTATAAAAAAAGTGAAATTGAAGAGTTTTCCGGTTTGTTTTCAATGTAAACCTTCATGCTTCAGGGCATAAACCAATCATTAACTTGCTGTGGTCAGGAAGAAACTTCCCTTGTGGCAAGTTATTCCATAAATGTCCATTACTGGATTTCTTGTAGTTTCCTCTACATACTTTCTGCTTTCAAAGAGAGAAAACACTAGATGGACCATTGTGTGATCTTACACAGCAACACTTTTGTTCATACATTCCACAAGTGACAGACCAGTAAGCAAGCTGCATTATGCAATATATCCTCCATCCATGCCTTAATGACCGTGTCTGCTGCAGATGTGCTGAAATTATTATTGAAATGGTGCTTTTGCAGCAAAGTTGCACTATTTCTGTTCTCAGAAATGAAGGGACGAAACTTGTAAATCTCCATGATCAAAACAGATTATCAGACAATGTAAACTGGCAGTATTAGATGGGTCTCCTGTAATGATCCTGTCATCCATCTCTACTGTAGCCAGGTAGATGATGACATTGGTATGTGTAAATCTATATTTAATCCTCATTTTCCCCCCTCCGTAATAGAGGAAATCCTTGCTAATCATGTGCAAATCATTTTCTTTCTTAGCTTAATAAAACCCTTCAGGTTGGGAAACAGATCTCAGAAGCTACATTAACAGACCCTGTGCTTTAATCAAATGAATTGAGAGTACAAAAGTCTATAGAAATGGGGTTTTCTACATATTATTGACTGAACCTAAATTTAAATCTGCTCAACTTTCCATTTTTAGAGGAGCCCCAAATGCATGTTCTAAAAGGAAAGGAACCTATCTATTTTGGTGGTCAGGCAAACAGGACACAAATCTGCAGACGCCCTATGGTTTCACATCATGGATTGGAGAAACTGTTTGCACTGTCCCCATGGCTAACGAAAGGGTGAGATTCTCGAGTCTGAACATTTTGGGGTGGATGTGGCGGGAGACAACCAGATTTTGAAGCCTTGCTGAGGAAGAGAGAAAAAAATCTCACACACTGCTCAGAGCGTCAAGAAATGTCTTTCCATCTAGCAACCACAATGGAAGGAGGAAAAGGAGAGAAAAAAGAGAGACAAATATAAACCAAGGGCCTCAATGACTATTGCATTCATCCTTGCCTCCTGAAGGGCCCACAGCTGGCTCTATCACAAACAGGTTGCCTGGGTAGCAATATATTAAGGATGGCAGAACATTTGTGACAGTGATGATAGGTGGACATGAATGGGTCTGTACTGGTAAGTCTAGGGGAAACAAACCCCTCAAGCCCATGTGAAAAGAGAGTGTCTCACATTAAGAATTCCTTCCTCATGAGCAAACCCAGTAAGGATAAATGGAGTATCACATTGTCCATTTTGGGGGCTGCTTTCTGCACTATTCTTAAAAGTAGATCTGCCAAGGCGCTCTCTGGTCTCCACACACAGCGTTCAGCACCTTTTCTCTAGCTATGTGTGTTGGTTACCTAGGAAACAGTTGTCGGATGGGATCTGATTAGCTCTGTTGTCAGCTTGATTGTCACATTTATACCTGGGGCCAACCACCTGCTGACATTAAGGGGCACTCCACCCTACTGTGTTTTAGGGCAGTTAGGAGACATCTGCATCAGAAGTGATCAGTCCAGCTTTGTGCAGAAAAGATCCACCTGTTCCGATCCTGCCCCCCGCACACACACAGAGTGGAATCGCAGATCCTTTCCCCCCTGCCTTGCAAGCTTGGGATAAAACTGCAGAGAGCAACTAGCCAGAGACTTCAGCTGTTAAGGTGCAGCTGCAGAAGTAGCCAAAGCAAGGACCTTCAGACACTCCGAACTCTTTCCGTGGTTCTGACTAGACTTTCTCTGCCCTGTGCTGATTGCCTGTTTGCTCCAACTGAAAGAAGGAAAAGAAACTGCACCCATTTCTTAAAGTACTTTGGAGAGCAAATCATTAAAATTATCTTGACCCACTGTTGTCTCTACCTGGTCAATTCTACTGACTGTTTGACCCGACATTAATATGCTGGGATGTACTATATTGGTTTCTATTGCAAGGCAGACAGTTCTCCTAAAAGCATCCAGGGATCATCATACCCTAAAAGTCCATTTTATGTCCATATTTGCTATTATGTTCTTAGAGCTTCCAACAAAGGGAACTTCTGAAGTTATTAAAACAGCACATTAACTTTACCTAACAAAATTTTGTTGAAAGCCATTTAAAAGCAGTTAGAGGACAGAAATTAAGGTCTCATAGTATTCCTTGTAGAATTTAAAGAGCTTGTAAGGTGGTACCTTTTTCATTAGCAAAGAGTGAAGCTGAATGCAGGTCAAGTTGAACAAGTGGTGTGAATAACAGTCCCTTCAGGGAACATGGACCCACTCACTTCACTGATCATGATACACTGATCCACTCCACTGATCATGATACATCTTCCCTATTTTAATATAAACATTACTAACAAATAATTGATGCCCAGACCCCCACCCAATCTCCCTTCAGCCAGAGTCTGCCAGCACAGTCAAGTTGGGATCTCATCATTACCACAGACTCAAGAGGTTACAGAGTCTTTGAGACAGTTCAGTCTCTTCAAGAGGCCGTCACATCAGGAGGGACCCATTTCTGTCTCTGAACCTAGAAAATGATCTGATACAGCCCCTTCTCCTGCCTCCTCACACTTTTCCATCAACAGATTTTCACCTGACTTGAAGACAAATAATCCAAACAGTGAAAAATGAATTTAACCTTCAAGACCTGAAACCTTAATAAGTAGAGTTTGCTATTTGTCTAGTGACTCAACAATCTATAGAACCAACCAGACATTGAACTAAGGGTGAAAAATCCATTTCCTTTGGTATATGCCTGAACATAAGCTTCAGAGAACTCTGGTACAAGAACAGAGTCGTTCTGCTTTATCTCCTAAACCTGTTCATATCCTCCTACAGTCTACTCCTCTCATGACCCTTGCTTCGATTACTCCTTTCTCTCCAGCATTGCCCAAGATGGTTGTTCCACATCTTGCGAACCACTACAGCCTCCCATGTGCTGAAAGGGAACTCTGATTTGAGAGTATTAGAAGCCCCAGATCAGGCACAACGCATGATGGGAGGGGAAGTTACGATTTCACCATAGGGCTCTGCAGTTCATCCTCAAGATACCTTACTAGAAGCAGAATGGAGAAGAGGTAAGTTATTTTTAAGATCAGAGACGTAAATTATAGCAGACTTGCGATTAAAAAGGCCATGTTACCATACAATCAAAGCATAATAAAGTTAAACGACCATTTGGCTCTGGCATAGCATCTTTCATTTCAGGTTCTCAAGCGACTTTATAAACTAATTAAGCACCACAACACCCAAACAAGAGAGGATTACTTCAGTTCGAGGAGTGAGTACTCAGCATCCCTGAAAAAAAACAAAAAAACACAACAAGCTAACTATGTTACCTTCTTTTTCTTGTAGAGGAAGGCTGTTAAATCCTGGGAGAGCAGAAATGTATAATCTCTAGTCTCTAACACTTTCTCATCTGTCTCAGAGGGAAAGGAGACCACGAAACCCTTTTGAAAGTCAATGACAGAAAACGTGCACTTTATAACGTCACACATAGCACCGTGTGGCAGCCCCACCTGTTCTGCAGGGATTTGCTCCTTTGAAAGGGGAGCAGCGCTTCCTTCCTGTAAAAGCAGTAGAAGTTAAGGATATTATTGAGAAAGTAACAAACCCAGTCACTGTTTAAGGTAGGTTCTCATTTTCTGCCAGGGCCATCCAGAGGATTCAGGGGGCCTGGGGCAAAGCAATTTCAGGGGCCCCTTCCATAAAAAAAGTTGCAATACTATAGAATACTATATTCTCGTGGGGGCCCCTGTGGAGCCCGGGGCAAATTGCCCCACTTTCCCCCCCTTCCCCCGGGCAGCCCTGTTTTCTGCTGCTGCTATGGGTTTCTGGTGGTGGTTCTAATGTTTTTGGAGAGTGTTAAGAGAGTATGAGAGCAAAGGGGGAAGGTAGCTTGCCAGTTCTAAACAGCCAACATTTCCTCTGTTCTCTCTCAGCATGATGACAGAGAATGAGTGCATCACATAATACCACAGGCACAAGGCTTGCTTTCATGTGTATATAAAAGCAAGAGCATACATAACACTCAGAGAATGCTCTTGTGAACTGGTATTGGACTAGAAACTAGAACACCAATAAAGGACTGAAAGAATTAATTGTAGGCTTCACCTTCACCCACAAATTATCTGCGTCCCTTGCCGGAACCACACATGGGTTTCTGCACTCTTTACATCTATCTGTATGACAGAACAACACTAATCCATTTCCAGATTATGCCATTTGCCATGCAGAATGGCCACAGGCAAATCAAAGACATTTATTCTCTGTATCTCAGTTTCTTTATACGTAAAAATGGGGTAATTATGCTTTCCTTCTTCGTAAGATTGTCAGGATCAGCCAATTAATGTTTGTACAAAAAAACCTAGCAACCCTGAAACATCCAGCACACTTAGAACATAAGAACGGCCATACCGGGTCAGACCAAATGTCCCAATATCCTGTCTTTTGACAGTGGCCAATGCCAGGTGCCCCAGAGAGAATGAACAGAACAGGTAATCATCAAGTGATCCATCCCCTGTCATCCATTCCCAGGACTAGCTGCTCCAAGAAGCAGTCATTTAAGGTGTCAAGAAACTTTATCTCTGCGTCCTGACTGGGTACATATCACCTCAGGACAATATGGGGATAGATGAAATCCCCCATTGAGTTTTTTATTTGAATAGCCTCTCTAATCTTCCTGAGCATTTCACAGTCACTAACACCATCCTGGTCAGGTGGTCGGTAATATATCCCTACTGCTCTATCCTTATTATTCGAGCATGGAATTACTATCCATAGAGATTCTATGGTACAGTTTGGTTCATTTAAGATTTTTACTTCATTTGATTCTATGCTTTCTTTCACATATAGTGCCACTCCTCCACAAGCACGACCTGTTCTGTCCTTCCGATATATTTTATACCCTGGTATTAGTGTGTCCCATTGATTATCCTCATTCCACCAAGTTTCTGTGATGACTATTGTATCAATATCCTCATTTAATACGACGCATTCTAGTTCACCCACCTTATTATTTAGACTTCTAGCATTGGTATAAAAGCACTTTAAAAACTTGTCACTTTTTAGCTAAATATAAGTGCTTTCTGGAAATCCTAACAACATAAAAAGCAGCCCTAGATTTCAAAAGCTGGCTAAACTCCTAACGAAGCCAACTACTGCATGAATGTGAGCGGTGTGCAAGCCAAAAAGGATTACAGAAGGGCACTAGACATGTCATAGATAAAGTGAAATAGCTACTGAGCTAAAATTTATCTTAAACCTAAAACTGAAATAGGAAAACAATGGGCTAGACCATGCCAGGGGCAAGGAGCCAGGGAATCTTTACTGATAAGTGGACAAGGTCTTGGGCTTACGTTTCACCTCTCTAGCACAGTAACACCAGTTGGCTTCAACGGGAGTTGGGAGCGATCAGCACTTGGCAGGATTGGGGTCAATCTGAAGAATTCTCCCATTCCTGTCAATTCCTATCATTAATAAAAAGAAGAACAGGAGTACTTGTGGCACCTTAGAGACTAACAAATTTATTAGAGCATAAGCTTTCATGGACTACAGCCCACTTCTTCGGATGCATATAGGAATGCATCCGAAGAAGTGGGCTGTAGTCCACGAAAGCTTATGCTCTAATAAATTTGTTAGTCTCTAAGGTGCCACAAGTACTCCTGTTCTTCTTTTTGCGGATACAGACGAACACGGCTGCTACTCTGAAACCTATCATTAATGTAGGATAGCCTAATTAGTTCACACTACAGTGCTTGGATAATTAGCACTAGGTGTTTGTCACCACCAAATCCATCTCCACTTCTGTCTCCTGTTTGATCTTTCAACATCTCCCCCTTCGACACTAGCCAATCATAGCATCACATTTCACTGGGATCTATCCACGCTGGTTGACAGGAGTGCTAAGTGCTTTCAGAATACTTTACCCTGTAGGGCCCCTCTCTAGGAGGTTGTCTGAATGTTTCTTCTCCTCGGAGCCTGAACTACATGAAAACCCTACTGAACAGTGGAACTCTTTATAAACACAAGATTTATTAAAAAAGGTAGAGAGAAAAGGATTTAAAACTACAGTAAATGGTTGTCTCGACATACCTAGATTTAGCAAAAAGTTAAACTAGAGAAGGCATTCTCACTATAAATTTCACAAAAGAAAGCATGCATGCTTCAGAGAGCAAACTCTGGGGTTTGATTCCCTTGTCAAAATCACAGCATCCAGCCCCTCCACACCTTGACATAGTCTTCTTAAGTAGACCACTCTTCCTGCTCTCTAGCGTTTCCAGTGTTTCTCAGAGGATAGTCCATAAATATATTAACAAGGCACTCTTTGTCCATAGTTCAATTCGTGGGAAGAGATCTCCCTCCCCTTAAACCAGGTCATCAAGTATCCTGGACTGCTTTTCCACACATGGCCTGTGAGATTTCAGCTTAGCTACTTTATTTTAATAGTCCTATTCAGTGTCTTTAGGGTTCCATCCTCTGTTCTGGGAGGAGGTGTATGAAGTGGTGGACATCCACTAGGTGGGGAGGGGAAAATCATACTCCAAACAACTGTGTTATTTTAGTTCCTTTGCTCAGGGCTTTTCTTTACTAACATAAAGATTCAAAATGCCACCCAAACCCCATCTCCCTGTCCCCTCAGGGTCTTGTCTTAGCTCCAGGTTCTACAGCCCTCCCTCTGCTGGTGTGCCCCTCACCCAGAGGGTATGTCTACACTGCAAACAAACAAAAAACACACTGCAGCAGCAAGTCTCAGAGCCTGGATCAACAGACTCTGGTTCATGGGGCTCATGCTATGGGCCTAAAAATAGCAATGCAAACGTGCCCAGTTGGGCTGGAACCTGGGCTTGGAGACACCCCCCGTCCCCCACCTATATTCAGAGCCCAGGATCCAGCCCAAGAGGCAATGTCTACACTGGTATTTTTTAGACTCCTAGTGCGAGCCCAAGTCAGTTAGCCTGGGCTCTTAGACTCGTTGCTGTGGGCTGGGGGTCCCCTCCCCCCCCCCCCCGCAGCATTCAGGCTTTCTGCCTGAACTGGCCTTACTAGATCAATGATCATTATCCTCAGGGAAGTGCAGTGGCATTTTGTTCGTACTGTAAAACACAGTGTCGGCATGTGTTCTTGTGACACAGAGGCCTTCTGCCTGACCGATGCCTGGAACCTCCCCTGGGCCTAGGTTTCTCTTGTCTGCTTTCCAGCCAAAGAGGCAGGAAGCCCAAAATGCAATTTCCTCTTGGGCATCAGACTAGGAGCAAACATGTGACTTGCAACTACGGCTCCCAGTCTGGAAGGGAGCAAGGACCGTCACGGGCCACTAGAAGGTACACTTGTGCCCAAGGCTCAGTATCCTGTTATGAGGTGTATACCCATTGTCTGGGTGTATGTGCTTTCCAAACAACAACTTCCTTTCTCCCCCTGCCCCTCCTAGTCATAAAATATTATTGTTAAATTTACAGAGGTTTATATAGGGGCACAGTTTTATTTGAGCTTTGGATTCTATTGCATCTTTGATTCTTCAATAGAAGCTGCTGGATGCAGAGTTCTTTTGAAAACCCGGACCACACAATACTGTGTTTTAATGGAATGGAAAAATCGGCAGACTTTAAATAGGAGGATGATGCTTGTTTGCAGCACTGATGAATGATTTTAGATGGAACTGGGTGGATTTCCCCCCTTCCCCCAAATAGTAATTTTGCTGGAAAATGCATTTTTTTTTCTTCAAACTCTTCATGAATTTGCATTTAATTCAATTAACTGGGGATTTCTGGGGGGAGGAGTGAAGGAAATTTTTTCTTGAAAAAGCTGAAACACTAAAGTGAAACATTTCCACTTTTCATGACAGTGCATTGAGAAATTTAGATTTTTTTTTAAAGCTCCTCTCTCCGCCATGAAATAAAACGCACCTGAAAGTGACCAAAAACAAAAAGAAAAAACAACAACAGAAGTTTGTTTTGGGTCCATTGAAACATTTTGTTTGACCTAAAGCTAAATCTTTTGAGAGGCTTCAAGTTGGGTCCCTGAACTGAGGAAAAAAAATAATCAATTATTCATTCAGCTCTAGTTTTAGCAGATAAATATTTCACATTTTGCTACCCAAACAAGTAAATAAACTCCTCTGCATCCATACATACCTACAGAAAAGTATAGAAAGAAGGAGTTTAAAAACTTGGCTCATCGGAAGGGACTTTTTCTTCCTGGGTTCTGAACGAGCAACAGATCTCAAGACCACACAGGCTTTATTGTACAGGCTAAATTATGGAGGCTTACATAATTGGAGGCCTTCTTTGTCATGATGGCAATATAACACAATAGTACTATTGAAGAGTTACAGCTCTGTGGGAGAGAGGATTGTACAGCATGACCTACTAGAGAAAATGCCAGAGAAATTTCATTAGCCATTGAAATGAAGCTGATTACGGGGAAATTGTGTGTTTTATTATTTACTGAAAGCGTTTTAATGAGGTAAAATAATAACAAGGCTTAGCAGGACTGAACCTCTCTGATGAGATATCAACGTTTTACAGATTTTTTTCTGGCAGTCTTTATTTATACCATCATTATAGCAATTTATGCTAATTACATCATTATGTAAATTACAGTAACAAAAAAGATAATCAGATCCCATACAGAGGCAGAAACCAACGGACTGTAATGGCTTACATTCTAATAGCAAGTGATGGGGGAAGGTTAGAGATGAGATTACATTGACAATGACTTTTTTTTTAATTTAAACCTGAAAATGAACTAGCTACAGACTGCCCTAGGTGTCTCAAATCTTGGAACAAGCAGAGAAGTCACAGGGATGGGAGGAGATCCTGAATACTAGATTTTCAAGAAATCTCAGCTCCTATTTTGACATCTATAAGAGGGGCCAGATTTTCAAGAGATTAGTAGCCAGCAGTTACTGATGTGAGCCTTCAGCACCTAATGTGCATGGAACATGCTGAGCTCCTTTGAAAACCTGGCTATGGATTTTGGTGCCTAAATGGAAGCTGTGATGTTGAAAATCTGGCCCCAGCTATGGATGCTGAGTCTTTCGAAAACCTGATCCACTCACCTGGCCCAGTGCCCAGTGAAATCAATGGAAAGCCTCCCATTGACTTCAGCAGGTGTTGGATCAGATCCTACTTCATACTAATGAGACACCTTGTCCTCCACTCTCTACACTGGCTTCCCATAGAATATCTAATCAAGTTCAAAATCTCTGTCATCATCTTCAAGGTGCACCCAAGATATCTAAAAGACGACCTGAAGCACCGGGATGAGGGCCATGGTCAAGAACTCCTCAGGCACAATGGAACTTTCTAAAATAAGGTAAAGCTCATTTGTACAGGAGACAAAGCTTTCTAGAGGTCGGGTCTGAGAGTGAGGAACCAACTCCCAGAGCAAGAAAAAGATCATCACAAGCCTCAGTACCTTCTGCCTTCTTCAATCTGCCTTCTCTGACAAATACATAGTAATCTGGACATTTATAAAAACAAGTCCTACCAAAACAAAGCATTACACCATGCACAAAATGCTCCTTCTGCAGAGTATGAAAATGAGCACAAGCCTCACAACAGATGTTAGTCATTGCACTTAATGCACTAATGGAAGAGGCTCAGATACAATGGAGATGAGGGCTATATATAAGAATCTATATAGAATATTGATAGAGAAAGGATGGTCCAGTGGTTAGGGCACTAGCTTCAGACACCTGGGTTCAAGTTCCCGCTCTTCCACAGACCCTCTGAGAGACACTAGGCAAGTCACTTAGTGTCTCTGTGCTTCAGTTCCCCATGTGTAAAATGGGTATGTTAGCACTGCCTCACCTCACTGGGATGTTGTGCGAATAAATACATAATAAGATTGTGAGGCTCTCAGAGGCTATGCCTTGTGCAGGCCGCATTAGCACTTCAAAACCCATTGTGAATCACTGAATTCTGAGAATCAGCAAAGAAGAGAACAAGTAATAAAAAGAGGAAAAATAAAAGCAGTATAAAAATGTACCTGGTCACTTATTTTGCAAACTGTAGATCAATAAATATTTCTAATAATTCTCCATTATTTTTCAGGATTGCCCTACAGGGCATTGACTAGTACTCACTAGAATGCATCTCACTACAGCACTAGCTATGGAATTTTTGCTGAGGAGCTGGGAAAGAGCTGACATTTTTATGCATATTATGAAGTATGTGGGATTAACAAGCTTACAACATCTAGGTCAGAAGCAATTTAACGAGTGGAAATATCTTGTTTTTTTTAAAGCCCACATTTTAAAGAAAGATTTCAGACCATCTATACAGTTCAAAGCCTTGACATGTTATGCTTCCTGTACTCATCTTGCTGACAGAAACCTGTTCTCCCCTTCACCATTCACACATTAACTTAATATATACCAAATAAAATTAAATGTTAAAAAATGTATTATTCAGTAAAGCATGATTGGGTTATCTTGAAGGCTATTGTATTCCCTTTGCTTCAATCTGAACCTCTACAAGCAATAAGCGAGTAGTATTACTGAACTACATTCAATGACCTGCAGAGAATTTGGTCCATTGTATCAAATTCCAAGTGCAATCACTATTAGCCAAGTCCAGCAGAGGTAAGAGGAGATACAAGCACTCTTGGAGCCTGTGTCATCACGAGTGGTTTTTCTACCAATGTTTCTCTATTTGTGATCCACTGGGATCTAATATGGATACACTTCAGTGTGCCTCAAATTTACATCTATCAGCACAGTGAGAGATATCTAGAGTCCAGTATGTCAACACTTAAACAAAAAAAAAAAAAAAAAAAAAAAGCCACCACCTTTGAGCACTACAAAATGTAAAAGAAATTAAGAGTATTCAGTCCATTGTAAAGGGTAGGAGTCCATTTGCAAATTTCAAATCCAGGTTTAGGTTTTGGACACTACTGAAGTTCAGAAGTAATCAGACTTAGTGTGGCACTTTGGGGTTGTCTCTAGTTCATTCAACATTAATAATCAGTTATGATGTAACCTACCCTCAAATAGGCCCGTTTCCAGCCTAGATTACGGACACCAACAACAATCACCAATCTCACCCGTCCACTATATTAGATTAGAACAAGTGTCTTGGTTTTGGAATGATATTGCCAAGATAGCAAATACTGACAGAAGCAACATAAGACCGAGGGCTCGATTTCATTGGCATAGCCCTGTAAAGAACATTCTATGCATTACAGGTGCTAATGTGATTCCAAAGACATGTTAGCTGCATGTTTAACACACTTATACAGCAATATTCCCTCCCCGACCGATACAGAACATGGATAATGAAACCATAGGAGGTTTTAGTTCTACATGTCAGTAATTTATATACTCCAGCCAGACAAAGGCAAGTTGTGCCATGATTCATTAGTATCAGGATATTTCTGGAATAAACAGCACACAGGAGCCTCCTCAGATGGGAAGTCAATAGAGAGTTTAAATGCCTTCCTGAAATTTTGTACATTTTTTTCAGCCAACATAGAGATCAGAGGTCAGAAAAAAAAAAGTCCCGATAGTCCAATTTGGTAAATTTATAAAAATTGTATGCCTTCCTCTATAGCATCCAACTAGAGAACATATTGGACTATGTGGACCATTAATCTATTCTGATATGGCAATTGTTGAACTCACATGCTGTAAAGGTAAGAACCAGCACAAACTCTTCATGTGGATTTGTAATATTATTTATTATATATTACTTGTATTATGATGGCTTCCAGTGGCCCATCACAGAACCCAGTTAGTCTCTGCCCCAAAGACTAATAATCTAAGTATATATTAAGATTGTCATAAAATAAATCATATACTAGGGAGACTCTAAAAACATGTTATACTCTGTTTGCGAGTGAATGAGATCTCTCTCTTTCCCCCACACATGTAAAACCAGGGGCCATTACGACCAACTGTACAGGTTTCAGACAGCAATATGAATGTCTAAAAATGCCCTAAGAAACTTTTCTGCCCCTGAAAATTTCACAACTGGAGAGTAAAGTTATTTCTTGGGTCCTCCCAGAGTTACAAATGAGTACTGGGTCCTGTTATAAAGATGGGACCGACCCATTTTCCAGTGGCAGAAAACTCATTTGTATTTCTGCAGGGCTGTGATATATCAGAGTTTAAAGCTGTGTGACATGTCTAGAAAAGCTGTATCAGGTGTATGGCTGCATGCCACCCATCCTGTGCCTCTGTGATGGATAGAAGGGGGGACTTTCCACATTTGAGAGGAGGAAAGATTTCTCAAAAAAGGTGGAGTTTTGTTTGAAACTGCTCCAGGGTTTACAATGTCAGAGTAAGTGACAGATACGATGGATTAGTGGGCAAGAGGTGGTAAGACAGTCAAAAGTGTATGACAAATTACCACATGGCTCTGCAATTTATCATACAGTCCCATAATTTATCATGTGACTCTGCAATTTATCACATGACTCTCTCTCTGTCTCACACACACACACACACACACACACACACCTACACACTTTTTCCATCTCTATAAATGTAATACTTTATTAACATTCTACCGGGCATAATTCAGTAAATTCAATGCAAATTAGAAATATTCTCCATTGTATTTAACTGTTTTCCCATCATCTTGCCTGATAGAAAAGAATGAGAAGACTTCACCATTTCTTGATGCTTAGATTAGCTTTGTCAAGTGAATGGCTTGTCATATTTTAGTTGGTCTATTTAGGCACGTCACTACCCCAGAGACACCTTTTGCTATGCCTTTCACTTCACTGAGAAGCATGATGCAGGCCATAAAGTGCTGCAAGCCAACCTGAAAAATGCTGATAAAATATCTGTAACTGATAAGGTATATACAGCAGTGTTGCTCAACTATATTCCCATTTGTGATTGAAACAGTCATATAGGATATAACAAAACAGTGGCAAGTTTTATATTAGTACTAAATAAGTACATTCTTTCTGATCATATGTACATACAAAGTCAGATTCGCTTAGGTAACCAGTATCTGTGTGTTATGATCAAAAAGAACGAGGAGTACTTGTGGCACCTTAGAGACCAACACATTTATTTGGGCATAAGCTTTTGTGGGCTATGATGTTCAGCTTATCCCTGTCAGCAAAGTGGTTTCAAGTCTGCAGTGTCAGTGAATTTATCACATCATGCTAATCTCAGTCATTGTGCTGATCCGCGCTATGCTGTGCATAAATGGCTAGGAAACCTGGGTTGGATTAGAAAGACGGAACAAGCCATGTAGAAGCCAACAAGGGCCAGATTCCACAGAATGTAATGTGAGTCACCCCAGGGATAATTTCGCCCAAGATGCAGACACACTCATATGGCTGGAAAGTATAGGTGGAATTCTAGCTATATTTGGCAGGAGTACAGCTATGGAAACCCTAACCCACAGGTTAATACAGTTTTGCCAGGACAAAATTCACAGCTTGCGTTGTGCTACCTCCATAGCAACACCTTTTTCAGCTATTCCTTTGCTCTTTAAAGAAGCACGTAAGTGAGCTTTAAAAAGCGTTCACTGCCCACAAAGTGCAAGTTCTGAAAACCACTGTATAACAGGGTTATTCTTTGATTGTTTAACATAACCTTAATGGCATGAGTGCTGTCACCTTCATTTCATGCCTCCCAGCTAAGTGAACTCAAGAGAGAGAGAGAAAACAGGATTCTAATAAAGACTGGCATGAATAACATGGATTAGTTGCCGTCTAAAACATTACGGAATGACCCCATATTTCATGCCAGCTACTAGCTTGAATCACAATAGTCTCTGCTGACGCCATTTATTTTATGGTAAAGACCATTGAGAATAAATCAGTTATAAGTGCTGTTTTCAGAAAGCAGAATACTGGGCGCTTAGGGATCTATCAGAGGTGAGACAGTCTGGGAACATTTAGGGAACAAGTGATGAAGCCTTTACAATGAATGTGTGGAGGAGAAATGGTGACTGAAGCTCATGTCCTCTCTGCTAACGCTCCAATGCTGTAGGCGGTTATAATGGGGCTGTATATGCTCCTAGATCACAGGTTTGGAAGGCCACTAACACTACTGGTAGTATTATGGGGGCCAAAAAATATATATTGCAGGGCAGCCATGGCTGCTCCTACTTCCCAGGCCCCAGCAAGCTCTTAGAGGCTTGTGCTATTGTGGGAAGAATGCTTTTGTATAGTTTTCCTCCGGTGTCATGATGTCTGCTCCTTTCCTCTTCAGATGCAATAGCTCCAGATACTGCCAGTCAAGTAGGGCACCCTCCCTCCACCCCACCGTAGCCCAAACCGTAGCAGCTTTAATTTGGTCCTCAGCCATCTTCCCACCCTGCATTAGAGGCAAACCTTCTTCGCCTTTTGCGATAGTTTACAACCTCTCAGAGAACTAAGTCCCTGAAGAACTTAAGCATGTGCTTAACTTTAAGCATGCGAGTAAGCCTATGAAAGTGACTGCTCTTATGCTTAACGTTAAGTACACGCTTAAATGCTTCACTGGATTGGGACTAAGAGTGCAACACCATTATTAGATTCCTAGGACACAAGGGAATTGTAAACATCTGCTGGCTTATCTTCTTTTGATGTAAAAATATTGTCCCACAACCTCCCTCCACCTTTGTTTTATTTTAGGCTTTTAAAGTTATTTTTTTCTTTAAAGAAACCTCTTCCATGGCAAGTCATTTAAGCCAACATTAGTTCAAATAAGAGTTGGTCAGAGAAATTTGGATAGAACCATTTTCCATTAGAATATGCAGTTCCATCAAAAGTGAAACACTTCACAAAATCAGGTTGATTTACCAGAATTTCATTTTGGAAGAAAACCAGGGAAAAAAGTTCCAACCATGTCAAAACCCCACGTTTTGACATTTTCAGAATGAACTGTTTCCATTTTTCATTTGAAATGATCTTTTGTTTCAAATTTTTTATTTTGTATTATCTATTAATACATATTATTATAATATATATTATTGTACAAAATAAAGAAGTCAAAATCAAAACGTTTCAAACTACACAAAACATCTTTTTTTAAAATTTCCTTCCAAGAAGTTTGAAACGTTCAGTTTTTGTTCATTTGGAATGAAGCCAAAATTCAAAATCTTTAACCCCCTTCACGAAATAGAACTTACATCCTCTCCACAGCACTAGTTCAAATAGTTTTGCCTCCTCCACCCCTTTAATTTCTACAAGTTGCACATTCATTTGGCCAAACACAACACTAACCCTTCAGAAAAAGAGAACTCTCATAAGATGTCAATCTTAGCATACTGTCAATTTCATATCTACTAAACAATTTTTAAAGTTGTTTTTTTTAAACATACATTAATTGTGCCTTCCATTTTCCTTACACATAATCAAAGGGTGTCATGTCTCCTAAAGTTAAACTGTCATTCAAATCTTTAAGGTCATTTACATTTTGTTCAAACATCTTTAAAACTCTCATGATGCTCTGTGCCACAGGTTATCCAACTCTTTTTGTAGAGTGGATGGGAGATTGTCTCAGACTCTTTCTCCTTTCTTTTATTGTTTTGCAGACCACCTCAATTTCCTTTCACAATCAAATAACATCCCTCTGGCAACATTAGCAATTGCGTAGATAAGCAAGAAACGTGAAGGAAGTATTTACTGCATTTGCCATAAGAACGGCCATACTGGGTCAGACCAAAGGTCCATCTAGTCCAGTATCCTGTCTTCCATCAGTGGCTTCAGGTGCTTCAGAGGGAATGAACACAACAGGAAATCATCAAGTGATGCATCCCTGTTGCCCATTCCCAGTTTCCCTTTTCTTTCCACTTCATTCCCAACTGCTAAACTGCATTATAAAGAAGAGGAGAGGCAATAACATGTGACCAGCCTGCTCTCCACGGACCACACTTCGGGAACTGCTGCTCTAGGTTATGCTACAAGTTATAGATGGCCCTGACTCAAGATCCCAAATCCAACAACCACCATCGTTTGGGGAAATTTTGGGATCTGAACTCAACCGCTCATCTACTTTAAGAGTAAGCACTGAACTAAATGTCTATTCTTTGGGTCCAACCCTGAAGTTATTTTCTCCAACTTCAATAAAAGTTCTTTCTATGGTCATTAACCTGAGCTGGCACTACCACACAATAAAAATCATCATCATCAACACCTTAAGGTCAGAGCCTTTGTCTTTGCACTTCCTCCATCTTTCCATAAAACTAGTAAATTGAGACCAAGTAGAATGCCCTTAACCTTTTTTTTTTTTTTTAAATGCAAGATTTTCAGTAGAACTAGTGATTTGGTATTCCTGAGATGCCTAAAAAGGGGCCTGATTTTCAGAGAGTTAGTGCTCATCATTTTCTGAAAATCAGTCCCTGTAAGGTGTCTCCAGTTGGAACCCAACTGAGACACCCAAAATACTAGTCGCTCTTGAAAATCATGGCTTCAATAAAGTTTTTTAAAATAGTAAGAGATACTCCTTTTTAAAAATAAATTAAAAGAATGCTGCATTCTGAATTTCATAGACATCATGTCTAGATGGTCTAGATAATACTTAGTCCTGCCTTGAGTGCAGGGAACTGGACTAGATGACCTCTCGAGGTCTCTTCCAGTTCTATGATTCTATGTTCAGGGAGTCAAACTCAGGAAAAGTCCTCTAGGTTCACGAAGCAAGTTCACAAACTATTTAACATTCATCTCTTCACAATGAAGGGAAATTAAAAACCGTGCCAATAAACCACCGGGTCACCAGAACATTTTGACCACTTTAAGAGAAGGAGCTAGTGAAAGCACTGAAAGAGGGAGATAATATTCAGAACGATCTCAGTCCTGCTCTCATTCTGTAAAGAGAAGTAGGGGTAGGAAAATCTGAGACTCACAATCCACTACTCTGACGTGAAGTAATCTCACAGCTCTTAAGTGCATGGTCAGCCTTGAACAGGCTATAGTTTCTCCCTCTCCATATGAATGTCTTTCCTTTAAATTCAAAATTCTCAAGGCTTGTTAACTAAATAACTGTTTTCTCTTTTTTCAAAATGTTTTCCTGAGCCTCCGTGGCACTAGCCTGGAAATCTTTGCATAAACACCACCGAAGAGGGTACATGTCTCAAAAGGGAAGATGCGGGTTACCACAATTACTGAATTATACATTTCCAGATCAGTTTCACTTGCAGCAATAGAATCACAAAAGGAGGCCCATCAAAATAGACAACAAAGGATGTCTCAAAACACACAGTATTTTCCAAACTCTAGCAATAATTCAGTGTATTCATCTTGCTAGTAATTTATTGTATTAATTTTTTAAGAATCAATATAGTAATTCATGGAAGAAGTGCAATATGGAAAACAAATCAATGAACCCATAAAGAGTATTCCAGTAATGTAACATTATATGGTTGAGATTGTCAACCCCATTTAAACGAACTGAATACCTAATTCTCATTGAAATGAAAGGGAATTTGGTGCCTAAATCCCCTAAGTAGCTTTGAAAGTCTCAGCCTATAAGATCCATAAGGATCCTTGCAGTAACAATAGGAACTCAAGATCATAGGGCAAAGCCAACAAAAAAGCATGACCAAGCCACATCTCCTTAACTGTTACTGAAGGAAATAATGAAAAACAGAAAAGTTTAAAAAAAACAAATCACAGCATAACCCTAATCCAGTAAAGTACTTAAGCACGTGCTTAATTTTAAACACCTGAGCAGTTCCATGAGTGACCTTTCACTAGTCTATAACATATTTGAGAAGTATTTAACTGCTTCAGAGGTGAAAAGACAAGACACTTTAAGTAAAAAGTCATGCAGACTACTCAGGTCCTAAAAGTTAAGCATTTAAGTACTTGGCTGGATCACGGTCTTAAAATCTCCACTAGAGACTGAGTAAGAGAAACAAAGAAAGAAAGCCAAACTCAGACTGGAAATAGAGCATACATTTTTCCCAGTGAGGGTAATTAATCATTGCAATTTTTAAGTTGAGAGTGGATGTTTTTCTAAAAGATCTGCTCTAGTTCAAACAAGAGTTATTTCTGAGCAGTTCTCCAGCCTGTGTTATGCAGGAGGTCAGACTAGATGACCCACTGTTTCCTTCTGGCCTTAGGATCTATGAATCCGGTGGGAGTGCATTCAGCCTTTTCTATTTTATCTGATGAGATGCTCAAAAGTGTTAACCTAAATGTAATATATTTTAGGTCCATTTTCTTTTCAGTAAACAACTTTTTAAAAAAAAAAACACTTATAACAAACCTTCTATTTTGTTTGCTTTTATTAGAAGAGGTCTCATCTGGCCGACAGAACGTTCTGCTCCCGCTTTCTCAAAAGTTGCCCACCCCCAGCACAGTCACAGAATGAAAACATGGCAATACTGGAGACTTCACTTCTCCAACGTCATGTCACTTCTCCAAGCTACTGACATTGGCAGGAGAGGTTATGGGCACAAGCAGAGGGGCTCATCTGGTGATTTAAACAGCGTTACATCAATTTACAGCAACAGCGGATCCGACCTTCCCCTCCGTCTCCGTCCCCCCACTCTCCATGCCGCTAATATGTTAAAGATTTTCACCTGGATCTATTTATTAATTTCAATTTAAATAATGACTAAAATGGTGATTATCTAAAGGTTTAGGTGCCCTATCACATCATTAACAATACAATGTAAATTCACCGCACCACTAAAATCATCAAGTCAACAGCAGCTGAGCCAGCCAGTTGCCCACTAAAACTCCTTTCCACCCCCTTCGGTGTTCAGGAAGCAGATCCTTAGCCCTCTCCAAAAACCCTAGTGCAGCGTGCCCAGGAGACCACCAAATCTGGAGTCTAGTGAACTAAAATAGGGAGCAAGTTCCAGAGTCTTGGAGCAAGTTCCAGAGTCTTGGAGCAACACAGAGAAAGCCCTGCCAGCCACCTCCTCTCTTTTATAATGAGGAGGATTCAACTCACTGCTGACTGCAGCTGTGGCAGTGTGGCACGGGGTGAGAGGTGATCCCTCTCATGTAGGCCAATTAAGAACTGACATTTACTTAAGAACAGGTATTTGTGTTGAATATTTACTAACAAAGGATAGGTTTTTTTCTTAACAGGCTCTGTTTCTTTTATTGCCAATACAAAAGACTAGAGAGCATATCCCAGTGCTTGTGATGAAGTAACAACTCCCCTCTGAAGCAGTTATGTCCTCCTCTCTGATACTTTCTAGACTAGTGGAAAGGTCACCTGCCAAAATAATAAAGCAACAAGACTGGCTAATCAGTAAGATCCTGGCCTTCAGCTTTCTGAATTGCTTGGAAGCGGGATGAGGATTCTTGAGACCACAGTGCAAAGGACACAGACACCTTGAGGAAACAGCCAAGTTGTTTAACCAACAGAGATTGATGTTTAATCAATACTAGTTGCTCTTTAATAAGGTTCAGTGGCACCTTACAAAAAGGAATGTAGATTTTTAGGTCTTCAAATAAAAGTGTGTGTATTGTCTGAGACGGCGGCTGCTGTCATTTTGGTCTCAGCCAAAATGCTTTTTATGTATTTGCCCCCAGTGGCTGTATAAATGTTTTCTGAATACATCATATTTTCTATCCACCACTTTGTTTTCCTGCATGTAGTCAAAAGCGGACAGCGAAAGAGTTTATCCTCTCACACTTTTTGTTCCTAGATGTTTTAGTGTGTTCATTCAAATAATAAAAACACACAGTAGAGCACTGAATCTTTACACAGTACATCTCTTGGACCAAGAGGGACATTTTCAAAGATGAGTTTGGAGTCTAATGTCAAGCTGTCTAGAGTGGCTCATGACCAAGTGCCAACCTCAGGGCAGACTGTCAGGAAGCAGGGCACAAACTGCGAGTTTGTGAGAGTTCTATACTTATATTTCTGCAACCAAAGTATCAAGTGTGAACTTCTCAAGCACTACAATAGCCTAACCATGGAGTCAACCACAATCCCCTTGGTACTCAGTCTATCTTGCCGCCCAGGCAAACTTGCCTTTGTGATAGATGGTCTCTGACCCCAAAAATCACAATATTCAGGTTACTCCCACTCCCAAAGGACCAGTCACTTACCCCAGGTTAATTGTACCTTAGATCTCGCACCAAAGATAATGCTCTTAGTCAATCCTATATTAAACTAACTAAAGGTTTAACAACTCTCATTTCTTTTTCCAAGGTTGAAGCAGGTTAACATATAGGGTTGGGGTGCAGGAGGGGGTGAGGGCTCCGGGCGGCGCATACCTTGGGGGGCTCCCCAGAAGTGGCGACATGTCCCTCAGCTCCTCGACGGAGGCATGGCCAGGCAGCCATTGAGAGCCAGCACTCGGGGCGGAGGCAGCACGTGAAGCCTCCCTGGCTGTACCCCCACCTAGGAGTCAAGGGACATGTCGCTACTTCCAGGGAGGTGCACAGAGCCAGATAGGGAGCCTGACGGCTCCACCAACTCCTCCCCATCAGCAGTGGGGGGCCCGCACCGCTGGCTCACATGCCCCTGGGCCGCCCCCTGCTCTAGAGCACCCATGATTTAGTCAGGGGTATATAGTACAAGTCATGGACAGGTCCCGGCCATGAATTTTTGTTTACCCGGGACCTGTCCATGACTTTCACTAGAAATACCCATGACTAAAATGTAGCCTTAATTATCATAGAATCATAGGACTGGAAGGGACCTTGAGAGGTCATCTAGTCCAGTCCCCTGCACTCAAGGCAGGACTAAGTATTATCTAGACCATCCCTGACAGGTGTTTGTCTAACCTGCTCTTAAAAATCCCCAATGATGGAGAGTCCACAACCTCCCTGGGCAATTTATTCCAGAGCTTAAGCACTTGCAACCCATCCCTGCTTGGTATTGTCACAAACTTTATAGGTGTACTCTCTATGCCGTTATCTAAACCACTGATGAAGATATTGAACAGAATTGGACCCAGAACTGATCCCTGTGGGACCTCACTCGTTATGTCCTTCCAGCATGACTGTGAACCATTGATAACTACTCTCTGGGGATAGTTTTCCAACCAGTTTTGCACCCACCTTATAGTAGCTCCATCTAGGTTGCATTTCCCTAGTTTGTTTATGAGACGGTCATGTGAGACAGTATCAAAAGCTTTACTTTTTATTTTATTATAAGTAAGATCAATACATGCAGCGACCCACAAGCATTTAATAAAGTCCAAACATTAAAACACATCTCTATAAATGTAATATCTAATTTAACAAGACTAACACAGGTGAATCTGACTGGTTTCCAGCTACGCATTTGTCTGTGTTCTGTGAGCCTTAGGGACCTTGGAATGAGCTGGCACCTGGTCTGCCACCGTCACACCTACCTCTCACTGAAAGTCAATGGGACTTAGGCGCCTATTTCCCAAAGTGACAGGCACTTAGGAGCTCAAGCCACTTTGACCCAGATCCTCAAAGGTATTTAGGTGCCTGACCTCTATTGAAAAATGTACCACAAATCCTGAAACTCTTCAGAACAATAGGCCAAATCATGAAGATCTTACACAAAACTCCCATTGGGATTTTACCTGAGCAAGGATTAGGGGAGGGGAAAAACTGAATTACAAACCACCACCACCACCCCGCCCCCCACACACATGATATGACTTTAGAGTTTTAAGGTATCCATGCTATAGAAAAATGCTTTTTTTTAATGTAATAAAAATATAGGACAATGTGCAGCAGAGCAACTAGCTGTGCAGATGGGTTCAGACAGACAGTGTCTGAGTTCTGCCAATCCACCTAAAGATAACTCAGGTAGAGAGTGAACAGTATGCACTGGTTCTACAGCAATGCAGATATTTCATCAACTCACATTTCTCTCTTCCGTAAAGAGCAGTTATTTTTGGTGACTTCTTATTGTGTCAGTTGACATTTTAATCACATGATCCCAACGTAACTGGACAGCAGGATAAAACAAGACAGATGTACCTGACAGACATGGATCTTTTCCAGTCACAGTAACAATGTAAAGTGCTTAGCCAAATTTTCATTTGAAAAAAACATTCTTCATGTCTCAGATCAATAACTAGCCATTTGGGGGGGGCTTTTCTTTGATGATTAGGCACTGGTTTTGTGAGGAAAGTTTTCTAGTGGTAAGATATCCTGATTGAAGGAATACATTTCTGAAGAGAAAAGGGGTCTCTCCCCCAGCCCCTCCAGTAAAACAAACCTTTCAGGTGCCCTGCTTTTCACTGCAATACATAGCTACACTGTTGCCAGTGTAGACAAGGCCTAAGATAGCAATCTCTGGCGTTGTTACTGTGGACACACACGCCACAGTCATCACCAGCTACACACATCATAAAAAGATGAGGCATCAGAATCTGATCTCTACATATTTGGCTACTCTTCATGCTAAGCAAAAGGAGCAGATCTCATAGCTCATCTTCTAAGGAAAATTGTTATAAATGAGCAAGCCGGTCACCTTCCCTATACAAAACTACACACCGAAGAGAGGCAATATCTCTTGTAATTCCAGCTGCAAGTGAACACCTGAAATTATGGCCTGCTGGAGGCGATCATGTAAGAAGGGGCAGAAAGTTGGCATAAGAAAAAACCCAGCTTCCAGCCAACATTAAAATTTTCAAAGCTGTCTAAGGCCTGGGACCAGGTGTGATTTTTTTTTATTGAAATAATTAGACCACTACCACCCATAATGTGGACACAGTTATACCAGTATAAAAGTACTTATGTTGGTATAGCTTATACACCTTCCTTTACAGGAATAAGCTATGCCAATATAAACTCATTTAGATTGGTACAACTGCATCTGCAATAGAGGGAGTTGTACCAGTTTAACTATGATTACAAGTGGTAAAATTTGTGTGTGTAGAACAGACCTAACAAATTTAAATGCCCAGATAGAAATGAATGGGAAGTGGGTGTCCAAATTCCCCTAGGCACCTTTGGAAATCTCACCCAGAATTGCTATGTTCATTTCTTTTCACAATATTTTAAGTGACCAGAAAAACTGAAAGGGATTTTTATAGCATTGCATTTTTCTCTCTTGACTAAAATTGTCATCAATTCTGAAGCTGGAATCATCTTGTGTCTGTTCCCAATAGCCCAGCTATTCACCAAGAATCCAGAAGCCAAGCCATTTTAAAATAAAAAAACATATTTATTCCCGAGAATTGGATTCAGTGAAGAGCAGCCTGCAGTAGACATAGAAATTAAGAAGGCATTATACATCTCCCAGTCCTTTGGGCTAGAAATTGCTGTGTAATGGAGTCTGAGGAGAAACCTTGCTGACAAAGAGGGTGTGATGACACCAGCTTTTATGTAACTGAAATTCACGGTTTGATAATGGGGAGGAACAGATAAAGCAGCAACGTTAATAAAAATGTAAATGAAATAGAAACTCCATATCCAATGGTCTGATTTTTTCGTGCCATTTGAGCCAGAGTGTATCCAGAAACTCATCCATGCTTTGCTTTAAAATTTAACGCTGAACCAGAAATGCTTCATTGGTCAATGAACATGTTGTGCACTGTGAATGTCAGCAAGCATGCTGCGGCTGGGTGTGTATATGACATACAGGAGCACAAAGCCAGCTGCTGGGGGGGGCGTGAAGAAATTAACAAAAACAACAGGATTTTAATGCTAGGACATTACTGCCTCAAACAATCATCATCAAGGGAAGTTACTTCCAGTATGATGATTGTCATCACCTCCTCTTATTCTACGACGGGCATTTGGAATAGCTCAAGGAGGCAAAAAGGCAAAACAGCTGCACCCCTACAGAGGTGACGCAAGGGGTGTGTGTGTGTGGGGGGGAAATCACGTCCCCCGCCCCCGGTTTGCTGCTTGGCTTGTATTGAGCATGCTCACACGGACTGAGCACGCTCAGTAACATCTGTTGAAGCCACTGCCATCCTTCTGTCCCCCGTCCCCACTATTGGCAGGTATGGGTCATCTCTGCACCATTCTCTGTATAATACCAGGTGGTCCCCTCTTCCCTCCAATTGCAGAGCTATATACAGAGGAGTACGGTTGAAAGCAAAATGAAGAACAGGATAGCAGCGGCAGCCTGTCTCAGAAGTGAAACGGGCAGGATTACAGGGAGTGAACAGCAGACTACAATTACTAATGAGTAACGTTCCCTTGTTATACTTCTCTCTTCTCTCATCATCTGACAGGCAGTCTGGACAGTCAGTTCATGTAGCGAATTCCCCTTGCTGGAAGGACTTTGGGCCCAAAGAAGGTGTCCTAGGATGCAGAGAAGTCCAGCCAGCAGTATGTATGAAGGTGGTAGGAGATGACCAGGCTATTGTCTTACACTTACAGAGATGGATGCCTTGGTCCTCACTACCCACAGAGTGAAGCTATTCAACAGCTTGGGGTCTATCAGCCTTACTGTAAACTACAAGCATGCAAGTGGGTAGCCAACTAGCAATGGTAGCCTTTGATTCCTCTTTATCTTCATCACAACTCTCAAAACAGATAAGTTAGTGTTTTGTTTTCCTTAACTCTAGAGAGCAATGCAGCTAAAATGTCAAAACTTCTTAACCTGGGGGTATATCACGCTAGAGCAAAATGTAGGTAGAACAGCGGTCTCATGGAGATGAAACACTGTGGTCATCTTGAGAATTGTGTCCAGCGCGGGATGCAAAGCTAACTTCTGAAGGAAAAAATATAGGGGGTGATGGAGGAAGGCTAGAGAACTCATGTAACCAACCCTCCTAACAAAAATCATGGCAGCTGGGAATGCTCTTTTAGAAGAAAGCAGTTGTAAAGAGTCATGAAGGAAGGTCACATTAGGACCTGAAGAGTGAAGGAAGAGCCTACTGTGGGACTGTCTAACGAATAGCAGACCTCAGCAATAGAGATTAATGAAAGAGTCTCTTGATTTAGGAGTTCTCTAAATCAGGGGCTCTCAAACTTTCCAGACTACGGTACCCCTTTCAGGAGTGTGATTTGTCTTGCGTACCTCCAAGTTTCACCTCACTTAAAACTACTTGCTTTAAAAAAAAAAAAAAATCAGACAAAATACAAAAGTGTCCCAGCACACTATCGCTGAAAAATTACTCTCTCATTTTTACCATATAATTACAAAATAAATCAATTGGAATATAAATATTGTACTTACACTTCAGCATACAGTATATAGAGCAGTATAAACAAGTCTTTGTCCATATGAAATTTTAGCTTGTACTGACTTAGCTTGTCATGTAGCCTGTTGTAAATCTAGACAAATATCTAGATGAGTTGATGTACCTCCTGGAAGACCTCTGCATACCCCCAGGGGTATGTGTACTCCTCGTTGAGAACCTTTGCTCTAAATATCCCAACCCCCAAATCCTCCGTGGATTGTAGAAGTAGCAAAGGAGTCTACCTTAAGCATACTGACATCAACGCTCTTCTTGCATCTCAATAGTAGAAAGTCCAAAATATTGTGGAGTGTGCAGGAAAGGAAATGGTGTTTCTGGTGGTGCAATATCTAACCAAGAGCTTCCAGAGGCAGAAGCATACGTGTGAAGTTGACTGTTTCTTGCTGCTTATGAGCCACCTCAGTTGAGCCACTTTTGCTTTGAAACTGTTCAGTTGAATTTCCAAGCAGCCAACTTACAGGGGTGGAAATGACTGCAGAATGCATGACTCTGCGGCAGAATCCAGGACCACAAGTACCTCAGAAACATTAATAATTTTTGCCCCTCAGTACCCCTGTGAGGTAGGAGCTGATGAGCACTGTCCTCTCTGATTTAGAGATATGAACTGAGGCAGAAAATGACTGGCCCAAAGTCACACAGGAAGTGTGTGGGAAAAAAACAAAAATTAAACACAGATCTACAGCGTCACAGTCCAGTGCCTTAACCACAAGATTATCCTTCCAAGTCCCCTGCTTTGAGCACTTGACCACTTGGACACTACTTCTGGAAACAGCACACCTTAGCTGTCTGAAAGACCTTCCACAATGTGAGTGTTTGGGGTTATCAACAGGTAGAAACCACTTAGGCCTTGTCTACACTACGAGAGTAGTTCGATTTTACTTAAATCGAATTTTTGGAATCGATATTGCAAAGTCGAACGTGTGTGTCCACACTAAGGACAGTAATTCGACTTTGTGAGTCCACACTAAAGGGGAAAGCGTCGACATTGGAAGCTGTGCACTGTGGGCAGCTATCCCACAGTTCCCGGAGTCCCCGCTGCCCATTGGAATTCTGGGTGGAGCCGCAAATGCCTTCTGGGTAAAAAAAATGTGTCCAGGGTGCTTTTGGGTAACTGTCGTCATCCGTCCATCACTCCCGCCCTCCCTCCCTGAAAGCGCCGGCGGGAAATCAGTTCGCGCACTTTTTTAGTCAGTGACAGCGCGGACGCCACAGCACTGCGAGCATGGAGCACACTGCGACCATCGCTGCAGTTGTGGCCGCTCTCAACGCCTCGCAGCTTATCATACACCTTTCCCTGAGGCAGATGCAGATAAGTCAGGCGAGGAGGCTACGTCACCGCGGTGATGGCCTGAAGTCTGAGAGTAGCACAGACCTCTCAGAAAGCAGGGGACCCAGCGCCGAGGACATCACGGTCGCAATGGGTCATGTTGATGCCGTGGAACGGCGATTCTGGGCACGGGAAACAAGCACTGAGTGGTGGGACCGCGTAGTGCTGCAGGTCTGGGATGAATCCCAGTGGCTGCGAAACTTTCGCATGCGGAAGGGAACTTTCCTGGAACTTTGTGAGTTGCTGTCCCCTGCCCTGAAGCGCAATGACACCCGGATGCAAGTAGCCCTGACTGTCCAGAAGCGAGTGGCCATAGCCCTCTGGAAGCTTGCAATGCCAGACAGCTACCGGTCAGTCGCGAACCAGTTTGGGGTGGGCAAATCTACTGTGGGGGTTGTTGTGATGCAAGTAGCCAAGGCAATCGTTGATGTACTGCTGCCAAAGGTAGTGACCCTGGGAAACGTGGAGGCGATCATAGATGGCTTCGCAGCGATGGGATTCCCAAACTGCGGTGGGGCCATAGATGGAACTCACATCCCTATCCTGGCACCGGACCACCAGGCCAGCCAGTACATTAACAGAAAGGGCTACTTTTCCATGGTGCTGCAAGCACTGGTGGACCACAGGGGACGTTTTACCAACATCTACGTCGGATGGCCGGGCAAGGTTCATGACGCTCGTGTTTTCAGGAACTCTGGTCTGTTTAGACGGCTGCAGCAAGGTATTTACTTCCCGGACCACAAAATAACTGTTGGGGTTGTGGAGATGCCTATAGTCATCCTCGGGGACCCAGCCTACCCGCTAATGCCCTGGCTCATGAAGCCCTATACTGGCGCCCTGGACAGTGAAAAAGAACTCTTCAACTACCGGCTGAGCAAGTGCAGAATGGTGGTGGAGTGTGCTTTTGGCCGTCTCAAGGGGAGATGGAGAAGCTTGCTGACTCGCTGTGATCTCAGCGAAACCAATATCCCCATTGTTATAGCAGCTTGCTGTGTGCTCCACAATCTTTGTGAGAGCAAGGGGGAGACCTTTATGGCGGGGTGGGAGGTTGAGGAAAATAGCCTGGCTTCTGATTACGCACAGCCAGACAGCCGGGCGATTAGAAGAGACCAGCGGGACGCGCTGTGCATCCGGGAGGCTTTGAAAGCTAGGTTCCTGAGTGAGCAGGGTAACCTGTGACTGTAAAGTTTGTGTACAGAGAAGCCGAACCTGCCCCCGTTTCTTTACCCAGTTAATGTTGACTATCCTCTCCAGTTACATACCCCCTTCTCCCCCCCTTCCAACACACGTTTCGAAATAAAATCAGTTCTACTTTGTTAATGAACACCGTTTTCTTTACTACTGTTTTCGCGGGAATTTTTTAAAACTGGGACGCGGATTGTGGTGCGGAGCGGGTGTAGTGTAGTGACGCAAAGAAAGCTTCTAAACTCAAGGATTGACAGGCTCCGCTGTGGTGGGCTGGTTCTTTCAACGGAGTCTGTCACCCCTCCTGATCGGGACTGTGTGTATGGGGGGGCTATGTGACTTTGTGGCAGGGGGAGGACGGTTACAGATCTCCTGCTGTGTGGCTCTGTGATCCTGCAGAAGGACCGCCGCTTAAGATCTGTAACTGCCCTCCCCCGCCACAAAGTCACAGAGCAACCCACCCCCCACTACAGAACATGAAAACCACCTCCCAGACTGACCAGGGCAACTAGTCACTGCACTGTGTATGTGCCCTGCTGCTGTACCTGCCCCCGCCTATGTACCCTGCCAAAGGTGACTGTCCTGTCCAATTACCATCCCCCTTTCCCCCCCTCCTCCAAAAGAACATGATGGAAACATTAGTTAACAGAAACATATTTTTTATTATCAACTACACATGGAACTGGGAAAGTGAAACTTGGACGGGGGCTTGTGTCAGGCGGGAAGGAAAGAACTTGTCAAATTTTGGGGAATGAGAGCCTTCTGCTACTAGAGCTCTCTGCAGGGGTGGAGTGAGAGTTTGCGTGGACTCTGCCGCCTCTCCTTCTGTGCACTTTGGGTGAGGGGGGTATGGGACTTGGTGGCGGGGGAGGGCGGTTAGAGATGGACTGCAGTGGGGCTCTGTCCTCCTGCCTCCGTTCCTGCAGAACATCCACAAGGCGCCGGAGCGTGTCCGTTTGCTCCCTCAGTAGTCCAAGCAGGGTTTGAGTCGCCTGCTGGTCTTCCTGCCGCCACCTCTCCTCCCGATCCATGTTTGCTTGCTGCATTTGGGACAAGTTCTCCCGCCACTGGGTCTGCTGTGCTGCCTGGGCTTGGGAGCAGGCCATAAGCTCTGAGAACATGTCCTCCCGTGTCCTCTTCTTCCTATGCCTAATCCTCGCTAGCCTCTGGGAGTGTGATGCCAGGCTAGGTTGTGAGACAGTCGCAGATGGGGCTGTGGGAATGGGAAAAAGGGAGTGAATTCCTCAGAAAGATAAATGTAGTTGTGAACAAAGAACATAGTCTTTCTCTGTGAACAAGACCATGCACAGCACCTATCACATGCGCACTCAGCACAAGGTCGAATTCTCGGCCTTCGCATTCAGTGCCTGGGGTCTTGCACAGCACATTTGAGAAGCGTGTCAGGACAACGGAATTTCTGTTGCAGGCAGACATGGTAAGCCGTAGACTCGTGGCAGCTTAAAACTTTAATATTAGCAATGGCCTCATTTCACATTGAAATCAATGTCGGTCCCTGCTGCCAGCAATCCGGCAAGCAGGAACTCTGCTCCTGTCCCACACCCTCGTGGCTGTCCCCGGGAACGATCCCTTTCGGCTGCCCCTCTCCCGCCTCCACCGCGTGGCTGCAAACCAGCGGTTACAGTTCTGTAAAGGAACGGTAAAGCAGTCCCAACACTAACATTCCCCTACCTCATTCAAAGCAGGTCACCATGAGCGACATCACCCTCATGAGGATCTCTGACAGCGAGAAAGAGAGAATGCTCCGGGAAAGCCTGCAAAGACCAGGGCCGTATGCCGCCCTGCTGTGCAGAGCAATGATTCCCGAGTACTTGCTTGTCTCGTGGCGCAGCAACGTGTCGTACTACGGAGGACCCAATAAGGCCGCTCTCCCCAGGAACCTAATGCAACGGATTTCCAATTACCTCCAGGAGAGCTTCCTCGAGATGTCACAGGAGGATTTCTGCTCCATCCCCGGACATATAGACCGCATTTTACTCTAGCTGCTGTAGCAGTGACTAAACAGTAGAGCGGCTTGGGCAGGACAATCATGCAAAACTGGACATTGCTAGATTTTTTTTTCAATAGTTGCACTGCCCATGACTGAACCGTTAAGCGCCTAGGGCAAACTAATCATGAGAAACCCATTTTTTTAATTGTTAATATTCCTGTTCTGTTAAAAATAAATGTTTAGATGTTTACAACACTTACTGGCTGATCCTTCCCCAGATTCTGTGTCCGGGGTAACGGCTGGGGACGGTTGGTAGGGGATCTCTGTAAGGGTGATGAAGAGATCCTGGCTGTCGGGGAAATCAGCGTTGTGAGTGCTGTCGACTGCCTCGTCCACCTCTTCTCCTTCCTCATCTTCCCCGTCCGCTAACATGTCCGAGGATCCGGCCGTGGACAATATCCCATCCTCAGAGTCCACGGTCACTGGTGGGGTAGTGGTGGCGGCCGCACCTAGGATGGAATGCAGTGCCTCGTAGAAACGGGATGTCTGGGGATGGGATCCGGAGCGTCCGTTTGCCTCTTTGGTCTTCTGGTAGCCTTGTCTCAGCTCCTTGATTTTCACGCGGCACTGCGTTGCATCCCGGCTGTATCCTCTCTCTGACATGTCTTTAGAGATCTTCTCGTAGATCTTTGCATTCCGTTTCTTGGAGCGCAGCTCGGAAAGCACGGACTCATCGCCCCACACAGCGATGAGATCCAAGACTTCCCGATCAGTCCATGCTGGGGCCCTCTTTCTATTCTGAGATTGCACGGCCATCACTGCTGGAGAGCTCTGCATCATTGCCAGTGCTGCTGAGCTCGCCTAATGTCCAGACAGGAAATGAGATTCAAACTGGCCAGACAGGAAAAGGAATTCAAATTCAAATTTTCCCGGGGCTTTTCCTGTGTGGCTGTTCAGAGCATCCGAGTTCGTACTGCTGTCCAGAGCGTCAACAGAGTGGTGCACTGTGGGATAGCTCCCGGAGCTATTAGCGTCGATTTCCATCCACACCTAGCCTAATTCGACATGGCCATGTCGAATTTAGCGCTACTCCCCTCGTCGGGGAGGAGTACAGAAGTCGAATTAAAGAGACCTCTATATCGAACTAAATACCTTCGCGGTGTGGACGGGTGCAGGGTTAATTCGATGTAACGGCGCTAACTTCGACAAACGCCTAGTGTAGACCAGGCCTTAGGTGAAAATAAAATCAGGACAGAAACTATTTATTTCCCATTTTAGAATTAATTTGATTCAGATAATTTAGTTATTTTCAACTCCCAAGAGCAACTCTTTCTCAAGAACTGAAGTCATTGCATCAAGTGTATTCACCTGTACGTCATTCATCCAGTTTATTCAGAGACTCCGAATGAATTATATAACATCATCTAGCACTTTTCACCAGTAGGTCTTGAAATGCTTTACAAAAGACATGAGTATCATTATCCCCATTTTACAGAGGGAGAAATTGGTGCACAGAGAGGCAAAGTGACTTGCTCAAGCTCACCCCGTAGGCCAGTGGCAGACCTGGGGGTAGAACCCATGACTCCTGAGTCCCAGTCCAGTGCTCCACTCACTTGACAGATTGCCTCTTCACATTCCATTTTGCCCCTGCACATTCCCATTCCACAATAGTCCTAATTGATTGACCTCCAGTTACAAAGCAAGCTCTGTTTTCCTCCCTTACCATGAGGGATTAGGAGGACTTTAATGGGAAATGTTACACATGGTTTTGGCTAGGATACTACATAGGTTAATGTTTTGTCAAAGGAGGTTAGCGGAGGAGCCTATTTTTATAATTATTTTTGTACAGCATTAGGGGCATTTAAAGCAAAGAACAGGTGCTCCTCTGTACCGAATGAGTGCACAAATCAAAATCAATAAGTAGTTAAATACAATTACATTATTTTTAAAGGAAACCGATAGATGGGAATTACAGTATTTCTATCCTCCTTGTGAGACAAGGTGCGTGAGGTAATATCTTGTAAGCTTGTCTTTCTGACCAACAGAAGTCAGTCCAATAAAAGATATTATCTCACCCACCTTGTCTCTCTAACATCCTGGGACCGACACAACTACAACAACACTACAAATCCTCTTTATGTAATTTCTAAATACTTTATCACCCATAATTCAGTAAAGCAGGCTGATGTCTTACAAACATCATTAAACTAATACGCATATTTCCAAAATCTCTTTCCAGATTCATGGATGTCAGGTAACATTATATTGGTGATAATGAACCTGATTCAGTGCTCATGGAAATTAACGGAAGGATTCCCACTGAATTCCATGGGCATTGGATTGCACCCATTTTGCATTAGAATGAAGGGAGTTGTATATTAAAAAGGGAGGTATTAAAAGAAACAAATGCACCACATTCAGCCAAGACAGCATTCCAAATAGTCCTGTGCACTGTCTCTCAATGAAACACACATACACAGGGCCAGATCCTCATCTGGTGTAAATCATTCTAGTTCTACTGAAGTCAATGGAGCAAAGTGAATTTACACCAGTTGATGATCCGGCCTTCTACAGGTATCTCTGAACAAGACAGAGTAGTTCATCAACACCACAATTGCCTGAATGACAAGGGTAAGATCTCCTGGCCTCAGTCCTTCAACTCATCTGTCATTAACCATCAGGAAAATAAATGGATAAATTGAGCAGCCTTCTAGTGAACTGCGATTAGTCTGTTAATCTGAAACGGCAGACCTAATTTTGAATTCCATGCAACCAGTGTCTAGTGGTTTCTAATACACTGACTGATACATAAGAGTGGTGTGTCAGCTTCATTTTTATTGGAAATGGCACACATTGCCAACGTGAATTCAACCTATGTTGTTTATGCCAAAAGACAACAGCCTTGCTGTTTAATCTCTCATCACTCAAAAGGCCCTCCTGCATTGAGCCTGATGAAGTTGTTTAACACGCGAGCACACACACACATAGCAGTATTTCTGCATCAATAAGCCCTACTTTTATACATTGTGAAGGAAAACAGGAAGAGATAATAATGCACAAGGAGAATCAGAAGAAGAACAGGTGATAGACTGCAATCTATCTAATTTAACATGCTTCATTTTTTCTGCAAGCGATTGAAATAAAAAAGCAAATTCTAAGGATTAAGAATGGAGTTGTGGAATTTACAGTTTTGTCCCAGTCAAAATATTATTATGAAATGTGGTGGTGGTGGGGAGAACCCTCTTTAGCAATGACTTACTAACGACCACAATGTTCTGAGGGACAGACTAAATTACTGCTACTCTGGAGGTTTGAAAGTTTTAATATTTAAGGCCGATAAGCTAATTTTCTCAGAGAAACTAACAAAAATCTCACACAATAAGCCACTTAGATATTATGTATTAATCATGATGCACGAGTTCTGGTGATTAAAAACACTGACAAAGAACTTTACATTTCTCCTTTTAAAGTATTGATAAAACAAACTCATTAAGAAACTGGGAACATTTTATAGTAATTAGCATGGCAATTACAGCCAAGAGAACAAACTTGCCAAGTAAGGGCTGCTTAAGATCACTCAGAAGGGACTGAACAAGGAGAATGGGTTGTGATTGCCTTATGGGAAGGATTTTCCATGTGGGAGGCAGACTACAGTGCAACCAAGTGGCTGCAGCTTCTCCATGTAGAGCAGACAAAGGGCCAGCACTGACAGGGAAAGTGGCTCTGTCAGGGCAACCTGGGAGTGAGGCAGTTTAGCATCTCGTTTGGAAGTACCATGGCAGCAGTTAAAGCTGCTCTGTGCTTCCCCCCAGTGGAAACCACCAGAGAAGATGGCAGAGGAAACACTGCCAACCCTTTACCAGGGTGAATCCCTAACTCCAACTCAGAGGGTTGGTGCAGTGATATGGAATTTTTTTGTAGCTCATCCAATGGACTTCATGATAATAAGGAATGAGGGAAAGGAGTTACAGAAAGTTATAAAAACAAAATGGTTTTTAAAGAAAAAGGTTATCTAGAGTTTTACTATTCGCTGCACTTGAATTCTGTGCTTTCACTGACACTGGGCCCAATTCTGATCTCATATTGTGAAGAGTTGTGTAACTACTGATTTCAACGAAATCCCTTCTGAGGGCACACCTACACTTAAAACACTGCATCGACTCTCCTGTCGGTTCTTCTGTTGGCATACCTCCCGGAGAGGCGCTAGCTATGGTGGCGGGATAAGCTCTCTCACGGGGGGGGGGGGGTGGATTAGGTCAGTTTAACTATGTCATTCAGGAGTGTGGATTTTCACACCTCTGAGCGATGTTGTTATAACTAAGGAATTCTGTGGTGTAGACCAGGGCTCAGAATGTCAGTTACGTTCTTGTCATCTATTATGCAAGATGGTCTCTCCTAATCTCGCTTATGTCAATTTCACAAATGGTTCTATCTAGTTTACTTGTTTTTGTTGATTGCACACACCTGTGTGAAGTGCTGTTCATAAGTGAAATGGGCTCGGGGTAATATACAACAAAATCCATTAACTGCACAGTATTCATTGGAACGGACTGCCACTGCTCCTTTGCAAACTGCAGCTCCGACCTGACCATCCATGCTACTGCTATCACATTATCCCTTGACTGTTATGCAAACATCTCATGTTGCCACTGTAGAAGTCAGATATGATTAAGGAGAAGATCAATTGCTTTATCTCGGAGAAACTTACAAAGGGAAGGATAGGTGGAGAAAATTTAGTTTGGGGCAATTATTAGAGAGGCAATTTGTATGGAAATGCGGTTTGGATTGGGGGAGCCATGCTAGTGGAAAATGACAAAGGGACAAAAAGGCATTCTTGGAAAAAAGATGAAAGCGAAAGATTATGAAGATCTGAAAAATGTCCAGCCTTTCAAGGGAAGGAAAGACAGTCAAACTGTCTAAACAGCAATCTAGTAAAAGCTTTCAATAATAGCTTTCCAGAGGAGCGAGATGCTTTGGATTCAGTCTCCAGCTGACTCTATTCAAGGCTGACCTAAATATAAATAGGTATTGTCTGCCACCAGCAGCTAAGACGGTGACTGGGTATAATATCATATCTGTAAAAGGACATCAGATGCAGCTCAACAATAGAATGGAGGGCTTTATTAAAGAATAAAGTACAGGCACTTGCAAGGCAGAAAAAGAAAATCACACTTTTTTGTTTAATACCACCAAAAGTTTCAATCTGTCAATTATTGGGCTGGAGGTTCTTATATATATATATATATATATATATATATATATATATATATACACACACACACACACACACACATATACACACACACACACACACAAACTTTTGGTATTATATATATACAATCCAGCCCATATAATATTCCAAAGAAAATACCTCTTACTTTGATTTTACCCATGTTAGGTTCCCTCATGGCTCCCAATTATCTTAATACCGAAGCATCTCACAATCTTCTTATGTATTTACCCTCACAACGCTCCTGTGAGGTAGGGCAGTGCTATTATCCTAAGGCCTGGTCTACACTAACCCCCCAATTCGAACTAAGGTACGCAACTGCAGCTACGTGAAGTCGACGTACCTTAGTTCGAACTCACCGCGGTCCAGACGCGGCAGGCAGGCTCCCCCGTCGACTCCGCGTACTCCTCGCGCCGAGCAGGATTACTGGAGTCGACGGGGAGCACTTCTGGGTTCGATTTATCACATCCAGACAAGACGCGATAAATCGAACCCAGAAGTTCGATTGCCTGCCGCTGAACCAGCGCGTAAGTATAGACAAGCCCTAAGACCTTGTTTTCACTGGGGGGTGGAGGGAAAGGTGTGTTCTTAACTCATGTTAACTAACATGTGGTAACTAACATGAGGTACAATCTTAGTGAAGACAAAGCAATTTATAGTTTTAAATGAGTTAGTAGGGGAAGGTAAAGTCTATTGGAGGAGCCTAGTGTTTACCTCAACTTCCTAACATGTGAAAATGATGAACTGCCTTGTCTCCACTAGGATTTTACCTCATGTTAGTCACCACGCGTTAAACACACACACTCCTTCCCTAGAAAAACTGTAAGTAACTTGTCCATCGTCACACAGGAAGTTTGTGGCTGAGCAGGGAACTAAACCCAGCTCTTCTGAGTGCCAGGATAATACCTTAGGGTACGTCTACACGACCCACCGGATCGGCAGGTGGCGATCGATCTATCAGGGATCGATTTATCGTAGTGTAGATGCAATAAATCGATCCCCGATCACTCTCCCGTCGACTGCTGAACTCCAGCAGTGCGAGAGGCAGAAGCAAAGTCGACGGGGGAGCCGCGGCCATCAATCCCACGTCGTGAGGACGCCGAGTAAGTAATTTCAATTCGATCTAACATACGTCGACTTCAACTACACTATTCTTGTAGCTGAAGTTGCGTATCTTAGATCAATCCTCCCCTCTCCCCCCCAGTGTAGACCAGGCCTTAATGATTGAACCATCCTCCCTTTTAGTCATTAGCTCATGGGAGTTTTCTATGCATAGTCTCCCAAAAGCGATCAAGCCATCTTTCATCCAAGTCAAGTATCAGTTACAGGCCAACTTTTTCTATACTGAGAGAATATATCCCGTACAGCCTCGATGCATGCAGCAGTAATTCCCACCAGTTATTAGTTTATTAGTTCTCAACTTACTGCTTTGTCATTTTAATCAAGCAACAGTTTGGGGTTGAGGGGTGTCTTTTAGAATTTATGATGATGAAACCTTGGAAGAAGTAGTCATTTTTCATCATAGATTTCATGATTTTAAATAGTTCAGTCAAGTGCCCCCCATTTCTTTCTTTTTGTAGGTTTAATAATCCTTAGGGGGTTGTTTGGTTTCAAGTCCCCTTAAATAAGAAATTTAAAATGGAATATTAATGCACCCTTTCATAACAGGATAAAAATGTAGTTTCTAAATTTGCAAATCTAACATTTAACCCAATGATTTTAATTCCAAGCTGTGTAAAGATACTACTGATTCCATAGGTCATACTTGTTCCTTGTTTGTGAAGTATCTGAAAGGTGCATTATCTGTGCTATGCACAAAGCCATTTCTGCAGTACAGCAAATCCAAAGTGGTGATTTGCTGCATTATTGTGATTCCAAACCTGAAGAAGGCCTCTGTGTAAACTTGAAAGCTCGTCTCTCTCACCAACAGAAGCTGGTCCAATAAAAGATAATATCTCACCCATCTTGCCTCTCTAATATCCTGGGACCGACATGCCTACAGAAACACTACATACAACATTATTGTTGTAACATTACTAGTATGCTTTAGTCTAAAGCAGCAAAATGCCAGAGGCACCAAGAATCCCATTTGCTTGGGATGTTTATGTATGTTCCACTTGAGAGTTTTCACTTGAAAACTGCTGAGACATAACATAAATAACATAACATATTGGTCCTGGCAAGGAGCAGAGTTCATCCTCCAAGGTGACGACAGCCATCCATTCCTCTGGACTTCAATGGGAAGTACTGAATGCCTCATTAATCTGATAAGGAGGAGTATCCCACAGTTAGGGTGCTGGTCTAGGCTGTGGGAGACCCACAGTCCATTCCTGCTCTACCATAGACTCTGAGACTTTAAGGTCAGAAGGGACGATTGTGATCAGACATCCCGTATGACCTTGGGCAAGTCTCTCCGTGCCTCGGTTCCCCATCTTTAAATTGGGAACAATAGCACGGCTCTACCTCACAGGGGTGTTGTTGGGATAAATGCATGAAAGACACTGATCATCTTGGATGACAAAGTGTTGGTGGCCATCTAAGTACTTAAAATAGACAAAAAACAGGGCCACAGATCCCATCACACTTACGTATAATACATCAAGGAAGGGTGGGGAGGGGAATAGGACTTAGACTCTGTGTAATCTCGAAAGCTTGTTTCTCTCTCCAACAGAAGTTGATCCAATAATAGATATTACCTCACCTACCGTGACTCACCACTACACAATGTGAGATGGGTCACCTAGGTTAAACAAGCTAAAACTCCTACAGAAGAGTAGATGTACATTGGTCACCTTAAAATCTTGCCAACTGTGCTTTATATAGATTCATTTACCTCTGTATTCCCCATAAGTCCAGAATAGGGAATACTTACGGAAGGGAATGTTAATTATGTAAAGCAATCAGCAACTTTTTAAAGGACCATTGTACAACCTTGGACTCAGATACTGAATCATTAATGGGACTGTTCCCATGAGTAAAGTTATGCATATTCAGCACCCTCTTCAGGCTAGGGGCAATTGTTGCCTATCAGTGATGACATGGATATAAACTGAGACAAGAGGCATTGGCAAGCAGGCAGTTAACAGATGTTTTTTCCAGGAACTTAAGTCTCCTGATCATTTTCAGTGAGAGTCTTGCTACATTTTCACATCTTAAATATGGGTATAATAGAAGAGGACATAATCTGCTACTGGCAGCAAGATGAGGAAGGCAAAGAACCAGGGGACAAATTCTGACTCTTAGAGATGCAATTCATTCTCTGGCCTAGCTCCTCAGATGTTGCAGCTATGCACTGCCGCTTGCTTACTCAGGGCACATTGTTTTGTCATGCTCTAGCTGTAAAGGATGGTTTAAAAAAAGCCTGCCTGACACCTGAGCTTCATGAACTTACTCAAACTCTGGTTTCTGTAGAGCTGGTTGTGAAATATATTTTCTCTTTTTCCCACAACTGTTTTTCATGACAATGAATTTTGTTCAGTTTTGTTAATATCTTTCTTTGATTTTTTTCACATTTTTGTCAAAAAAGAAGCTAATTCCCCACCCCACCCGCCACGTTCAGCAACTAAAACCCAGTCTTTTTTTTTTTTTTTTTTTTGGCAAAAGTTTCTATTACATCAAAAGCCATTTTTTCATTCAAAAATGTTGGTGAAAAATTCATAACCAGCTTTAACTCTATAGACAGCATGGTCATGACGGGTCATCAGTCCTTGCGGCTTTCCCAACAGACAATGAGTCAGTGGGCTTGTGTTATTTCGCTTGATGCTAATGGGGAACTCCTAAAACACAGGAAAAGGAATTTTAAATTAGTATTTAGGCAGTTCTGCATCAACATCATCTCCAGCTTGACTCAATCAAAGCTGGTGATTCAGAGAAATGAAGTATCTCCAGCTTTTATAAATGTTACATGTGTTACTGGGGGATTTTTTTGCAACTGACTTTGTTGAGCAAATATTAGTTATTTTCCCTCGCTTTTTAAAATTTAAGCAAAAATATAAATAGTGGTTTTAACTCCCTCTTTAATAGCACCTAAGTGTGAATGAGTAAAGGTAGAAGTCAGCAGTTCTTCTGACCATTTCCTTATTTCTTATTTTCAAAGATGATTTTTCTGCTTGTTTTTGTTTCAATGTTACAGTCTTTTCTCCGGAAAGCTTTATATTACTGGGAAAGAATACTGCTGCAGGCTAGTACCCTGTTGACTAAAAATAACAGTTCATTGCCTGTTATTACAAAAAAACAATGAAGAATTGATTTCTTTATCAACATCAACAAAAAATTATGAGTTCTCAAAGCATTCCCTTTCTTCACTGTCCATGAACTCAAGTAACAGTACCAAAATAAAAGCCCCCCAAATCATTACTGTGGATGATACCACATCACGGAACCACATGATACTTGTATACATGCCAGGAAGGACCTGTCTGGCTACACAGATGCCCCAGCCATCTCAGATCGTATCTGCCAGGTGGAATAATGCCAGTAAACCTATCTAGGCCTGTCTTATAGAAGATCTGATATGATAATTATTATCAGGGTTTTTAAACAGCCTTGAGATGGCTCCAGCTGTTTCAAGCTGCCAATTTCCAATCTGTGTGCTAGAATCCCATACCAAACAGAGGATCAATATTAGACCAATAAGCAGAAATGAAAATGAGTGGGCAGTACAGCAGATACCAGCTATTACACAATTCCGTACGTTTCTCATGTCATCTGCAATGCTGGAATGTCAAGTGTGCTCAGGGCTTGATAACTTTTTTCATTGTCCTGTTAGGGTATGAATACACTAGGGGGAAAGATGCATTGTAACACATTTTACAATCCTAGCCCAGACAGGGGAAACTGCACTTTTAATACATAGTAGCTGGTCGAGGCCCATTGATTCCATGTCCAGAAGGAACCATTGTGATCCCTGACCTCCTGTATAAACAGGCTATACAGCTTCCCTCAAATAATTCCTAGAGCGTATCTTTTAGAAAAACAGCCAATCTTGATTTAAAAATTCTCCAGCGATGGAGAATCCACCGTGACCCTTGGTAAATTGTTCCAATGGTTAATTACCCTCACTGTTAAAAATACTGGCCTTATTTCCAGTCTGAATTCATCTAGCTTCAAATTCCAGCCATTGAATTGTGTTGTACATTTCTCTGCTAGACTGAAGAGCCCATTATTAAACATTTATTCCCCCATGTATATACTTACACGCTGTAATCAAGTCACCACTTAACCTCTTTTTATTAAGCTAAATAAATTGAGCTTTTTGAGTCTATCACTATAAGGCATGTTTTCTCAGAGCACCTTTTTTCCTCATGTAGATAGGTCCTTAAAACTCAATGCGTGTTGCATAAACTCACCTTAGTACCAAGTAACATTATCACGTGCTACAATAACAACTATGCATACCGAGATCATTACCATTTAGCTTTATAAAGCATCACCAGTTTGCATGTTTAACTAGTGCCTGGCTAGTAAAACTGGTTAGAAACACAGCTAATATGCCACTTTCAGTAGCCATATATTCTTGTATATTCTCCCGGCCAAAAATCTGCAAAGCTTAAGTCCTGATCTCTGCTTCATTACCAACAGAACTATTCAAAGATACGTGCTGGAGACAATGAGGACAAATTCTGCTCTCGGCTCCACTGGTGCAGCTTCACTGAAGACCTTGGTGATGAATTCAGCTAACTGCATTGCGAGTCCAACAGAACCACCATTATGCACTGAGCAACAACAGCCGGATATATAGCATTGAACAGTTTAGCTGTGCAGTGTGAGCACAGGACTGTACAGCCAAGATCTCTGGAGTGGGGCTGTTTGAAAAAATGGAACTTTTTTTTCAAATGAACTTTCATGAAACATTTTTTTTCCTTTTTGCCTAACAGAAAAATTTTGAAATTAGATATTTTTCAACCAGCCCTACTCTGGAGCTCTAATCCAAGCTCAGTAGCTTTCTGGTCTCTGCTTCCCAATCAGAAAAAGGAGGACAATTATACTTATCCAATTCAAAGGGCTGTTGCAAAGTTGAAGTAGTGTTCATGATGATCAAGTGCTATGCAAATAATAAGCATTATTACTGAGGCAATGATGACTAGGACACAGGATTATTCACCTTAAGGTATGCCATGGATTTTTAAACTTGGATAGACAAAACAGATGAGTAGAAGGGGCCTTGGTGCTGCATCTCATCAAAAAGGATGGCACACTTTCCAGGACACGTTGCCCAAACTCCAGCACACACAGATTAATGTACGAGGCCATTGTTATATCTGGATTTAGGGTCTTGGACCTTCTGGCTCAGATGCAAGATTGCTATCAACAGAGAAACAAAGTAGATGGGTAACAATCTTATAAGGCATACGGTGAGTGGCACTGGACTTACTCATCAGAGATTCAGGAGTAATTATGACCACCGGGTATCACCCACAGTGCTGCAGAATCCTCTTATTTCAGATGCCTTAGTGCCCATACCTTTTCATTTCCATTTTGAGGAATTGCAGGTGGATAGTACTACTGCTGTTCAAGGAGATGTAGAAATGCTACAAGCCCATCAAGTTACAAGACCAGTCCCATGGAGTACAGAGAAAGCATCAAGGTCTCCTAATCAACAGCCAATTAAAGTCAATGGACAGACTGTCATTGACTTGAATGGGGCACTGGATCAGATCTGATCTATGGATAGAGCCTAAGTCTGCAATCTGTCCAGTGCCAGCAGCAGTGGTACCTGGGAGGGACCAAGTACATTTATATGGAATGGAAGCAGCAAAATAACCAAGAACTAGCAACAGTGAAGCTGTTCATACTATCACAGCAATGGAGGGATTGAAAACTGCAGTTGGAGGAGCAATCAGACAGAACCAGCACGACACCGACATGCACAAAAGGTCTGAGAACCACTGAGTCACAAAAAGGAACCCCAATTAGGCAAAATTACCATCTGCTTAAGCAGGAGACATTGCTATTAACAGTCACTGGCTTAAATCAGCTCCCTGGGAGACTTCCCAGTTTAGCATATTTCCCAAGTAAGTGGAGTGTGTTCTATCCTGGAACAGCAAAGCGATTCAATTAAAAAACTTTAATGTGAAAGAAAAAAAAAACAACTTTTCCAAGTAAGACCTGCATGTTCAATGTTTCAGGGGGTTGTTTTATTTTACTTTCAACAACTCTGTATTTATTCCAAGTTTAAGATTCACAATGTTTGGCCAACGTGTTCACTAGCATCATTGTCCCTTCCCATGAACACTATGGCTTTTTTATTCACCTGTTGTTTACACTGGTTTTACTTCTCTTGTAACTCCATTTGCTTCCTGACTGATACGGAGTGGAGAATCAGAGCCATCATCTTAAATGTGAAGATTATAGTAACAGATTATCAAGAAAATTAAGTTTAATAAAAAAGGCTACTCTTTTCTATGAACAACCCGACTTGTTGCAATAACTATGTTTTAAAGATATATGCAGGAATTGCAACTGCTGCCTTGGAGTCAGTCTGCACTGGAAAAAAAATCAAGCTGATTTCCATCTGCAAATATCATATGATCTTAGCTAGACTTTGATAAAATTAGTTATTTCTGCTTTGAAAGCAGATCTTAATTATCAGTGTATTTGAGGAACACTGAAAGACTTCTCGCATAGGTCATTAGCAGGGCTTCAACTGTAGCCATTCAGAAAAGACTTTTACCACTTGAGCTCAAGAAGTAACTCCATTAGTTAGCAGCAGTAGTAGAGTGTTACCACCCTATATCCATGGTCAGCATCCTATAGAGGAATAGGGGTTATACATATTCAGACCCTAATTCTGCAATGACCTGAATGGTAAATAAAGTTAATCACATGTCTTTGCAGGATGAGGCCTTCCATAGTTTCTAACAGTAGAATAAGATGTACAGCACCAATTCAGAATAGTTCCCTTGGCTGAGATTTAAGTATGTGCTTAAATAGCTTGCTGAATTTGAGTCATAGATCATCAGATAATTGTATTAACAGCAGCAAATTAAAAGAAGTTCAATCCGTCTTAAGATAAAACGATTTTCTTGTTTAAAAGATATAAGGTCTCATTATAAAAATCAGCAGGAACTAGTAAGCATCATTTGGCAGGACAGCTGCTGGACTGCGCACCAGCTCATTAAAAACTATGCTAATACTTCTGCAATTGTTAGCAAAATTCACGACCCACAACAATTAAAATGAAGTAGGGTTGACACAAAAGTACCAAATAGTTATCCATGGCTGAGAAAAGGAATTGGCAAATTATAAAGTTGCCAACTCACAGAAGTAAATCAAATGTGACATGATAAATTAACTGTTAAGAAACTATTATACTTTGTAGCCTTACAGTCGATATGAAGGGTTGATGGCTGCCATCTTGACCAACACATTGGGGGTTGAACTAGGGACTTCCAAAGATAAAAGCATGAGCTACGAGGAACCAGGTTCTCTTGCTGGCACTGTAACAGAGTCATATCCTCTGTGGCTTGGGGACAGAGAGGGACCTGTAATACATTCACCAGTGGCTTACAAAGGTGTCTGAGAAGGAGTTTCAATGTCAGGCTGGGGATACAGCCAAACTGATCACTGCACTCGAAGTACATCAGATTGGAAGTTCGCGCTGTAGAAAAAAGAAGGATCTGAATGGGAAGTAGAACAAGTGTTTACACAGCAAGGTCAAGATTTTCAAAGCCATTTCAGGAATTTGGGGAACTGGGCATCCAAATCCCATGGTAGCTTTGAAAATACCCGCTCAAGTCTTTACATACACACATACATACATAAAGGTCTGTCTCATCTTACGCGGGGGTTCCGTTCCACGGTTAGCGCGTAAAGCGAAAACTGCGTATAGCCAAAATCCCATTGAGTTCAATGGCAGGCAAAATAGCCCGCACTACAGGTATAGTATTAAAATTGTTGTTTTCTCTCTTTTTTATTTTATTTTTTTTTTTTGCCGACCCCGTAAAGATGCGGCAGACCTGTAGTTAGTTAACCAACCAACTAACCAGCCCACCCACGCACCCATACTGGGGGAAAATAATTTAGCTGTTCCTTAGCTTCTTAAAGTTCAGATTCAGTTCAAGTTTGGATCAAAATTTAGGTCAGTTCTCATTTTATCCAGCCCATCCCTAATTTCCTGATACATTTATTCAAAAGGAATTTAGAGTAAAACTGTCACCGAGAAAACTAACTATACGTAAAAAAGCGTAAGATGGTCTCAATCCCTGAAGAAAACTGTATTTCCATTGCCACACTCCCCTAAGAAATCATGCAGTTCTTTGCCATCTGCTGCGCTGTTACTAGCTGTTTATAACAACAAATCTGTCAAGAGAAATATGTTCACATAAAGCCGATAACATATGCTTTCTATTAACCAATGATAAAGAATATTTTAATGTACTGGAGATTCTCGCAGACTGCAATGTTTAGAGGAAAACAATGAAACACAATGGGCCAGATCCTTTGTTGGAAACTTGAAGGGCAGGCAGAGTAGGGCTGCACCATATCAGCTCTATGTTGCTCCTGCATCAGAAGAATTCTCTCAAGTGCCACTGAAGCTTCTTTACAGACCCTAGATGCTACCAGTGTGGACTATAGGAGATGGAGCAATGCCCAGATTCCCGTGAGCAGCCTTCTCCCCTGGTACCAGCCCCAGACACCTATGCTGGGTGAGATATTACTTTCAAGGTGGAAGGGCTAGTTAATATGTCCAGACTTGCAGTGTGCATCGGTGGACAGAGTTAGAGAGTTTTCCTAGTGAACAGAAAGAGGGGGAAACCTACAATGTTTCCCAGCCAGTGCTATGGCAGAAGGTGAGACCATCCCAATTCTCCAAGGAACTCAGAGCTCTCCATCATAACTCACTCTTCACAGCTAGCACCACCAGAGCATGAGCAATAAACACCAAGCTGGTATTTAAACCTGTCCCTGATGGGGTGGGGCGCCATGACATGAAGATGCCTCACAATTGCAGGTTTGGCACCACTGTCTGGCCCAGCCCTGTCTCTAACAGGAACCCACATCTAAAACAGCAACATATCTTGCATCTCTATAAGATATAAGAGTCAGCATAGTATGGAAGACTGAATAGGGATCATTCTGAACCGTATGATCATTCTGAACAGAAATAACCTGTGTTGTGCCAACAAAGACATGCCTTGAAACATGGCAACACCCCAACTTTCCAATTGCACTAGAGCCCCACAACTCTAGCCATGGGTACAAAACATTGCTTAGCCTTAACACATTAAAAAATTAAAAGCTACAGTAACTTGATTAATAAATTTTATCATCCTAGTTAAATGTCAGACAAAAACAACTCCAATTTTCCCAGACCTAACATTTCAACAGCATAAAAACAGACTTAAAACTGGTCAACATTTAATGTAGTCCTGTTTTCTGTTATCTCTAGTTTGCCACACAGCAGAGAATACAAAAAAAGGAAAGAACCTTGACTCACGTTGCTTTTCCTGGAGAAAGCCAGACGAGCAAACCGCAGACTCTTCACCTGCTAAGAAAATAAGACAAAGTGAAATGAGCCTTGTTTACATGAGTCACGCTCTTTACTTTTTCTCATATACTGTGGTGTGCATATCACAATGGGCCACAATTTGCCACTGATTTACACAGTTCCCACGGACTTCAATGGGAATAGCTCAGCAAGCAGAATGGTGTTGGGAAATGACTCTACTTTTTCATCCAATACTACTCCACTTGCCAGATTTTTTCTTCATAAGAAGGGATCACAGGTAGGTTTCCTACCCAGCAGTTCATTTAGTTTGTTTGTAACATCACCCCTTGGGAATTTTTTTTATCTGCCACAAAAATTGTAACCAATTTAGCGACATTATAAACCATCAATCTCCTTTACTTATTTTTACAGAACAATAGTTTGAATCATTTATGGGATGAAAGTTGTAGACAAAGGGGTTTTTCCTTTAGGTCTAAATGGTGCAAAACTGGGACAAGGAAATATGAATGACAACAATCTGCTAGGCTCCAGTTCTGCAACTTCTTCCACATAGACAGACCCCTGACCCCACACAGAGCCCCACGGATATAACTGGTGCTCCACACTGACTTTAGTGGGGCTTCATTTCGGTGCAGGGGTCCACACACGTAGTTTTCGTTGCAGGATTAGGGAATTATGAGACACTTTGCATCCATGGATCTCAAAGCACTTCACAAAGGAAAAACAGTATCATCATCACCATTTTCATAGAATCATAGAATATCAGAGTTGGAAGGGACCTCAAGAGGTCATCTAGTCCAACCCCCTGCTCAAAGCAGGACCAATTCCCAGCTAAATCATCCCAGCCAGGGCTTTGTCAAGCCGGGCCTTAAAAACCTCCAAGGAAGGAGACTCCACCACCTCCCTAGGTAACGCATTCCAGTGTTTCACCACCCTCCTAGTGAAATAGTTTTTCCTGATATCCAACCTGGACCTCCCCCACTGCAACTTGAGACCATTGCTCCTTGTTCTGTCATCTGCCACCACTGAGAACAGCCGAGCTCCCTCCTCTTTGGAACCCCCCTTCAGGTAGTTGAAGGCTGCTATCAAATCCCCCCTCATTCTTCTCTTCTGGAGACTAAACAATCTCAGTTCCCTCAGCCTCTCCTCATAAGTCATGTGCTCCAGACCCCTAATCATTTTACCAGTAAGAACCACTAAAGGTACATCTACACTGCAGCTGAAGGTGTAATTTCCCACTTGGGTAGACATACAGGCACTAGCTTTGATCGAGCTAGTGTGCTAAAAACAACATTGTAGCTGGGACAGCATGGGTGATGGCGTGGGCTAGCCACCAGAGGACAATCCTGTCCGAGACACTAGGTAGGCTCAGGCAGCGAGCCTGTGCCACCATGGCTACGCTATTTTTTATCATGTTAGCTCAAACAAAGCTAGTGCACGTACATCTACCCAAGCTAGAAATTACACCCTCCAGCTCCAAGGTAGATGTACCTTAAGGCACAAAGAGGGGAACTGACTTGCCCAGGGTTGGTAGAAGAGCTGGGACTAGAACTCAGGTCTCCCATCCTTGCCCCACAGTCCCTGTGACCCATACCGCCCTCAATGTACTAACTTTTCTAACACACGCACACTTTAAAGTCTAGTTAGTAAACCTCACACACACACACACACACTTTAAAGCCTATTTAGTAAACCTAACCTCAGTGCAATATATAGTTTTCAATGTTTCAAATAGTCTTATGGAAATACACAGGCCTATCTCCCTGGAAACTCTAATATCCTCATAATGTCAGGTGTCATTTCCATTTCCTGTTATATGAACTTCAAGCATAGACTCAGTTTATATCTGGTACAACCTTTACTAGGGGACTACACCATGCTCTTGAACAAAGATGGACCTAGGCCTAGTCTTCACTTACCGGCTGGTCCGGCGGCACGCCATCGATGTTCTGGGATCGATTTATCGCGTCTGGTTAAGACGCGATAAATCGATCCCGGATCGATCCCGGAAGTGCTCACAGTCGGCGCCGGTACTCCAGCTCGCCGAGAGGAGTACGCGGCATCGACGGGGGGAGACTTCCTGCCGCGTCTGGACCGCGGTAAGTTCGGACTAAGGTACTTCGAATTCAGCTACGTTATTAACGTAGCTGAATTTGCGTACCTTAGTCCGATTTGGGGACTTAGTGGGGACCAGGCCTCAGTCTAGTCGTCTTTTCTATCTCTAACTGCTATGATCCTTTGAAGAAAAATGGTCAACGAACCAACACCCTTCTAGCCATTCTGTTCATAATTGAAGCTGCAAATTCTCACCTCACAAAAGAAGTCCTTCCTTGTTTCCACAATAATTTCAGTGTCTCAGTTACCACTTTGTGGTAACAGTAAATATTTGCAAACAATATTGAGCACTACAGAGTACTTCTATGCACAGTTTTTGATTCTGCGGTATTTGGGGCACAGATTTTTTGTCAAATACTGGTCACTTTTCTGCTTGATTCAATTTATGGATTCTGCACATTGGATTTCTCAGTTTTAAACCTTTATAAAACCCCTGTTTGAAGAGTAAAAGCAAATGTCAACTTTTGGATGCACAGGAATTTTTTTTTTTTTTAAATAGCTGTAGGCATTACTCGGGAGAGACAGACCTGGCTTCAGTAAGAGACAGGATCATAGTAGATGGACCTGTTAAATAACATTTTAAAAGAAAAATCCGTAGTTTAAATAGCTGCATATGGCAGAAACAAATTCACTCTTCAATAAGTGACAAAGTGCTTAGGCCTTATCTACATACTGGCATAGTTGAAGCAGTATAGAATAAGCTATACCGGTATAAGGGACCTTTATCATGGAATAATTCTGTTCACAATAGGGCGCATACCGGCATAAGCCTTATCAGTTTTTTAAAAAAAAAAAATCACACCCATTACCAACAGAGTTATATCGGTACAAAAACTGTGAGTGGACTTTAGAGAATACGCAATTGTGAGAGAAAGTATCTGACTTGCTGTACCCAATAAGTTCGGATGGCGTGAGCCCAACAGGGACAGACGGCCCCACGGACAGTCCTCCTCCGACACCCCAATAGAGATTTCAAAAGGTCTCTTACCTCTATTGTGGCGCTATGGAGTTCGAAGGGGAACGGTAGCAGCTGCCGGTGCTTCTGCGGGCGTTGCCGTCCCAGAAGAGCCCCCAAATTGTCGGAGAATAACAGAGTTCTCACTTTTTGTTTGGGTACAGCAAGTCAGATACTTTATTTTCTCTCACAATTGCGCAGAGGGAGAGAGCTAAGCAGGTCTCTCTACAGGTAAAAAATTACAGCAAGCATTTATACCTTTCATTACAGATAATAACAAGCAACAGCTGCATTTTGTTTATACATAGGCCATCTTGATATCTTATTTTTCTCACTTGTTTTGACTCTAGCCTACATACAATATTTTCTACACATTATCTACACAAGGTCGCAACAACTTCTTACACAGTTCTTTCCCATTCGCCTCACACAATCCTCTCTTCTACAAATCTCGTGTTATTAGGGTTACAGTTAGCCTGACTCTTGCTAACAAACTGTCATGCATTGCAGTTCCTTCTTGTCAGTTCTTTCTCTGCTTCCACAAGCTTATCAGGAGCATCTTTTAAAAGCTTAACAGTGCAACTGTGCCAAGATAAATTTGTAGTGTAGACCTGCCCCAGTGAAGTTAATGGAAAGATTCCTGTTGACTTTGCTGGGAGTTAGATCAGGGCCTAAGATAAGAAATTCTCTAGCTGAATTTCCTGAGTGTCAGTATTAGAGGGGTTGGTAATTTGATTCATAGCTTCTCTGACCAAGAACTAAACCTGTGCTACAGCAGTGAGTGTACGGAATCCAGACCAGTAGGGAGGTGACACCAGATCTAATGTGGAACCATAGAGCATGAACTACTATGAAGCCCTTCAAATCTCATTGTCTCAATTTTAAATCCCGCTGATCGACTCCAGCTGGTTTATCACCATATCATTCTTTCAGTTTAATACAGATTAAATGCTTCACCGGTCTGCCTTATTGGGTCTTTAACGGCCAAGGTGACCTCCACTATCAAAAACTGCTAATTTATCAAGCATCAACCAACCAAAAATAATTATGAATACCAACACCCAACAAGCATCAATTACAGACAAATATTTTAACTGTCACAGGCCAAGAAAAATATCATGTCAGTGATATAAACCACAGCTCCTTGCATCTAAAGCCAGTGGAAAATCGTGGATGAGTTCCCAGAGACAATAGCAATTACAGTTTCTCTTTTACATAATCTGGTACTTTCTCCTAGGACCTACCGACTTTTTGGCGATTACCCATTTGGCAGACCTAGTATTCTATAGCCTGGACAAGAGAAAGAGCCATTTCTGGGGCAGTTGCCAACTGCACATTATAATTTCAAGAAGCAGTTTGAAAATTTTTCTTTTGTCAGAATTATGACTTTTTGAAAACTTTTGTCAATGCTACAAAAAAATTTCAATTAGTGTTTCAAAAAATTCTGACCACTTCTAATAATTACTAATGATTGTTTGTATTGTAGTAGGGCCTAACAGTCCAATTGAAATCAAGAGTCTACGGGGCTAGGGGCCATATATACATACATACATACATGAGTCGTCGTCCCTCTTATATTACAATGATATTCCCAATCACAAGCCAGCTTCCCCGCATGCTTCTGGGGAAGGGCAGGGTGGTAGCAGCAGCCAGACCTACCTACTTTTGCCTTCCTTCAGGCTCCTTACTCTCCTCCAGCCCTTCCTTGTTTGCTTATAGGGTCCTGTCTGCTAGGGATAATGCTACCCAATTAGCTCCTCAGCTTTATCTCCATTCAGTTAATTGGCCTCCTCTGCCGACTGTCTTTCAATGAGAGCTCCATTAATATAAACTGGCAGGGAGTGGAGTGACAGGATGCTGAGTTAGCTCCCAGCAGGTACTCTTCTTCAGCTAACATATTTTAAATAGATTTTGCTGTTGCAGTAGTGTAATTAGAGAGCCAGAGAGAGTGAACGCCTTGAGGATCAGCCCCATAATGAAAAGGAATCCATGCCTTTTACCACTGATGGATGGACCAATTGAGAACAGCAGCTCCGTCACCCCTTTCTTTTTTGTCACAGGTCCTCAAGTTACCACAGCCAGCACCTCAGCTTTGAAAAAGCTCTGCAGCACGGAGCATGCTGAAAAGAACAAGTGACAGGCCCTCTAATTTACAGCAACAAAAAGCTGACACTCTGCATTTTTCATGCTGAAATGGCAAGCGATGAAAGTCTCTTGGCATCTGACATTTGAGGCAAGAAAATGGTTTGAATTAACCTCTTTTCAATCTTCATATTCCATCTCTTTCACTTATCAGCACCTCGTCGGGGCATTTGGTGGATTGTAGCACCGCCAAAGAGCTTGGTCGCAAATGTTATCTACTTTTAGCTGATTGGGGAGAAAATGCTTTCTGCAGTAGCTTGTAGGCAGAGGAGTAATTGTTGAGGTGAGCTATCAGTCACTATCCGTGGAAGGGCTTCTGAAGTCTTCAGGAACGTGGCTGTTAAAAACTAGGTCATCGCTCACTTTGTGGCTTGCATAGGCCATGCTTGTTGCTCACACCAGGGGCTCCTTGAATAATTCCATTCCCTCTTTCAACCTCCGTGTGCCATGCTCCCACCCCCTGAATTTCAGGGACGCCCTGCAATTCTCCCCAGCCATCCCCCTACCCAGGGTTCTGTGCAACCCCCCATTCTCCATCCCATACTAATGGCTCTGTGTGCATCCCATTCCATTTTCCCCCATGCACTCATTCCCCCCACAGCAAGGACTCTATGTGTTCCCTCTTCCCCCGCCCCCTAGCTCTCCTTCACCAGGATTCCTCAACTCCTTCCCACCATGGTAGGGGTTTATCTCCCCCACCACCACTACTACAGCAGGGTCCTGTCTGCTCCCCTCTCCCATCTCCCCCCCACCATGACATAAGGGGAGGGGGGCACACAGAGCCCCTACCAGCATCCCCCAATTCTTCCCTCAACCAGGGGTTGTGTGCGCTCTATTCACCCCTTCCCCCACAGCAGGCTCCCCCATTCTCTACCCCATCCTAGGCCAGAGGTTGTGTGTATGCCCCCCATTTCACTACCCTTCTCCTCCCACCACCATTATTTTTCTGTCTGGGAATTAAGTCAGTCAAGATGCTAATATGTTAAACTCTAGGAGAACAGGCAGAAATGAGATGGGATATTGTTATGCATGAAGGCATTAATGGATGCCATCACCCAGTTTGATCTACAGACAACTGAAGAGGTGTTCGAGGCGGAGGCTGTGGCTGTCCTAAAAAGCTGGCAGAGGCTTCATGGATTCCATTCCCCCGCAACTTTCCCAAAAATCAATAGGGTTCTGGCCATTGCTGTCTAGAATATTCTTTCTGAAATTTTGGAATCAATCAGCTGCAGTATTCAAAAGTTATCACACAACAGAGACAGAGAAATTGAGTCAGGTTGAGCGTAAGGGCTGAGCCTCCATATCGTGAGCAAAGTCAAATGTTTCAAATCACTTGAGTCCAAAATGCAACAAAAATACACGAGAGACAAGGAGGTGAGGTGATATCGTTTATTGGACCAACATCCCAAGCTTGTCTCTCTTACCAACCAATAATGTTGTAGGCAGTGTTGTTGTAGCCGTGTTAGTCCCAAGATATTAGAGAGGCAAGATAGGGGAGATTAATATCTTTTATTGGACCAGCTTCTGTTGGTGAGAGAAACAAGCTTGTGAAGTTGGTCCAGTAAAAGGTATTACTATTTAATAATCCCTCTGGTCTCTCTAATATCCTGGGACCCAACTCCAACACGGCTACAACAACACTGCATACAAAAATACAAGACGGCCATTAAACAACAAAGGAATTCAGGAACAGAACTTTCCTCTAACAGCTACAGCTCACGGTGTGTGTAACTCTGCTCACCAGGTGCTTATATTCCCAAGTACCGGTTTACTAAATATTAATCATGGCGGAAGGATAAAGATGCCTTAAAATTACACTGCATATAAATTGTCCAACCCTGAACAACAGAGCTAGATGAACAATAGAAAATAGCTTCCACAAAGGCTTTCAAAAACTCATTTTTGTTCTGCAGCTTTCAAAAAGGAACTTTTTTTTTATTCAAAATTTGTATTAAAAATTTTCACTTTTGAAAACATTTGTTTTAAAAAAAAATCAATGCTTTTGTTTTCCTTTCTCCTGCCTTTTTAAAAGCTATTTCCATTTTGCCAATGCAACTAGAGGGAGGGGAGAGAACAGGAAAAAGGGTGCGGGGGGGGGGGAATTACAAATTGAAAACTGAAAAACAGACTAAAAATTGGCTGCTCACTCCAAAGGTGCTGAAACAATTTGTATAGTAGGGGTGCTAAGAGCCATTGAACCAAACTGTAAACCCTGGATATGACAAACTACTTCAAGCCAGGGGGTGCAGCAGCACCCCCACCCCTCTAGTTCCAGCACCTGTGGCTCACTCTCAAGTCACTAGATTTAGTCAACTCAAAACTTGCATCATGTTTCCATTCAGTGTTATTTCTTGATAGGAGAGTCCTCCATGTATTTACGTAAAAAAGTATGAAATTGTGAATGAAGAGCACTTTTGTCAGCTTAGTGTGTATAACAATGAAAGCCCCAGAAATGAAAGAAAATAGAGAATGGTAGGAAAATTGACCTTAGCCAGCAGAGCTGGGATGAAGCTACGCTCTGAACGCCAATTCATTTCCTGGGATCTAAACTAATTTGTCTTTTTACAAAAAGATATTTTCTCAGGAGCCACTAACCTTGCCTCAGGCTACAGTATCATCTACAATGAAGACCAATGCTAAAAATGTGTCAGTGCGTTACACCTTCCACTCTCAAAGTTCCAATCAATGCCTGCTCTCGTACAGGGTTCCAGTCACATCCTTGATGTTTAATTCTTTCTTCGGGGGAGGAGAGGTGAGAAGAGTTCTGGATCAGAAGCCTTTCACACTTTCATCCATGCTGGGAATATTTTTAAGCAGCACTGTAATTTTCTCACTTATAGCAAACTATTCCACAGAGTGGCGAGATGTTTATGGAGTCTCACATTCCAGCAGCAACGATCTATAATAAATATAAAGCATCCCTGATACTGGCTTGTAACTCACTCACCAGTGGGTTACATGGGCACATAAATGTGAGAGAGAGAGCAGGGTTCTCTTATTGGGAGTACAATTCTACTTCCCCTAAAGGAAGTTAGGAGAAATGACATATTTAACTGCATCCTTTCATTTCACTTCACAGCCTTTGATCAAAGATCTACATAATTTATAAATCTAATTTAAAAATAATTACATTTACATAAAAAAAATAATCAGCACAACAGGCTTGACTTCATGGTGGTTCAAGGAATTTAATTTAATGCTGATGGGGTCTGTTTAAAATTCTAAAAACTCATGTCACATCACATGGGAGCAGGGGCGGCTCTATGTATTTTGCTGCCCCAAGCACGGCAGGCTGGCTGCCTTCAGCGGCATGCCTGCGGGAGGTCCGCCAGTCCCGCGGCTTCGGCATACTTACCGCCAAATTGCCACCGAAACCGCGGGACCGGTGGACCTCCCACAGGCATGCCACCGAAGGCAGCCTGACCACTGGCCTAGCGGCGACCGACAGGTCGCTCCCCCCAGGCGGCTTGCTGCCCCAGGCACACGCTTGGGGTGTTGGTGCCTGGAGCCGCCCCTGCATGGGGGGAAAAACAAACACATGTATTACAATTAAGATAACTTACCAGGCACAAATTTGCAACTGGGCAACGCATGCTGAGCACCGTTCCTTTTCCCCTGGCTGAACTACTACAATGGGAGCTGCTGGGGCTGAATGCTTTTGAAAGTCTGGCCCATATTCAGATGCCTAGAAGGGAGCTGGGATCTTTTGAAAACCTGGCTCCTGATTATGGGTGCTGAGCTCTTGCAAATCTGGCCCAGTGCTCTTTTGAAAATTTGGCCCTAGAGATTTAGGGCCCAATCCAAAACTTACTTAAATCAATGGCATTCTTATCTTTGGGCCCCTTTGGAACGAGACCTCAGGTCTTGTCTTCACTGAAGACGTAACTACAGGATTTCCCATTAACACACATCTCTGTCAGTGCTGCACAGAGTGGCTATAGTGCAGACCTCAAGTTAGCTGTAGTGAAAAGATGCAGCCACTGGCAATCACAACAATCTAGATGCAATGGTCCTTCAAATCCTTTCCTCTTAACCCCCTGGGCACCCATTCCTGCATACTATCTTGCCATCTACCTGTGCTCTGACCCCTAACTGGAAGCAGATTATCAATCAGTCTCTGCTCAGCACCTGCCTGCACTCTTGAGTTTGCCTGCTTGAAGTTTCTTCAGCCTCCTATACCGCTCGTGTTTGATACAGCAGAACAATGCCCACAGTGAAACCCACAAGTATGCCTACCCATATTACAATCACACCTTCACTTGCCACAGACATACCCTTAACTTTAGATGTCAGACCCTGCACGCCAAGTCTTCTTCCCTCCCCCCACCCATTTGCAGATTACTCTCAGGTTCCGTTTACACTATCAGTTCATGCTGATATAACACCCTGAGCGACACGGTTATACTGACCCAACTCCCAGTGTAGACAGCGCTATGGTGACAGGAGGGCTTCTCCCATTGACATAAATTACAACCTCGCAGGGAGATGGCATACCTACGCTGATGGGGGAAGCTCGCCCATTGGCGTAGGTAGCATCTTCACTCACTACTCTGGCTGTCCGCACCGGTGCTATGTCCCTGGCGCAAGGGAGCTGGACTTGCTTTAATCACAGGGGCCAGTCACCCTGTGACAGCTATTCAGTGAGGAGTTGTACTATGAATCTTGGCATACACTCCCAGATAGCTGTAATGCTGGTCACGGCCTGATACAACACCAGCGTAGATGCAGGGAGTGACAGCACAGTAAGTGTGGTTGTGCTCTTGTGGGTCAGGCTACCACAGGTTGACTAACCCATGATGTCTTACCCTGTGGTTAGCATGAAGTTGAGTAGGGTGACCAGATGTCCCGGTTTTACAGGGACTGTCCGGATTTTGGGGTCTCTTATATAGGCTTCTATTACCCTCCAACCCCCTGTCCGGATTTTTCACACTTGCTGTCTGGTTACCCTAAGCTGAAGACAAGGCCTCAGTTAGCTCGAGACTGGAAAGCACTTAAAATCATGAGGCATAAAGTACAGCCAATTGTTCACAACTCCTTAAGGTTCAGTTATATCACAGAAAGCTACCATTACTCTGCTTTATTGTGATTATAAAGTAACCGAAGGCATCGGTGAAAGTCTAGATGTTCCTAACAGATTGATAGGTCTCAAAAACATCATTAGATTGCACCACAGAACTGGCAATTTTATACTCCATGTAAAAGTCTGGGCCCAAAAGGATGTGACAACATAAAAGTCTTACAACTAAAACCTGGTGCTACCATCAATACCCAGAGCTCTGCTGGGGGATGCTTCACAAGAAAGTGAACCAAGATATATAGGCTCAATAAGATCTGGTCAGTCATAGATTCATAGGGATAGATTGTATTACCCATACTCAAGGGACTACACACGAGCCTCAGGGCTTCAGCTGGTCACTTGCAGGAGTTAAGGGATTTTTTTTTCTCCAGTGTATTCAGAGGTGGTGGTGGTTGGGTTTGTTTGTTTAGGGATTTTTTCCCCTCCTTCCTATGAAGCATTAGAGATGGCCACAGCTGGAGATGGGACGCTGGACAGGGAGGGCCAGGGTCTTGAGGTGGCACTGAGCAGTCTCTCTCAGGTGCTTGCCTGGCTGGTTCTTGCTCAGGTGCTGAGAGTCTAACCAATCACCATATACAGGGTCAAGAAGGAATTTTCCCCCAGGTCATATTCACAGTGATTCCTCTGCAGTGGGGGGATGCAGGTAGGGTTGCCACCCATCCTGTTTTCACCTGGACAGTTTGGGTTTTAGCGTGTCTCTGAGTGCTATTTGACAAGTCCTGATGTCATTTATTTTTTATTGTGGGGGAAGAGGTGGAGCAGGGGCAGGGCTTGGGGGGGAAAGAGGTGGAGAAGGGGATAGGGCCTTGAGGGAAGACATGGAGCAGGGACGGAGCTGGGGGAAGAGGCAGAGCAGAGGGTGAGACCTCGGGAGTCCAGTTACCAGCCATTAGAAAGGTGGCAATCATAGGTGCAGGTCACCTGCCAGGATTATTTGGGTATATCTCACTTAATCATTTGCCTGCCATTGCAGGGGCCTTAGACACTGATGCATCTCAGTCCCTCCTATTCTCTGCCTCTGGCCCATAACTATTTAGTGCTATAAAGGCTGTAATACTTTGGTCCAATTTTAGATTTAGAATTAGTGCACAGGTGCTGGGCAGTGTTGACAGCCTGTGATAGACAGGAAGTCAGACTAGGTGATCTGGTGGCCCACTTTCCTGAGCCCAGATGGGTCCAAGAACTCCGGACAACCCAAGGGACTCAGACACCACCCCAAAGAATTCCCCAGAGCGGTGGGGAAACTGGGGCAGGGACATTAATTTAGTGTTTATTGTTTTGTATGATCTGTGCTCTCCTGTGCTTTACATGCTTAAGTATAAAGAAGCACAAAGGTGTTAGGCTGTGCAGAGAGAGAGCGAGAGAGTGTGTGACTACTTTAGAACTGTAACCAGAAGCTTCACACTTTTCAGGAGGAGTTCTGGGAAAGGGTTGTGTTCACTGGGGGTCAGCCCTGGGACTAAGGCAGGTGAGCTGAGGAGCCCCATTTCTGAGAAGAGGTAGCCGGTGCTGAGGCAATGACCCAGAGAGCGCCATGGGAGGAAGAAGTGCGGCACCCTGCTGAGGCTCTAGGAAGCGTAATGCACACAGAGGCTTGGACTTCCCTCGGAGCCATCCTAGTGCGTGGTCAGCAGGATGCGCTTGTTCAGATCTGTGACCAAGACTAGACTAGTGAAGTGACTGAAATTTATGCTACATTTAAAGAGCCTGATTCTGGAAGCTACTTTAGCATATAAATAATCTCACTAAAGTCAACAGGACTGCTCGCTTGGTGAAAGTTTGGCACATGCTTAAGTACTTTCCAAAATCAAAGCCCACGTGAGATTTCTGCTCTGAAAAGTAACTAAAAATAGCATCATGGGTTCCCATGTTCGTTTGGCAATAATTTTCACATTATGTCTGCTGGTGCTGCCTACCCAGCTCTGCATCTGAAAAGACGAGCTGGAATCTTTCTGGGTCACATCACCAACCACAGAGATTCTGCAGTCAAAACTTAGAATAAATCTGTCTCACTCTCCCAGAACTGCATTGGCTCTGCAGTGCTAGCAGAGGTAAAGCCTATTTAGTCACTAAAGTAAGCAGATAGGACTCAGAAAATACACAGGGGAAGGGTGCAATTTTTACATAGTCACTTTTCAGAGCAAAGTTACATTTTAATATGTAGTTATTATGCATGCAGCAACCTTTGCAGAAACCGTATTCCAGAGTCGTCATCAGGTGTTTAGCACAATTCTTCTGGTCTCTTGTGCTTACATTTTGCTATTCCCTGAGCTTACATGATTCTTGTGAGTAGCTTCAAAGGACAGAGCAGAGAATGAAAAGCCACAGAATTGGTCAAATACCAGACTTTTTTGGGGCCTCGGGACATCAGCTTCTGGGGTGGCAATCAGTTTTGCAGTCTGATTGTGCTAGTGATCTGACTCTAGTTTACATTTTAAATCAAAATACCATTGGGGTAAAACTATTTATTTTGCATTTCAGAATTCAGGTTCTCTCTCCTCCTGGTAAGAATACTGAGAGATGTTGTGGTTAGATTTAGAGATTAATTTAAACAGTGTTTTCAAGGTCTAGGTTTTGTTTTCTCATCTGTCCATGATCAGTGTTAAACTGATAGGAATAGAATTGCACCAAACCTTGAAGGAGAAGAGGGAAAAGAGGCAGCATGGTCCAAGAGAAAGGAACTGGGCTGGGAGTCAGAGAACCCAGATTCTATTCCAAGCTCTGCCACTGACATGTTATGTGACCTTGGGCAAGTCATCTGTGTGCTTCCATTTCCCCATCTGTGATATCAGGATAATAATACGGACTTTCCTTTGTAAAGCCTTTTGATCTCTACCAATGAAAAATCCTATATGGAACTGATTTCAGTGAGTGCTGAACTGGCCTTTAACAGAGCAAAAAGAAGAGGGGAGCCAGCTGAGGGATTCATTGCGGGGTCAGGGCCTTAGGGGACCATTTTCAAAATCATAAGATGTAACATTTTCTCATGTGCCAATCAATTTAAGCTTTCTACATTTCCTATGCATTTGCTGATCTCTACTTTAGAACATAAATAAAACAATATTTAAAAAATAAGAAGTTAGCAGCTGCAGAACAGCGCCAGCAACCTGTGCTGAGACAAGATGCCGTCAATTACGATCTGCACGTAAAGGACAGCAGGAATCCAATTCATTATTTATCTCTAGAACCTGCTGGTATAAGTACGTCTGTTGTTTACATCAACCATCTGATAATGTAATAGGCAGTAGCATTCCAAAATGTATCTGTCCTCTCCCTTCCCTACTTGCTGCACTAAGCCAAATATTCTGTTTGCTGTTCTTCACATCATTTGGCAACAGCAGATGCTATGGCAATAAAATTAATAGCAGCATAAACTGCACCGTCAGTTATATACAAACACCCTTTAATTATTTGACTCTGGGAAGAGATGGGGGGGGGGGGGGGGAGGAGTCACATACCACCTGAAAAAAAAAAAAATCAAGTGGCTTGTTTATACCAAATACTGATTCATTGTAGCCACAATTAATGTGAAGAGGGAAATAGGGGCGTGTGGGGAAAGAGAGAACTAAGCAAAAGCCATTGTGTTAAAAATAAAGAGCCATAAGGCTGCAGAGACTTAGGCCAGTTCTATACTATAAACACACATCAATATAACTATGTCGCTCAGGGTGTGAAAAATCCAAGCCCCTGAACAACGTAGTTACACAGACCTAACCCCCGGTGTAAACAGCACTGTGTCGACAGGACAGCTTCTCCTGTCGACGCAGCTACTCTCTCTTGCAGAGGCGGATTAACTACGCTGAGGGGAGACGCTCATAAGCCATTGAAGAATTCTTAATGCACTGACAGACAGCAGTTACAGCAAGAGAGGTGACACATGTTGCAAGAGCAAGTCTTTGCACAGCAGAGCTCCAGAAAAATACTGGGGCACGAGCCATAATATTAGGGGTGGGATGGTGGGGAGAATGTGTTTGTTTTAAGTGATTTGCCTCAGGAACGGAGGGCAAGTCTACACGACAGCGCTACATCAGCACAGCATCACTGCCGCAGCTGCACCGCTGGTGAAGACGCGCGATGCTGATGGGAGAGCACTCACCCATCAGTAGAATTACTCCACCTTGGTGAGAAGCGGACCACCATCTCCCGATGATATAGTGCCGGTGTGGACAGTGCAAAACCTGCATTGCTCGGGTGGTGCCTGTTCACACCCCGGAGCGACGTAAGTTGTATCAACTTAGGCTGTAGTAGCCCTCAGCGGCTCCAATTCATTGTTGGGTGGGTAGTGACCAAAATTAATTGGCATCAGATAGCTTCCCTCTGGCTTATGAGGGAAATGAGATGGAGGTTTGGCTTCAGGTCCTGCTGGGCTGGTGTTTATATTGCAACTGGCACCTGTCTTAGCAGAGGGAGTTAAAAAGTGCTGATGTTCTATGAACAACCAAATATTGACTATTCTGTCATCTGAACCTTTATCTACAGGGAGAGATTAAAACAATGTTTCCCGAGTGAATCCGTTAACACCTCAATCATTTATTTTGTAGCATATTTTCCCTCCTTGCCTGATGTCATTTCTCCCTGCATCAAGTCACATAATAGAAAACTGAAATCTTAATTTATTTGGGGCAGAGAGTTGTGGCAAACAATTTTTTTAAATGACTAGTGATTTTGGACACCCAACATGAGACAACTTAAAGGGGCCTAATTTTTCTGCATGGTCAGCACTCTGAAAAATCAGGGCCCTGAAATTGTCTCCAACTGGGCATCCAAAAGCTGTAGTGTCTAAAATCTCTAGTCACTTTTGGAAATCTTGTTCCCAGTTTTTTATTCTGTCTGTAACGTGCTATGTGCACACACGACACTATTGACAACGGGAATTCCAAGCATTACAACAAACGCCATCCTAAATCCCAGTGCTGTTAGGTTGCAGTTTAAGTACTGAATAGGAGTTTGTCTTGTTACCCTTTTGCATGTGTACTGAATGTATTTTCACTTCCGCAGAAACCAGAGTCCCAAATTCTGCCTTGGTTTACACCCTGTGCAACTCTACTGAAGTTAGGGTGACCAGATGTCCCAATTTTATAGGGACAGCCCCATATTTGGGGCTTTTTTTTAATATGGGCTCCTAGTACCCTCCACCCCGTCCCGATTTTTCACACTTGCTATCTGGTCACCCTAACTGAAGTCACTAGGCCAGATTCCACTCTCCGTTACACTGCTGTAAATCCAGTAACTTCAGTGGAGCAACTCCAAATTTGCACGGTTGCAACAAAGACCAGAATTTTGCTCCGCTGGTGGTGAGAGCGAGGACCCACTGAGTATGTGCTGCAATTGCAAGCAGATTGCTTTTCCTGGAGGCTTATATAAAATAGGCTTGTTTTGAACTGGAGGGAAATAGAAAAAAGTCTAATTAGCTCACTCCACAGATGCAATTCAAAATCAATCTCGCTCAAGAAAAATTATTTTAGTCTTCTGATTTTGTTCAGTGCTTTGCAGATATCATCCCTGGCAGGGAACCAGATGTGGCAGCTCGGAGAGTCAATTGGAAATTGTCCCTGTCATCACTTATAACTGCACCAGTCCACATATAAAACAGGCTCTTTTTATATAATGGTGGGAAAAAACTGAGATCCAAAAGGTAGGACAATGGAGGAGAAGAAATCACAGCTCAATGGAACCATCATACTTTTGATCAAAAAGCATGGGGGAAAAACAGGGCAGAGGGAGGGAGTTACAAAGACCCTTTTTAAAAATCACAGCATATGGCAGGGATTCAGCACAATTTTATTTTCCACCTGCCAGAATCCCGTCTTTGGAGAGCAATCCCTCTGCGTTTTATTTAAAAGAGCATAATGGAATTTGTTATATAAAAAGTCAGTGGGAATTGCATAACTGAGGCTAAGTCTACAATACAGGTGCCACGGTGGCACATCTGTAGTACCCTGGCTCTGCCACCGTTCCGTAAAGTGACATAAGGAGTTTTCCCATCACTGTAGAAACCCCACCTCCCGGAACAACAGGCCTGCAACTGTAATGACTAAAATATGCAAAACAGAGCATTAAATTAACTTGCCCAAGGTGACAAAGGAAGTCTGTGGCAGAGCCACCAATTGAACCAGACCTCCTGAATCCCAGTCCAGTGCCTCAACCACAAGACTAGCCTTCCACTGACAGTATTGTCCAAGGAAGCAGGCAAGACAGTATCTTTCAGAGTGATGGTATGCAAATACACTGGTGCTCCAATACCACGGAGATGAGCAAATAAAAAAGGTAGACATACTGTTCACGAGTACAATTAATTACCTGATCAGACCCCGCCAATTGCTTATTGCAGTCTCAGTAATGCTGTAAATTAATGGAGTGAAGCCTGATCATGCTTTTTGTCAGTATACAAAACACTCTCTCCAGAAAATTCCATGATGCATTAAGATTTAGAGATTTCAGCATGATTCATTCTAGACCCTTGTCTAGTTTCTTCTCCAGTGCAGCCAGTTTTGTTTCATGCTATTTCAAATCTACTAGCCCAGAGAACCACAAAGTCTGGGAGTTCTGCTTCAGTATTCATGGTGGGGGAAAAAACCTTCAGGATGATAGGCAGATAGTGTTTAAGTGGTCTTGATACAAAGCTGACAGAATGATAGAGGTTTCAATTTATAGGCACCTAGGGAGGTGACAGGTTAATGAAGCTCACACATACAGACTGCACGTAAGTATTCCTTAAATTAGGCCTTCAAGCTAAAAATATAAACTAGTTCCATTGACTTTTCAAAAAAAAAAAATAGTCATGATAAAATCATTGTGAAAATTTAGGATGACAAATTTTCACACTTTAATCTTGAGGTGGTGCTCAGCCATATTTCAAAAACCCGACAACTAACATACAGCCCAATGGATTAATAGAGAACACGACACACTGTAATGAAGATGATCTGGATCTGGGTGCAACATAAAACTCACCCTCAGGCCAGCTAGAGGCCAGGGGGTTTACAGTGTCGTTAGCATATATTAATTCCAATGCCTTTTTTGTAGGATGCAGCTATTGATCAGCTGCGGTGCCTGAATCCCCTTTGAAGGTCACTAAAGGAACAATTTTAGTCTAATGTCTGACAGTTTCCCTACCTACAGAACTTTTGCTGACATAACTATGTCAGCTGAGCATCCTAGTGGAGACACACAATACAGCTTAGGTCAATAGAACTGTGATGCTGCCCAGCAGAGCTGTCTGCCCTGTTTTCTGACAGTCTGACCTGTGTTTGGCACTCTCCGTTGTGAGCCACATATCAGACAATAGGACAATAACTTATGTTACTCGGGGGTGTGAATAAGCCACCCAGAGTGATTTAAGTTACACCGACCTAAGTGCCAGTGTGGACAGTGCTATGTTGGCAGGAGAGCTTCTCCCATTGACATAGCTACTGCCGCTCATTGGGGTGGATTAATTAAGTTGATGGGAGAGCTCTCTCCCATTGGCTTAGAGCATCTGCACTAACTTTAGTGCAGTTATAGCCACAGTGTGTGCTGGCAAAATGAATAGTTCTGCTGGCATAGCTACACCATTTCCCTGAAGCCCTCTTCTGTCAGTATCGTTGCATCTACACCAGGGGTTTTGCCAGCGTAATTGTGTCAGCTAGGGCATGTGATCCCTTCCCCCCCCCCCGCCCCCAACACACACTCCTGCTTGACATAGCTCTGCCAGCAAAACATTGTAGTGTAGACCAAGCCTTGGTGTAAATACTGGGCTAAATGTCTTTGGAGATCCCAAAAGGAGAACACTGGATGGATGGCCTAAGACAGTATTTCCAACCAATAGGGAGACAGGGGCAGGCAGGCACCAGGTTTATCGAGGGTGTGAGGCAGAGGAGAGCAATAAAGGAAGTGAAGAAAGATGCAGGACCCAGGATCTCTCTCCCGCTGGACATGGCATAAACACAGGGAATAAAGTAGAGGCTAGCCCCTCAGAAACCTTCCTTCTTCCCTCTCTGTTCTCACAGGAATAACCATATGAGATTGGGCCATCTCTAACCCCGCATCCTATGTCCAAGAGTGGCTAATACAAGACACTTCAGAGGAAGGTGTAAATCCCATGGGACGTGTGTGTGTGACTGAAAGGACATAGTATTCTATTTTCTCTGTGCCAAAGCATCATGTAGCTTTCTGGTCAGTAGAGTGGAAGAGCCACTGAGGAAGGAAAATTGGAAGAGAATGCAACAAGAATAAGAAGAAATAGAAAGCAAAAGGAGGCCTTAGGAAAACATCTTATTGGAGCTTGATGAGATTTCTGTCCCATGCCTGTAGCACTCAGTGAGGCTCCCCATTGTGAAGACTGGATTGCATAGAATTTGAAAGAAAAGGTAAGGCAGAAATATGATGTTTTTGCTTGAACAACGCTCGGCTGCAGATACAGTGTGTTACCGCCAATTACAGCTAAGTATGATTTGGCCGACCTGCCTTTGTATTAAATGTCAAACATATAATTTGCTATCCTGGCGAGATGGAGATTTTGCTTCTATTTTCATGGCTTTACTTCTAGTTATCGTTGACCATAATGACCACAAGAGATGTTGTCAAAATGGATAATTCCAGTATATACCTCCCACACCACATTTATCAGTGGACTCCAACAGTCTATCGCATGTCTCCATTTGTCCCCCTGATCACGCAGAGACTTTGAGCTCAGTCATGACACAGGCAAAATCTCCCCAACAGTCAGGAGTAGTTTTGCCTGAGCACCCATCATCAAGGCCAGATTTTCAAAGCAGCTCACTGCACTGGGGGTTGAGCACTTTTTGAAACCTAGCTGCAGTTTTGGGCTCTGAGCACAGGAAAATGCAGCCCTGAGCTCTGTCAAAAATCTAGCCCCACCAGTGCGACAAAACTTCCGATGCACCAAAGCCAGGAAAGAATTTGAGAAGTCCCTTGTGTTGTTAAAGGCATTAAGTGTCTCTGAATGACTCAAACGGCAAAGCTTCCAGGGACAGGCTGTCAGATCCTAGCCCAGGTTATTCAGTCTTGGCATTTTTAATTATTTTTTAACCTGATATAGTTATTGGGAGTTTTTTTAAATCCGTGGGTCAGACAAACTCATCCTTCCTATAGCTAAAACTTCGCGATATGTTTAGGTGGAAGTGATATGTGGTTGCAATTCAAAGCAGTCAGAGCTGATCTGGAATAAATCAACTGCTACAGTGAGACAAGTCCAAATGCTTCGCTCAGATGGTGTGAAAATTCCCAGTAGCAACAGCTGGACACCTCAGTCTGTCTTAAGGATCATTGGGAAGACAACACATCAGTCTTCATTTGTGGCATACGGAGCACAGAAAAGGTGAATTTCCCAGGCATTTTAAAGTCAGTTATATTTTAAATTACTAATAATTACATTTTGTCTATTACCTAGCTGAGAATTCATCATCCTCTGCAGAATTTTAATTGAATTAGCTGCGATATTCAGAGTAAAACTTTAGTGTATTGGTGGCAAAATTGACTAATGGCTCTTCAAATTTAATTAGGGTGTATTGAATCAATAAGCAACTTCAGGCTGCATTGCAGAAATCAAATTGCCATTTGCCTGTTTACTTTTTGTACTGCAAAAAGAATAATAAATGCGGGCCTCTACTTTGAGACTTCATATAGTAACAATGATTAGGTTGCAGTCCCATGGTATGCTGTGGCCTTTAGAATTTATTACCTTTGTGGCTTATAAGCATGGGAAGCATATTGAAAACCCCACCCTATCAAGTTTCAAATGTTGTTCAGCTAAGGAACCAGAAGGGACTATCTTAAAGCAGTAGAACTCTGCTTCAGTTAGATAATTGGCTTAGAAAAGAGTCACGAGCAGAACGTGGGGATTCTATCCTCAAAACAATGGATGGCTGAGGGATTTGGGTAATGGAATGCACAGCCCTCTTCGTTGGTCGTTCCAATCCAGCTCATGTCAATAGCAACCCCAAATGATTAATTTTTAGTGGATATTTAGAAACCTACATGAAATGAGAAAGTGGTCTGAATCTGCTTCTCATTACAAAAACACCACTGCATTTAGCATTAACTGGCTGCCTTATTTGCAATCTCAGCTGAGAAGACAAGGAGTGAATGGGCTTTGGAGAATTAATTTCTTTCACTCCTAGAGGTGGCTGATCCAGATGAGGTACATTGGTGGAGCTGTACTGCCCAATGCCCTTGATGCCCTGCTTCTGCAAATGAGTTCATTCTTTAGAGATGTCAATCCAGCACCTACAGCCTGCATCACCACAAAATTATCATAACAAAAATCCAACCCAAAATTAGTAAGATTGTTTCCTTCAACATCACACACACACACCACCACCACAGCAGCACCATTCAGCCAAACATAGTTGTTATAAAGGTATGTTATAATTGGGTAATCACTCATGTGGAAGACAGGGAGAGCTGTGAACAGAGGACCTTAGCTGCAATTACCTTATGTGCTATGACCATGATTTTCCAAAAGTGACTAGTGATTTTGCACACTCAACCTGAGACACCTTAAAGCAGTGGTTCCCAAACTGGGGTTCGTGAACCCCTGGGGGTTCACAAAATGTTACAGGGGGTTCTTGGGAAAAAATTCCCTAATGGCGGACAGAGCTGTCCCTAGGGACCCCGGAGAGCACGGGGCCAGCAGCCTGGAGCCCCTGGACTTCCAAGAGCTAAGCAGATCAAAGCATGCATAGCTATCACACTGAGGAGATTTAAACTTCAAGACTCCTTATAAGAAATGGAAAGGGAGGTGGATATCTTTTGCTGTTTTTAAAATTAAATAGGCAGGTAGGCTTGTTTTTAAAATTATGATGAACAAGTTTAAGCTTTGTTGTAACATGCGTTGTTTGCCTGGACTGCTCAAGACCTGAATGCTTATGTAGGAGGAACTCTTTGAGTTGGCTTCTTAAATACCTTCATGCTGTTTCAAATCGGATACTCCTTGATGAAACATAGGAGCCTGGTCTTATAACAGGCTTATTCAAAGTGATACAAGCTACGGAAGTGAGATCTTGGAAGAGTGTTGCCGTTTTCATAATGTCATAAAAATAGTGTAATTATAAATAATAAATAGTATGTAATAAGCATGTCATAGAAACAAATTTTATATTTCCAAGATCACTGCGTTTATCATTTATACTCAGGTAAAGGAGAAAATCCCTGGAAATATTCATTGGGGGGGGTCACGAGATTTGACATTTTAGTGAAAGGGGTTCACAAGTTGTTGAAGTTTGGGAACCACTGCCTTAAAGGGACCTGATTTTCACAGGGAGGCTGCTCAGCACCTTTTGAAAAATCAAGCAAGCCCCTTTAAGATGTGTCAGGATACCCATGACTGTTAGCCACTTTTGAAAATCTTGGCCCGTGATCAAGATTTGCTTGCGGAGCTAAGCAGAGGCCGAATGAGATGGAATTCACCCTTCAGCCTCTAGCTAGGCTTAAAATTTGAAAGCACGGAGTCGCAACTGAAAATTTTATTGAAGTGAAGCAACAGGAGGCAGTATGGTCTAGTAGACAAAGCAGTGGACTAGAAGCCAGAAAACCTGTTAATTTGCAAAATATATTTACTTTGAAATATTTTAATGGACTAAGGGAGTTAGGCTCCCACCTCCCATTCAAGGTGAATTAGAATGGTTTTAAAGTATAAGGAGATGGTAATTATTAAGGTTGGGATTTTCAAGAATGTTGGTACCTATCTCCCACTGTCAATGGGAGATGCATACCTAACACCCTTCGGACTCTCTAAAAATGCCAGTCTATATTTTTAAGAAGTCCTTAACGAACCTGATTTTAGTTGCACATAAAAACCTAAAAAAAATTAAAAATGGAGAGGTCAGAGCAAAGAACTCATGGTAAACTGAGCATATGAAGCATCAAGACTATAATTATAGAGGACTTCAGATTCATTTTTCTGAGCCAGAGGAGCCTGGAAAGAAATCATCATACTAAAAGGACTACAATGATAAATAGACTAAATGGCAGTTTCCTGACCTAGCCTGGCAGAAATCCATCCAAACATAATGTGTGTCTAGACAGAGACCTAATCAGCCACTGATGAATTGCAGGGCCACTGTTTTCAAGGAACCAAACTTGGTTACATTTGATGTGATCTTGAAATATCAATTGATGATTGCTATATACTTCAGATTATCCTTTGCCTCTAAAAATGGGTTATGACTAAGAAACTAGACTGGGCCTATATAACCCAGAGAAAACTTAATTGAGAAGAGATTATTTAAAAGCAGAGTTAATTATCACCCAATCTGGAAAACTATCTTCAAACAAGGAATGGATTTAAGACAAACTCATTATCTTCACTGGAGAGGATGCAAAGCTGAATGCAATTAAATGCCAGAGTAAAATGAAATTTACAAAAGTGTGTTTGACATTTCAGAAAGTAAGATTTTGAAGTGTAAGTGAGAGAACAAAAACAGCACATAATGAGTCAGAGGAGGGTAAGTTAATGAAGGTATTTAACTAACAGCAGCTAAGTCTATTATGCACTGAAAGATTAAAAATAAGAAAAATAAATGCATTACCTTCAACCTGGAACAGCGAGTTAAATCAATGGAATTTGTAACTATTCAGTAGAAATTATAATGTGGGAGGAGGGGGAGGGGGGAGAATGGGTTCACATGGGGCCCAATTATTGAAAGATCTCCTGAGCCAGGTTTCTGCACACTCAGCACCCCGCAGCGCTTATTGCTTATGTCTACACTGCAATAAAAAAAATGGTGGCACCGAGTCTCAGAGCCTGCGTCAATGGACTTGGGTTTGCAGGACTCGGACTGCAGAACTAAAAATGCAGTGTAGGCATTCGGACTTGGACTGGAGCCCAGTCTCTGAGACTCCCCCGTGTCATGGGGTTTCAGAACTTGGGCTCTAGCCCGAGCCTGAACATCCACACAGCAATGTTTAGCCCCAAAGCTCAAGCCATCTGCCCTGGACCAGCTGCCGCCGTGCCACGGGTCTTTAATTACAATGTAGATATACCCACTGTGACCAGATTTTTCAAACAGCTCAGCATCAAACATCCTACACCCTTCTGAGAATCTGACCCCAATTGTAGAGATCTTGCAGAGATCTTTTGAAAATCTGCCCATAAGTATATATATAAAACCTTTCATCAGCTCTGCGTAAAGTTACAAGGTTAAAAGGTGCCAGGGCCTTTCAAAACAGAAGAGTTGTCTTGAAAGGCTGGTTTGGAGAAAGAGAAAAGGTTCATCATGCTGAGTGTGTTGGAGGTCAGTCTCATTCCTAGTAGGGTCTTGGCTTCCATGGGACTGAACATCCAGACTACTGCGGAGTTCCTCCCACAAGAGGTTCAGCCAGCCTCAATAGCATCCTATGAAAGTCATAGCTGAGGGCGTTGCTCAATACCGAGCGAGATCAGACTCAGTAGATTAGACTGAACACTGGCTCTGTGTTTTACTTCCAAACAGGTTTGTGCAAAGCAATTCCTGCATCCATACATTAAATTTTACTAGCCTGGTTCTTAACGTTAGGCCAAATCAATTGCAAAATTTGTTTGCTTTGGAAACCAATAGTCTCATAACCATTTTGTTGCTGGATTCCCACTGTTAAGTTGAATTGGAAACTGCTTTGGCTCGTTTATAGTTAGATTTCTTTGGATGGGAACCCTTCCAACATAGTTTCATTCTGCCCAGCTCTGGTCTTGGGCTGATTTACTAAAGCCAACAGCCTAAAAAAACAGATGGCATCAGTGCAAACTGTATACACAGGTGCCACAGGAAGAAAAGTGCTGCTATGAAAAAGGCAGCAAAAAGGAAAAGGCACCATTAAAAAAAAAGAAGTGGGCCCATTCCTCTTCCCATTAAGTGTTTGAGCTTCTCTTCACTACAACTTAAAATTTATGGAGCAAGTCTCTACAGATTCCGACTGTATTTAAGGACTCTAATTGAAGGAATAGTACCATCTGTTCAAGTGTGCACGGAGGTGCACGTTGGAAGGAAAGGAATTACTGTCTTGTGGTTACAACACAGCACTGCGAGTCAGGAGATCTGGGTATTCCTTGCTCCAGAGCATACTTTCCACATCTCTAAAATGGGGATACCAATATATACATACCTCTCAGGAGGGCTTTGATGCTTAATTCATTTACATTTGTAAAGCACTCAAATAATTACATGGAAAATTCAAATTCAGAGATTCACAGATTAGAAAGACAGAAAGGATCATTGCGATCATCTAGTCTGACCTCCTGTATAACTGAGGCCATAGGACTGGACTGAATTAATTCCTATTTGAACTAGAGAATATCTTTCAGAAAAACATCCAAGACTGATTTTTAAATTGTGGTGTGCCTTCTCCATCACTGACAACCCTTGGTAAATTATTCCAATGCACAACTATCCTCACTGTTAAAAAGTTGAATCATATTTCATTTTTGAATTTGTCTAGCTTCAACTTCCAGCCATTGGGTCTTGACAGACTAGTCTTGTTTACTAGACTTGTCTACTAGACTGAAGAGCCCTCTGTTGAAGAGCACAGATTTCTGTTCCTCACATTAGTTCTTATAGACTGTGATCAAGTCAACCCTGAACCTTCTCTTTGATAAATTAAACCGAATGAGCTTCCTGAGTCTTGTTCATGTGAATTTTGAGAAAAGCTGGAATTACCAGTTCAAGTCTCTACTGTAGGGCCAGTGCATCCCTTGGTATCCTTCCACCTGGCGGTCTATCAGGAGGGAAATGATCTCGCTCCGGTGCATATGCGCACCCATGTTTGGAATTCATATAGGGACCATCACTCGAAGAAAAACAATCTGATCAGTAAAATAATCCCATAGCATCTGTTTTCAAACCAGCATCTTCATGCTTTTGCTCATACTGCCCCTCATGCTTTTGAGGAGCTCCAGATAAACATCTGCAAACTGAACTCATTATAAACCTTCAAAACCCTTTGAACTCTGTTACCAAGGTGCCTACAAAAAACCCCTTGATAACAGTTACACAGCTGGTGTGTGCTAAGATGACAGCCCATCATGCTGAACAATACTGTGTCAAGTGTTTCCTTGTACTCCTCCATCTGTCTGTATCCACCATTTGTCTCCAGTCTTATTCTTAGATTGTAAGCTCTTTTTGTTCAGTTTTATACAGCACCTAGCACAATGGGCTTCTATTCCATGACTAGGACTTCTATGAGCTACGGTAATACAAATAATAATAACCTAGAGTATCACTTCCTTCCCCACCCCACACTATCTCACCAGATGTGTGACATTTTTATACTACAAATCCTTGTCCGTTGTCTTATTAGGTTTTGCTAGGTGGAGGGGTTTCATCTTTATGCTGGGATTTTCAAAGAGGCTTTAAAGGAAGCAGACACCCAACTCCCTTTGAATTCAAATTCCTGTAAGGCTTCTTTGAAAATCCCAACCTCAGAGACCAAAATAATACTTTGGCCTTAAAAAAATTCCTTACATCCAAAGCCCTTAAAGTGCTTCACAAATCACTGATGAATAAATACTCACGTAAGGCACAGAAAAGTTAAAACAAGTTTCAGAAGCATCCAATTATTTTCAGAATAACTGAATCAGGATTTGGATGTCTAAAGTTGGCCACTCAAAATAAGGTGGAACTTTGGAATATTTGAGTTGCTTAAGAGACCACAGCAAGTTCACGAAGAAAACCCACAATTCCTGACTCAGTTTCCTGCCCTAACCACTTCACAACCCTCCCCCAGGTATATAGATGTTCATTTCTCATTCACCTTCTATGGTAGAAAAACCCATCTAAAAATGATCTGACAAGGCATCTATACAAGAATGAAGAACATCAAATAAAAGATGATGTGCCATTAGCACCACTGTACCAGAGCAAAAAGAAGAAGCTTCATTTAAAAAACTCAGAAAAGAAACCAATTACTCATCTAATTTTCATGAGCTCTTCAATTAAGCCCTGTTTTAAGATGGGAAATAATGCACTTTTGTTACAGTTATGCCAACGCGGTAATTACCACGTTTGTGAGTCATGTCAAATGAACAGAAGTATTATATCCAGCATAAATAAAATAAACAAACCCAGCCCGAGTAACCTGGTTGATCGGTCACTGACCACTTTGCTCTCAGATCCTGCAATAAACGACACACCATGTTTACGAGGAGCTGAAGGGTTTTACCTCAACACAATGAAATCAAAAGCCAAGGAAGGATATTCTGTCCTTATAACCATTCATATGCCCCATATGGGCCATACTGCTCTACCAGAGCCCTTAAAACACTCATGCACAAGTGCGGCATGGGCCGCAGCAGTGCCAGCTTTCCCATTAGCCCCAACAACGTCCACTTCGGCCTATAAGGACGGCCTCTAATGGGGAAAGGGAAGCTTAAACTCCATAACCCATTGAGTCTTTAGTCTCTCTGCTGAGACACCCAACAAGGAGCCAGTTAGTGCCAAAGAAGGTGAGTTACAGGTTGGTTTATTTTTGGTAATGTGAAGACTTCTCCACTAGCAATGCCACCAGACAGACCACTGGTTACTTTCTCACAGATCTCACAGATCACAGATCTCACAGCCTCAGACATCAATGGGTGTCAATCAGGTGGTCTACTTTTGAATTGGTGATCTAGAGCTTAAATTCTCCACACCACATTACCAATCCTCTGAACTATCCAGGCACCTTGGGTATTAATAAATAAAAGACTTTTTCATCTCAAGCTGCAACGGAGCCCCATTAGTGAGCAGATTCTTCCATATACTCCAGTAAGTTCTTTGCCAACAAGAATAAGGCATTAACTTGAATGCTTTCCATATAAGCTATTAATTATCTTCTACTGTTTAAACAGGCAGAGGTCAATGCACCATCTGTCACAGAACATGGCCCTTTGAGACAAGAGCACAAAAACAGACTCCTTTTCTTTTGTGTGCCATACTAAGGTCAAGATTAATTTCTTTTGCTCCCGTGTAATGTGGGTAAACAGTTTCATTACCTCCCTGCAATAATAATATACCTTTGAGAAGGTTCAGAATGAGAAAAAAAGTCACCTATCGCCACTTTAATCCACATTAAAATCATACACAAGAGCCCCTTCCTCCCCTTCAAATTTAGTGCATCTTTGGATAAAACATACCAGAAAAAAATGTACTTGTGTTCACAAGGAGCAGGAGAATGAAAGAGGGGGCAGCTGGCTCAAATAAACAAATTAAACCTGTCAAAATGGTTCATAGCCATTCCAAGATGCCAGTTTCTTTGTACATCTTACAACGGTCCACATGAAAGAGAAACAGTTTCCATAGGAAATAACGTCAAGACATGAACATCATAGCTAGTGATTGCCTAGTAACTGTTCCAGGAATTCATGTCACCTCTGTATTCTGTTTGGTTCATATAACCTACACTAAAGCTTCCCGAAACCAGTTCTCAGTCTCTCTCTCTCTCTGGTGATCACCTTAAGGTCTCTCTAATCCTCACAGCATTACAAAGGCCACATTTATATTCTCACAGGGAAAAACTGTTCGCAAACAGTATGAGCCCAAAATATCCGCCTTAAAATCCAATGCCAGTTTTCCCTAAGGAAGCCCATTGAAGTCGAAGGCAGTCTTTCCATTGACTTCAGTGCTCGCGTATATGAATTTGTTTCCTGGAACACTGAATGATACTGGATTAATAATCAGTTCACCATTCTATATTTGGATCTTGTATGCACACAAGATACTTAGATAGTTAAATGATCCTTGATATGAATACTACAAAGGTTACCCTTATTGGCGTACTCTGGTCCCAATTCAGCAAAATGCTTAAGCACTTTAAGTTTATATATGTGAGAAGTCATATTGACTCAGTGGGACTGCCCCCATGCTTAAAGTTAAGCATGTGTTTAAGTGCTTTGATGAATCAGACCCTCTATGTCCAATAGTAGAGGCAGTGGAGGTAACTGTGCACTGAATGAGGCCCAGTGGGGGGAAAACACTATGTGATTGTGTAATTAAAGAAAAAACAACAAGTCCTTGTGGCACCTTAGAGACTAACAAATTATTTCGGCATAAACTTCCATGGAATAAAACCCACTTCATCAGATGCCCACAAAAGCTCATGCCCAAATAATTTGTTAGTTTCTAAGGTGCCACAAGGACTCCTCGTTGTTTTTGCTGATACAGACTAACACGGCTACCACTCTGAAACCTGTAATTAAAGAGTGTATCATAATGCATACACACAAGGGGACTGAATTAAGTTTGCACAAGTACCCAAACATCTGGTATTTCCTAACTCTTCAGTACTTGACTTTGCAATCTTAATGTAAGGGAGGACGGGGCGGTTATGGAATTAAAACAAGTCAGGAACAGTACTGTCAACCCCAAATGTTCAGATACCATGAATCATGAGTTTATTTAAAAATAGATTTGGTGTTCTTTTTATTTGCCTTCTGCTCTTTTGAGCCTTTAGGGTCAATTAGGGTCACATTTTGAAGCTCTCTCCACAGCCACAAGGCCTAGAAGCAGGGGTGAGAGTAAGGTAGTATGGGCCGGTATGGTGTACTGGGAAAAGTAGCCATCAGTACCGGCCCGTACCGCTGACTTTAAAGCGCTGTCGAGGCCACTGCCCCTTTTGCGCCGGCCAGTGGCGGCCCTACTGGGTCCCTACCGGCAGGGCTGCCGATGGGGGGCGCAAAATGGGCAGCGATGATAAAGCACTGCTGTGGCAGCACTTTAATGTCATTGCCCCTTTTGTCCCTCCCCCCCCCGTCCACCGATGGGGGTGGGGCAGCAAAACAAGTAGCTGCCCTGGGGTTGCGATTTAAAGGGCCCGGGGCTCCATCCGCCACTGCCACCAGAGGCCCCGGGCGACACAGGCCAGGCAGCGCAGATGGGCTGGCTGGACGACACTGACCCCAGCCGTGCCCCTTCCGCCCGAGGTCCCGCCCCTTCCGGAGAAGTGGGGGGGGAAAGCTGGCCCTGTACCAGTAAGAGCTCCATTTTACTTTCACCCCTGCCTAGAAGCTTACTTTTTCTTTAAGAATGAAGACTGAAATCATCACATATCCTCCAGGACTCCAGGAACTGGGGCTTTAAGCAGAACAATTATCATGAGATTTATGACAAAATCCTGAGCGTTTTGTAACACTACAGTAACCTTTATTCAAAAGGAAAACTATTTTCCTAATGGAGTGCAAATAATTGTGAGAATAAGTAGCCAGAATAAGCAATTGGAAGGGACAATGAGGACAGTGATTTAAAGACATTTGTATGATGACTTCTGTAAGCAAGTAACAAAACTGCAAAGTCCTTAAAATTTGTTTTTGATAACTCCATTGAACTGACAGTAATTTCTTTCTATAACACAATCCTTTAATTTGACATATACGCACACTTTTCATGCTTGGTTGCAGAATACACACTGAGTAGTAAGAGGGTACTGTAAAGTTTTGCAAATAGAAAATCTCTACCAATTAACTGAAACATGTAGAGATAATGGACCCTAATCCATTCAGAGCCTGCAAGGGAATTCCTTCAAAGTTCAAAATGGTTTTGTTTTGTTGAGAATAAACAGAGGCCATTCCACTCGACAAAACACAGCTGCTTCTCTCTTGTCCTGGTGTGGTCAGCCAGCCTTGTTCAGGGGATGTATCTGTGCTCGGCTCTTGAAGAACAGGGCATGACAAATTGGGGGTTCAGTCTTCTGAAATGCAGATGATTTTATGAAATTGTATCATAAAATTATTGTGCCTGTAATGGATCCACCCAGAGTTGTGTGTCATTTCCCTGCCAGACCAGTGTGATCAGCACTCCACGATGGTTTATTCAAAAAATACCATCTTGGGATGATGTGCTTGCTGTAGCTGGGAGAAGACACTTCCTCCTCTTATCTGAAGGGAAGCTTGGAATATAATGGAAAGTTATTAGGGCAGAACAAAAGAAGCAGGTGACCCAACAGGAATTTTTAAATGGACTCATGGGGGGGGGGGAGGGGAAGGGTGAGGAGATGGGGAGCCATTTTACAGAAGATTAAGATGAGGGAGGCTGCTGAAGGGGCAAGGTAGGTAAGGATGGAGGACCCTGCCTAGGGTGACCAGTCAGAAAATGTGAAACATCGGGACAGGAGGTGGGGGGGGGGGGTAAATAGGAGCCTATATAAGAAAAAGACCCAAAAATCAGGACCGTCCCTATAAAATCGGGACATCTGGTTACCCTAACCCTGCCTGACTCTCAGAATGCAGATGATCTCCAAGGGAAGGATGAGCTAGCGAGGGACACTGCACCTTTTATTGTTTTGCATGATCTGTACTCTGCTGCGCTTTACATGGCTAACTGTAAAAGAACAGAACATTGTTAGATGGGCAACGTGTGCGTGGACTGCTTCACAATCACTACATGCCCCTGAAAGGCAAACGGTCCATCAGAACCTTCACGCCATTCGGATGGAGTCCTGGGAGACCAGTGTGGAAGTACTCAGAAGGGGGTCACGAGAGGCTAGGCAGCTGGACAGTGGGTTCCGACATTCAAGGAGGATGCCAGATAGAAGGTCCATGCCCGGAGACTATACCTTGGGATCCTGAGATTGGGGCAGTGGTTGGAGTCCATTTAGGCTCCAGAAGCTTAAACACACCCCAGGGGATCTGTAACACAAAGGCTTGGATTCCCCTCACAGCCATCCTAGTGGGTGGGCAGATAGGGATGCTTGCTAGGATCTGTGACACAGGGCAGTGTCTAGACATATACCCCTGAGCCCCTGTTGCTAGCTAGCACAGATTAGAACAGCACCCAGGCTGCTCTAACCTGTGTGGAGGATGGGGACAAGCAGAATATCGGGGACCCTTAACCAAAGCAGAAACTCGGCACAGCAGAGAATCTAGTTCATAACTAGAGCTGGATGGAAGTATGCAGACGAAGGCTTTTTTCACTGAAAATTACAGATTCAGGTCATCTGAAACATTTCACAAACTTGGGTTGAATTTGCCAAATTCTTTTGATCAAAATAACCGCCCCCGCCAAAAAAAAGTATCTGTTTCATTTCGACTTTTCAATGAAATGTTTCAATTTTGGTTCAAAACAACTGTTCATTTTGAAATGTATTCCCATTTTTAAAAGTTTAACTCCCCCCCCCCCCCAATTTTTGTTTTGGGTCAAACAAAATGTTTAGTTTTATTTTATTTTGTTTTACTTTTTCAGTTTGCTGGAAAAAAAATTTAAAAAGTGTTTTAAATTGTTTCAGTTGAACATGAAATTTTTGTTTTCCTGGTTCAACCACCAAACCATTATAAAAAAACCCAGTTATTCGCATAGCTCTAACCTTTTCTGTGCACGTTACCCAAAGTACTGTATTTGGTATATTTACTTGCTGGAAAATATAAGATCAAGCCACAGCATTTGGCTGACCCTCGCCTTTCCGAACGGTTGGATCAGTCTGAATAAATACTCCCTGAACTCAATCCAAAGTGTGTTCTGCTCACAACAGCCTACATCTTGCCAACCTAATGGGAAGGGTGTCAGCAGGTCCCTGCTGCAGCTATAAACATTAACGCCTGAATTATATCTTCCCCCGATATAACGCGACCTGATATAACACGAATTCGGATAGAATGCGGTAAAGCAGCGCTCTGGGGGGCGGGGCTGCGCGCTCGGGCGGATCAAAGCAAGTTCAATATAACACGGTTTCACCTATAACGCGGTAAGGTTTTTTTGCTCCCAAGGACAGCGTTATATTGGGGTAGAGGTGTATTTGCAAAATATATAGGGAGGAGGAACAGATGGGGGTGGGGAGAACAGATATTTTGAGGTTGCAGGGGGAAGGCTACTCTGGGGAGAAGTTCGCTGGATTGTGGAGCATCCGTGAAGCAGCAACAGGTGGACAAGAGGAACAAAATGGCAGAGACAATATTAGGAAACCAAGGCCTCAATCCAGCAAAGCACTTACACCATGTGTAAATTTAAGCACGAAGGTACTGCTAATGGGGAGCATTCTCCGGCTTAAAGTTATGCCTGTGCTTACGTGCTTTGCTGGATCTATGCCCAAAATCAAGACCTGGATGGACAAAGTTAGCCCCTGCCTGTATCTACGGATGAAACTGCAACTATTGCTGGCTGGCACTGCCTACCAACCAGCAGGGGGATGAAAGGCATGCCTCAAAAGTAAATAGCAGAAGAGCCAGCCAGGTAGGGGTTGTTTGGTCTAAAAGAGTTGAAGTGCAATGGGAATATCATAACCCTTTGATTTTTGCAGTTTGATGTGGGTGAAACTTGTTCTGGCTCATGGCTCTGTGTCATATACAGTTAGCTAGCAACACTGAGTTACGCTGGGGTGAATTGTGCAGGACAGTCATTCCCCCTTAACCAGGGGATTTTTGCACTGGATGGTGGAGTTCAGAGACTCCAGGGTTTCTCTCACTCTTGGAAAAACAAAAAAGGGTTTCCAAAACCCCAAGGAGCTCCATCCCCTGCAGAGCCTGAATCCCAGCATGACTGCTAATCTCTAAATGCAATGGCAAGTATTTATTATCTCCCCATGAAGCTCTGCTTCTTTTTATCCAGCTCCAGATGTTTCTAGAGTCCTTGCTACTTTAATTTGCGCATGAGAGGGAGAGGGAAGTAATGCCATGTTAAGCTCTCCCGTTACGCTTTCCAGCTTGCGAGTACACATTTAATTTAGAGTTTCTCTCTAATGACTGCCTTATTTAAATAGCTGGACAAGAAAATGCTTGCTCTTTGGGGGAGCTTCCATAGAAGGTGCTATTAAAAACCGAGCCAGATCCGCAGCTAGAATAAATCAGCATAGCTCTGTTGGAGACACTGAGCTATACAAACCCACACATACTGAGTATTAGCAGAGCCTTGCTGATATGCATTGATTACTGGGAGACCTATTGCTCATTAGCAAGTAAGGACCCAGTATCCTGCTCCTATTGAAGCCAATGGGAGTTCGTCATTTGACTCCACGGATCCTACGTGAACCATTTTAAAAGAAAAGTGAAGATTGAGTGAAATGCGATATGACGACACTCACTTTGACAAGTATAGTTACATTTCAATAATATAATAACTCACCATGTCCTCAGTGAAGCGTTTGGAAAAATAATTAAGTCTGAGAATTGGAGAGCAAGCCAGGTTTATGCCCGATCAACCATGGAGCAGATTTTTGCCATTAGACAAATTACTGAAAAAGCTCAAGAGATGTATATAGCCTTTATTGATTTAAAAGCTGCCTTTGACTCCGTTGATAGTTGCTCCCTTTGGCTCAGCTTGCAAGCAGCTGGTGTGCCTGGCGAGCTCCTCTACCGTCTCTCAGAAATGCTTCACTAAAGTGAAGACTGTGTCCACTTAGGTACTAGGATGTCCAACCAGCTTGAGTACAGCAGTGGCATCTAGGGTGTGTGGCTTCTCCTGATCTATTCTGCTCTTTTACTGAGCGAATTATAGAAGCTGTCACTAGCCACATGCCCGGGACGGTGCTTCATGATTTCAGCATAACTGGCCTGCAATATGCAGATGACAAGACTGTACTCACGTCCTCACAAACTAAGGTCATCAATGCCCTGAATATGTTTGTGGAAAAAGCAGTAAGCTTGCTTTTCAAGTCAACTGGAAGAAGCCCAAAGTGATACAAGTGGGTTATGAATCTCTGCCCCCACCCATCATAATCAACTCATTTCAGTACCTTGGCTCTGTTGTCACCAAGGAGGGAGGTTGCCTTACTGACGTGAAACATCAAATCAACCAGGCTACTGTTATGCACGTGTATTATGCACGCTCTTTGGAAATATTTGTGGTGTCAATGCCACATAACTCTGACGACGATGGGTGTCTATCAAGCAGCAGTGGTTTCTGTCCTTTTGTATGGCTCTGAAACCTGGGCCAACCCAGAGATGCAAATATGCCAGTTGGACTCTGACATGAAATAGCAACAACTTATTGAAGGTATATGGTGGTTACTTCATGCTATGAATGAGGTGATTAGGCATCGGACCAACCAGCTTCCAATGTTTTCTGAGGGACTCACCCCCCTCTCATATGGCTTGGCCACGTGTTCTATATACCAGAGTCCATACCAGCTTTGATTCAACAAAAGCTGGTTGGAGAAGACCTCACGGACTGCCGCGCACACACTGTAGGGATGTCGTGGCTTTTGACAACCTCAGCTGCCTCAGCCTTCATTTAGAGCAGGACTCAATATTGACAGGAGACCAAGCTTTCTGGATGTGGATGATCTAACATTTGCACTCTACATTCCATGAGCCAGAGAATTAAATGAATGAAGTGAATAGGAGAGCTCACTACAGGACTCCAACGTTAAATTTTGGCTAAGAATGTTAGCACCAAGAATGGGGAGGGATTATTTAGCAAGATGCACAGAAGCATAACTAGAAAGAACATGATGAATTTAAGAGGAACAAATAGGCTCCATATTAGAGAAGACCTGTGCACTGAAAGCCCCAATATGTAGGACATTTTCTCCAGTCTAGTTTTAAAAAGGCAGCAAATGTTTTGTAGGGCTGTAGTCCTGCATTGGCTGGGAGATGAACTGGATGCTCTACCAGGTCTCTTCCAACTCTGACTTTTGGGATTCTCCTATGAAGTGAGGAAACGGTCATTTCCAAATGCAAATTACAACGAGTGCAAATCAATAAAGAGAAGGTCAGTTTATACTGTACAAGAGCTGGGATTCCACATGTCTCCAACATTAGCCGATCCCAAGCCACAGCCAGGAAAATTTTCCGACCAGGGTAGAGCACTGAAAAGGTAAATGCATTAGGTGAGAAGGATTAAAGGCATTATACTTTCTTCTGAAGTACTGCGTGTTGGCTACCATCAGTGCAACAGTACTGGACCTGCTGTCCGGGGCTTATAAATATTTAGGGTAGTGGGGCAATAAGCTTGTCAGTTTTCCTGGCTGTAAACTGATTCCTAGTTTGGCCAAGCTGGTTGCTCCAGAATGCAGTTCAGGATTTGCAACAATAAAGTCTGGCTTGTGTCTAATTCTTAAATCTCTCTGCTCCAGATATATTCTATTAGACAGTCGTGTTCACTTGGCATCTCAAGGCAAAAGCTGAATAGATGAACCGTGCTCTGCAGACAGCTTAAACTAGCTCCTCTTCATGATAACTAAACTATTCAAGACAAGTTGAGAGTCACATGAAATATCTATCATGATTTGAGTCATTCCCTGCCATTTTAGTTCAACTTCACCTTCGGATTGATCAAACGTAAAAAGAATCTGATAGACAAGTCTGACAGCAGTTAAGTTTCTTGCAGAGTTTGATAAGAAATCATTTTAATGGTGATGGCATTGCATAATTGTGTGATAATTCCATGGCCCAAAAATTGAGATAATGGAAGCGACATTACACTATATAAAACATTAAAAAGGGGGGGGGAATCATTTGTGCATCACTGTGTCATCCATCTCCGTAACTTGTGGGTGGAATGAGAAGTTATCCACAGCTCAGGCTAAGGCAGAACTAGCAGAAGAGATTAAATGATATGTGTTCCTATAGATATCTGAATATAAAATTGAAGTTCATTTACCCTCTCTTGCCTCAGTTTTCCCACTTGCAAAATGGGGATAATGATGCTGACCTCCTTTATACAGCACACAGATACACTGATGAAAGCGCTAGATACAAGCTAGGTATTATTAATTTATTATTATTATTATTATTATTAAACCAAAGCCCTGATCCTGCATGTACTTACTAATATTGCCAACCCCAAGCCTTTAAAAATTATGCATCAGGCCTCCATTCTGCCCACTTATTCAAGTTGGGTACCAGCAGGACAACCAGCATCTTAGCCAACACACTGGGGACTTCACGAAGGACATTCAGAACTAAAGAGAAGTCTCTGCAGCTTGTGACCAGCTTGTGTAATTGGTGTTAGAGGTGCAGTTGTTGCTAAATACAAATCTGAAGCTATTTTCACCTGGTCAAAACATAAGCAAGATGAATGAGTGAAGAATAGAGGACAAATTTTGCTGAAGTTTTGGCACTGTTTTTACCAATGGAAAAATACTTGTGTGCTGTTCCCACAACCCACTACTGAATATGGTTCATTGTTTTCACCCCCATTCTTTAAATTGCTGGATTTCAGGTCTTGCAAAGACCTGGAAGGCCAAAAGTATAGCCATTATTATAGATAAACTCCATTGCTGTGACAGCCCTGGGGAGGGTTAAAAAAGGACTTAGCTTGTCAGCTCTTTTGGGGCAGGGACTGTGTTTTTGTTCTGTGTTTGTACAGCACCTAGCGCAATCAGGTTCTAGTCCATGACTGCAGCTCCTAAGCGTTATCTCACTTCAAAACAGCATCTGAAACCTTCAGAAAATAGTGTGGGTTCACAAAATCGTATTTTATTTTCAGCACTAATTATAGACTTTGAACCATGAAGTTCTGCTCACAAGAGATTCAGGGTTTCAAAAGACCATGGTTTACTTGTGCTGAGTTTTTTCCCCTCCCCATTCTGCCACTTTTCTATAAAAGCACATTTGGACTCACTGCTGCCTATTGCACAGATCACTATGTATTTGTTCTTCTGAAGTTAGTGTTGACAGTTTCACCATGTAAGCTAAACAATGATCTGCCCAGAGAGGCCATTGCTTATACACCCATGTAAAGCACATGGAAAATTATTTTCTTTCCAGCTGAGAAGTCTAGGTGGGAGTCAACAGGCAAACAAATACTTATCTTGGTGGCACGATTTACGAGGTTTCACATTCTGAACCTCCGTGCTCACTGCAAGGGGCAAATATTTACTGCTTTGTCTCGCCTCAAAAGATAAGTATGGTAGCTACACTGTTGTCTAACTTAAGGAAATGTCTTTCTCCAAAGCTTCTCACAAAGCGAGTTGCATTTACGTCTAGGTAGTAAATGAACAGTAAAGTCATGGGTACACAGTGTATTTTGTGTTCAAAACAACCACAAGAATACCCCTGCTATTTCTATCGTCATACTTTTTAGGACAGGCATAGTGAACAGCCTGTAGTTATGGTATCACATGTATGTCCCTCATTACAGTACAGGGAGTATCCATATCTTCTAGTGGCAATACCTATGTTGATTTTAATAATGAGAGCTGGGTATCCAAATTCCTTAGGCAGCTTTGAAACCCCCCCACCCCCGCAAAAAAAAGGAAATAATTTGCTCCAAGCAAAAGATGTGACATCGTAGCGCCTATGGCTTTTCAAAAATATTAATGACATCAGTGTCACCATTATTAAACTAACAAATATATCACAATATGGGTAGTAGATGCTTTGATTTACATTTTTTTTAAAAAAGTTTCATTTTACTACAGCATTTACAGAAAAATATGCATGCAAATTTCAGAAACATAAAAGTAATAATGCTATAATAAATTAATAATAATAATAATACCTCATATAGCACTTTTCATCCATACATCTCAAAGCACCTTACAACGGAGGTCATCATCATTATGTCCATTTTACAGACTGGCATACTGAGGCACAAAGAGGCTGAAGGTCTCCTAGCAGGCCACCGACAGAGCCAGGAATCGGACCCAGTGCAATGCTCTTTGTACTATGACACACTGTTTAACACATGCCACAAACCAATTTTAATTCTAGATTGTTACATTCATGGTACTCTCATCTTTATGTATAGTAAACACTGTAAGCACATTTTCAATATGGTCTTCTCAGGGGCAGATGGTTCCATATAAAGATAAGAAAGAGGACAGCTTTTCTACGGGAAAATAGCCTTATTTTCTTTAAGCTTGGTAATTATTGGCCTAATTTAATAAACATTCTACATGTCAGAAGAAAGGGGGACGGGGGGAATGGCAAAGTAGATAGCCAGAGTAAGAGTCTTTACAGTTTTCACGTGAGATCATGAAGCTACCTATGAAATTCTTGTTGGTGACAGTTATTTTTGTTTATTAGTGTGATGGCAGGCCCCAACGGAACAGGGCCCCATTGTGCTAGGCATTGTACAAACCTGTAGCAAGAGACCGTCTCTGTTTAGAGTGTAAGCTTTTCAGAACAGATGAGACAGACAAAGGGTGGGAGGGGAAACAGAGAAGCTTGCTCAAGGTCACATAGCAGGTCAATGGCAAAATCAGGAAAAGAAACAGGTCACTGACTCCTAGGCCAGGGCCCTATCCACTAACTAGCACTGCTTTTCATCACACAGTAGATGCTTTTCATCACTCAGTAGATTTCTATGACAAGACATACACTTTGACGTCTTGGAGGATATCTGTCCTAATCAATTGGACTGAAATTTAGACACATCCTTAAATCTGTGACGTCTCATTAGTAAATCTGGAGGAGGGCAGATATTCTTTGTCAAAATCGTTCAGTTTGCTGTAAAGTTAAAAATGAGAATACTGTGCATTTATCTATAGTAAACAAATCAAATTACAAATCATGTATGTATGTACAGACATTACAATTGCATTGGAAATAAGAGTATCTGGACACAATGCCGTTAGGGGTCAAAGATTTTATTTTCCTGTATCTCATCAAGAGTATGTCTACTCTGAGCCATAGTGCAGACTGAGTGTATTGCAGACCACACCAAAGAGCTGCTCTCTTATCTGCCTCACGTGGATGCCTCAGGCGTGAATTAACAGGTACATATTTTGTGTTAACAGTCCTCCTTCAAACGTTTTAGTTCATGCCGGCAATTCACACACCCAGTAGTCTGCACTGCAGCACAGTGTAGACAAGCCCCAAAACTAAAACATAAAGGCCCTGACCCTACAAACACTTACAGAGTAGCTTAAGCATGTGCTTTTAAGTGCTTGCAGGGTCAGGACCAAAGGTAGTGGGGAGTGGAGGAACAGAAAAAAATAAAATCTAATCAGCCAAATTAATTCTTGGCATTAAGCAGGTGCAATTCCATTGATACCATGGGTATCTGCTTAGCACCCGTCATGAATTTGGGCCTGAGAATATATTTAATACAGTGCTTTGATTCTGCCACAGGAAAAGCAGCTCCCCATCAAGATAATTTATGCAGCTGTACAAGTTTTTAATTCTGCTTGATTGCTGTTTGTGTTATTCTCTGTTTAACTGTATTAAGTTGGCATTACTAGATTCCCAGATTTTCCCCTGAAGAAGTATTTCTAGCATTGATGGGGATGTCTGTATTGGTCACGTGCTCTCAGGTGTACTTACTGAGAATCAGTGATTGAATTAATTTATATACTTGCTATTCATAAGAGTGCTAATAGGCTTGTCTCTCTCAGTGGAATTGTGGCAATGCTGTTTCATAAAGTTGTAGTGAGTACCCAGTGTGCCTTTAATTCTGCCCAGAGCATACTGCAGCTTTCCATACATCTTCATTTGTTGAAAGAGCTCTTAATTGTGTGCTTTACTAGTCAATCTATTAAACCATTAAAAAAAAAAAAACCAACAATGCACACAGACTTCAAAATTGCTGCAAAGGCAACTAGCAGAATCATTGGTCCTGGAAGCTGGTTTAACTACAACAAAGTGCAACACAGCCACTTCCTTCTCAGCTGAATGTGTCGTTCATAACCATGGGTCAGATTCTGGTGGTTTGGCCAATCAACAGGAGTTTTCTGCTCTTAATGCCTGGAGGATTTGGTCCTTGTATTTTTAAAGACCCAGTGCAAATATGAGTGTTCGTGAATGACGACAACCCTTGATTTAGCCAAAAAACAGGTGCAACAGAGGCAGCAGCACCTCATGCTGCCCCCCAGCATCCCACTGTTTGAAGTTCTCTGATCCTGTGTTGAAGGGCACAACCATAAAGGGAATGAAACACCCTCGCTACCAACAAGAGGCGTCAGATGGGACTGAATCAGAGACCTTTAGAACCCAACCACAAGCCTCCATCACTTGAGCTAAAAAGAGCTAATATATACTAGGCCCTCATCTTTTATGGGAACAATCCATTAGAGGGGGACATGGCACATCTGAGCTGGGATTTTCAGAAGCGCCTGGAGGACTTGTGCACCCAGGCCCCAGTAAAAGTCACCTAACTCCCTTGGGCTCCTCTGAAAATCCTAATTTAGAGAATAATCTTGCATCCATCAATGTCAGTGGAAAGACGGACATTGATTTCAATGGGTATGGATCAGAAGAACATAAGAATGGCAATACTGGGTCAACCCAATGATCTATCTAGCCCAGTTTCCGGTCTTCTGACAGAGGCCAATGCTGAATGCTTCCGAGGGAATGAACAGAACAGGCAATCATTCAGTGATCCACGATCAGGCCATTAGCCAGTGGGTTTCAACCATAAGGGTAGTTTGTACACATTGTCAGCTAAGAGGATACGATTAGACAAGGTGCCAATCATGGTTGTAGTTTGTGTCATACAGATATTGGCCTGAGACCAGCTATTCGTTTTTCCACAAACCACTGTATGGCTCTCAAATGGTAAAGGCAATTCCGGCCCTGGTGCGTAAAGAGAAAATCTGGAGGCGAGCTATGAACTATCCAGCCACTTCAGGGCATGTCTTTAATGAAGACACATGGGCTTTAAAAATGCAACTTTATTTTGGCAAACACTGATGAGTTTCCCAAATATTATCTGAAAAGGTAATAAATCAAGGCAGCTGTTCAAAAGGGATTAAGAATTAACAATGGAGCTGAGTCCACAGTTTAGTAGCACCTTCCTCCACAAGCAGTTCCACTGATGACAATGGGTCTATTTCACTCTGAGTAAAGGTATCAGAATCCAGCCCTCTATTTTTACAGCTGAAATGATTCAGTTAAAAAAATTTACCAGCTTTTTTTGGTAAAGCTTTGAACGTAAATGGTTGTATTAACATTTGAATGTTCTTTTTTTTACTGCAGCTATTTCAGAAAGTATGATATAGTTCCCCATAAAATATTTCTTGCATGCTCTGTGCCTTCATTATTCGTGTTTTGCAGTTGCTAATCACGGAGTGGAGTTCTAAAATTCCCTAACAGAAACACTGCATAATTCGCTGCAGTAAACACATGATAGGATCTATACGCATTTGGCAGGTAATTTCACAGCAGGAAAAATCAATAGGCAGCTAATCAATAGAACTGAATCTCGCAGTATAATGTGGCGGAGTTCAAGAGGAGAAGATGCATTGAGATGCGTGGCCTAGTTTAATCAGATGAATTTAGCAGGAGGCCAATCAAGGAAAACTCCTAACTGGCAGCATGCATTACAGCTGTTGCTCTAGTTTCTTTTATGTTATTGATATAACAAAATACGAAATCTCATTCTGGCGTGAGCTGCCTTTGTGGACGCAACATAAGGTCTGATTTTCAGAGGTGCTTATTGCCCACAGCTCCTGCTGCCTTCAGCTGGAGTTACAGTTGCTCAGCACCTCTGAAAATAGGCCCATAGTATGCAAAGTCATACACTCCAGCACAGTGAACATTGACTTGAAGCAGGCTACCATGTGGTGAAAAGCCACCAGAAGGTATAAGGAGGCCCACTCTCAAACTATGGTCCAACTAGACCAGTAGTCCTCTAAGCCCTGCCTAGTATTCTCCAGAAGACAATAAGATGAGCACCAAGCAATGCGAGAAAAGAGGGCTAAGAAGGAGAGATGACCATGGTGGTTCTGTCTTACACAGTAGTCCACAGAACAAAAAAAAAAAAAAAAAAAAAAAAAGATGGGACACCATTGAAATAAGGAAGGGAAGGTCTCAGTTAAGACGCTGGACTGGGATTCAGGGTTCAACTCCTGGCTTTGTACCACAGCCTTCTTGCATGGCCTTGAGTAGGGCACTTATGCTCTCTGGGTCTTTGTTCCCAATCTGTAAAATGGAGAGAATAATAATCCTCCCTTTATCGGTCTTGCCTGCTTAGATTGAAAGCTCTTAGGGGCAGGGACTGTCCCTTGCTGTATTTTTGTGCCTAAAACAATGGTGCCATGATCTTAGTGGGAACTATCGAAACAATAAGACAAAATATCTAATATCATAATATTGAAGTAAATATATTAAAAATTGGCAGCCAGTGAAGAAAGTCCAGGAATAGTGGCAAATAGTCCAGAGTGACATGCTTTTATGTGGTCATTAAAAAAAAAGTTCTTACTTGTGGTGCAACATCGGCTCAAATTTCTCTCAAATAGTCTAAGAGCAGAGAGATGAGGCACATTTACAATGCAGTAAGCATCTCTTATGAATCCCCATTGAATCCCTGACTCCAATCGAAATAAATTACCAAGCAACATGACGGAACACTTTATGCCACTGTCAAGGGCAGATGTAAGACACAAACTTCTTCCCTCTCTAATTATCCACTTAATAATCTTTAACAACATGCCATTTGGATTGGTTGGTCAATGTGCTACTTAACCACTAGCAAAGGAAACATCCAGAAGATAAAAAGAGAAGAGAAGAGAGTCACTAAACAAAGATAATTAATAAATTAATTCCCTCCACAAGCAATTGCTGAAAATACATATAGTTATAGAGAAATATTCCTTTCTTTTCCTACAGTCTAACACACACTGGTCCTGTCAAGGCTGTATCCCCACTTTGAACTTTAGGGTACAAATGTAGGGGCCTGCATGAAAACTTCTAAGCTTAACTACCAGCTTAGCTCTGGTTCCGCTGCCACCATTCCCAATGGACTCCCTCCCTGGGAAGCCTTGAGAAACCTTTCACCAATTCCCTGGTGAATACAGATCCAAACCCCTTGGATCTTAAAACAAGGAGAAATTAACCATTCCCCCTCCTTCCTCTCACCAACTCCTGGTGAATACAGATCCAACCCCCTTGGATCTAAAACAAGGAAAAATCAATCAGGTTCTTAAAAAGAAGGCTTTTAATTAAAGAAAAAAGGTAAAAATCATCTCTGTAAAATCAGTATGGAAATTAACCTTACAGGGTAATCAAACTTAAAGAGCTCAGAGGACTCCCCTCTAGTCTTAGGTTCAAAGTACAGCAAACTAAGATAAACACTCTAGTAAAAGGTACATTTACAAGTTGAGAAAACAAAGGAAAACTAACACGCCTTGCCTGGCTATTTACTTACAAGTTTGAAATAGGAGAGACCTGTTTAGAAAGATGTGGAGAACCTGGATTGATGTCTGGTCCCTCTCAGTCCCGAGAGCGAACGCACAACCAAAACAAAGAACACAAACAAAAGCCTTCCCCCCCCACCCCCCCAAGATTTGAAAGTATCTTGTCCCCTTATTGGTCCTCTAGGTCAGATGTCAGCCAGGTTACCTGAGCTTCTTAACCCTTTACAGGGAAAAGGATTTTGGAGTCTCTGGCCAGGAGGGATTTTATAGTACTGTACACAGGACAGCTGTTACCCTTCCCTTTATAGTTATGACAGGTCCATACTGATCTTTCAGGACAGTTATTTGGAGTAAGAAATGGGGAAAGTCTTTGTGACGGGTTCGGTCACAGAGATCCCTTGGGACTGTCACCTGATGTGCTGAAATTACCTCTGAGCCCATTTTCCCTGTCAGCTTGGGACTCCAGAAACCTGTCTTGTTGAGGCAGCCATGCTAGCCTGCTGCAACACAGACCCAGGGTCTGAACCACACCCCCAAAGCTACAGGCTTTAAGTGAAAACAGCTTAGGAGGTTACCTGCCTCCACCACCCAGACACCCAGTTCCCAATGGGATCCAAACCCCAGATAAATCTGTTTTACTCTGTATAAAGCTTATACAGCATAAATTGTCTGCCCTCTATAACACTGATAGAGAGATATGCACAGCTGTTTGCTCCCTCAGGTATTAATCATTTACTCTGGGTTTATTAATGAACAAAAGTGATTTTATTAAGTATAAAAAGTAGGATTTAAGTTGTTTCAAGTAATAACAGACGGAACAAAGTAAGTCACCAAGCAAAATAAAACAAAACATGCAAGTCTAAGCCTAATACATTAAGAAATTAATTACAGGTAATATCTCACCCTCAGAGATGTTCCAATAAGCTTCTTTCACAGACTAGACTCCTCCCTAGTCTGGACCCAATACTTTCCCCGGTACAGTCCTTGTTAGTTCCAGCCGACATCTTAGGTGGCTAGCGGGGGCTCTCTCATGACTGGGACCCCCCTTTGTCCTCCTCCACCCTCTTTTATAGCTTTGGCACAAGGTGGGAATCCTTTGTCTCTCTGGATCTCCACCCCTCCTTCTAAATGCAAAAGCACCAGGTTTAAGATGGGATTCCAGTATCAGGTAACATGTTCATACGTCCTGTGAGACCCCAGCCTCCATTCTTCCAGGGCATGCCCACACTTACCCAGGAAGGTTTGCAAGTAAACAGAGCCATTTACAGGTCATTGGTTCTGAAGCACCCTTAATGGCTTCCTCTTAATATGTTTACATCAGTAATACAAGTTTATCTCTTATTCTCCTAATTCCAGACACAGAAATAATACATGCCAACAAATAGGATGAACACACTCAGTAGATCATAAGCTTTGTAATACCACCTTACAAGAGACCTTTTGCATAAAACTTATTCCAGTTACATCATATTCACATTCATAAGCATGTTTCTATAAAGCATATGGAGTTCAACGTCACAGTCTTTTTAAAACAAACAGCCTATAAACACAAACATTCATGGCTCAGAATACATTAAATAACTTGTCTTTGTTGGGGGGGAACCAGAAAAAAACCCAAATAAATACCATTTAACTAACAATAAAAATGCTTTAAACCATTTGATACTATTCAACTAATCATTTGAAAACCCCATACTTCACTGGACAAATTTACCAAGTTACTTAAAGGCAAGATTGACACCATTGCTTACACTGAATCATATCTTATGGTGGGATTTTGACTAACAAAGACAACTCCTGTTTAAAGTCAGTGGGAGTTCGGGGGTAACATTTTCAAAAACCTGTGTGATTTGGGAGCCTAAGTCTCACTGAAATTCAAGGCTCCTAAGTCACTTAGGCGCTTTTGAAAATTTTAGCATGGAGACCTAACACCTTTATGTCCCTTTGAAAAACCACATCCTTACTACCAAATGGTTCCACTGACTTGAGCAGAACTACTTATAGAGTACAGTGCTACTTACCTGGCCTGGGGGACAATGACCTTAACGCCCTTAATGTGTGTCATGGCCATAACAGATATACAGCCATAGGTCTTGGTCATGCAAGCTATTGTGTGTGGATGGAGCCTTGTACCCTAGCAGAGCCCCAGGTGTGCATATACAGTCTTCCCACAGGGTGCATCTTGCAGAAATAGGGCCTGACATTTTAATACAGGGAAATAGTTAACAGATATATATCAATGTTAATTGTAATACCAGTTATGCTTTGTAACACTGTAAATGCCGTTTGTATCAGGTGCCTCAACAAAATCAGACAGCTGACAGCTTAAGTGTTGCGGTTTCTTTGTTAACCTAAATATACACATATAGCAAGTTAAATTTTACCTTGATTTTCTTCCAGCTTCCCAATTGTTTCGATCTGCTCTACCAAGTCATTGGAGTTCCACTGGCTCATTCCTATGAGAATGGCACTTTTCCCTTCCACCACCTCCTCTGCAGCAAGAAAACAGAGAAGAGGGTAAATGGCAGTGAATAAAGACAGGATTACCTTGTTACCAACTATCAGAGAAACGTGCAGTTCATTACGATCCCTAAAGGGAATACAAAGCACATGGCATACACAGGATTCTCTGAGAAGGCTTCCTGCTTCCACATCCACAGCAGGGTGTGTTTGCATGCCAAATTCATTGCATATTGGAAAACAGAGGGAAAGGGAATTTAGCAAATCTTTGCTGTTTATTTCTGCAGAATTATTAGTTGACTGAAATAAATATTCATAAGAGGTGGAAAATCACTTGGCATTTTATTTGTGCAAAGCCCTTTATAAATATTGATTGACTGATTTACACTGATTATCTAATTAACAGATCTGGTTGGAAATATTTTCCAGCCCCCATCAAGCAGTGCACTAGGAACTAGGGCTGTCAAGCGATAAAAAAATTAATCGGAATTAATCACACTGTTAAACAAATAATAAATAAAACCATGTATTTAAATATTTTTGGATGTTTTCTACACTTTCAAATATATTGATTTCAATTACACCACAGAACACAAAGTGTACAGTGCTCATTTTATATTTATTTTTGATTACAAGTAGTTGCACTGTAAAAAAACAAAAGAAATAGTATTTTTCAATTCACCCAATACAAGTACTGTAATGCAATCTCTTTATAATGAAAGTTGATCTTACAAATGTAGAATTATGTACCAAAAAAAACAGCATTCAAAAATAAAACAAAGTAAAATTTTAGAGCCTGCAAGTCCCCTCAGTCCTACGTCAGCCAATCACTCAGACAAACGAGTTTGGTTACAATTTGCAGGAGATGATGCTGCCCACTTCTTGTTCACAATGTCACCTGAAAGTGAGAACAGGCACTCACATGGCACAGTTGCAGCCGTTGCTTCAAGATATTTACGTGCCAGATGCGCTAAAGATTCATATGTCCCTTCATGCTTAGCCACCATTCCAGAGGACATGCATCCATGCTGACGACGGGTTCTGCTTGATAACGATCCAAAACAGTGCAGACCGACGCATGTTCGTTTTCATCAACTGAGTCAGATGTCACCAGCAGAAGGTTAATTTTCTTTTTTGGTGGTTCGCGTTCTGTAGTTTCCGTATCTGAGTGTTGCTCTTTTAAGTCTTCTAAAAGCATGCTCCACACCTCGTCCCTCTCAGATTTGGGACGGCACTTCAGATTCTTAAATCTTGGGTCGAGTGCTGTAGCTATTTTGAGAAATCTCACATTGGTACCTTCTTTGCATTTTGTCAAATCTGCTATGAAAGTGTTCTTAAAACGAGCATGTGCTGGGTCATCATCCGAGACTGCTGTGACATGAAATATATGGCAGAATGCAGAAAAAACAGAACAGGAGACATACATTCTCCCCCAAGGAGTACAGTCGCAAATGTAATTAATGCAGCAGCAGTGGGGCCCCCCGGGCCCTTTTAAATCACCCAGGCCCCTGGGTAATCACCCACCCTCCCCTGTCGGCGGGCCTGAGACCAGGGGTTCTCAAACTTCATTGCGCTGTGACCCCGTTCTGACAACAAAAATTACTACGTGACACCAGAAGGGGGGGACCAAAGCCTGAGCCCCATCACCCCAGACAGCAGGGCCAAAGCCAAAGTCCAAGGGCTTCAGCCCCAGGCAAGGATCCTGTAATCTAGCCCTGCCGCCCAGAATTGAAGCCCTTGGGCTTTAGCCCTGCGTGATTGGACTCGGGCTTCGGCTCCAGGTCCCAGCAACCCTAAGCCAGCCCTGGCAACTCACTTTGGGGTCCCAACCCACAGTTTGAGAATGGCTGCTCTAGGCCACGATGCACTCCTTGGCAGCCTTTTCAACTCAACTGTGATGGCTTGGTGAGATTTAATTGTACTCCTTTGGGCAGGTAATGTATGTTTTATTCTAGATTTGTAACGCGCCATATAAAATTATGGTGTCACATAAGCAATAATAGAAATAATTTATATAGGTCCATAACGTGTGCCACAGCGCTTTGGAGTTGCTCTTCGTGCTTACACAAAAGAATATAAACCCTGCTCCAAGGAGAGCATGGGCTAATGATAGAAATGGGAATAGAACACGTGAAAGAGTCTTACAGAAAGTGTCTAGTCATTATAGCTGAACTGGGTTTTCCGAAGCTCCTTGACAAGAGGAGGGTCTGCAAGCCTAGCCAAGTACAAGGAGAGACCAGAAGGAATACATGTGGGGTGAGCAATAGGAGACAGGAGAGAGGTTTGCACAGACCTGCGGGAGCTGGGGGGGGGTGGGAGGGGAAAGGAATCATTCAGAGAGCCTTGGAAGTAAATAAAATCTTGGATGTTATGAAGTAAGAGGGATGCAGTGCAGGGATTTGGGGCGTGGGGAGGGGAAGGAGAAGCCAGATCTGTCGGGAGTTGTGGTACAAGATGATCATCATCCTGTCTGAAATAGAGGCAGGGGCAGCTCTATGTATTTTGCCGCCCCAAGCACAGCAGTGAGGCAGCCTTTGGCGGCATGCCTGCGGGAGGTCCGCTGGTAACACGGATTTGGTGGCATGCCTGCAGGAGGTCTGCCGGTCCCGCACCTTCGGCGTACCTGCCGCCAAATTGCCACCGAAGCCGCGGGACCGGCAGACCTCCCGCAGGCATGCTGCCAAAGGCTCCCTGACTGCAGCCCTCACGGCAACCGGCACGCCGCCCCCCGCGGCTTGCCGCCCCAGGCACGTGCTTGGAGCCACCTCTGAATAGAGGACAGACAAGAAAGAAGAGGGGAGGTCTCAAGCTCAGTCTACACTTAAAATTAAGGTTTGCCATAGCTATGGCAATCAGGGATGTGAAGAAGTCAGCCATGGAGGCAGAGTCACTCCCCCCCCCCAATGAATATAAACAAGTCAAAATACCGAACACAACTATCTGATGCACACCTTGCTGCAATCCTGAAGGTTTCAACTGCTCAGTCACTGAGGCCAAACATCAACAAATTGACAACTGAAGCATTGCCAGGTGTCTGGCAAACACTAAAAACTCTCTGGCAGGCGAAGAATTGTATAAAGTTGTACGCCAGTTTTATTATTTCTAAGAAATTTGAAATAAAAAATACAACATAAACCTTTTCTTTTATGAACACCATCTTCAGTGACATTATTGGCCTGCTGGGAGGATTTGAGGACTGACACTGGCCCTAAGGTAATTGAGTTTGAGACCCTGTTGTATATGAAGACTGTGGTCAGGTTCTGCTCTTGGTTCCACCACTGTAAATCTGGGATAATTCCACTGAAATCAGCTGGATTTACACCAGTCTAACTCTGGTTATGTTCCCTGAATTCTCTGTCTAGGCTCTTTTTTTAAACCCCAATTATTGTAGCATTTTACATATACATTTAATCTGACAAAACACCCTTGTGAAGATTAATCCCATTTTACAGATGGGAAAATGAGGCACAGAGAGATTAAGTAACCTGCCAAAGGTCTCACAAAGTCTGTGGAAAAGGCACAAACTGAACACAGATTTTCCAAGTCCTAATTAAGTGCCTTAACTGCAAGACCATTCTTCAAATCATATAATCACCAGTATACTTGAACATACAACAGGTGTTCTAGTCAAACACATGTTAATACATTAAGGGCTATGCTAGAAAGTTTTGTGCTTTAACTACACTGGCACAGGTAAAGCAGAACACAGCCCCCCCAGTGTGGATGTAGTTATACTAGTATATTACTATTATTTATGGTATAAAATGCTTATACCAGTATAGGCTTATTCCAGTTCAGGAAAGAAAATAAGCTATACTGGTATAATACCCTTTATTCGGGTATAACTGAATCCACACTAGGGCTTATACTGGTATGATTTTGTTATGCCTCTAATTGATGATATACCCAGGTATAAACTTTTCTAGTGTAGAAAAATCCTAAGTAAAATTCTCTCTCTAAAGATTTTAACCCAGCATGAAAATTCAGGCATTTCAATGCTAAAAAAACAGAAATTGTCCTTCAGATTTCACTGTTCCGGAATTTTGATGTCAGAACATTAATTTCTGGAAAAAAAAAAAGGTGTGTGTGTGGGGGGGGGGGGGGGGAAATAGGCCCACCAGACCAGTTCTCATACAAATTTCAGGCATGTTTTATCCTTTCATCAAAAACCATCTGTGCTACATGAGCTATTAAACTTTTATCTGACAGCACAGAAGAGATTATGGAATCGCACAGCCCTGCCACACAGCGAATCAGTTCCATTAGAGGATTTGTTCTTTTATCAGGAGCTCATCTCAAAAGGGGGCTGGGAAGCACAGACAAAAATGGAATGTTGCAGATGTTCTCCTTTAATAGGCTTAGAAATCTATGAAAATATTTCCATTCGGTTTACCAGCTGTTGAGGAAGTGGGGTGCATTAGTCCCTTCTGAATGGACTTATTTAAAAGCATTTCACTGGGGATTTATACAGGCTGTCAATGTAGACTATGTGCTTAGTATGAGTACAGAGAATGCAAATGTAAAATGGGGAATTGGTAGTTCTTTATTTGCCAAGATGATTATTCGGATCAAGGCCGGCTCCAGCATTTCTGCCGCCCAAAGCAAAAAAAAACCACGCAATCGGCGGTGGCAACTGGGGGAAAAAAAAAAAAAAAAAAAAGCCGCGATCGGCGGCGGCAGTTCAGCGGCAGGTCCTTCGCTCCTAGAGGGAGTGAGGGACCTGCCGCCCCCGAATTGCCGCAGGTGCCGCCCCTCTCCCTTGGCCGCCCAAGCACCTGCTTTTTAAGCTGGTGCCTGGAGCCGGCCCTGATTCAGATAATGAGCCCTGGGAAGTACCGTGGATTACAAATAAAGGTTCAGCAAGAGTAATCAGTGCAGAATTGGGCCAAGAGATTTCAGGATACACTATCTAAATTTAAACCAACTTCAGCTTTACATTTCAAACATTTTTAAAAGGAAATTCATTTCCTGGCTCTTCAAACGCAAACACCGATAGTATCTTGTACCTGGTCTGTTTGATAGTGGTAGGTCTATTTGGAAGTAAAGCATTTTAAAAAAGTTTTTTTTAAGGAGTACTGAAGAAAAAAAAAATCTATTAAGGTTTCATACTGTCATTTATCACCATCGTATCTGATCTCCTACTGACCGAGAGGTCACCCAGACCCTGCCTCTTTGTACAGACTGATGGCCAGTCTTCAAACATCAGCAGAACTGATTCCAATCATGAAGTGGACTTCATGAAATCTCTAGCAGTCTTTTGGGGGTAAAAATTCTACTTGGGCTAGCTTTTGTTTGGTTTTAATTTTATTAAATTTACCCTTTTCGGGAGTTTTTGTTTAAGTTGTTTGGTTGGGGGGGGGGTTAGGGTGGGAAGAGTTGGTTTGGGGTTTTTATGGGTAGAAGGGGCTGTCAACATTGGGAGTTTGCAGTGTTGTTGTTGTAGATGGGTTGGTCCCAGGACATGTAGGACATTGTGAGTTTGCAGCGTTGTTGTAGATGTGTTGGTCCCAAAGACAAGGTGGGTGAGGTAATATCTTTTTTTGGACCAACTTCTATTGGTGTAAAAGACGCTTTTGAGTTGACACAGCTTACTCTGTGTGAGCTTGAAAGTTTGTCTTGGTGGATTGCCGGTAGAATATCTGTGCCTAATCAGGTAAAGAATGTGAGCAAAGCCAAACAGAAAAAATTAAGATGTTTGTACACCAATGTGAGGAGCATAGGTAACAAAATGGAGGAACTAGGTTACTGATGCAGGAAGTGAAACCAGATATTATAGGGATAACAGAAACATGGTGGACTAGTAGTCATGACTGGAGTACAGGCTAAGTGCTGTTTAGGAAAGACAGAAATAAAGGCAGGGGTGGTGGAGTAGCATTGTATATCAAAAATGAGGAAGACTGTAAAGAAATAAGAAGTGATGGAATGGATAACACAGAGTCTGTCTGGGCAAAAATCACATTGGGGAAGAAAGCTACTAGAGCCTCCCTTGGGATAGTGCTTGCGGTGTGCTATAGACCACCGGGATCTGATTTGAATACGGATAGAGACCTCTTTAATGTTTTTAATGAAGTAAATACTAATGGGAATTGTGTGATCATGCGAGACTTTAACTTCCCAGATATAGACTGGAGGACATGTGCTAGTAATAATAATAGGGCTCAGATTTTCCTGGATGCAATAGCTGATGGATTCCTTCACCAAGTAGTTGCTGAACCAACAAGAGGGGATGTCATTTTAGATTTGGTTTTGGTGAGTAGTGAGGACCTCATAGAAGAAATGGCTGTAGGGGATAGCTCATGATCGCTCAAACCAAGGTTAATTCAGTTCAAACTAATTCAGTTCAAACTAAATGGATAAACAAAAATAGGTCTGTGACTAGGGTTTTTGATTTCAAAAGGGCTAACTTTAAAAAGTTAAGGAAATTAGTTAGGGAAGTGGATTGGACTGAACTTGTGGATTTAAAGGCAGAGGAGGCCTGGAATTACTTCAAGTCAAACTTGCAGAAACTATCAGAAGCCTGCATCCCAAGAAAGGGGAAAAAATTCATAGGCAGGAGTTGTAGACCAAGCTGGACAAGCAAGCATCTCAGAGAGATGATTAAGAAAAAGAAGAAACCCTATAAGGAGTGGAAGATGGAGGGATCAGCAAGGAAAGCTACCTTATTGACGTCAGAACATATAGGGATAAAGTGAGAAAGGCCAAAAGCCACGTTGAGTTGGACCTTGCAAAGGGAATTAAAACCAATAGTAAAAAGGTTCTATAGCCATATAAATAAGAAGAAAACAAAGAAAGAAGAAGTGGGACTGCTAAACACTGAGGATGGAGTGGAGGTTAAGGATAATCTAGGCATGGCCGAAGATCTAAACAAATACTTTGCCTCAGTCTTTAATGAGGCTCATGAGGACCTTAGGGATAATGGTAGAATGACAAATGGGAATGAGGCTATGGAGGTAGATATTACCACATCCGAGGTAGAAGCCAAACTCGAACAACTTAATGGGACTAAATCGGGGTGCCCAGATAATCTTCATCCAAGAACATTAAAGGAACTGGCACATGAAATTGCAAGCCCATTAGCAAGAATTTTTAATGAATCTGTAAACTCAGGGGTTGTAGCGTATGACTGGAGAATTGCTAACATAGTTCCTATTTTTAAGAAAGGAAAAAAAGGTGATCCGGGTAACTACAGGCCTGTTAGTTTGACATCTGTAGTATGCAAGATCTTGGGGAAAAAATTTGAAGAAGAAAGTAGTTAAGGACATTGAGGTCAATGGTAATTGGAACAAAATACAACATGGTTTAAAAGAGGTAGATCGTGCCAAACCAACCTGATCTCCTTCTTTGAGAAGGTAACAGATCTTTTAGACAAAGGAAATGCAGTGGATCTAATTCACCTCGATTTCAGTAAGACATTTGATACGGTTCCACATGGGGAATTATTAGCTAAATTGGAAAAGATGGGGATCAATATGAAAATTGAAAGGTGGATAAGGAACTGGTTAAAGGGGAGACTACAACAGGTCGTACTGAAAGGCGAACTGTCAGATTGGAGGGAGGTTACTAGTGTAGTTCCTCAGGGATCGGTTTTGGGACCAATCTTATTTAATCTTTTTATTACTGACCTTGGCACAAAAAGTGGAAATGTGCTAATAAAGTTTGCGGATGACACAAAGCTGGGAGGTATTGCCAATACAGGACTGGGATATCATACAGGAAGATCCGGATGACCTTGTAAACTGGAGTAATAGTAATAGGATGAAATTTAATAGTGAAAGTGCAAGGTCATGCATTTAGGGATTAACAAGAATTTTTGTTATAAGCTGGGGACGCATCAGTTGGAATAGAGGAGGAGGAGGACTTCGGAGTATTGGTTGATCACTGGGTGACTATGAGCCGCCAATGCGATATGGCCATGAAAAAAGCCAATGCGGTCTTGGGATGCATCAGGTGAGGTATTTCTAGTAGAGATAAGGAGGTGTTAGTACCATTATACAAGGCACTGGTGAGACCACATCTGGAATACTGTGTGCAGTTCTGGGCTCCCATGTTTAAGGAGGATGAATTCAAACTGGAACAGGTTCAGAGAAGGGCTACTAGGATGATCCGAGGAATGGAAAACCTGTTTTATGAAAGGGGACTCAAAGAGCTTGGCTTGTGCTTAGCGTAACCAAAAGAAGGCTGAGGGGAGATAGGATTGATCTCTATAAATATATCAGAGGGATAAATACCAGGGAGGGAGAGGAATTATTTAAGCTCAGTACCAATGTGGATACAAGAACAAATGGATATAAACTGGCCATCAGTAAGTTTAAACTTGAAATTAGACAAAGGTTTCTAACCATCAGAGGAGTGAAGTTCTGGAACAGCCTTCCAAAGGGAGCAGTGGGGGCAAAAGATATCTGGCTTCAAGACTGAGCTTGATAAATTTATGGAGGGGATGGTCTGATGGGATAGCCTAATTTTGGTAATTAATTGATCTTTGACTATTAGCGGTAAATATGCCCAATGGCCTGTGATGGGATGTTAGATGGGGTGGGACCTGAGTTACTACCGAGAATTCTTTCCCGGGTGTCTGGCTGGTGAATCTTGCCCACATGCCCAGGGTTTAGCTGATCACCATATTTGGGGTCAGGAAGGAATGTTCCTCCAGGGCAGATTGGCAGAGGCCCTGGGGGTTTTTCGCCTTCCTCTGCAGCGTGGGGCACGGGTTACTTGCTGGAGGATTCTCTGCACCTTGAAGTCCATGATTTGAGGACTTCAACAGCTCAGATATAGGTTAGGGATTTATTACAGGAGTGGGTGGGTGAGATTCTGTGGCCTGCGTTGTGCAGGAGGTCAGACTAGACGATCATAATGGTCCCTTCTGACCTTAAAGTCTATGATTCTGTGATTGCCCTCAGGCTGACTAGAGCTATCTGAATCAAAAGTGTCAGATTCTTAAGAACTGTCATGTTGGGTCAGACCAAAGGTCCACCTAGCCCAGTATCCTGTCTTCCGACAGTGGCCAATCCCAGGGGCTGCAGACAGACCGAACAGAACAGGCAATCAGCAAGTGATCCATCCCCTATTCCCAGCTTCTGGCAAACAGAGGCTAGGGACACCATCCCTGCCAATCCTTAGGTTAGGCTTTGAGTAGCTGGAAGCTACCCACAGCCTTAAATGTCTAGGGATGGATGTCCAAGCTACAGCCCATGTGGTTGGGGGTCAAACGTTGGTGGGGTTGCATCGAAATCACTATAGGAACTCTAGGCCACCTGAGGAATTCCCTTTATAAGGACAATCTGCAAGTATCCCTTTAATCTGGGTTTAAATCCCGCTTTGCACTCCCTGAACTGTGGTGTGGCATTATCATTTCAGAAATGTGTCAGAAAGATGCTAAGAACCAGTGTGCGAAACAGAAAAGAGAGAGTTGTAAAACTATTTGAGCTTTAGATCTAATATTATTTTATCATTCTTCCTGTTACGTAATCCACTAAGCCAACCATTCCAGATGGTCCTAATGTTTAATATTGAGATAAAGTAAGATGAAATGGTCACAGACTTTCAGTTATTTTTATTGGATTTTGCATTGGACAGAAAGCGTTTAATATGGTCTGGAATGTGATGGAACTTAACAAGATGCACTGGCTCTCAGCACGAGCCATACTGTGACCCTGTGTCACAGCACAAAGTAGTTTTGAAACACATGCCCTTCCCATAAGTTTTGGGATCCCGACTCCTTATCTAGCTGTGAAAGGAAAGGGGGAGGCGTGCATCCTGAAAGATATTTCCAAGCCCCAGGCTGAAAGTTCATGAACTGGTTAAATGTGAAATTCCAATATAAATATTCATTTACTTTTTCCAACCCGGATCCTGATGGCCCCGCTACTCCACTGGAAGCTTTTTGCACATTAAGAGTGGAAAATTCCCTGGTCTGGGACACTCACTCAGTCATGACTCAACTCCTTAATCTCAGTTATTTTCATCACATTTACTCTAGATGAACAATTTCCCAGAGAACAGAGCGGGGACAAGCACGGGGGAAGGAAAGAAAGTGAACATTCTCTATAGCCACCATTTCAACAAGTCTATGGACCGGATTCTCCACTCACATCAGCTTTATACTGCTGCAATTCCACTGACTCCAACAGAGTTATCCATCTCCCATTCACGCTTTGAGCTGGGGTGTAATTCCCAGCTCAAGACGACATACCTTTGGTATAAAGTGTATCCACGGCCGTGCAAACAGTGCGAGGGACCGTCAGCCTGAGTACATACCCCTCTGAGCCACTAGGCATGTACTCTGGGCAGCTAGCCCTGCCTGGCACTTATACCACATAGTTACACCCTATTTTTAGCATGCTGGCTCAATCAAAGCTAGCAGGGGTACATCTCCGTGAACTGGGAATCAAAGTGTAGACACACCCACTGGCACAAGTGAGAGAAGAATCAGGCCTTTCCTGTTCGTACAGGCTGAATAGCAACAAACGGCACTCTTCACATTCCTCAGAAAGGGCACGTAACGCCGTTATGAGACTATTAAAATTGTCCACAGAGAATGAAGACTGCAAGGCGATTTAGAGAAGCCCCCTGTCAAAGGATACATCTACGCTGCAATCCAAGGTGTGACTGCAGCTTGGGTAAACATACCCCCAGCTAGCTTCACCCACACTAGCATTACTAAAAATAGCTGGACTGATGTGGCAGCGCAGGCTTCAGCATGGGCTGTACACGTATGCCGGGGACCCTAGAGACACTCACAACACTAGCATGTGCTGAAGCTTGTGCCACTGTGTCTACACTGCTGTTCTTAGCAACGCTAGCGTGGGTAAAGCGAGTGCAAGTACAGCCGCCCAAGCTGCAAATACACCTCAGACTGCAGCGTATGCCTAATCAAAGAGGCTTTGGCCCAGTTTTCAAAGATTATGCAGCAACTACAATGTCCATCAGTGTCAGTGGAGTGGTGGGTGGTTGGCACTTCCGAAAACCAAACCACTCATCTTTCCCCCTTATCTTCTCTTTGCACTTTGGACCCAAAAGGTATTTAAGGTGGACATTTTCCAAAGGTGGCCTAGTGCTCCTCACTGCAGAAATACAGAGATATACTCTCTTCTCTGTTCCAAATAAAACCTGGAACTGCCTAAAGAACAATCTAATTTACAACACTGATTTCGTTTCACTGCGTAGGAGCTTGCTGTTTCAACCCACTTTCCCTGGCCAGTGAACTACGTGCAGTAGGTCCCGGGGGAATTTATAAGACAGGACATGATGAACGATAAAGCATCTCTGCCCCTTCCATAGGATTCAATTTGCCCTTTCGCTTTTATTGTTCCTTCCAACAGCTTCTCAGAATCCTTGAACATTCCTGCTTCTCGTGACAAACTTTCACCATGATCCACGGCAGGGATGTATCAGCAGATGGCTATGCACTATCCTGATGTTATGTACAATTAGCTGTGTATAAGGAGTTCATTGCAGGTTCAGGGACTGGGGTTTAATAATATATGTATGAAAAGATTCATCCAAATAGACATCTATATAGAAAGGATACTCCACACTGGAACAAAGTGGAAACAAGCAAGGTAGTTACACAAAGCAAATTATCATTTGATAATGAGACACGAAAATAGAATATAGTTACCCCTGTGTTCCATTCCAATGAGCTGTGATATCATTTCACACAGTGTGAAAAGAATACATGTCATGATGACCTGACTTGTATTCTTGATGTTGCATTCAAAAGAAAAACACATATCCTAGGATACCTGTTACCGGCTACAGTTAGGGTCCAAACTCAGACCCCAGGTCTGAAGTCCATCCCTATTCAGCAAAGCATTTTACCATATGCTTAAATGTTAGGAACATGCTGCTTTTCTGAATAGGGATGGACAAAAGCACAGGCTTAAATGTTTTGCTGTCATGGGATAAGAGGGAAGGTCCTCTCACGGATTGGTAACTGGTTAAAAGATAGGAAACAAAGGGTAGGAATAAATGGTCAGTTTTCAAAATGGAGAGGGGTAAATAGTGGTGTCCCCCAGGGGTCTATACTGGGACCAGTCCTATTCAGTATTCATAAATGATCTGGAAAAAGGGGTAAACATTGAGGTGACAAAATTTTCAGATGATACAAAACTACTCAAGATAGTTAAGTCCCAGGCAGACTCCGAAGAGCTAAAAAAGGGTCTCACAAAACTGGGTGACTGGCCAACAAAATGGAAGATGAAATTCAATGTGGATAAATGCAAAGTAATGCACATTGGAAAACATAATCCCAACTATACATATAAAATGATGGGGTCTAAATTAGCTGTTACCACTCAAGAAAGATCTTGGAGTCATTGAGGATAGTTCTCTGAAAACATCCACTCAATGTGCAGTGGCAGTCAAAAAAGCGAACAGAATGTTCAGAATCATTAAGAGCTAGATAATAAGACAGAAAATATCATATTGCCTCTGTATAAATCCATGGTACACCCACATCTTGAATACTGTGTGCAGATGTGGTGGCCCCATCTCAAAAAAGATATATTGGAATTGGAAAAGATTCAGAAAAGAGCAACAAAAATGATTAGGGGTATGCAACAGCTGCCATATGAGGAGAGATTAATAAGACCGGGACTTTTCAGCTTGGAAAAGAGATGACTAAGGGGGGATATGATAGAGGTCTATAAAATCATGAATGGTGTGGAGAAAGTAAATAAGGAAGTGTTATTTACTCCTTCTCATAAGAACTAGGGGTCACCAAATAAAATTAATAGGCAGCAAGTTTAAAACAAACAAAAGGAAGTATTTTTTCACACAACGCACAGTCAACCTGCAGAACTCCTTGCCAGAGGATGTTGTGAAGGCCAAAACTATAACTGGGTTAAAAAAAGAACTAGATAAGTTCATGGAGGATGGCTATGAGCCAGGAAGGGCAGGGATGGTGTCCCTAACCTCTGTTTGCCAGATGCTGGGAATGGGCGACAGGGGATGAATCGCTTGACGATTACCTGTTCTGTTCATTCCCTCTGGGCACTTGGCATTGGCCACTGTTGGAAGATGGGCTAGATGGACCTTGGGTCTGACCGAGTATGGCTGTTCTTATGTTCGCTGAATTGGAGCCTCAGACATGCTTATCATACCTGCTAATTCCATTAACTTCATTGGGAGTTGCAGGGGCACAGCACCTCTAAGGGCCTGATCAAAACCCTTTGGAAATACTTCAGTGGGGGGTTGGATCAGGCACTTTGTGAGGCTTTTGAAGCATTTGTCTGCGGAAGCCAGAAATGCAATGCAATTATCCACTGATAGTTCACAATTGTGAAAGATTTCATTACCTGGTTTAAAAGGACTTCTGTTCACAGGAATGGGAATGAGAAGCATCAAAGAGACACAGCGTGCTTAGATGTGTTCCAGGAAATCTTCAAATAAAAAATCCATTATACAGCAGGTGTTCCAAAAAACCTCCCCAAGTACCATACATCCAGCGCAAACATTTCAAAAAGTAGCGTTCAAATATTTATAGCGCCAGAGAACCAGAAAGTCGTCCAAGTTCTGTTCACAGAATTGGAACATTCCTGTAGGCTGATAAACCAGAGACTAGAGCAGAGGTGGGCAAACTACAGCCCGCGGGACTGTCTTGCCCGGCCCCTGAGATCTTGGCCGGGGAGGCTAGCCAGCGCCCAGCCCCTTCCCTGCTGGTCCCCCTCCCCCGCAGCCACACCGCCGCGCGGGCAGTGCTCTGGGCGGCGGGGCTGCGTGCTCCTGCAGGGCAGCAAGTCTGGCTCCAGCTGAGTGGCTGAAAATGTTTCAAACTGAAATTGGAAATACAGTGCATAAAAAAAACCCAACCCAACCCAAAAAAGTCAACATATTTTTCATTTTATTGCGGATGCCCTTTTCAGTTCTTTTAGGCCATATGTGGAGGTGCAAACATCTCAGCCAGATTCTGCATTCATGTAAATCCACTGGAGTCATCTGATCTGGCACAGCAGTAGCATTTGACCCCTTATCTTCCAATGTCTATGCTTCCCAAGGAAGCTAGATGGAACGGTAGTCTGATCCAGTATGGCCATTCTTATGTTCTTCAGCATTATGCATTACATTTTGTTTTGGGGTAGGATGGGAACTGTCCCAAAAGCAAACCAGTTAGGCCCAAACCTGAAAATATATAAGCATACGTATAGATTTGCTTACACGAGCAGTCTCACTGAAGTCAATGGGACTGCACACCTGATTAGGTGCTTGCAGGCAGAGGTTCGTAGACAGAAAACTCTTGCTTTTGCAACTGGCTTCTGCCAGCTAGGTTTTGAACACCACTCTGTTTATATCTGAGCAGCTCCACTTGAGGCAACTCTGCAGTACACAGCTATATGAAGGACTAAACTGGCAAGGATATAGATGATTATATAATTCTGAGTCAAGGAATATCCAGGAAGTGGAACATCAGTACTTAGTAAACACACACTTGGAAAGTGCCCGGATCAATGGAAATCTACATAATAGTTTCCTGCACTCTGAGACATCTAGAACAACAGAATAAACAGACAAAAACATTTCAGATTCTGTAAGTAGAAAACAATGTTTGCAGAAACAACAGTGATTAAAAATGCATTTAATCTCTTTGGTGAATGTGTTACATTTGCAAGCGATTAGATAAAACAGCTATCAGCACGCATCTGATAGGTGCAGGTCACACAGATTTTCTACTGGCTTTAGGGATTTGTCTCTGCACCTCCTGGGAGCAATTCTGTAGCATTTATAGGGACTTGAAAATAGGGAGATAATGAAGAGAGTTCAAAGATGTAATACACAGTATTGCAAACTCCAGTTGTTAAAAAAATCATGAGTCAGGCCTCAAAATCATGAGGTTTTTAAAAAATATGTTTGGGGCTTATTTTATCTGTCTTCTAGTTTGAGCCTTTATGTTTAGAACCAGGTGAATAACTGCTTTTTGATTAATTGGAAATTTTGGAAAGTAGGAAAAAAGTGTTTCAGGTTGGACAAAAAAACCTGATTTTCATTAGATCAAAAAGCTGGAAAAGAAAGTAGTTTGGGGTCAAATTAAACATTTCATTTCAATGTCAAGCATAGTTTATGTTTTTTTATTTTTGAAAAATAAAATTAAAAGAAACTTCAAAACAAAGTTACTTTGAACCAAAAATTAAATATTTTTATTTTTCTTCTCATTTTTTCCAGGACAAACAAATCAGCAAAACGGACACAAATTCACGTATCATTGAGGTGTCACCAAATCTTCATGTGTTGCCGGAAAAAAGTTTTGGTCAAAAAATTTCACGCAGCTCTATTTAAGATGCACTTGGGTCATGTTTTTAAGCTTTTCTCTGGATTCAGAAGGGAAGGAAACTTACTTTATAAAAAAAATTAAAGCCGAGATTCTCTTCTAATCATGTGAGTACAGGAGCACGGGCTTTAAGGAAAATACTAAATATCATTAAACTCACAATTAAGACGCAAGGCAAGGAAAAACTGGCTACAATATAGTCTCACTCATTTAATTGTGCTCATGCCTTGTAATCTCTATAAGGATTAAAGAATTTTGTGAATTAGCAACAACAAAATAAAAGGTTACCATACCACAAAACGGACTTTGTTCCCCTGACAAGTTTAGTTCAGATTCCTTTAGGATTCTTCATAGTACATCCATGATTTTGTAGGAATGATGAAGTCTCAGGGTACACGTACACCGCAGTCAGGGCAGAGGTGTGGCTGTAGCTCATGTATACATGACGAACTAGCTCTGATCTAGCTAGCTCAGGTACTGGTAGCAATGAAGCTGATACCCAGGGTTCCAGGCTGAAATTATTCAGCCACGTGGTCCACTCTGAAACCCGTGTTGCCACGGCTTCACTGCTATCGGTATCCGAGCTAGCTAGACTAAACCTAGCTCAGGACAGGTACGTCCACACAAATTGCCAACATAGCTATGATTGCCACACAGACATTCCTCAGTAACTTGAGACTTCTCAGCTACACTACGCTATTAAATTAGGATTTTGGTAACTATTCCCAGCTTTGCAAAAGTGAAGCTAAACTTTTTAAAGTCAAAAATCAAATGACATCAAAGGAGATCAAATGAAGATCTCAATAGAATAGGAATGAAAATTTCTATGCAGCTTAAAGAAGAACAGGAGTACTTGTGGCACCTTAGAGACTAACAAATTTAAACTAAGGTGCCACAAGTACTCCTGTTCTTCTTTTTGCGGATACAGACTAACACGGCTGTTACTCTGAAACTTATGCAGCTTAAGTATTTCCTGTTTCTTTTTGTAATTTTCATCATTGTTGTCCCCCCCCACCACCACCACCTTCATGCTTTTCAAAGAGTACCGCACTCAACCCATATAACTGTAAAGGAACACTAAAAAACTACTGGGTATTTCGGTGAGCAGTACATTGGCTGCATAGCCTGACATAAAAGAAAGGAGACAATGCAAACTGAGATTTCTATTTTATAAATAAATGCAGCCCCATTCAACCTTATACAGCACAGTGCTCCAGCTCTCTCAGACAATCCATTAAATGCTCTTTTCTACCTTACAACAACATTTCACAACATATTTCAGAAAGCAATTAACGTGCTAAAAATAAAGTGTGGAAGTGGAAAGGTGGACTAGCTGATCTCTAGCGGTCTGCTGTCCCCTCCTTTGAGAATTACAGCCTGGCCTTTGTTTGAAAAGGCAATTTGTACAGCTGCCTACTTGCTGTCTGTTCCTGGGACAGAGTGACAGGAATCCGTCCATAATTTAGACTTGATGTATAGTAGAATAAAGCTAAAAGGGAACTATGAGAAAACAAGAGCCCTGCTTCTTTAGAGGCCGATAGTACAGTGGATTCAGGGTGGAGCTGAGCAAAATTTGGAATTTCTACCTTGAAATTTCCTACAACATTTCATCGTTTGTTTTTGCCCCAAATCAAGACAAAGTTAACGTTTTGAAAATGTTCATGGAATGGTAATTCCAGAAATGTCAAAATGTTGTTTCAATTGAAAAAAATATTGAAACATTTCAACATTCCCAAAATCGTAATGTTTCATATCAGTTTATTGAACTGACCCAAAACACTTCATTTCGAGTCAGTTTAGTATTAAACTGCATTTTCCCCAAATGACCATACGGGAATAGTTTCACTTCAAAATTTTCATTGAAAAGAAAGTTTCATACTAGATGAAAAATATTAGAAAAATGCTTGCTCTAGTTCAAAAAGCAGTTATTTTAAAAAAATTGACAAAAGGCTGGTCAAAATTTTTCAAGGGACATGCCGCGCTTATACAGCAGGTGTTAGCATTCCACCTAGAGCTGGGTAACTTTTTTCAGACAAAAGTTTTTCAGAGAAAATTACAGATTTGGCAATTTGTGTTTAGTGTTTGCCAAATTGTTTTAGTAAAAAACAAACAAACAAAACAAAACCTTAAAATGTAAAATACTTCATTTTGATATTTTAAAATGAAACATTGATTTTTCAGCCAAAAGAACTTTTTATTTCAGAATTTCCTTTAATTAATAATTAAAAACAACCAAAAAACATTTTAAATGGACAAAACCAAAATGTTTTGTTCTACCCCAAACACTTTTTCACAACTGCCAGCAAAGTGAAAAATCCATTATTTGTACAGCTCTAGTTCCACCCCATAACCAGAGGAGACACCAAAAGGAAACCAATGAAAGCACAAAATTGCATATAATGCATGCAGCTGAGGTTAGAACAGATAGAAAGCCAACTGAACAAAAGCAATTCTCTTTCAGCTTTACTTTAAAACACACCTCTTTAGTTGCCAAATAGGATATTCTTATCAAAGCCAAGGTCACTGCTATACATTGTGTGCAAAATGGATTAAACATAAAACTAATCAAGATCAAATGATGACTCACCTCAGAGGCTTTCAGCATCAACTTGTTCAATGCTGTCATGGCTTGATGTGGAATTCTAGCATCCCTCACCTCACGGGTTACAAATACTATACACAGAGTTCTTCGGGGCAGTAGAGAGAGCTACTGACCTCAGAGCATTGCCGATAATGAGCTTAAATCCAATGCTTGAAATCAATAAAAAGATTCTCCCAATGGGCATTTGATCAGGCAAAAATAACATTTGGTTGCTTAATTTTGTAAGTCCATCCTTGCTGCAACAACAAAAATCAAAAAGAAAAAGCCAGCGTAAGGTCTGGACTAACAAAATGACTGACTACCATTTGGAGCTGTGATGCTTTCGTCTTGCAAGAGACCAGGGATCGCTGTCCCACCCAAATATGCATGACACAGGCTCAATTTCAGCTTCTGTGTAAATAAAGAGCTCACATTGTTGCATGGTTTGGGAAATTCTGGTTTGCCCAAGTAGCTAAATATTTACCACTTGCGGTCATGCCTGAACCACAGAGAAAGGCCACAACATTCAAATGGTAAAACTCTATATGGAGATGTTTTTTCCACCTGAAGAGCTCTGGATAGTTTGAAAGCTTGTACCTTGCACCAACAGAAGATAGTCCAATAAAAGATATTACCTTACCCACCATGGCTCTTTCCTATCTTGGGACCAACATGACTACAACACTGCAAAAAACTACTCATTGTCAACCTTAAGCATTCAAAACTGATGAGACTCAACCCCTCCCCAAAATCATGAGATTTTTAAAATACTGTTAAGGAGGCTGGGTGAAACTCATTGAAGCTGGTGGGTCTGATAGTTGCCCTTAATTCAGAATAAAAGTAGGAAGCAGTTAAGCTTCTTTTTGGAGCAAGATGGGTGCCACTACCCAAAAATACAGGCTATTTGCATGGTTGGTCAGAAGCTAAACTTTGTGAGCAGTAGGGTTTTGCTGGGGGCTGGATGGGTATTGTTTTGTTTGGTGGAGGGGTGTGTGAGAGCACACGCAGGCAGTAAGAGAAACATGGGGAACGTGGCCCTTGGCTTTCTCTAAGAGAGAGAGCTTTTCTGAGCAGAGTTCTGGCTGCTTTGCAAGAGGTTTGTAACTGTGAGCAAAGAAACATCCTACTGTTTGATTCCTTTGTGCTCAGGGAAACAGGATTTTCTGTACATTCTTTGTAAATAAACTGGATGGTACTGAAGAAATATCCGACTCCATCATCAATTTCTCTTCCTAACAGAAGCAACTCATACACACCTCTACCCCAATATAACGCTGTCCTTGGGAGCCAAAAAATCTTACCGCGTAATAGGTGAAACCGCGTTATATCGCACTTGCTTTGATCCGCTAGAGTATGCGGCCCCGCCTCCCCAGAGCGCTGCTTTACCACATTATATCCGAATTAGTGTTATATCGGATCGCGTTATATTGGGGTAGAGGTATATATTGGGTAGCTACTCACATTTAAAGAGGTAACAATATATTTTCTCTTCTTTTTATTTGCTTTCTGGTTTTTGAGCCTTTAGAGTTTGTGTTTTCAGGCTTATCTCCTCAACCGTGAAAGTTAGAAACTTACTTTGTTTTTCTTTAATAAATTCTCAAGTTGAGATACATACATAACAACATGACTCCAGAGCTAGGGCTTTAGGCAAAACACCAAACACTCATGACAGACGTCAGAGAGTTAGCAACATTGACTATTGTGTCTTACAAGTAAGGCTAAGATTTTGTCATGGTTATTCTTAGTAAAAATCATAGACAGGTCATAGCAATAAACAAAAATGCACAGAGCCCGTGACCTGTCCGTGGCTACTAAAAATAACAGGGAACAGAGCTAAAGTAGGGGGAGGAATGGAGTCCCATGGGGGGGGGGGGCGCTGACAGGCTGACCCCCGCACCATGGCAGGGGGCACAGCCCTGGCTCCAGTGGCCGCAGCAGGGGGCACACAGCCCCCACTCCAGAGCTGGCCTCAGCTGCGGGACAGGGTGCGTGGCTCCAGCTGCAGCCCCTGCCAAGTGGGGGTGGGTGGACGCACAGCCCTGGGCTCACAGTCCCCGCTCCGGAGCTGACTGCAGGTCTGGGACAGGGGCGCACAGCCTGGCTGCAGCCCCCCTCCCTTCCCCCGCCCCACAAGTGGCAGGGCAGGGGGTGCAGGGTCCTGGTTCCAGCCATCCAGCCCCAGTTTCAGGGCAGGGGCGCACAGCCCCGTCTTCAGCTGCTGACAGCTGAAGCTGAAGAAATCCTGGAGGTCCAGTAAAGTCATGGAATCCGTGACCTCCGTGAGTAAATCATAGCCTTACTTACAAGTAATACACACTTCATAAGAGTCACATTGCAAGGAGCAATGATCCGAAAAGCCGTTAATCGACCTCAGCTCGTGTGTGCGCGTGCGTGTGTTCCACCAACTGCCAGGGAAAAAAAATGAACACACTCTGCAGCCCACATCTCTCAGAAGGGGACCTACAGCTTATTATTATTTCAGTGGAGATGAGGTAGAGCAAGGTTCTGGAGAAAGACTTATAGACAATGAAAAGGGAATTACTGCACAGAGAAAGGGAAAGGAACAGGCAGAAGAAGATAGCGTGGCTTATCAGGAAGGGATAGTCTCAGGAGGAAACCTTGAATAGAAGTAGCAAAGAGTCCTGTAGCACTTTATAGACTAACAGACCTATAGGAGCATGAGCTTTTGTGGGTGAATACCCACTTCTTTGGATGCATATAGTGGAAATTTCCAGAGGCAGCATGAATAGAAGTGTGGCCTGAGCCAATGAAAGGAAACCAAAGACAAGTAGGAAGGACCAATGAAATGAAGAATTCATTACAAATCAGTACTTAACAGTGCTGTACAATATGCAATGCATAAGGCTATAATACCTTACACATCAAATTACTCTGAAGAGCTTAATAAACCGAAATATCTGCCCTTCTATAGTGAGGAAGAGTTGTCTGTGGTTAAGGCCCTGGTCTGAGACTCAGGAGTTCTGTGCCAACTCCTGATTTTGCCACAGACTCCCTGCGTGACCTTGAGCCAGTCACGTGGGCCCCAATCCTGCAGATGGACTCTACACAGCTGGGGAACTGAGGCACAGAGAGGCTATCTGTAAAACAGGGATAATATATAATATTGTTTATTTGCATTATTGCAGTATGTGGAAGTGCTAGGTGTTGTACAAACAGAACAAAAAGATGGACTCTGCCCCAATTAGTTTGCAAGCTAAGAAATTAATAATTAGTAAATACTTCCTTTCTAACACCCTTTGCCTGTCTCATCTGTTCAGGTTATAAATCTTCAGGGCAGGGTCTGTTCTTTGTATGTACAGCCCCTTATGCAATGTGGCCCTGATCTCACTTGGGATCGCTAGGGGCTACTGGAATACAAATACTGAATCGTGAGTTATTTCTGTGGTGTCTGAGGTAGGTTTTAGGGTAATTTAACTAGCAATGAAATTTAGCTGATAGTGTCAATGCAATACTGATGTGGCTACAATCTGGCTCAGCTGTATTCTCTGTCTCAGTAACTGGTTCTTATCTGCGTGTACGGGAGAGTCACAGGGATGTAAGCTCACTGCTGAAGTTGAATTCTGTACAGCATGTCACCACAAAATACTCCAAAACGTAGCCAACTTCAGGTTTCATTCAGCTTACAGGGCCAGGGCCATATTTGTGACAAACCAGCTCTCACAAAAGTCAGTTTGTGGCATGAGACAAGGGAGAATATAGTCCCATGGTGCAGCGATTCCCAATTCTTTGAAAGCAGAACTGCCTCCCCTCCTCCCGCCCTTGCAAGAAAATGAAACCAAATCACAGTCTCCTTCAATTCTGCCCTGTATAGTTAAAGGACTATCCAAAGTGATCAGTCACTCATAGTAGATTGTGTAGATCTTCGTACCACGATCCTTCCCTCTCCTTTCTTACATACTACAATGAGCAGTGAAATAGTTAAACCATATGAAGTATTTTCACCCACTAAGATGCATAGGGCTATTCACATCTCTCAGAGTTATTGTTTCAGGCTCTTTTCAAACTCAGGCATATTCTGCTACATTGGTTAAACTCACGTCAGGTTTCCAAGGTTTTCTGTGTCTCTAGAACAACTAGAGGCTTGTTCTGTTTTTATTTTTAAATGCATAAACTGAAAGCTCTGAAATACAACTAGGAGTTCTGTCTATGCATTCTCATCTAGTCCTTCATCTAGTCCTCCCTTGGGATGAGCATCCTACACTTTAATGATAAATGCTATGACCATATTTCCCAGAGTTGTGGGAAGAACTGAATTTTCAGTTTGCTGGCAAAAGCAAAGAAAAAAAATTGTTTTGGGTTAGATTTGTTCAAATTTTGGGCAAACTTATAACAGTTTTTTTTTTAATGTTATTTTTGGTCAAATGAAATATTTAGCTTTATTTTTGAGGGTTTAGATTTGGGTTTTTTGTTTTTACCTTTTTAAAATTAAAATTGAAGTAAAATTGGAAGTGAAAAGTATTTTCAAATAGAAAATTAAAAAAATTTGTTTCAAAAATATCAAAATAAGATGTTTGGATTTTTTCCACAGTTTTGTTGAGGCTTTTTGTTTTGTTTCGTGACAGAAAGATTCAGTACATTCAATACAAATTCACAAAATGTTTCGGTCAACCTGAACCTGCAATTTTTATTGAAAAAATTTCAGTTAAAACATTTCACCCAGCTCTATTTATATTACCAAAATAAAAATTCATTGTAGTTTACAGGACAGGCAGGTCATTTTAAAAAATGGCTTTCATTTCTGTATGAAAAAAAAAAAAAAATCACAAAGCAAAAATATCTTGAAACCCTGCCAGGTTTACCTAGGAGCAATAAAATCTTTATAAAGATTCCTTTGGTTCAGAAAATGATAAATCCCAGGCAGCTCGCTGAGTTCAATCAGATCAGTCCTCACAAAGCATTCAGCACAGCCAACCAATTAAAATGGTCATGGAAAGCATTTCAAGATGACATGGAGATATCTAAAGCCAGCCAACAAGACTGGCTTTTAAAAAAATATAAACGAAAGTTGCATCCACAAGAAAATAATTATACTGTATGGTAAAAATCAGATGAAAAATAATCTGGGTTTAAAACAATAAATGTATAGAATATAATCAATATTGATATTGAAATGCATTACTTTACAACACCAGACAATTTGGACCGCTAGGTGAGCATAGGAATTACGATTTCAGGGAGGGGAGCGGATTAGCAGCAGGATAGTTTTATACACTCATGATTACCAAGAAGCTGCTGTTCGCCAGACTGAAAAATCTAGCTCAAATTCTGTTCCATTGTTCAAGTGTAATTTGTCTCCATGCAAAGTAAAATATGCATCATTTTTATGTGCTCAGAATACAAATATGTGATTTTCCTAATTCGGAAGACACTGAGGATTTTTTTTGGCACAGTTATCATGGACTTGTCTGCCTCATGAATATTGATTTGCACTTTACATTTAAATGCTTAGGAAAGGTTAAGGGGGGGATTTTAAATCAAATCAAAAGAATTTTAACTATTGAACAACACCGCTTGCTTTGTTTTACTTTACTGTAAACACTAGCATTTTCGCTGAAGAGTTAGTACAATTAGCCTGCCATTGACTGGGATATTTGAGTACAAGACACCACCACCAAGGGATGATGACATTCAGATAGTGCTAGGAGGCCTGATTCTACACAACCTTACTCTCATTGAGTAGTCCTTCACTCTGCAAGTAGTCCCCATTGAAATCAGTCGGACTACTCACAGAGTAACACACGACTCAGTGAGAGGAAGGGTGGCTAAATCTGGCCCTTTGCTTCTGTGTAGCGTTTTTCAAATCACTATGTTGCTTATTTTTCAAGTCACTTTACAAATATCAATTAAACCTCACAACATCCCTGCAAGATGGGCCCAATTCTATTAGTCCCACTCCAGATTGGGTAAATTAACACGAAGAGGGTCAAACTCATCTCTGCCATTAGCAGGTATTTCTCATCACTGGGAGTTTGTGTCTGCATAACTCACCGGTGAGTTTGTGTAATGGCAAACTTCCATTCCCCATCTGCAGAGGATAGGAGTCTGTTTCAGCCGCAGGTAGAAAACCTGGGTTTGTTAGCTCAAGCTAGAGCAGCTCATGCTTTCAGCTCTGAGGAGCCCCCGTACAAATCCCAGTGTGTTGGCTGAGATGGCAGCCATCCCACCTGCTTGCACCAGGGCTAAATTTCATCCTGTGAAATTAAGTGACTTGCTCAAGGAGTCAACAGCAAAGCCAGAATTGGTGCTTTGTGTTCTCAGCCCCATGCTTCGGCCACTAGAGCACGTTGGGTTGAAGCTCAGTATCTAGGAGAGAAGGAAAGAGAATGCAAGCTATGGTCTGCCTCCATTTTAATACAACCTGGCAGAGAACCTTTCTAGCAGCATTGGTTCAGTTAAGTTGGGAAGCGGTTAATGTGGGCTTCAGGCCAGAAGTAGTAGTATCAAGAGAACAACCAAAAAGATGGTTTGTCAAGAATGCAACAAATCAGCTCAAAGGAAAAAAGAAAGAGTAAAAGATTCTAGGAGGTCGACAGTGACTACAGGAGGGCAAGTAGATTCACTTACTCTTGGAGTGATCAACCTGGCCTCGTGACCATCCTTAGGAAGGAATGTTGGACTCATCCCCCACCACTGTCACATAATTCTACTGAGAGGGTGGTTTAGATGCATCCACACTCTTTTCACGTAGTTGGGGGGGGGAGGGGCGTGGTGAAAGAGACGAAGGGCCATGCATAAGGACCATTGCCTGGTTGGTTGCCATGGAGTGAACACTGGATTTCCAGATCTAAAACATGATCCTCTCCACTTTGACGTGAAAGACTAAGTCCCCTGGCTGGGAGATACTAGTAGACCTTTATCCTCTATGGACCAACCACTGGAGCAGAATGCATAACCCACATCGAACACACACAAGCGAATCAGTTGTAAGGGAAGATGAAAGCTTATTGGTGATGAAAACACAGACAGTATGTTGTAAAGAGGTAGTGATGAATTTAAATTGTCCCAAAACACTCAAGTAATGAAACAGTCATCCTTTAGCTGTAGAGATTCCTCCATCCCCTCACATAAAGGGCATTTCTGAGAGAATGGGTAGTGTTATGTTTAAGGCACTGGATTGGGAATCAAGAGACCAGGATTCAATTCCCAGCTCTGCCGTAGAGTACCTGTGTGATCTTGGGCAAGTTAATTCATTTCTCTGTGCTTCAATTCCCCATCTGTCAAACAGGGATGCTCAGACCTCTCATCTCTTATCTATTTAGAGATGCAGGCTCCTTGGGGCAAGGATTGCCTCTTCCTATGGTGTACGAACTCAATGGGGGTGCTGATCTCAGCATCTGGAGATTACTGGACTACAAATGTTTTTACTAACAGTAGTAACAATGATAATAAATAATTTGATTAGGAGACTGTCTACTGGCCTTGGGGTAAAAAAAAAAAAAGATTTAATCCAAACATTGCCAACATATCAGAAGCATCATCCCAAACTGAAACCCTGAAAAGGATTAAGAATTGTGTGTCTGTAGTATTCAGTATCACTTTCAGAGAAGGAAGGGAAACATAACATACAGGAGAGATCAAAAGAGATCAGTGAGGGGGAAAAAAAGAATAACCTCTCAATTTTTTCCCCCCTGTGGATTTCCCTAAACCAAGCAGCTGGTAAGGGCAGATAGATCAGTAGCCAATACATGTACAGCTGTTTCTATCCAAAACACAGGTGTATGATTTTGTGTTGACTAGGTAATCACCGAGAAACTAAATTAGTTGAGCAGGTGAGTTTGCCATCAGCTGTTTTCCAGAAAGCACAAGTAGCTCACCATTGTTAATATTTAATTGTGTTTACTGCCTCCCGGTTCAGATTAAACCTCACATGGTTAAATTAGACAGGGGCAGATGTATAATCTAGGATGCTACACTAAACAGTGTCCCTTCCAGCTGCAAGAGTGCCACAACAGGACAGAAGAGATGCTCCAAACACATGCTGGAAAATGGGTGGGAGACAGGTCAGAAGTGGGTTACAGAAAACAAAGGAGTTGGTTGCTGAACTCGAAGTGACAGAGCCAGGCAATGACCAGTGTTTCGGGAGTAGGATTGCAACACTGCTCATTGCAGACTTCCCAGACCCCAGGATAGGTCTTCCCTGGCATCTGTAGTTGTTTCCATTGGCTAATGAGCCAATTAGGTTAGCTTGAATGGTGGTTCTCACCTCTAAATGAAGGTGCAGGCTTTCTATCACTCAGATCACTGGTACATCTAGCCAAGTATCACGTTATGGCTTCAGAGGAAGGTGCAAGAAACCATGCAGTAGGTAGTTATGGGATAACTTGTTCCCAGAGAAAGTTTCCTCCTGACCCCCAATAGTCAGGGGTTGTGTTATGCACTGAAGCATGAGGATTTATATCCCTTCCAAAACTGCTGTGTACAATACAGCATCATGTCCCTCAATGGCAATTAATCAAAAATTCCAGGCAATGCATCATCTTCTCTTTTAAACATTTTGCAGATTCTGAACGTTGACAACAGACTTCCAGCTAGTTTGACCACTGTGACTCTACCTTGGCTTCAAGACGACTGTTGCATATGGGTGAAATTCATCCCAGTACAGGAGGCCAGCACATAGGTCTATGCATCACTTCATTTTTTCAGGCTCTCTACAGTAAGAAGTGCAGAGGCTGCTTACGGATCATTTGTTGGTTCCAGTGACCAGTTTTTATGAGCAGAGGATGTTAATTAATGAAGAGGCAGGGTAGTAGTGTCCTTTTCACCCTTCCGCTTTCCAATAAGCATGTGTTTTTTTCTTGATGTCCCATAAGATTCTTGGCAATCCAGGACACGGAGTTTTGAAAAAGATTTACCGCTGTTGATATTAATCAGAGTGACAGCCGGCTGTGTGCTTAGTGCTGTACAAACACACACTATGACATGGCTATAACACGACATGGTCCCTGGTCCAAAGTGCTTTCCACGAGGTTCACACATACACAATGCATCAGAACCTGCATGCTGCAGAGAAGGTCTTTGTGCCGGCTCAAACTATTGGTACCAGCGTAGAGTCGTGAAAGGAGAAGAGAGCATGGGATGGGGCTTATTTAGATTTTAAAAATATAACAGAGGCCTATCCAAGGCTTTAGGCACCGTAGCATTAACACCACAACAAATGAAATCCTGGCAGCATTAATTAAACTCTTCACAAAAGCTTGACAGACCCCTTCAGAGGCCCCCTTTGTCTCCGTCATTGTTATAGGACACAGACCTTCAGCCCTCCTGAAAACCCCAATCAACACTCAGTGGCCCAGGATCCTTTACAGGGAGTACAGATGTACAGCAGCTGTCCACTCCAAAGCAGCCTACACAATGACATAGCCTGCAGGATAGCCTAGAGAATAGCACTGCCCAGATGTTACCCCCATACCCTGGAACAGCAGTGTCAAAGGGGATGCAACAGAATCCCATGGACCACCAGTAGGGTCCTAGAGCCGGGTCTGCAGCCCAAGCCTGAATGCCTACACCGCAATTAAACAGCCCCTTAGCCAGAGCCACCTGGCACAGGCCAGCCATGGGTGTCTAATTGCAATGTAGACATACCCAGAGTGAAACGCCTCCAGGCCCCTGCACTCTGTGCGGGTCAAGGGAATAGCTTTCTACAGTTCCTTTGGGGATGAATTCTCTCCCCTGCCCCATCTAGTTTGCTGTGCAAACCTTAGTTACTGAGGTTTATAAGCTGGTAGGTCCAAATTTCACACTAAATGCAGAATAGCGCATGTTACCTCTGAAGCTTGCCTGGAAGCAAGATAGGGGAGCGTATCAAACAGGACCATTTTTCAACATGCTGCACCTGCCAAGTCATCGATTGTTTGACTACCAAGGCTCTAGATAAAATACCAGATCACTTCAATCCTTCAGGAACTGCGCCAGACTGAATGCATCCAGGCTCTTCATCTATGGCTGCACTGCAAATGAATTCTTTTGCTCTCATTTCTTTTTCTCTTTTGGGGCGGCGGGGGGGTGGGTGCGTGACACCTTAATGTTATTGCATCTCACGTTGAATCTGCCATGTGAATAAAGCAATAATAGCCACGGCACAGGGAATTTCCTCGGGATTAAATCACTGACAGGGAGAGAGGATAGTCTGAGGCTTTACCTTTGGGCCATTAATACCCTAGGAACTAGCCCTTGATAAAGCTCATCTCCCATTCATTTCAACAGGACTTTTACGGGTGTTTTCTACCTAGGAGCTTAGAGGGTTCCCCTTACTGAACCCAAAGCACAGCAGATTCAATGTCATTTGCAGCAAATTAAGTGTCTCGAGGTTCTCCAGTATTGTACCATCTGCACAGCTCTAATTCTGACAAATAAAATGAATCTGCCCCAAGTTTCAAAGCCTAAATTGATTTTGGTCGGTTATCCCCTTTGTTTCAATTCCAGATGATTGCACTGGCTCCATACACACTGAAGAACTTAACAAAATCGTGGCCAGGATGAGAGTATTTATCCATGGAGTCCATACTTTGTCCAAGCAAAATCAGACGCAATATATCCAAGTGTACCTCAGAGTAGAGCTGGGAAAGGAATGAGGTTTTCTATTTCATGGGAAATACCATCATTTCAAAAAAATGTCCACTCCAAAAATGGAATAATAAAAAAACAAGAAGTTTTGAAATTTCCCACGAAACAAAAATTCTTTTAAAAATACCATTTCAGATCAAAACATTTTGTTTCAATTTCAATGGAGTTTTTAAAAAAATAAAATTGATAATATACAGAATTTCTAAACAAAGTCTTTAAAAAAAAATCAAAACGACCTTATTCTAAAAATGTCAAAATGGAACATTTGAACCCTATCATAGCACTTTTTTAATTCCCCTACCCCTATCCTGAATCAAGTTTTTTGAAATCTACACGCTTCCAGGAAACATTTTGCTCCCAAGAAATACACATTTTCTGATGGAAAAACATTCCACCAGAAAATTTCCAACCAGCCCTACCCCAGAGATATGTACACAGCTTTCTTACAGAATTATTTACAAAGTAAGTGGAGATTTAATCCAGCATTAGATCTTTGCCTGGGGAACTCAAACAATACTTAATTGAGGTTGTTCAAAAGTATTTGAATGAAAAAAGGTCTTTGTATGTTTAACATTATCCATAAATACACAAATAAATTAGAATCATTAAAGCAAAGTGAAGTGGCAAGGGAGAACTGTCTGGTGAGAGCAGAAAAAAAAGACTAGATTTAAGAACATCTGGTTACAGTCATCCCATTCTGTCCATTGCATATAACAGCCTTCACCATGCGTTAAGAAAGGTTATGCCCTGGATCAAAGATCATCACGTGAGTCCTTGGGTGCGTTATCAGTTCATAAGTGTCGGGCCCCCGGACTACGTCTATCTCTAACTGGCTACCAGTCTATATTAAATGCTTGCCTACCTGCCATGTCTCTTTCTAGGAATACGGCTACTCCATTGCCATTTTAGAATGAGACCCTAGAAGTTTGTGTAGTGTTCTGTTTAGAAGGAGAGTGGTCAAAATTATCCCTGGGATGCAAGACGATCAAGTGGATGGGGAACTGGACTGGAATCGAGGAGATCTAGGTGGTATTCTTAGCTCTGCCACTGACCTGCTGTGTGATCTTGGGCAAGTCCCTTCACCTCTGGGCCTGTTTTTGCACCATTTGTCCAATTGTCTGTAAGGTCTGCTAGGACTGTCTCATCTCTTATTATGTGTATATACAGAGCCTAGTGTCATAAGGCCCTGATCTTGGTTTGAGCCTCTGGGTGCAACTATTGTACAAATAATTAAGAACATCGTACCTAAAGCTGAAGAATGTTGGCCATCTTTTTTTATTTACATAGAGCAGTGAAACCTTCTGTAGAAATGCCGGAGTAGAGTGAAATAAGCAGTTGTGAAAGCTAGCTGCAAAGGTTTTACACCAACAAACTGTTCTGGTGTATAACCCCCTTTCCAACATTTTAGTCTTTTACAGCCAGTAATTTTATGATGGTTTCTTTTACACTTTAGCCTGAAATACCAAGATCACATTCAACTCTCTCCGAGCACAGTTTCTCCTCTCCTTGCTTTATGATCAATGTCTTGACAGCTTGAAAAAAACCAGTTGCTATGCTGACCTTTAAAGTGTAAATTCAGACAGAGCACAGGCTTATTCCCTAGTTAAATACAGTTCATGGTCATATTCCCAAAGCCAGCGTCTAATAATAACACACTGCCTATCACAGAAACGACCTCATCCACATGCTGGAATCACCAGGTCCTTTTTAATCCTCTTTTAGATGGAGATTTCATTTTAATAAGAGGAGTGAAAATTCAAACTTTATTCAAAATTTGGAAACACTGCTGAGCACCTCAAGATACCAGGGGCAAGACAGCTGCTTCCAATACACAAGGGAGAATTTTTCAAAGGCACAAAGGGGGCAGGGAGGCGGGTGGGGGGGGAAATCAATGGGCGTTCGGCTCCTAACACCCATTTATTCCTTCTGAAAATATCCCCCTCAATGAAGGTTGAGATTTCAAAGGACCCTATAGAAGATAGGCACTGAATTCCCATTAAATTTCAATAGAAGTTCAATGCCTAATGCCTATAGGCTCCTTGGAAAATTCCAGTCTAAAATATCTCATTTAATTTTGATTCATAGAAGCAGTTTACTAAACATTAATTAAATTATAATCTTATTACAAGCCTATTATTAGAGGATTAACAACTATGCGACAGATGTCATCAATTATCTATATACCACAACAGATTATGAAAAAGAACTTGCTATTAGAGGCATCTCTTTCAGTAGACGTACCTAAAGGAGACTAATCCCGATATTAAACAATGGATTATTAAAAAGTAGCTACTGAATAAATGCTATGTAAAAGCAATACACTTGATACATAGTCATCAGCATGCAATAGTTGGGTGTATTATGGCATTTCCCCCAATTATATTTATATATAGTTATGCAAAACACATACGTATGTCCCGACTATTTAAAATTACTCATGTTAATTCAATGCTTATGAAAGATGCTGGATCTGCTAATTTTGGAAAATAAGGGCCTTTACATAGACATGGAACAGACATTTTGATACTCATTTTAATTTCAGTGGGGGTCAGGATTTCACCAATGTTGTTCAACCTAAATGTTATAGAAGAAACCTACAACTCAAAGTAATTTAGCAACTTCAATTAAAAAAAAGTTAGCATTTACTGCAAGTTTATAGAAACCTTCTCAGTTAGATCAATAAATAGAATCTTATCTTATAAAAGGAGCAGGTATTGATACATATGTTAGGCACTTGAAAATCACTAGCAACTTTCCAAAATGTAGAAGTCTTTCCATTTACTTGACTGGATAGCTTCCACCCCCTCCCCGCCAATAGTCTAGGGTAGCTCCAGTCAGTCCTCAGTTTCTTTTAAGCAACTGTAAGCTCTTCAGGGCAGGGAATGCATCTACCCTTTAGGTTTGTGATGCATTGTGTAGACTGATGGTGCTATATAAATTATCAATACAGTAACATCATCTGCATTCAATTGAATGGAATGTGTGTGTTATACCATCTAAGAATAGATAAAGTGACTATTGTCTGTGTAACCTCACGGTGCTGCTCACTGATGAACTGTAAAAATATTTTTAATTTCAAGTCTTTTAGCATCAAAATATTGAAACTGCTATTGTCACAGTGTATTTTAGTTGCTATGGAGCAACTCAACTCCAGTGTTAAAGCCACTGTCTGATGAAAGATGCTGTACTGGCTTTCATTTATATAGCTAACTATGGGAGACCAGAAATAGCTGCTATTCATTTTTAAGCAACAGCTTAAAAGATTTATGAACAGGAAGCACTTGAACATCTTGAATGCATTTTGCACAGAAATATCCAGAAAGTATAATCACGACACATCTCCTGCAATAGAAAAATCCATTAAGCAAAGAGGAGGAGAGGGAAATATGAGAGAAACAGGGCAGATTCTTCTTCTCCGTGGATTTATTATATCCCAACACAATTAAAATTAAGGGATAAAAACAATGCCAGAGCCATAGTGGCAGTTTTAGACTGCACCTGATAAACACAAATCCTCATGTGGCCTGTGTTGTCTGTAATTGTGCGATAAACATACATTGGGAGTTTTAGCAATTTCTTCTTTCTTAATACTCAAGAACTAACATGTAAAATTAAACAAAATGTTGTATTTATAGAAATGGGTTCCAATAATACAAAGAAACTCATTATCTGGAAAAAATCATCCTCCAGGATGGCAAAGATTTATCCCTTGGCATTAAGAGGCTCATGCAGCATCACTGCGACAGACTTTTCCTGAAATGTTGATAGGTTAACTAAAGTGAATGCCATTTAGATACACGGCAGGATCCATACTGGGGCTAGTATCAGTTTGCCCCTTCCACCTCCACCTTAAAAACACAAACACGCAGTTACCTAAAAATTAGAGAAAAGGTGGTAAGGTGATTCTGTCCCCCCCAACCAACAAGCAAAACATAGATGGTATCCTGGACCTGGATTTCAGTTGGTGCCTTTAAGCACAACGATAATACAAAGAAGAATCATCCTGCTCCTAAAACCACCTTCTGAAATACTAACTGAGGTTCATGAAAATGTGAAAATTGTCAACCTGAAATGTTACTGAAATGAGCAGTTCCCCCAAGGAGAAGAGTTTGAGGCAAATGTCACACCCACTTCAACATAATAGGCTGAGATTCTTATGTGTGACAAGTGTCACAAGTGCCGTCTCTAAGGCTTGCCAGGAGACTGAGACATCATCTGATTAAATATGACCATGTAGCTCATTGTTGCTACCACGGTTATATAATTGCAACATCTTGTACAAATTACGTCACGTAAGGTGTCTATGGAGAGGTAATGATTTGCTGAATATGATTATGCTATTTGTATGCATGGATCATTTTTGTATTTGAAGTTATGAGAATTGGCTCTATACCTGTATTTCAAATATGTTTGCTCCTGTAGTAACGCCCACAAGGTATTTTGCCTGCATATTTTGAAGGGACCATTCAAGTTAAGTGGCCCATCAAAAGAACACTTACCTCACAATGGAAGGCGCCCATCTACACTGAATGAACTTTCCCGTGACCATTCCAGCTGAAGTATAGATAATGGCCTCTCCTGTGACTTCATAATTGAAATCATGGACATGTGACTCACCCATGGGCATGGACATGTGACTCACCCATGTGACTCCAAACAACATCTTGCTACCTGTAATTTTTCACTAGCTGTGCGGAGGGCTTTGTTTGAAACAATGGATTTCCCCTCCACATGGCAGAAGCTATAAAAGGCTCTGGAAACATCTGCATTTTGCCTCTTTCCAGCTCAAACCTCTGGACTATGATGAACTTGTACTAATGGGAGCATTCTAACCAAAGAACTGAAGACCTTCCAGTGATTTGGAAGCAACCAGAGACTTGACTTAAGTCAGCAGTTTATTCCATCACTGCTACAAGCCTGAACCAAGGACTTTGCAAAGGTTGTATGTATTTGATTCCTTTAACCAATTTTAACTCTCACCTTTCTTTCATTTTATAAATAAACCTTTAGATTTTAGATACTAAAGGACTGGCAACTGCGTGATTATTGGGTACGATCTGAGTTGTGTATTGACCTGGGTGTGCGGCTGGTCCTTTGGGATCAGAACCACCTTTTATTTGATGAAATTGGTTTTAAAAACCACTCATCTTTAAATCTAGTGGTTTTGGTGGTAATACAAGGACTGGAATACCTAAGGAAACTGCTTTTCTGACTTCTTGTTAGCCAATGTGGTGAAACAGAAGTTTACTTTTGTTGCTGGTTTGGTAGATCTTATGGGAGAATAACCACCAGTTTGTGGGGGTATCTGCCCTGTTTCTCAGGGGTTTGTCCTGAATTTGGTATTCTCAGTTGTGACCCATGGAGGCACTGTGACAGAGACATTTTGAAGAAATAGTAGCCATGAGTAAATCAGCTCTTTGCTCAAGAATTGAAACAAAAGGGGAAGAGGGCATGGGCAGTGGGTATTAAAGGCCAGGGAAGGCCTAACCCAGGCCATGGCCCCACCCATGTTGTGCCCCGAGGCCCTGCCCTTGCTCCCTCTCTTCCCTGAAGCCAGCGGGGGCTCAGCTCCAGCTGGCAGCCTGGAGCTTGGCCACTGGCAGCCAGGAGTGGCTCGGGCCGTCTGGCAGCCGGGGCGGGGGGGGGAGGGGGAAGAAAGGGACTCTTAGCTCCAGCCGCCAGGGGGGTGGGGGGGCCCTCAAGCAGAAGGGACAGAGCTGGGATGATAGTCTCCCCGAAGGGGGGGGGTTCCACCCGCCGCTCATGGAAGAGGGATTCACATCTAGGATCTTTTGAGAGCATTTGAAGGAAGCAGGGGAGTTGGAACAATTTTTATAGTGAAGGTGCTAAAAGTGGAAAGCATATATTTGGTTATTACTACTTGAAGCCAGGGGGTGCTGCTGCACACCCAGCACCCCAGTAGGAACTAAAGGATGGCAGTGGCAAAAGGTGACTCACATAGCAAGTTCAGCAGCAAGATTAGAAGAGGATCTGGAGCAGAGAGAGGAAAGCATATAACTACGGGAGAGGACTGAAGAGGAGACAAGTACCTGGCAGCTATGGGGGGGCGGGGGAGAGACAGAGCTGGGACTTTTGAATTATAACGAAGAGAGAGACAATGACTGCAGCAAAGAACTAACGTGGGTCTCTGCCGTGAGATTATGCAGCCAAGATTCGGATCCACTGTGGAATCACTGCTGTGAGAGACAAGAGGATGATGCAGTGTCAGCCCCAATGTTATTTTGCGATGCAGAAGCATCTTTGCATGGGAGAGAAGTCAGTCCTGCCTGTATGAAAACGGGAATCTAAACACAGAGACAGGAAAAGCTCCTTAGAAGATGAGACAAAGGGCCTGGAAAGCAGACAGACAGTTGGCCCAGAGACAGGAGCCAGGAAAAGCAAGCAGACCAGCAACTTTAGAAGTCCTAAGAATTTTTTCTGTTGTTAATATAACAACATATGTAGACTGGTACACGGGACCTTGTATATTCACTATGCTGCATAAAGAAGACGACATTTCTGAATGTGGTGTGATGTCTCATATTAATGCAGCTTCTTGCACTGACATAAAAATAACCCAATTGTTCAAGAATCTAGGCTAAGATTTTCAAAGGCGCTTAACTCCCTTTAGACTGCTTTGGAAATCCTCATTGCAGCCTTTGTAATGGCACAAAAAAATAGTAATTTCCACCCAATTTATTGTCTCGATAGCAATAACATTTGGAAGTACATAATTTTCTCACCTAATGCCACAAACCAAAGCCTTTTGAAGTCAGGGGGAATCTTTCCATTGACTTAATGATTTTGGCTCAGGCCCCAAATGCACATCAGTGTGGAAACGCTCTAGACGAAAGGAGCATATATGTTAAGATGTGTAACCAAAGAAATTAAGAAGCCGAGACAGGACCTGGAGCCCAGTTCTACCCTTAGGCCAGGACTACACTAACCCCCTAATTCGAACTAAGGTACGCAACTTCAGCTATGTGAATAAACGTAGCTGAAGTTCGAAGTACCTTAGTTCGAACTTACCTTGGTCCACACGCGGCAGGCAGGCTCCCCCGTCGACTCCGCGGTACTCCTCTCGTCTAGCTGGAGTACCGCAGTCGACGGCGAGCACTTCCGGGTTCGACTTATCGCGTCCACACAAGACGCGACAAGTCGAACCCAGAAGTTCGATCGCTCGCCGCCAAACTACCGGGTAAGTGTAGACCTACCCTTAGTTACGTGCATACAATTCCACTTTTTCTTCAATGGGACCTGTGCTTGCACATCAGACAACTAAGTTTGGTTCAGAGTCTATAGCCTCCAGATGGTACTGAAGAGGTAAAAGTTATCTCAAGCTGCGCAGCTATTACCATACAGAGTTATCAGGCCACTGATACAGTAGTATATTCATGGAAAGGAAGCTATTGAAGGGACATACCATAAAGTGTCAAGAAAAATCATTGAGGGCTCTGATTACCAAATGGGAGTTACCACTTCCACTCAAAAGCAGCCAATGGAAGGCAGTGGGTTTGATTTCTTGACCCCAAACATCTTGTGGAAATAGGTTGTTAGAGCTGGGCAAGAACTGGATTTTCCATTTTGCGGGGAATGGCAGAAGTTTAAAAAAAAAATCCATTCTGAAACCAAAAGAAAGCAAAAAAATGAAAGACTCCCACAAAACACTTAAATTTAGTTTTGGGTGGATTGAAATATTTCATTTGTACAAAATCAAAATGTTTCCTTCCCGTTTTGACTTTAGTATATTTTACAATCAGTTTTTAAAAATTGAAGTAAACAGTTGTGTCAAAATGAGAAATTGAAATGTTTTGTTTCAACATTATTGAAACACTTCTTTTCCCCCAACTTTTCTATCAAAACAAAAAAATTTAGTCAAAATCTATACGTTTCTGCAAAAAATGTTGCTTTTGACAAACTGGCATGTTCTGATGAAGAAAAGTTCAACCAGAAAGTTTCCCACCAGCTTTATAGGTCATTTTGGAGGATTCCTGGGACTGTTGATGTTGATTTACAGCAAGTCTGGGAACACCATGGAAGTGCCAGAGGACTGGAAGAAAGCTAATGTTGTGCTAATATTTTTAAAAGGGTAAAAATGGGATGACCCAGGTAATTACAGGTCTGTCAGCCTATCAATAATCCAGGGCAAAATAATGGAACACTGATATAGAACTCAATTAGAAAAGAAAGAAAGACGACTAATACCTTATGCCATCAACATGGGTTTATAGAAAATAGATCTTCTCAAACTACATGACACCTTGATTAGTGAACTAGAATGATACAAAATCAATATGGCACACATTAAATATATTAAAAACTGGGGAACTCATAGGTCTCAAAATGTAGTTGTAAATGGGGAATCATGATCGAGCAATTATGTTTCCAGTGGGTCTTACACTATTTAACATTTCTATCAATGACCTGGAAGAAAACAAAATCATTACTGATAGTTTCCCAGTAACACACAGATTAGAGGAGTAATAAATAATGAAGTGGACAGGTCACAGATACAGAGTGATCCCCGCGTTGTTTGGCAAGCTGGGCACAAGCAAATAATACGCATTTCAATATGGTCAAGTCAGACTTCTAGGAACAAAGAACACTAAATAGGATGGGGGACTGAATCCTGGGAAGTGGTGACTCTGAAAAGGGATTGGGGGTCATGGTGTCTCAGGTGGACATTGCTACAGTACACTGAAAGTCATGAAGAGGGGCTATAGCACTGTCCACATGGAACATTACTGCGCAGAAAGCTGGCACAAATCATACCCTGGTTTACCATCATCTACATACTGAGATCGTGAGCTGACACACTGTCACTCTCTTATATTTGAGCTTTCCCAGTTAAAAAAAAAAACACACAATCCTCATATTTTTCAAACTATGCTTTTTTCTTTTGTTTTCAACAGACCTTGCTTGGGGATCCGTATTTCTATTTTAAAATATCCAGGGACACTGGAGCAAGCTACTGTAGTGTCAACCAATTTTACAAGTGTTCTAAATATTTCAAGGTACTTGAAAATGAATTTATTTCTTTTGGAGATCTGTAACTAATTGCCTGAGGTACAGCTTGAAAACTGAAACAAACTGAATTATACCCTTCCATAAAAAGGCTTTTCTTGTTTTCTAAATTACACAGCTTGATTTCCAGCTAACCAGGATTATTTTGCAGTAGGGAACAAAGGGGGGAAAAAAAAGACCCTAAACAGTCTGTATCAAATAAGATTCTGAAAGTAATTTAATCAGCTTCCATAAAAGTATGATGATAATATAGCATTACTGGTATATGCTCAATGGAATAATTAACTCCACATTTATCCCTTTGTTCTGTCATTCTGTGGGTTCTCTTTGAAATTGAATAACAAAATATTACTTTAAAAGGTTTGCATAAAATCACTTGCTCTGAAGCGTCTCTTGTTAAAAAATAATCTCTATGAGATCCATGCTGCTGTCATAATGGTAGTATGGAGTAATGTACTGGGCCTGATCCTGCCAGTTCCCTTCAGATGAACTCACACTGACGTCAATGGGCACTTTATATTCAGAGCTGGCAAGGTCAGAGAACTCCTAGTGTGTATACAAGTCTAGATGTGAATTCCCAGGTTCATGTTCATAATTCACATGCTCCTTTCTGCATCAAGCTTATTTCTTGTATACAAAGAGCACTAGCAACTTCCATAATTATTTATTTCAGAGGCAACTCCAAGGGTACCGTGTTGACCAATTTTCTATCATTCCAATGGTTAGATCCTCTGCTGGAAAGATCAAATTATGCTTTAGCTATGATTTCATCTGACCGTATTATAAACCATACAAAATGTAGAGTGATAAACATGCCACGCTTTAATCAATATGTTCTAATGGCAACCATCACCAGTCGTCATGGGATTTGTATAACATTCATTATTATTGCATTCATCATTCCAGGATACCTAATGCTCTGTGTGATTAGTTATCAGCAAGAAAAAAAAAATCACAATGACCATCATCTAAAGAGGATTTCTAGGATTAAGGCATCCTAGGAAAGCATGTTCATTAAAGAAACATTGTGCATTCTATTCTAGTCTATGTAGGTTCTTATCCCATGCTCATGACTGTAGTATCTGCGTGCCTTCCAGTAGCATATTAAGCAATGTGACTACACATCTGTCACATAGTATTTATTCTCTCATCTTAATTTTTTTGTTCTCAGATCTCCCTTATTTCTGAAGATTACAATAGCATATAGTGCTTCCTCCCAGTCCAGCTCCTGTTTCTCTCTATTCCCATAGGAAAGTCATAACACTAGATGTTATGACAGCCCGGTTTGTTATCATACGATCATTTCAGTGGCAAGTTTGCCATCACAGCCCTGATTCAGTAAAGCACTTAAGAATATGCTTAAACCCATTTCTACTTAGGTATATGTGATATCAGTGGGACTTCAGCACCCACTTAAGTGCTTTTCCAAGTAGGAATGAGTTTAAGCACAGGCTTAAGTGCTTTCCTAAATCTCACCACAGCTTACTGACTGCTCTGCACTCTAGCTCTGCCAATCCCTGCCCCTACCTACCCATTCTCCGCACATACGAGGCTGGTGGTTGCTCTCCACCCCATACAGGCTTTGGCGACATGGATAGTTCATGCAGGGTTCCTACTCCCCTATGTGCCACAGGCCTTATAACTGAGGCTCAAGTAACCTATTAAAAGGATTTCAAACTCAATACCATCTTCGTCCTGCTAATAAAACACACCAGGAAAAATGGGCGAGTAGCACAATAATTGTTCTCTTCCATTTTTGCTGCATGTTGCTGCTTAGTTTATATAAACCACTTGGTTCTTTTAACAGAACAACATGAGGCAGAATGACTTATGGGGCTGCCCAAAGGCAAAAGCAGCATTCCATTTATATGCTTCGCTGTGGCACTGAGCAGCAAGTGCCAGACAGCTCCTGGTTTAGCAGCGTTCTTCAGAAGCTTGAGTTCTCCCCTCGCTGTCCAGCCACGGCTCAATGCAGTTTTTCCAAGCCATGATGAACGAGGAAATTGGTAATGTAGAACCACTCACTTGTGCAGAACTCAAAGCACAGTCGTGCACCAACCCCAAAGTAGTAGAGCACGGAGGAACTTCATGAGAGCTTTAAACAATGGCAAAATTATGAACAGTAAATGGACTTTTATTTGTCCTTCATGATTCCCTTCAGTTGTTGCTACTGATGGACATTAAATATAATTTATTCACTGTACCTTTGCTTTTTGTGTCTGCCCAAACTATAATTATCCTAAGATAACTACGCATCTTCAGGGAAAAATCCCAGAGCTGGAGGGAAGGGCAGAAAGAGAACAAGAAGATTCAGTATACAGGTCACTCATTAACATTTTTTATCCTCTCTCTGCATCAGGTACCTTTAGCTCCCACAATATTTGTCTATAACTATCTAGTTTGAAGCCACTCTGCCAAGATCACAGGCTTCTGGAAGAGTTTGCATCTAAAATTCTGTATCGCATTGGGAAGGTCTAAATATAGATTTATTTTGTTAAAAAATATCTGAATTAAAAGAGTGCATGTGTTTGTGGGGGTAGAGGGTGGGGTTTAGTCGGCATCACCTCATTAACTAAGAGAACAGTACAAGAGTCTTGAAATTATCCTTCAAATCTTGGTGTTATGAAGGGGAATGTCCAGAATTTCCCTAAGATAGCCATACTATTTCAATCTGCTGCTTTACATGGGACATCAATGGCACATAGGACCTGAGCTGGCTCTGTGCACAGAAGAAAATTTCACCCTCTGTGACTAAGGCATATAGCCCCAGAAGTGTAGAGGTATTTGGGCACCTACAGATGCAGATAAGTGCCTAACAGGATTTTCAGAAGTGCCTAACCCGCACTGCACAAAGGTGCTTTTGAAAATCCCACTGGGTGCTTATCTACATTTTTATGTGCCCAAGTACCTTTAAAAATCTGGTTCACAATTACTTTCCACTTACTCTATGAACAGACCTTGCCAATTCCTGCTTCCCTGACTTCCCCCAAATTGTGGCTTTGCCACAAGCTCTGAGTAAGAAGCAACCTGTAGAGAGGTGCTGGCCCCAGCGGCAGACCAGGAATCAGCATGTATCAGAGCTACACTCTGGCCTCTGGCTCCCCCTGGCTCCAGTGGGAAAGAAGCAATCTGCACCAACGCAATATCTGTGCTAACAAGTGCATTGGGAGAGGTGGAGCCATGGTTCTACCCATCACCCATGCAGGAAAGGGAGTAGCAGCCCCATGAAGGTTGCTGTCCTGCCACCCCTCTGCACTGCAACTGATGAGGATGACACAGGGGTGTAACAGCTGCCATACATCACTGTACTCACCCGTGCCACCCTGAGGTCAGTTGCTGATTAAAGCTGTGCAAAAGAAAAAAACCCATAAGTTCTTTCTGTACACCTGCTGGTAATACACACCAGGGAAATTTACACAGGCAGTAAGGCACCCAATGCCAACTAAAGCCAACGGGAGCTGGGTGACCCTACCCTACCTCACTCCCTGTGTGTGTGCGCACACACACACACACACACACTCACTCTGTTTTGGAAAGTTCACAGCAAAGTGCGACCGCTACATTTCATCCTGACCACTTTTGTCTCATCAGTATCTTGTGCTCCCCATCTATATGCCGTATTCATCATTTGTATCACCTTAGATTGTAAGCTCCTTGGGGCAGGAACGGTCTATCTCTTCGTTATGGTGTTTGTACAGCACCTAGCACAAAGGACTCCAGTTATACACCAGACTGCCGTAGTTGCTACTGCAGTACAAACAGCGATCACCATTTCTTTCTACTCACTAGAATGTGTGTGGGGGGAAATAAAAGGCAATCACCAGAAGTGAACAGCTGTCATTTAGCTGCAAAATATGTCTTTGCTGTTTCTACAACCTTTCCATACACACACACACACACACACACACACACACACACACACACACACACACACAATTGCTTTAGCTGTGTCACAACAGTGTTTGAAAGGACACTTCATTTATTCACTACTCTGTGGCTCTGTATACTGCACCAAGGCCAGGAGATTGAAAAATATGTTTCTGCTTCCCCTAGCCATGATGAATGAGCTGGAGTGCTGCTCCCAGCTAAAAGGGTATGTTCTATACATGAGCAATTCTAACTACTTCTCTCACCCTCAAGATACTTCAATCTCACTTCAACATATTCCTTTGTCAACTCTCTGAAAGAATCTATCAGCAGCTGGTGTTATTGCAAGAAGTGCTAAGGGCAAAGAACACTAATAGTAACTTTTTGAGGATGACTCAAAAGCAGAAATTTGAGGCATTCAAGGACTTTTTTAAAAACTCATTACTATCCTTCTAATCATAAAACGTTATTAAGCTCATAGTAGAAATGGTGCCCAACCAAAAGCCTTTGGCTTTTAGGGAATGAAACACCAATTGTATGTGTATTCAGATCCAATACCTAGTTCCTGATTCATCAACATCACTCGAGGTATTCTCTTTCCAGTGCAGCATCAGAACCTCCTCTGCTTTTCAACTTTGGCCGTAGGCTTAACCAAAGGCAATTTTAAACATGCAAGTATAACGAAGCACCTGAAGAAAAAATAAAACAGGCCTTTCAAGCCAAGTCTGTACTACAAACAGCCGAAACAACCAATTCAAAGGTTTGAGACAATAAGTGGATCTGCTCTGAAGCTGTGGCCTGGCGTAACAGTGTTCTGCCGCTTTAAGACTGGGGGGCCTGCAGTCAGCCCAGTTTGGAGAGAGAGCCTTCCCCCTGCCCCCCAAAAAACAGGCATTTAAGCCTGAAATAGGGATTCAGACCCAGCTGGGAAGGGGTCAGGTGATTCTTATAAAGGCTTGAAAGAGTTCACTTACTGAAGAGCTGCAGGAAGTTAAATGGATCCTGTGCCAGGACCTGACAAGAGAAAGATACACCAGGGGAAAGACCACTGTGCCCCTGCAGAAGACCCCAAGTCAGGAGGAAAGCCCAAGTTTATATGTGGAACTGATTTATTGTGTTAAAAGACCAGTGCCCTGAAGGAAGGGCCTGAACAGACTTTGGGGCTGGGGTTAGTCTTTCCTGGGCTGGAGGAGACAAGCCAGCAACCCTCACAGTGTATGTGGCAGTCTGGACCTCTTTCCATCAGCTCTGGCAAGTGTGATTTGAATGGAGATGGTAACAGTTTTGAAATGTTTATTTCAGGTGGGCATAACGTGCATTCTAATCACATCAATCGCCTAAATAGAAGCTGATCACAAAGACAGAGGTCTTCCCATCGCCAAGCCCACGGCAACTGCAGGGAATGGCTATCATGGGATATGCCCACCCAATCCTAAGAGCTGGATGTTTATTTTTATTACATTTTCATAGTGTCCGCATGCTTCTCCCTCGGACATCACTCTCCAACCCTGTTGCTGCTTAGTTCAAAAAGATCCTTACATATGTTTCTATGAGCCCGTCTTGGCATTTCTGTTTTGACAAGGAGACCTCCCACTCACATAGCTTCTTCTTCTCCATTCTAGAACTTGGGTGTCCTTGGATGAGATGAGCTATCTAAATTCCACCTCTCACTCTTCTATTTATAGGGTACCAGTCACTGCAGTATCTACAGTGCATGGCACCATTATAGTTACACAATTCAGTTAGCACCAACTTATCCAAGACCCTCTATCTTTAATCAATTTGGTGGTTCTGCTCTGGGCCTTCCCCAGGATATGCACATCCGGCTTTATCTTGTAAGCGATCCCAAGTTGAACAGTATGTCCTGTGCTGCGCCCAATTAGGGCTTTGCACAATGGTATAAAATGATTTAATCTTTCATAGAATCATAGAATATCAGGGTTGGAAGGGACCTCAGGAGGTCATCTAGTCCAACCCCCTGTTCAAAGCAGGACCAATCCCTCAACTGAATCATCCCAGCCAGGGCTTTGTCAAGCCGGGCCTTAAAAACCTCCAAGGAAGGAGATTCCACCACCACCCTAGGGAACCCATTCCAGTGCTTCACCACCTGCCTAGAAGATGAGAGTCTGTTACAGCCACAGAGACGGATTCTTTAGCTTAGGCTCTTGAGACTCTTGCTTTTAGCACTAGAGGTCCCTGGTTGAATCCCTGGTGTCAGCCAAGATGGTGGCTGTCATACCTATATAGAACACCATACAGCTTTAAGGATGTAGTCCAAGGAGGGTGACCAGATAGCAAGTGTGAAAAATCAGGATGGGGGGGGCGTAATAAGAGCCCATATAAAAAAGCCCCAAATATTGGGACTGTCCCTATAAAATCGGGACATCTGATCACCCTAAGTCCAAGCTTTTCAATAGAGGCTAGTGATTTTTTGGATGTCTTTGTATTTGGGTGTCCCACACCCTAACACCCCTTAGAAAGGCCTGATTTTCTGGAAATGCTGGGTTCCCACCTTCTGAAGATCAGACACCTCAAGCTGTGCACTCAAAATCTGCCTGTAGCCCTGTGACTCTATGCCCAGACTGCCTGGTATTAATTGCACCTGCTCTATGATCCCAGTGCTTTTCGTCTTTGGTATTCTGAATCCACACTTCTCAAAAAAATATATTGCCTTGTCTTGAGCTAGGCTGCATACGGCTTCCATTTTCATGGTAATGTACTACTAATCAAAGTATTGTGCAGAGTCATTAACTTTACAAAAGAGCAGCTAATGGGACCTGTAGGCAAGCTGTGGGGGAAATGAATGCATCTGCTCATAGGAGATGTGTATAACAGGAAGAGACATCATTTAGCTAAACGGGTGTCCTAAGCAAAATCAAAGAAGATATGCAGGATTAGGGAACAGGATCTCACACCAGTGATGTCCCCCTCCCCTCTTCTCCAAAGGCAGAGGTCTCCACCTGAAAGAGGGAGGTTTTTGTAAGGAAATGAGAGGACTGCAGCACAATTTCTCTATGGGTTCCTCTCTCAGAAGCCTGTCACACTGGTTGTAAGCATCTACCATGCTGTGAATCCAGGTCATCTTGCCAGATTCTGTAACTGAGGCAAGTGTAAATCTAGCAATGGCTTTCCAGGAATAGTCATCTAGGCATGTGTGTGTTTAACGATAGAGTTGACTGCACTGCAACTGGGAGTGTGATTGCAGAACATGTCGACATACTCGAGCTTGCTCACTGGACCCCGCTTGGGGGGTACCAACAGCAGTGAAGCCACAACACCATGGACTTCAGTGCAGGCTATCTGATCGAATAATTATCTGAGGACCCAGGCAGATTTGTACTGCCAGTTTGGAAGCCTGGGCTGCCATGGCCGCACTGCTCTGGTATCCAAGCTGGGTTAAAGGCTGCTGGGGTGGAGTACGTTTAAACGTGCTGCAATTACAGTCCCTGACTGCAGTATAAACATACCCTCCGTCTCCTGTCAAATTGCCAATGAAAAGTAACTGTAGCTAGGCTAAAGTGGGCATCTAGGTGTTCGTATGGCCCCATCACGTCAGTGTCTAAGCATCTCCCAAGTATTTAAAAATAGGCTTATTTTAAAAGGTATATTGAAATGCCCCATCTTGAGATAGTTGCTGCATGATGCACTGACTGCGGACGTTGAAGCAGACACACGAGACAGTATCTCTGCCAGCATCCATGATTATATAGGCATGCAGCTACCGATTCCGTGCAAAGACCATTGCAGCCACAGACCTAAGGAGCATGAAGCAAGCCTAACATGACACCCCTGTGGAGGTTGTCAGCAGCAGGGAATGAACCAGTGACTTCTGGGTCTAAAACGATGAGTGTCTACTGCCCAACCAAATGTTCCATATGTGTGAGCTCAAAGGCAGTAACTGCCTCTTAAAGCTTCATATGGTCCATCTACTAGAGGGAGACAGAGAGCCACAACAAGGACGAGTTACACAACCATTACAGAATGCTATACAGAAAATCTCACATATGGAGATTAGCTTCTGCCCCATGAACCTAAGGAAGAAGGCTACCTGGAGTTGCAGTTGTATTTGCAGAGTAAAAGTATCCACAACTGGCACACAGGGAAAAAGCAGCAGCCCCACTGTATTAGAGCCAGTTGCATCAGCATAAAATGGTTGGAGGAAATAACATATCCTATCTAGTGCCAGAAATAAGGGAAGAATTTTTAAAGAGGTGTCAAGAACTTATTTGATTTCCCTGGAAATCAAAGATCTCATGCACACACAAAATGGGTTTTAAAAACATTGAAAGAGAACTTTTAAATGCAACCGTACATGTATATTTGGTATAAAATTATCTATTTCCAGGGAAAATAAGTTCTTGACACCTCTTAAAAAAGTGCTTTCCCCTTATTTCTAGCACTAAATAACTATCCTATTTCCTCCTATCCTTTTATGCTGGTGCAGTTGGCTCCAACACAGTAGCACTGAAACTTCTTGTTGGATGTGCCAGTCTCTGTTACTTTTATTCTGAAAATACAACTGCAACTCCAGACAGCCTTGCTCTTCCTTAGGTTAATGGTGCTGAATAGATATGGATTATGGAAGCATAGTGCCGAGACTGGGTCTCAAATTCAATCTCAGATGTCCACATCCGTTGCTAAATGGATTGAGCATCACTCCTGTGATTTATCTTCTACTTAATTGGTATCACATTCCTCGGCTGAGCCTAGTTAGACTTAAAATGAAACCACTGAAAAATAAAGCATGTGTTTTCGGTGCACTAAAAGGCAAGACCTACTAAGGACACACCTATTGCCGCAAAAAAGTGCTAGGTGAAATAGCACATTCAGGAAAGTTAATAAATCATTTTTAACTGTTAAAAGCTATGAGGGAAGCCTGGCAATTCTTCTCTTAGGGCTCTTAAAACGCTACAGTGGTGTCAACAGAAGAAGAAAGTCAGGCTCACTGTTTGACAGTTAAATGTGTATTTTTTACACTCTCCTCACCGATAACTGAAAAAAATACACACAGTTAAACAATATAGGTCAGGTCCTCAGCCGGTTTGAATTGGCATATCACCAGTTACTTCAACAGAACTATACTGATGTACATCAGTGGAAGATCTGGCCCTACACTTCCACTGCACATTCAGAATCCTCTTCTTTCTACATCTCTTCATTCACATCACTCTGTCCCAAGAAATTACTCCTCCTTTGCATTAGTGAGCTCCTGGGAAAAGAGATTTGAAATACTTGAGAAAATATATCTCAAGTATATATTTGAGAAAAATTTGAGATACACATTTTGCTTGTTTTCCATTTCCTTATGGGATAAGACTTTCCCTGCTCTGAAATCTGCATTAGTCAGGAATTATTCCTTCTAAAAACCATCCTAGACAGCCTGTGCTATACAAGCCACCTACCCAAGTACCCTGCAGCACTCTTTCAATCATGTTCTAACACAATTGTTAGCATGGTTTCCCTGACAAATATGTACAGGGATTTTATGGCTAATATTTTTCTAGCAACCACCTTGTTTAAATAGGATTGTTACTGGCACAGCTCTCATCCACTACATTACTCATATACTGCCAAAAAGTCAGCCCCATATACTCATGAAAGCACCAAGTCATCACTCTATTTGGAAAAATGTTTTTCCAAGTTAGCAAAATCACTCTGGCTAAGAAAATGCACCACTTCCAAGAAGCACCAAGATCTTTCATGCTTTTAGGGCCAAATATTCCAACATGCATAACACAGCTCGGGTATGTGCATACCAACCGCTACAGGGTGGCCTGGGTACAAAGTTTCAGGTATGAACATACCTCAACTTCAGTAGCATGAGCCAAAGCCCATTGAAGATTGAAATCAATGGGACGTCTTCGATTGATTTTAACGGGCTCGGAGTCAGGCCCGTGGATTATGGGGCAGCGTGCGTGCAAATTTCTGCCAACTTGGCTGTAGCTGTTTAGCTAACACTGTCCACTCTTGTTTGTCCATAGTAAGTCACTGGACAAAGCGTGGAGAAAGATGGAATGCATCATAATGAGCCATAAGAGTCATCATCTACTCTACCTATCATATAGCCTCCTTACAACAGTAGCTTTGCATAATGCAAATTGCTTAGGAAGCTATTACACTGAGGAATGGTTTAGTCACTTGAGTTGGTTTTTCATATGCTAGCAGTGACCTGCTCTGTACAATGTCCCACTACAGCAGCTGAGATCTTGTAGTCAGCCCCTGTAAGAACTACTGCAACCGTGCAAGGCTCTTCCTTACAGAACACAGCTCAAAGCCAGGAGATCTGGGTTCTATCTCCAGCTCTGGCAGAGATGTGCTGTGACACCTCGGGCAAGTCACGTATCACTCTGTGCCTCAGTTTACCCATATATAAAAGGGGGTAAATAATATTTATCTACCTTTCAGGAGTGTTGTGGGACTTAATCCATTAATTATTTGTAAACAACTTGAAGATTTTGAGAAGGGAGGCCCTAGAGAACTGTCCAGTAATATTTTAATTCTAATTTACAGAAGCACAGAAGAAGCCTGCAATGCTATGCATTTTTCTGAGAGTCAGGAAAGGCCCTAAACAATATACTCTCATTAGCACTACAATAATATTAATACTACGCAGAGGTCAGGGATAAGAAAATTTTGTTCTAGAGACGGCGCTTACAAATAAATGAACGGGGAGGTCATAGACACATGTCCCTCTGGATGAAAATGCAGAGAACATTAACACCACCTTGTCTGAGCTATAGCTGTAACTTTCCTGGGTCCATTTCTATCTTCTGTGATTCCATATGATGTGAGCAAGTTTCATTTGAGAGTGTCATGGAAACAGATTCCCAGGTCAACTTCATTCAGCCCAATAACTTATATTTAGTCAACACACATCTTCCAGAAAGGCATCCTGAAGAGCTCTATGTAAGCTCGAAAGCTTGTCGCTTTCACCAACAGAAGTTGGTCCAATAAAAGATATTACCTCACCCACCCTGTCTCTCGAATATCCTGGGACCAACACAAGTACAGCACTGCACAGAAAGACATCCGTTCGAATACCCTTGCATACCCCTCTGCAGCCCTCCACTGCCCCACATGGATGGCAAGGGTACGAACAAGAATAGAATTTTGTCCCAAATTTCATGATGAAATTTTATTTTAAACACGTTTTTATTTCTTTGATTTAGAAATCAAGGGTTTGCCTTTCAACCCTGGAATAAATATAGCTCTTAGGCAGACACCTTGTCTTCCAAGTATCAAATTGGCATTAATTTTACAGCTACCGTAAGTGATTCACAGAGAGCAAAACGGAAGGGGAGAGGCTAAGCAATCTGTTCAAAGCCATAGAGGGAGCCATTGTCCGAGGCAGGGAGAGAATTCAAAAGTCCGTGGCTTTTAGTCCTGTGCTCAGACCACACTTCTCCCCAGGTAATAGGTCAGCTGTACTAATCATACATCTAGAATGAAACAACCTGTGGTAGGGAGAAGGATCTCTCTGATTTATGTTCACATAACTGAGATCAGAATAGCTCCACTGAGATCAGTTCAGCTATTCTAGATTTACCACCAGTGGACCTGGAGTCAGAATCTAACACAGTGGCTGTATCTCCTCTGAAGTTACGCTACTGATCATTCGAACAAAAAGGGCTTGGATTTTCCTCTTCCTAAATTCGCCAAACTGCCTCCTCCATTACACTACTTCACACCACTCATGTTTATGGCACATTTTTATATTTGCACTGTCATCTTCTTTGCAGCAGCTTTTTTGTCTTCTCCCCCTCCCTTAGATTTTGCAAGCAAACCAAAAAAAAAAGCCAAAACCCTGACAAAATGTCTCCTTCATACTGACTTTCAACTCAAAAATATGTCAATGTGAAAACCCACCAGGTGGCTCTCTAATGAATGCAAGCTGGTTCTCCAATAATCCCACCAACGGAAAAGAAATACCATTTTGAACTATGAAATTTTATTGCAAGACAGCAGACAAAGCAGTCAAACATGCATGCCTGGATACTACCTAAAAACATCAATTACCTTTTGTAGCACTATCAAGATCCCCAGACATCCAACCGACACACAATAATGAGGCAAGAACCAAAAAGTTCATAAAATTAATTCTATCTGCTCCAGAGAAGCCGTGTTCAAACAGAGAGAGGAAGCATTTGGAAAATGTCAGCTCTGTGCTATAAATATCAACAGATGGGGAAATTTAACAATCTCAGCCATTAGAAATAAAATATCCATTTTCTTTGTTAAGCATTGAATGTTTTTTCAAAAAGAGGTCATCAAAAGAAGCCTGCTGAATATGCCATTACCCAAAACAATCAAATGGAAAAAGAATGTATGTGCTTTCAAACCAGCATCTGGACATTTTAGCTTTGGCCTGTGGGGTTGTTGTTTCTTCATTATTTCAAACACATACGTACACACTATAATCAACCAACTTGGGGGAGGGCCGGGGCGGGAATCCTCTTGCTTCTGACCAGACAGATTGCTCCGCCCTTTAAAATTACCAAGTGCTACAAATCCAGTAAATTCACTGAACTCTTTTTCTAGTCCTCTTCACTCCTGGAATTCAGGCACCAATGCAACTTGAGTTTGCATCATCTATTGGCGTGTAAAAGAATCTTATTCCACCTCAAACAGTCCACATTACAAAACTGCTACAAGTAGATTTCTCAACAGTGACAGACTCAATCATCTCCTGTGGGAAAAGACCCAACGGAAGCCTGCAGTTTAGCTGGTCGCATTTTTAATTTCCTGTAGACAAAACCACATCGGCTCCAATCCAAAAACTCCCCAGCATGTTACAGAAGATAACCCAGAATTCCCTAGTAAAAGTTGTTCATGGTCTGTCTAAGTGCCCCAGGAGGTTACAGAAAGAAATTAGCCCTTCAGATTAACCTGTTGACCGCATTCATTATGGCTCATATCCTGAAGCTCTAATTATGCAGTTTTCACTCATTTGCAAAACTCTAATCGACTTCAGTGGAAGTTTTGCCAGAGTAAAGATGGAGGGTCCAATTTTCAAAGGTGCTGAGCACTTGCAACTCCCATGGACTTCATTAGGAGCTGTGGGTGCAAAGTACTTCTGATGCTCTGGTGATAGGTGACATATGAAGGGATGATTAGCTGATAGGCTAGATAATCCGGTCCCTCAGGATTTGGCTTTTAGGTTCCAATCCTGCAAAGATTCACATGTATGCTTCACTTTACAAACTGAGTGGCCTCATTGACGCCAATGGGAATACACGCAGTGTGCAATTTAAGCACATGCATAAGACTTTGCAGGAGAAAGGGCCTGAAGTCTACAAAACTTGACCTGGCAGGTAGAAAATTAAAAAGCAAATCCAAATGTAGTTACTTATGTTACTGCCATAAAATTCTGGGGGGAAGAAAAAAAAAAACTGTACATACCTCGGGCATCAAAAAATTCATCGTCTGAGCTCTCCACAGAGTCATTAATGATGTTCTGCATGTGCCACTGAGTGCCACTGAATCTGCGCGAACCAGCTGGAAATAAAGACAGACTCACATTAACAAAATTAAATGATGATCTGCTTGCCAAGCTAAAAAAAGAAAAAGTCTAATTAAGTCCTCGTAAATTGTGTGAGATGCTCATTTTGGCCAATTCACGTTTTTTAACCTAATGAGAGGGCCACTCAGAACATGTGGGATGACAGCAAAAATTATACCTTCTGCAAAATCATCTGAATTAAAATGATTAAAGCAAACCCTTTGTTCAGATTCAGTGTGCAATGCTTTCACCGAATGGAGTGACTTAAGAAAGAAAAATTCCACTCAGTTGAACTTGTCAGACCATTACATTCCAAGCTCGCCCTCAAGCTGTGCAAATACTTCTAAAGGCAGAAAGAAGCATTTCTTGGGACAGCAGAGCAGCTCACGTTAGAACTGAATTTCTTCCATAGCTCTTATGAAGATGCACCATTCTGTTTGGCTTTCAGATTTGCATGCAAAACTACTGAATTTCCCACTCACTGAGTGGCTTCCTCAAATGAACACCAAAGAGCTTTGTTTTCTTTATTGTTAACATAAATGTTCCTAGCAACAGAGGGTCCTGTGGCTCCCAATACTTCTGTTAGTCTTAAAGGTGCCACAGGACCCTCTGTTGCTTTTTACAGATTCAGACTAACACGGCTACCCCTCTGATACATAAATGTTCCTGTAGCTTTTGACAGAAGCTTGGCATTTGAAGATAAGAAGGCCAAAGCATTTTGGGAGAGCTAAATAACAGAGTCACATTAATATAGCGAGGACACATTATATAACCTTACGCCGATATGAAAACATGACGCTGTCTGCGCAGTTTGCGTCATCCATTCCTCATATGTGATGGTGTGTGGTACCTCTGTATGACAGGACTACACCACACTTTCAGACAGGATGTAACAAAATGTCTAAGAATTGAACCTGCAGAGAGATACATAGCTAGGGAGAAAGCTAGAATTTGGCCAGCGTTCTTCCAGGCTAATATTGCCACAATTTTCATTCCATTTAGTGCATTCATATACACAGGCTGTATTTTATTTCTACGAAGGAAAGGCTGTATCACAAGACATGTACACTTACAACCCCGCTTCAAACCAATGGGAGGGCCAAGGGGGAAAAAGGTCCATCATTAACATTTTAGAACTAAATTAATCTTTTCATGAGCATCTACTTACCATATCAAAACAGCCCCCTAAGTTTTATTCACTTAGTGAGTCCCCAAAAGAGGTGGATTCAAACTACAATGGCCCAATTGATCCATCTTAAATTTGGTGGCCTTCTGGCAAACCTTATTACCTAGTAATAATACTTCCTTCTTGTAATAGGGCTCTTCAAAAATATGATACAAAGGAGGTCAGTATCACAACCCCCGTTTTACAAATAGCAAAATGGAGGCACCATTTGGTGAATCAACTCAAAGTCACCTAGCTGGCCAATGTCAGAGCTGGGAAAAGAACCCACCTTCTTCCAAGTCCTAGTCTAGCACCCTGTCCAATGGAGTGTGCTGCCTCTCAATCTCTAGAACCCTTTCTCTCTCCTTGGCTGTTCTCCCCCCCCACACACACACACACACACACAACCAACCCAGAGGGACGCAGAGAAGAGGAGACACCATCCTGGTGTTAAGTAACATGGTGGGGATTTAATAGCCAAACCAAGTCTTTTCCTCCATCTAGCATTTTGGTATGGTCCTTGATAGAGAGATTGGGCCAACCACAGCATTTGGCTTTCGATCTGAACTCTGTCCATCTTCTAGTTGGCATCACCTTTCTGCTACTCGTTAGCGACAACTGACATCCCTTGTTAATGCGGAAGATTTTGGACTCCTCAGAGAAACCCACAGTCACCAAGATATGTGATTTCATTGTATGATAATGTAAGAGCAGAGCTACCCACTTAGCAAATGCCTAGGCAACAAGCAATCATTTAAAGCTTTTTAGCAATCTTCATTTCTACGTGGCCAGAATCAATAATCCACTGTGCTGTTATCAAACCCACCCAGAAAAAGCCTTTGTCCATTTCACTTTAATATAAGTTGGTAACATCACTGCCACTGACCTGACAGAAGTGTTTCAAAGCAAGAGGAATGATTCAGTGGTGTAGTCTCATTGCAGGAGTTTTGCGGGGAGATTACTTCATGAACGGTATAAAGGAATTTATATTCATACATATTTTAAACCCCCCCCCCCCTTTTTCTTCACACACACACACACACACACACACACACACACACGAGAACCCATATTTTACAAACTAACAGGGGACTGAGAGGGAATCATAAAAATTGAAAAACTCATACAATTGAAGATCTCAACATTACAGTAGGTACAGTGCAAAAGTATCAGTCTGGTGCATTGCGTCACTTTCTCAGTGTCCTTCAAACCACTGTGAAACAACTTCCAATACAATGGGATGTGCAAGGATGAGAACTTGTTCTTCATCAACTATTCTTTTGAAGACAATGCACCTCAGAGCCTTAATGGTTTCCTCCATCCCTTTTAGGGAAGTTGTCATTCAACAGCAAGTTTTCAATCACACTTAGGCTTGGTATACACTACTTCGGTATAACTAGGTCACTCGGGGATGTGAAAAATGCACACCCCTGAGCAACGTAGTTATATCAACTTTAACCTCCCATGTAGACAGCGCTGTATTGGCAGGAGAGCGTCTCCTGACAATATAGCTACCACCTCCTGTCAGCTTAGAGCGTCTTCACCAGATACACTACAGCGTCATGCAGCTGTGCCGATGTAAATTTGTAGTGTAGACCTGCCCTCAGTGAAGAAGTGACAATTAACACAAATGCTTCAGTTACCAGAGGAGTTGTGCAGCAATACTCTGCCCTGGTGATGCTATGTCTCAATCTCTCTCATCTACATAGAAACCTCCCTTCCTTCAGTGATAGTGAAGGTGCCGTGCCAGGCAACCACCCTATTACAAGGGACACTGTCAAGTTAAAAATCATTAGAGCTGACCAGAAGACAGGATCCCTTCCGGTCTCCACCTGCACAGAAAATTTTCAACAAGAGGTTTTTTTGGTTTGTTTATTTTTATAATGGAAAAGTGTCTGGCCAACCCCCACCCCCCCGCCAAACACACACACACACACACATATATTTGGGCCAAAACACAAAAATATTTCAATTTGGAAATGCTGTCATGGTGCCTCATAGGAGCTGTAGTTCAGGTGGTTTATGCTCCCATTCTATTCTATAGGCAGAGCTCCCTGGTCTGACTACATTTCCCATTATGCAAGACTGATGTGAGGCAACTGCATCCTGGGAGTCTTTGGTCATGATGCATCATGGGAGATATAGTCCACTGCCAACAATGAAGACACCCTTACCCACGTTACTAATAACTGGAGAGGTGGGCCTGTGCTGAAGTTCTGATCCAGACATGAATCTGAATTGTGCCAAAAGGCCAAGAGCAGGAAGGAGAGTTCAGACCCAGCACCTAAGATCAAGGTTTTTCAACTTTTCCAGATTGGCGATGCCTTAATTTGAAGTCAAAAAGCTTCATGACCCTGCCTCCCTTACAATTACTATAAAGATAAGAATTAAAAAGTATCAGTGATGCCAATGATAAACCTATATAATGTAATTGTGTGTTTCAAGAGATTGACAGAGAATATTTGACCTTGAAGGACAGGGGACTGTGGGAAGTAAGATTTTCTTTGCTTTAGCTTGTAATAAGATTTTCAGCACCTCACAACCTCCAAATATCTTTAATGACACTCCCGGGGGGGGGGGGGGGGAGGGGGGGGAGGGGGAGAGATGCAATTTAACTGTTGAGAAACACGGTCTTAGATCATCAAACGTGAATATGAGGGTTCTTCATGCTATACGTGCCATCTGCAGTTATTTTTGCATCTCTATAAAGTTGGGAAAGGAAAGCAGACAAACAAGGAGCGTTCTGGTGAAGTAACCCAAGGCTATGGTTACCATCACTGAGGGAGAATGTTTATTTGTTTTTAAACTACTGTTCCCAGTGGAATAAAAATAAATTATTCAAACATTTCTAAAAAGCTTCGGCTTTAGACAAACTTTCTTCTGTAAAACCAAAGGGCTAGATCCTGATTCCCTTATACAAGCTGAGTAGTAGAGCCGGGGAAAACTTTTCGGTTAAATAATTTTATTTGTTGAAAATTGCAGTTTCAGGTTGACTGAAATGATCCACGAATCTGACATGAATTCACTGAACAGTTTTGAACACACTCCCCTTTTCAGGACTCAAGTGCCATCCACAAAAAGGAAGGAGAAGGAGATGGTGATAGCCTCAGTATCTGAAAAGCCTATACTGTCTCATGGGTGTAAAGTCATATGTAAAAAGGCCAAAAATGGCTCAGAACTTAAAAACTGGATGGTAACAGACTGTGAAACCCAGTGATGATTCAGCCTGGTGATATTCTGAACAAAGATTTCTCACCGTGCTTTAGCTGCTTCTTTTGCTTCACATGGACTCAACAGAAATTGTAGACTTAAGAGTGACATGCAGAGTGATTTTTAAATTTTATTTTTCAGAACTGCCAGCAAACTGGAAAATCAGCTATTTGCCCAGCTCTACTGAAAAGCACCTGATTGCACAGGTAAATCCATTGGTTTCAATGCTATTGCTTGTGGAGAAAGTAGCAGAATCTGGCCCTAATATTTGACCTAACCACCCCCTATTTAAACAAACGAAGAAGCTTCCCATGTACATTTCTGCTCAGATTACAGAATCCGGTATGACAAGGAGAGCTCTAAAGATCTTTTACCTTCTGGTTTATCTCACACTGAGAAGGCTGAATTGGAAGAGATACTGTGATGATTTTACTAGAAAGTGGCAAGTCTTCCTTCCCCAAAGGAAAAAAACATGTCTGTACCAAGGGGATGTGCTAATGTTATCTAACCTGCTCTTTCATTAAGGAGCTGCCTAATAGCTGTATAAACCTCTCATTGAGGTCCACATAGGGATTAGGAGTGCTAAAAGATTTGCTTTAAATGAAAACATTTATTACAGTAGTTCATTCGCACCTGGTTGTGTCAGCACCCCCATTGTAAGCCTTTATCTGCAGGGGGTTTATATCTTGGCTCTAACAAGTCTCTCTGGGCTGAATCTTGGCATAAGAAGTTTTTTTTGGACTTGAATTTCAAAAATATCAGCCTGGCTTTTGCACCAGAACAAAGGTTTTAATGTACATTTTACTGAGTCTGGAAAACACCTGTGACCGCCAAGTTAAGTAACCACATATGACTCTACCATTCTATTGCCCTCCTTTAGACAAAACAGCACAGATTAATGAATCCTAGACTGCAAGTTCTCTGGGGCAGGGACTGTCTTTATATAATGCATTCATACATTGCTTAATACAACAGGGCTTGGATCCTTGTTTAGGATCTCTAGACACAACTGCAATGAGAATATAAAACGGAAGGGGTTGCAGAGTTGTATGGATTGGTATTTATTATGACCTCAGAGGGGCTTTCACACAGCTGAAATAGTGTATGTTTGGTTTTAGAGCTGAGTGAAGTCATGTACTTTACCCACTGATGAGAATTTTGCAAAAACATTTTAATCTGTGAAAAATATCAGGAAGCAAAGTGAAATTTTGCTATTGTAGACAGCCCGCTCAGGACAAACCTACAGGGGACTGGGATTCTTTGTCTCAGGTCTGAATCAACTAAACCTACGTCGCACATGGGGCAAGGTTTCTCAACCAGTGGGTCACGACCCCCAGATGACGATCCCAGAAGTTGTGAGGCATCAAAAATGTTGTTATAGTCTAAAGCAAAGAAATCCTTACTCCACTACTCCCACCACACCTTTACCCTTTACGTGCAAGTACTCTGCCAACCTCTCAGAACACACACACACATGCATATAAATTATATAGACTTACCACTGTTCTCAGACACTTTTTTACTCTTTTTTTTAAACTCTTAAGTTTATACTATAGGTAAGAGCAGTCAACATTTTTTTATTTAGACTAAGGAGTCTCCAGTCTACAAAGGTTGAGAAATACTGATCGAGGGTTCTTGCCAAAAGAAGGCTGTTGAGTTATGCATCCAGCCAGCAAAGGTAGACTGGCTGGGTCACAGCCAGGGATACTATTTGATAAGCACACTGTGGATATGAAATGCTGTCACGGGCTCTCTCACCACACTGGCGCCTCCTGCTGGCTGTTTCAGGAATTAGCTCTGGTCAACGGGTGTGCCCTCCGGTGGCTCTCCCGTCCTCGTCTCTGCCTGCAGACCCACTGCGGTTCCAGTCTGACTCCCCTCTGGCCATGTCACAATCCGGTTTTCCCCCTTCTGGGGGACCGCAACAGTCTAGCTGCTTCTCACAGTGGCTTGGCAGTCGATAGCCTGGCCGCTTCTTCAGCGGCGAGTGTGTGGGCGGGGGTGGGACAGGACCCTGGCCCACCACTACTCTGGGTCCCAGCCCAGGGACCTTGAAAACACCAACTTCCCGCTGCCCCTCCTTTCTTTCTCCACCAGTCTCTCTCAATTCCCTGCAGCCCCAGCGCCTCTGGCGCCTTCACCCCCTTCCCAGGGCTTCAGGCCTGCACACCTTAGCAGCCCTGTTCCCAGTGCTAGTCTCTGCAACCCTCTAAGAAGCTGGTCCCCTCCCTTGGGCTTCCTGCAGCAGACTGACTTGCTCTGACCTGCAGCTTCCTTTTATATGTTCCAGCTGGGCCCGGATTGGCTGGTCCAGTTGTGCCCTAATTGACTGCTGCCACTGCCCTAATTGGCCGTTTCTTTGCAGCCCTCCAGGCTGGGTTTTAACCCTGTCAGGGCCAGTGTGGGGCAGATGCCCCACCATATAATCAAAATAATGAGCTTTTAACATCTGACACCTTGTGAGCCACCAAAGCTAGAATAAAACTGGTCTACGTCACCGGAACTCAGGGGCTATCAGCTTTCTGACAGCATATAGCTTCTAGATCTGTTCAAGTTCAGGCTGCTCAGTGCCAGACTCCAGGCACAAGGCTGTTTGAAGGGGAGTCCTGCATAGGGAATCCTCCTGTAGCCCAGAGCAATCATAGCAGTTCCTATGACATCCCCACCTATCCTCCTCTGTAGTGGCAGTGTCTGGGGAAAAGAGGTGTCCCTGCAACCTAACAGTCCCCGGCTGTTGGAATTTGGGTTCTGCTGAAGATGTAGCCCTTATTTTGAGAATCTCCAAGGTTAAAAACTATCATACTTTGAAACAGTCACTTGTCCTTCAGAGCATGCAAAAATAAACAGCTGTTTATACCAGGTAAGGATACTTTCAACACCTTAAAAAGTCCTGGACCACTATGACCCTAAAAATATGGTGCTTTACAGCAGACCCATAACGAGAGGGTGCTCTACAGAATCCTCCAGCCAAAACTGCTACCCTCTAACAAAGAAGGAGAAAAGACAACCTCCATGGAAGTGCAGATCTCCGAGGAATGGATGATCTAACAGAATCACAGAAATTAGACAAGGAAGAGACAAAATATTTCCTATGATTCACCTTGTCGATGTGGGAAAACCACACTGATTAATTAATGGTAGAGGCAAATTTAACCTTGTAGCTAAACAATATTCAGTCTGTCACTGTTAATACTACTATTACTTTAATCAATCCCATTTGATCGACACAACAGACTGTGTTCTGAATGTAATGTGCATAAACATATTGTGTCCCATTATTGCTAATGAAAATGGCACCCATGGAGTAACACCTTGATAATGTAGACTAATACATACGAATACAAGGAATACTAATGTTGTTTCCTATTAAATAGCACCCACTTATGCTGAAGTGCTCCCAGACTCCCAGTGCTCCCTTTAAATTAAACTGGAAAACCTCCAAAGCAGGAGTTAATTGAGTGCTGCATCTGATTAGTACAAATGTTTATGGCTTGCTTTGACTCCCTCTGCCGTGTACAGCAAGATACCTGAAGGACAAGTTATTTTCCATCTTCATTTTAGGGTCAGGACTGTTTAAAGCCTTTACATTTGCATTTAAAATGGGAAAGTTGTTATAATTAACTCAGACACCAGAATCTCTAACATCACTGCTGCAGTTTATTTTATTACCGAACTGGGAATGTTACGTGTTGATTTAAGAAACACAAGCAATGAGCCTGTCAGAGACCGACCATCCCCAAAATTTGAATCTTCACATTATGCTTCTTTTCAGCAACTCCCTAAACCATAACTGCTTCAAAAAGGGAATTTCCATCCCATAGGAAATTCTAATTAAAAAAAAAAAATTAGTTCCAAACTGGGATGAGAAGTCAAAATATAGCACAGAACAGAAAATTCCAAAGAAGCCAGAAACACTTTGTACATTTCCAGTTGAAACATTTTAGCATTTCCAAATTTAAATATTGTGTTTCATTTATTGAACTAATTGAAATATTTCATTTTGTCTTGATTTAACATTAATCTCCATCTTCCTGAGCTGTCGCAGCACCTCATAAGGATTGGATGAGGCCATGAAACACCACACCTACAACTTCACGAGCTGGGCTTTCTTGATACATCTCATCAGCTCAACTCGAAGGGAGACTACATTGCTTCTTGGGAGATGTAGTCCATACACAGAGCCCGGTCCATACAGGAGAAGGCAGTAGGGGGAAGGGCACCCAAACTATAATTCCCATGGGCTACCATGGCAGCTCAGGCCAACCCAGATTAATGCCAAACTAACGCACAACGAAATCAGAGAGACAAGGTGGGGTGAGGGAATCTCTTTTATTGGACCAACTTCTGTGGGTGAGAGAGACTACAAGCTCAAAAGCTTAATTTTTCCCCAACAGAAAAACTGAAATACTTTGGCATACTGAAATTTTCACCACAGAAAATTTTAATTGTGGAAACTGCATTTTCTATTGAAAAAGGACACGGATGGAAAGTTCCTGTCCATTCTCGGTATTCCATTCCTCCCGCACCATTCAATACGAATCACGAGCTTCACTGAACCCAGACCTCCTATACCCACGCAGCCTCCCACTTCTCCACCAAGCAACATCCTTCAAATCCTTCCTTTTAACTCGTTCCTTCTTCTCAGGCTATGTCCAGACTACAGTTTCTCTCGGCATAATTTATGTCACTCAGAGGGGTATAATTTACACCGACATAAACGCCGGTGTGGACAGCGCTATGTTGGTGGGAGAGCTTCTCCTGATGACACAGCAATCGCCGCTCGTGGGGGTAGGAGGAGTTAAGCTGACAAGCTCCCTTCCGTTTAGATTGGCTACATTAGAGATCTTACAGCTGCACCACTGTAAACTCTCTAATGCAGCCCTGCTCTGAGAAAAACCCTCCACACCCTTCCTTTTCCTGAACTATTGTTCTACATTTTGTCTCGTCTAGCATATCCTCAGCTCTTTAGAGTAGGTATTACGCCTGAATCGAGGGGTCCAATCCTGCAAACGCCTGCTAGCATGTTATAGAACCATTTAAAAGAATAAGATTACAATTACAGTAGTAAGCAATAATGTGTCCAATTATCTGCTGGTGTAAATTGGCACAGTTCCAATGAAGTCAGTGGAGCTGCACCAATTTACCCTTGGAGAGGATTTGACCCAACGTCAGGTTGTAAGTGCTTGCAAGATCAGGCCTCACATTGATCAGGATTAGGCTCTAGGTCAAGAGCTCTGTAAATTGATAGGGCTGTATTAAGACTGAGGCCATTCACTTTACTTACGTTATGCTCTTGCATTGCAGGGTAATACTGCATCAGAGAAGAACATGACCGTGCTTTTACACAAGTGAAAAATTAAAAACTATCCAAGCCCAGTATCTTATCAACTCATTCAATACCACTGCTGCCTCTCTCAATGTTTTCCTTCATTATCCTGGCTTTAGAGCAGGGGTTCTCAAACTTCATTCCCCCTTCTGACAACAAGAATTACTACACGACCCCAAGAGGGAGGACCGAAGCCTGAACCCGTCCGAGCCCCACTGCCCCGGGTGGAGGGACCAAAGCTAAAGCTCAAGGGTTGCAGCCCCAGGTAGGGGGCCTGTAATGCGAGCCCCGCCACCCAGAGCTGAAGTCCTTGGGCTTCAGCTCCGAACCCCAGCAAGTCTAACAGCAGCCCTAGCAACCCCATTAAAACAGGGTCGTGACCCACTTTGGGGTCCCAACCCAGAGTTTGAGAACCGTTGCTGCAGAGCAAAAATGTTTACCAACATAAAAGCGCTCAGCTGGGACCATAAATCAAAATCGTCTATTTCTCAACCCCCAGCCTTTGCACAATCATAGTGGTTGGTGTCTTTTCATTCACACAGACAAGCCCCCTAGTATAATTAGATGTCGGCTCAGCCACTCAGAAATGGAAGCAAGACAGATTTTTCCCCCCCTCCCTTTCTTTTCAGTATCTGTGCATTTCTGCAATTCATACTGTTAATTCCTGTCAGAGCCACGCATCTGGCTCATCAACATTAACAGCATGCAGTGATAACCCTCTCCCCTACTATAAATAGGAGGACAGTGTGACAAGTGTGGGACCAGAGGAGAAAGCCTGGGATATAATCAATGGCTCATATGGTAAAGCAGCAGTTAGTCACTTTCATTGCTACTGTATTGTTTACAGATACAGACCTGGCTGAAAATCTAATTTCTGTCTTTAACCCTCTTGGGGTTCTTTCCAATACCAGCACTCTCTCCTGCTTTTGAAATGGGCTAAAGTGGATTAATATCAATATGTTTATCCCAGCAGCAAAGCTCAGCTTTTCAATATGAATTAACAGGTTGTGAGTAAACACTGCCTGTTTCTTATTTTCTGTCATTATTCTGAAAGCTATCCCCTCCTCCCCACTATATCATTTGGAGCTCCAACAAGATCAGTGCTGGTGGCCCAATTTAAATTGCCTGAATAAGGATTACTTGCTGTAGTAAATATAATGATCACCAGTAAAAAGTCAGCATTTGCCCACCACGGGGTTACCATAGTTACTGGTACGTGCGTGTGTGGAGGGGGGAAGAGGAGTGGAAATATGGTATCTCAAACGTGCTGTGCAATAATTCTTAACAAGTGGTGGCTCCTTTTTCCTAGTTTCATATTGAGGAATCTCATCTTGCCCCTAAATTATAGCTAATACCAATTAATAGAATTCTCCTGATAAAGTGTCTTTCTGCTCTGGCTTCCATTAACAATCATGGAAAATAAGCTTTCCATCCAAATGTCCCAACTCGAATAATTTAGCGAACCTCAGTAATTGTGTAAATGAACCAACAGCTAGTTTTTCATTCAGAGCTAAATATTAGTCACATGAGAACTAAACATTATTAATTATGGCTACAGGGGAGGTCTTTTTATAACTAACTAATCTGATACAATCTTTTAGAATTTACATTCACTTCCTAAATGAAATGTTTGCAGTTGTGCACATTTGATGTAAATAGAAGTCCATTGTCATTACAATTCATTCTAGAAAGAAGCCAGAAGCAACGCTCTGGCTCTGAACTCATCCCAAGCCCCGTAGGAGGGGTAGGAGGAGAGGAAGGGGGAGGCATTTGGCTGCAGATCCAGAATTTGCAGCTTTGGTCCCATCTCTAATTCATTCCTTTTGTCTGGCTTTTAAGGGAAAATTAGAAAGAAAAAGATTTGATTAAGAGTCTCCTTTAAGAGCACAGAGGAAAACTTTGCTCTATTTCAGCTTTTTTCTACATAGTGACACCAATCAATGTAAAAATACAGTGTATTGTGAGCTAGATAACTATTCTCTCTTTATTTCTGCTTTGCACCAAGAGACAGATCTGGGCCAAATCAATAGGCACCGATAGAAAGACAAGTGTTAATTTTCAGCTCTTATGGGAAGACAGGCAAAATACCTTCAATTATAAGGGAATCTCTTTATAAGAGCTGTTACAGCTCTGCTTCTTCTCCCAATAACTGCAGTGCTCTATTGCTCACAAACTGCAATCCCAGATGATAGGACAATAAATGATTCTAGGGTGACATGAAGATGGACTAAGAAGGAAAATTCAGGTCCAGATTTTTGAACATCCTAAATTTCAAGCGTGTTTGGATTCAGGATTTTGATTCGGACCACTTGGAAGATTAGGTCCAGTTGCTAAAGATTCAGTTTTAAAGATCTAAGCGTTTGGATCTTGCCCATCTGTGGGACAATTCAGTTTATTGAAAGAAACAAAAAAGTTTGTCAAGGTATTTAAGTAGAGCTGACGGGAAAACAGTCTAGCAGCAGATTACATAAAAAGCTCCTGTTATAAATGTTAAATAAAATATGTATGGTGCGAAAAGTTTTCTATTTAAAGATGCGCTCTCTTTTGATCAACAATACATTAACAAAAATAGTGGTGATCGACACCTAGCTGGTACTCAGGCTAAATTTCTACTTAAGGAACAATCCTGCCGCTGTGCTGAGTCTTCTGCAAGGTGTCTCCGGATCCCAATGAGGCCACAGAATTCAGGGCATTCAGCACCTGGCAGGTAAGGCCCTTACTGAGGGAACTAATGAAGCTGGAAAATGCACTGTGGAGGCATCCACATCTAGGTCACCACTTCAGATCTGCCACTGACTAGCAGTTCTCAAGAAAGTTGTTGAAACAAACTGGTGATTGTCTCTATTCCTAAGCCACCGCCCACAATTGGCACTGGCTGGCAAAATGCAAAAAGACTATGAATGGCCCTTGAAGGCAGAACTCCCTTCTAGCCCATGCAGATGCTCTCTCCAGAGGCATGTTGACAGGGCGATATAAGAAAATCTTATATTACTACTGCTGCCTGTGCTAAACCTATCCCATGGAGGAGTTCTGGGCCAAATCTGCAGCCATACAATCAGCTGACTTCATTGGAGCTCTGACGATTTACACCAGCTAAGGATCTGGCCTTCACTTTGCAGGGTTGTCAATCCAGAACCTCCTTCTAGCCCTACACGTTCAAAATTATAAGATAAACTCATAATGGGTTTGGGTAGGAAGGCTGGAGCATGCATCAATACATAAAGTGCTGTTCTAAACAGGGCTTTGGAGCGGAGCCCGGAGCAGCTCCGGAGCAGTGGAGCTGCAGGTTTTTGTCTGGAGCTGGAGTGGAGCTGGAGCACAGCTCCAAAGCCCTGGTTCTAAAGAATCTGGCATGTCCCAGAGTCTTGAAAATGCTGCTTTAAAAAGATTGTAATTTCCAAGACTAAACTACAGCAGCAGATGGAGTAAGAGCAGATGACAGGGGACATGAAACAACCATCCAGTGTATGCCTTTTACTTCATTAACTCACACGAGCAGTCACACACGTTCAGCTGGCACGTTTCACACACTTGGAAGGAAGGAAATGCTCTCCTTTTAAAACTTTAAGGATTTTAAAACATGCCTTAAGTAGTAAAAATCTCCCTCTTGTGCTGAAAGATTCTGCTGTGCGTGCTTTGCAATGAGTTTTAAAATCGCACTCTGGTTTCAGCAATCTCCCTCATTCAAATGGTCCCAGCTCAACAACAGATTAAGCAAATCACTGCTGGCATTCAAAAAAAATAAAAAATATACATACATTTTATATATATATATATATATATATATATATATATATATATATATATATATATATATATATATATATATTTTATACACACACACACCAGTATTTACAGCCTCTTTGTTAAGCATTCCACTTACGGGCCTAATTTTTAAATACGCTAGGTACCGCTGAAGCCAAGCGCTTGGTGGGATTCAGACCAGGTTAGACATTTAGATGGGTAATGAGAACATCCACAGCTACATAATACAGGAGGATTCAGGGCATAAACCAATCAGTATCTGTTTGATCAGAAGAAATTTAGCTTATGGGAAGGATATTCCACAGTTGTCTGTTATAGGATTTCCTGCACTGGTCTCTCAACCTCTGGTATTGGTCATTGTCAGAGACAGGCCACCTCACTAGATGAACCATTGTGTAGCAATTCCTGTGTTCCTAATTATTCATAGAAAATGTATATACTGAACACAGTACACACCCTTTCCAAACATAGTGCATGGCTGGTCAAAATAAGTGTCATTTATTCTGTGGTCTTAATATCAATTCTCCACTAGACAAATGACAGGCAGAGCATACAAGTTACATAGATGATTAATGGCTGTCTTCCTCTCTCTTGCAGGAATGCTACATTTTCTGATGTGACAAATTGCTTTCTTCCTTGCTTTTGATCTCAGCCTCAGTAAGGAACAGCGAGGTCTGTACTAAGCCAACATCAAGCCCTCTCTGATCGGAGAGAACCAAGGCAACATAATACTCTTCAGGTCAGGATTCAAGCTATCCTACAACATACTATAAATGGTAACTTGCACTGTCTGCCGAAGGACTACGTGGGTTTTGTGATCTTGCTGTTCTAACTGGCAGAAGATTTTATTTTGGACTCAGCCATTCAATTCAGGCCATCGTTAGAGATGAAGAAGTCTCCGTCTAATATAAAAACGATCAATATATTGTTTAGAGACCTATTAACAATAACTCTCTATGTATATTGTGTACCCCCCTGCGCGCGCGCACACACACACACACACACTTATGTGACAGGGTTGAGAGTGAAGGTGGAGGGTATGTTGCTGAAGCCAAGGGGAGGGAAGGGCCTTTCTATTGCTTTGATTTACTGGCTGGCTGCGTTAATTTGTTAAATATATAGGAGTACTGAATGCTGCTGGCTGGGTTATCTTTATGGCCCTGATTCAGAAGCCCATTCCTAGTCAGCAAAGTGCTTATTTAAAGTTAAGCATGTGTGTCAGTCCCATTGACTTCAATGGGAGATTCTAGATTGACTCAGTCAAAATTAAGCATGTACTTAAAATGCTTTGCCTAAATTGGGCCCATTTTACTGGCAGATTTAATTAAGAGTTAATGCTTTTAATTAATTTTTTTATTGTTTAAATCTGAGGAACAAACAACGTAATATTACACACACACACACACACACACACACACACACACACACACACACACACAATAGAGACAGGCAAGTAAACTTAACTACAGACTTTCCCAGCAGCTGTACCTATAACAGTCATATTTCTTGCCGAATGGCTATCCATTCAGGAATTTTGCCCTGGCTCCTATAAAATCAGAAAGGACCCTTGCACACCATGCAAGCAGTGCATCAGATTTCAATTGTTGAGAAATATAATGAGCTTAGAAACCTCTCTCATGAAAGAGAGAGTCATTAATTTAATGACTTTCTGCATGGCTTTCCATATCCCAGAACAATTTAGCTCATAGACCTTTGGTGCATTTAGAAGGAGCATGTCAAAATAAGGCAACAACTCACACATTAGTGTCAAATTTAAAGGCTTCCAAAAATCACTTGGAGTCAGACACTACAGCAAGCCAATTGTTCCCAGCAAGGTGATCAGTAATCACAGCAACAGGAGACAAGTAGGCATAAACTAGATTCCCATGAACTCTTCGTACAAAATAAATTCTAGGATCACAGTTATGTCTGTGGATGACTTAAGTTTCATTAAGAATACCCCTGGGAGGGAACATTTGTTTAAAATTGAATCTAAAAAGGGCCAGTTTTGGGGAGAGGAAACCCAGATGCCCCAAGTAACTATGTTGGCAATTCAGTAGGCAGCATTCATCCTTGGGAGTCAGTATTGAAACAGTGCCCCAGCCTGGTGCTCATGATCACGGCACTGCTGCAGGTGCAATCCGTTGAATGAGATGTAAAACAGATCCTGACCTCTTGCATTTACTGAAGCTTCCTCATCTCCTTTTATAAGAACCAAAATATTAGCTACAGTCCCTGTCAGAGTCCCACTCCCATCTTAGTCTATCTAAATTTCCTTGCAGTTTCAGATGCATACAATATTCTCCCCCCCCCCAGCCCACTTCCTGTCCTAAGTCATTCTGTGGTGTCACTGTTCATTGTTCAGCAGCTACTAAGTTCAGTTCTAGAGGTGTCTGTTTTCCAGCAAGAGGTAAAGAGATAATTTTCTATATGTACTTGGTAAAGTTCTTTGGGGTCAATCAAAAGAAGATTAGAAATGTAAACTAGCATCATCCTCATACACTTCTATGATCCCTAAATATATTTTAACTGCATTCTTAGCGCTCACATTGCAAGATCAATCAAAATTTGAAAAATTGCAGCCTCCTGTAATGGGGGGGGGATCATCACTTCTTGAACGGGAGAGGGGTAACCCTAACAAAACCATTGTTCACAATATCAAGCCACAAGCCTTTGGCAGTAACTGAAAGTCTATCAGATGAAGATCGTAGGTCAGAAACAAAGAACCACATTGGCAACCTACATTAGCCAAAATGCTTATAGTAATACTGGTTGTCTATGTACAGACCACAGGCACCCATTTGGATTTACTCAACCAATTCTAACATTTATTAAATGAACCCAGAAATATTCACCAAGAAGAGAGAAATCAAAAACTGCAGTTTCCATTCATCCATTTTTGTATTAAGAATGCACATTGTGAAGAGTGTAAATTATTAGCAAATATGGACTTCATAGCATCTTCAATGACCAAAGTGACTAGCATTCCTCAGTGGAAAAAGTGACACTCTGTTTACATGGATTTTAACTACAGGAACTATGGAACAAGCAACTTCACCTAAAAACCATGACTCTTTATTTGCTAATTTAAATAACTCTCTAATATTAGATATAGATTTTAAGGCCAGAAGGGACCATTCTGATAATCTAGTTCCACTTCCTGCGTAACACTGGCCATAGAATCTCACTCAGTCATTCCTACGTCATGAGAACTGGACACAGTAGCCAGCAGTGCACTGTATTCAGTGGTAACTCCATTTCCCTACTTCTACTTGTCATTCCCCTCCTTAGATGGCCAAGGATCACATCAGCTCTCTTCGCCAGAGCACTGCACTGCAAGCTCATGTTCACTGGTTACCTACCACAACCCCGAAGTCCTTTTCAGAGTTCCTGCATTCCAGGATGTAGTCCCCCCAATCATCTACCAGTGTAAGTACTTCTAGATTGTGCTCATGTCATCTCTCTTCTCTTCCCTAAAGTGCCACATCTTGACCCAGAAGAGACTGCATCTTGGTGGCAGGCAAAGTTATTCCTATATGTGGCTTGAGATCTTTAGGATTCTACTGGAAGAAACTCTTTAGAGAAATGTAGAATCAATAGGCTAGATCCTCAGCTAGTGTACATCAGCAGAGCTCTGTTGAAGTCAATGGAGCCACACAGATATACACCGGATGGGGATCAGGCCCAACTGTTGCATTAATCACTTGAGATAAATGATTTTCTTAAACATCAGATCAAACCAAGGACTTTAATATTTTAAATAAAAATAGTTCTCCATTGAACAAGTGGTGATGATCTACAACTCATTTTGCTTTATTTTAGGAAGATAACATGGGGAAACATCGGTCTTAAAAGCTCACAATGTATCTTAAAACTCAAGGGTTCCCCCCACCCCTAAACTTGTTTTTACTCAGATTCCAACACTTCCTTCAACATTCATTCTGAGATAATTACTTGCTTAATAATTAATGGCTAGCGCTGCTATACTTCCAGGCACCTCAGAATCCAAGGCCATACAAGGTAAATGTTTATTTCAAATCAGTGACCGATAATTCAAAGTAGAGAAAACAACACTCCTTTCTCCTGTTATTTTGAATGTCCCCATCTGTTTTCAAAATGACAGTCTACAAGTCTTTCATATTAGACTAACAATTCACAGCCCAGAACCTTTGACAACTCTAAGGTCTTGTCTACACTTACTTATGCTTAAGTCGACCAAAGTTACGCTACTCCAGCTACGTGAATAACATAGCTGGAGTTGACGTAGCTTAGGTCAACTTACTGTAGTGTCTACACTGCATCGATGGGAGATGCTCTCCCATTGACTATCTTACTCCTCTCGTTCCAGTGGAGTACCAGAGTCGACTGGAAAGCGCTCTGCGGTCGATTTAGCGGGTCTTTACTAGACCCGCTAAATCAACCCCCGCTGCATCGATCGCAGCAACGTCGATCCCCGGTAAGTGTAGACATGGCCTAAGGCACAAAACTTCCTGACCTTGAATGCACTAAGTTACCTCATAACTTGGAGCCAAATATATAAATTCTTTATGAAGAGCAGAACCTGTCTAAACTTGGCTACCATTCTGTCTCACGTATCTGTAGTTTTACATGACTTTTAATGTGCTTCTCAAAAACAAGCTTTTGTTTAACTTGTAGGATGCAATTTTGCATTAATCCAATGGAGTCACTCCCATAGTGTGCACTACTCAATGTGAGTAAATGTGGCAGAATCAGGGTCTACATACCACATATACTTCAACAAAGTATGTATGTTTTACATGACTTTTAATGTGCTTCTCAAGGACAAGCTTTTGTTTAACTTACCTTCATAGAAATCCAGTCTTCAGAGAAATCCAATCACAGCTCTTTGAAAGGGAACAAAAGTGCACTTGAGGCCAGCTATCCTCTGCTTTTCAACTATTGCTTTATCTTGAACGAGCAGATTCTGCCTCCAATTACTCACAAGAAGTGCTTCACTCCAAAGAGTCGCACTGATTTCAGGTAGGATGCAATTTTGCATTAATCCAATGGAATCACTTCCATAGTGTGCACTACTCAATGTGAGTAAATGTGGCAGAATCAGGCTCTATGTACCATATATACTTGAACAAAGCTTAAATTTTTAAAAGAAGGTGCTGGGATTGGGTAATTAACCCTATTTCCATGGCTTTGTCTAACTTGAGAAAATTGTACTGATTTAACTAAATCAGGTGCAAACCCCTTGCACTCATTTCTCTTCAAGCAAGCCCACACAAGCGGCTTGACTAATGTAACTAAACTGATTTAGTTTAATTAGTACAATTTCTTTTGTGTAGACAAGGCCTAAGAAAACAATGCCCTGAAGCATCCTATGGCATTTTGGGCCTGATCCTAAATCTATTGAAGCCAAAGGAAGATTCCCAAATGACTTCAATAGCTTAGCTTTGGAACAAGCCCCATATTACTATTATTTGTTTTACAATAGTGCCTACAGTCCCTAATAGGGTTGCCAACTTCCTAATCGCACAAAACCAAAAACCCTAGCCCTGCCCCTTCCCTGAGGCCCCACCCCCTGCTCACTTCTTTTCCCCCCTCCCTTGATGGCTCGCTCTCCCCCACCCTCACTCACTTTCACTGGGCTGTGACAAGGGGTTGGGGTGCAGGAGGGGGTAGGGCTCTACCTGGGGGTGTGGGTTCCAGGGCGGGGCCAGAAATGAGGGGTTCAGGGTGCAGGAGGGGGCTCCGACTGGGAGTGCAGGATCTGGGGTGGGGCTGGGGATGAGGTGTTTGGGGTGCAGGAGGGGGCTCCAGAGTAGGGATGAGCTGACGGATTTGGAATGCGGGATGGGGATGTGGTGCGGGAGGGGGTATGGGCTCTGGGCTGGGGGTGCAGGCTCTGGGGAGGGCCAGGGATGAAGGGTTTCGGGTGCCGGAGGGGGCTCAGGGCTGGGGCTCGGGGTGCGGGCTTACCTCGGGTGGCTCCCGTCAGCAGCGCAGTGGGGCTAAGGCAGGCTCCCTGCCTGTCCTGGCACCGCTCTGTGCCCCGAAGCGGCCAGCAGGTCCAGCTCCTATGCGGGAGAGGAAGGGGCGGCAGGAGGATCCACCCACTGCTCCCACCCACAAGCACCGTCCCCCCAGCTCTCAATGGCTGCAGTTCCTGGCCAGTGGGAGTGTGGAGCCAGTGCTCGGGGTGGGCGAAGCATGTGGAGCCCTGTGGCCTCCTCCCCCGCATGACCTAGGAGCCGGACCTGCTGGCCGCTTCCGGGGCACAGCACGGTGCCAGGACAGGTAGGGACTAGCCGTCCTTAGACCTACAGCACCGCTGACCGGACTTTTAACAGCCTGGTCAGCAGTGCTGACCAGAGCTGCCAGGGTCCCTTTTCGACCAGGCATTCTGGTCACCCTAGTCCCTAACAAAGATTGAGGCTCCATCCATTGTGCTAAGTATTTTACAGGCAAGTAGTAAGAAAGACTAGTCCCTACCACCCAGGGGTTCTCAAACTTAATTGCCCAGTGACCTCCTTCTGACAACAAAAATTATTACATGACCCCCAGAAGGGGCCTGAAGCCTGAGCCCACACAAGCTCCACTGCCCCAAGCAGGAGGGCCAAATCTGAAGCCCAAGCCCTACCACCCAGGGCTGAAGCCCTTGGGCTTTGGCCCTAGGTGGTGGGGCTCGGGCTTTGGCTTTGGGCAGAGGGGCTTGAATTTCAACCCCGGCCCCCGGCAAGTCTAACGGGGTCACTAGCTGCTTTGGGGTCCCGACCCACAGTTTGAGAACTGCCGTTAAATCTAAATAGACAAGACAAAGGGAGGAGTGTTACCGTCATCTCCATTTTACAGATGGGGAACTAAGACACAGAGATGAAGTGCCACATAGGGGAATGGGAAATTTAATCCAGAACTTCTGGGTCCCAGGCCACAACAGCATCCTGTCTTCACCAATAAGATAAGGATCATTCAGAAAGAATGTGCAGTATCCTGGCAAGAAAAAACCCAACATCCCTTTGTTCTTTTATGTTATTTATAGATGAAACAAAAAACCAACATGAATGAGAGGAGGTAGAAAGAGGAAGCAGATTTTAGTGGGCTATATGGCAGAAAGTTCAGCTTTTTAAAAAAAAAATACAAACTTACTGGTTATCAAGGAGTTCATTACTACAGTACAGTGTGTATTGGGAAAGCACCCAGGGAAATTTGTGCTGCTAGCAAAATATGCCTAGAGATCATTACACTTACTAGAATATAATGAGAGGGAATTGCAAACTGGATGGAGTTGGTCAGGCTTGGAATATTTTGCCAGAGGATGACTGAGGTATCTCCCAAAATACCCACCCACATGCTAAGAGTTATCACAGCAGCGGAGGAGAGAAAGTGTTGCTGATAATGGGGGGAAAGCAGAGTCAGCATTTGGCAAGGACCTGGATCAGAGGGGAGGAGAGCAGGGATTTTTAAGAGGTGTATTCCAAGCTGTAAGCTTGAAAAACGGGAAGGATAATGGGATTTTCAATAGTGACAGAAGAGGAGATGGGATAAGGTTGATTTGGGACATCTGACAAATTCTGCCTTTGGTAACAGCCAAGCCATCTTTCAAAAAGGTGGAGAGGGGAGAAATCTGCCCCACATTTGGAGATGGTGATTAGACACAGAGGAGAGCAGAGGGGAAAAACATGATGCAATTATGCTATTAGATTTGATACAGGAATTACTGGGTAGAATTCTCTGGCCTGTGTTATGCAAACTAGATGTTCAAAATGGTCCCTTCTGGCCTTCACCATATGAATAGGCAGAGTGAAAAGGTAAAAGGAGTGGGGAGGTATATTTAGCATGGTAGGTGACAGCTAAACCCATAGGAGCATATGAGATCAGAGAGAGAAATGTCACAAGAAGGCCAAGGACTCAGCCCAGACAATCTCCAGGGTTTTCTGTAGGTTTCCTCATAGTAAGCAGCAGTCCATGGTTCAGCTACCCTGGTAATCAAATAACTGACTGAAGCTGAATGTTTGTGATATGGCTACTCAAAAAAGAGCTGTAGCATTCATACTGACAGGCTTCGTTGTTAGCACACTGACATTTTGCAAACAGGCTGTCATGCACCCCCTTATGGCTCGGGGGCCTGGGGATTCAGAAGCTCCCACATTTAGCACAAATGCATTTCACACTGAAGTCTCAGTCACGATTTTCAAAAACAAGTGCTTAGAGTTAGTCTTAAATCCATAGTTAGGTGCCTAAGTAATGATGCCTGGACACAGAAGCCAAAAACCAGACTGTCTGGGTAAAACTGGATGGGTGGCAACCCTAAAGGAGTCTGATTTTCAGAAGCATTGAGCATCCTAAACTACTAGAAAAGCCAATGGCCTACATTTTCAAAAAAAAGGGACTAGCAATTTTGGGTGTCTAACTTTGAGATGCCTTGGAGGGGCCAGATTTTCATCACTTCTGAAAAGAAGGCCGCTTTAAATAGATCTACAGTTTGGCATCAGAATATTGAGGTATCCGAAGTCAGACGACATTTTAGAAAATGTAGGTGTCAGGAGGAGCTACTGAGTGCTTGGCATTTAGGAAAAAAACTCAAGCTACTCATTTATGAGCCTACAGATGTACTTCAGAGCCTAGATTACAGCTCTTATTGTTTTTTAATCTCAGCCTTAAATTCCAGCATCAAGGGAAGAAGGTTTAAACCCATCTTGCGGTTTGTTTTATTATCTACTGCACCATAATCTTCAACACACATCGTTTTTTAAAAAAGTAGTAGTATTTTGGGGACATGCTTGTTAATCCCTTATTTTGGCCAGAAGCAATTTCTTTCCTTATAACCAAGGAAAAGATCGTCATGACATCCTAATGGGCTCATCCTTTTTAATTATATTAGTCAAGAACAATACGAGAGGATGGCCTCAGCCAGTTGTTATATCGCCAATGGATTTGGCCAATGCTAGTAATTGCTACCATTGGAATTCTTAATTGTTCAGTTAAAAAAAGTCAAGTATTGGAGCCAGTGGCAAATCCATGCATCTCATACCCCTTTCTACCTTCCCACTTCCCCCCACCCTTCATGCTACATTCCCTTGTCTTTAGCAAATCCCCTCCTAACAATCCCCACATCAAGGAATCTTTTTTTTTTTTTTTCTTAAATCATAGCACTAATGACATTTGCAATCCACTCTGTTCACTCTGCTTGAATGCCCTCCCAACACCCTGGTCTGCTTAAATTGTAAGAGCTTCAGGGCAGCTTTAAATCTAGCTACCTAGGGTGCCGACAGCAGCGAGGCTATGGCAACGCAGGCTATATAGGCAGCAAGCCTGCCTGGAACCTGAGTAGTTACTTGAGCAGCGAACCCATGCAGAAGTTCACGGCTGCTGCAGCTCCACTTCTCTCAGTACTCGAGCTAGCTAGACTAACGGTAACTCAAGTAGATCATCATCCACACAAACTGCAGTTACACCTTCCAATTGCAGCATAAACATAGCCTTAGGCTGCCTTGCTTGTTCTGCTCAAGTGTATGGTCACTACCGACGCTTTAGTTGCTTTCTCCATATCGGACAACCACAAGAACAGTTCTCCAGAATTCTAACCCTTAATGCAAACACAGAGGGGGACATTAAAAACAGCAGACCTGATCCTCCACTTCATTATAACAATTTTACTGATGCCAGTGGAGTTACTCCCTATTTATACCTCTGCAAGAGGAAATCCAGGCTCATTATAGATCTCTTCACTGTGATTGAGACTCCCTGTTCCCAGTACAGAAGCACCCACGGGAACCTGAGCCAGCGAGTGCTGAACTTTTAACATCCTCTCTATGCCTACAGAAATGTCTCGCTGCTTAAGAGCTGTAATAATCTGTCTAACAAAATATAATCTTCAAGTATGAACAGCAAATCAAAACGACAAGGACAGCCCAGACTGGGGCAATGACTCAAAATATTTTAATTGATTCTCACCACAATGGCTGAGTGACCCCAGTGAGAAGGCTGACGGACTCTGCTTGAATATGGACTTCAAGGGGAAGCTATGAAACTGAAAACAGAAGAGAGTCTGTTTTCTGTGTACTTCACCTTAAAATGTAGAGGAGTCCCATATCCTGTTGGAGAGGCAGCAGCTATCTGCAGGATCTCTTTCACACTGGTGAAACTCTATTAAATTGAGGGCCTGATGCTCTGTTCCTTTGTGCCAATGCAGCTAGTGTAACTGCACTGGCACAAAAGAATGGAGAGTCAGGTCCGTCAGTTCAGCAACAGAATGCAGCTCGGCTTCCCTGCCACTTTCCTGGCAATTCTGTGTTGGTTTTCCTTCTGTTGTTTTCTGAATTTGAAATGAAAAAAGTCATCCAAGACTGCGAACTACACAGCTTTGCTCTTTGTGCAAAAAGGAAAGCCTAACTGAACGGCGCTAAATATAGAATGCATTTCTCAATGAAGCCTCCTGGCAACACAGCGAAATCAATGTTCCGTTCAAGAAATCATTCGGTGGTGTTCGCAGAAGTAATCGGACTTGCATTTTATTGGAGGAGCTAACGAGAAGGAAGCCAAAAGTCACTACCAGCTGCCAATGGTCTTTTCTAAAACACTGAATCCAGCCTAGCAATTTTGCCCTGAAACACAATATCCTGCAAAACGTCCAGGGCCTTAGAGTCCAAGGGCTGGTCCACACTGGGGCAGGGGATCAATCTAGGAAACGCAACTTCAGCTACGAGAATAGCGTAGCTGAAGTCGACATTTCCTAGATCGAACTAAGTTTACTTACTGCGGGTCCACGCGGCGCAGGCAAGCTCCCCCGTCAACAGCGCTTCCTCCTCTCGGCGAGCAGGAGTTCCGCAGTCGACGGGGGAGCGCTGCTGGGATCAATTTATCGCATCCAGATGAGACGCGATAAATCGATCCCAGAAGATGGATTTCTACCCGCCGAATCGGGCGGGTAGTGTGGGCCTATCCTAAGTGATTGTTTAAAATATTAGCTGCCTCACTGCTGTGTAGTTTGCTATATCTGCTTGTGACACAAGCGTCTCCTGCTGAAATACATGCATCAGGCCTACAGTTCAGTACCAGCAACATCTTATGATATTGTGAGCCACATATCTGAACCATACATCTTGAATGGATTTAGCCACGCGATCCTGAGCAGAGTGGTGCTATCATCCCTATTTTACAGATGTGCAACTAAGGCATAGAGAGTCTAAGTGGCTTCCCAAGCACACAAGAGCAAGGACCTGAGCCCAAGTCTTCCAAATCCAAGGCTAGTGCCTTAACCACTGGACCATCCTTCCTCTGCTTGAAAACTCACCACCACAAGCAGCAAAGAACCATAGCTTTTCCTAATTTAAAAAAAACAAAAAACACTTGTTTCTCTTTAGGACAATATTTTTTCTTATATTGTTTATAGAGCAGTGTTAGTTAAGGAACAAGAGCAAACCATTGAAACTAAAGCGTTCTACACAGAAATAAAGGTGTTTGACAGATGAAGGTTAATGTTGTATTGCTTTTAGTAGCTGAAGTTCAACAATGATCCTTGGGAACAGTTTTATACCAAATCAATAATCTGCAGTATGCGCTGCTATACAATTACAGCACTTTAAAAATGTCAATACTGGAAAGAAACCCCCATAGGAACAGTTTTTCAATGGAGTGGCTTTTCCATCTTTTCAATGCAGCTACTCAGCCCCAGCAAACAGTAGTTAAGGATGGCAAGGAAAAGGCTATCATAGTTCCCCCTGTGCCTTTGTGGTACCCAATGGATGCTAATTGAATGATGGAAAATCAATTGTAGAAAATCAGTTCATACAGAGGTCTTTCCAAGATGGGGCCTTGTTTACTGTCCACATTAACTGCTCATTCGTTTGGAGGAAAGGGATGGGATATTGGGAGGGGCAGGAGCAAGGAGACAAGCTGAGGCTGGAGGTTGGTACAGAGAAATGTTATGTCATGTCTTCTGTTCTTCACACAGCATGCCGTTGCTCTGACTGATTTCTGAAAGCTTCAAAAACAAACACACAGTGAGCGCCCCTAGAGGGCTCACAAGCTATTTAAAAGGGATACTACCCTATTTCCCATGTACCATAGAATGTGTTGAATGGTAGAAAAGCATATGTTTAACTGAAATGCAAACAAAGATACCCAGAACACAATGAAATAGCCAATACCTTCCACGTGGAAGATTCAGTTAAAAACAAAAAACTACTGAATATGACAAAGCCTATAGCATACAAATTCCCTATAGAAGTAAGGACAATGTTATGTGTTTCCATATTCAGAGAGCTACCAAATATTTTCAGCCTGTCTAATGTGACTTATTTTAGGGTAAGGAGAAATACCACAAAGAAAGGATAAAAATAAAAATCTCAATGAGCGCTCTCTCTACACACAGAGTTTTTGGATTTTTAAAAGGTTTAGTAAACAGAAAACAAAATGGCACCACAGTTTTACAGCTATACACACCAAGGTGGTTAGGGTACTTAAAAAAACATAAGAACACCTTAGGGTAGAAATATCAATATCTATTAAAAGAGCATATCAAGGTGTTTTGGAGTGAGCAAGTATTTAAAAACACCCATGGCTATTTCAAAACATTGCTTTGAGTAAAATGCATCCTTTTGGCTATCCTTGCAAAAATGCTGTATCCGTATATTTCTGTATGTTTGGCTGGATTAGTGTCAACGTTTTCAAAGTATTACACAAGGATTTAGCTGGAGATTACCACAGACATCTCTTTGGAAATTTAACCCCTTGGGTTGCACTGTGTAACTGTTTCCTGATCAGATGTGAATTAGCTCAGGAAATTCAGAACATTATGGCTGGCTGAAAAACAGCTTCACATCATTTGAATGCAACTTGTGAATTAATTGTGGTGGTGGTTGTGGTGGTGGTGCAACCAATGAAAATCACACTGATTTGCAAACAGGTAATTAAAATGTAGGTAAAACAAGAGAGACCATTGAGGTAGCAAGCAAGGAGGTATTTAAGTTTATATCTATATTTAGCAACAGGTTTCAGAGTAGCAGCCGTGTTAGTCTGTATCCGCAAAAAGACCAGGAGTACTTGTGGCACCTTAGAGACTAACAAATTTATTAGAGCATAAGCTTTCGTGGGCTACTGCCCACTTCTTCGGATGCAGTAGCCCACGAGAACTTATGCTCTAATAAATTTGTTAGTCTCTAAGGTGCCACAAGTACTCCTGTTCTTTTTATTTAGCAACAGGTAAACTAAAAAGACACAGGTCTACGTTCTTAAAAGTGTCATGGTGTTGGGTGCCCACCTTAAAAGGTGTCCAATTTTCAGAACATGTTGAGCACTCAAATCCTGAGAATCAGGCCTCTTTTATGGTGTCACCAAATTAGATACACACAAAATTGAATACCCACAATTCCTAATCACTTTTGTAAAGGGGACGGGGGAAAAAGAGGCCACAGTATTCAGGAATTAAATAGCAAAACTCAAGAGAAAGCTGGAAATGGGATGCAGCTTGATGTTCATGACCTGTTCTTTGTGCACTTGCATTCTTTATTCCTCGGTAACATGATCGATTTTTTGTCGTCCTACATCAGTGCCCTTTGCTTGGAGAAACACTCACCCAGAAATGAACTTAATAATGCCACCACCTAGCTCTCATACAGCACTTTTCATAAGGAGATCTCAAAGCACTTTTACAAAGGAGAGAGGTAGTGTCACTATCCTCATTTAACATATGTGGGAAATGAGACAGAGAGAGTCAAAGCGACTTGTCGAAGGTCACCCAACAGGTCTCCTGAGTCCTAGTTTAGCCCTCTATCCACTGAACCACTCTGCCTCAAGCTATATTTAAAATGTTTAAGATTTAGGGCGGAATTTTCAAGAGCACCTATGTGACTCAGGAGCCTAAGCCCCATGGGACTTAGGCACCTTTAAAAATTTTACCTGTTGTCTTACGCTTTCACATTGAAATGATCAATCCAAGCCGGAAAATTCCTGGTGTTGCTTTTAATACATTTAATTCATCCAGGTTTATAGATTGATTGTGCTAGCTTAAATTTATGGTTTGCAGCTGTAAAACAGATCCTGTGCTGAATAATGTCTCTTGCCAAAGTTACGGGGTGCTGGTTGGCAGATATTGCTGGTGAGATACAGGTCTGTAGACAGAATGAGAACAAGCAGTGTACAGCATACATCTTACAGCTGATAACTGGCCCTTTCAACTCCTAGTCACTGCAATTATATTAAATATTCTGAGGCGGACAAAAGCATCAATCAGTGATGCACTCTGTCAAGGAGGTTTCACTATTTTCTAATTATTAAGAAGGCGGGAGGGGGGGGGAAGAGAAAGGGTGATTTCATTCATCTGTTGCAGATATTCAATACAAATCTAAGCAAAATATGATGTTTAAATTAATAAAGTTATAAACAATGGCAAGTTGACAGATTATATTTTTTAATCACAGAGAACCCAGGCTGGCATCATTTCCAAGCACCAAAACACACACCGCCAACCGCCTATTAATTCATGGAAATTAATCAGCTGCAAAAGACCTTTTAAAAAAAGAGAGATCGAAGAACCAGGTCTGATTTTAATTAAACTGGAGAAACCATTTCACTGGGAAGAACAGAGAGACAAAAGGGAGGGCAATATTTATTTTTAAAAGTCCAAGGAAATATGAGAGGATAGAGGGAAAGAGGCCAAGGGGCATTAAAGCAAACCATTTAAATGGGCATGGAAGACCGAGGAAAATGGTGAGGAACTGTCCAGAGAAGGGTGGGGAAGCCCCCAAAAAGAGGACATAAAGAAAAACTTCCTGAGTGCCCAGATTAAAATTCTCAATGCTTCGCAGCTCTGAGCAGCTCTACGCAGGGAGGAGAGGCAGATCTATGTGGCAGAACACAAGGAGCAGAGTTCACAGGCAGAATGGAGGGATTTTGAGAGCCATGGGGAGCATAGCCATCAGACTGTATCAGAGCAACAGGCCAGAGAGGCTTAGCATAACAGAAAGAATATTTGGGGTGGGGTGGGGGAAGAGACTAATTGTAAAACAACCGATTAAGCACGGAAAACATACAGCTTTCATCAGGCTCAAGGCGGGGGACAGGGAGAGGAATCAATACAAACCAAGGGAAGTTGCGGGTTAAAAAGCAAACAGAACTAGTGGGTGTAAGCTTTCAAATGGGAAGCCCCTCCACTGATCAATTTCTGCTGTAATCTTTACTGGAGATAATTCCAAGGCAGCTGCAGCCTCTTGCTAGAATGCTGCAGGGGGAAAAGGAATAGGGATGCCATCTGTCATTTACTTAGCTGCCTTGCTCTCTAGGAGTTGTGTCTGCTGCCAGGAGCAGCACAGAAACACCCATTTGCCAGACTTCTAGTGGACAAGCTGGTCAAAAAACGGTATCATTTTCCCCACGAAAGATGCATTATTGTTGCCATTACAAGAAGCATTCGGGGCCCAATTCAGAGCCTATCAAAGGGGATGGGCAGGATCAGGCTCACTGACAGCAATTCCGGGCCCCAGGGCAGAACAGTCAGCGGGCCCCCACGCATGCACAAGCCGCGCCCGCGGTCCACCTGACACTTGGGCAGTGCTGGCTGGTGCCCAGCGAGCTGCTGCCTTCGCTGCTGGGCACGCTCTTCCGGTACGGGCAGGGCTTTCACATGCCTGCCCGGTAGGGTTGCCAACGGTCTAATCGTGCAAACACAAAGACCCTTGCCCCGCCCCTTCCCTGAGATCACGCCCATCCCACCCCTCCCCCCCCCAATCACTCGCTCTCCCCCACCCTCACTTACTTTCACCAGGCTGGGGCAGGGGGTTGGGGTTCAGGAGGAGGTGCAGGCTCTGGGTGGGAGTTTGGGTGCAGGAGGAGGTGAAAGCCCTGGCAGCTCCCATCGGCGCTCGGGGTGGGGGCAGCAGCACGTGGAGTCCCCCTCCCCAAGGATATACCGGCCACATCCAGGAGCGACGCAAAGTGAGGGAGGGCAGGAAGCCTGCCTTTAGTGCCTTAGGCCTGCTGCGCTGCCAGCGGCCCCTGGGCCCTTTTAAGTCGCCCGGGCCCCTGGGCAATTGCCCCCTTTGTCCCTCCCCCCCGTCCCCTCCCCCGTCAGCAGGCCTGGGCAGGATTCTCCACTGACCTCAGTTGGCTTTGGATCAGGGCCGTAAGCATTTTGACCCTATTTCTTCCTCCCACGGAGCATAGACGGTATTGAGACTTCTCATGAAAGACCTATTGGGTCAAGAGATTTTTTTCCCCTTTGTTTACTTAGTTTTTAAAGATGTAACTAAAGTAGTTCGAAATTATAGGCAAAGCTGGTAGCAACACCTACAGGTAAGGTCACCTAATGCTTTCCATTATAAGACCCTGGTTTCAATTGCTTATAAATTTGCCAAATTTTAACTTTGTGGCTGAAATTTTCCATGATGGGTGTTGTCCCCTGATGTTGCTCTCAGATTAAAGTTGCAGATGCAAACTTAATTCTGGCAATTCTTAGCTTCTGAAGGCTTGACTTTGCAACCTTAATGCTCTTTTAATGTAATATTTTGGTAAGGAATAATTTTATTACAGTAGTGCTTGGAAGCTCCAGTCAAGACGAGGTCCCTTCGTGCTAGAGCTGAACACACAAGCAGAGACACTAAAGAGTTGATCGTTTGCAGGATTATTGATTGCCTGAATTGGATCCATGCAGGCAGACCTTTATACCTGCACAGACCGTCCTTGATGGGGCTCTGCAAGGGTACATTCACCCAGATCTGATTGCAAGACTGAGGTTTGAAATAACAAGCAGCAGACAAATGACATTGGAGTGGGAGACAAACAGAAAAGCTTCAGAAATCATAAATCACCATTTTGGGTGGCTGGACACATTTTAGACTATGCGGCTCATTTAAAAACAGTTTGATCCCTTCTAGAACATGCCACTGTTCTCATCAATTCTACTCCTCCGATTCCATGAGAGATGATTTTAGCGCATTTGTTTCGGCTGTCTGAATTCACGACAGCTTAAGGTACATCTACACTGGAGCTGTAGGAGTAATTGCTGGCTCAGGTATATAACAATTGAGCTAGTGCACTAAAAATAGCAGTGTACACAAGTAAAGTCCCACCTTAAACCCTAGATAGGTACTTGTACAGGTGTGGGTTGGGTTAGCTGCCCCAACAGCAGCTTCACTGTTATTTTTAGCACACTTGATCAAAGCTAGCGTGGGTACGTTCACCCAAGCTGGAAATTATGCCTTCAGCTCCAGTGTCTACAAACCTTAACACGGCCAACAGCAAAGGAATCAAAATGGAACCCAGGTTAAGAGGTGGAGGATTTTCAGAGAGGATTCACCATGGTAACTTAGTTATACAGAAAGGTTACGGTCAAAGAATGTGTTTTCACTCCAGGAGCCACCTAGGGAAATGTTGACACCCAAATTTAAAATGGGAATTGGGTGCCCAAATCCCTAAAGCAGTTTGGAAAAATCTCAACCAAAGATTTCAGTGGCAAACACAGAAAATTAACTACACTGATATAAACCCATCAAGTGAGGGACATCCTTGGGAACTGAAAAGGGAACAGAATTGTCCTGTACCAAGACTGTCAAGCACAGATGCTGCTGATTGGTAGCTTGTGTGTATACTCCTGCTTCAAGCATGTACGGCTACCAAAAAAGAAGTGCTTGGGTGGCAACAAGGAGTGATAAACAAACAATGTTTATAGAGGAAGCTACCATGACTCAGGCTGGTTGAAATTAGTCCATCAAATCTCCGCCCCCCTCCCCCATAGAAAACTAAATTTTTGACCAAATACAAAATTTCAGTCTCTGCTTGCCTTGACAATTTTTAATTGGAAAAAAAATTGCTTTTTGGTCAAGAATTTTTACTTGTCCATAAGCCAAAAAATGGTGTGTGTCTGTGTGGGGGGGGAGATGACCTCACATACCAAGCTTTCCCACTCGCAGGTGGGAACCTAACCATTTTACAGCCAGCTCTAACAATGACCCCTGTGTTACTGGGCAGAATCAGGATACTGATTCAACCATGAAGCTCGCTCACGCTCTTTACAACACTGGTGCAGTTGGAAAGCAGACTGACGATGGTCAGTATTTAGGGACAAAACAAAGGTTTGGTCCCCATGTTGATGCCTCAGATTCTTTTCTCGCTTTGAAATGTATCAGGAAAACAAGTCAGCAACTACCAGACCGTCACTGATCAGAAGGGACATTTGTCCAACATAACCTCACAGCAGTAGTTCCTGAAAGCACCCTTCACTACTGTTTGCATCTCACCAGTGAGTTAGCGTCAAACAGCATGGGTTAGTTTAGCTCCTCAGCTGGTATAAGTCAGTGACTTCGGTGAAGCTAGGTCAGTTTATGCCGGATGAAAACCTGGCCCTTTGCCTCTTAGAAAAGAAAGATCAAGCAATGCTCAGATTGTTGAGTGTAAAATCCAATTTAAAACAAAAAATAAATACAGCTGACCCACTAAGTTTATTCTCAAACCATAAGGAGTTTGCTCCTTCCCATGCATTCCCTCTAGAAATCTGGTGAAGTCTGTCACACAGTACCTAGGGAATGGCTGCCATCAGAAAGCAAGACTGCAAGAAGCAGGATTTTGATCTTCATGCAAGAAACCTTTTAAAGCTTCAGACCTTCAAGAGCAAAAGGATGAAAATAAAAATGTAGTCTTAGTATCTCAGCTTGCCAGAAACTTGTAGGCAGGGGCAGGCATTTGGTGTGTCTGATGTTCCTAGCCCTCTCCACACCAACTCAATGCTTGTTCAAGCCATGAAATCTAAGAAGCTCTGTAGTCAAACTACACATCTTCATTGACTACTGCCTTCTGGTTCTTGGGTGTTCAGCATGAATACGGATCATCTCATTTTATGATCCTTGTCTTGGTCAGATTGCAACAATCTAAGAAGAGCCAGAAACAACAAAAAGCATCTTTCAAATCTTCAGAATACTCTTTCAATTTTAGTTTTCTAAAAAAAAAAAAAAAAAAAAAAAGCAGGTCACTTCTAATTAATGCAAAACCATGTTTGCCCTTTGAATTATTCATCAAAGTTCCCTTGCTTCCTTACTCCGGAGGCCAGAAAACGCCTGCTGGGATGGATAGATGAGGACACAGAGGCATTATTTTTGCTCATCTATCTTAACTAGTCACGTCATTTCTTCCTTCCAAGCACTGCAGTAACCTAATTCGGATTCGCAAAACAATCAAATCATCGGTTTCATGCGGTTTCTCAACTCTCCTGGCTCAGCGACTCACCTTCAATTCACTTACAATTTTTCTAGACACTGCCAAGCTTATCACTAGAGTTCACTTGAAGTTGGCTAGCCCATGGGGTTTTGCTATCCCAAAGAACTTGGAATGGTAAGTCCGACTCCCTACCTGAACTTGGAGGCATGATTTTCATACCTAAAGGGTTTTCTCTCCTTATGATAAAAGGGAAAAAACTCTCCCAGGCATCATTACAATTCCACTGGGTTGTTCTGATGACACCAAGAAACTGATAGTCACCCACTAAGGGTGAAATTCCCCACTATGCAGCGGAAGAGTGCAAGGTCTATGCTCCACTTAAGCTGTGATGCATATAACTTAGGCTGGCCTTCTGCACTGGGTGGAATCCATCTTTAGTACATTCAAATGTATTAAACATTTAAAAAAAATAAAAATTATTGAATTTTAAGATGCATACACTTTAATTTATTCCCCCTCCCTTTATTTGTTTATATTTCTGCATTTCATTCATCTCTAGTAGAGCTGGTATGGCGAAAAAAATCAGAATGCTGTCCCCAACCAAAAAAGTTATATTTAAAAAAAAAAGGGGGGGGGGAGAAAGTGTGTAGGGGAGAGAAAGAATCTGTTTTCCCCACCAATTTTACTCACTTTTTCTACAGAAAAAGAAGTGTGCAGGAAAAACGAGATAGGGTGGATAAAGGAATAAAAAAATTTAAAGAAAAAATGTTGAAAAAAAAATAAAAAATTAAACTGATTCAAAGACAAAAAATCATTTAGTTTCATTTCATTTTTGTTGAAAAACTGAAATTGAAAAATTTCATGAAAACCAAAGCTATTTCTGCTTAACATAATTTCAGTGGAATTATATTTTTCAGCAACAACTAATGCTGTCCAATCAGCTTGGCATTTGCTTTTCTAGCAGGTTTCATTTCAATAGTTCCTGTACACTAACATAATATTGTATGGGTCACAAAACTTTATGGAAATATCTATTTAAAGTTATTGTACTTATCAGATCACACCTAAACATGCACACCACAATATTTTTAATCAATATTTTAACAAAATCTAAACATTTGGCCTTAAACTAGTTGACAAAGTCCCTGTAAACTGCCACAGTAATGACATCATAGGCTATATATTCCAGAGACAACGTTTATTTTGTCTGATTGGTATCTGCTTTAGACACATAACTTTACACAATCAGTCTTCAAAAGGAATAGTTATGCATACAATGAGTGAGGTGCATCAGGTTATGTGGTTTTAGATTCTTTTTTAAATGGTTTTGGATTCTTTTTAAAAATTAAATTAAAGGAAATTTTGAAGCAAGAAGTCATTTCAACCTGAAAAAATTGAAAACACTTTGTTTTGAAAATGTCAACATTAAAAACACATTTCAGTTTTTCAGGCTTCCCTCCTCTTCCTAATGAACAATTTAGGAAAAAATCCATCCTGAATTCACAAAATGTTTAAGTGTTGCCACATGTGCTTTTTTTTTTTTTTTTCCCCCGTTTAAAAAAAAAAAAATGTTTCAGGCAAAAAATTTCACGCCCTCTACCCATGAACGATGCTGCATAATCTTGAGCCCCATCTACTGGCACACTATGTATCTAGAGATCAAAACAGAGGTCTGTTTTGTAGACTGTTTTCAAATACACTTCATTTTAATGAAGACAGACTATTCTAGTCAAATGCATCCCTGTTGTAACTCCACCAAACACAATGGAGTTACACTAGAGATAAGGTCTATTTATAATGTCTGCCGGGAAGCACCTTGCTTTATGGAATCGTGATTCCAGATTAATTTAAGAGCTCTGTAAATGAGGAATGAGCAGCCAGGACCCAATACTGCAAGACACTGTATGCTCCTTTAAATGTCCATAGACTTCATTGGGAGTTGAGGACATTTGGGCCCACTCAGCATCAGGTTCTGTGTACTCCTGCAATATACTGGTCAGCATGTATTACATATCTCACTCTGTGCCTGACCCACAGAGAATAAGTGTCCATTACAGCTCCTAGCTACACAGTCTAGTTCTTTAGCTTATACTATAGAGACGCATGCATCTAGCCCTGGGGCCCTTGGTTCAAGTCCCGATGGTGGCCACCACACTCAGTTTGCCCATTTTGCCTCTCTTATACTCTCAAATCCTACTGAGGATTCTACCTGTTCAAGGCTGATCTACATTACCAACATGCAAACCAAAGTCTACTGTACAGACACCGGGTCTTAAATCTATCCTTCTTATTCAGACTAAGGACTCCATGGGTGAACCTTCTAGCTCAGGAAGGACATATTCCCATCAAGTCTGTGAGGTCAGGCATCCATCCCCAACCAGGGCAGAGGCTTTTGGGACTGATGGTGCCAGGATCACATATTCACAGTAGCGGCCTGAGAGTTACTCTCCTGTTCCAAGGAACAAAACGTAGGAAGAGCCTGACCCAAAGCCCATTCAAGTCAGTGGAAAGAGGTCCATTGACTCCTATGGGCTTAGAAGCAGCCTTAAGATACAGTGATACTATTCTGCAGTTAATCATGATTCCTGTGCACAAGAAAGCATTACACTGAAACTTAGTAGTAACAGACATCAAAGGGACTGTTAGGTAGATGGCAGTATAACAGTGCAGTTGATATGAAACAACTCCAGGACTGAGATCTTAGTGACCATTAAGAATAGGTAGCATTTTTCATCCATACAGAACTTTAGAAAGGAGAAGGGAACTCCATTTGACAGGTAGGGAAACAGGTTAAGTGACTTGACCAAGATCATACACCAAGTCAACAGGCAGAGCGAGGAATAGAACCCAGGTCTTCTAACTCAGAGTCTAGTGCCCTATCCAGTCGGGCACGTGACGACAGCGTGACTGTAATACATTTCACCACACTTGCTAATTTGCAAAATTCCATAATACAATGAGTCTCCCAGTAGTCAGTAAGCATTAGTGCATCTTGATTGCATTTGATGTGGACTTCGCTTACACAATACTTTGGTAAACAAAAACGCTTCTTTCCCATTATATCAAAACTGACAGCCACCCTGGCGATTTCAGCTCTGAAAACCCCTGCAATTATATGCTACATATAATTAGCAACCATGCTATTTTTTCCCCCGCTAAGCTTGTCTCTTTTAGACTCCTCTATGTTGCCACCGTAGCTCCTAATATCACAACATGTTAATTTACGTTTTCAAATTATGGAGCCTCCAACAGAATTTCAAGGGCTAATTTGCATTTTTAGATAGCAATTTTCTAGGAGGAAAAAACAGTTTTTCTGGTCAATTGTTTTGCAACAGATGCTGTTCACAACTTTTACTTTCAGCTCACCTTGCTAAAGCTTTTCTTTTTCCTTGGATACAAGTCATTCAGCTTTGTACATCCTCAGTAACAACTCTCCTAGAAATCCTTCAATGGAATGTGGAATAGGAATTCTAACAACTGGAGCAGGGAATAATTATTCATGTCTGTAGTGTAAAGGGCTTTTTAAAAAAAGCTAAGAATCGTTTGCAGTTTGCCACTGCATCATTCAGATTTTGAACATAAAAATGGCCGTACTGGGTCAGACCAATGGTCCATCTAGCCCAGCACCCTGTCTTCTGACAGTGGCCAGCAACAGATGCTTCTGAGGGAATGAACGTAACAGAGCAACTATGAAGTGACCCATCTCCTGTCATCCAGGCCCAGCTACTTTCAACTTACCCCCTTCTGACAACAAAAATTACTACATGACCCCAGGAGGAAGGACCAAAGCCTGAGCCCGCCTGACCCTCACCACCCCAGGACGGGGGGGAAGCCAGAGCCCAAGCCCCGCCACCCCGGGTAGGAGGACCAAAGCCAAAGGGCTTCAATTCCAGGCAGGGGGCCTGTAACCTGAAGCCAAAGACTGAGCCCTGGGCAGTGGGGCTCAGTCTTCTGCCCCAGGTCCCAGCCAGTCTAGTGCCAGCCCAGGTGACCCCATTAAAACAGGGTTGCGACCCACTTTGGGGTCCCAACCCTCAGTTTGAGAACTGCTGACTTAACTAAATAAGCTCCTGAACAGATTTAGTTAACTTGGTACAATATTCTCATGTGTGCAAGACCTCAGTGTCCCTAATGACTCCACTTCTCCTTGCCTCAGTTTAACAGGGGGTCCCAGTTTTCAAACACTCGTGTATCCACAGCCTGCACTTGAAAGCCTACAGTTAAGCACAGGTTAAAGTGTTTTACTGCACTGGGCTGTAAGGCTTCGGAGACGAGGCCTCACTTACTCAAGGGCCTCTCTCTCTCTCTCTCCGAGCATGGTCTTCTTTCAGGTTTCTCCTGATGACATGTGCATCGTGAGCTACAAGACACCACTGGAGCTGCCTTCTACCAAGGAGGACTAAAAAGCAGGGCAAGGACAGGTTTAATTGTAAAGATGAATGCAAGAATCTTTAGAGAACCCCACAAAATCCTAGTGTGGATAACCAGTCACAAGAAGTGTGTTTGGATGGCATTGTTCACCCACCTCTACTGACTTATTAACATCTTCCTACAGCCCCAGGACTAGACAGCACCACGTTAGTCAGCTGCAGATTACCATAAGTGAGGGCCCGCCTGGCTGAGATCTATTATTAAATGTGTTAGATGCTACAAGTGTTCTAGTCTTCACAAAGCAGAGAACAGCCTTCCTCTTTGAATGACACACAACTCCAAGGCCACCCCACTCAGAGTAATTATAGAATACGGATGATTGCACTCCAGTCCCTGCAGGATACATATAATGCAGGGTCTACACTGTTGTTATGTTTGACAGTCTCATTAGAGAGGCTACATGCTCGCAAAAGCCCAAGAAATATGGCTCTTGCAACTGAGTGATGGTATTTAGAAAGTGTTTATTTCAGTTATTGATCCATTGCCTATTTTTCTGTGTATGTGGTGCACAAAGGAAAGAGTTTTCTTTGCCCATTATGTATTTTTTTTTATTTAAATCTGTGTGAGTCTAAAATGATTTTAAAAGCCTCATGTTTCTGAGTCAGCGTCACTATGATGGGAGACTTATTTCAAGCTTTAAAGATAACACAATGAAGTATAGCTTTAAGTTGTCTGTCAAGAAAATGAAGACATGGTTTAGCAGTTAAATCGTTATGCACTGAAGATGAATATCTGCTGTAAAGGGCACTTTATAACAAAATGTTCCCAAGTGGCTGCTTTGAGAGAGACTTTCATGTGAATATACAGTATCCGTGCATCCTCCTCCTCCTCCATTGTAATTAATTGCAATGCTCCCATTGATCTGAGAGAGTCAGGAGCAAACCTTCTGCTATAAGTGTATTATAATTGAGCTTGATCATTAGGATACCAGTCAGACAAAAATAAATAGAATATTCTTACAATATATTTCAGATTTTTGGAAACTTACCATGAAGAATGTAATCCTGCCACTGAGTATGGCTTGTTGCCTTCACCCCCATTCTTTGAGATAATCACTGGACTCTACAAACTTAAAGACCTCATAGCCCAAAGTGCAGACATTATTATGGTATAGTAGATCCTAACATTATGAAAGCCCTGGGGAGAGGAGGAAATTACTTTAGATTGTAAGCTGTTTGGGGTAGGGGCTGTGTTTTTGTTCTGTGGTTGTGCAGAACTTAGCACAATGGGGCCCAGGCCATGATTAGGGCACCTGGGTGCTACTCCAAAGCAAACGCATATATAATAATTCTGCAGACCAATTGAAATCAATGAGTAAGTGCTACATCAAGTGTTTAATTCTGAGATTGGGACCTTCATCACAGAGCGGGTAGATAAGGGAACTAAAAAGGATGCTACATTCCACAAGTGGTGGCTGCATTTGATAGATAGGCCAAAAAGCCCTACTCAATCAGTGCAATTGTCTGCTCACTAGAACCTGAATCTTTCCTGCATATTTTGTTAAGCATACACTTGAATAATTGCCCAATTATTCATTCACCCCAATACAGTAAGTATGATTCATTGAGAACTCATTCTTGATTATGATGATCATTCATTTGCTAGGATTCATTGATATAGTAAATAAAGCAATTAAGACTTCCTAACTGCTAGTATTTCTTCCCCTCTCCCCACCTCCACAGGAGATGAGCCTATCCTTCTTAGTCAGCCAGACCCCTTCTCTTCCTAGCAGCCCTTATTCCTGGAACAGCAACTCAGTCAAGGAAGCCATGCATTCATCTCCAGGATGCACATGTCCCTGCCTGGGCCCTGACCCTCAACTGGGAAAATGGACACAAACACAACCTCTGACCCACGATCAGTTTGCACAAGCACTTCTGATAGAGCCAAAGAGGAAGCTGCATAGCTTCAATTTCAAGATTACATACAAACTAAAGTCACTGGGGAAGTTCTGCGCTGCTTACTGATGCAACCCCAGGGCACAGATGGACAGAATGCAACTCACTTTCCTCTGGAGAGGAGCCTGAACCAAAGCCTGAGACTGAAGTTCACAGTTCAAACCTCCCTCTATAATGGGCTGAGTGAGAGACCTTGGGAATTTGGGAAACCAAGGTCATCTGGTGAAGTCAGTGGGGCTCCATAAGGGAGCAGGGGTCTGTCTGCACACATCAAGTTGCAGGATATATTCATAAATTAGCTGGAAAAAGAAGTAAACAGTGACACGGCAAAGCTTGCAGATGATACACAATTATTCAAGGAAGTTAAATCCATAGTGGACTGTGAAGAGTTACAAAGTGATCTCATTAAACTGGGTAACTGGGCAACAAAATAGAAGATGAAATTCAGTGTTAATAAATGCAAAGTAATACACATTGGAAAACAATCCCAACTATGCATACAAAATGATGGTGTCTAAATTAGTTGTTGCTACTTAAGAAAGATCTCAGAGTCATTGTGGATAGTTCTCAATTTGCAAATACCTAGAAGATAATAAAGGTGATAAGTAAGGCCTTGGCTACACTGGCAATTCACAGCGCTGCACTTGCTGCGCTCAGGGGTGTGAAAAAATACCCCCCCCGAGTGCAGCGAGTGCAACGCTGTAAAGCGCCAATGTAATCAGTGCCTGCAGTGCTGCACACTCGCTCACAGCACTGCAAGCTATTCCCCTCGGAGAGGTGGAGCACTTGCAGCGCTGCGAGAGAGCTCTCGCAGTGCTGGCGGCGCGACTACACTCGCGCTTCGCAGCGCTGCCGCAGCAACGCTGTGAATCCGCAAGTGTAGCCAAGGCCTAACAGTCAGACAGTCAGCATGAATTTGTCAAGAACAAGTCATGTCAAACCAACCTAATAGCTTTCTTTGACAGGGTAACAAGCTTTGTGAATGGGATGGGGGGTGTGGGAAGCAGTAGATGTGGTATATCTTGACTTTAGTAAGGCTTTTGATAATGTCTCGCATGACCTTCTCATAAACAAACTAGGGAAATACAATCTAGATGGAACTACTATAAGATGGGTGCAGAACTGGTTGGAAAACCATTCCCAGAGAGTAGTTATCAGTGGTTCATGGTCAAGCTAGAAGGTCATATCAAGAGGGGTCCCATAAGGATCAGTTCTGGGTCCGGTTCTGTTCAATATCTTCATCAAGGATTTAAATAATGGCATAGAGAGTTCACTTATGTTTACGGACGATACCAAGCTGGGAGGGTTGCAAGTGCTTTGGAGGATAGGTTTAAAATTCAAAATGATCTGGACAAACTGGAAAAATGGTCTGAAGTAAATAGGATGAAATTCAATGAGAACAAATGCAAAGTACTCCACTTAGGAAGGAACAATCAGTTGCACACCTACAGAATGGGAAATGACTTCCTAGGAAGGAGTACTGTGGAAAGGGATCTGGGGGTCATAGTGGATCACAAGCTAAATATGAATCAACAGTAACACTGTTGCAAAAAAAGCAAACATCATTCTGAGATGTATTAGCAAGAATGTTGTAAGCAAGATACAAACAGCAAGTTTTCCGCTCTATTCCACACTGATTAGGCCTCAACTGGAGTATTGTGTCCAGTTCTTGGCGCCATGTTTCAGGAAAGATGTGGACAAATTAGAGAAAGCCCAGAGAAGAGCAACAAAAATGATTTAAGGTCTAGAAAACATGACCTATGAGGGAAGATTAAAACAAACCTAGTCTGGAGAAGAGAAGTTTGAAAAAAATTGGGTTTGTTTAGTTTGGAGGAGAGAAGAGTGAGAGGGGACTTAACAGTTTTCAAGCACATAAAAGGTTGTTACAAGAAGGAGGGAGAAAATTTGTTCTCAACCTTTGAGGATAGGATAAGAAGCAATAGGCTTAAATTGCAGTGGTGGGGGGGGAGAGGAGGGTTAGGTTGGACATTAGGAAAAACTTCCTAATTGTCAGGGCAAAAGAGCACCAGAATGAATTGCCCAGGGAGGTTGTAGAATCTCCGTCATTGTCTAATCTGTTCTTAAAAAAATCTCCAAACACCTGTAGGGATGGTCTAGATAATACTTAGTCCTGACATGAGTGCAGGGGACTGGACTAGATGAGCTCTCGAGGTCCCTTCCAGTCCTACTATTCTCTGAAAACATCCGCTCAATGTGCAGTGGCAGTCAAAAAAGCTAACAGAATGTTAGGAACCACTAGGAAAGGGATAGATAATAAGACAGTAAATATCATACGGCCACTATATAAATCCATGGTATGCCCACATCTTGAATACTGCGTGTAGTTCTGGTCGCCCCATCTCAAAAAAAGATACACACACACCACACCACAGAAACACCAACCCAGGAACCAATCCCTGTAGCAAACCTCGTTGCCTACTCTGTCCCCATATCTACTCTGGTGACACCATCAGAGGACCCAACCACATCAGCCACACCATCAAGGGCTCATTCACCTGCACATCCACTAAATGTTATATATGCCATCATGTGCCAGCAATGCCCCTCTGCCATGTACATTGGCCAAACCGGACAGTCCCTCCGCAAAAGAAGAAATGGACACAAATCGGACAACATACATAAGCCAGTAAGAGAACACTTCAATCTCCCTGGTCATTCTATTACAGATTTAAAAGTCACTATCATTGAACAAAGAATCTTCAAAAACAGACTTCAAAGAGAAACAGTAGAACTGAAATTCATTTGCAAATTTAACACCATTAATCTGGGCTTGAATAGGGACTGGGAGTGGCTGGCTCATTACAGAAGCAGCTTTTCCTCTCCTGGAATTGACACCTCCTCATCTATTATTGGGAGTGGACTACATCCACCCTGATTGAATTGGCCCCGTCAACACTGGTTCTCTACTTGCGAAGTAACTCCCTGCTCTCCATGTGTCAGTATATAATGCCTGCATCTGTAACTTTCACTCTATGCATCCGAAGAAGTGAGGTTTTTACCCACAAAAGCTTATGGCCAAATAAATCAGTTAGTCTTTAAGGTGCCACCAGACTCCTTGTTGTTTTTGAAGAACAATTAGGGGTATGGAACAGCTTCCATATGAGGAGAGATTTAAAATAGCCTGAGACTGCTCAGCTTGGGGAAGAAACTACTAAAGAGAAATATGATTGAGGTCTATAAAATCATGACTAGTGTGGAGAAGGTAAATAAGGAAGTGTTATTTACCCCTTCACATAACACACAAACCAGGGGCCACCCAATGAAATTAATAAGCAGCAGGTTTAAAAACATACATAAGAAAGTACTTCTTCACACAATGAACAGTCAACCTATGGAACTTGTTGCCAAGGTATGCTGTGAAGGCCGAAGGGTTAAAAAAAAAAAAAGAATTAGATAATTTCATGGAGGACAGGTCCATCTAGGACTATTAGCCAAGAGGTCGTTGAGGCAACACTATGCTGTGTGTGTCCTTAAGCTTCTGACTGCCAGACTATGGGAGTGGACGACAATGGATGGATCATGTGATAATTACCATGTTCTGTTCATTCCCTCTGAAGCATCTGGCACTGGCCACTGTCAGAAGCCACAAGACTGGGCTAGGTGGACCATTGGTCTGGCCCAGTACGGCCATTCTTATGTAGGATTAGTAACCAATACTTCTTGAGTAGCCAAAACAAACTGTCAATAAGAAAGAGCCACATTCTCTGACACTTCCCCCTTACTTTAAATCAGAGACGCAGCATTTTCCCTCCAAATCTTAATTTTTTTTCTTTTTTCTTTAAAGGAATCATTTTTCATGTTCCATAATTGTGGGATCCAACACTCAGGTCTTTAGCTCAGACTAAAGAACTAAAACCTCAGGGAAATTTGTGAACCAATCCTCTTAAAAGGTGCTGGTTTCAGTATTTCTCTATGACTCATTTCAAACTGATGTCTCTCTTCCCAAATAAAATGCAAGAAATTAGATATTTTGTTGGACCTTAGCCCCCACAGATGGGCAGCACAAGCTGAAGTAGACAGTAATTTACATCCGAAGGACACCTAATTATAGCCTTTTTAAGGCAGCAGATAGAATAGTTTTGACTCTATAACCTCTTATGTCACCAGTAATTGAACTGTTTACGCTCTAATGTGAATTTCACCTCAGTCCATTCCAACTGCTGTTTGTATAGGCCTATAAAGTGCATGCAGGTAAACTCTAATTTCCAAGAAGGCTTTGGACAATATTTAAGTCTGTATAAAAATGGGGTTTTGGCTAAACAGGAGATTCAGTCCTTCAAAGCACCTCCATTCCTACTGTGTATTTATTCATCTATCATTACTATTTATATTCTAGTCTCAGCTGAAATCAAGGCCCCATTGTGCTAGGCACTATAAAGACACATACATACAGTCCTTGCCCCAAAGAACTTACCGTTTAAGGGCCTGATGCAAAGCCCAGGGAAGTCAGTGGGAGTTTTGCCACTGACTTCAGTGGGCTCTGGCTCAGACACTAAACATATAAGGCAGACAAAAGGTGGGAGCAAGAAGGTATTATCAACTTCATTTTACAGATGGGGAACTCAGGAACAAAGAAATGAGGGGACTTGTCCAAGGTCCCAAACAGAGTCTGATCAAGCTAGGAATTCTTGAGCCTAGATCCGAGTAACACCTCAGCCACAAGGCCAACCTTTCTTTTCCATATAGTTCTCCCATAAGGAAGCTACTGCATATTTAGCTCCTCTGTAATCGATCAGAGCTCACTGGGATAAAGTTAAACAGGATTTTGATTGAAAAAAGCAAAAGGATAGAAATCAGCTACTGCATATAGATGTTGATCAAAGTTTCTCGACGTGGGTTGCCCAGCTCCCCCTTCCACCTTTGATACCTGTTATTGATCCTCTGATCAGAAACAGATACAATTCATTTTCAGATTGCAAGAGGAGATAGGGCACTATTTTCTGATGACACATTTTAAAGCTGCACCCTGGAAATACGTGACAAAGGAGAGGCTGATACATGGGCAACGCAGACAGGTAGCTGGAAAAGCCACATCTTAAACTTAGATTTTCAAAGCCAGCTAAGAGATTTGGATGCCCAAGTCTCATTAAATCGGAAGAGGGTGTCTAAATCCCCCCATCAGCTTTGAGAAATCTCATCCTTAAGCTATACATGCAAAACTTACAGACATGAGTCAAATAAACAAGTCACTATGTGATTCTAAATGCATCTCCGATAAGACCACAAGCCATACATCTCAGCGTCTGGAAGCCTACAGAAGGAGTCAATGGACATGCACACTGCATCCCAGCAGACATCAAAGTGATAGAATGCTCAGGGAACACGTGCGTGCCTTTCATTCTCACGGCTCTTTGGCAAGGAAGAAAGGCACAGCTCTTACAGATTTGTCTAGAAAGCTGACAGAGCTTGGACTGACTGCTTAAGCCGTGGGGATGTAACAAAATTCCAGCCATTCAGAATGTAAATCACATCGTTGGCTTCTTCGGGCTTCCACTCAGTTCTTCACCAATGTGGTCTACAGGAACAAGACCCCTTCACCCCAACCAAAAAGGAATGCCAAAGTCATTACAATGAAGAGATGTGAAAAGAGCTATTTTTCAGGGTTGTGCCATGTGTCACGGGAAGAACAAAGAGCAACTACTAAGTGTTAAGTGCTTCTGACCCATGCACTAGAGGGAAAAATTGATCTTTTCGCAGAGGGCAAAGCTGACATCTCATCTCATGGAGGAGGGATGCCATTCTAAACATCATTCCACTTGACTACGTTCCAAGACACTAATTATCAAAGGGAGCTTTGATAGCACAGCACAAGAGGCGGCAGGTATTTCGCATGAGCAACAGCAATGGACAGCTCCCCTTGGCAGCTCCTATTCCAGCTGGGGCATTTGCAGTTTTGAGAGCTGAGTTGCCAGCATGGGAAGGAGGAAGCCCCTAGCAGTGTTGATCAGTGGCTAAAAGAAGAGCATCTTCTCTGCTTGATGGTGCTGTTCTGCAGAAGCAGCACCTACCGCTGACAACTCTCCCTTGCACTCCACCAGCCCCCAAACAACAGCTGGGTTCTCATCTCCCTTTCTCCAAAAGGCAGACATGAGACGTGGGCTGGGGGGAGGGTGATCTCTGCCCTTCCCAGATTGACTTCATGGGGGAGTAACAGCCTGGATAGATCACCAGACTGGGAATCAAGGAGACTTGGGTGCTTCATCTAATATTAAGAACTGATCCAAAGCCCAGGGAAGTCAGTGGGAGTTTTGCCATGGACTTCAATGGGCTCTGGGATCAGACACTAAACAGATAAGACAGACAAAAGGTGGGAGCAAGAAAGTATCTTCTCCATTGCACAGATGGGGAATTCAGGAACAAAGAAATGAGGTGACTTGTCCAAGGTCACAGGGAGAGTCTGGTCAAGCTAGGAGCTGATCCTAGAGCAGATTACCAGTCCAACACCTTGCCCACAAGGCCATCCTTTTTTTTCCATATTACTCGGACAACTTATACCTTCTGCAGCTAGGCACCAACATCCCTGTCCCCGAGCTAAGAAGCAGAATTAAGGGCCTTGACAGGCAGATGCAAAATTCCATACAAAACTAAACACGTACAAAATCAATCAGGCCATTACCATCACTAGGCGTGGTATATTTTTGAAAAACTGCTCGGGATCACAGAAAGGAGGGGGGAGGGATAGCTCAGTGGTTTGAGCATTGGCCTGCTAAACCCAGGGTTGTGAGTTCAATCCTTGAGGGGGCCACTTAGGGATCTGGGGCAAAATCAGTACTTGGTCCTGCTAATGAAGGCAGGGGGCTGGACTCGATGACCTTTCAAGGTCCCTTCCAGTTCTAGGAGATGGGATATCTCCATTATTAAGACTCACAGGTTGGCACAGAGAGAAGCATGTCGTTTAAATGTTAGCCATATTCTGTGCCCATGAATGAAGAGAACATTACCCAGACAGAGCCAAGGGAGAACGAATGGAAGCACAAACCCGTCTTTGGCCCATGCGTCTTGGTCCTTGTGCACTGGGCCAGAGCCCAAGGCAGGATCAAATGCCACAGCTTAGTGCTGCTTGCATCATCAGCTGATGCAATGGTGCAGCAGGTGCAAACCTGCTGCCTTCCTATGCAGCTAACCCATTCCCTCTAACCCTAGATTGTCGAGCTCCTCTCGCACCAGGACCTGCACTCCTGGCACAACAGGGAGGCCAGAGACCGAGCTAGAGGCTATGGTTCAAAGTGTGAGAGGAAAGGCCAGTGCAGACCTTGGTATGACGGAAGAGATGGAGATGACCATACCATTACATACAGTGACTAGAGATTTTAAAAACGCTTCTGCTTCAGTAGCGCCACCAAAGCAGATGTGAAAGAAAAGAAATTTAAGTAATTTGAACAACATCCCAAGCTCTATGGTGGATATTTTCAAAGATGCCCAAAGAATGACCCATGTATGCAAAAGGAATGGGTCTTATTCCAGTGCCACTGCAGCCTGAAATAATTAAGACCATCATTACTAAAAAGGTCCCTGGCCTATCCTCCCATATGCCCAATGTGACAAAGGCCTATATATTATATATAAGCACTTGCCATGATCTTGGTGGGCAGGAACCCTGGGATACGGCAAATGGAGAATGCATGTCAAGGAGATCAAAGTTGCTGTGAAGCAGAAAGTTAAAAGGAAGAAACTTTCCCCCTCCTCTTGACAGAAAAATAATGTGCTATTTCACTGCTTTTCAAGGCCTTCTGCGAGAAGGTTCTGAACTTCCAGGGGAAAAGAAAGCTACTGCAGGAGTGCAGAAGGACTTTGCCAGCAAGTTGGAACCAGTTCTGGAAAGTGCAGAGGGAGATGCTCGAGCAGGACCAGCACAACCCGGCTGCAGCACATGCCATGCTGAAGAAAAAGATGGCAGCGGCCTACACCACGCACAACTGGACAATGAGGGACCAGGACCAGGACCACCACCAGCAGAGGAAACTGTTGGGGCCTCATGATGGCTGGCAGAGCATGCCAGCCCAGACTCCAGACCCTGACTCAGCCCCGGAGCAGCCTGCTCCATGGCCTCCCCTCCGCTCTACTTCATCCTGCATCCACTAGACAATTCCAGTGGAGAACGAGCCCATCAATTCAGTCCATGAATGGACGTGCACATGGGCAGATGGACTGAACGCCTTCTACCCCTGTGCATCCACAAGGGAAGGAGAAGAGGTGCACTGATGCTGTGTGATTCCATTACATGGGACGTTGCACTATAGCTTTATTTTTATTTTTTTATTTCTTGGCACTTGGGTTTTGTTTGCAGCTGTTGCTTTTCCTGTCCAATCCCTTGGCGTGGAGTACTTGGGGAGAGAGAGATGAATTTGAAAGCAAGAGCTTTTGATAAGGTCTCCAATTAACAATACATAAAATCCATTATCTCACAGTTAAGTGGATACAGAGCACTGATATGCTCAGACCATCCATTATCACAATTACATTATTCCATTTTAATCACATTTTCCTCCAAACAAAAGGATGTGGCCACTCAAGGTATCCACTCCCTCGCTCTCCAAGACCAGGTCCCAGTTATTAGAGATGAACGGTCAGGATGCCTGTTCCGGGGCCAGCATAGGCATTGACCCACTCCTGGTCAAAGTACTCTCTTTTATCCTTATGATTGTTGTGCAGTGTGAAACATGACCCAATAACACAAATGGCTTTGGGCAAACTGGTGTCCAAATGGCTTTGCAGGCAGTACCATCTTCCCTTCCGTTGGCAAATGTTTATTCTATCACCTTCCTGCAACCGATCAGTGCATAATTACATCTTCTACCATGTGCTCTCATATCAGGATACACCTTCATGAGTCAAGGTAGTAACATATTTTAGGGGACCCAGACTAACTGTGGGCACAGACACCCTATTGACATAGATATTGGTGAGTGGGAACAAAGTCCCAGCTTAACCAAATTTGAAGCCACCAGATCTCCAGAACACCTTGGCATCATGCATCCTGTTGGTGCATCTCACACTGGTGCCCCATATCTGCTTCCTAAATCAGAAATGAGAGTTTCACCAGTGCCAACAGTTGGAACAGGTAAATCCTCCTGAATAGGATCCCCGAGAATGGGGGACAAAGATTTTCCAACAAAAACGTGTCCCTTTCCCAGCCAGCTATAGTTTCCCTCCATTTTTTGTTTAGAGTCGGTACTGCTATTTATAATGGTCACCATTTAAAAAGTCTGCACCCTGCAGCAGTTTTCACACTACAGTATCAGAGATGATTATTTGTACTACAGGAGCCCCAAATCAAGGAGCAGGCCCATTGTGCTAGGTGCTGTACACACACACACACACACACACACACACACACACAGTATGACTACACAGCTGCTAAGAGGGTGCTTCCCAGCACGGGTAAATAGACACATGCTAGGGTTACTGCATGCTAAACAAAGCTAAACATAGCAGTGTGGCTATGGCAGCACAGGCAACAGCTTGGGCTAGTTACCCAAGGACGTACCCCCGGGGGGTAGCGAGCTAGTCCGAGGCACCATGGCCACACTGCTGTTTTTAGCGCACTGTCTACCTGCACTGGAAAGGGTTGTCCCAGCTGCAGTGTAGACAGACTGACTGTGCCCCCAAGAGTTTACAATCTGTACAAGTGTAAGGGGGGCGAGCAGTTTCATCGGCCAGAGAAGGGACATAAAGCTCCAAACCTGAATTCATTTTAAGGCCCTTTCCTCAGAGCTTGTTTTATTATCCACAAATCAATTGAACGCACAAAGGTAATAATTCCCATAGGCTTTCCCTGCTTCAGCCTGCCAGGAAGAGAGAGGCAACACCCTTCTGACCCTGCTTCCCTTTCCTTTTATTCTCTGCTTCAAGCAGCCATGCAACTAGCCAGGATCTGATAACCCTTTCCAGGCTGCAGCACCTTTATCTTGTCACAGTTACTCACATAATCCCATTCTGCAGATAAAAAAATGCTATTACACAGCAAGGTTCAGTCACCTGCCCAAGCTTACACAGGCAGCCTGTGGAAGAACTAGGTTTGGCTACCAGGAGCTCCTGGCTTCCAGTCCTGTGCTTAAACTACCAAGCTATTTTTTCCACTATTTATGCTCCTGCATTCACTTGGGGCAATAAAACTTGATGGAACAGTTTTGCCATCTGAGTCTCCTGGGCTACCACAGTCCCCTTCCTTTTGGCTGCAAAGTGTTTAAATGCAAAAATAACTTGACACCTGAGATTGCCTTTAATAAAAGAAAGTTTCTATTCAACTAACTTAAAGGGGTCAGCTCTTTGGGGCAGGGTTTGTACAGCACCTCGGTCCATGACTTGGTCTCTTAGGATGCAATACAAACAACAGTAAATTCATTAGGGATTTTCCACCTTTAAAACACACACACACACACACACACACACCCCCCACTAAAGAGTAGGTTAGATAAATGTCTATCAGGGATGGTCTAGATAGTATTTGGTCCTGCCATGAGGGCAGGGGACTGGACTCGATGACCTCTCCAGGTCCCTTCCTGTCCTAGAATCTATGAATAAACTTGGAGCCTAAAACAATCGCTACCGTTAGTAATGAGCCCATTCCTGCTTCCACTGAAGACACTGGAAGTTTTGCCATCAGCTTCAATGTAAGCAGGACTGGACCCTTTATGCACGGCTGGGCTGCATTTGTTATGTAGCAGATGGGGCCGAAGTCTCCATTATTGACCCAGCTCTACTCAGCACTTCCCACATCAGACCGTGTGGCTGAAACCTAGAACTTATTTTATATTGAAGAAATTAAAAAGGATTGCAATCCATCAACACAAAGCATTTTGACGGACCTAAAGCTTTTTAGAATTTCATTTTGTGAAAAGTTTCAAAAGGTTGGCTTTTCATCCCAATTTGGGACAACAACAACAACAAAAAATAGAACTCAATTGTTTGCAAGATAGAAAAATCCACTTTCTGAACAGCTCTCGTTATCATCCTCATTTTATAAATGAGGCAATGAGACCCTAAGCGGAAGTCTACACTGCAGCTTGAAGTGAGCTTCCCAGCCCAAGTAGACAGACCCATGCTAGCCAGGCTTGAGCTAATGGGCTTAAAAAAAAAAAAAAATCTGTGTCGATCTTGCCACTTGGGCTGGAGCTTGTGCTCTCAAGCCCACTGGACCCGCTAGGCTTGAGAGCTCAAGCCCCCACTAGCATGAGTCTCTCTACCAGGGCCGGCTCCAGGCACCACCTTGTCAAGCAGGTGCTTGGGGCGGCCACTTCAGAGACGGGCGGCACGTCCACCTATTCCGCGGCAATTCGGCGGACGGTCCCTCACTCCCACTTGGAGCGAAGGACCTCCCGCCGAATTGCCGCCGCAGGTCGCAATTGCGGCTTTTTTTTTTTTGCGCCGCTTGGGGAGGCAAAAACCCTGGAACCGGCCCTGCTGTCTACCCAGACTGGGCGGCTTGCTCCCAGCTACAGCGTAGACATCCCCAGAAAGACTTGGTGACTTGCCCATGATCACACAGCAAGTCTGTGACACAGCCAAGCATCAAAACCAGACCTTGCACGTCCTAGTCCAATGCCTTCCCCACCACAGCAGCTTTCTTTTCTATACTATTCATGTTTAGTTCGTGTCTCTTTTTTAATCTGTTTTTGGTCTAAGTGCGTTAATTTATTCATGCCCAGGATCAAGCCTGTCTGGTTTCACCATCAGCCCAATGATAAGCCATACAGGGTGGAAATTTTATGAAGTTATGCCATCCTGAAAACATGGGAGGATTATTTTCCCCCACACAGAGAATGACAATTTAGCTGATCACTGTATATTCAATTATCAGACCACCTGATTAAGTTAGGCTCATTATTTAGGCAACCATGCAGGTCTCTTGTTATTCATCACTTCAAACGCTAGCTCTCCCTAGTAATGTTGTTATATCAGCTCAGTTTCACACGGGCTATAGGATTGGATTTGGATGCATCTAAAGGAGAACTGTAAGAACAGTAGAAAAGTCACTAAAAATCAAGGGAAACAACAGACCCTTTCCTCACGTAAATCAACATTCCTGTCGTGTCAAGCAGGGCCTACATTTGTTTTGGAAAACAAGGCTTTGCCCAAGTGCAGTAGACAGGCAGTTGATGATGCTTAAGCTGGGATTCCATCTTGGAAGCTCTTATTTTCGAGTGCTTAATTTAGCAACAGGAGTATATGCCACCTGGGCCACAAGGAGTCACTTCAAAAGCAAACACTTCCTTGGACTCATTGGTTTTAGCGCGAGGACCCATTTAGATGCTAATATTCTGAGGCCAAATTATGCACCAGATGCATGTGTTCTTAGGAGACTGTCATACAGAAGAGAGGGGATACTGGGCTGGGAGTCAGTAGACCACCATTCCATTCCTACTCAGCTTCTGACTCATTGTGTGATCGTGGGCAAGTCCCAGCCGCTTTGTGGCTTACAGGAGCAAAGACATAACAAACAAACAATACTTCAAAGGTATCAGAAACAGGAAACCTGCAAAAGAAAATGTGGATCTGAGCCAAAGGATACATTACAGACCAACGAACCCCTGGGACTGGATAGGCCCATCCAAGAGTACTGAATGGATCTGAGAACCAAGTGACTGAGCACTGCATGCTCGGAGCATCCCTAGCCTCTGTTTGTCAGAATCTGAGTGGATAACACAGGATGGATCACTTGATGATTCCCTGTTCTGTTCATTCCCTCTGAAGCATCTGACAGTGGCCAATGCCAGAAGACAGGATACTGGGTTAGATGGACCATTGGTCTGACCCAATATGCCTGTTCTTATGTAGCTGTTCACAAAATGAGACACTACCTCCACTTAAAAGGAAACACAGTGTTTGGCTTTTTAATTATTATTAAGCATGCTAATTACATTAGTGCATAGATTCATAGATTCAAGGACTGGAAGGGACCTCGAGAGGTCATCGAGTCCAGTCCCCTGCCCGCATAGGGACCAACAAAGATCAAGGGCCCCCTGTGCCAGGCACGGTGCAGACAAACTCTGTCCCAAAGGGTTTACAAATCTAAATATCAAGACTGGATCTGTTCCAAATTTCCCTAACCATCATAACTGAGGAAGAGAGGGTCTGCTGCTCTGGCTCAGGTCCATTCTTATGGGGATTGTTTGCAAAGCTGGCTTTTATTCTGAATATATGATTCACTCTGGACCTGATAGGGCACCAGTCTGAGTGCCAGAAGACCTGAATTCTACTTGCTGTAGGAACCAGGACAAGTCACTCTACTTCTACATGCTTCTGTCTCAACTGGTATGGAATGGTGCTAACAGTAATACCTTTGTAAGGCACTTTGATATGTATTAATTAGAAGTTCTGTGTAAACGCAGGGTGTTATCAGATCTCAGTATTGCATTGTAACTTCATAATCCATTAAAATGCTACTAGTAGAATTATACTCAAGACTCATTACCGTTTTTTTTTTGGGGGGGGGGGTCTTTCAAGACAATGGAAATTAAATGTTTTTAAGTATTAGAGCTGTTCTAATCAAATCCTCAGCCAGTTTTCATTCCTGCATCTCCAGTGAAGATTAAACATACACAAGCTAATAATTTTATTGGAGACACTACCTTCACTAGTGTGCCCCTTACACACACACACACACACGGCAAGATTTAAAATAGGTTATTTGGAATACAAGTTAGAATTAATAGACTAAGATCCCTATACAATATGATTATTATATACAACATGTAGGAACACCAGTCAAAGCCCCATTTTGCTAAAACAAGTAAAGATCATGTTCCCTGCACCAGGGAACTCTCAATCTGCAAGGTGCAACGGGTGAGTGAAACAGAAATGGGTGGAGGTAGGTTGAAATATATCACACTGAGAGCAGCATGTGGAGAAATAGTTTTGATATGCTTTAAGCTTATGTAAATCATTTTAGGAACAGGTAGGTCTTTGTCCTTCCCCCCCTCCTGGTTCACGTAAGGGGATAAACGTCTATTACAGCTCACACCTAGTGGAATTACTCCTTTGGTTCATGCAATAGAGCAGGGGTCAGCAACCTTTGGCATGCAGTCACCAGGGTAAGCACTCTGGCGGGCCGGGCTGGTTTGTTTACCTGCTGCGTCCGCAAGTTTGGCCGATCGCAGTTCCCACTGGCTACGGTTCGCCGCTCCAGGCCAATGGGTGCTGCAGGAAGCGGCGTGGGCAGAGGGATGTACTGGCTGCCGCTTCCCGCCGTGAGCTGCGTGCCAACGGTTGCCGATCCTTGCAATAGAGGCTCAAGATCCTGAGTTCAACCCCAGCCCAGGTTGGGTCAGTCATACTTCTAATCAAGAGCTTTTAGATTCAACTGCTAGTTCTTGGTTGTAGGTCTTTCAGAAACTCCAAGTACACACATGAAAATATTATTACACTGGTCATCTAAAAACTCTTTTCCATGGAAGGACTAGTGTAACCTTAGACTACACATGCGCACACATCCCCTAGTGGCTAAGAAACGGAGGCACAGAGATGAGTCAGAATATTAAGAGGTTTAAATTGCAAAAGTGAGCATTTCCTTGATGGAATTTATAATGCAATCAGCTTCATCCTATTCAGGTTAGGGCTTTAAAAAAAAAAAGAAATATCTACAGAGCAACAAGATTAGGGACTCTCTTACTAAATCAGTTTCCTTCCCCCACAATCAATCATTTTTACCTCAGTGTACTTACAGCTTTACATTGAAAGTTTAACTTGCAGAAATTTGAATGAACACAAGGTTTTTAAAAAAACAAACTCTACAAGCAGTAAAGAGCACAGTACAGAAAAGAAATGCGCGATCTTCCTAGGTATTGCACGATCACATCCAATCAGCATGCCAAAGGTGAAGGTGAACTAAACACCAGCATGGAGGCACCCTCAAAAAAGGTTTAGGGGTTCAGCTGGGATGCTTAATTGAATCTCCTGGGGTCTGCAAACTCTGGCCAGTAAGTCACACAAAAATAGGTTTCTCAGGCCATTAGGTTTGCAACACTGACACTAGTACATTCTTGTGCAGGATATTTTACACTAGTGAATAAATGAGGGGGAAGACCAAGAGAAAGTGGGGAAGGTACAAGCACATTCTTGACACACACAAAAAGCAGTGAGTAAGTCATAACAGATAAATCACTTTCAGATCAAATGATGAATGTCTTCACTGCTATTTTAAATCCCAAGGTTAGAATTGTTGCTTGTATTAAATGCTGGCTTTTAAGACCAATTAACCAACATTCAAACAAGTTCCCTCTCCCATTCCCATCACTTCTATTGCTACAAGGAAGCCAATTTATCGTTCAGTGATCTTAGAAAGCGTGTTTTAATGCAAAAGCTTTATTTTGTTTTTTATTGACCAGAGTTCCTCTTGAGGCCGTAATCCATAATAAATACATGCTAATATTTACGCTACCACACATGCAATTGTTTGTCTGCAGTTAAGCCATGGCCTTCAAAATAAACCAATTCCCTAGCTAATAGGTTTGCAGTTCAGTAAGGTTTGAACTATATCTAAAAATGTGGTTTAAAGTACAACCCTTGCAAATGGCTTTGCAATGCATCCTGAGGTACAAGGTGTAGCCTTGCAATTTTACAATGCTCAGTGAAGATCTTTTGCAACATATTACAAGGCTAATTGTAACTTTCAAAACAGACACTTAAGTGCAAGCAACAGTTGCATCGAGTTGAATTAGGTCCCATTGCTATGGCTTTTCTATCTGTTGCCAGCCTATGAAAATTCACCTGGTGAATCTAAGACAGTCTACATAGTGCCACATGAACCCAAGGCTTATGGACATGCACCTAGGAAGAAATAATAGGTAAAAGCAAACAAAAGGCAGTTAAGTTTTATAACAGAGGTGACATTATAATCAGAACTAAACTGAATATACCATGCTGAATTGATTACTACCACCAGTATCTATTGTATCTATAGCCTAGAGGTGCCTGCTGAGAACAGGGACAAACACATAGGGTATGTCTACTGCAATTTGGAGGTGCGACTCCCCGCTTAGGTAGACATACACATTAACTCTGCTTGTGCTAGCACCTAAAAATAACAGCGTGGCTGCAGCAGCATGGGAAGCGGCTCAGGCTAGCCGCCCAAATACATACCCAGAGGGCTAGGCAGGATTGTACTTGGGCGACCTAGCCAAAGCCAATGGGGCCACCCTGCAATAGTATTTTTAGGGGCTAGCTCAAGCAAAGCTACCACGCGTACATCTACTCATGCTGAGAATTATACCACCCAACTGCTGTGTAGATGTACCCATAGCAAGACAGTTCCTGCCTCTAAAAAGCTTCCATTCTAAAAAGACAAAACAGAATAACAAATAGGCAGCATAAGGGAACTTGTTTGCATAGCTACTCATCACCTTTGCCTTCCCGTCCTGTGTCCTCAAGCCAGAACCAGCCTGCAGTCACATTGATCACCACAGACCCAATCGATCTGTGTCCACAGTATCTATATCAGGGGTGAGCAAACTTTTTGGCCCAAGGGCCACATTTGGGCATGTTCACAAAATTGGGGGTTGGGGTGCAGGAGGGGGTGAGGGCTCCGGCTGGGGGAGTGGGCTCTGGGGTAGGGCTGGGGATGAGGGGTTGGGGGTGCAGGAGGATGCTTCGGGCTGCCCACCCCAATCTATATACTAGAGAGAAGGACTCTGCATTGGTACTGCAGTCAGAACTAAACTCCATTAGACTTCAGTTCAGTTATTTCCAGTTTGTGCTCATGTGATGGATGTCAGAATCTGGCTCTAGGCAAGACCACAAAGCAGCAGCATACATCCTGGCACCATGACTTTCTGAGAAGAACCTTTCATCATTTCATTGACTTGATCAAAGCATGGACTGCTTTTTATATCACTAGGAAATCTGAAGATAAAATGAGACGGGGGAACAAGGGAATTCCTTAACAATGGATGGGGCAAGGAGTCTGGAATTGGGGAAATCAAGAAGCTGGTATAGAAAGAGACTGCAAAAGAGGTGGCTTTTGGAGGAGAGAAAAGCAGGTTACTGCAATGTGCAGCTTCAGCCCAGAGGCAGTGGCTGGATTTCAGTGTTCCACAGGGTCCCTAGAGTAAACATTACCTCTAACAGAGACTGTTTGCTGCTCCGGGAGAGCTTTGCTTTTACAGCAGACCAGAGGAAGTGAATTGCAACTCCAAAAAGGACAAAGCTGTAGGATGTTAAACCAGGGTCTCAAAGAGAATTCAAGTATAAAGACCGTATGGGCTTCAGTTCATTTTCACAACCAAACTCCTAGAATTTTTAGCCTATTGGTTCCATAAGGGTCAATATTTAGAAGCTTTCAGAACAAGGATATTTGTGGACATTTGAGAATCACGTCTCTACTTCTTACCGGTTTCTTGGAATATATTGCCTAGGAAGAATTATCCCAAGCAAAAAATCCAAGCAATTTAAAAAAAACAGAAAAGCTCATGGCACCAAATTCTTCCCTGGTGTAACATCCCTGGAATCAATGGTACATCACCTCCAAACATTCATCTGTATGCGTGGGACCAGTTTTTCTAAAAAAAAGAGCTCAAGGCCAGATGTGTTCAGCACCCAGCAGTTCCCGTAGTGATGCTTGTGGCCAAATATCACCATTTATTAAGGTGCCTCGATAGGCATTTGAAAATGTGGCCCCAGTCTCAAGGGCTGAGCTCCTTTGAAAAATTTGGCCCTAAATGGGAACATGTAGCGAGCCTTCTGATACATTCACTACGCCTATGAAACCCTCCCCAGGACCAGTTACTCAGCTTCCTAACACCTACCAGGAAACCAGGCTGGTCAGTCTGGTTCTTTATCTTTTCAACAAGAGCAAATTCCCCTAAACATTTTGCAGCAGAAAGGACGGACGTGAAATAATATGATCATTAACAAAGATCAAGCCTGAATCTGAAGCTATCGACTGGCTCAACAACCCGTATGTTCACAGCAGGTTTATGTTCACTTCATAAGGCTACACGGAAGCTCTGGGAAAACAAAGGGACAGCCGTGGTAAACCTTAATTAAATTTCAGCAACACGTTTAAAAAACACACTTCATCTGTTTCCATCCAAGGTGGAGAGCATCAGAGCTGCAATGCCCCTCTCCACGGCCTTTTTTGCCAAATGAAATTTTACCATTTAGCTCTCAATACAGGAGCCAATTAAAAATTATTCATCAGCAGCCTTTGTTTTCTAGCTGTCCAACCCAAATGCAACTGGTATTTTTAAAAGTGGAGGGTATAAAAAATAATCACCATGATGGAGACACAATTCTGCTAAAACTTGAAGGATAAAAATACTTGCCGAGGTGACACGTGGTGCATGTTGATCAGGGGGAATGCATAGATGAGAATGCCAATAAGCTGCTATTGACGCAATTGAGCGGACTGCATTTCTAAGCAGGCCAAGTTTCTGCATGACGTCAGCCTCTAATTTAGGGGCAGCACGTGTAGCTTCGCTCCATCTCAGAAAGGGGCAGGGAAGGTCACAAGAGACTGATGCAGAGTCAAGACAGGGTACAAGAAAAGAAGCGTACACAGGATAGGTAGACAGCGTTACTGCTCCTTCACAGAAAAGGTATTACATTCCAGATCCCTGCTTCTGGATTCAAGACAGCATCTGCATGTAAATTAAACTTCTTTGCTTCCCGTTCAAAAGGATTAATAGCTATAATAACAGGAACCAGTTAGGAGACTGACAATCTACAGTAGTGGGATACAGTTCCTATTCCATTTCTCAGTGAACCAAACACCTTACTTAAGGACAAGTCATTGTAAAAGCCCAGAAAGGTGCATGGGGCTGAGGGGAAAGACAGAGAAAGAGAGCTCCTCCGTCAGGTTGGCTTCCACACAAATGAAACAGGATTATTACAATGCTGGTGCAGGGGATCCCATGTGCTTATTAAAGCCATTTCAGAATGGACTGCACCACAGAGGAGCGGAAAGACAAAGGTGAAGCTGCCTAACTGCATCATTAACATTTCCTTGTGCCTGTCTAGTTCCATTTTTCACTTTTATTTCCACTGTGAATGGATTATCTAAAAATAGACTGCATTTGCTTGACTTCCTGCCAGTTTAGTCTTCAGTTTTTAAGCCTCTAACACGCAGCTCTCATGCCAGGTTCCAAGGCACTTGGGGTAGGTCAATGAAACACCTGCGGCTGGCCCGTGTCAGCTGACTAAGACTCAGGCTACAGGGCTATGAAACTGCGGTGTAGGCGTTCCGGCTAGGGCTAAAGCCTGGGCTCTGGGACCCTCCATCACAGGGTTTCAGAGCCCAGGCTCTCACCTGAGCCCGAATGTTTGCATTGCACTTTTACAGCCCGGTAGCCTGAGCCCAAGTCAACCACACAGACCAGTTGCAGGTGTTTAATTGCAGCGCAGACGTAGCCTTAGCCTGTCAGGATATCCCAGCCAACTAACCCATCACGTAGGGAAGCAAAGTGAAGATGAAGTACATGACTCTGCATAAATTGTTAATCACAAAGCAATCTGCATTGTCTGGAAAGTCACGGGTGGAAGCCAGAGATGCAGTCCTGTCACTCTGAAACCAAAGGCGAGGGCGAATGCTTAAATATAGCAGAGAACAATCAGAGTTGGACATTCTACCCATTACATGGAAAATTAGGCACAAACGCCAACTAACAATAATGGGAACAAAGAGTGCACTGCTTCCCTATGTCCAAAGCTGAAAACCAACCTTCCTCTTGATGCCGACATCGGCTTCCTCTGACAGACCAGCTTAGGCTTTATCTATAGTGTACTAGTTTTGTTGACAAAAAAAAGTCAGATTTAGTTGACAAAACAGTGGAGGTATACACACTGCAATGCGTCTTCTGCCAACAAAACTCTCTTGCATAGGGGAAGAAAGATTACCTTGAGCCAGCGGGGGGGGGGAAAAACATTTGCATCAAGAAACTGAAAACAGTTCCTAGGGAACAATGTTTTACTGTAATATTAACAGCAGCTTAGCCAGCCTGTTCTTAGGAAAATAAACAAGTTTGGTAGAAAAGAATAGAGGTTGGGGTGATACCAATTTCATTCAAACACTAGGAGCCCGATTCTCATTCACATCAAGCTCCATGAGTTTGACAGTGGGTGTAAAGTAGGTGTTACCCATAAAGGTCCTTTTACAAGCAGCACAAGAGGGTCTGATTCCCATTTACCTCAAGGCCCCTGGGTCTTCTGTTTAAAAATGTATTTTATTCATACAGATGTGTCAATTCAGATCTCTGGCTGGCAAATCATTACCCTTATTTTCAGAAATGTTGCTGAAGACTTTTCCTACTTATATGCCATTTAATTGGTTGCTATTGGGTGACAATGGTTCTTTGTGCCAGTGGCACTAAGGAATGGTTTTAGGTTTAATTCCCTCCTTGATTTGCATTTCTGTTTCCATGAAAAAACAAGCATAAAGGAGTATTCCAGAACTCGGCAGCAGATAGAAGGAACACAAAAGAGACTTCAAATTACAGTAGCTGTAACAAATGTTTGACATAAATCAGTATTTAGAAAAGAGGTTTCCTAATACAATGACAGAATTAGAACTTCCTTTTGCTAAATGTATGTCTTAGAAGGATGAACGGTATTTTGTTTGAAAGATCTATTCCCAGGTGCCAAATGTTGCTATTTTAAAGTTACGCTGGACTTTTGAGTTTTGGGCTGGATTTTCTACAATAGCAGCAGGAAAAAAAAAAAAACCTCCCTCAGCAGAATGTCACATTTCACCTTTCCTTGCAGAGGATGTGATGGAAAGGAGAACCAGGCCTGTTTTTAAATAAAGCAAAAAATCAACATCCTCTGATTTCACATCCCATTGCATGGTAACTGTTGGCAAATGCTGTAGGTTTCTTTTTAACTTGTGTATTTTGTAAGTGTGCTGCTTTATAAAAAGAAAATTATGGGAAAGTGAATTCATTGTGTTTAATAGGTCTCTAGTCTGTTGCATTTTACCTATGGTAAAATGAGAGAATTTTTTCCTTTTCTATCTGATGCAGATGTTAATTGAGGACACTAACAATGCCCATCCATAAGTAGAGTGTAAAAAATCCTTTTAAACTTGAACACCTCCTTTTGTGGTGGCATTCTTTGCTCTGGACATAATTTGAAATGGAACAATTCTATTTCCCAACAGCTGCCAATATTAACCAATATTCAGTTAAATATAGGTATGATCTATTTAACAAAAGGTCATCATTCCATACCTGAGCCAAAACAAACAGACTTTGCTTTTATTACACTGGTTGTTGCTCCAAGACTCTTCCTAAGCTGGGAAGGGAACTAAAAAACAAAACCCCTTATGCTAAATGAAAATATTCAACCATATTTGGTCTATTTTTCTTGGGAGCTGTTGTGGTAATTCACATGATAAAGTGACTATTATAAAGATGTTCAGGATTAAATCTGGACCTTTTTTACAGTCAACTCCCTGTTTAAATGTTGAACTTTGTGTCTTACGTACCTAGGTGTGGAAGCAGAGACAGAACTGTCATGCATTGCATCCCCTTCCTGTCAGTTCTTTCTCTGCTTCCACATAGGTTTCAATTCAAGAAAGCATCCCTATTCAGGACAGCACTTAACATGTGCTTAACTGCTTTGCTAAATTTGGCCTCAGATGAGTAACTGTCCACGTCGAAAGGGCTTGTTTTAGCTCTTGCTTCTCAGAACATTCTGAACCCTGTTTTCTCCAAAGCTAGGATAATGCACTGTGAGTCAGTCAGTTATTAACACTAGTCAGGAATAAATATTTACATAGTTAACTTTAATTTGTAGAGAGATTTGAATGAAGGAGCCTCTAAGTAGTACCAGTGCCAATAGCGTGTGAGAGAACCACTAACCTAGCCAAAAAACTAAGATTTAAGCAATACAATCATCTCGTGCAGCAAACGTCTTGTCACACTTACTATTATTGCAGTAGCAGCAAGAGGCCCCAGCCAAGGGTTCTGCTCTGCGTTGTAAATGCACACAATACAGTTGCGCTAAAAAGCAAAGAACCAAGAAAATAAGCCACCGAACAATACACCCCTTCTAATCCTCCGTCTCTGGATATGCACCCCACCATACCCCTACACAGTACTGCCAATTTTCCACAGAAAATTGTGATTTTTCATAGCCCCTTCCCCAGCCCAAATATTTTGCAGCTTGGAAAAGCTGCCGGGGTACCCCCTGGAAGCTGTACTTCATTTACCTCATGTCCCCATTCTCCTCTCCGAGCTGGGCTGCCCAGCAGCATGTTTCCCATCATGCACTGCAGCCAAGGACTCCCATGAGGCGTTGCTTCCCCTCCCCAAAGAGGAGATGGTGATGTCTCATGGAAGATGTAATCCAACCAAGGGCTATCAGGTGTAAGGGGGTCAGCACCACTACCATCACATCCTCCTCACTTTTGTGAATGGTGCCTAAGTCCTCTTGGGAAACTAGCCCTTTTTCTAAAATTTCCCTTCTTTGCTTTTTTTTTTTTTTTAAACACACACAAAAAAAGCAAACAGTTAAAGGTGCCTGAAATTGAAATTAAACACCAAAAATTCAGAAAAATTTTGGTTTGGGGTTGACCCAAAACGATTCCCTCCCCATACACACAATTTTGCAGAACTACCAATGGACCAGAAAAAAGTTATTTTCATGATGTTGCATAAACTCGCTGTCTTAGCTTTAAATTGTTCCATGCGTATAAATAGTAAACAGCATATACTAAGTCTGCACAACATCTGCCTGCATTGATAAGCTTCTCCTTCCCTTCGATTTCTCTGTGGATGCCTCTCTTCTTCTTGGCGGTGATGAGGTGGGTCTGTGTTTCATCTGATCTTATTAGCCTTGGTTTTTCGGGACTTGATTGTGGTGGTATTTTTCCCCTAATGCTCTAAAAGCTGAACTCAAGAATGAGATTTTAAAACAGTTATATAAAATAGCCTCTTAAATCATGCAAACCTCAAAGTAAATTAATCCAGCCGGGAAGAAAATATGCCTGTATTTATGGCTATGTGCAACAGTGATATATGTGCTGATTTTCTCCTAGTCTGTAATAGCCTAATATAGGCAACAATGGGAATTGCACCTGTGTATCTGGAAGACAAAGTTGGTCCCTGATGCCCTGGGTTCAGCCAAGCACATGGTTAAGTACACCCCTATTCAGCAAAGCTCTGAAGCAGAAGTTTATGCGCTTGCCTGAATTGGGGGCAATAGTGAAGATCCTTTCTTAGTGGCTGGACTCATTGTTCAAGAGTTTCATTCTTTGCTACAGCTGAACCAGTGCCCTCATTGTCCATTGATAGCAACTCAACGGGAGCCAAGAAAAAGCCTGAGCTGTACAGATCTTCCCTTAGCTGGAAGTTGCTCTCCCCAGATCTTCCTGCTGAAGTAACACTAGTGACTGTCTTGCAAATCACCTGGCCTTTCTACCTTGGTTACTTGGGGCTGGATCCAAAGCCCACTGAAGTCAGAGCATATTGACTTCAGTAAGCTTTGAATCAGCCCATAAAAAGCTCCGGGCCAGCACAATCACGAAACCTAGTTCCTCACACTGCAGCTATCCAGGTGACAAGAGCTGCAAGTTCATTACTATGGCTATCATCTGCCTTCAAAACAAAAAAGAATATGTTTATTAGACTCTAAACCCACATGTAGCACAAATGCTGTTAACAAAACAGGGAGAACGAAGTAGAAATGTAATTTCCATGGCCAGTACTCAGGTTACAGCTGAGCTAAGGACACTTTAAAAAATAAACACTGGAGAGCTAAAGAGAAAAAGAATCTTTAACATTCATATCATTAACAAAAAAAATCAGTCAACAGTTTCTAGATATCCTAGTGTTGCTTGAATAAGCTTAATCAAGATTCTCAGTTTCTATTTGCATTTTAGCCTAAAAAGTTATAATATGCTCAACAGCATGGCAAGCGTTCACTGTCTTGTGACCGGTGATTTTAGACATAGCTACACTGAGGATTTTAAGCATCTGTTCTCTCCATTGTAATGTCTGATCGGAGACACCCTAAAGTTTGTGTTTGACATTATTATTGGCATTGTCTGAGCTAGTTAGTCTCTTTAAGGTACCTAAAGTCAACATTTCAAAAGCAATTAAGTGACTTAGGAGCTTAAGTCTCATTCTCAAAAGAAAATTAGGGCCAGATTTCCAAAGGTGTTTAGGCACCTGAAGATGAAGAAAGGCTCCTAGAGGAATTTTCAGAAGTGCCTAAGCAGGTTAACTCTTAAAGTGAGTTGGGTGCCTAATCCGCTTAGGGACTACTGAAAATTCCACTAGGCGCCTGTTGTGGTAATAGGGCCTACAAATTTACTGTAATTATGAGTTCAATTGTAAAAAGTATGCAAGAGTTCATAAAATGTCATAATAACCTAGGACAACAAATGCTGATGAGAAAAGGTATGAAAGGCAGACAAAGACTGAATTGGTCCAAATCAAATGCCCACCTGATATAACCCAAGGACTGTGTAAAGATCATACTTGGTAAATGGGGGTGGGGGGGGGAAGAGAATCATGGAACCAGAAATCAGTAAACTAAAATTGGTGCGTTGGAAACTAGGCCTAACAGTGGACAAAATAATGAGGGGCTGGGCTATTCTGCACACTACTCCTTTGTGGGTCTTTAAAGAAAGACTTCAGAGAGAAAAATTGGCTACTTGAGCAATCTCCACCATCATGGTGGACACCCCCACCATCTCCTGGGATCCCAGCTTTCTTCACCCTGATCCTGAGATGGCCTGACCAGACTGGTCCAAAGTGAGAGAAAGCTGGAGGACATCATCATCATCATCATCACCACCACCACCACGAATGTAAGACTCTCTTTTTCTCCCCAACTGCCCGCAGTGTGTCCTTTTCCATCCATACCTTATTTCTTTTCTTTCCTATCCCTCTCCTTTCTCCTTCTGTCCAATTAGAGTCTGGTTTAGCCAGTCAAGACTGCATATTTTGGAACAATGCTGTAAGCTTGTGACCAGAAAGAGGAAGCTAAAAGCCACGCTCTAAAAAGCCCTATGCTGGTTTGAGTTTGCCAGGTCTCAGAATGGTGGATTAGATCGTGTGCTGGACCTGTGTTTTTTCCAGCAGCAAGATACCAAGCATAGGTAGAGACTCCGTGGATGTTCCAGGGCTGGAGCACCCATGGAAAAAAATTAGAGGGTGCTTAGCACCCACCGGCAGCTAAACTCCCCTCCGCTCCCTCACCTCCCGCCTGCTGTCTGCCCCGCTGATCAACTTCTCCCCCTCCTTCCCAGCACCTCCTGCACACCATGGAACAGCGTGCAGGAAGCACTGGGTGCGTGGGAGGGAGGAAGGGAGAAAGAGGAGTGGGGACACGGCATGCTCAGGGGAGGGGGCAGGAAGAAGTGGGGGGCAAGAAGAGGCGGGGCAGGTGGGTTGGAGGAAGGGGTGGAGTGGGGGCAGGCCTGGGGTGTGTGTGTGGGGGGGTGTCAAGCACCCCCTGGGTAGAGAGGAAGTCTGCGCCTCTGATTGCAAGCAAGAGTCAACACCAGAGACAGAAGCTGCATTTTCTATCTTTGCTGTTCTTCTCTCTCCCCTCGTGCATGTGCTTGTCTTGTCTTCTAAGAAACGGGATCAGACTTTAACGACAGCTCCGTCTTCTCTTTTCCCCCATACGGACTGTTATTACCATCTAAGAAACTGTCCAACGGGGTTTTTTTCTCTCCTTTTAAAAAAACTCTCTTTGGCTATAGGGAGAGGGAATGAGAGATGTTAAAATGAATTACTTTACACTTAGAATGTTTAAGTTTTTTTCCTTCCCCCCCATATCTTTAATAAAATGTTTAAAAGGGTTTTTAATGGTGTGTTTGCCATGATACTAAGTAGGCAGAGATCTCTGTATACCTAACACTGGACCCTGTTTAACACAGTTTAATGTTGGACAGTGAGTGGGTTATGTTAAAACCTTCCACTCATCTATTCCATCTAAATTTCATCTCTGCATCTTCAGGGGCCTAAAATCTGCCCCTTAGAATGCTAACCCCCATGGTCAATTAAGGCACATAAGTCAAAGTCACACGAGTGCTTTTGAAAGTGTGACCGTGTCTACATTAAAATTTTATTTATGAAATATTTAAAACTTTCAGAAAGCTGATTCAAACAAGAATCCATTATTTCAAAATTAAAATCTTAGAACATACACTAGCAGTTAATGAATTCATTAAACAGCCTTAGGTCTCTGAAAGAGAAGGGAATGCATCTCAGATAAGGAAAAGAATCTCAGAACATTATATGAAGCATCAGCATTATAGTAATTGGAGAAGCAGTGTGTTCCAATGGATAGGATGCCAGGAGACAGGATTCCTTCCCTATGGCTTCTGCTGACTCTCTGTGGAAGTCACATCCCCTCTCTGTCTCAGTTTTCTATTCTAAGAAGTTATCCCAACCCTCCTTTGTAAATGCACTTTGAGATCTGCCTGCAAGCAGTCCTTTGTACATTATCCGCATCATCCAATTTCCTCAGTGGAAAAGCCACATAGATAATCCAAATCTCAAAACACACATCAGGGTAAGAATTTAGGGATGGGGAAAGAGAATTAAGATGTCAGCAAAAGTCTTGGGCAAAGTGGAATATTGGAACTTATTAATTTTGAAGTTATTGGAGGGAAAAAAAGCCATGAAATGTTCCCAGGAATATCCTATGAACATGAGAGAGCCGCTGGGCTAATCCAAATCAAAACCTTAGAGCACACTGAGGACAGTATGGGGCTTGCACCATTCACTAAGGTGATAATACACTGAGGTATTTGATAGACCCAGAACTTGTCCCAGTTATGAACCTTCCATAGGCCAAGCCACATCTACAGATTCAGTACTATGGGGAATTCATGTTGACCTACAGTTGCCATAGAAACAGCTCCATAACAGCGCCCAAACTGCAGTACACACCAGTAACTAAAGCCACAAATGAAGGCTCATATACATTCAGGTTTTATTTTCACCAGAGTTCTCTAAGAAAGCTTCATACAAAGGCAGCCCATCTTCTAGCTTTGTGGAAAAATCCTAATTGATTTCAGCTGGAGCAGGTACACGCCCTTGGAAATCCAGGACCAGATTTTTGAAGGTATTTAGGTGCCTGAAGATGGAGACAAGTGCCTAAAAGGGATTTTCAAAAGCACTTAACTCCCACTGAGAGATTTTGAAAATCCCACCAGGCAGCAATCTGCATCCGTAGGCACCTAAACACCTTTGTAAATTTGGCCCCTGGAATTTCAGGTTTCCTAATTGCACAATTTAAAAAAAAAACAAACACCCTCAGCTTTCTATTTCTGGTATTGCTTGAAACAGCAGAAAAAAATGTGACTGGCATCTTCCTAAGGACACTACTCATGAGACTGAAGTTACCCACATGCAGAACGTAAGATCCCAGGTGTATCATGCAGATGCAGTACTACTGCCCGCAGAATATTCATCTCAAATAGATTTTCATTCATGAAATTCTAAGATTCTACCAACCCTAAAATACAGTCTTAGCACTCGTAGCAGAGAGGGAGGTCACAGGCATTGGTCAATACTTCATTTTGCTTTACTATGCTTCATAAAAAGCATGCAAAATTTTCATTCACATTCTCCCTGCCTTGCTTTGGCTTCTTATCCTTGTGCATGTTAAGATTTGCAGGGTAAAGGAGCTGGCCTTCAAAAGCAAATTGGAAATACAATATATTCTGTAGGAGTTCCAAAGAGCATATATTCTCCTTTTTGAATCCATAGCACAATTAAGTTTAATTATTTATTTTATGTTTCCTCTCAGTAAAAAAGTAATTATGTCTTTAAAAAAAAGAAGAATGCACTAGTCTCTCCCCATTTATGTTCAAGTTAATAATGGTCTACTGTAGAAACACCTTCTTCATAAGGACCATGAGATGCCTCCTTGTTATATCATACTGTACCTGCTGGTCTTCAAGGTGATGCTTTGACTTTTCAAATTGCCTGAATATATTTTGATACATTTAAATTTAGTTTTAAGAAATAACATTCTGTCTATAGCAGTGGAACTAGGGATGAATACGTTTCTGAGAGTTAGAGTGAGCCACGCATCTATGGTGTTGCCTAGACTAGGATAAAGTGTTAGCTAACATGGGCCAGCACCACACCTTTTATCCTAGCCTCGAGAGGGCCCAAAAGTTCAGATGCTGATGTGTATTAAAATAAACCGGGTCCAACTGCAATCATGGCCCCATTTTGCTCGGTGTTGTACACATACATGCAAAGCTGCACCAATATAACTTAAGATGGGATTTAGTTAAACCAGCGCAAAATGCTGGGCGGAAGTTCTTATTTTGGTTTAAATCAGGCTCATTTCAATTTATCTTAAGTCAATTAGGATCCTGGTTTAATCTAAATTGAAATAAGCTATCCTTAAAATCAAAGCAAGAGTGTTGGCACTGATTTTATTAAGCCAGTTTAATTAAATTGATCCAAGTTTGTGTGTAGACAAGAAGCCAGTGTCTGATTAGATATGCACCTCCCTAGCTGGCCCCTTCCAAGTGTAAAATACTTTTGAAAAACACAACACACATAATCCCAGGCTATTCATTCGACTGGGGGGGAAAATAGTCCCTTCTACACCTTAAAAACATAAGAACAGCCACAGTGGTCAATTTAATCCAGTTTCCAGTCTCTGATGGTCACCAGTACCACATGCTTCTGGCAGTCAGAGGTGTAGGGACACCTGACTATCTCAGCTAATAGCCATTGATAGACCCATCTTCCATGAACTCATCTAATTCTTTTTTGAACCCTGTTATACTTTGGGCCTTCACAACATCCCCTGGCAACAAGTTCCGCAGGTTGACTGTGCGTTGTGTGAAGAAGTGCTTTCTTTCGTTTGTTCCAGGACAAGCTGCTACAAGAAAGTCATTTATGGTGTCTAGACATTTTAATTCTACATCCCTTCCTATAGGAGACATACACCCAGTCAATGAGAGGATGGTTGAAATCCCCCATCATTATTGTGTTTTCTGCCTTTGCAGCCTCTCTACTCTCCCTGAGCATTTCACAGCTGTCACCACTGTGGTCAGTAGTATATTCCTCCTGCTATACTCATTATAGATAGATAATCCATGCTTGAACAAAGATTCTATGATACAGAATGATTTAAAGATTTTTACATTTGACTATCCTTTATTTCACATATAGTGCCACCGCCCCACCAGAGCAACCTACTCTATCATTCCTATATATTTTGTATCCTCATATTACCGTGTTCCACTGACTATCCCTTATTCCACCCAGTTTCCATAATGCCTATTATATCAATATCCTCATTTAATGCCTGGCACTCTAGTTCACCCATTTAGACTTCTAGCACTTGTTTTCAATAGTTTCCACATTCCACCAGTTACAGCATTTGTTAGTTAGGATCAGGGCTGGCTCTAGGATTTTTGCCACCCCACCCCCTTTTTTTCGTTTCCCCCTGCCCCACCCCCAACTCCACCCCTTCCGAACCCCTTCCCCAAATCCCTAGCCCCATCTCCTCCCCCGGGCGTGCTGCATTTCCCCCGCCCCCATTGCTTCCTGGGGGCTCCCGCGACCTCCCGCCCTAGCTCACCTCTGCTCCGCCTGCTCCCCTGGATGCACCACCACTCCGCTTCTCCCCCCTCCCTCTGAGGTGGGGGGGGGGAGAAGCGGAGCAGCGGCACGTTCAGGGGAGCAGGCGGAGTGGAGGTGAGCTAGGGTGGGGGGGGTGCAGGAAGTAATGAGGGGTAGAGGAACCACTCCCCACTCCAGCTCACCTCCGCCTCCCCCGAGTGCCCCCAGCTCGGCTTCTCCTCCCTCCCAGCCTTGCTGTGCGAAACAACTGTTTCATGCACAGCAAGCCTGGGAGGGAGGGGGGAGAAGCGGAGCGGCGGCAGCGCACTCAGGGGAGCAGGCAGAGGCGAGCTGGGGCGGTGAGGGCACTTTTTTCCCATGCCCCGGAGTCAGCACCTATGATGGCCGGCGCCAGAATGTCGCCCCTAGAAACATGCCACCCCAAACACCTGCTTGTTTTGCTGGTGCCTGGAGCCGGCCCTGGTTAGGATGCAGTCATTGTTTAATGCAAACTCTGAAAACAACCAGAATTTTAGTTACATCTTTGCGTCTTTACCACTCCTATTCAAGTAAATGTGTACCACCTTGAGTGACTGATAGCCTTGACTTGCCATTAGATTTCTTCATTTACTCAGCCAATTAGCATTTTATACAGTGATGAATTAATTAGTTAAAATGCAAACCCAATGTTGCTAGCTATAAACACACACACACACACACACACACACACACACACACAAAGAGATCTCACATTTTTAGTGTTTTTCTTAAGGTCCCAGCTTCTAGAATCATAATATTGCATGACAATCTCCATTTTTATTTTTTTGAAATAGTAAGTTTCTAGCTCTTGTGGTTATAGAGAAATGGTTTAAAAACATGAAGCAAGTGCATCCTAAAGGCTCAGAAACAAGCAGGCAAATAGAAAGAACCCAGTGTGTAATTAAAACACACTCACACAAAACAATAACTCATTTTTAAAATCAATCAATCTCATGATTGAGGGTTGGGGGAGGACCAGACTCTTGGTTTTTCATTATTTGGAGTGGTAATACTGTAGCCTAGGTATTTGGATTATATGAAAGTCAATACTCTGCAATAAAAAAAAAAAAATACAGCCACAAACTAGGCCATATTAAAAAATTCTAGGATGGGAAAACAGGATCTAGAAAGTGGGAAGCCATCACAGTGAAGGATGACGATTCTCACTTCCTTGAACTTTGGAAGTGCTTATTACAGCCAGAAGCCATAAGAGTCAGAGCTCTGCTAGCCCCCATGCTATTAGAACAAATATGCAGTACTAACCTCATAACAGGAAGCAGCAGTAACAAAGGGTAGTGAAGCTTTATTGATGGTTACATAATATGTCATTTATATAAAAGAAAATGCAGATACACTAACTGTGTGTAATTGTGCTACATATTTTATGCCTGAAGATGATTTCGTAAGGAGACTGGAAGGCACATGGGAATTAGGAATGAGTTTCTGACTCTCATATACCGGCCTAGATTAGCAGTTGCTGAAAGTAAATTACCATCTACCCAGAGAATCAGCTCATGTTTGTAAAGCACTAAGTAAAACCTAGGTGTTCTCCGCACTCAGCCATTCATAAGCATGGGTGAAGCTAGCAGGTAGGCACAGTTTAGCTATTAGTTGTACCAGTTTCTACATTAGAATTTCCATCCATCCAAGCCAGCCTCTGGGGCCCAGTCCTCCCACCTCCTGTGCTAGATGTCAGCTGCACTGATGGCAACCAAGGTGTGTGAACACAAAATTAAAGTCTCAGTGATTTCTTGCCCACTAATGGTTCTCTGTGAATTGTGAGATTCCCACCTTGGAAACTTACAAGAGAGGCGGCACCATTTGTTTGGCTATGCAATAGAAAGAACCTTTGGTCTCTCAACTATGAAAAGAGCCACCCTAGGGAATTGTTGGAGAAAACAAAGACAAAATGGGCCAATATCTGGAGAGCATGAAATATTCATGAGACTTCACAAATGAAAGCAAAAAGGACTAAGTTATTACAACTAGCATTGAAAGCAACCAAGGTGGTTCAGAAAAACTGACTAACGGGACTGTCACGCCACGTGTCTGGCTCTCTCACACGTTTTGGCATTACGTGAAATCAGCCCGATGGACTCTGCAGCCTGAAGCAAAAGTTCACACTGAAGAGACTGGAGACATTTGAGGAAAGCTACAATGTTCAAAAGAGGTTCTCCTTTGGGGAAAGGGCAGTGACGCTTTGCGTGGGAAGTTATAAAAGATGCATTGGGTCCAGCTTTCTAATTCATGTGCTGTTTAACACTGGCTGCCAATAAAAATCCCTGAAGATCACACACGTTATATTCACTGCTTTGCCTTGCAGTCTCGACAAAAATGTTTACACATCTGCATATAGAGGCACACATGAAAGTTGCTTTGTACAGAGCTTTCAAACTCTTTGCTACCAAATTCTGAAGACCCAATTCAGCAAAGCACTTAAACATGTGAAAAGGAATGGATTGAAGTTGCCAGCTGTAGTTCCAATTTAAAAACCAGCATTATACAACACCATTGAAAATTCCCACCCTTTAACCCACAGCTGCAACAAGTCTAAGGACTTGCAAGCCAGAGCATACATATCATTTGCCACCTGGGAGAATATTCTCTTTTGTATCCATAAGCACTAATGAGATGTTCAGTGGTTCAAAGCTTCCATTTAAGCCATCTTAAATATTAATAAAGATTAAAATTTATGGGCTGTTCTGGAAGAACAAGGAAGACTGATCATTTCATATTTACTCTGTGTTGGATGCAATAGCCTTTGTAAGTAGGGCACAAAAGGAACCTAGAGACAGTATTACATGGAGGCCTGAAAAACTTAGAAAAACAAACCTCTTGCTGTGACTAGTAAGTCTCCAAATGTGCTCTAAAAATGGTAAAACAACAAGTCAGCTAAAAACAAAGTAACAGCTCCCTTGGAAAGCAATGCCATTAGAAGGGCTGGAAATGCGTAAGAGCACTGGCACAAAACGAAGGAGTTGGCACGTCCAGCAGCATTGGAATTCAGATGCAGGAATGGGGTGGGAAGAGTTATCATTGAACCCCTTGTGGAAATTCCTATGGGATGAAATTTGATTTCTTTTCCATAAGAAGAACAGCCCCAAAAAACCCAAGAAAACAAAAAACAAAACAAAAAAAAACACCCTTGGGAGCATCACTTATATTATATTCCATTAGGAATGCTACTGGTTTTAGAAATAACTTAAAGTCGCAATCTGCAGAATAAATCTCTAAACTAGTTGCAGCAGTTCATAACATCAGCGTTTATTTGCTGGCTGAGTTTTTAGCATCCCCCTCAGTGCCTTTGTTTGTTTCATTCCATGCCAATGGATTATCCACCCTAATAGGGCTCTATTAGTCACTGGAGTTGCCTGGATTCCCTGATTCAATTTAGGGTTTCGATTGGCTCATATTTTATTTCATTTCCAAGATCAAAAGACCAGATTTTCCCAAAACATGGGCAAACCCCATGGAAATCACATCTGCTGTTACTCATAAATCAGTGAGCTCTCCTTTAAATTATCAGATTTACTGACCAGTTAGCAGTCAGATTAGGGCAACAACCGTGCAACAAAATTCACGTGTCTGACACTAAAATCTCTCACCATTTATTCAAAACCATGGCTAACATGGATATTTTCAGAGCATGACCTGTAGGTGCCGATATCTTTATAGTTGGATCTCATATCACTTGTGTGATACTAGCAACTGTTATGAGCATGTGTCAGAATTTCACAGAGCAAAACTGTTGAGAGTTTATAAAGTATCAGCAAAACTGGACATAAGAACGCCCATAACTCCCACAGAAGTATGAGTGTTAGACCCATGTCAGAATCAGGCCCCAAATTCCTGGGGTGAAATCTCTGCTCCATAGAAGTCAATAGGAGTTTTGCTATTTACTTCAATGGAAGTATTGAAGTATTGAAAAAAATAAATCTACTTTTCATTTCTTCCTGCCTAAGAGCAGTAGCTGTGAGGGTACAGATGGGCCAGTGCAATGCATCTCATTTAATTGCAGACAAATTCCAGTTTGACCTGAACATTACCAGGTTTGCATTCTGCTTATGAGAAACTGGAGGGAAATGGGGGCACGGAGGAATCAAAGGGAAAGAATATAGGTGGGGGTGGAGAGCAGAGAATGGGCAGTGAAAAATAGACAGAAAAACAGAGGCAAAACCGGGAAAGAAATATTGCAATGAACTAATTAACACAATACTGCATAGAGGACATCCACCCAGTTGAACCCATCTCTCATGTCTGTACAGTGGCTGGCATAATGGGGACCCGGTGCTCAAATGGTGCTACTGCTATACAAATAAATAGGGAGGCTATAAGCACAGTACCTCCCTTGATACATTCCCGTAGTCTTTAGTTAGAATTTTTTTTTAAGTCTTTTTAAATAAAATTGGGGATTTAAATTCCATTTTAAACACATTTGTGACCTCAGATGAGTTGTATGAATCCTGCTAACTGTGGCCCCAATCCGACAAGCCCTCATGCATAAGATTAGCTTTATGCACACAAGTAGTGCCACTGAAGTCAACAGGACTGCTCGTGTGTGTAAAGTTAAGCATGCACATAAGGGTTTGCAGGATCAGGTCCTATTATGTTATATATAGTTCATGAGTTTACAAACCCTCCAATCCTATTAGTTTCATCCATCTCTAGTACAGTTGGAGTGATGTTGACAAAATAAGCACATCCTCACCTTGCACAGGATTATGTGTGAAATTTGAGGGGTAATTAGCACTTTCTCAAATGCAAGGACACTTAACTATTCAAGCTGCACAGGCTATTGGGTAGATGAACCATGATGGGTTGTTTTGTATGCATGGGGGATTATTTGTGTGTTACTATTTTCATGGCGCCATCGCTCAAATTAAAGCTTCCTGCTCTGTCATTTATTAGCAAAAGCCCAAGCAGCCAAGTGAAGTAACACATTAGGTCTTAAGTTGCAGGCTTAAGTAAATAATTTGTCACACTATATTAAGCGAGTAGTATTGCAAACCACCGGGGGCGGGGGGAGGATTTCCTAGCTGGAAAGTCTGTAAAGATTTTAAAACTGGAGAGTTTTTGAAAGAAACTCTTTAGATTCCCTCATCAACAAGCAAATCATCAATGTTTACACTCCCGCTGCATGCCAGAGGAAGAAAGTCTAGAGCACTGGACTGCCTATCTCAAAAGGACTCGTGGTCATTCTGCTGCAGCTTGCGTGCCAATTCTCTGTGCCATTCACAGCTGGTGAAGGAGCACATCATATTTTCTTGATGCAGAATCTACATGGGGCAGCTGTTCCATCACCACAGACGATTCAGTCCGAGTTCCAGTAGAGGGCTCCAGAGCAGTAGTATCAAGACGACTGAACAGCTTGACAGGCACAGCAAAGGCACTTGCGAGCCCAGCTGGCCAGAAGACAATAAATTCGTTTTACAAAAAGATTTCAAGGTCTCGAAATTTGGTTTTGTTCCACATCAGGATGAAACCAAGACCTTTCAATAATTTTCATGAAAGAAAAAAAAAAAAAAAAAACACCACACACCTGAGTGATTTAGAGCAGGGACTTGAATCCAGGTCTCCCGTATGCCAGGTGAGTGCCCTAACCCCCAGGTTATTGGCTATTCTGGGGTGTGCCTCTCAGTCTCCCTCCTTCCTTCCCATGCTGGACCAGAGAAAGCTTTCCCAACAAGAACAGAGTCAAAAACTGAAAACATTTCCACAAAGCGTTTTGAGGAATCAGCATCTATTTTTAAGCGTACCTTTAGACTGCAAGGACACCTACTGCGGAGACAACTTACAGGGCCCCCTCTAACTTCAAGCCATCATTGTAGGGCATTGCAGCTCCCTCATTAATGCCAAGAGCAAGGGCAGTCACCTCCGCTTCCTCTTAAATTTAACTCCTGCACTTATGGTGGTACATATACTAATAGAGTGGGATGGGGCAAAGCGTAGAGATACAAAGAGTCCTTGTGGCACCTCAGAGACTAACAAATTTATTTGGGCAAAAGCTTTCGTGGGCTATAACCCACTTCATCAGATGCATGGAGTGGAAAATACAGTAGGCTGGGAGCTAAGCAGCAGTGTGGAAGGAGATAGGTAGGAAATTGGGTGTGGGGAAGGAAGCATGGAACTACACCAATGCGTGCACACAGGCAGAAATTAATTCTGTAATGTCTCCAATTTAAAAACTACCAAAAAACAACACAAACAAAAAACCCACCACCACCTAATATCAAGTCACTAGCATGGTTCATCCATTCACATGGTTTTCCCATAAAACGCTTCTTACAGCCACTATTTGCCATCCGACACCACCTGTCGCTGACATACACCCAGCCAAAGCCAGGCAGAGCTACCAATGCTGTAAATGTACACAAGCCCCCAGCAATCCTCTCTGAATCATCGCAGCACATGAACATATAACTAGTAAACATGGTCAGCCAAGACTGTGCACTGAAGGTAATGGGTGGAGGAAGGAATGGAGTGGAAGCAGAGAGCAGTGACTGGAGTGAAGGTGTGAGGGTTGGATGACTTAACTGCTTGCTTCTTACTTGGACCGTAAGTGCTTTGGTGCAAGGACTGCTTTCATGCCCTGTGTTTGTACAGTACCTAGCACAACAGGGTCCTGACCAGTAACTGGGGCTCCTAGCACTACCACAGTAGAATTGAACTATAGGTTCTGTGTGATGGGATATACCATCTAGCAGCCTTCGCTAAATGCCAACAAAGGTTCTCTGTGTGGGAATACAAGTCATTGGTGGGCACTGGCACCAACATCTCAGTTTAATCTTCACTGCCAAGTCAGGGAAAGAGCAGTAAACCATGAGAAAGTTCTTACAATCCCTTCCCAAAGCAACTGAAAATATTTGTCTGGGAGCCAAAAAAAGTAGTATTTTGATTATTGAAGTAGTGTTGTTACTGTGCTTGCAATCAATGCTATTCAATAGACTCTTATTTGCCTTAACAGCACAGGAATGGTACCCCAGAATCTGTCAACGGATCTATGAATGGTGATACTTCTGCTTTCAACCACTGGGCCATTCCAGAGACGCTCTCTCTATTCTGGATTTTGCAAGCTATAACGAGTTAAACATATGATGTGATTCCCTTCCACCTCATCTCTCCCCCTCCCACAAAAAAAAAAAAAAAAAAAAAAAAAAATATTCCCCACCAACATCCTCAACACTTTCAGGTACTTTGACAAGCCTTAATTGGATTAGATAATACACTAGAACTGAATAATTTAGAGTAACTCTGTCAGAGGAAAACATTGAACAGTCTAACATGAAACGCGAATACACAAGTCAATTATTTCCACTCCATTATTAAAAACAGACAAATTTGAAAATTAATTTACCATTTACAAAAAAAAATATCACCCTGATATTGCTTACCATAACAAATTACAAAGGAAACACCTGACCCAAAGGCAGGCTCACATGGTCTCTCAAAGAGAAATGCGGACAACATTTGCGTATGATTGAAATGCGCCTCCCACACATATCCCAGGACACAGGCTAGAACCAAAATCCCAGAGCCAAACCAACCTGAGCTTTTGCAAAGTTTGGATCCAAACTCTGTGGCACAGATCCATCTCATATACACATATACTGAGATTTTTCAAAGGGGCATAAAAGAATCCGGTGCCTAGGCACCTTTGAAAGTTCCAGCCAGATACAGAATTTAAATGGATTTCATTAGGAATATTATACTAGTGGCAATGGCAGGACAAGGCCCAGAAGATTTCCAGGATCCTAGCAAAAGAAATGGACAAATGAAAGATCTGTGGACTCTAAAATGAATGGGCTAGATCCTCAACTGGCATAGACTTATTGACATCAATAGCGTTACACAGATTTGCACTAGCCCAGGGTCTGTCTCAGTGGTTCTAGAAGGGTCAGAAGATGATATTTTAGGAACGGGAGTTCAGGGTTGGAAACCAGTGAACATGAAAAGGTCACTTATGTCAGAAAGGTCTCCTAAAGCAGCATGCAAGCTTCTGGTGGTTCCTCAGAAGCTTTTCCTTGCAATTTGAAGATTCTGAGCTTAAATACACAAATCAGTCTTTTAAAAGACACTTTTCCTCTTATCCCACATATAGGATAGATTCCAAAACACTGAATGATGTAAAAATCTACTACCCTCATTTTTCAAGTGATGAAGTCCTGGATCCATTTTTAAATTAAGAGGAATCTGGCTATCTAGTTGTTCTTTGAAATGACAATCAATTAAAAGGGATGGCTGCAAAACAAAAACTATGGTTAATTTAATTTAAAAAATAATCTAACTTGCATGGTCATCGAAGCGATTAGCTGGTAGTAACCAGACACACATATGCCAGCATTAAGGAGAGCGGAAGAGGTAGAGGTTACGTCATACATGAGTTTGATTGGTCAATTCAAATTAAAATGAAATTCAAACATTCCTTTGATCCACCCCCAATGAAATCCAGGTAACTTGCTAGAGTGATTAGTGCTACTTCACCTTAATATGCATTAAACCATGCAGTTCTCAATGCATTCCAGAGAAGTTGTGAGTTGTAGCAACATACATAAAATTTGAAGGGAGGAGGGCAGGTTGCAGGAGAGATGAGTTTGGAGCAGGTATCAGGAAGTCAGGGTGTGCACATGGCTAGAACGCTAGCTGCAGCATTTCTCTTCCTAGTTGCTTTAATAAAGAAGAGTTTAGTTTTAAGATCATGGAGTCTTCATGTTATTTCCCAGCATGATGTACATGAAACATGCTGGAAGTAGGATTCTTTTTTAAACAACAAAAACTCCTCCAACTGACCCTGAAAAATCAAGAGTTTGATATGCACTGGTACGAATTATAGTCCTCAATGCTAGAAACATTTAGCCCCTGGCTTGCTTTCACTATGGCAGTCTTCAACCATAGTGAGCAAACTTAGGTGAGGGAGAAGTGTTTGCAGGATTGGGGCCAACAACATAACAGATATAAACTTAATGTACCTCAGCTCAACAGGTGACTGCTGACTCCTAGAGGCAGGAATTACCACAGCAGTGAGGCGACTTCTGCGGGGCAGGGAAATACATATGTGCAGGGTGGCTACCCCTTTAAAAAGCATCTTTAAGCAGCCGTCAATGTAATACCTCATTTTATTTGATGCTGTGTGTCATAATTTGGTGCGAGCAAGTCAGTCTCCCACTTGCTGTGTAATACCTTAATGCTAGGAGGTGGACATTTATCTTAGCATGCACTTTTAAGATTGCCCAAGCAGGGAAATTACACTTTGAAAACTTGTATTCAAATAGATCTATAAATAAATGGCAGGCAAAACCCAGGAAATTTGCTTAACTACAGAGGAGAATGCATTAAAATGCCTTCCTTTCCAGCAACATGAACAGATCGTCCATTAAAAAGAAAAAAAGAACAGGAGTCCTTGTGGCACCTTAGAGACGAACAAATTTCTTTGGGCATAAGCTTTGGTGGGCTGAAGTGGGTTTTAGCCCATGAAAGCTTATACCCAAATAAATTTGTTCGTCTCTAAGGTGCCACAAGGACTCCTTGTTCTTTTTGCTGATAGACTAACACGGCTGCTACTCTGAAACCTATTAAAAAGAAATTACTGGGGCATGTCAGTGGTAAAGAAATTAAAATGGACTTAAATACAGAATTAGAAGACTAATTACTTTTGAACATGTATATTATGCAGCTGAACTTTAAATAAGTAGGGTTTTAAAAAAACAACTTATTTTTACTCAATTTAAATTTAGGATCATCATCATAATATAGAAAAACTTCTAAATGTGATAGATTAATTTATTTCTGGTTATTTGGGCCTGAACCCTGCAAGTCAATGGAAGTTTTGCCATTGACTTCAATGGATACAGGGTTAGGTTCTTGGATAATAAACACGTTAATAAAAGTATTCAAGGATTGAAAAAGACAATTCGGGGGTATAAGCTTGTTTGTTTGTTTGGGGGTGGGGAAGCCTTCCTGTGTCAGAAGCAGCAATATTTTGTTATGGGGAGACAACTTCACTCAGCTCCCATTAGAAATCATAGAAGATTAGAGTTGGACGAGACCTCAGGAGGTCATCTAGTCCAACCCCCTGCTCAAAGCAGGACCAATCCCCAACTAAATCATCCCAGCCAGGGCTTTGTCAAGCCCGGCCTTAAAAACCTCCAAGGAAGGAGATTCCACCACCTCCTTAGGTAACGCATTCCAGTGTTTCACCACCCTCCTAGTGAAATAGTGTTTCCTAATAGCCAACCTAAACCTCCCCCACTGCAACTTGAGACCATTGCTCCTTGTTCTGTCATCTGCCACCACTGAGAACAGCCTAGCTCCATCCTCTTTCCTCTTTGGAACCCCCTCACTCTTCTGCAGACTAAATAAGCCCAGTTCCTTCAGCCTCCTCTCTTAAACCATGTGCCCCAGCCCCCCTAATCATTTTCATTGCCCTCTGGTGGACTCTCTCCAATTTGTCCACATCCTTTCTGTAGTGGGGGGCCCAAAACTGGACATAATAGTCCAGATGTGGCCTCACCAGTGCCGAATAAAGGGGAATAATCACTTCCCTCGATCTGCTGGCAATGCTCCTACTAATGCAGCCCAATGTGCCATTAGCCTTCTTGGCGACAAGGGCACACTGTTGACTCATATCCAGCTACTTGTCCAATGTAATCCCCAGGTCCTTTTCTGCAGAACTGCCGCTTAGCAAGTCAGTCCCCAGCCTGTAGCAGTGCATGGGATCCTTCTGTTCTAAGTGCAGGAGTATGCACTTGTCCTTGTTGAACCTCATCAGATTTCTTTTGGCCCAATCCTCCAAATTTGTCTAGGTCACTCTGGACCCTATCCCTACGCTCCAGCGTATCTACCTCTCCCCCCAGCTTAGTGTCATCCGCAAACTTGCTGAGGGTGCAATCTATCCCATCATCCAGATCATTAATGAATATGTTGAACAAAACCAGCCCTAGGACCAACCCCTGGAGCACTCCGCTTGATACCAACTGCCAACTAGACATTGAGCCGTTGATCACTACCCGTTGAGCCTAATGAACTAGCCAGCTTTCTATCCACCTTATATAGTCTATTCATCCAATCCATGCTTCTTTATCTTGCTGGCAAGAATACTGTGGGAGATTGTATCAAAAGTTTTGCTAACATCAAGGTATATCATGTCCACCACTTTCTTCATATCCACAGAGCCAGTTATCTCATCATAGAAAATTCATTTGGCTTGGAAACTGCAGATTTATTCTAAAGGCCAAGAGAGAGTGTTTCTGCAAAGTATGATGAAAAGTGCATCAAACTAGTTTTGTACTATAGCCTGCCATGTCCCTAATTAAGACCATGGCCAATTTAGTAGGCTACAGCAGGTCAAATTCAGGTCAAACTTAGTAGACTAATGGACTGGTCTACTTAACTCTCTGATCCCAAGAAATCGGCTATTATTGCATAGCTGTAGTGAGACATGAGACACATGACAGTTCTATTGATATCAAAAAATATCACCTCCTTGAATAGTTCTGGATGTATTTCCGAGCCTACTAGGGAGGTAATGATTGTTAGTTATGCTGTCTTTCAAAGCAGAGTTCCCCAGAAGCATGAGATACTGGAAGTGTGACAGCCTGTCACTATTCAGGAATCAAATTTCAGATTGTAGGATCTCTCTACAGCTAAATAGATGGTGGCCAGAGCTACAACATTGATATGCTACAGTTCAGTATTTAGTATGAAACTGAAATCACTTCAGTTCTCCCATCTAAATACACATCCATGTCCCTTTGCTTCCTGAAACCGTGCTATATTGCATCACTTCAGCCTTGGGGCATGCTTAATGATAAACATCACATTAACCAGTATGGAGTGTCTATGCTAATGGCATAATTTAATGCTAATGTCAGAGCGATTATGGTTATACCTGTGCTAAGCTTCCCTCCTTGCCACCTGTGAGCTAGTTTCCTGAGGCCTAAGAAAAGCCAGACTGAGCCAACTGCTGATGCAGTCAATAAGAGTGCTGGTATCAGCTTTCCCAGTAAGCCAACCCATGAGTGTTTTTAAGCATTGCATAGTTATGGTCTCAAAGTTTAGGAGGCTGATCACTGGATTTAGAATTGTTACATTTATGTGCCAGTGCGTGCGTACACACACAACCCTGACTTGAAAACAGACATGAAACTTCTCCGAGAGACAAGGTGGGTGAGGTAATCTCTTTTGTTGGACCAGCTTCTGTTGGTGGCACAGATAGAAGAATTACCTCACCCACTTTGTTGCTCTAATATCCTGGAACCGACACGGCTACAAATACACTGCACACGTGGAAGTTCTCAAACAGGCAGGGAAAGAATGGGAAACAAGAGCTCAAGTCACCCAACAGACAGCACCAGTCAACAGTAAAGCATCAAGAAAGGAAGAATTCAATAGCAAGCGTTCTCAACGAAGCATCAATAGTCTTTCCTAGCTAAAGCCTATTCGGACGGCCACACCTTAGTTACCTGCATACCTCATCAATCACTCACGCTATACTGACTACAAAAGGATCTTTTCTCAACCTCACACTGTTTGAAACATGACCTAGCGCAGGAGGCTGCTGTCAGCCAGGAATCAGCACAAGAAGTGCAGCCAAAAGAGATGCACTTCAAAATGACGGGGCTTCTCTGCCTCTGGTCGTGTTAATCTGAGTTGGAGCGAGAGGAAGGAATAAAGTTTGAGACCAGACCTGCCATGTAATAGATTGTCAGCTCCCAATGCTTTTCTAGAGTCAATGGCGTCTGTTATTTCAAAAGGATCACTCTCCCAGGGGAAACAGCTTCAGAACTCATTCGATCACACCACATGTATGCCTTGGGGTGCAAACAGATGAAGGATGGTAAGGGCTGACCTAGTTCGGCTTTGGAGCTCCAGGGTACAATTTTCAAAAGCTCTTAAGTGACTTAAGAGCCTTAGTCCTATCAAGTCAACAGGACTTAGGAGCTTTTGGAAGTTTTACCCCAAGTCTCTTTCCATTGGTTTCTATGTTGGAGTCATATTACATTTAAGCTCCCCGACATACATACTGACCAGACTGAGGCTTTCATTCCCTAACAGTTAATAAGAAACCTGAAAAGGTTTCAGGTAAGCAGAGATTGCACATTGGTTTAAGGCTCCCATGATGGGCCTTCCTGAAGATATGAAAAGGAACTACTAGTGCAGTTTATTGGTACTCATTTAAAGCATGCAGTAACATTGGGTTGAGAGAAGTAGGCCAGACACAAAAACCCATCAGTGTTAAAGACAGACAGACCTCCCACCCAGCTGTCCCACTCCAAGTCATCCCATCCATCCATCCCCCTCCCAGGAATAGTTTGGAAAAAATGTGAGTATTGCAGCGTGACCTGGCAGTGAAATCTGGACTCTTGCAGCGCAAGGAAGCAAGAGTTCCAAAGGAACATCCCAACTCTGTCTGAGGTACTTGTATGGCCCCCCATTACTGCAGTATTTGAGAGCCTCACAATCTGATGTATTTAGCCTCACAGCACGCCTGTGAAGACAGGTGTGACGCGGGTCCATTCACCATGCTGGCGCCTCCTGCTGGCCATCTTGGGGATTAGCTCTGCAGGTCAGTATGCCCTCTCCCAATGGTGCCTCACCCGCTATAATTTCTGCTCTTGGACTCACATCACTCCAAGGCCCGCAGCATCCTCTTCATCACACTGCCCTCTGGCTATGTCATGATCTCTGCTCCCCGCTTCCGGAGGCAAGTGTTGCAGTCCAACTGTCCTGCCACTTCCCCAGTGGTGAATGGTGGCCGGGGAGGAGGGGAGGGAGAAAACCCGGCCTGCCCACTGCTCTGTGTCCCGACCCAGGGATCCTGTAGATGGCAGCCATGTGCTGCGTCCCCTCTAAGTCCTCAGTACCTCTCTTTGGGCCACTTTCCTACTTTGCCCTTACCTCAGGGCCTCAGCCTGCAAATCCCAGCAGACAGCCAGGAGTTCTCTCTAGCTCCCCCGGTCCTTGCTAGCAGCACTGCTCTGTCCAGGGTACTAGCTTCCTTCTGCCTGCCAGGCACCCACTGCTCCCTCCTTGAGCTCCAGGAAGAAACTGACTTGGCTCTGCCCTACCGCTCTTCTTATAGGGGCCTGCTGGGCCTTGATTGGCTGCTCATCTCAGCCCCTTGTTAATTGGCTGCCTCCTGCTCAGCCTCCCTAGGGCTCTATTAAGCCCTAGAGGCCACTGCGGGGCCAACATCCCATCACAGTAGGGAAGTGTTATCCCCATTGTACAGACGGGGAAATGAGGCACAGACAGATTAAGTGGCTTGCCTTAGATCACACAGGAAGTATGTTGGCAGAGCCAGAAACAACCCAGATTTCCCATGTTTGGGGCATAACTCCAAAACTATCTTTCCTTTCTAATTCATCCATAAGACAACCAGCATTTGAGTGAAGCCAAAGCTGTAACCTAAATAATATACAAGCTGATTAATATTGAAAAACAAGTCACTATAGTGCAAAACCCATCCTACTTTCTACAATACACCTAGGCTTTCTGCAATACACTCCACCGAGCTGCAGTACCTGCCCACACAGTCCCACACCACTTCCTCCAGCACATTGCAATTGTGCTTTTCATGTGGGAACAGTGGAAATGTTGCTTTTAAATGAGTGAGGTTTTGTACAGCACTTTGAAAGATGCAACATGAATGTTGTTGCAGCCGTGAAGATTATACTGAGATTTGGCAAAACAAGCAGCCTTTGGACTTGACATTTGTTTACCAAGGTTCAACCTGTGGCAAGTTTCCCGTGGTTTGTTATGCACCCTTGAAGAGAAGGGTTTAATAATAGAAGTCTAGGCAGATGAAAACACATTCATTCCCCCCCTTCATCTTGATGCCATTTAAGTCCACAGCAAAATGCTCCACTTACATCAGTGGGAGTAGGATTGTGTCAGAAAAATAAAGAACATTCAAGTTGAGGGCAAGGGCTATTCATCAGCAGCATATTCCCAATCCTCACCCAACGCTGGCTCCATCAATTTCCACAGCTTGGGAGCCAGGCAAGTCCCATCACCTAGCAGGGAGCAGTCACATTGTGAAACTGGTTCAACCTTCTGCTGAATCAAGCCCTTAAGCTGTTCGACATTCCTTGCATATTTGATCTAAAGCAACTTCGGGAGGAACTTCAGCACAAGTTTTTACATGTCCCTGGACGAATCAAGCTTGCAAACAACCAAAAAAAACCGACCAAACTTATTTCCTTTCGCTAAGTAAGTTAGAGTTCCACTTGTAGACAGCACTAACGGTAGGAGCGTGTTAGCCAGCTTGCAGGAAGAAAATGGCCTGAAAATTGTGTGTCACAGTTTAACATCGTTAGGTAAAAATTAAGCACCCAGATATATCAGTACATTTATTCTTACAAGAAAGAACTACATTCATCAGAACAGAAAGATTCAGAGATTCTTCCCCCCTCCCCAACTTTTGTGCTTTTGATATACTATGTGTCTAGTCAGTTTCTCCCTCTGTAGTCAATTTCCCCTGTTTGTGTAAGTCTCTCCCTCAGCTGCAGGGCACTGAAATAGGAACAGATAGGAAAACGTGTTTGTACAAACCACAAAACACAGCTAGGGGGAGGGGCTCAAAGGCATGTGTAGCATTGGGAACTACTTTTAGCTTCTTTAATTTTGTAATTGACTAAACCATGTGGCTACATGTTCATTTAAAGATGACTATTTGAAAGTTTCTGATGAAGGTTGCACCTTGAGAAGTTTGGTGAATAAAGAAAAAACACCAATTATTTCTTGGGTTTGACTTCATACTGGGCAATCTAACAGGGTTAATGGGATAGACCTTTTGGGTTTGGGGAGGAAATAAGCAGATATGAGCAAACGTTTAGCTATTCCCCGCCCCACCCCACCCCACGTTTCTCGATTGGTGCCAGAAGCTTAATGTTTGCTTCCTATGCTTGCTAGATTAATTTGTATCTCACCAAAGGCCATAACCCAAACCTTTCTTTTGTTGTGAAGATAGCTCCTGTGTGTGTGTGTGTGTGTGTGTGTGTGTGTGTGTGTGAGAGAGAGAGGGGATTTGACTTCATGCCATTGATGATCAAATTCTGTTCAAGGGTTCTCTCTAGATCGTTGAACATTCAATTTATTTTAGCATTGTGTGCTTCTGCATCACAAAAGCCACTTTGAAGATTGAAGGGGTACTTTTGCTAATTTAGTCCTCACAACCTTCCAAACATGTAAAGTGTTCAGTTTCCATTATCACATTGCATTACTTTCTTATTGTACAGGGCTAGGTTTAGAATTATAATATAAAAAACATACTGGCTTCAATCATATCTTATGAGGTATATGTCTAGACCTCTGTAACCACAGCCTTGGAGAACAGATACAAGAAGAGTACAGCCATCCTTTGCTTTCCAGTTATAAAAAGAAAAGAAAAAAAAAAAAAGGAGAGAGAAGGGATATAATGGAACCTGCCAAATCAACATCTGTTGGAAGCAACGGGTGAGAGCAATATAAGATGAGCCCATAGTGTTGTTAAAAAAAAAAAAAAAAAAAAACCACCACCACCACCGCGGGCCCTCCCCCCTCACTCACACACACACACACACACATATGCATATTCAGGCCAGGCGTAAGAGGGCAGAACTATCAGTTATGGTTGAATTTGGTCCAAAAATCTAGGAACCAGAAACCAATAAAGTTTAGTGCTGGTGGAATAGGCTGAATGCAGAGAGGCAATGACAAAAAAAATAAATTATGAAATATGAAAAAAGTTCACAGATCAAATTAGTGTAGTTTTGGCAAATGCAGATTATCAGCTTTCAGACTCCTCTAGATTTGAAATGTGTGGAAAAACAAAAATCCCTCTTTCAGATGTATGCATCATTCTTTCTTCACAGTAACTCTATTTTCAAAGTATTCTTTACATCCCAAAGATTTTCAAGAGAGACTACTGGTTTCAGGTTTCACAATAGTTGGAGCCAGTTTTGAGATGCTTTGAAAGGCCCCAATCTTAAGAAAGCACGAAGCATACACCCTCCGGAGTGGGGGAAATAACAGGCCTCTTAGTGTGTCTAGTAATTGAGACACCCAAAATAACTAATTACTTATGAAAATTTGAGCTGATCTATAGGTGTCTTCCGCCTCTCATCAATTCAGCCTTGTATTTTCCCAAATGCTTTTGAATAGCTGCTAATTGCACAACAGGGATTCAAAAAGGATTGATTTTTTTTTTTAATGTCACGTATTGTTGAATGTAAGGAAAATAAAAGCCTCTAAAACCTATGTACAATAGCCAGCTAAAAACAGCTCAGGAGAGCAGTTTAAGAAAACTTGACCAGTGCCGGTATTTAACCAAATCAAAAGTGAACTTGCTATCTGTCTACCACTGAATCAATAACTTTCTAGGTCTGACTTTTTTTTTTAATTATTGGATGCCTGCATCCATGGTGCCTATGAAAGTTCTATACTTGCATTTATGGTAATCTCTTCCCTGCACCTTCATCTGCTACACCATTGCCCATCTGGTGGCAGATCACCTTCCTTCCATCACAGCTCCTCTGACCTTCAAAATATTTGACACAAGGTGGGCGAGGTAATCTCTTTTACCGGTTGAACTTCCATTGGTGAAAGAGACAAGCTTTTGAGTGACACACAGTTCCTCTTCAGCCCTGTTATTACTTGTTATTTCTCAGTCTGTTGCATTATGCATCAGCTCTGCTTCCTGCATAGACAGTAACATAAAGGGGGCTGTTTTACCATATATTTCTTGGAACAGTGAAGGTTATAGTTCCACTGGCTCTCACCAGCACTTTAATCTTTCACGAATTAAATAGTAGTGTTTGACTTTTAAGTAAGTTCACCCAGAGTTAAGCTACATTTTCATTTCAATTCTTAGGAGCAGGTCCTCAGTTGTTGTAAATCAGTATAACTCTATTCAACCACACTGATTTACACCAGCTGAGAATCTAGCTGTCATGCAGTGTTTTTGCTACAGCACAAAACTTTTACCATGCAGAACGCAAATATTTATTTTCTTCGCCAATGAACGTTTATTTTATCATGCAAAAGTAACTCAGTCCATAGAATTTTGATAGAGTCAGCCCTGTTCTCTCAGTTGAATACAATTAACTGTTCGGTGAATCAATTATTGAATCCAATAGGGTCGAAAATCATCTATCAGGTCTGACAGATACCAAAGGCTTGAAAATTTAATACAATTCTCAAGGAAAGCTGACAAAATTCATTAACATGAGTAGAAACTATTAAAATCAACCAAGCAGCCCATGAAATCTCCGTATACATTAAAATAAGCAAACAGATAGATGCATGCCTTCCTTTTAGCAATCAGAAGTACGTGTACCAGACTCAGCATGGACTTAATATATGCTTTTTTCAAATGTACTTCATCTGCTCCACATCCACCTGTTTGTAGAGCTATGAGAACACCCTACTTTGGAGATTCTGGGGACAAAGTGTCATAGGGTACGTGTACATTGCAATCAAAATATGATTGCAAGACGTGTAGACATACCACAGCTAGCTTTGAGCAAGCTTGCTCGAACAACAATAGTTGTGAAGCGTGGCAGCACAAGCTATCACCATGAGTGCATAACCAGGGCATCCTACTGCCCATGCTGCCATGACTTCGTTGCTATTGTTATGAGCTTGGTAGATCAAAACTAGATTGAGCAGGTCTACACATGCTCCAGTCACACATCCTTCTGCAATGCAGATCAACCCTGCGTGGGATAATGCAAGGACTATGTTGTGCTTATCCGTCTGAAACAAAAATGCAACATTTCAACCAAAAGTTAATTTACAAGTTCTTGGATGACATCACAATGATGATACACCTCCTTTGTAAAGCACTTTGTGATCGATGGATGAAAAGTGCTAGAAGAGCTAGGTATTATTTATTATTTTAAAACATTCAAAACAAATCAGCTTTATGAATTTAGAAGCACTAGGAGCAGGAGCGGTCTGAGCCATTTTGCTGACCATGACAGAAAATGTTTTTCCCATTACCCCCTTCTTCCCCTCAGTGGCCAAGCCAAACAAAAAAAACAAAAAAAACCAAACAGAACCTGTCTAAGTTAACTGGAGTCTTCCTATTCACTTTTATGAGCTTTAGATCAGGCCCTCAAAGTTTGGCTTTTCTATTGACAATCTGACATGCCTCCCAAAACACTGGTGTTAATGCAACATTACGGATATGAAATCAAGAATTCAAGGATGAGAATAAATAAAGCTAGGACTAGAATTTCAGCTTTAACGATGTCCCTGTCTCCTTACATCTAGTCTTTTTAGACAACTAAAAATAATGAACTAATATACTTTCTACAAACCTCAAATACATTAAGCTGCAGTTCTCAGTCTTGACAAGGCTTGATTTTCAGAACTCAGCAAGATCTACACACAAGCCAAGTTGCAAGAAGGAAATTATTTGGAGAGAATTGTAATGTGGATCGTTTTAGTGAAACAAGCCAGAATTAAAATTTCCTACTGACGCTCAGCTAATGGAATCTACTGCAGCCGAATATACCTGTCTCCTGGCTAATTCTCCTTTGTATAGGAGAGACAGATTTGTGGCCTTAGATTTAAGCAGCTAACTACACAGAAACCAAATTTTAAGTGACAAAATTCTCTCTACCTATTCCAGTGTTTTGAAGGGAAAATGTTAAATACTGATGTCAGGTTTTCCTTATGTTGTTTTGTATGGATTTGCAAGAGAGGGGCTCCATTCAAACTATATTTATGCACTTTTCCTTGCCCTTTACAATATTTTATGATAATCAAGATTACAGTCAGCTATTTTCTTCCGCTAACAAAATTTCAGTTGTCACTTCAAAATGGAAACACAAGCGTGCGTCGCTGCTGCTGGATTAGGATTCTACTGCATACTCTTCCTACTGTTAACGTTAAAATGCTATTTTCCAATAGCACACTCTTGATTTCCTTTATGCAAGTCCAGTTTTTACCTCCACTTTGCCACTCCCATTGTCACATCTGTGCACAAACACAACTCATTCAGGAATCAAGCAAGGTTATTTCGCATTTTAATTTTAAATGAAGCTTCTTAAACATTTTAAAAACCTTATTTACTTTACATACAACAACAGTTTAATTCTATATTAGAGACTTATAGCAAGAGACCTTCTAAAAACGTTAAAATGTATTACTGGCACACGAAACCTTAAATTAGAGTGAATAAATGAAGACTTGGCACACCACTTCTGAAAGGTTGCTGACCCCTGCTATGGTGCCATAGCATAGATGTTTCCTACATCAGCAAAAGGGGTTTTCCCATTGCTATAGTAAATTCGCCTCTCCTAGAGGCGATAGACAGGTCAACAGGAAAATCCTTCCATCAACCTAGCCGTGTCTTCACCTAACTATGGCACAAGATTTTTAACAGCCCTGAGTGATGTAACTTGGTCAGCCTAATTTTTAAGTGTTTACCAGGCCTAAGTTAGAGTTATTTTCACAATTACAAGCAGCAAATATTTGTCCAATCCTAGACTCATTGGTTGGTATTATGCTTCCCTCTCCCAACAAAAGCTATTAAAAAAAAAAAAAAAAACAGGATTTTTCTGCAAAATATTTGCCAATTTATTAACTTAATCCTGCAAAACCTTATTATATCACCAGTCCTCCTGACTCCAGTTTGAGAGAAGGATGGTTTTGTGGTTAAGGCACTGGACTGGTCAGGACACCTGTATTCAGTTCCAAGCTCTGTCAGACTCTGGGTGACCTTGTGCAAGTCACTCAGGCTACAGCTACATTAGAGAGCTTAGCAGCTGCGCCGCTGCTCTCTAATCAGGGCCAGCTCCAGGGTTTTTGCTGCCCCAAGCGGTGCAAAAAAAAAAAAAAAAAAAAAAAAAAAAGCCGCGATTGCGATCTGCGGCAGCCATTCAGCGGGAGGTCCTTCACTCCGAGTGGGAGTGAGGGACCGTCCACCGAATCGCCGCCGAATAGCTGGACGTGCCACCCCTCTCCGGAGTGGCTGCCCCGAGCACCTGCTTGGCAAGCTGGTGCCTGGAGCCGGCCCTGTCTCTAATGTAGCCACTTGAAGCCGACGGGCCTAAACTACTCCATCCCCTGCGAGTGGTGGTAGCCATGTCAGCAGAAGAAGCTCTCTCTCCAACATAAGCAACGGTGTGGACAGTACTATGTCAGTGTAACTTATGTCGCTCAGGAGGGTGATTTATTCACACTGCCGAGCAACATAAATTATGCCGACGTAAACCATAGTGTAGACATAGCACAGTCCCTCTGTGCCTCAGTTCCCCATCCATAAGACTGAGATAATAAAGCTGCCTTTCTCCCTACCTTTGTCTATCTTGTTTATTTAGATTGCACAGCAGGTATTGTCTCTTAATAGGCGCATTCACAGTTCTCAGTTAGGACCTCAAAGTGTTGCTGTGATAGCAATAATAAAGTAGTAATATCACAAACACACACACGCACACACAAACACACTGACGAGAGAAGGCGATTCACGAGAGCAAGGCTTGCATAACAGGGGCCCTCTAGAAGAGGTTTGATTCAAACCGCTGGAAGAGGTCCCTAGTTCTTAATGATGTAAGATGGCTCATGGTCGCAGGGGGAAAGATACGACCTGTATTCCTGGTGTAGATCATGTAGTTACAGATAAACTTGCAACCTCTAATCAACAGGGCCAAGAGATCAAGAGTAAAGTGGTTGGACAAGGATGCTGTATCCGCTAATTAAAGCTAGAAAGGAAGTTCTCTCTCCTCTCAGCTTACACTGCTCCTGAAAAATATGATACTTGAGCTCTTTACAAATTCTATGGCAAGAGGTTAGATATCATCATCATCTCAGATATTGTGAAACCTTTTAACAGAATTATAGAAGAAGGGAGAGATGGGGCATTCCCTTCCTAGACTGTTTTATTCTTGTTACTACTGAAACAAGATCACAATTTACAACACAAGGGATGTGTGACTGGATGCACCCCTGTATTCACACCCTACATACTATTGTAATGATCTTTGTGCAAAATACACCTTGTGAGATATCATTGGAAAACTAATAACTCACTGGTCAATAGTAGTATGGTGAAATTTATGTAGCAACGTTATGTATAAATTTATGAAATCCCCCCCTTTGATGTGAAAAGCACATGTGCAAACTCAAGTAACCCCAATTAGATAGGTCAAAACACCTGTCTTAAAGGGCTGTGTGTTTACATCTTGTATGCAAATTGAAGTAAACAGAAGAACAGGAGTACTTGTGGCACCTTAGAGACTAACAAATTTATTAGAGCATAAGCTTTCGTGGACTACAGCCCACTTTCTTCGGAAGTGGGCTGTAGTCCACGAAAGCTTATGCTCTAATAAATTTGTTAGTCTCTAAGGTGCCACAAGTACTCCTGTTCTTCTTTTGCGGATACAGACTAACACGGCTGTTACTCTGAAACTTGTCAAGATGTAAACAGTTCTCAGACAGCAAGAGGGGGGAAGAGAGAAGATTTAAAAAAAAAATGCAGATATATATATATCTGCATTTCAGCATACCCAGGTGAAAAGAAACAGCACAAGGCCTCCTGCCTCCACCAGACTCCAGGTCCCCTTACTCTCAGCTGGAAAGAACTTTAACTAAGGGTCATGCTCAGGAAGACACTTTTCGAAGTGTGACTGAACTATACAAGTGAGGGGCAAAAAAACACCTCAAGGCATCTCTCCGACCCATCTTTCTTGACGAAAGAAACAGCTGTTAGACTTTAGGAGCAGATCCTGACCTGAAACATGGTCAGCAATACTGCTGAAAACCCATGGTAAGAATTTCACCTTGAACCAAGTCTAGTTTGTTAAGTTCAGTACTAGGAAGCATTTTATCTTTATTTTTCAGGTAACCATTTCTGACTTTAATGCCTTAATAGGATGTTAAGTGAGTACAGCTATCTTCTTTTGTTAAATAAACTTATTTTGTGTCTTTAATCAAAGCTAAGCCAGCGTTGTGGTCAAACAGGGCTGTGTGGTATCTCCTTTAAAAGAAACAATTTGTTGTATATTGTTCCATTACATGGACCACACACCTGAAATATCTGAACTGTCCAGGAGAGGACTGGATAGTATAACACACATTTTGAGGGAGAAAATTCAAGATTGGGAAGGTGTTGGGGTCAGACTGCCAGCAGTAACCAAGGCTGGTGGAGGTCAGTGTGTGACTGGTGGGTGCTGCTCGGGACAGAGTTGCTGAACCAAGGCTGCAGCTATACGCAGACATTCAGGATGTGACCTGTCTGCTGGCTGGCTGTTTGTGAGCAGCCAGGTGGGAACTACAACCGCAAGGCATTGCGAGGCACCCACTATCGCAGGGGTGACAGCCCCTCACTGGTTTGGATTGCACCCCAGAATGTCATAGGATGGATGACCTGTATAATAATCAGTGTATTATACAATAATCAGTGTATATCTGATTTACTTGTTGCTGTGTTTTCTGAAGCAATGCAACCAGGAAATATAACAATGAGCAGCTTTCATGAAAACAGGTGTCTTTCAGAATTGTAAAGTAATTACTAAGTTACTAATTCATCATGTTGCTCCCTCCCTCCCCAAAACACACACTTCATGGCTCTCCTAGCGTAAACTGGTAATTAAAAAGAAAGTCATTCCTGAAGAGTGTTAAAGTAAGATTCTAGTGTATAATAAGCTCATTAACCAATTTACCTGTACTAGACTTTAATTTCCTTAGCATTAAGATGTTTAAGTTCACAGCTGAAGTCTATAACCTAGAACCATAAGGCAGAGCACCATACACAGCCAGTTGCATTCTCTCATGACTCACTTGCAGTGAAATGGCTTAACATGGCTCAAGGAGACACTGAGCCAGTTCCAATCTTCTTGTCTTGTCCCTGGGAAAATACTGTTGCACCCTGCAGTTGGGTCAGGCAATAGATTCCATTCATCCCAATGCACTGCATTCAGTGGAGGCCCATAATTTTTTGGCTCAACATCTGAATATCTCCTTCTCATACTCAAAAAAACAATTCTTGTGGCATTATCATCATATATGTCTCTCTCCTTCTAAGGCACTGGCTGGCAGAGGACTGTTGAAGATCTCGATCCACACCTGCCAGCAGGTAGGGTGACAAGATAGCAACTGTGAAAAAACAGGACAGGGGTAGGGGGTAATAGGCGCCTATATAAGAAAAAGTCCCCAAAACCAGGACTGTCCCTTTAAAAATGGGACATCTGGTCACCCTACTAGCAGGTCACTATTGGAATCCAGTCCCTCAAAGTCAGGCCTGGTGTAATTAAACATAACTCTGCTGTTGCTGTCAAACAGAACTTACACCAGGGCTAAGTTTCATCCCAGATATTTGGGGGCCATAAATAACTCTCACCTAACTGCTTATATGAAATAAGTTAGCGGTGTCAGCCCAGATCTTGAGTGTATTAACCCCACAAAAGTTACCACCATGGTTGTCCACGTCCCAGCCAGCGTCAGCAGATGAGGACTGGAATGGTCCATGTAGACTAAACTCCCCTTTGTTCCACAAACTAGCAGGCCATGTTCTGCTCTCGGTTACAAATCACAAAAATGGAGTGCCACCCACCCACATGAATGGAAGCTGCAACTTGTGTTAGAGAGCAGCGTTTTATCTGGTTTCTCCAGGTCACGGCTGAGGCACGTTGGCAGGGAAGCATGGGATGCTAGATAGACGGCGTCAATGGACATCAGTTCAGTTTCTTTCTCTTTTAACTAACATTAAAAAAACTGGCATTTAATAACAATGCAACATTAAGGTTGTGAAATCAAGTACACACATACATTTAATAAATAAATAAATAAATAAATATATGAATGACAGTCCTATCAGCACACGTCCAATGTGCCAAATTGCTCTGGATTAAGGAAACAGAAACCCCAAAAAACACAGGGTTTTGTTTTGGTGGGAGGGGGACAAGGATTGAGGCTGTGAAAGTCACCAAGTACCTTAGAGATCAAGCCCTTCCCCTGAAGTCAGTTGGAACATCAGACATGTTCCCCCTTACTTCAAGTTGTGCACAAATAACAGAACCACTTCTGCTCAAGTTTTCCTAAAAGAAAAGAAAATAGTCACCTTCAGGCAATAAACAATGCACCTGCTGCAGTGCTATTTCTGCATTTTCATTAAACCAATTTTCTCCACAAGTTAAAAACAACCCCCCGCCCACCCATAAAAAACCTGACTCCAAACACACACCTCCACACTAATGCTGAAGGGCCCTAATTTACTATGGAACGCTATTGTTATTCAAGAACTATACTGTCTTAGCTAATGATACCTAGAAATATTGTTTTAATAAGTTACTTGTTATGCAGCAAGCTTGTTTATGATGTAAATTAATTCAAGTAATGAAATTCATTCCCCTCAGGTAAGCTATTACCTTCCAACTAGAACAAACAGAGGAGAGAAATGACGGAACCTCACCTTTAAAAAGAAGAAGAATAAATCTGAGGCGGTATTAGGTTTGTGTTTGGTACACACAAAAATTCCTGCAAAACAGGAAGAATGTTTACCTGGGGAGGCAATGTTGCCTAGTGAATGGAGCACTGGACTGGGACGCAAACCTGGGTTCTGTTTCTAGCTTTGCCACTGGAGTGGGAGGAGTCATTTCACCTCTCCATGCCTTGGTTTTCCCCATTTATAAAATGGGGATGATACTTGCTCTCCTTTGTAAAGCACTTTGAGATGGATGGGTAGAAAGCTGGGAATCATCATTTGCTAGCAAGGTTTCTGTTCTTAATCCAAGTTATTTGACCTCAATCAAATTCTCCTATAAGCATCCCCTCTCAAATCACCAGTCTCCAAACTGGAGGCTGAAATACACCTCAAAAAGGCATCATTGAGTGTTTTAAGACAAGGTCTTAAGGAAATGTCTGTGGCAAATCGCTTGATGTAGTAGGAAAGACCTACAGGTGTCTAAAGTGTTAACGCTTTACACACACATCTTTGCATTTCTCTTTAAAAGGCACATGCTTCTGTCACATGCATTGGCTTGTTTGAATACGAGGTGCTCATGTACCTTAACACAAATTATATTTTGCCCACCAGATTTGTGTAAGGTAAATGGCTGGTTTATACAATATGACAGAAAAAAAAATTGGGACAAGAGCATGGGGTAGTGCTCAAAGCTGAGAACCAAGATACATCTACAAAGCAAATAAAGAAAAACCCACAGCAGCACATCTCAGAGCGCAGGTCAACTGATGCAGGCTCACACTATGGCACTAAAAATAGCAGTGCAGATGTTCCTGCGCAAGCTCTTATGCTGCCATTGAGATGCTGTGGAACCTTTTTAGATCTCCTGTGATGCTACCTGCCCAGCTGGAAAAACTCCTACCAAACTCGCTATTTCCAGTGGAGTTACTCAAACAACTGACATCATGCTTGTGTGTTACAGCAGCATCGTGCAAGTGAAATGAGGGTTGACATAACAGAAGTGCAAGGAACACAGTATTTTCACTACCATTTATTTTATATTCTATGCTTGCCTTGGGAATGACTTAAAAAGAGGATTTACACATTTAGGGGGAAAACTGCACATCCTACTGAACATAAGGCTTACTACAGTGGAACTACCCAATGGCTTGATTTAAAATCATCGAAATGTAGGGCTGGGTGGGACCTTGAGAGATCATCTAGTCCAGCCCCCTGCACTGAGGCATGGTTAAGCATACTTAATATGCATTGAAGTCAACAGAGGGACTTGCATGGACTTCCAGGGGCTCAGGATCAGTACTAAACCCTATGCTTAGTTGCGTTTGCAGAACTGGATCACACAGAGATGATTATAGAAAATGCAGTGAGGCACATTACTTCTTTACCAAGCTAGATAATGGAGATACAACAACTGACAATGTTCCCAAAGCTACCGAAAACACCACCATGTTCAGAACAGAATTATTGAAGAGCATGAATTAGTCTCAGTAGAAATTAACTGAAAATAGATGCCATTGCACTAATTAAAGCCTTTCCCCTGGTTAGAATTTCAAACAAAACTATGATCAATTTGAATTCAGGAGAGTTTTTCCACTATAAAAAAAAAAAAAAAAAAGAAGAAGAAGAGCAAATTGCTTTTTCGTTTGGAAACAGACTTGGGGTGAAAGCAGTGACCTTTGCAGTTAGAACATAAGAACAGCCATACTGGCTCAGACCAAAGATCCATCTAGCCCAGTATCCTGTCTTCTGACAGTGGCCAATGCCAGATGCCCCAGGGGGAATGAACAGAACAGGTAATCATCAAGTGATCCATCCTGTCACCCATTCCCAACTTCTGGCAAACAGAGGCTAGGGACACCATCCCTGTTCATCCTGGTTAATAGCCATTTATAGACCTATCCTCCATGAACTTATCCAGTTCTTTTTTTAAACCCTGTTATAGTCTTGGCCTTCACAACATACTCTGGCAAGGAGTTCCACAGGTTGACAGTGTGCTGTGTGAAAAAAAAAATACTTCCTTTTGTTTGTTTTAAACTTGCTGCTTATTAATTTCATTTGCTGACCCCTAGTTCTTGTGTTATGAGAAGGAGTAAATAACACTTCCTTACAGGGGTGGCGAGTTATATGGGCCCATGGTGCCTGTACTACAGGAATATTCAGGGCCCAGGTGCCTGGTTCCACCAATGTTCGGGGCCAGGTCTCTCCCCTGGCCCTGCCTGCTGCCCCCACACGCCTCTCCCAGAGCATCCCCCAGCCCTGCCTGCAGGCCCCGGCCAATTTAAAAGGGCCCGGGGGCCCCCAGCCACACAGCATAGCAACTATGCTACTAAATCTTACTAGAGGCCAAAGTTACACATTGTTATTTTCCAGTGCCTTCTTTGTAATTTGGCAAATTACATTTATAAATACTAAATAGTCACTTTAAAATATATCTTTACAGTTGGGATGCCCCAGCTGAGAACAAGACCCCCATTGGGGTAGGCACCATACAAACATATAGTAAGAGACAGTCACTGCCCCAAAAAGCTTAACTAAAGCAAAGGGAAAAGATAATATTCTCTCCCCTTTTTGCAGATGGGGAACTCAGACAGAGAGAGATTAAGGCCTCAGTCCTGCAAAGAGCTGCATGCAGGTAGACCTACTGATTTAAGTGCAGCAATGTGGGACCCAACCACACAGACCTTATTGAAGGATAAGGATTTACAAGACTTGCCCAAGGTCACACAATGAAATCTGTGGCAGAGATGGGGTTCGAACCCAGATCTCCCAACTCCCAGTCACAAGGCCAAGAGCCATAATGGTGGCACCGTACGAACCTAAGGAGTTAGGGTTTATTTCTCATTTGAGAATCTCTCTGATCTAACATTGTGATGAAAGCAATAAAACAAATGTATGTATGTTTTTAAAACATGTCAACACTTAAAAGTTAGGTTGACCCAGCTACATCACTCACTGCGGGGAAAAAAAAATCCACACCCCGACCAACTTAGTCAAGCCGAACCACTGGTGTAGACGCAGCTAGGTCACCAGAAGAATTCTTCCACTGACCTAGCTACCACCTCTCTGGGAGGTGGATTAACTACAGCGACAGGAGAACCCAACCCATCGCTACAGTAAGTGTCTACACTGAAGCACTACAGTGGCACAGCTGTAATGCCGCACCTGTACCCCTGCGCATTTCTAGTGAAGGCATATCAGCTCAGAGGGCCCAAGTATTCCCGTGAACTTCATCTAGCACAGGGCTGCGCTTAAGCTACCACAAAAGTATATTGTGGGTTGCTCAGACACACTGCAATATGTTTTTAATATTGTATCGGCAGCTTTTCCTTTTAAGTAATTAAAGATCGACTACACTGCGAAGAGCACGAGGGAGCTAATTATAAGATACATTGAACAAACAGTTTTATTTGCTGTCAAAAATACCCTCAAGGTCTTGTACAGCTCAGAGACATTTGATTCAGTTTTTAGCTGCTAAGCAATAAATCAGCTGAGGTGCTCTGTGCACCAAGCAGGGGACAGGCATAGCTCATCTTTACTAAGCCAGCCGCAGACCTTCCACTGGTTGCAGCTCTCAGCCCCAGAGGGAGGACTGAACTGAAGTCATAAACCATTCTACAGTTACGTTAGTGAGAGAAGGGGAGGGAATAGTCTTCAGGACCAGAATTTTCTAAAGAGCACAGCTCCTATATTTAGGCTCCAGAGTAAGCAGCCAGACTTTCAAAAGACTCCAGCACGTTGGGCAAGAAAGTCTGGCGTTGAGTATCACAGTGGGAACTACTGAGTTCTAAGTGCTTCTGAAAATCTGGCCTTTATTTCAGGGTTTCATTGGGAGCTGAGCTCTCTGGAAAAATCTGGCCGCATCTCTGGGGTGCTGAATGCTGAGCACCTGAAAGTCTGGCCAGGAGCTCTTTGGAAAGTCTGATCCAACTGGCTCAGGGGTGGCCAACCTGTGGCTCCAGAGCCACATGCGGCTCTTCAGAGGTTAATATGCAGCTCCTTGTATAGGCACCGACTCTGGGGCTGGAACTACAGGTACCAACTTTCCAGTGTGCCGGGGGGTGCTCACTGCTCAACTCCTGGCTCTGCCCCAGGCCCTGCCCCACTCCACCCCTTCCCACCCCCTCCCCTGAGCCTGCTATGTCCTCCCCCCTCTCCCTCCCCCCAAGAGCCTCCTGCATGCCACGAAACAGTTGATCGGGAGGTGTGGTGAGAGAGAGGGAGGTGCTGATCGGCGGGCAGGAGGTGCTGGGAGCAGTGTGTGTGTGGGGACGGCTGAGGTATTACTGTGGCTCTTTGGCAATGTACATTGGTAAATTCTGGCTCCTTCTCAGGCTCAGGTTGGCCACCCCTGGGCTAGATAAAAAACAGTTCCAACAGCAGTTGCTTTCTGCTCTGCTGTGCTCAAGATTAAGGTTCCACAGTGACGGACAACATCCTTGACTAGGGCTTTGTAGCGGGAAAGTCTGGTGACTGGCTGGCCTAGTCATCCCATAGGGGGCCCTGGCTGTGGCCTCAAATCATCCCCTCATGCTCCGATTGCTCCCCCAGAGACTGGTCACTACAAAGAAGCAGGGAGGCAAGGTAGGGGAACCAGAGACCACCCACTCCACCGGGTCCCAACCCCAGGCCTGAGGCATATATCACAGCATCCATCCAAGTTACGTTTCCCCTGGATCACTTCCCACCAGTCTGAAGTGCCTCAGTTTGGGGAGCAGTTACTGTCTTAGATTCAACTCCCAAAGGTGGCTGGGAGGCAGGGGGGAGGATAAAAGTCCTTGCTACTAGAGCAGCCTTCACAAAGCTGTTGCCCTTCCTGGCATAGCTCTCAGCCTGGCTTCCTGGTGCCACATGCAGCTCACTGGCCTTTCTCCTGGGCTACCAGCTTCTTTTTAATCTGTTCCTCCACTGGGGGCATGCCTTGCGGGGCAGCACCTCCCTCGCCCAGTACTTCTTATCACACTGTCTGTACTCGGCTAGCTTGATTATCACTTCAAAAGTTTTTTTTTTTCCTCTTAATTAATTGGCCTCTCAGAGTTGGTAAGACAACTCCCACCTGTTTATGCTCTCTGTATGTGTGTATATATATCTCCTCATTATATGTTCCATTCTATATGCATCCGAAGAAGTGGGCTGTAGTCCACGAAAGCTTATGCTCTAATAAATTTGTTAGTCTCTAAGGTGCCACAAGTACTCCTGATTTGTCTTGCATACCCCCAAGTTCCACCTCACTTAAACTACTTACTTACAAAAATCAGACATAACATACAAGTGTCACAGTACGTGATTACTGAAAAATTGCGTGCTCTCTCATTTTTACCATGTAATTATGAAATAAACCAATGAGAATATAAAATATTGTACTTATATTTCAGTATATAGAGCAGAACAAAACAAGTCAATGTCTATATGAAATTTTAGTTTGTACGGATTTTGCCAGTGTTCTTTATGTAGCCTGTCGTAACACTAAGCAAATATCTAGATGAATTGATGTACCCCTGGTTGAGAACCACGGATATAGAGGGATGGTGACAAAACACTACCTAGGGCTCAAAAGAGTGCAAGATGCAGCTGTTCCTCACCACCACCACCACCAGTCTCAGTATTTTGGGCTATGACAGTCTTTTCCCATTGGGCCCAATGTTTTCCCTCTAATAGCATTTCAACAATGACACGTCCCTGGTTATCTACCATACTTCCTTCAACTGGCAATTTTGCAGCAGATGGTGTAAACAGGCCAGCATACGTTTGCTGAACAAGTATAGAAAACAAAAACAGCCACATCTGCCTTTGAGTTACTATTTTAAGCAACAATTGACATTTTTGCTCTTGCACCCTATGGTGTCACTGACTAGCGGCAGGGGGGTGGGCGGGAGTAGAGAGACAACAATCTAAGCTGTAAATCACAGACTGAACTTTTCCATGGTTTTTTTCAAATGTGGAATATGTCCTAGATCTACTTCTTGAATCCTTAGACAGTGACTCCCCAACAGTAGAATTAAGTTCACCATCTTCTCAGCCAGCACCACCGCCTCCTCCGACTCTCTCCCCAAATCCACACGATATGAAAAGGTTAGAGAATATTCAGCAGCTACTGTGGATGGGCTGTCTGCGCCATCTCTAAAGTATCCATCATTCACAACAAAGTATTTGGCTTTCTGGGTAGGTACTAACATCGGAGTCACTGCAGCATGTTGTAAAGTGATGTAGAAAGGGAAGACAACAGGTAGTATGCTGCGATTGCTGTTGGGCTATCTGCAGTCACAGGCCCTCAGCCTGAAAATCATAGGCTCCAATCTGCACATGTTTAAGCACATGCCCCAGTGGAGACATATGCCTGAGTATTTGCAGGATTAGGGCCTTACTCCAATTGCTCAGCATCTAAAGGACCCACCCCTAGCTCAGAACTCCAGATCAATTAAAAACAAAAATCAAATCACACCTTTTACTGATGCAGCCTAGGCAAGCAACAGACTGAGTCTGCCCCTCCAAAACGCATTCTCCCTCCCATCATGATCTCACATGTAAGTTGATATTCTGATCAAATGCATGAGTGGGTGGACCTGAACCCCTACCATGCTAGGAATTGAAAGCAGTGGCCTTGGAAAGGTCATTTCCCATGTGTTTGCAATGAAGTCTCAGATCTGAGATGGCTTGACACCAGGAAACAGCGATTGCCATGCAGGTAAAGTACAAGCAAGTCACACACACATTTTGGTACATTTGCATAATTCCAGTTCATACCGATAGGCTCAGTAAGATTTCTAAAAATGTAGCTCATTTCCATTGTTCCAGAGCTACCTGTGAGAGGAGCAGTCCCTATGGATAGGTTATTCATTTTTAAATGCCTCTTTAAAATAAAAAAAAGGGGGGCACTGGCCTGTTAAATCTGGCATAAAAGTTATATTTTGTTTAAACTCCAAGATCAATAAAAACATATCCTTCATTTATAATCTTTTAAAATGCTGCGCAAACCTAGCTGAGTTTAAACAAATAAGCAAATCCCTGCAGTGCATGCAGCCCAAACACCAGTGAAAGACTTTCCCAATTTTCATTGTGCAAGGGGAAAGAAATGCGAATCAATGTACGAGAAGGTCAATTGGATTTTTTCCCCACTCTTTTAAACAATTATCTCCTTTGGGTTTAAAAAGTTTGTTTTGTTTAATAGCAGGTTTGCTTTTGGTTGATTATTACTGTTCTCTGTTTCAAGGGCACCATTTCTCAAGGGCTGCCATCAGTTTGCATCTGCCCAATGTGATGTGTCTCCTCCAAGCTAAAGACATTTGCTTGTGTTTATCAACACGACAGTGTCCCTTTTCAATCGGAGATGGAGAAAGGTGTCCTCCCCTCTGTAGCGAATCCATCTGCAGACAACAGTGGTCACAAATACCAGACAAGTCTGGCACACACAGACATTGCTGCAAGCCAGGTTTTTAGTCCAAGTGAAGTCAGGCCTTTTGCCTCCAAACACACAGGCCTCTCCACAGGAGCTAGAAGAAATCTCCTTTTCCTGGTAGCCCTAATAGGTTCCTTATTGTCTCTGCTGGCAAACCACTAGAAGGCAGCATCACTCACCCATACATATGATCAAGTGCATTGCACCACCTGCCTTTTCTCAATTCAGTGATCTTTCCCAACTCATTTTCAGCAGCTGATACCTAGTGGAGCATTCCTAAACCCCTCCATGCAACACAATCTAGTGGTACATGCATGTTTCTAAACCTATTAGAGGGGTAATCAAATCCAATGGGAGGGTGGGAGAAGAAAAATGAAATTTACAAGATGGACAAAAACCAAAAAACACACAACACCAGTCCCATCCCTTTGCCTCTTGGCAGATAAGGAATCAGCACTTTGTCCTGCAAGTGCCTTTTCTGAACAAATGGGTTAGCTTTGTAAGTCTACTTGGGGAGAAGCACCAGTTTCACTGATGATAAAACTGTATCAAGTGGTATTATTCTCAGAAAGCAGGGTTTCCCTCCAGATCTCTTAAAACCCCATTTCAAAAAGCTGCTTCTACTTTCTAGTTCGTTCACTCTTTCCCCCTTTTCAGGGAGGGGGTATAAAATAAAGGAAGACATGGTGGAGCAGAAATCATTTAGGAAGCCGGTCTACAATAAAAATAGGATCTCAAGCGATATAGCTGTTGGTTCTTGCACTCGCTCTCAGATTCCCCCCCCCCCCCCAAAAAAAAAGAAGCCGTGCTCAAGTTTTTCAACAATGAAGTGTAGATGAATGAAAACCACATGCGATGCTTTCAGCTAAATACTACAGGCACCGATCAAAAGGAAACAGCCTCCTGGGAGCCTAAATAAACTTAGCTGGGAAAAAGAGGAGCAAATTAAGCAGTGTTTCCATTCATGGAAAAGTTTGTGTTTGTCTTTGCACCTTGGAAAAGGGCTTCATAGCTCTATGTATACGAGAGGATGACCAGTCTAGCTGCATGTGGAAGTAATGGCTGGCTAGATCCCAGGAGAAGGTGCACGCTACCAGAAACCATGCAAGTTAACACTGCGTGACTTGCAAGAGATTTTTGTCTTAGTGGGGCAATATGACAAGGCAAAACCGGAGGGGGGGCGGGGGAGTGCGTGCTACAAAGGGAGCCAGTCGTGCAATAAAAATCTGTGCCTGGAGCCTTGACTCCAGCAAAACCACGGCTGGGAACCAAATGGCCGAGCACCGCAATTTGGAGACGTGCAATGGAGGAACTGGACACGCAGCTGCCCCCACCCACCCCACAGCCGGGAGAAATGCGATCCATTCAAACGCCCGCTGCAGAGGAGAAAAACACAAGCTCCCCTCAAGCGAGCCCACCATCTGGCGAACTAACAAGGAGCTCGCACCATGGAGGCATGTACCCAAACCATCCCCAGCCACAAGCGCCAGTCCGAGCAGGAGCGCTGCCCCCGAGTCACAGACCCCGACCCCTAGTGCCCTCCCCACGCGGCTGGGGGGACCCCAGCATGCAGACCCCGCACGCTGCGCCGCAGTGGGGCAGGAACCCCATGCGCTCGGGCGCACAGAGCGCCCCGGCGCTGGAGCCTCCCGCTGCAGCCAGACATTCCCGGAGTTTGGTGTTTCCTTACCCCCCACCTGCCTGAGCTGCGCCTCCCCGCTCGGCCGAACCCGCCCCCCGGGCAGCTCACCTGGGCGTGAGGCTTTCGCCATCTCCCCGGGCGCCTCGGCTCCTGCCGCGGAGTCCCCCGAGTCCCGCACCTGCCCGAGACCGCCGCTCTCCACGCCCGCTGCGCCCTAGCGGCTCGCCGCCGGAGCTCTCCTAGCGCACAGGGAGACGAGGCGTCTTGCGCTCCTTGGCCACATTTGTTTCCTTCGGCTGCCTCTAGCGGCACCTCTCCCGGGGTTCAGGCTGCAGCGCCGGGAGCCGGAGGGGAGCAGCCGCCAGGGCACCACGAGCTTCCTGCAGCTCCGCCGCCGGTGTAACGACGCCCGTTAAAGGCGCAGCGGACAATTCCTGCCCCCGGAGGGAGAGGTTAGCAGCAGGCGCTGCCCTCGCCCAGCGGCTGGGACAGTTTGGGATGAGGGGACGCTGTGTCGCTCTCTCCAAATCAAGATGATCAAGAACTGTGTCCTGAGAGACAAATACCTACAACTCCCTCTCCCACCCCAGCCTACCCTCTCCAGGGGAGGGGAATCTCAGGAGCGCCCCTCAGCCACCCTGTCCCACCCCACAGCCTGGGGAAAGGCAACGGCTAAGGACAACGTTTGGAAGCATGCGGCAGCGACATTGTCTCCCGGGCCCAGCCCTCCCTCCAAAGGAGATCATGCCAGGGTCTCATGCTGAAACCCAGAGCAGGAGACTTCCTCACCAGGAGAGACTTTTAAGAGGCTCTCCAAAGGCTAGAGACCTGTAAAGCCCCGAGACACGGTGATCTTTCTCCCTATTTTGGATTAGGTCCGCAAACGGGTTTCGCCCCTGCCTCTCCGTAAAGCAGATCTGATTCCTCCCCTAAGGAATTCAGCAGATCTGCGACGATCCCCATCCCACCCACTCCCGTCAGAAATTAGCAATTCCTCCCCTCCCACACCCCAAAAGTCACTCCATGCCGCACTGGGATTTGAATCCCTTACGCTCCCCCCCCCCACCCCACCACCAACTCCTCCTCCCCGGAGTGGCTGGGCAGTAGATGTGATGGAAGAGCCGATGCAGAGCTCCGCATCCTCGAGTAATTTTTCTTCATTACCAACAAAATGATAGCACAGAAATGACAGGAAGCAGCTAGCCAGTGGTTTGTGGTCCTTTTAAAAAAGCTTTCTGAATTAACAGTGCTATTCCTCACGATGATTTAGGGAAGGATCATGTACCCGAGTATCTATTGCAGAGCCTCAGAAGAGGAGCATTCAAGAAGTGGGAACTTTCACATTTTGGTTTGTTTAGGGCTGAAATGTCTTTCCGTTTGACCAAGCTCTCCCCTCCAGCGCGCCGTCCCCCATAAACCTCCCCTCGCCACCGATATATTTTTTCCCCGCTCCTGAATTCACACGCATCACTAGCTGTCCCTAAGTGATGATACAGCTGACAGTTCCCAAGTTCCAGCAAGGAACCCTAACTGCCACTCTATTACGCTGGGAAGACAACACAAGTCCCCATTTGAATACCAATAGAGAGAGACTCAGCCAGTTTCCTCCAATCTGACGTCAATTGCCAGAAGAGAAAACCGGGAAGCTCTGACTGATCAGCTGCTGAAGAAAATAAAAGACCACATGGGCTAACCCCTGTCCCTCTGATTCCAGTGAGAGTTTTGGCCTAGTAAGGACGGCAGGATTTGGCCCAAGTATTTATGAGCAACAAAAATAGAACAAGGCTAAAGCTCATTCAGCTGCAGCATACAAAAAAAAAACCTACCCTGAGAGGAAGTGACAAAGCAAGGAGGCGGCAGCATTTTGGAGGAGTTAAGGATATAACAAAAGCAATAAGCCAGATCCTCTAATTGCCTCTTTGATCACTTTTTAATGGAAAGTCTTCAGGTTACATGGATCTCCAAAGGCAGCTAGTGCCCATGCAAAGGAAAATTATGCCAGAGTTATCAGGCAAACAAAAGGAATTAAGCTCTCTTTAACACACACACACCACCAGCTGATCTTATTTATATGTACGACACACACACACACACACACTCAGTGACCATCACACCGCTACAGAGCAGAATGAAAAAATCATGCATTTTCCTCTGCTTGCGATGTCTGCCACACACAGAAAGAGGAAAGTGCATGTTTTTGCCCCCATTATGCTTTTTATGGGTGTGATGTGGGGTTGGATATTTTTGAGTAAAAAAGGGGACCCCCTCAACAACTGGGAGAACTCCTACTTAATGTGGATTAGGAAAGGATGTAGGTCCAGAGCTGGAAGCAGGCTCAGTGACAGGTAAAGGATTGCTCTATGGATCCAAGAAGATGAGGTGCCTGCAGCCAGCACTTGAAATCTTGCAGCTCCTATCTCTTCTCCTGCAGCTGTGAGGGAGCAGGTGTATCCTATGTGTGCCCCACTCCCACCTGTAAGATCTGCCCTTATTCCACTATAACTCCCAGTGGTTTCTGGAACAGGATGGGTAGCCCAGTAAACACTGCATCTTGATGTGTACCTTGATATTTTCTTGCTAGCATACTGGCCTAATGGATAGGGGAGAAGCAGATGATGTGATGTATCTTGATTTTATTAAGGCTTTTAGCAGTCCCCCATGACGTTCTCATAAGCAAACCAGGGGAATGTGTTTTAGATGAAATTACTATAAGGTGGGTGCATAACTGGTTGAAAGACTGTACTCAAAGCATAATCATTAATGGTTCACTGTCAAACTGGGATGGTGTTTCTAGCGGGGCTTTGCAGGGGGTCAGTTCTGGGTCCGATACTATTCAATAGTTTCATTATTGACTTGGATAATGGAGTCAAGAGCACGCTTATAAAATTTGCGGGCAATAGCAAGCTGAGAGGGGCTTCAACCACTTTGGAGAACAGGATTAGAGTTCAACTTGACTGAGCAATGGGAGAATTGCTCTGAAATCAACAAGATGAAATTCAATAACTATAAATGCAAACTACTACACTTAGGAAGGAAAAAAATCAAAAACACAATTACAAAGTGAGGAATCACTGGCTAGGCGGTAGTCCTGCTGAAGAGGATCTGGGAGTTGGAGTGGATCGCAAATTGAATGAGAGTCAACATGGTGAGCCTTTGCCCTAGAGAGCTCGCCACATAAAGGCACAGGCAGTCCCAAAGTAGGCAAGTTGTTTGGAAAGTCTTCTGGCCATAGGTGCCGACTCCATGGGTGCTCCAGGGTTGGAGCATCCACAGGGAAAAGAAATAGTGCTCAGCAGGAACCACACTGGGGGACAGGGGGAGAGAAAAGAGGAGAAGCCTCGGAGCCCAGCAGGAGCAACGCTGGGGGTGGGTGGGAAGAGAGAGAGAAGCCCCAGAGCCCAGCAGGAGCAATGTGGGGGTGGGAGAGAAAGAGAAGAGCCCTGGACCATGGCAGAAGATGTGGGGCTGAAGTCCCTGGCTCAGGAGCCCCAGCCACCCTCGTGGCAGAAGCAGCAGGGCAGAAGCCCCGACCCTCCTCGGTGCAGAATTGGCCTGAGCCCCTCTCTCCCCCATTGCCCCCTGTGCAGAGCTGGCTCTCACTCAGGCTGTGGTGAAATTCAGCCCAAATCCACCCACATTGGCATCTCCATTTCCACCATCCTCACACAGCTATGAATGGATTTAGCCTAGGAGGCAGGGTCAGTATTGGCCCCAGTTGGCAGGTGGGATCTAGGGCGCATAGAGGTGAAGTAACTTTCTCAAGGCTAAGCAGGGAGTCAGTAGCAGAGCATCAAACCCAGAACACCTGAGCCCTGTGCCTTAACCACTAGGTAACCTTCCCACCCAAGGAGGGGGAACCTCCTCTGCCACTTTGAGTATGTGGGTGGGAGCAGCCACTAGCCAGAGCCCCCAGGAGGTAGGGAGCAGAGAGAGATGGGACATGGGTGGGAAGAAAAAAGGGGGAAACATCAGGAAGGGGAGCAAGGACTTAGAGAAGAAACAAGAGAAAGGGAATGGGGGAGGGAGAGCGAGAGGAAAGGAGAGGAGAAAGACTCTCCACTGCTTGTCCCTCCCATCCACTTCTTCCCACAGCCATCAGTGGCCCTCAGCTCCCAAACAGGCCCTAAGCAGGAGCGAAGCCCAGAGCGAATGCAATGTTAGTGAAGACAGTTTGTAGCTGAGTGTAATGATTTTAATATACTGTAATTCATGATAATGTAATGATATATTTAATTACTATTTTAATAATGATTACATTGTTAAGGTGCCAATGATAGACATTCAATAACAGAATATGAAAGAAGTGTATAAATATGCTGAAAATTGCCAGTTTTGAGGGAAGGCTGAGCCCCCGCCAACACACACACACACACACACACACACCTCTCGCCTTCAAGGCAGGAGGAGGCAGAAAGGAGTGAGCAGTGAACAGGAGATGCTCAGGGGAGAGGACCTAAGGGGATGGGGGCAGAGTGAGGGCAGGGCTTTAGGGAAGGGGCGGAGCCGGGTTGGGGCACGCACCAGCAAAACCAAAAGTTAAATAAAATCAAAATCAGAAAGTATCCACACAGGGTTTTGTATCAGTTTGTCCATATTGCTTTAGAAACAGAACTTTAACTAAACTGGTGCAGCTTTGAATGTAGACAAGGCCATAGGAAACTCACCCTTTGTTTTATAGTAAGATTCCCCCATTTGGAAATCCCACCGCATGCATCACTACTGTGCATAAACGCTGTATTTTGGAGTGCTAGTGACTTTCATTTTTCCCCACCCTGGGTCCTATCAGCATGGGATAGATGCTTGATAAAATAAGGTGCTGGATTTTTATGGCATTACTTAAAGAGGAACTAGGAAGGAATAAGCCCTTTGATGATACCTAAGTAGTCCTGGATGAGGAATAGTATAAATTTGGCTTCTGCTGTTCACACACAAACCCAAAAATGTCAGTTTCTTGTAACACATTCATACTTCACAACTATCCTGCAGTGTGCTAGACGCAGTGGATTGTCAAAAGCCTCACCAATGTGAGTGCCTGTACAGTCAGGTTAACTGCAGACCCTGAGAGGAAAAAATTAAGTTGTGTTCCATTAACTACTCAAGGATGAAGCAAATGTCCACCAACCTGCGACAACATGACCAAGTCTTCAAAGCTTCCTTTGGTTCAATAGCTGTCTGTTTGAATGCCAGGGTGAGCTCCAGAGATCACAACTAAATAAATCCTTTCAATAAAGGATGCATACAGCTTTTCCACCACATGTTATTAACAAGATAAGGGATGAGCCACAGAGCTGAACAGGAGAGTTACGGCCAATTAATGCTGTAATCAAAAAAAATGAAGCCAATCTTGGAAGACTTTGCCTTGGGTCAGATAGTTGTCTTTAAAGCCACTTCCACATCCCAAGGGCATATGAGAGAGAGAGAGAGAGAAAATGGAACTGGAAGCACATGCCTCCAAACTGGTGACCCAAAGGGCCCTCTTCTCAATATGTTGAGTAGGCTCCTGTTTAGCTTCTCCCGCAGACCATGTTCCATATTCATACAGAGTTTTCTAATGTCACAAGTATTAATTGAAGCCTGCTTAAGGAAGGGTTTCCACTCCTACACCTGCAGAAAAGGTTTGTGCGGTTGGCAGAGCTGTCTTCCAGAGAAGATCTACAACCACAGCACCTCCGAGAGCCAAGTGACTCAAAGGGAAGGATGCTACCCATTAAGTTTAGACTAAAGACCAATTCCAGCAGGATTCAAATTCTCTCTGCCTGGAGGTCACCCAACCATCTTCAGCTCATGAGAGCCAACATACACATTGCCTGGGGTTTTGTGGGTGCATTTCAGTAGCCAGTGAAGTGATTCTTTTATAAAACTGGACTCAGCTGAAGCCTGACTTCTTTGCCATGGTGCCTGCTGACACCCGGGCCAAGTTTGGCCTATGACTAGATGGCTTTGGAATCCACTGAGAGGCCCCATCTTGTGCCCTTTCCCTGTAGTTGAGAATGGCCGTTGAAGCCTTAAGCAAATAGCATGACACACAGCAAAGGGTAGGAGCTGTGAGTTGTGACAGCGACCATGGGATCCAGGCTTGCGTTCAGATGGATCCAAGCAGGGCTGTTGCCAGAATTTACAGGGACCAGGACAAGATGACAAAAAACAGCCCCTCTTCCTGTAGCTCCATCCCTCCACAACTACCCCCCCCCCCCATGTCATTATCTCAGCTCAGAGAGCTCGCCTCCCTCAGACAGGCTCCTAGATCAGTCCCTGCCCCACAGTCACATTGGTCCACGCTCCCTCCTCCTGCATCAGGGCATGGCCCTGAGGGAGTGGTGGCTCTCAGCAGGAAGAGGAGCAGTTTTTGCTGGGCCCTGAAGTAACCCTTAGGCCTAAAAAGGAGTCTGGTAAGTGAGGGGACCTGGAGGCTGCTGCTCAAGGCCCCACTACTCCTGTCTAGGGCCAGATGCGAATCCCCTGCTTACTGGGTTGCTCTCAGCCAATTGTAGCATGTCAATTGCCCACTAGAAAGTGCAGCACAACCCAATCTGACTTGGAAAGAGAAATTCTCTAGTGGCCAACTCATGGTCCTTTGTACCCATGGAGCGGCAAAAGGGGTCATAGCGCATCCAAGAATCAGACCCAGAGGGAGCAGCTTTAGGCAACAACAGTGTTAAATCACTCAAGAGAAGTTTTGTATTTATAAGTCACCCATGACCATGTAACAGGACATTGAAAAGCTGAAAATAATACTTAGAGCAAAGCTTTGCCCAGGGTCCCAGAGAAGAGTAGCTGCTCTGCCAATGGAAAGGGAACGAAAAATAAGCCAGAGAGATGGGGCTGGTGAACAACAGAGGGTAAAACAGTTAGAGGAATTGACCTAAAGACCTTACACACCAAACCAGCTACGGCAGATGCTACAGCACAAATACTCTGGGAGGGAGTGTCTGGGGGAGGCCAGAGGCATGGCCAGGTTGTTACTAGCTCTGGCCATTTCCAATATCTAGAAAGGCCTCGGGCAACCGCAAGTTCTGAGGCCGCACTAACTTATGCCTAGAGTCCAGCAGCCCCAGAGCTGTAGAGCAGGAAGCATGGTGTAAAATGCCCACCATATTTCACACCAAACACTGTACAGCCAGCCTTGAGAATCAGGGCCTCTGGTTTAAAAACAAACAACAAAAAAGTCGATATTTAAAGCCACAAGGGACCCTCATGCTCACCTTGTCTATCCTCCTGCATCACAAAGGCCAGTGAATTCTACTCACTAGTGCCTCAGTGGAGAAATGTAATCTCCCATTAATGGGCCAATCCAGCTGTCCTTCCCCATGGAAAATGCCCCATTAACTGCAGTTGAATCCAATTTCAATGATCATTTTCAGGAGCAAGAGCTGGAGTAGGTTCAATCTTGAACCAGTTCAGTGTTCTTTACCCACATCCTCACCAAGGAGTTCTCCCTGTGCTTTGAGCAGAAGGATGCTGCCTCTGACACATGTTGCAATCTAACAAAGAGAGATAAATAGGACTTTTAGACCCTGGCCTAACGGAATACGTGTATGCAGTACAATTCTGTTCCCACTGAATTAGATGGCAAAGTGCCCACGGACTTCAATAAGAACAGGAGCAGGGTTATGTTGATCACTAATACAATCAGTCTTGAAGCCTTCTCAAGGTGGATGTTGTATGCAAGAGAGAATGGTACAGGTACTCATCCAGTTGCAGAGCCCTCCAGCTCTGGCAGCTGCTGCGGCGGGGGGAGATGGGGACTGGAAATGTAATAGGAATGGGTGAAGGCAGAGTTGGAATAATGAAATCAAAGGATCTAAGTGGGGCCTTGTGAATCATCACTTGTTGCTTGAATTCCTTTGTTGCCATGTGAGTTTGCTGCAGAATCCGTCTATTTTAATCAGGATTGTAGTTGTCCTTCACATGGTTTACAAATGCACCTCAGTCTTGTCTATTCTCTGCCTGTGGCACAGAATAGTCTTGTCTCCTGTGGGTTGTAATATTTTGGTCTCGTTTTAGTGGTTGGGTTTAGCATGTGGGTGCTACAGGAGGACAGACTAGATCTAGTGATCCCTTCTGGCCTTAAACTCCTTAATGAAAATAAGTGAGGGATTTGCACAATGTAAAGCAAAGAGTCTTTACTTCTAAAGGGAAGAGAGGAACAGGCTCAGCTCAGAAAGAATCGCTAGTCTGCAGACACAAATAGGATCATACCACGGACCAGCCCCAAACCTTAAAGGAACATCCACAGAGCTTATGCATTTATAGTCATGACTTCCTTTTGTGTGGGAGTCCCACAGACAGAGGTTTTTAAGAGCAAGAGGCCCAGTCCCCTGTTCAGATCAGGAGAGCAAGGGCAACTTAAACATGCTAAGGACTGCTGGGAAGACCCATTCTGGGAATGCCCTTATGAAATGGAGGAAGCTGTAAGAAAAACACTCAGCAGAAACTTTGGTATAAACACCATCTTGCCAACCCTAAGCCTTCAAAAATTCATGAATGAGAACACCTGCTTCCCCCCAAAAAAGGTTTTTGTTTGTTTGTTTTAAGTCCCAGGATTTTTAACCCAGATATTACACTTATTTGGTTTTTGACCCTTCCAGGAAGGTTAAAAATATCTGGGTGGTGGTTGTTTTTTTTAAATGAAAGCTGAAATTTTCAAAGCAAGAAAGCCCAAGCTGGGGTCATAAACAAAAAACCAAATACTGAGAGCCTCACTATGAAATCCAAAGGGTTGGCAACACTGTTTAAAAAATAAAAAAATAAAGAGACATTGATGACAGATCTAAATTATACTGACGTATAGAAAATCCAGCGGGATCAATCCATCCCTAAACCAATTTAAACAAAAATAATAATCAGGGACCCAAACCTCTGGAGCAATGTACAGGTTTGTTTGCTCTTACAGTCATCCAGCCTGATATCTCTCATTGCCTCATCTTTCAGTAAGGAAGAACTCCAGTTTCCCTTCCCCGTTGTGATGAAGCTTAACCTGGATACCATAACTTCCAATATTACTACCATTAGTTCTGCTTTATCAAGCCCTTTCTGACTTTTCCATTAAAAGAGGAAGACAAAGATAAATGGCAGAGCGCCTTGATTTCACTTAAGGAACCCAAGGCATCTATTCTTTCCACCTGGCAAAGCTTGACAGCTTCCCAATGTTATTTTCTGTGAAGACAGCCTGATTTTCCAAAACATTGTTTTAGTGCCTAAAAGCGTTGCTAGGAAGCCTTCCTTCCGGAGCTGGGTTGTGTGTCCGTAATAAAATGGTATGTTGGGAAAGATCAGTGACAGAACGGATCATAATAAGTACATGTAGAGTCATTTAAGAAAATCAGAGATGGCTAGTTAATATTTAACTGATTACAGGAGGGAAAGAATGGGTGCCAAAGGAACAATCAGTTGGTCTGACCTTCCTGGTATTTTATACATTAGCCTATTTTAGTCTTTGAAAATTGATGTGCTGCAAAGAGTTGTGGGTGGCTGAGATTTCCAAAGCACCCAAGTCCTACTGAGAGTCAATGGTTTTGAAAATCATCCCCCAGATGAATTGTGAACGTACGACATTAGCTCAGAGGGGATTATTCATTCAATGAATTTCACCTTTGTTTTTGCAGTCTGTAAGTGATCCCCAAATACCTGATGAAATTCTTCAGTGCATTCAAATTTGAAGAATGTCTTTAGCAAACAGTTCTTGGTTTGGTGATCATTTGCAAGTTACAAACATCCACCATTCATACTGTGTCGGTTTCTAACCCAGGCTTAAGAATTCAAGAGGAAGGTTCTCATGATTCATTCTCAGTTCTGGAGGCAGGGTTGTCCAATGGCTACAGACTGGATCTCAAGAGACCAGGGATTCTATTCCCAGCTTTGTCACTGGTTTTCTGGGTGAACTTGGGCAAGTTGTTTCACCACCTCATGCCTCAGTTTCTCCATCTGTAAAATGGGTATGATGATACTTTCCTCCTTACTAAAGCACTTGGATATCTAAGGATGAATACCAATGTATAAGAGCCAGGTAATATTAATTTCCACAAGATTTTACAGTAGTTCCCATAGAACCTTCCTGGTTTCACCCTATTATATTCTAAGGACTTTTTCTCTTGGTGGGGGAGAGTTTAACAACCCCCCCCTAACCCGTTCACACTCTCCTCTTGATAATAGGCAATTATCATTGTAACACTCATATATACTGAGGCTCACTGGAGGAAGAACACATCTTGTACTTATCCTTTTATCAAGCAGCTCTGATTCCCAGTTTACTCACTGGTTCCTTTCATGTTATCCGGAGGTATCTAGGCATAATGGTTATTTCAATACCCATTCTGTTCATCTTTGGGAAGGGAGTAAAAAAAAAAAAATAAAAAAAAAAATTCATGGCTATAGCTATGAGCATAGTCAAAGAGAGCTGCACAAGGGAGAGAAAAATCTCACCCTTAATTAAAAACTTCCCTGGGTGCCAAGACTGATGTAACAGACTGTGTGGGTTTTGAGTAAGTTAGCATTCTAGCTGCAGAATTCTGGCTAAGTATGCTGTAATTTGTAAAGTAAATTGTCTAGAGGGTCTGTTAAACAAGCTGATGCAATAGTGCTGCAGAGATACAATTAAGACATGATTAAGGACTCAGCCTCCTCACGAGACCCCATTGTTTATAGTTTCACTAGCTTCCAGAGATGACATTCTGCTTCCGCAGGGTTGAAGGTGTAGATCAGGAGTGACATGCACATGCCTGTCCCACTGAGAGGGTGTGGCCGGCAGTACATCCCTCCCATTAAAGAGGAAGCACATAGCAAGCAGCGCCATTGAGGAGGAGATGAAAGTGACCAAAGCAGCAGCACTATTTGCTCAGCAACTCATAGGGAAATTTCAAACCAAGCAAGAGTGAACACCTTATCAAGCTAGCTGTTGTTTTCATGGGTATCTGCCAAGATGGAAAAGCAAAGCAAAAATCAAACCATTATAACTGAAAAACGATAGCACTTACGTTGTGCTTTTAGCCTTCAGAGGACTTTACAGACATCAACTAATCCTCATTATATGCCTGTGGAGTTCTTAATGAAATCCTGTTCCCATTTTACAAGTAGGGAAATCGAGTCTTTTTGTACAGCGCCTAGCACAAAGGGATGCTGATCCATGACAGATGCCTGAGCACTAAATAATACAAATAGTAATAATTTTCCCAAACCACAGAAGGAAGTGAAAGCTAGGGTTGGCATTCAGGAGACTTGCACTCAGAACACTCTGCCACATGGAGAGGCAAGTAATGTAAATGTAGAATAGCATGTTAAGAATCTATATCAGACAGTCACAGGATAGCAGTTCACATTCAGCCAGGGTGAAATTCAGCACTGGGCAGGCTGTCAGTAAAGGCCTATGTATCACTTAAGTCCTCTAAATAAAGCTTTAATGAGGCCTCAAACTGGTCCACTGCCCAGGGGCAAATTTCACCCCTAGCATATTTTATTTTAAAGGATCCCAAAGCACTTCACTGATTAATGCTAGATGGTAAAGACAGATGGTTTTAGAACCAGCTATATAATACAGTACTTGCAATAAGTCACACATTAACACACTAGTATTACCAACCACAAACATTCAAAAATCATGAGCAAGGCCCCTATGTAGCTAGTTAAGTTAACCTGATCAAACCAAACAGTGCATCAGATGCTGTTTTCTCACGTAGTCCCACATCAAATTTATAAGCAGAGACACAGAGTTGTGAAACATAATTACAACTTAATTTACTGCTTCCATTGTCTTCACTGAAGTTTGGCTCAGGCCCTTAATGACTAAAATAAGAGCCAGAAACATGTTAACAACATCTGGGAACTGAAAATCAAGGAGTTCTGAGTGCCTGCTTGCCTTTGTATTGCATATTCTTTAACTTATTTCTTAATGTATAAACATTCTTTTCCTTCCCCTGGCATTCAATAATGGCACTACACACACGTTTAAGGTTCTGTATGAATGTAAGTGGTGGCAAAATCAGAGCCTTAGTCACTTGAATATGCTCTTGGTGAGGACCAGCTCCTGTATCTTTACTGGGAGTGAAAGGTGCTTAGGACCTTGCAGTGAGATTAGCTTAAAACTCGTGAGATTTAAAAACAAAACAAAAAACCCACCACACTAAAATTTGGGGGGGGGGAGGAGAGATTATGTGCCTCCTTGTTTTGATCAATTAGGGGTCACATTGTCATGCTTTACTCAAGCCCTGGGGCCAGCAGGGGCCACTGGATTTTCAGAAGTGGCAGCTTGGGAAGTTCTCTCTCTCTCTCTCTGGCCCTTTGCCAGAACCCAGCTTTTGCTAACTTTCAGCCCAAAAAGTGACTCTGTTGGTCAAAGTATTTGTTGGACTTCGCAGGACTGCTGTGCAGCTTCTTTTACGGTGAGCTGGGTAGCATAGAGAGGGACGTCATCTGTGCTCTCTTGTGGGCAGCACAACCTATTGCTTAATGTACAGATGACGGTATGGGCGCACTGAGGGAAAAAACTAATCCGCTGCACCCTTCTTACTCAGCTGAGATGTGCTGATTGATAAATCCCTGCCTCAGGGTTTGTGCCACGATAGCATGCTGGGTCTGATATTGGAGGGCAGACCTTTGCTAGTCTTACACTGGTAATTATGCACAGGCATTGATGCATAATCCATCTTGGCAGCAGAGCGCAGAAAACTCTCTTACAGCTACTCCTCTAACTTTGCTCTTATCAGATGTCCTTCTGAACAGCCAAGTTCATTTGTTCTCAAGTAATACATACGGGATTGCCAAAATGAGCCAGGCCCCACTGCTATTTGAACATTTAAATGGTATGAGAGGACCGTCTGCCGCCCCCCGCCCCCTCTCCAAAAGGCTGCAGCATGAAAATCATTTATACAAGCATCACATCTGCCTCAGGCTTTGATCCCATTTTTGTTTAAATCAGTGGGAGTTTTGCCATGGTCTTCAAAGGGAGCAAGTCGGGGTGCCCAGTGTGCTGTGAATGTATTCTCGCTGCTCTTCTGTAAGCACCTTGGCTTCCTGATTGCAAATGGAACCTGTAGGGTGTTTTCAAGCAATACCCACTCTCCTCTTCTCTGCTTCCTCCATGAGGGGCCAAGAGCCACCAACTCTCATTGGGACCTTTAGAGCCTGATCCTGCATTACATGCACACCCAACACCCATCCCTGCCATTCATTGACTTCAGTGAGAGTTCACATCAGGACCCAGTTCCTCCTTGATCATTTTCTGATTGTTCTCCTGGAATTTCTGACCCAGGTTCAGTTCTATTCCAAATAGCTTGTTCCAAGGTGTTCTTGCAGATAGTGCTTAGATACAAAGATAGGTGCCTAGGACAGCTACATATATTCACTTGTTATATTGGTGTCTAATTGTGCTAAGTGCTTTGTGAAAACAAAGTTTAAAAAAAAAATCCCTAACCCAATGAGTTTACAAGATAGAGCCACCATACAGATAAGCATTGTGATAGATCACTACCGACATGAGTGGTGACTGGTGAAGTTTAGCAAAGGAATCAAGTGCATGCTAATGGCTTGTACATCTTGTATGGTTTGCATAGTTCTTTAGAGAGTTTTCATCTCCTTCGTCCGGCCTTCTCTATGAAGAGATTTCAGGACATTAGAAGATCAGAATCAGCCCAAGTCTCAAGCAGACTAGATGAGGAACAGCCCAGTTCCTTCCTCTAGAAGATCTTGGCTCGGAGTCATTTTCCTCCCCTTCCCAGCATCATTTTAATGCTATTTATATTTAGTTAATATTGCAGATTTTTGCTCTGTCAACTCAAGAAGGGAATCAGACTGCACTGCAAGTTACTACCAGAAAAACACCAGCCAGCGTATGGATTTTTAAAAGTTTTACTAATAATCAGCATTGCTGGCACCATATCCTACTGACTTAATCCAGGTCAACAGTAAGGGGGGGTTCTATGGGATGGTTAGAATCGCAGTTTGGAATGCTAACAATAGCCATTGTCTTAGAGAAAAGAATAGGTTATTCTTTTAACTAAAGTTACATTGCCCCACCCTCAGCCATGTTTATCTCAGCTCTGTATAGTCAAGTCAGTTGCAGCAGGGGGTGAGGGGAAGATGTGCATTAGGCATGCTTAGTATTAAATCAATTGATGCTAGTTAATTTCTTTATTTAAGAGAAATCTTTTAATTGGGAAAAGAAACAACCTGCCATTTGGAAAGTGCAACCTCTGTCACTGGATTTCAGCAGCTTTTATAAGCTCAAGAGAGATGGGGAAGAAAAAAAATCCATAGAAAACACCTTGATTGTTAATTAATACTGCTCTGACTGCCCATGTTCACACAACACAAAAATAAATCCAAACTGGTTTCTTCTATCTATGCTGCCACTCCATAGACTGGCAGAAATCAAGGCTTGCAAACCTACAAGGTCCTAAGCATCCTTCACTCCCAGTAAAGATACAGGAGCTGGATCTCACCAAGAACATATTCAAGTGACTAAGGCTCTGATTTTGCCACCACTTACATTCATACAGAACCTTAAACATGTGTGTAGTGCCATTATTGAATGCCAGGGGAATGAAAAGAATGTTTATACATTAAGAAATAAGTGTAAAGAATATGCAATACAAAGGCAAGCAGGCACTCAGAACTCCTTGATTTCCAGTTCCCAGATATTATTAAAATGTTTCTGGCTCTTAGTTTAGTCATTAAGGGCCTGAACCAAACTTCAGTGAAGACAATGGAAGCAGTAAGTTAAGTTGTAATTTTGTTTCACAGCTCTGTCTCTCTGCTTATAAATTATGTGAGACTAAGTGAGAAAACAGCATCTGAGGCACTGTTTACTTTGGTCGGGTTAACTCTACCAGCTACATAGGCATTGTCTCTAAGCCTTGTAGAAAAGAACAGGAGTACTTGTGGCACCTTAGAGACTAACAACTCTAAGGTGCCACAAGTACTCCTGTTCTTTTTGAGGATACAGACTAACACGGCTGCTACTCTGAAACCTTGTAGAAAAGGCATTTAGCTATATTAGTAAACTGATAAGTGATCAGTGCTATCTGCATTTCATTTGGGAAGGGGACTTCAAATGCATTTTGGTTAGCTTTTGAGATAAGTCTTCACTCACCACATAAACAAGCGTATCAAGATTCAGACCTACTGAAGAACACTATCAAAAAAGAAGCAATCTTATAGAATTATGGGACATATTACTAGAGGCATTAGCTGCTAATACACGTTTCAAATCAGAGAATTATTTTCCCCTCCCATTCCTACTGTGACTTTCCATAGCACTTTTTCTTCAGATTTTACAGAGTTTCTCTCTCTCTTTTTTTGTTTTAAACTTGCAATCTGTGATTTAAACATGGTGTGGTATTTCAGGGAGTAACATAACAGATAGCAGATGACTGGAGAGTAGATTAAGCAAAGTACAACACCTGATTTATCTCCAGGTACCTCCATAGTTTTACAGAGTACAGAAAGATTGGTCCCACATCCTCAAACACGTTTAGACTCCTAAATCAAAGGAAGTTAGAAGCCTAAATACCATGGCCCAGATCCTCAAAGGTAAGAAGTAGTGAACAGAGGACAGGGAGTCCTGCCTTAAGAATAGTGTCTGCACCTCTTATTGAAGCCAGTGGCATTTATTTGTATTTTGCAGCAGCGGCATCTCTAGTTTCTATTCCTAACGCTGCCTGCTTGCGACCTTGGGCAAGTCACTCAATCTGTGTGCCTCAGTTTCCCTGATCTGTCAAACCACTCCAATAATACTCAGCTCTGGGGTATATTGTGTGGTTTAACATTAGTTTGTCAAGCACTTGGCTATGCCCAGGTGAAGGGCACTCTATAAATACTCTAAGTGATCCTCTGTTAAGGTCAAGAAGCAATGAAGGAGGGTGGCCTTGTGGCTGAGGCAGGGGATTGGGACTCAAGAGATCTGGCTTCAGCTCTTAGCTCGGCCACACTTCCTGAGTGACCTTGCCCAAGGACACTTTAATCTCTGCCTCAGTTTCCCCATCTGTAGATTTCCCAGTGTCTCCTTTTTCTATTTAGACTGTGAGCAGTTTGGGGAAGTGTCTCTCTTTCTAGGTGTCTATACAGTGCCTCGCACAATGGGGCAACAAAGGTGCTAATGGAACACAAATAATACACAATATTTCCTGTTTCAAGGGCAGCCTCTGAGCAGAGCTGCAATGGCAGGAATGGGTTAAGAAACCATCTGAAACTGTATGTTCATTTGCTGCCCCAGCACAATTCTTTTACTTGGAGCTGGAGATCTCAGCAACTGTCAGCCAAAAGAAAATAGGTAGGTTTGGGCTAAATCTGGCAAAGTTCTCCCTCCTTCAAGCAGCAAACTTTAATGTCCTCGTCAGAGCCTGTGCAGATTACTCGGATCATGCATCCAGCATCTGAATGCTCCCCCAGTGTAGGAGTTGATGCTTTAGTCATTCAAGGTTTATGAAAGAGAATTGACTCCACTTATTAAAGATGCACTGGATTATGTTCTCTCTGACAGAATACTCCTGGGAACCTGGCACTCAGCTCAGCTATTCCACATTGAGGAAACATCCCACTGTGGCTACTCTTAATATGCCAGATCCCTGTCCAGCATCTCTGAGGAGATGGCAGGGGCCATACTTCAGCTTCCTTAGGCAGGAAAGGGGAGGATTGGGAAACTCTAGGAGGTGTTTTCTAAAGTTTTTGATCAATATTCCTTGGTGTGCGCTTGCAAGAGGAGGGGGTGGGAAGGCAGGTGGAAAATACGTTTCCCAAGTCCCATGGATCTCAGGGGGAGATGGAGCGCCAGCCTCTATCTACTGGTATCTTCTGCTACACTTCCCAGCCTTCCCCCTCCGCCTAGGCAGCATGGTCCCCAAAGGCGATGTGCCACCGTTGGCTCTTCTGTCCCTAGCTGCATAATACCCTCCTCTCTGAAGGGGCAGCAGGAATGGTATGGAGGTGAAGGCACATCTGCTTGGGAATCAGAAGTAGCAATAGACCAGTGATTCTCAACCTTTCTATACTATAGTCAGGAGTCTGATTGGTCTTGCGTACCCCCAAGCTTCACCTCACTTAAAACAAAATCAGACACAAAAATGTCGCAGCACGCTATTACTGAAACATTGCTTACTCTCATTTTTACCACAGAATTATAACTCAATTGGAATATAAATATTGTTCTTACATTTCAGTGTATAGTATATAGAACAGTAGAAATAAGTCATTGTATAAAATTTTAGTTTGTACTGGCTTCGCTAATGCTTTTTATGTCGCCTGTTGTAAAACTAGGCAACTATCTAGATGAGTTGATGTACCTCCTGGAAGACCTTTGCATACCCCTGGTTGAGAACCCTTGCATAGACAGCAAGTACTCCCTAGCCTCACTCCAGCTTCCTAACTCCGACACACACAGCTTGAATAAACATGAGTCATGCTCCTCAGTCAGATAATCACTAGAATCTAGAAGACAGGAGGACCATAATGAAGCAATTCTGACCAGTATGTGTGTATATATATACACACACACACACACCAGAATAAGTCTTTATGCAGATATTTTTTTTAATAAGATCCAACAGCTCCTTCCTAAGTCTTGTCAAACATATAAAGAATCTTAGATTTATATTTGGAAACAACACTAGAGCTTGCTACGTTTGACTAGAAACCAGCCTATGGAGTTACAGTCCAACAACAAAAGCCTATTTTGAAATGGAGAGTAAAGGGTTTCAGGCCAAGATGTTCAAAGGTGCTGAGAGGATTTGAATGGTTGATCTCAACTGAAGTTAATGGGAATCCAAAATCTAACAGACAGCTTTCACAGTGTCACCCCATACTCTGCTCCGGGCACTCTCAACTCCAGCAAAGTTACAGGTGCTCAGCACCTCTCAGGATCAGGCCCTTAACAACAGGTATTTAGCAGCGATTGTGATTCCCAGAGCATCAGTTTTACAGAGAGAATAAAAAATTAATCTAGGTTATTACAAAGACCCAGAGACATGCTCCCCTCTCTGTTAATAGGCTGGCTGTAGAAGGTTTGAGACTGATTACATTTTTTATTCTCTTTACTTACATCCTACTCCCCTTAATTTATGTTGCAAACATTTTCCTTCACCAGGAGAAGCACTACCTGAGGACATCCATTGGTGGACTAGCCCTTTTCACAAAGGGCTGCACCACTAATATCTAATGGGAGCTACATCTCAGCACGGGGATTGTTCATGTAACTATAGCTGTAACTAGCGCATACCCTGTTTTCTGTATCAAGTCCAGCGAGCAAGCAGCTTTCCCAGAGCTCAGACAAAACAAACAAATGAAAGCAATGGCTCTCATTGCCAAAGGTTTAAACTGAAAGCTCAAAGAGGGCCCCGGGTCTCCAAACAAAGTCAATCCAGGGATAGCTTTTTACAGTCCACACACTAGTAATTCACAAAGGCAACTTTGCCCCATATTACTTTCTTCCACAAAGAAAGTCTAGTTCCTACTGCACACTAAGCTTTTAAAAGGGAGAAATTAACTCCAGCTGGGCTCAGCCTGATCTCCCATGGACTGATAGCTCCATTCCTTCAGTAAGGGCATGCAGCTGTGATCCTTCTAGTCCTTGGGGAGAGTTAACCCTCTTCCTGCCAGCCTCTAGAGCGGAGTTTATACACCTTCTACAAATCATAAAACAGTCATGCTAAAAAAAAAAAAAAACATCCTGGCAAGGGTAGTCCTTGGCTTAGTCATTCTTGAACACATTGGTTTTAGCTTGTAAGTTTTTCAGGGCTAGGGCTGTCCCTTCTCTTGTGTTTGTACAGCACCTAGAACTAGCAGCAACAGATACAAATAGTAATAAATGCAGAAAGAATTAAGAGAAAATGGAACCTTATAGATTCAAAAATAGACTGCTGCCTTTTCAAGACTGGATTTTTAAAAAAGCAAAACAAAAAACTTAGACATGTTACCCTTGAAACTTCACTGTTAAAGAAATTCCAGTGCTGCATATGAAAGATTGACCAGGTAAATTAGGTCACAACAAGATACTTAAACATGTGCCTAAACTGCAAGTACATCAGTACTCCCAGGATTATACATGTGCTTGGAGCTATGGACATGCTTAAGTATCTTGCTGAATCAGGGGAATAAATATGCAAAAAACCCATAAATATATTAAAAAGTTAAATTACTTCAGAAATACCCCTTGAAGGTGCAAATCTCTGTGACTGTGGAGGTGCCTAAGTTTATGATTTATTCCTTAGCAGCAGCCATCTTCCTGCAAACAGCCAGGCAGAAACTATCTGCACTGAAATCGACTTGAGAAGACCAGGCACTTTGAGCACCAAACATATATATATATAGTGACTAATATGGCAATTTCCTGCAATATCCTTGAAAGACCTTCTTGTATTAAGTGTATGTGTTATTGGGAGCTGGGAGCCCAAAAGGGGTGCCCTTGGCAGAATACAGGTGAATACAGGTGCAGTTACCCTGAAACTGTGACATATACGGTGGCAGCGTCCGTGGGATGTATGACAGTGTGAATTGCTATAAGTGCCAACAGCAGTGAAAGCAAGTAACATAGGAGGGTGGGGGGAAACTCAGAGAAAAATCTCATAGTTAGGCTCAGAAGCATTAGAGTTTTATTGCAAAATGTCAGTAACTCACGTTTCACTATAGACACACAAACTGACAAAAATATATTTCCACTGATCAGAACCAAAATGCACAGAGAGGCAAAGTCAGAAAAATACTGCTTGAGAACTTATTAGAGTTTGATTTAAGGATATTTACCTTACATATTTTGCACGTGATGCTGACAATTTGTGTTTTAACAGTTATAAAACTTTCCCTTTTTGAATCTCCACATCTACTGTCGTTAAATAATTATTGCCTGATCTCCACCGTTGTCCGACTGCTCTCTCTTAATTTCCTCCAAATGGGAAAATGTAAATGGATAAAAATTAAAAAAAAGTTTTAAAACATCTATATTATTGCTCAAAATTATAAAAAATAAATAATTTAATTCTACACTCATAGCATTTTCGGGAAAGGAATAGTGAAGAGAGAGACAGGAGAAAATGAGTTATAAACAGTTGATGGGAAGTCAACTATTTGAGCAATGCAGAGAAAAGACGGTTACTCACCGTTGTAACTGTTGTTCTTCGAGATGTGTTGCTCATATCCATTCCATTAGGTGTGTGCGCGCCGCGTGCACGATCGTCGGAAGATTTTCTACCCTAGCAACACCGGCGGGTCGGCTGTGGAGCCCCCTAGAGTGGCGCCTTCATGGCGCTGAATATATACCCCAGCCGACCCGGCGCCCCCTCAGTTCCTTCTTGCCGGCTACTCCGACAGTGGGGACGGGGGGCGGGTTTGGAATGGATATGAGCAACACATCTCGAAGAACAACAGTTACAACGGTGAGTAACCGTCTTTTCTTCTTCGAGTGCTTGCTCATATCCATTCCATTAGGTGACTCCCAAGCCCAACTTAGGTGGTGGGGTCGGAGTGAGACATTGCTGTGTGCAAAACCGCTGATCCGAAAGCAGCATCGTCTCTGGACTGCTGCACTAGTGCATAGTGAGCTGTAAATGTGTGGACTGATGACCAAACCGCTGCTCTACAAATGTCCTGGATCGGAACTTGTGCCAGGAAAGCCGTCGAGGAAGCCTGGGCCCTCGTGGAGTGAGCGGTGAGGTGCGGTGCTGAGACACCTGCCAGGTCATAGCAAGTCCGGATGCAAGACGTAATCCAGGAGGATAGGCGTTGTGAGGAGACCGGTGAGCCTTTCATTCGGTCGGCCACTGCAACGAAGAGTTGCGTCGTCTTTCTAAAGTGCTTTGTGCGGTCAATATAGAAGGCCAGGGCCCTTCGTACGTCCAGGGAATGCAAACGTTGATCCTGGCGAGTGGCATGTGGTTTGGGATGAAAGACCGGGAGAAAGATGTCCTGGTTGATATGAAAAGGAGAAACCACCTTAGGGAGAAAGGCAGGATGTGGACGAAGCTGCACTTTATCCTTATGGAAAACTGTATAAGGGGGCTCGGATGTAAGCGCCCTGAGTTCAGAAACGCGCCTTGCTGAGGTGATGGCTACAAGGAAGGCTGTCTTCCAGGATAGGTACAAAAGTGAACAGGTGGCCAGTGGCTCGAATGGAGGACCTGTGAGCTTGGAGAGAACCAGGTTGAGGTCCCACGTCTGAACGGGCTGACGTTGTTGTGGGTACATCCGGTCTAAGCCCTGGAGGAATCTAACGACCATCGGGTTAGAGAATACCGAGGACGTGAGTTCCCCTGGGTGAAAGGCCGATATAGCGGCCAGGTGAACTCTAATTGAAGATATCGCCAACCCCTGCTGTTTTAGGGAGAGGAGATATTCCAAAATGAGAGGAATGGGTGCCTGCAACGGGGACATGGCTCGTTGTTCGCACCAACAGGAGAACCGCTTCCACTTGGCCAGGTACGTGGTGCGTGTTGAGGGCTTCCTACTGCTCAGCAGAATCTGTTGGACAGAGTGTGAGCATTGCTGCTCTGCCTGGGTGAACCATGGAGCAGCCACGCCGTGAGGTGGAGTGATTGCAGGTCGGGGTGACGCAGCCGGCCATGGTCCTGAGAGATGAGATCCGGACACAACGGAAGCGGGATCGGTGTCTGAACCGAGAGTTCCAACAGTGTGGTGTACCAATGTTGTCTCGGCCACGCTGGAGCGACCAGAATTACCTGTGCCTGGTCTCTGCGCAATTTTAACAGTACCTTGTGGACCAGAGGAAACGGAGGGAAGGCATAAAACAGGTGGTCTTTCCAGGGAAGGAGAAACGCATCCGAGAGGGAGCCCGGAGCTCGACCTTGTAGGGAGCAGAACACGTGGCACTTCCTGTTGTCTCGAGATGCAAACAGGTCTATCTGGGGAAACCCCCACCTCCGGAAGATGGAATGTATGATGTCCGGATGGATAGACCACTCGTGCGTCTGGAAGGACCTGCTGAGTCGGTCCGCTAGAGTGTTCTGGACTCCAGGGAGGAACGATGCCGTGAGATGGATTGAGTGGGCGATGCAGAAGTCCCACAGGCGAATGGCCTCTTGGCATAGAATTGACGAACGTGCTCCTCCTTGCTTGTTGATGTAAAACATGGCCGTGGTGTTGTCGATGAGAACTAACACACATCGGCCACGTAGGAGGTTGAGAAATGCCTGGCACGCCAGGCGCACCGCCATCAGTTCCCGAACATTGATGTGCAGGGCTAGCTGGGGTGCAGTCCACAGGCCCTGGGTATGGTGTTCGTTGAGATGGGCGCCCCAACCCAGAGATGAAGCGTCTGTGACCAGGTGCAGAGAGGGTTGTGGGGCGTGAAATGGCATCCCCTCGCAGACCACATTGTGATCTAGCCACCAGGTGAGGGAGGTCAGGACCGAGATCGGGACCGTGACCACCATGTTCAGGCTGTCCCGATTTGGTCGATATATTGACGACACCCAGGTCTGGAGTGGGCGAAGCCGAAGTCTGGCATGCCTGGTTACGTACGTGCAGGAGGCCATGTGACCCAGCAGGGTAAGGCACGACCTCACCGTGGTAGTTGGGAACGCCTGGAGCCCTTGAATGAGGCTCGTGATGGTGCCAAATCGGTTGTCTGGCAGGATGGCTTGTGCACGTCTGGAGTCTAGAACTGCGCCTATGAATTCTATTCTCTGGGTAGGTTCTAGAGTGGATTTGTCCTTGTTGAGTAGGATGCCCAACTCGTTGAATGTGTGCACTATTATGTGGACGTGAGCTTGAACTTGCTCCTTGGTGCGACCGCGTACCAGCCAGTCGTCTAGGTACGGGAACACCTGTATCCCTTGCCGACGAAGGTACGCTGCCACGACAGCCATACATTTCGTGAACACTCTTGGGGCCGAGGATAGGCCGAAGGGAAGGACTGCAAATTGGTAGTGCACCATGTTTACCACGAATCGCAGGAAGCGTCTGTGAGGTGGGTAAATTGAGATGTGAAAGTATGCGTCTTTCATGTCGAGGGCGGCGAACCAGTCTCCAGGATCGAGGGAAGGGATAATGGCCCCCAAAGAGACCATGCGGAACTTCAACTTTACTACGAATTTGTTGAGTCCGCGCAAGTCCAAGATGGGCCGCAGACCTCCTTTGGACTTGGGGATCAGGAAGTAACGGGAATAAAATCCCCTGCCCCTTAACTCTACTGGAACCTCCTCTATGGCCCCCATAGCAAGGAGCGTGGAAACCTCCTGTATAAGAAGTTGCTCGTGAGAAGGGTCCCTGAAGAGGGACGGGGAAGGGGGGTGGGAGGGGGGGATAGAAGAAAACTGGATAGTGTATCCCCTCTCCACTGTGCGGAGGACCCAACGGTCCGAAGTTATAAGGGACCAAGCACGGTGGAAGTGGGAGAGACGATCCCGAAAGGAGGGGGCTGGGTCCTGGGGGATGACTGGGGCGCCGTCCTCGACCGCACCTTCAAAAGTTCTGCCTGGGGCCTGAAGGTGGTCTAGGTGGCCCTTGGTTCTGGCCGGGTTGAGGGCCGGCCCACCTTCTTCTACCACCTCGCCCTCGCCTCCGGGTCGAGTCCTGTCTCTGACAAGGCGGGGGGGGGTAGAAGCGCTGAGGCTGCGGCCTAAATGGTCTGCGCTGAGGGCCCGCAACATGCATCCCCAGGGAGCGCATGATTGTTCTCGAGTCCTTGAGGCTCTGCAGGCGAGAGTCCGTCTTGTCCGAGAACAATCCATGTCCCTCAAAGGGCAGATCCTGTAGGGTTTGCTGTAGCTCCGGAGGCAAACCCGAAACTTGAAGCCAGGAGATCCTCCGCATAGCGATACCCGAAGCCAGGGTCCTCGCAGCTGAGTCTGCTATGTCCAAGGAGGCCTGCAAGGAGGTCCGAGCCACCTTCTTACCCTCCTCTACCATGGCTCCAAACTCTTCCCTGGACTCTTGGGGAATCAACTCCTTAAACTTCCCCATAGAGTTCCAGGAGTTAAAATTGTAACGGCTCAATAGCGCCTGTTGGTTCGCCGCTCTAAGTTGCAGCCCTCCGGCTGAGTAAACCTTACGGCCAAACAAATCGAGCCGCTTAGCCTCTTTTGATTTAGGCACTGCAGCCTGCTGGCCGTGGCGCTCTCATGCGTTCACTGATTCCACCACCAGTGAACACGGTTGGGGGTGGGTATACAAGTACCCGTAGTCCTTAGACGGGACAAAGTACTTCCTTTCCACCCCTCTCGCTGTGGGTGGGATAGAGGCAGGAGTTTGCCATATCGTATCCGCATTGGTTTGTATCGTGCGGATCAGGGGTAGCGCCACCCTCGATGGGGCATCCGCTCCGAGGATGTTCACGATAGGGTCCTGTACTTCCACTATCTCCTCCGCCTGCAGGTCCATATTACGGGCCATCCTACACAGGAGATCCTGGTGAGCCCGAAGATCTATCGGAGGGGGACCCGTACATGAAGTGCCCGCCACTGCCTCATCCGGAGAGGAGGAGGAAGACGCCTCCGGTGGTACTGGATCCAAGGGGGGGTCCTGATCCCCCTGCTCTTGGGCCGGAGCATCACCTGTACTCGGGTCTATGGTGTCAGGTGGCGTGGACACGGAAGCCTCCATGCCCCCTGGCGGAGGTCGAGAGATGGTGGATTCTGGGGCCCTTCTAACCGAGTGACCCGAGCGAGAGGTCGATGGTATTGGAGCCCCTTGCTCCTGGTGGTACGCCCACGGGGTCCAAAATGACCAGTGAGATGGTCCATGAGAGTGGTCCTCTGCCATCTCCTGCCAATGGCCCAAGTTCCGTTCCTCGGCTTGCCCTTGAGGGGGGTATGCCGATCTCGACAGGTCCTCCGAGGAGCGAGACACCGATCTTGACGGCCATGGCGGTGCCGAGAGAGATGAAACGACCCCCGTGGGCTGCGGTGCCGCACAGTACCGGTCCGGAGATGATCTATCTCTGCGCGGTGCCGGCGAACGGTGCCGGGACCGCGATCGGTGCCGATGACCTCGTCGGTGCCGGGAGCCGGATCTGGACCTCGACGAGGACCTGGAGTATGCCCGGTGCCGGGAGCGGCCTCTCGACGTCGAGCGTCGACCGTAGCGGTGCCGAGAACTACGTCTCGACGTTGATCGGTGCCGACGATCATAGCGGTGCCGAGACGTAGACCGGTGCCGCGACGAAGATCTTGGCCGCGAGTACGACCGGTGCCGAGGTGATATTCGGTGCCGGGACTGCGAGCGGCGTGGGGACCTGCTTCTGGACCTGGACCGGTGCCGAGGTTCCAGCCCTTGTGATGGAGGGCGCATCAAGGCAGGTTTCCCCCTTGACTGGACCGGGCGGGTCAACGGTGCCGTCGGTGCCAGTGGTTGAGGCGGTGCCGGCTCCGTGAGAGCTATCAAGTCTCTCGCCGCCACGAAGGTCTCCGGAGTCGACGGGAGTTGTATTACTGCCGGTCTCGGTGGAGACGCTATCTGCACCGGACTCAACGGCCTCGGTGCCGGAGTCGACAGTGCTGGAGGCACCTGTTTCCGGTGCTCCACCGGCGCACTCGGCTCTACCCCCGGCACTGGGGGAGCCGGCGTCTTCGGTACAGAGGTCCCCGTCTTATGGGCTTTTTTATGCCCCGGGGATAATGACCGGCGCCGAGGTGCCTGCTGCGGTGCCAACGAGGTCCGGTGCCGGGGAGGTTTGTCCGACACCGCCCGCGTTGTCGGCATTGCCGGTGCTGCTGGGGCACTGCGCACCGAGGCGCTAGGTGCCTGGGCCTGGCTCGTAGAAGGAGTGTCCGGGCTAAGTGCCGCCTCCATCAGGAGTTGCCGGAGCCGAAAGTCCCGCTCTTTCTTGGTCCTTGGTCTGAAGGCCTTACAGATCTTGCACTTATCTGTTTGGTGGGACTCTCCCAGGCACTTCAGACAGGAGTCGTGCGGGTCGCTCGTGGGCATAGGTTTAGCGCAGGAGGCGCACTGCTTGAAGCCGGGAGCTCTGGGCATGAGCCCGGGCCCGCGGCCGGGGGAGAAAGGGGGCGACGACCCCCTTAGTCCCCTGGACTATTATAACAAATCTAACAACTTTAAAAACTATTTAACTATTAAACTACAAACACTAGAACTATAACTATAATTACAACTGCGAATAACTAACTAAGCTAGGGAGAGTGGAGAACAGCTATGCCGCGCTCCACAGTTCCAACGACCGTCAGGGGTGGTAAGAAGGAACTGAGGGGGCGCCGGGTCGGCTGGGGTATATATTCAGCGCCATGAAGGCGCCACTCTAGGGGGCTCCACAGCCGACCCGCCGGTGTTGCTAGGGTAGAAAATCTTCCGACGATCGTGCACGCGGCGCGCACACACCTAATGGAATGGATATGAGCAAGCACTCGAAGAAGAATAGCAGTTGCACACTGAGGAGTGAACAAAGACACAGCTAGTCAACTTCTTGCATTCTGATGACCAGAAGAGAACTGATGGTCCAGGTTCTCAGGGAATGTCCAGCCCACTGGCAGAGTCCAGCAGGCGAGGGAAATATTAGAGCCAATGCCCTGGAGAGAAGCAGGGAAGATGCTGACAAAGGCCACATCCATGCTCCATCCAGACCAAATACATCATTGCAACAGAGATCACAGGTCTACAGGTACACCAGGAGCGGATACAGCTGGAAAGGGACAGACTGCATCTAGAAACCCAGCTGCTTGCAGACCGGGAGTGCCCGCACAAGAAAGAAAAGAAGTATAAGGATCGTCAACATCAGCTCAAGATGGGGAATCTGTGCCAGCAAAACGTTAATCCAGACTCCATGTACCTGTCCCAATAGGTGGCATAGACTCCAAATTATTTCTTCGCTTTAAGGAGGGAGATGACATGGATGTGTTTTTAAAATGAGGTGTGAATTGAACAAAGTGGGGCAGGAGGACACTCCTGTCAGGGACAAAAACCTTAGACATTTTTCACCCTTATGGACAGAGAACTATAGAGATTATGGGCACTGCAAACGAGCTTTGGTGCAAAAGTTTAAACTGACCCTGAAGTGTATAGGGCAAGGTTCTGGGGAGTTCAGAAAAAATGGGGGCATGACCTATGCTGAGGTTTTAACTCAAATTAGGGGTTACAGAAGAAAATGGAGAACTGGTTAGGAGGTTACCACAGGTGATGAGGCCTACAAATTAGTGGGTTTAGAATAGGGTTGCCAACATTGTATTTTAAAAACAAGGGACTATTTTCTTAGCACCTCCGCTGCACCCCTCCTTCCAATATTATCATCATCATCAGTAATAATGATACTAAGCAGTACTCACCTACATTCACCAGGGGTATTTCTTGCTACTTTTTGCAGCACTCAGCACCTTCCAATCTTGTTGTACAGAGATGAAAATTAAGGGACGCCCCTTGTAACAAGGGACTGTTGGCAACCTGAGTTTAGAATAAAATTCTATAAACTCTGCCACCCTGACCTACAATCACAATTAATACACAAAGATCCTAGAGATGTTATTATAGCTGGGAAATTGGTAGACCACTATGTAGATAGTTGCTTGGGTTTGATAGAAAACCTATTAGGGAAGGAAAAGGGTCAGGGGAGTGGGACTGGGCCCAGAGGGAAGGGAAGCCACCTCCAAGAAGTCCTGGGACAGGTGGGGCAAAGTAGTTTTCCATACGTGGCCAGCAGGGACACTTTGCCCATTCAGGCCCAATGTGGTGCTGGAAAGGCCAGCTGCACCCAGGGCCGGTGCAAAGAAGTTTCGCGCCCTAGGCGAAACTTCCACCTTGTGCCACCCCCCAGCCCTGCGTCAGCTCCCCCCCGCCCTGAGGCACCCCCCCTGCGTCAGCTCCCCCCCCCTGCCCTGAGGCACCCCCCCCCCGCGGCAGCTTCCCCCCCCCGGGGAGCCGTGCAGCAGCTCCCCACCCCAGCTCACCTCTGCTCTGCCTCCTCCCTGAGCACGCCGCCCCCGCTCTAATTCTCCTCCCCTCCCAGGCTTGCAGTGCCAAACAGCTGATTGGCGCCGCAAGCCTGGGAGGTGGGAGAAGTGGAGCGGTGACTGCGCGCTCGGGGAAGGGGCGTACGAACGCTGTAAAAAAAAAAAAAAAATTGGCGCCCCCAAATCTTGGTGCCCCAGGCAACCGCCTAGTTTGCCTAAATGGTAGCACCAGCGCTGGCTGCACCTCAACCTCATAGAGTTAACTGTGTGACTGAATCTTCAGAGGGAGGGAGTCACACAGCCAGCCTGCCGATGGTGTAATATGTTCCTGCTGAACCATTCACATCCCAAACCACTGCCCACATGTCTGGCTGCACCATGCTGGGTGCAGAACCAGCAGAACACCAGTGGGAGCAGCCGGTGGTAGTCAATGAGGAGACATTCATTGGCTGGAGAGATACAGGGGCTCCTCAAACTATAGTTAAGCCTCATGTTGTGAAACCCCCATCAAATGCTCTGCAGGTATGAAATTGGAGTTAAAGTTTCTAGTGTAGACACCTTTGCTCTACCTACAGCACAGATTTCTACACAGGAAAGGTCAGGGATTCCGGCTGTAGGTGTTGTAGCTGTGGCCTGGCCTGAAAAGAGGGAGCAATTGGTGCCCATTGCCTAACTAATAGCCGGGCAACAAGCAATTGAGGATAATATTGTTCAGGCAGTAGAAATACGATGGTGGGCTGTATCAGAGGAGGTGAGCTTGCACCACAGGGCCAGCTCTAAGATTTTTGCTGTCCCGAGCAAAAAAAAAAAAAAAACAACCTCAGAGAGCGCAATTGCAGAAGGAAAAAAAAAAAACCCCACCCAGAATGCCACCCCTGGAATTGTGCTGCCCCAAGCACTTGCCTCATTTGCTGGTGCCTAGAGCCGGTCCTGTGCACCACCTCATTCATGCTTTAAGCCTAATATTAATAGTGGTTCAAATGAGTACCCCCCCACAGTGCTCTTGAAAATGTGGGTAATAAACTTGAAAAAGAAAGCACAGAAAGACAGAAATATAATGCAAATGAAATGAATGCTAATATAAAAAGCAGGGGAAGGTAGGTGAGGCCTGGGCCTGACATGAGTAATTAACACATGGAAGGTGGCCTCATTTTTTGGAAGAGGGGATTAGGGAAGGAAATAAATCATTAGGTTGAAAACAAAATGTTTGTGCTAAATAAGGTAAGTGAATAGGTCAGTCGACTAAGACGACAGAATATCTGAGCCAACTAAGATAAGAAGGAAAACACGCAGGGAGCTATTTACGATGAACTAGATAAACAAGGGATACATAAGAAAGGAAAGATGAGGTAAAGAGGAAGTCGAATCATGGACAGTGCGTGGTCAGCATGGGCTGCACAGGGATTGGCTTCTTCAAAGCCAATCCAAAAATGTGTAATGCAATGTATAGTAAATGCAATAAAATGTGTAATGTATATAAAGGGAAAGGGTTTTTGTATAACTTTGGAGCGGTGGTGTGCCGTGCATCCACCCCCCACCCCCCACCCCGCCCCCGTGTTAAAGTCTGATCAACTCAGGGTGGCACTGCTGTATGCTAAAGATACCTGAGTGACTAAGGCCGAAGTCAAACTGCATTCTTGGAAAGCAGAGTGGAAAGAGGTCTCGGAGGGAATCCCAGCAGTCAGATGTCAGACATGTCAGATATTTCATATTCTTTGCTTTTGGGGAGTAATATTCTGGCTTTAAAAGCATAAGGGGTTAATCAGACCCCCCCCCCCCAGTTAGTCCCTTGACGGTCTGGACCTGTGTTAGCCAAAATGCAATTGGGCAACTGAGAGGGAGAAGGGGAGATACAAGTGCAGTTACCCTGAAACTGAGACATACATATGGCAGAACTTGCAATTTCTAATTTAATGTTTTAAATCTTTTAGAGTCAGCTCTTGCCCAGGAGTTCCAGATAAAGAAGGCAAATAAACATAGGGCAGCCTTCCTGATGTGCCATAGTGCATAAGAGCCCCACTCCTGAATCAGGGTGCTATTGTGCTAGGTGCTGTACAAACAGACAAAAAGACAGTGGCAGCCCCAAAGAGTTTAGAATGTAAGATAACAGATGGATACAGACAAACAGGGGAGCACAGGAAAACAATTAGCTCCTCTGATCTCAGTCCCCCACACTTGCTTCTTTAGCCCCATACTCTCAGAACAAATCATTACTCTAGAATGTAAGTGGAATCTAGTATTCAAGACTGGTTGCAGGGAGGAAGGCTGGTTTGGGGTCGGGGGGGGGGGAGGAGGAACATGTACTGTAACTATTCAGTAACTACTTCAAGGAAAGCAGTCAAAAGGCACCCCCCCCCCCCCAGCATGATCCTGGAGTAATATGGAAACAGATCAATGAACCCAGTCTTGCTCCCATAGCCATCAAGGCAATGCTCCGATTGACTTCAAAGGAAACAGAAGTGGACCCAGCATCTGTGGGAAGCACTGGCAGAACACACCCGGTTGCTACCTCACACCCAGAAACCCACTGATTTAATGTCTACAGTTAAATATTTAGAGTGAATTGTATTTATTTTCACAAGGGGTGGAGGACCCACTTAGAGAACACAAATGAGCAGTAACATCTTCGGGGGCCTCTTTCCAGGTTTCTCAGGAGTGGCCCCTTTGCTCACTTCGAGCCATATGACGGCTAGCAAACACCCCCCTCACCCCTCTGCCGAGGGCTGCCACCTGTCCAGGTTTCCCCAGGGTTGTCCCTTTTTTTGAGATAACTGTCCCAGGCAATCTGTAAGGGGGCTCCGGCCACACTGCCAGCCGTCCAGTTTTATGGGCTCAGGATCATCCTGGATCTCTTGGGTTTGTCTTGTACCTCAGAGATGGCAAACCTACTGCCATACCTCCCCTCTCCCCCTTCGAGTCGCTCCTCTAATGCTCCCATTTCTCTGACAGGCCTGTAAACCTGAGTCCTCCCTCAACCACATAGTAACGAAATAAATATATGTCAAGGGTCAACCCTCTGGTGAGAGCACCCCCTAGCACCCAGGCATGACTAAGCAGCGTTTCTACCTCTCCGTTGCTCCTGCTGGACGTCCGGGAGTCCCCTTCCTCTTCTGACAACCCAGCCCTCCAGGCAGGTCATGCACCGTGGTTCCCCCCCCTTCAGGGTATCGAACTCCTACATCCAGAACAGATAAATCAACAGTCACAGTCACACTGACGTGGGGCCCTCGTTCCTGGCATCCCTGCAACATAGACCACTCAGTCAATAGTAGCTCAGATATTTCCCGCTCTGACTGACTCCCCGCCCCAGTCCCTTCTTTCAGGCTCCTCACAGCACGTCTCAGCTCCGTGCTGGCTCATTTTCAGGCTCTGTTCCAGGTTTTTGTGTCACCTCAGGTTGTGTAGCCTCCCTCAGGCTTCCCACTAAGCCCAGAGCCTCAGCCACCTACCACCAGGGCCTCTCTGCTTCGGGGCTGGCAGTGGGACTCCCTCACCATCAGGCCTCACTGCTTCAGGGCTGGCACTCTCACTCCTCAGTAGTCTGAGGCCTGCCCTCACAGACACCCCCTCAGGTGTACCACAGCAATCCCAATTAAGACCTATGCCCTCCCTCCCCCATTGCCAGGTGTCTCCAGGCTGTTCTAATTAAGACCCTGATTCATTAACCCTTTCCTGAGTCCTGTTCCTTCTAAATAAAGTCCCTGGCAGGGGGAGGCCTGTGCTGTGACTTTTTTTTTTTTTTTAAATAGAACCCTTCAGACACATCCTTAGCGCCACTGCTCTGGCCTGCATTTGGTCTCTAGCCCTGCCCCTGCAGACTTATGCACATGCTTAACTTTAAAGGTAGCGTGTATAGTCCCCTGGACATCAAGAGGGCTACTCATCAGGTATAAAGTTAAGCACATGCATAAGTCTTTGCAGGACTGGGAACTATATGTTGTCCATTTAGGACCCACTTACATCAATGGGATTTCCTCATGCAGAGTGGCTACAGGTTGAGGGGCTTATATTTCTCAGCAGGGGCCTCTTAAGTCTATACTGTAGTTAGCATGCAAGGCACTCTACTAATAAAAATTACATGGACGGTAACATCCCTCAGTATTGTATTACGAAAGGCAGGAAGGTGCTACCTTTCAAGGCCTTACGCCTATATGGGTCCAAGGTTGAAGGCAGCACGCTGGTGCCAGCACACCATTCCTCCCAGGATCAGAGCTCACGGAAGCATCATCAGATTAAATATACAGTTAGTGTCACAAAGCCTAGTGGGAATTTATGCAGGGAGAAAATGAAGCTACTTTTGGACAGATTAGTAAGTTAGTAAGGGCCAAATTGTGGGCCAGCCACAAGGGTGGCACAAGATACTCTCTCAAACCCCTGCTGGCAACCCCCCTCACAGATAGCAGTGGGAGAAAAGAAGTAGCCTTGGTGTGCAGGTGGCGGCTCTACATCCCCAAGACCCCTAGATGTTACAACAGATATAGACCTAACACTACTATACTCCTTCCCAGGAACAGGGGGGGAGGAGTAGGGAGACTGACCTTGGAGGCACAATCTCCTGCCCAAGCCGCTCTAGTGGTAGTATAACAATGCTCTTCCTATATGTGGTATAAGGCCATAAATGTGATGATTCAACCCTCTATTAGCATCTCTTTTTCTGACTGTAAAGATTAGGATGGCAGAAATGAAGAGCATTTTCTTAGCAGGGAATGCAAACATGTCCTTCATTATTTATAATAAACATGGGTTTTAGATCCAAATTATTCTAAATTAAAGAAAATCCTCAATCAATAGAGTTTATTTGAAAACAATTCAAATATTTGAAAATACTGTTGCACATATACACTGCTGGTTTCGTGAACCCAGAATTTTTTAAAATTAATCTCTCTATACATTTTGAAAAAGGTACCATTTAGCTGTATTTTGTTTTAAATTACAAAACCACATGGAATCCACCAAATAAAGAGTACATTGATATAAATAAATGTTATCAAAACAAATCACAAAACACAAATTACATACTTTAATAAAAACACTTTGGGGGTTGGGTTTTTGTTTATTTTATTTATTTTTACAAAAATGTGTTTTGACTTGCAAAAAATATAAATCTCGATATATTGGAAAATGATGCTATAATGGGTTAAACATTATTGCACAAAAGGAATTTGTCACAGTAAATAGCATTCACATGTTTTGACCCATGAGTTTTATCATATACCCTTTTTTCTTGTTGTTTGTCCTCCGGCCATATATTACCAAAACTCAACACAGGACATTGATTATTTGAAACTAACAAATGAGCCCAATATAAAAGAGCCAGGAATGTGGGTTATTCTATTTATTTTTATTGCACAATAAAAATATGGGGATAAGCCACAATTCTGTGCAATACCATCTCAAGACAAATCAATAAAAGCAAGGACATTTTACAAGTCTCACACTCCATCCCTAACCTGCGACTGAGTCTAAAGTATTCAGGTACATATCATACACACCATACCCCCACAACACTAAGAACAACTATGAGAAGTAAGGAAGACGCTGGAATGCCCTAGATGGTTTGATGTCACAATTTTGGAGCTGAATCCCGCATTCCTTGTTTACGCATAATTCTTATTAACTTTAATGGGCATTTTAAGTGAATAAAGAATGCAGGATTGGGTCTTTAAATGGAGCTGCTGTTAGATGAATGGTATTGTTTTAGGTTAGTATTAAAAAAAGGGGGGTGGGGGGAAACGGAAGAAAAACCTGTACCAATAACTTTTTTTTTTTTTTTTTTTTTTAAGAAAAAAGTCTTGTTTGTATGGACTGTTAAATGTTAATGCAGATATGCATAGTGCTTTAAAATATTCAAGAGAGTTGCAATAGTACAGCAGCACAAGTTTTCCTGCAAATAAATTGAGCCATTTCTAGCTATTGTTCAAAATATCCACTTAATGCTGTGACATGAGGATCACTCCTCTGGATTATTGCATCTAGTCCAAAAACCAGCTAACAAGACTGTGAAGAATGTTAATGCAGTTGTCAGACAAAATAAACAGCATCTTTCTTGTGTGATACTGGAAACACTGAAGGCAAATCAAACAGCATTTACTCTTTCGCATCAGCATTTTCAATTTGGGTTTTAGACGCATATGAAATAATACTTTGTATTTCCAGCGCACCTTTCAGAGGAGCTCAAAGTGCATTCTGAACAATAATTGATTGATTAAGCCCCACAACGCTCTGGTGAGGTAAATAAGGAGCATTACAAAGGAGGAAAGTAAGGCATGGAGTGGTTAAGTGACTTGCCCAAATCACTGAGAGTTCTGGGTTCCGTCCCCAGATCTGTTAACTTCCAGTGCTTTGCTCGTACCACTAGATCACACAAGTGAACAACTAATCACAGATGTACAGAAGGATTGATAATGGCTCTGCACACACATGTAAACCTTATTGTTAAATGTTTACTTCTCTTATAGTCAAACATTTTTTCAGCACCTTTATTACACTGAAATCTAAAAAGGAAAGCATCTTTATTATAATTTTTAAAAACCCCAAGATGAATCCCTTCCGAATTTCATCCATACATTGAGCAAATTCTTCCATGTGCTCAGTAAGAACAAAGATACTGAAAAAAACCTAAGCACCCAATATGCTTGGTAGGCTGGGATTTGACATTCCATTAGCTGATGGCAGATTTAAAAGCGTTTACTCTGTGGGCTGCAAGAACTCAGAAGTGAACACAGCTTCTGCATAATCCTCACATACATCCTGCAGCTCTGCTGCCACATCACATAAGGCTTCTTCTGTCAGTTCTTCTGCAAGGCTAAAGGAGAGAAAAGAAAGTTTAAAAGCCAAGGATAGAATCCTGGGGTTTGTACAAACGAACCCAAATATGCAGCAATCATTTCGTCCATTTATATCAATGGTCTGATCTCAAAAGAGAAATGTTTGTATTTCTTTCCACCTTATTATATATATTTACTATGGGGAAAACTCTTGTACTACAGAACCATCCTGTTTACGCCTAAGTTTTGTGGAGCATCTGAAATTTTTGCATCTATCAGCTTTCTGATAAAAGAGAGGTGAATACATGGTGTGCATGGAGGATTGGGGAATGTGACCAACCTTCCATTAACTGGTGTATTTTTTTCCTTTTTAAAAATGTTAGATGCAAACATTCTGCTTTGTACAGAAAGATTTAACATACTCGGGACCTGATGCATTCAAGTCAATGGAAAGACTCCCACGGATTTTAATGGTGATTGGATCAGCCCCTTCTGAAAGCAAGGATGTTTACAGGGGAGCAGTGGGATCAGAGGTTTTAACTCAGGAGAACTCAGGTCAACAGAAGACTTCATAGTGTTTCAGCATTTGAGAAATTCAGGTCTTTGCTGGCCTGTTTAAAATTTCTCCTTCTCAGAGTCTTACGTTTGCTGCAATAATACTAGGAAAATTAACTTTTCTGTGTCTCTAATACAGAGCAAAGCAGTTTCTTCTAAATGTTTACTGATACATGTAATGGTTGACAAGTTTTATAGGGCCCTCTGAGGGTAAAACCTTCAAACAGTGCTGTGAATTGGATTACATTTTTAGTTTGATTTCAAATCCTATTACAATACATACATAAGCAGAGCTGCAATTCAGCTGCAAGAAGGAAGGACTCGTTTTCATTTTGTCCTTTTGCCAGTCATGAAGAGGGGCCAGTGTTTGAGCTACTGAGGCTCACACCAATGCCAATTATGAACACACTATTGGAGCGGATAAGGATAGTGCTGAAACATGCTCAGGGATGTTTTAGCGGTCCATTCTAACCTGCCTCAGGTTATAGTGACCAGTCCAAGGTCATTCAATTCTTGCTCACATAGGCCCCACTCCAGCAAAGCACAGAAGCATATCTGAACTTTAAGCATGTGAGTGGTCCTATTAAAATCAAAGGCACTGATCCGGCAGACACTGGTGTTGAGGCTTAATTTTACTACAGTAAGCCCGTTGATTTCAATGGGACTAGTAGAGGTAATACTATGAAGCATTTGCTTAAATGTCTGTAGGATCAGGGCCATAGAGACTACACACATGCTTAGAAAGTTAATCCCATGTTTATGTGCTTTGCTGGAGCGGTGCCTTGATCACAACACAGACTTATTGGTAGTTGATTTCTGAATGATGCCATTCACAGACTGAAAATAAATTCTGGGGAGAAATGGCAGAACTTTTTGCTGGACATTCATTGAGGCATGCTTAGGAAATGATAACAGATAACATTGTTTACTTGCTGAACCTGTTACTTAGCAAACCAAAAATGCTTATTCAAACTTCGCTGGTGGGATGGCTATTTTTTATTTATACTGTAACCTTTCAGCCTCCACCTCCCTCCTCATTTAGCAGCCGTGGAGAGAATGAATAAACATTTTTTCTTTGCTAAGGAATGAGCAGCAAATAGTCAGTTATTTATTACTTTACCTCTTGTTTGCATTGCAGAGGACTAAGTGGTGACCCAGCTATGCCATACACTATTTATATACCTAGCAATGTACTCTACAAAATATTTCCTTTTTCGAATCTCTTCTTTAGTGAAATTTACAAGGCAGCTGCCATTTTAAAGTATTTCTCTTGTTATTCCAAAAACAGCACCATCCAGCCCCTCCTTTGTGAAAATTAAAGGTTGCCAATGTGTTCTCTGCTATTTTTAATACCTTGATTGACTTTTTATTAATAAATGTATAAAAAGCTTGTTCCTTCCTTCCACCCATCATTGCCCTGGCTGTTCTTTTACAGCTAGCAAGGCAATGTTTGCTTTCTAATCAAATGGCAAAAGACAATCATGTTGTTAAATAGTCTCAGTTGAATGGATCAAGGCTCTCCAGAGCAGGTTCTCCAAACTTACCACTGGGACTTGCATAAAGACAGAAGTGGATAAGGAAAGCAGAAGGTGTAAATTTCCACATACAGTTTTCTACAGCAATAAGAGCAGATTTTCACAAAATGATGTGAAGTGGAAACAGAATTACACACCCCTCTGGCTTAGACTCCTTTAGATAGTCTAAACCAATCTATATTTCACACAGATGACAGAGCTGGCTCTGTGGTACTGCTGTATGCTATAGAAAAACGTGAAAAATAATTGCTCTTCTAAGATATTCTGCTATCACTCCCTTTAATTTTCTATGAACACTTTAAAGGTCCACAAGCATCAAGGATCATTGAGAAACAACGCAGTAGTTACTGTCTTAAGTGTTCTGGCTTTCAATTCAGAATTTAAACTGCCCATTTTTCCCCTGTGTGTTTCTAAGTAAGGACAGAAAGACAGGTCTGGAACTGACACATTTACCTCACAAAATCAAACACATCAATAGTTCATGTACCTCTCAGCAATGCGCCATGGATTGAAGTGCCCTATTGCCTCATGAGAAATATGTTTCAGGTGCTGCTCATATCTATTGTTATAATCAAGGATGTTCTGGAGCATACGCTTTGGAACAGAGAGAAAAATGCAGCGCTCCTTCTGCTGAGATATATTGCGAGTCAAGGGCTGCCAAATGTCATTTCCAGTCTCCAATTTCTCTTCCACCTCCCCATCTTCTTCAATAGCACTGGAAACACAAAAAACAGTCAAACCAGAACTTCTTGGTTTTAATGTCCTTTTCCACATGACCTAAAGCCACAAAGCCTCTTTAAATAACACTCCCTGGGGCATTTACTCTTAATGGAAAACACACACACACACACACACACACACACACAGTAAAAGCCCATAAGCATTTTAGTTTATGACCAAATTCTCTACTCACTTTCCATCAAAAGGTCTTTCAAATACAATATCCACTTGTGACTCTTTGTGTCCTATCAATTTGGTTATTTGGATTGGATGAGGAGACACAGGCCTTTTCTCTATTGATGCATTTTCTCTTTCTAGAAGGAAGAGAACAACATTAAAAAAATGTTTCTTTGGGAGAGAAAAATCTAACAATGTAGAGAAGTCCCCACCATAAGCACAGCTCCCTTCCAAAGTTAAGTCCTTTGGAGAAATGAAGAAAAATGTTACCAATGATGAGCCTCTAAGCTACAAATTTAAGGGGATACTTTCAAAAGAACCAAATGTTTCAAACGTGAGCACTTTAGAATATGTCACTTTTAGTACAACTCATTGAGTATTTCTAAAGCGGTGATAGGAAACATTACATTACTTGGCAACCAATCTATTGAGATTGGCAGTAAATGGAGAGGAGAAATGAAACTAAAACAATTGGGCCCAGATCCTCACCTGGTGTAAAATGGCATAGCTCCTAAGAAGTCACTATGGGCCCAAGCTTCCTCCCAGAAAATTCAAGGGCAAATCTCCCACTGGTGCAGGATCAATCCCTATATGGTCAGGTGCTTAGCTGGTGTAAATTGGTATAACTCAACAGACTTACACCAGCTGAAGACTTGACCCTATATTGAAACTAAAGTGGAGAGAGAAATCACGAGCCAAATTCCTCCCTATTGCTACTTGGCTGAGGCAAGTGGGGCTACAACCAGGATCAATATGTGTGGGAAATAGTAGGAGTGTTTGTCTGGAAAGCTAACTTTCTTTAGCAAACAGCTTCCTGCTAACATCCCTCAGGTTCTCTCTTCACCCAGTTAAAAAGCTCTTCTGATATGAAGAGCTACAGTAGAACCTCAGAGTTACGAACTGAGCAGTCAACCACACACCTCATTTGGAACTGGAAGTACGCAATCAGGCAGCAGAGACAAAAAAAAAAAAAAAAAGCCAATACAGCACAGTACTGTGTTAAACGTAAACTACTAAAAAAAATAAAGGGAAAGCAGCATTTTTCTTCTGCATAGTAAAGTTTCAAAACTGTATTAAGTCAATGATCATTTGTAAACTTTTGAAAGAACAACCATAATGTTTTGTTCAGAGTTACGAACAACCTCCATTCCCGAGGTGTTCACAACTCTGAAGTTCTACTGTACAGTATCAGTCTGGGCAATTATATATATATATATATTTTTACTCTCTATTACTGAGAAGTAAGGAGGAAAATATTTGTGAATGTTCAATTAAAATATTTGAGGTGATTTTTTTTTAAAAGAAAGATTAAGAACTCATGATAGAAGCACATTGGGCAGTATACTCTGATGTAAAGAAAATGTAGCAATTCAGGGTTAAACCATAGATCAGGGGTCGGCAACCTTGCAGAAGTGGTGTGCTGAGGCTTCATTTATTCACTCTGATTTAAGGTTTCACGTGCCAGTCATACATTTTAACATTTTTAGAAGGTCTCTTTCTATAAGTCTATAATATATAACTAAACTATTGTTGTATGTAAAGTAAATTAGGTTTTTAAAATGTTTAAGAAGCTTCATTTAAAATTAAATTAAAATGCAGAGCCCCCCCCCGGACCAGTGGCCAAGACCCGGGCAACATGAGTGCCACTGAAAATCAGCTCACGTGCTACCTTTGGCATGTGTGCCATAGGTTGCCTACCCCTGCCATAGATCCATCTATGGACAAGAACTGAGAATTCGACTTTTTCCTAAACAAATCTAACTCCATTGTTTTTTTAACTTTTCCATCATTTGATTTATGTGAAAGAATGAGTGGGGCAAAAAACCTGTACACTTAATGACTAATTTAACAGTGTTCTTTGCATTGACAGAAAACCTACACTGACAGCCAATGCATCGTCTTGTTCACTGCTGCATGGACATGATATATACTTGACAGATCTATGGAATCGGAGCCATTTAAATTGCTTGATTTATTTATTTATTTTAAAAAAGGAGGGAGGAGAAGAGCCAATATGACAATAAATATTCATTTGTTCCTTCCTGGGGAAGAATCGTTAGATAAATCAAGTGAGAGTGTTTTGCTGTGTTTTACAGATATAGTCTCAGACTGTGAACTCTGAACTTTTCTACTACTAGAAATAATATTTTTATATGCTGGAGTGGAGTGAGAAGGATTATTGCTAGGGTATATAGTGGGAAATGGATTCCCTTGCAACAGCATAAATTAATCCATGGTCAAACGAACCCATACAAAATACTCTCTCTCTCCAGTTTTGGCTTTGTTCTCTAAAGTGCAGGGGGATTTACAGGCTTTGAAATTGATTTCTCAATCACAATGGCAACAGATGCGTCTTCAAGAGGTGTCAAAAGAGGTTTAATGAAGTGGCTCTAGTAATTGCTCAGTCTGAGGATGAAGAGGTGTTACACATGGATCTAACAACAGAACTGTTATTCTACAAATCACACTAAACAACTGTAGTTTGTGTGTATCCCTCTCAGAAGTGGACTCCTTTCCCTGTCAGAATCCCTAATCCAAATTAGAGCCAGGAGCTGTATTTGTTCACAAAGTAGGTGGCTTCAGAGAAGTTCAAGATAAAGTTCATCCACTCAAAGAGCACGTTGCATAATATATGGCATGGGTCAGGATCTCATTCTTCTCCCCAATGTTTGAAACTACAGAAAGACTAAAGTCAAGTGTTGACGCATTCAGAAGTTAAGCATGCTTTGAGAAGGCAAACTAGATCTTTCTGGAGTATGTCTGAGCTAAAATGTGAACTTGAACATTTGACAGATTGCCTTCTTGGAGGATCACAGAAAACAGAGTGCTGAGAACTCATTCTCCATCACTTGAAGTCTTTAAATCAAGACTGGATCTCTTTCGACCTGTGTGAGCTATAGCGCTTCAGAAGTCACGGGCTTGGCGGAGAAATTATTGGGTGAGGTTCTTTGGCCTGTGTTTGGCATGAGGTGAGACTAGAGGATCATAATGGTCCCTTCTGACCTTGAAATGTGTGAATCATTGAGAATTCTGAAACAGATTAGCAAAGAGGAAAGAAGAAAGAAAAAGTGATTTATCCAGGTCTGTGTTTTTTAATTCTTTTTAAAAAACCTTGTGTTTACACTTGCATCTATGTTATTTTCATTTTTTTCTTGTCCTTTCTGGCAATGGTGTATGAAAAAGGAGGCTAAAAGAATAAAAGAAAATCCACCAATTAAGCTTCAGAAAAGGGAGGCAGACTCAGTTACAAATGGATCAATAGAAAAGAAGTGAAAATAATTAGAAATAAGCAAGTAGAAGTCAGAAAAGAGAAATAGAGAAATAAAGTTGAAGGTGGTCAGTAAATCCACTATATCTTATATTTTTGGAGAGATCCAATGGAAACTCTGCAAGATTCACATTTACAAAGAAGGGATGAGGTCACAGAATATACAAAAATGTTGAGAACCAACGTTTAAACAAAACATCCTCTCTGGTTTGGGACTACATACAAGACGTTTTATATATTTCTATATACTATACATATATATATATATATATATATACACACATATATACACACACACACACACACACACTATATATATATATACACACTATATTTCTGGTAAATTAGAAGGGGGTTAAAACCAGGGTTTAGAATGGAAAGAGTACCTCAATTATGAAGTCATTATCACGACTCCATAGTGGAGCAGTGCTAACCAGACTTATCTTGATCCCCACACTGCCGCCTCCTCCTCCTCCCCGCCCACCCAGCGTAACTGATATGTATTATAACAACAGGGTAAATTCTTATCTTCCATGCCATGTTAGCACAATATTACACAGTGTGGGAGGGGTTGGGAAAGAGTGCCTGGAGAAACCATCGTATAATAGGGATCTCCACACCTTTTACACACTGGAGAGATGGGCTCTGTTCTTGTTCAAATTAGGCTGGAATGGAGAGAGTGTTAGGGCCAGGACCTGAGGCAAAACACATGCTATTGTAGCTCATAGGTGGTGGTTACTATTGCTGAGTTGGGGGAGGACTGGAGGAACCTATTTCCTAAGATGTTGTGCGTGGCAGATTGCAAGTTTCACCCACACTGAGAAGAAGAACGGGAAAGAATATCGGTGCTACTAAGAAAAAAAATCAATTATATTTTTGTCAAAGAATAACTGAAAGAAAGAAGAAACCAAACTTCACTTAAATCAACATCAAACAGCCCCTGTTAAGACTCAGGCCCTAGTCCTGCAACTGGATCGCACAGTTGCATCCAAACACTGCTTCAGTGACTTCAATCAGATCCATTCAAATAAAGCCAATTGTAAGATTGGTACTTTAGCTTGCAAGCTTCTCAGTTAGCCTCTCCTGCTTTCAGATATTAATTTTTAAAGCAACAGTTTGTAAACATTCCTTTTGATATAGTGTTTGTAACATACTTAAGTCCAAATGGTGCTATTTGATTAATATGATCAAATCCAATCTACTAATTTTGGTTAGGAGATGTTAACATTTAAGATAGAGACTGCAGCAAAAATAAGTTGTATTAAAAAAAAAAAAAAAAAAAAAAGCCCAAACACTTACCCCTTTTCTCTTCCTGTGCCCAGAACTCCGAATCAGCATAGACAATCTGATTAAATCTCCTGCGAACCACATCTTGGTATCTCTTTTTTTAAAATGTACAAAATTAATCAACCAAAAGATATTTACAGTTCAACTGTACTAGGTGATAACTTGATGGAAAGGCAAACAATGACCCATTTTGATCATGTTATAAATCTTCCCCCACCCCACCCCACCCCCTTCTTAAATATAATAGAGACAGAAAAAATAATCTTCGTGGAAATATCTTGATTGAAGTACAGCACTGCAAGTCGATTGATTGCAGATTGTAGGATTTGAGCCATAGGATGTACAAACATTTAATACCATGAATAGTCCCACTGAAATCAATGGGGCTACTCACAGCAATAAATTTTACCAAGTGCATAAGTATTTGCAGGATCAGGGCCTATGGCCAGTCTGTAAGTCCCCTTACCTTTACTTGCAATGTAGCTATACTTTTAATGTAGCTATTTTTACAGATATTCATCTTCAATTGCTTTGAGTAGCTTCTGGTTCCAGTCTCACTTCTACTTTCTTGCTATGTGAAATTGACCATAACTTGGAGATACAGCAGTTTAGCTTACACACTATGGAACATCTTGTAAACCCCTTACTCTCACTGGTGAGCAGTTACTCAGAAGAGTAGTTCCATTGACTTCAATAACTCATCTCATTCTAAAGGAGACACCTCAGGGAGCAGCACTAGCACCATTCTTGGACTTTCTCTCGCTTATGTAGTTAGATAGCCCCTATATCTGTAGTATCTGAGACCTCACAATTACGGTCATTGTGCAGATGAGGAACTGAGACACAGAAACACACGAAGTGTGATGGAGCAGGAAACCCATGTCTTCCAACTCCAAAGTTAGCCCCTTAATCACTGGACTATCCTTACTCTTATTCCTTGATCACTGGTCCAGTACGGACTCAGAGGGAAAGCGTCACATAGAGAATCAACAGTTCTACTTTCTGTTCAAGACCTTTCGTCCAAGTTCTGACCCAGTAAGACCTTGCTTAAAAAAAAAAAAAAAGAATGTACCGGCTCAGGTTGTAAGGTATGGACAGATGCACAAGGTGACAATGTTGCAAACAACTAGCACTTAGACATTTGCTTACTTCGATTTCTTCCATTCTTTGCAGCATTGTTTCCAGACTAGGACTGTCATGCATGGCTACAGCCTCAGCTTGCATCTTCTTGTGTTGCTCCATATTCCAGAGTTCCTGAGCTGTATCTTCCAAAAGATCATCCAATAACTTCTCACTCAGCATATCTGCATTGGATGCAGCCTATACATACAAAAACCCCAAAACAAACATTTATTTTTATTTATATACACATATACACATACACAGAGGAAGCCAGTTCAAATGTATGTCTATAATTCAAATTTCTAAAAGCAGTTATTAGCTTTGATAAATGGGCTGTCATTTCTTTCAACTGCTTCCTTTAATGCAAATCTAATTACATTCTTAATACTTTTCTTTCACACAGACAGTAAGCCAAGCTAGTAAAATTAATTCAGCATGTACAGGACACTATAAAAATGTATCACGCAAGCCAATGCGAATTGAGGGAGCTCAGCATGCTGAAGGATCAGGCCCTCAAATTTAAGACAGTTGGTCCACTCACTCCCCAAATTCAGAGATCCTGTAGGAATCCACAGAACTAGAACTAAAACACAATCATGCAAACACTTACAGACATGCTTAGCTTTACTCGTGTGTGTTTGTAGGATCAGAGCCAAAGTAAATCTCAATTATGTCTTCTTAGCGTGACCATTTAGCTGGATAACTTTGCTCTAACAGGGCTATTTTCCTAGCTATACCGGTCTATATCTCAATTACTTTTTCTAATGTTTCCTTAGAGTGTGAAATATTTTGGATCAGATACGATACATAGAAAGGATGTCAATAATAGTCTTATATACTAATTTTCTGAAAATGATTTTGCTTTTTTAAAAAACACTTAATATCCATTTTCTCCATGTTTAATGAATTCACACTTTCTATATTTAAAACACGATAGCTCATCAACGGAAAAAAACGTTTGTATAATCAACACCCTAATTAAAAGAGGTCATTCTATTTAGTTTCCATTGGCATAAGCTACAGTTTAGGAAATCAAATCTAATGTCCTATCCTTTTCATGTCATGTACAAGAGAAAACATCATGTATTTTGAATAGCTTTATTCCATTATATCCAAACAGAACATACTTTTTCAGCAGCCTGGGATGACAGTTTGTTTATAAACGAAGAATCCTTCAAACGAGCGTTTGTTTCCAAAGAAAGATTGACTTTCTAATGAAACAGAAATATGTTAATGTTTATAAAATACTTTTTATATCGTATTAGCACAAATTAATTATGTTATTAAGGAAAGCTATAACATGAATTCCTAATATACTCTGATCAATACCAGTAATATTTAACATGGAATGCTCATAGTTATTCAAAACCATGTTCCCGTTTATCTGCTTGGCCACAAGATAACAGGAAAAACATTAATTTACTGCAGATATGGCAAATATATTCCAATAGTCAAGGACCACACTGAGAAGAAAAATATTCTGCAAATGAATGTCTAAAACTGTTTGGACTGGGTGAAAAATTTTGCACATGTTTTTCGCTAATCAAATTAAGGCGACCTGCCATTTGCTTTCCCCATAACAAATGTTTTCTAAATCTAAGAGACTCTTCAAAATGTCAGCATAAGCTTTGATTGCACTACCTGTGCTTTATCCAAGAGAGGTTCCAAACGCTCCCGAACTGCTTTCTCCACCTTGTCTGCCAGCTGTGTAGGAGAAGCACCTTCTAACCTATTTAAACAAACAAAAAAAAGTGATGATGCATTTTAGTGAAAATCTGATGTGACAAAAGAACATAAACCCACTTTAAGAAAACATGAGAGATCTGCTACCAAATTTGCTTCTTGCAGGACACCTTTAAACTGGATAATTACCTCAATTTTTGTATTTTCTCCATTTCTTCTCTACTAAATTCCGTTAGTTCCTTCGTTCTTCTTGAAGTTTCTGCATCAAGCCAAGCTAGTCTTCAGAAATAAAACAGCAAGACAGAAGTTAAGAAAACAAAATGCATGTTTGCATAGACTATATAATGAAATGATGTAAATTCAAGGTAAATGAAAACCTCCATAAAGAATCAACAATGAGAAGTTAAATATGTTAAGTTTAAGGCAAGGAAAATCTTTGTTCTGTCTCCCAGAACATCTTTAAGCAAAACTTTGTTTCAGAGGCAGAGTTGTTTAGTGGACATAGCACAGATGTGGAAGTTGAGAAACCTGGATTCTAAACCCTGCTCTAACATTGACAGCGTATGACCTCTGTTGTGGCTTTGGTCCACCCTAAAAGATGGATAATAACATTTACGTACCTCACAGCACTGTTAAGAGCCTTAATCAATTAATATTTGTGGAACAATAAGTTCCAGAGATGGCATGAAAGTGATAGGTATTATTATTACTTTCAAATACATAATGACGGGCCTTCTTTTGTCCCTATAATTCCTCAGCTTTCCTAACGCACTCTTTTTATTAAATATTATAGTAGACATGGTACAGAAGATTCTGACACATCTTGCACCAACTATGTATGTTAAGAACAGATTAGAAATTTTAATCCTTAGGCCAAGATTTTCAAAAGGGACAAGTGATTTTGGGGGCCTCAACTGTTGAGAGCCAAAGTTGAGTCCCCTTAAAAGCAGACAACGTCAGAAAGTGCTGAATACCTGCCCCCTGAAAATCCTTTAAGGTGTCTCATATTGGGCAACCAAAAAAATCATTAGGCATATTTGAAAATCTTGACCTTAATTTCCTTATTGTGGTGGGCTAAATTCACATATTCAAGATTACTTTAACCTAGTTGGTATGTTAATTGCAAAACCCAGTTTGGATTTCTTCCATGCTTATTTAAAATTTAAAGGATGTTTAATGGTGTTTGCACCATGGTACTAAGCAAGCTGCGATCTCTGTATGTCAAACCCCAAACCTTGTTTAACACTGTTTAATGTTGGACTGTGACTGGGTTTTATTTAAAAAAAAAAACCACTTTGGGCCCATATATTCCATCTAATACAACATTTTTGGCACTGCAATGTGGAGCCTAAAGGGTTAATACATGCTCTGAAACTTGCATCTTGGCAAACAAACGATTTCAAAGTTAGTTTAAAATAAAAGTTTTTTTTTTAAATTCTTAAATGTGTTGAGTTTGTTTTAGGTAAGCATGAAAAGCAAACTATTAATATTTTAGCTTTAAAACAATTAATCTCTGTATTTTTAAGTTATTAATTGTTTAATCATCTTTTTAACAAATGCTTTCGGTTTCTTTTTATTCTTTTATTTTGAGGTTTGCAGTTTGTGTGATTGGTAATCATTTTGCTGATTTAATGAAAAGGTATTTAAGAAAAAGCAAAAAAAAAAAAAGAGGTAAAATTAAGTGTTTTAAATTGTTGAAGGTTAAGACATTTACTGAAATAACATCTTGGATAACCCTCTTGTTCACAAAACGCTAGCTTAATTCAGGGCTGCTACTGCATTGACTATGAATTTAATTTCAAACCACCAGAACCCAGGGCTGCTGCAACACCAAACTTTGTGATTTTTGTTGTTGTTTTATGTTTTTGCAGTGTTTTTCCCCGTTGTTTTGTTTATGAAGTGTTTTTCCTTTGTTGTTTTTGCAGTTTTCTGGTGGTTTTGTTTTTGATGTCAATGATTTTTGTTGTTGTTCTCTGCATTTAACACAGCACTGTGCTAGTGTTGCAGGTTAGACTCCCAGATGGGTTAAGTTGCCATAATGCCAATGTTGTCCTCACAAATATCAAGAGTAAAACAGGTGGGCAACTTCTGTCAGACTAAAAATGCCTGTGAATTTAATGCCTTTGCGTGTTGCAAACGTCTCAGGAACGCAAAAGTGGCTCCAAAACAACATAACTTTGTTGCTTCTTTTTAAAGGAGGCAACACACCTGGGTAAGAATGCCATCAGGGCTAAAGTTTTTCCCCCCCAAGTAAGTAAGCTTAACCACTAGTGCATAAAATTTTCATAGTTTGTGTAAATGAACAGCTTTAATTGTGTAAGTGGCAAAAGTGGGGGTGAGTTTTGCCATGCTTACCCATTCTGGGCCCACAGCCAAAGAAGAGATAAGAAATGGGTTGTTTCTAAACATCTTAGAAACAACTTAAAACTGCTGCATTTGAAGTTTTCTTTTAGCTACAAATGAAAAGAGTTGTAAATTCTTAAGCTATGTCAATATCTGAAAGGTTTAATTGTAACTTTTGCAATATCTGATCAAGTAAGATTTGCAAATCTCAATTTTGTGATAAGGAATTTTCAAACCTTAAATTATAACCAAGCACCTTTTTCTTTTCTTTTTTTCTATATCCTTAAACTTTGTAATTGATTTATGAACAAGCATCCAATCCTAGATCGAATTGTTTCATAAAGAGCGTTATGTTCTGATAATTAGGCCTACAAATTTACTCTAATTGTGAGCTCAACTGTAAAAAGTATGTGAAAGTTCATAAGATGTCACAATAATCTATAACAAATGTTGATGGGAAAAGGTACAAAAGAGGCAGAAAAACTGAATCAGTCCAAACAAGAAGGTGTACTGAGGTAACTCAAGGACTGTATTAAGATCATGCTTGGTAAACAAGAAAATCTGGATCCGGAAATTAATCAATCAATATTGGTGTGTCAAATATTAGGCCTAATTGGCCAATGAAATAATGAGTGGACAAGCTATTCAATTCATCACTCCCTTTTTGGGGAAAAGACGGAAGAACAGATTGAGGCTGCTGGAGCAAGCTTCACCATTATGACTGCCACCCCACCTTCTCCTGGATCACCAGACCCTCTTTGTCCTAATCCCAAGTGATGTCCTGATCAGACAGGACCAGAGAGGGACCCAGATGACATCATCACCTCTGCTAGCTCCAGCAGAATCCCAAACACCAACTGTGTTTGATCAGACTTTAACAGCAGCAATGACAACAGCTCCAGCCCATCTCAATTAGCATCTTCGGTTTTCCCCAAAAGTATAGTTATTACCATCTTTGACATCAAAGAGACTGTCAAACAAGAGGGCTCTTTTTCTTAAAATCTCTCCAGTTAAGGAAAGGGAACAAGAGATGTTGCTAAAGTGAAAACCTTACTTACTATTTTACATTTCATATGCTTTAACTATTTTTCCTTCTTTTCTTTATACTTAATAAAAGTTTAAAAGGATGATTAATGGTGTTTATGCCATGATACTAAGCAGGCTGAGGTCTCTGTTCGCCAAACTCTGGACCTTATTTAACACTGTTTAATGTTGAACAATTACTGAGTTATGTTGACATTTTTGGCCCATATATTCCATCTCTGTATCCCTGTACTCAGGGAAAGTGAGCCTTGTGCCAATCGTTGAGCAGTCCTCAGAGTGGGGCCACTACTGGAGGTGCTGTGTAGGAATTACCAGGTTCCCTCCACCCTGTGGGAGAAGAGGAAGAGAAAAATGAAGAATCCCCTGACAGCTGGGAGGGGCTCAAAGGAGAGCGAATGAGAGTGTAAGGCCCTTTACCTCCAATCAGGCAGGTAGGGAGTGAGCTGCAAGCCTAACTTGATTCCTTCCTGGAATGGCGGGAGAAAGAGAGTGGAGAGACTCCTCCTATTCCCTCACAAGATGATGACTCCGTGGTTCCCATAGGACGGTTTAAAAAAGTGGTGTGGTTTAGCCCTTTGTATGAAGAAGTGGCCTTAATTCAGTTTTTGCCTGACTAAAAAGCGTTAACTGTTTTACCCTCAAAATGTAATTAAGAAAAGATATATTTAGAAAAATAATATATTATTGTTTGCATTTCTGGATAAAGGATATCCAAGGCCAACCTGAGAGCTTCTTTTTCAATGGCTCCTAATCGTCCTTCTTCAGTTCCCTCTTTCTGCAAAGCTGACTGTTCTCTGCTGGAAGCTTTGGGACTAGCATTCATGTATCCCCAAGGAGCACTGTGAATGAGGAAAATTTTATTTCTTTTATATATATATATATATATATATATATATATATATATATATATATATATATATATAAGATCCCTTTCCCACTTTCCTAACAAGATAGATGTCTGTTCATAGCAGGCAAAATTATTACACCAAAAACTGACTCAGTTAGGCCTCAGTCCTGCAAGAACTTGCACACATTTCAGTTTACTCACATCAGTAACCCCACTGAAGTGAAGGGGTGGAGGCATGCTCTCAAATTTAAGCATGTGTGAAAGAGTTTGCAAGACCGGGACCTGAGTTAAAAAAAAATGGACATTAACATGAGAAGTCTGGTAACATTAGCCTTGAATTTCTTCCCTTTTCTCAACATAGGGCCTGCAATGGGCTCCATGCAGAAGCAGAGTTACGCCCACATGGAACCCACTGCAGGATCAGGGTCCTAGTTACTTTAATGTGTTGTAGCTATCACTTGTTCACAGAAGTCTAGCTAACATTTTTTAAATAGTAGAAAAGAGAAATAAATTCAAAGACTCAAATTTACGTTGTAACAGAACTTGCCCTGCCATGTTAGGATCTACTTTTCAAAAGCTTATCTCATATTCATTCTATCAAATTCTAAATTAAACTTCAAATAATTTATATCAATTTAATACAATTTAATACGACAATTTAAAACATGCATTTTTAAAAAAATGTTTTCTATACCAAATCAATTATTCAAGCATTTATTCCTGGACCCTGCAATGAATCAACAAACATTGCTTGTTAATCTGTAATGTGTAAGAACATGAGAATGGCCATATTGGGTCAAACCAATGATCCATCTGGCCCAGTATCCTGTCTTCCAACAGTGGCTGGGGCCAGATGCTTCAGAGGGAATGAACAGAACAAGGCTATTTCAAGTGATCCATTCCTTGTTGTTCAATCCCTGCTTCTGGCAATAACAGGTTGTTTCCTATCTTGTATTCAATTATTGATCCATGAGAGAACCTTCCCTCTTATCCCATGACTGCTTAGTTTGCTTATGACTCTGATGAGGAACCTTGTCAAAAGCTTTATGAAAGTCCAAGTACACTATATCCACTGGATCACCCGTGTCCACATGTTCCTTGACCCCCTTCAGAAAATTGTAGTAGATTGGGGAGGCATGATTTCCCTTTACAAAAGCTGTTTTGATTCTTCTCCCCCCGCAACACATTGTGTTCATCTATGTATCTGATCATTCTGATCTTTACCATAGTTTCAATCAATCTGCCTGGTACTGAAGTTAGATTTACCGATCTACAATTGCAAGTATGGCCTTTGGAGCTTTTTTAAAAAAAAATTGTCATTACATTAGCTATCCTCCAGTCCTCTGATAGAAAGGCTGATTTCAGTGATAGGTTATATACCACTGTTAGTAGTTCTACAATTTCATATCGGAGTTCCTTCAGAACTCTTGGGAGAATATCATCTGATCCTGGTGTCTTATTACTGTTTAATTAATCAATTTATTCAAAAACCTCCTCTACTGACATCTCAATCTGGGACTGTTCCTTAGATCTGTCACCTAAAAAGAACGGCTCAGCTGTAGAGATCTCCCTCAGATCCTCTGGGGTGAAGACTAATACCAAGAACTCATTTAGCTTCTTCGCAACGGTCTTGTCTTGTGTGTTTTTTTAGCAGCTCAGTCATCCAGTGGCCGTACTGACTGCTTGACAGGCTTCCTGCTTCGATGTACTTAAATATTTACTGTTAGTTTTTGTGCCTTTGGCTAGTTGCTCTTCAAATTCTTTTTTGGTCTTCCTAATTATATTTTTACACTTCACTTGGCAGTTTATGCTCCTTGCATTTTCTTCACGAAGATTTGACTTCCAAATTGTAAAGGAAGTCTTTTTGCCTCTAGCTGCCTCTTTTACTTTATTGTTTAGCCGTGGGGGCATTTTTTTGGACCGCTTACTGTTTTTGTTTTATTTGGGATATACTATTAGTTTGAGCCTCTATTATGGTTTTTTTTAAATAGTTTCCATGAAGCTTGCAGGCATTTCATTCATGACTGTTCTTTTTAATTTCCATTTAACTAGCTTCCTCATTTTTGTATAGTTCCCCTTTTTGAAGTTAAATGCTACTATGATAGGTTTCTGGGACATATCCGCCCCACAAGGATGTTATATTTAATTACATTATGGTCACTATTACTGAGCACTCCAGTTATATTCACCTTTTGGACCAGACACTGTGCTCCATTTAGGATGAAATCCAGAATTGATTCTCCCCTTGTAGATTCCAAAGCTAGCTGCTCCAAGACGCAGCCATTAAATGGTGCCTAGAAATTTCCAACGCTGCATACCATCCTAAGGTGACATGTGCCCAATCCATATAGGGATATCTGAAATAGCCCATTATTACCGGTTTTCTGTTTTTGTAGCCCCTCTAATCTCCCGGAGTATTTCACAATCACCATCCCAGTCAGGTAGTTGAAAGTATATTCCCGCTGCTATATTCTTATTGTTCAAGCATGGAATTTCTATCCGTAGAGATTCTATGGTACAGTTTGAGTCATTTTAAGATTTTTCCTATATTTGACTCTATGCTTTCTTTCACCTTTAGTGCCATTCCCCCACCAGCACAATTTAATCTGTCATTCCTATATATTTAGTACCCTGTTATTTCCGTGTCCCATTGATTATCATTGTTCCAGCAAGTTTCTGTGATGCCTATTATATCAATATCCTCATTTAATACCAGGCACTGAAATTCAGCCATTTTAGTATTTAGACTTCTAGTATCTGTATACAAACACTTATAAAATTTGTCAATATTTAGTTGTCATTACAAATATAATTGTACTTTACAAATATAAAATGCCTGTCCCACTTGAATGTTAACGTACCGTTTAGGTGAAGCAGGTGGCGATGTAGGATGTGGAGGTACCCAAGGTATTCTACTCTCCTTAACAAGTGGTTTGCTCTCTTTTAGCCTGAAAGCTACAGTGGTCTCTTGAAACCGGGCATGTTTTGCCTGAGGCTGCACAGGTCTCGATCTTGGAAGCTTACGGATTCCCTTGAAGACATATTAACATTCAAAAGGTGTTCAGACTTTTAAAAATACATATTCCGCACTGTGGATCAGAATTTCTGTCTTAGGGTCAGGTCTAAGGGACTGATTCTGCAGAGCTGAAGTCAATGGAGGTTTTAATACTGACTTTAATGAGAATATGAATGCACCCAAATAGAGTGTGGGCCCTAATCCTGCATCCCTTACTCATGCAAACAATCCAATTGTTTTCAGTGGCAGTATTCACATGAGTAAGGGCTTTTTACATATGGGATATTTGTAGTATTGAGCCTGCTCATGAGTAGAGCTATTTAGAGATTTATTAGGACTTCTGCCGAAGGGAGTGGCATAGCTAAAACACTGCCAAGTTTATATTTACTAGGCTAAGAAACTAGACAATTGTTCTACAGTGGGTAATTTCTGAAAGCTATTTTACGCTCACAGGTATGAACAATCCTGACGTCTGTTTGAAACACATGGACTGAGTCACCGTGTTATGAATTATTAAAATGCTTAACTTAGCTGCTCACAGGCTGCACTGATATTAATATAGTAAGAACAAATATATGTAATTACACCAAATCCCCTGATTTTTCAGGCTGAGGTGAGTGAGAAAAAAATCCATCCATAAATGCATCCAAAAATATCTAATTTCAATTTTGGGGCATTTTAGAATGTTTTTAAAGAAGGAAATGTCAGTAACATGCAAAAAGAATGAATGCACCAAGGAGGCCATCTGCTGGTTGCAAATGGCATTTACTAAAACACAAGTAAGTGGTTATATAATTACAAATAATTATTTTAATAAATACATCATTAATGTCATGGGATGAAATATTTCAACTTTAAGTCCAAGTTGAAAAACAGCAGTACCAATCCAATACCATACAAACACTTACTTGCACGCTAATTTTCTGCAGAATTGTTAAATGTCATTTCCAGTTATGCAATTTATTTCCAACTGGTGGTAATGCTGCTTTTTTAGTGGTATGTTTTTTTAAGTGATCACAAGAGCAGAAATAACCAAGCAGCAAGGAAATGCAGAACACTCAGACTCAGGAATGGCCATCCAGGTCCAGTGGAGTAATCGGGTCATTTTTTCAGTGTTTGGAGTGAGGGTAGAGCATTTAGGACCTGATCCAATGGGCACAGAAATCAACAGAAAGCCTCCCAGGGACTCCAACTGGCTTCCTCCGGAAACGTGCCAAGTGTTCTCCATTCCCCCTGAAATGAATGGAACTTTACACTAGTGCAGCTGAAAGCAGTTGGCTTTAATTGAATGTACCTACCTCAAAGGCAAATGTTAAAGCCCTTCCCTTTCCTCCATCACTCCATATTAACTACATTTATTAAGGATGCTAATGGGACACCACTGACTGAAAAAAAAAAGACAACCATACTTCTGTATGACAATGTATACCTATTACTATTGCCAACATGAAACAGAATTCTCTGTTTTTCCCAATGCATTTACTAAAAGCATTTGATAATACTTTGTAGATAGTCAGTTTCACATTTCTGGTAGTCAGTTAGCTTTTTCTACATCCATGGGGCTTTCACAATGCAACCGAGGACAGAAAAAACTATTTTTAAAAACAGGAACATGTGATTATAAAGACACAAAATCTGATAGGGACATTCAGAGGCAGATGTAGAGTCTGAAGCCGCTTTTAACTTAGTTTTTGAAAGTTACTTGGTTTCATGTTGATGGTGTCCCTTTAACAGTACCTTATATTCACTTAAAGCTCCCTTAAGAGAAGAGGAAAGGGTACATTATTTTAAGTGTCACATTTGTACCTGTTTGGCAGGTAATAATACACCTTTCTTCCTCAAAGGTCCACTTTCAAGCACAGGGGCTTTTTTCACAGCTCCAGCTCTCATCAATGCATCCTGACTTGTTTTTAAAACTGCATATCTGTCTGAGGTGTGTGGGTCATGCTCTTGCTGGAATTCTTGATCTGATAAATCAGCATGACTGCTTAGCTTCTGTGCCAATGGAATATTTGCAGTATGTTGATCTTCATCTACATAAATAATTAAAAATAAACCTTAGATTGGAAGCTCTTTGGAGCAGGGACTATCTTTCTGTACAAAGACAGAACTGAGACTAGCACAATGGAGTCCCGGTCCATGACTGTGACTCCTAAGTACTACTGCACTACAAATAAACCACCACCACCACTCTGGTAAACTCCAAACATTTCCTTTGCCAAACAATACACAAGCTGGTTCTCTGCTCTGCTCTGCTTCAGTAAGCAGTTTATATGCTTGAAAGATTCTTGGTATTCAAGGCCACTTGAGGACTAGAAAAAGACAACAAACACTACTAGCAGCAGGAGACATGAAATTCAGTAGATAACTAGGGACATGCGCTCTCTTTAAATTCATGAAAAACAAGATCCTCGCACAGATTATACTCTCAGTAAGAAAGGAAAGGAAGTTAGAATATGCTACTCTAAGAAACAACCCTTTGAGGAAGACACTACATATAATTATACTAATGTTATAGTTTGGACTGCTTTCAGGATGTATCAAACTGGTTTAATTAAACTTCACAATAGAGAAGGAAAGTGTTATGAAGCCTGTATAGAGAGAGGTTAAATGATTACCCCAAGGTCACACAGTAAACCAGCGGCAAAGACAGAAATAAAACTCAGAACTCCAGCTTGCCAGTCCCCTGTTCTACCCATAAGCTAATGCTTCTTCTCTTGCCTTGAAACTAGGGAGGAAGGAAAAGCATAAAGTTACTGTGCGAGGGGAAAACAGCCTAGAATTAAGAGAGAGGTTCTTGGGTTTTTTGTCTCGCTCTCAAAAGCACAAAAGCCTACACAAAACCAAGGAAATTCTGAGCTAAAGCTTTGACACCACCTTTCATTCAATCCAACTGTGTACAGACATTGCTGCATCTATGGTGCAGATTCCCCATCAGTGGGTAATCTTATATTCCACTAGAATGTATGTCATAAATAGCTATGTAGATAGTTAGATGTATTTTATATACATCATTAGAATCAACTAATAGAGAATCACCTCGGATATATACTGCAATATAGACATTGGAGGGTCTCTTTAGAAGAAAATCCAACTGTGCTCCAAAGCAAAAATAAAAAAGTTAAAAACAGTATGGCAAAGATATTTTTAAAATAAGTTAAATAATGAGGTTTAAGTTGGTACATGAAGCTGGAGAACCCCTCTTATGGCAACAAGCTGTCATTTCATGTGAAGCATTGAAGGAATTGTGTACCAAAGCTGCAGGGTTCTGGCAAGCACACCATGAGCAAGAAGACACTCTTGTACCATGAATGGGCCATTCTGCTCCTCAGACAAAAAAATTATTATACATGTCATTGCTGATCACTATGCGGCTTATAAATTAACCAATGAAATCCTTTTAATTAAGTATTCAGAGCACATACCAGTCAGGAGTTTCCTAGCTACTGAAGGTTTTTTCTGTTCTTGTCCAAGTCGCTCCTTTGAGATGGGTGGTTTCTTCTCTTTTTTTGGAGATGCAATCTGCTCTCTGGCTGGAAACATCTCACTGCTCACTGGAGATTTACCCTGAGATGCCGAGAGACATTTCTTCACTTTTTTGGGTGATCGTTTCTTCTCCAGCAGAGAATCCAAATCCTGCCACAATTTTTTTCATTTAAGTTAAACTCTCATTAAACTTGGTTTGTTAATGTTGGCAGACTGATGAGATGCAAAGCTCAAGGGTACTGATTTTTTTTAAATTATCACTCAAAAAGCTTTGGAATTATAATTAATGTAATAATCGTACATGAAAATGCCTGTATCATTTACATCATTTTTTATTGACTAAAGTAAGAGCATTTAAATGTAAAACACTTAAAGAATATAAACTAGTTTGCACAAACAGATATTAGAGCTCCATTGTGAAAAGAAAAGTATTTTATCAGATTTTAAACAGCAGACAAGTCCTAAAAACTGCTGTTATAAAATGTGCCCAGATATATAATCCTAAAACAACTACTCAATGTTTGATGGTCAGTCCACATGGACACCAGTTCATATCACAAAAACACACCACCACAATTGGCATTAACTGACACCTTTGTTGGCAAGTACTGAATGGGGAATGGAGACTGAATTACTCTCGCTACTACAAATAGACTTTCTAGGGCCATTTGGGAAAATAGTACAGGGAAGCTTGTACTTCTGCTGCCATGCTGTACCCATTTTGTTGCTAAAGAAAAGAGAACAAAGTCCCCAGGGAGGTCAAGCCAGCACCTTTCACTAACACTGAATTCATTATTTTACTGAAGTGCATTTTCACACTGTGCCTCAATCACCTTCAGAAGCTAAATTAACCAAGTGGGGTCTTTAAACCTGAGAAGGACTCTAAGAAGCTTCTGACAGGTCAGGTGGTTTTCTTGCTTACCTCCTAACAAACAGCTCTGACCATTTTGGTGGGCATCATCAGTTCTTATTTTGAATGTCCAGAAATCATTCCAAAAATGTTCGAACATTATAAAATCCTTCTTATCTGGTCAATAAACAAGGTAACCTCCAACAGGTTAAGTATTTGTGACATTTAAAGACACATAGTACCAGTGCTCAGATACTACGGTGATGGAGCCATGCAAGTACTCAGATAGAGTATTTGATAAATAGTATATTCCTAGCGCAACATATCCCTTGCTGGCATAACTCATCCGTAATAAGTACTGAAATGGTAATATCAATGAGACTTCTTTGGCCTCAAATTGAACCCGGGCAAAAAACAAATATCCATGATTGTGAGAAAAACCACAGGATAAAACTTTTGTGCCTTATTCTTGGTTTTCTCGGAACCTGCAACTCATGCTTCAGAAGTCTTCTGTGCTGAAGGCACATAGGGGCATTCCAGAACGAGGTTTGGCATCAGGAGATATGGTTTTAACAGACATTGCCCATAACCAGGCCACTACACTTCTGGTATAGATTATTCTTGCCAGAACCAGACTTGATATATATCTTCTTGCTAAAAGCACTTACGACCTGAAATTGGCCATTCACATAGACAATTTGATATTCATCTAGAATCTACCTAACAAATAATCTCCCTTTTGGTTAGTTGATTTAAAAATTGCTCTTAAAAAGGGGACCTGTGGGCAACAGATTAATAGCCTTCACCTTCCTGCCAGAGGGAAAGAAGAAAGACTTTTTCCAGCATAATGTCATAAGTAGCCTACCATTTTTTCCCCACCCGAAGCAACAATGATCATCACTGCTTTCTGTAGGCAGTTTATAGCACTTTAAATAAAATTACAGACATTGTAATCATAATAATACTTTAAGGTGGTTAAGATATTTTCTAAAAATCTCTCATGGCTGCAGTGTCAGTTCCACACCTAAAATAAGCAACAACAAATAATCCACTTTTTTATGTGGCCCACAGAATCTTGATCAGTTTAAAAAAAAAAATCACTTGGGGTTAAAGGTTACAACAGTAAGGCTGATTTTGAGAGTTTCTGGTTTGTATCAACAGGAATAAATAAGTATTTAAAAAATTTAGAGCTGCTCTTTTCCCACCATACACACTCCCAGTGAGCTTCTAACTTGATAATCATATACATGGCAGAAATATCTCCAACCAAAGTGGTTATGGAACATAGTGATGAAGTAAATTTTGCAGCTATATCTTTATCTCCTAGCTAGGTTCTGGTACTACACCCATTACAGCAGCATCTGAAAGCCATATAGCCACAAACCCTGGCAACTGCAACATGCACTTATTAAGCCATATTTTTACTGGTAATATTTTATCCCGCCCATGTGTGATATAGTTTGCACCCAGAACTTAAATATTTCATCCAGTCTCTTCTACATCAGCCCTGAAGAAAAATTAAGCACTTTCCACACCTCAATTTGTAGCAGAATGTCTATGATGATGTCAGGAACAGAAGAATCCATTTCTAATTTGGCAGAACATAGAGAGAGTTGTCGAATGAGATTGCCCAACTCCTTGTAATGGGCAGGAACCTGCTGCTCTGATTGATCAGTAAATTGAGTGGCAAACACCTGCAAGGCACGAATGGCTCCTCTGTGGGCAGCAGCCACTCTGGACATGGCTCGAGACTGTGGCACAAAGGAAAGACATGGGTGATTAAATATCCAGCACGTTTCAAGTGACGTTATTCAGAGAATTGTTAGAAGAATTTCACTGATCATTTAAGTAATTATATTTTGCTCTCAGTTAATTGTGATGGAGACGTATCCACCCTTGTGATGAAATTTGGCAGCTGCTTAAGCAGTGCAGAAAAGATTCATAGATTCTAAGGCCAGAAGGGACCATTGTGATCATCTAGTCTGACCTCCTGTAGAACACACGCCATAGAACTTCCCCAAAGTAATTCCTAGAGCAGATCTTTTAGAAAAACAATCCATTTTGATTTAAAAATTGTCAGTGACTGAGACGCCACCATTATCCTTGTTAACTGTCCCAATGATTAATTACTCCCACCATTAAAAATGTATGTCTTATTTCCAGTCTGAATTTTCAACTTTCAGCCATTGAATTTCTCTGCTAGATCGAAGAGCCCATTATTAAATATTTGTTCCCCGTGCATATACTGATACACTGTAATCAAGTCAGCCCTTAACCTTCTCTTTGTTAAGCTAAATAGATTGTGCTCCTTGAGTCTATCGCTGTAAAGCCATGTTTTCTAATCCTTTAATCATTCTTATGGCTCTTCTCTGAACTCTCTTGAATTGTGGGCACCAAAACTAGACACAGTATTCCAGCAGCAGTCCCGGCAGGGCTAAATGTAAAGTAAAATAACCTCTCTACCCCAACTCCAGGTTCCTCTGGTTATGCATCCTAGGATCACATTAGCTCTTTTGGCCACAATATCACACTGGGAGCTCATGTTCAGCTGATTATCCATTGAGACACTCAAATCTTTTCCAGAATCACTGCTTCCCAGGGTAAAGTCCCCCATCCTGTAAGTTTGGCCTATATTCTTTGTTCATAGATGTATACATTTACAGTTAGTTGTATTAAAATGCATATTGTTTGTTTGCTGCCCGTTTACCAAACAATCCAGATTGCTGTGAATCAGTGGCCTGTCCTCATTATTATTAACCAGCCCCTAATTTTTTGTGTTATCTGTAAACTTGATCAGTGATTATTTTATATTTTCTTCTAGGTCATTGATAAGAATATTAATAGCATAGGGCCAAGAACTGATCCCTGCAGGACCCTACTGGAAACATCCATTCAAGAATGATTCCTGGTTTACAGTTACATTTTTAGATCTGTCAGCCAGTTTTTAATTCATTTAATGTCTGCCATATTAATTTTATTAGACAGACAAGATGGGTGAGAGAATATCTTTTATTGGACCAACTTCTGTTGGTGAAAGAGACAAGCTTTCAAGCTTACACAGAGTTCCAATAAAAGATATTACCTCACCCACCTTGTCTCTCTAATATCCTAGAACCAACATGGCTAAAACAACTCTGCATACCACTATGTTAATTTTATATCATTCTAGTTTTTTAAATTAAAATGTCCTGTGGCAACAAGTCAAACACCTTACAGAATTCTAAGTATATTATGTTAACACTATTCCCTTTATCAACCAACCTTGTAAACTCATTAAAAAAAAAAATGATATCAAGTTAGTTTGACAAGTCCTATTTTCCAAAAACCCATGTTGACTTGCATTAATTACATCAGCCACCTTTAGTTTTTTATTAATCGAAGTTATACAGTCAATATACCAAATATTATGCTAGCCTGAAGTAAAGCAGCTGAGTTATAAATCCAAGACAGAAGGTTGGTGGGAACATTTAAAGTCTCAGAATACTTCTCCAATAACGTTGTACTTAAGGAGCCTTTGGAACGGATTCCTAGAAACTGAATTAACCAAAAGATCATTCAAGATCCCAAACACTTGTTTTCAGAAAGATTCAATCCAAGTTCAGTACATCTTACCTTCTTCGTGTGTTTGATTTTATGAGGACTCAGCTTCTCCAAGTCTTCCTGAATTTCTTTTACCTGTTTATTCAGAAAACAAAAATCACACTCAGAACCAGCTGTGTGTGTATAGATTAAAGGCAAGCCTGTGTTGTAAAATCTAGGTCCAGATCCCAACTTTTCAATTCAGAGGTGTTTTGGTTCATCCCATTATAATGGTAAGGCCCAGTCATGAAATTCGGATCCAAATTAGAACTTCTCTTAAGTTCAAAGGCTTTTGTTTCTGGCCAGTTCTATTGGATACAGAATACACCATTTTTTTTATATACATCCTTTTAAAAAATGATCTGTTCCTACCTGTTGCTGGAGGACATACAGCATCCGAGCAGACCGGGCAGCTTGCTCCTGCCTCCTAATGCGAACTCGTCGTTCTTCATCAGGATCCAAGATTTCTTCACATCTCTCTGAAAAGTGTTTTTTTGCAAAATGCAGCGAGTTACAGGTCTTGACAATCCAGTTAATCTGATGAAATCCTGATTTAAGCTAAATGCGTGATTACCTAGCAAGGGAGCTTCCTTCATTGCAGGACCAATTCACAGTGCACCTTTACTTTGGCAAGGCATTATCTTGAACTAATACAGAGAAACTATTTTATCTACACATTCTGTATCATTTTAGGATGTTTTTACATATTCTTATCCAGGTAAATCTTGCCAGCCCCTATTATAATCTCCCAAATCAAATCACAAAGTTGTGGCAGGAACGTACAGAAAGTTATAGCTCGCTAAACCTCTTGCTAAAGATTACAAACGAGTCAATATAATGTCAAAACTAAAAAAAATTTACCACTCCACCTCCCATGCGTCTCAACCTTGATGTAAATGAGTCACTTCTAACAAGCAAGAGTTCTGACAACCATTGGTCTCTTTCCTGTAACTGCTAACAATGATTCTAGCTGTGATGTGGTTTTTGTAATCTGAAGATCTATCCAATAGGAACAGGTCTAAGAGCATCACCAATGCATTTCACACAAGCCATTAAATAGCAACAGTGTTTTATTTACTATCAAAATGGCTTGGATTTGAATCCATGTTATATAGGTGAAAGGCTCCATACCACCTTACTAATACCTTGAATGGATCATCCATTTAATTTTGTCTTAAAAAAATTTTTTTTAACAAAATACACGTGTGCGCACGCACGCACACACGCAGAAATAAACACAGATTCAAGTCAAAGCATAAAAATGGGAGAAGAACAGAGAAACAAGCTATAGTAACGCTATATAAAAAATAATTGTGTCTTTCACCTTTTTTAGCCAGTTCTTCAATTTTCTGGATGCAACATCTCAGTTCTTTTTGCAGTCGTCTGACTTCCTGTGTACTTTTATCTTCAATTTTTTTCAGTCTTGGCTTGGGCCCTGGTCCTGGATCATGGGTGGGTGGAGAATCTGAAACAGGTGGCTTTAACTTGCCCTGATTTGGAGTGTAGAGATACACTTTTGCACCAGAGTTGGTAATCTCCATTTTGGAGGGTTGACCAAGTTGCTGATGATATTTCAAGCATGTCCGAGACTTTGATGTACTCCTCTCTGCAGGATTTTCAGATACTTCTCTCTTACATTGCTCAGATGTCTGGGGGAACACTGATTTATTTTCAGCTTCTTTCACTTGTTCTTCCAGGTGTCTTCGTTTTACATCCCTTTTGGCTAACTGGATGGCCAATTTTAATTTCTCTTCAGATATGACTGAAAATGTGACAGAACTTCTTAAATTGGTGTCATCACCACCACCTAGATCTCTCTGACCATCAGGTGGCTTCAACTTTTCTATTATAATTGGACGAGGGCTGGAGAATCTGACAGCTAAGTTCTCTGGAGCTGCAGGAACGTTCCTATTAAACTGGAGCTGTTCCACAGATTAAACAAAAAATCCACATTATGGAGTGTATTTCACAGATGATGCACCTCAAACATAAAATAATAAGGACAAATGTAACTCCCTTCACAGTACAATTTATCATATCACCACGCAGATAATAGCTACTTTAGTCCTAAAGCATCCTTTCCACTCAAACAAAGGGCCAGATATTTAAAGGTTGCTAGACACCTAAAGATGCAGCTAGATGCCTAGTGAGGTTTTCAAAAGCATTTAGTTGCCTAGTTCCAACTGAAATCAAAAGAAACTTTTAAAAATCTAGCCCAAAGAGCTTTGGCACAGGACACTGCCATAATAAATATTTAAAACAAATAATGCAAAATGATCCCAGGTGGTCCTTACAAGTGAAAAGGAAGGGGTGAAGACAGATATTTACATTTATTCATTTTCAGCTGTAGATTTCAAAGCACTTTACAAAAGAAGGGTAAATATCATGCCAATGGATGCTGGTGACACATGAAAGTAGGCAGGCAAACTTGACACTACAGCTGTGCACAGAACCGGCGTCAGGAAGTAGGTTAAGCTTATATTATAAAACAGAATGACAAACCCAACCCAGAGAAGTCATCACTGCAGAAGTCAAATAATACCTGTGTCTGGAGAGTTCTCGCTTCATTCTTTTCTGCTTGGATACTGGATGCAAATGGATCATAGAATGTGGCTGGTTTACTTGGTCCCATCACATTGAATAGAATAGAAGGATACTAAAAATCCAGTGTCACCTGTAAACTGGCCTCTGCTAAAATTATAACAAGTAGACAAGATGTTTGGGTGTGGGGTTTTGTGTTTAAAAATAAGACAAGGCCTGACAATGTAATAGCTTAACAGGCAAAACACTCACTTGTGGAAGTAATTTTGAGAACATGCTTTTTGTAGTGGTACAGGCTGGAAGCAAAGTGGGGGATATAGTCACATTTTCTGATGTACTAGATACAGCTTACATTCTTCTTTCACACTCCCAAGCAGCTGGCTGTAAAGCAACATTACAGACTGTGAAGGGAATGTTCACATTAGCAGCCATAAGGAGAATACAGGATTAAGGAAAAACTTTTGCAGCTGTTATTACTAGAACAAGGAAACTGTGGTCTACAGAAAAGAGGTGGGTGGAAAAAAACTATTTATTTTCTCAAACGTCCCTCAAATTTTTAACCATAAGAGAGATGGCATAAAGTACAGAATATATTGTTGTCAGAAGCAGGTAGACCAATGGAGAGCACACATCTGGATATCTTACATTTCCTTCAGTGCAAAGGGAAATAAAATAAAAATAATGGATCATGAAGCCCTGATATATATAAACTCACCAGCAATTACTTCCAGCTGGAACTGAGGGCTCCTGAGGGTCCCCTAAATTCAAACAATTTCAAGATCAGGTATAATGACTTTGTTTCTTTCTCTCCAGCCTAAATCACAGACTCCCTTACTCTGCTCCCCAGCTCCTCTGGACATTACCTCTTCTCTATTTCTTCCAACCATGCTGCCCACTGTTGGAGCAAGTGCCAATTCCTCTGCAGCTCCTGCCAGGGTTATTCCACTCACCTGAATCTTAATACTCCTCCATATATCATGTGAAAACAAATATTTCTCCCTTGCCTGTAACAGTTAATTCCACTCTACCTTTACTACCATTTATAACCAAACTACGTAAAGATAAAGACTCCACTTCTGAATCAACTTCAATTTCCTTCCTTCTCTATTTCAAAGCCCTGTACAATTCCACCCTGCTCCATTTCACAGCAACCCTGGGCTGGAAGGGATCTGGAGAGGTCATCTAGTCCAGCCCCATAGCGCCTAAATGTCAACCCTTCCTAGTCCCTATTTTGTATTCGAGTTTCTCCTGATTGTTCTCTGCCTCCTTCCACCCACTCCCAACGCGGCGTCCTTTCGCACCACCCATTACCCTTGGAGACCCTCCCACCTAGGATTTGCCAAGCCCCCCTCCCATTAACCACAGGTGCTAGGAAGCGTCCCGGCTATAGGGGCCGCACCTCAGCTATACAAGGCGCGGGACCCACTGGCGCTGCAGGCCGCAGTCTCGGGGCGGCCCCGGGGGCTGTCCCTGCAGTGGGGGAGCAGCCGTGCGAAGGGGGTGAGAGCGCAGGCGCGTGGGGGGCTGAGGGGGGCAGGAGCCCTGGCCCAGAGCAAAGGCGAGGACACGGAGCCCGGGGGCTGTGGGAGGCAGGGCCCAGGGACCAGCCGCTCTGAAGGGAAAGGGGGGAGCGGAGGTCCCGGGGCGTTGGCCAGCGAGGCGACCCAGGGGCTTCCTGCCGCCCCGCTCCGAGCCCAGGCGCGGGATGGCTCAGGGCACCCCGGCCCCCGGCTTCCTACAGTGGGGAGGGCGGGGGGGACACCCACCGCAGCGGGGGGACTTGGTGAAGCGTTGCGGTTCAAACTCGCCCCATGACAACCGCCGCCGCTATCGCGGGGGCTGCCGGGAATGGAGGGAAAGGTAAGGGTGCCCGGGGCGGCCAATCCTAACCGCACGTGTCCTTTCACGGCCGCCGTAGGTAGGTCTGTCCCCCTTCAAGCCCCGCCCCGGGAGGTGGTGCTTAGTGCGCAGGTGCGCTGCCGCCCCGGAAGCGAGTAGCAGTGGCACGTTGGGGCTGCAGCGCGGCCATGGGCTGGGAGGAGAAGGCGGCGCGGGGCTATAGCGAGTTCGTGCAGGTGGCCCAGCAGAGCCGCGGCCGGCCCGTCTTCGCCTTGTTCAGCGGGGACAAGGATGCCCAGGGCCGGAGCTGGTGCCCGGACTGCGTCACTGGTGAGTCCGGAGGGGAACTCTCCCCCCTTCGTAGGGCCTGGGCTGGGCTCCAGCTCTCCTGCCCCCTCCTCTATACCGAGCCGTGTGCTCCAGCCTCCCCCTCCTCCCTTCCGGGCTCTTCTCCCTCATCCCTGAGGCTCCCTTCTCTGCTGCCCCACCCCGTTAGCTCCTTCCCTTGGCCGAGCCTTCTCTTGCATCTGCTCCACTCCCCCCCATGGGTATCTGTCAGCTGTCTAGAATAACTGTGTGCCTGGAAGTAGCTGACCCCCTTTTTCTGTTTCTCACTTGATGTGGTCTCTGTAGGCGATCTGTAGTTGTTGCCCACCATCCTTGGGGTGAGGGGGAGAGATTCTCGGGCAGAGCTCACTCATTCGAGACACAAAGGGTCCTTGCCCACTTCTGTTTATGTAGTCTATACGAGACACTGCTGCTCTCTCTCCTGTGCCTACCTCCAATCAGTGCTCCAACTGTGGTCCCCAACCACAAGTTATTATTGCCACCAGTATTACACATCCCCTTGTCAAATCTTCTACTTGAATGATGAAACTCTGCTCCTTAGATTACATACCCGTGAAAGGAATTTAGTTAGCCAACTTGCCCTGCAGTGTGGGCTACTTAAGCTGCCTACCCTGGCAGTTGAACTTGGCCAGATGCTGGTTTATGAGCAGTTAATTTATCCCTAATATACCAAGGCATTGCAAAATAGTGACTTCACATAGGATTCCTTAGCAGTAGAAAACCGACCTGGCTTGATGGCGGTTATGGACTCGTACATCCCTATGAATTCTTCAGCATCGTGTACGCTTGATGTATGTATGGTAGTACTCACTGAGCTAAGTATGTTGCTGCTTGGAGGCGTTTATAATCCCAGGACATGCAGACAAGGAGACAAAGACTTGGGAAAAACAAGCAGGACTTCAGAAGCAATTTAAATAGGTGCTGAGTGAGTTCAAGTAAGTTGTACCATACACAGGAGGCTGAGTAGAGGAAAACATGGTGACTAGTGAATGAAGCAGACAAATGAGCAGGAAAACCTGGAAGCGTGAGCAGCAGAGGTGATAGCATAAGATGCCACAACTGTAAAATATGAATACTGTTATGTAAACTTAACTAGAAAATTCTGTACTCTTTAGCTGAACCAGTTGTGAGGAGTGAATTAAATAGCCTGCCTGATGGAGCTGTATTCATCTACTGCCAAGTAGGAGACCGAGCCTAGTAAGTGCTAAAAAAGTTAATATTTTAATGGCTTCTTGTGCTATTTTTGTTTAAATAATTCTTTAGTTCTAATATATATACATACTGTTCCATAAAAAACAAATCTGAAATCATATGTTCAAACTGTTCAGTGAGCTGATCCAGACAGTGGGAAACAATATTCATCTCAAATGTCTAAACTAGTCTACGTCTAATTACCCTTATCCTCATCCAGAGGACTTGTAAAAGCTTGTTACCTTCATGCCTAGGATCATCCCTCATCACAGTAATATAACAGTTGAACTGAACATTTAAACCTCCTAATCTAAGTGCAGCCATTTTGTGCTTGTTAAACAAAATACTTTAAATCCAAAGTTTGGACTTCAAGTGGTATTTAGAATGCAGAGAATTAGCCATCTGAAAGTTGCAGAATACCTCACTGCTAATGCTGCAGCAGTTAATACTGATTTGATCCAGAATTCCTTGCAACTTATATTTCTACTTATTTTGGTGGTAGCTGTATGCATTAAGAATACAGAATGGGGGGAGGGATAGCTCAGTGGTTTGAGCATTGGCCTGCTAAATCCAGGGTTGAGAGTTTAATCCTTGAGGGGGCCACTTAGTAGGGATCTGGGGCAAAATCAGTACTTGGTCCTGCTAGTGAAGGCAGGGGGCTGGACTCTATGACCTTTCAAGGTCCTTTCCAGTTCTAGGAGATAGGATATCTCCATTAATTTTTATTATAATAATCAGATTTCCCTTGGGCTTTCAATAGTACTGACTATGCAAGAAATAGTAAACTAACCAACTCTTTCAAAACAGCTGGAAGGACCCCAACAACGAGTTCAGAAAGAATCTGAAACTAACTGCAGTGCCAACGCTACTTAAATATGGGACAGTAAGTATTTTATTATTTGAATTTGTGTACACTAAAGTGCGATGAAAAACAAGCTTGAGCCTGGCAGAGTGAACCAGGTGCCCTGCACTCCACTGCTCTGCTGAAGGATTCAGGAAAATTTATTCCTGACCTACAATAGCCTGGCAATTCAATTGTGGAAACTCTAAAGACACAAACCATTGGAGACTATTGGAGGCTGTGTGTTGAAAATGGAATGAGACCACAAAAGCGTAGTATTTGGCATTCTTAACCTTTGTACTTTATGCTGTTTTATACTATTTGGGAAAAGGTGAGCAAGAAAGCTGGGAGATGTGGAGGGAGGTAGAATAAATTAATCTTCTGAACTGGATATCAAATTTCTGCAGCAGTTTCAAACACCTATTTCACTTGTATAGGACAGCTAGAAAAACCTACAAAATAGAGACTAATAAGTTGGCTCTCTCTCTAGTTAAGAGTTCGATACCATTATGCTGAGCAAGGAACTCTGTAAAAAGATGTGACACTATGAACTTTTTTGAAACCACTTTTTTTTTTTCCTTTCAGCCTCAGAAGTTGGTAGAAGAAGAATGTCTTAACAGAGAGCTTGTGCACATGTTGTTTACTGAAGATTAAGTTTTCTCTCTTCTTTAGTCAATCATTTATCTAGAAAGTAGATACCCATATCTTCAGGCTGCTGGTCATTTTCATTTAAAGGAGCCATCATGTATTGCCTTATCTCCATTCAGACTTTAAACTGTCAAGAGCATTGGCTGAGTGATCAGAATAAATGCCATGAAACTGCTGGTACAGAGCATGGGAAAGGATCTTGCAACACTAGAAAACTGTAACTGACCCTTGTGCTGAATTAAACTCCTACTTGCAACAAATTGTGTTTAGCAATCTTTTCAACAGGCTGAACATTCTCTATATTGCTCAATAGAGGAAGTGAATGTTTAAGAAACAGGTAGACTCAATCATTGGATGGGCAAGGCTAACTTATTGAAGGCTACTTGCAAGAAAATACTTGCTTACTTCTTAGCTTAAATATTTAACTACTCTTTAGAAATAAAGGTCCATAGTTGTAGCTCCACACTACGCATTACTGTGGAGTAAAAATGCCTCTTTCCTTAGAAACCCCAATAGGTAATATTATTCTACATTACTTTACTACTTTTTTGATTCTCTACTTACAGGAATGACTTATTCTCTCTAAAGGAATGTAGTCAGAATGTATAGTGGGCTATTCATGGGGAAATAGTGCAAACCCAGCTTTTGTAAAGTCTTTTTACTCTAGCTCGAATGACCCTTTACCAGTCTCCCTCAACTGTCCTGCTTCTTAACACCTACCTCACCTGGAGATTTTAATTAAAAGTGGAAGAACCACCACTGTCCATTTATGACTTATGCACAAGGGGCACAATATAAATCCCTTCTAGTCTTATTTCTAATTTCACTCTTTAGTAGATATTACTTACAGTTTAGCCATAGCTGTTTCACTTAGGTACGGATTCAATATTAAAATAAATTTTGACTAAACTTCTGCTCTAAACACTATGCGTGGGGAAATTCTGTGCCAAAAAAACTAACAATATTTTAAAATTCTTCAAATTTTATGTAAAAAAATACTACATAATCATGCCAGTTTCAATTATTTTGGTAACTTATTTCAAAATACCTGTCAGCAAGTATGTCTGTAAAAATACACACACACAAATCCCCCCCGTAATAGGGAGTTAAACTCCTATGATAGCTCAGTTCCTGTTTCCCTTTCCCTGCCAGGGGGCAGACATCTACAACCCCTCCCCAGCCAATACACCTGAATCCCCTAGAGCCTAGCCATGCCCCCTCCCCTGAGATGTTGCACCCCTTCTCCTCCAGAGCCCAGCTGTTGGGCCACCCAGCCCAGATACCCACACCCCTTCCCTACAAGCTCAGCTATGTCTCTCCCCTCCCCAGATGCCCACCCCTCAGAGCCCAGGGATCCACCCAAAGAAACAGCCTGATGCTTAGTCCCAGGCTTGGGTGGATTTTCCTCTGCCACTGCCTCCTTCCCTCAGGGCACCTGGGGAACTGCAGCTGCTGGGAACCCTCCCCCGGTAGTGTCTTCAGTAGGTGTGAGCTGGGCTCTGCCTGGTTCAGTGGCAGCCAGCAGCACTGCAGCCCACTTCTGTTGGGGAAAAGCAAAGTCTGCACAAAAAACATTTCTGCAAAATTGTGCAGTGGTATAGAATTCCCCCAGAAATAAAAGGTGTCTCACATTTCACTGCTGTAACGCAGTCACCTCTCTGTTGTGCTTTGCAGATGGGTGGCCTACTAACAACTGTTGACTCATTTGTAAAAAGCTTGTCTTGCTCATTCACTCCTCACAAGCTTGTGAACAGAGAAAGATTGATACACAGACCGTGTACAGATTTTAAACATTAAAGGCCAACAGTTTTTAGAGGGTAGGGTCACACCTTCAACAGCAGTCTCTAAACCTTACTAATCTTTTGAAAGATTAAGTATAGTCCTTGGTGTGGAATAAAGGGAGAGCTACATAAAGTAGAGTTAAGCACTGTGGATGTGAGGATGAAATTCAGATGTATCAGTTTTGATTTTTCGTAAGTCAACCTACCAGAGTTATTCTAGAAGTCCTTAGCAGCATGAACATGCGATATTGCACACATACTATAAAAACAATTCCACCTTTCAGCCTACATACCTAATTCAAAAGCTAGCTGGCTATATTTGCTGTGCTCTTATAGGTGCTTGTTACATTCAAGTTATGCTTTTAGAAAGAGAAAAATAAGGGTTAGTCTTACAAATTGGCTATTTTTCATTGTAGAAGGTAGTCTAAATTTAACCCTTTTAGAAGACAGCTACATTAGTGCTACAGGGCATGAGCCCATTAAAACGTCAGGCAGGACAAAGCTTTGTTATTTTTTATTAAATATAGTTTCAACAACAGCCACAGTCCTGCTGAAAAGTAACATCAGAGTCCATGAAAAATAAAAACCACTTCACTTTCTACTTCTAGAGTAAGAACTTGACTCTATAACTGACATTCACCTCAATTAATGGCCATGAAGAAAAAGTGTAATCTCTGCCTTTCTTCTACAGTTAGGTTATTACACAGTTGTAAGGTATCCCTATTTATTTTTAATTAAGGCTTTACGTGGTGGCTGTAGGGGCTGTCACCTTCTTGTAAAGAAAACAGTTATATTAAAGATAAATACTTCTCTACCTCTGACCTTTCACATACAAGCCTTAAAAACATGTACAACTACCTGAAATATACCTACTCCCTTTAAGCTTTTCTAACAGCCACTGTTTTGCAAGAGCCTTAAACAGCTCAAGCTTGCTGACACTAAAGAGACAAGATAACCAAATGGGTACAACTGTCATGGTCCCGTTTTGTGTCTGCACTGGTTATTTCCCACTGAAGGGCTTTTCAGTTAGTACTAATCTCCCCTCAACACCTGCAACCTCTATTATTCTCATCTCTTCGGTTTATGCCTCAAATTTTGGTATCAGCAAATCTGCATTAAGTTTACAGGGAGGGCAGTAAATAATGAATCATTAACAGACTTAAACAGAAGTGCAGCATCAGCCATAGGACAGCTCTGCTTCAATATGGACATGTGCACAATTAAGGTTTTCTGTAACAGATCTCATTTCAATTGTGCATACCTTGCCCTTGTGACAGAAATAGCTCTCCACATCACATGGGGGCTCCCAGCCCTGCTTTTAGAGTCACCTTATACCATGCCACTGTCCTCCAAACATTGAGATAATATGCCTTCAAACACAGACTTTTCAACTACAAATTCTTTCAGTAAGCTAACTCCATAGTTAGATACCAAGGTAATAGGGACCTTAGATAACCATATTTAGTTTTCAAAATAGATACATGGATGAAGGTCTATAGTGATCTTAAGACTGTACTCTTTCTTTGGAAAAAGACAAAACCCATCACTGAAGGTTCAACAAAGTATACATCCCATTAACATGGATACTACTTGATAGGAAAACAGTCACTTGATAAACCAAAAATGTTCTCTGTCTACATTAGCACATGAAGTTATGTATATCACTAATGCCAAAGCTACAAAAGTAAGTCAAATTTTCCCTTGCAAATACATGTATTGACATGAAGTAAATGTTGCCACTGTGTCAAACGCTCTCATTTTACAGAAGTATTGTTCTGTTGCTGCTGCTCTGCCAGTGCTTGCTGGAGACGCATTCTTTTCCGTGAATAATGCTGCCAGTGAAGGATCTGTTGCTCATCAATAAATTTAGCACACTGAGCATTTACCAGTTCTTTACGGAAGTGTTCATATTGGAGCAGCTCTAACATGTGCAAACACTGAGGATACCTAGATTAAAAACAAGCAGAATATATTTTAATGCAAACTTTTACAGGTTTACCCAGATTAGATTTAATATACTGCCACTTTCTGTACTAAAAATCCCATATTCTTACAGTTTATTATTTTACAATATTTATATGCAAGATATTCATGTTTTGAGAAGCTCTGCTACTTATAATTCAAATAATTAATTATGGTAATGCATTCTTTAAGATAACACGGACAACATTAGAGAAGGAAAACAGCCCCAAAATCTAACTGAGTCTCTCTAGATTATCCACTTATTTAAACGTTCTTATATACAGTAATGTACTCAGATGATCTCAATCATGTTGCTGATAATTTCAGTCTGAGAAACACACCCATACCCCCCTCACCCTTCTCTTAGAGTGACTTTTCTAAAGTTAGTCATAGATTTCCATTAAAGCTTCTGTGTATCAGCTGTAATACACCTCCACCCCGATATAACGCGACCCGATATAACATGAATTCGGATATAACGCGGTAAAGCAGCGCTCCGGGAGGGGGGGGGGGGGGGCTGCGCACTCCAGCGGATCAAAGCAAGTTCGATATAACGCGGCTTCACCTATAACGCAGTAAGATTTTTTGGCTCCCGAGGACAGTGTTATATCGGGGTAGAGGTGTAGTTATCAGTTTCAGAACCTCATGGGGAAAAAACAGAAGAAACTCCTTACTCAAAATTTGAAACACGTCTTCAAAATTAAGAAGTGTGCACAACCATGCTGTACTTTATATCATTTATTTTCTGTGCTGCAAAATAACGCTGCAAGTGTTCTTTCTGAGCCCGACTCGGGCTTTGTAGTACCCGAGTGTTCAAGAATATTTACTATCAGCAAACACTGAAGCTTCAATGCAGGCTACCAAATCACGATTTACTTCCACAATAGAGCGAAGGTAAGTGCCACCTTCTTATCTAGGTCATTAAATACAAGGTCTTCTCATGAGGCCATGTATGTATCAAACTTTGTAATGCAAATCAGCAGACTGGAAACAAATACTGGTATCCAGTTATAGAATGCACAATATAAGGTACCTATTATATTATTACAATGCAGAACACAAAATAATTTAACACTTACTTTAGGTATTTGGCATATTCAGGTTCTTTCCAGTAAAGTAAATATTTAAGATAATTTACAAAAGATTTGTCTTTGAAGTACCCTCTCTGTGCAAGAACTGAAACAAACAAAACAAGAGTATCAACTGCACATGCAAGAAAGCAAATGATATTTAAAAGTTTAGAAATGCACATATACAAGCTTCTTTCTTCATGGCTTAGTATATATTTTTAAAGAGCATTTCTGTTTTTAAAATGTTTTAAACCAACTACTGTTACAAATCACTCCCAAGATTCAGATTAATGAGAGATGAAAAATACTCCCTTTTTTATTGTTTATTTTGCATATGATAGCACTCTGTTTATAGCAACTTAGTCACCTTTCCCCTTTTGTATAGGTCTGTCACATAGCAACAAGGCAGAGAACAGACTTTTAAAAATAGGACAATGTGTTAGTAACATCATAAAAATTGGCAAGAAGGTTGAGGGGCAAGGATAGAGGTAGCACCTTAAAATTACTTGAATTCTCTTTTGTTTTTAATTGCCTGATCTTCAAATTGATGGTGTCCCTTTAAATAACTTAAAAATATTTTAATATGCCCTTTAGCTGCTTCTGCTATTTATTTAGGAATTTGTATTGGCGCCCAAGGAGTTTCATCAATAAAAACAATGATACAAAATAGAACTTCTTATTATTTTTAAAAAAACTATTCCTTCTATAAAGCTTGTCCAAACAAGAAGTGTTAAAGACTGAGCAATTTTTTTATATATCAATAACTTAAATGATCCAACCCCCTTATTGGATTAGTCCCTCTCTCAATATTAAGTAATCCAGAAACAATAAACATTGGTAACTAATATTCATTATTCAAGTCCCTGATGTTTCACTTCAAGTACTTACAGTTGAGGTAATTGGGGTTTGCTAGACACTGAACAAATTCCAACTCCAGTTGGAACCGAAGTCGATTTCCAGTATCATCTGAAGTTGGGGGGAAAAGTAGGTCAATACAAAAAACAAAACAAAAAAACATTCATTCATTGAAAACAATAAGGGTCTGAGCTATACACAGAATACGAAAGGTTTGCTTCTCAATACGAGCCACATAGAAGCACTCCATCTGGAGTTAGTAGGAGATAAAGCAATATATTCCCCCCATCAAATCATAATATTGATTCATTTTGTAAGATAGTTCTTACCAAACCTGAGATATTGATTCATTTGACAAAGCGTTTGGCATATCAGTAAATGTTTTAGCACCAAACCCATAACTTCAATATGCTACCTTTTAGAAAGATATCCAGTCTTGATTTGAAGACTTCAAGTGATGGGAAATCTACCACGTGCCTGTCAGTTATATCCACAATCAATTACCTTCACTGTTAAAAATGTATACCTTATTTCTAGTTTGGATTTGCCTAGTTTCAATCACTGGATCTCATCCTTTTTCCTGCTACATCAAAACGCAAATTACTATCAGAAATCTCTTCCCGGTGCAGATACTGCAATCAAGTAACCTCAATCTTCTCTTGCATAAATTAAATAGATTTAGCTTCCCTAGACTCTCACTATAAAGTGTGTCTTTCAGGTCTTGAATCTTTCTTATTGCCCTTTTCTGAATCCTTCCAATTTTTAACATCCTTTTTGAGGCACCAACATCAAACTGAACACAACACACTGAACACAAATAATAAACTCTAAGAATATGGGATTCTGGCAATGGTGTCATTAATACTGAATACAGAAGTAATATGACCTTCCTACTCGATATTGCTCTACTTATACATCCAAAGATAATATCTGCCCTCTTAGCTACAATTTGTTATCTACCCTGACCCCAGTCTTTCAATATCATTGCATTCCAGGTTACAGTTCCCCCCATCTTACAAATCAAGTGAGATAGGTCAGTCTTTATTTACCACTCCACCAATCTGTCATCTGCAAATTTTATATTTTCTTTCAGATCACAAAGAAATTAAATAGTATTTGCAAGGAACAGATCCAAGCAGGACCCCACTAACCACTCACCCGCCACCTATGACAATTCCCCATTTACACATATTTTTTGTGATTTATCAGTTAACAAGCTTTTAATCCATTTAATATGGGTGCATGCACTTGTATATTGGGGGGAGAGGGGTGTTAAATGTCAGATGGGATTAAATCAAATGCCTTATAGACGTCTACATATATTAGTTCTCTCAACCAAATTTATGATTGCATAAAAAATTATATAAAGTTTGTCTGACAAGGTCTATTTTCCATTAAGCCATGTTGACTATGTGAATATCCTTTTTTACTGACCGTATCCCATATCAGCCTTTCCATGATTTTGGGTGATGGGTATCCCGTAAAATGGGGAACCAGGGTAAAGAAGTGTCAAATCTCTTGAGCCAAAGGCTCATGGGGCGGGCACGGTTAAGGCACGTCAATCAGTTTCACAGCCAACGGTATGCAAGCGAGTGCTGTGGTCCGCATCAGGTCCGACCACCTCTAAGTGCCCCAACCCAATGGATCAGACATCCTGTTTGCAGCTTGGTGAACTGGAGGTGGCCTTTCAGTGTGAAAGGCAGCACAGCTCGGCCCCCCCTCTCCTCCCTTTCAGGATTGTAGTCGAGTGCCTTAACCACTCAGCCATGCTAATCCAATATCAGACAAGTAATAGCGGAAAACCCAGGTGAACAGAACCCCAGACTTGAATAAGAGATGGGAACAGATGCCAGCTCTAATCCCCAGATACCCATCCCTCCCCCGCAGTGTCTGGCCTCTGTTCCCTGCTCCCCTCGCTAGAGAGCACTCCTTCCCCAGGCCAGGCACAGGAGTCCCGCCCCAGCAGCCGTGAGGGGCCGAGTGCAGCAAGCAACTCACCCCCTTCTCTTCATGGGTCATTACAGAATGCCTGCAGCTGTCATTTGCACTCCATGCATCTGAAGAGGTGGGTTTTTTACCCACGAAAGCTTCTGCCCAAATACATCTGTTAGTCTGTAAGGGGCCACCGGACTCCTTGTTGTTGTGGCTACAGCCCAACACAGCTACCCCCTGACCCTCAAGCTTAGTGTGTCATCTTGGCGGGCAACAGTGCAGTGCAGGGTGGGGGTGGGGGGGCTTATCACACCCAGGCCCTGCTTCTGTAGCGAGCCCCCCAGGGAAGGCGAGGCGCGCTCCCCTTAGGGGAAAGAGCAGGGGCGGGGGGGAGTGAGGGGCGGATGCTCCTGGGCAGACGCTGGTGAGAAGGGGGGATCTCTCCCCCGCCCCAGCAGGGCCGCTCGGTCTCCGAGCGAAGCGGGAGACTCGCAGGGTCGCCAGCCGGGGGCTCTGTGGCCAGGAGCCGAGGGGAGGCTCCCCTAGCTGGGGGTGGGGTGGCCGCCGCCGGCGCTCACCTGTCTCCATGGCTGGCGGCCCCGCTCACGCGCCGAGACACCCCGAACACAAGATGGCGGCGGCCCCGTACCGGACGGAAGCCTCACGGAAGGCAGCACTGGTGCATTCTGGGAAGCCAGGCGCGGCGTGGGGGCGTTGCTAGGGTAACGAATACGCTGGCCCCAGGGTGGGGGAGGGGAGCAGTGATTGCTCCTCCTCCCTTTGTGTCGTGAGTGCGGGAGAACTCAGCTCCCGAGCAGGGCTGCGGTGTCATGACATCACAGTGCGCCAGGTGGATGACGTCACAAGCCGGGGGGGGTGTGGTGATGCTCATGACATAAAAGCAGGGAATGCTGCGTCGATCATGACATCACAGTGCACGAAGTGAATGACATCACAGCATGGGGCGGGGAATTGCACCCGCTGTTCATGACCTCACACTGGGGAAAAGCTGCTGCATTGAGCATGACGCTGCACTATGACAGTGGTGTATTGTTCATGACACCACAGTGCTGGGGTGCCATGCTGTGTAGGATACCACATTGTGTAGGTGCCACATTGTGTGTGACATCACAATCAAGGGCACTGCATCACAATGCAGGATGTGTTAGGTACGGTTACCATACGTTCAGATTTTCCCGGACATGTCCGGCTTTTTGGGCGTCAAATCCCCATCCGGGGGGAAATCCCAAAAAGCCGAACATGTCCGTGAAAATAGGGAGGGGACGGCGCCGCTGGGTGCTGAGCCGGGGGCCGGGCCGGGGCTGGCGGTGCTGGGCTGGGGGTGCTCGGCCGGGGGCTGGCCCGGGGCCCCGGGGTGCCGGGCCGGGACCGGCGCCGGGCTGGGGCCGGCGGTGCTGGGCCGGGGCCGGGGGGGCTGGCCTGGGGGCAGCACCCCAGGACCCGAGCCGAGCCAGGCTGGAGACACTGGGGCTGGGGCCGGCCGCCAGAGGGAGCTGCTCGGTTTGGGGGTAGGCAGACTGGGCCGTGCCTCTTCCCCCCACCCCTAGCTTACCTGCTGCCTGCTTCAGGCTTCCCGCGAATCAAATGTTCGCGGAAAGCAGGGGAGGGGGCGGAGTTGGGGCGGGGACTTTGGGGAAGGGGTGGAGTTGGGGCAGGGCCGGGGCCCTGTGGAGTGTCCTCTTTTTGGACACTCAAAATATGGTAACCCTATGTTAGGAACAGCCCGGATGGAACTCATTGCAGAATCAGATACTAAGATGGGACATGATAACTGTGTACAATTTGCAAACACCAAGCACATGGAGGAATTATTCAGTGTGGTACACAGGGAAATAACTGAAAGTGATTAGGTGAAATTAAGAGGGATAACTTAGGCTGAATATCAGGAAACACTTCCTGACGGTGAGATATACTGGGTTGTGGAATAGTCTCCCAAAGGAAGTGGTGAAAGCCTCATTGCTCTGGATTTTTAAAATTGGATCATAAAAACATGTGCTACGGTGTCAGAGAAAGAGCGAGATCAGGTGCTCTAACAATTCTTTCTCTTCTCTAATATAATACTCTGATGATGATGATCATAACAATCAATCTCGTGTACAGTGGTTTTATCCATAGATCTCAAAGCAAATTGTGTATATGATTAACAAAACAACATTATTTTTAAAATCTCAAAGGACAAACCCTTTGTAAAAATGTTGATAATTTTTATTCACGAGTTTCCAATAAGTAGGCAAAACTACAGCACACAGAAGGGAAAATGGTCTCTCTTCAGAAACAACACTGAAAATAAAGGTAGAACATGATACAGAAAAAATAACACAGGTGAGAACCCACATTTTGGAGATCAAAGGCTTCATATTGCTCCCAACAAAATCAACAGCAGGGAGCATGATTGGGTCCATAGTCCACCATGTTGGTTAAGGGGAAGAAGTAATATATTAATGTATTTTAATACCAAATGCAGCTGTATACATAAAAATAAATCCAAAATAAAAACAGCAGGGAAATGTCTCCTACCTTTTGTACCTAGTCTCATATCCCTTGCTCACTCATAGCTGCCTATAATTTTAAAGTTTGCATTGGGCTGCTAAAATTAAAGCACAAACTCTAGAATCAAAGGACTCAAAGTTCAGTTTTGTATCAGTAACCTCCCTTTGCAATCAATGGTCTTGATTTGCACTCTTTTTCAGATGGTGCTTGCCAAAAAATTGTGAGCTTTTGCTTTTTGAAAAACAGTGTTATATATAACATTTGTTTTGTAGTGATTATAATGACAAATAAGAATTTTTTTATATCTACATTTTTGAAGTTTGTTCCCTAAGAAATTATAATTTTTTCCCTTTTTTGCCACTAATGTAATTGACTATAAGGGTTAAAATTCTGTTAGTATTATCCAAATGAATACTAGCCATGTGACCTACTACCTAGATAAGAAAGTAGGAAATTTTTAGAGACCATATTCTTCACAGTTCTTTGCGACCTCAAAGATAATGGCAACACAATTTCTGCAGGAGATGGACAATTTAAATATAAGTGACCCCAAAGAAATGATGAGTTTAGCTATAAAGTGGGTACAGAAGACATTTCCAAATGTGGAATCAGTTACCACAGGGACATTGCAATGCTGGATGGAAGAGAAGCCAGAGGAATTAATCATTCTCGTAAGTGATTATTACCTATGCATTAGAGCAAGTACTCTGTAATTAAAATCAGTCTTGGTCTCCTGACTACCCAATTTAAGAGGGTAACATTTTTCTATGTTCAACAAGTATTTTGTGTAACCTGGCTGTTCAGGTAGAATTTTTTTTAAAACTTATGATCTTATGTCAGACCTCTCTTTTTTCTCTTCTCCCTTCACGTCTTACCCTTTCCACATTGCACAAGTAGGGCCTCATAAAGCAGGGTGCAGTATAGGACACTAATAACACTTTGCCCCTTTATAGCCTGGTGTACCCAAGGCTCTCAAAGCATGCTGGGCTCAGTCCTCTATGTAGTTGCTTTTTATCATTCTTTCTTGACCTGATTGTGATGCGTGCATGACTGTGACAAATTAAATAAAAAGAAAGTTATAATCAAGCTCACGCATAGGGTTAGCGCTTCAGCTGCAGTAAACTGAGGTAGCACTGTTGAAGTCAGTGGCACTAAGCGATGTACACCAACTGAAGATCTGGAGGAAAGTTGAAAACCACAGGCTCGCACATGGGATTCTTCAAGAAAACAAATAAAATCTCTCGTCCCGTTATTTATTTACAGGCATTGTTATAGTGTTTCTGGTAGGATCTGAGAGCCATTTACTTACGTTAGGTTCAATTTATTCCTTTAAACCCACTGTATGGGCACCTACACTAGGACTTTTCACGCTGCGTATCTAGCACTGGTGCTGCTCCTAGTGTAAGGGCCACTGTAGTTGGGGTTAAGTTGTTTGTGCAACTGTGCTATCTAACCCTACATTAGTGCTTCTATCCTTGCTAGCATTGGGGAATCATTAACACCGCTTTTTTGCAACACGTGGATTTTCCACTGAGGTCTCCCAACCCAGAACCTAACCATCCCAGCTTTAGTGTCTGAGATGTACTGATGCCCAGCATAAGCACATGATGGTGCAGGAAAAAGGAATGCTGTAGTGGCAGCATGCTCTGCCCCTGGAAAGGAACTGCTGCCAGGTAAGAGAGCTCTGTTTGACGAGGCCTGTATTTTGTGGAGCTTTTGGACTGGGGTTTTAGGCCTGGTTTTCCAGTTGTGTAGGTCAGTTGGTGGGGTGAGAAGTATATATATCTAGTAATTGTATCTGCAGTTCATTGATTCATTACAACTCCATATTGCACCAGATGTTGCCAAGTTCTAGATTCCAACTGAGGGAACTGAGTGGAGAGAAAAGGTGGGGTGCCAAGAAGCCTCTCTAAGAAAGGAAACAATAGTTTTGGCAGGTTACACTGTTAACCTCTTAGACAGGCAGTTTTAATTTTAATTTGAAATCAGTTGCAAACCCCACTTCAAAAACAGCCAAGTTCTTCAGCCTTTTCCTAATGGAACACAAACTATAAAGGTCAGTCAGGCTCTACAGTGAAAGTTTCATTCATCCAAGTTATGTCACAGTGAGAGCCAGGGCTGGATTTAGGCGCAGGCAACCAAGGTGACGGCCTGGCTTGGGGGGGGCGCTGGGCTCAGGGTGCTGTAAGTATTCAACAGTTTAACAAATGGAGGGGGGGGCACTGAAGACGCTCCTTGCCTGGGGCACCATTTGGTCTAGGGCCGACCCCGGTTAAAGGAGTTAATAAATGGAACTCTCTGAAAGAGCAGAGCTGCATTGTTGCATCAGCACCCTGGGCAGGAACTCCGCTTCTGAGGTTGGATATTTATTCCAAATGTTACATTTCTGCCTAGTTCAGACTTTCAGCTGCCAAGCTAGCTAAGTTTTACTGCTCCTGCTGATGTTACATTGCAGTAACAATGGTATTTACAGATTTACCTAGAACCTGGAATTTGATTTTTTTTTTTTTGTAAGCACTTTGCTATTTTTATACGTTAAAATATTTTAAAATGTCTCAGTTAGGAATTGCCTATAAAAGTATCTGTTACAAACGAACATGTAGCATGGATTTTTTTTTCTGGGAATTGGGTTATAAAAACAGCTAAGGACGACTTGTTCTTAGCGTTTGTTAATATAATAGGGTTGCTTTTTTCAGACTGGATCTTTGTGGTTGTGGGATACTGCCATTATCATGTTGAAAAGTAGAAAGTCACTCCCTGGTAAACACAGACTTGAGGCTAAAAGGAGAGATCAGACAGATCCCACGTGGCTGCTTTTCTATTCTGGAATGCGATTTCACTCCCAATAGTGACTTCAGAGGAGAGGACCCTATGAAAAGGTTGACTCACAGGAATCAAATTAGCATGTAGGTTTGCCAAAATCAAGTCAAGAATCTCAGTTCTTGGCCATCAGTATCAGGAACAAATTGAAAATCGAGGATAAGAAATAAAGGCCAGGAACATTCTCTGGGGAAATATTAAAAAAAAAAACTAGTTAGTTTGTATGGGAGACGCCTGAACATGTGACTATGAGCCCAGAACTCTCAGCACTGATACGGGTCTTGAGCAAATAACAACCAACCAGCTTCAGTGTCTTCATCTATAGAACAGGAGTGATAGTACAGACTTACCTACTCTATCTCAGCGCTAGGGCTGTTTATTAGTTGAGATCCAGTGATGCAGTCTTTACGCCTGTAAGTTCAATGGCACAACTCATGTAAGCAAAGATTGCGGACTTAGATCCTGATTGTTTCTAAAGTATGTTGAAGGGATATGCTAAATACTGTTTGCTTTAAATGATTATTTATTTTTATAAAATTGCATTTGTGTGGATTGTAATTAACAAACGTAGGAAGATGAGTTCCCTGCCATAAAGAAATTAAAACCTGTGTAAGTGAAAGCTGTGTTGTAAAAATGACACATTGCTACTGTATGTAATTTCCACTGCACCTAAGTGGCAATAAAGTTAAGGTCTTCCCATGTTATTATAACTATTCTGTTTAGTGACACGTAAAGATAGCAGGTACCAAGAGATCTTGCCAGATCCCGGGTTAAAACCTAGCCCCCATAAAGCCAATGGGTGTTTTGCGATTGGCTTCAACAGGGCCAGAATTTCACCGCCTAATTTCATCCACCACAAATGGATTCAGACTCAGTTGATACTGTCTATTTATGTAGCTTCTCTGTGGATTGGAAAAGGCTTCCCTTTAAAACCTGAGATATTACATAAGGTACTTGTTCCTCTGCAGGACTCACTGGGTAAGTTTCATGTTAAAAACAAGGTGCTTTCTGTGTGAACGGTGGAATATCACACTAAGAACTTTACATGGTGCTTGTGCTTTTCAAAGTCATTTCCCGGGATTTCTGAGGAATTAGAGGTGGAAATAACAGCCTTACAACTTTATAAAAGCAGACTGTATGAGACAACTGTATCATTTTTCACACTGAAGAGTAGTTGTGACTGACAAAATAAGGATAACTTTGTAATAAGGATTCTATAAAAATCTTTTTTTTTTCCACTCAGACCTTACATTCATGGAGTTTATACAGAACATTATAAACTATGGGCCAGATTCTGTCAATTTGCTCATGCTGAGTTGTACTTGACTGTGAATAATCCCATTGAAGAAAATGGATCTACTCATGGAGTAAGCTACTACATAATGTCAGTAAGGGTGACAGAATCTGGCCCTATATAGTTATAGCATCACTAAATGCAGCCCCTTCTGGGGTGTGAAGCCAGTACCCCATCATCCAGCATACACTGGCGAAAAGGGATACGTTGGGCAAGGATAAAACCTTATTCTTATACAAAGTGCCATTGGTAGTCAAATTCTACCTAGAGGAAACCGTATATTGCTTAAGATCTCGTCTACAAGATTTTAGCATATTTAAATCTGTTTATTTACCTCAGAATGATAATAGGCTGAAGCAACACTGCCATGATTCAAACCAGAAGTCCCAAAAATTGTTAGTATTTCTTAGCCAGTGCTTAGCCCATATAAGTCATCTTCTCCAGCCTATGCAACTTCAATGTCTTTCCCCACCTAGAAGGCAGTCCTGTCACTATCTCTGTCAGTAGGTCTTGAAAAATTGTATTCATAGTAGGTCAGACAGACCTTGTGCAGACTCTAGAACATCCTGTTTCAAATATGGTTAAATAATAGAGAACAGGGTGCACATTATGTTATATTTATAACAAGCCTGTACAAAGTCTGCAATTTTTTACTCCAACTCTATAATTGTAGCTCAATAGCAGTGAGATCATAGTTATCGCTGACTGAAATGATTGTTAGAACATATTTAATTAAAGGCTTAACTGTTCGCTTGAGTTTTATTTTTGAGGTCAAGGGACTGGCAGGTAATGTGAATCACAGAATCACAGAAATGTAGGGCTGGAAGAGACCTCAAGAAGTCATCAAGTCCAGTCCCCTGCATTGTGGCAGGACCAAGTAAACCTCCTAGACCATCCCTGACAGGTGTTTGTCCACCTTGTTTTTAAAAACTCCCAGTAAGGGGATTCCACAACCTCCCTTGGAAGCCTATTCCAGAGTTTAACTACCCTTATAGTTAGAAAGATTTCCCTAATATGTACCCTAAATCTCCTTTGCTGTAGATTAAGCCCATTACTTCTTGTTCTACCTTCAGTGGACACGGAGAACAATTGATCCCTGTCTCCTTTATAACAGCCCTTAACATATTTGAAGACTTATCAGATCTCCCGCTCCATGCCCATTTTTTTAAACTTTCCTCATCAGTCAGATTTTCTAAACCTTTTTGTCATTTTTGGTTGCTCTTTCCAGTTTGTCCACATCTTTCCTAAACTGTGGTCCCCAGAACTGGACACAGTACTCCAACTGAGGCCTCGCTAGTGCAGAGTACGGCTGAACAATTACTTCCCATGTCTTACATATGACAACCCTGTTAATGCATGCAGACTATTACCCTTTTTCACAGCTACAGCACATTGTTGATTCATGTTCAGTTTCTGATCTACTGTAACGCCCACGCCCTTTTTAGCAATACTACAACATAGCCAGTTATTCCCCATTTTGTAGTCGTGCATTTAATTTTTCCTTCCTAAGTGAAGTATTTTGCATTTGTCTTTATGGAATTTCACCTTGTTTAATTCAGACCAGTTCTACAATTTGTCAAGACAATTTTGACTCATTCCATGTCCTGAACCATGTGTGCAATGCCTTATACCCATCTAAGAATGAGACCTTTACAATATTAGTTAATAAAAAATTACAAACCCAACATAGATACCATGTTTTGGAAATTAATCATTCCAAAGAAGGTATTTCTATCTCTAATGTGGTGGGCTCGTCATCACAATGTAATGAAGAAGGTGTCTTTCCATCCTTCCAAACCTTCAATGATAATCGCATCCGATGTGTCCAGTCTAGACACATAATCGTGTAGAGGTGTAGTGTCTTTGAAACCTAACTGCTATGAACAGCCCAATAAATGAAAAAGTTTCTTTTTCTCAAGTGTTCATTTCCTTTGTGAAATGTGCTTTTCACAAAGCCCATCCTGTGATAGTCTTTGCTGAAACAATCTTCATCAGGAGTTTATTAGACACAGGTGAAATTTTAATGAAGCCATAAGTTTGGCTGTCCCAAGACTCAAGCTTTTGTAGCTCTTTGTGAACATAGTCACATGAGCACATGTCCCTATGGTTCATTCCAGTTTCAGACAACTAAGAGGTAACATAAATAGATCGGATATTAAACATCATGCTGCGTATTTTAAAAAGTCATAAGTAATTGTTGGTTTTATTTTAATGAGTTAAAATTGGTCAATGTTCTGTTCTTAGGACACCCGGAGTGCAGCTGAATTTGAAGTCAGCCATCTGCCAGGGGCAATACTTATTGACCCGCAGAGTGATACACTGCAAGAATTTCTGCAGAAACGGCTCCTTCCAGGTACAGAAAAGATCTCAGTAGAACTCGTTCTTTGTTGTTGCAAACAACTTTCAAGCTGCTCTAAGGTGAAAATTTTCAAAAGAGCACAGTGAGCACACCTGGGGCCAGAGTTTCATAAGTGCTCAGCCTGTGGGGTGCTGGAGATGACTGGAGAATGTCTTGGCACACAGCCAGCTGAGAATTGGGGCAGTGCAAAGACCACCTTTTCACCACCCTCCTGAGCTATTTCTCAGCCAGAGCCAAGAATCTGGGCCCTAATATTAATAAATAAATAAAAATAAAAAGCCTTACCTGGGTTATTAACAACACTCAGGATTATGAAGACTAAACCAATGAAAAACCTAATTTACTTTTCATCACATATTCTGGATTATTATTATTATTTTATTCTCTGTATGGCACTCAGCCTAGATGGTATAACTGGACTGGGCAATTTCTACTCAATGTTACATTCAGGTTCTCATACACTGGCACAGAGCTGAAGAACCTGGGTAAAGAAGTTCTAAAGGGCATTTCAATCTGAAACAACCATTTTCGTTGCTATTAAAAAACACGAACACGTATAATCATCATTAATATTAGATTTTGTTATATAAAAAGAGACAAACTAAATTTTGTGTCTAAATGGCTTGACAAAGGTGCTGGGATATGCCCTGTGCGGAGGTCATTATTGCTGAAATAATCATCATAACAACAGACTAGAAATATTGCCAACTCTCATAAAAATATAATGTTTTTAAAGCCCCAGCTTCTGGAGTCAAGTGAATATGTGAGAATCTCAGCTTTAAAAGAAGTTCTCAGCACTTACGGAAGCAAAGCTTGAAACTGTGACACCATCCACCATATATCCTAAAGGCTCAGAAACTAAACATCGAATAAAAAGAACCCTAAATTCATTATTAATTATTATTATTATTTAAATCTCATGATTTTTAAGCCAATCTCATGATTTTTGAGAGCATGCGTTACCCCGTTTGGCGTTGGCAACACTAGATTAGTGAGAAAAACCTTGTACATGGCTTTTAACTCCATCCTTGTTTTTTCCGTTCTATTTCAGAGAGTAAAAATAAAAATATCATTTGCTATTGCACTGTGGGATACAGGTCTTCCATGACTGCCCAGAGCATGAATGAGTTCTTGTCAAGTGAAGCCGGCCAAACCCCCGAAACTTCCCTGAAGGTTTATAATGCAGAAGGAGGACTGGTGAAATGGGCCAGTGAAAGAAGGCTGATGGTGGACAAGCAGGAGCAGCCCATTCACCTCGTTCACCCCTACAGTGCAGCATGGGCAAAACTACTGGAACCAGAGCTGCAAGCACAGATCTAAAGCATTTCTGCAAGTCTGATCTTAACTGGGGCCTCTAGGTGAAATACAAATTAATAATAAGAATAAGAATTAATGGGGGCCCCAACCTCAACTGTGTCTTGTAGGCATAACCATAATGCTACTAATAATAGAGGATTACAATATGTATTGTAGTTGTTTTAATTGGTGGGCAGAATTGGCTAAAGATACTAAGCCAGCTTTTCAACTGGTCTAAAGTGGAGTAGGAATTGAAGTCAATTCAGATATGACAATTTACACCAGCTAGACTGAAATCTAGATTAACAAAGAGCATGGGACAATCAGGGCTGACTCTGGCTTTTTTGCCGCCCTAGGCAAAAAAGCCACCCGCCGCCCTCCCCCCCCTTTCCCCTGTGCGGCAGGGGAGGGCGCCGAGCCCAGCTGCGGGCCCGCAATCCCCGACCGGCTGGAGCGCCGGGAGCAGGGTGGAGAGCCCGGCCGGGCTCTCCGCTCTCCCCGGCAGCCAGAGCGCCGCAGGGAGGGCGGCGAGCCCAGTCGCGGCCCCGCTCTCGGGACGGAGCGCCCCGCCGCGCCACCCCCCTCCAGGCGCCGCCCCTAGCATATGCTTTGTGGGCTGGTGCCTGGAGCCGGCCCTGGGGACAATACAGAATCCATGTGCAGTCTGGTGAAAAGGGAGAAGTCCTGGCAAATTCTGGGAACAAGCCTGAAAGAGGTTATTGTGCCATAGCATGTAATAAAGGCACATCAATCCTCCTCTTACGCCAAGATGGAACAGAACACTTTAGCTTTATGAACCTTTTCCTTCAGTCTCCAGGTCTGTCACTCTGGCACCTATCATAAGAATCTTTTAAAAAATAATATCTAATAAAAAATACAGATAGAATCCCACGATCCAATTCATGACGAATGGAAAAGCAAAGAACTGCATTTCTAGCATCTCTGTTACTGTTTAAATTTGCTGGTGCAGTCCTGTATTCACCAGATAGCTTGTCTAGATGCATCTAATCTTTCTGGGAATAACAGTTGGGCCAGTCACCTTGGTAAAGAGAAAGAGAGCGCCAGCTGGAGATGCATAGTAACCGGTAAATAAAATGCTATGATTAAGTGAGCTTATTTCCTGCTAGTGAGTTAGGTTCTAAACATACATAAGCTCACCCATATACAATGAAAATAACTTTAATTCTTGGTCCTTGCAAAGGTGATGCACAAATAGTTACAGTTTCATGGAGGCCTAAATAAATATTTGGGAAGAAGTATAAACCCACTCGTTAACTGCACTCTAACCAACCTGTCGGTGCTTACTATTTGCTCAATTGCTGTATAATCTTGACTGCAGCTCTGAAATCCTTTGGAAGCATTTCTAAATATACACACCTCTCAACTTGGACATTTTAGGTGAGTGAAAATAGCGCATCACTGGTTGAACCTCTGTCTTTTCCTTGACCACTTTATTTTAAAAATAGCAAGCTGTTGACTTATTTTCAATAGTTGTACATGGAGTACTACAACTAAGAGAAATCTGAAACTGTTGTTATAATTTCCAAGGTGCCTGATCTTGCAGTTTTACTCTGGCAAAAAAAAATCGTCCCAATCTCAAGAGTAGTTCGGTGGGTTGTTGTTTGTTTGTTTTGGGGGGTTTTGGTCTTAACGTTCAAACCTTACAGCTCTAAGGGCCTAATCCAAAATCCATTAATGTCGATATGAGCCTTTCCATTTACTTCAATGGGCTTTGGATCAGACTCACGATGAGCTGCTAGGGCAACGGAACTGAAAAGAGCTGGAGAAGGAGCCTGGGGATTCTAGAGAGTAAGTCAGTCAAAAACTAGATCGCAGGACACTAGTCTGACTGCAACTGAAGATGGAGCAGTCAGCGTTTGGAATGATCAGATTGATGAACAAAAAATACAATGAAATATCTAAGCCACACAGCCTGAGCGGCCGAGACAACAAGGTTTGGTATTTGGTGAACGACGTATAGAAGAAACACAGCTGGAGCTGTTACAAAAGGGAGGTGCCTCCCTTTGCTTGATGGGCTGGTGCCTGGAGCCGGCCCTGGTTACTATATTTAAGCTTAATGTCAATGTTCACCATACAATCTGATCACTATTTGCTCCCATGATGTAGAGGTTGCTATTGGAGTTGGTGACACTGACCCCCCGCCCCCCTTTTGTCACCCGGCCCAGGCAGGTTACTGGGACCAGCACATAAAGTCTAGTTTCTTCCCAGCACTTCGGCATGTCAGAGAGGGCAGGTCCCAATTGCTTCCTTGGGATTAATCAGAGATCAAGGCCTATTCCAGAGTTAAAATAATTAATAACAACTGAAAACGCCCAAAACCTGATTCTTCCTGAAGTAATGAGGTGCTGGCAGTTCTCCTAAGGAAACTACAAACCACATCATTTATCCACACTGACTAAGGGGGAGACAATCAAGGGATTTTAACTTCACAGCCCCAAAGTTCCATGTTCCACTAATTATTTCCAAGATTTTAACATAAAAATGCAGTCAGCAGAAATAAAACAAGCAGAGACAAGCCAGTCCTTTTGACAGGTGGAGAGAATCTGTTCTTCTTGGAAATTTGGATCCATATTCAATATCTACAAAGTTCAGGGTATTTGGATCTGGGCTTTTGGTTTGGGCCCATCCCTCCTAACAACAAAGATAACGGTGGAAATTAACAAAGGATGCTGTATGAACCCATTTACAGGGGAGCGGATTAACTGCTGGGGGGGGGGGGTAGGTTATTATAAGGGGGAAAACAAGAACAAGAAAAAGCCTTATCCAGAGAATTAAAATAAGCAAAAAGGAGCAGATTCCTTCTCTCTCCCAGGCCTTTGAGAGGGCAAACTCTGTTCTCCCCTCTGGGACAGCACTTGTCTGAATTTCTTCAGAGTGCAGAGAGGTAGGTATGAAGTTCACTCACTCCTCTCCTGGACCAGCAGGGGGCGTCCAGCTCTGTGACACAGTTCCCATCTCTAATTCAGAGATAGTGGTATTGAGTGGTTCTATTTAGGGACTGTTCTTAACCCAGTATTCATGTCAAACTGATCATTTTGTTTCAGCTAAATGTAATCTTTAATGGGCCTATTCTAGGAAAGGTAGAGTAGAGGGAATAGGTCCATATACAGACTGAGATCAGTTTTCATTTTGGGAGCATGCATTTTTTTGGGAGATGTCTGCACTGGGAAATGGTAAGAAAAGAGAAGAGCATGGGTTGTGGTAGTTAAAGCAGCAGGACCGGGCATCAGGGTTCCTGGGTTCTAGTCCCAACTCTGGAAGGACAGTGTTGTCTAGCAGTCAGAGCAACAGACAATCTAGAAGATCCTGCATTCTCTCTGTGAGTTTACAGTAAAGACTGCCAGAAAGAGGCCCCACCACTATGCAAATCCTTTTAATATCTTAAGTGAATCTGGCAAATTGTTAATTCATTATCTCAGCTGTAATAGGCTCTCTCCAGATGGACTTTATTCAAAGATCGTCATGACCCAAAACGCAGTTGATTTCTGTGCAATCTGCTAGTTACAGAATGACCCAACTATATATGCTCTATAAATAGTTTACAAAAAGGAAGCGGACCTAGAGATTTTCATCTACATAATGCAAATAAGGGTGGCCTAAAGGTTGGCGACATGTGTATCTCAATACTGTTTAGGGACCTCATCCAATACTTTGCCTTCTGCAGGAATGGGATTTCAAACTATAGTTTGGTTTCCTCACATCAATCTCCTGTAATTTCCACTTTTTGTATGTTCCTCAAAAAGATGAGAATGGTGACAATCTACACAGATCTCAGTATCTGCTGTAAAATCTCAGGCCAGTTTTTAAATAGGTCAATAGAGATGCATTTCTGTGGTGGAGTTTTGCAGAGCTAGATTTAAATTCACCTGTGGGCCAGCAAGATCTTGAGAGGTGTGTCAAAATGGAGCCATCCAAAATCAGTAGCCACTTTTGAAAATATTGGCCTTTGCAACTTGGTCACACAGGAATGACAGAGCAAAGACTCACACCCGGATAATCTGCCTACTTGACTTGTTCTTGCCCCATGGTCATCTTTCCTTCAAACGACCTGGAGTCAGTTCCAAATGTGGATCACTATTTTGTGTCTTCTAGGGTGAGATTGTCAAAAGCACTCAGTGCTGACCTAACTCATGTCAATGAACCACGGCTTTCAATAAGAACAGGATTAGGCTAAAGGTGAACAATTTAGAAAATCCCACTCTTACTGACAAATACTAGAGCTGGTTAGAAAATGCAGGGAGGGGAGATTTCAATGACAATGAAAATAATTGTTTTTTACTTTTAATCAAAAACCTGAAACTTTTTTTTTTTATTTTAGTTTTTGTAACTGGAAAAAACAAAATATTTCCAGATGAAAAATCAAACTTTTTTTGTTTTTTTGCTCAGATCAGTATAGCTTTTGGTTTCCAATGAATAATCAGAAATGTTCAACAAAAACAGTCACCTTCTACACCAAAATAATAATAATAACTTAACTGAAAACTCAATTTCCCATCAAATTAAAATTGACAGAAAATGTTCAACCAGCCTCACTAAATATTAAGTCACTGAAACCCATTATTGGTCAGTAGTCAGCAGAGGAGGTTTGTTTTGTTATAAGGAACATTCAGTCTCTCCTGACTTTTCAAGAATCTGGTGGTCTATAGAATCACTGCTCTTTGGAAGCTGCACATCACATTTCTGGCATGAGGTATTGTTTGAAAACGTATTGCCGTCTGAGTCATTGAAAAGCTACATTGCAAAGAAGGCCAGGCAGCAATTTTTCATGGTTAAATAAAATGAATAGACATGGGGAAGATAACATCTTTTTACTTGTAAAAGAAATGGTCAGCTGCTTATGACAAGGATCTATGGGATACAAGGATCCTTATTGAGTAATGAATGGCCACTATTATTGCAGCAAAGAAACTCAGATGAACAAAAATAGATTTAATACTGGTATTATGATGCAATCACCAACACGGTTTTAAAAAAAATGCAGTATTATTGCTAGGGATAGTTTTGTTTATTTTATCAGGCGTGTTATGTCCATTATAATTCCTTCCCTGCCTCCCCCATTTTCATGTGGTTATAACTTTATTTCACAATAGTGATAAACTTTTATAGCTACCTAAAACATTTTTGGAAATTTTTAGCAGTCATTTGAGTCAGTTTGGAAAATAAAGTGCCTGAATATGTGTAGAGTGGCTGTGTTACTGAGGGACTCTTAATGTCTGCATTTCCAGACATTGAAAAAATATTTACTGAGTAATTTTAACTTTTCATTAATATTGTGTTTCTCCCTAATGCAATGTGGAAATGGTTAGAGCAGTGGATTGGAAGCCAGGACATCTGGAGTCAATTCTTGGCTCTGCCACTGACTTGCTGAATAACCTTGGCTTAATCACTTCATCTTTCTCTACCTTCTCGTATGCACAAGTAAAACAGAGGTAATAATAATACTTACCTACCACAGAGATATCCTGAGGCTTTGTTAAGGATTGCAATGTACTTCAAGAATCTTGGATAAAAAGATTCCATATAAGTAATATATAGTAATTGGATATGGTCACTGATTTTTATTTGTATATAAATCTAAATGTTAAAGAAATGATATCAGTAAACAGCACCTTGCATTAATGATGAGCAGCAAAAGGAATATTAGAAAGAGGCTGGGTCACATTGTGTATTAGGGTTCCATTTATACAAAGGTTACTAAACAGTTAACATTATACTCCTGTTACAGCCATGAGTAGTATGTGTTATAGATGGTTATAAGCACATCAGTAGAAGGTGTTATGCATGGTTTTAAGTTATGGTTTTATAAACTATAGACCTGTTGGGCTCTATAACAATCTATTAATCAGTCATTAATCCTTTATAAATGGAACTTTAACACCAAGATGGATCAGATTCATTAGAATGTGATGTAACAGGGCAGTAGAGTTTCCAGGATTATACAATTGAAATAGGGAAAAATTTAACTGAGGCAGGACACAATCCCAATTATTCTGTGCAATTATTCTCACTACGTGATGCCATGTGGTGCATTGCATAGGCTTCTTCAAACAATACTTTGAACAGGGAAAGCAGCCAACCAGTCAGGCACAGAATGTGCTGCTGCTACTGATATTCTGGGAGAGTTTTCAATCTCTCAAGCAAGTTGGTGTTTATTGCTCCGTTAATGTGTTATACCAGTAGCTGCAGGAGTGGCCATTGTCCATAATTAGCCGGAGATTGGATTGTTCTAGTACATCAAGGTGCCACAATGGCACAGATCAGATTGAACAATATAGGAAAGTCACCCATTTATTGGCACACTAGAGTACATTACAAAACAATCCACCACCTTTATGGAACGGCCAATGCAGCTCTAACATCAAGGATTTGCTATTGCACACCTCTTTCCATAATGAACACACAGGGCCGACTCCAGGGTTTTGGCCGCCCCAAACAGCAAAAAAAAAAAAAATAAATAAAAAGCTGCGATCGCGATCTGCAGCGGCAATTCAGCAGGAGGTCCTTCGCTCGGAGCGGGAGTGAGGGACCCTCTGCCGAATTGCTGCCGAATAGCTGGACCTGCCGCTCCTCTCCGGAGTGGCCCCCCAAGCACCTGCTTGCCAAGCTGGTGCCTGGAACACGAATGTTCAAAAACCAACAGTTAGTCTGTTAAAGATGCAATTTGTCCGCCTTTATTTTAACAAAAAAGACACACCCTGGCTGGTTTGATTTTAGGACTTGGTCTTGCATTTACATTAGACTCTAAAGCCAATTCAGTAGGCTTTTCCCCCGCAACTGATTCCCACCCCCCCATCCCTGATGCAAAAAAATCTTTAGCAAAGGCTTTCACCATCTTCTGAGGTTTCACTCTTTAGAGCAGAGATGAGCCTGTGCTGGAACACAAGATCTGAAACTGCCAAAACTTGACCAAGAGTGATCCAGCTCTGGATTCATAGATTCTTTGGGGGGCCAGAGCCTCAGTGATGTAAATCAGCATTGCTGTGAATTCAATGGTACTACGCTGATTCACACCAGCTGAGGAGCTGGCCCATACTCTTTAAGACCAGAAAGGCCCATTCTGATGATTTAGTCTGACTTCCTGCATAATGCAGGCTGTAGAATTTCATCCAGAGCTCACGGCTCAAACCTATCTCTATAGTCAAAGAAGAATTCTTCTCTGCTTTGGAGGGAAATCAGTTTCAGCCCTGAATCCATATTACACTCTGATCTGTTTCTACTGGAATGCTTTTTTTCCCTCACTTGTGCATCTTATACAGTGATTTATTTGCAAGGAGAAAGGAAAACTGTCCTACTCCTTTCCCTAGCTCTAAACAAACAATCACCACCCAACCAGGAAAGACATTTTCTCTTCCTTCATAGATTCTCCTGTGGGTTGAAAGCTCATTTGCTAACTAAGGGCTCCATCCTGCATAGCATATATAGTCATTCCCACACAGAGGCCGACTGAAGTCAGTGGGACTGTATGGGAAGCACTATTCATCTAGAGATAACTGTTTTCAGGAGCAAGCCCTATATCACAGCAAGCTATTTACCATGGTCCTGCACATTTTGGGACTTCTTCTCTCATTCAGGAATTCCACACCAAAAAACCCCACTGATCTCCTAGACGGTAGGAGGCAATATTAGCTGCTCAGTGTCCAACAGAAAGAACCTTGAACGACTGCAGCTCCATGAGCATAAAAGCAGGGTAGGGCCAAGGCTGTACTAGAAGAGGGATTTCAAACAGAGCACTGGATTTGCTCCTGAGAGGGAACCGCAAAAGTTTTGTGCCACCTTGTCATCTGACATCACATTGATCCCCAAAGAATCAGGCTCTGTCAGCATGTGGATGGTGTTCTAGCCCAGGTGAGAGAATGACTCTGTCTGCACAACCCATTCAGGCTAAAAACCCTGATGCTGCCACATCTGAATGCTGCTCCTTCCCCATCCTCTGTTGATGTCACTGGCAAACATTTTGGGCTAGGAGCCCGCTGCATGGGGAAAGGCTGGTTTCTGTGCCCAGCATGGCAACCAGAAACATAAGGCCATCAACTCCGATTGCAGCACTTGATCTAAAGCATTAACATTGTAAGAAGGAATAAGAAGACATGTTCCTAACATGGATTTCTATAACAATTTGTACCCGGGAATGCAAGCAGCAGACATAACCTAGCACTGACATAAACAGAGTGCAATTCTCCTTGCTTTGCCAATATATATTTACTCAAGGCACTGGAACAAGACGATACGCATGCTTGATGCTGAAGAAAAGCCTGTTTGTGCCTATTACACTGGAGACATTGTACAAGACCAGATTCTGACACCTATACTTGGATTAGATAGTACCTTACTCTACGGGGTAATATCATTGAAATGAATGGCACTTCTTGTGGAACAAGGAACTACTCAACACAAATATGGGTGGCTGAAGGGCACTAAATAAAAATTCTTTTCCCATATGGCTGCTCAGCAGTGTAAACTTGGATTATCAGCCACTAATTTTGCCGCCTGGGGGAGAGGGGACAGCTTTGACATGACAAGTAAGCCAAGCATTCATGTAAAGTTTGCATTCAGCAATTAAGGGTACTCATGTGTCTGAGGCAATTCCTCCCATTTTAAGCCCCATCTTGGGTCTAGGCTTTAACTTGACCAGTTTAGCATGTGTTGAAGTCTACACTGGTTTTTAGCAGGTGTTAGCTAACGCACGAACAGCACACCTTGGAATCCTAGTCCGGGCAAGGCCTGGAATTCCGCTTCTGCCCCCTTCCCACAAACCAGATCATCGTCCCTGGGGCTGATTCTACACCCCATTTACCTCCACTGATTTCAATGCACTGACACCAACATACAGTGTAATGCAACAGAGTGTAATGCAATGTCATCAAGCCCTGTGTTGGGTAACAAGAAAAACCAGCCATGCTGGGAAGAAGATGGAGTTCACCCACTTGTTATTTGGCAAGTTCACATCCTGTGACTTTTCCATTTAAGTTGCCTTAGAAAGAAAGAGTCGATATTTAAAGGACCATGCAGGATCAGCGCCAGGGTTTTTGGCTCCCTAGGCGGGGGTCCTTCCGCGCTCCCGGTCGTCGTCGGCAGTTCTGCGGTGGGGGGGGGGGGTCCTTCCGCGCTCCTGGTCTTTGGGGCACTTCGGCAGCGGGTCCCGGAGCGAGTGAAGGACCCACCGCAGAATTGCTGCCAAAGACCCAGAGCGTGGAAGGACCCCCCGCCGCCAAATTGCCACCAAGGGTGGCAAAATGCCACCCCCCCCAAATCCTGGTGCCCTAGGCAACCGCCTAGTCCCGCCTAAATGGAAGCGCCAGCCCTAGGACCATGACATGTATGAAGAGGACTCAATGATTACAATAAAAAGGGCTCAAACCCTTTGAAACCAGGTTCTTTCTTTTCACACCTATATGTTCCTCCTGCCCCTCCCACTCCTGATAAAAAAAGTCTTATAAGCCCATATAGGAAAATAAAGTTTAATTTCAACTTCTGCAGCAATACAGGGAAAAGATGCCCTGACTGACATGAGAACTCAAGTAACAACTTAATTTCCTCTTCTTACAAAAATTCCCCACAGCTCACTCCTGCACACAGAGCTGGGGAATGACTAAATTAAGGCCCTTCTCAGAAACCTACATTTCAGAGCAAATTTTTTAATTCAGTTAATTTAGACAGGAAAACTAAGAACTAGTCCTAGCATTCTAGTGCTACCAGATTTTACATCCCAGCTACAGCGGGATGAATAAAATGATTATTTTCAGTTCATTGGCAAATTTTGAAAAGTCATGAAAAAATATTCTGGGTGGAAGGAAAGATTTTGTTTTGATTTTGTCCATTTGCAAACTCTTTTGAATTTTATTTGAGTTTTTTAAATAAAAGAAAGGAAAGCTTGGAAAGGAAAAGTTGTTTCAAACTGAAAACTTGAAATGCTTCATTTTGAAAATATTGAAATGAATCTGCTTCAAAGTTTTGGTGTCACCAAGTTGACTGGAAAGTCTCACCCAGCTCTCAACCCACCAGTCAAAAATGAGAATTGTAAGTTAATCCTCTCCAGCAAAACGGTCCTTGGACCAGCTCCTGTGAAGTCACTGTGAGCTGAGGGCAATCAGCATCTCCGGGCAGGCACATTGGGCCAGATTTACAAAGGGATTTAGGCACCAAAAGATGCAGAGAGGTGCAAAGTGGGATTTACAAAAGCACTTGAGCAAGGTAAGTGCCGAACACCCATTAATTTCGTGTATCTGTTTAGACAAGTGTTGATCAGATGCCCACAACCATATTATTTCTTGCTTGGACTGGGATCTTCCTTAACAGATTGACAGATATTGCTTGTTAGGTGACGTTCACCAGCCACAGAACCCAACAGCTAATCTGCGTTGTCCTCACCCTGCAGTTATAGGGAGAGGGCCACCCAGGTTGCATTGGGCCCTTGGCCACACTACAGACTCTTTAAGCCTAGGGTTGCCAGTTCTGGTTGGACATATTTCTGGAGGTTTCATCCCATGACATAACCTTTCATTAAAGATTCATCTTTAATTCCTGGAAACTCCAGGACAATCCTGGAGGGTTGGCAATCCTACCTGAGATGAGCATGTCCTTTAGAGAGGCCAAGTGCAACTCTCACTGCAGTCAATGGGGTCAAGGGTGCTCAGCACCTTAAACGATCAGACCCTTAGACAATGAATTTAAATCATTATTAAAGTGTTTTCCCTTCAGGACATGCCTCTTGCTCTCACACCAGAGGTTTTTGTGGATAAATAGTTACCTTGTTTTTAAAGACAAAGCAATAATTAATTATTTTTTCCAGTTCTATAAAGAAAGTCATAATAACAACAACATTTAATATCTTACAGACATTAACTCATTAGGGACCAAATCCTGAAGCCCTTATTCAGGCCAATCTCCCAGGGCTGCAGGAGTTGGGCTCTTAAGCCTCACAACACCCCTGTGAGGTAGGTAAGTATCATTATCCTCATTTTGCAGCTGGGGAAACTGAGGCAGGGAGCAGTGAAGTGATTTGGTCAAGGCCACATAGTGAGTCTGGGAACAGAACTCAGGAGGTGCCCAGCATCCAGTCCTATGGCCATTCCACTAGATCATGTGGCCATGGCTTCCATTAATTTAGTCTCCAAATACTAAATTAAAACCTTCCCCATGACACTGGCACAGACGTATGGCCAGATACATCTGTAGCTGTCTGCCACCAGCTGCTTCAGAAAATGGAGAGAAATCATAGTGCTATTCCAGTTATAAACCAGGTGCTACAAAAAACACTTAACACACAGGACCTTCATCAGACAAAACTGCTATTGGAGCCCCTGGACCCAGTCCTACAGGGATCCATGCGTAAGGATTTCAGGACTCAGTCCACAAATAGCTTTAAATTCACTCTCTGGTTATTGCTATACTTTGATACAAGTTGGAAGAGTGTTCCTGCTTAAAAGCTGGTCTTTCAGGCCTTGTCTTCGCCCCAGAATTAACGAGTTAACTAGCACTCTGCTGGTAGGCACTTAAAGGGTTAATCTCGGAGGTTTAACTACACCTGAAAGTCTTGCCGCCCATCTTGATCACTTCCACGCTGTCTAATAAAGTACTTGCCCTGTTGAAACCACACATACTTCTGAGTGCAACTTGCGTCAACGTGAAGCTGACCATGATTCAGCCTTGCTTGATGCCAAGTCATGGTCAGTCAGCCTGGTGTTAGTCAACCCGACTCTTCACTGTGAGGATTTGGGAGTGATGACAAGGCCTCAGGGAACATTGCTGGCTCTGTACTTGGAAGGAATAGTTCTCACCGCACGGCTGAGCCCAGTCTAAATGAACCATTCCTGCGTTAGCCTGCAAGTGACAGCCGGGACACTCAGTGCAATTACTGACCGGCGGACACTGGAGGACGTTAAGGAACTGCAGCAGGCCTCAGACTGTATGAAGTGTCCGATGCTAATGATTTCCAAGTGCACACTAGTTACACGGAGGTGCGATTCATTTTTTGCAGCGCAGCCTCTCTTCCATTTAATAAAATCTTGAGCTACATCCCCATCTTGCTTGGAGAGAAACAGAGATCACAGGCATGAAACGGACACAGCTCCTCAGACTTCGGTGCGGAAGCAGCACTTACGGCTCAGTCGCAGCTGGAATGAGTTGATTTGCATTTGACCTGAAATTTAGACCTCAGAATGTTGCATTCATCCTAACCCAGCATCTGAGGTGCTGATAAGGCTCTAGACAGGACGTGGGGCCAGGAGGAAACAGTACTAGGGTTCCTTTGGGTTTTCTGATAAATTCTTTACTGCTCACTTTCCAGCTGTGGCATTGGCCCAGGATGGGAACGTGTCCAAGCTGAACATGGGACGTCCCCAGGTATTGATGGCCAAAGTGATGCAGAGGACTCCGATAATGTTCATCACTATTCCAGATTTAGCCTGGAGGAGAAAAACAAAAAACAAAACACCAGCACAAATGAGTCTCAAAAGACTTGCCAGAACTCATGAGCATAAACACAGGCTGGGTCTACACTACCCGCCTGAATCGGCGGGTAGAAATCGACCTCTCGGGGAACAATTTATCGCGTCCCGTTGGGACGCAACAATCGATCCCCGAATTGACGCTCTTACTCCACCAGCGGAGGTGGGAGTAAGCGCCGTCGACGGGAAGCCGCACAGGTCGATTTTGCCGCTGTCCCTACAGTGGGGTAAGTCGGCTGAGAAACGTCGAATTCAGCTACGCTATTCACGTAGCTGAATTTGCATATCTTAAATCGACACCCCCCGTAGTGTAGATGTAGCCACAATGAAGAAACTTGAAGGTGTTCTTAAGCTCCTCATCCTATTAAAGCAGAGAGATAACCATTGTGCTGGCAGTTCTGTGTTCTTCTGTAAATGGAACTGCCATGGAACGTGGTGCAAACTCTTAGCGCTGTAATTAGTTTGGAATCTTGAAAGACTGTCAAACAAGATCGTTTCCACTTTGGTATGCAGTGTAGGTCCCAGGGTATTAGAGAGACAAGGTGGGTGAGGTAATATCTTTTATTGGATCAGCTCGAAAGCTTGTCTCTCTCACCAACAGAAGCTGGTCCAATAAAAGATATTGCCTCACCCACCTTGTTGTCAAACAAGATGCATTTATTGGCTAAGGGCCAGATTCGGCCACAATGAGGCCATGGCTACGCCACAGCTTAAGTTGACATGTTATGTTGCTCAGGGGTGTGAATTAGCCACCCGTGCTGAGTGACATAATTTATGCTGATTTAAGCGCTGGTGTGGACCGTGCTATGTTGGCAGGAGAGCTTCTCCCGCTGACATAGCTACTGCCACTCGCAGGGCTGGAGTAATGAAGCCGACGGGAGAGCTCTCTCCCATTGTCTTAGAGCGGCTACACTAGAGAGCCTACAGCTGCATCGGTGCAGATTAGATTCCAATCCAGCACATGGGTGGACTCCAGAGAGCCCCATTGACTTCAGTATGGCTCCCATTGAAAACAACGAGGTTGCAGTGAGCACAGTTTTACCCTGTACGTATAAAAGACAAAACGACAGACCTCAGAATCAGCAGTTTTATCCTGCGTGGCAATTACTTGGAGCGAAGCGCCACTGCTTTTTACGTACGAGTTCCTATTACAACACAACCATAACGTGGGGTGGTAGCATTAGAGCTGAGGTTGTTTCCATGTATCTCGACAGTCAAGGGAACTTTGGAAATGCAGGACCATAAAACTAAGCTACATCCATGATATTTACAGAAGAGGGTAATGGAAAGCTTAAGTAAAATACCAGGGAATCATCATCATCCTCTTACCATGTCCAAAACCTGGAGGTGACCATAGGAAAACACTATCGCATTTGGAGGTGTCGCCACAGGTAGCATGAAGGCAAAAGAGGCACTGAGAGTACAAGGGATCATGATGTACAAGGGATTGACCTCGATTGATTGCGACTGGGGGAAAAGAGAACAGACGTAGTGTTAGTACTGTTCAGAAACAGAAGCAGGCAGAAAGCCTGTGAGATCCCACAGACACAACAGGTCAGTTCATCCCCCCGTATAAGTCACTTCTGAACCGTAAATTCATGATGCACTGGACTCCTCTCATAGCAAAGGGCTGCTTCACTAAACAAAGTTCATTCTAACCAGACCTGCGTATTGCACACTGCACGTTACTGATGGAGGTCAAGGCTTCCATTCTATTTCCAGAGAGAGGGACATGGGTTAATGGTTTGAATGCAAGACTAGATGATAGGAAGTCTTCAGGTTTAATCCTGGATCTGGCACAGACTCTGTGTCCTTGGGCAAGTCATTTGGAGTGGGATTTAAAGAAGTGCTCAGTGTTGGCCTAGCTCAGTTCCCATTGAAGGCACTTCACCATTGACTTCAAGAAGAGTGATTCTAGGCCAGCACTGATCTCTTCTGAAAATCCCACCCTAAAGGCCTGATTTTCAGACCTGCTGAGCACTCACCACTTCAGCTGGAGTCATGGGCGCTCTAGGGGCTCAGCACCTTTGAAAAATCAGGCCCTCCAGAACTCTGTCTCAGTTCCCTATCTGTAAAATGGGGATACCATTGTAAAATGTAAAATAAACACTTATTTACCTCACGGGTATTTATGAGGATTAGGGTAAAGGATTAGGGCTAAATTTTCTTGTTCTGTGTTTTAACAGCACCTACCACAATCATAGAACTGGAAGGGACCACGAGAGGTCATCTAGTCCAGTCCCCTGCATTCATGGCAGGGCTAAGTATTATCTAGACCATCCCTGACAGGTGTATGTCCAACCTGCTCTTAAAAATCCCCAATGATGGAGATTCCACAACCTCCTTAGGCAATTTATTCCAGTACTTCACCACCCTGATAGTTAGGAAGCTTTTCCTAATGTCCAACCTAAACCTCTCTTCCTGCAATTTAAACCCATTGCTTCTTGTCCTATCCTCAGAGGTTAAGAAGAACAATTTTTCTCCCTCCTCCTTGTAACAACCTTTTATGTACTTGAAAACTGTTATCATGTCCCCTCTCAGTCTTCTCTTCTCCAGACTAAACAAAGCCTATTTTTTCAATCTTCCCTCATAGGTCATGTTTTATAGACCTTTAATTATTTTTGTTGCTCTTCTCTGGACTTTCTCCAATTTGTCCACATCTTTCCTGAAATGTGGCGCCCAGAACTGGACACAATTCTCCAGTCGAGGCCTAATCAGTATGGAGTAGAGCGGAAGAATTAATTCTTGTATCTTGCTTACAATACTCCTGCTAATACATCCCAGAATGATGTTTGCTTTTTTTGCAACAGTATTACACTGTTGACTCATTTAGCTTGTGATCCACTATGACCCCCAGCTCCCTTTCCGCAGTAGTCCTTCCTAGGCAGTCATTTCCCATTTTGTAAGTGTGCAACTGATTGTTCCTTCCTAAGTGGAGTACTTTGCATTTGTCCTTTTTGAATTTCATCCTATTTACTTCAGACCATTTCTCCCGTTTGTCCATATCATTTTCAATTTTAATCCTATCCTCCAAAGCACTTGCAACTCCTCCCAGCTTGGTATCGTCCGCAAACTTTATAAGTGCACTCTCTATGCCATTATCTAAATCACTGGGGCTCTAGTCCACAACTGGGGCTCCTAGGCACTACAATAATAATATATTTTGCCCTTAGTGGGGCACCCAATTCCCAGCCAATCCAAAGGCGGCTGCACAGACATATCTGAGGGCAGAATTTGGCTCCATAATGTTTTCAAAGCCCTTTGAAGATGATCTATCAGTATATCTGAGGTACTTATATGGCCCTCATTAGCGTAGTATCTGAGTGCCTCACAGTCATAGACTCTTAGGAATGTAGGGCTGGAAGGGACCTCGAGAGGTCTCAGCCCCCTGCACTGAGGCAGGACCAAGTAAACGTAGACCATCCCTGACCGGTGTTTGTCCATGTTCTTAAAACCCTCCTATGATGGGGATTCCACAGCCTCCCTGGCAAGCCTATTCCAGATCTTAACTACCCTGACAGTTAGAAATTTTTTCCTACTATCTATCCTAAATCTTCCTTGCTGCAGATTAAGTCCATTACTTCTTGTCTTACCTTCAGTGAACATGGAGGACAATTGGTGACTGTCCTCTTAATCACAGCCCTGAACATGTATTTATCCTCAACAACCTCCCTGTGAGGTTTGGAAAGAAGGTCTGAGATCCAGACCTCCAACTGATATAATCTGTGTAGCTTCACAGACTTCAAGGAAGCGGCTTTAATTTATGCCAGATGAGGATCTGGTCCAAAGAGTGCCAAAATTTCATTATTACTTCACTATACACTGAATCTCACTCTATATGAATTCTGTACAGGCAGGTTTCACATGGGGTATAATCTTGTTGTCCTGAAATTGCATTCAACTAAATATCTCCATAGTCACCCTTTAATATCTGTTGTATTTTAAAAAGCTGCATTTGATGAATCAGTATTTCTCATGCTGGCTTTCCATTCTTATTTTACTACTGTCCACTTCTTCTAAATCAAATATATACAATGACTGTCCCAGGCCCATAACCAGCGCAGGGTGAGCAGAGCAGCTGCCCATGGTGCAAAGCCATGGGGGTGGAGAAATGCCAGAAACCCCCCCACGGGGGGCACAAATATGGATGCTAAAATTCCTAGTTATAGCTCTGCTCTGTCCTGTTGGATCTTCTAGGTATTCTCTCCAGTTTTGTATTTACAGAGCTGCCAACGCTGGATAGGTTCCCTTAACTTCTACGTTCCCACACATGGAATTTTTTCTCCTAAACACGGCTTGCTCCATGGCCGGTTTAATTCACTTCACAATTCACTTTTGACTGCAGATGCAGAGTAACATTTAAAAATGATACTTGATGCTTTTTTTCCCTCTGCATGGTATAATTTGGGGTTCTGGTCAAATTTATATGGAGTTCTTTTGTTTGATCTCTAACAACACTTTGAGAGGTTTGTCAGAGCGACACAGGAACTTGATTATAATTACTAGGCTCACAGAGCAAAACTTTTAAACATTCTGCCTGTTTTGTGGGATTCTCCAGTCCCCAGAACTTGTGTGTCAGTTTAAGTCACTGCCAGCTAAGCAGCTTGGGTCAGGATAATTTTACTTGAAAGAACAGACTAAAACTCTTTACAAATAAAGACAAAACTATCTATTCGCTGTGGTGCCAACTAAGGCTGTGATCATTTTTATTCCTTTCCTTGTGTGTCTTCTTAGAGTTTAAAAATGGTCTGTTCTGCTCGGCAGAAATGACACAATGAACCCTATACGGATGCTCTTGTCTTCAGTGCAAAAGAGACAGAGATGGCTGAAACATCCAAGGAAATGAATGAAGGGGGCTGGATTTGAACAAAGGAGAACAGAAATCTAGAGCCCTGCAGGAAGTCTGTCACAGCAAAGAAAAATAACATTTTACATGAATACAGCATTTGTAATCCCAAGGGATCCTAAAGTGTTTCACCAACCGTATACATTCACGGCTCGAGGCTCCATTGCCCTACACCTTGGGTCATCATTTGCACCTGTGCAAAGTGGGGGTAAAATGTTAAACTCAGAATGGTGGGGCTTTACACACGTTTTGTACTCACTTTGCACTGGGGTAAATGAGCACACAAGGCGCAAGGCAATGGAAAAACCAAGCCCTCAGTACTAAACTTGCCCCTCTCTAAGGCAGGAGAGCATTTATGAGCATGCTAAAATCTATCCCTATTGGCTTCAATGGCACTGAAGCATATGCATATGGTTACGGACTTCACATGTGCTTAATTTTAAGCTTGTGTTTAGGGTCTATTGACTTCAGTGATGCTCCCCTGAATGAGAGACTAAAGAGGTGAAATGTTTTTGGTGGGGACTGCCTAGCACATGGGGGGAATGCAAGATAGAATTTTTAACCTCCAGGCTGCTGGCTGAATACAGCTCAAGTGACCAAAAATCTTTACCAGCTGACTGGTGTAGGGTAAACTATTTTAAATGAGTTGGTGGCTCAGTCCACTTTCCAGTGGACAAGTGCCCACATCACACAAACCACCATTGCAGTTGGCATTAACTGGCCTCCTGATAGGCAATCTCAGGAGAGGAGCCAAGGAGGCTGAATTACTTTCTCATTCCAGGAGTTGGACCATCAAGGTTGATGCACAGTGGCAGGGCAGTGCCAGGGAAGTCTACAGTGCCGCTGCCTGTTTGATACCTATCCTGTGGATAAATAAAGGACTCCAGGGCTGCAAGTCTGGCCTTTTTTCCCACACCAGCACTAGAGCCAGCTTTGCTATCTGATGGGTTGTTTGCTAGATGCTTTCCGGAGTAACCCTATTTGCATATAAAGTCCCTTGGCTTATGGCACTAAATGTGGTATTGCTCCATTTTTAAAGACTTTATCCATTTTCCTTGATTTTTAAGTCAATTTTCCAGATCAGCAGTGAGAAAACCCAATAAGAAAAAAATCTTACCAAGGACGCAAAGACAGGTAGAAAGAGGGTGGCCGTAGCTACATTACTGGTGCATTCGGTGAAGACAGCAATAACAAGTGAAAGTATCACTGCGATGGCCCATGGTGGGACAGCGTGCAATGGGGTCATCTGATCACCTAGCCATTTCGACAGACCAGAAGCCTGACAAAATCAAGAGGGGCAATTCAGTAAGACACAGAACTCTAGGCCATCCATAGTAGCTCATATTGCATGTAATGTATTGCCAGATCCAAATACACAGATGAAAACAGGCCATCGATATTAGTGGTTAGCTCATTCAAGAGCAAACAAACTAGGTCATTTATAGAACAAGTAATGTGATCTTTCTTAAAAAATAGTAATAATAATAATAATAATAAAGGAGATTCCCTGCCAGTTGGAAATTAAGTCAGATTTATTTTCTCTCATTCTGGTCAGAAAGAACTTACATTTTTGCCAAGTAGGAGCTCAATACTGAGTTATACCAGAGACCAAGGAAGCCACACAACTGCAGACTGTTAATGAATGTCAGAGGAATCATTGAAAGAATTGCTAAGGCTTCTGAAGGTACTGAATTGAATGATTGTGTTTTCCTTCATGAATACTATCAGAGATGAACTCCAGTGTCTTACAAAAGTTTTCTGCTATGCAGTCCAAAACCACCATCTGGGCAATGTTCCAATCCAGGGCTTTGGTTTGGCCCATCATTTAAGAACAGCCCAGCCACAAAGTTTGGGGGATGGATGTGAACTTCCTCAAAGCTTGGCAGTTTGGGGATCTGGGGGTTCTGATTCAGACCCATCTCAACAGGGGTGCGTGAAACAATTTTAATGGAGCCAGGATTCTTGCAAATCCTTGCCTATTTCTAGAGCTGAATTGAAGTTAGGAACATTGGATCAGAGTAGTGGTCCAGTGAGTCCTATGTCCTATTTCTGATGTCAGTCACTACCAGACACTTCAAAGAAAGGTTCAAGAAACCCCCTCATGCAGCGTTTCTCAAACTGGAGTCCGCGATAGGTGCCACCCGGCTGGAGCCCGCATCCCACACCCCAACCCCTGCTCCAGCCCAGAGCTTGCACCCCCTCCCACACCCAAACTCCCTCCCAGTCAGAGCCCACACCCCTCACTCCCTCCTGCACCCAAACTCCCTCCCAGAGCCTACAACCCCTCCTGCACTCCAACCCCCTGCCCCAGCCTGGTGAAAGTGAGTGAGGGTGGGGAAGTGCGAGCGATGGAGGGAGGGGGGATGGAATGAGCGGGGGGCTTTGGGGAATCCCAAAACTTTTTAAAATCAAAATGGGGGTCCTTGGGTTGCTAAAGTTTGAGAACCGCTGCTCTCTATGCCTCTGTTTCACCTCACCTAGCTGCTTCCTTAATCCCTTCAGTAAGTGTTTGCTTTATGCCCTGCAGTATGAGGATTCACATCCCTTCTAAACAAACCCAAAACAGCTCTGAAACGCTTAGATACATTGCTGCACTTCTGTTGTCTGGCCAGGAGTGGATCTGGGAGTGACAATATACAACAAGGAAGGCCGCTCTCCTGCTATTTGCACTAAGGAAACCTCAAGGAAGATTTCCTGTCAATATTGCAGATTCTGGAGGCTCAGGTGTTTTGGAGAAGCAGGAGTTAAGCACTTGAACTCCTGGAGTTCAATCCCTGAGGCACACCCATCCTAACCAGAGAGCAATTATGCTAATAAATAGAGAACGGGCTGAGCTGCTAAATTGTTCAAGTTACTGTCCAGATCAGTGCTTAATTTGTAATGAAAGAGATGCCATCTCTCAAACAATTTTTTTACATTCATAACTGAGCCAGCAAGCCCAGAGGTGCTGGGGCTCTGAACTGCCAGGCCCAGAGGTGCTGGGGCTCAGCCATAGAATCATAGAATATCAGGGTTGGAAGGAACCTCAGGAGGTCATCTAGTCTAACCCTCTGCTCAAAGCAGGACCAATCCCCAGACAGATTTTTGTCCCAGATCCCTAAATGGCCCCCTCAAGGATTGAACTCACAACCCTGGATTTAGCAGGCCAATGCTCAAATCACTGAGCTATCCCTCCCCCCATGGCAAGCCCTGGCACAAATTAAGCACTGGTTCAGATGCTGGTTCGGTTTGGACCTGTTACTACTAACAAGGGACCAGAAAGCAGAGCAGAAAGGTCACCCTGAGACTCAATGGCAGATAGAGGTGAGGACATACATCGCTTCCACTGGCCAAGGCGAAGCCTCCTCCTAGCAGCAGCACGATGTTCCAGGGCATCTTCCTCTGAACTACCTTCCAGTCTAGCAACGGGGCTGGGAAAAACGGCTCTTTCATCACTAAAAAGATAAAAGCAGAGCAAAGAATGCTGGGAGGAGGTGAAGACACCAACTTCGTTCAAGGCTGTATACTCAGATGTGCACTTACTGTAGCTACCACCCCAGGGCAAAGGAAGCACTAGAGCCCAATGACACACAGTGTACGTGATAGCCCAGGACAGGCATGCTAGTGAGAAAACTGCCCATTTCAGGTGCACAGTGATATACAAAAAGCAACAAAGAGTCCTGTGGCACCTTAAAGACTAACCGATGTATTGGAGCATAAACTTTCGTGGGTGAATGCCCACTTCGTCAGACACATGTATTCACCCACGAAAGCTTATGCTCCAATACATCGGTTAGTCTTTAAGGTGCCACAGGACTCTTTGTTGCTTTTTACAGATCCAGACTAACACGGCTACCCCTCTGATAAGTGATATACAAGGGTTATGGTCAAGTGCCAGCAGTAACTAAGAAGTGGGATTAGCTCCCAGGAACTGCACACACTAAGGGCTTGTCTATACAAACACTTAGTTTGCAGCAAGCTGGAGTGTGAATCTGCCTTGCACTAGCCTTTCGCACACTCACTGTCCCCAGGCTTCATATGGACACACACTGAAAGTTCCGCTGTGCGCTCTGATCTACCCTGCTTTGAAACAGGAGTAGGACAGTGTATACTAGGGAACTTTTAGCATGCCGCAGCAGGGTCCACACAGACAGCGTGTGGCAGGCTGGCCTAGGGTAGATTTACACCCGAGTCTGCCACATGCTAATGGTTCCTGCAGACAAGCCCTAAGTCACAAAGGAGTGCTTCTTCCAGCACCGTCAGCTGGAGCTGAGAAATGGCTTCACAATCTCAGCACGGTGAGTTGTGATCTCACCACAGAATCAAAGCTGGACAAGCTCCAAGTCAAGCATCAATATTGTCAATTTCTCTTTCCATTACCTTCTCTGTTCTGTTCAGGGCTAAAGCTATTTCGACTACAGCAGTTGAATTTGGGTTTAGTGGCAGGAACTACAAACAGTAGTAGTGCAACAAAGAGAGCCACACTGGCATCAGTAACGTACCTAAAAGAAAAAGCAGAGGGCAGGTTAGAATATGGTACACCATTGTCTCAAAACATGGCATGCCTCCAGCATGTGTACTATTGTCCCAGTACATGGCATCCATCCAGCACACTCACACACCCCATTGTCCCAGTACATGGTAACCATAAGTCCTATTTACTTTTGTCTGTACAATCTCTCTATTCGGTCTTTAAGAATGTAGCAATATTTTGTACCCTGATATTGCAGATTCTGCTATCCAGACTAGCAAAACTCCACATAGCCACATTTGCATCATCTTACTTAATATCACTTTGCAATGCCTTCCATTGAAAGATCTCCAAGTGTCTTCTCTACCACACTTCTGTTAAGTAGGGAAGTATTATCATCCTCCTTGTATCCAAGGAAAACTGAGGCACGGAATGCTAATTAACTTGCCAAAGGTTGAATGAATGCCAGGAACAGAACCCTGCTTGGATTTAGGCCGTTTGAAAATATTTCCTTTACAGACTAAGTGGCTAAAGAGCTGAAGTCCCATTTTCAAGAGTGACTTGGGCAGTAAAGTCTAAGGGCAGACTACACTATGGAGTTAAGTCAACCTAAGTTACGCAACTCCAGCTACATGAATAAGCTTAGGTCGACTTATTGCAGTATCTAGAGTATTGCAAGTTTCTCCCATCGACTTACCTTATGCTTCTCGTTCTGGTGGAGTACCGGAGTCGACAGTAGAGCAATCATCAGTCGATTTAGCAAGTCTTCACTAGACCCGCTAAATCGACCCATGGTGGATTGATCACCGCAGTGTCGATCCACGGTAAGTGTAGACAAGCCCTAAGTCTCATTAAAAGTCAATGGGACTTAGTGTGCATCCACTCTGCAATCAGTGGTGTGACTGCAACACATGTTGTACATGGGTACTTACTCAGGCAGTTAGGCTGTCCCCAAGTCCAAGCTATTTTGGCTTCACTGCTATTGATACCCAAGCTAGTTAGATTAAAGTTGGCTCACATATATCTACCCATGGTGCAATCACACCTCCAATTGCAGTGTAGACCTACCCTTAGGCTTCTAAGCTGGGAGGTCCTAAATCACTTTTGAAAATGGATTTAGGCTCCAAAGTCACTCATGTACTTTTAAAAATGTTATACTGTAGCAAATACCAAATCCTCAAAACAACACCGAGGGCATAGATATTTAACATGTTTCCTTCATATTTCAAAGAAAAGTGTCTCACTCATACATATATTTTATTTAGTGTAGTTGACGCATTTTTCTCTTTATTCATTTATGTAGAAAGATTTCAAGTGTAAAAAAAAAAATCCTAAACACTAGTCTCTAGAGATTGGAATTGTGAACTTCGCTAGTGAGTTCTTTGAGGTAAGGGCAGCCTTTTTGTTCTATGTGCAGCACCTAGCACAGTGGAGTGATTGGGACTCCTAGGTGCTACCACAATACAAATAAATAAAAGAATAACAAACAAACAAACAGCTGCAGGTGACCAATCATCATCAGGTCGCAGGTGAGACTGGTGCATGTGAGATGAGTAAAGACACTTCGACAGGAAGCCAAATGAATTCAAACACTGTAGCATAGGTGGAATGTGGCAAGAAATGCTCTTAATTATGTTTCCCTTTAAAACCTGGGTGCAAGGTTAGGAGCATAGGAGGAAGATGGAGAAGCCTATCAAATCACTGAGTCAATTTCCTTGTGAGTGCCGGACAGATTCTCCTTTGCAGATGACATTACTGCATATTAAAATGATGTTCAATCTGATTTTAAAATTGAAGGGCTAATAGAAATGAATAAACAAATTGGATTGAGACACAAACAGCATAAATTCCCCTCACATTGGCTATGCCAGTCTTAGGCTGCGGCACCCTCGCCAGCTGTGCCTCTTTAGAGCAGAGATTATCAATTATCTGGTGGTTTGGTGCGGTGCAACAAATAAGAACTAGAAATCAGACCTGTCCAACAACTTCCATGTGTAACTTGATACAGGATCTGAATTAAAGGCCCCTAAGGATCAAACGGGAGTAGAGCCAAATAAAGTATTACTAAGTCAGTCAAAACACTGCAGGATTCAAACTTACTCTTTATCTTTATTGAAGAGGAAGGTGGCCCAGCCAGGAATGAAGCCTGGGTCTCTGCTAAACCACAGGAGAATCAGTAGAATGAAGAGCATGAGGACATTGAATTCAGCAAAGGAGATGGAGCCTAGTTTCCGGAGCTCTGCCTTGAGCACATTGAGAGCAGCTTTCTCTTTGTCAGTTCTCTCCATCCCGCAGCCCCACGTTTTCCTAAAACTTAAAAAAAAAAAAAAAAAAAAAAAAAAGGAAAGTTGTAAATATTTGCTTGCAAGAGAAAATTACCAGCGAATCCACTTTGACACTTGACATGTGAAGCACAGAACTATGTTAGCTACTGCCTAGAATGGCTGCAGCACGTTATAAAGTGAACAACATCTGACTTATCCTTTGCACATAGCTGCCACTGGTTACCATCTCTTGCTGAGATGTGCAGTCTGGGGGCCAGGCACTGCACTGGGAGTCAGGAAAGCTAGATTTTTTTCTTGGCTCTGCCACCGATCTCCTGTGTGACCTTGGGCAAATCACATCACCTCTCTATGCCTCTGTTTCACCTCACCTAGTTAGGTGGTAGGGACTGTCTCTCACTAAGTGTGTGTACAGTGCATGGCACAATGGGGCCTCAAGCTCAGTTGTGGCCTCTAAGTTCTACTGGAAAATAAACACTAATTACAAACGTGGTTGTAACAAGCACAGTTCAATCTCACCACAGACGGTTTTACATCTGTGAAGTTTCTACTAAGATACAATGTTATGTGATGTATGTCATTCCTTGTCTATACAGTACTTTTCTTCCAGATTGCAGACCTAGCCATCATATAATCTCAGGAACATGTACCTGATGATAAAAAGACAAACCAAGAGGGCCAGATTCACACCTGCTGAGGATCTGGCCCATAACATTATACTTACTTGAACCCCATGAATGAAAACTGGAGCCAAAACCAAGATAACGTCAACATCAGAATCATATTAGGAAACGCAAATCCAAACCAGGAAGCAAAATTCAAGACATCACCATTTTCAGGGAACAGTCTGAGGAGAGAAAACAATGGTTTCTGTACCAAGGTCAAACCATTTGAGTATATTCTCCCTTCTATATGTGCTAATTGGAATAATATAAGAGCCTCAGGGCTCATCCATTGCTCACCCATAAGGGTCTCATCCAAAGCCAATTGAAGTCAGTGGAAAGGCTCTCATGGACTTCAGACTGTACCCGAAATGCCTTGACTGAACTTTCCACTGTTCTTTATAGAATGGTTCACATTAATTGCACACAGCAGCCCATGTTGCTATTTTTCATAATTCATAGAGCTTAAGGCTACAATGGACCATTAGATCATCTAGTCTGAATACCTGCATATCATAGCCCATTACATTTCATCCAGTTACCCATTTATTGAGCCCAAATAACTTGTGTTTGTCTATTTTGGACCCATATGACATAAGCGCAGTTTAAAGACCCACAGGTGCCCTATCAAAAACTCCGCTTGCAACAAGTCTGCTCAACCACCTATGCTTTCAACATTCCCTTCCCCTAACTCTTTAGAACGAAGGGGATCTTCAAGAAGATAGGGATTTAGGGCATGATCCTGCTTCTATTGAAACCAATAACAAAACTTCCATTTGCTTTGATGGGACCTAGGTTTGGCTCTTAGTTTCTAAAGAGTTAGGACACATTTTGAAAAAACAGTCTCTAACTTTGTGCCTGGAATTTTGCATTCACAGTCAGTTGTGGATGTGACTCTATTGTAAATATCAGTTGCACATTTTCTACTGGTTCCATTTGGGCCAGATGGATTTTTGAAACCTATCGGTCTACTACCTTCTGGGGCTACTGGTTCTCCAGCACAAATCAGTTGAAGGATAGCAGTGGAGTCTACTGGAATTTCCCCTACAGAGACTGTAGCACTAAGATCAGGGGTTCCCAAACTATTGCATAGCCAAAGACAACATCTTAACAGAGAAAGAGCATCTTGTAGATGCCACCTCTCCTCTTCCATAACATCCCTGTGGCTTCTACAGCAACTGCTTACATGGAGAAATCATATTACAAAAATATTTACTGTATTTTAGCTGGCTTTTTTATGTTTTGTCCATTATGAAAAGAGTTAATCACAGTCTCCGGTTTCTCATTGCATTTCCCCTTCCCATTCGTTCCCTTATAGATGGAAACAAGGAGGAGCCAGCACCATGTGACCAATCTGTTGTCTGCAGTCCACCAGCAGCCACTCCAAAGACTCCCAGGGTATGTCTAAATTGTACATTAAGTCTGGGCTCTGACTCACGTTTGAGCCCAAGTCCCCCTTCCATCCACACATAAATCAGTTTGACTCAGGTCAGCGAGCCCTCAGGACTCAGGTCCTAGGACCCTGCCAGGGGGGTAGGTCAGAGCCCGAGTCCTGCTGTGACTTGGGTCCAAACCCTGTCATTTTGCAGTCTGGACACAGCTCAAGCTGCAGACCCAAGTCAGAAGGTGTGCATAGAGCAGTATGGATGCGTTAGCACAGCTGTGAGACCTGGTGCAGGAATTGCGAGCTCAGCTTTACAATGCAGTGTGGACACTTCAAGCACAGGCTTGGAAACACCAGGTCCACAAGCCCAGGTCCCACAGACCTGGGTTTACAATGTAATGTAGACATAGCCCCAGTGGGCTACAATGACAGACTGGGAAACGTTGATTTAGAGCTCTAACTACCCATTTGTGCTGGAGCAGAAGATGAGGAGGCAAAGCACGTCATATACATTATTCATTTTGACATATAAACAGGTAACTCTTAAAGCCAACATCAGCAGCCACCAACTAAGACTTTCAGTTGTCAAAAAGGAGAGTGAGCCCATTTAAGAGGCTGAAGGAGAAATGGCAAGAACAACTTACTGATTCATCTGGCCTTTCAAAACCAGGTTTGGCCCCGTTCCAGTGAGCGTTGCAGTTCCTCCAATACTAGCAGCATAGCACACACATAGCGTCATCCCCTTACTGATGCTTTTCTTCACTTCCCTGTCACCAAGAGCTCTGGGTTCCTCAGGAACGTCACCATTACCTATGACTGGAAATAACAAATATGAACTTGCAGTGGAGACCAAAAGCTCAGAACAGGGGCAATGTGCTTGGTGCTGCAATTTGTCTATGCCTCTCATTTTAATGAATGCCAAGCTATGTTGATTATGTCCTCATATCGTCTTATAATGATACTTATGGCAAAGAGAAGGGAGGATGGTCCTGTGGCTGTGGCACTGAATTGGGACTCTAGAGATTAGGGCTTGATTCCTGGCTCTGCCACAGACGTTCTGTGAGAGCTTGGGAAAGTTGTTTTGCCTCTCTGGGTATGTCTACACTGCATGATAAGCCTGGGCTCTGACTCAGGTTTGAGCCCAAACGCCCCTTCCGTCTACACACAAATCAATCTGACTGGGGTCAGCAAGTGCTCAGGACCCAGGTCCTATGACCCTGCTAGTGGGGGTAGGTCAAAGGCCAAGCTCCACTGTGACTCTGGTCCAAGCCCTGCCATTCTACAGTGAATACAGGTCAAGCCGCAGACCCAAGTCAGAAGGTCTGTGTAGTGGAGTGTTAGTGTGGCTGTGTGACTTGCGTCCAGCCATTGTAAACCTAGGCTTACCATGTAGCGTGGACTCTCAAGCATGGGCTTGGAAATTCTGAATCCACAAGCCTGGGTCACACAGACCTGGTTTACAATACAGTGTAGACATACCCTCTGTGCCTCAGTTTCCTGCTCTGTATAATGAGGGTAACAATACTTCCCTACCACAAAGAGGAGTTGTGAGGTAAATTCATTAATATCTGGGAGGTGCTCAGATATTACAGTGATGGTGCTATTCAAATACCAGGGCAGAAACCCACAACTAACATTGGAGGCTTCCAATATATCCAGAGAAAACATAGGAGCCAATTCATTCTTGGTATAACCACTAAGATCAATGCAGTCGTGTCTGCTTATATCAGACCTGTATTTGCTCTAGTAATATCGTGCCCATCCTGTTGCTTCTTTTGGATGAGGGCCTAATTTGGAAACACACGTTATGTGGTTGGACTGCATAAAATCACCATGGAAACTGAGAGCAACTGACCCCACAGTAGAGGGGTAGCATTTTTTTTTATTATTATTCAGCACCCCTATTAATAGTGTATCACTGAACACAAAAAGAAAATCTATTGCCATTACAACAGCTCTGAAGTTAGAAATGGGCAGCATTATTACAAAGCGCCAAGTGTAATCTGTGTAGGCATCAACACAGTATCTGAGCACCTCACAATCATTCATGGATCTTACCCTCCCCACTCCCCTGGGAGGCAGGGAAGTACTAACCCCATTTTGCAGATGAGGAACTGAGGCACGGGGGAGATTAAGTGACTTACCCGACGTCAGACAGAGAATCTGGGGCCGATTCACTTTCTGATTAATTAAATTCAGGTTTCTTGAGTCCCAGTCTTGTGCCCTACCCCCTAGAGTAGACTGTCCTTCCTCCCCTGAAAAGCACTTTAGGTCCTGATCCTACAATGACCCCTGCATGGGTGGTCCTCTGTGCCTGCGAAGACATTAGGACTCAGTAAGGGTGCAAGGTTCTGCCTATGCAGAAAAGATCCTGCCTATTGCAGGATCAGGGTCTCAGAAATTCCCAAAATACAAAGAAAGAGAGGCAAAGAATCCCCATGAGGGTGAGAATACATTTCACGGGGGTGCAGGTACCAGCTGCAGCTCCTGTTCAGTCGATGCTCGGCCAGTTTTTCATTATTTAATCATTTCCCCCACAACTTGCTTGATAAAGGAACAGCCACCGATCAAGGACAAAACAAAAAGAGAGGGGGTAAAGTTTTCAGATGTGCCTCGATGACTTAAGAGCCTAAATCCCACTGACTCTCAATGACACTTAGGCTCCACAGTGCCAAAGTCACTTTTGAAAATGGGACTTAGGCTCCTAAGTCATTTAGGTGCTTTTGAAAATGTTACCCATTGGTTGTAATTTTCAGAGGCTCTGAACACCCAGTGAGGTCGAGGGGGTGTTTGGCACAGTTGAAAATTAAGCCCCAGCTGCCAAGAGCTGAGCACCCAAAGCTGGGAGGCACCCAGAACTGGGGGACATCTTTGAAAATTTGGGCCTTCATGTATTTAATGGGTTTCTTTCTGGATAAGAACGCTCCTGGCTTTCTTAGGGCCTGGGCCAAAGCCCAGTGACATCGGTACAAGTCTTTTCATTGAAGTCAGCAGGCTCTGAATCAGGCTTTTATATAGCAATTGAAACAGACTCTGAGTAGGCCTGCTCGGAGGCCCCTTACCCTGCACCGACGTCAGGCTCATTGTGTTCTTCTCCTCCAGCTCGATCGCTGAATTCACTTGCCCATTAGGCTGGTCCGTAATCGTCAGGTCCTGCTCTGTGCTGTTCATCTGATCCAAGACAGCCTGGACAATAGGGACCATCATGGCAGTAGTGGCTGTGTTGCTTATCCACATGGACAAGAAGGCGGTGACTCCCATAAAGCCCAACATCAGGCTGCAGGTGGAGAAACAGAGGGAAGGAAAGAAAAATAACCATGAAAGCTTTTCTGGGTTTTCCACCCAGCGCAATCTACTTCCAGGCAATCCTGTACAGCAGGCCCCACTCTGGAGCGTACTACCTGTTCCAGGAAAGGAAACCATTGCCCAATTTTTGGCTGGTGCAGCTTCATTGCTTTCATTGGAGTCACTCCAGCAGAGTAGTTAGCCCCACGCAACTCCCTGTGAGTAACTCTGTTGTCATGTATGCCCTCGTTGGAAGCACCTATCATTTAGCCAGCGTAAAAAAGCCATTTCACAACAGCGAACCACAAGTGAGGTTGCCTTCCTCTCTTCTGATTATTGTTGGAAATCTGGAAAATGGCAGTCTCTGATATTGTGAGCTCGACTTGCACGGTGGATCCTGGCTAACACGGACCAGCTGTGGTCTCGGCCGCTCCCTCACGAACGTTACCACCAGAGTTAATAAGCCATAGAATGGGCGCCACTTACGGCATCCTCTCTGCTATGCTGGAGCAGGGTGCGGGTTTTGGCATTCATGAAGAGGGCAACAGGGATCTCGGGATCACTGATATGCTGATTAAATACTGGGGCCAAATCCTGGTGTCTTGAGCACAGGGGATTTGCACAAATGATCTCTGCTGGTGTCAGGGGAATAAAACCATCCCCAACACCCCCCGGACTGAGCAGCACTGCCACTGCCACTATTACTGCCCATGGCTTTAGTAGCAGCTGTTACTCCTGCACTCCTCCTATGCTGTCCTGGTCCCCCTGGGCATGTCCTTGCCCCTTCTGGGGCTCATACATTTGCCATCTGCCCCCTCTGTGCAGACAAAGAAGGAGCTGCCTACAGGCTGGGCTCAGTCCCCCTGGGTGATCTCTCCATTGCCTGCCTCCCCTGCACAACAATTCTGCGAGACTTAAGAGCCAGGGGGGTGGGAGGTGGGCAGGATCTGAGCCTTAACAGGCTATCAGGGCATTCAGCCACACACTTACAAGATCTGTTCTAGAGCCCTTCACACCTGAACCCGCCGGGACCTGATTACCTGTGTCGGGTCTGGGGCAGGTCAGGTGGGAAAACTCCTCACCCAGGCTTGGGTCAGGTCTTCTCCTCCTGCCTGTGGGGTTGGCATGGCGGTGGCTGCATGACCTGCTCCTCTCAGCTGCCACATGAGCTGAGGAGTCCAGCACCTCTTACTCTGCAGCACAACCAGCACAGCACCGGGTGGCAGCCGGCAGGAGCAGAGCATGCAGCCGCCGGTGCATGCAGCTACCACCCTGCTGACCCATGGTGGCACTGACTCAGGTTTGTGGGAGGGGTCAGGTCAGGTCGGAAAATGACTTAGCCCCCTTGAACACTTAGCGTTAGGAGCTTAACTGGGCACTTGAAACCCACACTGACTGAGGCACGAAGGGCCTGAGCAGATACTATAGTGATGAGTGTAATAAAAGAACCTGTATAGATTAAAGCAGAAAAGAACCAAGCTCCCATTAATTCAACAGAAAGACTCCCATTGACTTCAGTGGAAGCTGAATGATGAGTGTCTTCCTTTCCAGCCATCCTGGGCTTTCAAACATTGCATCATTCCTGCAGGTATACACAACCTCTGGACGCCCTTCCTAGAGCAAGCGAAACAACTGAGGCTTTTGTAGCCTTCATTCTGTGTGACTCAGTTCTCACACTCTCCCCCTAGTCTCCTGGCATCTGAAGACGCTTCTGCTAAGCTTGGTTGCTCCTGATCACAGACCGATAGGAAGGCAGGGGTAACAGGACCTCTTACAGTGGGGGCTTCACTCCGACGATCAGCAGGACCCTCAGTGCAATGCGTTTGTGCAAATTCCAGTGTTCCACGGCTACTGCCACAACCAGCCCCCCGACAAACAGCATATTGGTGTCCTTCAAGTACTGCATACACACCTGCAATGAGAGGAACTGCCTGTCAGTGTCCGCGTCACAAGTGGGTGGCTGGATTTGTCAACAGCCAAGGTACTCTGGCCCTTTTTCCACTTCCGCTGCCTTGTACATTTTCTCAATTCCATTTGTCTATTTAGATGCTGAGCTACTTTGGGCAGGGGCTGTCTCTTATCTGGTTTGCACAGCGCCTAGTGCAAAGGGGCCCTGATGGTTGGGGCCACTAGATGCTAATGAAATATAAATAACTGCTGACACGTACTGTAAGAAGTATAGTAGCTCTAAGTATTGCATGTATGCTGTCTGATTCTCAGAGAAGTTAAGGCCCAGATGGTCACTTGGTACCTCTAAAAATCAGCCCCATAATCCTACCCCTAATAGATCATCAGCAGGGACTGAACTCAGCACTTTCAGAACCAAATCACAGACTTCCACCACTCCAGCTCAAGTAGTATGCCCATTAGCTGGCAAAAGTAGTAGGTTGTTATCTTCTATGAGAATCAGCTACTAAAGGAGGACACAGCAAACTCTTTGGCAGCACGTTACATACATCCCCTGCTAAAAGTATCTTGTCTCAAGCATCTGAGATCTCCCAAAGTGTCCGTCCCTGATCAGGAGTTGCTTTTGACATGATCCCTTGGCTTTTCAGAAGTCTGAACTCAGGAGTTTCAGCACCAAAGCACAGATCTCTACCACTGTAACAATAACTCCACGGATGGCAGCAGTAGTTGGTTGTTCTCCTCTATTTGGACCAGCTACTACAGAAGGACACAATCCACACCATGTAGCTGGTTTTGTATCTTTCTGCAGAATTTCACCATCAAGTTTGTTTGCTGAGTATTGAGGTTGGCATGTGAAAGAGGTTTAGGGGGATGGATGTTAAGGTTCTGGTCTAGGCTCTGCCAGGAACTGGCAAGTCACTTCACTTCTCTGTGCTTCTGTTTCCCCATCCATCTTGTGTGTTTAGATTGGAAGCCCCTCAGATATAGGACTACCACTTACCATGTGTTTATACAGCACCTGGCACAATGGTTCCCCAAATTTGATGGGTGCCTTCAGGTGCTATTGTAATATAAATAATAATTTGCAGAAAGCAATCAGATTTATGTTGTACATTTCATCTCAAAGCACTTTACAAACTATATACGGAGGAATCCCTTCACTCACCACAAAGTGCAGCCACCTCTAGGGTAGAGCACAGTGGTCATTTAACAGCATACAGCAACACCACATGACCATTAAGAGTAGGAAGTAAAAAAAGAATCCTATGTCCAATATATACTGATGGGGGGATGTTGATAGCTAGAACGACAAGGTGGGTGAGATGATATCTTTTATTGGACCAACTTCTGTCGGTGAGAGAGACAAGCGTTCAAGCCACATGTCTGGCTGGAAAGCTTGTCTCTCTCACCAGCAGAAGTTGGTCCAATAAAAGACATTACTTCACCCACCTTGTATCTCTAATATCCTGGGACTGACACAGCTACACTGCATGCGATTGCTAGAATGTAATTTTAAAAACTTGCTTCCAGGATTTGACTGTTAAAAGTCTCATTCCAGCTCAAATCTTCTCAATAAAACCGGTACAGAGATGAAATCTAACCAGATCCTTACCTGCACCAGAACTTAGGGGCAGCAGTGTAAACCACACAAGGTGATATTATCAGTGCTACCTTCATGATGAAAAGCAACTCAGCGAATGTGATAGGCACAGAAACATTGGTGCATTGGAGTATGCTGGTCTAGTCTGGTCTGGGCCCCTGAAGTTTATGCTTAAATCGAGGCTGACCTAGAATAAATTCTTACCTTTTTAGACTCCAGGATTCCAAACATAGGAAATAATATAGCAGGCAGGAGAGCTGTGATAGCCAATGGGATGACCTCTGTGCACCAGTACACAGCCATAAGGATGATGACATAGCCACATTTGGCCTCCTGGAATACAAGCAAACAAGGGTTTAAGCACAGGAAATCAAGTGAGTAGCTGAATGCACAGGGTCCCCCAGTAGATCCCAGGATATAAATGGCAGTGCTCTAATCAAGTGGTCTCTTAGGGGAGGGAAAAGAGCTTTTTAATAGGAGTGTTGTTTCCTTCTTCTCCAAGAAAATATTCTTAGACACCCAGCTGGTGCAATCTGGTAAACTTTAAAGGTAAAAATGTACTCAATCGAAGTTTTCCCACAGACTTCAATGGGGCCAGGATTTCACTCCCAAAGTGAATTTTGGGCCTGATCCTGAGTGGCGCCAAATACCTTCAACTCCCCATTGGATTTAATTGGATCCAGACCCATCTCCACAAGAAGCCAAATCCTGAAAGAGACATTTGATCTTTACAACTCAACCAGTTACTCAGAAACTAGCTTAAGTGAACATTCACATCACATCCTAAAGCCCGGCGTGGAAAACAATGCACGGGCAAAGCTAGGGGTGTTTTAAATGCACGAGGACTTCAGGCCAAAGCTTAGGGTGTGGAAAAACCAGAATTTCCATAGAAATGCAAACATATGGCTAACTTAAATGTTCAGCTTTCAATTGGCATTTGATTCAAGCAGGAGCTTCCATGCCTACTAGCCAAGATGTTTAGAAGCAATTCATGATTTTGGATGTCTGTTTTTAGGTGCTCATCTTAAGACACTTAAAAGGGGCCTGATTTTCACAGGGCAGATGCTGACTTTCTGAACATCAGGCCTCCTTAAGGTGTCTCAGGTTGGACACCTGACAATTGAGGTACCAAAAATCACTAGTAGTCACTTGAAAATCTTTCATCTGACTGAGGATCATTATATTATAGGTATTAAACTATTTCTCTGAAATTATAATGTTTTCTTAACATGGGGATTGTCTAGGGTGACCAGATGTCCTGTTTTTAAAGGGACAGTCACTTTTTTTGAACTTTTTCTTATATAGGTGCCTATTACCCCCCATCCCCATCACATTTTTTCCACAGTTGCTATCTGGTAACCCTAGGGTTGTCTGGATTAGAAATGTCTAAACACGTCCAGTTAAACTGTTGTTGAGACATTTTTATAGCCTAGCGATGCTAGGCTTTGTAAATTCAATTTTCTTATGAGAAGTAAGTATTCATTAACTGACTGTAAACATTATTTTGGCTCAGGTGTAAATGCTCCATAGTTCACAATTTGCTTGTGTTTGAAATAACTGTTTGTTGGGTCTTAAGGATTGGGGGGGGGAGCACAAAACAAACAGGCAGGAAGTTGATATTCACAAATGTGCTGTAAGGTGTTTTTATAAGCCGGCATGTGTTGCTTATTTTTGCTGAGAAGCTCTTTATATGAGCAGAACATGTTATTTATAAGTAATTGGAAATGTTTATCATCTTAGAAGGAAGTTATTTACTGAGTATGCTCTGTAAGGAACAATTCTGCATAGGCTAGAATACAGGAGAGATATCAAGGGAAGAGACTTAATTAGGGTTTCTATGACTTTATAATGTGATTTTAGGTTTTGCAGCAGTAGCTAAGTGTTAGAATTTATCATATGTGATTGCATTTGGCCATGGTGTGAAAAATAGAAACAGCTCTGAGGGTCTGAAGGAGAATATTACTCTTGAACAAATGTCACAATAAAAGCACTGGTTATTTAGAATGTGGAGTAAATAATTTACTTAAAGTTCAAAAAGACAACAATGCTTATAAATTAACTCTTATAGACACCGGCAATTCAAGCAGAGTCCGGTTTAGAAAACTGAAAAGCAAGCACTAAGGTTAGAAAAATATAGTCATGATTAACACTAACAACTGCAGAATGTTGATTTTGCTTCTTTGAACAGGGACAAAAAAACATAACAATCTGTCCTCTTGGAGGGCAGTTGTGAAAGTGATCATTGATGAATTCTAGTAAACTGTTATGCAATCCTGTAAACTCCTGTTAAGATGACACAATGTTTCAGCTGAATACAAAATACCTCACTAGACTCTCATTAAATTATAAATTTTATAATTACAAACTTCTTTATTGAAGTCTGCATTGCTACTCCTGCATACCACCGCCCTATCACAAGCTTTGGCATTGATCCTACAATATTTGCCATCTATCTAGAGCTTTTAATCTTTAAACCACATCTCTGAAGTCCACACACACACCTCCCAACTCATAGGAATTTCTCTTCCACTGGAGTCTCTCGAGCGGACCAAAAGCCAGGGCTGTTATTAGACAGGTAAACCAGAAGGGGTGGCATTTTTGTTGACAAACATGCCTGAGGTTTTTCTGAAGTTTAAAATATGCCGAGCAATGTAGGTCAATCACAAATGAATAGCTGTAACATTATTATTAGAACAGACCCTAAAAAGCTATGCCAGACTATAATATTTGCTGCAAACATGGGTTTCAAATTTTACCAAAGAGACAAAAAAAGATAAAAGGCCTGATCCTCCGTGGTCTTACTCCAGCTCTGCACTGGCATAATTCCACTGAAATCAAATTACACCAGGGTACAACAGCGCTGAATCATCGGGCACAATGTTTTACTTCTCACTGCACCAAGTTAATAATAATGGTGTGCACCTACATAGATTTTCATGAGAGGATCTCAAAGCACTTTACAAATCTCAGACCTTATACCATGCCTGTGTTATGCCCATTTTACAGATGGGGGAAACTGAGGCACAGAGGTGTCACCAAAGCAAGTCAGTGGTAAAGCCAGGAGTCTAACCACTAGAAGGTGGATGCTTCTGACAAAAATCAACATACATGGGCCTAAACTTGAAACAATGTCTTTGTGGTATCAAAGTTGTAAGACTATAAAGGTAAAAATGGCATGTTTCATGTTTGAGTCTGTGGGTGACCCAGATCCGGGCACTGAGGGGTTTCTTATAACCCCCCAGTGACTGCATTCATTCTACTTCAGAGGCTCTTTTTGTAACATTGACCGCCTTAGACAGAGCTATAGCCTCGGACATAAATGCCTTTGTTTAAGGGTTACCCTGCAAGTGATCCTAATCTAGTCCTTAAAACTTGACATTTACTAACCTGGTCACCCAAAGAGGAACTACATTTCAGGAAGTAAAAGGTAAAAAAACAACTCCCCCCCCCCCCCATTTGAAAGGTTTGAGTCAGCTGATTGGAATTATTTAAACAAATCCCTCTCCAGATTTCTGGGCAGAAATCCATGCATTGTCCTTCCAGTGAATGAAAGGCTGCAGTAACTCAGGGACTGTGAGGTAACTTGGGAGCCGGCATCCCCTTAGTGAGCACATCCCTGGCCAGATGTCCTGGCTGGCGGTGGAAGGGATGCATGCAGCATTGGTCTCCTCAATTGATGCTGGGTACTGAGCGCTTCCGAAAACGTGGCCCCAGCCGGGTCGTGGTCCTGGCCCCATCTGAAGTCCCTGCCAGCCCTGTGTGGCTTTGCGGGCATGGGCAAGGAGCAGCCCCGGGGGAGCCCCCATAGCGCTCGCTGAAATGGGGGAGCCAGCAGATGTTCAGCACTAGACTCCAGCATCCCCTTGGGCATCGCTGGTGCCATTAACAAAGGGGGTGGGGGGGGGGCTCTCCCGGAAGGAAACCGGAGAAAGCGGGACTGTGCTAGCAGCGAAAAATGACCTATGCATTCACACACACCCCGGGCTGGCCGGTCCCCAGGCGACAGCTCCTAGCGATCCGGACCCTCCCCCCCCCCCAGCCACTTACCTTGGTGGGGATGAGCAGGGGCAGCGCCAGCAGCAGCAGCGGGGTGCAGAAGAGGACGACGAAGGACTTGAACCTCAGCAGGGGTCTCAGGCACGGCGGGGCCATGGTCCGTGGGGCGGGGGTCCGAGCCCAGCGCAGCGGCAGCGGAGGGCAGCGAGCGAGTGAGAGGGACCTGGCTGCAGAGGGAGGTTTAAATATACCGGCCGGACCAGCCCCCCCGCCTGATTGCACCGCGGTGACCTCAGTGCCGGGGCCGCTGCCTCGCCCTGCTGGGCACAGCGCCCCGCCACCAGAGGGAGCCCCCTGCTGCCCCCGTCTAACCCCCCTCCCTGTGAGCCACGCACAGCCCCCCCCCCCGCTGCCTCTCTCTACCCCCCTCCCTGTGAGCCACGCACAGCCCCCCCCGCTTCCCCGTCTAACCCCCCTCCCTGTGAGCCACGCACAGCCCCCCCCCGCTTCCCCGTCTAACCCCCCTCCCTGTGAGCCACGCACAGCCCCCCCCCCGCTTCCCCGTCTAACCCCCCTCCCTGTGAGCCACGCACAGCCCCCCCCGCTGCCTCTCTCTACCCCCCTCCCTGTGAGCCACGCACAGCCCCCCCCGCTTCCCCGTCTAACCCCCCTCCCTGTGAGCCACGCACAGCCCCCCCCGCTTCCCCGTCTAACCCCCCTCCCTGTGAGCCACGCACAGCCCCCCCCGCTTCCCCGTCTAACCCCCCTCCCTGTGAGCCACGCACAGCCCCCCCGCTTCCCCGTCTAACCCCCCTCCCTGTGAGCCACGCACAGCTCCCCCCGCTTCCCCGTCTAACCCCCCTCCCTGTGAGCCACGCACAGCCCCCCCCGCTTCCCCGTCTAACCCCCTCCCTGTGAGCCACGCACAGCCCCCCCCCGCTTCCCCGTCTAACCCCCCTCCCTGTGAGCCACGCACAGCCCCCCCCGCTGCCTCTCTCTACCCCCTCCCTGTGAGCCACGCACAGCCCCCCCCGCTTCCTCGTCTAACCCCCCTCCCTGTGAGCCACGCACAGCCCCCCCGCTTCCCCGTCTAACCCCCCTCCCTGTGAGCCACGCACAGCCCCCCCCGCTTCCCCGTCTAACCCCCCTCCCTGTGAGCCACGCACAGCCCCCCCCCGCTTCCCCGTCTAACCCCCCTCCCTGTGAGCCACGCACAGCCCCCCCCGCTTCCCCGTCTAACCCCCCTCCCTGTGAGCCACGCACAGCCCCCCCCCCGCTTCCCCGTCTAACCCCCCTCCCTGTGAGCCACGCACAGCCCCCCCCCGCTTCCCCGTCTAACCCCCCTCCCTGTGAGCCACGCACAGCCCCCCCCGCTGCCTCTCTCTACCCCCCTCCCTGTGAGCCACGCACAGCCCCCCCGCTTCCTCGTCTAACCCCCCTCCCTGTGAGCCACGCACAGCCCCCCCCGCTTCCCCGTCTAACCCCCCTCCCTGTGAGCCACGCACAGCCCCCCCCCACTTCCCCATCTAACCCCCCTCCCTGTGAGCCACGCACAGCCCCCCCTCCACTTCCCCGTCTAACCCCCCTCCCTGTGAGCCACGCACAGCCCCCCCCGCTTCCCCGTCTAACCCCCTCCCTGTGAGCCACGCACAGCCCCCCCCGCTTCCCCGTCTAACCCCCCTCCCTGTGAGCCACGCACAGCCCCCCCCCGCTGCCCCGTCTAACCCCCCTCCCTGTGAGCCACGCACAGCCCCCCCGCTGCCTCCGTCTAACCCCCCTCCCTGTGAGCCACGCACAGCCCCCCCCCCCCGCTGCCCCGTCTAACCCCCTCTCTGTGAGCCACGCACAGCCCCCCGCTACCCCCGTCTAACCCCCCTCCCTGTGAGCCACGCACAGCCCCCCGCTGCCCCTCGTCTACCCCCTGTGAGCCACGCACAGCCCCCCCTCCTACCCCCGTCTAACCCTCCCTCCCTGTGAGCCACCTACAGCCCCCCCCCGCTGCCCCTCGTCTACCCCCCTGTGAGCCACGCACAGCACCCCCGCTGCCCCGTCTAACCCCCCCTATGAGCCACCTACAGCCCCCCCCGCTGCCCCTCGTCTACCCCCCTGTGAGCCACGCACAGCCCCCCCGCTGCCCCGTCTAACCCCCCCTATGAGCCACGCACAGCCCCCCCGCTGCCCCGTCTAACCCCCCCTGTGAGCCACGCACAGCCCCCCCGCTGCACCATGTCTAACCCCCCTGTGAGCCACGCACAGCCCCCCGCTGCTCCCCGTGTAACCTCCCCTCTGAGCCACGCACAGCCCTCCCGCCCCCCGTCTAACCCCCCCTATGAGCCACGCACAGCCCCGGGGGGAGTGGCAGGATCAGGTGTCAAACGCCAACACGGCCCCCAGCTCCCCCCTTCCCGCCCAGCACCATCCCGTGCCCGTGGGGCGGGGCTCATGTGCCAGACTCCTCCCTCCCTCCCCCATCCCCACATTCCTGCCCGGTGCCAATGGCAGCGTGTGGGGAGGGGAATCATGTACCAACCAGGCACCCAGCTAGTCCCCGCCAGCCCCTATCCCACGCATCCCCCTGTGCCCATGGCAGCCCCGGGACCGGGGGGGGGGGGGGGCGCAGATCCTGAGCCAGGCCTCCCTTCACCCCCCCCCCACACACACACACAAACCCACCCCCCATAACCCTGGGGCAGTGGGACTTGGGACCATGGGAAATGCAGCCACCAGCCCCGAGAACTGCATGAAGGAAACTCTTGCGGGCTGCATTTCCCAGGCCCTGTAATGATGGGGGGTGTGTGGGGGGGAGAATCTCTGCCCAACCTAGTGGCTGCTTGGGGGCGGGGGTGTAATGGGGAATCTCTGCCCTGGCTGGTTGCCCGCCCTCTGGCTCCCGCTGAGAAGAGTTCGCTGGGGAATGATCAGGGACTGGGATCAAACTCCTCCGAGCAACCTACTAGTACGTCTGATGAAGTGGGCATTCACCCACGAAAGCTTATGCTCCAATACATCTGTTAGTCTTAAAGGTGCCACAGGACCCTCTGTTGCTTTCTACTAGTACAAAGCATTGATCGCCCAGCATGGCAACTCCAAGCCCCCTCCCTACCGCCCTGCCAGCCCCCTCCCCTCCTCCGACCACCCTTCCCAGCCCTCTCCTCCTGCAGCCGGGCAGCCCCCGCTCCATCTTCTCCTTTCCTCGGGTCCCCACCCCATCCCCTCCACTTTTCCTGCCCCCCTTCCCTACAGGGACACTGGTAAGGAGGAGCCCGAGCTCAGTTTGCTTCATAGAGCCCCCTCGTGGCTGCACAGCAGAAACTCGGTCTGCAGTGTTGGTGTCCTGTTGGTCCCAGGCTATTAGAGGGACAAAGTAGGTGAGATAATCTCTTTTATTGGACCACCTTCTGTTGCTGAGAGAGACAAGCTTTCCAGCATACACCCAGCTCTTCTTCAGGTCAGAACAAAACAGAAGTTGGTCCAAACAAAAAAAAAAGATTCGCTCATACACCTTGTCTCTGTGGCAGAAACTCTCTCTGTACTTGTATGACAGCTAGGGTGACCAGACAACAAGTGTGAAAAATCAGGACAGGGGGTGGGGAGGTCATAGGAGCCTGTAAAAGAAGAAGACCCAAAAATTGGGACTGTCCCTATAAAATCGGGACATCTGGTCAGCCTAAAGACAGCTCACTGAAAGCCCTGGAGTGCAATCATGTTACCCATGTTAGCTGCCTGAAAAGAGGAATTATGTTGTGATCGAAGGGAAAGGGGGCTTAGCCAGGCTTTTCCAACATGACAGTTGAAACCATGCAAGCAATAATCATATTCAGGGCTGTTGCTAGCTGGGCTGTTATTAACAACAGTTAATATAACAGAGTCCCAGCTCATGTTATAAAGCCACCTCTCTAGCAGACCTCTGCGTGTTTCAGCCGGGGCTGTCATTGATAGCACAAACAAGGAGGAGTCCTTGTGGCACCTTAGAGACTAACAGTTATAAGAAAAACCTTCTCCACGTTGCTCATGGAAACTGCTACAATCCTGCAAGCAAGAATTGTGTTTAAACACATGCTTCCAGTTAGCATGAGCTCTACTCCATTGTGAGCAAGGCTCAACTGCGCTGAAACACGGCTATGCTGGGGCCACGCCAGGTCCTTTTCACTTGGAGGGGAGCTTTGCTCAAGTGAAGACCAAGGGGTTTGATTCTCTACTGCTTTGCACTTTGAGTAGTAATTCACACCTGGGCAAAGTGGGCCACTGTCATGAGAGAGTGGGGAATTCTGGTGAGGTGGCATTTTTCCTGCTTCGCACACAGGTGTCAACAACAATCTGAAGTGCATTGCTGTGGGGAACAAGGACTTGTGGATCTGATCTTGCAAACCCGGATGCAGGTCCAGTGAAGTCACTGGGGCTGCTCATGTGACTAAGGGTTTGCACGTCCCATGTAAGGGCTGTGCTGATGATTTAAGTACTATTGGCAGGTTTGGGCCTCTAGTGACCAGGCACTCCAGGCTCAGAGTCACAAAAGGAGACGCTCTGTTCTGCTTGTTAAAACGATGAATGCCCACAAAGGAAGTGAGGAGCAGGCTGGAACCCCAGCAGCAGCCCCTCTGGGTAACATAACGAGCCCAGAAAAGATTCCACAAAGGTGGAGAGGCTGAAAGGGAGCTGGAATCAGCTCAAACCTGCATTCATGTGTCCAGTCTCCAGCAGCAGATGAAAGTTTCAGAAGCTCTTGGGAGACAGACCCGTCCTCGCATACAGACAGCCCCCCAACCTGAAGCAAATACGCACCAGCAACCCCACACCACACAACAAGAACACTAACCCAGGAACCTATCCTTGCAACAAAGCCCGATGCCAACTCTGTCCACATATCTATTCAAGTGACACCATCATAGGACCTAATCACATCAGCCACGTCATCAGGGGCTCGTTCACCTGCACATCTACCAATGTGATATATGCCATCATGTGCCAGTAATGCCCCTTTGCGATGTACATTGGCCAAACCGGACAGTCTCTACGCAAAAGAATAAATGGACACAAATCTGACATCAGGAATCATAATATTCAAAAACCAGTAGGAGAACACTTCAACCTGTCTGGTCACTCAGTAACAGACTTAAGGTGGCAATTTTGCAACAGAAAAGCTTAAAAACAGACTCCAAAGAGAAACTGCTGAACTTGAATTAATATGCAAACTAGATACCATTAATTTAGGCTTGACTAGAGACTGGGAATGGTTGAGTCATTACACAGATGGAATCTATTTCCCCATGTTAAGTATCCTCACACCTCTTGTCAACTGTCTGAAATGGGCCATCTTGATTATCACTACAAAAGTTTTTTTCTCCTGCTGATTAGAACTCATCTTAATTAATTAGCCTCTTAGAGTTGGTACGGCTACTCCCACCTTTTCATGTTCTGTACGTGTATATATATATATTCTCTTACAATATGTTCCATTCTGTGCATCTGATGAAGTGGGCTGTAGCCCATGAAAGCTTATGCTCAAATAAATGTGTTAGTCTCTAGGGTGCCACAAGTACTCCTCATTCTTCTTGCGGATACAGACTAACACAGCTACTAATACAGATTAACCTAACTGCAAATAGGTAACTCCTTACAGACTAACACGGCTGCTATTCAGAAGCCTGTCCTTATAGAAACTGTACTGTTTGCTGTACCCAAGCAATTAATGCAAACATAATTAACTGGCTTGTGGCTTCAGTGGAAAGGCAGCAATTGTGCTCTCCCAGTAAACACAGAATAAAAAGACAAAACCTGCCAAGCAGTAGGAGATGCCTTTTAATGAACTAGCTAAATCAATACAGGGAAAAATCTTGGTTGAGGAGGCTGCTCCCATGCCTTGTTCTGACACTGAGTCCTCATGTGGCCTTGGGCAAGTCACTTGGGGAAACTGTGCCTCGGTTTCCCCATCTTCTTCAGAGGGGTGTTGAGGCTTCATTCAAACCAGTCTTCAGCATGCCTTAGATAATTTAACTGCCTGCATTCTATGAAAAGGAACAAAAATCCCAAGTAATTGAGACTTGGGCTCTTCATTGATAGACCAATGGAAAATCAGAGCAAGAGGTACAAGATACGCAAAAGGAGACATATGGATAATGGAATGATCCTCTCGTCTACTGTGGTTTGAATAGCAAATGGAGTGTTAGGTCTTCAATAGGAAAAGGAAGGGAAGGAATGTTGGAAGCACAAAGTTCCCTGCCATGCTGGATAGCAGTTGGTTTTGGGCAGTTCCAGAGATAGGAAAAAATGTAGGATCCCTATGGGGAGAAACAGATGAGAGGAAAAGAGAGCAAAAGAAGAAACTGGCAGAGAGTAATCTAGACAGATGGATCCACCTGAAAAGATGTGACCTTACCATAACTCACCTGAGTTTATGAAGGGGCTGAATTGCTGCGTGACCAGATGCAGCTGAACTAGAGAGAGCTTAGAACCAAAATCCTGAGTCCAGACACCTCTGAATTTGGGGGAAGAGAGGGGCCAGCTATAAAATTCAGACCCCATCTCCAACAGGCCAGAACAAAACCACAGATCTGCCTTAATACCATTTTAACAGGCAGGTAGTACAGGTCTGTCTCATCTTACACTGGGGTTACGTTCCGCAGTCAGCGCCTAAAGCGAAAATCGCATATAGTCAAAATTACATTGAGTGTAATGGCGGGCGGAATCGCCCACACTACAGAAACAGTATTTAAATTGCAACAGAGGGTCCTGTGGCACCTTTGAGACTAACAGAAGTACTGGGAGCATAAGCTTTCGTGGGTAAGAACCTCACTTCTTCAGATGCAAGACTAACACGGCTACCCCTCTGAGTATTTAAATTGTTATTTTTCTCTTTTTTTGTTTTGTTTTTGCCGACCGCATAAAGCTGAAATCGCACGTGTTAAATGCGCCTAAGATGTGACAGACCTGTACCAGCTTTGCAATATTGCCAGGAGCCAGCCAGACACAAAATCTTATAACTAAGGCCTGCATTTGCAAACTTAGATGCCTAAAATTAGGCTCCAAAATCTGGGTTAGGCACATCACTAAACGCTTTGGCTTGCAGGAATGATGAGCACCCACCAACTTCACTGAAGCCCATGGGAGCTGCAAATGCCCAGCTTACTTGGAAAACCAGGCTTCTTCTATTGAGGTTCCTGGACATTGACTTTAGGCACCCAGCTTGGAGAATTCTGACTTACTATCTTGCCTGTACACGAAAATATATTAGACTTGTTGGTAATTAAAGCCATTGGGAGTTGACTGTGCCAATCTCCAAAAAAGAGATCACAGCTTCCTTCCTGGAGTTACTACCACCTTTAAGGCCAGATCCTCAGCTGGAGGAAACCAGCAGAGATCCATTGAAGTCAATGGAGCGATGCCAATTTACACAATTTACTTTGTTTCTTAAATTCCGTTCAGTGGTGGCAAAAGTTTGCACGGGCAGTGAGTAAGCTTCCCCAAACAGCCCCAGGGCAGACCTGGGTCAGGCCACCTACAGGGGCCCATCCACTGCTTGACCTCTCTGCTGAGGTTGCCAACAAGGGTACTAAGTAGCGCCAGCTGTGATGTGGATCTCTCTCTCCACTAGGAAGTGCACAGAAACCCAACAAGTCATTGCACATGAGCCTCCAAGCAGCTGCTAGACTGAACCAGCCTTCAATCACTTAGTGGCCTGCTGAATTAGAACCCACAACTGAGAGGTGAAAAAGCTCCCTATCCCATTGCTGCTAGATAACCCCAGCAAGCCAATCCCTCCCCTTCCCATTTAAACTAGATCCTCCATGCCTTTAAACACCTCCCCAGAGAATGTTTCATTTCACCGAGTCAGATAATTCTCTGTGTAAGAGGCAATGGGCCAAGGTCAACCCAGCTGTCACATAGGTCAGTCTAGCCCATCAGGACTGGACCTGGTGTTGAAACCTATCTATATAAAAACATAGATTAGAGAAGATGTGGATGGTGGGTAGGTAGAACTAATTAAAATAAAGGAGACAGCGGTGGCCACATAACTTCCAGCCTACCGAAGTGTTTAGCAGGGGTAGAGGGTGGGGGAGTGAGAGTAGATAGAATGGGGAAGGACAGCAGCTTACAATGCAGCCCAGGCCCAAGAGCTGCTCTTGGGAGGTTGCTTGCACTTCTGGTTGAGAGGAACGTGTTTGATTTGGCAGCTCTCCCTCCTGTCCCCATCCCCCTCAGCCTGTGCATGCGGCGATGTTGGCCGGCTCCCATGGTTCTTTCACACGGCCCACAGGAGCCTGGCCCCGGGCTGCTCGCAGGCTAAGGGGCACCCACAGCTGTTCGCATTGCTGCAGAGACACGGCCGTGCTTGTAAAGCCAAAGCACCAGGAGCTGGGTAGGTTTCAAAATGGGCTTTCGCCAGACCTGAAACCCAATGCAATGTGAAGGACTCCACCAGGCAGGCATGTAAAGAACCACTTCCCACAAGTCAGCACCACTCTAAGGGCAGGGCAGGGTTTCCAAAGCGGAGCCGTGCACTCCCCCAGCCTTTTACAGCCTGTTTGGAAGCTGGAGACTATTCGGGCTAGACTGGGATGTCCTTCCATAGAATAGTGTGGCTCCTAACAAGAGTTAATAAAGCAAAAACTTTAAATTCAGCGCAAAAGCAAATATAGGGGCCTGATCCAAAGCCTTTGGACTAAACAGCTCGGCTTCCATTAATAGGTGATGGATTAGGCCAGGCGTGCACTGTGTTTCTACAGAGCTACCTTTCTGGAGTCTTTCAAAGCACGTTACAACCATTAATGAATTAAGCCTCATAAAACCCTCGCTATTCTTATCCCCACTTTACAGATGGGGAAACTGAGGCACAGGGAGGTTAAGTGATGTGCCCAAGCTAACGCAGAATCTGTGGTGGCAGGGCTGGTAAGAGAACTCCAGCCTCCTGAGACCTGTAATTTAACAAGTCCATCCTTTACCCTATAGATACAACCATGAATGTCAGTTTCATTTGATCTGAACACTCTTCAGAACCATGGCACAATACAGGTTCACCAGCGAATGGGACATTGCAGCAAAATATCTGTCAAAGAGTAAGACAATTGCAGTGTTTGAATTAAGTAACGTGGAGAATAAGGGGTAAAACTGCTTTGGGAGGTAAGAGTTCCAGGTGGGGAAATTAGAAAATAAAGACTATTTGGTGTAATCCAGCTCATTCCAAAGAAATTGCTTTTCAGAGATATCTTGTCCTTCTCCTGACCCAGGGATTCCAGTGGCTGCTGTTATCACTAGACAGGGATGGCCATTGGCACAGATGACTTACAAGTGGACGTATTTAGAGACAGAAATTTCTCCTACCCCATCCACCTTCAGTTCAAACACCGGCCAATCACATAAGCACACATTCTGCAAGCACAACATCCTGGTATCAAAGCAATCCATTTTTTAAAACAATTAAAACGTCGCAGCTTCAACACAGCATTTGGAAGTGCAAAACCTTAATGAAATTAAACTCACTGAGACCTGCAAGAGCTTTGATACTTGTGTGTGGGGGGGGGGGGGAGGGGGGGGCGGAAATCTGACGCTTAAATGTACTAGGTTTTAGCAGAAAACTTCTACTACCCTGTCTTTTGACACTGAAAAAACAACTGGTTCAGAACTTACCTCTCTGTATGATGCTTAATTTGATCAGACGCCTAAAACATGTCTTGTTCGATTACGTTATGCACTAGAAGGTTTACACACAAGCCTTAAAACTGAAAGATTTATTACTGGCATTCAGGGGACATCACTGTTCATTACCTTCTGTTTCTCCTCCCCTCCTCTGCCACACTAAGTACTTTTTGTAGCCTCTGCCAGTCCACAGTGTTCCTTTAGGAATATCTTTTGACTGGGTTCCTAACGCAGCATCTGATATTTTTCCAAGAAGAGCTTTTGTAACTCTGAACTTACAGTTCTTTCGGTACAATCCCTGTGCCCAATAACTTTCTACATAAAAGCCTTCATTATGAACCTCTCGGTCACCGTCCCTTGCTGGCCAGACTTTTGAGCCACAGATGGTACTTCCAGTACAGTTTAGTCAAACCCCGAGGAGAGTTTCAAATACTGTACAGAGTAAAGACTGAAAAAAAAAATTTTTTTTTTCATTATAATTGGCAACATTGTAGTCTGCCTGTCCTTCCATTACTTCCTGATGGCTGCCATCTCATTTACATATTTTTTCAAAAGCCTTTTCTCTGCTGTGTTACATAATTTGTGTTTATCCAAATAAACATTAATTATTTCCACGTCTGGGCAGTAGTGGATTTTTTTGTTTTGTTTTGTTTTTTGGCATAGGCAGAAAATTAACCAGAGCGAAACGAACACTGATTTAATAACAACACTTAGCCCATGTGGGGCATTCTGGAGACGCTCTGCAAACATTAACTAAGGATTCTTCCCAACCCCCCAGTAGAGGAATGAACATTATCCCATATTACAGACAGAGACAAAGGCTCAACATTTTCAAAGAGTTCAGTGATTTTGGGTACTCAACTTGAGACACTAGGGGCCTGATTCACCATGGTCCTGCACCTTGTAGCCCCTGCAAAAGGAGTGCAAAGTCATTCGCTTTGCACGGGTGCAAATGACACAGGGCAAAGCAATGAAGAATCTGAACCTTAGGACCTAATTTTCATAAGTATTGATTTGCATGGGCCTAATTGATGAGTAAAGTTAAGCACATGTGAAATAGGGTGACCTTCTGTCCTGAATTGAGTGGGACAGTCCCGAAATGCAGAGTCCAAGTCCCGGTCCCGGGCTGAATGACTCCTGCAGCTCCTGTGCTGTGGGGCTGGCTTGGCGTGGCTCTCCACTCCAGGTGTTACAACCTCCAGGGTTGCAGTGTCATTCAGTTTTGGCTCCGCTCCCCTGACTGGACCAAATTCGTGAGAGTAGAGTTGTGACCTGGCTCATAGGATTGCAGGGCCACTCACTCAAATTTGGCCTACCCGGCCTCCCATCATCATGACAGCTGGGTTAAACCTGAGTGGCGCTGGGACCCCAGAAGTTGCAATGCTTGGAGCAGAGAGGCGAGCCCAGCTAGCCCCGTGGAACAGGAGCTGCTATGCGACCCTTTGAAACATTCTGGAGATCCAGTTTTGGGTCCTGACTCACAGGTTGAGAAATCCTGCTCTAGGCTGCCCAGGTACAAGAGCAGAAATCCAGATTATAGCAAATCTTGTTGCTTTGCCCAGAAAATCCCCTTCCTTGATGTCTATCTACCTGTCCAACTGTCCATCCTTAGAATGAGCCTCTCTGAGTGTTTTATACGTCTGGAAAGCACCTAGCAGATCATGGGCATTACAGTAAATAATAAATATGAATTATAATCCTTTGCAGCTAATATTTTTGAGTCACTATATATTAAGATTCCATTTATAAAGGTTAACTAATATATTTGTAATAGAGGCTAATCAATTGCTATAGCGTCTTACAGAATCCAACAAGTCAATAGGTAGCTTATAAACATCTATATCACTCTCCTCTGATGCGCTTATTACGATCTCTAACATATTGTTATGTCTGTAACATACTTATAACACCTACTAACTCTTTATAAACCATTTATAAATGGAACCTCAATGTAAAGTGTGACAATTTGTTTCCATTATTAGTGCTGCAGTAATCTCATGTTTCCATTCACTGATACAGGCTTTTCGTCGTCAGGACATAGGTTGTCCACCAGGAAGTCCTAAGGAAAAGAATTCTACCAGGATTGAACTGGGGAAGGGATGCAATGGAACAGAATTCTATTATTCTTCCCCCTAGCTTATTCCCTGCGATTCATTAGAAGTGCATCTCTAGAAATCTAGAGCCTTATAATGATTTATACTTGGTCCAAATTTCATGTGGATCAGCAACCAAAAAGAAATATCCCAGCACAACACACAAACAAGCCTTCTTCCTCAACCACCTATATCCCAGTCAGCTCACTACACAACAAAAAGACTACTTGCAGTTTGACTGGAAACATCAACAGATCCCAACTGTGTTGGGCCAATGGGAGAGAGTGAATTCCACAGTCAAGAACCAATCACTGAAAATGTCCTGTCATGACCCCTGCCCTTTAAATCTAGTGCGTTTGCAAGTTCAAGTGCCCCCACTGATCCCAACCATCACAATATTTGTACGGGGGCAAAGGGGAGGTTTGAGGCCCACAGATTAAAGATTTGCCTTTCTTCATACCAAAAAAGTTCTCCTGAAATGGATTGAGGGTTATTAGGCAAAACAAAAAGCCTGTCCAAGAGTGATCTGGAAGTGTTATGCTCACAAAACTCAGCACTTGTCTCCACAGTGAGGTAGTGTGCTTAGTGGCACTGGACTGGGACTTGAGAAACCTGGGCTCTTTTTCCAGCTCTGCCCCTGGCCTGCTGGGTGACCTTGCTGGGCCCCCTGTGTATGTAAAAAGGGGATAATGATCTCTCTTTATGAAGTGGTTTGAGAGCTACTGATAAATAGTGCTCTATGAGCACTAGGAAGTGCCACGGGTACCAACCATCTTTCAATGGGGAGAAGCACCCTGCATCCACATGCAAATTTTTTCCCATTGATAGTTCTCTGGACAGACAAGGGGAAAATGAATGAAAGCAAAGTCATCCCAAAGGGATTCAGACCCGTGGCCTGATGCAAGGCCCAAATGCTAATGGGAAACTGAACTTGGAAACCGGGTCATAGGGCTCTTTCTGATTGGCTGAGATAACAATGGCCATCGTCACATGGTCAGAGACCAGTGAGCTGTACTAACAGAGGAGGATGTGGCTTGGAGGAGATACAGACACCATGGGGGATCAGTGAGGTGGAGGAAACCTTTCTAAACTACCTACCAGCGCCGAGCTGTAAGTAATCTTCCACACTAGTAACAAGACAGCCTGAAGCCCACTGAGTGAGATTCATCGTGAGATTAGCCTGGGGTGTGTTAGATTATCTGCTTTTTATTTTATGATGCTCTGTCTACTTTCTCCCCCACACAAACTCACTTAAACTAGGGCTCCTCTACGACACAACTAGAGCCAAGTCTCCTGACTCCTAGTCCTGTGCCCATCCATTAGGATAAAATGTTATGGATGGAGGGAAACTTGCAGCACATTTATAAGCAAAATGTCATACAAGGTCAGTTTAACAGCCAGCAGATGCCGGGCTCCTTCTAAGACCTTTGAGAAAATACCCTAGGTGTGAAACATTCTACCAGTTTCTCATGCAGTGACAACTTGAAAACAGGCTGGGAGTTTTTTCCTTTCGGTCATCTTGCTTCATCTGTCAGGTCTTTGTCCCGAGGCAAATGAATATTGGGCAGGTTCACATCATTTCAATTCCTGATGCACCTTCTCTTAGAGGACCGTATCCTGCACTTGCATGGGTTCTGGACTAAATAGGAGATGGGAAAGACCCATTAGACCAGGGCTGGGATCTACAGTGCTACCACGCAAAGCCCGGATAGAGAAAAATAAGGGGAAAACAAGGGCATTCTAACGCCCTCTTGTGGTCACCAGGAAGGCTGTGTGCCAAGGACCAAGGAATCCGCTGAAGGCCATTCATGTTTTCTTTGTCCTCAGGAAAGGAATTCACAGCAACAGGCAGGAAGAGGGTGGAGGAACAGACCCTGTGCTGTCCCCCTGCGACAAGGAAGTTTGACTCTGCAGACTGGCCATCTGATCATAGGCAGCCTCAGGGCTGTTGTTGAGCAGGTGAAGAGCTTCCCCTCCCTCTAGTCTAGAGGCTTTCACAGCCCTAGAGAAAAGTCTGCATGCAACTAGGCAAATTACTTAGTGCCGTGGTTGTCAACCAGGGATACGTATACCCCTGGGAGTACGCAGAGATATTCCAGGGTGTACAGCAACTCATCTAGATTTTTGCCTAGTTTTACAACAGGCTACAGAAAAAGCATTAGCGAAGTCAGTACATTTCATACAGACAATGACTGGTTTATACAGCTCTATAGTAGATGATGTTTTCGCTCCTCAGCTCAGAGAGAGCCGACTGGAATGCAAGTGTAATATTTATATTTCAACTGATTTATTTTATAATTCTATGGTCAAAATGAGAAAGTCAGCAATTTTTCAATAACAGTGTGCTGTGCCGCTTTTGTATTTTTATGTCAGATTTTGTAAGCAAGGCGTTTTTAAGCGAGGTGAAACTTGGGGGTACGCAAGACAAATCAGACTCCTGAAAGAGGTACAGTAGTCTGGAAAGATTGAGAGTCACTGGCTTATTGTATTCAAACTAATTTGGGATACAGAGGAAGGAGGTGGAAATACAACCCCAAACACACAGCATCTGGAGACTAGGTTGGATCTGGTGGCTCTGAGTCCGTTCCAGGACGGGACTCACCCCAGCTCTTGGTAAACAACCACCACCAAACACTGCCCCTCCCTACTCACACCCACTCTTTCTGTTTCACAGAGTTGGTTGGCAGACCCATGATTTAGGGTTGGGTTAGTATGATGGACAGTTTCAGTTTCATTTCTCTCCCTACAGGCCGACCAAATAAATAACGAAAGAGAAAGAGAGGCACAGCCCCAGAGAAACCATGGAGGAGGAGAGCAAGTTCTGCAAGAACTGGTAAGAAATCATTAATTTCCCCAGTGTGATATTTATATCTGAGAGTTGTAGAGGCTCTTGCCCCATAATTCTCAACCAGGGGTACGCAGAGGTCTTCCGGGGTCCATCAACTCATCTAGATATTTGCCTAGTTTTACAACAGACTACAGGAAAAGCACTAGCTTTTCGTACAGACTAAAATTTCGTGCAGACAATGACTTGTTTATGCTGCTCTATATTCTATACACTGAAGTGAAAAAGTACAATATTTATATTCCCGTGGATTTTTTTTTATAATTCTATGGTAAAATGACAAAGTCGGCAAATGTTCAGTAATAGTGCGCTGTGCCAGTTTTTTATTTCTAGGTCAGACTTTGTAAGCAAGGAGTTTTTAAGTGAGGTGAAATTTGGGGGTATGCAAGACAAATCAGACTCCTGAAAGGGGTACAGCAGTCTGGAAAGGTTGAGAACCACTGCTCTAAAACAGCGAGGAGGCCAGTGGCACCTTAAAGACCAACAGATTTATTTGGGCTTAATCTGTTAGTCTTTAAGGTGCCACCGGACTCCTCGTTGTTTTTGTGGATACAGACTAACACAGCTACCCCTCTGACACTGCTCTAAAGAGCTCCCCTTAGTCTCTCTCAGTGAGGAGGAAGGCAGGGGCAGGCCAGGTTGTTGAGGCAGCCAGCAGCAATGAGGTTGGAAGGGTTATCTGCTTTGTGTTAAACTTTGCAAACAAGCTGCCAAGAGTTTTTAACTATTTTTGTATTTTAAAACCACACCTTTTCCTCTATCATGGACAGATCCTTCCCCGTTGGTTACTGTCCACATTCTGCTTCTATGTGCACACACCTAGGAACACAGGAAATGCCACACTGGGTCAGACCAGAGACTCATCTGTCTCTGGCAACAGCAAGTACCAACTGCTTCAAAAGAAGCTGAGGGAATTCCCTGATTATGGAATAGCCAGCCAACAGGGAAAGTTAGTTTTCATGGAATCTGAAATAGGGTTCTGTAGCAAGGTGCCTCCAAACCCTGTCAGTGCCTCAGTTTCCCCTCATGCCCAATGGTTCTTTCCGCCACCAAAATGACTTAACTCTCTGGCTAAGTCCCCAAAAGTTCCCCCATCCAGGCTAATCAGTCTCTTCATCCTCCCATTAATAGCAGGGGTCCCTATGGCAGCCTAGGGTAGTGGTTCTCAGCCAGGGGTAGGCAGAGGTCCTGCAGAGGGAACATCAACTCATCTAGATATTTGCCTAGTTTTACAATAGGCTACAGAAAAAGCACTAGCGAAGTCAGTACAAACTAACACTTCATACAGACAATGGCTTGTTTATACTGCTCTATAGACTGAAATGTAAGTACAATATTGATATTCCAGTGGATTTATTTTCTAATTATATGGTAAAATAAGACAGTCAGCAATTTTCCCATAATAGTGCGCTGTGACACGCTTGTATTTTTGTGTCTGATTTTGTAAGCAAGTAGTTTTTAAGTGAGGTGAAACTTGGGGGTATGCAAGACAAATCAGACTCCCAAGAACATAAGAACGGCCAGACTGGATCAGACCAAAGGTCCATCTAGCCCAGTATCCTGTCTCCTGACAGTGGCCAATGCCAGGTGCCCCAGAGGGAATGAACAGAACAGGGAATCATCAAGTGATCCATCCCCTGTCGCCCATTCCCAGCTTCTGGCAAACAGAGACTAGGGACACCATCCCTGCCCATCCTGGCTAATAGCCATTGATGGACCTGTCCTCCATGAACTTATCTAGTTCTTTTTTGAACCCTTTTATAGTCTCCTGAAAGGGGTACAGCAGTGGTTCTCAAACTATTATACTGGTGACCCTTTTCACATAGCAAGCCTCCAAGTGTGACCCCCCCCTTATCAATTAAAAACACTTTTTATATATTTAACACTATTATAAATGCTGGAGGCGAAGCAGGGTTTCGGGTGGAGGCTGACAGCTCACAACCCCCCATGTAATAACCTCGTGACCCCCTGAGGGGTCCCAACCATCAGTTTGAGAACCCCTAGGGTATAGTAATCTGGAAAGGTTGAGAGCCACTGGCCTAGCGGGAACCCATACCTATCTTCCCAGCCTTGGGAACCCTAAACAGATTATCATAATCGTGACCAAAAATCTATGGAGTAGATCCTCAACTGATGTACGCTGTCCTAGATCCATTGAAGACCAAAGTTCTCCAAACTTGAGGACAGATGGAATCCACCTCCAAACTTCACAGCTCCCCATCTGAATATAGGACCCAATTCTCCTCTCGCATCAACTTTACCCCTGTGTGACTCAGTTGGAGTTATTCCTGATTCGCACGTGTGTGAAAGGAGAATCAGACCCAGATATTTTGGGCGTAAATCCACTGACAGTGCCTGTCCCCTTTAAAGATGTTCATAGTAGAACAGCACAACCTCAGTACTGGAGTCCAAATGTCTCAGCCAAACAGGGCACAACTATAAATATTCATCTCTAGTTTTCAGGGACAAGCCAGTTGAGTTAAAGGAGGTCCAGTAACATTCCTTTCCTTCCCCCTTCCATGCCACACAGTAAACGAGATGTGTCTGCTGCCAATTTCTCTCTCCACGAGGCCCACTGCATGCGGTTTCTCGCTATCTGTCCAGAATGCGATGAACCTATTGCTCTAAAGGAGATGGAGGAGCATCAGGAAGAAGCACATAAGCAGGTGAGAGTTGCTCTATTTCCTGAAATAACAAGCGCTCCCAGTTATGAGCTAGGTTTCATTTTAGCCTGGCCATGCTATTGGATGTCAAATAGCAACGAACATCTATAGCTGAAGAGCAGAAAATATCCTCTCCTTCCTGCTCACAGCTCCCATCCAGCCACATGGCACTTACATGCTCAAGCTGAGGGTATGTGGCCTCGAACACACGGACCTGACCCCACTCTGTTACGCCTATTATATGCTGGTGTAACGCCATTGATTTCAGTGCATAAAACTAGCGTAACAGAACGGGGAGTCAGGTCCTACTGGAGCCATCTTCAGCAAGTATAAATCATCATAACTCCACTGATGTCAATAGAGCGATGGTATCTTACACCAGTGGAGCATCTGTCCCTAAATAAATGGGAGTTAGGACCCTAAATAAATTTGTGGCTCTTGTCCTTAGCATTGAGCGTGGCGAACTTTCAGGCTTGGATGCCTGAATAAAATGGCCAAATCCTGCATTTGAACAGCCAGATCAGAATTGTATTTTCCACTAAATCTTGCATAACATAGGTCAGTCCCTGTTGCAAAGACTACGATCTCCACCAGCTTTTCATCAAATGGGATGAAAATAGAGATGCCATCCTAGGCAATGAGATGGCATAAGATGCCACCAGACATCTTTGAAGTGTTCCCCCATGATCTGTTTCGTATTTTCCCTTAGGCAACCTACTAAATCTTTCCCCCCCGCCTTCACTTTCAGGTCAGATGTAAACTGTGTCACCAAAGCATGCAGAAATACCTGCTGGAGAATCATGAGGTGAGTAGAGCAATGTATAATATCAGAATCCTATTCAGATCATCTTTGACAAATCACCTTGAGATGCACTGAAAAGGAACGACTGCAAAATAAACAGCTTGCCTGCTGAAATGTAACAGCGTCCGAGTCAGACAGCTTAAGCATGACAGTCATTCCTTAGTTTAATTTAACAGAACATTTTACATTTAAATAAGCATGGTGCGCACTGTCCCTACCCTCCTCTTCCCATGTAGTTTTGCAGGGATTGTCTAGGAGAGTCTATGACCTCTGCACATCTCATGGGGTCCACTCTTTTCATGGACAGTGGCACTTCTGCCCTGCTGTCCACGCTCACGTCTCTCACAATTCCAGGGAGGAGGCTTTGAAAAGTGAGAGGCCGTTCTAAGCATAGGGATGACCTGCAAGAAGGTGCAATGCTGAGGTGGGAGAAGCAGATGGTGGGAATGGTTAGGAAGGAGATGTGGAACAAGATGAGGATTGAGAAGTTAGCGGCATAGATGCCGACTCTCCAGGGCCGGAGCACCCACAGGGAAAAATTGGTGGGTGCTCTGCACCCACTGGCAGCTCCCCACCGCCCCTGCCCCAGCTCACCTCCGCCCTCTGCCTCCTCCCCTGAGTGCGCAGCGTCCCTGCTTCTCCACCCAGCGCTTGCCACCGCGAAACAGCTGTTTTGCGGCTTAACAAGCTGTGGGAGGGAGGGGGGAGGAGCGGGAATGTGGCGCGCTCAGGGGAGGAGGCAGGGGCGGGGATTTAGGGGTCCAATAGGGGCAGGGAAGGGGCGGAGACTTTGGGGAAGGGGTTGGAATGGGGGCGGGGCAGGGCTGGAGTCAGGGCGGGGGTGGGAGGGTCGAGCACCCACCAGCGCCAGGAGAAGTTTGTGCCTATGGTTAGCGGGGACATTTTCAGAGCTGGCAGCGATTGCTGCAGCCCAACATCCTTATGCTTTCGGCTTTGATTTACTATTTGCAATAATTTTCTCTGCCCACATGCAGTCCAATGAATGCAATGAGCGATCAATGAAATGCACATTCTGCGAGCTGGAAATGCCCTTCAATAAGCTGCAGAGGCACCAGGAGGCCTGCGGTAGTCGCACGGAGCTCTGTTGGGAGTGTAACAAATACATCATGTACAAGGACTTGGACAAGCACAAAGATGTTTGTCAGAATGGCAAGAAGCTATCAAGCAATGGTGAGATGCACTATCAACCCAGTGAAGAGTCTCCTCGTCAGACCTCGATTCTCCCACCCTCAGGTACCCAAAATCCCTCATGATCTGTAACAGGGTCACATCACTCCAGCACCTGTTGCTTTGGAAACTCCCAGTTATCTGTAATTACGGTATTCACAATTCTCTAGGACTCTTGATAATCCAGGTTGCCCTGTATAGTGTGAAAGTCCCCACAAGGGGTTCTTGTCTAACCAGCCACAGCTAAAGGGCCAAGTTCTGCTCTGAACTACATCCACAATTGTCAATCCAGAGCAGCTCTGCTGATGTCAGTGGAGTTGCTCTGCATGTGCAGTGGCATCACTCAGAAACATTGGGCCTTATTTTTGTCTACAAGAGGCCCCTGGCAATGTAAAGAGGCCTTAGTGTAAACAAGAATCACACTTTTCCAGGTAGAGTGACATTTTAGGGCCTGATCAACCATTCCTTATTTCCCCCCAAATTCCTGTTGGCTTTAAGGGCAATTTTGGGTGTGCAAGAACTGGAGGACAGTTCTCTCTCAGGCGGGGACCCCAATCCCATTAAACCAATCTGATTAAGTTGACATAACAATCCTACTTCTACTGCAAATTGCCGAGAGTGACTAAACGAGCACCTTTGCAAACACACTAACTAAAGAAACAACAAAGAGTCTGGTGGCACCTTAAAGACTAACAGATTTATTTGGGCTTTAAGGTGCCACCAGACTCTTTGTTGTTTCTGTAGATACAGACTAACACGGCTACCCCCGATACTTGACACTAACTAAAGCGCAACAAATTCACCCCCTTCCTGAGATTTGGCTTAATCTTCAAGCATGATTGCTCTTCGAGCCAGGCACTGCCACCTCCTTCATATAGAGAAAGAGAGAGAGGCAAAACCCACGTAAGCCTTTCCCACCAGCTTCAGCGCCTGCTAAACTGGTAGCATATTTAGAGTCCATGTTGCCAGCCTGTCACAGTGACCTTTAAAAGTAGCACATTTGAGATGGGCTTTCTTCCTACTGACGTGTCAATAGCCAGGCACGTTACTGAAGTGTTCAATAGCATCACGGTCCCTTGGGGCTGTGGACGGTTTTCTGGTGAGTAAGAGAAGAGGCCTGACCAGAGGGCGACAGGATAAGTGGGTGATCATTTGTGAACAGTGTCCTTCCTCACAATCATTGGTAGGCACCACGAAGAACAATGGGGGATAGAGAGCAAGAACATACTCACTGGGAAATATACAATCCTTCGTAGCATAGCACTAAGTAGAGATGGGCCTGAGGTGCGAAATGTGGATCCAGACTCAGATTTCAACCACTCCAAAGTTCAGCAGGGGGGGGGGAAGGACAGAACCTGAGTTTATTTAATGGGGGCCAACAGTGAAATCCAGATCCATATCTGCCTTAGGCTCTGGTCCCTTGAAGTTCAGTGGTGTTTGGATCAGGTGCCTCTAGGACTGGTCAGGGTGACCTGAGTTTGAGGAGCCTGGGTACGGTATTTTACTGACTCGTGCCAGCTCTGCGCATTACCAACAGATCGCTTTCCCTTTTTCCTCTGAAGGTCTCAGTGACAATCTTTGTCAGCAGTGCAATAAGTACTTCCCAGATGACCAGTACCTCCAACACTTGGTAAGTGGTTTGGGAACTAAACCTGCAAAGAGCTTGGGCCTCATTCAAGCCAGGCCTTTTCTGTCGAAAGCCACCTGTTGGATTCGGTAGGACATGTTTTGGCTGCTCAGTTTGCACAGCCATTGCTATCCCACGGCCAGCTGGCAACAGCTACACATGCCCTCGTGACCATGAGCTTGGCCTTTAGCACCAGTCCTTGGCAGGGCTCTTAGCCTCTCACTGCTGATGCAGAATGCAAACAGCTGTGACATTACATGCCCCCTGCATCCTTCTCACCCACTGCCTAGGCAGTGGCACATTGAGATAGACTGGTTAATAAAGCCCTGAAGAACGTAGGCCCCAGCTCTGTTGCCCTGAGGGGTCTCTGTTCTGAAAGGGCTGCCACTAACCTTTGAGCCAGTTTGATGGTGCCTTTGCTGCAGAAGCTTCTAATGAGAGCCTCACTCCCCATTGGAGCATCTACCTGGACTCCATCCTCCTCTCTTTGTAAACCACCTGCAAACACTGACTCCCCCACCCCAGAGGGGACTTTTAGTTGTAGTCGATTTTGTAGAACCTTTCTCCCTCCCCACTATTTTTTAAGACCTCCATCTTTATTGGCGTTTAGTCTCCCATTATCTCATTCTGATGTTTTTAATTCTTTCTTATATTAAATCGCTGTGCAGACTATACCTTTTCCCCCAACACCATCAAGGGCACCCCTCATTGGTTCACCATCTGGCTATTTCCTTTGTTCTCTCATTATTCTTTTTAACTGTCCGCCACAGACCGAGTGCAGCCCGCTCTCCAAACTCGCGGATATTCTCGCCAGCCAGTCAGTTACAAAATCCCGCCCGCTCCCACCTGCCTCTCTGGTTACGTCTCCCCGCCGGGAGAATGCAGCCGTGGCGTGGAAGGACGTTCGCCCGAAGCGGAAGGAAAAGGACTTATCTTCTGCCTCCAGGCCCTCACTCAAGCCACTGAAGAACAAAAAGTCAGCAGGCCGCCCTGCTTTCACTGCCACAGTGGATCCCGTACTGCCGAAGGCGCTTGAAGACCCAATGACTTACGATGTGTTGGTGACCTGTTCCCAGTGCAATATCCTCCTCCCAGGTCCGACTCTAAGGAAGCACGAGGTGAGAAATGCTACGTACCCCGCTGCACACTCTTGGTGATGGTGGACAGTGAAGGGGTGCTGGGGACAGCCAGAGGCACCCACTCCATGCGTGCTCCGGGGCTGGAGCACCCACGGGGAAAAATTAGCGGGTGCTCTGCATCCACTGACAGCCAAGCTCCCTCTCCTCGCCTCCTTTCCCGCCCCCGATCGCTCCGCATCCCCACTCCTCCCCCTCCCTCTCCCTCCCAGTGCTTCCCCCCCCCCCCGCAACCTAACAGCTGTTTGGTGGCGCTTAGAACTTTCCAGGAGGGAGGGGGAGGAGAGGGGACGCGGCACACTCGGGGAGGAGGCGGAGAAGAGGCGGGGATTTGGGGGAAAGGGGTGGAATGGGCATGGGAAGGGGTGGGGACTTTGGGGAAGGGGTGGAATGGGGGTGGGGCAAGGGCGGTGCAGGGGTGGGAAGAGGCGGGGCCAGGAGAGGGGGGGTTGACTACCTACCGGGCAGAGGGGAAGTCGGCACCTATGGGGACAACTGGACTTTAGACAACCTCAGTCTAGAGACCAGTGACACTTCAGCTCACAGTCACACCTGCTTCTTCGGTTATTCCTACTTATTGAGAGCTGGCAGCATGCGCAGCCCTGAACTGGGCATGGAATAGACAAACGACCAGATTCCATTTTTGTTTACATTCATGTCAGTCCAGCAGAACTTCACTACTCTTTAAGCTGAAGGGCAGCGTTGGCTGTCAAGAACAAATGGGTATAAATTGGCCATGAATAAATTCAGGATGGAAATTAGAAAAAGTTTTCTAACCATCGCAGGAGTGAGGTTCCAGAACGGCCTTGCAGTAGGAAGGGCAAACCACCTAACTAGTTTTAAGATGGAGCTTGATAAGCGCTTATGAACAGGGGTATAGGATGGGTTGCCTGTGGTAGCAAGGGGCTGCGCTTGATGACCCTGGAGGGCTCTTCCAGTCCTATGTGCCACTGACTTTAATGGAATTACTCTGGATTGACACTGCCTGACTCTGACCTCCACAACATCGGTCTTCTGCCTAATTCAGGGGAAGTTACACCAATGTAAAGCTGGTGTAACAAAGTGGAGAATCAGCACTTAGTATTGAGGGTCTAGTCTTGCAGCTGTGACTCCTGGGTGCAGACTGGCATTGAAGTCAATGGGGCTATGCCTATTTTAAATGAACTGAGAATCTGGTCTGGCAAATCACACTGGGCTTGACTCTCAAATACGCTAAGGGCCTTTCACACTACTGACAGCACGAAGGGGCCTTAAAGGGGGTGCAAACAGCCCCCAAAGGAAAGCCCCTGAGCAGAGCCAGTATCGCGCTGGCATAAGGTTTCTGCACAGCTGTATTCCCATCCCCTGGTGTAGGAGGGGGATCTGCAGTGTGACCAGGCGCATGGCTATTGCCTGCTTCCCAGGGTTCATAAGGGACCATGGACACGCTCCTGCATAGCCCCAGAATACAGAGGTGGCAAAGATGGCTTAAAACCTCCTTTACTCTCCCTCCCATCCCTGCCTCAAATGCAGTAATGGAGTAACTATGAGTCAGGCCCCTTGACTCTAGGGTCAGATCCTGCAAGGTACTCATCCTCTTCGTCCCCCTTCCCTTCCCAATACATACATACAGCATGGGGAGTGTGATTAGGGTTATGCTGTAGCAAGGACAGAGCTGAATTATTTAAGCTCAGTACCAATGCAGACACAAGAACAAATGGATATAAACTAGCCATCAGGAAGTTTAGACTTGAAATTAGATGAAGGTTTCTAACCATCAGAGGAGTGAAGTTCTGGAACGGCCTTCCAAGGGGAGTAGTGGGGGCAAAAGACATATCTGGCTTCAAGACTGAGCTTGATAAGTTTATGGAGGGGATGGTCTGATGGGATAGCCTAATTTTGGCAATTAATTCATCTTTGACTATTAGCGGTAAATATGCCCAATGGCCTGTGATGGGATGTTAGATGGGGTGGGACCTGAGTTACTACAGACAATTCTTTCCTGGGTGTCTGGCTGGTGAGTCTTGCCCACATGCTCAGGGTTTAGCTGATCGCCATATTTGGGGTCGGGAAGGAATTTTCCTCCAGGGCAGATTGGCAGAAGCCCTGGGGGGGTTTTCGCCTTCCTCTGCAGCATGGGGCACGGGTCACTTGCTGGAAGATTCTCTGCACCTTGAAGTCTTTAAACCATGATTTGAGGACTTCAGTGGCTCAGACATAGGTTTGATACAGGAGTGGGTGGGTGAGATTCTGTGGCCTGCGTTGTGCAGGAGGTCAGACTAGATGATCATAATGGTCCCTTCTGACCTTAAAGTCTATGAGCCTCAGGTCTCAAGGCCTGGTGCAGGGACCCAGTTGTCTCCTAACCAAGTGTGGATACATTAAGGATGCAGGGCTATGTAATTTGTATTCATGGTCATTATTATTCATTTGTTTAGAAAAAATGTCTGCGTCTAGCTTCTTTGCAAAATCTCAGGAGGAAACCAAAATGGAGTCCTGGAAAACAAGGTACTATAATATTTCTAAGAAATACAGTAGAACTCAGTTAGAGACATCTACAGTTGCTGGGTTAATCAGGATGATGGGGCATTTCCCAGAGCAGGTGCCTCTGGAAACATTAAGGATCAAAGACTCACAGGGCAGCTGGGTATTTCAGTGAGGATAGTGGTATGTATACCTATACAGTCTCCACGTTTAGAAACCATGCTCTGATCTTCAAGGCCCCCATACCCTTGTCAAGCTAACTCAGTAGGAATGCTTGAATTTGGCCCTAGCTGGTTTGCAACCACCCAAAGCTACACATTAAGGCAGAGGCAGAGAGACTAGAACTTGGGTGCTCCTAACTAACATCTAGTCTTATGTGCTTTCCACTTGAATAAGCTGCCACAGGTCAATACTGAATTTTATAGCCACTCTCCTGTGGGAGACTTTAAAATAAACATATCAGCATTTTCATACTGATTTTCATAAATTCATTAGGAATTTAAAATCAGCTCCCTGCTGTCTTTGTATAAAGTATGAGGCCGTCAGCTGTCCTAGCAGACAGGATTTTAGGTACTCAAGATGCACGACAACACTGAGAACCAACAACAAGTTTCTAGTAATCCCATCTTAACTAAGGGCTTGTGCACCCACCTGTGTTATACAACTTTAATTATGCTGTTATAATAAAACCAGTACAACCTCACTAGAATGGGCCCAATTATACCAGTCTAAAGGTGTTTATTTCTGTATGCAAAGGGGCATAAGCTATAAGGCACCTTTATACCGGTATAATGGCATCCACACTAGGGGTTGTACCAGTGTAACTGTACAGCTAAAACCATAATAATAATTCCCCTGACAGTTATACCCGTGCAAAAGCAGTGCCCAGACCTGGCCTAAGTGATGCTAACTATAAGAACCTTGGGCCTAATCCTGCAGTCCTTACTCAGGACAATCTCCCATTGCTTTGTATAATATTTTCCATAAACAAAAATGCTACCTTATACTTTTAGCCAGAACTATCCTTGTTTTATATCAAGGGGAAAAAATACCAAGAACAAAAGTCCATGAAAGAGCATACAGTGTATGTCTCTCCTCAGACAGACTGCACCAACCTGAACACAAAATGGCTGCCTTTCTCTGGAGGCAGCATATTTACACATTGAAAGATGTCATACAACTAAAACAGAGAATGCACCACAGTGTGAAATTAAAGGGAGTTTTAGCTGACTATGGACTACAGGATCGTACCTTTAAATACTTACCCCTTCATTACATAGTTTGTATTCACTTCCCTTGTACTTTGGACTGTTCTAATGGACTCAGCCAAAATGGGTTGGGGGAGGTAAGGGCATACATTCATGGGCTTACCTATTCATTGTAAAATAAAAAAAATTACATTGGGTTTTGTTTGTTTTACAGAGGAGCCTTTCTAAGGCACTCCTGGAAGAAACTGGAACCAGAGACGCCCTACCAGACCCCAGGCTTCAGTTCAGCGCTAGTAACGGCATTCTAAACACATGGCTTTATACATAGCGAATAAAAGCGTCATGCTTCCTACACTAGACTAAGAACAAAGAACCATTCTCGGAAATTTATTCTGAACCAAATAGGCTCATCTTCAAGCTCCGCCATAAAGCTCTGCACAGTTGTGCCCCAACGAGTGCCATCCTTTTGGGCATTAACATGTAGTCCCTCCTTAGGGACTCACTTGTTCTCTGTGCCCTGCCTGTTACAAGAGTGGAGGTTAAAGATCCCATTCTCCTCTCAGCTATATTGGTGTGTCGCGGCTGAAGGTACAGTAACGTAACAGAAGTACTTGGCCTTCAGTGCTTCCACTGAAGCCTTCAAGGTATTGGCTTTCAACTTTGACCCTAACTTCCCATAGTGATCCATCCCACACCACTAGACAGGTTGTACTCAGGTCTGCTGGGCTCGTTCACAGCCCTTCTCTTCCAGCCATACACACACACTCTTCACCACTGAGAGCAGCCTATGCATCATGGTCACTTACTTGGGAAAATATTTCCCCTCAAGGAATTTAGAAGCACTATAGATGTATTGGGCCCGATGCTGAGCATCTGCCATTCCCATTGACTTCAGTGAGAGCTGAGGGCCTCACTGCCTCAAGGTTCGGCGCAGCACAACAAAGGGCTAAATACTGGTCTCATTGAACTTTATGGGAGCTTAGCCATGGATTGCAGGACTGTAGCCCACACGGCTTAGCCCCCAAGTGCTGAGCACCCTCATTGGAAGATGAGTGTTCAGTCCCTGGTACTACTGAGCCCAAACTGCTTCACCTTGAACTGACAGAGGCAAATGGTGGAAAAGTTAAATCTCCAGCGCTAGTGGGGGTTGTATATTGAGGCAGATGTTGAACTCTAGTCGAGTGGGAACAAATAAAAATGTTAACTGTGAACACATAAGGTTATTTCATTGGTACCATGTTTTCCCTGCGCTGGAGTGCTCCTTGCGGTATGTGATCCTATCCACTGGTTGCTGGAAGCGGAGTGCAGCAATCAAGTGAAATTGTTTGCTAAGTGCGTTCTCACCCAGTTCATCAATCCATTTGAAAATGAATGTTGATTTATGTTATCTGAAGAAGCCAGGCTGCCAAGCCACTAAAATGTGACTGGATACCCTTTGCTTCCCATCTCACGTTCTCATCAGCAAAACATCCAGCTATCAGAATGAACCAAGTTTGACTATCGAAATGAGACCTACAAGATAGCTCTAAGCAGGATGGGATTTTCCAAGGCTGCCAGCACTAGCCAACTCATTGCTTCCACTGAAGTCAATAGCTGACTTTTAAAGATGTCCACCGCTTCTGACAAACCCATCCTAAATATCTGCTGAACAACTCCATGTTATGGAATATAGATAGCTACACAATTGGTTTTTTGGGGGGAATGGGTGTGTAGCTGGGGTATAAGGGCTAACTCACACTCTGTAGCAGTTTCTTACATTATTTTACATTCAGTGTTTGTTTTACAGGTGTGCATAGGATAATAAATTTAGTATCCCAAGTCATTGTAATGTGCAAAAATCCATAAGATTGTATTGTCTCGGAAGCAAAGAGCGTTTATTGTCTGTGCAGAGCCCTACCACGATGGGGCCCTGATCCTTGACTGGGGTTTGTTCCTCAGCGCTACTCCAATAATTTTTTATTATAATAGAAAGATCGACTAGATTAGTCTCTTCATTTTTGTCTGCACAGCACACAGAGGCCTAGATCTGGGGTCTTTGGGTCCCAGACTTTTATTTGCAGTAAATGAATTATAATTGGGTCTGTTTCAAACCCTTTGAACTAAAAACAGCTTCAATTTTTTCCCCACAGAAATACTGTTCTAACCAGCACTCATCATTAGAATCCCCTCCCTCCATTGAGAGGGAGAGCCGCGGTGCTGCAATGTAGCACAGTAACTACAGCAAATGTTTCAGACTGTGGGGTGGGGGAAGGTCACACTCCTTGGCTGATTGTGGTAATTAGGTTAAGCTCCACATCACCGGAAATAATAATTAACATAGCAGATTGATTATGGGAGGGGGTCCAAAGAGATGGGGAAAAGGGCCGGGGAGGGAAGTGAGTGAGTGAACAATAGGTTTTAAATTTCATTGGAACAAAAAGTTTTCCACCCCCACCCCCAGCCGCTCATTAATTCCCTGGGAGTCCAGAACAAAGTCTGCTATAACCCTGCGCATCCCCCTCCCCACCCTCCAGCAACCGCCCCTTATGTCAATGGAGTTCTACAGGTTTTAACAGAGAAGCATTTAGCCCCTTGGAAACAAGGGCAGATGGGAACAAATTCAGGTTTAACTCCACTGCCTTCATGGGGTGTTGGTCCTGCTCATAGAAGAGATGAATTTGACTCATAACAGCTCAATATGGACTGAATCCACCAAAGACTTGAGACTCCAAAAAACCCCTGCTTGCTTAGCCCTGGGAAGCAGATAGAGACACAGCTGCAGGGGGCCGGGATTAGATAAAGGCAGAATCATTAAAGGCTAGTTTGGTAGCTCGGCTCCTAGTTTAGGAAGTGGGAGAGCTAGGTTCAAATCCCTGCTCTTCCACAGATGTCTTGTGAGAGCTCAGGCAAGTCACCTAGCCTCTGTAGGCCTCAATTTACCATCTGTAAAAGGGGCATAACAGCAGCATTTCTGTAGCCCATTAGTCTGACACCCTGCCCAGAGTCTGGAATAGGCCCTCTTCCTCACTTTATTATTCAAACACAAAACTCACCAAACAAAGCTAGTCCCTTGACCAAAGCAGACAACAAGGGCCTCACCCTCTGTTCCGAGGCCTGCCACAGAAGTCTGTTCGCTTTCTGTAGTTTTCTTCTCAATGAGCCCCTTTCAGCCCTTTACAGGGATCACCTGATCCCTTCCCAGCTGGGTGTGATAATGGAACAGGGCGGGCACCCCCTGGCCTTTAGAGGAGCAGGCCACCTTGTTACAACTACTCTAACTCGCAGGGATGTTGTGAGAATAACACCATCAAGGACTGTGAAATGCTCAGATAACTACAGTAATGGAGAGCTAATAAGTATGATAACTAGATCAGCCATGCCACCAACTGCTGCATCTTCTATATGGGCTAAATTTGATCTTCAGACACATGTGTGCAATTCCCACTGAAGTCTAAGGGCAGAATTGGATTCTCTTGCTAACCGCCCTCTCTGTTTAATAGCAGCCATTTGGGTGTAGTAACATAAGGACAGCCATCAAAAAACAAGAGATGGAACTTGGGCTGTAAATCAGATCTGTATTTCAACCCCCTCAAACCCTGGGACGTGCCTCGCTGAGCATAGGCATTGGCTCAGGCCCATCAGAGTTAAAAGCAAGGTTATAGAACCCTGGTGCACTGATGCTTTGACTTCTCTGGCATGTGGGTCACATGTAAAACAAAACACTGTGGTACAACAATTAAACCAAGTGGGCTGGGGTTGAATGGAACAGCCAGCTTGTGCTCCAAAAACCTAAGTGTTTGTGTAAATATAAATATATATCCCTTGTTGTTACAAAGAGAATTTTGAACTTCAAAAGTTGTACTGACACAGTGACAAGTTTGCTTGAGTATGTGGACAGCCTACAAGCATAGCGCAGGGAGCTGGGAGTTGCTCTCATTCATCTCAATGGGGTGTTAAACCTGAAGTTGAAGTTGAAGTTAAGAATGACGGTTCAAATGTCAGCTTTGTTTACTTCACAGCTAATCAAAGCATGTAGGGATGATCATATTAGGAAAATCTGAACAGTATACTGTGAATAGCATCTTATACTGGTGTCACGAGTGGGTGGGGCTCAACCCGTGGGTGGTGCTTGAGAGAGTACAGCTTTCTTTCCAATTTCACTGCCGCAGGGATGAAAGTGATTTTAGCTACTTAACCTAAAGCTTGAGTGCTGTGGGGCTATTTTCTGTAAAACTCTCTCCGATGAGTGCAAAAATATTTACAATCCACCAGCTTCAGATGCATTTGATCCGTAACATGTTAAATAAGTGAAAACTATGTGGGAAACTATAACCTAACATCTTCCTCAAGCAGATCAAAACCCCATGTCAGAAAACTGAGCAAATATGTGCAGATTATTCCATACGCTTGTTTTGCGTTGAGTGGTCTATAAAAGGATGGAAGCACTATCTTGTCATAAGTGGAACCCAGCTTGCATTGCATGCATGAGGTGTGGGGCTCCTAGGTTAAAAGCTGGAGCAAGCACCACTTTCTTCCCTTGCAGCTTCCAGACGCATCACCTGGTTTCGTAGAGGGAAAGGGAGAATGTACTGCAGCAGCCCCCAAGGTTCCTTGTGTGCTGTTTGCACTGAGCTCCCAAGCAATGCAGCTTTCTCTACTTCCTGCCTTCACATCAAGGACACTGGTCAACCGACTTCCTCCCCATTTGTACTGGGATAAAGCCAGGCTGTGCCTGCGACATCACAGAAGCTATCTGCTGTTCCCTCATAATGGCTGAGTGCAGGCACATGACATGTCTCAGTGCCCACTGAGCCCGGCCAGGACAAGCTCAGAGGGGGAAGAGTGCTGGGGTATGAATGCCTTCCCACCAGTCCAGCATGGAAATCAGAACCGGTAACTAATTCCTCTTGCATCACATGCCTTGTTCGACTCATTTTTACAACCCTCCCTCAGGTTTCCTGACTCCCTACCTGTGCCTTATCCACTGGACCACACTGGACTCCTAAAATGGACTGAATGATTGGATCACTCCATTGGCTGAACTGCTTAATGTTTATTTCCCTGACTCCCTGGATGTGATGTTTCAATAGACCAATTTTCAAAGTTTTTTGGAAAGCTTCAGCAGGTCTTTACAGTGCCACACAAACAGGCTGTCATGTTAACCCAGAAGAGCAGCTGAAATCAGCAGGTTTCGCTGGTTCATCTCAGACAGTGCAGTTAATCTGTGCAGTACAACGGAAAGCAACTCTTTGTACAGTACCAAGCACACTGAGTTGGGGCTGCTCAAGAAATAACTGATCACGCAGAAAAGCCATCTTCAATTACATTGGTGTTTTCCAGGAGCTTCTGGAGTCTGCATAGATAGAAAATTTAACAAATTGATCTGGAACTTCTATATCATTTTACCATCGAAGGTTTAAGCATTATTGGAGGCCAAGGAACTAAAAGAGTGTCCTTTGCTGTTGCTATAAATTTACCATTTCCTCTTTGGCCTGAGCAGTGAGCCAACGCTTGGAGCTTTGCAGGGTTGTTTCTGTTGAGAGGAGAAACTGATTATATGAGTCAGGTATTTCTTTGTTGCAATCCTGTTAACTTACAAAGAATGTACATCAAGTCCTGTCTCCCTGAACAAAGTAGAAACAGACACCAGGCAATTTCCTTGCTCAGAAATTCCCAGGACTGCCACTCCAGCAAGTTCTGTGCCCAGAAGCTCTGTCTCTGTTTCCTCTCAGGCCTCGTCTTTGCTGGAGAAAATGAGGTATATTCTTAACATGAGTTAGATAACTTGAAGTAAATCCTAGTGAAGAGGAGGCAGTTGAAGTTGTCACACAAGTGAGCAGGTGGTTTTTAACTCGACCCGCTAACTTGCGTGAAAACTACAAACTGCCTTGTCTTCCCTAGGAGTTTACTTTAGTAAACTCAAGTTAACACACCTTTTTTCCTAATGAACATAACCTCAGGGTCGCACTCACAACGGCGTCTCTGGCTTTCTGCTGGTTTCCTTTAATATATGTGCACGCTTGTGTATGCACACCTTGTAAAAACAATACTCTAGCCCCTTGCACTGGCAATCAAGTAAGCCTTTCAACCCATGTGATTTAGCTCTGCGTAGTCCTCATGCCTTTTATTGTCTCCAGCTATCAGCATAACAGCATAATGCTTATTTTCTCTTTCGGTTAGATCACAGTTTAGACCCAAGAGCTCATGTAGTCACCGGCGTTCGGATGTAAAGAGGCAGGATTTTGGTTATTCACTTGGAACGTTCTCGTTGCAGCAAACAAACTAGCCACAGCCTTCCTGATCTAGAAACCATCTAGGTTTGATTCTGCACCCAACAGGAACTGACTGTCTCCTTCATGGAGGATGACAGTGAACCGGAGCAGAGTTGCTGGGCCTATTTGCCTGACGTCTGCCTGAGCAACATGTTTTGGTGGCTAGACGACAGAGACAGATCTCGGGCTGCTTTAGTCTGTAAGAGATGGAATCAAGCCATGTACTCAGGATCTCTCTGGAGAACCAGAACAATCACCTTCAGTGGGCGGCCGTCCAGGTCAAACACATCCGAGTTTGAATCTGCTCTGTGGTACGTCAAGAGATTCGGCAAGTATTTGGAACACCTAGAGATCAAGTTCCTGAACCCTTACAATGCTGTGTTGACCCGAAAATTTCAAGTGACTATGAGGGGGCTTCTCTCGCGCTTGGGCAAATGTAACAGCCGCCTGGTATCCCTGACTATTCAGCATCTGGAGTTGGACCGATTGGTCTGGAAAAATGGGATCAGGACTCAGTTCATCAAGAACGTAAGTACTTTCCTGAAAAGAATGAGCAAGCACCTTGATTATCTCAACCTGAAAGGAGCAAGAGTGACGCTGGAAGAAGGCTGTGAGCTTTTGAGCTCTTTGAGCTACTTGAAAAACAAAAGTTTTGCCTCCGAAATCAACATAGAAGACTTCTTCAGCCACCATCTTTCCATCTACAGCAGCCCCTTGTTCCACCAGACTATGTCCACGTTCCGCAACCTGGTCATCCTGACTCTCAATTACAACTGCATCTCGGATGAATTGCTGGACATCCTGTGCGAGCACAACGCCCATTCTCTCTGGACTATAAACATCAAGTGCCACATCCATGACCCTCACGGGCAGGTGGTTTGGGGGATGTCCTGGGCCAACCTAGCCAAGAGAGCACCCAAACTGAAAGTGAACTTCTTCTTTGAAAGAGTCATGAAGCACGACAGTCTAGCCAGGATACTTTTAGCCGAGATCCCACTCAGGAGCATCAGTTTACGGAGCTGTTATTTCAGTGACCCGGATTGGTCGATGAGGCCGACCCTCACCAATCTCTTACCAGCCTACAAGCACATTCTGCAGGTATGGTGGGAACAGCAACATTTTACCGTTTTGTCACTAATCTAACCAGGTGGCTGTGTGGGGGTTGTACCAAATTGTCAGTGTAAAAGTGAACCCTGACCCATGAGGTCATTAGAGCTCCACAAGGCAGTTTTCACAAGAGATGAGTCCCGCACATAACTGTCCTGCCCGTTGGTCCCGACATTGACACTGTTATTTATTTTCAAGAAATTAACGCTAGAGTTCAACAATGACCATGAATTGCTGGATGAGGAGCTGCTGCAGCTTGTGTTATCGTGCGAGAGGCTGTTCTTCCTCAAAGTCTGGGCCTTCCTCAGTGTGGCATTTGTGGAGAGGCTGCTGCAAAATCGGGCAGAAGGGAAATGTGTCTTGTGTACCATAAAGGTAAAAAAGCTCTTTCCAAACCTCCTGCCCTCCACCCCATCAAAATGTATGTTTACGAACATACTAATGCAGGCCTGCCTCTGAATGTGGTTTGAAAGTTACCATTAATATGCAGGGAAAGGGGTTGTGAGGAAGTGTAAGAATCCTACGTGTATTCCCAAGGGTCACTCGCAGAGACGGGTCTCCCAAGTCCTGACCAGCCCCACAGAGAATGCTCAGAAAAGGTCATGATAACCCCGGTGTCACCTCTTCCAGACCCCCCCCCGGTGCTGGGGAGCCCCCTATAAAGAAGGTCCTTATTCAAGAAAACATTTAAACACATCCGTAAGTCCTACTGACTTCATGTAAACATGTGCTTATATTCCATCCTGAATAGGGATGCTCTCCTGAATCGTGGGCAGGGACAGCTGCAGCCAGGGGAAATCATCCTGCCAGGGAGCTAGCAGAACCCCAGAGCCCTGTGCCTCAGCAGAGACCCAAGAGCTGATCCTGGGGATCAAGGGGTTCTTGGGGCAGAGAATGAGGCACTCTTTTTCCCAGCTATTCTGCTGTTGAAATCCCAAAAGGCAGGGAAGCCTAGATTTTCACTCAGTCTGTAATAAGGCAAGTTCTCACTGATGTCCCTGAGAATCTTGTCTGAGCAAAAACTGAGTAAGGACTTCAGGATTTGACCACATTTATTAGCTGGCTGGCTTAGCTAGCAGTCTCAACAGCCACCTGGGCTTCTCCCTATTACTAGCTTAACTGCAGTGGGCTGCTTTGTGTGTCTGTGATTGCTGTCCATCCACACAGGTGAGGATTTACACAACCAGGCATGAGACCAGCGAAGAGGACCGACTGCTGCGAGACATTTACAAGAAGTTCAGAAACCTGATTGACTCAGAGCTTAATTATTTTGTCATCGCCTACCCAATGGTGTGAGCAGTGTGTGATGAGCCAGGAGTTAAAATAAAAACCAGTCACACTAGGAAATGTCTGATCTGTTCCTCTGAGGAAGTCTGTGCGGAGACTAATAGTATTAGCAATGTCCCTGAAAGGGAAAGCCACTGAAAGGGAAAGTCCACTAGAACTGTAACAAGCAGTGAGCAATTTTAGAGGCCCACGTATTAAAATTCTGGCTTTCGCAGATGGCCCGCGGTGTCTCATCTTTGTTATTTTGTCTTGTCTTTGCAATGGCACCGAAGGAAGCAGAGAATATTATTCTGCCAGGACAGTCACATTTACAATAATACCTAGCTCTTATATAATGCTTTTGATCAGTAAAGCTCAGCGTGCTTTACAAAGGAAATCATTATCCCCATTTTAGAGATGGGGAAACTGAGGCCCAGAGTGAGGCTGTGACTAACCCAAGGTCACCCATCAGGCCATTGACAGAGCCAGAATAGAAGTGAGGTCTCCTAATTCCTAGTCCAGTGCCCTATCCATTAGGCAACACTGCTTCTGCCAGCAGTTATCCTATGTTTGGCTGAAGTACATTCTCCATCCATTTGTCAGTGGACAGGTGTACACATCACCACAACTGGCCCTAACTAGCACTGTTGCTGGCTTCCTGTCTCTCTAACATAACTAGTGACTTTGTGTAGGAATATCTGTTCTAGTTTATGTAGCTCAAAAAATCTGTCAATGAAAAGCAGTGACACTGACAGCACCCAAGAGTCGCTAAATGGCTGGAATGAAGGAATTTTTCTTGCTGTTCCATAACTTTAATGTCTACTGGAAAGCTTACAATAGACTTTCTGGGACACAGGCAGGTGGGGAGGAGGCATTTAGGTCTGTTTTAATTAATTCACACACCTAGGCCGGGTTCTGCTCTGAGTCACACTCGTGTAAACACAGAGTGCTAGGTTAATGTTCAGTGGAGTTACTCCGGCTTTGCCCTGGTGTATCTCCCAGCAGAATCTGGCCTAGTGGCGGGGAATGCTGTCTCTGACATCAGGGCTTCAGAAGTTGTTAATGGAAATGGACTCCCTCATCTGCATGCACAGCACTTCGTCGATGTACAGGGTGTTCTCCTTGACCTGGATCTCCTCCTCCAGTGATAGCTGTCGACGGCTCAGACCTTTCAGCTCCACCTCAGCTTGTGCCAACGTGTCCTTTAGTCTAGGGGTGAAACAAAGAGAGACATTAGTTTTGACTACATGTACCTCCTTGCTATTGAGCGGCATCGCTTCCTCCCAACGTGAAACCCACAGGACGGGACATGGCGGGAGGAAATCTCTGTGAAGATCCCCTTTGGTTTCTCCCCACATTGTTCCACTGGGGGGGGTGGCCCATCCATGCAGGACAGATGCGCCCATACCCTGCAGGTCCCGTGGCCTCCTACATGGAGGTCCTGTGCCTCCAGGTGTTTGATCCTCTCTGTCCCGCTTTGCTCTCCAGCAATGCAACTCTTTCGGAGCCACGCTATCAGGGACTCCTCCTGGCCATGGTTGTCCAGGAGCCCTTCCCCTCTCCCTCTTAAAAAGGGGTCTCAAATGGCAAGATAATATGGCTCCTGGCTCCATTACCTTCTCCTTATAAACTCTGCTGGGTACAAGGGGATGCCACTAATCCCCAAATCCCCATAACAACCCTGCCAGCCCTTCCCCCAGATATATCATCAGATCAGCAAAGAGCACTCCACATAGCCTGGGAGACAATGCCCAGAAGTGGCTGAACCCCACTTCCACATGGGAGGGGATAAGTCCATTGGCTAAGGGTCTCTTCCTACGATCCAAGAGGTGCAACCTCCCTCCCCTTGTAAACAGCACCGGGAACATGTTGGGTGCTGACAATTTTGCAGAACTGACTCTCCCAATTAAAATGATTCGAAGAAGGTTGCTAAGCCACAACATCCTGCAGCCCCATTCGCTCTCCTCAAGCAGAAGCAGATGGGAAATGGTATAATGAAAGGACAACATGTAAAAAGTATCATTTTTTTCTTGACAATAATGGCGAAGCCGGGGCTGGGATGTTCCAGGCATTCCCATCACATCTTCTTTTTAATAATTTCAAGATCTAACGAGTGGAAAAATCACAGTAATATCCATAACTCTCGCAGGGAAAACAACATGACAGTAAGGGTATGTCTACACAGCTAAGCTGTGCACAGGCTAGCCTACCCACGGTAGTTTGAATCCAGCTAACACAGGTAATGACTGCAATGAAGAGAGCACAGCACAAGCTTCTGAGCAGGCTAGTGAGACAAATATGTAGCCAGGGCCTGGGCTGGGTTTGTACTATCCATGCTGCGCTGTCTTCACAGCTGTTGTTACCCTCACTAGCTGGATTCAACTTAATTCATGTAGACAAGGCAATGCCTAGTTTTTGCTGTGTAGACACACCCTTAAAAAGGGTTCTGTTACCCTACCATCATATCTAGAAAAATAGGTATACAGAATATTGAAAAAGTGTGGTGTCTGTGTGCGAACGTACATGTATGTACATGTGCCTGGATTTATTACGTCTTTGGCTGGTTACATTTGCCCGGTGACCTACACCACTGACTTCTTGCTGTTTCACCATTTCACTTACCTCTGAATATTGTTTGTGATCTCCTGAACCTCACTGATCAGCCTGTATTGCACCATATCACGACATAGCTCCACGTTGGGACGATGGGTCCTCGTTTCCAAACGTGTGTGAGCCACCTTCGCAGGTCCTTCTTTATCGATGATAGCTTTCTTTAAGGCCGCAATGTTCTTTTCCTGGGACGTAATCTCATCCATCACCTTAGTAAAGCAACAAAGGGAAGTGCTGCACGGTGCCACTTGAAAACTTGATAATGATACTTTGCAATTCTAAGGCGTTACTTCATTCGTGGATCTCAAAGTACAGAGGTGAGCGAGGATTATTACCCCCATTTTACTGATGGGATAACTGCAGCACATTGGGGAGGGAAGGATTAAGGCCGAGATTTTCAAAAGTGGTCTCTAACACTCAATGTTTTGGGTGTCCAATTCGAGATATTTAGGGCCTGATTTTCAGAGGTACACCTCTACCCCGATATAACTCGGCCAGATATAACATGAATTCGGATATAACGCGGTAAAGCAGCGCTCTGGGGGGGCGGGGTTGCGCACTCCGGTGGATCAAAGCAATTTCGATAGAATGCGGTTTCACCTATAACACGGTAAGATTTTTTGGCTCCCGAGGACAGCATTATATCGGGGTAGAGGTGTACTAAGCATTCACAACTCAAGCTGAAATCTATTTGAGTTGTGGACACCTGTGGAGTAGAGCATCTCTAAAACTCAGGGGTGAAATCCTGGCACTACTGAAGTCAGTCACAAAACTCTTGTTGAGTTTAATGGGCTGGGATTTCACTCCAGGGGTCTTAGGTTGGGCACCCAAACACTGAAGAATCCATAATTAGAGGCCACTTTTGAAAATTTGAGCTTAAATGACTTGTCCAAGGTCACATAGCAAGCGAGTGATAGAGCTGGGAACAGATGCCATGTCATCTGATTCCCAGGTCCAGACGCGGCCACTAGACCATAGCTGCCTCTGAATGGCTACTATCTAATATGTAGCACTGTGTTATCATCAAGAGCCTCCAAGCTTTCATGTGCCTTCTAGCACATGCAGTCATGAGGATTTGTATACTGGGAATGGAAAAGCTAATGGTACTTTAGTTATAAAAACAGAAAAAGCACAGGGCTTTGTCCAGCTCGGAAATGCAAAGTTTGAATTCTTAAGGCACAATAGCTCAAGGCATTGGATCAATAGAATTGGCTGGTGTCCCTGTCCTATTTTCTCTGCTGTCCCTGGTGTTTACCTTAGCAAGGTGGATCTCCAGTTTGTTCTTTGCATCTTTTGTCTCCTTCACCCGGTTCTTAAAAGCAACGTTCACCGTCTCGCACTGCTTGCGCATGTCACTTGCTGTCTGGGATAAGATTCGGTCAATCAAGGCCCTGAGTGCCAAAGAGTTGTTCCTCTGCTTGTCGGCCTTTTCAACATTTACATTCGAGAAATCTACCCAGTCTTCAGGGCTCACAGAACTATAATAAAATAAAAAAGGTCTCTTTATGTATCTTCAGCCCTCTTTGTGTATTCATAAATGTGCATTAACGACAGAAGATCTCTATTAATACGAAAGAAGCAGTATTATTATTGCTTATTATTATGTTCATCATTATTAAGCATCATTATAATTATTGGCCACAATCAACATCAGGCTCAATGGTGCTAGGCATTGTACAAACACATAGTAAAAGACTTTAGCTTAAGAGTGAAATAGTCAAAAGTTGGGTGGGGAAACAGAGGAAGCAACTTGCCAAGGTCAGATTACTGACAGAGCCAGAAACTGAACCTAGATCTCTTGAATCCTACTCCAATGGCCAATCTACTGGCCCACACTCTGCAGCCATTAAGAAATGGGACTGGAAGTTAGATTAGTAAATCCATTGTGGGTTTCCAGTGACATGGAGTTTTGCTTTCGTAAACAATTAGCACCAGATCCATTCAACAGAACTATAGTCCATTAGGAACTTCGTTATTAGTATTGATTTTAGATGAAAGGCACTCAGATACTATTGTATGGGCCGCAGTATAAATATAATAATTAATGGAGATATCCTATCTCCTAGAACTGGAAGGGACCTGGAAAGGTCATCGAGTCCAGCCCCCTGCCTTCACTAGCAGGACCAAGTACAGATTTTGCCCCAGATCCCCAAGTGGCCCCCTCAAGGCTTGAACTCACAATCCTGGGTTTAGCAGGCCAATACTCAAACCACTGAGCTATCCCTCCCCCTAAGATAGACAGACAGACAGATAGACTTATTATAAACTGGAGTGGGTATGTTAGGCCTTGTATTACAGGGACAGTTTATATTATGTCTGTATAACTATTGGATGCGGAGCTAGGGAAATAACCACTTACTTTCCTTCAACCTTCACCACATTTCTGGCATATCTTATATCAGGTGTATTGTTTGTCAAGTTGGAACAATAGTTATCAATTGTCAAGGCGGTGAACTTGTCTTTCAGATCCATCTCCAGATTGTATTTAGCTGAACGGTTTAACCTCGGGGGAAAACAATTAGACTCTGTTAATCTGAAACCTAACAAAATAATTATCCCCTTCTCTTTTTAATGGAGGTAAACCACCATTAAAGGGCCAAATTTTGCCATTCGCTGGCCCTCAAAAATCCCACTGACATCCATGCAGCTTGATGGCAGGATCAGATAAATAAGAAAATATGAATGTTATTATCATAATAGGCAATACTGTGAGTTACAAGTTGTAAAAATCTAGGGCATGGTGCTGCTGCTGCCGCCATTGAAGTCAATGGTAAAACTCCTGCAGGTTTCAGTGGTGTGGGACCAGGACAGAGGCCCTGGGAGACAACAGATGCTGGGGCATATTGTGCCGTCAGTGTCTAAACAGAACTCTCCACTGAAATCAGTGCTGCTAAAAATCGAATGGCATGGTCTAGGCCCTGAGAAGTACTAACTCCTGCAACTCCCCTCTGATTTCAGCACATGTGAGGATTTGACACTAGCAATCCTACAACCCCTCCAGAAGCACTCCCCAATCTGAGCTATCTGGTGGTTTGTTCCTCTGTTGACCCCATGATACCTAATTTGCTCATTGGTTTGTTCCAGTGTGCGCTCAAGCAAAGCCATAACCCCTTGGAGCACTTCAACTTCCTTTATCAGTTCCCGCTCCACTTCGTCATGGACCAAGTCAATCCCAACTCGCCTCTGCCTAAGAGAAAGAGGAGAGAGCCATCACTCTGTGTCGATCATTTGAGTATTGCAGCTCTGGAGACCCAAAGCCCTTGTTCTTGTTATAACTGATTGGAAATAGTCACCTTTCTGCTCCTAGGACCCGATTCTCCTCTGGTTTACATTAGTGTAAATCAGGAGTGACTCCATGGAAGGCAACCAAGAAGAGAATCAGGCCCTTCATTTGCAAGGTCAGGAATAATGCTGCTTTTCTCTTTCCTGGCTTATTTTACAAAGGTTTTTTTAAGATGAATAAAGCAAGGATATCTGCTCAGAACACACGATGAATGGGCCTGGTCCTGCAGCCTTTCTTCACATGCTTAGACGCAGTGAAGCCGATGGGAGTTGTGGGTGCTCAGCACTGTTGAGAATCCATCCGGACCTGAGCTCTGAGGGCCGTCCTCCAGGCCTGCTATCAAAGTCCTAGAATTCCTCAAGTTTCATCCACTTTACACCCTGCAACTTGATGACCCGCTTCATTGTCACCATCCTTCCAGAGGAGGAAGCCTGCAGTGCACTTGAAACCGATCAGTGCTGCTCTCCGCTCAGCCCAATGGGATGCTCTTGGATTTCCCTTATTTTCCCAACAGAGGCTTGAAAGCACTGCCTCCATTGCACGCCCAGCTCCTGCTGGCCTGGAGCCATATGGGAGATGGAGGCTGGGAATCCAACCCAGATCTCCTCTACTGGAGCGCAGGGTACAAAGCACTTCCTTCTCTCTGGGTGTCTGCCTCTCTTATGACGAGCCTGCAAATCCTGCTGACTTTGGCTGGGATTTCCAAAGACATCTACGAGAGCAAAGTTCCCAACTCCCCTTGGATGTCAATGGGAGCTCAGCACCTATTTCCCATAGACCCCCTTTTAGAAACTCCATCTTTAGCAGGGGTTGCAGGGGCTCTGCACTTTGCAGGATTGGGCCTTACGTGTCATACATCCCAGGCCCAAACATATCATTTATCCATAACACTGTCAGGTTTTTCATTTTTTTAACAGCTTAGTAATTAATTTTCTTACCCCCTTAATTATTATTATTATGGTTGTTGTTGTTGTTTGGCTATTACGCTTACCTGTTCAAGAGGCACTCTTGAGCGATGAATAGTGGCTCTTTACAGCTCTCCAATGCTTTCTCTAGCCTTGTCTTAAAAGTCAACAGCACCTCTGTCTCATTAACAATCTGTTCTAGTTTGTCGTCTAATTCTTGCTTCCAGAATTTTATTTCATCAAGTCTCTGTTCTGCGGAATGAAGAGAGATTGCAAATTAATTATAAATAAAAACCCCGCTTTTTCTACAGAGCCTCACGGCCCAGCCTTAGCCATGGGCAGAAAAGGACTCGAGCCCCAAAAAGTGCTGTGCACATAGCTCTGTATGCACTGATGTACTGCAATGGTTTTGCCAAACCACTGGACTATGAGCCAGGAGATGGGGTTCAATTCCTGCCTCTGCCACAGACTTCCCGTGTGACCTTGGGCAAGTTGCTTGATTTCTCTGTGGCTACGCTCTTTATTTGTGAAATGGAGGCGATGATAATGCTACTTCCTTTGTCTGTCTTATCTCATTAGACTGTAAGCTCATTGGGGTAGGGGGCTGCCTCTTACTACATCTATGTACAGTGTACAATGAAGCTCTGGCCACACTGGGTGCCTCAGGTACTATTGTAATAAAAATAATAATGCTTTCAAAGGGTCAGATTGTAACTGGCCTTTGCAGAGATACATGGGTAAGAAAGAGGATTCTCAAGTGCAAATCACAACAGCATCCATCTTACCCCTGGCACCCTGATGCACAATCTCTCTCTGAATTCCCCATGGAACATGGTGGAGCTACACCATTTCCATGGTGGGACAATGTAACGTGTGACTCAGTGTGAGCCCAGATATGTTTTTTTTTCTTTTTTACTCAGTCCAGGCTCTCGCCTTAACAATTAGTTAGTAAATATTACACCAGGACTGAATTTGTCTCCCTATATCTAACAGATGCCTGAAACTGTTTGGTTATAAAATCCATCACAAAGTATTTTTTAAAGGATTTGGAAATGCATCCCCATTTTTCTCAGGGAAGGAGAAATAAGCCGTTAAAACTACGTAATATCTCCTGCTTTGGGAGTCTCCCTTAATCATTCCAATAAAATAATGAAGCCCACAAAGCCCACATGATCACCTATTTTCTTGTTAACGTCACTTTGGGTTTTCTGAGTTGTTTTTTCGATTTCATCCACCAGCCTCTGGCTCTCAGCTACAAGTCGCTCTGACCTGGATCTCTGACTCTCCGCACTGGCATACTGTGTCTTGTTTGCAATATGCCACTCTGGGGGGAGGAACTTGGGTGGAGCTTGCAACAGTTTGGCCATTGTCTTTTTGAAAGATCCTGAACGTAAAGCAGCAGCTTAGCTCTTAGGATGGAGAACCTGAAAATGGGATAATATTGTATCAGGTCATTTGGGCACAGATAGCAAAACAATCTGCCTTCAGGTCAGAGAGGATAGGATGGAAACTGGGTAAGTAGTAGCCCCTGGATGAAGTAGGTGAAGACTTCACGTGGACCAGACTTCGGGTCAGCTTGGAGGATGATGAGGGAGAAGGAAGGCACTGGCAGCCAAACCACATAAAGCAAAATCATGGCTCATGGAAATCCGGGGGATGGAATAAAGGGAGAGACGGGGCTTGTAGGGCAGGGAGGAGTAGGGAGAGAAACTGAAAAGGAATATGGAAGAAGGTGAGAGATAACATAGGGAAAGAAAGAAAAAAACATGGGGAAAGGAGAAAAAGGAGAGCGAAATTATTCAAGGGACAAATAGGGAAAATTAAAAAAAGAGAGGAAGGCAACATCAGAAAAAGTCTCTTGAAGAGAAAGAAGAGATGTAGGAACAGGGGTAGAGGTGACATGAGCTGAACATTTTAAAAAGGATTAAGCAGAAACATTAGACTAAGGGAAAACAGACCCGAAAAAAGATGGAGGAGAAAATACACCAAGAGGTACAAGGGAAGGAGAAAGTGGAAGGAAGGACAGAAGAAAACAAAACAAAAACTAAGACCAACTAAGGTAATTTTTGTTACTTATGGAAATGGTGATGCCAAGTGGTCATGATAAAATACATGAATTTGGTACAATATATAAACGTATTATAACATACCCTTGTGCTGAAAAGGTGATTTTGTGCTTCCATCCTACTATTTCCTCAACAATCCCTTCCCTAAACGCACACAACACACCAATCCCTCCCTTTAAATCCATCCCACTCCCATCGCTACCCAACAAATACAGACATAAATCAGTCTATGCCGCCAAACCCATCCACACCAATCTGTCCCCTCAAACCACACACATACTTTGCTGGTGTGGCTACTGGCCGGACTGTTGCTTATGGCAAAAGCTCACCCAGTTCTAAGATCTTGGCTTCCCTTAACCAGCAGATTCACTCCAGATTGTGACTTCAGCCTCAGTCGCTGCAGCAGTGAAGCATTGTTTTTCCCCTGAGACTGAATATTCCAGGAACAGACTCAGAAACAGCCTGGAATATACACAAACGCGTTCCTATGGGAACAAGGCAACACTTCACCTTGGCAACAGAGGCGGGGTTCTGGAAGAGACACATGGCTGGAGAATAATAGTGCTTTCCCTTCCAGTACATGAGCATCTCTCTATCTCTCACGCAGACACTTAATGCACTTGGATTTATTGTTACAATTAATTATGTTAGGGTGCCTACAGCCTGGGACAAGCGGCTTTATTATTTTAAATCTAGCTAACTAAATGAATTATCATCTATCTTGTACTGAAACCTAGTAACAAGAGCTTTAAGTATCAGAGGGGTAGCCATGTTAGTCTGGATCTGTAAAAAGCAACAAAAAGTCCTGTGGCACCTTATAGACTAACATGTATTGGAGCATAAGCTTTCGTGGGTGAATACCCACTTCGTCAGACGCAGCTTATTATCTATTATGTAAAGCCACTAAGAACTGGTGAATCTTTTTACCTGAAATAAGTGTTCTGTATTTCTTTTGCAGCCCTCATCCTTACCTGTGTTATTGCCATCAACTGGAGAAGGGAAAACATAAAACTTTGAACTCAAGTCCAAGAGGAAATACTCTCAAAATATTTTGTTTGTAAAACATATTTATTTGTAAATATCAAGCCTACACATATCCTGTTTATTGGTTTATGTATCTAAAACTTCCTCTTTATTTTTAAAACCTCACAGGGAACCCTTAAAGAAACACCGTCAAATAATTTTATTCCCTAACTTAAATTATGGTTAACACAAGTTTTAATTAAACTTAATATGGATGGAGAGGATTTTTTAAAGTTAAAAACAATCAGAATCATTTTATTCTTAATAATTAAAACAATTTTTAACATTCCTAGGCCATTGTGAACCCAGACACCATCTCATGGCTAATCCAGAAAGAGAAACTGAGCAGTCAAGTTTCCCTGTTTGAATGAAATGTAATAATAAACAAACAAAAATAAGCAACTGAACACCATAAAGGGAAAAGGAAATGTGATCTTTCAAATTTTTCTGATTTTAATAATTTTTAAAAATTAAATAAAAATAAGGTATTTAATAACCTCAGATAGAATCATAGAGATGTAGGGCTGGCAGGGACCTCAAGAGTAGAGCCCTGCATGGATACAAAATTTATATCCACGGATGCTGATATCCGCGGATATAAAGCAGATAATGGCAGAGCTGCAGGGCTCTACCAGGAAACGGAGTGGCGAAAGCAGCAAAATGTCCGGTCGCTGCTCGCAAGAGCCAGCCCAGCAGCTCCTCCAACATGGCTGTTCCACCCCCAGCCCTGCCCACTGGGGCACCAGGCTCACCACCAGCTGTCCCTGGTCACACTAGTGTGTGTGAGCAGCTTGCATGCTCCCAGACAGGGGACACACACTCAGGGCCAGCTCTAGGTTTTTTGCCGCCCCAAGCAAAAATTTGCCGCTCCAAGCTCAGGTGGGGCGGGGGCTCACAGGCAGCGCTGGAAGCGGAGGGAATGATGTCACCTTTTCCCAGCGCCTGCAAGGGCTTTACACCCTCCCCCACCCGGCCATGCGAAGAAGCCCCGATATAAGGGGTGGCACAAGGCAGCGCAGCAGCCAGTGCGCAGATGAGGCGGCGCAGTCCCGCCTCCCCGGCAGGACTCGCCCTCTCCTCCCCAGGTAGCCAGGGCCGGCTCCAGGGTTTTTGCTGCCCCAAGCGACACAAAAAAAATAAATAAATAAAAGCCGTGATCGCGATCTGCGGCGGCAATTCGGCGGGAGGTCCTTTGCTCCGAGCGGGAGTGAGGGACCGTCCGCCGAATTGCCGCCGAATACCTGGACGTGCCGCCCCTCTCCAGAGTGGCCGCCCCAAGCACCTGCTTGCCAGGCTGGTGCCTGGAGCCGGCCCTGCAGGTAGCGGCTGGGCCCTGGCAGTTCAGCATCCCGGGACTGGAGCTTCCCCTTCCTGCTGCGGCCAGGGGCACGGCACCCTTGCCCCATCTAAGTGGAGCAGCTCCGAGAGCGCAACTGCCCCGGAAAAAAAGGATGGCCGGAATGCCGCCCCTGGAAATGTGCCGCCCCAAGCACGTGCTTGCTTTGCTGGTGCCTAGAGCCGGTCCTGCACACACTGCTGTGTGGAAGGGACGCCTGTCTGGGAGCCACTCACAAATGCTAGCGTGACATGGGACAGTTGCTCGTGAGCCTGGTGCCCACTCCAGTGGGCAGGACTGGGGGGCGGTACAGCCATGCTGGAGTTGCTGCCCAAGCTGGACATGCTGCTGGTTTCACTGCTGCGGTTCCTGGTAGAGCCCTGCAGCTCCACAGATCTCCGCTTTATATAGATATCAGCATCCACAGATACGCATTTTGCATCCGCACAGGGCTCTACTCAAGAGGTCATCTAGTCCATCCCCTCATGCTGAGGCAACCTGGCCATGCCTGACAAGTGTTGGTCTAACCTGCTCTTAAAACCTCCAAGGCTGGGGGATTCCCCAACCTCCCTTGGAAGCCTATTTCGGTATTTAACTATCCTTACGGTTAGATTTCCCCTCCATATAACCTACATTTCCCTTGCTGCATATTAAGCCCATTACCCCTTGTCCTAGGAGGCATTATTATTATTATTTTATTTTGACATTTGATCCAGTCTTTATTCAAACTTGATTACAAAATTCTTTATGCCACAAGCACACAGGCTCCAGCAACTTCTTTGATCTTCTCCTCTGCTTTCCTGCTGAAGAATTTTGCTTGCTGAGGCCCCCATCCCCGACCCTATCCCCCTCAATGCACTGAGCCTTGGTTGCTGCATCCCCCTCAATGCACAGACCCTGCAGCATCTCCCCGCCCCGCCCCCCTCGCCTCACCCACAGCCAGCCAATCCCCGAGCCGCACTATCCCCGCAGCCAATCAGCTGCCCCCAGGCTGAGCCCGCCCCGCTGCACCACTCATCGATATTCATAAGGTCTCATGAATATGCAAAGCCGGGCGGCCGATGGGGGCAGCCGAGATCGTTCGCACATTGGCGGGCAGAACAGCGGCGCGGCCGCGATTGAATTGCGGTGCGGGAGGGCGCAGACAGAGCCGCCTCCATGTGCGCTCAGCCAGCGGTTCCTCGGGCCGGGGCTGCCGCCGCAGCCACCGCCGGAACCAAGCTCACCCACCCGGGCAAGGCGATCCTGGCCGGTAAGGAGCCTCCCCGGCCGTCCCCGCGCAGGGAGGGAGGAGGAGGAGCCGCTGCCCGCCCCGCCCTAGGCGCAAGGATGGGGCCGCCAGGCCGGGGGAATTCAGACTCCCTAAGTGCCCGCCCGCACCGCGCCTCCGCTGCCACAGGGGTGTCACCGTGTGTAGCCCGCCCCGGCCGCGGCTTTCCCGAGTCCCAGCTGGGGGGCGGGGCGGGGGGCCGGTTGCGGTGATGCGGGGGGGCGTGGCAGCGCGTGCTGGTGTGAGGGGGCGTTGGCTCGAGTGTGGGGTGCTGCGGGGGGCGGGGGTCGGTCTCAGCGGGGCTGGGCGAGGGGGGCCTGCTGGGGGCGGTAGAGGTCGGCTTCAGTGGGGCTGTTGGTGTGGGGGGCGCGGTCTCAGTGGGGATGGGGGAGTGGGGCTAGTGGAGGGGGCTGGTCTCATTGGGGGTGGGCAAGGGAGGGCCTGTTGGGGGTGGGGGGATTGGTCTCAGTGGGGCTGGGTGAGGGTGTGAGGTTGGTCTCAGTGGGGGTAAGAGGGGCTGGTTTCAGTGGGGCTGGGCAAGGGAGGGCCTGTTGGAGGGCGGGCTGGTCTCAGTGGGGCGTGGCAAGGAAGGGCCTATTGGAGGTGGGGGGGGTTGGTCTCAGTGGGGCTGGCGGGGGGGGGTTGGTCTCAGTGGGGCTGGGCAAGGGAGGGCCTGTTGGAGGGCGGGCTAGTCTCAGTGGGGCGTGGCAAGGGAGGGCCTATTGGAGGTGGGGGGGGGGGTCTCAGTGGGGCTGGTTTCAGTGGGGCTGGGCAAGGGAGGGCCTGTTGGAGGTGGGGGGGTTGGTCTCAGTGGGGCTGGTTTCAGTGGGGCTGGGCAAGGGAGGGCCTGTTGGAGGGCGGGCTAGTCTCAGTGGGGCTGGGCAAGGGAGGGCCTGTTGGAGGTGGGGGAGTTGGTCTCAGTGGGGCTGGAGGAGAGGGGCTGGTCTCAGTGGGGCTGAGCAAGGGAGGCCTGTTGGGGGTGGGGTGGGGGTGGTTTGGTTGGAGGTGAGAGGGGGTGCTGGCAGGATCATGATAGCTGTAGTTTACTGTGTACTAGGAGCGCCATGGAAGGGGGCACTGATGTTGCTCCTGCTTCCTTGCTGCTCTAGCTTCGTCCCAAAGACAGTGGTGCTGATCTGGCTACTGAGTCCCACTTCTTTTTGTGTTCATTTCCTTTAATGGCATAGAGTGAGCTTCCCCCAAGGGGTAGGGAATGGTCACAAGGAGGGGGCTGTGTTATGCAGAGAGATTTTTAGGGTGAGTGGAGCCATATGGGTTTCCTTTATCCTCCCTTCTGCAAGAAATTGTCAGTCCCTGGCACTGAAGGCCAGACTTCCAAAAACTCCCATTTAGGGACCCACGTAAGGGCTGTATTCTCCCCTGCTTTGCACCTTGTTGAATCACTAATTCATATTCAAAGTGCATGTAAAACTCTACTGTTTTGCTTTAGTAGAGTTTTTACAACCGTTTTGTACTGGGATAAATGATTACATTGGTACAAGGCAGTGGAGAATCAAGTTGTAAAAAAATTGATTTGCAGTCATATCCATCATTTGAAAGCTGGAAACACACACCCTTGAACTGCATTGAAATATAATGGCTTGGAGGGGTTTCTGGATGAATGGAACGGGGGTAAAAATGGTAAGTTAGCTTAAAAATCAGGACTGATCTCTTGAAAAGCATGAATAGCATGTGTGCAATATAATGACTAGGGAGGGGCCTGATACTTCTAACATTAAAGTCAACTGGAATCCTGCCTTTAACTTCAGTGGGAGAAGGATGAGGCTGTATGGAGATCCTGAAAAGTGATTTCACATTCCAGTGAGGGCTTCTAAAAGGTTATTTTGAATTTAGCAGAAGCCTGAGATGAAATATTGCTTGGTTAATTGTTGCTGAGTAATATATTACTCTAAGAAGAATTCTGTGGGTGAAGAGAGAAAGGGGACCTCTTAAAGTTTTTATAGATATGGTCCAAAGAATAATAAAACTTTCAGTTGGATATTAGGAAAAGTCAAAGGGGGGGACAAGATTTCCAAAAATGGGTATCTAAAATATTGGGCTGGATTTTCACAAATGCTGAGTACCCACAACTCCAGCTGAAGTCTAAAGTGAAAATCACCTGATCCAACTCCCACTAAAATCAAGAAGTGTGGCCATTGGATTTGTATTGGTGTCTGGTTTTTATGTCATGTTTATTGGTTTGTTTAATGATCTATGTGTATGTGTGAGATGGTGTTAAGCTAAAGTTATACCACCATCCTTGTGATTTCCATAGTTAATATTTTTGCCTTTTTGATGTTTTAATGGAATCTCTCCTCTCTAACTGCACTTAAACTTCACTATAAGTAACCATGCTTTTTGTTTTCAGATTGGTGGTGTATTGCATGTGTAATTTAGGAATTATTTCTCATTGTCTCAATGGAATTCTTTGATCCTCTCCTCTTTTGTCTTGGCTGCTTGGTTTGTAATAATTACTGGCTGAGCCAGTGTTTTTTTCTGGGTGTTTTCTGGTTTTGAAATGTTTCTACTGTGTTGCTGTACTTATTGCATTGTTGCCAAAACTGTTAATGGGATCATTTGCAATGTGGATTGGCACAGTGCAGTATGGCGCAATTTGTGTGATGCTTACTTTTTGTTTCTATAAAATAACAGCATAACATTTCTACCTCTCTCTTCTGTGCAGGTGGCATTGCTGGAGGTATTGAAATCTGTATCACCTTTCCCACAGAATACGTAAAAACACAATTACAATTGGATGAAAGAGCAAATCCCCCTCGGTATAGAAGCATTGGTAAGAGGATAACAACTCCTATTTGTGTGCATTTTAAAATATCAAACAAAGTTTCTAGTAGACTATTAGCCTAGCAGGCAAATCTCTGAGATTCATTTGTAAAGTAAAAGTTGGTTATCAAGACTTGGAAATTGTCTTGCAGGTCACTGTGTGAGGCTAACCATTCAGGAACATGGTGTGAAGGGTCTGTACAGGGGCCTAAGTTCTTTGTTGTATGGCTCTATTCCAAAATCTGCTGTCAGGTAAGGTGATCGCTAAATTATTATTCGTAAATATAATAAAAATGTCCGATAGGTTTTTATCCATTTTATAGTGTGCTTTTTCATCCATAGATCTCAAAGTGCTAAATGAGACTGGTTTTTGCTTTCTGCTTTTTTCTTATTTGTAACTATATCATTTGCAACCATTTTTCCCTCTCTCCCTCCTCCCCCCCCCCCCCCCCCACAATTTCTAAAGGACTGCGGTGTGCTCAGTACAGTTCTCTCTCTTGAGCTCCATCTGTATTTTATTGGCCTTCTAATATAGGTCTTGGAAAAATAATGTTCTGTATTGAAACTTTATGCAGATTCTTAGGCCAGGTGAACATCTGGAAAAAAGACATAACTTCAGTTTGACTGTTACACAGTTTGAAAGGGGAAAATAGTGTGAATGGTCCATTTTATACTTTTTCACTCTTAATAAAGACCCAGTTTGGGATCATAGTGTTTTAAATAAAGTAGTAAATACTATGGATTTAACATCACAAGGCTATTTGTGGTATGCACTGGATCAAACATTCCAGGGTCAGATAGTGATGGCTGCAAAATGTCAACTTCATTATCTTATTGGCTGCTGCTGGTAAGAATAAGATGACATTTTTACTACTTAGACGTGATATTGTTTCATTGTGTATTTCTGTCTTCTCTTTGCATTTCTTAGCTGGTGCTTTACTGAGCATTACCATTTGGAATAAGGCTGTTATGATAGCACAGTCTCCTTTTGACTTGTTTGTCATAGTTATTACTGAAGTAATATCAAGGGAAACATACCAAAGCACACAGGATAAGATTGTCACTCTCCCTACTTGGTGGTGTAAGGTGTCCCCTTCAGTCCCCGTGTGGGTTACCTTTATTGTAAGTAGCAATGTGGGCCTGGACAGTGCTTCGCCTCCCATGTACATAGGCAAGGAGTGGTAGGGCAGAAGTGGGGAGTGGCTATAGCCTTGGGTCCCTCTCCCCAATGTTGTACCAATACAGAGGGGACTGTAATCTGTGCTGGGTATAGAGCTGGTGCAGATTCCATCTCTTTTTGCTCCCTCCCCCTCCCAGAGTATGGTGGGATTATGGAACCATACTGTGGCTGTAAGCAGGACTGTGGTCTGTTCTTTTCCTTGGGCAGCTTAATTGTTCATTGCCCTTCGCTCAGGCATGTGGCAAAGTCGTCCTCTCACCCACAACTTGTCTTCATTTCCACTTTACTAACATTGGATAGGGGAGGAGAATGGCACATTTAATTTAGCAATTTCATTTCTGATTGGAAAATATTTATTTTCATAATAGAAGGACTTTGGTTAAAGGACTGAAGGAGAGAAGTTTTCCAAACCACAGTTGTTGTTTTTTTTAGTCTTGGTGAATTGCTGGGATATTGGATACCAGTCCTCATTAAAAGTAATTAAACATCCATAGCTGAGGACCATTACTTTTTTTGCAGAAGAGAGAGGATAGAACAGTGGGCTGGATACTTCTGACACTGTCGTTCAAGATGCTTCCTGTCTGCTTTTGAGGAAATCTGTGGTTGAGAAAACAAACTCTTATGTTCCCTGCAGGTTTGGAATGTTTGAGTTCCTCAGCAATATTGCAAAGGATTCAAATGGGAAACTAGACAACAAAAGGAGTTTACTTTGTGGCCTTGGAGCTGGTGTTGCAGAAGCTGTCATAGTAGTCTGTCCAATGGAAACTATAAAGGTGGGCAGAATGTTAATATTCATAGGCTAGAACATCATCTACTTCTTGGAAACTTCTTCCTGTCAGCTAAACAAGTCCATCACTGTTTCCTCATTGTGTTTTTAAAATGGCTTTTTAGCTTGTGCTATTTTCATCCATCTTAGGGCAACTAGATAAAAGTATTATCACTTTACTATGCAAACTTATGTAGTTACGAAATATTTTTGTTTAAAAGGCAGGAGAGGGAGTTTTCCCATAAATCGTGAAGTTGGCAGTATTGCAGAACCTAACAAAATAGCCCCTATTCATATTAAATGATGGACTAGAGCAGTGATTCCCAAACTTGTTCCGCAGCTTGTGCAGGGAAAGCCCCTGGCGGGCCGGGCCGGTTTGTGTACCTGCCACGTCCGCAGGTTTGGCTGATCGCGGCTCCCACTGGCTGTGGTTCGCTGCTCCGGGCCAATGGGAACCGCGGGAAGCGGCGCAGGCCGAGGGACGTACCGGCCGCCGCTTCCAGTAGCTCCCATTGGCCCGGAGCAGCGAACCACAGCCAGTGGGAGCCGCGATCAGCCAAACCTGCGGACGTGGCAGGTACACAAACCGGCCCGGCCCGCCAGGGGCTTTCCCTGCACAAGCGGCGGAACAAGTTTGGGAACCACTGGACTAGAGGATAATAGTCATGAGACAATGTTGTGCTTAAAGTTTTGTTTTAAATTGTTACAGGTGAAGTTCATTCATGATCAGTCCTCTTCAAATCCAAAGTACAAAGGGTTTTTCCAAGGTGTCCGTGAGATTGTTCGGGAACAAGGTATAATCATGTAGCAAAAACTACTGTGGGCTTTTATCTCTGCATAACTTAATGGGGGAACCATAAACATCCTTTGTTCTATTTGAGCCTAATCGTACAAGATAAATGTGTTGAGAGAGAACACGGTTTGTTCCAGTGAATTATCCAGTCTTTCAGTAGACTGGTAGGTTCATTCTGACTGTCTAATTTTCACTCACACTTTTAAAATTTATATATAAAATGAAAATTATGTAATCTATTACAGGCTTACGTGGAACATATCAGGGGCTGACAGCTACTGTCCTCAAACAAGGTTCAAACCAGGCTATCCGTTTCTTTGTGATGACTTCCCTTCGAAATTGGTATCTAGGTAAAATGAGTCAGGCTGGCAATTAAATTGTATTATGAGAAGTAGATAAAATCTTATTTAATATTTTTTTTAAACTTGCTTAAATGGCAATGTTATAAAAGTTTGATCAGTACTTTCTACTGTTTTGTTGACCACTTAATTGAATATGAGACTATATTCTAAATTAAGAACTAAATTATTTCTAAAAGCATTAGCATTTGAAGAGGTATATGGTCTAATTGCTTTATCTCCTATATGTACTTGATCAGGTGATAATCCCCACAAAAAGATGAATCCATTTATTACAGCTGCATTTGGTGCTACTGCAGGTGCAGCCAGTGTCTTTGGCAATACTCCATTAGATGTCATCAAAACCAGGATGCAGGTAAAAGTCACTATAGAAACTAATCTTAAAATGAACTGGCTCGTGGATAGTGGATATCAGGACACTTAGCAGAGCTCTGATCTTTCATTTAAGAAGGCAATAAGAACCTCATGTGCTGGTCTCTTACACCTACACTCTATCTGGGTGATTGTGACTCTTGAGGATTATTATTACTGTACTATGTAGGAGCCCTAGTCGTTGACCAGTACCCCATTGTGCTATGCATGGAACAAACACCGAGCAAAAAGACGCATTTAACCAAAAAGTTTGCATTTGACTTGAGATCTAGCATAGTGCTCTGCTAGTGGCTGTGTCAGGTACCACGCAGCACAACTACCCTAAAGGGAACCACATTTTGTGAAGAAATCCTTGGATTTGCTTGGTTTCTGCTGAAGTTTTACAAGCTTAATTTCCATTTGTAAAGGAAAGGTGTATTAATGATGGCATATCATTGGATTTGTCTTTAAAAATGAAAACTAGGCATAAAGGCTTCAAAATTTGTTACTGGGATTTTTTTTCACAGAGAAATGAATCCAAAGTGGCAGGTAGAATTTTGTGGAAATCCTGCAGTTTTCTTTCTGGGCCTCCCATGTTTTTCCACTGTTCATATCATTTTAGCAGATGGTGCTGTGACAGTTCTGGGATTCTGATTGAGGGGCGGGGAGGTGACCTCTTTCCAAAAAGCCATTTCTTAATTACAGTTCATACTAGAATCTGCTAAAAGCTGAGATCTCTAATCACTCAACTCACTTCATTTATATTTTGCATTTCAGGGCCTGGAAGCCCATAAATATAGAAATACAGTAGATTGTGCCTATCAGATCCTCAAAAAGGAGGGCTTATTAGCGTAAGTAGATTCAACTATTGTCTATATATGTGGGATATTATAGCTGCAATATTTCAGTGAAACTATTGTTTTCCGTATTTTGATGGGTGACGCTTTTTAGCCCAGCCTACACCTCTTTGCTAGAATGGCATTTATCTTAGTACTATTGTTTTGGTGTCTTTTTTTTTTTCATGGGTTCACTTTTTTAGTGCAGTTTAGAACTAGCATATGCCATTTACAACTACTGTTCCTTACCTTCCCCTGCCCCAAATGACTATATGTCTGTCACATGCACACTGGTCACAGAGGAAAAGAAGGTGGAAGCATATTTGATAACTTTCACTCCTTTCCATACGCGCGTCTGGAACAGTTTATGATGTTGATCTTCTATAAGAACTGTTGCCTATTTGCCAGCAGATGGGACTGATTGCCAGTTTATGAATCTGATATAATCAGTTACTGTAGGCAACTTGTTTTAGGAATACTTATTAGAAACTATTTGCAAAACTGTAAAAGTTCAACTTGCCGTTGAAATTGACTTTGTGAAATAGATTTATAGCTGTATACAAAACTTCGTTGTTCCAGTCGTCTGACTTTTTATTCCAAAAACTAAAAATATGTTCTTCCTTCTGTGAAGCATTTTCTTATTTATAATTCTTCTACCTACAGATTTTACAAAGGAACAGTTCCCCGTCTTGGCCGAGTCTGTTTGGATGTAGCAATTGTGTTTGTTATTTATGAAGAAGTGGTCAACGTTCTCAACAAGGTCTGGAAAACTGCCTGATGCTGCTTGTATAAGGCTGACGAGGACAGTTTGGATAGCTGGCTAGCCAAGTCCAATGAGTGCAGATCTAAATTGAATTTATTGCCTGTGGTTTATTATCATAGGTGTTTGAAATGCAAACGCTATTATTCCATCTTCATTCTTTAAAGTGACAAAACTGTAATCCAGGCCTTACACTACTTCAAAGTTTATAAGTTGTATGGTGTAGCGAAAAGGCTAGTAGGGCAATATTACTAACTGCATACATGCTGGCTCCTAACACAGCTGAAATTGGTGATCTTGGTAGGCAGAAAACCAATTAAAGTAAAAACACTTGGCTAGATTCTGCTGTTTACATGAGTGTATCTCTGGATTAATTTTGTTGACCATTAAACTCCAAAGAGGCCCCATCTAAACACAATGCTGTGTCAAACAACTAGAAATCTTTGGTTTGGTTTTAAATGTATTTTAGTTAAACCGTTAACCCATGTATGGACACTCTTTTAATTTAAACCAGGCTTGTATAGCTAAATTTACCCTGACGCAGGGTGAACCACAAAACTAGTTTTATGTCTAATTAAAAGTGCACTGGTTCCAAAACAGATTTAGGTAATCTGATTCTTAAATATGTGCAACTTGTGTGTGTAGACAAGGCTTGAGTGCCTTCAATAGAGTTACTGTTTACCTCCACTGGTATAATTGAGAGCAGAGTCTGCCTCACTGTTCTTGAAAGATCACATATGCTGAAAAATTGGAGAAGGGCGCACGCTTCCCATGCTGGCTGACAGCATCTGTCAGGCTGAATAGCAACTGTGTAAATAGCTTTATTTCTTATTTATTTATTTTTTACTTTGGAGTTGGATTTCTGGGCCAGGAGGAATCCGCCTTTTGGGCTCCTGCTGTGAGAATGGTAGACCAGCTTTCTGATCCAAGGCACTAGAAGTGGCCAGGAATACTTGGGACCAGATCACTGGCCTATAATAGGGATGTAAATATCGGTTAAAAAAGTTAACCTTTAAGACTATTAAAATTATATCATTTAATTGGTTAACCGCCGCCGCTCCAGCGCAGGGGCCCCGCTGGGGCTGAGGGCTTGGCTGGGGCTGTGGGGCTGGGATTGCGCCAGCCAGCTAGCCCGACGCAGCTTGGACTGCTTTGGCCCAGCACAGCCGGCCCCTGGGGTTAACGGTTAAGGTCCAGTTAACGATAAGCCTAATGCTTACCGGTTAACCATTTAACCTTTTACATCCTTACTCTCTAAGGGCCCAGTCCTGCTATATTTACTTAAATAAAGCTCATGTTGAATTCAGTGAGGCTTACTTGAGTAAGGACTGCAGGTCTAGCCCTATTCTGAAATTGCAGAATAAAGTTTCCAAAACTTCTACAGGGTTTCATGCTCTGTCTGTATTCTGGTAACTTTACTCTGCCATTGCAATCTTACTGGAGATCTGGCCCCAGGTTTCACTAGCCCCTGCTTCCAGCTTCTTGAGGGACATCACTGAAAGTTGCTCTGATGTTCTGTCTGGAATAGGAACTCAGGGAGCTGCATCTTCAAGGGTTAGATAATGCCCTAAAACATATTTTGTAGTCTTTGTATTTATGAATGGATAAATATGTTGGTTCTTAAGATACGCTTTAGTAATCAGCCTGCCAAACTGGAACACTGAGCATGGCAGGTGGGGTTTTTGTCCCTGAAAGAGAGAATAAACTTCAGACATTATAACACTTGTTCTTCAAAAATGATCCCAGTTGACCTCTTTATTTTGGTGGTACGTTAATCATTAAGGCATTTGAAGACGTTTTTAATCTGTGAGCATGGCTCCTCTGGGGAATGGGGGTGGGGGAAATACCTCTCTTATGCTAGTGTAATTTCAGAATTACTTCAAGGGGTACACCAGTGAATCTGAAGATAAGTTGGGTCCGAGGTGCATACAGTTTAAAAAAGACAAGCATTAAAAAAAGTTGGGGAAAGGACCAAATCAGTGTAGAGATAATGTCATCTAACATACTGTATCCTATAGCATAGACTTGCTGTGGAATTTAGACTTGGACAAGCCAGAAAATGTCTGACTAGAGCTAAACTCACGGCAATTTAGGCAAAGGATCATGTCCAAGCAAAGGTACTGTCCTGTCTCCTGTAGTATCTGAACATCCCTTCCTCTTGTGGTTCCCACCACTAGCATTTGGTTGGATTTGTCACCAAGTACAAGAGATTGCCATATTGCATCAATTAAAATTGGAAACTTAGTTGTAGAAGCTTCCTTTACTGTACAGGAAACTTGTGCCAGTCCACTCTCACTTGCTCTCACCAAGCATTGGCCAACCGAGTGGTGCATGTTTCTCTATGAATTGTCCATTTACATTCGATATTAAAGTATTTCTATAATCTGAGACTTGCAGATCATTTGCTGCTGGGTTTTGGTGAATACAAAGCACATGCTGTCGAGGTTGGAAACATACAGAGCATATTAGGAACTCCTCTAGAATTGAGAGCCATGTTAAGACCTATAACAGGTGTTGCTTTTAACTGGCCATCAAGGAATACTGTATTTAACACGTCTGCTGAATTATTGAAATTTTAAGACACCAAGCTCTAAAGCTATATGCATTACTTCATAGCTGCCATAATATGGCTCCTTTACATAGTCACTGATACCTCCAGAATAGGCAGGGCTTCCACCTTCATAACTTAAAGAATAATTTATTGCCAAAGTCATTACAACCCTCTTTACTGTCTCAATAAACAGCAAGGCTGTCCCCATGCGCTATTGATTGGAGTTCTCACATTGACCAAAATTGTGTCCACCAAAATCACTCTATAGTTGCCAAAACTTCTTGATCCCCAGTGACTCATCTGTCTTAACTGCGCCATCAAAGGGACACCAGGTGAGTTCTCTTGGCCGACTGTTCTCTGATTCTACAGCTCTACCTTCAACCTTAGGTGGTCTGCCATTTATAGCTGTATCAGCCACTTCAACTCTGGTATAGATAACCAGTTCAGAGCCTTTGTAAATGTTCCAAGTTCCTCATTGCCACAGAGACTAAGTATGATTCATTACTAAAAATGGCTTTAGTGGCCACTTAGTTTCAGAGCTCAGCTGAGGAGGAAGCAATGCCTAACATGACAAACTACAGTGACTTAAATAGTTATAACAGTGGCTATGGGAGTTGGCTCTGGCCTATCAAATAGAAATCGCAATAAAACTTTAAATACTAGGACATTACGCTTAAACAGGAGAGAGCTGAGGAAGTGACAGGAAAGCATCAAGTCTGATCATGAAGTTTAAATGTTGAGAGGGGTGACTTTTAGAAATACTGACAGCTGTGTTGAGTTGTATGTGGGTTTAGGGACTTAGTGTATTTAGCTTTGTTCATTTAGCCATACTGGCTCATAAGCCACCTATTTTGTTATCCTGAATCTGCTGGACCAGAAATAAAAACACGTCATTTTCAGTTGTGGCAAAATCAGAATGATTGTGTTTACCTACAGGCAGCATCTTTACAAATTGGCAAGTAAAAATACTGTACATAGTTATGCTTATTTGTACGATACCTAGTATTGGTTGGGTCAGTAGTATATGGACTTGCCGGTTGGTCTGGTCGGTAATACGTGGAATTACAAGAAGGTCTCTAATTTTATCCATTACTGGGCACCGTAACCAGGGAATGCTATATTGATCAATGCTTCAAGGAAAGACACTTTCTAATGTTTGTGCCTTTTTAGTGTTTCTTTAACATTTTAACTTGTTTGCTACATTTATTTTTAATGTTAAATAATTGTTTACAAGTTCAATCTTTTCTCTTTCAAAAAAAAATAAAAACATCTAAATATGGAGCTTCTTACATTTCTGTTTAAGTGGATTTCATCCGGGAAAACAAATGAGAATTTGATACCTTTCAAAAGTGCTAATCACTGGGTGAGAAGATAATGGACCAAATTTTGCTCTTGCTTTAAAGTTTAAACCAATGCAATCTTGTTGCTTTCACAAATAAATGAGCGCAGAACTTGCCACTGTGATCTGATTAGTGCTGTAGTTCATATTATTTGGGTAAATATATCCAACTAACACAATCCCTCCTGCAAAAGATATTTGTTCTATATACCTCTGTATTCTCCACAGCTGGATGGTGCAGAAGGAAACCATCTCAGAAATTCAGTAGAATTATATGGATGGGAAAGTAATTATGCTTGGACATCCTCTTCTCATTCAGCATCACTGGCAGTGTTCTCCTTAGAAACTCCACATAACTACTGGATGGAACAGAGGTAGGAAGCACCTATTCAGCTACTGAAGGTGATTGTTTTAATTTGTTAACTTGTTCTATCCCTGCATTTTTTACTGTGGAGACACACTTGGGGCCCTTAAATCTAGATATGGGGTTCCTTGTAGGCTGCACACTAACTGATATATAGAAATTCATCGTATGAAAATGCATATTCACAACCCATACTGATCAGATTACAATGTTCAAGCACTCCAAATGGAAGTGTGTGCACAACTTTTATGAATGCAGTCCCAAATGTCTTGTAAAGGGTTTCTCACCTCTCACTAGCAGGGTTGCATAGGGGTATGGTTTGAGAGAGTCTGGGGGAATGGAAAGTGAAACCATGTTCTTCTAAGTGTTGCCTGTTGCATTCACTAGGGGAGGCAGGTACAATAGTGATGGTCTGGCTGCACTGAAGTTTGTTGGCGTTCTTGGCAATGTGACATCTCCTTTAATCATTCAGATCCCCCTGGTGCTGCACATGTATCTTACTTTGTCTCTGATGTAATTAAAGTAACTATTGATCACTTTTTAAAACAGCATTACAGATATTTCAAACAATCCTCTAAACTGTACATGCAATTTGGGAATGTGTTCAAATGCATTTGCATAGGTGAATTTGCACTACACAGAGTGAGCTTGAACTGATTTCTAGCCATTAGAGGTCAGTGTTCTACTGCAAATGCTTAGAAAGAAGTACAGCAGGGAAATGTTCAGTCACTGTTATTGGTAGTAAGTAGCTGATCTAGTATTGTTTAGATAGGTGTGACTGACCCTTTACAACCAAATAAAACATGACAAGTCTCGATTCTAAGGAGCCTACAATTTGATAACTATATTTACTGAAGGCCTCAGTCTGCAAACCCTGCTCCCAAAAGTGAGGATTTGCAGGCTTGGGCCCCCTAATCAGTTACACTGAAATCCAGGAAATCTCTGAAAAGGAAAAATTAACACGTTGAGTGTTGCAGAAATTGAATGCAAAATAATCTGGCCTTACAAAGAGGCTCGAGTTGCCACTGAATAATATGATTTCTCTTTTGTATGCATTGTGGACTGGCTCTGAAGTTTTAGAAGGACATTAGAAAACCAGTGAACCATCTATTTCCAAACTGCTATTTGCTGTTGAATCTGATATATACCACTTATATTAATCTCTAATAGATGCTGGTCTCCTATTCTCCCTTTCTAAGAATAGGTATTTGTGGAACCAGAAAAATAATATAAAGAAATCCAGCAGAGGTGTCACTTAAAGGCTTTAGTTGTGCATGTGCTTGCATTAAAACTAGTTTTTATATTTCATTATAAATTAGATCACATACTATTAACAAATTGAGAAAGCAGACAAAATGAAGAATGGGTAAAAGTTGCCGGTGCAACATACATACATATGTGTGTGTGTTTTAGAGCTGGTTTGAAAATTTTTCAAAACTTGCAATGTTGATTTTAAAAAACAAAAAAAAAAAAACTTCAGACAAGGCTAAATTTAGTTGAAAGTGGGTTCATTTTTTAATAATGAGCTCTAATATTTCTACTGCTTTTAAACAGATGTCCAAGTAGTATTTCTGCTACTTTTAAACAGATGTCCAAGAATATAACATAATTGTAAGATAATAGCAACAGAGAGTCCTGTGGCACCTTTAAGACTAACAGATGTATTGGAGCATAAGCTTTCATGGGTGGAGCATAGCAGTTACTTGCTGCTAGCTAAATGCAGGTCATCAAGTCCAGTCCCCTGCCCTCATTGCAGGACCAAATACTGTCTAGTAATGCTTTTCATCAGTGTATCTCAGAGAACTCTGTACAAATCAGGTCACTATCATTATCCCAATTTTTACAGATGGGGAAACTGGGGCATACAAGTAGCAGAGCCAGGAATATAACTCATCAGGTTTGCTGGAGGACCTTGGGCAAGTCATTTCAGCTTTCTGTGCCTCAGTAGATTTGCATTTGGCCTTGATTTGGCAAAGCACCTAAGTCTATGCTTATGTCCTATTGAAATCAATGGAGCGCAAGCCCTTTGAGCGGGGGCCTATATGAATGAATTTGGGGTGATGCAAGGTATATGGCTAGTAAGAATCATACGGTAATGCCCTACTGACCATGTTAATGGAGAAAATAGTGATGCTATGCTGTGAGAAAACATACTGTGGTTACAGACCCTCTGACTCTAAAGACAGGTTTGCTTTCATAGCATTTCAACAGGAAAAAGACTTTGACTATTACTGTGAAATAGAAATCTAGAGCTTTCCTACTCAGAACACATTTTGTTGCGCAATAGTTGTGTGTATACATTTACTCTCCATCATGATTTTGGTCATTCAAGACAATGTTAAAACTCAGAACACCAAAACGTTATCTGACAAGAATGCAAAAGCGTGCCAAACCCCTCTCCACTTCCGTAAAAGCTAGAAGGTTAGCGGTAACTGGGGTGCGGCGCCAGTGGCACCTTATATTTTTCAGATGTGCATAAAGGCTTTCGAATTGTTTCCACTGTGACATTAGCAACAGGATATCTGCATTATAAACAGCAGAGGATGCTCCCCAGCTTGAACTGTCAGTTTACGTATTCAGTTAATGGCTTTTCCTTATTCTTTTTCAGTCTGCTAGAAAAGCAAGAGCTTCAGCCTTGTTTATATTGGGCAATAATATATTCTACAAGAGATGGGGCCTGAGCCAAACTCCCACTCCAAACGCCATTGAACTTTGGGTTGTTTGGTACCTGATCCAAAACTCTGTCCAAACTATTTGGATTGGAAGAAAACTCTCCATCCAAATCCTTCTGAACTTTGGGGAAGTTCAGACCCAGATTGGAATGGTGTAGCTTGGGCTCATCTCTCTGATTGAATTGAGACAACACTTTTCAGCATGAAGGGGATACAAAACAGTTCACAATTGAAATGCAACTAGGAAACTTCAGTGTGTGTTTCTTGTTTGAGGGATTCCCTTTGAAAGCCATGAGGGAAGTGGGGGCGGGGGGTAACTACATAGTCAATAGGTCTTCTGCTTGTTGTCCTCCGCCCTACCCCCATGTGTTGGTTTGTTCACAGTTTCAGGCCAAACTTAGGCTGAGTAACTGAGAGCAGCGCCTTGGAAATTAATGGAGTTGCCCTGTTTACACCAGCTTATCTACTAGCCCACAATTTAGAACAACCAAACTTTAGAAAGTTGTTGTAGTGAGAGAATACTTAGCTATTGCCTGGCCATTGCTATGCAGTGGGCACAGGAGGGCCTCAGCCCTAGGCTTGTGATGTAATTATTTCTGTATGTCAGATGTTGGAATAAAATAGGCTGGATAAAATGAGACAACGTGGCAGTGAGGGGGAGAAGATCTGTAACTCAACAAACTATGATCTGACCATGTACATTCGTTTGCTGAGTTCAGTCCATCAGATGAACAGAGCTGGACCTGCCTGAACCATCTCAGCCTGCTTAGTAATTTTTTTTCAACAGTTGCACACACGTTGACACGTGCTGGTTCTGTAGTGGTTGCTCAGACAGTGTAGTTGTTATAAGGAAAAGAGTGATCCTGCTCCCATTGAAACCAACAGAAGTTTTGTCATTGACATTCAACAGGAATAGGAGTGTGGCCAAAGTAGTGAAAATCCTCCAGGGATGGTGCATTTAGCAATCAGTGTTAGCATCATTATCCCTCCTGGGCTGGCTCCTAACTCTGCAGTGAGTGCCCAGCCTCCTGTCCCTCTATGTTGACTCAGATGAGTAAGCTTGTGCATTGTGCAGAAGGGGACTGCAATGACATAGGTCAGCCAGATTGCTGTAGCTCCATTGACTTCAAGGGTGCCATGGAGATTGACCCCAGCTGAGGATCTGGCCTGGGATATTTAGCAGGTCTGGTGTTTGAGCTGTACATACTAAAAAAACTGTAGTTTCAACTAATATTTACATTTTTTAAAAAATCTTGTTGCCAGTTTTCGGTAAAGCGGGGCAGGCAGCAGTTGCTGGCTCTAGAAGCCAACTGAGGAGAAGCAGGATGATCTATGGGACAGAATCCGAGCTGTATCTATCTTAGGAACACATACAGCTCCCATCACCCTAGCATCAGCACATCTTACTGTATTTATCCTCACAACACCCCATGGCAGTAGGATAGTGCTATTTTCCCCTTTGTACAGATGAGAAACTGAGGCTGAGAGAGACTAAGTGACTTGGCCCAGGTCACACAGGATGGCAGTGGCAGAGCAGAGACTTGAATTCAGTCTGAGTCCTAGGCTACTATCCTTAGCAGTGGATCATCTCAGTGTAGATGAAGGAGGAGGCTTGGTAGGGAGCACGACACTCATACAGAGAGCAGCTGCGATAGTCCCTACCATGCAAATAGTTGTAGCTTACTAAATATTATTACTATCCTTTGTACTGCAGTAGGACCCAGCGGTTTCAGTCACGTCCTGAAGCCAACGACGTTGCTCTGGATTTACAGCCCTATGACTGAGATCACAATGGGCCCCAATGTGTTGTTTTTGCTTTAAATTCTAAATCTATTTCCATTTTGAAGAAACTTCCTGGGAATTTCTTTCCCGCTGTATCCTCCACTCAGCCAGAAGCACTGAACCAAAAGGAGTTTGACATATATTTTATTATAAATGGTCATCAATACAGAACCAAAGTCATTTTTATAAATATCTGTGAGGAACAGGAACAGATGCAGGTAAAAAACCATCCTTTAGCAAGAGCAGTCTGCTTGCCTGGCCGTTGTTACTTTCTATTAGTTTGTTCTGGGGCGATGGGACTTCAGTTTTTTACATTCCTTGCAAAAACAAAGCTGCTGATGTAGTGAACAGAAGCCAGAGGGTGGAATCTGATCTTTTTTCTACAGGTGTAAATTTGGAATAACACCCCTGAAGTTAATGGGGTTACTGTGGGCTCATGAGGGTTAACTGAGATCAGAAATCGCCCCAGGTGATCCAAAACTCCCAAATCATTTAGTGGCCTCCGCAGCATGGAGGCCGAGGATGGAATGGGTCATGGAGATCTCTCCTAGGGCTGGGGTGGAGGCACATTGCTGGGCTGCTGCCTGTGTTATACCCGTTAAATAGGACTCCCAAGTAGTTAATCTTTACCGCTTTGTAAGCACTGAATTTATGACCACGTACATAAATGCACATAAGTAACAGCCCCACTCCCCCTATGCCTCCTTAGCAAGGACTTAAGCCAGGACCTGCACAGGCCTCAACTAACCACTTGAGGAAAAGATTTTAGGTTTGACCCCCACTGGCACATGCTGGTGGAGTTTGTTACACAGTAATAGCCCATATGGGGATTTGAGCTCAGATGCTAAGTGGGTTGCGTCCCTTGCCTCTAGTGTCTGATGCAGATAAAAGATAATAGCCTACTACTGCTGCAAGTGAAGTGTGTAACTCCTTTAGCTTAAATGGCAAAGGCCTGTGCTGTGGTTTCAGTCCCCATATGGACCACCGCTTTGTAAGAACCCCCACCGGCGGTTATGTTGTGTGCACACATACAACCGAATAAACACACCTGAGGGCAGTGATACTGCAATGTTGGAAGTCAAATAACTTGTATTCAGTAGAGCAGAGGCTGCCTTCCTTTGTAAAGTCTTGGTGTAAGCTGCCTCCTGTTTCTTGTGTATTACACTGGACAGAGGAGTGGAAAACATATCTACATTATCCTGTGTGTTTAAACTGTGGTAGGAGAGAATGACTTTGAAGCAGAGGTTTCTCTTACCATACAGAGCCATGTGTCCCAAGCTGACCAGAAGGAGACTTATAATTTAGTTTTCTTCAATCTTTTAACACAACTGTATTTAATACAACTTATCACTAGCACCAGAATGACAATTTCTGCCTTTCCCTACGCTTTTCCTGTATTTTACTGGCCCATTGCTGTGATCAACACTTTGGGGCCCTGCTTGGCAACAGTGTAAGCAGTGACCTGGCTGAATGCAAGCACAGGGGACGATAACAAGCTTCTGAGTGAACAATAATGGCCGCGCTCTATTCTCAAAACACCACTCTCCTTTCGGTGAGAAGACACCAGAGTCGTCTCAGTCTGGGGTTGTGTTCAAGCTTCCCGGTGGGTTTATTCAAAGCGGCGCAGGTGATTGTATAGTGATTGTACGTAGGTGAAAACACACATGGGATCTGGCTTGCGTCCCATCACCATCATGTCGTCCACTTCTATCAGGCGGTCGCAGTGAGCCAGTTTCCTGCAGTAACCCCAAAACAGAGCCATCAAACAAAGGGTTATTGCCAACTATTTCCAGTATCCATTTGCTACCCCAGTATTGGACTCATTGGGCTTGTATCAAACAGTGGAATTTTCTCTCAAAGAAATCTATATAACGTTGTAGTTAACATTGAAACAGTCAAGCTCATGTATTGCTTGAAGGCTGCCATTTTCTGTAACCAGAGAAAATTCCTGTTCCTCCTCTCTCCTTTCTCATGGTCTGATTCAAAACTCAGTGAGATTTTTTTTCCACTGGTTGCAATAGACTTCAGATCAAACCCCTAATGCTCTGCTGGCTGCATCCCTGTCTCATCATGCCACAGTTCCCCTGCCTCTCCCTGGGCCTCAGCAAGCAGAGTCCCTCAGGTTTGCAAATCCTCTTCTCCCACTTGCAGGAGAAAGGAAGCCTGGGTCACTCCAGTTGTTCAGAGGGGAACCCAGGGGCTGTTCTGCCGGCCAGTAGGGCTGCTTGTAGAGGACAACAGGGGTAAGTGAAATGGCAAGGGAATTCATGAGGAAGGCCTGGATGTTTGTTTTAGGTGAAGTGACCAAGGCAGCAGTCCCGGATCAAGGGCTCACAGGCTAGGATCCAAGATCAGGCAGAAGGGGAGATGTCTGTTGAGGCCTGGGGTGACAGAAGAACTGTGGAATGATGCACCCTGAGCAGACAAAGGTTTGTCCAGTTGAGCCCAAGTGATGTGGAAGGAAATGAGAGACACCAATCTTTCTCTACTCTAAAAGAAATCACCAAGGTCAGAGTCAACAACAGCTAGGGGGAAGCTGACATTTCCACAGGCAGCTCTTATCTAATAGGTTACTACTGAATTTTCAGAGTCTCTTCTGGTCTAACCCACATTTATCTTGGCACACCATCTTGGCTATGAAAAAAGCTGGGTTTGGGCCACAGGATGACTGGTCCCTTCAAGAGGGGGAGAGAAGTCCAGTGGGACTGATTACCTGCTACCCAACTGGGTTTAAGGGAAAGCACTTGGGCCTTATAAAGGGGCAGGCATGAGTAGGGGAAGGTTGACTACCCACTGATCTCTCTCAGCGCAGACTGGTGAGGCTGCTGGGGGAGAGCTAGTGCGTGAGAAGGCTGAATTCCAGCTAGGAAGGGCTGAGAGTGACTGCTCGGTAAGGTGCGAACGGGGACAGAAAAAGAGCTCCGGGACTGGTTGCGCATGTAAAGCTGAATATGAACATGTGTGTGGTGGTGATGGACTTTATTTGAGGACTTTGTTTTGAACTGTAAATATTATTAAACCAGCCCTAGGCTGCTGTGGTGTTAACCATAAGGAAGCCTAAGAGAGTTCTGAGAAAAGGGGAAGACTAACCCAGGGCTGTACAGAGCCACGCCGTGCCATGAGAGGCGCTTGGGAGGCAAGGCATTCATAGTTCATGTCAGAAATCAACCTGCTAAAAAATCATGAAGCTCACTCTCGTGATTGTTAATCAGCCGCAGGAAAGATTATCTTCCCCTACCATTTTATTTATCTATGACTGACCTCGCTTGCAGCAAGCTCAAATCTAGTGCACGGCCTTTATGTTGAGAGTGTTGCTTCATGGCAAATGGTGATTCCAGTTCTAGTGAAGTTTTGGGTCCTACTGTACGTCAGTGTTAGTGTTTGACGCTACATCAAAAGTTGTAGGCGCCTGTAGCCATGTATTGCTGCATCCTGTGATTATTTTGGAAAGAGCATGCTGAACCTGACTGTGTACCCCATGGAGCGTTCTTATTGTTACCCGAGTTAAACTGCACAGCAACTGAGTATGAGTCATGTTAACATTGGGTCAAGCAGCTTAAAAATTCCTTCCTTCTGTAATTAAACAAAATTATCAAATAGCAGAAAAGTTCCCCTTTGTTATGAATTTAGCAAACCCTGGCTGGTCTCATTCCCTGAGCCGGTGTGCCAAAACACGCACGATGACGCAACTGCCTGGTGTTATCCCTCAATCTATTTTACAAAGATTCCCCTAACAAACAGGGCTGAGATTTTTCAGAAATGCACAACGCTAGCCACTCTCTGCTCCCACTGAAGCCAACTCTCATGAACATCAGTCGGAGGAGACTTGCAAATCTCACTCCAGAAAACTAAACCACTTGCTGCATCCTTTTCCAGAGGGGCTAGATTCACATGCAAACCTCATCTAAATTGGGCATTAGTGTGGGATTTTCAAAGGAGTTTAAGAATTGGTTGCCCAATTCCCACTGAATGTCAATGAGAGTTGGATGCCTAACTCCCTGAGGCTTCTGTAAACCTCGGTTTCTTTGTTATGATGGTTACTGGAAAAGTTCAGTAAGAGTCACCTATTACTTGTATCATAAAAAGCTAGAAAGGATATAAATTCTTCTCTATCCAAATACAGGATATAGAACCAATTTCCCGAAGAGTAGTGAAATAACACTATAAGGCTGCTTTAAATGAAATGCTTATAAAATCATCCCACTCAGATGACACACTTACATTGCAGCAATTACCTAATAAAGCTTCAGTCTAATGTCAAACCCCTTAAGACCAGTAAATGTTTCTCTGTGCAGAAAACGGCAGAACGGAATTTAGTGGAATGCTTTAAACTGTTCAAATGAGCCACCTTCCATAAACTGTAGCACGTCAGAGCTTTCCTTGTGATTTGCTTTGATTGCTGTCTGATTCTTGATTTTAACTCTGAACGCTCCCAGTACATGTTGACTTCTGGCCTAATGGAAAGATTAGCTTTTATAGCCCAGCACAGAGTTTCAGACATCAGGTCCTTTATAAAGTTACAATGAGTTAGAGCATACTAGGATTTTAACAAGAATATTGCTAATACTACATTCTCTATTAGGCCATCTGCGCCTTCATTAGCCTGGATTTGGTCTTGACAGTGCTGACAATGCCAAAGCTTTGTTCCTGCTGTTTACTCTTGGGAAGACAGAGAGGAAACATCATCTGAAGTTCCCACTGGCTTGCAATAGAAGAAACAGCTGCAGGAATCTGGAGGGATGTATCCGCAGACCTTTGCAGCTGGGAAACACAATTAAGTCAGCTCTGCCTTTAATAGCAAGTGAACCTGTACTCCATGTGACACTGGGAGAGTTCTGCGGTCTATAATCAATAGTCCACCAGACAGCCTTTCTCGGTAGTTTTGCTTGTTACCATCTATGGAACAAAATAGTACTGAATATTTTTCAAGTCCTAGTTAAGAGACTTAGGGTATGTCTACACAGAGATAAAAGACCTGTGGCATGGCTGCAGCTGGCCTGGTTCAGCTGACTTGGGCTCAGGCTCCGGGGCTACAACCTGCTGCATAGACCTTAGCGACTTTCCATCTTTGCAGGGTCCCGCAGCTTGAGCTCCAGCCCAAACCTGAACGTCTACACAGCAGTTTTACAGAGCCCGAGCCCCATGAGCTCAGCTGACCCGGGCCAGCCGTAGGTTTTTTTATCCCTGTGTAGATGTACCCCAATATAGACCAACCTAAAGGGTATTTGTGCCAATATAGCTACACCAGTACCAACTACTAGTGTAAATGTACTGCACTGATGAAATTCTGGGGCCGTTAGTCCGCATCTGTGGGGTGTAAATTCTAGTGCACACTAGCGTGTTACACATTAACTGGCCTGGGTGGAGCCAGCTGGTGTGCATTAAAAGTTCCCTAGTGCGTGTTAACATAGTACTGTTTGAAACAGGACTCAACACTCACTAAGGAACTTCTAGTGTAGGTTAGCTTTTAGTGTAGGGTGCATGTGGGCCAGTTAGCGTACAACATGCTGGTGTACACTACAATTTACACCCCATAGATGCGCACCAACGCATCGTGTAGACAAGCCCTGCTGCGGCTTACTCCAGTTTCAAACCAGTGGTGCAGCACATCTACACTGAGATTTGTGCCTGTCTAACTACACTGGTACAAAACACTCCCAGCAGAGACGGGCCCTTAGACAAATGTGTGTTTTAACAACAGAGCCCTAGACTGACATTTTAATTGCTTTAATTTACAATGAAAAGAGTGTACAGACATAACTTTCCTCCCTCCTAACAGTATTTCCCAAAGCAAAATAAGTGTTGCTCTAAACAACAATGGTATTCCACTAAAACAAAAACAACAAAACGTGAGGGTCTGATCGTATGTTCCTTAGTCACCCAAAAGTCAGGAGAAATTCAGTTCAAGAAAAGTGTCCATTGGAGAAACGCAAGTACACAGAATCATGCTGTGTATATATGTCAGCGGCATACAGGTTCTATACATACTGTAAGCACGCGTAGCAGGACCGGTAAAAGGACTGCATTCCACTTTACTCGCTGTCTCCTATGTTAACACCACAACTAGTGTCTGCTCAAAGACCACTCACGTGCAGCCTCTTGACCGATGTATGTTTTACATTTGTTTCGCCACTTAATTTTGTGTTTATTTCACGGCTCAACATCATTTTACAGCTATAGAAGAATAAAGACAACGGCCATGTCTTGCACGTACTTTGCCATGACAGGCTTGCTGAGAGGTGCGTAGGGGGGGATAAATCTCTCATTGCAAGTGTCCTTGCAATAACCACTCTCGTTCCCTTGCAGGGGATGTCAAAAGGCAGTTCTCCTACCTGCCAAGTTAGAGTACTGTAAATGTGAGTTTGACTGATTAGGTACCATGGTATCACAACTCTAGGGACTGTTTTGGTTCCTGGTTCCGTATCTTAAACTTTTCAACTCAAAGGCAAAGACTCCTTGACCTCGTAAGTTAAAGTTGGAGGGGCAGATCCCGAGCTGCTGTAAATCAGTGTAACACCATTAAAGTCAACGGAGCTACGCCAATTTACTCAAATCAATGACATCCACCAATTTACACGATCTGGCTGAGAGTAATTTTTAAAGCGACCCGATTTTCTAACAATGGAATAATAACTTTGTTTAAATTCAGTTTGCTTGTATTTTCCACTGCATGTAAGTCACCTTGGACAACCCACCCTCCAGCTGTCTCAAGGAAAGTGCATGTATTCTGTTCTCTGCTACATTGAAATCCAATAGGCTGTCAACAGTTACGAGTCATATGGTCTGATCTGGTTACTTTGTCATAGTTACCAGTAATCCATCTTAAGACCATTTCTGGTTTTTTCCAAATCTCAATTAATAAAATGTATAAGGTTTAAGAGCTTTCCAGATGGGTATTTACGTGGATTTAGAAAAGCCACCTGTCGGGAACATGCAGTAATAACTGTCAGCAGAATTTGTAAAAGCTATTTTAACTTATTTCCCTCAAAGGACTAGAGGGAAATAACATCCAATTAGACAACAGCCCAGGTTGACTCAAGCTACTGAATAGAACCTGAACAGAAGTTCTATGGTGTGCAATAGAAAGATCAAGTTAAGTCTCCTGAAAGTGTTAAAGTGAAAACCATGAATTTCCAGACCTAAATCAAGTGCATCAGAACTTCAGGTTAGTGCACGTACCCACACTCTGAAGACCCAGTCCTGCCTCCCACGGATGTCAGTAGCAAGACTGCCATAGATTGCTGTGGAAGCAGGACCCAGCTATTAGAAGCTGCAGTGGTAAGTGCTTTATAGATACTCTGGTGCTAAGCATTATGGGGGAGATGCTCCTATGTGCTGAAGGGGAGATTTTCAAATGGTACTGATGCTCCTAAATCCCTTGTGTATATAATAGCTATGGCTAAAATACTGTGGGATTAATCTGGTTGATAGGGAGAATGGAGTGGGCAGGCAAGAGTCTGAGTGCATGAATCCAAAGACATACTAGGGCACAGAGCCCTGGAGTTTCTTTGCAACAATTTATTGATTACCAGTCATCTGCTAAAAATGCCTCTTTTGATTCCTGAGCCTCCTGCTTTATGTGATGTCTTGTAAAGTCTTACAACCCTTTTCTGGCATAATAAGTGTGAACGTGTGATGCAGGGTATGAGAGAGAAATGATCACACTCTTGCCGCACAGTCTTGTGAGACTTTAACTGGATGCACTTCACAGAGATCTAAACTGATACTCACTCAGCCATGGTGAAAGCCAGCTCAAAGTTCTGCTTGCGGTTAGCTGGGTCAAGCGCATTATAATCGAAGGCTTCGGGGAAGAAAGAATGCACTAGGGCACAGAATGCCATCCCGTCACTCCAACTCGAGGAGAAGTTCTGCAGATCAAGGTGCTGTCAAAATGCAAACAGAGCTTTAGGGCTATGTACGGCGCTGGGAACTGCTGTATACTTGACCTCTTCCTCACCAAAGGGAACATGCAGAGTACGCAGCACATGCCTTACATTTTTTGTTTCCTTGTTTGTACACCCATGATGTTATTTGGGCTAAGAGGAGAATTGGCATCCTCAGCCCTTTTGTGAACGTTAGCGAAGGTGCAAAGCAGATGTGTAGTCTACGGGCCTGAGCCAAAGCCCAATGGAAAGACTGCCATTAACTTCAATGGGCATTGCATCAGCCTCTGTCTTTGTCTACTCTAAACTGAGAGCATTACTTAGCCCAATGGAGTAGTCGCTAACCGGAGGATGGTATTTTTCTGTGCAGTGCTTAGTGTTGTATAAAGACTAACCTGTATTGCTTGCTGTACATTTAGGGTCAAATTAGTACTGCCTTACACTCTGAATAGCCCTGTGAACTTTCAGGGAGTTGTCTGAAGGTAAATGAGGGGACACTTTGGCCCATTGGAACTGCACACCGTGTAGGACCATGCAGAAACTGGCCATTTGCCATTACAGCAAAGAGCCAAAGTCATTCTGGATTTGCACCCATGTAACAAAATGGAATTGGGCTCTTTTGCTTCGTGGTGCTAGACTTTTCCCCACCACACAAAAGTCAGACCCTGACAGTTTCATTATCTGTTGGAATATACCCCTGAGTTTAGAGTTCAACAACAATTATATTTTGTTTTCTCAGAATGAAACTGTGGAATGGGCATTCTTTCGTTCTTATAAATCTAGGAAATTGTCCCTTTTCCCTCGCAATTGCATTAGGCAATGCAGTTTAATGCTCTGTAACTCTAACGGAACATCCCCCAGGCCAGATTCTCTTCAGTTACACTAGAGCAATCCCATAGACATGAACGTGCTGAAACTGGGAGAATTTAACCTCAAGCATGTAATATGATTAAACATCTCTAATTCCAATACAGAGCAGTCTGGTCTACGGCCTAACAAAGTTATCTTGGTCTCCAGGTAATACTACTATCAAGTAATCCCCAGCCCTATCCACATTTCATTATATATAACAAAGGAGGCACATACTGCCATTAGCAGAGAGTGCACAAATGTAAGATGAATCCTGTAAACACACAATTCAGACCTCAATCCAGCAAAGCACCGAGGGCCAGATTTTTAAAGATATTTAGGCGCCTAACTCCTATGGCAAGTTGAGTGCCTAAATATTTTAAACAATCTAGCCCTTAAGCACTAACTTCAATGCTGTGAGTAGTCTCATTGACTTCAAATGAACTAAGCAATACACACACAGATTCTTGGGGGGGCGAGGGGGGTTGGAGACCAGTGATAAATGTAACCCATTGTCTAGTGCATTTTAGAATGCTATGGAACACACTTTCTGAGTACAGTTTCTCTAGAAATACTCAAAGACGTTCCTGGAAATAATTAAAAGGGAAAGCCGTGACCTCTTCTCACCTTGTATCCTATGGTTTTGGAGCGACACCAGTCCAGTAGAATTTGCTTAATGCTGCTTGCACTGGCGACCCCAAAACTCTGTGACCGCTTCAGCTTTGCTTTGGACTCTCCTTTTCCTCTAGAAGAAGAAAAGGGAGAAAACCTTGACGAGAGGAGACTAATCCTAACGTCTTCACGGCAGTTGCGTGCCCTGACAGAGACCGTAAAGAGCCCATAAACACAACTTTTTTTTTTTTTTTTTTTTTTTGCCACCCCTTGCCTACGTGAGGCATGCATAGGGGAAATACTGGCCCTAATCACGCTAAAGGGAAAACCCCTATTGACTTCAAAAGAGTCAGAATTTCACCTCTAGCTTCTATTTACAGTATAAACATTGAGGCCAGGACCATGTCCTGTAAAGCACGTACACATTGTTGGCTCTCGAGTAACAATATAAAACCATGAAATCCATCTCCTTTTATGAGCCATCCAGAGGGAGGTTTTTACAACACTCCCTTCTGAACAACACCCCCAGGCCCAGGAGAGTGGATATACAACAGCTTGAGCTCTGAATTTCCTGGCTTCTGTTCTTTTCAGGTTGCCCGCCTGACATTACTGAATCTTCATTCTTGGTTGGAATGTCAAGGGCTTGAGCCACTGGAAATTCTCCCACTCCCTTCAGTGGAGCTGGATCAGGCCCCAGTTTTACTTTGCTCAAATTTCCAAGTCTGGAGATCCCTCTGCTATAAGTCGTTAGCAGAATATTTCCCTAGTACCGAGCCCCCTTTGGATGCAAGAGGGACTAAGGAGTGACATACTTTCCACTGTCCTGCTCAAATTTCTCAAAGAGCGCTTTCCTGGCCTGCGTTCCTGAAGTGCGTGGCAATGTCTGAGACCGCACCAGTTCTCGCCTCCTTTCCACTTGACGATGTACAGTCGGAGGTGGGGAGCAGGATTTGGGTGTCACATCATAGTAACTGTCAATGGTATTGCTGAAAGAAAACACCAAAAACAGTCTAAGAGAAACTATCCGGAACATTGGGTATCACCACAAAGCACTGAGATCAGTAACAGCAAAACTTCAGCAACCTAAACACATGGAATAAATATTTTCAAAAGCATGTGAATAACTTAGCCATTTTCAAAAGTAACTTGGGTATTTGGGAACCTAGATCTCACTGAAAGTTAATAGGAGGTAGACTGCAAAAGGCTAGGTCTCCAAGGGTATTTAGATGCCTAACTCCCATTGAAATCAGTGGGAGTTAGGTGCTTATATAAATATCTCGCCCTAAATCACTTTTCAAAATGGGACTTATCCATCTAAATCAGGCGTTGCAATTCTGAGCAGAGCAACTCCTAAATCCCTTTAAAAATCTGCACGTAAGGTCTGAATCCTCATTAATTTCCAATGAGATTTAGGCATCTAAGGGCATAAGTCACATGTTTGGTACTTGGGCTCCTAAGTAACTCGTACCAAGCCCAATCCTTGGCTCCTGTAAGTCAGTGTAGCTCCACTGCCTCCAATGGACCCAGGCCAATTTACACCAGCAGGCCAGTTGGATTATATTAGACAGGATTATATCTCGCTTTGCACTTCTATTTGAGGTTCCCAAAGCACTTGACAGATATTAGTGATTTAAGCCACGTCGTACACATGTGAAGGAGGGTGTGTTACCACCATTTCCAACGGGGGGAAACTGAGGCACAAATTGAGGCACTGACTGGCTCAACATCACACATTATCTGCGGCAGAGCTGTGACCCAAACCCAGATCTACTGACTCTAAGTCCCATGTATTAAGCCCATGATGATCGTTCTTTGACTTAGCCACCATGGAGCTGGTATCGCATCCTAACTTATTAGTTGTTCATAAGAAATGTAAAACCCTGTTCGGGGAAATTTTCAGGGCAGATGCAAGTCCAATTTAAGAGGGTTATGTAATCGGTGCTACCCTTTTTCTTGATGAGGTTTTGCATGCTGAGGATGCCTTGATATTGCCGCAGTAATTGTGATACTGTGTAATCCTATACTAAACAACTGTGACTTTGAGTTAATCAAAAAGGTGTGGTAGTCAGCCTTTCGGAGTGAAGGCAGAAAGTCCTAGTGTGTCCTGCAAGGAGTTTAGAAACTTAAAGCTGTAAGCTAAGCTGCAGGCCCGTCAAACTAAGGATGTTTGATAGGGGTCATGCATTCAAGTGCCAAAAATAGACCCAAAATAACAACTTTTACACAGCCGAGTGCTTTAAAAGGAATTTTCAGAGGCCTGGGCATGGCTATTAAAGGACAACTTAAGCTTTTTACATCCCATCTGTGCCTGTTCACGCTGGGATTAGAACAGGGCTAGCAACGTGGCATTCAATAGCAGGGTTCTGAGCTTGGTGCGTTCTGACAGTGAGATTTGTAGGAGGGTGGAACGCTCCATGCATGAAGACATAGGTCACTAGCCTAGCTAAAGCACGATAAAGTATACTGCAGGGAACAATCCTGCACTGGCTGGGGGAATTGGCTAGATCAAAGGGTATCAAATTATCTCGGTACTTATGTGGCCCCCATCGCTGAGCATCTCACACAAAGTAATGGACTTATCTTTCCAACACTGCTGTGACATAGGGAAATGTTACCCCCATTTTACAGGAGCGGGGCTGAAGTACAGAGAGATTAAGGGACTCCTCCCAGGGAAGAGTCTAAAGTAGATCTAGGAACTGAACCAAGATCTCCCAAGTCCCCATCCAGTGCCTGACCCACAAGCCCATCCTTCCCTTATCCTGTAATGCAGGGCAGGTAACCACATACTATTCCCAACCTGCTCCTAACACAGTAACCCATTTCTCGGATTGCCTTTACTGTTAAATTACGTGACAAACTAATCTCAGTCTAAGCATCATCGTGAGCTTGACAGTTCCTGAGAAAACCTGCAGGATCTCTCTTTGTTCCAGTCTCTAGTTCCTTCTGCCTCAGAGACACTCAAACCCTTTTGTAGACTGGAGCCAGTAGGACGCACTTGGTCTGGCTGTCAGGGTGAGTCAACAGAACACCTCTGCATTTAGGCTACGTTGAACACACTCAGAAAAAGTCTCGCTGAAACAGTCAAGGGAAGATCCTACCTTTCACTAGCTTTGGTTCCACTAGTCAATCCATAGCTCATGGCTGACATAGACTTTGTGACAGAAGTGCTTTTCTCTGTATAAACAGCAAGAAAAACAAGATGCATCAGTGTTGAAAGTATTTTCTCTCCTTCCCACACATGTTTTTAATCTAGTTCCTGACATGTGGCCACACATTTATTCTTACTCACAGCAATTAAAAGTTGCAGATTTCTCTATAAAAGACCTCTGCCAGTATGAGCTAATGATTTCCTGAGGAGAGATTCTCCCCACTGTCCCAGGCACCAGACATCACTATAGTCGCAGGCAGGGGCAATAAACAGCTCCCAAGGGGCCACAGGACAATTCCCCTGGTGCAGACACTGTGCTGGGACTCTGCAGGCAGACCTACACTGGCCCTCCTGCCAGTCCCAGAGTAGAGGGCATGCTGGAGATGGAGCCAGGGCAGGAGGAAAAGGTACTGTATCATAGGCTGCTATGGTCATTCTGGAAAGCCATAAGCAGCCATGGGGAGGCTAATATAATTTAAAGCCGCTGCCCTACAGGCTACTTTAGTTCCACCAAGGGCCATTTCAGCCCCCAGACAGCCCAGGTTCAGTAGGATGCAAAGATGGCTTACAGCAAAGCTTTGCCCCTACCTCTCCCTGGGCTGAATCTTCTGTGTCAGGCCTCCCGGAGGCACAGCCCCGGGTCTCCGCCCTGTTCAGTACTTGTGCCCGGGAATGAAGCATTATCACTAAGGGGCTGGTTCTCTTCTCCCTCAGTTTCATATGCGTGTACCTGCATCAACCTCATTGATTTACTCCCCCATACTGTAAATGAAAAGGCAATTGGGCCCTAGGTTTTCAAGTGCAAACTTAATTGCCCTTTGAAAACCGAATGTGAAGCTTCTTCATCTCAGGTTTAATCCCTGGACTGTGAAGGGACAGGTTTTCCTGTGCTCTTCCACCCAGAGCTGATCTGGATCCTCACCTTGCAAGCCTGTGGGAGCCCCTGGTGCTAAGAAGTAATGCGTTTTCTAGGCTGTGTCATTTCTGCATCCAGGGCCGGCTCCAGGCACCAGCTTGTCAAGCTGGTGCTTGGGGCGGCCACTCCGGAGAGGGGCGGCACGTCCAGGTATTCGGCGGCAATTCGGCGCACGGTCCCTCACTCCGCCTGGGAGCGAAGGACCTCCCGCCGAATTGCCACCGCAGATCGCGATCGCGGCTTTTTTTTTGTTTTGTTTTGGCTGCTTGGGGCGGCCAAAACCCTGGAGCCGGCCCTGTCTGCATCCCTGCTGAACTGACAATGCAAATCGGTTCCAAATGGCTTTGTCGTTTACAGAGAGTAATAGCTTGGTGATGTGGACTAACAGCATTTTTGGACAGCGTTCAAGTCATTTGTTTAGCCATGAATTAAGAGTCTGAGGCATTTTGTCCTTTTACACATTCATGACTTGAAGAAGGGGTGAGATGTTGAAAAGAAAAGTTTTCAAACCATGCTACCCATCCCTAAGTCTCCTGCAATGAATTTGCTTTGCCAGGGTGGTGCTGTGTGACTGTTGTACCAAAGCAAGCTCTGTTTAGCAGCCTTCCTGATTATGTACCAGGGTTTGATCTGCCTTCATTTGTATACCACCCATGTTAAAGTCTTTTCCCACCAGCTCTCCAGGCTGCAACGTCACACAGCTCTTACTCCTGCCACGTTCCCCGCAGCTGAGACGTCTAGTCATTCTCTCCTCCAGAAACTCAAGTTTGCCCCAATGTACAGCAAAGAACGCAAAATCAGTCCAATCTGGTAGCACCATGGCCTCAGTGCGAGACAAAGCTAAGAGAATAAATTCCCTTCTGGGAGTGTGATTTATGAAGTGTTTGTGGGAAGGACAAAGAGCATTGTGGAAAATCCAAAATAAACTGAAGGCTTTTCTTTGCTCTGGCTGGATCATCCTAAGGGTTTGTAAAACCAAACCCCCGTGGCAAAGTACTCCAAGGGCATGTCTACACAGCAAAAGGTGTGCACAGGCTAGCCTACCAGGGCTCTCCTGAATCCAGCTAGCACAGGTGAACAATAGCAGTGAAGACAGCATAGCACGGGATTCAGCGCAAGTAGTTCAAGACTGGCACAGACCCTGGATATGTACTTGCCAGGCTAGCCGGCTCTGAAGCCCACGCGGCACTATCTTCACTGCCATTACCTGCGTTAGCTGGATTCAAGCTAGCTCGGGGGCGAGCCTGTGAACAGCTTTTGCTGTGTAGACATGCCCTGAGTCTGAGTGGGCCATTGTCCTCTGCTAAGAATTGATTTATTGACTCTCACTGAAGTCAATGGAAAGACTCTCCTTGACTTCAATGGGGCTAAATTGGACCTCTACATGCAGCCTTGTAACGCTCTTAGCGTTACTACATACTGCTGTAATATAACCATCCAATTAAAGATTAGTGGATAGACAAATCCTACTCCGTAGAGATGGGACCAGATCTGAACCCCCAAGCACTGCAGCACTGGCTACCCTGTATCGTTTAGCACAATAATGTGGGGTTTGGATATACCTTCCATGCTGAAGGGCAGAGAAAATAACACCCACCTGCAGCTATGGAGGTGCCCATTGTTCTCACGGAACTTGAATTCCAGGTCTTCACAGCAGTCACTGAAAAGCAAAAAAGACAGAGGAGGGGTTTACTTGTTTCTGTGCTTTAATAAAAGGGCAGGTAGAGAGGAGGGATTTTTGATTTAAATGGACATAATTTCTCTTGTTGGCAACGGGGCTGGACCTTCCTTTCACAAACAGAGGAGTTCAATGGCGTTCCATCAGCGTCAGACTGGTGCAATAGGAGAATCCGGTCCATGCACCCCCCTCCCCTCCTATTTTCCAACCCGCTCTCGTCAGGATTCCTTTGTTTTATTCCGGGCCGCATTGCTCACTCCTCTTTGAAATCTCAGGCAGGTCACTTGAACTTTCTGCACCTGAGTTTCCTCTTCTGTAAAACAGGAACGACGAGACCTTCCTCACGGGGAAGTTGTGGGCAAACCACTACGGGCTTGATCCCAAAACTACGGTAGACAATGGAAAGACTTTCATTGACTTCAGCGGGCTTTGGATCAGGTCCTATCTCACCCCAATGGGAGCAACGTCTATGTAAAATCTGCAGTGTGTGACTTAGGCTCAGATAAACTGGACTACAAACATCACAGCCACTAACCTTTGCATGAAGTGCAGTTCAGAAAAGAAGAACGCTGAATAGTGTGAACAAGAATCAAATTATATGAGCTTGTTTGTTTGTTTGTTTTGTTTTTAAATCAGAGCTGGCTTCAGTGAGCAAATTATTTTCATATCTAGAAATTTCTTTTACCTGATTGGCTGGAAGTTTTCATCGTAGCCTCATTCTGGCTCCTGCTCTGCCCTATCAGGCCACTGGTAGCATTACTAGTTCCTGATAAGGCGGAGGTTTCTCCTGAAAACTTCTCTGATACTCGAGTTATTGCAGTAACAGGAAGGTGGGGCATCCGTAAGGTTACTGCAGGGGCATGTTCCTCGGGGGACGAGTTTGACATCTGAAGGGAAGAGGTCACTTCCTGTGAGACTTTTGCCTGACCTACGGTATTAAAGGAAACAAAGAGAGAGAAAAACTTTTATTGACAGATATCTTTAAAAATACAACACAATATCTATGCACCAGGGCTTTATTTAATTTTATTTTAGGAAAGACTGGAATAACAATCCAATTTTCCCCTAGCCGATTATGTCATTTATTGCACAGACTCAGATGTAAATTAGAAGTAACTGATCATATTCTACTCTTTAATATTCTTAATTAGAAAAGCTTCTTCAGATGACTAGTCTACTATGTTTCCTTTTAGGGCCACTAAGTCTAGTGCCCTACTGCTGGGGGTTAGGAGGCAGGACTCCTTTGTTGTTTCTTGGTTTACTTAAACAGTCGGTGCCTCAGTTTCCTCTTCTGAGAAATAGAGATAATAAGACCTTTCCCACAGACAGGTGGTGAGAGTTAATTAATAGTTTGCAAAGTCATTTGAAATGTATGGACAGGAAGACATTCAGAATACAAAGTCCTATTATCGTAATTGGAAGTCATGCTGATGATGGGTCTTAGGCCCCGATTCTGCAGACCCTTAGGCACATGCTTAACAAATTAATGGTTACTACTCATGGTAATAAAATCAAGCATATACCTAAGTGTTTCAGGGTCAGGGCCTTAGTACAGTATTCGTGCTGAAACAGTTCCAGAGTAAGACACTGGCGACATTAGAGAGCTGCTCAGTACCTGAGAGAATTGATCTTTTGACCAGCAGCAATATTTTGCATTCAAAGTCGATCTTAAAAAGACTCATTTCAAGCATTTCTCTCCTCTTACCTGCCAAAGACTGGTGTCCGTTTTCAACTATGGAGGAATTAGAAACTCTTCTAGTCTCAGGTTCGTTGTGGTCATCCAAGTCCACGCTCTGCCAAAACATTACACGCAATACTTGAACGATGGTCTGGCTTTCAAATTATTAACGGTAGTCGTCGCTGTAGCACCCAGAGGCCTAACTGAGATCAGGTCCCATTGTGATAGTCTCCATGCAAGAGAGTGGGAGACAGCCCCTACCCCCAAAAGCCAAATCATTCAGGATCACACTGATTATCTGAACGGTCTAGCTGCTGCCCACTGCAAAAGGAGCGCTGGTGATAAAGGACTAAATCCAACCCTCCGATATGCAGCCAAGGGCAGATTGGCCCAGTGCAGAAAGGAGGGGTCTCCAGTGCTTAATTTTTGCCCCGGCACCTCTAGGCTTGGCAGTTCAGAGCCCCGACTACTCTGGGCTTGCTGCCTCAGTTATGAATGTAAAAAAATTGCTTGAGCCCCAGCATCTCTTTCATGACAAATTAAGCTCTGGGGGTTTCCCTTCCTGTATAGAAGATACACTATGCTCAGGTGGGGAACTTTCTGTAATCACAGGGGGCATCACACAGGTCAATGTCTGCCTTTTCCACCTTCTGTTACTTTAATACATTGGAAGTTCTGGTGCTCCTCCCCCCGCTCTCCCAATCTTCCAGAGTTGTATTGTGACTTAAAACAAAGCCCTCTGCTACACGGAAAGGATGGGCTGTTTCAGAACTAAGTCTGACATGCTTGTAATATTAGCAAATACCACTGCCATCCACTTGTGGGGAACTGTAGGTGAGCACATCTGCTGTTAATTTAACACAGTGTGGAAAATAAAGCCTGATCATGCTCCAAGTGAAGTCAATGGCAAAAGTTCTGATGATTTCTTTGGGAGCAGAAGCAGGACCAGAATCAGTGCTGTCTACCTTAAATCAGTGCTATGCACACCACGGATGAAATCCAGCTCCACTGAAATCAATGGCACAACTCCCATGGACTTGAAATGTGCCAAGAGCTCACCCCAGGACAAGAGACATGCAGTCTGTACCTTTCAATGAACTGAGTATGATCTTTTTCACAGATGCACATACCAGTCATGCGTCACAGTTCTTCTGTACAAAGTTAATTTATTCTGCTCTATAGCTCACTTTGTCATGTCTTCGAATGATTCTGTGCTGTCTTCAACACAATATCTCCGTCCTGCGAGAAAGCTACAGCATGTGCATATCTCTACACACGTGAATAGTTCTGTTGAAGCCAGTCGGACCAGTCACATGTGTAAAGTTAAGCCTTTGCAGGATCAGGGCCTAAAAGAGGTGCTGGGTGTTTAGGGTGCTCAGCACCTCACAAAATCAGACCCAGGATTTGCATGCACACTATGAAAATAAATGCAGAAACAGAGCGAGGGCCCAATTCTGCAAGCACTGATGCAGATGTAAAACTTCACTAAATTGAATGGCCCCATCCACTTAAACAGGTCTACTTCTGTGAGTAAAGTTAGTCACACGCATCAGGATTGACTGCAGGAGTGAGGCCCAAGTTATTACAGCAGTATCCCAGTAAATCTATTCCCCCTCCTGTACAGGATGGGCAAAATAAAAGGCAACTTTTTCTCCACACGTACAATCTAGTTGCTGATTCTAACTTATTGTAAGTCTAAATCCTAACCTAGTATTTTTACCTTAGGAATGATTTAATGGCCTTTATGTAAAAGCAGTGGTATAATTTATGACCAGTAAAAGTTTTCCACTGGGACAAGCTGTGGAGTAAAGCCCATAACTCTTCTCAACATTAACTTGAAGAGTCCCTTATGTTTACACATGAATCTTCTTTATACAACATTTACAGGACATTGCATAAAACTGCTTAATGTTCTACACAAGTTCTCTCTACTTAAGGCAGATAAAATGACAGTCATTACAATTAGATGACATATGGAAAGAGTATTAGGGGAAAAGTAAATATCCTAGCACTTTATGACTGAGTTACCACTTATAACTTTTGAAATGTTGTTTTTGGAAAACGACATACTTTTTGATGTTTGCTAATTTAATTCCAGGCAAATGAGCCAAGAACGTTTTGTTTTTATCATCCAACAGAAAGTATGCAATTTTTGGTTGCAAGGGACCAAAAAAAGAATTTTTTTGCAGTCACATGATTACTTAGATTAAAAAAAGTTTGTGGTACTTATACCTGTTTATGGGAAACTGCGAGTTCCCTAAGTTAAAGTCCATGGGAAAGTTTGATGTCACTGTAAATAGACTTTACACCAGACTAGCCCAAAAGTTTTTTAAAAAATCTGCAACACATTTGTGTGTTTTCTCAATCTAAACAAATTTTGAAAGAAAAAAAAGCAGTCAGTTGTGCAACCTGGTTGTCACATTAGATGTAAAAGTTATGTGTCAATTTCTCTCTCTCTGGATTCAGAGTGCAGGATTAAACAAAACAAAAAATCCCACCAGAGGCAGGGTTGCTCACTCACATCGTTTTATCCCAACCCTCACAATATTTGGTATTTATCTTAAAGCTTCAGCTCCTGGAGGCAGGTGATTTTATGAGTCTCCATTTCCATTTTCTTTTTAAATGGAAATTTCTAACCATTATGGTTGTGGAGAAAAGCCTGAAAATGTGAACTGAGTGTGATCTAAAGATGCAGAAATCAGGAGACAAAGAAAAATAACTCCTAATTATTTTTTTTTTAAATCATGATTAAGACAATGTTATGATTTAAGGCCTGATTCATAACTTGTGAACTCTTGAAGTTGGCAAAACTGCAGAGGGGCATACTCTATTCCCTGTTACTCTAGTGCAAATCTGGAGCAACTCAATGGATTGAATGGTGTTCCCAGAATTTACCCCCAGTGTTACTCAGAGCAGAGTTTAGCCCAACACGTAGGGCTTTATTGTTTACACTTTTGACAGCGTGTAGGATAGGGGTAGCTATATACCACAGTGAAAAGCAGACTGCATCCACACTGCGGTGTGTAGCTACACATGGCAGTGAAAGGCTCTGGCAGGACAGAGGGCAGCAGGACACTACACTGCTAAAAATAGTGTAGACATAGGCGGCACTGCTTGGACGCATAGAGCGAGCCATGTAGGATATATATACCCTCAGCTTCTGGTGTGTCTGGACTCTATTTGCCTAAGCAGTGCCTCACCGTCGACACTGCTATTACACCTGGGCTAGGTGGGTGTGCAGTATCTGTATTGCTACACTCCGCTGTAAATGTAGACATAGCCTAGAATGCTGTTAACTTATACATCATTAGCCAATGTAAATCAGCATAGCTCCATAACACTCACTCATTCACAGCAGCTGAGGATCTGGCCTCAGAGGTTATAAACCAAACACATTTTACCTCTGTTGCTATTAGCACATTATTAGAAGCGACAGAATTTTAAAAATCCAAATTCCTTGCCACTAGTTATTCACTTATTGTGATTTATACAAAATGTTAGAGAAGCCAGCCTAGCGTGACCTCGGTGGGACTACTCACTGTGTTAAAGTTAAGCTGAGGCATAGGGTACGTCCAGACTACCCACCATATCGGCAGGTAGCGATCGGTTTATCGGGGATCGATATATCGTGTCTTATTAAGACGCGATATATCGATCCCCGAACGCGCTCCCTGTCAACTCCGGAACTCCACCGGAGCAAGTGGCGGTAGCAGAGTCGACGGGGGAGCCGTGGCCATCAATCCCGCGCCGTGAGAACGGGAGGTAAGTCGGAATAAGATATGTCGACTTCAACTACGGTATTCCCATAGCTGAAGTTGCGTATCTTACATCGACCCCCTCCCCCCCCAGTGTAGACCAGGCCTTAAGTAGTTAGCCCATTTGGGCCTGTGCACAAAACACCTTGCAGAATTGAACCCTAAGGCTCATTTTAAAATAAAAAGGGCCAGGTTGTAACATAAACGGGGACACCTCTGACTTGTGTTCTGTCCATTAGCCAAGCTTTCTGCTTTGGCTTTTGCTATACAGTAAGTTACTTTGCACAGATGTTAATCATGTTGCTTAATCCACTACTGGAAGACACTCAAATACTATGGTAATGAGGGTGGTATAAGAACCTATACAGAATAGAAAGGAAAGAGGCAGCACACAGGTAAGTAATAATTTACCCCTGCATCCACATTTGGTTTTCACGTGGAGGAAATCAAACTGATGGTTTGATTTCACATAGTTATGCTGTGGCTTCATAATAAACTATTAAAATAATTCATTAGTGGTGCGGGGGAAAAAACACATTGCATGTAAAATGCAGAAACCAAACAATCAACCCAAGTTAAGTCTGCAGAAAACATGGTTTCCTGGCCCTTATTTGATTTTTAGCATACCTCTATTTATCCTCACCCATTGTACACTAAGAACATGGGACAAGGACCTTTCCTGCCTTACAGTTTTAAATCAAGCACATTCTTTGTCTTCGGTGTTAATTCACTGGGAATTTCCATTGTATTTTCCACTACCTGAGATGTTTATAGTTTTACTAGTCCTAATCCAAATCCTCACCAGCTCATAATGATCTGTTCTGGGGGTTGGGGTCCCATCTGCACTTTATACCCTACAATGTCAGGTGACCCCATTACAATGGTAGTTTAAGTGCAATTTGGGCACAAAGTATAAAATTATGGTTAAAATCCTACACTACTAAAGTCAGTGGAAGCCTTTCCATTGAGTTCAGTGAGAATTGGTTTGGGCCATATATTCCCAATCATGACTGAACCTTATGTTTTGCAAGGCTATGGCACAATTTGGGAACACAGTTACAATTTTAAAAAGTGGCTTGTGATTTTGGGTGCCCAGCCTGAGACACGGTTAAAGGATCTGATTTTCCAAAAGCCCCCAAAGTCACTAGTCACTTGAAAATCCTGCCCCACGCTCACAAGGAATTAGAATTGGGATCAAAACTAAGGCCCTGATCCAGCAAAGCACTTAAGCACACATTCAGATTTAAGCACCTGGGCACGCCCATTGTTGTCAGATGCTTAAAGTTATAAGGCTATTTCACATTCTTAAAGTTACACGTGTGTTTATATACTTTGTTGGATCAAGGCCTGAGGTATAAAAGAATGTGCCAACATATTCCCCAAACTGTTTACCATCAATCTACATAAGCGACACATGCCTCCTTTGTTAGTTTAATGCGCTTATGAAAAGGCACCATTGGTTTTTACCACTACTTTGTTTACAGCTTCAATAACAAGAGTGACACATGCTCAGATTTTCCTTGGTTGCCACATCAAAATCCTCTTGGCTCCTGGGATTTTAGGATGGTCACACACAACAACAGTTTTATCCTCCCCGGAGGTACATCTCCCAGCTCCATGCTGAGATGCTGCTGTGTACTGGATCTGCGCACAGGAAACTTTTGTTCACTACTTTATTAGTAAGAAATGTAGACAGGAGAAAAAGTTTGTGTGTTTGGAAGCTCTCACTTTTTTCCAGCATCCAAACTTTCTTAAAAGCATCTGAGCTGTTCTAGGGCCAGGGCTGGCTCCAGGCACCAGCGCAGAAAGCAGGTGCTTGGGGCAGCCAATGGAAAGGGGCGGCACGTCCGGGTCTTCGGAGGCAATTCGGTAGCGGGTCCCTCTCAGAGAGAAGGACCAGCCGCCAAATTGCTGCCGAAGAATGAAGCGGCACGGTAGAGCTGCCACCAAAGTGCCACCAATCGCGGTTTTATCTTTTTTTTTTCCGCTTGGGGTAGCAAAAAAGCTGGAGCCGGCCCTGTCTAGGGCCATCTATGCTACACGGGGTCAGATTTTTAAAGGAGCTCTGCTCCCATACAGACACCTAACTAAGGGGCCTATTTTCAAAGGAGCTCAGACCCACAGGTGGGGCTCTTCAGAATTACACGTAATTTGCTCTCCAAATGGGTGCTGGGCTCTTTAGAAAATCCGGCCCTTAGACTTTGCGTTCTACGGCATATCAAATATAGCGGGGAAATGGCATCTTTAACAAAATATTATTTTGTCCCTCCTCATCATCAAAAATAATAACATTTTGCTGCTAATACTGGAGCACCTATTATTCCCTAGGTGAACGTTTCTTTGTACTTACATGGCAAAAATGAGACTGCATCTGACTTATTCCTGCTACACTAAATCGGTAACATTGTACACGGCCCTTGTCATTTTTTAAAAATAAAAATTGTTGTGAAACTTCTCTGTACCCTGAGAGTAGCAGCAGTTACTTTGCATGAATAAACACAGTGACCAGCCAGGATTCATTGGAGAAAAGTACAACAAACATCATCCTTCATCAGCCCTATTTTTATTCTGTATTTATGCCATACAAAACAAGGAGGGCCAGTTCCTCATGCTGGAGTTGCTCTAGTGACGTCCATGGAGCTACATAGGTTGACATCAGCTGAGAATCCGGCTTATAAGATTTTGCCCTATAAGGGCTAAGTCGTGACATTCTTATTCAGGGAAGTCTCTCGTTTCATTGATTGTACTCAGTGGGAGCTATGCCTTAGGAAGGACTGAGTGGCCTGCCCTGTTCTCCACGGGGTGCTAGTCACCCCTGAGCATGGCGCCAACATAAGGCTGATGTGCTGCTAAAGTGGCAGAGAGAATTTCACTCACTGTCTTCAGCGCAAGCTAGATCAGGCCCTGACTAAGGGACAGCTTTGATTCCCAGAGTCTACATCTTACAGTGATGCTGTCAAAAGATGAGAAGCAATTTTAAATGTTTATGCTCTGATGGGGCCTGGTCTCTAGACTCAAAATGTGTCTTTTTAAGAGCAAAATGCACCAGCCTTGTCAATGAGAAATTAAAAGCCAACCCAAAAAAAAGCAAAATAAAGAGATCCAGAATGTTCAGAGCCGGCTGGCATTTGAAGGGACTATTTAAAAAACAAACAAAACACAGTTTTTAAAAATTGGAGAATTGAGTCACTATTTTCTTGCTAACTCCTGCTAATGGTGCCCAGTCCCGCAAAGTACGGTGTGCCCGACAAGAAGGGGGATCAGCACTCTCATTGGACAAGGTGCTCGTTCTCAGGCGGTGCTCAGCATTCTCATTGGATGTGGTGCTCCCTCTCCAGCGGTGCAAAGTACTCCCATTGGACGTGGTGCTCCCTCTGCAGCAGAGTTCAGCACTCCCATTGGACGTGGTGCTCCCTCTCAGGCAATGCTCAGCACTCCCATTGGATGAGGTGCTTCCCTCTCAGCACCATGCAGTAGCAAGCCCCAGGGTCCAAATGTGCTATTATCCACTAAAATCCATGGTAACCATGGAACCAGAAGTGAGTGGCCTTCAACAACATGGAGCATCTTCACCTTGAGGACTGGAGTGTTTTACCAAGGCTCTGTGCACTGATGTCTAAAGAGCATGCCGCCCTCCACCCATTACTGACTTAGGCCCTGGTCCAGCAAAGCACTTAAGCAATGTGCTTAACTGCAATGCAACTGCTCATGTGTTTGAAATTAATTATGTGATAAGTGTAAACAGGCAGTCCCCAGGCCCAGTGCAGCTCTCAATTACGCCGATGTAAAACTGGAGCAACACCACTGACTTTAGTGAAGTAACTCCACATTTGCGCTGCTGGGGAGGAACACCATTTGTTTCCTGGGGGTTGCCTAGAGACAGCTTTTTGGGGATTGCACTTGTTCTTGGTCCTAGGGAGGGGTGAGGGAAAGGGCTATCGCACTCTGGCACCAGCCAGAGACAGTCTGACCCTAAATAATGGCCCATCTGTCCTGCAGATTTCAACAGGTTGTAAAGTGGACTCCACACATGGTTCCCATCTGCACAAGTCACAATTAGCATGTGGGCCCAATCCTTAGCGTAGCTCCATTGATTTCAGTGACATCACATCCGTGCCGATGGTGGCGCACAGTCGCTAACGTGTCGGAGGTCCCGTGTTTTGACCATGCAGTGAGCAGGTATGTACCATGGCGGTCAGGCTATGCCCTGGTGTTCTGACTTTTGCTGCCAGGATGTTTGCCTCCTCTCTGGTGCTGCACGAGGCAGCATGCAATCCGGGTTCAAGATCACACTTCGCTCGATAGCTCTGCAGAGCACTTATTATTGATGACAACCTCCTCCCGAATGCTGAGCTGCTGTTGCTGTGTTTGGGTGGGGTTTTCACAAGTGCTCAGTACTGGCCTAATTCTGCTCTGATGGAAGTGAATGGTTAAGCTCTGATCAGCTTCAGTGGGAGCAAAGGAAACCAACACAGAGTGCTTCTGAAAATCCCAACCTTTTATAATAAATTTGTAAAAACCACTGACTTTTTTTTTCTTTTCTTTTCTTTTTTTAAGGAAAACCCACAAATACTTCCACAAGCTTTGCAAACTGACACAAAAAAGGTAGGTCAGTTCTGGGTCCTTCTACCCTTGATAATGTCAGTTTACAAACTGTAGGGAATAATTTTCTCATCTGACAAAATATTGACATGACTTGTTTGCCACAGATGAGGCAAGCAGAATCGGAGTTACAAAAACACCCCCATGATGCTGTATCTGCAAGATAAATAACAGCAAACCTCCACTGAAACAGAAAGTGCAGCTAACCCAAGTGTTCCTCTATAACATGCGCATTGCTTTGGCATGCACAGAAATGGATGCCTCCAACAGTGGACACACTCACTTTCTCCAATTTGCAACAACTCAAACACAGTTTAGTTAGGGAAAGGTGAAATCCTGGTCCCACTGAAGTCAAAGATAAAATTCCTGTTGACTTCAATGGAGCTGGAATTTCACTCACTTTGTACCAAGTGGCTGGATTGAATTTTGTTTTTAAATGCCAAAGGACACTCTGGTGCCACTGTTCTCTGTACAGAACTCACAGTGACTTTGATGGGAGCGACTGGCCCTTGGCTGGTAAATGTGCAGAATGGATTTTTCATTGTTGGTGAGAGTTGTTCAAGGGGGTCTTTATCTGCTAGCATCCCCCTTGCAGAGGCTTTCCCACCTCTGTCCTCCCCTCTGCCGTCACACCCAACTCCGCATTTGTCAAGTCCATGTCAGGACCAATCCCTCCTGAATGGGTCCTCAATAGACTCTGCCCCTGTGAATAAAGGGGAAGCAGAAGTTCCATGGCTTGAGTAGGGGCTAATCAGCTCTAGTTTTCCAGGATTTAGGAGTTTCTTTAAGAGCCCCTAGATGGGATACACGGGGGGAACCCAGGCCCACCCACTCCACTTGGTTCCAGCTCAGGGCTCTTGTCACGGACAGCCAAACCAGGCGTCCCCTCAAACCCTTGGTGTTCCCTGAGCTACTTCCTACCTCTGTAATCTGCCCCACAGCGTCTCCCTCTTTGGTGGGTTGGTTTGTCTAGCTGCGTCTCACCTCTCTCTGGGATCCTCTCTCTGCAGTCCCTCTGTCCCTTTGGCAGCCTCCCTGCCTGCCTGTCTTGCTGCCCTTTTATCTTCACAGCACAGCTGCCATGTGGGTCTGCCAATCAGCTCTGGCTGAGCAGACGGGCAGTTGCTTTGTCCGCTGAACCAGCATGGGGTACATAGACCACATGAGACCTATGAATAGCACAGTTGTAACCTGAATGTGTGTAAGAGGGAACTGGTTGTCTATGAGTCAGGGTTCCATTCCCAGCCTTCCCGTGGATTTCCTCTGTGACCCCAGGCAAGTCACTTGTGCTGAAGTTTTCAAAAGTAGCCTCTACTTTTGAGTGCCCAACTGTAGATCCTGGGGGGCTGGTTTTCCTAGGTGCTAAGCCCCTGCAGCTCCCACTGATTTCAGCTGGAGTTATGAGTGCTCAGTAGCTCTGAAATGTAAACTCCAGGTGTCCAGAGCTGGGCATCCCAAATTTCATGCACTCATGCACTCAAATTTAAAGACCACTTTTGAGAATGTGTTTCTCCTCCTATGTAAAACAATACTTTCCTACCGCCCAGGGACACTGGGAAACGACCCCTGGATGGAAGGTACAATTATAATGAGAGCCTGGCGATTGACAGAGCTGCTCCAAATCCTTCCGCTCTCTCTGTGCTGCAGGAGCTCCCCTGCACTCAGATGAAATGGTTTTGTTTTAAAGCCTCATCAGAAAGGTTCCTTTCAGCCCTGGTAGGAACACAGGTGATGATGACATCGCTCTCCAAGGAATGTGCTGCCTGGGGTTGCTATATGGTTTGGAAAAGCTGAGAGAACAAACATCTGTCTGAGACACCCTGAGAGACACTTAATTATATGCTCAGAAAATTGCCTTTTCAGCCTAGAGCTGTCAATCTCTCTCAAATCCATATTTACCAAGACACCGGCGCCCCAGTTAAAAAGAAGTCATTCCTTTTAAAACGAACACTTAGAAAGAAACAGATTCCAGACGGAGGTAGGGGTTGATTCTGATGCACCCGACGACGGCTGAGAATAGGTCAGTGAATTCACTGACAGCAGCAAGACAGAATTCAGGCAGATTAGGCATTATTCTTTGCAGACCATGCATTATCCTACCCATTAGACTGACTTCCTACCATGCTGACCGTTGTTCCGCAGATTTATTGTAGGCACACTTGATAATTACAGTGTCCCATGTATCAGTTTAGTGTGGGGGAAACTGAGGTAGTGTTAAAGGAGAAGCTGGCTTTGTGGTTAAGATAGTGATCTGGGATTCAGGAGATCTGGCTTCAATTTCTGGTGCTATCCAGGCAGAGTACTGCTATTTAGATGCCTCACTGGGAGCTGAGCAATTCTGAACATTTGGTGGTTAGCACTTGAAAATCTATCCCTGGGCTCTTTGGAAACTTTGGCCTTTAACCTCTCCATGTCTCAGTTCCCCATCTCTGACACGGGGAGAGCAATATTGCCTTTGTCTGTCTTACCTATTTAGATCATCGGTTCTTGGGGGCTGTCTCTGATATGCCATACGTATGTAAATCAGACCCTGGGACAATGGAGTGCCAATGTTGGTTGGGGGCTCTGAGCGTTATTGGGATGCACAGAATAATGATGGGGGTGGGAGAGAAGAGCTGATTACAGGAGAGGAGAAGCAGCTCCAGCTCCTGAGTTCTGTGCCTGACTCCACCCCTAGGTGCATCCCATAATCTCTCTTTGCCTGCTGCCAACTCCAGTGATGCAATTGTTAGTCTCTTGATAGCTGGTGTTTTTATGAAAGTCCCCTCTCCTGGAGGCATAAGATTCAGTGACAGTATGAGGTTCCCTTTAAAAAAGGTAAGCCTCTAACATTCGTGGTTGCAGAGACAGGCTTGAAAATGGGACCTCAGGGCAGCCTCGAGGCTCAGAAACCAGAGGGCAAATCAAAAGAACCCAACATTTGTTATTTTTTAGAAAATCTCATGACTGGGGGGGGGGGGGGGCTGACTCATGATTTTTGAACATTTGGCATTGGCAATATGGCATAACAGTGCTTTGAACTTCTCTAACTGCTTCCACCAGAGGAGCTTTGAGTGCTTTGCAAACTTTAATGAAATGAGCTTCCCAGCAGCCCAGTGAGGTAGCAAAATGTTATCATCCCCACTTTACTGCTGGGCAACAGGCACTGAAAACAACAGCAAGACTCCAAGGGATTTCAACCGTGCCAATAATTCATCCTCTATGCCTGGCATATCACAGATCACTGATACTACAGAAAAGGGGGAAGGCACAAGAGATGGAGGGAACACAAGCAGGCGAGGAAGACACATGACATGGTCATTCCCTCTTAAGTCTTGTATCAGAGTAAGAAGCCATTAAAGAAAATGATCTATTAGATAACACTAATATTCTCCAGCAGCAAATGACCCTGCAGCTTTGAAAAAGCCCTCAGCAGTGAATGTATTAGCACTGCTACTGTCCTTGGAATTATCTCCCAAGAGATGAGGCAGAAGCCCATTTCTTGGCACCTTTTTAAAGCTAGACTGGCGAAAATAGTAGTAAGTGTAGAACAGGGCGCAACCCTGCACTGGCAGAGTGGTGGACTACATGGTCTACTAGCTCTTTTCCAGCACTAGGCCAAATTTTGTTCTAAGCTGCTCCAATGTGAATCTGGAGAAACTGCACCTGGGTCAGTGCGGTTTCTCCCATTTTGGAGCTGAGAGCTAAACTTGACCCTATGATTCCATGACAACATCAACAGGAAGCTTATTCCTTACTCCTCCTTTAGGTTTTCCCCATCTGCTTTTCTAAAACACTGTGCATGCCATATACAAAAGGCAATTGGTCTACATGGCACGTTGGGAAGAAAACTCTATTATCCAGGTTTTCTGTAGCAAACACAAGAATGTAGATTTCATAGCGTTTAAGGTCAGAAAGGACCATTTGATGGTCTACTGCAGTGGTGGGCAACCTGCAGCTCGCGGGCCACACGTGGCCCGTCAGGGTAATCCGCTGGCGGGCCGCAAGGCAGTTTGTTTACACTGACCATCTGCAGGCACAGCCGCCACAGCTCCCAGTGGCTGCAGTTCGCTGTTCTCGGCCAATGGGAGCTGCAGGAAGCAGTGCAGGCCTCAGGGATGTGCTGGACGCTGCTTCCTGACACTCCCATTAGCTGGGAACGGCGAACCGTGGCCACTGGGAGCTGGGGGTGGCTGTGCCTGTGGATGGTCAATGTAAACAAACTGTGGCACGGCCCACTGGCAGATTACCCTGACGGGCTGCATGTGGCCCACGGGCTGGCTGCAGGTTGCCCACTAGTGGTCTACTGTGTCTTTCTATATATCACAGGCAGGGCCGGCTCTAGGATTTTTGCCGCCCCAAGCGAAAACAATTTTGGCTGTCCCCCCGCCCCGTTTTTTTCTTACCCCTCCCCCGGCCCCGCCTCAACTCCGCCCCTTCCCCAAATCCCCAGTCCTGCCTCCTCCCCCCAGGCTCTCAAGCCTAGGAGGGAGGGAGGGAGAGGGAGAAGCAGCGCGTGCGCCGCGGCCACTCAGGGTCTCCCCCTCCCTCCCGGGTTTGAGAGCCTGGGAGGGAGGGCGAGCAGCGGTGCGCGAGTGGCAGCAGCGGAGGTGAGTTAGGGCGGCCGGGGCACATTTTTAGGGGCGGCATGGCCCGTGCCAGAATGCCGCCCCTAAAAATGTGCCACCCCAAGCACCAGCTTGTTTTGCTGGTGCCTAGAGCCGGCCCTGATCACAGGCCATTAAATTTCACTGGGTTACCCATACAGAGCCATCTCTTTACAGCAAACCATTCGATAACTGCAAATGCAAGACAAGCTGATCTTCTGCCAACCCAACTAGATACCCTGTCACCAGAGTTAGGGATGGCAAATGACAATTAGGTCATCTGGTTCATGAAATATTGACCAGGTGAAGCTCCAGCCCACATAACTTTGTGGGCAATGCTTTGCAAACAGATCTTCCCGAGCATGGCTTTTGTAACGATGCAAGAGGAATGGTGGGAGAGGCACTCCTCATCCGATGCCACCAGCTGGTATTCGATAGAAAGCCCTGCCAGCTGTCCCAAAGCCTTTCTGAGAAGGGACATACAAGCAAGGAGTTACCGTGGTCCCTGACTCAGCCAAGCTTGTTTGCCAGTTGGAGTGCAGAAAGCATGTGGCGCATGCCGGCGGAACACTGGAGTGACTCATGAAGTTGCTGCCATGCATTCGGTGGACGGCATGTTAAACACGATGAAAGGGGACTCTCCTACAACAGAATCCAAAAAGAACGCTGTTGCTACATTTTTAGACTATCCTATTCAGACATGCGCGGAGCCCAACTACAAACACTTCAGAAAGATCATCAGTGATAGGGTTACCACCGGCATGTCAGAGGTGATTAGTGAGAAAGGACAGAGGACTTCTTCTTCCACTAACAATCAGAGGTAGGTAGGGGAGGAATGCAGGGATTAAAAAATCTGACAAACAGCAACAGATTTCCCAACAAGGAGCTGATCGTCTGCTGTTGCTCCAGCAGCCTGCTTTTAAAATCATCCTTCAAACACATGACATTCTTCTCCACCTTCACAACTGTGGTTCCCAGATTTGGATCCATTAAGGTGTCAAATAAAAGTTTGGTGCCAAGAAACCGGATCACTGGCAGAAGCAGGGGTATGCAAGCTAATAGCAGAGCAAGAGCAGGGCAAGAAAAGTGCTGAGCTCCAGACTGTGGGTAGTTATTTTATGTTCTGTGTTCTCTCTGCCCATATGCCATATTCATCTTATTGCATGACCAGATTTAAGGATGGGAATCTGAATGAAACAAAACTCTGTGAATATATATTGGTATCCTCTTGTTCTTTCTCTGCGGATATACTTTTGGGCATTCCCCTCTGAGGGATGTAGAAGATGCCAGACTTGACATCTGTTCTTGCTACATTCATACATTACATCTTTTCTTAAAAAATAGAGGTAGTCTGCAAAAATGTTACGAAACCAGTTAGAATCTGATTTCTTTCTTTACGGGAAGTTTTGAAAAGTGGCTTTTAAAAAACTGATTTCAGATGTAGTTCTCAAGAACTGGTAGTTTACAAACTATCCTAGAAGTCAAAGTAGCTCAGAGGCAGGTTGAGTGGTTTGCTATGGAGATGAAGAGTCAGGAAACCTGGGTTCTTTTCCCAGTTCTGCCCCTGGTTTATCACATGGCTGTGGTCAAAACACTTCTTCATCCAGGACCTGATTCTGATTTCACCAATGTAGAACAGGAGTCAATCCACCGAAGACAATGGATTTATGCCAGCGTATACCCAGTTTAACTGAGCTCAGAATCTGACCTTCTCTGCCTTAGTCTCTTCTCCTGTAAACGAGGGTAATCATACTTACTCACCTTTGCAAAGTTCTTAGACTGCCTCTGTCAAAAGGTGCTATACATGCAAAAAGAACGAGGAGTACTTGTGGCACCTTGGAGACTAACAAATTTATTTGAGCAAAGGTTTTCGTGGGCTAAAGCCCACTGCATCTGATGAAGTGGGCTGTAGCCCACAAAAGCTTATGCTCAAATACATTTGTTAGTCTTTAAGGTGCCACAAATACTCGTTCTTTTTGCTGATACAGACTAACACAGCTACCACTCTAAAACCTATATACATGCAAGGTATCTTGATCTTGAATGAAATATTCACATTAGCTCTTGCCCTGACATAAACTTGTCTATTTTCACTTATATGTGAAATAATGGGAGTTAAAATTAATCACTTGTCAATACTTTCCATCAGAAATAAATGACCTGCCATTTTCTTCATTTAGATTTCTGTCAGCACGCAGATGTACTCAGCCTATTACATCATGAGCTAAATGAGTCCCTGGAAGTTCAATGGAGTTACACCAGAGATGAATCTGGTCCCTTCAATTCGCTATCGGGAATCAATATGCAGTTGAAAGCACCTGGCTTAGATTTTAAAATGCTGCCTAGGGAACTTAGACACATGGTTCATGCCAAAATTAATGAGAGTTGTGCCTCTAAATCCCCTGGGTAGCTTTGAATATCTCAGTCTTTATCGCTGAAAGTAGTAGTGCTAAGTTAACATGAAAACACTTACACAGCCCCATAACATTGTCACCTTGTGGTCCTTTAACTCCAGTGTTTAGCTTCATTCTGAAGCATCATAAATCGACACTATTTGTCTCATGAAACACATTTTTTGGTAGCTACAAATTTGCAATGAGGTGCAGACATCTGGAGTAATTACCAACTTCCCTTATTGGTTCTCTGACAGCAGTTTCTATTGGCAAGAAGAGTTTCATGCTGGGGTGTTAACAGAGAAAATAATGGCAAATAAGGAAAAATAGCTGGTAGGGTCAGGCCAGAACCAGCATCTCAAATTCCTTTGAATTTTGGGAAGGACGCTGGGGTGAGCTGGCATTTGGAAGTGCCGACATTCTGTGATGAGTTGAAATATGCCAAATGGATCAGGCAGCCGGATTTCCAATTCCCCAGGTAAGCACAGGGAGGAGAATGCTGACGGAACAGAAAGTGGCCACAGGTGTAGGCTGATGGCTACAAGGGAAAGGGACAAGTCTTGAACAGTTGTCTGAGAAGGTAGGAAACCACTGTTGCAGGGGATACTTTTTACTGGAAAATGGATGAACTCTGAAGAATCAGACTGTTCAGGTCACGGAAAAACAGAGTCGGGTAGAGCAGGAGATATAATGGCAGGAGGTTAATGAACTGACACCAGCTCCAATTCAAGTCTGAGAGATGAGATCAAAGAGGTGCCCAAATCAATCAAACAGAGGTGTGGACTGGCCCGTCTCTCCTTTAAATAGCTCCGTCTGGCTTCTGAGGACAAGGGGCTTTGTTGATCAGAATAAAGAGGAACTGCGAGGATTAGACAACAGGCAAGTGTGTGCAATGCAGAGGAAATCCCCTCACACAACCCATACTGGCAAAAGGGAAATTGTATTAGCACCTCTCTGACTGCATGCAGTGCTACTTAGGAAGATGTTAACACTTTTCCCCTAGCTAGCCACCAATGCAGGACAGCGGCGTGCACTTTAGCAAGACTAGAAAACCTCAGTGCAGCATGCTTCTATGACCAAAGCACAGGCACCATCACAGCATCAGATCAGATTTTATCACAAGAGCCAGCAAATTAACCATCACAGCAGTACCCCATCTGTAAAACTGGGATAACAGAAATATTTCCCTACGTTGCAGGGGTATTGGGAGGAGAAATACTTGTAATTGTGATCCCAACAGTAATGAGATGATCCATAGATAAAATCCTGCTTGACTCAGAAACCAGATTTTGACCCCTGATGTTCAGCAGCGGAGGAATTCTCAGGACTTATATACAGAAACCTCCTGCACGTAGAAAAACAGAAAGCAAGTGGCCTTTGCTGCCAGGGTAGCAACATGGCAAATGCAAAGATAAAACATTAGTGCTAAACCCTGGGAGCTGTAGGGTTTTAGTAAGTGACACTTGGATTTGTTTCCTGCAGACAGAAAAACACAGCTGTTGTTTTTATTGACTGCACCATACTGGATTATTTGCATGGTATTAAAATACAATTGTACAAGTTACAGTTCATGGACCTAACATGCAACCTCATCAAGGCTTTTACCGCACAATGTGCTCTCCTTCTTTCAGGAGAAGTCACACCAGGTATGTCTACACTGTGATAAAAAACCCACGGCACTGAGTCTCAGAGCTCAGGTCAGCTTACTGCGGCTCTCGGGGCACAGGCTGTGGGGCTAAAAATAGCAGTGTAGATGTTTGGGCTCATGCTGGAGCCCGGGGTCTAAGACCCCACAAGGGGGGAAACATCTACATTGCAATTTGATTGCCCTGCAGTCTGAGTCAGCTGATCCAGGCCAGGCTGCAGGTCTTTATCACAGTGTAGACATACCAGCTCTAACCTATGGCCTTGCTTTCTGAATATAGCTTTAATTTACCCATAACATACCTGATGAGAGCAGACACAGCCTTGATTACTGAGTGAGGGGCAGGCTGACTGAGAGACTAATGGATTGGGAGCATTTTGGGAACGCAAACAATTTCAATTTCTTTAAAACAGCAGCCCTCACTTGACTAAAACTCCCATAGACTTCTATGGACGTCTTGCCTGCTTTGAGGGCCACGGGATTTGGTGGATAATTAATGATTACTAATTGCCCAGGTTTTCAGACGTGATTAGCGATTCTGGTTGCCCAACGGAAAGCAGCTCGATTTTCAGAGAGTGGGTGCTCAGCACTTTCTGAAAATCAGCCCCTTTTAAGGTGGCTCAGGTTGGCCACCCAAAAATGGAGGCATGCAAAATCCTGCTTGAAAATCTTGATTAGTCATAGCATAATAATAAACAGGTATTTAGAGAGGCACTCTTGCAATGGATATCACACGGCAATCTTCCAACTGGTTTTTCATGTGCACAGTACAAATGTGATCTAACTAGAAATCCCATAGCATTGTTACAGGCATTGTACAAACCCTTATTCAAAAGAGAGTCCCTGTCCCAAACAGCCTGTTTAACCCATTAAGCAAGTTTCCTAAAAGGGCCTAAATGTCCAGTCCCGCATGATGCTGAGCACGCTCCAATCCAGCAAAGCACTTAAGCACTTGCTTAATTTTAACCATATGTTTAGTCCCACTGAAGTCAACGAGACTGCATATGTAGGTAAGTGCTTCACTGGATTGGGGCCAGAGTGCAGGATCATGCCCAGAATGTTTTACCATATCTGGTCTTGTCAAATTTGCTTTTATGAGGTCTTTGGTTTCATGGTGAGGCTGTCACTTGTTTCTGAAAATGATCAAGGGGGAAGATTATTTTTTTCCCCTTTCAAGGCACCATCTTGCACGTCCGACCCTGGCAACATTTCCATCGACATCAATATGGGCCCAATGTTCAGAGGTGCTGAGCACGCACCGCGCCTGCTGACCTCAGGAAGAGTTCAGGGCGCTCATCCGCCCTTCTGAAAATCAAGCCCATGAGAAATGTTGCCTTCAGGACAGAGCCCTTAGCAAATTCAGTGCTGGTGAAAGGGGCTGTCTTGCCACTGTTGGCGAAAGAAAAACAAAAAGAGGAAAGCTGTGATGTGAGTAAAGGGCTGCAAAGACAAATGGTACTAAAATGTAGGGAGGCGTGGGTTGGAAAAGAAAATGAGAACAAGGCAAACAACGTTATCTAGAGAGAGAGAGGACTGGGGCGAATTCACACCTGGGGTAACTTCCTATGTAACTGAAGCCAGGTTGACCCACCACCTGCCATGCAGAGTATACAGATTCCAGACAGCTTGGCTAGCGCGGGTACCTTAAAAGGTTATCTAAATGACCTGGCTCCCACTTCAGAAGCATGCACACCCTCAAGGCAGTAATTTGTGCAGCATTAAGAGAGCAGCTTTCTAACAAGCTTCATGCGGAGGAAAAAGATTCTGGGAACTGCTTCATGCCGTTATATCATCGCCAAGGTTTTAGGCCCAAATGCAGCTGGGCCGTGACAAATGGCCCTCAAATGAGTGCAGACAAATGCTGCCAACACATTACTAACGTGCCCCTCCATAGCCTCACCCATGGGCAAACAAAACAGAAAAAAAGGGTGCAGGATCAGGTCCTTGGAACAGAAAGAACTGAGCCCCAAAAGATCACTCAGCCACATGACCAGATTTTACCACAAAACAATTTAATTCAAACATTGGTGGAAGATTCTTACCAAATTCACCGCAAGTATTTAACTCTTTTATCAGTGCAACAGGGTGGCCTGCTCCCAAAAGGAAGAGGGGCCCTGGAGCCAGCCAGCCCTGTGCTGAGGCAGTGCCCCTGTAAAAACAGGTGTTTGGGCACAGCAGAGAGGGTGATCAGAACCAGCTGCGAAGGGATCAGCTGATTTCCTGATGCGCTCCTGTTTCCTGTAAAGGCTGTAAGAGTGGGTCTAGGAGAAGCTCCAGGAAGTAGGATGGTTTCTAGAACAGGGGAATTCCCTCGCAGGTGTTTTCTAGGAGGACTGGTAAGGAAGCAGGGAGACTGGTAAGGAAGACCATGGGTCGGGGGAAATTAGCTGTTGGATTTATGTTGAAGTGATTTGTTCTGGGGTATGCTGAAGATTATTGGTCCTACTAGTACATAGTGCCCTGAAGAAAGTTCCTGAGCAGACTCTGGGTGTGGTGTTAATCCTCCGTGATCTGGAGACAGGCCAACAGCCTGCAAAAACAGAGAGAAACTTGTTCCTGGATGGCTTCAAGTATAGAAAATGGGATTCAGACGTTTGCTGCATTATTGAGCAAGTGTCTTAGGGTCCCTGGAGACCATTTTGTTTTCATTATTCACGGCAACATTTCAAATGTAATTGAAGTAAATAAGCAGTGGTGCAGGAGGGCAGAACTTGGCCCTATCTGGAGGAATTTCACGAGTGGTGTAAGCAAGGGCAGGGTTTGGTTTGTTTGTGAAGACACATTAATGGGCCATGATTCTGCATTTTTCTCAGGGGAAGTGAAGTCAGTGGAGTTACTCCTACTGGAAAACTGGTGTCGAATCAGTTATATCCTTCAAGAGGAAAATCCTAGGGGTTTTTTAATCCAAATAGGAATGGTATAGGGACTAAACAGTTTAGTGTAGCTAACAGAATGGGAGGAGTTCTATGAGCCAAACAAGCGGAGATCTATAGGTTTCTTAATAACTAACCTTACAGAATAGTTTTGCTACACTGTGTCTAATTTTAGTTTTATTAGTCTGGCTCGGGGCTGCCCGGGGGGCAAATGGAGCAATTTGCCCTGGGCCCCACAGGGGCCCCCATGAGAATATAGTATTCTATAGTATTGCGACTTTTTTTTTTTTTTTATGGAAGAGGCCCCCGAAATTGCTTTGCCCCAGGCCCCCTGAATCCTCTGGGTGGCCCTGGTCTGGCTGTGAATACTGGGGGCTCAATTCTCCACTTCCTCACACGGCTGTACATGTGGCGTAATGCTACTGAACTCAGTAGTTACACCAGTGTCCATGAGTGAGGAACCAGGTCCTTAATGCCCAGAGCTCATTCTGATTGGTAAATTGATGTCACATCCCTGCACCAATTCCCAACAGTACACAGGCAGGCCTTAATCACTGAATTCAACCAATGCTTGCATGACTCCTATCAAATGGGAGATAAATCAAGATTTTTGCCATTGGAACTTGGATAATCACTCTGTTGACTAGGCACAAGCCAAAACTGAGCCCGGCTTGCTCTTCCAGAGCAGTGTTTCTCTGCAGGGTGAGCAAGAGTAAGTGTAATGAAACTTGTTTTGGCCAGTAAACAGGTAAGACCCAAAATATATGCAGGGAGCAGGTCTGTGGGTGAATAAAGTGCCAAGTCAGCACAAACACTGCTCATAGTAGATCTGCACTTTAATATGGAACTTTAGAGCATCAGTTTCTTCAAATTAGACATGAAGGGTCTGTCTACACTGCCCAGATTACAGTGCAGCCGCGGCAGCGCTGTGACGTGAGCCGTGTAGACACGCTTTATCACAGGGGAGAGCTCTCTCCCAGCGACTTTAAACAAAAAACACCCCGAACGAGCGATGGTAGCTTTGCTGCTGGCGATAAAGCACTGTCTACACTGATGCTTTTCAGCACCAAAACTTTTGTCACTCGCGGGGTTCTGTGTGTGTGACTTTTCACACCCCTGAACGACTCAAGTTTTAGCGCTGAAAGTGGCAGTGTGTAGACAGCCTAAAGCAGAAACAACCAGCTCTAGTTGACACTTAAGAGTTGCATATAAAGACCTGCACTTAAATTGCGGTGAAGGAGATTTAGAATAGACATTAGAAAAACACTTCCTAAGGGTCAGGGTAGTTAAGCATTGGAACAAATCACCTAGGAAACTCCATCATTGGAGGTTTTTAGGAAGAGGTTAGACAAACGCTTGTCAGGGATGGTCTAGATCAGTAAGTTCTCAAATTGAGGAGCTTGGGGGGGAGGGGAGGGAACTTTATTAGAATCATAGAATCATAGAATATCAGAGTTGGAAGGGACCTCAAGAGGTCATCTAGTCCAACCCCCTGCTCAAAGCAGGACCAATTCCCAGCTAAATCATCCCAGCCAGGGCTTTGTCAAGCCGGGCCTTAAAAACCTCCAAGGAAGGAGACTCCACCACCTCCCTAGGTAACGCATTCCAGTGTTTCACCACCCTCCTAGTGAAATAGTTTTTCCTGATATCCAACCTGGACCTCCCCCACCGCAACTTGAGACCATTGCTCCTTGTTCTGTCATCTGCCACCACTGAGAACAGCCGAGCTCCATCCTCTTTGGAACCCCCCTTCAGGTAGTTGAAGGCTGCTATCAAATCCCCCCTCATTCTTCTCTTCTGGAGACTAAACAATCCCAGTTCTCTCAGCCTCTCCTCATAAGTCATGTGCTCCAGACCCCTAATCATTTTTGTTGCCCTCCGCTGGACTCTTTCCAATTTTTCCACATCCTTCTTGTAGTGTGGGGCCCAAAACTGGACACAGTATTCCAGATGAGGCCTCACCAATGTCGAATAAAGGGGAACGATCACGTTCCTCGATCTGCTGGCAATGCCCCTACTTATACAGCCCAAAATGCCGTTAGCCTTCTTGGCAACAAGAGCACACTGTTGACTCATATCCAGCTTCTCGTCCACTGTGACCCCTAGGTCCTTTTCAGCAGAACTGCTACCTAGCCATTCGGTCCCTAGTCTGTAGCAGTGCATGGGATTCTTCTGTCCTAAGTGCAGGACTCTGCACTTGTCCTTGTTGAACCTCATCAGGTTTTTTTCTGCCCAATCCTCTAATTTGTCTAGGTCCCTCTGTATCCGATCCCTACCCTCTACTGTATCTACCACGCCTCCTAGTTTAGTGTCATCTGCAAACTTGCTGAGAGTGCAGTCCACACCATCCTCCAGATCATTAATAAAGATATTAAACAAAACCGGCCCCAGGACCGACCCTTGGGGCACTCCACTTGAAACCGGCTGCCAACTAGACATGGAGCCATTGATCACTACCCGTTGAGCCCGACGATCTAGCCAGCTTTCTATCCACCTTACAGTCCATTTATCCAGCCCATACTTCTTTAACTTGGTGGCAAGAATACTGTGGGAGACAGTATCAAAAGCTTTGCTAAAGTCAAGAAATAACACATCCACTGCTTTCCCCTCATCCACAGAGCCAGTTATCTCATCATAGAAGGCAATTAGGTTAGTCAGGCACGACTTCCCCTTCGTGAATCCATGCTGACTGTTCCTGATCACTTTCCTTTCCTCTAAATGTTTCATAATTGATTCCTTGAGGACCTGCTCCATAATTTTTCCAGGGTCTGAGGTGAGGCTGACTGGCCTGTAGTTCCCCGGATCCTCCTTCTTCCCTTTTTCAAAGATGGGCACTACATTAGCCTTTTTCCAGTCATCTGGGACCTCCCCCGATCGCCATGAGTTTTCAAAAATAATGGCTAATGGCTCTGCAATCTCACCCGCCAACTCCTTTAGCACCCTCGGATGCAGCGCATCCGGCCCCATGGACTTGTGCACGTCCAGTTTTTCTAAATAGTCCCGAACCACTTCTTTCTCCACAGAGGGCTGGTCACCTTCTCCCCATGCTGTACTGCCCAGTGCAGCAATCTGGGAGCTGACCTTGTGCGTGAAGACAGAGGCAAAAAATCATTGAGTACATTAGCTTTTTCCACATCCTCGGTCACTAGGTTGCCTCCCTCATATTGCACACATTCAGAGCTGGGCAGCTGGAGAACAGTGGCTGCTCGCCAGGCGCCCAGCTCTGAAGGCAGCACCACCGCCAACAGCAGCAGAGAAGTAAGAGTGCATCTTCTTGAGTGCTATCTATTATACCTTATCTAAAAACTACTCTCATATGTGAGGAGAGAGAGAGAGAGATCTGTTTTCTAGAGCACTCCTGCACCAACACTACCTATAACAAGTTTCAGAGTAGTAGCCGTGTTAGTCTGTATCCGCAAAAAGAACAGGAGTACTTGTGGCACCTTAGAGACTAACAAATGTATTAGAGCATAAGCTTTCATGGACTACAGCCCGCATCCGAAGAAGTGGGCTGTAGTCCACGAAAGCTTATGCTCTAATACATTTGTTAGTCTCTAAGGTGCCACAAGTTCTCCTGTTCTTTTTACCTATAACAAAATACTGTGGACTCCTTCAATGAGGGCCCTATCCTGCATGGTACTTAACACCATCTGTCAGTGCCCATTGTCCCCTGTCTATATCGGTGGGAGTCAAAAGCACTGAATGCTTCATAGGAGGCGCTCAGCATGTTATGGAATCTATCCCTATGGGGTCAGTTGCACCTAGCCCTGCTCAGGTGCACTAGGGAGGAAGAGCAGAGGTCAAACATACTGCAGCGATGGGTGACAGTACAGACCCTTGAACCATAAACCCTCAAAACAAAGTTAGAATATAAGGGTGGTCACTAGTGGTGCTGCAGTAGGCTAGTGGCAGACTCACTATGCCCTCCGCATTATGATCCCAGGGCCCAGCACGCCAGCCAGCAGTGCTTGTTCCACAGGGGAAGAGTACGCCTTGCACTTTATTCCAAGGTGGCAGGACAGCTGTGCTTGCCTGGTGTACTTCCCCAGCACACACCGGGGCATTGTTCCTGCTGCAGGCTGTGGTTTAATGCCCCAACTGAACTCAAACCTGGCATTGTTTGCATGCGGCCTTTCTGCAGTGGAATAATACACCCACAGCCTTATCAGAAAACCTGCTTTAGCTCAGAGGGTTCTCCCCCCTCCGCCTAATCAGTGCATAAATCTCTCTATGCAGCAGACCTAAAAAGGCATTACACACGAGCTGTTGTAAAATACATGGATGGAGTCACGTCTGCCTTCCTTCCCAACTCCAGATACTCTCCTGTATCCAGTTAGGGTGAAATTCAGCCTGACATCCTGGGCTCCGACGTGGCTCTCTGTACCACGTAAGCCCCACATACGGGAGAGCATGCCTGGGGGAGCACAGAGAAAGGAATACTCGGAGCTCCAGTGACAGGCTCTAGGTTGGCTCCAAATGAGCTGGTGCCGAGCAGGACTTGAGAACAGATCAGGTGCACTGAAATCCACGACTTGGTGGTCAAGTGACTCAAATCCCCACATAGATGGCTAGGAGGGTTGGTGACTTTTCTGCTACTCGGCAGTGTTGCTCAGGTGTATCAAGCGTGGATTCTGGTCATCCTTCCTGTCTTGTCATGGGGCTGCTGTAACTGTATCTGCAAATTATCTATTACTTGTATTGCAGTCGCGCCAAAGGGCCCCAGACAAGATCAGCGATCTGTTGTGCTAGGATATTGTAACAAACAGACATAAAGACATGAGGTGAAATCCTTCACCCAGGGCCCCCACTCCAATGAGCTTAAAATCTAATTCTCTGAGGAAAGCAGGAGTACAAGCAACAAGTATGTGGTAGCTCAGGACATACACTGGACCCTCGCTAGAACACGGGATTTGGGATCCAGGCACAGTACCACGTTAAAGCGGGGACTTCGTTAAAATGAATTGCAATTAAATTTGGGATCCATGGCTGCGACCGCGTTATATGCAAATTTGCGCTATAGAGACGTGCGTTCTAGCGAGGGTCTGGTGTACTAAATTTAAGCTGTGAATCACCTCCTGACAACTGTGTAATGAACACTCCTCCCCAAAAGCTCACACCTTAGTAGCAATTGGTCATCCTGACCAAATGGTGCCCCAGGCAAGGAACAGCTTCGGTGCCCCCTCCCCTGCATTGCCTTAGGAGGCCATTTCACAACTTTGATGCATGATTTATCCCTGTCAGATAAGATGATACATTTGCATGCTAGGACCTGTAAATCTGTATTTATTCATGCCATATTTAAGCAAATAAATTCCTCAGTTCTGCACTGGGACAATCACTACTGCCTAAAGCCCAGAGTGTGTTGTTCTGTTTCAGATATTTTTCCCATCAAATTTGCCCCTTGCTGCAAGCTAGATTGCAACTGAGTTTTTCACTTCCTATACTGGGCTTCTGAAAACTTCTTCAGGAGCATCTTTTATTTTCTGCAGGGTAAAACAGTATTAGGGAGAGCAAAGGTCTATGATCCCCATTTCGTGTTAAGCATAGCAAAAGAAGTAATGGTATTTCTTTTATATTGTTGTGTAGATAGGGGTTCAATAGCGATCTCTGGCATATCATTAAATATGTACTTTTATTAGTTGCTACTTACACTCTTCAAATGTTAAAACACAAGTATACTTTCACAATTACACAATAAAACAAGGTTCACAATATCACAGCTAGGCTCTCACTTCACTTTGTTCTTATATCTCACTGACTGACTGGCAGCACCCTGCCCCGTATATACCCACGAGGGCAGGGCTGACAACATTCTAGGAGGTTTGAGGAAAATGTAGTTCTCAAAAAATCTGGAAGGTTCCACAAGATTCTACTAAGGTCCAGAACATTCTAGGAGGCTAGTGAAAAATGAATCCCCATAGAATGTCTGAAGAAACATGTTTCAAGTATTCCCTTGCATTCCTATTTTCCCTTCTGTCACTAACAACAAAAACAGCACTCCCAGCCTGGCACCCCCAGGCTATTGCCTGGGTCCCCTGCCCTTAAATCCAGCCCTATATATGGCTGTATTTGCTCACTCATAATTTAATCTTTAATTTTTTTTCAGGAACACCTCAATTTGCAGCATAGGACTACCTTGCAGTAACTGGGCCAGAGGGAGCTATATTGATCTACCCCATTGGCTCATTTTCTCTGGGTAGCCCAAAGTTGTGAATGGATTGGGGAAGGGGGGGGGAGCCAGAAAAGTCTTGTAGCAGAAGAAGTCCAAGTGCTTGCAAGTGTCTCCACTTGGTTGAGTGATGGTTGGAAAAACTGTTTATTCCCCTCCCCACGCGCGCGCGCACACACACACAGTTTCAAATTAAAATTTAACTTTTTTTAAAAAGTGACTTTTTTATGGGAAAATTTTGAAATAATTTGAACGGAAGCATTGGTTTTGATTCAGTTATCAAAAATAGATATCAAAATTTCAGATGTTTGGGGGTCCCCCCACTTCTTAGCACTGAATGTACTAGGCACATAGGAACTGCCAGACTGGATCAGACCCCAGGCCCATGTAACCTAAGATGCTGTCACCCAGAGTGGTCGGTACCAGGTGCTTCAGAAGGAGGAAGCTGTAAGGCAGATATGGGATAATCTGCTCCCCCCACTCTGAGAATGTATGTCTGGAATCTTTCACTTTCCTCTTTGTCTTTGCTTTTTTAACTCTCCAAATTTTCAAAACTTCCTCAGCTTCTGAAAAGCTAGAGTTGCAGAGTTTCATTTTTCTCTTTACTCTGTCACTTATTCATTTTATTGTCCTGGGGGTGGAGGGAGACAAGAAAAAAGGAGAAACAAATTTGATATTTTTGGAAAACTTTAGGTTGGAAAAACAAAAGTCCTAACATTTTCCTGTGGAAAGTTTTGGTTTAGATAAAACTCCGTTTGGGGGCAGGAAACTTGTGTTGGTTGAAAAACTTCAACCAGCTCTAGAATCTTGCTTGATCCTGCAGTGGGAAGTAAAGAACCAAAATCTGGAGGTGACAGACATGATCATACTTTTAAAGAATGGGTCTAACAAGTTCAAACCTGAATTTTCCCAAACTTTGGGAGTGTGTCACTCTAGATTGGAACTTCGCCAGAGTTCACAGGTATGCTGTTTGGGGGCTGAGCTAACATGGCAGGTTCTTGTGTTGATCCACTTTGTAAAGTGTCCAACACAGAATTCCTGTTCACGCGCTGTGGTAGGTGTTGCTCATTAACTCCACCTGGGAGGTGAGAGTGACTCTTCCGGCAGAGGAAACTAAAGTCTGAGACAGGAAGGCCTTGGACAAAAACCAAGTACAGCCTAGCTTTCTTCCCACAGTTACTTCAACTGCTGTCAAGGAACCCCAGGCAGAGGGCTGTGTTCACGCACTAATTCTATGCGCACAAATGTGCATGTGATGGATTCAAGCAGGGTAAAGGATTGTGCCTTTCATAGGGGTTTTGGTACAGGCTCCTCTTTCTAGCTTATATGGACACAAGAACGATGTCCTCTTGCAGTGGGCACCTTTACATGCCGGAATCTGAAACTGGATACATACGGTTCTCTTTATCACGATAACAGAACAACCAAAAACCACCCTAAATAAAAGGTAGTATGTCAGCAGTAAATAAATAAATATATGGAGCTATACCTATCTCATAGAACTGGAAGGGACTCCAAAAAGTCATTGAGTCCAGCCCCCTGCCTTCACTAGCAGGACCAAGTACTGATTTTTTTGCCCCAGATCCCTAAGTGGCCCCCTCGAGGATTGAACTCACAAGCCTGGGTTTAGCAGGCCAATGCTCAAACTATTGGGAGGGAAGGAGTTTCCAGACATGGGAACCTTAATCCTTCATTTGAATAATCATATTGGCCTGAAGTATCAGAGGGGTAGCCGTGTTAGTCTGAATCTGTAAAAAGCAACAGAGGGTCCTATGGCACCTTTGAGACTAACAGGAGTATTGGGAGCATAAGCTTTCGTGGGTAAGAACCTTCATCTGAAGAAGTGAGGTTCTTACCCACGAAAGCTTATGCTCCCAATACTTCTGTTAGTCTCAAAGGTGCCATAGGACCCTCTGTTGCTTTTTACATATTGGCCTGGAAGCACCTAAAATGGGCAGGCTCCTGTTAGGCCAGATTTTCAAACATGGGACCCTATGTTAGCTTTTCATTCACATAGAAAGTCGTTCTTTTTCCTTCCCTCTCCAGCAGGGCTGGTGAATGAGATCAGAGAGTGAAATCCTGGTTGTGTTGAAGTCAATAGCATATTCCCCACTGATGTCAGTGGGGTCAGGATTTCACCTTTTCAGTATGTCTGCACTGTAGTCAGAGGTGTGACTGCAGCTAGTCTAAGCATCCCCACATAGCTTGAATCTAGCTAGCGCCGCTAAAAATAGCCGTGAAATTGCACCGGCGCAGATGTTGGCACGGACTGGACACGCCCACCTAGAACCCTGGGCACATACCCATTGCCTGCCTGCCAGGGCTCTATGCTGTTGTGGCGTTGCTACTATTTTTAGCTGTAGTAGTTGGATGAAAATGTGTGTGTGTTGTGTGCCCACACCGATGGCAGTCACAACTCCAGCTGCAGCGTAGACATACCAATAGAGGAGCACTAAGGGGGGGACTCTTTTGGAGGCATTTCCACCAAACTGCTGACATGAGCAGAACTCCACGGAGGGTTCGTGTTGGTCTCCGGTGATGTGCGTGCTTAAAAATGAAACCGACCCCTAAAATCACTTTCAACAATTGGTATCCTCCAGCTGTTCCCCCAAGACTTCAGTAGCCCCTGTGCACTACAGAAACATACCAGGCGCTCTCATCCCTGCACAAGTCAAAGCCATCCATCATATTAGTATAAATTCAATACTTTTGTTGTCTTTTAGAGCTGCTCGAGGTAGCTCCAGCTGTAAGTGCTTTCTCACCTCTCCTTAGGGGATCTGCAAAGCCAGCTGCTCTGAATGACATCACTGGTAACTGGGAATGACAGCTCAGGCCAAGAGCTGTCTGAAACATAGTACAGAACCAGTGACCTGCGGTAAGCTGAAGCTAAGAAATCCAACCCCATTTTCATAGCACTAGCAGCATGCACTACAGATACAGATTAACATGCAGCTGGGATGGGGGAAGCTATACTACTGTAAATAATGGAAGCCCAAGACTCTTCCACTGTAAGTTTCCACCATCTTCTTTGGAAAATACAAAACGATGGGCCCGACCTTGCATTTTGGCGGTGCTCAGTGGGTTAAATTCGATTCTCACATGCACGTGGCAAAATAAAGAGCCAGCAGAACAGAGGAGTGTGATGCCTTGAGAAGAAAGCTTCCATGAGAGAACTAAAAAGGGTGGGTTTCTTCTGCTAGGCAACTTACTAAAGAGGGAGAAATAGAGCTGTGAGGCAGCATGGTGAATTACATAGGGCCCTGCACTGGGATTTGAGACACATGGCCCTGCCACTAGGTTGCTGTGTAACCTTGGGCAAGTCACTTGGTCTCTATCTTGTCCCTTTAAACTATAACCTCTTTGGGACGGGGACTGCCCCTTACTGTGTCTACATGCAGTACTTAGCACAATGGGGCCTTGTTCTCAGCTGGGTCTTGTACTGATGAATGTGGTGACAGTAGCGCCTAATAGTAATGACACGAAAAATGCAATATTTTAGTTTTGCAGAGCTGGGTTCACAAAAGTCTGGTGGCTCCCCAATAGCTATTAACATCCCAAACATGCTACTGGATACAAAGCCATTTTTTGTTTGAAAATGAACCAACTTTCACTTTTTAAAGCATCCTTTTTCTTTAGTGACTTGCAAAAATTTCCTAATTTTAATTCATAACAATGCACAGGAAAAGATTTGCACAGCTTTGCACTTTAATATGTGTGTTGCACATTTCTATTAATCAGTCCTTTCCTACACTAAGAAAATGCTTCAGTCTCCATTCCCCACCATCCCCAATTTCAAAGATGGGGAAACCGAGGCAGAGAGGGTAGCTAGTGTCAGAGCACCCAATCCATTGCCCATTGAAGTTAAATATTTCTACCAACTTCAGTGGGCATGGTCTGTTTATGGCCCCATTACCATAGTATCTGAGCACTTCACAATCTTTATACTGATCCTTACAATACTCCTATGAGGTAGGAAAGTGGTGCTATTCCAGTTTTACAGATGAGGGATTAAATGACTTGCCCAGGGTCACAAAGGAAGTCTGTGGCAGAGCAAGGATTTGCACCAAGGTCTTGAGTTCTAGACTAGCACCTGAATCACTGGACTATTCTTTTTCTCTGAACTATTCTCATCCTTATTGTGAGCAGGATTGGACCCAGAAATACATGCATTAGTAATACAAACAAAACAGCTAGCAGTATATCAATTTTTGGTATTCTTGTGTTTCTTTTCCCTACTCCGGAGGTAAAGTCAATGGGGCCAGAATTTCACCTTAGGGGTCATGTCCCACAATAATAGTAGCTACTTCTCAGTCAAAGAAAATATATGAACTACCCCTATTTTCTATTCGCTTATATCATATTGCATAATATAATTCATGAACAAGAGTCAAGCCACTTCTGCCCAGATATCAGACGCACCCCTAGTGAACTGGAGATATCTCCACTGATTCTACACCAAATTATGGATTGCAAAGTGTTAATTTCTAGCAGTAAAAAGGAAATATTGCTGATCCTAATGGAACTGTAACTAGAACATATATTGGTCTGTTGTAGCCAGGCAATGATACTGTGTCCAGCACCATGCTATCTGAGGGCCATCTAGTAGTACACTTGCATCTGTTGGATGTGGTTCTTGTCATCAGTGAACAGCCATGAGACTTTTAAAAAATTGTTTCTAGCTGCCCATGTTACCTGTGTGGTGGTTTGGTTTGGTTTCATTGCAAGTCTTGTGATATATGAAGCCTTAGCTCTGGGAGTCATGTAGATTATCTAAGAATCTCAGTTGTCCTTTTAAAAAAAGGAAGTGTCTGGTTCCCAGGGCTGCAGACAAAAGCTTGAAAATGTGACCCAAGTGTTCAAAACCCAGGTGGCAAAAAATCTTTTTTTTTTAAAATCTTGTGATTTATTTATTTTTATGGTGGGAGTTAGCAATACTGAGTTTAGCCGATCTCTTTCTGGTCTATAGTCCTGACCTAAAATCCTCAGGACTCAGTGGAAAGATTCCCATTAAATTAATCCCATCTCCTAGAACCAGAAGGGACCAAAGATCTTCAAGTCCAGCCCCCTGTCTTCACTAGCAGGACCAATTTTGATTTTGCCCCATATCCCTAAGTGGCCCCCTCAAGGATTGAGCTCACAACCCTGGGTTTAGCAGGCCAATGCTCAAACCACTGAGCAATCCCTTCCCCCATTCACTTGAGTGGGCTTTGAATCAGGAGCTGTGAGATGTGTTATGTATGTACAACAAGTCCAATCCTTAAGCACGTCTCTAGTCCAGTAGTTTTCAAACTTTATTTTTTTTCTGGCGACCCAGTTAAAGAAAATTGTTGATGCCCACAACCCAATGGAGATGGGGATGAGGAGTTTGGGATGTGGGAGGGGCTCAGGGCTGGGGCAGAGGTTTGGGGTGCAGGGGTGAGGGGTTCAAGGGTGGGGCCAGGAATGAGGGGTTATGGGTGTGGGAAGGGACTCTGGGCCGGGGCAGGGGTTTGGGGTGCAGGATGGGGTCAGGGCTCTGGGCTGGGGGGTGCAGGCTCTGGGATGAGGCATTTGGGGTGCAGGAGGGGGCTCCAGGTTTGGGGGTGGCTCAGGGCTGGGGCAGGAGATAGGGGTGCGGGGGGTGAAGGCTCTGGGATGGGGCCGGGGATGAGGGGTTTGGGTTGCAGGAGCGGGCTCCAGGTTTGGGGGACTCAGGGCTGGGACAGGGGGTTGGGGCACAGGGTTGGAGTGCGGGCTTACCTCCGGTGGCTCCCTGTCAGCGTCACAGCAGGGGTGCTAAGGCAGGCTTCCTGCTTGTCCTGGTACCACAGACTGTGGTGCACCCCAGCAGCAGGTCCGGCTCCTAGACGGAAGCGCGCAAGCGGCTCCGCGCAGCTCTCGCCTGCAGGCACCACCACCCCTCGCCCCCATTGGCCGGTTCCTAGCCAATGGGAATGTGGAGCCGATGCTTGGGGTGGGGGCAGCACATGGAGCCCTGTGGCCCCCGAACGCATGAGCCGGACCTGCTGCTGGCTGCTTCCGGGGCGCAGCGCGGTGTCAGAACTGGTAGGGACTAGCCTGCCTTAGCCGGGCAGCACCGCCAACGGGACTTTTAATGGCCCAGTCGGTGGTGCTGACCAGAGCCGCCGCGACCCAGTGCCTTCCATTCCGTGACCCAGTTCTGGGTCATGACCCGCAGTTTGAAAACCACTGATCTAGTTTATAAGAAAATCTCCATTATCTTCACCAAGAGATTTCCCTAAGGACTGAGTGAAGTCTGACAACGCATTTTGGGAGTTAGTTGTAGCAACTGGGCTTGTTGGACCTTTGTGGAAGCATGAAATGAGTTGAGGTGAGCCTGTGAAGAGTGAGCAGATCTTCCTAGGGCGATGCCTTTGGAAGATTGCAACAAAGGAAACTGCCCCATAAAACAATCGTGGCTCAACTCAGTCCGGTCCAGTCACTTGATCTCCAGATCACCCTACAGATCGCTCTGCAGGAGGCAATGACGCTGACACTTGCCCATGGTCAAGCTTTTTAAAAGCTCTCCACGGTTCCCAGCCAAAGGCCCTTTAAATAGGGTTCGTACTCACACATGCACTGGTCCAGAGCCTCAGTTACCTCAGAACAGTTTTGTGCTTCTCCACTGACTTAAACTACCTCCCCTAGCCCCTGCATACTCTATTGGGCATCAGGTGATCCTTGTGACCGACATGGGGGCCCTGATGGGGTGGGAAAGGTGTCCGTTGTCTGACTGCGACCTCCAGGTGGCAGGGGCTGTACCTGGCCCTCTGTTCTTTGTACTGTAATAAACAATTTGTCTGGGTATCGTGTTTCGGGCAGAGTTTCTGCTCAACTCTGTGGGGTTTCCCTGTGCCAAGCTACTGAGAAAGCACTTTTATCTGCTCTTGCAAGTTTATGACCTTGGAATGACAGCATAACAGCCTTATCCTCAGAGCCATACCACTGTCCTGCGGGGGGGCGAGGTGCCCAGGGACTCCCCCTTCTGGAGATCACTAAATCACCCCTGACAGGAAGGAATTCTATTGCTGCTCATAAAAAGGCTCCTGAAGAGATGGCTTCATTTTGCCTTTGGAGCACACCAAGGGGCGCACACAGTTTCCTTGGGCAAGGATTCCTCTGGACGGCTCTCCCAACTTCTTTCCTCATTCATACAACCCCCTTTGACCCAAGGGGCCTGATTCAATGGAGTTATGCCAATTGATACCCTCTGGGAACCTGGCCCCACATGCATAAAGACCAATGATTTTGTTTGAAAACCATTTAAGGAGGGGAACCAGCAGAGATAAAAACAATCTCGAGATGAGCTTCTGTTCAGAGAGACATCGGAGAGTAACATCACCAGATTTCAAACAGGGTGTTGCGGAGCCAGGACCTTTGCACGCTCCTTGATCTGGCCTTGCCAGTTGATTCTGTTAAAGGGAGTGAAATCTCTGATCAGGCCTCGTTCCCAAACGGGCCAAGTCTATCAAATATTCTGTTCAAAACAAGTGGAGAGGGGTGCTGAGATTATTTTAAATGCCTGGATTAGTCCGTCCTGTGCACGGGTGCTCCCCGGTTGGGGGTAGGTGCCCCTGCCTCCCAAGCACCCTGCAATGCCCAACCACCCCCAAGGGGGCACCCCAGCACAGGTCCCCGCTCCCAGCAGTGCTTACCTGGCTCTTGCCGGTCATGGATAAGGTGGCATGGCTGGAGAACCTGGCCAGCCTTGCGCCAGCCCCTGGAGAGTTGGGCCCCCCAGCTGCCCCGCACTCCGCAGCCCAGCTGTCCGGCAGCCCCGCCGACCTGCTGAGGGCTTCCACCTGCCTGGCCAAGCGCTCCACCTGCGCTCGCAGCCGCTGGTTCTCCTGCTGTAGCTCGGCGACGGTGCGGGCCAGCGGGCTAGCGAGGCGCAGCACCTCGTCCACCTGCCGGTCCACCCCTTGCTTGAAGACCTGGATGTCCACGTGGATCTCCCGCACAGCGCCCCGCAGCGTGTCCTCGTAGCGTCCCAGCGCCTCGCACACGCTCTGCGCGTCCTGGCTGCTGAGGTCCGCGATGTCGCTGGCCACCGTGTCCATGTTGCGGGGCCGGGGACTCTTGCCAGGCTCCGGGCAAACTCCCAGCCAGCGAGGCCAGGGGCTACGAACGCAGGACACCCCACTCCAAAGCTGGAGGGTCCTGGCACCGGTCCCTGAGATCTCCCTGAGACAGTTTAGGAAGGCAGCAAGCCAGTCCCTGGTATCAGAAAGGTTGAGAAACACTGGGCTAAGAAAAGTCCCCAGTCCCTGCTGCAGGGCAACCTCCTGCCCGGGGCACTCGCACGCTCACTTCCCCTGGCTCCAGCTGGCTCTGTGCATTCTCCAGGCTTGGGGGGTGCCCTAGGGCAGGCGAGGCAGCTTCAGCCCGGCACTTCTGCCCAGCAAAGCACAGGAGCGAGAGCGAAGCTGGCTGAGCAGCGGGGCTGGCTGTGTGTGTCTCTCTCCGGCTCCTCCAAGGAGGCGATGCAATTTCAGGAGGGGACAGTGCAAAGGGGTGGAGAGGGGGGCTGGCTTGTTCGCAGCTGCCAGAGGGCTGCTTGGCTCTGTCAACAGCTCTCGCAGGGGGACACAGGCGCTGGAGGAGCTGTGCAGCTGCAGGGGAGATGCTCTGGGGTGGGAGGAGGGGAAGGGACAAGGGGGGAGAGGGGCAGGCTGGGTGGGGAGGGAGGATCAGAAGGGAAAAGCTATGGGTGGGGCGAGAGCTGTGGGAGGAGGTGGCTAGGAATGAGTGGGAGCCAGGGGAGAGGACTGAGCAGGGGGTTGCATATCTGGTCTTTCCTGTGTTGCTTGGATGCTGCTGCCAAAGTAAACATTCCTTATCGCTCCCTGGGGGAGCCCGGAGGCAAAGGGAGAGGGGACTGGATTCTGGGAGAGTAAAGACACACACACTCTCCCACACAACTTGTACACGGGCATGTACGTGGCGCTCACCTAGACCTGCTCCCACCCAGACACAGCTGCCCACGCGCTCCCCTCGCCACACGCCTACCAGTACACAGCCAGAGAGAGTCTTGGTGGGGCAGGCCACGCAGGGGTTTCCCAGAGATCCGGGGCTCTGGCAAAGGTAGGGGTGATCTACAGAGACACACACACTTCTGTATGCATTTATTTATGGTATTGACTCATTACCGAAGCTGGCCTTAACCTTCAACCCCCACTGATTTCTCTTTCCTCCTTGATTGGTGTTAACACCCCCTTTCCCTCTCCCTTCTCTCCCATTTGTGGGAAGAAGGGGCCCAGTTCGCAGCTCTGAATCAACCCTACAAGCAAATGCCAACGGCCTATGAGACAATAGATGCTTTCTTGCCATAGGAAGGGGTCAGCGCTCAACAGTTGTCCCCTGACTGGCAGCAGCAGCTCTAAGACGGTGGAGTCCAGAATGAACTGCAAACTCGGTGAAATACTGCCTCGATGTATGCCCAAGCGTGTAAATCAGGGCAGATCTGGGGCTATGCTGGGCCAAGTTATTTCCTGGGGTGACTCCTGCAAAGCCACTCCAGTTAGGAGCCAGCTTTAAAAATGGGCTCATTACAGCATTGCCATCTGTCAGGCTCAAGATTCTTTCTGTTTTTCTCCAAGCCCCCAGCTGCAGGAATTAGGATATTAGCTGGGACATCAACTTTCATTTATTTAAAGTAAGTTTCTAGCCCTCGTGGTTGCAGAGAAAAGCTTGACAGCGTGACCGCTATATGCTCCAAATCAAAAGGCAGTAAATAAAAAGAATCCCCCATTCATTTTTAAAATCTCATGATTTTTCAGCCAGTTCTTGGGATTTTTCGAGGGGGAGGGAGTTGTCAGAATCTTTTTTTCTCATTGAAAATTTGGACTTCCAGTAAAAATAAAAAATACATTTCTGTCAGCCAAAACCGGAAAATAATTTTGGAGGTATTGGGTTTTCCAACAAAAAGTAAAAAAAAAAAAGGAAAGAAAACACCTTTTATGAAAAATGTCATTTAGTTGAAAGCTCAATTTTCAGTCAAAAAAAAACAACAACTTTTGATCGAAAATTTTCAACAAGCCTAAGCAGCACATATATGCTCCAAGAAAATCCACTTATTTTGGTGTGTCTGGCCCCTGACAAGTAAAGAATAATTACATCATAATGTTATTTATAAAACCACTTCTCTCCTTGTTCATGCATGTGGAATATTGCACAATACAGTAAATACAGCAATATGGAGGAAGGGCCTTCCTGATTTTGGAAGAAATCAAAATCCAGTCTCAAAGTCTCCTCTCTCTCTCTCTCTCTCTCTCTCAGGATGAGGGACACTTGCTGTTTGTTTCAGACATTTAAAATCATGTCCGGCCCTTTTTTTGTTTTTGTTTGAAATCTCCCTCTTCCAAGTCATCACAGCTGGATGCAGCCCTGGGAATGTAGCAGCCGCCACAATGAAAAAACCATCATGAAACAGATAATATAAAAAACAAACACAAGAACTAAATAAATAAATAAACCAAGGGGCAGCATTACCAGGGGGAAGAAGACCGACACACTCTGTCCAAAAGCTTCAAGGCTGTCTAAGGGATTTAGATGCCTGAATCCCATTAGGAACAGAAGTGGGCTGCAGTCCACGAAAGCTTATGCTCTAATAAATTTGTTAGTCTCTAAGGTGCCACAAGTACTCCGGTTCTTCTTTTTGCGGATACAGACTAACATGGCTGCTACTCTGAAACAAATCTCCTAGGCAGCTTGGAAAATCCTCTCTCAATCTGAGTTTTGTTCTTTCTGCCTGTGCCTCTTTTTTTAAATCATGCCTGAAAATGTTTTTTTTTTTTAATCTAATAATGTAGGTTGTCTTTTCATGCCTGAGACAAAGCCCCCAAAGTCCATGGGACTTTGTTGTTTGTGCTCTACCTCTTAGGATCAAGCCAAACAGAGGCCTAGATTAGAGAGGAGCAAACAATACCCAAGAGCAGTAGTACCATGCCATCTTGTTAGAACAAAAACCACTTGGCTTGTTTCTTCTCTCCAAATGAGACACCTCTGGAAATCTGTCCAGTACAATGAAATCAACTTTTTTTCCCTGCCAGCATCAGACAGGTTTTTATCTACACTGGGCTTTTAACCAGGTTTTGGAACCATGGTGAAATACAGTTCCAGCCGAAATGGTTTCTAGCATGGTTTGGCTGACCAGCGTGGTTGGGGGCCAAACCATTTTAAAAGTGTGAGCTGTATTTAGAACCGGACTTCTAATGAGAGTGTGGAAATTACTTTGCCCCATCCATGTTGGCCAAGCAAACCATACTCAAAATGGTTTAATCAGAATTGTCTCGCCAGCCTTATGAAAAATACTGTGCTGATCCCAAACACCGCAGTTTACATGACCACAGTTATTTGGATTCTTTAGACTATTACTGTAGAATGTTGGTGTATTTTCCGTAAGGATTTTGCAGCATTTCTAAATCACCTAGCACTATAGTATCCAGGCATTAGTGTGATTCCAATACATGGTTTAAATACCCAGTGTAGCTGGAGATTTGGGCCTGGTCTGGGTCAAAGAGAGGTTCTGCTGTGAAAAGTGACTCTGCAAATGGCATTGTGGGCCTTATTGCATCTCAGTGGGTTCCAGATCAAATATGTTCAGCTTTCAGCTTACACGTGAAAAGATCTGTTTTTAATAACTGCCAGCCTGGGCTCTGAGAATCAGGTCGTTCCATCTTGCACATCTTCAGTGATGACAAAGGCCTGGCAAACCCAATTATGCCCTCACTGACATCTGGCCAAATCCATTTGTGGTTCAGTGGTCTCGCAAAGGAGTTCAGTGGTCTCGCAAAGGAGTTCCTGACTGGAACCCAGGGCCCAGTTCCATCCCTGCTGCGTGAAGTGAAATGTTACTAGTCTTTGTTTCTGGTAGCGCCCATGATGTGCTAGCGCTGTACAACCCTGCATCTGCACCTGGAAAGCGTACACAAAAATGGATCCAAATCTGCATCTCAACACTTTTTGGGACCAGGACCTCGATTTCTTTCTGTCACTTCAGATTGTAGTGCTAATTGTGTGATAATATAGCCTGCAAAACTGCTTCTGTGCACTCCAAGAACCAGTGCATCAATGGTAAGGGGATTTACTCACATGCATGTGAAATTTTTAATTCAATTTTAATATTTTGGCAACTGTGGGGCACCTTTAGGGAGCCTGAAGTTTTCTTAGAACCCAATCCTGTAAGCCTTAGTCAGATGACTCACCCTTATTCATGCAAGTAACATGCATGCAAATAATCCCATTGCAAATAGATCTGCTCCCATAAGGATTATTTGTCTGAGCATTGCAGGTTGCCTGAGCTTTTCCCTAATGTTTGACAGGAGAGTTCATCAGATTTAAATATATTTCCCCCCGATAATCTCTTTCATCAATAGATCCATATTGTATTTCAACTACTATTGCACCTTCAGAGCTGGACTATCATTTTTAAGTATAGAATGTAAACACTTCCACAAAGTTTGTAAGAATCCTGCTTAGATCCTTTAAAAAAAAAAAATCTGTCTCATTTGATTGGGAGACAGGAAAGAACACTATATTACCTAATCTAGTAAATGTTCCAACAGTTATTTCATGTTAAAGCTTACTGCCAAATTTTTTGTGTGTGCATGTGTTTTTGTAACAACCTATATAGCTATTTTGGCCCATCTATGCTGACCCATTGCCATATTTTTTTTCCAGTGTTTGGAATCTTTGATATCAACAGTGCTAGCGAACAACAATGTTAGACAAAAATAGCTTTATTTGCAGCAATAAAGCTTTAAACATTTCTCCTTGAGGTTTGAGAGTGAAAATCTGGCACATCCCCTCAGCCATGAGATCATCCAAATTAAACTTAATCCAATCAATTAACTCCTACCCCTGTACATGCCGTCAGTAAATGTAAATCCAAATGCTATCAATTGACTTACATTCTTGGGTTATTTGCTAGCACGTATAGAGTATGATAAAATAACCTTTTATTCAGTCAGCCGTGTAACATAGAGCTAAAACAAATATTAAGTCAGTGTTAGCTGGCAAGGAGAAATTCTGCAGTGATTCAGATGTTCCCTTTAACATTGAAATTTGAGTTTGGGATCCGTGGAAAGAAAAAAAGTTGATTGTTATGGGTTCTGTGTGCTCACTCTTTAGTTCCAGTTTTCATAATATTTGGATATTGTATTTGGCATTTTGGATACATATTTGATGAGGGCATAATTTGGTCAATAAGCAAATTGCAGGGCAGGGTCAGCTGGGGGAAGATATACATGAGGCAGAATACAATGCCCAGGCACAACAAAGTAGTTTTGGGGCGCGGGGGGGATTTCAGACACCGGTGGATCCTTGTGTTTCTGGTCCTGGTCCTCAGCATCATGTGTAAACTGATACAGTATAGATCCATCCAATCCAGTGGCCAATTACTCTGAGCATTATTGGAGTACACGTTGGACTTGATTCTGGCCTGACGCTTGTTTTATACCAGCCTAACTCCTGTGATTTCAACAGAGATATTCCTAATTTACTCTGGTGTAAGGGAGAGGAGAATCAGGCCTTTTCTTTTAAGGTAGCTTAATCTGATGCCCCCTACATGAGTTATTCCTGCTCAGGGGCTGGGAAACTCTGTAGGGTGGAACTTGCTCTCTGTTCTCCTCTCGGAAGGGCAGGGTGGGGGAATGGAAAAAACTCAGCGGCTGCGACTGCTGGTTTGTTTTTATTGTGAACGAGGCAGCACAACAAAGGGTTAAAAAGGAGGCTCCCAGCCTTTGTCACAGATCTCCACGGGCTGCCGGTCTGTTTTCTCTCACAAGATTTACGTCAGTGTGTGCAGTGACATCATGCTCCTTATCTCCCTTGGAACAGGCCGCAGCGCCACAGCGGGCCTTCCTCCGCTCCTTCCTTTTCATCTCCGGAGTCAGCCTTTGCTGCTGTAGCCCCAGCATCTCTTCTGAGTAGGGTGACCAGATGTCCCGATTCCATAGGGAGAGGCCCGATATTCGGGGATTTTTCTTATAGAGGTGCCTATTACCCCCCACACTCCGTCCTGATTTTTCATACTTGCTGTCTGGTCACCCTACTTCTGAGCAACCCCAGCAGTCGTGAGACTGCGTAAGGCCCTGATTCTGTAAGGGGCTCCAAGCAGGCAGACGCCAGCACACCCGCAGGGAGCTGCTTGCCAGATCAGGATCTAGATTTGTACCAAAAGTGCATATACAGTAGTAACTGGCTTGGATTGGGAGGAAGGGGAGATGTTTACTTGTCAGTTATATCCACCCAGTTAAAAGAGGTTGCATGACTTTAACTCAGGACATAATTTGGCCACAATTCTCTATCACAGTCTGGGCCAGATTCTGCACAGAGCTACAGTAGTGTCATTAACTCCAGAGTGACTCCCTTGACTTGCTCCAGGTTACCGCTGAGAAGAGAATGTGGTCCTTGTCTCGTGTTACTAAGGTACTACACCTGTATCTGGCCATGACTATTGTAACTCAAGGCTAGTTGGGTTTAAAGTAGAAAGTAGGGACGATCTGAAGTTGGTGGAGTTGCACTTGCTTACACCAATGGTCAGGTTAGCCCCGAGGGCCTGACTAGCCCACTCTCACACCGGTGTAAGTCAGGAGTAACTCCATGAAGTCAATGGCATTACAATACCATCAAACTGACATCAGAGAAGAATCAGGCCCCAAGAATCTAACAGAGAAGTGTAATGTGCTGTCTTGAGCACAGGACTCTGGGTTAGAACAAAGCCTGTCTCTGCTGCCCTGTTGCTATAGGATCTTGGGAAAGTCATTTAAACCCCGTGCCTCAGTTTCCCCCTTTTAAACTGAGGTTAATTATACTGACTTGGCATTTAGTGGTATTGGGGGAATTCATTAGTTAGTGGGCCACATCCTCAGCTGGTTTAAGTGGGCTCCACTGAAGTCAATGAAGCTACACTGACGTACCAGTGGAGGCTCTGACCCAGGAAGAGACACTTGGTTTGAGGCATTGCATTATCCAGCCCTGTAGGGGTTTAAGTACCCTTGACATTGGTTCTATAAGTGAGCACGGTACTGGAAGGATGACAGGTTATTTTGCAATTAGTTCACAAAGGCATCTTTTGTTGCTCCCAATATTGTTCAAATCTTAACATGATACATCTGGTCAATGTAATATAATCCAGCTACTCCATTGAGTTCTTAAAACCCAAATATAGACTCGTTTTTTAAAATAGTTTGAGAGGGAGGGAGAGAGGAAGGAAGGGGTAGGGCTCTCCTAGTAATGGCATTACCATCTGTACTGAAGGATTCTTATGCAGCATTGTCCTGTCCTCTAACCTCCATGTTTTTGCAACACTTCCACATCAGCACAGTTGGTTTTCCCTACAAAATCCCAGAAAATGAGATTTGTAGGTCCATAATGATTTGAAGACAATATTTATAACGAGTGGAAAGAAGCTTAGACAATGATTAGCCCAAGTTCCAGTCTCCTAGAAAACCCTAATTTTTGAGCTGAATATCAGGTCCAGTCTATACAGTTTTGGTACTGCTATAACTAAGTTTAGGAATGCGGGGTTTTTATTACTGAATTTTACCAATGTAGTTAAATTGCTATCATCCCTAATGGAGATGCAGTTATGTCACTATAAAGGTGCCTTCTACGGAGATGGTTTATTCCCTTTCCCATCTAGGAATGAGCTATATCTTTATACAGGGATAGCTGGGTTCACCCTAGGGAGGGATTGTACTACTTTACTACACTGGTGCACAGTTAAAGCAGGACAGTTCATGAAAGTTTTGCTTCAAGATAGCTAAAACCAAGAATTCAGGGAGGTTCTGATTGTTTTCTCCCAAAATAATCATGCTACGCTTTAGTCTCATTTACTCTCTAAGGCCACTTTCCGCTGCTCCACTGTGCTGCAGTGTAAAGAGGCCTTAAAGAGTATGTCTTCTTTGCAGAGTTTGGGCCCCAGGGCTAGCTTAACCCAGATGTGAGTAGCCACACTGCAAAGCCCTACCCAAGTTACTGGGACCTTAGTGGTGTTGTGTTCACTCATGTGTTTCCCTAAGGCTTCTGGGGGCATGTCTGTCCCTTGGTTCTTAGCACTGCAGTAAGCTGAGCTGCTCTATGAGTCTGTCTCAGTGAGCTGTGGGAGAGCTTGTCTGTCTTTCTGGGCATGTGGGGGAATTGTGGGAAGGCATTGGAGGATTGATTGTCAACAGGGCTGCCACAACCCATTAGGTGACCTAGGCAGCCGCCTAGGGCGCTACAATTTGGGGGGCGGCGACCGCGGCGGTATTTCGGCGGCGGGACCTTCCGCTGCCTCTGGGGGGGGGGCATTTTGGGGCGGGACCTTCCGCCGCCTAGGGCGGCAGAAAAGCTGGCGGCGTTCCTGACTGTCAGCACTTCTGTGATTTAATTTATATCTTCATTGCAAAGTGGAAGGGTTACCAGCCCACATGAAAGCAGAACCCAGACTCTAAACCAACCAGCAGGGCCAGCGAGCCAGGGTTAAAAGCACCACTTAGGTGAGAGGGTTTTGTGTGCAAATGGGAGAGTGGGGTTAGGGGCAAATAAGAGCCTGCATTAACTCTGCAGTGAAGACGTACCCAACCCGAGTGTAATTGTACTTACTGATCTCCTTACTACCATAGTAATGTAAAGTGACGTCAGCGTAAAGGAGAATCCGGTCTACTGAGCATGGTGGCCTGAACCCAGGCTGGGAAGCTGAGTTCTAAGACTGACTCGGACGACATCTGTGATCTTGGGTGAGTCACTTGTCTTCTCTGTGTCAGCTTTCCCATAGCTAAATGTGGATAACGCCACCTGCCTACCAGTACTTCAGGGATGTTGCAAAGACTGAGGGACTGATCGTGCTCATGGGAAGAAATAGGTGTGTCGACACTGATCTCAAAATCAGGTTCTAATTGACTGTTTGCAAAGAACTTTGACTGACGCCCCAGTCTTTGGTCCCTTACGCATGTGAGTAGTCCTTACACGGGTACATGAGGTCTGAGTAAAGAATTATTCCTGTACGTGCTGCAGGATTGGGTCAGAAAAGTGCCTGATCTAAAACTCAGCAAAGTCAATCCAAACACTCCCGTCAATTTCAGTGGGCTTTGGATCAGGCCCGGGAATGAGACATGGCGACTATAATGTCACTGCTGCCCCAACAACAGAAGCGGTGCCAGGCTATGCACACAGGAGATGGTATTTACAGTAGGTTGCCATGTACATAGAAAGTTTAAAGTTAGTTTGTCCCGCAGACAGACACATTCCACAAAGCCCCTGCAGCAAGCTGTCCTCTAAATAGAATATGTACAACAGGCCACACTGCAGTTGCCTTAATCCAGAAATGCTCGGCAGCCCTGTGAAATCTTCAGCCTTGTAAAATATATAAATATGTGATTTATGCCTCTGGTCCCATACTGGGAATTAGACTTGCAGGCTCTTTTCCCTCCCTCTTTCTTACAAAAAAAAACCAACAAGAGACAACAGGTGATACAGATGGGGAGCACAAGGAAACAATGAGACATTAATATTGGTCAGTGGTCTAAGTGCACTAATTAATTAGTAAGAAGTTGTATCATGCTGGAATATGATTGTGAGGAGTCAGATGAGCTGAAGTGATGCTGACTATAATTATTGGTCAGTATAGCCCAGGGCAAACGATGCTCAATATTACATCAGCTAATCATGACTAAGCCTAGTCTACCCTGACCAGTGAGCTAACTCGATTCTTCAGGATGGTGTTTGAACAGGATACTGGTTTATAAAAACTCCCCTGGGTTTCAGTGGGGTAGGATTGGACCCAATAGCAGCTGAGAGTGCTCACTTTGCAGATCAGATCACTGATCAGAGACACCAGCAGGGCATATGTACATTCTCCCATTCCGGTGCCACCTGAGAGATGTGGTTTCCTCCAAACACTCAATATTCCTTATGCCCAGCTCTTCCAATTATTTCCAGTGCAAATAGAGCTACTTCCTTTTGGATCTGATTTGGTGGAATGTCCTGAATTCCTGCCAGCTGTGAAGATAGATATCTGCGTTGGCAGTTATCCTCTGCATTTCGGAGTGTCTTCAGATAGCTAAGAACACAGTCTGTTTCACAATTCCTGCAACGTGTATAGTACACGAGGTCAAAATGCTCCTCTTCAGAAAGCAGCCCCTACTATGAGTCACCCAACCCTGCCACTGTATAATTCGATCATGCTGGGATTCACTAAAGGGCAAAGGATAATGCTGTCACATCAGACATTTGAAACTAGAATGGACAAAGCACTAGAAAACAGACTGAAGGAAACTATCCTGCCCTGACACAGAGATGGGACTAAAAAATCTCTTAACTAAAAGGTCTTCAGTAGCATCTATGATTCTGCAGTTCATCATGCAAATCCCTTCTCTGGCTTCTTGAGACCCTCTGTTTTTGCTTTCAAGACTGTGTCCAGTTTAGTACGCCTCTTACTTCTCTCCACTCTCATTTCTTACACAAGTATCCAGGCCCACACTGTCCACTGTTCTACGGTGATGCATTTTTCTTGCCCTCTGTGGAAGGCTTGAAAGTGTTTGCGGCTTACCCGACAATAACCTTTATTTATTATATCTGGGTGGTTCGCCAACCTCTGCAGGCAATTAGGAGGTCTGGCAGCTCATGGGGAAAACATGTTACCCCACAGGAAATGTTGAGCATTTCTGTGCTCCATGCTCATTTATTAGCATGTCAAACAGGAGATATGACCATTTGCAAAACTCTGAAGCAGAGTGAGCTTGAAATGGTGTAGAATGTGACTGTTGGGCTTTTAACTTTTCTCTTTTGTCTTCCAACCTGTTCCTTCTCTAAGGCCTGATTTTCACTTGAAAGTTAGCTATAACCATGTCAGGTACGGGCATCATTTCTTACCAAAATAGTTATGTTGGTAAAAGCCCCAGTGTGGATGCAGTTATACCAGCTTAAAGATGCCTTTTGCTGATGTAGTTGTTCTCCTTCCCCCTTGGGAATAGCTGTGCTGGTATAAAGCACCTCCTTTATACCGATATAACTGCAGCCACGCTAGGCGGCGCTGCACGATACTGGTATAATTAAAGCGGTACAGCTTTCCCGCGTAGCCAAGGCATGATTTCTTGTGCACGGTATTGTTAGTGGAACATGTTGTACATGTTTGGTGGGTAGAGGACTCCCATCTCCAGAGCTGTCTGTCAGGCACCTTTCACCAGCACTAAATGCACTACCAAACAAGAAAGAAGCCTCCTATTTGGTAGAAACATAGAAATGTAGGGCTGGAAGGGACCTTGAGAGAGCATCTAATCCAGCCTCGGTACTGAGGCAGGACCTAGTAAGCCAAGACCATAATGAACGTCTTTGGAAACCCCCCAGAGTTTTCACCATCTGTTACTTACAGCAGATACGTCTGGTTCAAAGAGGTTTTGTACAAACAAATGTGCCACCTAACACACAAGCTCATCTAACTACAGAATCAGAGAGGGGCCTGAACCGAAGCCTCATTTCTGAACCTCCAAACTTTGGGGTACTCAATTTCAGGGTTTGGATCTGCTTGTGGTGGGTTGGGCCCAAAGGAACAAATATCTCCACGGCTCAGTTTGGTTTCCTGAATGACCCCAGAGAGACCTAGTCTGAGTAAGAGCGTCAAGCTGCCTTTGTGGAATGGATTTTAATCAGATATTTCTACTGCAGGCAATTGTTAGGGATTTATCCAGGCCTACATGCTATTAGTCAGATATTCCGTGATTTTTCTGCTGAGTCTTTCCTTGTTTTACGATAAAGGGCAAATCACCACAACTGCAGAAGAGATGATGACAGTCAACTACTTACAGTACCATGTTGCTCTGCACTCTACAACAGGTAGAGATTAATTATGAAAACAATGAGGTCACTAGCGTTGTCAGACTTGAAAGCTCTGCAGACGGTATCATTTATAATTAATAGGTGACTAACTCCTAGGCTTTTGTAAATACAGTATGTACTTTTGGGTGATATCATTTTGCCCTCCTGAGGTCTGCTCTTATCTTTTCCTGCCAGAACATTACATACGCTAGCCAAGAATTATGAGAAGTATGATCCTTAGAATTTCTAGATAATGGTTTAGGTGCCAAAAAGTTCCCAGGTTATACAGAGAAGCTCTTGCTTATTTTCAGTTTTGTTACATTTCTGGGGCGGGAAGCTCTAGAAAGAACGGGGGCCTGGATTCCCATTGCAACTAAGGCCTTTTTCCAACCCTCTGGCAGTGTACAGAGGCCTTAAATTGCATTCACACCCACTCTAAGAGTCCATCAGAGCAGAGGAAAGGGACCACAGTGTAAATGAAAAGCAGGCCACGTAGGTCTTATTTCTTCTTGAATCACAACCTATTGGAGGAAGAAACAATAAAACAAATGTAGGGCTACCGTACTGTAACCACTTCCAAGCGGACGTACAAGCCCCATGCTATTGTAACACATCCCTGAGACCTTCCAGCTCTCACTATACTGCACACCAGGGTCGCTTAGAACGATCATGGGGGAACAAAGGGAGAACGCCGATCCCCCACCTCAAAAAGTAGAGGCCCCCTGCTAAGCTAAGCTAACGGAGAATCTCCAGGAGGGGTTAGCACTATGAGATAAAGGTAAGCAGTTCAAATGTCAGCAAGCAGAAAGGACAATGGTGTATGGTTTTGGAAACAGTCGGGTTGCGATCACTATTTAATGCACCTAGAGGCCCCAACACAGGTGCCGTATACACGCATAGTAGAAGACATTCCCTGCCCCCGAAAGGTGACAATCTATAGACAAGACAATCAAAGGCTGGGAGAAAAGAAATATTATTCTCCCCATTTTATGGATGAGTTGAGGCCCAAAGCTGTTAAAGGGCAGGTTTTCAGACGTGCCCAAGGAGGTTACTGCACTTTGAGGCTCTCGCTCTGTCTGACATGCCAAAGGTCACACAGGATCTGTGCAAGAGCCAGGCACTGACTGCAGATCTCCTGAATCCCGGCCCAGTGCATTCTCGTTGAACTGACCTTGTGAATTGGACAACATGTTGCACATGATAGATAGGAACGAGATGTAAACACCAGTTTGGGGTGAGGATCACCACCACTTCACTGCAATAACTTGGGATGTGGAGGGGCATCAGTGAGATCAGGATCTGACCCTAGGCTCCCAAATAGAATTGCCCTTTAAAAAAAAAAAAGCTACCAGGAAAGGAGGCTTGCGCCAGACAGTTGCTTTTTGTGGCTGTAACACAATATGTGACTGGAGTATTGTCGTTCCATAGGGCAGGGAGTGTCGCTCATTCACTCCTTCCTAGGTGGCCATCAGTCTGCATGATGGCAAATGCTTGCTTGCGCTGTCGCATCTTGGCTCGGTGGATGGCGACTGCTGCTCGAGTTAGTGACTGGAGCCTTCTCTCTTCGGTGTCAGCATGCTGCGGTGTCCAAGGTTGAGTTGTGGTGGGGATGGGAGACCCAGCATGAAACAGACCTGAGCCACAGACAGGCCTGCATGCAGGAGATGGGTTGCACTGCCAGGCAGTGCTGACAGTAGAACCCACAGAAGTGAGGCTGTCCCAAAAGATGACGAGACTGATGCAGGTCCACAATGGGATGAGGTCGTTCCAAAATGTTGCCATTTATTGGGATTATTTATTAGCACCCCATAATGTGCCAGGTGCTTTACATACATGTATTAAGGTGGGTCCTGCCCTGAGGGGCTTACAGGGTCTGATTCATCACTGAGTCAGTCCACTCTCACTAAACAGATAACATGTGGGGACAAAGAGCCGGGGGCGTGAAGATGCATGTGCCCAGCACCAAGTTTTACTGCAGCACCCTCAGGGAACAGGGTCCTCACTGCAGAGAAACCAAAGTCTGCGCCCCCAGGATCTTATAAAGATATAATATAAAGACATGGGTCCTGATCCTGATTCTCCTCTCACACGTACCACCTGAACGCTAGAGGGGTTACTCCAGAGTCCCACCTGCGTAGAGTGTCGGAGAGGAGAATCAGGCCCATGGAAAGAAGCAGTGAAGGTAAAAGAAACAGAGTCTGATTCCCCTCTCCCGTAGACTAGTGTCAGTCAGGAGTTGCTCCACTGACGTCAACTGGCGTAAAGCTGGTGTAAGTAGGAGGCAGTTTGGGGTCAGGGGCCTAGGAAGGTTGTTGGTGCTCATGGGCGTCACAGAGCAGGTAGGTTTTCCAAAGGGGAGAAGATGGGACATGCTAACCAGGAGGTTGCTCCATCAGCAAGGGAGGAGAGGGCCAAGCTGGGGATGGGAAAAGAGACCAAGGGCCAAATCCAGCCCTAGTGTAAGTAGGAACGATTCCACTGACTTTGGAGGAGTTGAACCCCCTTGCACCCAAGCTGAGTTCAGCCCCATGGGAGAAGCTTGGGCAGATCGTAGGTTAGACGGGAATATGATGAGGCAACGGTGGAGGAAAGAGCTCCTGACAGAGGTTTGATCTGTTTAAAATAAGTGCACCCCTCCCCAGCTACTCACAAGGAAAAGTCCTGAAGGTGTGACTTCTTCTACCTGCAAGGTCAGCACTATCCTAACACTAACACTATTTCCATCTGTGCATCTGTGTAGAATTCATTGTACTGTAAAATCTGATCATTTGAGTTACACATCTTCAGAGGTGGACACAAAGCCTTCTAGTAACTCTAAGGCAAGGCAGTTTAGAACGGAATCTCCCCATCTTAGTTCAGATCATCCTAAGCAAACCATGCATGATTCTTGATGTATTTAATTTGTGAATTACAGCTCTGAAATCAGGAGTAGCCAGTACTCTGGCAGGACTGATATATGCAGCCAACAGACACGCCTCTGCTTCAGGAAGGTGTCCAGTTATAGATGGTTCTGTGGGAATATTCCTCAATGCCAAATCAACTGGAAGTGTTCACACACGTGGCAAAAGGTACTTAAGAGAGAACGGAGAGTCCTTGCAGAATTGGTACCTGAGGAAACGGGGAGAGGAAAGGGGAACAAGAACAATAGAAGATGGGGGGGAGGGGAAAGGTGGGAGCTGGCAAGACTCAGACAAGGAGAGAACAACAGAAAGGGAAAGAGAAGAGTATAATATATTAGAGCTAATTATTATGCATTATCTGTGGAGCATCAACAATGGTCTCAGTACCGATCTGTCATATAACAAGACATGCTTATTATCCCCAAAAAGGACCATCTCTCTCAGATGCAGACAATACAGGTCAGACACAGGTAATACACCAGATGCCTGATCTATAGCTCACTGAAGGCAATCAGGACACTTTTTTTTTCAAGGGGAGAGGGGCATAGTTGCCTATATAGGACAAAGCTCCTAATATTGGGACGTCTGGTCACCCTAGTGGAGGATTAGGCCCTCTGTAACAGGTAAATGTAATGTAGATTACTGGGTAGATTGGAAAGGATACCGAGACAGCACGCAAAATACACTTGGAACCGGCCAGCGACAAGGATTAAAAAAAAAAAAGGAAGAAAAGGAGAAGTGATAGAGATGGGGAAGGGTTTATGCAACAGGGAGACCTTACATCAAACCATTCACCCTTCCGTTTTGTAAGGGTGCCACAATCTTTCTTTGTGTCTGTCTATATCTTTCTCATTCCTTTTGTTTTAAACATTTATCTTCTCATATGCTGAATGCTGAGATTAAATTCCTCTTGCTCAGGGCTTCTCAAGCTTTTTTCTTCGTTTGGGACACATTTTAATGGCTTTTTCTATCCCTTCAATTGTCCCCTTCATTATCTTTCTTGTTTATTCAGGCCCTAATCCTACAAAGACTTATGCATGTGCTTAACTTTACACACTGTGAGTAGACCCAATGAAAATACAGTGCATGAAATTAAGCAGGTGCATAAGTCTGCAGGATGGGAGTCCTAGATGATAAGCTGTTTAGGGAGTGATCATCTTTTAAAAATCTCTGAAGTGCCAAGCAATGCTATGATGTTATATAAATATTGATACCATTAGAATTTCCCCTAGACTTGCTGTAAGCTATCAAATTTGAGCTATAACCCCGAGATCACTGCCATTTTTAACGTATCCGTAGCTCAGATGGGTTTGATGTACTTTGACGACTATAGGATAGGTCAGGGAGTGGGCAGGAAAAGTAGAAGTTATTTAAAATAGTTTGACTGTTCTAGGCTGTTCTGGTGTATGTCAGGGCCAGAGCCATGGTGGCTTGATTATCAGGAACTCTGACTGGATTTATCATTACATCAGATTGTTACCAAAGGGAAATTTGTCCTCAATGAATAGTGTTACGGTAAAGGGCCAGATCCCCAGCTGGTGTAAGTTGGCAGAACTCTAGTGACCTCAGCTTCAATGGAGCTCTGTTGATTTACACCAACTGAGGATCTGGCCCGAAGCCCACAAGACAAACAAGGATCAGGCTAATTTGTGCTTTGTAATTAACGTACTGAGCAATGTATACCCCTTTCCAAAACATTTTCTATCTTTAGCTCCCTGTTTTGGCACCCAGCCCAAATTTGGAAGCACAAGTGAGACAGTTATGAAAACAATGAGACAGGATGGATCGATGCACTACCCAAAATGCTCCCAGCCTGCATGCATCTTCTGAATCCCTTTTAGAAGTTATCATGCCTGCAAAATAAGGAGGAATAACAAATAAAACCCTGAGCCAAATGGAAGGAGATCACATCCACAAGGCACAAAGAGTGGCTGCAAAATGGTGTCATCTGGAAAGCTATAACTTAACCGGTGTAAAACCAAATCTCCTTTCGTCAGCTGAAAAGTATACATTGAGAATTTCTTTTTGCAGTTCCTGCATAGGTCAGTGGCTTTAGCGATATATTCTTGTCCTGCACAAGGCAACAGATTTCCACTCTTCTCCAATTTCCTCCCTGGAAGATTGTATGTAATTGGCCTTTTCCCCACCCCCCTCCCAGTGCTTGGGTTGATGATGTGTATCAAGGTTAAAGTCTAGTGCTGCCTTTAATGGTAAAGTCAATAGCAAATGGAAGGCTCTTGTAGTTTAGTTTCTTTACTGATTTGTATCTTCTCTCAATCAAATCTCCTGCTCGTTTCCTCTCCATAAAATCAAGCTGCTCTGCTCAAGGGGGGATTATGGGCAACTCTTAGCAAGTTTGTTTTTTCAGCCTGAAGGGAACAGATGAAAACTCACATAGCACTTTCCAGAATCTCCTTGCCTTCATGACCCAATTCGGGCTTGAGTGGAGCCAAGGGTGAGAATCCTATTTCTCCGAAAACCAGACATAGTCTAGTAGCCCCTCTTCCCCATCCCCTTCGATGTACCAGGCTGTGGGACACGGAACAAAGGCGGGACATCTCACGTGAAGGAGTTTCTCTAGCTGAACCAAATCATCATTAGCATTTTTCCTACTGCGCCATTCCTCAGTCTAAAGGGCAAGGGCTTCCAATGTCAAAAGCAGTTTGGATTTTTCTTTTAAGCCACCTGGCCCAGAATTTTCAGAAGGGCTCCGCATCGAAAACTCAGATCAGATTTTCAAAGGAGCGTTGGCTGCTGAGCTCTTTTGAAAATCTGGCTGTAAGTGTCAAACAGGAGCTCCTGGTTGTTGAGCGGCTTTGAAAATGTGGCTCTTATTTAGAGGCCTGGGTGAGAGCAAAGTTATTCTGAAAACTGGTCCAAATTATGGGCACTGAGCTCCTGAAAATCTGGCCTCTCGTGCCCAACCGACATGAGTGTGCAGATTTCAGGAGAGATCTTAAATGGGTGTAAAACAGCATAGTTCCATGGAAGCCAACAGAGCGACAGTCATTTACCCCAGCTGAGGATCTGGCCCTTCCTTAACAAAATATAAACTAAAATATACTTTTAATCAGATGAGGTATTGGGGAGCAATTACTGTGTTCCCTGGAAGCTCTCCATTGTGGTGAAGTGCATTGGTGTGTGGGAATACTGCTTCCAGCAAGGTGTTAGAGGATAGTGCTCTAACTGGCCACAGCTGGGCTAGACTCACATTTTCCATGTCTCTGTCTTTCTTCCTCATGGAGTCGTTTGCATGCTTTATCTGACTGGAGGGGGGAACCGTTTATCTCCTGCAGTACCATTGCTCCTCAGAACAAGGCTCTAATTGTTTTTTTTTAATTGGGTGAAAAGGAACACTCTTAATCCTTCAGATAATTGGGCCTGCATCACCTGTCACCATGACGACGTGCTTTCCCCTTAGGGCCTGAGCCTGCAGCCCTCGCCGAGGCAGAACTCTGTGATCCTACTGGGATAAGCCCGCAGGGCGGCTCAGGCCCCTCACTTCTGTGGCGGGCAGGTCTGCACTGGCCTGAACAGGCCTCCTGGTGGGAGACGCTGCTCAGCTGCTGTAGCCCATGTGGAGTGTCCTTTGGAGGGCAGCCACTAGAGTGGGGTGGGGAGCTTGGAAGGGGGGACCAGAGCTCTGCTGCTGCTCTCTCCACTGCCCCTGGCTCCTGATTGTCTGTGCGGAGGGAGTGTCTTCCGGCCAACGGGCTGTGTTGCTATCTGACAGCTCCACTTTGGAACCGGGCTGTGTGTGTGGAGGGGTCTTTTGGCCCCTCCCTGTCTCCCCCAGTTGTCACCCGACTGGGGACAGCCTCCACTTCACAGAGCGGCACCATCAGGAGCGGCACCATCTTCTCCCTCCAGAGGACACCAAGGGAATGTAATCTGGCTGCAGCTGGACAGCCCACCTGCAGTAGTGGGGAATTCTCAATAGAGATGGCTCCAGTGCCGACCCCCACCCCATACCTCACATGGCACCAGGGACTTGGAATCAAGCCCTGCAGGTCCAATTGAATTGGTTCCTCTAAGTTCTCAGGAGTTGGGGTGGCCAGGCAGAGGAATCGGATGCATTTACTCTTTAGACAGTCAGTAATCAGCAGCCCCTCAGGTTGTATCATGAGAAACCCAATTGGGTGAGGTGATGCTCATATAGAAACATCCCCTTCTGACCCCCTCTTCACCCCTAACAATCCCATTTGTTTGTTTTCCCCCTTCCTCTTCCTGATCCAAATAAACAAAACACAGAAACTGCAGACAAATTGGATTTCCCAAGTCAATCCTAGCCAGCGTAGACTGGAATAGACAGGCCCTGGTTCCAAAAGGCTCTTCCTGTTCTGTTTGGAAGCCTGTGATCTCTCAGGCCTTCCTTGGGGCTAGCGAGAGGGAACTGGCAAAGGGCTGGAAGGGACACCAAGATTTGTAATTGCCTCTCCACCGCTTGTGTAAACCTCCTCGAGTTCCATAAATATTCTCCAGGACAAATGTTTTGTTTTTTCAGCCAAACATTCGCAGTAACAATTGCCGTGTAGACCAACAAACGTCTCGTCTGACTAACATTTTCCACACTGCTTTCAGCAGTAAAAGTCCCTCAGAAAAAACAAATACAGGGGCACCTCCCGTGCCATGGCTGCAAAATGAAAGGGAAAGGATGTGCTTCCCCTCAGAAGGGGCAGTCAGCCACAGGCTACTTACCACATAGCCGCAAGGATGTCTGTGGCAAAGAACTCATGCAGAGTCGCAAAAGGATTGGACACTTATATCAATAACAGAGTTACACTAGCTAATGCTAACGAAAATTTTGGAAGGGATATTAAGCCTCATGCTTCAAAGCTTAAATCAGTCTCTATTTATTAGAGATTAAGATGAGATCTAATGTCTATCTAAGATATATCTGTGGTTCTGATTACCATAGTAATTATCTTGCAGTCTTTACTGTGTTTACCCTCACAATACCCCTCTGAGGCAGGGCAGTGCTGTTGTCCCCATTGTATAGCTGGGGGACCTGAGGCACAGAGATTGCTAAGTGACTTGCCCAATGTCACACAGGAACCTGTGGCAGAGAAGAGAAGTGAACACAGCTCTCCCAAGATCTCCCCTTCCTCTCTAATGTGTATGTGCGGGTAGATTATCCCACATCTGCCTGCTGCAGGGTTCTTACCCCTTCCTCTGAAACATCTGGTCCTGGCCATTGTGGGAAACAGGTTACTAGACTAGATGGACCAGGCATCTGATCCAGGCTGGCCAGTCCTACGCTGCCTGTTTGGCACAAGTGAATTTGGGTTTTGCCTGCAGAATGTAGAGAGGTCATTCGGTCCTCGGGGTTTATTTCTGGCCTGTCACTGTTGTTGTTACATAAGGCATGTAGTTGTCCAAGTCAGATTTTGTGTGTGGGAGTGAATCTCATCCTGGTGACAGCTGCTAGATTGACAGCCTTGAAGCCTGGAGTCCTCTCTTTAACCAGAGTCACATACAGAAGTCCTGGCTTTACTGGTATCAGTCAGAGATTTGCTTGTGAAGAGACTGAGGATTTGGCCCCCACAAAAGCGACAGGGACAGATCAGAGCAGAAACCTTGGGCACTTGGTACTGAAAGCAGCAGAGTGGAGGACGAGGAAGTCCACTGTGGCTGAAGAGGAAAATAGTCTCTCTGGGGAGGGGCATTGGGAGGAAGAGTACCTTCATGAGGGCTGGTTCGGGAAGATCAAGAAGTGTGTTTGTGGTGTGGGGGGAGTTTGTGAGGACACTGGTATTTCAGGAGCACCTGAGGTTTTGGTAGATCCACGCTCCATTTAATCTGAAATCAGTCCCTGAGAATAGATACAGTGTTAGAGCTGCCATGGTGCAAACATCCCCCACGCTGCCACTGTCCAGCTACCTCAAGCCTGCCATGGAGGGGCTGGCTTCAGCCTCCATCACCCAGGCAGTCCTTGGCTCGTTTGCACTGACTGACAAGGGAGCCAATGGTGTTGGTGATTTTTGTCAAGTGGACACTTCAAAGCATTCATGAAATCGTTCTTCCAGTGCTGGTGGGAAGTAGCTTGGTATTGTCTCCATTTTAAGGGGGAAACTGAGGCACAAAGCGATGCAATTACGTGGAGGATCAGTGTTGGAATTAGAACTCAGGTGTTCCTGGCCGGCAGTTCTGCACTCACTTCACTAGGCCATCTTGCCATGACATTTTAAATTACCATCAGCACTCTGCTGTTGTTGCTGTTCTCTCTCAGGCTCGGGATCTCGGCCTAGCCGCACCTACTGTGCTAGTGATCAAATTGGGTGTAACAGCACACCTCCCTCAGCAAAGTGGGGGCATGCTGCGTGGCGAGGGAGAAGGGAAGAGATCAGCTGGTGTCCAGTTTTCAAATATCTTGCTGCCCACTTGCTTTCAATGCCCACAGTACAATGGCTTATTCAGGCACACCACATTTATTGAAGTGGTAAGAAGAGTGCAGGTTTTCTGTCCCAAGCAGACATCTGCAGATCTTCCCGCTCAATGGAGCCCTCAGTTTCCCATTGAAAGTTGCTTACAGTCTCCCGCATTTTGAAAGGAAACATAGAGAGGGGGTTTATTGTGCATGTGTTTGACTCTGTTACACGTGTCCATACAGGAAACGCTAATTGTGAACTCTGCCCTAGTTCCAAAGTGTGATGTTCACCCCAATGCAGGTCCCGCAGTGCATAGGCCTTGAGCTGGGCACCGGCCTCTACGCAGGCTTGGATATCACCCGCTAAGCTTGCTACGGTAGAAGCACAGTGAATTCATTAGTCACCCCAAGGACCAGAACTGACACCAGATCAGCGTTGGTAACATTTTTGTTGATGTTCGTCTCACCCAGTCACCGGGCTCTTCAGCTGATTTGACAACCCGATGCTGATGTCTCTCTGACTGCGGTGAGGGGGGAGGCAGGCTAAAAATAGCTTTGTGACTTATTTGTGAAAAACATAAATATTCGTTTCCTTGGGCTCCCCATGGCGAGTGTCCCCCAGGAACTCTGGGAATGGCTTTTTCCTTTGATAAGTGGGTCACTTGGACGCCCTGCTGCTCATTTCCCTTTGTGCTTTGTCGAGTTCGCTGCGTATGCCCTCTCACCCCTACTGATCCCGAGGGAGCTGGCCATTTTCCATGCTGTGCTGGAAAACAGACTAAATATAGAAAACAATTAACCAGCTCGTTGCCAGAGATGTGCTTTGTGAGGACAGCTCGGGTATGATCCTGGCTCCCCTCAACCCCTGATTGAAGCCGTTGATGAAACTCCCACTGAATTTAATGGGGCCCCCATTAAAATCAGGGGGATTTTCACCAATGACTTCAATGGGAGCAGCATCAGGGCATATCTTCTAAGAAGGCTTAATTTATTGATTACGGGCCCATTTACCCTACAAACCACCGAGACTGGGGCATGGTTACGACACAGCCCAAACCGTGCAGTGTGGACTGGACCGAAGTGAGGAACGGACAGGAATGCCCATTTTCATTAGGGGCGGGAAATGTTAATTTTTTTAAAACAAGCCAGGTTTTTGGTACAAGGTGATTCTAAAATTAAACAGGTGGATGGTTAATGCCCCAGCCGGAGACTCTGGAGACTGACAGTTTGATTCCCAGCTCTGCCATGGACTCCCCGGGGCAACCACAGACAAGTCACTTTGCTACTCTGGGCCTCACTTTCCCTATCTGTAAAATGGGAATAATAACACTTCCTTCCACCCACCCTTTGTCTGTCGTGTATAATTTGATTGTAGGCTCTATGAGGCATGGACTATCTCTTACTATGTTCAATGCCCAGCGCAATGGGGCACCAATCTCAGTCGTGGCCTCTAAAGGATACCATGACACAGAGAATGATAACAACACTGGAGTTTTGTTGAAAAGATAGCACATCCCCTTAGCCACAACAGCACTGGGCACCTTCACAGTTAGGACATTACCGGCTTGGAAACTTGCTGAGTGGAGCTGCCTGCCAGCGTTTGTGCCCTGCTGTTAGTGCATGGCATTTTGCCCACCTACATTGTTTAGTTACATGCCCTCTGAGAGGTTTCATGCAACCAGAGGTTTAAATGGGCAGCTTGCATAACAGCACAAGTGCCACATCTTCCACAGGAAGGCCCTCCTCTGTGCCAGCAGCCCTGGTGTCTTGGCACCTCCCAGTGCTCGCTCCCGTCTGTTGTCACTTCTGTACCAAATGATAATCCTTTAGCAGAAGAGGAAGAAGGGGGAGTGAAAGGACTTTGCAGTCCTCGCTAGCTGCCAACAAGACAGCTTGTATTACCGCAGGCACATGTCAAACCCACTAAAGGCTGGTGTGTCAAACTATGGAACAGAGAAATCCACTGTGCTACGCAGGCAGGCCCCTGGCACCCGGGGAGGGGGGGGAAGCTGACCAGCAGAGGGAATTGATACAAAGCCTTAACCACTAAGGGCCAGATCCTCAAAGAAACTTTGGCACGTAATTATCATCGATTTCAATGGAGTTAGGGGCTTAAATGTCTTGGAGGATCTGGGCCTAATTGTCTACCTGTGCCCCGGTTCAGACAGGTACAAGCACATGCCTAACTTGAGGCATTGGCTTCAGTGAGCCCATGCACGTGCTTAAAATTAGGTATGTTCTAAGTGCCTTGTTGAATGGAGGCCTTACCAGGCAGCCGCTCCAAAAGTTTGTAATCCTAACTCTCCGGCCCCATGTAGGGACACCTATTTGTATGGGGTAAAGGCAGCCCGCCCAGAGACCTTGCTTAAATTGTGTGAAACACCCTGATTGCCAGTAAGTTAGTGAAGATAAGCGTATGTAAGGTACATTGTCTGTCTGTGCCTTTGTTATAACTGGTAAACACATCAACACTATGAGTTGTGATTTAGCGCTCTTAAAAGTGCCTTCATGCTGCAGGCACATACCAGAACTAATTTATATTTCCCCTTCAGACTTATTGGCTGCAAATTTATCCTCCCCTGTGTATCATTATTATCGTTTTATTTACAGATTTATAAGTTGAGTAAATCATTTTTCGTCTGTTTAAGTGATTGATTAGAGCAGGGCCTAGCAACCAGGACTCCTGGGTTCTATTCCTGCCTCTGCCATTGACTTTCCATGTGACCTTGGGCAAGTCATTTCAACACCCTGGGACTGATTTGCATTTACATTAAGGCCCTTTTATGCTACTCTGTCAGTGTAAAGGGGTCTAAAAGGCCATCTAGTCTGGCTGCATAACACAGGCCATAAAATGTCCCCAAAATAATTCCTGTTTGAACTAGCTCATATCTTTTAGAAAAACATCTAGCCTTGATGTAAATCTTGATTGTCAGTGATGGAGAATCCATCACAACCCTTGGTAAATTGTTCCAATAATTAATTACCCTCACTGTTAAAAAAAATATTACACCATATTTCCAGTCTGAACTTGTCTAGCTTCAACTTCCAGCCATTAGATCTTATTATACTTTGTCTGCTAGAGCCCATTATCAGATATTTGTTCCCCATGTAATACTTATAGATTGTGATCAAGTCACGTTATGTGCAAAGAAGCGTGAGGCTGGTTTCTTACTCCATGGTAGCTGGGAGGGTGTTGTTGGAGCCTATTGTCTGATCTCCCTTGTCAGTGTTGCTGAGGGACTTTTAAATCTGGAGTCATAATTGGATGTTGTGGGAAACAGATTAGAGTCATTCAGTGGAGTTTCCGTACCCCACCCTTCAGAAATTCCTTCTCTGTCGGGAGGGTCAGTTCATATCCCACCTTGACACCAGACTATGCTAGAAAATTTCAGGCCTGATTGTCCCCTCTCTCAAACTTGAGGCGTAACCCCAACATAGATTCAAGGCCAGAAGGGACCACTGGGATCATCTTGTCTGACCTGCTGCATAACGCAAGCCAGAGAACTTCCCTAAAATAATTCCTAGTGCAGATCTTTTAGAAAAAATATCCAATCTTGATTTAAAAATTGTCAGTGATGGAGAATCCACCACGACCTTAGTAAATTGTTCCAATGGCTAATTTTCACCCTGTTAAATATTTGCCTTATTTCCAGTCTGAATTTGTCCAGCTTCAGCTTCTAGCCAATGGATCAGATTATCCCTTTCTCCGCTAGATTGAAGAGCCCATTATTAAATATTTGTTCCCCGTACTAATACACTGTAATCAAGTCATCCCTCAACCTTCTCTTTGTTAAGCTAAATAGATTGTGCTCTTTGAGTCTATCACTAAAAACCCCGTTTTCTAATCCTTTAATCATTCTTGTGGCTCTTCTCTGAACCATCTCCAATTTATCAACATCCTTCTAGAATTGTGGGCACCGGATCTGGACACAGTGTTCCAGCAGTGGTCACACCGTGCCTAATATAGAGGTAAAATAACCTCTCTCCTCCTACTCAGTGTACCCCTGTTTATGAATCCCAGGATTGCATTTGCTCTTCTGGCCATAGTGTTACACTGGGAGTTCATGTTCAGCTGATTATCCACCATGACCCCAAATCTTTTTCAGATTCACTGCTTCCCCAGAGAGAGTCCCCCATCCTGTTAGCGTGGCCTTCATTCTTTGTTCCTAGGCCTGGTCTACACTGGAGGGAGGTGTCGATGTAAGATACGCAACTTCAGCTACGGGAACACCTTAGCTGAAGTCGACGTATCTTATTCTGACTTACCTCCCGTATTCACAGTGCGGGATTGACGGCCGTGGCTCCCCCGTCGACTCCGCTACCGCCGCTCGCTCCGGTGGAGTTCTGGAGTCGACGGGGAGCGCGTTCAGGGATCGATCGCTACCCGCCGATACGGCGGGTAGTCTGGATGTACCCCTAGATGTATACATTTACAGTTAGCTATATTAAAATACAGATTGTTTGCTTGTGCCCAGTTTACCAAGCGATCCAGATCGCTCTGAATCAGTAACCTGTCCTCGTTATTATTAACCACTCTCCCAATTTTTGTATCACCTGCAAACTTTATCAGTGATGATTTTATGTTTTCTTCCAGATCATTGATAAAGAAGTTAAATAGCGTAGGGCCAAGAATTGATCCGTGTGGGATCCCACTGGAAACACACCCGCTTGATGATGATTCCCTGTTCACAGTTACATTTTAAGACCTTTCAATTAACCGGTTTTTAATCCATTTAATGTGTGCCATGTTCATTTTGTATCATTCTAGTTTTTTAATCAAAATGTTGTATGGTACCAAGTCAAACAGAAGTCCAAGTATATTACGTCAACACTATTACCTCCATCAACCAAACTCGTGATCTCGTCTAAAAAAGATATCGAGTTAGTTTGACAGGATCTATTTTCCATAAACTCGTGCTGAGTTGAATTAATTACATTACTCTCATTTAATTATTTACTAATCAAGTCTTGCATCAGCTGTTCCATTATGTTGAGATCCAGGATCGATGTCAGGTTGACAGGCCTATAATTACCTCGTTCATCCCATTTACCCTTAAACTGGCACAACGTTAGCTTTCTTCTAGTCCTCTGGAACTTCCCCAGTGTCCAAGATGTATTGAAAATCAACATTAATGGTCCAGCGAGCTCCTCAGCTAGTTCTTTTAAAACTCTTGGGTGCAAGTTATCTGGACCCGCTGATTTAAAAATATCTAACTTCAGTAGCTTCTGTTTAACATCCTCCAGAGATGAAGGCTGTTAAGCCAATGGAGCTCCACTCATGTAAACTAGTGTAAGTGAGAGACGTGCCCAGCCATATTGTAAGGAGAAATTTTGCATTGGTTGTGAGAATTGAGGGTAAATCCCATTTGTGATACGTGTGATTGTACGGCCCATAATGTTAAACTAACATTTCAGATCTGTGTTCGGCCCCCAGAAACAATGGCACTGGGAGTGAAAGTGAACACTTCATCTCTTTTTTGTTTGTTGTTTTCACAGCCTGTCACTTCTCTCCTTCCTTCATCTCTGTCCTTTTTCAATTTCCTCTTTCTCTCTTTTCTTTTCCCTCCTTTCATTTCTCACCCTCCCCATTTCTTCTTGCATTTCCCTTCTTTTCCCCTCTCCCAATTTTCCTCTCCTTTTTTGCTTCCTTCACATTGCTTTCTCCCACTGGCTGCCCAATCGCTCAAAACAGAAGGAGGATTTTTAAAAACTGTCTTTCCTGTAATATTTCAACATCAAGACTCCCAGAGAGGAGCCCAGAGGAGCGGGGACGACACAGGACAAGGAAATAGTGAAATGAATAGAACAGAATGAAATAGCAGAGCTGGTCGATTTTCAGTGGATTTTACAGGGTCAGAGAAGAGTGTGTATATTGGTGGGTACCATGTCTGCATGTGTGTATGTGTACAATATAGGTGTGCAGTCTATTTTTATGTGTGCATAATAGGTGTGTGTAGGTCTATGTACTGTGTGTCCATGTGTGTATACAATGTTTCTGTGGGGTGTGTGCAATATGTGCGTATAAGGGTATGTCGTGTGTGTAGAACATGTGTGTGTATGTACAATATATATGTGTGTGCTGGGGAATCCTAATTTTCAAAATGTATCCTTTCCAGCCCCATCACAAGTCTCACCAATCTCAGACCGTGCCAAAACATTTGTGAGTCAGGAATAAACTATGAGGAAAGTAATCCATCAATATTTATTTACCGAGGACCTTAAAAGCTTGCCTAAGGCACAGACAGACTTCCATGGGTGGCATACCTGAGGCCACCTATCCACTGACACTTTAAAAACTCCCACACCCCAATCTGGGTTTATGCTGGTTATGTGATATGTATGTACCTCGTGAACCTTGTAACCGACACTTGCAATCCCCCATAACCCAAGCCCGACCCCAGATGTACAGTACCTTCCCTCTTAACTTGTGTAAATTTGATTTCAAACATTAACTTTAATAAAATTTTTGATCTAAATAATATGGAAGCATGAAAAGTGTGGTATGGAACTACGTGCCCCAAATGCACATGTACAATAACTGTAGCAGAACTGTTCACAGTTTGGCAGTGGGTAAGGCTATGCAATTTTAGAGATTTAAAGGGCATAATCAATGTTAATTTTAACATCTTCTTTATCTTCTTATTGCCTGCCCCAGGGATACCAAAATCAAGCCATTAGTACTAATCTGCAAAGCTTATTTGAAAACAGCTGAAGGTAATATTCAGTTTGTATGGGCTTGTCGCCAAGGGTCTTCAGCTGTTTAAAATAACTGACAGGCAACTTTTCTGTGTCATCTATGTTTGGTACTGGGGATTATCACAATGCTAAGATCCTGATGGCAGAGAAGTAACAGAGCTCACATTCTCTGAGAGCGGGTGCATGTTCAGGTTCAGCGAAACGAGCAACCGTTCCCTGCTTTGTGCTTCTGCTCCTGACTCTTAGCTCAGCCGGTCTTTCCATTATCCCTCATGCCTAAGGGAGCAAGAAGCACCTACGGAGATATCCTGAAATGTAATGTAGATGGATGCCAAAGCCCTTCAGCCTGTAACATTTGAGAGCGGGAGAGCGCTACCATGGCTGCAAACTTTGTTTTCCCAATATTGATTTCAGATAACACCAAGGCCCAGTCACCCTCTCTTCGGCCAAACGTTACCCGACCGTGGGTCTGACAGCATGCCACAGGTGGCTTCAATTCTTTCCAGATCAAAGTTCTAGCTGTTCACGGCATAAGGCAACTTGACACCATGGCACAACTCCAGCTGGTGGGGGCTGCTGGGGTGGAGGGTGGTCTTGGAGATGGGACACTTGGTGTCAGCACCTGTCCCAAAGTGCTCTGTTACAGAAGAGGTGGAAGAATGCACGGCCGCTTCCCTGACACCACTTCCTTAATTGCAGTCTCCAACTTAGCACCTGCTTCCTCACGTACATCTTATTATTAGCTATTATTTTCCATGGGACTCTGCTTAATTGAGTGCCTTTCGCAATTATTTCAATCAGGCCAGTGGCCCAGGAATGACACTGCTGGAGCTGCAAAAATGGAGACATAGGAGATCCAGACTGAGAAGGGGCTGCAAGCCTTGTCGTGCCGGGGTGTGTTGTGAAGGTAGCGCTGTTTTATACTTAGAGGGCCTGAAGGGGTGCTGACCAACCATCCGAGTGCTAACCACAGTACTAATCACTCCTTGGCTTCTACCGCAACAGCAGCTGGCATCGGTTTTGAAAGAGTCTGGTTGCCCAACTAACCAGCTGGTGAAAGACGACAGCCTTGTGGTTACGGCACCAGAGTGTCTTTGGGGCAGGGACTGTCTTTTTTGTTCTGTGTTTGTACAGTGTATAGCACAATGGGGTCCCGCTCCATGACTGGGGATCTCTGGCACGATCACTGTTCGGAAAACTAATCTTATGGAGTGGGACTCAGTCCTGGTCCTGTGGCGTTGGGCAAGTTTCTGAAATCTCTTCATGCCTCAGTTGCTGAGAACAATAGAAGCTGCAGGAGATTGAGCTCATATCAAAATCTGGCTTTAGGGCTTTTCAGAGAGATGGGCTGGGTAGCTGCCCAAAGATACAGGTACCTCAAAACAGAGAGGGCTGGTGTTTTGCCACCAAATAAACTCGCCGTAGGGTGGGCCGCTCCCTTGTTTTTATCCTCATTCCAGGAAGCACCTTTCCCAAGCAGCTGAATAGCACCAGAAATGTTAAGTGGCCAGTACAGGGGGATCATTCCTCATTCCTTTGGCGTAATCTGCTTTGGGTTCCCCACAATCTCCCTCTGCATTCCCAAGGCACTTCATAAACTACTCCAGCTTCCATGATGGCATTCTTCGGGGCTCTTCTGGGGTTTATCAGACCCATACATGATAGTGGTTTTCCTGCCTGATAATACTCAGATTTCTGCGCTCCTCAAGTATCCTTCACAAACCCTCCAACACATTCCTGTGGTGTGATATACAATTCCTGCCATTTGGCTCATGACCTGTGTCCCATCCGTCTGTCTCTTTCCCTATGTGGGGTTCCCTTTTCACCGAACATGTAACTTCTCTGGCTTGTTATTTTTCCAACCTGCTGCGATGCCCTCCTTTGGGACCCTCCCACCCACCAAAAAAGCCCATTTCTATGTGATTGGCCGAGACCGGAAATCCCGGGTGTGAGCAGATCCAGACAACCCTGACTCACTCTTGGATTTGGTTTGCTGTCCATCTACGCAGATTGGCACCGTCCACAAGATGAAGCACTGCTTCTCCCATGTTTCGCTGGAGAATTTTAGCTCTCCCTGTTTACAGAGCTGGCCCTTGTTAAGGCCACTGGCTCCACCAGCTGTTAGCAACAATGTTAAGCCTTTTACCAATGGCAGCCATAACGTGATACCTTGCTGGCTGGGAGGAGTTTCTAATGAAACAGAGAGCCAGAATTCTCCCTTTTGCTCATAAAGTTTCAGAGCCCATCTACATGGGGACATTCAGGAAATTAATCTAAATTAACTAAGGGTGTGAATTTAAAGTGGATTAGTAAAGCTGCATTAAAACCCCATGTGAATTAAAGTGGCCTTAATTTGGTTTGGTCCTTGAATTAGCCTAAACTAATTAGAGACTCTAGGGGCTTATCCACATGGCACCCCAGTGAGGACTATGGGGATGGGAATTGCAGAGCACACCAAAGAGTTGCTCTCTAACTTGCCCCATGTGGACACTGCTGGCCCAAACTAAAAGGTGTCTAGTTTGCGTTATTGTAGGCTTGTTTGAAAGAGGAGTATATTTGACACCAACTAGGTACCTTCTAGTTCTTGCCAGCAGTGTCCACACGGGCAGCTAGAGTGCAACTCTTGTGAACTGTGCCGTTAACATGCCCGAAGTCCTCACTACAGCACAGTGTAGACATAGTCTTTATTCTGAGTCAGAATGTCCACAGCGGGATTTAATGTAAATTTATTAACCCACTTTAAAAGTTAATGTGGATTAACTTTTCTGAGTGTCCCCGTGTAGACAAGTCCTCAGTTAAACTCAGTGGAATTCATTAATCTCTAACTTTTAATAAAGGTAGATATGCATGGCACTTTACTGGTACATTAAAAGACAACAGGCCCAGATTCTGATCTCCACTATAACAGTGTAAATCTGGAGTTGCTCCATTCATCCTAGTGGAGTCACTCTGGATTTAAACTCATGTCACCAAGATCACAATGTGCCCATGGGCTCTGTCCTGAAAAATCTTATCCTGTAAATGAAATCAAAGCACAAAGGGGTAGGGGAGGGGAATAGTGGGAGGGGAGTGATATAAATACACACACACAGGAATGTTAAAGGGGAAACTAAAAATAAATGGGATGGGTCCGATGAACCCTTGGTGTAATTCACTTGACCTCACTGGAGTTGCGCTTGAGAGTCATTGGGTCCATTATCTCCAATTTAGGCTTCCTATAAAACCTTTATGATTCTGTCATTTTGCCAAGTGCTAGCACCCCCCTCCCGTGCAGGCGGCTTAGAACTTCTTAAACTAAAGCAAGCCCCTTAGCCTGCCCCAGCTGTTTGCATGGCAGCGTTCGTAAAACTACTGAGCGCTGTGCAGCGGGATTGCGTTTTGATCTAGCAAGCTTTCGCAGTCACAGTTATGCTGATGCACTATTTGGATGTGGAATTTTTGGCACTGTTACCCAGTAGAACCCCATGGCAGTTATTAAACTTAAAGGGCAGTGTAATATCTTTCCTGAAACCAGCTGTTCAAATAACGGGGGGGGGGGGGGGGGGAGAGAAAGAGCGAGAGAATCTCAATGTGATTATTTTTTCTTGAGTACTCAGGTCCCCAGGGAGGAAAAACCATTCAGGCTCAGAACATTCTTTTTAAAGATGCACACACGTTTTTAATGCAAACTCTGCGTGCCGTAGGCCTTATTCTGCTCTCACGGAAGCCAGTGTAAGTCCACCGATGTGGGTGGAGTTATTCCTTGTTTACACTGGTATGAGAGTGGAATCAGGCCCTGGACATATATCCAGACCCACAGCATAGTCACATTTTGCTAACTGCAACGTCTATCAAGCAAAGTGGCGGAAGTCCCACTGGATGAGTCATTTAAAGCTAGACTGGCCGAATATTAGCTGCCATTGACTTTACTGGGCTTTGGACCAGGCCCTGTTATAAGACGTTCACTTGACTCGGTTGTCGTGCTAGTGGATATGGAGATGTAGGGGAGATCCTCAGCTGGTATAAACTGGCGTAGCTGCAGTGAAGCCAATGGAACCAGGACCCTTTACTGCAGCTGATGATCTGTCCGCGTGTATGTGCGGTAGCATCCGGATGAACTATGCTAGTGATTCTACAGCTGTGCTCCTCAACACTCAGTTGGTCCACAGGGCACTTTCAGGTGGGGCTGCACAATGGTGATGCGTCAGCCAGACTTCAAAGTTTACAAACAATGACCTGGAGAGATCAGGGGCTTGATCCTGCAGGGTGCTGAACACACTTGACTCCTCCCAAAATCAGCAGGGGTTGGGCTCAGCCTTTTGCAGGCTGAAGCCCAAGAGCAGTGAAAAGAACATGCAACGAGAAAGCCTCCTGCCAAAGTAAATAACTTGCATAACGTTTCTCAGGCTGTTACCAAGCACTTGAACAGCTTATCTGAGCATTTCACTCAAGTAAGCAGTTATGTTTTGTTCAAGTATATCAATTCGCCACTTGGGTCATCGGGGAGGTTTGAACCCATGACCTTCAGCATGCAGTCCTACCACGTGAGGTGATGGGATAACGCCATTAGCCAACAATAAGAGTAGATTCTTCCTCTTAGGTAGACCAGCCATAGGGTGACCAGACAGCAAGTGTGAAAAATCAGGACGGGGTGGGGGGTAATAGGCGCCTACATAAGACAAAGCCCCAAATATCGGGACTGTCCCTATAAAATTGGGACATCTGGTCACCCTAACCAGCCATCACAGGGGAACAAAGATTCATCTTCTCAGTCTAGGTTTTGTTAGTCGTTGAAGTCAGTGATCAGTGATTGGTAAAAGCACTGTCTACATTTCTATTCAGTAAATGACTTTGATCTGAGCCAATCTTTGCTAAGCATTTCCCAAACGCTAGAAGAAGCATTGCAGAGGAATTGGGCCACAGATGATAGGTCCTGCCCACAGGGAGCGGAAGTAAAAGCAGAAGGGTTAGATGTGTGTGTGGAAACTAACTGCAGCCTCACTCTTCATATTACAGAGTGTTTATTTTCATCTCATCTATTTTATTTCATTTCACAGTTTATTCTCATCTTCCCTAATTAGTGCTGCCCCCAAAACTACATGTTAGATGTCATCAATAATAATAATAATAATAATACCCAGCTCTTTTATAGCGCTTTTCATCAGTAGATCACAAAGCATTTTACAAAGGAGGCAAGTATCTTTATCCCCATTTCACAGGTGGGGAAAACTGAGGCACATAGCAGTGAAGTGACTTCCCTAAGATCACTCAACAGGCTAGAAGCAAAGCCAGAAATGGAACCCACATCTCATGAGTCCTCATCTAGTGGTCTAGCTGCTAGGTCACATTGCCTCAATAGGCTTCATACAGAAGTTGCGGGAGGCAGTCACAGTCCCCCCCCCTTCCCTAAGAAGTGGTCCATAGCATGGTGGAGATAACCTAATAGGTCTTCACCACCCGTCTTTCTGTGGCCAGTGAGAATGGGCTCCAGGGAATCTTGTAGATGTTATGGCTTTAAAAATGTCCCAAGGGAACCGGATCTTTGGAGGCTGAGGTTGTTTTCATGTCTTTGTCTTTATGGGGACAGCTGTGAGAGCTGGTGCTGGAGGTGGCACTACTTTTGCCCTGATCCTAGAAGGAAGAAGGAGCCATGTATGGGCAGTTTTTGGAGCTTTGTTCCTAAGCACCATGTAGAGCAACCACCCAATGACTTGAGGGTAGCACAGTTGAACGGCAGGCGCCCAAGGGCTGTTTGCCAGCCAAAGACCACCAGAGCTCAGCGTGCTCCAGTTACGCCTTTTCCCCCCTGCCACACCCATAACCTGCTCTGAACACTGGGGGCTGTGGGGACTGATACAGGGCTTTCTAAAGAAGTTGTATGCCACCTGGGCAGCTATCCCCATCACGGGACTCTGCAGTGGGGTAGTCAGTAGTGGCGGAGTTACAGGAGTGCTCTGAGGATCTGAGTATCCAGACACTGCCATGCCTGGGCTCGCCTAAGCGAGCTAGCTTGAAGCCAGCAGGCGCGGGTAAGAACCGCAGAGAAGTCAGTGCAGCGTGGGCTTCAGACTGGGCTGGTGAGCTGCATACATACCCAGGGTCCTGCCTGTGCTGCAGTGACTTCTCTGCTATTGTTAGCCACGCTAGCCGGATTCAGGCTATCGGGTAAGCTAGCCCGTGCACAGCTGGGTAGACATACCCTGAGTCTGTGTAAAAGCAAAGAGTTAGTTAATAGATAAGGTGCCGTTTGACGGTGCTCAATTTCATGCCGCATGGTCGATAGGTTTTCTCGTTGCTGTAGTTGTACACTGCTCATGGCGTCCATTGTGTGCTCTTTACACCAGCTCTTAACAAGCAGCGTGAAAAGGCTGTAGCCGCAGCCAGCATCTGGCCCGTTATCAATTGCTGTGGGCGCTACATGGAAAGCAAACTGAGGATTTGCAGAGAGGTGTCTCCGGTGGCACAGACCTTCTGCTGACCTGAAAAACTGCTGACCAAAGCGTGATAATGGGCAGCTGTGATACACCAGTTGACATCCTCCTGTGACGAGGAAGATGCAGGTGAGGTGCTGGGAGAGCTCGCGGGCATTCTGGAAAGATCAGCAATCCAGCTGGCTGGGCAGTTAACAGGAACTGAGCCATAAAGCAAGCTAATGCAGTTGTTTTGTGATGGCACCCCCAGTGAATTATGACCCGCAGCAGCAGCAGGAAATAAAACACGGTAACGCGAGTCGGGGCTTGGACATTGCGGTCTTTAGGGTGGCGGGATATTATTTCACATCATACAAACATGCGAGTATGAGGCTGAGCGGGGAGATGGTGCTATTAATGGCCTGGTGAGTCCATGTCTTTCTGAAGCAGCAAGCTCTGTAACAAGACTCCCACTGTCACTTGGAAGCACCGCATGCTCATACATGTGTTCAGAACAGACCAGCAAAAGCTTCTGTGATTGCATGGCTAATGATGTGATGGGTGATGTAGCGGGGTCCTGGTAAACAAGGAGTTAACTCCGGCTCAGTTTCCTCCACGCCCTGCGTGGGTGCTCAGGGGATAGTCTATGTGAGGAGTTGTTTAGGGTGGGTACACTCTGTACTTAAGGGCTGAGACGTCTTGTGGTTAAAGCCCTAGACTGGGGCTCAGGAAAGCTGGGTTCTAGTTTTGGCTCTGCCACAAACTCCCTGTGTGACCTTGGGCAAAGTACTTAGGTTCAAATTTTAAAGGTATATTGATCCCTAACATAAGGAAGGTCTCTGATTTCTCAATCCAGAGCTTGTCTACCCCTTTTTCCTTCAGCAGGCCTCACAGATGACTTGGAAACAAAATGATATCACAGGCATCAAGAGGAGAATCTGATTTCTATTAAATCAATGAGAGTTAGATACCTCCAGACAGGGCCGGCTCCAGTGGCAAAAAAAAAAAAAGAAGAAGACGAGCGGCGGCACTTCGGCGGCAGCTAAATCGCACCGCGGGTCCTCCCTCTCTTCCTCTTCGGTGGCAATTCGGCCGCAGCTTAAAGAGGAAGAGAGGGAATGAGGGACTTGCCGCCGAAGACCCGGATGTGCCGCCCCGATACCGGACAGAGTGCCGCCCTTTGAATTGTTCGCCCCAAGCACCAGTTCCTACGCTGGTGCCTGGAGCCAGCCCCGCCTCCAGATCTTTAAAAATCTGGCCCTGAATCGCTGGGCCTCTGTTTGGGGAAAAAGCACTAGTGTAACAATACTTCCTTTGTCTCATCTGCTTCAATCATAAGCCCTTGGGAACAGGGGCTGTGTGTCAGTCTATGTGCGCACAGCACCTCATACAATGGAGCTCTGATCTCAGCTGGGGCGTCAAGGTATCACAGTAATATAGATCGTCATCCTCATTGTGATCAGGCTTCTGGGAGGGATAACTTTACCCACAAATGAACTACAGCACAGTAGCCTATGAAACATGACACGGTTTGAATGCTCTGTCCGTTTTCTCTGGGGGGAACAAGTGTCTCACATTTGCTCTGTAGATGGAAAAATCTATGAACACCAACAATGAAAGACTGTTTTGTGCCTGGGGGTTGGTGCCTCTGGCACGCAGAATGAATGAGACCCTTTCTAAACACTGAAATGTGGGGTGATCTCAACGATACCATAAAATAAAAGGATGATCAGTAAGGCACTTGGGTCCCAATCCCCAAAGATATTGAAGCATCTAACTTTCATTGAAATCAATGGGAGTTAGGCACCTAAATATCTTTGGGGATCTGAGCTTTAGATACTACAGTGATCTGAGCTATAGAAAACCTATGGATGGGTAGATATGTCCATCAATCATTCAAGTTTTCATTTGAAGCTGTTTATGTGAAATGATAACTCTATGAGTGATTGAGTTGGGGCTAGATGGAGGATTGCCATTTCTTGATGTTTATTAGCTAATTCGGCTAGTCTTTGATAATGATTTTTTTTAATTCAGTGATGGGCTCAAACCAAAACTCCAAGCCAAATCCTCCATGAACTTTGGAGAAATTTTGGTCTAGATCTGAACTAAGCTGGGGGAATGGGGGGAGAGAGCTGGAGCCATTTTTGACTCTCTGTGTGTGTGTGTGTGTGTGTGTGTGTTTGTTTGTTTTAATGCTTCTCCTCTTCTCTTCATTATTCATTTACTCAGAGATGTGTGGAGGTAAATCCTGGCTATGTTGACACTAGGAGTACTTTGCCAGTATAGGAAAGTGCCAGTTTTACCATTATATCTTAGCTCAGCTCCCTGTCTCTGTCCATCCCCACAAAATGAAACAAGCTATGCTGGTAAAAGTGCCACTTTGCTGATATAATTGGGACTTGTGCTGGCAGAGTTATGTCAGTCAGAGATCACACCTCTTCAAGCCCCTAACCGACAGCTATGCCAGCAGAAATCTGTGGTATAGACAGACTAAATCTTAATCCCCCCTCTCTCTCACACAAAACCTATCTATTTAGTTTTTCATAATGCATTTATCACTATGGTATCTGAGCACTTAAGACAGCTACATCAGGTTTGCATATTAAATATATTCCAAGCTTTGTATTCCAGACACAATGCTGGTTTTTTGTTCTGGGAAGCCAATTGAATACCTTCTGAGAACTGCCTAATGAGCTCGTAACTATTCTGTGTTCGGGCTTACTTATGGTGTCTGCCTCTTTGCCTTATTTTAATCAAAATATGAATTAAAAAATAAGTCGTCCACCTCTTGTGGGGTACATGGCAGCTGTTTAACAACACTATAAAACAGTTCAGGAAGTGAAGAACACCATCTCCAGCAGAGACTGCAGGGGGAATTTAGGCAAGCGAGATTTAATTACCTGAATGGGAATTTGGCCAAGGCACTGGGGTTAACATCCCTGCTTTCATTAAATGTGCCATGGAATCTTTAATTGCCACAAGTGGTCAGCACCTGGCTTTTACACCTCTGCCGCTCCCGCAATTCAGTGACCCCTAATACCAGTGACCCCCTAATACCTAACACTGACTCAGGTAGCATGCAACCTCCCGAGTCTCAAAGGTGTTGTTTTACATCTTCCATCAAAGTACCGACCGACCCCCATTGGCGAGCCCTGGACCCCAGCAGTGGGGTAGGTGGTTATGTCTTCAGAGCGGTGTTATTCCCTACCAGTAAAAAACAGGGAAATGCTCAGATTTTATTTTTTTCTAGAAACAGCCAAGCCCCATTAATTCATTACGAAAGCTGAACATGCTGCATACTGTGGAGGTAGAGTGTTAATATTTTTGTTAGTGTCTTTTTGGTAGGCAAGTTGCCTCTAAAACTTTCCCTGAATAAAAACAAAATCCCTTCAGGAGCTAGTCAGAGACAATGTCTCTGTGTAGACTGCAGCGCGCTGGACCAGTTTAGCCAGAGATTGACACCACTTCATTCAACATCACTATGGCCCCGCCGAATGGACATCACACTTTGTAATCTGAAATGCCAAATGCCCAGGCAGTGTCAATGAAAACCAGTCTCATTCACCACCTCCGGAGGAAGTGGGGACACAACACACTGCTGAATTCACTGAGGAGCTGACATTTCACTCACATTTCCTGTCAGTGCCATGAACGGTCAAGCTGGGGGTGGGATGGGGAGGGTGCAAACCAGGGATAAATATTTCCAAGTGGTTACAAGCCAGGTGCCAAGAATTTCAATCCAAGCGTGAGCTGTCGGAGGGGGCTGCCTAATACTTAGCACTCACTCTGTATGGGGCATTCAAAGCCTGGGGGTGACTTGCATATAAATTGTCTATTGTTGCTCCCCTTGTCTCACCCTGTGTCTCCTGGTCTGCCTGTCTTTAGACTGTGAGTAGGGAATGGTTCATCTTGAGTCTTTGGAATCTGTTAAGCACATAGCGGGTGCTACTATAAATAAACTGCACAACAATAAGAACATTGTGCAAACTCTAATTAGTCCTGAGTAAGAGTTTGAGGGTTGAGCTTTAGATTATAGAGGCCCCTCCAACACTGGGATGGAGTCAGGGGACCAGTGTAAGGGCCTAATCCAAAGCCCGGTGAAGTCAATAAAAGTCTTTCCATTGCCTGGAATGGGCGTTGGATCAGACCCTTAAAAGCCATAGTTTAGACGGGCCCTGACTGGGTCTCCATAACCGGGTCAAAGGCTTGATGTAAGTAGTTATGTTCTTCTCCTTCTTTCACTTAAACTAGAGCTGGACCTGAACTAAAATGCTCCGAAGTCCAAATACCCCTTAACCTTTTCCTGTGATAGGGTGAAGGGCAGACAGGCATCTACACCCAGATTAAGATTCAAATTTTATGTTTAGCTCCTCCCTCCATTATGAACCAACCCCCCCCCCCCCCCACCCCCAGATCTGGACTCCTCCAAATTTAGTAGTTTGTGATCTGAATTCCACGGTGCAGGACCCATCTCTAGGGCTGCCAACTGTCTAATCACACAGACCCAAACAACCTTGCCCCGCCCCTTCCATGAGGCCCCGCCCCTTCCCGGAGACCTGCCCCGATCACTCCATCCCGCCTCCCGTCATCGATCGCTCTCCTCCACCTGCACTCACTTTCACTGGGCTGGGGCAGAGGGTGGGTGTGTGGGCTCTGGGCTGGGGCCGAGGGGTTCAGAGTGTGGGAGGGAGCTCTGGGCTGAGCCTGGGGCAGGGGATTGGGGTGTGGGAGGAGATTTGGAGTGCTAGCTCCAGGAGGGGGCTCAGGGAGGGGCAGGGTGTTGGGGTGCAGTAGGGGGTGAGGGTTGTGGGCTCAGTCCGGGCGGCGCTTACCTCAGGCGGCTCCTGGTTGGCGGCACAGCGGGGCTAAAGCAGGCTCCCTGCCTGCCCTGGCCCCGCGCCGCTCCCGGAAGCAGCCAGCATGTCCCTGCAGCCCCTGGGGGGGGGTAGGGGGCTCCGCGCGCTGCCCCTGCCTGCAGGCACTGCCCCCGCAGCTCCCATTGGCCTCAGTTCCTGGCCAATGGGAGCTGCGGAGTCAGCACTCGGGATGGAGGCAGCATGCAGAGACCTGCTCCCCAGTCCCAGGGCAGGCAGGGAACCTGCCTTAGCCCCATTGCGCCGCCGGACTTTTAGCGGTCTAAAATCTCCCCGTTTGGCTTCAATAGCCTCTGGGAGATAGAGCCCGAATCCAGGTGGCTTCCAGCGAAACCGGGAGGATTGGCAACCATACCCATCTCTGAGCTGTGAATTTCTTATTCAGTATGAAAATCTATTGGCGGGTTTTACAGAAAGGAAGGCAATAGTTCTGGGTTATACAAACATGGCCTGCCTGCAACAGTGAAAAGGGACTCAAAGCAAGGTACATGCTGAGTCAGGATAACTAAATATGGAGTTACAAGGAATGCCCCAAGCTCCAAGAGGCCATTTGGGGGAAACTGTACAAACACATGGGCAAAGGCGAGAAATCAATTAGCCCAGCAGGGAGTGTGAGATGTTTAGCAGATCAGCTGATGTGAGGATTTCAGTCTTTGCTGTTCTCTGAGTGAGAACTAGAAATGGATTCAGGCCACAGTTCTGGGTTTGACATCCATGAGCTTTTGAAGCGTTTGAACTCCAAACCTGGATCCAGATCCAAACTTTGCAAATAGCTCCGATCGTTCTAATGGACCAAACCAAAACCTCCGCCGCAACCCTCGATCCAAACTTTAGAGTGTTTGAAATCTGAAGCTTTCAATCCAAGCTGGAGGTGTCAGAAGATCTTAGCACTCACCATACGTGGGGTGTTACTTTTCAAAGAACTGGGAATCGATTGATCGAGGTGATGTGTATATAAATTGCCTACTTTGAAATCTGAACTTTCTGAGGGGCTGGTCTGAGACTGTGGAATGAACTCCTCCAAGACTAAGGGCCATCACAAACCTCACACCTTCTGCTCCAAGTGGAAGGCACGTTTCTTTGACCTGCCTTCTCCAGCATAAACACAGAGGACCAGGTATATTAAAACAAAATAAAAACGAACACCCCCTCCAACAAAACAGAAGACAAAAAAAAAAAACCAACACAAAATACCCCATCAAAGCAAGACATTCCCATGCACATGTTTCTTCCCCTGGGGAGAGGATGACAGAACAAACGTGCAACAGATGTTAGGCATGTCGTTTAATACACTAGTGCAGTGGTCCCCAACCTTTTCCGTGGGGTGGGCGCCGGACGACTTGCCGCCGAGGACCATGGCCGCCGGACAAGCAACCGCTGAAATGGCGCCGTGAAGCGGCAACGTCAAGAGGCGTCGCTGCCGAAATGCCGCCATGAAGCAGTGTCATCAAGCGGCGTCGCCGCCGAAATGCCACCGAAATTCGACGGCATTTCAACAGTAGCGCTTCTTGACGTTGCCACTTCTCGGCGGCATTTCAGCAGCTGCTTGTCCGGCAGCCAGTAGACAGGCACACATGGATGCCCCGGCGGGCGCCATGGTGCCCACGGACACCACGTTGGGGACCTCTGTACTAGTGGAGGGTGCTCAGATGTTACAGTGTTGAGGGTGGTGTAAGAACCTTATAAAGAAGAGAAGCCGGATGATTGAGTGAAAGCCTCAACGTTTGGAAGTAAAACCCAAACAAATAGAATCTTGTGGTAAGAGAAGAACTCAGGGTAGGGCTGATAGAAGTAACTCACCTGACAGTAGTTTGGCTGGTTATCAAACTTGCCTGGTGCAGGAATCAAAGTCAGTTAATAGTTGCTCAAGCTATGGCAAGAACAGCTAGAGGAAAATGCCAACGGCTATTTGTTTTTCAGCCTCTGAGGGAGAAGTTTCACTCCATTACGTAAGGCTGGTCGTGGTGCTGCCCAAGACAGGAGGGAAGTAACTCCAGCTCAGGTGAGCAGCCGGGCTCAGTGCTAACAATGTAAATGACAGTTACGTACTGGAACTAGGTATAAAAACAGGGCACATGTTGCAATATCATTACTCAACATGAATGTTCACCTTGAGTGATCCCACTGTAGTCAACAGGACTAGTGTGAGTAAGGTATCCTGCAGTGCGAGTGTAGGTATCACAACCTGGATCCAAAGGAAGTGACATTCTCTGTCACGCTATCCCAGGGGGGCTAGAACAATTTGTATAGTGGAGGTGCTGAGAGCCACTGAACCATACTGTAAACCCTGGATATAATGGAATCCACTTCAAGCCAGGGGTGCGGTAGCACCTCTAGTTCCAACACCTATGCTCTATCCCTTGTGCTTCCTGGTCTCTGTAAAAGGGGGAAACCTGCAGTCTGTGAATTATACTGAAGGTCGGGAAAGCAGAGCTGGTGCTTCCCAAAGGTGGATACTAGCAAAGAACTGACCCACTTGGGAATGGAAAGGGAGCAAGGTTTGAAAGCACCGACCAAGGGCTGATGCAGCAGGTGGCATGCTTCCATCTCAGTCAGCCCTGAACCAATGCCACAGATCACTGGTAAGTGTGCAGTGCTCCTGGAGGCGTCATCTTTCAAATGAGAGTAAAACTCAGGTCCTCATCGCTTGTGGTCTCAGAGGGAGACTGGCCCCTTTATGAGGGAGTGGGGTCCCGGTCACCTGTAACTGCTCCGCTGCCTCCCATTTGTGCTTCAGAGGAGGCAGCTAGGCCACAGAAAGAGAGAAAGTGAGGGTGTGCCTACCAGGCATGCCTCCAACAGGCGGGCTGCCTGAGAACAGAGGAGAGACAGTAGAAGCAGCCGCGAGTCCAAGGGAAAGAGCTGAAGGAGAGCTGTAACTGTAAGTTGCTGGTGACACGTTCTGAGGAAAGCTAATGGGAGGAGTGGCTAGAGCTGAGGAACCCTCCTGGGTTTCAGGAAGGCAGGTGCAGAGGCCCCTTTAACAAGGGGAAGGACCCAGTTTGGCCATTGTAAGCTGGGCCCAGAAGCAGTGGGTTGACTCTAGAGGAGCAGGGAGGCCTGGGGAATCCAACACTGCAGGGAGCCCTCTGACAGAAGCCTGGGGTGGAGGGCTGTGGGAATTGCTCAGGAACAAGAGTTGGTCCTGGAGGGAGTTTGCCCTGAGCAGGGGTAGGACTCACAGGACAGAGGAGAAGCCTGTGGAGTGAAACACTGCAGGGATCCTCTCATGGGAGACCTGATTTGGGGCTACAGGAGACAGCTCCTGGGATGGTCGATGGCCTGGAATAGGGGAAAGGAACTGGGACTGAGTTGTCAATGACTCTTCGGTAGGTGACCTGGGAACCTTTGAATGGGATTGGAAAGCTGCTGTGCTGTAACCTTGGTTAACTTTGGGGTTTGGGGGGAGCTATTTTTACTATAAGGGATTCAGGGACTATGGCAGGTTGTGTGAATGAAAGGGTTTGAATTCTCTGCCGAGAGAGACAACATTCCTTTGCATAGATAGATGAAGGGAAAACCGAGGTGGGGTGCAGCTGGACTGTGGGGGGGGGGGGGGTGCCTGTGGCGGGGTGTCACGTGTCATTGTCATGTGATCATTAATTCACAACATTTACCAGCGGTCTTTAACATCTGTATTCTGGCCAAATTCCAGTTTGACTGTTGATATTCTACTTATCTAAAATTCCCTGGGTAGCCTTCGACTGCATATGATATTCTTCTGTTCTTGTCCTAAATCATTGTATCATTTTGCTATGCGTTGCTAAACAGCTGCTGCATACTACCTCAGCGGTGGTTGCATTTTAGTGCTGGGCAAAATAATTCCTAAATTATAAACCTGGAAACCTTAAGGTTGAAAAACTTCTCTAGGAATGTAGCGTCCTTGTTGTTAACTTATTACCATGAGAGATGCACTGCTCAGGCATATTATTATTATTATTATTATTGCAATAGCAACTACAGGCCTCAGTTATAAATTCCAAGGCCAGAAGGAACCATTGTGATCATCTAGTCTGTCCTCCTGTATAATGCAGGCCATAGAATTTCATCCAGTTACCCCTGCATCGATACCAGTAAAGGATCAGGTCCCCACTGCTAAATGCTGTACAGACACAAAATGTAAGGAAATCCCTGTCCCAAAAAGCTTGCGGTCTGCATAAGGTGAAACAATAATGGGGGGAGGGGGTGGAAACCGCACAAAAAGTGACTTTATGTATCTGCAGTAGGAAATAAAAGGTGAAACTGAAGTTAGTGTTGGCAGGGTGATGGGAACCACATGCTGATGGCTCAAAGATCTGCAGCGCCTCAAAACAACAGTCAGTGGTTAAGTGGGCTAAGATAAAGGGGTTAAAATAGCCAAGATCTGTTATCAATAAGGACCTGGGAAAATCACAGACGGTGCAACCGAGTATATTCCCGAGGGTGACATGTCATTTGAGGCTGGCGAGCAATGGGGGGGATGAATGACAGCAGATTAACCACTAGAAATGCCACGATTCTGTTTTCAAACCGCTGCAAATTAGGTAAGTTAATTAACTTAAAGACTTGAGATATTGGGCTAAATTCACTCAGTGGCTCTCTGTGGGGTAGTGACCACTTACACCTTTGGAATATTTGGCCTGTTGATATTACAAGTCCTGTATTATTTTTCATTTGTATTACAGCAGTGCCCCAGGCAAGATCCAGGCTCCATTGTGCCAGGTGCTGTACACACACATAGCAAGAGACAATCCTTGCCCTAAAGAATTCACAAAGGGAATTGAGATGCAGCAAGAGTGACTTGCCCAAAGACACGCTAGGCCTGGTGGAGAGCTTAGAAGTGAATGTCTTCTGGTCCTAATCCAGGGTTTTAACCACAAAACCATCATCTTTACTGTCTGAGACTAGTTACTTTTTACACATATATTCCCATTTGTGCAGTAAGAACAGTGGGAGATCAGTTAGGAAGACAACCAAAATTAACACCCTTGGAACTGAGAATCATTGCAGCTAGGGGGGAGTTGCTAGCAGGCAGATTGGCTAACCTCTTCCTGGCATAGAAGTAGACAGACGGGAAGTTAATCTTGTGATTCGAATGCACTGTGCAATGTAACTGTAATTTGCAGCCATCCCTGGGCAGAATATCATAGCTTAAGCAGGAGTGAAAACTCATCCCCAGAAGTAACCTAATCAATCAAGCAAGTCACAAAAATGTCAGTCAAAAAAACCCCAATCTCCCATCTCAGCCAGGTAGAGTCACTAACTTGAATATATATAAGGAGCTGAAATAACAGATGAGTGAATTCATTCCTAGCACTAATCGGCATAGCAGCCACCCAGACTTGGATGGAAATAGAACAGAGACGAGAACAGCAGTTTTGGCAAGCATGAGAGTGGCTAATCCTGTCTCAAAGTGTACTGGAAGCAGCAGTTTCCCTAGGACACAAGGAACAGTTGCAGAATCGTCTCCTGGGAGAGGATGTGCCAAACCAATTGTCTTGCAAGCTGTGCCATGATTCAGAATGGGATGGGAGGGGGAGGAATTGTCATCATGTATATGTTTGATTTCTCCCCCCCCCCACCCCGGCCCCCAAAATGTCACCAAAAAAGAAACATCTGGTTTCTAAACGGATATAGCACAAGTTATGGCATGTAGACAGGCCCTCATGGGAGAGCACATTAGTGTTGGCAAGGAACCACTAATCAACCCTTTGTCAATGAAGCCAAACAAAACAGTACCTTGCATTAACCCTGCAGACTGGACACAGGAGGCTGACGTTAAGTGGTTGTTAGAATCTGGATGGAGACACAGCTACCATCTGACAGTGCTCCTCGCCTGACTCCCATCCTGAAGCACACCAGCAAGTTGCTGTTGTTTTAAGGACTGTTTCCAAAAGTTTCAGGTTTTAGATGTGGGAAATTAACTGCATAAGAATGCCCATGATTCAATGATCCATCTAGCCCAGTGTCCTCCCGTCTCTGACAGTGGCCAGTGCCAGATGCTTCAGAGGGAATGAACAGAACAGGGCAACTTTGAGAGATCCATCTCCTGTCATCAAGTCCCAGCTTCTGGGAGTTGGAGGTTTTGGGACACCTGGAGTGTGGGGTTGCATCCCTGACTATCTTGGCTAATAACCCCCTCAACTTACCTAAAACAGCACAACGCTGTCCCTTCCTGAGGTTCCCAAGCACCAATCTGCTCCCTTGAAAGCAAGAGAAGTCAATGTTTCCTGCATTCTCCAGGGCAGGGGACTCTGGCAAACGAGCCCCGGGCCACTTATTCACCCAGCTAGTTCACCCTTCCCTGCAGTTAATTCCAGTTTGGCTTGCAAAGGATCACAAACATACGTCCAGATTTTCAAAACTGCTCAGAGTGCGGGGCACTGAGCTCTTCTGAAAATCCAGACCCAACCAGCGTGCCCGTCCAACGCAGTCCTGGAGCTCTTTTGAAAATCTGGGTCCGTAACACAATCTACCTGCTGCATTATGCATGGAATTCCTACTGCTGCTGAGAGAAGTTCAGGGAGCTCTGTGTGAGGACAGGACACACCGCAGGATCAGGCCTTTCTGAAGTGGATACTTCCAACCCACAAGAGAGGACGGAAGGTAATAGTGTTTAAACTGGGTTACTACATCCAGCTCCTGTCCTCAGTGTGTAAGCTTTCGTGGACTACAGCCCACTTCTTTGGATGCATATGCATCCGAAGAAGTGGGCTGTAGTCCACGAAAGCTTATGCTCTAATAAATCTGTTAGTCTCTAAGGTGCCACAAGTACTCCTGTTCTTCTTTTTGCGGATACAGACTAACACGGCTGCTACTCTGAAACCTGTCCTCAGTGTGTGAATCAGCCGGAGCAGAAAGGGAAGAGACCCAAGGGAGCGTGAAGCAATGAAGCACTTCAAGTAGTATTTGTCAGAGCTTTGTTTTCAAGAAGCGTCAGACACCGAAAGGGACGGCTGAGGCCGGGAGAGTGCTGTGTGTAAAGCGAATGATATAACATTAATCTTGCCTTAAGCACACACTGTCGTTCTGACTTCATCACATTTTATGAACTTGCAAAACAGCTCTTTGAAATAACTGATGTTTTCTCCATTGACCCGAGTAAAACTCCCTCTAGGCCTGTGAGTCTGGAAAACTTGCTTGCTTGTCATATTATCTCCCCTTTCATTTGGGTACAGGAGCAGAACAGGGTATTTTATGTCTTGGTTTGGAAATGTACATAAACGAATCCAGAGGTCTAGGGTTCTATGCACAGGACTAGGGGCTTGGAATGCGTGAGTTATAACACCGGCTTTGACACAGACTTGCAGGTCACCTCACCTCTCTGTGCTTCTGTTTTCTCTGTAAAATGGGGATAATGACACTTCCCTAATTCACAGCAGAATTCTGAGACTAGTAATGTGCTGCTAAGGTTTTAACAAGGGGCTCCCACAAATATTTTCTACCTCCTCGGCTCCGGAGGGCCTGGAATCTGAACTGCTGGCGTGGTCCATTAGACAGGCATTTTAATAGCACTGAACAATGTTATCGGTATTCGCGTAATAGATTTTTAAAGGCAGAAGGACGTCATCTAGCTTGACCTTCTGCATCGCACAGAATTTCCCCAAGTGATTCCTACAGCAAGTCCATAACTTCTGTGTGAGTTATAGCAGATCTTTTAGAAAGAGATCCAGTCTTGATTTAAAACGTTCACGGAATGGAGAATCCAGCGTCTCTCTAGAAAAGTGCTTCTAATGGTTAACTACCCTCACTGTAAAAAATATGTGCCTGCCTTCTTTCTAGTCCAAAGGCAAGTCTCCACCTCCAGACATTGGATCTTGTTATGCCTTTGCCCGCTAGACGAAAGAGCCATCTATGACAGACCGACACTCTCCTGAATGAACTTTCTTGAATTGTTAAGTTAAACCTTATTGAATTAGATTTAGTACCTTGGGGTCCATTGTGTTCAAAATACAGTGGTGTATGTGTGATTGTGGCAGTGTATGTACCTTCTCTAGAGGCAGGGGGTGCTAATGTACTTCCTCCGTTATCAGGCCTTGGAAGCCACCCCCTGGAGAGGTGCACATTTCCTAGCTCAAATTGGATTCTCCAGGAACCAACAGACAAGGATTTTTGGATAAACAGCCTGGTTTTAAAAAGGCTCAGCCCCTTCCTCCTGATCCGGAAAATGGGCAGGATCCCTGGTCCATGGAGGTGCCCCAGTGCTCAGGGACTGGGCCTACAGAGGCCCCATAAAACTATGAGCTGTTCTGAGCTGAAGTTGTGTTGAACTTAAAACCAGAAGGAAACCCCTAGAATGGGGTGTTGAAGGACTGCTCCTGCCAGAACTTGTGTTAGGGCTGGGCTGACCTCAGATAAGCTTACGAGTGTGCATGTAGGTTTTTATTGCTTTTAGTGTTTCCTCTTTCCTGCTTTTACCTTAGGAATAAAGCATGGGACGTGCTTTGTGGGTAACTTGTACCTGTAGCAATTAAACCTGTTAACCATCTCTAAAGAGAAAGCCAGCAGGAGGTGTCCTTGCGCACAGCCTGTCTGTGCTGGGAATAACATAGTGAAAGCAGGGAACTGTGCAGCCTGGAAATACCCCGGTCAGGAGGACGTGAGACACGAGTCTCCTCTCCACCCAAGAAAGGCTGCAGCTGGAGGCCTGAGTGGTGGACCACTGAGGGGAAATACAGGTACAGTTGCCCTGAATGGTCACCATTAGCTGTCAGAATTCTCTTCCCCGCCCCTCCCCGTCGGTTCTTGTCAATAGCAATAACTCGCAATTGTTTCAATGTGCCCCAGAACCCTCCGCACACAGCAAGTGCACTCTTTCTACCAGCCTGGGCCCCAATCCCATTCCGTGTTACTGCTCAGTAAAACGGCACGAGCCATGCTCCATTCTTATCCAGCACGCAGTGGGAAAACCCAGCACTTGACCGAACAGCCCCAGCACGGAAGGTTCTTGGAGTTTATCACTTGTACGTTGATTTTGGCAATTGCTCACCCTTGCTCGTGGGAGCTGCTTTGCGATCCCACGGTCGCCTGTTAATACCAGCAGTGATGTTGTAATGAACCTACTGGACTCTCTGCAGCAGCCCTGTTCCCTCTTTGCCTAGAGCAGTGGTTCTCAAACTAGGGCCGCCGCTTGTTCAGGGTAAGTCCCTGGCGGGCCAGGCCAGTTTGTTTACCTGACGCGTCCACAGGTTTGGCCGATCGCAGCTCCCAGTGGCCGCAATTTGCCACTCCAGGCCAATGGGAACTGCAGGAAGCGGCCTGCGCCGAGGGACGTAATGGCTGCCGCTTCCCGCAGCCCCCATTGGCCCCCATTCCCCCCATTGGCGGGAAGCGGCAGCCATTACGTCCCTCAGCACAGGCCACTTCCTGCAGCTCCCATTGGCCTGGAGCAGCAAACCACGGCCACTGGGAGCTGTGATTGGCCCCAAGCAGCGTGCCAAATTGCCGCCGCGGACGGTGGGGGCAGTCCGTGCGCCGTTAGGGCGGCATGCGCGTTTCCGCAGCGGCAGCAATTCGGCGGCAGCTTCTCGGACGGCGGGGGCAGTCCGTGCGCCGTTAGGGCGGCATGTGTGTTTCCGTGGCGGCGGCTGCCGCCGAATTGCCGCTGCCGCGGAAATGCACACACCGCCCTAACGGCGCACAGACTGCCCCCACCGTCCACGGTGGCAATTCGGCGTGCTGCTTGGGGGCAAAAACACACAGACTGCCACCCCTTGCAGATTGCCACCCCAAGCACCTGCTTGGAAGGCTGGTGCCTGGAGCCGGCCCTGCTTGTATCACATAGTCTCCGGTAATACTTGTACTGCAGTGCAATTAACCTTGCACTTCTTGCAGTGCAGCACAAGGGCTTGCAAGATCAAGGCCTTTCTGGCCCACAGGAGATCTCTGCCTGATGCCAGCAAGTTCCCAGAAAACAGCGCTGCTACGAATGAAGTCCTGATGATGTCGATTTCAGTAACGGGACACAATTGGAACCAAGTAGCCCAAATGTGGTAGCAGGGCACAGCAAGTCAACACCCCTTGCTTCCCATCGGTACAGTCCCCACTCTCTCAACCCCCTCCCTCCCACAAATCTGTACCCATTGGTCCCTCGTCAAGGAAAACACTGCCCCATAATAAAGAAAGAGAGTCTTATTTGTGATTTAAAAGCTGGCCCATCATATGTTTCTCCCAGATACCAATCTGCACAGTCAGACACAACCGATAAGTAATTGAAACCATACGTGTTCCAGAAGATTTTTTTTTTTCCCCTTTCCCATGCTCTATATTTACAGCTTTGCTAACATTTATCGTATATGCAGCTAGGGCAAACAGAGGGCTGAAACAATGACAAAGAACTCCTAGCATCTCTGGAGAAAAAGCAGACATTTTCAGGTAGGTTGTTATTTATTCCTTCCTTTCTCTTAACCCAGGTGTAGTTTGCATGCACGTAGCTCATCTCAGTGCCAGGTTTCAAAAAGCTTTAGAAAATGTGACTTAATTCTCCTATGCAGTCTAGTTGAAGCTGTAAGATCTCTAGCATAGCCGCAGCCTAAGGTATAGGAAGGGAGTTGAGGACTATGTCTACAGTGCAGCCGGAGATAGGATTTCCAGCTTGGGGAGACATGCGCACACACTGGCTTGGATCAAGTGAACACGCTGAAAACAGCAGGGTAGCCGCCGCGGCATAGACTAGCTGCCCAAGTACAGTACAGCTGGCCCTTAGGTAAGCACTCGGGCAGCTAGCGCCCCGTGCCACTATGGCTACATTGCTAGCTTTAGCATGCTGCCTCAGTCCAAGCTAGCGTGTGTGTGTCTGGAAACGACACCTGTAATGTAAGTGACATGCCCAAGTCTATCCAGTGACAGGAATGGGGAAATCGAACCTAGGAGTTAGGGAGTTCCGTCCCTCGCTCTAACCATTAGACAGCACATAATGTTGACGGGTCACTTCCTTTAATACCCTACTCAGCATTTTCTTGGGCAAAACTTCACTGGGTCAGACCCTGAGGGACTGAATCCTTGTGACTCCTAGTGAAATCAATAGGACCCCTGAGCTTTGGGGAAGTTTGGATCTGGCTCTGAACTCTGCAGCTCAATCCCTCTCGCTGTATGCAGAGAGGAACAGGGGAGGCTCCAGGAAGTCATGACAGCTTCTGGATTTTTTTTTCTTTATCTCAGCGCCTTTGTGACTTAATAGCGTGAGAGGTTCCCAGATAATGAGGCCTGAAAACAAGGCAGTGAGACTTCAAAGATACCGTGGGAATGTAATGGTGTGAGAAACTAGGGCCAGCACCCAGGCCAACAACCAAAACGTAACGGACTGGCTCAGCGGCAGCAGATCATCTGCGCTCACCCCAGTGTACAGTTCTCATTAACAACCACTCACGTGAGATGTTTCTGCACTTTTGGTGAACGTGCCAGATTCCGAAGAGTGAGGTTAGCAGGCATGGAAGGGGCTGCTCCATTTCTCAAAGTGTGAGCATTGCACGCACAAACCAACGTGCATAGTTGTGTGAGGGGGAGGCTCTGCCCTCCAGTTTTGAAACGAAGCCTACACCGGAGCTGGAAGGTGCTAGCCCTGGCATGTCTCCTCAAGATGGAAGTTACGTCTTCCTCCTCTAGTGTAGACATAACCTGAGCCACGAAGCCGTGTGAGCTTGTGCCTAGTATAGAGAGAAGATAGAGAGCTTCAGATTCCCACTCTTTCAACCTACAGTTAAGATATATAGTGTAAAATTCAGCCCCGTGCTGTAGAACAGTCGTCTCCAAAGTGGGGTGCGCAAGAGGAACCTTGGGGGTGCGCGGCAGGAGGAGCGCTTTTTTTTTTTTGGCGCTTCGGCTGTGACAGGGTTAAAAAAAGAACTAGATGAGTTCATGGAGGACAGGTCCATCAATGACTAATAGCCAGGATGAGCAGGGATGGTGTCCTTGGCCTCTGTTTGCCAGAAGCTGGGAATGGGCGACAGGGGATGGATCACTTGATTATTCCCTGTTTTGTTCATTCCCTCTGGGGCACCTGGCATTGGCCACTGTCGGAAGACAGAATACTGGGCTAGATGGACTTTGGGTCTGACCCAGTATGGCCATTCTTGTGTTTGCTGTTTTGGTAGAACAGTCATGTGGTAGAGGAGAAATAAAGACACTTGAAAGTGTAAATTGCCCCAGGAAGACGCCTGTCATTCTCATTATCCCTAGATGGTCAATAAATGGCTTTGTCTAGTCTTGGCATTTCTCTGAAGGGGTAAATCATTGGACACAGCAGGAACCACAGGCCTGAGCATGTCTGTAAAGGTCCGCAGGGCTGCTGTGACCTATGCAGGGTAATAAAGAGGCCTATGGGAATGACTTGCATCAGCCAGGTGACAGACTAGATGACCTAATAGATCATCTCCCTCCCCAATTTCTACAATTCTTGTTTCCTCTGATGATCCTTAGCCTGGAAAGAAAAATAATTTCAATACATTAAGCAAGGTTGGTTGATATTTGCCAGTCCTAGTCAATGGGACAAAAACTGGGCCCAATCCTACTCCCATTTAAAGTGAAGGCAAAACTCCCACTGAATTCAATGGGGGGCAGGATTGGGCTCTTGTATAAGTTTTATGATCTAGTGGTAAAAGAGATGACCAACAGAATCCCAGTTACACAAAGATCTCAGGCGACAGCTGGGGGAGAGGGTTTTACAGAAATGAGAAATAACCTGTAGTCCATCAGCATTCAGAAGAGTGTTAACACACCTTGTACTGAAAGTGCAAGCGTCCATTAGTGTAATTAACATCCTGCTGCCTATGAAATCTAAAAAATATCATCTTGACATTAAGATCTGACAGTGCCAGATGATCCAGTGGAGAATCATTGTCAGGCAAGGGAACACAAAGACGTTTTGAAACAGGGGGGCTAGAACAATGTTTATAGTGGGGGTGCTGAGAGCCACTGAACCAAACGGTAAAGCCTGTATATAATGGAAAGCACTTCAAGTCAGCTGCAGCACCCCCTGCACTCCTACTTCCAGCACCTCTGTTTTGAAAAGAGGAGAGTTTTTAGTAAATTTAAGCTTCATCCAATTTATTCATTTGTTCATTATATTACTTTTTAAAAGGACCTGCACATAACACACACAATAACAAGACGCACCTAACTAAACATTGTGGGTGCCTTGGAAATATAAACACAATGCATCCAAAAAAGAAACAGCAAGCCCTATAATACCCAGTACAACTAAATAATCAGCAATGTGGAAATTTACCTAATACACCATTTTCTCTATCCTTTACCCCCCATCAATATTTGCTTTGTCAGCAGCTCTCCTAAGAAAATGTTGGAAAAGTCAGCAGATTCAGGCTATTTCACACAAGGTTGGGGTGGGAGTGGTTCCACTTATTTTGGAAGTGACTTCCTTAGAACAACCAGAATTTAATTCATCCACTTGGATTAGGAATATAAATCCGACCGGGGGTTGAATTTAAAATATAGTAAAAAAAAAATCTCAGTTAAAAGAAGCATATCTAGGGTTTTTGGGGTTATTTGTTGGTGACCTATTATTTTTGTTTCTATTGCAGTAGCACCAGTCAAGATCAGGTCCCCATAAAGCTGTACAAACACATAGATATTATTTATGTATTTGTATCACCATAGCAGCCCCAAGCCACCACTGCGCTAGGTGCTGTACAAACACAGAACACAAAGATGGTCCCTTCCTCAAAGAGGTTACAGTCTCATTACTTTCCACTGTCTTTATCTGTATTGTTGTGTTTTATTTCTTTCCTTTTCTTTTCCTTTTTATAACACAGATCTTTTGATTTTGCATTGACACATTCAGCAGAAACGAGTGGGAGACAATGACAAGCAAACTCTGCTCAGAGGCAGTGGGTGAAGATTATAACTTATTGGATTTAAAACAGGGTAAGCAAACCCTTTCTCTCAGGAGCTTCAAGTGACAGAGGGGATTTATATATTAGTGAATGGTTCTTTCATGGTTTCCCTCTCGCACACAGACAGCAAATTCCGACCAGAGGGTGGATTAAGATGAAAGCTGTATGTGTGAAACCCCAGATTAAATTACTCTGACACTGGTCTAACAGGACTGTAAAAATATAAAACATTGGGTCTGATTCTGCTCCCATTGACGTCAATGGGCAAAACTCCCTTGACTTCATTTGGAGCAGGACTCAGACAAATTTGTTCCTGGTGTAACATTATTGTCTTGAGTGGATTTGCGCCAGGGATGAATTTGGATAGTCATACTCTGAAAAATGAAAAGGTTTGCTCCAGCTGTAGCTTTTCGAGCCACTGGCTAGGCACACTGCTAATACACTGCCAGGTGTGAGACTCGAACCCATGTGATTTACAACAAGATAGAGATTCAGATTAATTTTAACAAGATTTAATAATCAGATCATTTCAAACCAAAAGCCAACCTGCCAGGGCTGAGATTTTCCACCTGCAAAAACTGATTCCACTGCAAGAAACCAGACACTGCAGCAGGATTGTTTTAAATTGAACTATTAAAGGGCTGGGGAGTCTGTATTAAAGAATGGGAATTTAATCTCCATCTGTTTATATCGCCTTGGTGATTAAAACTTTGATGCTAGATCTGAGAGGAAAAGAAGCTGTCTGCATGCAAATATCCATAGCTATTTCAATATTCACATGGAAATAGCACCAATACAACAAGGAGTTCAAAGCACTTTGCAAACGTTAATTAATTAAGCTTAGGAATGGCCCTGTGAGGTAGGGAAGTGTGGTTTCAGCCCTGGGATGTGTGGAAACTGAGACACAGAGATGAAGCAATTAGTCCCCCACTCGCACTGAAGGCTGACCCTTCCCTACTGTGGGTAGCACCCATGGGAGGGGTGAATATCGCTGTGAAGTTTCCCTTACACAGTTCTTCCCCAAGCATCCCATTGCAGGGGTGAGGTTTACTACCCCCGGAATAAGCCATGGGACCGTCCCAGCTCCCAGCCTATAAAATCCCCCGAGATCAATGGAAAGACAGGACCACCCATGCTGGGGCGCTATTCCTCTGCCCCAATTTTGTGCTCCTGGCACCACTGCGTCATGGCTTCACTGGAGTCTATTGCAGTGGGAAATTCCACAGTAGAGCCCCAGGTTATTACTTTTCCTGGTGACTTTAATCAGGGCCAGAGGTGAGACAATGAAAGTCTCACCGGGCTCCACCTCCATCCAAGGTGAGGCTGCTCATTCCTTGTCTTCAGTCTGCCAAGTCTTCTCACTTCACCCTGTAAGTGGCTTTCAACCCCCAGGACAGCCCTCTGGGGGGGTCCTGGGAAGGGGGAGCAGATGGTGGGATACACACACCAAGGGTCTCTTCTCCATGCAGATCTGGGGGCATAATCTGGCTCCAGATCAGGAGCTGAATCAGAACTAGAACCCAGGTGTCCTGATTTCCTAGACTCTGAACAAACCACTAGGTAGTATTCCTTCGCTATTTTGCCATAAACATCAGTCAGTCTGTCCTCATTTACTATGGTGATCGGTCAATATTTTGAAAGGAGAATGTGAATGCAGCTTTGAAAGAAAAGAATAGTGGCTGAATTGTATCATATACAAAAAGTACCGTGTTCCTCCATGCAGAATGGTACAGCTGTTCTTTAATAACACCTTCCTCCAGAACCCTAAGAACAGCGGCCAATCAGATCTGCCTCTCTACTTGCTGGCTCCGTCTGCATACATATGGAACTTATAGCTGCAAACTTGGACCCACACGCCTGTTATAAAAACCTTTCCAAATATCTGTCTCCTGCTGGCATTTCTGCAGAAGTTGTTTAAATTGAAAACTCTAGCTTCCAGCCACGGATTTATCCTTGATCTGAATGATAGAACTCAGTCTGAGCAGCAAGGTACATCATAGTTAACAAAGTGTGGAAGCCCTGCCATAACTGCACGGGGGCTATTAAGGCCCACACCGTGTGTGGGTGGTGGTAAGGATGATACCTACAAAGCATTACTTTAGAGTTCATAATCTCTTTTTGCTGTGAACTGAAAGGGATTCATTGCCCTTTCAATGCCGTGCGGTATGCTGTGGTTTTAAACCACTGTCCATGGCAGTAAAATGTGCAGAGGTGCACTGCTCTGCCAACAGCTCCTAGAGACATTGTACCTGAGCCCACCACCATCCTCACTACTGAGGATCTGACCCAGTGGTTCCAAGGACCTGTGTCTGCATCTTTCAAGTCCAGGGGATTTACGTCATTGGCTTCAGTGGAAGCTGGATCAGAGCCGAAGAAAGCTGGAGGAATGCACACAACAGCAGAATCCACTACATCAGGGGTTCTCAACCTCTTCTTTCTGAGCCCCAGCGAGCTATAAAAACTCCACAGCTAACGTGTGCCACAACAACTGTTTTTCTGCATATGAAACCTAGGGCCAGCATTAGGGGATAGTAAGCAGGGAAATTGCCCATCACCTCACGCCACAGGGAGCCCTGCGTAGCTAAGTTGCTCGGGCTTCAGCCCCACCACGGCGGGTCTCAGGCTTTGGCTTTCTGCCCTGGGCCCCAGCGAGTTTAATGCCAGCTCTGCTTTGTGGGCACCCTGAAACCTGCTCATGACCCCTCCCCTCCCCAGAGGGAGCACAGACCTGGTTGAGAACCGATGCACTACGCTCTTTCAACCAGGGCAGGAGGAAGGCCTGCCCAGGCCCTGTTAAGTTTCTGACACTGATGTCAGGGAATGGTGCCATGGTTTAAACACAACTGTAGTTCACATGGATCTGATCCCAGGACCAGTCCAGAAACACAGCTTTGAAAACAAGGTGCTGCATATGGGCTTCCCTATAGGATGGTATTGTTTTGGTAATTAAATCTTAGAACTGTCTTTACTGAGTCCAAGATGAAAGGAAACACAATCATTAACAGACTTTTCCATCTCGTGTTTATTTGGCCAACTGACATCTCTTTCAGTGACCTTTTTCTGGTCATAAATCGAAAGTGTTTGTTGCTCATCTGGACAAGACTACACTGTTCTGTAACATAGCTCCTTTATCCATTAGGGAATGGTCTTACGAAATAAATAGATCTTTGTATAGGTTTTCCAAAGCAGCCTATAAAATTTATTGGAGAATTCTATAGGTTCAAAATCCCTAAAAGGAACTGATTTTTTATTAAATTCCATAGGTTTTTAGAGGAATTTCTATAGATCCCTATTAAATTTCTGTGAAATTCTGTTTCAGCCCTGTTGAGTTCTGTTAGACTTTTCCATAAGGTAAAACACATTTAAAACTGTTTTGCTTCTTCTTAGCAGCAATAAAAAAAATCACATTAGAACAGAGATGCCCCATCTGTGAGATAACTGCGCTAGCACACAATCTCTCTCAGCCTGGGTACTTATATGGTCACCGTTTCTGTAACGTTGGAGGTTAAACTTGTAGCATGGACAGGCACTGATTGTCTCATTCTTGCCATGTAACAGATAAATCTATCCAGTTGAGGAACATATGGGCCTCTGTTACTGTAGTATTTGAGCACCTCACGATCCCCTGTGAGATAGAGCAGTATGATTATCCCCATTTTATAGGGGGGGAGCTGAGGCTTATATAGATTAAATAATTTGACTAGGGTTACACAGGAAGTTTGTGGTAAAGCAGGTTCCCCTGAGTGCTAAGGTAACACCCCTAACCACTGGCCATCCATCATTTAATGGCCTTGTTACTCTTCCAGATTTGATAAGAAGTTTTACTTTGGGTGATTAGATAGCTGTCTATCAGTATCAGCTCTGCAATCCTTTCCCATTTTATCCTGGTGATTCTATGGGTTCACCATCCAGTTGCAGAAATACCCACGCTCATTGTGTGATTCACTGCGTTTTAAAGGGCTGCAGCTCTTGGGTCCTACTCTGAGTCATAGTGGCCAGGCAAGATAACAGAAAAAAAAACAAAAAACATTGTGGTGAGTAAAATATCTCTGGTCTGTTCAAGAGGTCACGGGAACTTCATTTACTGTCCCACAACAGCCAATTTTTCCAACTTTGAAACTCATTGCAGATCGTTCCAAAAAAGACCCCTTTGATCAGGTGCCCTCAAACTGCTCTTGCTCCCGCCATCCCCCTATTTTTAGCTTAATCACAAAACTGACAGTGCAAACTTTAATTATGCTCTACCCTTCATCTTGCAGCTGTTAGGGAATCTTGTTGCAAGACCTCCCTCTGGTGGACAGTTATAACCCAAGCACTTTCATTCAAAAACACAGGAAAAAGCAAATACTGGCTAATGAAGACGAGGTTGTTGTTTCTCAAAGGTTATTTTAGGATCTAGGCCCCATTTGATCCAAACTTTCAAAGTTCAGGAGTGTAGGGGGGTGGGAATATTGTTTCCCATTTAGGCCTGACTCTAAATGTTTGAAGTCTGGGAAGCTACCTGGGGCTTCATTCTCCAACACAAAGATCTCTTTTGGAAGCTCAGCTAAGTACATCCCATTAGGTGGATACACAGAGACACATACTAATAAGTATTTGGCAGTCACAAATCCCCACAAAGCACAATAATATTGCAGCTAAAGACAAGCTAAATCAAAACCCTAGACCCAAAAACTCCTGTAAATGTGGGTAAGTTCGAATGAAAGTTTTGCAGCAAAGTCCAAGGCTTCATCAGCACAGTTTGGGAAAACACAGTTCATTTTCCATACACCCTATAAGACTGAACTGTGTTTCATTGTACTGCTGCTTTGTAACCAGGTCCTAATTTTCCATTGTATATGTGGGTCTCCTTTCATTTGAACTGAAAACCAAAGGAAAATTCCTGTGAACCAAACCTGCTGAGATTCAGTGAGTTCTGCAGAGCATGCATCTAACAAGTTCAGAACACAAGTGTATCAATTGCCAGATAGGTGATCACAGAAGTCTAACTATGTACAGGGCGGAAATATATACGAAGGAGGAAGAGACAAGAGGTGGAAGCCCCATGTGGCATAAAGAGTTCCTGCTGCTTCTTAGGCTGGAAAATTCTGGAGTTGGTAAGTGGGAAACTCCCTGGGGATCAAATAAAAGTTTCTTGCTATTAGTTGTACTATCTGGATTTGTTATTTTTAACAGTCCCTGCCTAGGAGCCTTTACCCAACAGCTAATTGCAGCCTGTCTCTCCAAAGTGCAATATTCAGTCCTGACATCGTGTATCCAATATCTGGCAGGAGCCCCCACACCCCACACATAGTCAGTGTTTGCAAACTAGAGATGAACAGGAAAAATATAGACAGTAAATGGCAGAGGCCATACACACTCACAAATACACTCACACATTGTGTGCATCTGAGCAATAAATGACAAACATTGCACACATACCCCCCCCCCAGAGCAATACAAAGTGACTGCAGAAGAAAGAAATGTTGCTTCTCAAGTGCCTGAAAGATCACGGAGAAGGGAAAACGAAATATTAGTTTTCATCTCCTTCTGGTCTTGATTCCCTTAGTACGACCACTAGCAAGAAGCTTTATTGCAAAACCAAACTATGTTATAACAGGATTAGGGCAGAACTGTGTAACAACTGAACTCCCTAACATAGTTGTAATAATCATGTAGAAACAGGGTGACCAGATGTCCCGATTTTATAGGGACAGTCCCCATTTTTGGGTCTTTTTCTTATATAGGCTCCTATTACCCTCCACCCCATCCTGATTTTTCACACTTGCTGTCTGGTCACCCTACGTAGAACTTGCCATAGCTACAACCCAGGAGTGCTCTGATCAGAACACATTTGGATCTTTATGGTTACATTACAGCCATGTTACAGAACTATGCTACAGTCCTCTGTTTTTCAGATTCCAAAGTCTAAAGGCCTGCTCTGATGGCTTTTGAAGTCAACGTGAGTCTTTCTATTGATTGCAATGGGCTTTGGCTCAGACCCCGAAGATTTAGTGCTGTGTAGAGGAAAATTACCACAGACCTATCTATATGGTAATTACTAAATCAAGATTAACTGCATTAGGAGATGACCATGTTGTGACTGAGTCCCTGGACACTAGTTTTTTACAGACTTGACCACAGAGTCTTTTCATGACATTTATTATTTCCTCAGGGATATAAACATGGATATAAAACAATGCTTCAGGTTGTGCAAATTATCCCAATATTATCCCTCTGAGGCCTACATGTAAAACTTAGGTCAACAAAGCTATGGTCAACAGCTCCTCAATATATGTTCCATTCTATATGCATCCGAAGAAGTGGGCTGTAGTCCACGAAAGCTTATGCTCTAATAAATTTGTTAGTCTCTAAAGTGCCACAAGTACTCCTGTTCTTTCAACAAAGCTATGGCGCTCAAAAATTCACACTCCTGAGCACCACAGCTCCGCCAACCTAAGCCCCGGGGCCGAATGTTGGCGCTACACTATCACGACAACGTGACTCGATGCTCGATCTGATACAAACTGACCATGCTGTCGTGAGGTGATGCTGCAACACCCTCTTGTTCTGCGCCATATCATACTGGGCCCCCCTCGTGCTAGGCCGAGGGGTGCCTGCATGGTAGGGTGACCAGATAGCAAGTGTGAAAAATTGGGACAGATGGTGCGGGGTAATAGGAGCCCACATAAAAAAAAAGCCCCAAATATCAGGACTGTCCCTATAAAATCGGGACGACAGCGTGGTGACATGCTGGGAGCAGCCAGGGGAGGCCCCTGCTCTGGGGCAAGGCTGTAGGGTTTGCTATTGCAGGCAGAGCCAGGCTCCAATAAGGCAACTGGCCACTCTAGCCTCCTCTCTATACTCTATGGCCCTGGAGGACCGAGCTGGTCGCGCTCCCTCCCTGTCTCTATGGCATGAAGCGCGCTCTAGCTGGCCAGCTGCCATCTCTATGGCCCTGCCGGCGGCGCTCTATCCGCCACCCCGTCTCTGTGCTCGCGGAGGCCGGCTCGGAGGCGGCGCGGCGCTCAGTCCAGCCGGCGGGCCCCTCTCGCTGGTTGCGTCGGGCGGGCGCGCGGGCCTGGCGGAGCGATGGCGGCCGTGCGGGGCCTGCGGATCTCGGTGAAGGCGGAGGCGGCGGCGGAGGAGGAGCAGCCCCGCGGCCCCGAGCCCGAGCCCATGGAGGTGGAGGAGGGCGAGCTGGAGACCGTCCCCGTGCGGCGCTCGCTGCGGGAGCTGCTCCCGGTGCGGTGCGGGGCCCGGCCGGGAGGGGGGAAGCCGGAGGGCGCGGAAGGCGGCGGCGGCGGCGGGGGGGGGGGAGGCCGAGGAGACAATAGGGGGAGGGGGCAGACGGTGGAGGCGGGAAGCTGGCGCGGGGTGGGCAATGGGGGGGGGGGAGCTGAGTCTCCGGGGGACATAGGGCGAGGCGGGAGGGGGGGGCGGCGGCCGAGGTAGCACAGTAACCCCCCCCCCCCCAATCTCTGAGACTGTGCACTAGGGAGTAACTCGAGCGGGCTAACACGAGGTAGAATCCTAGTGAGGACGGGGCGGCTTGTCACACTTAACAGGTCGAGTCGGGGGGGGGGGGCGCCCAGGGGAGTGCTGAGGCTTTAGCTAGAGGGCAGAGAAGAAATGGGGTTATTGGCATAGAGTCTACATGGTTTAGTGCAGTCTGGTGAACTCAGCAGAACTAACCGATAACAATGAAAAAGCCTGTTTTTTTCCTTTCCATGTCACTCTTAATTCTTATGACATTATTAGGGCGATTTAACAAAACAAAGGCAGTGATTCAGACTGGGATATTTTGGGAACTGGGACTAGAATCAATGACGCCAAGAGGCTTAAAAGTTACTTTTTTGATCTGAAAGTTGAGTTTAATGTTCTCTTGTGCTAAAAGGTTGCTTGATAACTTAATACTGGTATGTTGTAACTTTTAGAGAGTCTGATGTCTTAAAATAATATAATTATGTTAAACACACAAATTTTTCAATTGGAGACAGTTATACTTGAAACCATGGACATTAGAGTTGGTAATGCTGTTTGATTATCACCTCCACTTCCTGCTGTGGCAGAGTATATTTCCCCCTGTGATTGTGGATGTACTAGTTTTTTAACTACTGCTAAAAATTACTTATGCCAAAGGAAGCGGCATGTGTTTTGATCCATTCTGTTTGTACGTAATTCCATTGAGTGAGTGTTGTCCACATCTGGGTCAAGAACATGCTGGTGCTTTGAGTTAGGAGAGAGTAGAAAGGAATGGATTTATTTTAGAGCTGATTACCAGGTGAGATTTTATCAGTCTGGTTTGTTGCATTTAGCCTTCATCACAGTTCTGCTTTGTTTCAGGACACTAGTAGAAGGTATGAAAACAAAGCTGGAAGTTTCATCACAGGAATAGATGTCACCTCCAAGGTAATATTGTGCTGTGGGTCTTTTTAAAGTTTTGTATTACTGTTGTTGGATAGGAAGCATTGTTAGCTGGTCTCCAGGAAATTCAGATAAATGGTCATTTTCAGGTACACTTAGACCAGTGATTGGCTCTTTAATGTGTTTCCTGCAGCTGTTTTGATATTAAAACACTGTGTGATTTAATTATTAATAGGGCTACAATTATGTAATGGAGTTCATGGAATCTGTGACTTCCAGAGACCTCCATGACATTTTCTGCCCGGGGCTGGACTGCTGTCAGCAGGCAGCCCTGCAATTCCTAGCTGCTGGGCAGCAGGGGGACCCTGGAGCTCCCTGGGGAGTCCCCTAGAGCTCCCACTTCCCTCCGAGGCAGGAGCCCCCTGCAGCTGCCCAGCTGGTGGAGGAGGACGGGGAACCCCGCAGCAGCCCAACCATGGTGGGGGAGAGCAGGGGGACCACTATCCTTCCTCTCCTCCAGCAGCCCAGCCGCTGTGGGTGCTGGACCCTCCTCCCTCCCCATTTTGTTAAGGATAGTTTTAGTAAAAATCATGGACAGGTCACGGGCTTCCATGAATTTTTATTTATTGCCTGCAACCTATCCATGATTTTTACTAAACATATCTGTGACAAAATCTGAGCCTTAATAATTAACCAATCAGGATGCTTTTACTATATTATTAACCAGTTGTTGTTGATAAAAAAATAATCTTGATCAGTCATTTTGCTGTGAGAATTTTTTATATATATATATATATATATATTACTATAGTAAATGAAAAAATGAATTCACACTTCTGTGGCTCTTTTGGGCAATGCTGTGCACTAATTTGGCTCCTGAACCACTAAGGTCTGAGTATTACTGACTTTAGACACTCTTTTATAGCTGGAGAGCTCTTGTTTTGATGTTAGGTTGGTGACATTTTTTTCTCCTGCTGTGATATCTGTCTCATCTAAATTATTAGAGGCAGCGATTTGTAAGTCACAAAATGTACAAAATAAACAAGCTGCAAGAAAATGCTGAGCCAAACATCTCTTTCTATGATTTTATAGTGAAAGATTTATTTGTAGACAAAGTTTTCATACCCCACCAAGAATTTGTAATATTGTTTCTAAATGCTCAGTGCCAAAAAACAAGGAGACTCTTGGAATTGCAGTGATGCCACTCCATAGTGCAAAGCAAAGCCCTTTGAGTCAGGTCAGCTGAATTTTTCTTATGTGAATGACAGACAAGGAAAAGCAAGTGTTTGGCAGGAAAATCTAGTTCCATTGTCTTGAGTCTTCAAAGGGCATCATTGTGTGTTTCCACATACTGGGCCTTAAGTACATAAATTAACAGCCACTTCAAAACAAGGTTTGCTCATTTTGTGGTTCTTTGGGAGCTTAAATTTGTAGCTGGTCTCTGACACACACTGCAATTTTTAAATAATTGGCATCACTGTATGACAGATCACTGTACGTTGTATCTGGAAATTGAAAAGGAAATGTACTGTTCCATGTTCTGTGGTGGTATTAGGACTTTACATTTTCAGATGATGATAAAACACGAACCTTCACAACAGCGCTGTGAGAGCTGATGCGTGAGTTTTATTCCCATTTTGCCTAGAGAAAGCTCAGCCAGAGAACTTGTTACTTGCCCAAGAGCACAAATGGAGCTGGTGCTCGAGATTGAAAATCAGCATTCTTGGCTACAAATCTATAGCTTCTGTATGTTAGAGACTTGTCATTCAGGAAGCAATTAAAGTTATGGTATCAGTGAGAAAATCTCCCTCCTTTGTTACCTTCCTTAATAACAGCTTCAAAATGGCATACATAATTATGGATAAAAATGTACAGTGCTGAATAATGAAAATGAGTTGGTTGGGAAATCTAATAAAACTATGATTAAAAGTTTATCACAAATTTACCTTGTTATATCAGAGGGCAGTTCTTGCTTAAGGATATTTTTATGAGACAAGTTTCATTTTAGTTGATTGAGAGATTTTTAAAACACTCATTAATTTTTTAGACTGAGGCATTCTTAATCAGTCGCAAGAAAGAAAATTACCGTCTCTGTTGAGGGCTTGCATAACATCTTTTGTATCACTGTTGATGGGCTCTCTGGAAATAGTTTGGATTACCAATCCCAACAAGATTTCTATAGTCAGCATTCCAGTTAGTACTGGTGAAGTGCAAACACAAAGGGATATTCCCAGTCGCCACAGGTCTTCAAATAATTTTTTTTAACTGTCTGGAAACTCTGTGTGATCTGTATCTTCTCAACATGTTTTTTTCTTTTCCTCCAAGTAAACAAGCCAGCAGTCTCAAAATAAAAGATTGGTCTGCCTGGTAGAGGAAACATTTGTTTCAAGTAAAGGTTTGCTGAATTTTGCCTTTGATGTATACTCATTTTAAGGATAAATAAATTTGGTTATCCATCAGAAAGGTTAAGCATTTGTCCAAGGTCATACAGAGTCAGTGACAGACAACACATCATGATTCCTGCTATGCTGTTTGGCCACAAGACAATAATCATTTGACTCTTAGTTAAGCTGTGAAAGAGTTCTTAATTTTGTCCTTTTTAACATAATTTTCTTTTGAAATTGCCTATTGAAAACTAATAGAAACTTTGTAATGATTAATTTCTAGCCATTTGTGTTTTATTAAATGTCTGGTATTACTATGGAACTTGTTTGGAACAAAGCACCAATTTCCTTTTCCGTTGGACCTTGTTTCCTGCAGGAAGCAATTGAGAAAAAGGAGCAAAGAGCGAAGCGCTTTCATTTTCGAGCTGAAGTGAACCTTGCCCAAAGGAATGTGGCATTGGAGCGAGACATGATGAAGAAAGGTAGGGAATGTACCATGAGTTTACCAAACAGAACAAAAGGCAGAATCTCTATATTGCTTCCTTCCTGTTTCCTGGCTTGATGGCCAAACTACCTCACTCCTGAAAAAGCGAGCATCGGTACAAGTAATATCTTGTATTTTTCACTTCCCTTTTTTTCTGTTCACTTTCCCATTTAAAAAAAATACTTGAAGACAATCTAAAAAAATAAATACACTTAAAATTGTTGTGGGAGGATGATGACACTTAAAAGAAACCATTTTGGGCAGACACCATTTTTTTCTGACGTGGCAGCAATATCCACTGCTGCGTGTAGACTGGCTGTCCAAGGCTTTTCTGCCAATTGACACAGCAGAAGCTGTCGGCACGCACACAGTTACAAGGCTCCAGTAGGTTGTCCGTTCAATATTTAACGAAAACGGTGTTATCAAGTTAAAAAAAAGAAAAGACTTTTTAAAAGGGTTAAAAGTAGTCTGAAAACCATTCAGCACCTGCCTCTGAATCCCTTGCCAGTCTTTGTGGTTTTACAACCATGTTTTCCCATATTATTTAAAATATTTCTCTTTGTTGCTGTGTACAGAACATACAGAAAAGAAACTAAAGCCCCAATCATGCAACTGCATTAGTGTGGGGGGATCCACGTGCATGTTATCCTGTTGAAGTTAGTGGGGCTCAATGTGGTCATAGAGGTCCACCCATGTGGATGCAGTTGCAGGACCTAGGTCCTAACGGTCCTTCTGTGCAGATCCATTTGCAGGATCAAGACCTAGGCCATTGATTATACAGAGGAAACTTGAAATTGACTGTACAGATGGTTGTGAAATATATGATGAAGACATTGAAAACAGAGGAAAATAATATCCTTAATTTTCCGTTATGGATAACCTTACTACTGCTTGTAACAATACTAGGTAAAAAAACTTTCAGAATGGCATGATTTGGTTTTTTTATTTGATCATGTACAGATGCTCCCCGACTTACGCAAGCGTTCCGTTCCGGAATACCTTGCGTAACTCGAATTTTGCGTAAGTCTTAAACGTATACCCGACCATTATGTGCAAAAAACCACAAAACAACAGCTATTTCTAGCTTACGGAACTTTGTCCGTAAGTGCGGATTTGTGTAAGTCGGGTTTGCGTAACCCGGGGGGGCATCTGTACCTTTAAAATAAGCTGAAGATTTTACATTCTTATTGAAAAGTTAATAACAACATGCATGCTGTCTTTAAAATCAAATTATAATCGGTGATTGGCAGTAGAATTTCTATAGCAATACATTTTAATATTCTTAATGATTTTGTGTTGATAAATATCCTATTTTTATTTTCAACTAAAAAGATCAAAACATTGTGAAATTATAAGTTAAGTTCCAGACCACTGGGCTAGAAGATCATGCCTTTAAATTGGTATAGGATGTACCTGACTTTAATAAACTATTCTCCCCTTTTTAAAAATGATTTTGATTTTTAATTCAACATGTTTCTAATACATAAACTCATTTTGTAAAAATGAGCAATGGTTTTGTTTCTTGTTTACAGCAATCCCTAAAGTGAGGCTGGATACAGTCCACGTTTGCGGGGTAGATGAGATGAGTACCCAGGACATCTTTGCCTATTTTAAAGAGTATCCTCCTGCTCATATTGAGTGGCTAGATGACACATCGTGTAAGTAAACTAAGTCTTTAGCCTATAGTTCTTAATATTTTTCGTATTCCAGAGTTCTGCCACTGATTTCCTTTGTAGCTTTTGGGCAAGTTGCTGACCCTTCTGCGCTTTAGCTTCCCCATCTGTAAACTTACTACCTCAAAGGGGTGTTTGAAAGAACTAGTTGTTAAAGAACTGTGAATATCAAAAGCAATATATAGTTAAGTTATTGGTTAGTGAGAAAAATTACCCCAGCTCTAGCAGGTTAGGTTGGCTACACCCTGCTGCAATATAGAATTTTGTGAAAGATGCTAACACTGGTGAAAATGACAAGCTGCAGCAAATGGTACAATACTGTTGCACCAAAGGTCCGAGACGTATTGAGGTATTGTCCTTGTTCTTCAGAGTGAGAAACAAAGAAAAGGTGTAGACTTTAAAAATCCAAAGGTTGAAGGGCACTTGGGTATTTGGTTTATATGTAACTTTTCCTTCTTCAGCCTGCCTTTACGTACAGTGAATCTTATCAGTTCAGGCATCTTAATATAAAACAAGATAAAATGTATTGCTCTGGTTTTTCCAGAATCATTAAACAGCAGAGCAGCATATAACGCTTGTGGCTGTATCTGGACTGAATGCATCTCAATAAAAGGACTTTTGCTCAATGCTTATTTTTAAGAAGCACCTCTCAAATCTTTTTCCCCTCTTTCATTGTCACATTTCTTACAGAGTTATCATCAGCCTGACATGATCAGTTTTACTGCATATAATTTTAATTCTATCTCTTCTTACAAGCATTTTTCTTATATGTACGAAATCTGCATTGTATTTTCTTCAATGCACGAGAACCTTGCTAATCCTTGCATCACTAATCTACAAATTTGATGATCTGTACAAAAACCCCTTAACAGTCTCTCCTTTCTTCTCAGCAAAGATTAACAGCAGAGTTCTGCAATGAAGTCTCTTGTTACTTAAACTTAATTATTTTACAAAGTATACTTCAGTCATACTTCCTAGAATACTGTCAAGAGTTTTACACAGTGAAACTAAACAACACTCTTAAAAATAAATGAACGGATCATTTTATGAGGCAGTATCCTTGATTTGATCATGGTTGCTCACTAGCATATTCAAAAGGTGCAATAATCTTGAGTGGGTCTTCTAGTTATTGGCACAAATAAATGAGCCCCTATTATTTATCAACAGAGGGTCCTGTGGCACCTTTAAGACTAACAGAAGTATTGGGAGCATAAGCTTTCGTGGGTAAGAACCTCACTTCTTCAGATGCAAGAGAAGAAGTGAGGTTCTTACCCACAAAAGCTTATGCTCCCAATACTTCGGTTAGTCTTAAAGGTACCACAGGACCCTCTGTTGCTTTTTACAGATTCAGACTAACACGGCTACCCCTCTGATACTTGACATCTATTATTTATGTAGACCTTAATCATTTCAGCGTTTTTTTGGTTTTTTTTTTTTTTTAGTTTTGATCAGAAAATAATATGGTGTATGGCCTATGTTGTCCTTTGTGATAAGAGTTGTCTCCTGCTGATCAAACATGCTAAAGGATTTGTTTTCCCTTTATGAAATACAGCTGATAATCTCCCTTCCTGTTGGTACATATAACTTTATATACTTATGTGACTGAAGTTTTATACTAGTAATTTGTCTTCTACATAAAGGACTGTAAGATAAAGGATATAATCTTAAGAGCCTGTGTGGAAAATTTTAGCTAACTAGAACTATTTTTGTATGGGTTTTTTGTTTTAGGTAATGTAGTCTGGCTTGATGAAGTGACAGCAACACGAGCTCTTATAAATATGAGCTCTATGCCTGATCAGGATAAACTCAAAAACAGAGAAAACAACGAGGAGAAAGCAACTGAAAAAAACAAGAAAGGTAGATGCACAGAAGATATAGGTCATGCAGTTAAAAATCCGCATTCTTTAAAGTATATTTTCTTGGCTTGGGTGCTGCATAATTTGAGTTACTGAAGGAGGTTCTGTCATGTAGTTTCAGGTAATGGTATTCTGCCACTTTAAAAAAGGCTTTCATCTTGGAAACCTTTTGAAGGAGCTGCTTCCTAAAAGGTGGGTTGTAGAGATACCAGAATCAGTAATATGATCTGTACTAAACATTCTAGACATAAGGACACAAATTCAGAGGTGTTTTAAGTAGTGGGGCAAGTTACACAGTCCTTGTAACTCACAAGCTGAGTGGGTGGAAGGGTGGGGTGGTAACAATGAGAAACAAGTGGGTGTAAGAAGATGCTTTATCATCTTCAACCCTCCTGTTGGTTGCTTTTCCTTGTTACTACACCGTCCTTTCTGCAAATGACATTAATTTACCAATGTGTAACTTCCATCACTATTTATATTATCTCTGAATTTGACCCTGTTAAAACCTGACCCAATACCCCACTGTATGTTTACAAATCTATTGCAAATGGACCCAATTGCTGGGTCCCATGTGCTTCCAAACCAACTGCGTCTGGCTAGAGTCTAGCCCTGGGGTAGGCAACCTATGGCACGCGTGCCGAAGGTGGCGCACGAGCTGATTTTCAGTGGCACTCACACTGCCTGAGTCCTGGCCACCGGTCTAGGGGACTCTGCATTTTAATTTAATTTTAAATGAAGCTTCTTAAACATTTTAAAAACCTTATTTACTTTACATACAACAATAGTTTAGTTATATATTATAGACTTATAGAAAGAGTCCTTCTAAAAACATTAAAATGTATGACTGGCACGCGAAACGTTAAATTAGAGTGAATAAATGAAGACTCGGCACAGCACTTCTGAAAGGTTGCCGACTGCTGGTCTAGCCACTGTTTCTAGCTTTGAGACCCTAGGGCACATTCCCAAGCTCTGACCTCTTGTCTAATGCCCTTCCTTGGGATGTGGGATGCCGTTATCCAGGACTTTGAAATCAATGTCTGTGACCTCCTGAGTCCCCCAGTCACATACACTCCCCAGAGTTCCACCTGGACTGTGAGCACTCTGGACTTGTACCTTTACCCCGTTGGGGACAGTGTGGCAGGAAAGCAACTAACACAGGAATTGTTTAACCATAGTGACCTTCTTATTAAAGCATTCGAGTTACAGATCTTTTAAAACAAAAGTCCTGAGACCTAGTATGAGCTCACCCCTTGCGTGAGTCTAAGGTTTTATCAGTATTTTAAGTTGGACAGAGTCCCTCCTGTGCGTGTGCATTGGTCTCTCTCTCTCTCTCTCTCTCTCTCTCTTCCCTCCCTCCTTTCTCTGCAAGTCCCTGTATGTAGCCGATGGTCACTCCCCCCCACCCCAGCCCCCAGAGCAGAACCCTGCCCTTAAATAGGGTTTCTCCTCTGAGCCATGTGCTCAGATTCAAACGCTAGTGACCCCTCAGTCATGCTTGCCCCTTCCTCACTGCAGGACCCTGTGTAGAAAACTCATTGTTCCATGGGGATGGGCCAATAGTTGAAAGATAATCGAAGTTGTTGACCTTAGATTGCAGTCTTGATGGCTCTTAGTGTTAGTCCTTTAAGGAGTCTTTGCGCATGTCCAGGCTTGTGCAGTCAGTGTCCAACATTTCCACACATAAAACGAGATAATGTTCATAATTTGACTTGGACATATTCCACTCTGTCACAGTGCCCATAGTCTCCTTTTGCAGACAGAGCATACTGCAAGGTAAGTTGTATAAATTGAAGCAGTTAAGGTACACCTTCAAATTGTGATAAACCTGGAACCTAGTTGCTGACAACATCCCCCCCCCCCCCCCTAATTATAACCCCATTATACTTCTACAGACAGGAATTTGTAGCTTTTATTACTTTAACTACATCCAACTGTTTTGCTGCTAGGTGATGTGTTAACTTCCTGTGATGTGGTTCAAACCAAGATATTGAATTGCACATTATCAACCAATAGTGACAATGCAATTCATAAAAACATTTGTTTCAACTGAAACTATAAATTATGCTTAGGTCTGAGTTGCATGAACAAAATCCAGATTACCGATCTCCACTTTCTGTACGTTATGCACTAGCAGAAACCATCAAATGTGGTCTGTTTTCACAACTCTGTTATGCTTCCAGATGCCTTCAGAGCAGATTTCTCCTTGCAGCTTTCCACTGCAACTCAGAGCCTTTCTAACAACCCCCTTCCTGCCTTGGGAAAACTCAAGTCTATACAAAAATAGCTATTGTGAGGAAGACTTAGGTGCTTTTTATACCATTTTACCAGCCTCCTCTATACCATGTCTTATTTCTTTGTACTGAAAACTTTTTTTGTGCAGTATTAAAACACAACATAACCTTTGATTTCAGGCAAATACCAAGATTCTACAAAATGTAACATTCTTAAAATACATCTTGTGTTATTTTTGGAGACTATTTCACATTGATCCTGTCGGGTGCAAAGTAATTATTATGCTGTGTATATCAACAGTAGTAAAATATGTATTGACCTAAACTCCCACATACATTTCTGCATCTGGTCATCTGGAAAAGCAGGATACTGGGCCAAGTTCAGACTTCTTCAGTTGGAAAGAATTTATGAAGTAAGTTAAGGTCTGAGGAATCGGATAAATCCAACATATTAGGGAGGCTTTGGCTCAAATATATTCTTTTTTTTTTTAAATAATTTTGGAGTTAGCTAGGCGCATTTTGTCATTAAAAACCTCTTGCAGTAATTAAAGATCCTGTGGCCCTTTTTGTAAGAGGCAGTATGCTAGCCCTGATAACTTGGCCAAATTCCACCAAAGTAATTGCATTCTGCTGTCTGAATATTCTCCATGGTTTCATTTGGGTTCAGTATTCCTTCGTTCCTGTCCATAACGTTTGTGAAGTTGCTGTGTGCTGTAACCAGCTGTTGTATTCCACTCTGAAAGTTGCTGCATTTAGTTGCTAGGTGAAGAATCTATATTCCCTTACTAAACAGGGCTGCTGAGAGGCTTACCCAATGTTGGTAAAGTGCTTTGAGATATCTGAGTGAGAGGCACCATTAAAGGACTATTAAGTTGTCTTTCAGAAATATTTGAAACAAGATTCTGCTGACAATATAAACAAAATCTTTTTCTTAGCCCCAAAAAATAAACTGAAAATATCTGCCATCAACTAGCAATGCACAGTGTACACAATCAATAGACTAGTGTAATCAGGTATTACTGTTTAAAAGTTTGCTTCCAAAACTACTTATGTTAGATTCTTGAAATGAAATAACTCATAGTTTTTTTTAGCTGCAAAGATTATTTCAGTGACTTTCTAACTATTGAACATAGTTCTAACTATTGAAGATTAACTCAAGTATTTTTAAGTGGCAGCTAAATTAAGGCATTTAATGACCTCTCTGCAGTTAATAATGAAACACAGTGTGTTTTCTTATATTGACAGACAATTAAACTGGTAATCCATCCTTACTGCTTCAACCACTTACATTAGTAGAGAGCGCCAGCATGACGGAAGCTCTATGATTGGTTAGTTTATACACCTGTTTAAAATTTTTGCAGAGGTTTACTATCTTAATTATTCTCCAGGCTACACAGAACAATTGATAACTTACTCAGTTTGATTTCAGAAAATATAAGGAAATGAAAAGCAAATGCTGGCGACATCATAAAATCAGGAAGAATATCCTAAAATTTGTTTATTCTTAGACAAACAGGAGGAAAGCTCGGATGATGAGACCGAGGAAGGAGAGGTTGAGGATGACAATCCAAGTGATGTTGAGGTCAGTACAGAAAGAAAAACATTAACATGAGAGATTCAGTTTTGGGCAGTGAGGTCGTTCCGATATTCTACTCTTAATGCAAAAATATTATACAGAATCTGGACTATTGTATAGTATTATAAATTAAATTGCTAAATCAGATTTAGTACTTATGAAAACATTTAAGGCAAGGAGAAGTCCAGAGACTTTGTCAGTGGAGATACCAGCCTAGGATGGCTTTGTGAAAGTGAGTTTTTAGGAGCGGGAGGGCATTTGGCATATGGGAAGTCTGAAACTGCTCCACCCATGTGAGGACAGTATGAAAGCAGGTATGGAAAAGACTGGAAGGAGGAGATAAAGAGAGTAATTAGGAGGAAGGATGAAGAGGAGCCAAGCTATTCGGTTTTGGCAAACTGTACATAAAGGTATGCATGGGGGAATGTATCTATTTAAGTCATTTGTTTCACTCTTACAACAGCAGGGACAGCACATCTAAAATAATGCTGCTTTTGAAAAGAAACCAACTGAAATATTGCTAGAGATGAAAGAAATTTTTAAAAAGCTGTTTATTTTAAGATGAGCTGCTTAATAGATACTGTCAGGTCAGTTTGGTCCAAATTTCAGTTTGTGTATAACAGATTTAATAATAATAAATTTAATGGAAACTTCTCTAAACAAACACTTATTGTATTTTTGCAGTCCAGACATTGCAGCATTGTGCTAGTGTGTGACAGGCTAGAAACTGACTGTAAGCAAAAATAAAATTGACTAGTTGTCTTTCATTGTCCAGGTTGAATGAAACGTAGATAGTCAGAAGTAGTGGAAAGTAAATTAGATTTTAAAAAGCCTCGTTTTAGTAACTGAGTGTATTAATAAGACAGGGAGGGGAATCTTTGTTAAAAAAATAATAATAATTTTAGCCAATGTTACTTTAATAAATCAGTCTGTTAAAGAAAAGCAAAACAGCTTGAGTTCACAAATCTGCTGGAAAGCTCCTAACACAAAAATAAACTTTCTTAGTAATCATTTGTTAGCTTTGCTGTTGAATGTAATCTGTGCTGAAATCTTTGTATCTAAAATATTTTCTTTCCAAAGTTGGATGTGCTGTCCCAGGTAGAGGAAGATTCTCTCCTACGTAACGATCTACGCCCAGCCAACAGGCTGGCTAAAGGAAACAAACTGTTCATGAGATTTGCTACGAAAGGTAAATGACTCACTGCACTGCACTGTACAGTGTTTGAAGGTGACTGATGACTAAAATGATGTCTTTACATCACAGATAAAAATAAAATCATTATTAAAGTGTTAGATTGTCAAGCATTATATGTTAAAATCTCATAGTACTTGTGTGTATTTTTTTAATGTGTGAAGAACGTATATGTAAAACTTATTCTGGGTAAAATTCAGCCTAATGCAAAGATTCGGTAAAAGATCTATCTACCACTTCAATCCCACTGAAGCCCACGAAAAAGGTTCTGCATAAGGGCAAATTTTGCCTTTTCTGAGCATCAAGAATCATTTGCCGTGCTTATGGTGTTGGAATTCTTTATGTGGTATTGGTGGAAGCTGTTGCCAGCTCCAGTCATGTCAATAGATAATATTAATGCATTTAAGGTAAACAAACTGAAGTCCTGCCTTTTTTCCAGTTTGACTATGTCCTTTTTCATACAGTTCTGACAGTGACATCTCTAATTAGATAGTCTCCATATTCCAGCTCTTAAAGTGATACATAATACAACAGGAAAGTGATAAATGGAAACTCGTATCTCCATGGAATGAAATTAGTTGAACCCAGTGTCTTTTACTGTTAGTTTTATTTCAGAGGAATTGTCAGCAAGCATTGTAATCCGTTTTGTTCCTAGTAAGTACATGGATCTTTTACTCACATGAAGGAGATTGCATATTGTATAGCTCAACAATAGTTGAGACTGCCTATTACGATACATGCTTCATATCTTTGACTGGGCACTCTTTTATTTTTGCTCCAGTGTGGTTAGGGAAAAAGTATTCCTTTAACTTAATTACACATTTTCAGATGATAAAAAAGAGCTGGGAGCTGCAAGAAGAAGTCAGTACTACATGAAATATGGCAACCCTAATTATGGTGGCATGAAAGGAATTCTTAGCAACTCTTGGTGAGTACATGATAAAGGGGAGTAGAACCTTGCATGGGTCTAGCCATGCTTACAAGGCTGTCTAACTTGTGAGTGTCATCCCTCAAAGTTCTGTAGACTTGCGGGTGGGGAGCATTGATTTGTATTTTAGCAAAGTTGACTTGTTGACTTTACATTTATAAAAATTTGAATTCAAAATTAACAAGTGCTTATAGTTGAGATATTCATACTGGGCAAAATAAAGCCATAGAGTAAATGCGTTCAGCTGCCGCTGAAGTCAATGGAAGTTAGAGCTGTTACTCCGTGGCTGAATTTAGGTCACTTTCTTTTGGCCTTTTACATGGCAGAAATGTGTTTGCTTTTGTTGGCATTCCAGGAAACGAAGATATCATTCACGTCGAATCCATCGTGATGTGATAAAGAAAAGGACACTCATTGGGGATGATGTTGGGTTGACACCTCCTTATAAACACCGGCATTCAGGTAATTTAATGACCGTACTGGGAACATATATAGTGCTTTACATCTTCAAACAAGTTGTGTTGCAGCTGTTGTGAAACTGCACAATGAAATAAAATATAGGTCTTTGTGCTTCACCGGCCTGCCTTTTCTGTCCACTTCGCCTCATTAAATAATTAACCGAAGCAGAGTTTAGTCCAGGAGAAAACAGTGGTTACCACATGCTAGTTTTGGGTGGAGGCATTTCTAATAGTTAAAACATGGAATTGAGTCGAGATACTAGGGTTCTTGGCCCTGCTTAGCCACTGATTTACTTGCTACATGACCTAATTTTTCCTGTTTCCCTATCTGTCTAGCCACTTTATATGGCTCATAGTATCTGAATGAATCATTCTTACAATACCTCTCTGTGACAGGACAACATTATTCCCACTTTGCAGGTGAGGAACTGAGACACAGAAATGAAGTCACTTGTCCAAGATCACTTAGGAAATCTGAGACAGAGTTAGGACTCAAGCCCAGATGTGTGTCCAGTGCTTTAAACATTGTTCTTAACCTTTACTTGATAACTATTTCTCAAGGATGTTGTGAGTCCTTTTAAGATCCTCTTGTGAAAAGTGCTATGCAAATGCAAAGTATAACCTAAGCATCAATATACACAATATAAATTCTAAAATAATAAATTTAATTAAATAAAAGCAATCTCTCAAGTAAAACAGTAATTGAAATATTTATTAATGGAATACCTGACAAAATATAATTGTTACTGTCTTTGGATTTGTCAACTTGACATAGATTGTGCATAATTAATCTGATAAATAGAACAGTGTCGGATAAGTGAAAGAGAGCTATGCTTTTTTCCACCCAGCACTTAGATTTTGTCCTATGGTTTTGCAAGCAACAGTTCAGATACAAAACATCAAATCACTTGGTGTAAGTCAGTAGGTACTTCATTTTACTTGATTGTTTTCTTTTAGAGATTTAGGAAATGGGGTCTGGAGCGTAAAAAACAAAAATCTCTAGTGGTTTGTTTACACTTCACTTTTAAACTGTCATATTTGCCATTTCAACTCTTGTCTTACAATACATGACAAAAATAAAGTAGTTGGGTGGTATATATTCCAGGGGGAAATAGTCCAGAAAACCCAATCAATGAGCTTCTAATTGGTATTTTAGCCTTTACAGTGGTCACGTGATTTATGGGTGTGTGTATTAGGGAGCTAATATGGGAAGAAATATGTTAAGTGCTAAGGAAAAGCTGTACAGGAGGCTGCATATCTGCTGACTACTTTGAAGGAGAAAAAAAAAAAAAGACTGATACAAAGTGCATTCAGTACATTTTCTAGAATATATTCCTGTATATGTACTGAGTCACATGAAGATTGGAAGAGGGTGCTGAAACTGCCCCATCATCCATTTAACTATGTGTGATTAACACTGTATTACTTGATGGGGCAGTGTTTGCCTCCTGTTGCATACGACACAAGATTAAAACACCGTTTTACTTCTAACCGAGTATATATTAAAGGTTTAGAACATTGGCAATACATGATGCACCTGTTCTGTTGTGCAATGCTGAATATGGGATCAGGAAGAAATCTTTCTCTGTCACCAGCAGTGATCACCTTAAGGCACTATATAATCATTAGAATTAATTATCTTTATTTTATCAAGTATCGCTTCATATTATTGATCATACAGTTACTCAGACATTTTAAAAAAATCCAGCGGTAGTACTTAACCTCCCTTCTGAGACAGTGAATGGTACAGATTATGGCATGTTTCATGGCAGGTTTATATTTCCTGTATTTACTTGCCATTTTTTCTAAATCTTGATTTTTAATTAACTTTATGAAAAAGAGATAAGATACGTGAGGTAATGTCTTTTATGGGACCAACTTTTGCTGATGAAAGAGACAAGCTTTTGAGCTCCACAGACCCCTTCTTCAGGATTTAAAGTTGGTCCGGTGAAAGAGATCACCTGACCCATCTTGTGTCTCGTATCCTGGGACCGATATGACTACAAAAACTGTGCAAACATGTATCAGAAAGATAAGCTGCGATCTCTCAAAATTAATTGTTGTGTTTCAGGCCTAGTGAATGTTCCTGAGGAGCCTATTGAGGAAGAGGAGGAGGAGGAGGAAGAGGAGGATATGGATGAGGATGACAGGGTTGTGGTAGAGTACCGGGATGAACTACAAGCTTTCAAACAGTCTCGAGATCGCAGTGCAGCAAGACGATCAAGTGCCAGTGCGTCTGATTCTGATGAAATGGACTATGATCTTGAACTGAAAATGATATCCACTCCATCTCCCAAAAAGAGCATGAAAATGACAATGTATGCTGATGAGGTGGAATCTCAATTGAAAACTATTAGGTAAAAATTTAATTTCTTGCATTTTATTACTTAAAAACCCCAGTCATAAAGTGTTTCTTGCATTATATTATAATTATATTATATTTTGATTTGGTTAAAATAATTTTTTTAAAGCTTGAAAGCTGTTGAAAATAATTTAATGTAATCACTTATATGAATTGACGAGCAGTTCAGTTGATTTTTTTTTTTTTTTTTAATTAAAAAAAAAAAAAGTACAATAACTGTTCAGGATCTCAACTCATTAACTTAAGTATTTTGAGTCACGCTTTAATGGTTAAAACCCATGTAGTACAGGCGTTTGATCCTGATCCTGCGAATATGTACGTAGTAATTTTATATATCTGAGTTTCCTGTTGCATTCAATGGGACTACTCAAGTTTAAATTTACTCATATGCATAAGTGTCTGCAAGACTGGGGCTGTAATTTTTTAAGTATATACTGATTATGTAAAAATCTATGAAATAACTGTTTATTAAATAGTAAATATAAAAGAATTGTCCAAAAACATGTTCAGTAACTACTTAATATTGTTCATGGCACAGAACATCTTGTATATTAAGATCATTCCAGTTAGACCATGTATTTCAAAAGAAGTGACTCAATAGTACATGTGAAGATCTTAACAACAATTGCAGTACAGGCGAGTCTCATCTTACGCGGGGGTTCCGTTCCGCGGTTAGGCGTAAAGCGAAAACCGCATATAGTCAAAATTACATTGAGTTGAATGGCGGGTGGAATTGCCCGCACTACAAGTACAGTATTAAAATTGTTATTTTTCTTTTTTTGTGTGTTTGTTTTTTTGTTTTTGTTTTTGCCAACTGCATAAAGCTGAAATTACGCATGTTAAATGCGCCTAAGATGCGACAGACCTGTATTCTGCTTTGACTGGATATAATATGGAACCCTTCTGAAGTAGCCACTATAGGATGACATCTCAATGTGTAGTATATTTAATGCTGAAAATCCTTAGCACTGAGTAACAACTCTCCTTGAAATCTTATCCCATTTGACTCTTCGTTAAGATCAATCACTTGTCATTTCAGTGGCATAACTGTAATGACTTAAGTGAAGTAGCAGCATCAGCATGCCCTCTTTAGCTCTGACATGATTCAGTAAAAGATATTTAAAAAGAAGAAATACAGAAAGCTCTGTACTATCATAGCCTACAAATGTATCCCTTATCTGCACTATCCCCGACTGGTATGATGTTTACAAGCAGCCCCTGTGCACATTGCTTATAGTCTTGAGTAACAAACGATGATGAACCTAAACTTAGAGAAGCATTGGTACTCTGTCTATTGTTGTTTTGACAAGATATGCTTATATCCTGGTTTAAAACTGGAAAACATTGCTACCTATTTGTTACAGGCTTCTAAGGCATCCTGGATGCAGGATATGCAGCATATAATGCTCTGAGCATATTGATAATATGCTTGAAGAAGAGCTAAGACTGATTCTGGAATGCAGATTTTTTTTTTTTTTACAGTGATAGATTTTGTGTGTGATATCACTAACTTCCAAAATGTGTTTATGCACAGGGGGCCTTCCTGAGGACTCTGTTGGGATTCATTCATGAGAATTTATTTGCTGATTAGAAATACATTATGTCTTTATTTAGGAACTCTATGAGAGCGGATAGTATAGCATCCAGTAATGTCAAAAACCGGATTGGCAGCAAAGGATCGTCAGAAAAAGTTGCAGATGTAAGACTACTGTTAGAGGAAAAACGTCAGAATAATACAGGGCAGCGTCAGCCAGTCAGCACTACAAAATCAGGTAATGTAAACATAGCGCAATGTAGCCATCGTGGTAAGTGGCTCTAACTACGTCAACTTCCATTACGTTATTCACGTAACTGAAGTTGTGTAACTTAGATCGATTTAGCGTGATCGTGTAGACCAGCCCTTACAGTTTTCAGTATGGTATGGTTCACGTCATGGGTTAAGTATCTTTACAATAAGATTCTTTTGCTCTGGTTTTCAGTTTAGTTCTCTAAGTTAGAGGAAGCAATACTGTAATTTTAAAGCGGATTTTTTCATGTATTCTAAAAAGTAATTAATGGAATCATGCTTTTCATATAAACTGCCTCACATTAGACAGAGACCCTTTTCTCTTCCTTCAGTATTTATATTCCTAAAATAGAAATGGAATCCAAAACAAAGATGGCTTTTGGCGATCTTTAGAAAAGTTGTTACTTTTTAATCTTTGGGGACAAAGCCCAGCCACGTAAGAGTAAACATCCCAAAAGGGGGTACCTTGCAAAGATGCCATGTGACAAATCTGTCATAGAAATAATTCAAGCCTGGATAAACTGTAATACAGGAATTCAGAGCATTTCAAAGACAGTGAGCTATGTTAAGATTTAATTAAGACTTCAGAAAAAACAATAATACATAGCCTCTCTAATTCCAAATTTTGCAAATGGATAAAGGACACAGGATCAGCTGGAAGAGTTAAAATAAATGCAGTACATAAATACTCAGTTTAATCACTGTGATGTTATTTCCAGATGTACGGCAGAGACTAGGAAAGAGACCTCATTCTCCAGAAGTCAAGCCCCCAAGTAGCACCTCCACCCCTCGTCGAGAATCAGTATCAGATGTACATAGCCGGTTAGGGATACCCAAACAAGATGTGAAAGGCCTTTACTCTGACACCAGAGAGAAGAAAGCAGGTTTGTTTTACAGAGAGAAAATGTGACTTTACTTTAGGGGTGCATATGTAGCTTGTAACTACAGACGACAATGATGTCTTGATGCTGTTAGTGGCATTTGACTAGAAAATAACCAAAGGATATTAACTTAAAAACAGAATATTATTCCTAAACATTAAAGCTTTGCCATTCATGTGGATAAAATTCTAGACTTTATAATCTTGCATAGAGATTGCATCTCATGAGCTTTATTACAAAATCCTCATGTGAATAACTTGTAATAGCTAAAGCAGTTTTTGTAATGAAGATCACAAATGTTGGCTTATTCCCTTTAAGATACTTTACTGCTTTGATTCTAGGGAACAAGAGGAACTTCAAATGAAAACCTGGAGGAATAATATTCTGGTGACTGAAGTTAGAAATCAAGTAGTGAATGTTTGTGGAATGTTTTGAAGTTGTAAAGCACTACAGTAATGGTTATTAGAAGTCACAAGTGCCAAATTCTGCCCTGAGAGATGTATACAATTACCATAAAAGATAATGAGACTTGTGCACTTTTTTGAGGGCAGAATTTGGTTGAAATGTCTTCAAAATCTGGTCTTGGAGAATATCATAGAATGATGGTTGAATTATTATATAATTTATTGCATTTAATTTCTACTTTTCTCTCAACATATAGAATAAAGGAACTTTTAAGACAGATTTTCCCTGAATGTTGTTCTCTATCCTCAGTGTTGAACTTTTCCTGATTTTTATTTTTTATTCTTTTGCTCAGCTTGTCTGAACAGAGCAGTTGTTAAAGATATCTCAAACTCTGAGGTGTAATAATGTGCTAATAAAAAGTGCAAAACTATAGCAACCAAAGAATTTGCATTTCAAACTGCTTATATACGTTCCTAACCTTCAGTCATTTTGACTGTGAATTGCAATACAATTATTTATGTTCACTGTCATTCTCTTTAAAGTGTGGCTCTACTTTCAGAAGACTTCATGAAAATAATTCGATACAGTTCCGTAACTTTCTTAGTGAGGCTAGGTCACATTTTCTCAGTTTACAAAAAGAAAGCTCTTTTTGGTGACAGCCCTGAAAACTTAACCTGGGAGTCATAGTGTCTTTTTTTCATACTTGTAAATCACCAGTAATAAAGCGTCTATAGGCCACATAGAGGCTGCACAGATGCAAGGGAAGTATTGGGGAAGACTGTAACTTCTTTTGATGATGCATTTGAATCCAGCTGTCTTACAAAATCTGTGTGTGGACCAGGACTATCAGTATAACTTTGTTGTTACGGGGTATGATTTGATTATTTTTTAATCAATGTACATATACCAGCTCCTAGCATGGACACAACATAAAGGTTTCTTATATGGGTTGCTATTCCCATACTGGAAGGAGAATAAGTTATATCTCAGTACAAAGCACCTTTATACTGATATAACTGTGCCCACATTGGGAGGGGTTGTACCAGTTTAACTATATTGGTATAGTTAAAAAGGTTCCACTTTCTAGTGTAGACAAAGCCTTATTCAAAAATGTGTGATTCTACAGTTCTAACAGAAGTAAAATTAGTGAAAATGTACTATCACTAAGGCTATGATTTAATCATGGGATTTTTAGCAAAAGTCATGGACAGGTCACGGGCAAAAAACAAAACATCACAGTCCGTGACCTGTTCAATACCCCTGAATGAATCTGGGGGCCCGCCGATCTGGCTGCCATGGGGGAGGAAGCCCTGGGGGGCCAGCCGCTGCTCCGGCCACCCTGGGACCGCTGTTCAGGCAGTCTCTGGGGCCAGCTGCTGCTCGGGTGGTCCCCAGGACCAGCTCCCCGGGGTCATCAGAGCAGTGCCCGGCTGCAGGGCCACTCCTGCAGCTGGCCCCGGGATCAGCCACTGCAGAAGTCACGGAATCCATGTGATTTGTGACAAACACAGAGCCCTAACTATCACTGCTGTAAGCAAGGATTGCTCTGGATACATATAGTAGAAGAATTAAATAAAAGCACCATCTTACATAGTTACTTTTTAAGAGTAGACCTGCACTTTAAAATATACTAAATTCTGTTTAAAAAAATGTTGAGAACATTAAGGTTGCATAGTTGAAGTGTTCAAAATTTAGGAAATGCAATGGTTAAAATTGAAGACATTTTTGAACACGTCAGTTTTTCATTACTATCCATTTCTGTGATTTTTCAAACATCATGTTTTTAATCCAATTTAGGTAATTTATGGACCCGCTTAGGATCAGCACCTAAGACACAAGAAAAGACTCCAGATAAACCAGAAAACTCAGTAACCGCTCCAGAGGAGGACGATTCAGAGCTCCAGCGGGCATGGGGTGCTCTAATAAAAGAAAAAGAACAGTCTCGCCAGAAGAAAAGCCGATTAGATAACTTGCCATCTCTACAAATTGAAATTAGCCGGGAGAGTAGTTCTGGGTCAGACACTGAATCATGATGCTCTTTAGACCCTGATCTTCAGGATTTGAACGCTGCAGCATGGCAAGATGTCCATTGCCCAAAGGCTGAACATTATGGAAGTGTGGCAGGACTCTTATTGAGGTTCCAGGAGCCTCTCCGTTCTGTTTACACAGAAGTAAAGACCTGTATACCACTTGACATTTAAAGCAATCACATTTGTCTTCAGTATGTGTGGCCCTGTGTTGCGTAGGGCATTGTCATATACATTTATTACAGCAAACCTGTAGTAGTTATTGCAAAACATTTTTTCCCCAAGCTTCAAACTTTAAAGAAGGGGCAGAACTACTCCTGGATTTTGTAGAAGACTTTTTGTTCTTAATCTTTTTAACATGGAGTCTTTTAAGAAAATGTTTTACACAGTTCATCCAAAGACTAGGGAACTTCAGAATAATCACTATTGCCTTGCCCTTATAGCTGTTACCAGCACCTTTATTCTCCTCATAGAGTAATAACAATGATGCTTCCTGGGTGCCAGCCAGCAAGGGTAAAGCTTATAAAGGGATTGCTGCCTCCCACTCCTCCAAAATACTGAATGTAAATCTAAACTAGACCTCCTAGTACAGTAATACTTCAAAATAACATCAGAGCAGCACCACTATATTAGTCTCAGAAAGGATTCTGCTTCATTCATTTTGGTGATAACTTTTTGCTTTAAGTGAAGATTGACAAGTTCAAGACTGCAGAGTTAGATTTGTTGACAGAATGGTGCAAATTCCTGAGATGATTAATTTTTTTGGAGTTTAAATGTTGAAACAATTTAAAAAAATATTTCAATATAGCTGTATTATGTTTGAAGAAATCTAACAATTTAAAAGCTTAAAATAATGTTTATATTTGTGAAAATTCTGTTGGCTACAGTGAAAGCTTATAGTGGTGTTTTCATATGTGCTGTTAAACTATATATATATCTATATATATCTATCTATATATATAGATATATAATATGATTGAAAGAGAAAAGGAAAATATAGGATCAGTGTTTCATGTCAATATTTTTGAATGTCCTAATTGTATAGTACATGTGGATGTGCACATGGTTGACTAGTTACATTCACTTCACTTTTCTTACCCATGTCCTCTTCCTTAGTAGGTAAAAAGGTTAATGAATGTGCAACTGGATTTTTTTTATTTGTGGCATTTATTTTGATTGCCCACAACTCCAGGAAAAGGAATAATGTGTATGACATTCTGGTAAATACAACATGTAGCAAAATATTACCTGCCAAGGTTTGACAGCCTGCAAATCTGTTTGCATTGTATTTAATTCCTAGGTTCTGTTAGCCCAAAATGTCAGTGTGGCCCTTCCCCTTCTTCCTTTTAAACATACATTTTTCTTCTGTTTTTCTAATTTTTTCATACTATATTGAAATAGGTTTGGGGCTTTGCAAAAGCGAGGAATCTGCAGTTAACCTCCGTTATGTCAGTGCGTGTATAAGAATATTATGTTCTAATAGCAGTATGTGAAACTGAAGATAAGCTACAGTGACTAAATACAGCAGGGTGAGCTGGGGACTGACTGGGCTTCTAGCCTTAACTGTTTCCTTGCTTTTGTGACATTCACCCTTTTTTATATATTTAATTGAATTGACTATTGTCTGGTAAACATGGCTGCCTAAAAATACTGTTCATGACAAGAGTAAATGACTGCAATATCACTGTAATGGGTTATTTTGATGTGTACTTTCATTAATATATTTCCCCTTATAAAGCTTTAAAATAGAACCATATCTAACAATACATTTGACACCTTACCTATATAAGATCCTGATAAAAGTTCCCTTAACTGCTGTGTTTCTGCCAGTAAATTACTTGGGTTGTATTGCTGGCTTGACTCCAATATCACATCTTACTCTTTCTGGAAGTAGAGATGGTGTAGGCCCCTGATCATGTAAGCTGCACTGCTCTGGAGCCCTTGCAGGTTTCTGCCTAGGCAGAGTAACTGGGCCTTTAATCTGCTTTTAGTGTTGCTGATGGGCATGCTGCTGTGTCTTCCTTCTCAACCAAGAAGTGGCTATGCCTTTCACAGTAGGAGGCTCCAATATCTTTAAAATCTTTAGGCCTGAGTCCTCATAGCCCTAATTGTGAGTGTAATGTAAGTGTATTGTTAAAGGGACCATACAAAGGATTCTTCTAGAATTGACCTTGTGCCCATTTGTGCTTCTTTATGAAGTATAAAGAGGGTTTGAAAGGTATTTGCCAGTATCACATGTGTCAAGTCTGGTTTGGCTAGAGGACCCGATCCGTTGTCTCAGATGTGGTGTGTATTGTTTTCTCTCACCTTAATTAAAAGTGGGTAGTGAGTCTTTTTAACAAAGATATCCTTTCCTAAAAATGTTAATTACTCAATGAAATTAAGCAGATGTTAACAAAAGACATAGGAAAAAATTGTAAGCAGGTGTACTAAAAATACTTCTCCTCCCCCCCATTTTGCTTGGCTTTTTGCACTCCCTTGATTCTTGTTTGGTTGGCGTTTCACTAGTTCTCAAGTCATTATTGTGTCTTCTGTGCAAGACAAATTTAAATTAGTAATGTAAAAGGCAAGCTGGAAAAAAAAAAAAAAAAAAAAGCCTGTAGGTCTCTCTGCAACATAATGAAGCAAAAAGCTCATAACCAAAAAAGGAAAGAAAAGATGGGCATTTTTAAGTGATTAATGTTAATAATAAATATTCAGGTAGTGAATGTGAGAAATTTGACCTGTCTGTTCCATTAGAATAAATGAAATCTGTTCAGTCTCTCAGATTTGGGAGAGAGATATTCTGGTTTTGCCGTAGGACCTACGCCAGGGAAGGGAAATGAGCATTCCTCAATTCTAAGTGAACTGTTCTAGAAACACCTTAAGACTTTATTTAGATCATTTCTTATTAAAGGGAAAAAAACTCTTTTAGTGAGTGGTTCAGGTGACTTGCATTCTGTTTTTCAAAAGAAATTGACATGTGGCATTTTAGGCCCCAATTCTCTATGGGCAGAACCAGGACTTAGGACTTTAAAACCAAGATTTTTCTTTCAGGTAAGTGCATCCAATACCAGACAAGGGAAAGAAGAGAGCAAAAGTACATTTTTTTTTTCAATTCAAGGCAAAGAATATAATGTGAAAATATTTATACCTTTATTTAAGCAGATATTGCTGATGTCTGTTGGCTTGGTCTTCTTCCAAATAAAAACTGCTAGAAATTACATTAATGTCCAATTTTACTGAAATTTTGTTGGGTAATCATTTAAATCAGTTCCTGAAAAGGGCCTACTGCAGTATAGTCCGGACCCTAGCAATTACACAAATTAAGAGAAAAGGATGTGATTATTTTAATATAGAGGATGTGGGTGCATCAATTAGCCCTTTCTCCTCTTTTTATATGGGGGTGAGAAACAAATTAATCTGGATTAAACAACCTTTAGCTTTACTTCATGGTCCTGTAATCCAAACTCAACCTGATCATATGGTGTTTCAATGCAAACTGGTATTCCCTGATCATGTCAAGGTTAAAGGAGCCTTACTAGTTTCTGAGGTTTGGTTAAAGGTGTCTTGCAAATGTTTTTAAAATATTTGGGTTTGTAACCCTTTTTTTCTTTTGTGATGTATTTAAGAGGGCAGGAACTGTCATGTTTGTACAGTGCCTAGTGCAATAGGATCCAACCAGATTGTGGCTTTTAAGGCACTCCCCTCAATTTAAATGTTTAATAATATTAATTTGGGTTAGATGGTCAACCGTGAAGTTTAAGGTTCAATCAGCTAATGTGTTTTAAAATACTTACTATTTGTGTTGTGCTGGCATGTAGGAGCCTCACGCACACAAGGGTCTCGTTTTGCTATACATTGTACAAATACGTAACAAAAAGACAGCCTGCTCCAAGGGGCCTACTACCTAAAGGCTTGTTTACGAAGGGATGTTATGGAATAATTAAAAAGTCACCTTATGCTGGAATAATTAGTGTGCATCCAGAGGGGAAAATTATTCTGGAATAATATCACTTTTATTTCAGAAGTGTCCCCGTGGACAGCTATTCTAGAATAGCTTTTGCAGAATAAGTTATTCTGCAATAGTTATTTCAGGCAATTGCCCTGTGTAGGCAAGCCCTTAGTTAAAAATAGATCTGATCAGGAAAAGGTAAAATAGTTTGCAAAAAATGTTGGAAATATTAATTTAGTTTACAGTTTTTGAAAATTGAAATTATTTTTTTTTCATTTTGCTTTGTGAAAAAGCCCACTTTCTTCCCCCTCTCCTCCAGAAATGGTAGAGAATATAGTAAGAGAAAGTAGGGAACTGGCGGGAGGGGAAACTACTTTCTTTTATTTTACTTCTTCCCCACAATGTTTTTTTTTTCTTTTTTTAAAGGGGGGGGTGAGTAAAGTTTTTCAAACAAAAAAGTGAGTGGATTTTTTCCCACAAAAATGTTATCACAACCCCATTTTTCAATGAAAAAAATTCAACCCAGCTCATGTTAAAATATATTAAAGTACTAAAACTACACTTTTTATATTCTAGTCTATATAAGCTTTTGAGTGAGGCTCATGAGAGACCTTAATGAATAAAGCAATAGGATTCTCTGTTGAATATGCCTGATACCTTGGTATTGCAACTGTAGCAATACCAAGGTATCAGGCATCCAAAGGATGATGGAGCAGTGTGCCAGTAAATCAAATCACTACACCCTCATACTGTAAATGAAAATATGGAGAGCTGCTTAATCATCTAATTGATAGAAAAGCAACCACTGCCCCTGTTAATTCTATTAGTACTACATCATAATTTCAATATTGTAACTGGGATGGGAGCCCTATAACTATAAAAAGTGACAGAGTCCTGTGGCACCTTATAGACTAACAGACATATTGGAGCATGAGCTTTCGTGGGTGAATCTATAAATGTAAGGAATTATAAGGCCAGGTAATTGATAGGTTGATATGAAAAAGAGTGGGTGACTAAGGCACCTTCCTGTGTAAATCGGGTCCTGACGAAAAGAGATGTAAACTATTTTCCTATTCTGAAATGACATGTCCATGAAGAATTGGCAGTATCTAAATAAGAGATGATTCACTGAAGCTGTGTCCTTTATCTTTGCCAAGTATAATCTAAAGATTTAGGTCTGTTCTATACCACCGAGTTAGGTTGACGCAAGGCAGCTTACATCAACCGAACTGTAAGTGTTTATACGTAAATTTCACTCCCACTGATGCGACTTCCCTGCTACGCTGATTTAACTCCACCTATGCAAGTGGCGTAGAGTCAAGGTCAATGTAGTTAGATTGATGCAGTGTCAGTGTAGATACTGCGTTGTTTGTGTGAACTATTACTGGCTTTCAAGAGCCATCCCGCAATGCCCCACACTGATAGTACAATCGATACAAGCGCTCCTGATGATGCATATCAGCAACACACGGAGCAAAGTGTAGGCATGCACAAGCAATGTAATTACTGTGGTGGTTCTATGACAATGTAAGTTAGGTTGACTTAATTTTTAGTGTAGATGTACCCATAGAAGTTATGAAACTTCAGCAGAGTTGCATGTGTGAGAAAAAGTCCTTCAAGCAAATGGTGAATAAAAACCAACTGGTTCATAACCTGAATGATTGCAGTGGAGAAAAGCACCCCGTGGTAGATTGTAGGATGCCTCAAGTCAGCAGCTGTGTTCTATACAGATCACAGTATTACCTAATAAAACACCATGCAGAAAATTTGCCCAGGCGGTAGCAGGCTCATCTCAACCTCTGTATGTAGTGTGGATGCCAGGTGAGGGGGATAGTGCCACAGTCAGTTGGTTATGCCATGTCTGGGAGATCCTGCAGGGCATACATTATGGGACTCTAGGTAGGTAAAGGGATAGAAAGTTTCACCTGACTGCTGGTTTAAGTACAGCCTAGGTGATAGTGACTTAGTTGTTACAATTTAATGGGTGTTCAATGGTCTCAGTACAGTTCTCAATATAGGGCCCCCTGTCTCAAAAACTGCTGAAGCTGAGTTATTCTTGGTTCTAGGAGTCTGACAGAAATGGGTGTGAAGATGGGTCATGCAAGTCAAAGGTGAATTCCAGGAATTGTGTGCTCTGGTACATATTGTTATAAAGAGAATGGTGATCAAGTGTAATGGGCTTAATCTGCAGCCAGGGAGATTTAGGATAGATATTAGGAAAAACTTTCTGCCTATAAGGGTTGTTAAGAGCTGGAATAGAGGCTTCCAAGGAAGTTGTGGAATCCCCATCACTGAAGGTTTTTAACGACATGTTGAAGATATACCTGACGTTTATGGTGTGGGTTTACTTGGTCCTGCCTCAGTGCAGAGGGCTAGACTTCATGTACTTTTGAGGTCCAGTCCAGCCCTATGTTTCTATGTGATCAATCAGATCTCTAGAGTTTTAACACTAAAAATAATCGCATCCATCCCTCTATCTCAGGGGTAAGCAACCTATGGCACACGTGATTTTCAGTGGCACTCACACTGCCCGGGTCCTGGCCACCGGTCCAGGGGGCTCTGAATTTTAATTTAATTTTAAAGGAAGCTTCTTAAACATTTTAAAAACCTTATTTACTTTACATACAACAATAGTTTGGTTATATATTATAGAAAGAGACCTAAACATGTTAAAATGTATTACTGGCACGTGAAACCTTAAATTAGAGTGAATAAATGAAGACTCGGCACCCCACTTCTGAAAGGTTGCTGACCCCTGCTCTATCTTATAGCCCCAGGTTGTCTATACCATACAAAGTATAAAAAGCCCTATGATCGCCTTCTCCCTGTAGATAGCCCTAGGTTACTGAGACACTTTCTTGGGCAGGCAGGATTATAAATCACCTTGGTATCTCCCTCACCCTGCCTCAGCAAGAGGAAGATTGGCTGGTTATAAACTGGATGTCTGCTCCCTGTTACTCCAGTCCGTTAGCCAGCTCAAACAATGTTCTCAGAAGCAGTCAGCCTTTACTTTGCGTTGCCGTTTAACTAGGTCCACCCTGGTCCCCAAGCCATGTTGAAAAGCAGTCCTGTGGCATCCACCTCCTGTCACTGGCTACTCACAGAAATTACCATGTACGCTACCTCCAAGGAGACAGTGTACACACCTGCTTACTTGATTCGACCAAGAAGACACATCCTATGTAATATCAGAGCACTGCGATGATTTTATAGTCAAAACAGAATATGTATTAGCAAAGACCAGAGATTCTCAGATTCAAGTAATTGAGTATGAATAATGGAAACAGTGCTGGTTACAAATAAGACAAAAGTATATAACATATACTTCTTCTAAGGGACTGAACTTAACTTTCACAGGCCTTGTCTAAAGAAAACGTCTCAGTGTTACTAGCAACAGAGAGTCCTGTGGCACCTTTAAGACTAACAGATGTATTGGAGCATAAGCTTTCGTGGGTGAATGCCCACTTTGTTGTATGCATGTAATGGAAATTTTCAGAGGCAGGTATAAATATTCCGGCAAGAATCTCTCTGTTGCTTTTTACAGATACAGACTAACACGGCTACCCCTCTGATACTCAGTGTTACTAGCATTTCCACCCTTGGTTCGGGATCCAACTTTCATGGAGGTAAAAAATATTGTCCTTTTTGCTCCCTTAGCCATAGACAACTAAACGTTTCTTTTTCCTTCTTCTCATAGTCCAGTAAACCTTTGAAATGTATCCTTTTGATGTGTACACTCAGATAAGATTCTCCAGCATGCTGCTTTCTCGGTTTTTGTTTACCTCAGGTGCAAATTAACTCCTATTGTATTTGACTTATCCTGCTTAATTTATGTTGGAGAACTAGGTAGAGAGGTAAATTAAAATTCCGTTGTTTGGGGAAAACATTTATCAACGCTGCCTGGTTACATAGTTTAAAGATATTTTTAGCACATGCACAGAACGCCTGGAATGATGCTGGTACATAGTCCCACAATGCTTAGGATGGTCAGGATGCAATAAGCTTTCCTTTGATAGCCCCCAGGGCAGTCTTGGTAGATAATTCCATGTCAGCAATGGGAGAGGTGGAGTGAGTGTGTCAGGCCTGAAGAGAGCTGCTGACAGAATAGTGAGCCGCCAGGGGGCCTCTGTGCCACCGCTACCTGAGCTCCGCAACCCTCTGTCCCTTTAAAAGGCAGGCAAACGCGATCATGATTGCTCCCCCGTATCCTGCGATCGAGATGGTACGTTCCACCAGCGCTGAGGCGTGCTCTAGAGTCTTGACGGCCTACGATGATCCTCCCCTCCCCCACAGGATGGTACATTCCAACTCCTTAAAAGCCGCCGCCCTCCCGCGCTTCGCTCTCTCCCTGACTGGTAAGTGGCGCTGGAACGGGGCTGCCTGAGGGGACAGCGGCTCTGGGGCGGGGCTGGGCCCCTTGTGCGCTAACCTGAGGGGAGTGGGGGGGCTGCCTCCCCGTCCCGCGCTCGGTAGGGGGGATGGGCTCGCGGCATCCGGGCCTGAGGGGGCCGTTGGGACTGCAGCGCGCGTGCGCTGGGCGGGAGCCGGGGGCTCCGGTGGGCGGGGAGGGGGCGATGCTGAGCGCGCTGCCGGCCCGGCGGGCACAGCTATGGGGGACTGACCGAGCCTCCGTGTGTCCGTCTTACGGGCGGGGCGACCCGCGTGGTCCCGAGGCGCCGGGGGGAAGATGGCGGCGGCTGCCCGAGGCCCAGGCACGGCGTGGCCAGGGCTGGGCGCCTCGTGCGCGGCTCCGCGGCTGGGGTAAGATGGCGCTTGCAGCTGTGCTGGGGGGGCGCCTCGCCCCGGGGCACGGCGGGGCTCATGGCCCTGGGCCCACCCAGCTTTGCTGTAGGGCTGGGGCCCCCTTTATCCTGAACAGGCGGTTACACTAGGCGAGAGACTGAGAACGAGCAGCAATGGGCTCAAGTTGCAGTGGGGGAGGTCTAGGTTGGATATTAGGAAACACTATTTCACGAGGAGGGTGGTGAAGCACTGGAATGGGTTACCTAGGGAGGTGGTGGAATCTCCATCCTTAGAGGTTTTTAAGGTCAGACTTGACAAAGCCCTGCCTGGGATGATTTAGTTGGGGTTGGCCCTGTTTTGAGCAGGGGGTTGGACTAGATGACCTCCTGAGATCTCTTCCAACCCTGATAGTCTATGAACTGCTGCTGCACTGTGACTGAAACAAAAGGATATCCTAGGCATCAAGAGTAGAATCTGAGCAGGGAGGGGAAGGGATGATCAGACTCAGCCAGTTGTGTTTGTTCCCCATATTGTTTAAAACTCTGTTGTGGAAGACACCCATGCTGGCTATTAAGGGCTGAGAAGTTGGAGTAAGATCTGCAATTCTGTTCTTCCAATCAGAAATAGGAATACAAGATTTAATTTGCTTAATAGTGCTCAGACTAAAGTTTCCTATAGAAAAAGCAGGGTTTCCTTTCCTGTATCATAATCAAAAAGGGTGAACCTCCTTTTGTCCTTTGCCAGTTTATGCATGTGCTAGGGAGTAGAATACAAAAGTTCTCCAGCACTGTCCTGTAGCAGTGGTTATAGTTCTGGATTCTGCAGGGCACTTAAATTCAGAAACTGAAGTTATGGATAATGTATAGCAAGCTGTAATAAGGGAATTACTGAACTTTAATTACATGCAAAAACCTAGTTGAGTCTTAATGCTGCTTTCAAAATGAGCATTTTAATAGTCCTATATAATTGGTCAAATTAAAGGTGCATAATGATGAAATAAAACCGAAAATAGCTGGAATTACCGACAGATTGTTGGTGGTGAGAAGGTTTTTTTCTGAATAAACCTACAAAATATACTTTGTATAATACTGTAATATTGTCCTCTAATAATCAATATTTCCTCTTTTTAGGGCAGAATGGTATCTTGAAGTATATGGTAAGCTTTATTTTTGCACTAACTTGTATAAATTCTTAAGCCAGATTGGGGATTTTACTTGCATATTGACAAACTCTAAAGTTGAAACATGGCAGTCCCATTCATCATATTCTGGATGTGGGGGGGGGGACAGACTCTAGTTAGGTACTTGACTAGTAGTGCACCATACGGACCTGGCCTAATGCAAAAGGAAAAGCTGATAGAAAGATTTGTGGTTTTTTTTGGAGTTGCTCCGTGAGGGTTGAAATAGAAGCACTTTGGTGTATTCAACTGTAAGTTACCAGTCTAAAGCTGATGGTTAGTTGATTAAGTAAGTTACGGATTTGATGAGCTAATGCTTTGCAGCTTACCCCTAGTTAAGGGGAAAGTTAGAGCAAAATTTGCAAGTGTTGGGCTTGTGTTAAATGCTTATCTACACAAACAAATGCAAAAAGCTGTTGACATGATGATACCCTTGAATAGGAAGTGCCGTCAGATGCGAGAACTGACGATAACCTTCTCAACTTGTCTGAAATACAGCTATATGTATATTGTATTCAAGTTGTCAGGAGGCCTGTATGCTAAACTTGGCTGTTTGTGTTGTGCTAAAATGACACTAGTACTAGGAGCCAAAATACAATCAGGCATGCAGTTTATTTGAAGACTGGCTCTTCCATGCTTGCTGTTTTCACTGCAGCCTCAGTCTACTCAGGGCATCATGTAATGTCCATTTTTGTTCTCTTGTTTCCATTTACTCTGTAGACTTCGATATTTCAAAGGAGTGAGATGTCTACAGGAAGGGTGGAAAGCAGCTCCCTTGCCTAATCTGCGTGGAAAAGGAGAACTGGGTCATGGCTTACCAAAACGTGGTGGAAAAGTGGAGCCTTCTGTTCTTCAGACCCTCTTAATACACAGATTCAAGGTCAAGAGCTGAAACTGGATATTGCATGAATTACACTGCTGTACAGCCAAAATGCTTCTGAAATAAATGTAGTCAAACTTTACTAATTCTGGGTCACTGAGAACGAAAATGATTCTTAAAATTGTTGATTGGCTCTAGTTTTTAAGATATGCTATTGGGTCAGTATATACGACCCTTAACTTGGGAATGGCGGGGGATAAGTGAGTTATAAAGGGAAGGGATCTCAATTTAAACAAGAAATGACTAAAATACATCTTTGACAGGATCTATGAATAAATCTATGACTGGGTTTGGACAGTACTTGCTTTTTAGGCAAAACAATGAATGATGCAATCTGAAGCTGGTATTGCACCATACATGATATGAATTGCATCATGTTATTCCTAGAAGTCATGGATGATGCAATCATAACGAAGCTTGCATCACTCTGCTGAACAAATTGCCCTATGTCAGCTCTAGAAATTATAAAGTGTCGTGTTCTCTTATTTGTCAGTGTTTGATTTTGCAAAAAGGGACACATTTCTGTTTAGCCGAAGTGAGCAGAGATGCCTTGTACTTGTGTGAACAGTGCAGATAACTTCTGCTATGTTTGTGGTGAAGTGACTTTTGCATCACAAAAGCGCAGTATAACCACTATGGTTAAGAAAGCCTATCACCTTTATTTTGGCTGCAAAATTGGAGATCAGGACAAGAGGTGGGCCCCACACATATGCTGCAACACTTGTGCAACAAATCTTCGCCAGTGGTTGAACAGGAAAAGGAAATCTATGCCTTTTGCAGTGCCAATGATTTGGAGAGAGCCAACAGATCATACCAGCAATTGTTACTTCTGCATGGTGCCTCCAGTTGGGAAAGGTGTGTCAAAGAAGAAAAAGGGAACTGTGCATTATCCAAACATTCCATCAGCTATACGCCCAGTACCCCACAGAGAAGGACTACCGATTCCTGATGCACCAGAATCATTCTCACTTGAGTTAGACGAGGAAGAGGATGAAACTTCTGGTCCTGAACCATCAATGTCACAGGACCCACATTTTCTCCCATCCTCCTCCTCTGAACCACACCTCATAACACAAGGTGAACTGAATGACCTTGTCAGGGATTTGGAACTACCCAAGAGTAAGGCAGAGCTGTTGGGCTCCAGACTACAGCAATGGAATCTCCTGGCAGGTGGTGATAGGGTTTCCATGTTCCGTGACCGTCAAAAGGATCTTGTCCCATTCTTCTTCATGGAAGGTGATCTTGTAGCCTGCAACGACATCGATGGTGTGATGGCAGCCCTCAACATCGTTCACAATCCAGATGAGTGGAGACTGTTCGTTGATTCATCAAAGACCAGTCTTAAAGCTGTTTTACTGCATAATGGCAATGTTTTGCCATCAATTCCAGTTGGTCATGCAGTCCATAAGAAGGAAACCTATGACAACATGAAACAACTTTTGAGGTGCATAAACTATGACCAACATCAGTGGCAGCTTTGTGGCGATTTGAAGGTTGTTGCTCTCTTGCTTGGTCTGCAGACTGGATACACAAAGTACTGCTGTTTTCTCTGCGGATGGGATAGTTGTGCAAGAGATTCCCACTACATCAAGAAAGATTGGCCACTACGACAGTCATTGGAGCCTGGGAGGAAAAGCGTTCAGCATCCACCACTTGTTGAATCAAGGAAGATTTTGTTACCACCCTTACACATCAAGCTGGGTCTGATGAAGAACTTTGTCAAGGCCATTGACAAAACACAAGCAGCTTTCAAGTACCTCTGTGGAAAATTTCCAAGTTTAAGTGAAGCTAAGATAAAGGAAAGTGTCTTTGTTGGTCCTCAGATTCGTGAACTTCTTCGAGACGATGCATTTGACCATGCACTGCGTGGCAAGGAAAAGACGGCATGGAAAGCCTTCCAGTTAGTGGCAATAAATTTTCTCGGAAACAACAAGGCAGACAACTACAGATTGTTGGTGGAAAACCTCCTCAAGGCATACAAAAGCCTTGGTTGCAACATGTCACTAAAGATGCATTTTTTGCACTCTCATCTAGATTTTTTTCCACTGAACTGCGGAGCAGTGAGCGACGAGCACAGCGAGCGATTTCACCAGGACATTGCAACAATGGAGAAACTCTATCAGGGCAAATGGAGCCCATCAATGCTTGCAGACTATTGCTGGACAGTGACAAGAGATGCTCCATTTAATAAATACAAGAGACAAACCAAGAAGCGCCGAGTAGACACTGAATAGGACTAAACTATGTACATAAGTCTTTTGTCTCATAATAAATTTTATTTATATAACCCTTTTGCTGATTTTTAAAGTGTTACATAAACAGGACAGGTGAAATATTATCATGTAAAGCAACCATAAACACATGAAAAGACCTAGGTTTACAATTTATGATTAAAACTCTATCTGCACAATATACATAAACATAGAATGTAAAAACTTAAATATCTTAGAAACAGTAGCCAATCAGTTGTTTTAATTGTCATATTTGAATTTAGCACATAATGTGCTATTTATTATGTATTTTGATCTCTGAAGCGGACGACTTCTCAAAAATTATAGACCAGTGTTATGTAAGTTGTGACAGACCATCTTGTCCCCACTAGACATGGGCATCCACCACAGGAGGCAGATTTTTCCAGCTCTCTTCTCTTGCACTTGCCTATAGCTTAAAGTGTGCAAGGTGTCAAGTTATATTTCACTAGCTTAATAGAAGACCTATGTAAGGTTTCTGTTCTACACAAGAATAGCTTCTAGTGAAATTCAGCTGTACAGTTCTCCAATATATGGCAGCAGCGGACTGGTAATGTAGTCATTGAGGAATCTGGACAGAAAACGTTCTCTCCCCACCATCCTGTTGTAATTCCAGATCACTTGTCTACAGGTACTTTTTTCCCTTTCCTGATAAAATGTGATGCTACAGTAAAGATTGAATATTTCTAATCCTGTATATGGTCTCAAACACAACTGTACTGTTAAAAGTGTTTACACATGTACATCCTTAGAAATCAGAAAATAATATGTCCGGCAACTCTTAATCACATCCCTTGTAAGTTTGGACCCTGATAGTTTTGCAACTAATCTGCTTCCCTCCCCTCTGAGTGAACTCTCAATTTTCCCTTCTTGACCAAATTCCCCCCCCCCAATGAGTCTTAGTTCACAGAACCAATGTGCCTAGACATCACTAGCAGTTCCCTCTGCAACCTGTCCTTTATCATTTTAATGTTGGTTTGGAAACATGTTACAGCTTTTTTTTTTTTTTTTTTTCCCAAAAATTATCAGGGAAGTTAAATGAGATTCCTGCAGTAAAGAAAGTACAGCACTAGAAAATCTTTTTGGGTGAGTTTGAATACAAATATATTTTGCTTTCCACACCAACTCTGTACAACTTTTTTCATGAGTAATGTACCTGAATGTATGGATGCTAGATATCTAAACTGTATTCTTAAATTAGTTCACTTAAATTTGGGTTATTGCTGATTATGCAGTATATGTATCTGACTTTTTTAAAAACAAACTTTGTATTTGGATAATCTAAGCACTATACCCTGATGTACAGACATCCTTTTCTCAACCTATGTAGTTAATTTTTTTAACATTAGCTTTAATAAAATTTTACATGTTGTGTTCATAAACTCTAAATGAGAAATTGTCAGCTACACTTGCTATTCATTTTACACTCTAAGGGGCATAATTGATTAGCAGACTCAGTGAGATACCACCTTTTCTAAAAACATGCAGTGCTAGGTTAAAAATTTTAAGGGCTAAAAAAGTTAACCACTGATGTGCTTGATGTTGTACAAGAGAGTTGTCCCTCCATCATATTTGTTCACTGAATGAAAGCTTATCAAGTGCAAATAAGTGAACAATGTGAGGCATTGATGAACTGGAGGTGAAAGCCCATGTGGTTGTATGGGTGTAATTCATAAAGTGTAAAAAATGGCTGAGAATTTAAATTAAATGGTAAGACATCAAATCCCAGTGGTGGTTGAACCTGCTGATACTCTAAACAAAAAACTCAGCCATGTTTGTAGCTTTTTTTATTACTTAAAACATTCTAGGTTTCAGTGACAATCCTGGAATCTTGTATAGATATTTATAAATGTGTACCATTCAGTACAAGATATCAAATGATGAAATTCACCAAAAATAGCTGGAATTACCGGCAGATTGACTAGTGGTGAGCAAAGGTTTTCTGAAGACATCTTGTATACTAATGAATTGGTTGGGTAGAAGTTCACATTGCACTGTAACTTATTTGTCATATTGTGTTGCAGGTGTCCTTATTGCAAGCCTGTCGGTCTGCGATAGAACATCACAAAATATCCAAAAGACCCTGAGAATTAGCAACTGTGTTTTTGTGAGCATTATCAAATGTGTCTGATCACTCTTTTACAAGTAGAAGATGCATACTGTTGAGTGCACAATTAAAATTTTCAAATCATTGTACTCTTGGTCTTTATTTCAAATAACAAACTCATTGTTCATAATAGAAAATTACCCCTTTATGTAATTTAAAATACAGCATTTACACAAATGGATACTATCATTAACTACAGTGTGTGCAGTTTTTTCAGCAATGTATAAGGTAATACAAATAAACTTTGTAACTAGAACATACTGGATTTTTGACATTTTTGCTTTGTTTAAACACAATTGCCTCTTTTAAAATGCTGCCTGTAGCTGAACTGTTTCCTTTAAAGAGTGCTCAGCCTTTAAGCTTAAGTAGCATTAGTGAAACATGCCTCACATATAGTTCATGGGGAGGTCAGGGAAGGGGACCCTGCTTGTTTTCAGTTACAGAATCTGAATTCTCTGCTCATCTGATATGGTCTAAAGGAGAGAATCTCTTGTTGACTCAGCTTCTGTTGGAGAAAGACATGCTATTGTGAAGAGCTCTGTAAGCTTGAAAGTTTGTCCCCCAACAGAAGCTGGTCCAATTAGGGATATTACCTCACCTGCCTCTTTAACACATACACAGTGTTGCAGTTGTGGAACTTTAAATGACTGCTTCCTACTGCAATAACCCTTTAGTTAGAGCAAGTAACATTTAAAATGTGCTGGCTGCACAGAAGTCTTTTCATACCCTGCTGCTCATTTTTTACATACTTTGTTTACAATTCACTGATTTCTTTAAATACTTCAAGGAGGAAATCTTCCTCCTTGAAGTAGACATGTATCTTAATCTTTGAGGTGGGCAGACCATTGAATGAGCAATCCATTAATCAGTCATCCAAAACACACTACGTGATTAACAAGGTGTAAAAGTTTGCACCATAATGGAATTTTCAAGCAAGTAATTCCACAGCAAACAAAATTGAAAGAAGGGTTTCTATATCACCACCATCTTTGGCCTTACACTGCAGGTTCTCTTGAGGAATAAAATGAATGCTGAAGATCTCCCACATACAGCAGAATTTGCAGAGGGGGCAGGGTAACATTCCAGTCAAAGTTGTGTATATTGCAAATATACCAATTTCAAACAACTGGTTAATAAGTCTTAAAGTTGTAAAGGCAATGCCCCCACTAGGTCTGGATTGTTCAGTAACATGCTTGGGTGTAATGAAAAGAGCATGGAAAGAAGCCACATCCCTTCACTGTTTAAGGTGTTGAGGAGACTCTTTTCTAGTGAGCTGTGACATTTAGCCACTCTTTGTAGAATAGGTCAACATTTCAAGTTTAATATTTGACATTCAGGCTCCTTTCCTATAAGGCTGAAGTACTGGTTTCCTCCTTGTGTCCAAAAGTTGTCAAGTGTTTTATAGTAAAATGTACAGACATAAGCTATTTGCTTATACTAACCTGTCCCAATTTGTGTTTGGGGTAGGGAATGAAAGGGCTCATAAGCTTAAATTTCAGCTATAACTGGTCTTCCTGTTTAGGAACTTGGGGCTGGACAGGTCTGTTCATTAATGAGATGCAGCTGAGGGGGTGGGGGCAGGTGTTTCCTATAATGAGTCAGGCTGTCTTTGAGACAGTGGGAGGCTGCTGTGGAAAAGGGCCTTGTGGGAGACACTGCTTAGCTAAAACACAAAGGAAGCACCCTGCAGTGCCCAGGAAAGGGGCTGAATTTGCTTGTTTAAATGACTTGGTGAGACCATTGTTGAAGGTCAGCATGATGATGGCAGAAGATTTCCTGTTTATGATTTCTAGTCTGGTGGACATTGTCAGATTTGGACTTTGAGGACTTTATCTTTGGGTTTGGGAGACTTAAGTTGGTCTTAATAATTGAGCCTAAAGACATGTGTTACCAAAATGCAGACTCTGTGAAGTTCCCTGCTCAAGAGCCTGAGGGAGAAACTGAGGCAGGGCACTGCAGTGCCAGAACTTGCTCTAAGGAGTTGATACGTGATGGTGGTCAGTGATACTACTAACTGAAAGAAGATACTTCAGGCCACTTGTCCTAGCTCTGAGATGGATACAACTGCCTAGGTAGAAAATGGGTAACATTCACTTCCAGTCAGTGGAGAACGTAGAGGAGATTCTGTCCAACGTACCCATGTTCTTTATCATTGGTAAGCATTTATATTACACTAGTTCTGTTCTGTGCAAACATCCAAACTAATCCCTGCCCTGGATTGCAGACTAAAATGCAAAAAGTGAAGGGGTAGCACCTGTGGATTTAGTATAAAAGTGAACCAATATGATGAATCGGCACAACTTTGTTCATTTTGACTTTTTGTTACAACCCTTGTGCGGGGAAAGTAAATAGGGTATCTGAGGCTGAGATCAACTTTGCTATGGCTAAAAATCCAGGATTCTAGCAATAGAGAAACTTCATGTCTGCTATTCGATATGCTGCCACACCAGTATCTGGCTTTATTGTAAAAAGGTGGGGTATCAAAGATTACTTCATTATAATCTCTTTGGTTTTGAACATGTTTGCTGAGGCTTTGGAACTAGCCACTTAACACCACTGAAAAATTACTGAAGAAGTTTGTCCACATGGTGTCACTATGGGAGAGCTTTTGAATTTAGCTTGCTTTTGGTAGTATTGGCCTTCTGTCATGCTGATTTTTCTCAAAAAAAATTGTTAGATACTTTGCAAGAAGTTGGACCTTGTTACTAGCAATATACAAACCAAGCTGACTGTATCTACAGTCAGCTAACTTCAGCTCACAAATTCATAGACTAGGGACTCCACCCGCTAGGGGCAGAAGCAGTCAAAGCAGGGACTGCTGCACTCTGGGGGAGGGAGAAAATTGGGCCTGCTGCACTGAGGGGGCAGAGGTAAAATGGAGCCTAGCTGTGGCCACTCTTCTCCCTTCCCTGTGGGCTTAGAAGAAAACTGCAGAAAGGAGCCAGCCAGAGACTCTGGCAGGTAGTCGCAGAAGCGACCAAAGCACAGAGCTCTGGACATGGAGAACTTTCTGCAGTTCTGACTGGCCTTTCTCTGCTCTGTGCTGTATGCTCCAACCCTCTCTTCACCTCACCTTCACTCCACCCTGGCCCCCTCACCCGCTCTTCCCTTTTCCTTACATGTAGGTGATCCCCCTCCTAACTAACAAAGCCCATTTTCAAAAAAAAAAAAAAAAAAAAGTGGAACTAACCTGCCATTTGCTGCCATCACATTGTTCACTCTGCTGTTGTATTCTATCCCTTTCCCCATCCCTCTGAGTTTTGTCTATTTAGATTGTAAGCTCTTTGGGATGGGGCCATCTACTAGTCTGTTTGTACAGCACCTAGCACAATGCATTACTATACAGAACACGATTAATAATAACAAGATGGGGTCACTGTCTGTGAAAGGACTTCAAACTACATGCAGCACTCACTTCAGTGGTGCTGGGGGTGCTGTCGCAGCCCCTACCTTGAAGTCGTATTAACAAACACCAAATACATAGTTTACATGGTTTCCATCATCAGCACTCTCTCATGAAAATTGTTCCAGCACCCCGACTCCCTTCACCTATCTTTGAAATGGGGATACTTCTGGCCTGTAAAATGGCAACACTTGGGCTTCTACTTTGTTGTATTGTACAATTTTTTTAAAAACATTGTTTTGGGTGGTAGTGCCTATAGGCCCTAATGAAGATCAGGGCCTCCTGCGAGGCACTGTATAACACAGAGTAAGAGTCCCTGCCCTAAAAAGCTTGTACTGTGTTTTAAATAGACAAGTGGGAGGCGAAAGAAGATGTAGACATGAGGACACAATGCCTTGTGTCAGAATGCTTACAACCTCAAATCGTACCTAGAAAATCAAAATGGGCAGAGATGCAGATGAAAGAGTTAATTGAGAGAATTTTATAACAATACCATCACTTCCATGTTTCCTTTTGCAGCAAAGGAGGTGGATCGCTAGGTGTGATTTGAAAGACAACCACTTACACCAGGAAATGAAGAAAATCCAGATTCAAAAGAAACTACTGAGGCCATCTGGGAGGTAGGTTGTAATTACTTAAACAACCAATTTTTATATAGTGTAAAGAATAGTTAATATAAAAATAATCTTTTTTTTTTCTAACCCCTGTTCAACCAAAACTTTTCTCTGAATCATGAGTTTCTCATTGTGCATCACAAGCTAATTGGCCTCCTACCTTTCACGTTAACTTGTTTTGCTAAATGTTTTTGATATCTCTAAAACATTGTAGTTGTACTCTTTTAAATGGTCATTTAAATGAATTTTTTACTTGGATCTTTGTTCTTCATTATCTCATTTCTTATTTTCTCAAATTGACAGAATAAGTATAAGACTCCAATGTTGCTAAAGCTTTTGTCCATTGGATCTACTCCCATAATTAAAATTCACCACATACCTAAATTTTTGCAGGATTGGGGCTTAAATTTTTAAATCTTATTTGTAATCCAACGAGGCTACAGAATGTAATTTGTGGTGAAGAAATATATCAATATAGTATGTGAACCCAGGAAGCACATATACAAATATTTTGAAAAGTCAGCATGTTTCTGCAAACTACAATAAATAACAAAGTGAAACTGTATTCTTGCTATTACAAAAGAAATTGCATAGCTATGCAATAGTTACCCAAAATGTTTGGTTTAACGAGAACATAGAAAGAGCACTGTATTTCACAGTAAGTTTCTGACCTCTTCAATGGAGCATGCAAACTGCATGTTGTTACTAATTAGATTCTTCTTTTGTGAATGCGAAGCAGAGCACTATGAAACACTGATTGTTCAAACCCTGTTTAATTAAAATCCTTAATAGAATCACAGTCTGTTCTGCTGTGTTGTGAAATGGAAATGTAATCAAAAGCACTTTTTGTATTACAACAAGTGTGAGGCGTTTTTTTTTTTTTTTCTTGGCGTAGTTTTAGTATATTGTAAACTTGTTCAGCGTTTTTGTTGAGACAAAACAAAATACATTTCTCAGATGATGTGTTACACATAGAAAGTTTATTTATTTTAAAGGTTTAAAAACATCATCTGGAAAGAGTACAAGTTTGGGCTGCAAGGCCTCTGATTAAATAAGACTACAAACTCCGCTGATGTTAATGGCCATTATATACTCTCACAGACCTTGGGTAGACGGAAGCAACTCAGCAAATGTTTGCTTGATAGTTTAGCTTGCTGGGTTTTTGTGGATGAATTGGCTGCAGTCTACGGCTAATGTTTTGTTTAAAACCTTTGTTTTTATTAACAAAAAAAGCCTCTTTTCTAATATCTGTTAGCTTATTGAGATTGCAAATTGGAAGTGTTCCTGCTGAGTAAACTATAAGGTGTTGATTTGGGACTATTTAGCTACATTCAGAAGACACTTAATTAGCTGGAATTTGGGTTATAAGACAATGGTATCCATCATAAATAGCTATTATAGATTAACTATCTTCACCATTAATGACCTTCAATTTGTTGGTGGTTTGTTGATGAAATGATGTAAACAATATAGTTTCCCAGCAGGGATCCTCAAACACCATTTGTTGCTTAAATGGATGTGTAACAAAGGCTCATCCTTATTAAAATTGTGCATTGATTGAACTAACTTCTGTTTCATAAACATGAAATATATAACTGTCAGTCCTTCTGTGGGGAAAATAAAATGGATTCATTTGCATTGCATTTGCAATGTATTTGGTTTTGCAGAGTTATTAGGAAATAAGCAATGGAAAGGTCTTGAATTAAAATTATTTTGAGTAGCAAAAGCTTGAGAGAAAGTGGCAGCTTGCTCCCCCAGAGCTTAACAAGAGCTAAACTCAAGTCCATGAATAAATTTAAAACCTATCAAAAGATTAAGGCTGCAAGAAAATAATGATAAACATTAGATGCTGAAAGCAAGAAGGGCTCCCAGTCTGAGATGGGAATATCCTGTTGCAATTCATTTATGAGCAAATTCAGTGCTGATGTAAGGTGCCCTGATACACCGAACACCTACTATAGGTTATGACTAGAAGTTTCAATCCTGATCTGGAGTGGCCATTGCTGTGGTGAGAAGGTGATTATACTTTTTTATGCTGAGACGGCCACTGAGGATGCTATTTGTGACTGTTTTATGTGTTGCAGGTACTTGGTTAGTAGAAACATCAGTGAGACCTCACTGAGCTCATTTTCACATAGGCCAACAAGCAGCCATCAGATGGTAGTGACCTTTGATCTCTGCCCATAGAGTTTGTGAGGTGCCTGCAGCCGTGAAGGAGAGTTGCATGCAGGCATCTGAAGGCAGAATTAGACCTGTAGTGAAGTGGAAAGAAAAGAATACTCTCATGTGGAGGTTCCATTTCCAGTGTGGGTGAAAGTGCATAAATACCCAGTGTGCCTGTAAAAACTTGCACTGTAAATGTAAGAGTAAAAGCTGGGGTGCTCTCAGGGAGGTAACAACTGGAGTTCCACCTGATACTTCTCTCTCTTTCTGTTACTGCGGGAAGACATGGCAAATCCTCTATTTCACTTTCCCTCTGAGCTCTTGCTTTCAATCTCCTGCTCTCGCTGCAGCACAAAGTCAATGGGACTTAGGCTTCTAAGTCACTTAGGTTAAAGTTTGGAAAGGTACCTACGTGAACTTCAGGACTGAATTGAAATTCCACAAATAGCCAAGTTCTGCCAGCGACAAGGGTAGGCTTGGTTGGTAGTTAAAGCACAGGACTCAGTGCCAGGACGTCTGAGTTCAGTTCCTGGTTCTGCCGCAGGCTTGCCATGTGACCTGGGCCAGGTCATGGCATTAGCCTGTGCCTTTGTCTCTCCCTCTGTCAGATAGAGAGAGGATTTTTGTCAACCCAGGGTGGTAATACTAATTCATTAATATTGTTAAAGGTCAGTGAGATCTTCAGATGGTGATATTGAAGCATAAATTGTTATTACTAATAGGTTTTTTCCCCTCTCTCTGAGCGGTACCACTCTAAAAATTGCCACAATTTCTGATTAAATGAGCCACTTTGAAATGAACTATTAGTTATCCTAGTCAAGTGTAAAATCTGCACTTTTTATCCTTTGTAGTTTTGGTATTAGAAGCAGTAGGACTAAAAATGTAACACATCTCCTCCTCTATTGCATTTGACACCGCACTCAGTAGTCTACTCTGTGTTCTTAAATACAATATATTTCATCATTCATTCATTCATGCCATGTAACAATTTTGTTTTAAACTTTAATATGAAAAACCAAATTCTCTCTCGCCATCAGCAAGACTAGATCCTGCCTGTGGGAAGTGCCACAGATAATTATGGGTGGTTACTAAGACACAACCTTTAAAAATTGAACACAAAGATGAAACCCTACATTTGGGTGTGCTCATGTGTTGTTATATTTGTACTCTGTGACCGAAGGGGACTACTTCCATTATTTCAGATGAGCCATTTTGGCAAGTCAGGCTGCCTGCAAGCAATACGCTCTGGCGCCAGCCGTGCCATGAGATTTGCATGGGCATGAGGGTCTGCCCTCAAGTCTCATTGCAGAATCAGGGCCTCTGAACTCAAGATACAGCAATGGAATCCCCTGATTTGTATATGAATCATTAGCCTTCAGGTGCATGGAACAAATAACTTTTATCCTTCGTAAAATAAATACAGGTTCTCTCTCTCTAACCACATAGTCATCCAAATTTTTCTGACTGCCTTCTATTATAGATTAATCCTGCGATGTATTTACCAAGAGTATGTAGGCATTTCTGAATTAATCTTCATACGAGAAGATGACTTCCAGTTTTTGCTCATAGAGAGTTGAGATGTCAAGACATTTTCTGTTTCTTATTTTTTTAACATCTTTCCTAAGGAGACATACATTAATATTATTCTGAAAGCACTTTTCTGCAGGCAGTTCATTCGTAACCATAATGCACTAGTCCATGGACAAGTTAAAACAGCATCAGTCCTTCAACATTGACAATTGTGAGCTACTTCAACTGAATAAATTAGGAACAACTATTAAACGCCAACTCCCCAAAGTCACATGCTTGCATCTCATTTAGCATTTGAAATATCTATGCTGGTGCTAGGTTCACTATGTTTTAGTGGATGCTACCAAACTCTGGCTCCGAACATAGTCATTGAAATAGGTTTGGAGCAAACATTTATCCTTATATGGGGCAGGGGAAAAAATGTGAGCTTGGAAAAAGTGACACTTATAAAGTAAGCCAACAAGAGTGTTTGTTAACTGAAAGACGTGTCCCCTTGGTGCACATGCTAAGGATTCATTTCTTTTCATTGGAAATTTTAATCACTGCAAAACACAGGCCTGGTCCACACTAACCCCCCACTTCAGACTAAGGTACGCAAATTCAACTACGTTAATAACGTAGCTGAATTTGAAGTACCTTAGTCCGAACTTACCGCGGGTCCAGACGCGGCAGGCAGGCTCCCCCGTCGATGCCGCGTACTCCTCTCGCTGAGCGGGAGTACCGGCGTCGACGGCAAGCACTTCCAGGATTGATTTATCGCGTCTAGACAAGACGCGATAAATCGATCCCAGAAGATCGATCGCTTACATCCGGACCAGGAAGTAAGTATAGACGTACCCACAGAGTGACCTAAGCCAAAGGGATACCTTGGAAACACGAGTCGAGATCCCAGCTTAGGCATTGCAACCCTTTGGTGATAGATTGAGTTTGATGAAGGGCCTCTTGGAAAACGTAGGTCTTCTATTTCTAGGATAGCTGTCATAATATTTGAGGCCTTGTGCTCTGGGTGACCATTAATGAACCCATGGTAATTTCAAAGAGGAGGGGGTTTATGCTAAGTTTCTTCTCTCCCCGGTTGCTGCTACTCAGGAGTAAGCACTGCACTCATTAGTTAATTCTGGCAGTGTTAGGCCACTAGATTGTAAAGTGCTTTAGGAAGAAAGGCTCTGTGTTGTGTTGTGTTCATATTATAGCAATTGTTGTGTAGTCAAGAAAGGACTTTGTAGTAATAATAATACCTAGTTCTTACATAGCGCTTTTCATCAGTAGATCTCAAACCATACAGGCGTCTATTTTACATATTATGTTTTATTTTTTCTTAAGCTCTCATATGTGGCCAACAGTTTATGGCGGCTTTTTGCCCCAAGGGGCTTACAGTCAAAACCGAGAAAGATCAGACAAGAACGCCAAAAGAGATGCAGAGGTTTGCATAGGTGGGATTGGTGATGGCATTGGATTGACGTGGGTTAGTGTTTGTAAGCCTTGTGGAACAAGTGGGAGGGATTTAAATGAACAGAGGGTGGGAGTCTGGTGCGCTGACCTGGGCTGACCCAGCCATAAAGAGTAGCATGGAAGAGGACTAGGAATGGGAAAAGGAGACAAAGGGAGTGGTATGGCTGGTATCATTTACAGGAGCATAGCTGGCGAGGTAGGATGTGATAACACACAAGAACAGAGATGATAGGCGGGGTGGAAGTCTGCAGAGCTTTGTCAGCCAGGGGCAATCATAGGAAACTTGATTCAGCAGGGCTCCAATCCTTCCTGGTGCTCAGCGCTCTGGGCTTGATCCAGCAAAGCACTTAAGCGTACGCTCAACTTGAAATCTCATTTAACTCAGTGGGACTCGTCACGTGCTTAAAGTGAAGCACGTGCCTAGGTGCTTGGCTGACCCAGGCTGTAGTGCTAGACACTGCAGGAACAAGCCCCTGGAAATGGGAGGGTAGAGGATCATGGAAAGGAGTTGAATAGAGTAGTGATGTGGTCTGAGTGACCTAAATGTCCCAAAAGCCATATAACAGTGCCAATAATAGTATACATCTGTAATCGAAAAAGGTCTTCAAGGAAAGTGGTTGAATTTCAAATATTCTAGTTCTTTTGTCTGTTTAATTTGCAATAAACGATGGGGTGTTTTCTATAAGTGCTGGTTAGAGGCTCGCAATCTCGTTGTAAAGTAATCAGGCACACCTGCATATTAATGTTACCATTGTTGAAGAAACAACAATTCCAGTATTTAATAAATCCCTGCTACTAACGCAAAACAAATCCCACTTCAAATCTACAATCTGTGAGCCAAGCTCAATTTCTTGCCTAGCTGGCTGCTATTACGATTAAATCAATGCACTCTTACTTAGTAAAAGCGGGCGGGGGGGGGGGGGAAGAAACTCCTTAACATATGTTAATGTTTGAGGCTTAGTCAGTTTCATCCCATCTCGGGAAAATGAGATTAATCACAGTTAGAGAGAGCTGATTTCAGAATGAAATAGGAGCTCAGCTGCATGTCTTCATTCCTTTGCTTTGAAGGCAGGGGGAGGGGTACTTCCTTCCCCCCATCCCATCCTCAAGTCGGGGCAAAGGGAAAGTGAGGAACTCCCAAGAGACACCTGCTGCTGACAAACTCTGATTACCCTGATATTAGTGTGAGGCAAAAAAAAGTTTGTTTCCTCCGAGCCCTACATCCTAGCAAACGCTTCCCCCTTCTGTAGCCTATCAAAATGCCTTGGTCGGAGATGTAAAACCTGAATCTTCCTCAGTAGAGCTAACAGTGGGTGCTTAAGCCTTGGCCACTAGGTATGGGTACTGAAATCAGTACTAGCCATGTTCTCTTCTCCACTCATGCTCAGAGGCTGAGATCATTGCTTCTGTAATTTTCCCAGGATCTGATGACCAGATGCTCTCTATTTAGATAGTAAATCAGTGCCAAATGGGTGTGGGGAACCAAAACTACCTGCCCTGAAAACCTAACGGGAATCGTTATCTGGGCTCAAACAACAGTGTCATGGCAACTACCAAGAAAGCTAAGGTGATGCATTAGCAATATGGTAAAATCAGTAATATCTCCATTCTTCATCTTCCCTGTCATCAGTTCATGTGTGTTTTTGTCTTTTTCAATTTCCACTTATAAAAGAATTTTAAGCCAGCTCTGCTAGATTGGGCCAAACTCCGCTTTTGGTTACACCCATGCAGCCCATCTTGCTTCAGTGAACTGGGCACAGTTATAACTGAGAGTAGAATGTGATTCCATAGGTGCAAAAAGGAACATTTTAAAGCAAGACTAAGCTTCAGATGCAGGGGTACGGTAAGTGAACTAGTATTTCGCCACAAGGTGGTGCAGTGATCAAGTTAAGAGGAACAGAGGGTCCTGTGGCACCTTTAAGACTAACAGAAATATTGGGAGCATAAGCTTTCACGGGTAAGAACCTCACTTCTTCAGATGCAAGTTAAGAGGATGTGCTGTTAACCTCAAGAAGAAAAATGGATTTGTAGCCTTTAAAGATAGTAAAAGTGCTGGTTTGGGAAACAATTGTTCTGTTCCTGGCTATTAGCTCAGATAGGCGACTTAGATTAACGTATAGACAAACCCTCACCCAATGAAATGTCACTCTTTGATTTATTGTAGCTGTATTGTACAGTAATTTGATGTAGCAGTGTAGAGACTAGTCTTAGGCCGTTCATTTCCATTGAAAGCAATAGAATGAGATTGCCAAAGACACCTAAAGATTTTGTTTTCTTTTTTTTCCAGTCCTTAAAAACAAAAAATAAGGAAGCTACCTGCCCTCTATCCCTCCTCACACCATTTCAGCACTGTCCGTCAGGGAGCTAAGCGGAGTGTTTGGTATAGTCTACTTGGCAAGGGCTAACCACGCAAATACATCCCCAGGGTACTGTGTAAGCTTGTGTTCCATATTGCCGCAGCTTCACAGCTATTGTTATTTGAACTAGGTTGATCAAAACTAGCTTGGGTGTGAGTCCAAGTGCTGCAGTCACGCAATGATTGAAGAGCAGATGGAGCTGTAGGGTATGATTTAGTAGAGCAGTTAAGCACATGCTTAACCTGTGGGCAATGAGTAGACCAGGGGTGGGCAAACTTTTTGGCCTGAGGGCCGCATCAGGTTTTAGAAATTGTATGGAGGGCCAGTTAGGGGAGGCTGTGCCTTCCCAAACAACCAGGCATGGCCTGGCCCCCACCCCATATCCACCCCTCACCCCCCGCTTCTTGCCCCCTGACGTCCTCCCCCCCCCCCCCCCCCCAGATTCCTGCACCATCCAAACCCTCTGTTCCCTGACGGCCCCTCCGAGACCACTGCCCCATCCACACACACCCCTGATCCCTCTCCCCTGACCGTCCCTGGAACTCCCACCCCGACTGCCCCCTGCCTCCCCATCCAACCCCTCCTCTCATTCCTGACGGCCCCCCTGAAACCCCTGCCCCTGACTGCCCCCCACCACCCCATCCAACCCTCCTCCTTCCTGGTAACCCCCCCCCCCGTTCAACCTCCCTGTTCCCTGCCCTCTATCCAACTCCCCGCTCCTTGCCCCCTTACCGTGTTGCCTGGATCACCGGTGGCTGGTGGCGCTACAGCCGCACCGCCCGGTTGCAGCCAGCCACGCCACCGCGCAGCACATAGCACTGGGTCAGGCCAGGCTCTGCAGCCGCGCTGCCCCAGAGCTCACAGGCCCGCTGCCCAGAGCATTGCTCCAGCAGTGCAGTGAGCTGAGGCTGCGGGGGAGGGGGAACAGCAAGGGAGGGGCCAAGGGCTAGGCTCCCGGGCCAGGAGCTCAGAGGCCGGGCAGGAGGGTTCCACGGGCCGGATGTAGCCCACGCGCCGTAGTTTGCCCACCTCTGGAGTAGACTCACTGAGGTCAATACTTCAGGACTGAAAGCTAAAAAGTAATTGATCAGACAGGTTTTGCTATAAAAACTGAGCAAAATGCAAAAAAGTCAGAAAATTGCATATGTGGTGAAGAGTAAATTCAATCTCTGAAATTCTTGACATTTTAATAATCGTCAAGCCGTAGACATATCTTGATTTTTGACACATCTCACCTGACATTCCCATAAGCACACTAAGGAAATATGGTCTAGATGAAATTCCTATAAAGTGGATGCACAACTGGTTGAACAACTCGACTCAGAGTAGTTCTCAGAGTAGTTCTCAGCTGTTCACTGTTAAAGTGGGAGGGCATATCTAGTGGGGTCCTGCAGGGATCTGTCCTGGTGCCAATACGATTTGATATTTTCATTTATAACTTGGATAATGAAGTAGAGACTAGGTTTATAAAATTTGCAGATGAAACCACACGGGGAAGGGTTGCAAGCACTTTAGAGGAGAGGATTCGGATCCAAAACAACCTTGACAAATGGGACAATTGGTCTGAAATCCACAAGATGAAATGCAATAAGACAAGTGCAAAGTATTACATGTAGGAAGGAAAAATTGACTGCCCAGCTACAAAAATGAGGAATAACTGGCTAGGCAGTAGTACTGCTAAAAAGGATATGGTGCTTGTAGTGGATCACAAATTGAATGAGCTAATAGTATAATACAGTTGTGAAAAAGGCTAATGTCAGTTTTGAGTGTATTAACAGGAGTGTTGTATGTCAGAGATGGGAGGTAATTGTTCTGCTCTACTTGGCACTGGTGAGGCCTCAGCTAGAGTATTTCGTCTAGTTTTGTGCACCACACTTTAAGAATGATGTGGACATATTGGAAAGAGTCCAGAGGAGAGCAACAAAAACGATAAAAGGTTTAGAAAACCTGACCTGTGAGTAAAGGTTAAACAAAACCGAGAAAAGAGAGAGCGAGAAGGGACCTGATAACAAGCTTCAGAAATGTTAAGGCTGGGATAAAGAGGATGGAGATCAGTTGTTCTCCATGTTCACTGAAAGCAGGAAAAGAAGTGATCAGCTCAGTCTGCAGCAAGGGAGATTTAGGTTAGATATTAGGAAACACTTTCTAACTGTAAGAATAGTTAAGTACTGGACTAGGCTTTCTGGGGGAGGTTGTGGAATACCTGTCACTGGACATTTTTAAGAACAGGTTAAACAAAAACCTGTCAGAGATGGTCTAGGTTTACTTGGTCCTGACCCTGCATGGGACGGAGGGGGAGAGAAATGGACTAGATGACCTTTCAAGGTCCCTACATTTCTATGAAACTATAGACATTTTGCTCTGCTGCATCAGTACCTTGGTTAGTGATGTCCATTTGGTTGTCACAGTTTCACTTTCTACTTCACCAAGTTAGTTCTGGTTCACACGTTTTTATTTACAATGGTTAATAATACAGTACTCAAACTGCAAGAGTAGCACCACAAGTGAGTACATCAGAACATAAGAATGGCCATACTGGGTCAGACCAAAGGTCCATCCTGTCCAATATCCTGTCTACCGACAGTGGCTAATGCCAGGTGCCCCAGAGGGAGTGAACCTAACAGGATCAAGTGATCTCTCTCCTGCCATCCATCTCCACCCTCTGACAAACAGAGTCTAGGGACACCATTCCTTACCCATCCTGGCTAATAGCCATTAATGGACTTAACCTCCATGAATTTATCCAGTTCTTTTTTAAACCCTGTTATAATCCTAACCTTCACAACCTCCTCAGGCAGGGAGTTCCACAAGTTGACTGTGCGCTGTGTGAAGAGTACCTCTGAGTGAATCAAAAAGGTAGTATTAGATTGCAAACATACGCATGCAAAATACATCAAACTGCAAGATTTCCAACACTGAATACGTCTTTCTTGCAGTCCTGTCATTCCTCCCCGCTCCCCCAGCTTAACACTTGAAATACTGGACATAACTTTTTGGATGACTTCTTTGTGGTGTTAGCATACTTCTGGATGATCTGGGAAGTTTTCTCTGGCTTATTTCTATGAATTCTAGGATTCTAGGATAGGTCTAGGAATTAATGTTATTTATATGCCACCACAATGCTATGATGATGATGAATCTTCCTGAACAGCTTTAACTCTGTCAAATGCATATAGGAGACAACTTTGTAAATATACACCAGTGGCATAGAATGCTTCATGTAGTGATTAGACTAATAAACCTTTGAGCCCAGCTCATCTGATAGCAAATGTAATACTACATGTTGAAATTATCTCATATGTAACAACCATTTAATATGCTGTCCACCCAAACAATGTCAGTTGGAATGGCTGAAGACACAAAAATAATGCTTTATACTTCTATTGTGCTTCCATCAGAGGATCTTGAATCATTTTACCAACACCCCTGGGAAATGGGGAAGCAACATTATTCCCATTTTACAGATGAAAAGACTGGGGCACAGAGAGGTGAATTGACTTACCCAAGATCATACAGGAAGCCTGTATCAAAGCCAGGAATTAGGACCTGATTCCAAGGCCTGTGCTTCAGCCAGAGAAACATTCTTCCCTACATCCAACATTGGACTTTAAATATAAGGTAAACTAAAGCCAAAATGTTCAAGTTAGACACCTCAATAGCTGGCCTGGATTTTTAGGGGGTTTGAGAATCTACAGATCCTATTAACTTGAGTGCGTCAGACAATCATGCCACTTATTCAGATTCTTTAATTTAGGCACCAAGTTTAAAAATGTTGGCCTGTGGTCCTATTTAGAGTTTCCACCCGTGGATTTGTATTGTAACTCGCTCTTGCTGAAAGAACCCAACCTAAATGAAAAGCAAACTTGAGCTGCTCCTCCATCTCCTTTAAGGCATATGCTCCACCTAGATGGAAATGTGTCCTGCACTCTGTTGAAAGGGGGACAGTTTGTAATCCGTGCATATAAAATATTTTACTGTTGGAAAGAAGCAAAGGAAATAAATGGTCAAAGGGTAATTGAAAGAAAACCCAGCTCCATCCGGCAACACTGATTTATCTCCCTGGTGTCTAGTGAATGGGAGGTCAGGACACCTCTCGATGGCAGAAGGCAAGAAGGAGGAGGAGAAGAAGAAGATGCATTTTCTTGCAAGAGTTAGGTCCCTAGTGCTTTCCTTGCTGGGTTAAAATGTCTTTTTTTTTTTTATTATTATTTCTGCTGCATTAAAGGCCTTATTTATTTTTTTTAATCTCTCTCCCTATCCCCTGCATGGAGTGAAGAAATCCCCAAATGGACAAACTGATTTCACTCTATAGACTTCCACTGAATCTGTCCCATCCTTTTCCAGCACTCCTCTGAGGCAGCTTTATTAAGGGACTGAACCAAAACCTTAGCTCCAAACACAACAATTCATCTCTAAATGCAAGTGCAACTTTAAGGAACTGGGCAGAACTTTGGGCTTGCAAATTTTAGAGACCCTATTTGAAAATGAGACCCTAAGTGTCTCCTTTGTCTTCCCCAAAATTAAACGACTGGAGAAGGGGACAGAGAAATCATGGAGCAGAGCTTCAAATGTTCATGAAATAAATCTGACCAATCATTGTGTTTGATTCTGTTGATCTCCAAATAAGTTTTCCTTAGACTTAAGTACATAGAAACCTAACATGGGGAGCTTTGTCCCTAGGTCTTCCCCATCTTGGTTGTTTCTAGTAACTGATTTGTTTCTTCAGAAGGCCATTGCCCACATGGGACTAAGCTCTTATGGGCAGGCACTGGTTGTTCTTATAGGTTTGTACAGCATCTAGTAAAATGAGGTTGTGATTCTGATTGCGGCCTCTGGATGCTACCACGCTAGAAAAAATAAACAATAATAGCAGTAGGTTAAAATGGAATTGCCTGACAGCTTGCTCTGGTATTACCTCGCAAATAGCATTTCTGTCCCAGGGCTTATGGGGTGAAAAGGGGGAGGGATTCACATTTAGATCAGGATTCCATCAAGGAACCAACCACTCACCCATGTCAAATTATTACCTTTAGCCTTAGGTACCAAACTTGGCTCTTCTGAAAAGCCTGCTGATGATTTTACAAAAGAAATAGGAGGAAACTGCACCACGTTACATGCACTTTGAACTTGAATTAATGCTCCCTACTCCCAGGCATCCTCCTTATCCAGTCTATGCACCTCCGAGGAAGTGTCTGTAATGGGGGAAGATGCTCAGCTTGTGAGGGAAAGAGATACTAAGGTGGCTACATCAAGGGAAAAAGTATCTCAAAGCTACCGCTTTTGAGCTTCAAAGAGATCTGTGGAGATGAGAGCAGTACCATGTCAAACAGCAGCATATTGGCAACCCTGAATTGTCTGCGGCTGGAGAAGAACTAGGATTCAGAGTAAGGAGAAGATCGAGGTAACAGCAATGACACTAGAACGGCTTAAAGGAACTGATACCTTCTTGGCTATGATTAGACTAAGGGCAGCATGGTCTAAAGGAGAGTATAGAAATGGGAGTCCTGATCCTATCTCTGCCACAGACTTTGTGGCCTTGGGCAAGTTACTTCCATTGTTTGGTATGTCAGTTTCCCAAGCAGCCATGTATGAACTAGTTAATTCTTCTGAGGGATGGCTTTGCAAGAGAAATGAAAACAGAGAGGAAGGCCGTTTTGATTTCAGTGGGACACTCAGATCCAGGCATAAGGAGGCAGTGCAGGTCACAGGACCGCACCGTGAGGTATGAAAGAAGGTCATAAGCAATTGGAGGGAAGGAAAAGAGACGCCGGGAGCTGTTAGAAGGGAGATATGTATGGACAATGTGGAGGTAGGGGGCAGTGAGAGAAGAGATGTAGGCTGTGGTGGAGTTGTACTGTCCTGGGGAAATCCCTTCCAGATTCCCGAACGCCCAAAGAAGAGACTGCCTCAAGGGGACTGTGACCCAGGAACCTCTTGGTGACAACTGACAAGGACAACTGACATAGTGTTTTACTGGGATCCCTGGGGTCAGATATATGCATTCACTAAAGCATGGCATGTGAGGTCTCCGCTGCAAGTTAGCAGCTCACTGGTCATCATCACTGCAAAATGGAAGTATGGATAATATTTAAGGAGTTTTGTGTCCCTATATTGAAAATTATGTTCTTAAGGCAGGTAACCGAGAGGTGATGTGTCTTGGACCGGTTTCTTTCCAGCAGGAGGTAATGATGCTTAACTCTCTTTCTGGTCTTGTGTGTATTGAGCATTGTGTGTCTCACAATGGATGGAGGGCGGTTTGCTTATCGAGTCAAAGGCGAATAAAGACATTGTGAAATCTTCAAGAGAGGAAGTTTAGAGGATGAAACAAAAACAGCAGGAGAGGATCCTGTTTACACGTATAGACAATGAGTTCTTGGGTACTTCTGGGGGTGCAGAGCCAGGGTGTACCCCTTTCTCCGAGGAGGTAAGCTGGGAATGTGATTTATCAACCAAGCCTGGCTGTAAAATGCTGGGAGGACTTTGGGTGAACCTTTCTCTATAAGACATGTTGGTATCTAGTTAAGTCAGGCTAGGTTCTAGAATGCATGTTGTGATTTTGTTACCCTGGGTTTCCAATACCGCTGCTTGCTATCACTTGAATCACTGTACTTTGTTAAATGCTTGTTTTCGTTCAAAACAAATCTAAGTGCTGTGTGCGAAGCAGGGCCGTGCTCTTAGGTGTAAGAGGTGAACTGTGCCGTCCGGCTTCTTTGGGAGCAGCAAATCTGTGAACACTGCAAGCGTCCGGTGGAACAGGGGCTGGACACTCCGGGGAGATGTTCTCGGGGGCTAAGGTGTGACCTGTCAAAGTGATGGGCCTGGATAGGCCTAGAGGAGAGGGCTTGTGTTGCCCATGCAGTGGGGAGCTGACCCCCAGCAGGCAGAGTCAAGGGTTCTTCGTGCTCAGCGTAGATGGGAGCCAGGTGCCTCACAACCCTGGGCACCCCCAGAAGTGTCACAAGAATCCATTCCAGGTTTTACATTGAGCCCAGTGCATGCTGGGTCAGACTCAGGACTCAGTGCAGTGAGGATTCTCATGGTGTAGAGCAGCGGTCCCCAAACTTTTGAGGGTCGTGCGCCCCCCCTTGCCCCTGTCCGCACCCCCCAAAGCGAGGCTGGAGGTGGGGCTGAGGCTGGGAGCAGGGCTGGGGAAGGAGCCATGGCCAGCGGCTGGGGGCGGGGGCAGGAGGGGAGCCACAGCTGGGCTGCAGTGGGGGCCAGCAGCAGGGCCCCCAGCCGCGTGTGAAGCTTCACTAGAGCTGGGGCCATGTGCAGGGCCGGAAACTGGTGCTGCAGCTGGGGTGGGCAGGGTTGGGTGGCCTGAGCCCGCCCCCTCCTCCGCTCCAATGTTCCTCCATGACCCTCTAGGGTGCATGATTAGCCAAGCCCATAATATCCTTCACTGTTGGGTCTCATTGCCTGTCAAGAACTCTCAGTAACCCAGGACCTAACAATTGTGTGTCATCTCTCTCTCTCTTTGTCACTTTCTCTAGTGCCTTATGCCGCCCTTGAAGGTTACGCCTGGAATGTCTATCAAATTATAAACACTAGTTCTTTTCAGGCAATAGTTCAACCCTGAGGGCCAGACTGTGCCATCCATACTGGCAATGTGTATTAACTTAGTTCTGAATCAGCCCGGATTAAAATCACGGGGGCTACTCTTGGAGTAAGGTGTGAGGAAGGGCAGTGCAATCTGACCCTTAAGGCTGAAATAGCTAATGATCATTCTGGACCTCACCTAAGGTTGCTCACCTCTTCCTCTCCCTTTTCACATTCACATATTCAGTTCTATTTCTTGCAACGTTAGCTCTGGCTCGGTGCAAATCCTCTGCTTCTTTCAACACTTTTTTGGTGAAATCTCTTTATTCTTTAAAAAAATGAAAGCAGTCTTTGTATCTCCTATTTCTTTGAACTCTCCTCTTGTGTAGTGCCCTGCTCAGGTCTTCAAGACGTACAGTGTAACTGTAAACACTTATAACAGCCATGGGAGGGGTTCTCCTGTCACTGTCGTTAATCAACCATCCAAAGAGATAGTAGCTAGGTCAGTGGAAGTTTCTTCCATCAACATAGCGCTGTCGATGCCAGTGGTCAAGTCGGTTTAACTGTATTTCTCAGAGGTGTGGATTTTTCCCACCCTTTAGAGATGTAGCTATGCCATCGTACCGGTTCAGTATAGACCAGCCCTGAGTCTTGGAACTTTAATTGGAGTAGTTGAGACTAGCCAGACAAAAGGTCACAAGGCAACTGTGAGGCTGGTAGTTCTGAGCTGATGTTCTCCACCTCCATTAATAGGACAGAGTGGGAGAGGGAACCACAAAAAACATGAAAGAAAAAATGCTTAATTTCAGTCTCCCACTGAAGCTGGGGTTTGCTCACAATCTTTAGATCTCCCTAGAAGGTGGGGAAATTGTGAAGTGGACCATCAACATAGAGTAATTTTGAGAGGGGATTGTTGGTAAAATGTTGGCAGAGCTGAATCTCAGATGGCTCCCAACGAGCCAGCAGCCAGGGCCAAGGCCTAGGGTCTCTGCATGTACTGGGGTATGAATTGTTTGGGAAGCTGAATCCCCTGTGGAAGGGGCATACTTACCCCTTCCCCAATAGAAGAACGAGGAAGAAATTCATGATTGAGACCTTAATGTTTACTGCATATGTAGGGGATTCAAATATGGAAAGGGTGATGGTAAACCTTGGAAACTGGAAAAAAAAGGTGCAAAATTGTTGGAAACTTTATAACAATTTGCTGTATTTCTAAGGACTAACACAGCTTTGCATTGATGATTGCACACATATGCTTAAGAAAAGCATTGTGCCAAAAACGGATCCCGTGGGAGTTTACTGGAAACTAGGGCTGTAACCGGTTAACCGATAAGCATCAGTCTTACCAGTAATGTATTCCATTAACGTTTAAATGCCTAATATGCGGGGCAGCAGCCGGGACCCTGGGCATGGGGCGGCAGCTGGGACCCCGCTTAAAACGTGGGGATGCTGCAGCACCCCCTGCACCCCAAGTTCCTGTGCCTATGTTGTGAACTTGTTAACGGCTAAACATTTAACCGATACAATTTAAATAGTTAAATGGTTACTTTTTTAAATACTATTTACATCCCTACTAGAAACTTACCTCTATTTGCTGATGTCTCTTGATTAGCAATTATACTTTTGAGTATCAATTGTTAATCCATTTAATATGGGACATATTAAGTTTTAAAAGTAGACAGTTACATGCCTTTGTGGTGGGGCGGCTGACCCACCCCCTGAGAAAAAGGGCTAGAACAGGCCAGAGAGGCTGCACAGGCCAGCAGCCAATCGTCAAAGGCCTTTGGAGAGCCAATCAGGGCCGAGCTGGGTTCTATATAAAGGCTGCCTAGCAGAGAAGGGATCAGTCTCTCCCTGGCTGGCAAGGGAGAAGGACTGGCTCCTAAGGAAAGGAGCTAGCACCTTGGACAGAGCAGTGCTGGGCAGGCTCCGGGGCGCAGAGGAGAGATCCGACCTGGTTACCTGCCAGGCTGTGGCCCTGCTAAGAAAGGTCTAGAAGGTGCACAGGGCCAAAGGGGAAGTGGCCCAGGGAACATAGTTGGACAAGAGGGGAGAGAAGGAGGGCAGAGAGAGGCTACCGTTAGAGGGTCCCTGGGTTGGGACCCAGAGTAGTGAGTGGGCCTGGGTCCCTCCCTTCCCCCGTTACTCTGCACCTGGCCACAGCAGACAGACTGCAACTTGCCCTTGAAGTGAGGGGCTAGACTTTGGAGTTGTGGTTGGCCACTGAGGCAGGTGCAAGCCGAAAGACTGCTGTTAGCCCCCCACCCCCCGGAAGGGGGTGAGACTGGAGTAGTGGGCACTGCCGCAGGGCAGTGTCCTGAAGCAGACACCGCCAAGCGGGGATCAACGCGGCTCCCAAACCAGCAGAGCAGACAACGGACGAAACGCCACGCGCAGAGGGCGCTCTGCAGCTGACGAGAGCTAATTCCTGGACCGACCAACAGAGGGCGCCAGCGGTGGTGAGTCGAACCCTGTCACAGCCTTACAAAAATCCTAGTATAGAAAACACCAACACAATTGCCTTTATCAACCGGACTTGTAACCTTGTTAAACAACATCACATTTGTTCAACAAGACCTCTTTGAGATACATTTGGCATGAGAAACACTATACAAATGAATATTGCGTTTGCATTATATGGGAGTTTTCAGTGTCAGAAAAACCAGCTCTTGCAGGATCATTTCTTCATATAAATAACGTCACTTAAGCAAACAGTCTCCTCTCAACTAAACTGTGATTTATTAGCTGGAAAGAGTTCAATTTCGAAAGTGAAGGCGACATTTAAAGGAGCAAATGTTACCACCTCTGAAATAAATAGCAGAGAAAACTCAGGCTTTTCCTCAGTCTGCTTACAGAAGTTGTTCCACGCAAAGTACGAATGTGTTGCTACTAGGGTTGCCGTATAATGAAGAAAGAAACAAACAAAACTAGCGGGTGCCCTGGCTCTGTGCAGCAGGTATCTACAGCCGCAATCTGAGCCTCTAAATCAGGTTGTTAGCAGACTGGCTGACTCCAAGCACCTCCCCGTTCCCTAGAGCTCCATCGCACAGCACAGCCAAAGAAGCAACGTCTGAGGGAGCCAGAAGCGCTAGAGGCAGCGAGGTGCAGAGGGCCCCTGTTAATGAAATCCTGCCAGATTCTGCTGAACGCACAAAATTTTTCCATGGACTAGTTAATGTGGGAGGGTTCGATCCTGCAGCCCTTATTCACTCAAGTGACTTGAATGGCACTACTTGCATTAGTAATTACGAACAGGATCAGGTGCTAAATGTGCATGTAGCACCCTCCTCCACCGCCCCCCAAACCATGCATTTCATTTTTAAATTTCATTGCAACCCCAAATCCCTTGGTGTGTTTTTGTAGCCCCTGGAGCTGCAAGCTGATTGCATTCTTTTCTACTCTTTTCCTCTTCCCTGTTAATTCTGTAGATATGTTGTTTGTGTTTTGTTATGGGGCTGATGCTGCAGCTGCTCTGAGTGAAATTCACTTAGAAGTCTGTGGAAGTTTGGCATGGGAAGCATCATCAGGACTTCTGGATGGTGAGCCAGAAAGGCCCCCTCCAGGGTGCCAGCTTTGGTGGTTGGTTGTGTGATGTGGGCACCTGTGTACGTGCCCAGTGTCCCTGGGAGGGTCGTACTCTGGTGGCCCATGCCATCACATCTTCATTATTCTTGTTATCTGCGGTAGCTAGATTAAAGCTGGCATGGGTATGCCTCCCTGTACTACAATCACACCTTCCCTTGCAAGGTAGGCATACTCTGGCTAAACAGCCATCTGGGGGATGAGGGGGTGGGCTTGAGTCATCACGGATATGAGCTGAAGTTTAAAGCTACAGCCTACTAGTGAATTCTATGGAATACAGGGTCTATCTCCTGAGTCGTTTGGTCCCCTTATAGTGATATTTTCAAACGTTCTGTTGCATGTTTCTCCTGAGTGAGGGGGAAAAATGGATCTATTTCATAGTAATGTTAGGGACAATTTTTAGAAAGTGCTCATCACCTGTTGAGGACTGGCAGTCGAGCTTTCTTGACAATCCGATCACTTATTTAGGTGGCTCTGAGATCTTATGAAAATCTGACCCTTAAATTTTTGGTCGTTTTTTCTCTTAGTCTCCTCCATACAGGACCTGAACATAATCCGACTCTGTTCCACAATTTTTGCATTACCCTCCTACCCCTTTTCCCATGAAATCCTGCCAATTACATTTTACATTTTAACCTACAACCCTGTGAAAACCTACTTCCACAACATGTGGCAGGATGAGCTCTCGTCTTACATGAAATTATAGCTTTCCCTACAGCAGTCTAAAAATGTTTTGGTCTTAAATCCCTAATTTAGCATCCAGGTGTGTAAGGAAAAAGAGAGAAAATAAAACAGTTACTGTCATGTGAAATAGTGAATAGTAGTATCAAGGATCTCTACAGATCAGAAAGTGATGTGAGGGGGTAGCTATGAAATGGAAGACTTCTGTTTTCCTTTTATTTTAAGGCTGAGATTTTCAAAGCTGCCTTAAGAGATCTTGCAACCTTTGAAAATCTCTGCCTAAATTTCTATGCATAGTGTTCAACAGCCATTTAATATGTGGGTTACTTACATGTAGCAAGTTACAAAGGAGTCATACACACTGTGCTCTCGTATGAATACCTTACTTCTGTTCTTTCTTTCCTTTTGTTTAAATAAGCCAATTTAGACTGGAAGTACAGGTTTTGCCATTTGTGGATGGAAATGTGACAAGGAGGATGGCTGGAAATGGAAAGTGGGGTTTATTCCCAGCCTGATTCAGTTGGTGTTTTTTTCCAACTGGATTCTGCTCCCATTTGGCTGTTGGAGCCAAGGCCCACTCTTAGTGCATTGTCTCCTTTACCTTCCCTGACAAGCATTTATTAAAGACAACCAGCCCTAAATCTCCGTAGACCAGTAATTCTAATAGTTGTTTCTTATAATGCAAACTGACCTTTGTAAAGCAGTTGGAGACCTAAGCATGAGAAGTGCTGAGTCTGATCTCTCGCGCGCCAGTCTTACACTAATGGAACTCTGTTGAAGTCAGCAGAGGTCCTCCTAATTTACACAGGTACGCCACTGACTTCAGTGAAGTTACATTGTGTAAAATTGGCATAAGCGAGATCAGAACGGAGGCTCTTACTGGCCCTGCGCACATAGATTGTCAGCTCTTCAGGGTAAGGACCGTTGTGATGTTTGTATCACACCCATCACAGTGGGGCCCTGATCCTGGTGGGGGCCTAAGGACACCACCACAATACAAATAAAATGAATAATAATAGACATCAACACACATCACTCAGGTGGGCGAGAATTACCGTCCTCGCTTTGCAGGTGTGGAAAGATGCAGTACTGAGAGGATAAGTGATGTACTGAAGGTAACGCAGTGAGTCAGTGGCAGGGTCAGGAATAGAACTCAGGACTGCCAACCCAACTGTAAACATTCAGATTCAAACCAGAGAAAATACCTTAGACCAGATGTTCAACTGGTGTAAACTGGTGCAACTCCATTGACTTCATACGCCCCAACAAGGCCCCATGTTATGTTTTTTAGATCTGAAATACTGCATAAGTTTCCACTAATAATCCATCAAGGATAAGGTAGATACAGACTTACTAAAGAGAGAGGTTGCAAATTGAATTCTTTAGCCAAACCCTTCCAGCACTTGCAGAATATACTTGCTTAAACTGTTACTGGATGCTGCTGTATGGATTCCACTGGTTTATTTCCCCCTCAGATTGAATTAATAAAGGAGTAAAGAAAAGTAAATTACGGTGCACAAGTTACAGAATCAATAAGCCATTAGCTGTCAGCAAACCTAGGCAATTAATTTAGAATACAGTGCACATAATCAAAGGCAGTGGTGAACAGATTGAAACCCTAAGGTAATAGTCAGAAAAGATGCAATGTAGGATTTCAAAAGTAAGCAGCTCTCTTTTCTACATAGGAAGTTAGAGAATGGGAAAGACAGAGCCTGAAATTCTGTGTCTCAATTAGTCTCTGTGTGATTTGCTCAGTTTGCAAATAGAGAGATTATTTTTTGTTCCCCACTGCCTGCCCTATGATCTCCCCCAACAACCTGAGAGCCAAGCTGGGTTATTTCTGGCTTGTGCATCGCCATCACTAATCAAGTTCCTGCAGTTGGAACTTGTTCTAGTTTTGTTACAACGTTTTTTGAGGATAATGCACAATCAGAATAGAACCTGGCTCACTTTCCACAGCTGTGTTCATTCTGCAGTGCTCAAAGGCATTAATATCTTGCATTAGGTCAAATGCTATTATTTACATCAGCGGGGCTTATTGATCATGGCTATGCTGTAGGCATATCGACACAGTACGAGCTAAACTCCCACAGTCTACACCCAAACAGCTGGCTCAATGTAAAACTTGGTATCGATTTTCCTGGAATTGGCCTTTTTGATTCTTCTAAGGTCAGGGAAATTATAGGATATCGTAGCATACTACAGGAACTGCTGTAACTTTTTTTTATTGTTACAAACATCAGAAACTATTAGTGTAAAATGTTCACTGATCTCTACAACTAATGAGCAGTGGCTGATGTCACTTATTCCTGCTGCTGCTACCTGCTTTCTCTACAATATAGCTCCTCAAAAATGATCTATAGCAAGTTAATAATCAAGTTATGTATTATGTATCACCATTTTTAATTGTGCTGGCAATGAATAGAATAGGCAGTGGATCCACTCAACTCAGCTTTGACCACTGAACACTGCACCACTGACATTCTCTGACTACTACTGTGATTTTAAGGGCAAGAATATAAAATAAATAAGTTTGAGGCCTTCTCCCACTATTGACCACCTTAAAAGCATAGGACAAGTCCTTTGATTTCAAAGATAATTCCATAGATGTTGTTTAATCCTGAAAAGTCAGGGGAACTGTTCAACAAATGCATCTTGACACAGGTGTCCTCTTTCAAAGGTCATTAGCTTTGACTGAATGGTGAAAAATGCTAAATTTAACATTTTATCTAGATATTTGCGAGCAATGTAAGATGTTGAGGATTAGACTTGCTCTTACCTTCTTATCCCTTTGCTTTTATATAGCTTCTTACATCCCAATATCTCAACCCTTCACAAATATAACTAACTGGAATAGCTCTGTGAGTAGTATTCCCATTTTAGAGATGGGAAAATTGCAGTAGTGAGTTTAAATAGCTGGCCCAAGTCCTACAGGAGATCAATGCCAGAGCAGGAACTAGAGCCGGTGTACTGATAAGGAGGTGTGTCTCAGGCCCAGCATGGATAGGGCATTCTAAAACTTTCTTGTTTCCTGGTACAACACCATAAAGTGTGGTTCAAGGTTTCACTTCAAGTTGTCATTGGCTTCCTTCTATTGTAACAATCACCATAAACACCTTTTCTCAGTCATGTAGTAAAAAGTAGAAGAAATCGTTAAAGCGTTTGAAACTTTAGAAGTCAAAGTTTCCAAATTTTAACAATTTCCCTCCTTCTTCAGTTTAGTTGTACAGTGTGTTTTATAGGATAAGATCACCTTTTTTTAAAGTCCTTTAGATGGTATTAAGATATGGTATTAAATCTTTTATTAATTGTAATAACACAGCTATTTGATTTGTTGGGGGAAAAGTTAGCTGAAGACCATCCTGTTATCTTTTTAAGATAAGAGAAAACAGCTGCATCCACAAGGAGAGAGAAGAAAAGTGAAAATAGAAAATCCAACTTCTGGCTGTCTTTTTCTTGCTTGCAACATAGGTGCTGGAAAACCAGTGGCAAGGCACATGACTCCATTAGGCACTCTGAGGGCTGGCAAACTTTTACCAAACTTGGGCTAAAACATTGCACAGAGCTTTCCTTTTTAATTGCAACAGTGTTGCAAAAGGTGTCTTGGCTGGCTAACCCAAACTCTTACTAGACAAGAGGACAAATAAGATGGGGTAGGAAAGATGACATGCTCCAGTGATGTTGATATCAAGAACCTCAAGCTCACATCCCAGGTGCTGCTCAGGGTTCAGCTGAACACATCGGAAGCAGAGATGTTGTTTGGTACTCTCGCCCACTTGATCAGGGCGACTTTCGGGATCAGAAAAGCAAAGGCCCAATGGTGGGAAGGTAGATGAGCGAGTTGGGGCTGATGTCACCTATGACCATGAAGCAGCGTTTAGCACAAGCTGTTCAGTCCCAACCTGTCAAACTAATTTAGCTGGAACGAGTTTCTCAGTGACTTCCAGAAAAGCAGTGAGCAAAAAGGGATGGCAACCTTGTCCCATTAAAATTATGCAATCAAACCACTTATCCAGTGATTTTTATATGTGGATGCTTATTTCCAGTTCTAGCACTATCTTGATTTGTTGCTATAGCAATGTGGTGACCTCTCCAGGAACCCTGGAGACCCATAATCGGTGATTCTTATCATAAACCCATCCAGTTTGTACCAGTTTTGCTGTCTCTAACGCACAGTAAATTGCTTATAAAAATAACCTTAACAGGCCAAGCTGGATTTTTATTACCTTTCGCCACTTTGGGCAATTCAGGAAAAGAACTCTGGAGTCCTAGTTCCCAGCTCTAATCAACATCCGATGTCCTCCCATTAGGTTTTTTGTCTAAGTACACGATCCCCAGTATGTACTCTGCAGAGTACATCTCTTCTATATGCCTCTTTTAGGGTATGTCTACACGAGAAACATAAGGCAACCTATATTAGGTTGACTTACAACCACCGCAGTAATTAGCCTGGTCTCTCAGCTCCGCTGGCAGCTCCCTGCCAGGAACCTGGCTTCCCCACGAGCTCCTGGTGGGCTGCCTCCACTCCACTCCACTCCACTCCTCGTTCCCCGCTGGGAGCGCAGGGGAAGCTGCCCAGAACTTCTCACGTCCCTGTTCCTCTCCAGGAACTGGGGGGGAAGCCACCTGGGGCTTCTCAGCGCTCCCCCTGCCCAAACTGAGAGCTCTCAGCCCCCTCTAAGGAGGCTCTCAGCACCTGGCAACCTTGAGGTTATAAACCAACAACAACATAAGCAGTTTGTAATTCCTGTGAGGCAGACATGTAAGTAACTTTCACCTGAGAACAATTTACTTCCCTTTAGAATCCATGAAATAATCACACCTTTGACTAAATATTTGTAGGATTATTGATAATTGCTTTATGGTTTTTAACACCTCTTCCTTCCTAGCATTTCAATAACTGGCTGTTGGCCTAGATGCAGAATTTGACTCAAAGAGATTAACAACAAGGAATCACCCCCACCACGTTGATGCTTTGAAAATGATTTTGTAGTGTGATACTTTAATTCTGGCAGAGATTTACATAAATTGCACAGATGGAGCAATCTAGCACATCCTAAATAGCATTACACAAAGCCAATTGCTAATTCTATCAGGGGCACCAGGTTCCACACTCCCAGAGCAAATAACAAATGAAATGTACATCTCTGTAAAAGAAACTCTTCTAGGGCCCAATCCTGTGATGTCCTGAGCATGTCACAGGATTGGGCCCTCAAAGCAGTCTGAAAGGAACTCTGTGCAATTTGTTCATTAGGAAAGATGGTCTCAGAGCGAAGGCACTGGACTGAAGCTCAGTAGATCTAGGTACAATTCTCAGCTGTATCTCAGAGGCTAGATCTACACTAAGGGAGGTGGGGGGGGTTGGTTTAAGATACGCAAATTCAGCTACGCGAATAGCGTAGCTGAATTCAGTGTATCCTATTCGACTTACCCCGCTGTGAGGACGGTGGCAAATCGACTGCCGCGGCTCCCCTGTCGACGGCGCTTACTCCTCCTGACGAGGTGGGAGTAAGCGCGTCGATTTGGGGATCGATATATCCGTCTAGATGAGACGCGATAAATCGATCCCCGAGAGATCGATTTCTACCCGCCGATCCGGGCGGGTAGTGTAGACTAGCCCAGACATCCTTGGTCAGGTCACTTAACGTTCAGTCCCCCATCTGTAAATGGGAATAACAATACTTCCTTTGTCTGTTGTGTCTATATAGATTGTAAGCTCACTGGGACACAGACTGTCCCTATGGTATACTTCCATAGCATCTACCACAATGAGGCCTTGATCCTGGCTCTGTCCTATAATAAATAAAAATAATAGAAGTTAGATATTCTGGCCCATACTTCTAGTGAAAGGGATGTTTCACACCTGGAAACAGTATTTGATCATTAGCCCTCACTGTAGCTGAGAAGATAATTGACAAGCTAAAACGTTGGAGTGCAAAGCCTAAAGCAAGGTCACCTCTCTTGCAGTTAGAGCCTGCAGCCATGCAGACGATGGTGGTTAGTTCCATCTCGGTTACTGTTGTCAAGATTTACTAGTATAAAACTGGATTAAGTGGAAGTTTGAAAACAGCTGATTTCCTGTAGCAGAGCCTTGCATCTGTCTGTGATTCCAGCAGCTTTTTAAAATAAGGTTACTGATGTCCTGCCTTGCCCCTGCTACTCTGGCCAGAACATAGAGGGGCACTGTAGGGCAGAACTGAAACAAAAGCCATTAAGGGCATGTCTACACTGCTTTGTGGTGTGCACCGAAGTGCTGCCCCGTGTGGATGCTGCGGGGGCGAACTGAAATCCACATGAATGTAATCCTCTTCAAACAGGTAGGAACCTTTTAGTTCATGCCCACGGCGTCCACATGAGGGAGTTACAGCGCAGCGCTATTCACACCCCCTTGTGGGGTAGTGGAGACCTGCTCTAGGATGTCACCCTCACTAACAGAAACACACCATAAACGAGGGGTATCTGCTGTGGGGGACAAAAAAAGGGCAAGCAGAGGGAAAAGGTGAGCTTGTGATTCAGGCACTGGGGTAAGACTGGATTCCATTCCTGGCTCTGCCACAGACCACAGGTGTGACCTCGATCATGTCTCTTAGGACCAGATTTTTAAAGATGCAGATACGTGCCTAGGAGCCCAAATCAGTGGGAGTTAGGTGCAGTGGTGCTTTTACAAATCCCATTAGCCACCTAAATACCTTTTAAAATCTGGCCCTTAATGCCTGGCCTCTCTTTCTTTCACTTCCCTATTTGTAAAATGGGAATAATACTTCCTTGGCCTAGTTAGACTGTGAACTTGAGACAGACAGTGCTGCTTCATCTACAGTGCCTGACACAGTAGGGCCCTGATCTCCGATGAGGCCCCAAGCTGCGACTGAAAACTTACTGTACCATACTAAAACTGCAGTAGATAGCAAGAAGGGAAACAAATAGAAGGCAGGCAGCAGTCATAAACAATCAAGTGTTGAGGGAAGCTTGAAGGCGTTTATAGAAGTAGGTAGGGATGAAATTAGATGGATAAATTGCATGGACAACTGCAGCAAAAGTCTGCCCCTTCTGCTGACTTCCTAATCACTTCCCTAAGTACTGGATGAGACACAGGAGCAGGTACGGAATGCCACCAGGAACAACATGAAATTGAGATGGATTTGTTGGATTGTCTCAGTTTGGCCACACAAATCCGTTCAGAGCTAGACTCCAAAAGTCATGTGAAACTCTCCTGATTTCCATGTTCCATCACAAACTAGCCCATCTCTGTGAATCTTTTGCTCAATCCACAGGGTTTCACCAAGAAATCAGGTGAAATGGCAACTTCAGCTGAGTTGCACTTTGATTATTTGGGGGGCTAGTTTGTGCATGTGAGCCTCACCCAGACCTGCACTGCTGTTTCTCACAGCTCTACTCATGGGAACCAGCGCTCCCCGAGCTCTCCCCTGGACTAGAGCATGTTAGTAAGGAGTTTAGCTGGCTTTGCATATGACCGGTCCATAGAGATTGTGGGTCTGATTCCTCTCTCATTTACACGGATTGTAAATTGGGAGTAACTCCACTGAATCAATAGAGTTATTCAAATGGAAATCCCGTGGAAAGGAAATCAGAATGAAGCCTTCTGTCTTCTCAAATTGAGCCATACAGAGCAATTGGCCAAAAAAAAAAAAAAAAAAAAAAAAGCGGGGGGGGGAAGGTCGACAACTTTCCTAAACTTTTGGCTTCTGTGATGTTATGAGTGTAATATAATATCTCATTGAAAGGTGACAGGGCCAGAAAGAGTTCATTACCTCCCAGACTGACCTAACGCATGGCCGAACTTTAGTGACTGGTTAGGAAGATATGTAAATGAATAGAGCTTTGAAATGCAAGTCTGCATTGTTAGAGGTAAAAGGGTAGATGTTTGCTCAGGGCTTGTGATGTAAGCAAACAAGTCTTGTCTATTACTACAGCTTTGGTTCAAAGATCAAAAAAGAAGTATCAGTATTTAGAAAGACACTTGAGGGAAATAGTATTATTGTCTATATGTCTCTTTGAAGGTTGTGGTAACCTGTATCTGAACTGTTTAATGGATAAATTATCCTGTGCTAATTGCCATGATGTTTAGAAGAAGGAAAGTTGAGCCGATTGTTTTCTCAGGCCAAAAGGCTGCTGGAAATATATAAAAACCTTGGGACACGATCCTTCTGCATCTCAGATCTGCTTTGGGTTTCAAGAGGGGGAAACCTTAAGCCACAAGGATTGAGATCCCCAGTCATTGACTGGAGCCACCCTGAATGTGGACATTGGACTATAACCTATGGACTATGTCTAAAAGGATTTTTGGCAACTACAAACTCCTCTCTGCTATGTATCTGAACCTCAAGAATTGAATTCAAGTCTGTATGTATATTGATCTTTTAACCAACACACTCTCTCTTTTTTTCTTTTTAAATAAATTTTAGCTTAGTTAATAAGAATGGACTATAAGCGTGTATTTTGGGTAAGATCTAAGTTATAATTGGACCTGGGTGTGTGGCTGATCCTTTGGGGTTGGAAGAACCTTTTCTTTTATATGATGAGATAAGATTTTCAGTCATCATCATCATCATATCTGACGTGTGTGTCTGGATGGAGGCCCGAGGCTGGGCACTTTAAGGGGACTGTGTTGTTTGGACTTCTGAGTAACCAGTGAGGTACTATAGAAGCTGTAAGTATTGGAATAACCACCAGCTTCTGGGGTTTGTCTGCTCCGTTTTGCTTGCAGTTGAGTGACCTCAGCTGGCTCCCAGGGGCAGCACCGTCACAGCTTCCTTACTAAAATTATGGGGTGGGATGATTCCCAGTGCGGGGAAGAGTCGAAAGCTAGGATCTAACCGGACAGACACCGAATCCAATCCCAGATAGTGGGCGAGGTAGCAAGAGTGAAGTATAATGGACGGCAGAGCTAATAAAGGAACTCTTATTTTACAGGCTAGAGATGGTGTTTTATTGGGCTCTCTTCCATGTAGACCATAGCACTTAGAATGTATCTTGGGACAATATTTGATTATGCTGTTCAGTTTAACACACAAGATTAAACCTTGGATTGTGGTCTCCAGGAGGAAGCAGTTGCTCATTTAGGAAGAGGGCTACCAGTCACCAGATAGTGCAAGGAAACATTTGTTCTTCCTTATCAGGCTAAGGTGAATAGGCATCATTTGCATCACCAGAGAAGAAAGGCAGCTGTGGTTTAGTGGGCTGAGCTCTGGCCTAGGAATCAAGAGATAGTGGCAGAGTCAAGGACTTGCTTTATGTCTTTGGAAAGGTTTCAGAGTAGCAGCCGTGTTAGTCTGTATCCGCAAAAAGAACAGGAGTACTTGTGGCACCTTAGAGACTAACACATTTATTTGAGCATAAGCTTTCGTGGGCTGCATCCGAAGAAGTGGGATGTAGCCCACAAAAGCTTATGCTCAAATAAATGTGTTAGTCTCTAAGGTGCCACAAGTACTCCTGTTCTTTTTGTCTTTGGAAAGTAAGTTTAGGCTGCATTTTCAAAAGTGGTTACTGACTTTGGGTGCCCAAGATGAGACCCCTTAGGCCAGATATTCAGGGGGCGCTGAGCACCTGCAGCTCTCATTGACTTCAATAGAAGGTGAGGGTGTACAGAATGTCTGAAAATCAGGTCCAAGGAGTTTCATGCAGGGCACCCTATGATGGGAGACTCACATATTGAACAGCCACTTTTGAAAAATGTTGGCCTTAACACCTGCCCTCCCCCACACAGCTCAGTTTACACTCCTATAAAATCTGGATAATACTGTTAAGCTGGGGGAAACCTCTCCTGACAGCTGTGATAAGTGTAAAAAGCAATTAAGTTCCTTTATGGAATAGACAGCTGAAACAATGGGAGCCACCGCCCAAGCCACGGGCTGTGTGGAAGGCTAGTCAGGCATCTATGCTATGTGGGCCAAGCAGTTTGACTGGGGGTTGAACGCAAAAGCAAGGCATTGAGGGTTGTTGGATGGAGCTGTGTGTGTGAGGAGAGAAGCAGTACAAACACCAGAGACACTGACAGAGGAGGCAGCAAGGAAGCTCTAGACACAGCCAGAATAGCATGGCCTTGAGGAAAAGGCTAAGAGAGATCTTTTGAGTAGAGTGCTGGCTGGAAAGAGGCTGGGAACTGCGAGCACAGAAACTGTCTCCTGCTCTGTGTGTGTGTTCAGGGAAGCAGGACTTTAGGAACATTAGTTGTAAACAAACAGAATTGCATCAGAGAAATACCTGACTCCATCAATTTTCCTCCTAGCAGAAACAACATACAAAACTTCAACTATTGGCTAACCTCTTGTGTTAAAAAGGGTAACAATATTTACCCACTTCTGGGAGGTAGTTTGAGCTCTCCAGATGAAAAACACGACATAAGAGCCGAACATTATTATATTTAAAAGATTAGCTCAGCAGCATGCTCTTACAGCAATGGCAAATTCCCAGAGCTATCCGCTTTCTAGGACTGACCTGTTCATATCTGTTGGCTGGGATCTGGTCCCTCCAGTATGCAGCACTTGCCATCTGTGACATTTCTCTTCCATACCCCGTGGCAGATCTGCAACTGGCTCACCCCTCCACTGAGAAAAATAACTTCAGTGGGAGCTCTACTCATTTATACCGGGTGAAATTTGGCCTGAATTCTTTGATCAGCAAGAGCTAGAAACCCTCTGATTTCTAATCATGCTCTCACTGTATGTTCTATGTAAAGCAGGTTGGCCTCAAGGGGTAGTACTTAGTCACCGTTTCCAGATGCAGCCATTTTTTTTGTCAGCTTAACTCTAGCTGATTGTTTGCCACCTTCTGAATCACAGTCAAACACGCCGGCCAAGCTGCCAATAAATAATGCAAAAGATTCTCCCCAACTGGGAAACCGTCATTTCCAAGCCAGGATTATTTTTTTCTTTTAATAAAAGGGGAGGCGGGAATCTGGCTTCAGGCAGCTGACAATTTTAGTCTAACTTCCTCTGGGTGTTTATGCAAATGAACTTTCACCCTGTGCCTTGTGGGTGAAATGTGGCCCAGTGCATGGGGCCTGGGTGAAACTCACATGCATAAGGTCTGAACAACAGGGCATTAATGCAGGTAAAGAGTTGGCAGCAGGGTTTTGAAATCCCACCCTCCAACCTGGGCAGGAAGAGCAGCTACAACCCCTCCACGCTGCTTGCTGAGTCTGGTTATAGGGTTACCATTCGTCCGGATTTACCCGGACATGTCCTCCTTTTGTGTGCTAAAAATAGCGTCCGGGGGGAATTTGTAAAGCACTCACAATGTCCGGGATTTCCCCCTCCCCCGGCAGAGCGAGCGGCTGGGAGGGCTGCAGGAAAGTCCCGGGCTGGATTCCGGAGCAGCTTCCTCCTCCCACCCCCCCCCTCCCTGCATTCTGAGCCGGCCGGCAGCTCCTCCTCCTGCAGCCCGCTCCGGCAGCCCTGTGCAGGGCCAGGGACCGGGTTTTGTGTTGTGCTGGGGAGCTCAGCCATGTGTCCGGCTGGCACAGAGCCCAACACCCTGTTCTGAGCAGCAGGGTAAGGGGGGGCAGGAGAAGGGACAGGGAGGTTCTGGAGGGGGCAGTCAAGAAACGGGGGGGGGGCTTTTGGAGGGGAGTGGAGAAAGTTTTGGGCAGTCAGGGTACAGGTAGGGGGTAGGGTCCTGGGGGGCAGTTGGGGGGGGGTCTTAGGAGGGGGCAGTTAGGGGACAAGGAACAGGGAGTCTTAGGTAGGGGGTGGGGTTCTGGAGGGCAGTTAGGAGCAGGGGTCCCAGGAGGGGGCAGTCAGGGGACAAGGAGCGGGGGGTAGGGGGCTGGGAGTTCTGGGGGGGAGCTGTCAGGGGGCAGGAGTGGGGAGAGGGATCGGAGCAGTCAGGGGACAGGGAGCAGAGGGGTTTAGATGGGTTGGGAGTTCTGGGGGGGGCTGTCAGGGGGTGGGGAGTGGTTGGATGGGGCGTGGGAGTCCCAGGGGTCTGTCTGGGGGTGGGGGTGTGGATAAGGGTTGGGGCAGTCAGGGGACAAGAGGCAAGGAGGCTTAGATAGGGAGTGGAGTCCTGGGGGGCAGTTAGGGGCAGGGGTCCCAGGAGGGGGCAGTCAGGGGACAAGGAACGGGGGGAGGGTTGGGGGTTCTGGGGGGGTGGGAAGTGGGAGGGACAGGGGCGGGGCTAGGGCGGGGCTCCTCCCGTCCTCTTTTTTGCTTGTTGAAATATGGTAACCCTAGGTACAGTGACCCACCCCCTCCATGAGATGCAGGACATGCAAAGGGGCCTCATACCCTCCCTCCTCTGCACGTCCAACAGGAAACAGTTGTGGTACTCAGGCAAATGTTGTGGGGTTATGACAACCACTGCTTTTTTGTGTATTTGCAAGTAGTGGTTTGGTCACCTCCTTTCTAAGTAACCACACGGAGGCCAAGTTATTTCAAACTGGAGCTCCAGTTTAGCAGCCCCAAACGCTGGCAATTATGCAGGTAAAGCAAGTGGATGCAAAGATATTCCATACGCAAGACAGAGAGGGCAAAATCAGAGCAGCTTTTGGAAACCTGGCTCTTGCTGTCTACATGTAAAAAAAAACAGACTGAGCCCATCTCTCCTTGATGTTGAACTTTGCAACATTTACCTTTCCAAGCCATCTTCTGATCAAGGATAACGTTTCCCCAAAGTATATAAGTGACATAAAAGCCTACGTCCCATTTACTTTCAACGGGACTTAGGTTCTTAAGTCACGTAGGTGGCTTTGAAAATGTCACCCAAATAGCTTAATGATGCTCGTGTCCCTGGGTTACATCAGGCCGAGCTGTAAACTGGTAGAATTCAGACTTCCACTCACTTACACCCAGGCTGAGCTTAGCCCTCTTTGTGCACTTAGGCCCAAATCTTCCAGGGTATGGGAGTTAAGCGCCTAAAAACCCTTGAGGATCTGGGCCCTAGGACATGATCATGATGAGGACTCTGAGGGGCTACATAATAATATTTGCTATTCATGGCCATTGTCAATGTCGGTGGCCTCTGCATGATATTATAAACCTTCCCTTGTGCTCCATGAATTCTGCATCCAGTCTGATGAACCCTACTGTTCATTGTCCCCCACAGCCCAATTAGCTGGTTCACAAACTTTGCTAAGTGCTAAAACTTAATTAACCTAATTGTATGTATTCAGCCAGCAACAGCCCACCTAAGCTTGGTGCTATAAAGCAGGGACCACAGTGGGACGGCAGCTGCTGTACAGAGGCACAATTTTAAAAACAAGGTTTACTATTTTGTAGATCTGGGACTAAATTCTGAATCAATATTTTTAATAAGAGGTTCCATCAGCTCGGTTCTACTACTGGTTTCTACTGTCGCATCAGGATTGCTTTGGTTTAGGCTTGTGGGCGTTTTCTCGTTTGGAAAGGCATCCAGCCATCCTTCTTTGCAGGGCTGCTGGGGTTAAATCTAGAGGATCTGTTAGTTATAAATTATAGGTTATTCCTGGGAATCTGACTCTTTACAACCTAGAGGCTTCAAAATGAGGGTGGGGGTGGGGGTGGAGGGGGAGGAGAAAGCAGCCAAAACAAATCCATACAGCCCCTCTACACAGCCAGTTTCATTACAATTTCTAATGATTCCTAAAGTTGCTGTTCCAGAGGGAATATGCACTGTCCTATACAAGTGAAAGAACTCTGCAAAGCACGTGTGCTCTAAGGAATTTAGAAGGAAATTAAAATAATTATAGTACAAGAGTTTGAGGTTTTGTTTGGTTGTTTTTTTGATTGTCTTGTTTGTAAAGTAAATCCAGGAGTGTTTCCATAGCGAGTACAAACAAACAGCCATCTGCTGGCCCAGGAGACAAATCTAATCCCTCCCGTCTCAACCCAATCTCATGTTTATACAATGTGGCCATTGATTGCTGATTATAGATGCAACAGCACCTTTCACTGGATGGTTAGCAGAACCCAGCTCATGCTAATTTACCTCTAATCAGTAGCTGATTTTACTGAGCTAGCAACTGCCTGATTCCTCGTTTACTTTTCAGTGGGGCTGTACTACACTGGAGTCTCTCTTTTTTTATTTTGATTTATTTGCTGATTAACTTCCTTTCCTGAAATCATTGTGTCCCACAAGCTGACTCTGCTAGTGACCTCCAGTGAGAGGTAAAGTTACCCAGTCAAAGCATTTGGACGAAAGGTATGTTGTCTCTAAAAGGTTTTGTTTGCCTTTTTGGTATGCTTTAGTAAATCATGCATGTTTCTGGTACCCTATAAACTGATAGGTCCTGATCCTACAAAAACGCTAATGTACACGTACTTTATGCCCAGGGGTTGTCCCACTGAAGCTAATGTGGACTTACAGGCCCATAAAACCTACAGGTATGGGTCATCTAGGATCTATAAAACAACCAGAATGGCCAGGTCCCTGGCCTAATCCCAGCTGGTGACGTGTTTATAGTGTAGGTGGAGGAAACACAGGCTCATGGCCTGACTTTTCAGACATGCGACCCACCACAAATCCTGGGGCACCAGTGAAAATGAGGTCAGTGGCATCCCTACAGGAGCACTCAGGTACGTTGTAACTTCCCGGGTGGTATTCTCTAGGTTGCTGGTCGCGTCAGCTCTGATGACCATTGTGTGAAATGAGTTGCTGTTCAGTTCCCAGGGCAAGGGTCCACCCCACAAAACCCACAGCCTGCAGCTCCTCAGAGAGGCTAAGGGGGGCATAGAGACTGACTAGTCCTTCACCTCATTGCAGGTGAGGAACAAGGCATGTTGGAAGGACAGGCATTGCTGAGACATGCACTGTGCCTGCTCTGTCTATATCCAGTATTCACTCCCCTCCACAAAGACAGGCTTGGGGCAAGGCAGAGCTCATGGCATGTCTCCAGGGAGATGAAGTAAAGTAGACAAGAAAGCAGGAGTGGGGACCGACAGCTGTGTCATGTACAGCGAGAGGGAGGCCTAGATCTCCAAGGCCTGATTCTGCTTTCTCTTGCCCTGCTGTGAGTCAGGAGTAACTGGGCTGAAGTTAGTGGTGCATGTGATCAGATTGAGTTCAGCACATGCGCAGTCTGTCTCTCTCTGTTTCCCTCAGTGTCTCTGCTGCTTTACAGCATACAGTCACTGGCTGGGTTTATACCTAGTGCTAGGAAAAGCCAAGGGGCCCATCCTGTCACCATGGAGATGGGACACTGGCTTTTGTCACTTCTGCTCAAGTTCCTGCACAGGGTGGCTGCAGCAGGGGCAGTGTGATTGCTGTTGAGTGGCCAAAGAGATACCATGTCTACTCCTTACTTGGTCTTCTCTCCGGGCCAGGGACTGGCTTACTGTGTCTATGTGATGTGCACAATGGGACCCTGAGCTCAGGTCGTTTTGATGAGCATGGTGATACGGAAGAGCAATAATGTGCTAGCTGCCTGTTGATGTGCAATTAGTGTCCAAAGTTTTAGATTCTACCCCACAAAGCATTGAATGGACTGAGTACCCGGCACCCTGTGTGCCAGCCTGGGGTCAGAGATGGAAGGGGACTCTGGGTTGGAAAGCACTGTAGGGGAAGACGACTGGTAGAGACAGTCCTTCTGCCTCGGTAGCACTAGGTCTCTGTAACAAACATTGGACGCCACTAGAAATATCCTGGATTTGGCTTCATTTATGTGCTACGCCCTTGAAGTTTGCATGCAGTGATGTAGCTAGAAAAAACACCCAGTCCTGGGTGCCAGAGCAGAATTGTTCCCTGCTGCATATTCCCTAAGCCAGCCAGCCAGAATTTTCAGAAGGGCTCAGCGCCCTGAGTTAGGGCCAGATTTTTTTTTTAACCAAATCTGCTCTCATTTAGGTACCAAAGTAAGGGGTGGAAATTTTAAAAGGCCTCCACACTTTGGGTGCTGAGCTCTTCTGAAAACCTGGCCATAAGTGTCATCTTGGAACTGCTGGGAGCTTCTGAAAACACCGATCCCAACTGTGGCTGCTGAGCTCTTGAAAATCTTTCCCTGTGCTCCTTTGAAAACCTGGCTCTCTCTGTAAAGTGGTGGAGTTTCCACTATGTCTGATCTGCCTATGGAATTCGCTGTTCCAGATGGGCACAGACTCAAATGTTTTATCTGAATTTCACTAAGCTCTGGATAACTGTATGAACAATAATAGCATTAGTAATGAGGAGCAGTCCAGCGTCATGCCTCCTTGTAATCAAATGGACTAGAAGGGAGGAAACACAGGGCTGATACTAAGATGATCTGTGTTCAGTTCCTGTCTTTGCACAGGGTTTGAGAGACCTTTGACAGGTCACCTAGGGTGTAACTTTTAAAAGCACCTAAGTTCCATTGCCTTTCACTAGGATGTAGGCCCCTAAATCACTTGGGTGATTTTTAAAAATATGCCCTTAATCTTTCAATGGTTCAATCCCTCATCTGTAAAATGGGAATATTATTTCATGCGTCTTCTCTGTCTGTTTCGATTGTAAGCTCTTTGGGGCAGGAACTTTTTCTTACTCCGTATACATGGGGACCAGCACAAAAAATTTCTGTTGTGGCAGGTAGGTGCTTCTGCAATACAAATAGTTGCTCTTAATATATTTATTTAAAATCCAGAGTGGCACACTCGCACTAGGATGCAAAATCAATCCCATTGGATTAGTGTGGTATGGCTTTTATCCTCCTCCTTCCCAACCCTCACCCCTCTCACATTGTATTTCATCGCTTATCTTGCAGCAGGGAGGGAAGAAGAAATTTCTGAGAAGTATTTCACTTCCCCAGCACACCCACACCCACTAGGTCTCCCTGAACTTTTGTTAAATAGCAGCATTATATTCGCCCATTTCCACATCTCACTTGCACTTTCTATTAATGGAGATATCCTATCTCCTAGAACTGGAAGAGACCTCAAGTCCAGTCCCCTGGCTTCACTAGCAGGACCAAGTACTGATTTTGCCCCAGATCTCTAAGTGGCCCCCTCAAGGATTGAACTCACAACCATGGGTTTAGCAGGCCAATGCTCAAACCACTGAGCTATCCCTCCCCCTAAGCTTGAGTACATTTGTGAATGTGTCTGGTCTGGCCATGTTCATTTCCGTCCCGGCTTCCTTTGGCCATTTGGGGTCAGCGCCTCCTTAATCTGGACCTTTTTCCTTTATTCATTTTTTTTTTTTTTTTTTTACGAATGACTTGTATTTTCATAATGACCGTTGCCAGCTCACACTTCCTTACTGCTCCTAGGCTCCCAGAGATTTAACCCTTATTTTAAACAAAGCTTAACTTGCAGGAAAATAAGGGTCCAGTTTTGCAAACCCTACCCTGAGGAATCCTATTGAAATTAGTCCTTTGGGTTTACAGCAGCAAACTTTTTTTAATGCCTTCATAATTCCTTGTCTACTGGTTTTAATTCCCTTAGAGTTGATTCTTCAGAGGGAGTGCACAGAGTGCATTCCAATTACATTCTCACTGCTGAAGGGATCATTTTTTCCTGTAGAATTATTTCTCTCCTGCTCATGCATAGTCTTATTGTTGGTTGAGATAACTAACCACATTATACTCAGATTCTTTATGGTGCCTTTTATTTTATTAGATTTTTTTAGGTGTGTGTGTGTGGGGGGGGGGGGGGGGGGGGGAGTTCTTCTCTCTTCTACACAATAAATGACCTCAATCAACTTTAATTTTCATATTCTGAAAGCAGTGATTTTCTGTAATGGAATCACCCTCTCAAAGCGATTTCAAATCACAGGACCCAAATATTCAAAAATTCTCAGCCTGCTACATATCTTGCCAAGATCCTAGCTCTCTGACTTTTATTGTTTTCTGGATGACAAACTGCAAAAGGAAATGCTCTGCTATCTTCAAAACCACGCTCCTTCCATACTGATGCCACAGAACAGAAATAATTGTTTCCCACAGAATCGACTAGCTAATTAACTTAATCCATGTTGTGAGCAAAAGGAAGCCGATAAACTAATAAAGCCTTGTTTTCAAACAGTTTTCAGACTAACTATTTATACACACAGCTGGGGTTGTGATCTTTCTACCAAAATAACTAAATTGGTACAACCCCATATGTGGACATAGTTATACTGCTGTAAAGGCCCCTTTATACTGATAAAATCCCCACTCCCAGTATGGATGTAGTTAAAGTGTACAATTTTTGTGCATAGACAAGGCCTAAGAAAAATGTCCTGGTCTCCTTTTCAAGCTTTTTCCATTTTTGTTTTAATCCTGTTGTCTGACCTTGTATACTAAGCAGTTTGAGGTCAGATGTGTCAGTTTTTGGATGGTTGACCTCCAGGAGAGATGCTGGTGGAGCAATATGGTGTACTTACTCTTCTCTCTTGATTCAGTATTAATCCAATGTCCCCATATAGTGTTGAGGACGCTGTGGGTGCCCTCTTTCGGGTATGACCGCTGGTGGGATTTATTATCCCCATTTTGCAGATGGAGAAAACCGATGTGGAGAGAAGTGCTCCATGTTACACAGCAAATTTGTGGCAGAGCAGGGAATAGAACCCAAGAGTCCTGTGGTTAAGCCCTGTGCGTTAGCCTATGCTTTCCCATCCCTCCCCTGCATAAAGGTGTTTAAATAAATGCAAAGTATCTTTTTATTTATTTGTATTGCAGCCCTAGCCACCCTAGCGGCACCCTAAACTGAGATGGACGCCCAGTTGTGTAGATGCTGTACAAATATATAGCAAAAAGCCTATATTGAAGCAGTGAGTTAACACATGAAATATGTAATCGTATATAAGACTTTAAATCCAAGGAGGAAGGATGGTCCAATGATGAGGGCCTGGGACTAGGGAAACCTGGGTTCAAATCTCTACATCACCACAGACTTCCAACAGGACTTTGGGCAAATGACGGTTGCTCTGTGCCTCAATTCCACATCTGTAAAACAGGGAGAGCAGCCCTGGCCTACCTCACAGGGTGTTGTGGAGATAAATACGTTACAGATTGTGTGGTGCTGACACCATAGTAATGAGGGGCAGAGGAAGTATCTGAGATAGGGAAAGGACCTGACATTTCCTGTATTTTAAGACTGAACTGTGAACTATCTGAGCAAGGTCAAGAGAGACTGGAAAGTGTAAAATAATTCAGCAGCTCTAAGAGGTGAGAGAAGCAGAGTCCAGGAGGAAGACGGCGAGAGAAGCCTAACTGAACATCCTTCTTCACAGCAGCTTTAATCTGACACTATTTTATTGCAAGACTCATGGCCCAATGCTGCTCCTGGACCTCTGCCACATTCATCAAAAGGATTTATTTTATTTGTGGTGTTGCCTGCCAAGAAATCAGACAGTCCAGCTGAGAGTTTCTTCCAGGGCTTTGCTCTTTCAGTCCTTTATCATTCTGGGCAGAGCCAGAGAAGTCTGGTGGGTTTTTTTGCCTTCTTGGCTTAGCTTTAAACTGCCTGTCAAGCCTACAACTCTGCAGAAAGAGGGCTTAGAGAGCAGCCCGCTCTGATCTCAAGGATTCCATTTTGATTTCCTAGTTGTCTTTCCCTAAAGCTATGGACTGTCAGTCCTTCACCCCCAGCTGAAGAACCCTGCTCCATTTGTTTAACCAAAGACCTGTCTGAACCAGCTAGGGAACCGCAAGACTTAAACCATACTGGAATATTTTAGTCAGCCCTATAATCTGCCCTTCAATATCGTGCTCATCGCAGGATGTGGTGGGAGAGCAGGTCAGGCCTTCAGCTGATGCAAATAGAGGTGGCTCCATTGATGTCTACTCCTAATGCAGTACTCAGTTAGCTAGGAGCAGTAGGGTCAAGTGCTAGTGGCCTGTGTCTTGGAAAACAGCTGCAGTTGAATTCTATTCCTGAGCATGGGTCTGGAGCCCCAGATGGCCACACTATGTGGCATAATAACAATGAAGTACTGAGAGGCCATGGATTCGCTATAGGTTGCCAGTGCCACAGATGGAGTCAGTGTCAATGATGAGAACAGAACGGGAGTTTCTGGCTGGTAGTCCTCTGCTCAGACTGTTAAATGGGCATTTCTGCAGTGAGGAATGATCCAGAGGACCCTTGGGGATGCTCTGTAATGGGGCGGGCAGAGACCTCTGTCCACTTCACATTCCCTGCAAAACACATCAACGCACAGAACAGCTTTGCAGAACTGCTGCTGTTTCTCATAGGAGCTGGGGGGAGAGGGCGTTACTGAACCTTGTGGGGAAAGTGAACTGGATCCATGCTTTTAATAAAAGCAAGCAAGCCCTGAAGCCAAGCCACTTAGCTGAACTCCATCCTCCCAGCCACCAGCAGCACCAGAAACTGGCAGAGCCGGCACCCATTCATGGCTGCAGAGGGGAGGAGGATGAGCCGCTTTCACAGAGGTGCGTCCATAGGTTTTTAAGCATAGCAGTGACCAGTCAGTCATCTAGTCCGCCCTGCCTTTTAGTTGCATTGATGGGTCTTGTCTGTGCATAGCACAGGGGGGAATCGTGGAGGGGGGAGAATCTAAAACAGTAACTAAAGGGACCGATGAGCCAGCAGAGGGATGGAGTAGATCACTGAGTCCCAACGTGGAGTCTGGGAGCACTCTCCCTTTCTCATTGGCCATGAACGGGTAAGGGAAAGAGCGGGCAGAAATGTTAGCTAGTCCTGGACTAAATGGGTGGGTATTACTTTATTCTGCATGTGCGCCAGCCAGGTCTTGCGAGATTGTAGTATTGTGCTGATTTGTAAGTTAATTCGCCCCCTTGCCCCAGCCAGGGTAAAACACCTTTACAAGAGACAGCAAGTGATCATGAAACAAAAATGCCCAAATGCCTCGGGCAGAGATGAGATCGATCATGGGCACTTGTGGCCATAAATGGAGACTGACTGTTGTTGCAAAACCCTGAGCCAGCAAGGAGCCCTTTGAACAGGGGATTTAGAGGCGTCATTTGGCCAGACATGGAGAGAATTTACATGTGGGAGTGCAGTGCAGTGCACTAAGAATCTTTTGTTGCAAAACAAATGACCGTACTTAATCAAAATGTTAACTAAACTAGATTGCCTTTGGATATATTGTAATGAAATTTCCAGTAACACCCAGTGTCTTGGGTCTGTGTCAAAATCACATACACATACATACACACACTTCAATCTGCCTGAATTCTCTCTCGCGTAGGCACAAACTGTCTGTCTTCCCTACCAGCTTTTGTTTCTAGATGTGTGCATGTCCCTTTTGCCACCTCACTTCTAGCCCAGCTGACAGGGCCAGGACATTGTACTGATGGAATTGAAGTAATCACTGACTGTAGCTCCTATCCCAAGCATGCATTCCCCTTTCCACTCAGCAGCAGATCACTGGGACTTTCAAAACGTCCACTCACACAGGAATAAGGCAGTGTTTTAATATCAAATAACCCCTGATGAATCTCCTATACTGAGCTCCTTTTCCTTCCCTAGTGGAAAACTAGTCTGTTTCTTTTCTCCATTTCATGTAACTCCACCCTCTTCAGGGGAGCTCAAAGCATACCATCAGTAAACCTAAAAGGAGAGTCAGGTCCTACCTGTTTGGTGTCATACCAGGCAGACCTAATGTTTGTCTTAAAACCCCTAGGAAGTGGCTTGAGCTCCTTGCTGTTGGGTATGTGTGCTGCCTCCAGCTGGCCTTGTGCCAAGCTGCGATAATACCGTATTTCAGAATTCCTGCCAGGAGCAATTTTTCCTTCTCCACAGCAGATACCTTATCTCCTTTTCCATGTTGCTTCTCTCCAGCGGTTTGTCTGATAACTAGGAATACTGAAAGTGACACACAAGCTGGGCTAATATTAAAAAACAGAAACTGGCAGAAGATTCGAATGCACCTTAGGAACACGGCAGGGGCAGCGATGCTTCTGGAACATAGTGTTTGTCTTTTGAGGGTTAGATGGCACTATGCCCTTGATTAACTCTCTCTGTACTCAGCTTTAACAGAGAGAGCCATATTTCCTGAGTGCTCATCCAAAATCTCATGGCACTTCTTTCACCAGCAAGAGAGTTGGTGCCAGTGCATGGGTCAGGTTCCACCTTGGGTAATTAGTCTGTGTAAGTGATATTCTTTCTGTCACTTTAATAAGCTATGAACTACTTGGGTGTCTTGTCGTTAGGCTGCTGTGCGCTGCTAAGACAGCTGCAGCGTTCCTCACTAGAGGCGACTGCATTTCAGTGATGAATTAAGTGATTTAACCCTACGGGCTACTGGGAGTCTCCCACATCTGCTGCTGGTCACAATTTTATCTTGGGAGTGGGGGGGAAAAATCACAGCCTCTAGCTGATGTAGCTATGCCAGCTGCTGGGGTGGGGGGATGGAGAGGAATACCCCTATGCTGCCAGCAATGTTCGTTGGCATAGCTAATAACGTCTGGGGCGGTGGTGGAGCTATACTGGCCTAAGAGCGCCTTCTGTTGGCATACACTGCATTGCCACTAGAGGGCTCTGCACTACAGCTATATTGGTGTAGCATTGGTAGTGTGGACAGGCCGTACAGTTAGGCACTTCTGAAAATTTTACCCTGAGCCGTGGCCTCCCCTGGTTGTAGCCTCGTTTCACAGAGGGTGAAACTGAGCCACAGAGCAGTGAAGTGACTTGCTCAAGGTAGAACCCGTCTCCCCTAATCCCCAGCCTTACAGCTTAGAAACAAGCCCTGCCTCCAGTGTTTTTGCCGCCCCGATCGGCGGCAGCTCTACCGCCACCGCTTCATTCTATTCTTCGGCAGCAGGTTCTTCCCTCTGAGAGGGACCGACAGACCCACCGCCGAAGACCCGGACGTGCCACCCCTTTCCTTTGGCCACCCCAAGCACCTGCTTGCTGTGCTGATGACTGGAGCCGGCCCTGCCTGCCTCACTGCATTTGCACTGTATTTCCTTGCACCGATTTTGCACTGTATTTCCTTGCACCGATTTTCTTCTGCTGTGTTTTCCCTTGCAAATATGTTTGGGTTCACTCCGAGAGAATGGAGGACTGAATCAGCAGTATGTGTGATAGGTCCTGGAAGCTTCATTATATGATGTACAAAGATGCTATTGTCCCCTTGAAGGCAGAAGTGTAATACCATGCAAGCAATCTGAATTGTAAAAGGCTGCGTGGACAGATAACCCAGCACCTGTTCACTGTGATACGGAAAGCAAGAAAGTTAACCTGGGTGGCAGGCTTACTCTGTAGGTGTTTATTCCTAGTGTTTGATTTCTCAAAGCTCTGTGCTGGAACTCTTTACAAGCAGACCTGCTGAGCCCTGATACACTAGCTCCATTCCAATCGCGGCAATTACAGCACAGCCAATGTCAACAGGACTGTTTTGTTGACCGCAAAAGGCTAGGATTTTGTTTGGGTTTGTTACATTTAAAAGAAAACCACGCCCCAGTGTGCTGGGCCTGAGCTCTCCGGGGTCTAAGTCAGTTGGAACGCTGCCCTCGCCGCAGTTAGCGTGAAATGGGCGAGCTCAGACTAAAGGGCCCCTGAAACCCGTGCCAAATTCTGGTGTTACGCTGGTGCACCGCTGGATATACCTCCGTGTAAGTGAGCTGCAAATAGACGTACTGCCATAGCTGAGAATACGACGATTGTGTTTGCTGGCACCTAGCGTGCATTTGGTACTTTCTTGTCCACATAGTGCTGTGCGTAGTCAGAGTGCTAGAGACAAATATCACTACCCCAGAGAGTTTCTGTCGTCAGCTGAGCTTGCAAAATATTTGCTAGGGGGAGAGCCAAATGCCATTTCAGTTTTGATCAAGCCTGTGAACTTAGGGCTATGCAGTAGCCTTGCTCCCCATCAAATCGTCTGCCAGTAACAAGGGGCGACTTGCACAAAGATCAAGGAGGGACTATGGCCCTTATGTGGAAACCTGCTTCCTAGTAAGGAAGATTGCTGTGGTGTGCACGGTACGTCAAGGAGCAATGCTGTTTGTGTGTACACAACGATCCAGTTGGCACAGCATTGTAGTAACGGGGGGTGCAGCGCAGCTCGAGGAAACCTGCTCGAGCTAGTGAGTGCACTAAAAATAATGGAGCGTAGCCATGGCAGGAGGTGCCAGGGTCCCTGAGGCTGTACCTGTCTAAGACCATAGAGACACACGCAGGCTGGCTAGCCCGTCCCCCTGCTTGCACAGCCACAGCTGCACTCTAGTCTCAGTGTGTTTAGCCAGCACGAGAGTGTCTCCTTGAGCTGGGAATCCCAGCTCCACATGTACCCCCGGTATATTGTAAATGCCCTGAAAACGTGGCTTGTATGCTGTTAGCGTTATGGTTCAGAGTTAATGCAGTAGGGTGAATGGGCAGGTCACATTTCTTGGGCTGCCTCCAAGTTCTGTGTTGGTTTTGCACCAGTTTATACTCCATTGACGTTTAGCGGCATAAAGGCTGGATATGCATATTATTTATCCTTTTTAGAATGAAAGCGGCTAGGCTGTAGAATCAAAACAGGCAAGTGACTGCAAAAACCACAGCGAAAAACCGCACTGGTAGGCTCACGAGACACACAAGGGGCTTGGGGCCATGAGCACCTTTGAAATCATGCCAGGGGAGTCTTGCACTGCCTCTTACTGGCACTGCTTTCTCTGCCTTTAACGTTAGGACTAAAAAGCTTGCTGGCTGGGGAAGCCGTGTCCTCAGGGGACTGCCAGAAACCCCTCACTCGCTCGTACAGGGCCTGGAATGTTGTATACATTTAACACCCGCAACCTGCCCCTGTCACAAGGAAGGGTCTCGTCAGCGTTGGGTCCAGTGGGTTGGGTCAGTATTCGCTAACGCTTGATGAACCTTCCCCTGTTGGCGGCAGCAGCATGGTGGTCTTGTGAAGTAAGCACAACTCTGGGCCAAATGCAACAGTGACATAAGTAGGTGCAACTCCCATGACCATGAATGTGCTTCTCTGTATCTCAGACAAGTATAGCTCAGTGGGGGGGGATAGCTCAGTGGTTTGAGCATTGGCCTGCTAACCCAGGGTTGTGAGTTCAATCCTTGAGGGGGTCTTTTAGGGATCTGGGGCAAAAATCTGTCTGGTGATTTGTCCTGCTTTGAGCAGGGGGTTGGACTAGATGACCTCCTGAGGTCCCTTCCAACCCTGAGATTTTATGATTCTAAGTATTCTCATTTCACATTCAAATGAGATGTGGCGCTTTAGCACTGCCTGCCCATTGGCAAGAGTCCAATTGTGCTCTTACGCAGGTGTCAATAGATTTACAACAGTGTAAACCCCATGTGAGAGAGCAGAATCAGCCCGGAAGTATTATTAAGTGAGGTGTGTGCCTACCATTTTTTTAGTGGAGAAATACAGTAGTATCTGTGATATGCATTCATAAAGCACCTACCCATGTATCTTTAAAGGGGAAAGATTTCCAGTGAGGCAGATATTGTGGGCGTTGCTGCTGTGAACTGTGGTCCGTCCCAGTAGTGTGAAGCCTGTAATAAATGGAAACTCAAGACAAGGTCTCTATTAAACACTGTCCTTTATTTTGATTATGGATAGCTCTTTTATTGCAAACAGAAAAAGTTTATTCACTGCAAAGTTTTTATGCCTGGCAAAAAGAATGAGCAGTTAGAAAAACAATGTTAGATACATGCAAATCATAATAAATGTTGCCAGCTGTATTTAAATGAGTAGCAGAATCTCTTATAAGGTATTTTCTTGCATGTGGAGGGGAAGCAGACTGGTAGCGTAGCAATGTTATGAGGCTAGTGCCAAAGGGAAGCTTGAAAACTCTCAGAATGTATTTGTACCTGTAGATGAAGCCAAAAGAGTTGTCACTCATGCCTGAGCCAAGGAGATGATGCTGTAAAGCTATTCAAAGAACAGGACACAAACAGAAAGCCAAATGGCTACATTTCATGCCAGGAAATCAGATTTGGTCCTTTAAGTGTACTGAAATGCTCTAGAAAGATGGGTCTCACTGCAAATTCCAGCTCCAAACCCCCCTGAACTTCGGGGAAGACAGGATCCAGGTTCAAAGCCAGCAATGCAGGTCCCATCTCATTTGCTATCAGAAATTCAAAACCGTTTCTCTTCTAAAAATGTTAGAAACAAAGCACTTCTGGTCATTGGGAGTAGGGGCAGTCAAGTAACCTAAAGACTGGTACAGGCCTTCCAGATCTTCAGTTGGCTTGTGCCTGCCCACCCCGGAATGGCAGTGTATTAAAAAATTTCCCCAGGAAAACTTTTGTTCATTTTTCTTCTATAAACATTCCATATTGTAATAAATATTTGTTAGGAACAGCTCTGTCCCTTTTACATGTACTAGAGATGGGCCTGAACCAAACCCTCGAATTCAAACTTTGCACATGGTCCCAACTTCTGCTCTCAGTTACAGTGACGTAAACTCCAAGTAACTTCACTGAAAGCAATGGAGGTATTTACAGTAGGGGGAGTGGTAGCCAAACTCTAGGACCAAATGTGCTCTCGGTACTGGACATCTTGTTGATCCAACGCCTATAAGGCCAGAGAGTGAGACAGCCTTTCTAGATTCCAAATGGTGGTGGTAAGGAGCAAGAATTTGCAGTGGAAATTCACCCCTGTACATATGCCCAGCCCAGCAATTATACTCCAATTAGAACAGGTCTTACGGGGCACATTCTCCTTGTGCTGACCCGTCTGCCCAGGAGGTGAATTTCATCCTTACTGGCTGGTGCAAGGAAATATTCCCCAGTTGTTTTGACATTGAGCAAGGATGCTACTCTTCAATGCGGTTTGAATTCAGAGTGGGGATAGGTTTAATTTTGTCTCTGCAAGAGTCCTCCTTAGGGTGGCAGCCATTTACCCATCGTTTACAAGAGAGAAAACTTTAAAACCACGATTTTGCTAGATTCAGTCAGAATGATCTCATCTCAAAACAGAGACCTCTCCTGCAAATTCTGTTTGCTATTTTCTTCTCCTTTTGTGCTATTGAAGGAACTGGCATTACGATACCTTGGTGATATAGATTTGTTTTGTTTTTTTTTTTTTTTGAGAGAGAGAGAGATAAAAAGCACAGCTCATTGCTAATGTTTAAAAATACGTGGCCAGCTTTATAAAATATAAGTATACAACTTGATCACATTTTTATGTTCTCTATGAAACAAAATCGGTTGACATTCATATGATGAGAGGAACCTGATGAGGCAACAGTCTAAAGTCTCAAACCATTGATTGTGTAGACATCTGAACATGTAAATCAACACTTAATAAGAACCTTCATAGGTGAGGTATCAGTTTTAAAGTGTCTCTTTTCAAAGTACCCAGCCACGTGACACACAGCTGAACATCATGTCTGAGCTGCCTCACAAGCAGCTTCCTGCTCAGAGTCACATTTATTTGTCAGCATCCCAACCTCAATTGTTCTCTCTGTCAACAGCCGTCTGGTGCCTGCATTGTTGATCTTGTCAGGTTGGTTTCCATCTTCGTTGGCTGAGCACAGATCCTCTTGACTCTCCGCCAGGCCCTCTTGGCTTTCCAAGTCACTCATCTGGCCCTCCCCGAACTCCAGAATGGTTGGCAAGTTGCCTTGCTTGGGACAGCGTTTCTTGAGGCTGACCAAAAAGGGCTGCGGCAAAGAAAAGATATCCACGTTGTTGCCCAGATCAATCCACGTCACACTGGAGAACTTCTTGGGGTCTTTCAGTGTTTCTGTCAGGTCCCGAAGGATTGCTTTGGTGAGTCTGTTGCCATTCAGGGAGAGAGTAGTGAGGTGAGGCAGGGCACTGAGGATGGGCAGAAGTTGAAGGAACATCTCATCAGTCAGCTCCGTGAAGCACAGCTCCACATTGTCAATGTGCTCTGAGCTGTGCTGGAGGTATGAGATGATGCGGTCCAAGTCCTTCAGTGTCAGAGGGATGCCAGAGAGATCTACTGTGTTGTTCTGAGGCGTCCCCACCAGGATAGCTTTCAAGCTGCAGAGAGACAAAACGACAGACACACGGTTAACATGGACACTCATCATTTTGCTAATAAGCATCACTTCTTGTGTGCTGGCAGCTTTGTGAGAGACCGTGCAATGACTCATTCAAACAGGATACGTAACTGCCGGCACCCCTCTCTGTCAGGCCTGGATTTTTGAATCCGATTTTGTGTGCAGGCTTAAAAAGGGATGGCAGCCAAAACCAATGTATTCAAAGATTGTTGCTGCCTCCTGTTTCAATTACAAGCCTAAGGAAGCTTTCTTTTGGGTGTCCCTTGCAGGGTCCCGGAGCTGAACGTTCAACTGCTTTTAAAAAGACTGAAGCATTTGAGCAGAAAAACAGGAATTCTCGCTTGAGTGACAGTTTTCACGCTTGGTACTTATCTGTACATTGCAGAGCACTTCGTCAAAGGCAATAAGCGTTGCTCTGTTTTACAGGTAGGGGGAAACTGAGGTACGGAGCAAAGGCATGGTAGAGGCAGACCTAAAAGCTAGATGTCCTGACTCCAATTTAGTACTTCCAGTGGTTTACGAACAATAACTACTATTAATCGTTTGACTTGGTTGCTATGGCGATGAACGCTATAGAAAAGCCTGAGGTAGATAAATTAGTCTCCTGATGCTCCCGTGGCTGCCGATAAGCATCGCTGCCAGATTGGAGTTATACAGATCAACATTGCTTTTAAAGTGCTGCAAGGATCTAGCGGTACCAGTAGCTGAGGCCTTAACACTAACGAATTAGGAGGCTGAGGGAGTTCTATCCGTGTTAATCACTTGAGAAATATTAGCTAAGTTGGCACATCTGCCACAAAGAGAGCGCCAAATCAGCCCACTGTGCGTATGGCTCTGACTTTCCTCACACTCTGAGCTGAAGAACGGTTTTGTCGAATTTACCATTGGCCTTGCTGGTGTTGCCAGCTTCACATTTTCTCTTTAATTATCTAGGGCCTCTGGTCATGACTTGCTGTGTAAATCGAGATGTAAACCCTTACCCTGGCATTTTTAGACCTATGAACAATGACTCAGGGGGTCTACACTGTGGGGGGGGGGAGAGGAAAGTGTTCTTAACTTGCAATATCTAATGTGTGTTAAAACTAGCCGTGAATATACAGCAGCTCTGTTGAACTCCGCTTGAGATAAAGCCTGCAGGAGAAGCTGGGATTGAACCTAAGCTGCTGGGTCCTTACTGTTGTTTGAACCCGAGTTAACTAACATATCTTTTATTGGCAGGTTAGACGTACCCTGAACACTGAAAGGCAGATTGGAACTCCCTTTGGTAGAAGAATTAGTAACTGCATCCACTCTAGTTCCATTTACTCTCTCAAAACCATGGGTTTAAATGAGCCCATCTCAGTTTCCTTTACTTTCCTTGGCCCGGGATGTGATACTGAGGGCTGCAGAAGTTAGGGCCTTTCTACTCAAGGAGCCATTGGGGTAACTTTGTCTGCTGGTGATAAAGAATATAATGCTTTAATTCACTGGCAACACAAGCCAGCGTGCCCCCTTGCAATATGATGCATGTGCAGGGGAACACTACACTAGATTTTCTTGGGTGATGTGGAAGAACCTATTAAACTCTTCTTTCTTTAAGAAAGAATGTACATCCTCCATAATATTTTATATAGTCTGTTCCTTACCTAAGTCTCTCAATGGGGACTGTGGCATTTAGATAGCTACTTGACCAATCAGTTGGTTGGAACCCCAATAGCTCACTGAGCAGAAGGATACAAACTCCTACAGCCCTTGCTAAACTCCACTAAAACATTTCAGCGTGACTTAGGTAAATAGTTCCTTTTGGGCAGCAATGCCTTTGGGGGTGCACTTCCAAAGTTATAACAGGAAGAATTCTAGATAGTCTTGATGCTATTTGTGCCTTTATGCCGTTGACTTTCTGGAAGTTCAGTCTTCCACGGGAACTCAGCTGTATCAACTCTACACTGAGAAGTGAAAGGGAACATTTAGTACTCGGTGATGCCTGTCGCAATACAGAGAACATCAAGGATGATGTAGAAGGCTGCACAGAGTATTTCAGCCCTCTTGCAAGGAGAATTCATTGTCCTGAGTTCTCCTACCCTACCCTAGAACTAGGCAATCATCCTTGTGCATTGCTATCCTTCTAGCCAAGTGAAATGGAACAATTGCCAAGCTAAAGTATTTGCCTAACTAGCACACTCCCCTTCAAACTACTGAAGGCAACAGGCACTCCAGACTTTGGGGGGGGGGGAGGGGTGTGTGTGTGTGTGTGTGTGTGTGTGTGTGTGCGCGCGCCATAAACACAATCTCCTGTCCACTAAAGGGCTGCCTGCTATAAACCAGCTGGTTTCATCTGTTCTCTCCTTGTCTGCACAATTCCTTACTTTAACGAGAGCCAGAGCAGTTTGGGACACCTCCGGAGACTGCTGAAAACCACGAGCTGCTTCACGCAGCGATTTGATAAACAGTCCCCTCGACTCGACCTGACCTTTTCTCCTGGCTCCTAGCAGTGTGCGCCATTGCAAGTAGCTTAATTAGGCCTAAGCCCAGACACTTAGCACTAATGAAGGTTCCTAAATGAGATCTGAAGGGGCAACACCGTGACACTTCAGTCCTTCTTTGCTGGTCTGTTTCTTGCTCTGGATGGATGCCCGGCCTCCCTGGATCACAAGGAGAGCAAGACTGGAAGCTGGAGCTTAGAGCCACGGACCACCTACAGGCAGTAGAGATGTCTGGCTTTCCACAGCCTGTTATTTGCTGGGGTTATTTACCACCCATCGTGGACATAGCACCACTCCAGCATAAAGCAGGGCCTTGTGCCCCAGAGAGAGAGTGTTGAAAACTTTACAGGCCATCCCACTGAAGTCAATAGTGAGTCATCCAGCGAGAGTTAGCTCTCTGGTCGTTGGTGTACTCGGAATAGGGATTAAATATTTCAATGCTTTGTGAATGACAAGGGCTTTTGGGAACCATGCTGTACATGAGTAGTATCTTTATAATAATACACTCCTTCTTCAGTATACAGAAGTTACCTGCGGTCTCATTTTTAGTGAATTCGATGCACATGAAAGGTATCAAATGGACAGTTTTTTCCTGTGTGGGGCATGTTTTTTTTAATTCTCTTATTTGTCCTTTTAACCACCCTCTGCTTGTCACCATTTCTAATGTAAATTTGCTGTTCTGAAAGCAATACTGTAAGACATCACTGGTTGTATACACTACAGCCATCAGTTATTGGCACAACCTACCTATGATGTGGGTTTTGAATCCAGAACCTACTGCTTTTAAAACGCCGCGCCTATCACTTGAGCCCAAGGCAAATGTTAGTTGGCTGCATTCAGTACCAGGACTTATACCCTTTGAGCTGCAGCCATTGCGCTCACGTGCTTCAGAACATTGCCCTACTATAATGGTGTTTGTGTGTCTTCTGAGCTACTTTTTAACGTGTGGCTTTTAATTGCTGTCACAAGGGTGCTGGGTGGTTGAACCCTGTGGTCAGACCAAGGCCAAGCTTCCCTTATGCAGCTTGGCCCTCTCTTAGAGGTATTCATTAATACCTCTAAGCGAGGGCAGTTCAGTCTCCATGTCCCATCATAATATTGGCTTCTCTGACTGTACCAGTTATGCTACTTTGTCAATTGGGACACCTGTTGAGATGGGAACTTGACTGAAACCATCCAACTTGCTTCACCTATGCCACCCGCACAGTCATGAGAGGGTCCCTACTGACCCAAATCAGGATTCAAACTAGAACCCTAGAGGCGAGAGGTTCGGTATCTTCATCTGCTCCAGTGATAATGGGACCTGTTAATAGATGCATTTCTAGTCTCCTGTTCTAACTGCCCAGGTTTTAATACTGCTTCCTTCCCTGTCATAGTATGTCAGGAAAACTTAGAAATCCTCTGAAGAAAGGTGCTGTGTATAGTAAATACAAAATATTATGCTCTCCTACAGAGACAGCCTGTGCTATATTTATTTTCAATAATTTAGGCTTACTGCTCTGGTCACATTGGCGACCTTGCGAGACCATCTGTCCCCTAGAGTTAGCACATGCCATGATCGGCTCTGTGTTATGCCACACAGAATGCAATTCTCACAAAGCTGATCTGTTTTGTTCGAGCCTGAGGGTTTGATTTATCACGGTGGGTGATTACACTCTGTTCTAAGAACACTTATTGAAATGGACGATGGGCTTGAACAAGTCAGGCCAGAAACTTAATAGAGCGGGGGGGGGGGAGGAGTTAGTAGAAGAAGCATCTGATTCAGTAGGTTGTAATTTTGATTCAAGGTATGAAGGCAGCTCATTCAATTAGTGATGCAGCTAAGTCAATGGTGGGTCTATATTTGTTTTAGCTGTATGTATGTTTGGAACAAACTGTCCCGGCCACTCCACAACCTGTTTGTTGTGGCATGAGACTTATGGGCTCTCTGTCCTACAGGGCGTGCCTCAGTGGTCCACAGAATTACTTCCATGTTGTGGATGCTGTCACATTTCAGAGCAATGACACCTCTATTTCCCCCTCAGTGGTCCATCAAGGGCACCCCCTCTTTGGCTTCCAGCCGTTGCCCTTCTTGAGTAGAGACCCACCACGTGTCTCCCTTCTGACTGGGGTATTTCCAGGCACACTGTGCTCATCCTTCACTGTTAGTCTCAGCCCAGGCAGGCTGCCCAAGGACACCTGCTGGCAGGCTCTCTCTTCAGAGACCATTAACAGTAATTGCTACAGACATAAGGTACCACACATACAGCACTTCCTATGCAAACCTACTTTATTTTTACGGTAAATAGCACTACAGAGGAAACCTATTAAAACACAATAAAAAGAACCTACGCTCATGCTACGCACTTACCAGAGTTAACCCCAACTCTAACATGGGCTCTGGCAGTTGTCAGTCTGTCACAGGGGCCCCAGGCAGTAATGAAGTTGTACTTCTCATGGCACTTTGATACCACAGTGATAAGTGCATTCTACATGGCTCCATAGGAGTGCCCAAAACATAGCACCACATACCACTCTACACACTGGGTAGTCAGAGGGGCAAGTCCTCGGGCGTTTTGAAAAGGTACCTCTGAAATCCTGCAATACATTATTCACAGCCGGTCGCTCCTTTACCTGCCTAACTAGTAACTAAAATCTGACAGCCTCGCCATATTGTAGGTAAATAATCATTGATGTTTAGTTACCACCGTACTACCCTGGTAGGTTGTAATTTTCAACATGACTATGAGAGGTTAGAGGCTGCTCCTTTGAAAATCCCATTCACAAGGAATAAGTGCTTTCAGGTCCCTGTGTCTAGCAGGCCACTACACTGTCCCACACCTCAGGTAATTGAAGAATATGATTCTACTGTGGGGGGAGAGGGACAGGGACTCCTCCAAAGGTGCAGAAAAATATCCTCACTTCCAGGGTGTGTGTGATTTATCCATTGTTAGTGATGACTTCACATCACCAATGCTCTAGGCTGGACTCGAACTACCAGTTTGGAAGAGAGAGATGCTAAATCCCATTAATCCCTGAGCCATCTTTCTCACTAAACATGTAGAGCATAGATCTGTAGCAGGCTAACCATCTGGCTGGGAACACCCCCACACCCCCCACTAAGCTAGACAGGGTGTGTGTGTTTGGGGGGGGGGGGGGTAGGTAAACAGGAAAAGCAATGAATTCCACTTTAGACAAGAAACATCTGACAGACTGGTCAGAGAAGTCCGATCTAATAGGTCCCCATTCCTTGGCAATGCTGGATTGTTCCCTGGAGGCTGTTTAAGGGTGCTTTGTTTTCATTGTTCTTTTAAAATGTTTGTTACAAGGAAGAAGTAAAAATTGATAGGGAGAGAGATTAAAGCCAACTTCCATTCAGGGCCTTGGCTAAATACTGGAAGAGCTTAATATTTGTACTTTCTATTTGTACTTAAAACATCTGAATGCCACAGCTGATCCTGGAAGGGAGCTGGTTGATGTCACGCAACCTCACCAGGTCAGCTGAGATTTCAGTAACAACTCTGCAAAGGAAATTATGCAGTGGAAACAAGCTACTAGCCTCTTATTACCTGGCTGCATTGGATTAGTCATCTCCTGTAATACTGCTTGCTAGGGGAATACCTGACAGCACAGGAGAATTAAAACATTTTGTCTTTTGTGGCTCACCAGTCTCTTTATGGATCTGCGTGGGCCAATTCAACCTATCTGCTCTGAGTGTGTGTGTTCGTCTGTCAAACCGTGAACTAAACAGAATCTCACCCAAGCTTGGCTGTGAAATTTAAGACCTCCATAGGAAATCAAGCCTTCCCGACAAATGCTTCACATGGACATCTAGACTATAGAGTCTGGGCTCTTCAGCGTGAGCTGCTACAATAGACTAATGCAATCAGTTAGTTAGTTGCACAAACTGATTTCTAAAGCTTTATTATTATCCACAAGTGATGGTTTGGTGGCCTATACTCAGGCTTTGAATATCGAACCTCCCTGGAATTGTGAGTTTGACTCTTAATTGGTTCAACTTGGCCCTTGTGTAACTCCCTAACTCTACTCCCACAGAAGTCAATGGGAGTTAAAACCTCCAAGGGGAGCAGTGGGGGCAAAAAACCTCACTGGCTTCAAGATTGTGCTTGAAAAGTTTATGGTAGGTATGATGTGATGAGATGGCCTACAATGGGCATGTGGCCAACCGGCGACTGCTAGCAGCAAATATCTCCAACGGCCGGTGACACTAGATGGGAAGAGCTCTGAGTTACTACAGAGAATTCTTTCCCAGGTGTCTGGCTGGTGGGTCTTGCCCACATGTTCAGGGCCTAACTGATCGCCATATTTGGGGTTGGGAAGGAATTTTCCCCCTCGGTCCCATTGGCAGAGACGTGGGAGTTTTCGCCTTCCTCTGCAGGGCACGGGTCACTTGTAGGTTTAAACTAGCGTGAATGGTTGATTCTCTGTAACTTGAAGTCTTTAAACCATGATTTGAGGACTTCAGTAACTCAGCCACAGGTTAGGGGTCTATTATAGGAGTGGGTGGGTGAGGTTCTGTGGCCTGCAATGTGCAGGAGATCAGACTAGAAGATGATCATGATGGTCCCTTCTGACCTTCAAGTCTGTGTGTCTGAGTATGTCGCCATAAGAGGAAGACAGACTATTCACATCACCTGCTTAGAAAGGGGTGAGGGTGGTCTAGTAGCTAAAGCACGGTGCTGGGAGCCCTAGTATTCTTAACTCTGCCACTGACCTGCCATGCAACCTGACAAGTCACTAACCTCTCTGTGCTCCCATTTCCCATCTGTGAAATGGGACAGTACATGTCACCTACCTCCCCATGGGTGCTGAGAGTCGTCATTAAGGTCTGTGAAGTGTTTTGGGAGCCTTGGCTGAAAAGCACTATGCAAGTGCAACCTTTACTACTAACCTCCATGTTTAGTGTTGTAGCCATTGCTCATTCTATAGCTCTTCTGTTTATCACGGGTTCAGGTGACTGTTTCGCAGTGTACTGGCTGATGGTTCGGTAGGATGTTGGTGGAGTAACTTCAGTTATTTATATTGACAGCAATTATCCCCACACAAGGGCCAGCTGCTGACTCGGATCTTTTCTAGAGTCTCATTAGGTTAAAGGCGGCTTTGCGAGCACCATCTTCTTACCCATCGCAAGAGAACACTCACATTGTATTAAAGCAGTGCAACGTTAGCAAACCAATTTAAAGTTGTACATCTAGGAATGAAAAACGTCAGCCACACTTAGGACTGGGGCCTCTATCCTAGGAAGCAGTGACTCTGAAACGGACTTGGGGAATCCTCAGCTGAACGTGAGCTCCAGGTGCGGCACTATTCCTAGAAAGGCTAATGTAGTCACAAGTTGTATAAACAGGAATATGGAGTGGGGAGGTTCTGCATTTGCTACTGGAGTGACCGCTGCTAGAATACTGTGCCCAGTTCTGGTGTCCTCAGTTCATGATAAATTGGAGAGAGTTCGAAGAGCCATAAGAACGGTTAAAGAACATGCCTTCCAGTGATAGGCTCAAGGAGCTCCATGTATTTAGTTTAACAAAGAGGAGATTAAATGGTGACTTGATCAAAGTACCTACACAGGGAACCAACGGTTGATAATGGACTCTTCAATCTAGCAGACCAAAGATACCCAGTGGTGTTCCACCTATTTAGGCAATGCATATACTGCATGCTCCAAAATTTACAAAAAATGTGGACTAACTGGCAGCCTGTGGGCTAGTTCCAGGCCACAGGATGATCCCAAAAGCATAGAACAAAATGGCGCTTTTTGCACAGCGTCCCCTCTGACACACTATACATGTGAGGTCATAGCACATGGAGGATGCCATTTGGTGGGCTGTCACTAAAAAAGGTGGGACCGCTTAACGCATGCAAATGTCGGATCGACGCGTCCATTGACAGAACAGAGCTAGTGACGCAAACTCTTCATCAAGCTGGAAAGTTTAGTGTAAAGTTTGTTCACTAGAAAGTTGTGGCATCACACCACTGGGTATAGCACAGTCCAATGGCTGGAAGTTGAAGCTAGACAAATTCAGACTGGGAAACAAGGCATGAGTTTTAGCAGTGGGGTAATTAATCATTGGAACAACCAGTGATTGTGGTGGATTCTCCATCACTGGCAATTTTTAAATCATGATGGGATGCGTTTCTAAAAGATCTGCTCTAGTTCAAACAGGAATTAGCTCAGAGCAGTCCTATGGTTTTGTGTTTTACAGGAAGTCCGACTAGATGATCACAGTGGTCCCTTCTGACCTTATAAAATATTAAGTTATAGCACCTTACGTCTAGGTGTGTCCCAAAGCAAGTAACAGACTAATTTATACAAGTATCACTCATCCACTATTAAACGCAACAGCCGTTTTCACCTTCAGTACTACGTAACAGGACTGTGGAGGAAATTGAATGTTCTACTGGGCACTCTATAGAGCCTTGCATCCAGTCTCATGGTAGTTCACAAATATTCATTAATAAATTAGTTTCCAAACTGGCCTATGCGTGATTGCCCAGGGCTCCTAAACAAATGTTGCCATCTCTATTCAGCTTCCTGTCCCCGGGTTAAGTCAGAGGACTAGGGAGAGTACAGTTACTATTTCTGTGCTAAAAGCATAAGGGAAGTTTCTTCCTGCACTGTCCCAGGAGCCCCCCTCTTTCCCACAATGTTGTAATGACTGAATTCCCCATTGCTGAATCTACCGTAACCGCTGTCCTACCTGCCCTCTCCTCCTCCCCACACACACACTTGATGCACAGGGCCAGGCCAAGGATTCTGGAGTGGGTAAGTATTTTGGATACACCCTCAACTTAACTGATTCCTTTTACAAAATGTAGGAAGAAGGAAGTTTCAGGTCTTTCTCCACGTTCAAGCTGTAGATGCTTGTGTTCGGTTTATATTGATTTACTAAAAGTATATTTATGAAAAATAAATGCAGCGATTCTTCTTGACATTTGTAACTTCCCTCAAAGCCAGAGCTGAAGGCCTCCTCTGGGCCCTCCCAGCACTCCTACAATGTGGGCAAGTGTCATCCCTATTTTACAGAGGGAGAAATGGAAGCACAGAAAAGGTGCCCAAACCTCAAATGTCAATTAATGGTGGGTGCCCAATTGAAGACATCTGTGGCTGACTTTTCTTTTTTCACCTTACAGGCAGTGAGCAACTAGAGCATCTATTGACTTCAAGTCCTAGATGTGTCAAATTGACCTCCCCAAGCTTATGCCCAAATTTCAAAAGCCACATGATCTATGCCCAAAGTCCCACAAGCAGTCAGTGGCAGAGCTAGAAATGCAACTTGACGTCCCCCTGTCCTGTACCTTAATGACAGTCCAAAAGCGCAGGGTGAAATTGGTTAGCCAGAATTTAAACCTGGATTAAATACCTTTGTATAGTCCCTAGAGATCAGGATCTTGTCCAAAAGCTGAGATGGCACCTGCACAGCAATCAGCGTCTACCCTGGGGCTTCAGATAAAGTTCTAACTCCAAGGAGAAAGTGCCACTCCTTGATCTGGAATCATCAATGCCACTTCCTGCAGCACCACAGATGACCGATTTACTTTGGAAGCCTGCCTCCCTCGACTCCATTGACCCAACCCTGCTTAGCTGAGGAGATGACCTGGCTGAATGCTGCTGATATCCAAATCTAACTGTGAAATTCAGAGGCAGGCAGGCAGCCTAAGTAACTAGTCTCCTGCCCACTCCACCTACTCAATCCTGCTGGGTCAAGAAGTTCAGACAACTGCTTTCAAATGGCTCTGGGGCATTTATCACAAAGGCTTCCCCTTGCCTCTGAAGTTTCTCCCTAGGACATCCTGCAGCGCTTTCTGAATCTCTCTGACAAGAATCAGAGCAGCATGTCTGTAGAATGAGGGGAAAAGATGAAACTCAGACTGTCTTTAAAGTCCATTTAAATATGTGGGGGGTTTTCACATGATTTGTGAAAGTGCAGTTAGGGGATGTGGGAGGAGATCGATTTAAATAAGGGGAAGCTGGGATGGGGAGAGGTGTTATAGCCTTCACACCAGACTCGCAGTGCGGCAAGCTTCCTTTAAAACTGGAGGTAGCAACCACTTGGGTTGAATCTGACCAGTAATTCTGGGCTCTGGGAACAGGCTAAGAACTAAATTCAGATTTTCAAAGGGCTTGTCTTGCAGAGGAAGTGAGCCACACCTGACAGATGAGGAAGCATTGGGCTGCCTAGGGAGGAGGATGGGGAGGAATTGATAGGAGGAGAAACATCATTTTGCAATCGCAGCTGTGAGTAGTATGGACAGCGAGAACGTTAGGGTAAGACACAGCACTTCTATGAGGCACCATTCAATAGTCACTGAGAGCAAACGGGAGGTTAAAGGCCTGTCTGCTCTACACAGATAACCAAGTTTAAACTTGTTTTTCCCTTCCCTTGCGTTGACCGAGGGACATACTGGCTGCTGCTTCCAACAGCTCCCGTTGGCCTGGAGCAGCGAACCGTGGCCACTGGGAGCCACGATCGGGCGAACCTGCAGACACGGCGGGTACACAAACCGGCCCGGCCTGCCCCGCCAGGGGCTTTCCCCTGCACAAGCCGCAGAACAAGTTTGGGAACCACTGGACTAGACTAACTGATGTAGTTACCACTGGGTAAAGTGAGGCACAGAGAAGTCATTAACAACAACCTCGGTCTCGACTCAAATGTAGTACCAAAGAAATGAGGTGGGCGTGTAACCAGCATTATGGCTCCTGCCAACACAAGGACCCTAACAAAAAAGGTTCCACTTGACTGTAAACTCAAGATTACTCTGCAGGTGACTGGAGCGAATTCTGCATCCCTTTCATATTAAAGCAGTCCAATGGAAAAACCGGCAATAGATCAGCTAGCTACATAAAGGAGTCTTCTTATATACCATTCCCCTCTCCCTGCTTCACTTCACATGGCTTCTGCATCTTACAGAAACCGCAGCCTAATAGAGACGGGGATTGGGTTCTGCCCATTGTAGACATTGCACCAGATGCAGAGCTCAACAAGTTTGGATGCAGGGGATTAGCTGGGGCCTAGCTATTGGCTGTAAACCGAATCTGCAGCACTTTGCACGGCTCTACACTTGCATAATCTTTGAATGCACACTGGGATTTCTGGGTTAAGAAACAGCATCTTTCTGTAGCCTCCCCTTGGTAATCCAGCCGAAAGACCAGCACAGCAGGAGAGTGGAGTTTGATACAGCAGGTTGCGTAAGCCCTTGTACTTGTTTTTCAGCCATACTAGCAGCAGGAGAACTGTGCTCTGAATAGAAGAAACTTACGTAATGTAATGTCTGATGTAACAGCCTCGTCAATAGCCCTGCTTTTGCTAGGTGTTTTTACCATGCGCTAAAGAGGCTTGTGCTTCACTAGTAAACAGACTTTCAGCCCTTAAAGGCTCAAACATACAATTCAGGCCCATTCTGACAAATAGGGTTTGAAGCATTTTACAAATTTTAGATCTTTTAAGTGGACAACTTCTTATCTGCACTGGCCCAGGATCAAGGGTCACTGCAGGAGGTTGGGTCAATGGGGTCAGACTAAAAGAGGCTGCTGTTTAAATTGTTTTTGGACTAATAAATTCGGTTTCCATGGATAAGATTATTCCTGGGTGCAGTTTAGCAGTGGGCTTAGGTCAAGAATGCAGTAAGCACCATTTAACATCTGAGCCACAAGAGCAAAGTGGGCATGGGATACACTGTTGAAACGAGAAGGGGCTTGTTAAAGCATAGATGAAAGGTATTAATGCCCATGTCCCCATCTGCCTACTGCTAACAGGTCAGGTGGAATGCAGCTATCTTCTCTAAGCAACCTACACTTGAATCCTTTGCTTTGAAGTGAGATGTTCTCAGACTTCTCAGCATCTGCGTTTGGGAGACCACCTGGGTAACAGGAGCTGTCAGTGCAAATGCAGCACAGGCTGGCAGTTGCTGAAAGTCATTACTGTTGGGCATCTGTGGACTTGCTGAAGCAAGCTGGCACTTGCCATCCAGTTCCTAATAAACAGGCATCCATGTCACTATCGCGACCAAGGTACCTGGAAGCCTCCCCTTTGGCAGTCTCAGCGGGGACTGCAGGAGAATGGAGGGGAGGGGGGTGTCCCTCTAGGTCAGGTTGGTGGGGCAGCCTTGCACTCGCATTGTCTTTGCTGTACCCATTCTATAGATTTCAGGGTAGCAGCCGTGTTAGTCTGTATCCTCAAAAAGAACAGGGGTACTTGTGGCACCTTAGAGCATATATGCATCCGAAGAAGTGGGTTGTAGCCCACGAAAGCTTATGCTCTAATAAATTTGTTAGTCTCTAAGGTTCCATTCTATAGAGAAGTAGATTTCATTCTCAGGGACGTTGATCTTTCACTAGCATTAAATCTGTGGGCATAAAAAAAATTAATGGAGATAGCCTATCTCCTAGAACTGGAAGGGACCCTGAAGGTCATCGAGTCCAGCCCCCTGCCTTCACTAGCAGGACCAAGTACTGATTTTGCCCCAGATCCCTAAGTGGCCCCCTCAAGGACTGAACTCACAACCCTGGATTTAGCAGGCCAATGCTCAAACCACTGAGCTATCCCACTAAAAATAAGTGTGTGTGTCTATGTATGTAACAAACTAATTAGAAACACATGTGAACTAGGACATTCTAGATACAGATCCAAATTCTCCCCAAGTTAGATGAGGGGTTGGATCCAAGGCTCCTTTTCTGTGCCAGTAGAAAGATGGGTTTTGAGCCCAAATTCAAATCTGAATTTAAGGGTACGTCTACACGGCAACTAGACACCTGCGCCTGGCCTGTGCCAGCCGACTGGGGCTGAGGCTAGAGCCTGGGCTCCAGGACCCTGGGAAGTCCCCGAGCTCAGGCTCCAGCCCAAGCCTGGAAGTCTACACAGCAATGAAACAGCCCCACAAGCCTGGGCCAGCCATGCATTGTTCTTTGCTGTGTAGACATACCTTAAGCTGCTTGAGCCCAGAAGGGTTTAGAGCCATGGTTCCAGTTTGGATGCCATCTCTAACAGTGGTTTAGAACATACCGTGTTCCTTGGCTCACTACCTAAAACAAAATTGAAAAAGACCTTAAAGCCTTTGAAATCTTTCTTGATATTCTGATTAAAGTAACTTCAAAGGGGATCTGAGTGTAGCAGTCCCTGAGGGAAAAGGTCGAGCTAGCGAAGGAGAACTGGAGTGATGTTTTTTTTTGCCTAGGGAGGTTGTGGAATCTCCGTCTCTGGAGATATTTAAGGGTAGGTTAGATAAATGTCTACTAGGGATGGTCTAGGCAGTATTTGGTCCTGCCATGCGGGCAGGGGACTGGACTCGATGACCTCTCGAGGTCCCTTCCAGTCCTAGAATCTATGAATCTATGTGTTGTTGTGTGTTATTTTTAAATATATCAATAGTTTTCTAATCTTCTTTTCTCTTTTCTATTAGATCTTCATGGAGATTTTTTAACACTTACTTTGCGTGATCAATCTCTTGCTATTACTAAATGACTGTGTGTTTAAGCTTCAGTAAGTACATGTGAATAATATACTGGTAGTTAGAGATTTTAATGAGACTCCATGTATATTAATGTGACTTTGGGACCCCTCACACTGCAATAGTGTCCCTTGCACAGTGACTGTTCATGGTTTTACAGTTTAGCGGATTACCTCAGACAAACACCTCCACAAAACTCAAAAGGTAATAACAAAATGTTTTTTAAGTACATCAGAAGCAGGAAGCCTGCAAAACAACTAGTGGGGCCCCTGGAAGATCGAGATACAAAAAGAGCACTTGAAGACAATAAAGTCATTGCAGAGAAACTAAATGAATTCTTTGCTTCAGTCTTCACGGCTGAGGATGTTTGGGAGATTCCCAAATCTGAGGAATTGTCACAGATTGAAGTGTCACTAGAGGAGGTTTTGGAATTAACTGATAAACTTAACAGTAACAAGTCACCGGGACCAGATGGTATTCACCCAAGAGTTCTGAAAGAACTCAAATGTGAAATTGCAGATCTATTAACTATGGTTTGTAACCTGTCCTTTAAATCAGCTTCTGTACCCAATGACTGGAAGATAGCTAATGTAATACCAATATTTAAAAAAGGCTCTAGAGGTGATCCCAGCAATTACAGACTGGTAAGTCCAACGTCAGTACCGGGCAAATTAGTTGAAACAATAGTAAAGAATAAAATTGTCAGACATGTAGAAGAAGATAAATTGTTGGGCAACAGTCAACATGGTTTCTGTAAAGGGAAATCATGTCCTACTAATCTATTAGAGTTCTTTGAAGGGGTCAACAAACATGTGGACAAGGGGGATCCAGTGGACATAGTGTACTTAGATTTCCAGAAAGCCTTTGATAAGGTCCCTCACCCAAGGCTCTTAGGTAAATTAAGTTGTCATGGGATAAGAGGGAAGATCCTTTCATGGACTGAGAACTGGTTAAAGACAGGGAACAAAGGGTAGGAATAAATGGTAAATTTTCAGAATGGAGAGGGGTAACTAGTGGTGTTCCCCAAGGGTCAGTCCTAGGACCAATCCTATTCAACTTATTCATAAATGATCTGGAGAAAGGGGTAAAATGAGGTGGCAAAGTTTGCAGACGATACTAAACTGCTCAAGATAGTTAAGACCAAAGCAGACTGTGAAGAACTTCAAAAAGATCTCACAAAACTAAATGATTGGGCAACAAAATGGCAAATGTGGATAAATGTAAAGTAACGCACATTGGAAAAAATAACCCCAACTATACATACAATATGATGGGGGCTAATTTAGCTACAACTAATCAGGAGAGAGATCTTGGAGTCATCGTGGATAGTTCTCTGAAGACGTGCAGCGGCGGTCAAAAAAAGCAAACAGGATGTTAGGAATCATTCAAAAAAGGATAGAGAATAAGACGGAAAATATCTTATTGCCCTTATATAAATCCATGGTACGCCCACATCTTGAATATTGCGTACAGATGTGGTCTCCTCATCTCAAAAAATATACTGGCATTAGAAAAGGTTCAGAGAAGGGCAACTAAAATGATTAGGGGTTTGGAATGGGTCCCATATGAGGAGAGATTAAAGAGGCTAGGACTTTTCAGCTTGGAAAAGAGGAGACTAAGAGGGAATATGATAGAGGTATATAAAATCATGAGTGGTGTGGAGAAAGTGAATAAGGAAAAATTATTTACTTGTTCCCATAATATAAGAACTAGGGGCCACCAAATGAAATTAATGGGCAGCAGGTTTAAAACAAATAAAAGGAAGTTCTTCACACAGTGCACAGTCAACCTGTGGAACTCCTTGCCTGAGGAGGTTGTGAAGGCTAGGACTATAACAGGGTTTAAAAGAGAACTGGATAAATTCATGGAGGTTAAGTCCATTAATGGCTATTAGCCAGGATGGGTAAGGAATGGTGTCCCTAGCCTCTGTTTGTGAGAGGGTGAAGATGGATGGCAGGAGAGAAAGATCACTTGATCATTACCTGTTAGGTTCACTCCCTCTGGGGCACCTGGCATTGGCCACTGTTGGTAGACAGGATACTGGGCTGGATGGACCTTTGGTCTGACCCAGTATGGCCGTTCTTATGTTCACAGTCATTTAACAAGTGTCACACACTAATCAAATTTAACTCATACATGGGCAGAAAGACAGATGTGAATTTGATAGGGCACTTGCTACTATTAATTATTCAGCAAGGCTTGGGAATGAAACTGTTAAAGTGGAGAGAACTCAGTAGGTTGCTGTTGACAAACCAGTGCGCTCTCATAAATGATAATCACCTGCCATGTTAGGAAAAGCTTTCTAACTGTAAGGGTAGTTTAGGTAAGCACTGGAACAGATTACCTAGGGAGGTTGTGGAATCCTGGTCATTGGAGGTTTTTAAGAACGGGTTAGACAAACAGCTGGCAGGGATGATCTAAGTGTACTTAATCCTGCCTCAGTATGGGGCAGATGTGACCTCGAGGTCCCCTCCAGCCCTACATCTCTGTGATTGCCTGTTTTTTCCTGTGCAAGGGAGGGGGTTACTAGTTAACTGTGTGTCTATAGGATGTTGGGAACTTCCAATGGAAGCCACCTCTCCCGCACCATCTGTCCCACACCAGTGGTTTTCAACTTTTTTTCATGTGCGGACCCCTAACCAATTTTGAATGGAGATGCAGACCTCTTTGGAAATCTTAGATCTAGTCTGTGCCTCCCCTATCCCCCACCCCCCGCCAGGGTCTGCAGACCACAGGTTGAAAGCCAAGGTCCTACAGTTCTGTGAAATAGTACTTCGGACAACAGCCTGTTCAGTGATTTACTGTAACAAGGCCAGACCATGGTTGTAGGTAATCTTACAGAACTGTGCAATCTTGGTCTACCAGTCTCTATACAGGGTCACCTTGTATTTGATACAGCGCTTTTGATTCCTGTGCTTTTCTACTTGGTGAGCACATCAGGCGCACTGTGGATGAGGGACTTTACCTGCACCCCCATTTGTAAAGATTGCTAAAATGAGTGACGGAGGTTAACTCCTATTTGATCCAAAATGGCTCAGTCTACGGCATGAAGCTAGACGAGTAGCTTCTCTGCAGGTAAGCTCCTGCGGAGTGTCTAAATTCTGCAGGACCTAACTTCCTATTTCCACAACGCTCTAATTTTACAGTGGTTTCTAGTGTCCTCTCCAAGACCTTTGTAAAATCTGAACTGTCCTGTAATACCTACCTTGGAGAGGGTGCTCTCTTTAGCGGCAGCTTTCATCCAAGACATTCTTATTGCTTTACAGGTGTTACAAAGTACCAGGATGGAGCACTTTAGGAGCAGAGAAGATTGTTGGGGTATGATGGACAACAGAAGGACTCTCCTTAGGAAATATCATGTCCACGGGGGAAAACAAAGCCAGGCAGATGGTATTGAAGCACAAAAGTGGATTTAAACAAGGATTTAAAGTGGGAGACGGAGAGCGTTCGGAGAGCAGAATATGAGAGCCTGTGCCAACTGTAGAGCGGGAGTGTTCAACCCGATGCGATGCTTTAAGTGGGACAAGGAAACTATGGGCCCAGTTTCGTGAAGTCCTAGACACCTTCAACTCCAGTTGATTTCGTCGGGAGTTCAGAGACTTGCAGAGGCCTGACGGGGACAGTTAACAGGAAGGACTGGGAGGAAGTTAGAGGTAAGTAGAGTGACCTCAGGTAAAGCCTGTGACTTTGACTCTGACCTAGCAAAAGGCAGGACCATAGCAAAGGGAAATGGGGTGGCAGAGGGTAACCTCATGGCATCCTCTTAGCAGCAGTATAGACTCTGCTTGAGGCAATCACCTCACACCAGTCATTTTTACTTCGAGAGCAGGTATGGTTTCTGCAAAGAAAATATCAAAGGAGAGAGAAGAGAAACTGCCCTGCTGTCTTCTCTGGAGGATTTTCCTCCTCCTTTGAGGGCAGCAGTGATTTATATTTTAGGAATAGGTCTTTTGCCCTTGAGAATGTGATTTCTATATCATACAATCTCCCAAATCACAGGGGCAGACTGATCCAAGTTCTTGTGTTATTGGATATCACCGTGTGCTGCAGCCACCTTCTCTCAGAACCTGCCCATCTGGAAAAGTGAGAGTGAGTGAGAGAGAGAGAGAGAGAGAGAGAGAGAGTGTGTGTGTGTGTGTGTGTGTGTGTGTGTGTGTGTGTGTGTGTGAGAGAGAGACCATCCAGTAGAACTGAATATCGAACTATATTTCTGCTATAGAATTTTATAGGATGTTCCTAAACATCCACAGAAATATTTTATTACACAAAAAGTCTATAATATTTAGCAGAGAATGTCTGTAGTCTCCTCTTGGTTCCATCATTATTGTATTCTAGAGGCCTCTTCCACAGGGGTAGACAGACCTCTGTCAGGTGCAGAGGGGCGGCAGTGGCCCTATGATTTGAAATACACATTCACAAGGTGTAGCTATAGGATTGCGCATAAATGTAAAACCCTTGTTAATTTCTTCAGCACTACTGGTGTTTCAGGCTGCACAGTGTGAAACAGAATGGTGATTTTTACAGAATCCACGGAAGAACATTTTGTGATCTGCTTAAATGCCATACAAATATTGGAATCTAAGCTCCAAGGAAACTGAACAAGGAAGTCCCTTTTGGTTTTAATTCAGGGCATTTCTCTGCAGCACAGCCTAGAGAGGTTGATGATGTCAGATTCTTTAAACTAACATTGAGCTATTGAACCTGGTTTTGGAGGGTAGCTGAACAGCTGATGCAATGAAGGGGAGGCAGATCTTTCTTATTAGTGGCATCCCATAAAGCCCCTGACAGAACTGCACAAGCTCACGAGTTACCAACACAGGAGAGGCTTCCCTGCTTGAGGGATTTAGCACTTTTAATTTTGGTCCCAAATATTTATAACAGCAAGTTGTTTCAATAGCCAGAGTTACAGCCCACTAGAAGCTTATTGTACAAATGGTGTTGGTTTTAGGAGGGCATCCAAAAGCAAGGGTTGGATTCTTGCACTGGTCTTTTAGGGAGGAAAGTGGGTATTTACTGACCAAAATGCCCGTCTGGGAATCCACTGGAAGGTGAAGGTACCAGCATTAACACTGGGCATTGAGAACGACCTAGAAACCAATGAACGCAAAAAAAGAATTGGCACTCGGACATTTACTGTCCTTAGCAGCAGGAGGCTCTCCTCAGATCACCTCTGCAAGGTCTTCACTCCTGAGCCAAATGAGGGAAGTCACATGCTATACTAGAATTGATACTTTGGAAGTGGGAGGAGGATTATAAACATTTACAACAAGTGTATTTACTGTTGTTTTAAGAGTAACCACAAACACAGTTCAACTCAACAGCCTAGAGGAAGGAATCAGGCCAAAACTTACCTCTATTGTTTCCTCCTCTGAGCTAAATAGCAGTATGTAAAAATAAGGAACAGTAGAGAAAAGGTGAATAGGCTGCTCCCATATTCTCCCTCCTAAGACATGAACTAAGGGACACCCAATGATACTGAAAGACAACACAAGCTTCAATTAACCAGACAGTCACAAGATATAGTTGGGGCCATGAGCTCTGGGTGAACCAAAAAAGGATGAAGCATTCCTGTGGCTGATGATGAGATCAACTGTGATATTAGCATAAAAAAAAGTAAGAGGCTGGATTTATGCCCTAAGAGCTGAGGATTTATATCCCTTCTATCTGCTTAGGGCTAGGGAGAAACCTCACTGTTGTTTTACAATATGCAAGAAACCCTGTATTGGACAGGCTCCTAGATGAGAGGGTCTCCTGGCCCAACTCCATGTGGCAGTTCCTAGGTACTGAGTTTGTCAAGCAGTACTGCTTCCTTCCTCACTGTATGATTGAGAGAGACGCACCTTGGTATAAAGGGTTTCTCCCAGACGTAGGGGGATATTTTTTGCAGCTGCTTCTTGTTCAAAGTGCTGGCAGCAGAGAGAGTCTGCCCCTGCCACAAGCATGTTTGTAGTTCAAAGCAACAGGGAAGGGGCTGTATTTTCCTTTGTAGGTTCAAAACTTGATTTTTCAAGGGGCTCAAATTTTGGTTGGTGATAAATCTGGTACAATTAAGAAAAAGCCACCACACTCTGGATGTTTAAATCCAGACATCACTCAGGAATCCAATAGAAATGGTCCTGAGCCAGAACTGCAGCTCACCCCTGAACTCTGGGGACATTTGGTTCTAGAGTGAAACATTTCAACTCGCGCTCATTGCTATTGCTGAAAATTAAAAAAAAAAAAAAAAAAGGCTCTGGAATTTGTATTCCATTGTGAGTATTCAAAGGCCTGGTTTAGCTCCTTGTTTACTGCCACCGAATGCTTTAGGGGATTATTAACCAGTGTACATTGAAGCCTTTGTAAAAACCAAGTCTTTAGATATGAACAGCCTGGAAAGATCTCTCCCCTTTCTTCAGAGAGCCTTTGGCAAAGATGGGGTTTAGATACATACCTATAAGTGCTTTGAGCTTCCCAATACACACACATTCCTAAGGTTTTACTGGTAAAAGGGAATATACCCGTGGGGATTAATTATTTTTGGTCTCCTCGTGTTCCAAGCACCTTTGCAATTCTGCTAAGGTTTGTAGTTTCCACTTTATGAAGTCTAGAAATGCTCCCCCCATTGTTAACCCACTTTACTGTCTAAATCAGAGGAAGACAGAGCCAGCCGTCTTCACAGGAGGCATCTCAGTGAGAAAGTGGCTCCTAGAAAGAGTGTGGTGTAATAGTTAGTGTATGTACAGAAGGACTGAGGTTGGGGGACAGGAGGGGATGCCATTACAAACATTGAATCTATCTCCCCTTGTAAGTATTCTCACACTTCTGATCAAACTGTCTGTACTGAACTATCTTGATTATCACTTCAAAAGTTTTTTTCTCTTACTTAATTGGCCTCTCAGAGTTGGTAAGACAACTCCCACCTGTTCAGTGTGTGTGTGTGTGTGTGTGTGTGTGTGTGTGTGTGTGTGTGTGTGTGTGTGTGTGTGTGTGTGTGTGTGTGTGTGTGTGTGTGTGTGTGTGTGTGTGTGTGATCTCCTCAATATATGTTCCACTCTATATGCATCCGAAGAAGTGGGCTGTAGCCCACGAAAGCTTATGCTCTAATAAATTTGTTAGTCTCTAAGGTGCCATTACTTATAATGAATGTTTAGATCAATCTAATCGGTTAGTGCAACACTATATGCTGACATACTAAAACACTAAGAAAGTACCGAGTAAGCGCAGCTGGGTCCATTTAGTCCAGTATCCTGTTTCTGAGAGGGGCTGGTGCCAGCTGCCTTAGAATAAGGTGCAAGAAACTCTGCAGTAGGTGATTACAGACTAACCTGATCACAGGGAAAGTTTCTTCCTAACTATTAGTGGCAGTTGCAGTAGGAAGGCGATGGGGAACGCCCCACGCTGAGCCCTAAGAGAAGAAGCGGATGGCCCTGCATACTAGATCGGATCCAACTATAAGCGTGGTCTAAACAAGCAGGTGCTCTTGGAAAACCCAGGAGACTTGCCAGCAATTAAACGAGCGAAACTGCTAGCGACTTGCACAAGTCACTTAGTGTATGTCAACATGGCAAAGAAAAATCCGCAGTCTCAGAGCCTGGGCTAGCTCACTGGGGCTCAGGCTGCAAGGCTAAAAATAGCAGTGTAGGTGTTCCCACTTGGGCTAGAGCCCAGGCTCCAAGACCCTTGCCTACCTTGCTATTTTTAGCCCGGCAGACCAAGCACCATGAGCCCGAGTCAATTGACCTGGGCTCTGGGACTTGGCACCGCATGTATTCCTCTGCAGCATAGGCATACTCTTCCCTTCCGTGCCTCGGTTTACCCAACTGTACAGTGGGGCTTATACCCACTTTACAAGCATTTTGAAGTAATTAAGGATAGGAAATTTCATTGCAATTTGCAGAGGAGAGGTGGTGTTAACTATTAAACCCATCCCCACAGCCTGCAAGCAATCAGGGGAGTAACCCCAGCCAACCACAGGACTCTAGGAAATCTGATGTGGGGGAAAGGAGCGGGGGAGCCTGACAGTCTTAAGAATGGCTTGGAACCTGGATTGGCCCAGCATTAGGGTCTGTTCCAATGCCCATTTAAGTCAACAGAAAGCCTCCCAGCTGACTTCAATGGATGGTGGCTCTTTGCCTTAGTAATTAACACTATTAAATAACACAGACCTCCACAAAAAGGGTGCAGAGAACCACTCTAAAACTTAACAGTTTGCTGTCAAAATCGCTAAGGCAAGCCGCAGGGTTCTTAGCTACGGACATTATTTGTGCCTCCTGGGGCTTTAAGTAAGCTACATTCCTTGAATGCAAATGAAAAGAAAACACAGATGGAAGGGGAGAGGGAAGGAAACGTCAACTCTGATCCTTCAGCTCAGTTTTCTCCTCAGAAACCATCCCAAGGAAGGGGCAAAAAAAAAAATCCCCAATGGTCTTCCTGCAATTAAAGAGGAATCGGCTGCCAAAGCATGTGCCCAGGGTTTTGCTTCCTCTAAACTGTTTATTTTATTGGAACGGAGATCATGTTTGGGAAAGTTTAAGCAGGCTGCTGTCCCGTTCCCTCCTGTTCCAACGACAGCCAGAGGATGACACACAGCAGTCAGCATTGCTTTCCAATGCTCTAGGTAGCTTGGGAATACGTTTTCTAGAGGGTCAGGTTATGGAGCCAGATCCTATGTCGTCCTGTTTTGTTTTTTTTTCAGGGCTTTGCCTATCTCAGTCTTTGGCTGGAAAACAAAATGCCAGCACCCTCCAGCCCCAACTCCTCCTACCACAGGGATAGGGTCTAACTAATCGAAATAGGTCATGAAGCCTCGTGAGATATTTAATCTGGATACGGATCACCAGAGAAGAACCTGCTGCCATTTCAAACCGACTCCCTCAAGTTAGATTGTCACGTGATGCTCCTTAGCTCCCTCCAGCTGTACACCCTCCACACAAACCCAGAGACACGTGAGCACCGGTAGCCTTTGGAGTAGTGGGTGTATCCACTCGGAGCGTACTGAGGAAACAGCAATAAAAATAAGATACAGAAGCCAGGTTTGTAGGAGCAGCTTCAGCCGACAGTTTTTTCAGAGGCGAGTTTCTCACAAGTGCTTTGCCCTATGGAATGGAACAGAAACCAAGAGGGATTTTTTTGAGTTCTACAGGCACGAAGAGCCAGATTTTTAAAGGAATTCAGGCACCTTACTCCCTGAGGCATTGCATACTAGATTGGGTCAGACTGTATCTAGTATGTTGCAAACAAGCAGGAGTTAGAGCTAGATTTGTAAAGGGATTTAGGCACCTAAGCCAGCAGTAGGAGAAGTCCTAAATTTTTTCTCTGTGGCTGCAGCTTAATCTTCCCAGCCTTGTCAGGATGGTGACCCCTCATCAGATGTAACATATTTTTATGAATCTCCCTTTATATTTACTATAAAAGCGTAAAAAAAAAGTGCATCAATGATAGGCCTATATAAGTGTTTTGGCAGAGAATACTTGACCTTAAAGGGTAAAGAGTGTGCAAGGAGCGGGTGAGTGACATTTAGATTGTAATAAAATTTCCACTGCCTTACAACCTCCCTGATTGCTTTTTATGACCCTGGGAACACTGCAGTGGAGAGAGATGGGGGAGTGGGAATGGCGTGAGGGGTGAAGAGAGAGACTCCTAATGTCTTGCTGTTCGGACAGGACAGGGCTTTGCCCCAGATCCAGACAGCACGGTTTGCTCAGCACCTCTTAGTTAATGTTTCCATTCCAAATGGGGGGATGTCATTTATCTGCATGACTCCCTGCAGCCAAGTCCAAATGCTGGCTGTCACAGGGGAGTGAAGAACAAGCCTCGCATTTGACCAGCATGCTCTCTGTCCACAAAGTAATTTATTATTATTAATAACCACTGTCCCTGGGAAAAGCTGAGCAGTGAAATGCAGCCCCCCCTTTCCATACCTCAAAATCAAAACATTAAAGGCCCTCAGAGTGGGGAGCAAGGAGAAGCTTGTGCAAATAAAACTCACTCGTCTACCAGCGTTCCCCAACACTGTGTCAAGGAGATTTCAACACCGTGTCTAGCTCTCCCCAAACGTACCAAAACCGGTGGACGGTTAGAGAAGAAACTTAAGGCCAAGGTGGAAAGAAGTAATCTTGGCATAGCAGTGACCCACCCTGTGGTCGTTTAAAGTGAACGCGCCGAGCTTGTCTGCCGCTCATCGCTTGTGACATTCCTGCCTCCCCTGACAGAGTAGCCTTGAAAACCTCACTGGATTGAAAACCCTGTCCAGATGTTTACACTCCTTGATTTCCATATCATCTCAATCCCAAAATAAAGTCCCACCATTTCGGACAAAGCAAGGCCTTATCAGGGTCATCTCAAAATGATTGGTTATGAAGCTGATCTTAAAATGAAGTGAACTCTTCCCCCTCCAGCTCCACAATCCCTAGGATTTTGCCTGGAGTTTCCATCACTCGATTCAGCTTTTGTGTATAATGAGGCTGTGCGTAAGCCTTTGATCGGGGGCGGATTTTACAGGAGGATGTGATACGATAGGGGACAGCACAAAAATCCCTCTAAGGTGACAAGCCTCTGTCAGGGGAACAAGCTTTAACAAGTCCAGGGATTGCTCAGCTTCAGGACGACACATTTATTCCACGAAGGAACCGGGAGGTCTTTCCAGAAGTGCTGTCCTATTTGTAAAAGCGCCAAAGGTTTCTCGGCAGCTGGCAGGCGGCTGGGCTGAGCTGGTGTCATGATTGGAATCTCCCACACTTAGCCAAGAAGCTGCTAGTGAATAATCCTCCTCCCCTACCCCTGGCAGCAGTGCAACTGCTGACATTTGAGAAAGGAATCGTGGGCACACGAGGATGGCTTCCTCCCAAGGAAATGTTAGAAATGCTTCAAGCAACAATGGCCTGGTTGGCTGGCAGGAATAAAATCTACTCGTTAGTGGAGAAGGGTGAAACTATGTGATTAGGAGAACACTGCCCTGTACATAAGACTAGAGAGACGACTAAACCAATATCCTGAATCTGAACACCCGGACCTCTGGGAGGTGCAGGGATCCAGTTCCCCTTTTTCCAAATGCCCCTCTCTAGTGGGAAGAGCCAAAACCCTGGATCCGGATTTGTCCAAAGTTTGGTGGCTTTGAAAATCTGGATCTGAATCTTGCAGCATTTGGCTGGCTGTTCTTTACTAAAAATGCAAACTGACCCTTCTTTAGGTCTAAAGAAGTTGGGGTAATTTTCTGCTATATTGTACACACCTCTGCTGTTTGGAGTGACTTTAGTACAAGGTTTCTAGCCTGGTTTGAATTATAATCAAGGGGATACGAGTTGGCTCCTACTTATCTGAACCTGTTTGCCTAGCCCAGCAGGGAGAGAATTGTAACTAACTCAGCCTTTATGTCTGAAGAAGCCCCTTCAAATCTGAGCCTGGGTCGAAATTGGAATGAGTTTGATCCCTAGTGGACACATTCCTAGACCGCAGCATGTCCTGGTTCAGAATAACGAGGAGTCCGGTGGCACCTTACAGACTAACAGATTTATTTCAGCATAAGCTTTCATGGGTAAAAAACCCACTTCTTCAGATGCATGGAGTGAAAATGACAGATGCAGGCATTATTATACATGATTGAATTGGCCCTGTCAACACTGGTTCTCCCCTTGTAAGGTAACTCCCTTCTCGTCATGTTATATATGACGAGAAGGGAGTTACCTTACAAGGGGAGAACCAGTGTTGACAGGGCCAATTCAATCATGTATAATAATGCCTACATTTGTCATTTTCACTCCATGCATCTGAAGAAGTGGGTTTTTTACCCATGAACGCTTATGCCCAAATAAATCTGTTAGTCTTTAAGGTGGCACTGGACTCCTCATTGTTTTTGTGGATACAGACTAACACGGCTACCCTCTGATACTGGTTCAGAATGAATGGTAATCTCTGGTCAAGAGAGACACAGGACTGGGAAAGCAGAATATTGCAGGTCAGGATTAAAACCCATTAACAGTTGCCAGGTTGCTTGTGGAAAGCTTGAATGCTGCCAGCCAGCATTATGCTGAGCTCACGGTGTTATCACTTTCTTATTTCATGCAGGCTAAAGTCCTACTTGTATTTGGGTTTCACTTCTCTCACAATCAGCCGAACGAACCCAAGTCCTATTGCCTTCTCCCATGCTAGCATGGTTCCATTTTCATGAGCACCACACCCCACACAGACGGGAGATGGACCTGATCAGACCTTCTCCAGAACTTGGAGATTCATTTGAGTCTGGGGTCAAGATTGTCAAGAGTTCTCTGGGTGCCTCAGTTTTGAAGTGCCCCAGCTTCAGACACCTTAAAGGGGTTGATTTTCGCTAAGCAGCCACCTGCTCACAGCCAGGGACGTTAAGTTCTCTCCAGCTGGGGACTCCACAATTGAGGCATTCAGAATCATTAGTCACTATTCAAAAGAGTGGCCTGGGGCTTTAATTTGTTCTGTTGTAGTTGACAGGGACGAGCAGCCAAGTTTGGGGCTGTTCACAGGCGGAGAACTGGTTGGGACCCATCTCCGAACACAGATGGGGGGGGAGGGGAATGAGTGAGAAACAATGAGGGGCGGGAGGTGGAAATACATTTCCTGCAGCAAGATGAACATCTGAATGAAGTAACACAAGAAATAGATTTCAGGGCCAAGCCTGAGTTGGAGGGACTGGACCCTGTAAAGGAACACTCAAAGTATGCCACCCTCCAATCCCAGGTGTGACCGCAGCTCGGGTAGACAGACCCACGCCAGCATGGTTAAAAATAGCCATGTAGCTGGCAACATGAGTACAGACCCTAGGTCACCAGCATGCACGTACAGACTGCACAGAAGTTCACGCTGTTGCATTTGCGCTGCTGTTTTTAGTCATGGTAGCATGGGTAAAGCTAGCCCAGGTACATCTAACTGGGCGACAGTCCCACCTCCAATGGCAGTATAAACATATGCATTGCTTTGCCACTAAGAATGAGGCCCTGTATGGGAGGGTATCAACATGAGTCTATCAAACGTCCATCATAAAGTTTGGTTCTGCTAATTGGGAAATGTAGCCAGAGGCCTCTTGTGAGACAGACACTTTAGGCTGGCTGCCCGCTGAAGGGGAGAGACTCATTTCTCTTAAGTTGGCAGAATGACTATGATCATCTATCAGTGACCGTCATTTCTCAGGAAGAGTCACTGTTAGTCCCACAGTGCATTGCACCTCATTGTTAGAAAAAAGTAGGAATTGTTTTCATAATACAAATTAACGTGGGTTATTTGAAGAAATTCCAAGGCTAGGAAAAAAAGAATCAATTTCACCAAGTGATTCTTCAGTTAATAAGAATTATTTCTGCTAGCTGGTTTCCCACTGTGTAACCCACGTTGCAGGGATGGATTTAATTAATCACCTACAAATGTGTCAAAAGCGATTCTAATTCCCACCCCCTCCAGAAATGGCAGGAAGTAAGTGAAAGATTATTAAAAAAACACAAACGCCCTCCTGTGACCTGCAGTCAAAGGCCTATTCTAATTAGGGGTTGGACTGGACAGGATATTTCTGAGACCACAGGACAATCTTCAGTGTGAAGCCACTGCAGGGTTAAGATGAATTTTCAATACAGCAGCTGGTAATTTGCCTCTTTGTCTTGTTCAAACTTAAACTCCAGTTTGCCTCTATTAGTCTTTCCTGGGTGCACCGAGCTCCCAGTTCCAATTCCCTTCAGGAGCCAATTATCAGCTAAGCAGCACGCAGAGTGAGATGAAGTCTGCGTTTCAGGTGCCGAGGCTCAGATGTTCTTTTCAGTTCTGAGGAGAGAAGAACTCGGGGGTTTTAAACCAAGATTTGCAACCTAAAAAGTTTCATCTACAGACATAAGCTGAGTATGTGAGACGCCAGCAATGGCTAATTTCCAGAGGCTTTTAAATAAATAAATTAATGGAGATATCCTATCGCCTAGAACTGGAAGGGACCTTGAAAGGTCATCGAGTCCAGCCCCCTGGCTTCACTAGCAGGACCAAGTACTGATTTTGCCCCAGATCCCTAAGTGGCCCCCTCAAGGATTGAATTCATAACCCTGGGTTTAGCAGGCTAATGCTCAAACCACTGAGCTATCCCTCAGAGTGCTATCTCAATGGAGCCGACAAGCTCAGAGAAACACGAGAGTTCAAGAGGAAAAACCCTGTTACTGTAGGTCAACTAGTCCCATGCATGCCGGGGCAGAGGGTTTTTCCTGACAGGATACTCTCTAGCTGTAAGCTCATTTGCTCAGCCACAGAGCAAAAAATCACAGCCTGTCAATAGAAGATTCAATTGGGGGAGAAAAGCAATGACTGCATTTCTAAAGGTACCAAGTATCAGAGGGGTAGCCGTGTTAGTCTGTATCCACAAAAACGAGGAGTCCGGTGTGTGACAGGTTGGATCACAGAAACCCCCTTGGGAGCTGCCACCTGATATGCCAAGACTACTTCTGCCCCTGCTTTCCTGTCCTGCCAGCTTAGGACGTCAGCACCCTGTCTTGCTGAGCCAGACACTTCCATCTGCTCCAAAAGAGACCCAGGGTCTGAACCACATGCCCCAAAGCTGCAGACTTAACTTGAAAGCAGTTTACAGAAGTGTTCCTGTCTTTAACACTCAGATGCCCAACTTCCAGCTCCAAGATGAAGTTTTGAAGTCACACGGGCAAGTCACGTGTCCATGCATGACTGAGTTTCTTACCAGCCAAGCCACATTCCTGGGAAATCTCCGATGTGGATTGGCGTTTCCAAGTTTTTTGTTGGCTTAAATTTTGGTTCTTAATTGGGCACTTAGTCTGCTGGCCAAATACTTTAGTAAGGCTATCGAGCAAGTAGACAGCCAGTATTCCTAACGTCAAGTACAAAAATGATACCTGCATACAAATAGAAGAAATGTATTCAGTAGATCATAACCTTTACATAGCTATGTTACATGGCATAGGTAGCATAAAAAATATTCTAGTTATGTCATATATACGTTCATAAGCATGTTCCATAAAGCCTTATGGGGTACACCATCCCACGGTGGCACCTTAAAGACTAACAGATTTATTTGGGCATAAGCTTTCATGAGTAAATAAATCTGTTAGTCTTTAAAGTGCCACCGGACTCCTCGTTGTTTTTCTAAAGGTAGTTCCTTCAAAATCAAGAACCGTCCAACCTATTTGTGGAAGGTAACAAACAAGGCAAGGGTGTTTAAGGGATGACCTAGTGATTCTATTTAATCTTCCCCAGGGACGACACCCAACTCTTCAGCACCTATGCGCGGGGCTCTTTGAATGTATACGAACAGCACCAGCTTTCATAGTGTCTACAGTGAAACCTGACAAAGCACTTTGTAGGCCCAAATGTTTTTCACGATCAAAGGAACTCCAAGGGAGCAGAGGTGGGAGAAAAAGAGTGAGAGCGAGGGGGTGGGTGTGGATGGGACAGCGTCTGTGCACATAAATAGGCTGGAGTAGATCAGATCTCTGGCTTCTGTTTGTCCTAATCCCTACTCACGCAGAAACAGGAATCCTAAAATGGAGTCTTTATTTGCAAGGCCACACAAACTGCCACATTCTGACACGCATTTTTGAGACACACTTCCACTGCAAAAATTGCATAATTCACATACACTACCATATCTTTTCTACAGCCTTAAGAGTCTGTACACACATGTAGCATCTTATAAACCCGAGTCCTACTCCATATATGCCAGACACGAAAATCATTTCAAATAAAGATACGCTGTACACTACAATGGAAGAGATTGCCTTCCTCGGAAACATCATGTTATGCAGGACACTGGATTATGTTAGACTGAGAATTCCTCAGAACAGGACTGTTTGTATAACACCTAGCACAAAGGGGCATCGACTCCAATTGGGGCCCTTGGGTACTACAGAAATTAAATATTAATATCTGTGTTCTATGGTTATGAGGAGGCCTCTGCCACTCTCTCCGAAGTACCAGCATGGTCTGGATTATGTTCCATGTACAGGGAACGCAGTTGTATCTGCCTATAATATCTTCTCTCTGTTTAGTCCCTTCCGCATCCATCAAATATCAGACTAGGGTGTCTCGGCTCCACAGGCTAGTCAGCTTTAGCTTGGTTTAACCAGAGATTGTTCTGTACTTTGGCCCATCATAAATCTGATCATTCCAAACATCAACTGTTCCATATTCAGTCACAGTCAAACAAGTGGTCATTAGATCCTAGGAGTAACACGCAATCGATAATCCCCAATCTTTTTCATCTTTCTGGGGCTCCCTCGCTCTAACATTAAACTTGTTGCTAACAACAGACAGTGAGTGACATTGTAAGATTTATTTATTGTTTGAGAAATAGAAGGAGTGGTTTTGTTGACCATGGACCGCACAACCTTATACTGCTGTGGGAAGCCATGCTGTGCATCTCTAATACACCAGCCTGACCTTGGATGCCACGTCTGCAGTGCCGGTGCTACCATTAAGGCGACCTAGGCGATTGCGTAGGGCGCCAAGATTTGGGGGCGCCAAAAAGCGGTGCCCCCAATTTTTTTTTTACAGCGTTCCACCCCGAGCACGCCGTCGCTGCTCCACTTCTCCCGCCTCCCAGGCTTGCAGCGCCAATCAGCTGTTTGGCGCCGCAAGCCTGGGAGGGAAGGAGAATTAGAGCCGAGGCGGCGTGCTCAGGGAGGAGGCGGAGCAGAGGTGAGCTGGGGTGGGGAGCTGCTGCAGGCCTGGGTGGGGGGGCGCAAGGTGCACCAGTCCTGCATGTCTGTCAATTACAATTAAATCCAGCTATAGGATTTAATACAGTGATTTGTAGAGGCTGGTGCAAAGAATCCAGAGATTGCAAACCACACACACACTTATGATACTCACACCCAGACTTAGTTTGGAGAAGCCGGAACTAAAACCCTTTTTCTTCAGCACCACAACACAGGCCACCACCCCGGAAGCGAAAAGAAAACTGCCTTAGCTGCACCTAGTAATAGGTCCTATACCCTCCCTGTATGACCCAGGCACTGGAGGGCAATCTCACTCACACAGACAGACATTACATCCTAATGGGCAGCCAGTGAAATCCACCTCCCCGCTCCAAACGGTCTCTTCCTGGACTCTAAGTTCAGTTACTTCTCAACTAGGAAATCTCTCTCTTTCCTGATTCCCCCTCACCAGTGGCTGCTCTGTCAGTCTGGCACACTGAAGGTTGGGTAAAAGCTACTAATGAAACAACATCTGATTTCAACCAGAAGAATGAAGCTTGCCACTACCTAGCGATCTAATGGACACTTCAACTCTACTGGGCAAGTACAAGACCCTAATAAGCCTTCCTTGGGAACTACTAGGGAGACTTGCATTCGTAGCTTTTGCTTTCCTGGTGGATCTTGTCACATCATATTACCAAATTAAGCATAAGCCTCTTGAGAGGGTCTCATGAGTCTTCCGGAGTTTGCATGGGCAGAACAATGTGACCTCTGAAGGGAAAGCCAAAGCAGTGTGCTCGGTCTTCAGGGTTAAGTTAGAGAACTGAGGAATATTCACAGTGTGAGCTTCCTCAGAGACATTAAATTACCGTTTAATCACCTGCAGGAGTAATTTGTTTTCATCCCAGGCCCCAAACATTCCCATGCGATGGACCAGATAACTTTTCAGTGGAAATGAACAACAAAATGGGTGCTTTTTGCAGGCTATTTATCATCCCAGTTTGGCTGCTCTTCAGAGTGCAAGAGGTGACCCTGTCAATCAGAGCAGGTTGGGAAAAGCCCAGGGTACCTAGCAAATCAGGGAAAGCGAAGCTGACAGCTCACACTCTAGCAGGCACAAGAAAGCTCAAATCTTCCCTGACTGCCAGCGATGAATAGGCACAGTGCCAACTGCTTTATCTGCCACAACCAGCATCAAGCTGAAATAGTTCTTAAACGACAGCCCCCATAAACACTCACTCACTCTGGACTTACACAATTGAAACCTTTAGCTCTACAAACGGCATTTAATTTGCCTGCGTTTCTTTCTGTTTGCATTGCAGTGAAGGTCTTTCCAGTATCCCTGCCTCTTCGAGTGAATCCACCAGCATCCAAGCAAACAGGACGATTGCTACAGCACTTTTTCTTCCCAGGCCAGCTTTACAGGAGGTGCAAGTACTGCGCGGTCTGCTCCATCAGAGAACGGCAGAGCCCCTTTGTCAGCAGAGCATTGACCCTCCAGGTACTCATGGGATTGGATAACCCACATCCCATCATCTACTCACTGGCCACCTTAGCAAGCCATCCAACTGATTCTTCTTCCAGCAGGAGGTCCCTGTCTCTGCTCAGTCTCCTGCAGTCCTCAAAGGCACTGAACCCTTTGCACCTAAGCACCTCAGGCATATCTGAAAACCAGAGGCTACACATGACTCGGCAGAAACAGACAAACCCTTCCAGAGAAAGGTCAACGTGAGCAGAAAGTCCACTGTGTGGGAGCACTGATGAGTACCCTTGGCAATCTGAGTACCATTCTGGTCCCGCCTTAGAGCTGCTTACTTGGCCTGTGCCATAGGCTGAAGGTATGGAAAGATGAAGCAAGAGCGAACATCTTGAACTTCTCAATACATTATTCTGCTCTAACCCACTTGAAGCTCTTCAGCACTTATTTCCTGTTGGTTGATTAATTTTCTATTAAGGAAGGAGGAGAGGGATAGAGTTTGTGAATAATGGCTCAGAGCGATCCAGGATAATTTCCTAGCAATCACAGAGATGAAAGTAAAGTGCCGGGAGATTTTGAATACTATAGGACAAATTCGGCTCTCCATTACTCATGGCATTGATTTCAGCGTGGAAGCTCTGGTGTAATAGAGAGCAGATTTTGACTCTGTTGGTTTAGTGTTATATATTTAATCCGTGTTCCTTGATATTTTCTTGCTTGGGTCTTTTCGAACTGTGGGTGAAAAAAATCTCCAATGTAACAGAGAGTTAAAATAATTCCCTTAATCAAATGTTCTAGATTACAGTTGACTGCTGCAGATTAGAGCCTATAAAACAGAACAAATAAATATAGACAAACTCTCTTGACATGTTTTTCTACAGAATAACTTCACTCTGAGTGGAACAACAGTCAGTACATTGCAATGCTCTGAAATCGGAGACTTCTATTCTGTCTACTGATTCAGAATCCCTTCTAAGCTAGTTCTGCTGTACATCAGGGCTGCCCAGAGAGGGGGGGCAAGTGGGGCAATTTGCCCCGGGCCCCGCAGGGGCCCCCACGAGAGTTTTTCGGGGCCCCTGGAGCGGGGTCCTTCACTTGCTCCGGGAGCCCCGGAAAACTCTCACGGGGCCCGGGCCCCCGGAGCTTCTTCCGCTCCGGGTCTTCGGCGGCAATTCGGCGGTGGGGGGTCCCTCTGCTTCGGGACTCGCTGCCGAAGTGCCCCGAAGACCCGCGGCGGGGGGTCCTTCCACCCCAGGACCCACAGCCGAAGACCCCAGGCCCCCGGAATCCTCTGGGCGGCCCTGTTGTACATTCATAAACAGAGCAGAAGTGAGGATGTTACTTTATGAGTTCTTTGCTTCTTTTTAACATCCAAAGCATGGACTCAAGCCAAAACCATGGATCTGAACATCCCTGAACTTAGGGGAAGGTTGGATCCACTACAGAACCTAGTGGCACATCCCTGTTACACAATCAGACCTAGTCATTCATTCCCTCTCCATTTGACACAAACCTGCTGTTCCATAGATTAAATGTAAGATACGGACAATTTAATACACTAATATTTATAACACATTAACCTAGAAAGAAGAGCATTAGATAACTAAAAGCCATTTTGTGGCACTGTATACTATTAAAATTTGCTTCCAAATGGCCTAGAACTTTATTTTGTCAGTGGATATATATTTTTCTCCTGCTGGATGAAGTTCTCTCTCCTGCACATGGCGTTTCTAACTCATGATTGATGACTCGCTGTCCCTTCCTTCTGTAACATCACGGCCTGTTCTCACAGAAGGAACAAGAGTGTTTTCATTAAATCCTTTATATGGTCACGGAACACTGGGCAGAACAGACATTGCAATACAAACTGCATGTGTTTAAAAAGCAGTAAAAGACATCTTTGAAAAAGGATACCTTTGATTTGTGCTACAATATGTGGTTCGTCTTTAATTGCAAAAATATAGGGTACTTCCAGGGTTATTAAAAAGCTAACCAATCTGTAGCGACTGAGAACTTCACAATTGTCCCTATGCTAAACACTACTGCCTCTCAGACAACCGTGCTCCAAAAGAACAGGCCTTACCACTTCATCTAAAAGAGCTGTATGTATTATGGGTCTTATGGCATACCTTTGAACAGCTCCAGCTCAGTGCAGAGGATTGTGATATGCAAACACACCCGTTGATTGTAGTACTACAGATTGAGTCCCAGAGTCACAGGGAATCGTAGAGTTTGGATGTTCTGTGAATGCTCCTTGTCTACTGTTACCCAATGTGTTCATCCAGTACTCCAAGTCCCTGAGCCATGTTAGAGGGGACCATAATACTACAACATTATCTAGACTTGCAAGAAACTCTAGGCACAGAATTGCCTCTAGGCCTGCATATTTATACCTGCCTCTGGAAATTTCCACCACATGCGTCTGACGAAGTGGGTATTCACCCACGAAAGCTTATGCTCCAATACATCTGTTAGTCTAAGGTACCACAGGACTCTTTGTTGCTTTTTTCTAGCTCTGTTGTAACAGCTGAAAAACCAACATGTAAAACTAAGTGGACTAGTCAAAAAATTCTGTCTGCTGTCAAAGTCCGTTACAAAAAATAAAAAAAATTAGCATGGTTCAGCAGTTTTGGAAAATGGGTTTCTCAAGAAGGCGCAAACAAAGAAGACTTTGATGTAACAGTCCATCCCTGGTTGGGTTATGAAGCCATACGGAATAGCGGCAGCCAAGGAAGCAGTTCCAACAATGGGATAACCCCACTTCCCAAAGTCCCTCAAATACTGCAAGTCCGCGAGATGGTTGGTACTCCAAAACAAGAACTGTACAGAGAGTCGCTGGGGACGAAACAGCCAGCAGTCAAATAACGTTTGTAACCATCCTGCTTATAGTAAGGCACAAAGACATCTGGCGTCAACAGGACCACACCAGAGCTACTCCTGACAGACTTAATGAGACCGGGTTTAAGGGGATAAAGGTGACAAGAAGTACACTTTTAGGGATATGTACTGCCATTGTTGTTCCTACTCCCCAGTTTGCAAATTCACAGCAACATAGGGAAGGCAACAACTATTTGCTGATATCCACTATAATTTGTTTCATATCTTTAGCCCCTTAAGAGCAGTTAAAACATTAGGTGAACAGGTGCAAAGAGAAACTACTGTCCCCTCTGGCAAGGTGCCTAGAATCACATGTTCCCCTGACAGGTCACGCTGCATTACAGCCACGTTCTCTTACCACGTTACCAGTCCACGTTACCTCAAGACATGTGAGAGCTGTGAAATACCTATTTTCTGCATGATATTAAAAAAAACAACCCTCTTTTATAGCCGCAGAATACTTCTGCTCAAGCCTATGACAGGTTGTCAGGTGCTAGACTTAACAACAGATCTCTCTTTTCTAGAAAAGTAAAGTAACGTTAAAAGTTGCCCAGCCAAAGGAAGCGTTAATTGCAGCTGTCATAGACCTGAGCTCCTCATCTGCCATCATCATCAGCCAGGTTTCTGTGCAGCAGAAGGAAATGGCACAGCCTGTGCTGCAAAATTATCCCCACACCAGACAAATGTAAATGTTGCTGCCAATCCTGTATTTAATGTCAGTCTTCTGGCACCAAAGAGGGAGCAGATGCTGCTTGGGGTAATTCCAGACACATGGGCCTGACGCACAGTCTATGTAACAATGGAATCTCCACGGTGCAAACCCAACAGGTCAAGTTCTGCCCACAGGGACACCCATGCAGTCATACTGGTTTCAGTAGGGTTGCCCAGGTGTAGGCCAGAACAGGATTCGGCCCAGTACACAGGTTATCTCTAGAAGGGAAAAAATAAGGACTCTATTCTGCCTTCAGTTGCATGGGTACAGATCCCATTAATGCCCTTTACCTAAGTATAGCTCCTATGGAAGTAAGCGAGGGTAGAGTTGGGCTCTCTAAGACTTTCATTAAAATCCTGGCTCCCCTGAAGTCAATGATAAAACTCCCATGACCTTAAATGGGCTAAGATTTCACCCCCTATGCTGAATGGTTAGGAACCAGCCTTTAGTGCTGAGACCACAGGCTGGAATTGAGGCAGGTAGGTTTGTATTTACCAGACCAGATGCCCACCCTTATTAGAAGAAATACACCAGCGCAGTCTTTTGATAGAATACGGCAACACTGCAGTTTCACTATTGTTAGCTGCTGTGCTTCGGGGCATTACTGTGCAATACTCTAATGCAGTGGTTTTCAACCTGTGGTCCACGGACCCCTGGGGGTCCCCAAACCACGTCTAAGGTTTCCAAAGGGGTCTGCACCTCCATTTGAAATTTTATAGGGGCCACAACTGAAAAGTTGCAAACCACTGACCTGGCAGTCTGTAAAGGCAGTAATGGATCTCTGTGGATTTCACAGGTTTTGTCTAACATTTTTTTTAGTGTTCAACAATAATAAATCGCTGATGTCAGACAGCTGCTCTACCAGGCCTCCGGTTCCTCCGAAAGATCTTCAGCATGTGCCATCAACCACCATATCTAGCAGGCACGTGTGTCTGTTGGTAATCTGCGGCATTTCACAGCGTGCAGTATATCACATGTGGAAATGAGCCATACCGAACAACAGATCGCAGCTTTTCTGGAAGGTGGTTCCCTCCATGTGGTGCTAGTTAGTGTTGCAAAATAGTTTCCAAACATTTCTGCCAAAAGACGGAAAAGATTCCATTTTTATATGTTTTGGCTGACGGCTACATATCAGACAAAATCTAATACAAATACCAAGAAACTGTTGACTTTGTGTAAGACGTACTATGCCCGTAGTATGATGTGTACTGTATATTATACATACACTATACACACACGTACACACAGAGATATCCTCAGATGGGCATAGCTCTCTTGAAGTCCCATTTACTGAAGATCTAGTCCATGGTGTGAGAAGTGGGATAGGAATGTGTTTAGGAAGTTATACCCGCCACAAAGGAGGAGACAGCCATCTATGTTAACGCAGGAGGGATAGCTCAGTGGTTTGAGCATTGGCCTGTTAAACCCAGGGTTGTGAGTTCAATCCTTGAGGGAGCCACTTAGGGATCTGGGGCAAAATCAGTATTTGGTCCTTCTAGTGAAGGCAGGGGGCTGGACTCAATGACCTTTCAAGGTCCCTTCCAGTTCTAGGAGATAGGATATCTCCATTAATTAAAAAAATAATAAAAAAAATTCATGGCTGCCTAGACAGTAATGGTAATTAGGGCCATTCTCTGGCTAAATAGGCTAGAACTTTGAAATGCAAACCTATATTGCTAAAAGTGATACTAATTGTGAGTATCTTAGGTGCTACCCATGTAAACAGACAGTTCCTGTCTGTCACTATAGCTACTAAGTCAGAGATCAAAAGGGAATTTTACCATTTAGATGAATCTTGGTGAAATGATGTCATTGTCTATAGTCTCTTTGAAGTTTGTGATGGACTTCCTAATGGCTAGATTGCCCTGTGTTAATTTGTGTAACTAATTACTGGTGGTGTTTAGAAAACAGAAGAAGGTTACATCAAAAGCCTATTTACCCAGGACTGTATGGTCAAGTGGATGCTGGAACACAGTATAAAAAGACCCTTGGGTCCTGATCCTGTTTATCTCAGATCTGCTTAAGCTTCATCAGGGGACGTTTGAGTTGCAAGATGAGATCCCAGTTAAGCTGGTACACCCTGGATATGATATTGGACATTGGACTATATATGAACAAAATTCTAAAGAAACTCTTTGCAACTACAAAGTTCACCATCTCTGCTCTGTATCCGAACCTCAAGAATTGAACTCACGTCTGTATGTATATTGATCTTTTAACCTATACGCTCTCTCCCTCCCCCCCCCCTTTTTAATAAATTTTAGTTTAGGTAAAATCTGAAATACTCATTAACCTGGGAGGTAATGTGTCCGACCCTTTGGGATTGGTAGAGCCTTTTCTTTTATATGATGAAATATGATTTTCAAAAATCTTCATCACATTTGACTTGGGTCCCTGGATGGAGGTCTGAGGCTGGGTTACTTTAAGGGAATGGTGTAGTTTGGACTTCTGAATAACCAGTAAGGTATTAACAGAAGCTGTTAAGTGCTGGCTTGGTAAATCTAAGTATTAAATTATCCACCAGCTTTGGGGGTTGTCTGCCCCATTCTTTGCAGTTCACCCTAATTGAGTGACCTCAGCTGGCCCCCACGGGGACCCCGTCACAGTTCCAATTAATTCCCTCTAGTGTAATTTGTATAGTCCCTGCTCTGTCAGGTCTGAAAGAGATCGATCAGGACAAAGGGGCGGGGGGGGGGGGGGGGGTTGGGGGAGAGACGGCAAACACAGCACGTCTGACAGAAGAGTTGTCGTGCTCAGAATGAGTTACCAAACCCTTGTATTATCTCTGCACAGAGACACTGTGTGGGAGAGTCTGGCAGGTTCGTTAAGAGAGCTAATAAAGGCGCTTAATCAGTCAGAGCCCAGCACCTAAGAGGAAATGCCGAGAACAAGACAAAGGACAAAAGCTATCCTTGGGGAGACAAACTATTGTCTCTGCGAAATCACTGGGCAGATCACTAACAATGACCCAATGAGAGACTTGCTTTTTTTTGTCTTGCTCATCCTTCCCTCGCTTTCCCCTCTTCATCGCCTTCACTTCCTGAGCCTTACATGCAGTCTCATCCCCTCTGTTTCAATCCAGGCCTTCTTGTCAGATTAGATCACCCCTCTGTCACTGCAGGATCAACTGGTGTCAGCTCTAAACCCACTGGTGTTCCCAGCTATCTCACTAAGCCGCCTCTTCTACACAGATAGGTTTTTAGACTTTGCATTGCCTGGGGCCTCCGTGCCTTCGCTACTAACAACCCACGTCAGGACAGGGGAAGATCAGTCATCAGGCACACATTAATATACAAGTCTTATGGCAGCCACTTCTTATTTCCAGGGGCAGTTTTAGTCTGGCTGCAACGGGCTGGATCTTGAATGGTTAACTGTAACCAGGCAGCAGCATGCAAAAGATCAAATTCTAATCTCCAGTCCCCTCAGGGCAGATTCTCTCAAAAGTTTAGTGTAATAAACTTTTATGTAGAGCCTCTAGTGCATTTAGAGCAATTGAAGGAAGGGGGGTGGGGCGGGGGGGAGGCTGCAGAAAATAAAACTACCAGATTGATGGTGCTCTGGGATACACAGAGGAAAAAGTTCTGCAGAGCCTCTGCAGGGAGGTAGTGAACCAGAGATTGTATTCAGTACACACATTGGCAAATTAGTTGCCTCCTGCCTGCAGCATGCCCGCCATTGCCCAAAGGAAACACAGCTCTGCATGTTATAATCACAGAGATAGCAGGGGCAGCTAGACAGAAAGGCCGAAAAGAATTTTAAAGAAAGGCCTAATTACAGATTCCTATTCCTCCACACATACCTGTAGCTGTCTATCTCCCTTCCCACCCACCCCCCCCCACACACATAGGATATTAATGAAGAAGAAAAGAAAATCCATTTGGGAGGCACAATTCTTATTTCAGTGTCCTCCCACTGGAAGCAGATCTGCATTGACAGCTGAGGACGGACTGTTGCAGCAGCAGTGACTTCTCCTTATTGCTCATCACCAGAGCCGTCCCTTGGGTAGGTCGCATCAGGGCGACCGCCCCGGGCCCCGCGCTTCGATAAAACCGGGACTGTCCCGATATTTAACTCTTTGTCCCACGTCCCGACTGATGTAACCGGGACGCCATTTGTCCCGATATTCAGGTGAGCAGGCGAACGGGGAGGCGAGCGGCAGGCGGGTGAGGAGGCAGGCGGGCAGACGGTGGAGGCGCGTTGGATGGACGTCGGGATTAGTGGGGTGGTGGGCGAGGAGGCAAGTGGCAGGCAGACGGGTGAGGAGGCAGGCAGGCGGACAGCAAGGAGGAGAGCGGCAGTTGGGCAGACGGGGCGCCAGACGGATGGCGAGGAGACTACAGGGGAGGCTGATTTGTCCTGGGCCCTGCACCCCTTAGGGACGGCCCTGCTCATCACCTAAACCCTGGGAGGTAGTTTAGGGTTTTCTTTTGCAGAGGTTCGCTCTCATTTTGATTTCAAAAGAAAAACACATTCTCCACGCTGCCTGGTGGAATATTAAGCAGATGCATATTTCCCCACCATGATGAAACCACCTCTTTCATGCTTCACAAAAGCCCTGTAGGTAAAGGTAAGCATGCACAGCGAGCACATGTGAGTAATGCAGCTCTACATGCAACGTGCCTCCAGAAGAAAGTTGGTTTTTTAGCCCTGCTGAAATTAGGAGGGGGACATTAAAAAGGTTTCCCACCAACAACAATCAGCTGTTTAGTCTTTGCATGTTGAGCTCTTTCATCAAATCAGCCTTTTTTCTGTTTCAGTAAAAACGACTTTTATTCAATTTCTTCCCAGATTACCTGGGCAGTTTGGGCTGAACTGTCAAACACTGGTGCCCATAAAATGTGTGTACATACCCACTGCACATGCAAAATGCCTAGCTACCAGGGTGAGAGGTGCGTTAGAAATATTACATAGCTCCAGTTAGAGAGACAAGGTGGGTGAGGATCTTTTATTGGACCAACTTCCGTTGGTGATAGACACGAGCTCTGAATATGCTCGAAAGCTCGGCTCTCTCACCAATGGAAGTTGGTCCAATAAACAATATTACCTCACCCACCTTGTCTCTCTAACATCCTGCGTTTGATACAACTACAACACTGCACGCAGCTTAAGGTAGTTTAACAAAATAGATCAAAGACAGATATATGCACATGGATAATACACTGGCAAACTGCATGCAATTTGTGCACCCACTAGAAGATAGTCCACTGCTCACTCAAACATTAGAGGTCTATGCCGCAGAGCTGAAGGTCCAAGGTTCGAAACTCTTGCTGTTAACCAAGGCAGGGAGATCTTAATTCATGAAAACAGATGATTTGGGTCAGATTTTGAAAGCTCATGGGCACAAATAACTAGGCGCACAAATGAGAACATTTATACATTTAAATATCTGGTTTGCAGGCACCATCAAAAACATAGACACCCAAGTTACCTCAGTGGTGCCCATGAATAACCAGAGGTGCAAAACTGTAACAAAGTTATTTGTCTCCATCCCTTTTCAAAATCTGGCCCAAATCATTTATTTGCACACGGAGCTGTGTTTTTTACCCTATTTTCAGTGGCTTAACATCAAAACATCTTACACATGCAAAAGGGAACCTACATTGAATCCCAGGTGTAAATCAGGACCTGTAAGTGCCCCTTAGTACACAAGATTACCCGGTTTTCACATGAAAATACATGGCTGATACAAACACATGTTGTGCGTGCCATTTAGAAGCCTGGCCCTTCGTTTCAAAAAGCCTTTGTTTCCGTGGAGTTAAAATATTTAGGGCATGTGCCACTCATTTTGATCTGAAGAGTCAGAATGGGGTTGGATTGATATTCAACTGTCCCAAGAATGATAGAGGTGTTCCGGCATAATAAGGAACCGTCTGACTCTGAGAGAGAATTTCCAAGGAGATTTTGACATTGAAGCTAACTGGGCAGCAGAGGAGATCATTTATACTATAACGAAATGCTCATGACTGGCACTTGTTAGCTGTCTTTCATCTTTGAAGTACTGCAGTGATTTCAGGGCATATTTTACTATACATGACAGTGAATTCAGAGAATATAACACTCGTATTCAGGCCCCACAGTTGTAAAAGTTTGATGTTCAAAATCTTTATTTTACTGTAACTTTGGCTTAAAAGTAGAAACTCAAAAAGGTTCAAACTAATTTTTTGGGCCTTTGGTTTTGGACTCTTTGGAAAGACCTCTTTCCCTTCAGTTTTGTGACACTGCAGGGTACAGCTAACAATGTTCTACAAAATGGGAAATAACTGGCTAGATGGCAGTACTGCTGAAAAGGACCTGCAATGCGATGCAGCTGCGAAAAAGGCGAATATCCTTCTGGGCTGTATTAACAGACGTGTCGTATGTAGGACTCTACTCAGCACCAGTGAGGTCTCAGGTGGAGTATTATGTCCAGTTTTGAATGCCACACTTTAAGAAAGATGCGGACAATTGGAGAGAGTCCAGAGGACACCAACAGAATGATAAAGGGTTATTAAACAAAACATGGCCTAAGAAGAAAGCTTAAAAAAACCCTGCATCTACTGAGCCTTGAGAAAAGACGACTGAGGGGGGGGAACATAACAGTTTTCAAATATGTTATGGGCTGTTATAGAGAGGATGGTGATCAATTGTTCTCCATGTCCACTGAAGGTAGGACAAGAAGTAATGAGTTTAATCTACAGCAAGGGAGATTCAGGTTAGGTAGCGTAAAAACTTTAACTATTAGGATAGTTAGGTACTGGAATAAGTTACTGAGGGAGGTTGTGGAATCCCCATCATTGGACGTTTTAAAGAAAAGGATAGACAAACACCTGTCAGGTATGGTCTAGATAAACTTGGTCCTGCCTCAGCACGGGAGGACGGACTAGATGACCTTTTGAGATGCCTTCCAGCCAGACATTTCTATGATTTTATGTTCCCTTTAACATTATGGAACATGAATTTAAAAGCCCACATAACTCAGTGGTATACTCCTCTGTTGATGGCCTAAGCTGTAGTCATGAAAGTGACTGTCATCACAAATTCAGAATACTGGGTAATGCGTCGCTTTGGATATCTATGCGCAGCTCTCACTGAAGGCAAGGGAAGTGTAACACTTTCATCCAAAGCCAGAGCACGGTCCATACAGTGAAATAATGATGTTATAACGCTTCCGTGAGCTAGAGGTACAATAAGCCCCATTTTCCAGATTGCCCAAGGTCGGAGAGGGAGTACTTGGTAGACTTGCTGTAGTGTAGACTGCCCTATAACTTCACTTTAGCTTCAAAGGAGAGGAGAAGCTGGGGCAAGAAAGGAGGTCCAGGGCCAAGTGGTTTGTGTTCTGTACTCTCCTGCTGGTGGTTTAAAATTTGATTCCTGCTCCCAATTTTGCTCTTTCTGGGACTGGAATGGGCCAAACTGCCATGGAGGCATCGTACTTAGTCCCAGGATGGAAGACAGGGAGACGAAAAGCTCTTGTGCTACCCAATTAGCAAACCATGTAGCCAACTGAGCAACTGTGTTGACACCCTCTGTCAAACAACCCTACGCAGACCTCATTGGTTTCAGGGTGGCAATGTTAAAACTGGGAGGGGATGGGAAGTAAATGGGATATTACTTGAGGATGAAGTGGATCTCCCCCCCCCCCCCCCCCCATGAGGAAGAAGAGATGGTTCATCCTGAAAGATTGATTAGCCCTAATGAAACAGACTGACCTGCTAGAAGGTTAAATCAAACCATTGTTTGTATTCTCCTACTTGATTCAGCTGTTTCTTTGGTAAAGCTTAGATACCCTGGTGACAAGTGGTATACAAACCCATAAGATGGAGAGAAAGAAACACAGTAGACCAAGAGGAAGATGTAAACTACACCAAATTTCAGACATTAGGGGACTCTATTACAATAAGCTCCACATCAGAAGCAGCTAAAAAGCAATTCTGACCAATAACTGGGGGAAAGACATCATTCAACAGTCTGCTCATCTCAAGGCATTATCCTAGTGTTGACAGAAGGACCCATCTCTGATCAGGATATACAGGAAATGCATCCGAGCCTTTATGAAAATAATTTCAGAGGAAGCAGCGAAGATCTACGCAGAATCATAATGCTCAGGAAGATCGGGGCACTGAGGAGCATGAAAGAGGCAATTACAGACCACAAGCACCGTGAAGACTGAAACATGACATGGCGCGAGGGGGGAGGACAACACTTCCACCACACTTTCAGAGTTAAAACAGTCACGTCAAAGAAACGACATGTCCCATTTGTAATTAGCTACGGCTTTGCTCAGTAGGCACAAGAAAGAGCATCTTGTCGCGCCATCGTGTTCTGAAGAAAATTGATTTAAACTTTTCATTATACAGAGGGCGTTCACAGGCCCTTCGCTCAGCTCTCATTCATTACAGACATGCTACTCACATAAGGAAACCGCTGTCCGAGGAAAACCGATATTGCACGTTCCCTCTTGTGAAACTGACTCCTGTCTCCACGTGGCAGTGCATGTGGCTTTCAGATCTGCCTGAGCATTCCCGACGGTCGGGCGCTGCCTCGTGAGAGACACCCTTAGCGTGACAAACCCGAGCAGCCCCTCCCTTTGCAGCACGGCCATTCTGGAGGAGGTTAATGTTTATTAACCTGCTTCCCCACCACCCCCAACCTGCAGAATCATTCCAAGCAGCACAAGTGAAAGCAGACAGCAGAGCTCTGCCCAGTCCTGCCATCAACAGCTGCATTGGCACAGCAGAGCTCGACTTGCGGCACCCAGGGGAGGATTTGGGCTTCACAATCTTACCTTGGTTCCGGACAATCAGGAAGGGTAAAGGAAGCCATTTGCTTCCTTGACCTGCGTTAACATCAGTACATCTGAAAGCTACATCTAGCAGGTAACTTCAACCCAGTCCTCCCCCACACAAGTCTCTGCAGCTGGAGCACCATGGGCAGTGCAAGTCACGCAGCATTCAGTGACTGGGGGGGCTTTCAGCCTGAGGATCAGCCTGCCAGCACTTGCCCAGTTTCGTCGCTCTTTATGCCACTGGTAATGCTCAGACACCATCGTTGTTTACCGTACCTGTGAAAAGCAACAAACCAAAAAAAACCCAACCCCAATAGCCTCGCATAATTCCTCTATGCACTGCTGGTATACTGTATGTGCGCATTGAAATACATCGCCTAGCATCCTTGAGGTTGCAGGAACAAACCATCCCGATGTGTAGAAAGAATAGTAAATATGGCAGGCGACCAGCTTGGCTAAACAGTGAAATCCTTGCTGATCTTAAACGCAAAAAAGAGGCTTATAAGGAGTGGAAGATTGGACAAATGACCAGGGAGGAGTATAAAAATATTGCTCAGGCGTGCAGGAGTGAAATCAGGAAGGCCAAATCACACTTGGAGTTGCAGTTAGCAAGAGATGTTAAGAGTAACAAGAAGGGTTTCTTCAGGTATGTTAGCAACAAGAAGAAAATCAAGGAAAGTGTGGGCCCCTTACTGAATGAGGGAGGCAACCTAGTGACCGAGGATGTGGAAAAAGCTAATGTACTCAATGATTTTTTTGCCTCTGTCTTCACGCACAAGGTCAGCTCCCAGATTGCTGCACTGGGCAGTACAGCATGGGGAGAAGGTGGCCAACCCTCTGTGGAGAAAGAAGTGGTTCGGGACTATTTAGAAAAACTGGACGTGCACAAGTCCATGGGGCCGGATGCGCTGCATCCGAGGGTGCTAAAGGAGTTGGCGGGTGAGATTGCAGAGCCATTAGCCATTATTTTTGAAAACTCATGGCGATCGGGGGAGGTCCCAGATGACTGGAAAAAGGCTAATGTAGTGCCCATCTTTAAAAAAGGGAAGAAGGAGGATCCGGGGAACTACAGGCCAGTCAGCCTCACCTCAGTCCCTGGAAAAATCATGGAGCAGGTCCTCAAGGAATCAATTATGAAACATTTAGAGGAGAGGAAAGTGATCAGGAACAGTCAGCATGGATTCACGAAGGGGAAGTCGTGCCTGACTAACCTAATTGCCTTCTATGATGAGATAACTGGCTCTGTGGATGAGGGGAAAGCAGTGGATGTGTTATTTCTTGACTTTAGCAAAGCTTTTGATACTGTCTCCCACAGTATTCTTGCCACCAAGTTAAAGAAGTATGGGCTGGATGAATGGACTGTAAGGTGGATAGAAAGCTGGCTAGATCGTCGGGCTCAACGGGTAGTGATCAATGGCTCCATGTCTAGTTGGCAGCCGGTTTCAAGTGGAGTGCCCCAAGGGTCGGTCCTGGGGCCGGTTTTGTTTAATATCTTTATTAATGATCTGGAGGATGGTGTGGACTGCACTCTCAGCAAGTTTGCAGATGACACTAAACTAGGAGGCGTGGTAGATACACTAGAGGGTAGGGATCGGATACAGAGGGACCTAGACAAATTAGAGGATTGGGCAGAAAAAAACCTGATGAGGTTCAACAAGGACAAGTGCAGAGTCCTGCACTTAGGACGGAAGAATCCCATGCACTGCTACAGACTAGGGACCGAATGGCTAGGTAGCAGTTCTGCTGAAAAGGACCTAGGGGTCACAGTGGACGAGAAGCTGGATATGAGTCAACAGTGTGCTCTTGTTGCCAAGAAGGCTAACGGCATTTTGGGCTGTATAAGTAGGGGCATTGCCAGCAGATCGAGGAACGTGATCGTTCCCCTTTATTCGACATTGGTGAGGCCTCATCTGGAATACTGTGTCCAGTTTTGGTCCCCACACTACAAGAAGGATGTGGAAAAATTGGAAAGAGTCCAGCGGAGGGCAACAAAAATGATTAGGGGTCTGGAGCACATGACTTATGAGGAGAGGCTGAGGGAACTGGGATTGTTTAGTCTCCAGAAGAGAAGAATGAGGGGGGATTTGATAGCAGCCTTCAACTACCTGAAGGGGGGTTCCAAAGAGGATGGAGCTCGGCTGTTCTCAGTGGTGGCAGATGACAGAACAAGGAGCAATGGTCTCAAGTTGCAGTGGGGGAGGTCCAGGTTGGATATCAGGAAAAACTATTTCACTAGGAGGGTGGTGAAACACTGGAATGCGTTACCTAGGGAGGTGGTGGAGTCTCCTTCCTTGGAGGTTTTTAAGGCCCGGCTTGACAAAGCCCTGGCTGGGATGATTTAGCTGGGAATTGGTCCTGCTTTGAGCAGGGGGTTGGACTAGATGACCTCTTGAGGTCCCTTCCAACTCTGATATTCTATGATTCCAAGCTTAAAGCACAGAACAGTCTTGTTCAACCCCGCTCCCGAGATCGCCCCAACACCCGCGGAAAGAAGCGTGGATTGTTAAGAAAAATGCGTTTGGCTAGAAATCTCCTGGAGGCTCTCTGGAGTGAGACTGAGGCACTTCAAATAGGCAGGGTAGAGACCTGGACCTGCCTTTATCAGTAATAGTACAAAAATTTACACGGCTCCCCTCACTTTAGGGTCTACATGCGCCATCCAGAAATTGGTGGGTGCAGGTTCTTTTGGAAATCTCACCTTTGTCCCCAGTTCTGGGGAGCATCACCCTTGGGAGCGGCAGCAGGAGGTGGTTGTGCACTGACCACTGGCGTGTCCATGGGCCATAGACCAAGAACCAGTGAACTGACCCATTGTAGCCTCTGGAGTAACGTCCTGCTCAGCTTCTCACGAGCTCAGCTTAGCAGTCAAGGTCCGGCCCACAAGTCACACCAGGCTGCGTGGAAACTCATAGGGGGCCCATAGCTTCTCTCTCACCTCAACAGTGTCCACAGTCCACCAGACATCATGGGATAGTGGCGCTTAAGCCTTCCAGACAGAGCCAGGTACCTCAAGGAGGATGTGTCTTTGGGCTTTCGAGTAACTTCCATCAGCAGCTGTTTTCCTGGTGCCTGCTACAACGTGTCAAGTCACAGCTCTATCTAAGGGTACGTCTACACTACCCGCCAGATCAGCGGGTAGTGATCAATCTATCGGGGATCGATTTATCGCGTCTAGCGTAGACGCGATAAAATCGATCCCTGATCGCTCTGCTGTCGACTCCGGAACTCCACCGCGGCGAGAGGCGGAAGCGGAGTCGACGGGGGAGCGGCAGCGGTCGACTCGCCGCCGTCCTCATGGCCAGGTAAATCGACCTAAGATACACCGACTTCAGCTACGCTATTCACGTAGCTGAAGTTGCGTATCTTAGGTTGACCCCCACCCCCCAGTGTAGACCTAGCCTAAGAAGGCCAACAAATGGCACACACACCTTGGTGCATATGCAAATGATCATCAGCATACAGCACACTAGGGCACGCTGAAAGCACAAATGGAAATGGTTGCAGCCGCTTCAACCTTTATTATGGTAACAACCTGGAGTTTTTCATCTCAATTGATCAGATACGGCATTTCGACACATTATTGCGCTAGGATTGCTATGTACTGAGCGTATTTTCCATTTCGTTATGGTAGATGGCAGCAAGCAGCAATTTCTCTGCGGTGTCACACAAACTGACTCCAACAGCTCAGGACAAAGCACAATTACAATGTATGGGAAGATGGTTATTGAAACTAAACACAGCTACCCAGAAATCACAGTGTATTGTACGCTCAAACTCAATTGGCGCTGTTACTTAGGTGCAAATGGATATAGTATATTAGTGGGTGATGAGAGCAGCACAGGGATGGTTTGCTTGTTTTCTGTTGGTTGTAATATTAATTCTGACCCGAATCCTGTGTATTTGAGTGTACAGTTTTAGGCTGTGGTTTTCAAAACTGCCTAGAGAATTTTGGGGCTCTAAAAATCTCAGCCTTAAGATTTGACCGAATGTCACTAGCAGATATTCAGGAACATCTGAGAAATAAACATGATTGTCCTTTGCATTTACTGGTCCTTATCATTGTACTGTTCATTGAATTGGAGAGAGATTCTTACCCGGATACAAGGAAACAGCTGATGACTCACCTGTAAACCCTTTCCCCTCCTCCAAATACAAATGGATAAACATAGTATGCAAAAAGAAATACAAAAAAGAGTAAACCACAACGTTGATTTCTAAAATGCTACTGTATATCTGTCAGTTTCATTCAGACAGATCTTAAAACTGTCTCTACACTGACAGAATTCAGCTCAGGGGAGTCTGGGGGAAAGAAAGGCATAAACATTTTATTTTTATTTTATAAAGTGCATTGTCAGAATAGCTGGTGAGGGATTTAAAAACACACAAAATCTGAAATTATTTGTGCACTGTACAACGATGTTGGCTTTAAAGCAGTGCACTTCTATTGTCCTCTACATCAGAGCCACACACACACACACACACACACACACACACACACAAAAAGGCTAAAAGAACATTGAAGTTGCAAAGGCAAGCATTCGGAAGTTAAGAAATGCCAGATTTAAGGATGCAAGTGCCACCTTAGTTTGGCCCCCTTGTGCATATGCACTAAGCCTATTTGGGGGTTAATGGCCAAGCAAAGCTGAACTCTGTCAGTTACCCAATAACTTGGGACACTGCCTCCAATCAATTGCAAAATTTCAGGGAATGTTCTAGGCACCAATGGGCACAACCCTATTGATTTTGATGCAAATTGGAACACTGGAACTCAGGGCTGCCTGCTGCTGCAGGCAGAGGAGTCCCTTGGCCACCTTCTGCTGCTGCCTTGCTTGACTTGCTGCTTGAGGACACGGTCTGTAGCCGGAACTCTAACAGAAATAGGAGAGAAGTCTTTAAACCATGATTTGAGGACTCCAGTAACTCAGCCAGAGGCTAGGGGTCTATTACAGGAGTGGGTGGGTGAGGTTCTGTGCCCCGCAATGTACATGAGGTCAGACTAGGTGATCCCTTCTGACCTACAGTCTATGAGTCTTACAGGGAAGGTTTGTAGAGGGCTGTAGGAGGGGGTGGGAGAGTGGAATGGGAGGGGGAAGCAGGGACCCGCAAGGGAATGGCGGGTGAGGACAGCAGGAATCCGGTGGTGGCTGGAAGGAGATTGGATGACCAGCCATGGAAGCAGGGACCCGGAATGCAGGGGAGGGGAACGTGGGGCCCCCAGGTTGGGGGAGAAGAAGAAGAAGGGACGTGGAGATGGGATGGGGAAAACAAGAACTAGGGGGGAAGAAGATGGATCAGGGAATGGGGGCCACACAGAGCCCTTGGCATAAGGCAGAGAGGGGGTTGCAGGGAGTCCCTGAAATAGAAGAGGATAGGAGGGTTGCCCACAGGTCGCTTGTGGGGGGGATTAGGGGAATGCAAGGAGCACCTGGCACATGCAAAGTGTGTGATCCTCTAGTAAAAGACCAAAATCCCATATCTGAACCTACAAAAACTTTGGGGATTCACCCTGAGTTCCGTGGCTTAAACCCATCCTAGTGCTTGAGGTACGTGAAACACAGTCACAGCTGGGCATGCAAACTTTTCTTTGGTTAAAATCCCCTCTGGGTTTGCAGCCCGACTTGGCTTTGAGTGCAAACAAACCTCATAACGGCCAAATTTAATCTTGTTTCATGTGGAAAATGTGGAGTTTTTCTCTGGCTTCAGCTATAAAATCAAACACAAGGGGTCTGCTGTGAACCTCATCAAAGCCTTCACTGAACATGGGCTGACAAGTTCTGAATTTAACACCCACACAAAAGCAGGCGAGTCTGTATATTTCACATTTCATAGTTATGACACTGGATGGTTAGATCTATTCATGACGAAACCTTACCAGCAGCCCCCGCCCCCCACTAAAAATTCAGCCCCTTTCCTCTGTGGCTCTCAAAGTAATTTATACAGATGGATACAAATTATTATCCTCATGTAACAGGTGAGGAAACTGAAGTGCAGAAAGATCAAGTCATCTGCCCAAGATGACCGCAAGACAGTGGCCCAGGGGATAACAGAACTCAGGGCTCCAGAGACCCAGCCTATCAGCAGGTCCATGCTTACCCTTCCTGTTTAGTCTTGATCTAATCTAAAGGCAACCTTTCAGAAGTGGGGTGCCGGGTCTTCATTTATTCACTCTGATTTTAGGTTTCGCGTGCCAGTCATACATTGTAACGTTTTTAGAAGGTCTCTTTCTCTAAGTCTATACTATATAACTAAACTATTGTTGTATGTAAAGTAAATAAGGTTTTTAAAATGTTTAAGAAGCTTCATTTAAAATTAAATTAAAATGCAGAGTCCCCCGGACTGGTGGCCAGGACCCGGGCAGTGTGAGCACCACTGAAAATCAGCTTGCGTGCCGCCTTCGGCACGCGTGCCAGAGATTGCCTACCTCTGATCTAACCTGTAAAACTATAGGGTTGCTCAGCATACCTGAGCATCTCATCACAGCACAGGTGCTAGAACTAAGGGTGCTGGGGGTGCTGCCACAGCCCCTGGCTTGAAGTGGATTCCATTATATTCAGGGTTTACAGTTTGGTTCAATGGCTCTCAGCACCCCCACTATAAATTGTTCCAGCACCTCTGCATCACAGTGCTTAATCCATTCACTACGTCATTATAGAAATGCTGGCCCTTCCGTTAGCTCAGTCCTCCTCCTATTTTTTACCTTTGTATGACAACCAAAACAAAAGAACCCAGCTCACGGTGGAGAGCGTGAAGATCTGACAAATTCCCGATTTTCTTCCCCCACAACAGGCTGTGAACTGCTGCTGGTAAGACTCTCCCCTGCCAGGGGTCTTGATTTACATTCGCTTATTATTATTATCATTCATCTAGACAGACTGTCACTTGCACTTTGTAGTAAGCCGATACAAGTGAAGCCACCTAGTGAGTGCTTTATATTTTGTCGGAAATATAAATCACGTTTCTTGCCTCAAACCGTACTGCTGGGGCTATTCTGTGTTTGCTATGTTAGAAATCAAGATGCATATTTCACTGTAGTGAGAACATACATGCTATGCAGGCAGCCAAAAACAGAGTCAAGGGGTGACTGCAGAATGCCCCTACCTGTGCCAGCAACAGACTGTACGTGCTGAAGGAGAAACACAATCATATCCTGGGAACAGGAATGGGAGAGAGAAAATGAAGCGCACACAAAAGGTGTTAGTCACATCACTTAATGCACAAGAACCTAGACAGAACAGAACAGATTGTCTCATGGCTCGAACTACGTCTCCCGCTCCGCTCCGCTCCCCATTTGAGGATTTCTGACGATGGCATGGAGAAAAGCACCCTTCCCCTTTTACGGGCATAGATACAGAGACAGGGAGATTCATATTTAAGGCCAGAAGGGACCATTAAGATCATCAAGTCTGACCTCCTGTGCAACACAGCCCAGAGAATTTCACCCAGTGATTCCTCATTCCTGAATCAAATCCATAACTTCTGGTGGGGCTAGAGCAGATCTTCTAGAAAGAGAGACACTCGATCGTAATGTCAAGACTTCAAGTGACAGAGAATCCATCACATCCTCCGGTAAGTTGTTCCAAAGCTTAATGACTCCTGCTTAAGGGCCTGATCCAATTCCCATTGAAGTCGGTGGAAAGACTCCCATTGACTTCCCTGAGAGTTGGAGGAGGACCTAAAAGAGAAAAACAACTCCGATGAAGGTTGCAGGGATGGCAATGTGTGCCTGAAACGACCCATGCTGCTAGCTGGTATTCAACCTGCTGGGAAAGAGTTCTGCTGGCTTTGCTGACTCACTGGTGCTGTTGGGTTGCTGCCCCACTCGTATAAAAGAGGGGCGAATAGCCCTCAGACAGAGAGGCAGGAAGGATGGTCCAGTGGATAGAATGCGAGCCTAGGACTTGGGAGACTGGCATTCAAGTTTCTGCTCTGCCCCAGACTCTGTCTCTCTCGCTTCAGGCAAGTCACTTACCTGCTCTGTGCCTCAGTTTCCTATCTGTACAGTGGGGATAACAGCCTGCCCTCCCTCCCAGGGGTGTTGTGAGGATAAATACAATAGAGATTGCAAGATGCCCAAATGCTACAGCAATGGGGACCAGATAAGTACCCCAGGGTTGCCCAGAGGATTCAGGGGGCCTGGGGCAAGGCAATTTCAGGGGCCTCTTCCATAAAAAAAAAAGTTGAATACTATAGAATACTATATTTTCATGGGGGCCGCTGCAGGGCCAGGGCCCAGGGCAAACTGCCCCACTTGACCCCCCTCTGGGCGGCCCTGAAGTACCCCAGATAGCTAGAGTTTGGGACAGACCACACCCTACACAGGTGAGGTAATTTACTAACAAACCACCCCCTGGAGGGCTGATGTTTTGTTATTGCGTGGTGCTCCAGTTAGAGGGCGATGGCGCCTCTCCCCCCACTTACACAGACCCTACAGCAAAAGAGGCTAAAGAGCGTTTTGTCCCATAAAACCAGATACTGTGAAACGAGAACAAAAATTTGATTGGTGTCCTCTATATTAGTCATCATCGCGGTCCCGGAGTGAATGATCATTTTGTTTGGTGTCAGACATTTTTAGGATTAAATATTTTATACCCCACTGGAGCTCGTTGAGTGACCTCTCTCTAGAGAAAAGTGAAGGGCATCCCGGCCCAAAGCTCTTGGAGCCAAAGAAAATCCATGCGGCTCAATTGACGAGCCAAAAGACCAGCTGCGCGAGGCTGCCAACCTGCCTTCCCTTTGCAGCATAGTCAGTGACTATTAGTTCAAAAAGTCACTTGCAAGTTGGGGGGTTCTACAGGGGTGAGGCCTGGCACTCACTGGTAACACTGAGCCAACATCAAGAGCGATTGCAGAGATCTTCCAGTGCGGCGGGTTCCTTCTTACCAAATCTCAGAGTTTGAGCAGAGCTCCTAATGCCCTGCGAGGAGAAGAACCAGCAATCAGCATGCATAAGGGGAGAGAGCCCTTTTCATCTGTAGATCTCACAGCGCTTCACAAAGGTGGGACTAACAAATGAGGAAACTAAGGTTCTGAGAAGTGAGATGCCTTCCCCAGATCTCATAAGTCTGTGGCAGAGCCAAAAACAGACCCCCACGGTCCAGCTCCTCAGTATGCTGCTATAATCACTGGACAGCCAATGCTATCTCCCAGAGCCAGGACTGTCTACTCCTGAGTCCTCCAGATAACAACTCCCAGACGTAACAGTGTCCTCTTACTGTTTTTTCATTTTAAAATTATACAAAGTTGCTCACAGAATCACAGAACTCAGAGGCATGTTAGGTCATGTTGGCCAGCCCCTTACCCAGTCCAATTCAGGCCTGTTGCCTAAAGTGTGAACCCTGGAGTGCTTTGTCTAATTAACTAATAAATAACTCAAATGATAGGGCTTCCAACAACTACCTTGGAAGCTATTCCACAATCTAATAGCTCCTACCACTCACCAGTGCCCTTTCCATAATGTATAATTCATCGAGAAAAAACTACACCACACACACACTTTCTAGGTTCTTTTCCCCTGCTGTACATTAGCCTGAGCATGTTAAAAGAACATTTCTAGGTTCAAAATTATTGGCAAGATTTTAAAGGAAACAGATGCCTAAAGTTAGACTCCTGAGACCATAACTAGGTTCCTAAAGAAGGACCTGATTTTCGAAAGTGCTGCGCACCCAGCAGTTCCCGATGGAGTCATGCCTCTTTACAGACCGGCTGGGAGCTTATTCTGTTTAGTTAACTCCATACAACCCCTCTGAAGTCACCGAGGTGACACAAATGTACGTGACAGCCGGGCTAGCCAATATTCTTTAAACACTGCAACTTAAGTTTCCAGTTCATGGCCATTCTGACTTTCTGTTCTTGGGTGTCAAGGACTTTGATTAAATGGAACAAACAGTCGGCCTGGCAAATAAGGAGAACGTTCTGCCGAGTGAAAAACATGAAGTTCGTTCGTCCAAAAGTAACATTTCTATGGAATGCCGCTCCAGATTAATACATACTACATTAGGGATTCATTTTCGCTGCTGAATGGCATTGTTTGTTAAGTGGAGATGAAAGAAAACCCTGTTTAAATTGGAATTTAGCCGAGCGAACTAGTGTAACTAAACAGCAAAGAGTTTATGGACTGCACTGAAGGAAGGAACTGGTCTATAAACCACAGAAATGTGTTGGCTGCCCATAAGGGATGGATTAGTTTTGAGGGGGGGAGGAGGGGTAATCAAGGCAGCAGAATAGCAAGAAATGTCATAAGAGCATAAGCATAAGAATGGCCAGACTGGGTCAGACCAAAGTCCATTCAGCCCAGTATCCTGTCTGCCAACAGTGACCAATGCCAGGTGCCCCAGAGGGAGTGAACCTAACAGGTAATGATCAAGTGATCTCTCTCCTGCCATCCATCACCACCCTCTGACAAACAGAGGCTAGGGACACCATTCCTTACCCATCCTGGCCAATAGCCATTAATGGACTTAACCTCCATGAATTTATCCAGTTCTCTTTTAAACCGTTATAGTCCTAGCCTTCACAGCCTCCTCAGGCAAGGAGTTCCACAGGTTGACTGTGCGCTGTGTGAAGAAGAGCTTCCTTTTATTTGTTTTCTAAGTTTTCACTGGGTGAAATCTACCTTCCCTGCGCAGAGTCAATACAAGGTTTGTGCGCTGCTTCAATCCCTCTTAAACCAGCAGTGATGCACAAGCTCAGAATTGACGTTCTGCACAGGGAAAGTGGATGTTACCCATAACGAATAAGAAGTGGGGGGAGTAACTCTACCCTCCCACTTAAAGAAACTCATGTGGATTTGCAGCCTACATAGTGGTTTGTGGATTACACCTCCTGGGGCCTAATTCTCAAGTCCTTATTTGGGGGAACCTCTCCTGGGTGTCAATGGAAGTTTTGCCTGAGTAAGGACAGCAGGCTTTGGCTCATGGAGTTCCAGAGTGCATCAGACAAATTGAAAAAAACAGTTGGAATCCACAGGCCAAATATAAAAACCTGTGAACCTCACAGAAATCATGTTCTGTGTATATATTCAACACGTGCAGCATATAAACCACAGGCAGAGAGCCATTCTAAGTGAGCATGCATCTTCTTCAATGAGGGGCTATTCTTGGGAAGGGCATGTGTAACGCCGACAGACCCCGGTTGGCGGCAGGTGGGATCGAACCGGGGATCTCTGGAGCTTAGTGCATGAGCCTCTACAACATGAGCTAAAAGCCAACTGCCTGTTACCAAAGACCGTAGAGCAGACTCATTTAACTCTCTCTAAGTGGTCTCGGTGTCACTAGATGGGACAGAACACCATACCCAGGAGGTGTGTGGGTTACACACGCAACCCACAGAACTTAAAATCCAGGTGTTAAGAGAGTCAAGGACCAATAGTGCTGTCTTCCTTCAATGCCCTGATCCTGCAAGCTGCCCCATGAAGGCACATCCCTCCCTTAATGTGCACAGGATCCCGCCCTGGTTCTGGGAACCAGCCAAGTAGCAGTTTGAAAAGATTTTATGTACATGGCTGTGGGAGGGTTGGGCAAGGATACCCAGGAGGAAATGTCTGGTCGACATTTCCCGCCCCCCATGACATTATGATGAGAAATGGCAAAGGGCCCATCTTCCCCCTGCATTCTCATTGTCAGCCACATTCCCATCGTCCGCCTAGGAATAGATTTCATTCCACAGTTGACATTTGCCTCACCCCAGCGCCGTACTGAGCACTACCAGCTGCAGCCCTTATATGAAACTCAAAACTAAAACATATAAAAAAATTCACTGTAGCTTAACACCCTCTTAAAACTCCAACTGACTGTGAACCATTTACACGGTTCCTTTACTTTTCCTACTTCACTCCATTCTGTTGGGAGTCAGTTTCACCTTTGCTGCTAATTCATTTCACTTTCTGGTTTCAGACACTTGCACAGTCCTGGCGGGGTCACAACTGGGCAGGAGAATTTTGAAATAAATTCAAAGAACCCCCAAAATACGTTTGTACTGTCTTTTAAAACAATTGGAATTTGCCGTACCTCCCCACCCCATTGTCATTTGTTTTAAACAAAATCTCCAAATTGTGGAGCTGACAATAATTTGACACTGTCCCTGGGAATAGTCAAGAAAACAGAAGATGAATTCGCAACAAGGGCTTAGTAAACAAGGCAGAATGGGAAAGAGCAGCTGAAAATGTTTCCCATGGGACAGTGCAATGTTTTCAACCAGTGCAGTGAGTTCTTAAGCTTGATGGGGATTTAGAAACCAAAAAAGGATTTGCCTTCCCCCGCATTCAGACAGAAAGACTGATCTGAAGCCCACTGAAGCCAATGGTAGCCTTTTCACCTGCTTCAATGGGCTTTGCATCAGGCCCATGAAGTTGTGTGTGTTTGCCTTACAATGTTTCAGAGAGAGATAAGGTGTATGAGGTAATATTTTTTATCGGACCAACTTCTTTTGGTGAAAGAGAAAGCTTTTGAGCTCCACAGAACTCTTCTTCAGCCATTGCGGCTGATCTGAGTCCCAGACATACTCCTGGGGGAATTCTGCGCCACTATGTGTGCACAGAATTCATGTCCCGTGCAGATTTCTTGGCTTCCCCGCAGAAAAAATGACTTTCTGACAGGGAAGCTGCAAGCGCAGTCACACACCACTCCCTTGCTGTGCAGGTACATTGTTTCAGGCACCCAGAACAGCCAGCAGAGAAGTAAATCACCGTAGGGCTGGGGACACCCCAACCAGTGGCTCTTACCCTGAGCCAGGATCAGCTGAAAGTCCCAGCTGGGCTGGAGGCAGGAGAGGACAGGACTTCCTCTTTCCCCGCAAGGAATGGCTGGGGCTGTGTCAGACCCACCCCCAGAAACTTCTCCCAGCTGCAGGAAGCTCAGCATCCTCCCATTTCCTGTTCCTACTGCTCCTCAGCTGCAGAGGGAGAGGTCCCTGTATGGGGAGCTGCTCCCCATCTGCCCAATCCCCGTGCATCCCGATCTCCCATACCCAGACATCCCTGCCAAGCCTCACCCCCATACCCGAGCCCCACACCACCGAACCTCAATCCCTGCGTCTGGAGCCTCCCACACCCAGACCCCCTGCCTCCGGACATCGACCCCTGCACTCAACCCCCCAACCTGACAAGCCCCACCCCCCGGCAGCACTCTGAGCCCCCACATCCAGGCCCCCAACTAGCTGCACCCAGACCTCCACCCCTCCCAGCCCCACTCCCCCAACACCCAGACCCCTCCACTGAGCCCCAACCATCTTCACCTGGAAGCCCCTGCAGAGTCCCATTGCCCCTGCACTGGAACCCCCCCACCCCAAACAAGCCTCTGTGCATCCACATCCCCCCACACCTAGACCCCCCCCACTGAGCTGCCTGCACCCAGATTGTCCCACACAGAATCTTCTCACTGCACACCTGGATCCCCCCCACACTGAGCCCCTCTACACTTGGATCCTGCCTGGTTGAGCCTACCGGCCCCACACCTGGTGTGCCTGGTGCAGACAGGCAGGGCTCCAGAGTGTTTCTTGTGCTGTGTTACAGGGTCGGGTGCAGCCTCACCGCTGGGTCTGTGTCCCAGGGTTGGGTTTCAGTGGCCTGTGCTCCCCACTGCCATGCTGGAGCCTCTGCATTTATTTATAGACAAATAAAACTTGCAAATTTTAAAAATAATATTATGCGCAGAATTTAAACATTTTTGGCCCAGAATGCCCTCAGGAGTACAGACTCTTCCTCTCTCATGTGCTATAGGCAGCCAGTGAACATTATCACAGCCCCACCATGACAGGTCTGACTCAAACACTGACCCAGTTTTCTTTGTCCTGTACCCTCATCCTTCTCTTCCTTACATCACCTACAGCCGTAGCTGAGTGGGCAGACAACAAAAGCAATTTCCCATTGTAATTATCCACTGTGTTTCGGAAGAGAGCCATCGTGAGACCATTGACAGCCCCCCGGATTTCTAGAACACTCCGCAGAGTTCAATAAGTGTGTGTGGAACCGTCTCTCTCTGAGAAGTGCCAGCATTTCTGGACAGTTCCAGAACCAACTGGCCAAGGCAGGCCTAGGCCACCATCAAATGAGAACCACACCCAGCTACAACATGGCAAGTAGGTAATTAGCCTCTTCGCATCTCTGCTGAAATTGCCAAGGAGCATTTCCCGCACCGTGGACACCAGCGGACGGTGACCACCCAACTCATTTGCAATAGGAGGTGAAACAGCTGGCAAATAACACCGCTCAGTCCCTTGCAGTGAACTGAAGGGAGCCAGCCTGATTCTCACGGACTCTCTTCTTGCACTCGGGGTGGGGGGCCAAAGGCAGCTTTTAGCCACTTTTGCACTCCCTGGTTTCTAGGGCTGTGTGTGAAGGCCTAAGAGCTGCTCTAACTTACACCCTGCTCCCCATGTCCCCTAGAAAGCAGAAAATAACTAGTGCAGAGCACTCAGGCCAGGCCCCTGCAGCGTCCCTAATCCACCTCCCCGCCGTGCTGGGGGCTAAGGCTAGCACAGCTCCCTGATGCCAGCCCACCACCAGCCAGGCTTCTGCGCAGACTGTTTCTGCCCACCATAAGGCCTTTTCATGGTGCAACTAACAGGGCCCTGGTGTAGCTGAGAATCAGGCTGGGAAGGTACAGTTTGGGAAGCAGGCTGTTCTGGTTTTGCCCGGCCGGCCCTCTGGGGGAGCTGTAGCCAAGTGGGTTTTCACTCCTGATGCGCAGCGAAGATGGCAGCCAGTCAGACTGGTTGTCCCATTGTAAAGCTTCACTCCAGGTGCCCGCCCCAGAGCGCAACAGTCCCGTCGGCCAGTAGGTCAGACAGGGTCCATTCAACAAAGAACAGTTAAAATAAAGGGGAATAGGAGTCAGGACTCCTGGGTTCTATTCCTGGTGGTTTTATCTTGGCCCAGTCACTTAACTTCTCTGAGCCTCATTTTACCTAGCTGTGAAATGGGAATAATAATATTTATGTACCTAGGGATTTCCAAAACTCTCATCACCCTAGGATCCTGGCTACCTCCCGGGCCTGTTGTGGGTCTTAATTCATGTGCTTCAAGATGTTGGGATGGAAGGGGCTACCAGAATGCCATGTGCCATTCAATGCATCTACTGCAGCCGTCTTTGAAAGGGAGGCAAATGGGCTTTGTACATCTCCCAGGCTACAGAAAGGTTCCCAACCCAGAGAACCTCCTTCCATGACTTAAGTCTGCACTAGCAAGCCAGAGGGATGCCACGGCCTCAGGTGACGTATGGAGGTCCCTTCATGTCAGCACCCGAGACTGAAACAGGTCTGTGTTAAAGAAAAGGATCTTTTCACAGAGGTACTGACCACTCCACAAAAAACAGATCTTGAATCCTTTTCATGACTGTACCTCACAATAGGCCCAGTCCAGCTCTCACTGAATTAGTGGCAAAACTTAAGTGGAGGCAGGACTGGGCCGCGAGGGAATAGGATTGACTAATTTTAAGATAATCAGTCCAGGCATTTGTAACCAGGGGTGGCTGCAGGCACCAGCACACCAAGTGGCGGGTACGCCAAAGGTGCGGGACCGGCGGACCGCCCGCAGGCGCGCCGCTGAAAGCCGCCTGACTGCCGTGCTTGGGGCGGCAAAATACATAGAGCCGCCCCTGTTTGTAACTCACCCATTACTGCGGTATTTTGGATGCATCTTAATCCTCTAGCTAGGCCAGTGTTTTAATTACAGTGAGAGATTAAAGTAACACCCAGAGAGAGCTGATTTTAGCACATTTCCAGCTCCTTCCCCTACAACGGACGCCCCACTATTCTGGATTGCAGGGATCAGTTACGCTCCTCCTGGCCCTCCCAACGCATCTAACCAGCTGGAGTGTAAACAAAATCACAGTCACAGCCGACAGGCACAGTCATGGGCCCAGATAAATGATACCATTTGATGAAGCCATGCTGCCAATCACAATGTACGTATTACCCAGGCAGTTATGAGTCAGAGCATTAACAGGCACATCCCTGACAGGCAGGACATAGGAACGCACCATTATCATAAAGATACAGCATTCTAATTAAGGAAGTACTTTCCAGTAACATTAGCTACAGCCCATTAGCATCCCACAAAGGCATCCGCCGCCTGTACGGTTCCCATAATTAGTGGGGAAACAGAGAAAAAAACCAAAATATACATTAACTGTCATGAATCGTCATGTAGGAAACTAAAAGCAAGCTTCCCGTATCTGAAACGTGCTCAGACCCCTCCCCCTCTGATTAAAAGAAGGGATCTTTTAGGAGCTCCCAGTATCTGCAAATCTGATGGTATCAGCAGCAGGTGATGTCTGGCTCTGTATTTACACCTTTCGAATTTGGACTTCATTTGCCAGATATTATACAGAATTCATCCCCAGAGAGAGAGAGGACGAATGAACATTAGACAGGCTGCAGCCTGAAAATTTTACAAGACTAATATTGCAAGGGGTGAGGGGAGAGGGAAAGAAAAAGGAAAATCCATCACATCTTAGGCAGTAGAAGTAGTTTTATTGTCTCCAGACAGTGACTACATCACTCAGAAATGGCAGTGAGAGGCAGGAACAGCTTCAAGCCAGCAAGTTCGTCCTAATGAGTTAAGTTGACACATGGATCTCATCCTAGCAGGTGACGTATTTTACTCGGCAGACCTTTAAGGAAGGGTATTTTTCACACTTTTCCTTTTTTGCAGCGTGTATACCCATGCAGGGCTCTCAGAGGGAAGTCTTGCTTTATGGCACCACAAGGACAGGTGCAGACGGTACATGACATCCACAGAGCAGATAAAACTTTCTGTTTATAAACCTCCCATTTTGGTGCCGTTGCTTTAATGACAGCTAACCTGAAGAATTCATCCGTTTCACAGTATACAATATTGCCCACCTACTACTGGTCTGTTTCTGATCTCACGTCAGTGCAAGTTGGGAGTAACTCAACTGTAATCAATTAATAACGATGGCATAAAGCAGGTGTCAGAGGAGAATCAGGCCCTATGTCTCTTGTAACTCAGATATCACCGTGACAGTCCACTTTGGAAAAAGCTACTAAGATACTCAGGCAGATGGATAAAATGCAGCCTATGAAGCATTGTCTATGGGGAGATGGGAAAGGGGTCCACAAGAAATAGCCGATATAAGCAACATATACGTATGGGTTCTAATTTTCGTGTTTATGTTTCTCAAGCTTCGGGGTTTTATTTTTAAATGAGTCAAAAGCCATTTACCGGTCTCAACTAATGAATGATCCAGCCTTCTCAGGAGATTTCAGTCCCTGGATGGTGTCGATATGGTGACAATACCTGATCTCATGGTTATTTTGGCTTCATAAATGACACGCACACCTCAAAGTCCGACAGGGCTATAAAAAAAAAAAAACAGCTACAAATACTGAGACACTTGGTTTCCGGCAGAACCCAACCGCATAGCTCTGTGATCAACCCTTTCCATAGGACTTGGTGTTGCCTCAGTTAATGGCTGATGTCTGAATATACCCTCTCTAGGGAGAGAATCCACTGTCCAAAGGGTACCCTGGAGTGGCTCCTCTGTCGAGCAGCTGCCCTACCAGGGGCAGGTAAACCAGCTGTGGGGTTAGAGAGAGAGAGCTCCAACTGCAGCCCAAAACACAGCACGGCTTGCAGGAAGCCAAATGTCAGCCTCGTCCCAATGGCGGGGGAAGTGATGGATAAATGGATTTAACAGCCATGGGGGCAACACCTTCCAGAATCAAGTCAGGACATGCTCCAGTTTGCAGCTCCACCTTCGCCGGAGTGCCGCTGAGGAAAAACCTGCAGGTCAGTGGTGTCATGTTGCCTGCAGTCTCTCTAGTATGGATAATCTGGCCTCAACAGCTCAGGAAATATAGTAATATTGGGACCCCCGATATCTGGGCATTGCCACTTGGCTTTAACTTCCTGACTCCCTTTCTCTGCCAGAGGCTTTCAAGATCTCATTCCCCTGCTTTTCCTAGATATTCAAGCAGAACATGGAAAAGGGGCATTTTCTAGTGGTGTGATCAGGTGAATGGACTCCGAGAACTCCCTAGGGTTCTATTCTGAGCTCTGACCCTGACGTGCTGTGACACCTTAGAAAAGGCACCTTCTCCATGCCTCAGTTTCCCCCATCTGGAATATCAGTATAGCACCTACCTACCTGAGAGGGTGTCATAATGACTAATTCGTGAAAAGCATTTTATGTCTTCACCACCATTAGAGAGGCCGTGTTGCCTAGTGGACGGAGCACTGGACTGGTCCTGCAGAGACATGGGCCCTACTCCTGGCTCTGCCACTGACGGGCTGGCTGATTTTGGGGAAGTCGCATCATTTCAGTTCCCACATCGGCAAAACAGACTGATGATACTGACCTCCTTTGTATAGCGCTTTGGGATTTATGGAGAAGAGCTCTATATCAGAGGGAGGTGTTATTGTTAATAATAATAATATATGGAGATATACCGATCTCATAGAACTGGAGGAGACCCTGAAAGGTCATCAAGTCCAGCCCCCTGCCTTCACTAGCAGGACCAAGTACTGATTTTGCTCCAGATGGCCCCCTCAAGGATTGAACTCACAACCCTGGGTTTAAGCAGGCCAATGCTCAAACCACTGAATACCCCCGCTCCCCTGCACTGATAGCAATGGTTTATACTGTGCACGGTCAGTTTTGAACACTGTTGGGCCACAAACCATCCCCGCTCCCTCCACTCGCTGTGGGTAGTAAGATGCTTCCCATCCCCGGGTTTCCCTCCACATCCCATATATGGTGGGTGGTCCAATAGATGACAACGTGGAAAACGGTCCTTTGAATAGCTCCTCTGGGAAAGAGACATCACAACAGCAGAGAGAGAGAAAACTGAAAATCAGACACGCATTCCAAGGGATGTTTGCTCGTGGCAGGAACAAATGGATCCTTTCATTGCTCCATTTGTGCAGTAGATACACTGAATCAGTCGACTCCGGGGACAACCATCCTTTACTTTCATACTGCTGTCAAAACAGGCAGTTTGTTTGCTAATTGCTGTGACAGAGCCAGGGTGCGTTTTTGTAAATAATTGATATGTTATTGACTTGCCATTGGAACACAAGGAGAACACGCACAGCACAACGAAGCCTTCTCCCATGCTTTTTCCTTCAACAAACAATGGTCCCTGTGGCTCTGCCTGCACTATGAATGAATCCACTGGCGTCACCATCACAGTTCTAGGCCTAGTTCTAGGTTTACCTTGGAAAACATGGACAGGACTCTTTACTCTTGGTCAAGAGCCAGGGCCGCTGAAGCAGGTTATACAGTAACCCCCACAGTGGTAGAATGCAGTACTCAGAACAAAAGGCAATCCCACCCTGGGTCAGGATACTAACCTAGAACAGTGCTAGCAACAATTGTGTTTAAGCCAAAGACAGACCCAACACCATTCTTCTGTATTACGATCTGGATCTCTGTCACACCAAAGACCGGGGGTTCCTGGGTTTCAAGGGCTGATTCTGCCCATGGGTGATAAGGGAGAGATTGGAATTTGGAGATGGATTCCAAACCTGAATCCCCTAAAGTTTGGGATTTTCAGCTCCAGAGTTTGTTTCGGGGTCATCTAGTTTAAACATTGCTGGTAAAGCCATTTCGATGGCAGCATGAACAGGGCATCACGAGATTAAGATTTCATAAATAAAAATAAATAATTTCCTGATGAGGGCCTTTCCTAATTGTCAAGCCCATTAATAATGGAGGATGCAACTTCTCCCCAAAGGAATCTTGTATCACCACACATTGCAAAAAGGACCGAGGAGCAGAGAAAAACGTTCCAGTGGCTTTGCTGAGAAAGAGAGAGGGGAGTTTTACAAAGCCCAGAATCACACGATTATTGGCCATTTTGGGCTCTGCAAACGAAGACCAGAAGGGGAGAAGAAAAGCAGCAGAACCGGATGCAGTGTGAAAAGCACAAAGAACAGGAAAACAAATTAGCTATTCCTACAGGCCCGCGTGTTTTATTTAGGGTTCAACTTCATCTCAGCATACAGAGTCTATCCAAAGCTCCCCTCCAATTCTGAGAGAGACCAAAAGGACTTCTGCTCATTAGTCCACTATGACAAAGTTCATTAACCTGCAAAAAGATTTATGTAAATACAGGTTCTCAAGACCCATTTCTGTGTCGTTTGGAGCCAACTGCTAATTAAGTTGAAGTGCAGCAAAGTGAAGAATTGTAGGATTGTGGATGGCGGCAGCCAGGAAATAGAGTCCATAAATTCAATGTCAGAGAGTTATTGGGACCAGCTAGTCTGAGTAGCGAGGGAGAGAGGAAAACTGCCCCTCAGTGCTTTATTGTTTTAATAATGAAATCCTCTATAGGCGCGCACAGCCCTAACCAGCTCAGAGCACATTACTGTACACACAGGTATATTTAATAATTAAGCACCTGGGAGCCCCTAAGGAGGAAGTCAATGTATGCAGAAGCGTATGGATCACTTCACCCAGCTGTGCAACACTGCAGCGGTTTAATAGCACACTCCAGCTCAGGATGGAGAGAAAAGAAAATTGTTCGACCCGATCAAAGCACAGGGGGAATCTACCTGAGCTGTAGGACAGAAAGGCTCACGCCACCACTCTAATGCGAAGGGCCAGGTATTCTTTAATTATTACAGCCAGGATAGCCCTCGTTTGTCAGGTTTTAGCTGTGTGATAGGGTGTACAGGATACGGACCTCATCCCAGTACTGCCTCAAGTACATGGCCATAACTGGACTTACGTTATGGATGAAGCTCAGCTCTTTGCCATTATGATTATCAAAAACCTGAACTATTTCTCGCTTCTTCCAAAGGAGGAAGTAGAGTCTTACGACAGGGCTCCGAGCTAAAGTCAGTTAGGTCTCTGGGGGAGAAAAACACACACGCAGAGAGAGAACTGATCATTAAAGAGAGAGAATGGCACAAAATGGACCTTTTAAAATCTGTTTTACAGAGTTTCTTAAGACTCTTCAGCCCTGAAGAGTTCCCCACTGCCACAGCAGTACAGTTTTAATTACATCCTAATAGGATGGCAAGGGGTGGTCATTTCCTCCTCTAATTGGAAAAAAAAATTAGGATATACCAACAACCGTGCTCCCCATTTACCACGTTGCACCATGTGCTGAGAACACCCAGTGGGATGTGACCTACAGTAAACAACTCAATCGGGTGCTCCTGCCCTGCTCTTTTATTAAAACCAGCAGAGCAGATCTCCGAGCACGAGGTGCGCAGATCTGCCACGGTTTTGCTTATCTAATAGCTAATACAAATCAGTCCAATTTTTTAATTACACGCTGTGCTTAAAAATCCTAGAACAACAGTCATGTGAAACGGCAGGTGTTCTACTTCCCAATCTGAGCCATTGCTAAAGCATTTGTCGCTGGACTACCTAGCGACAATGTTAGTGGTTAGGGCAGAAGGACAAATCTCAGGAGAGACATGGGTTCTGATGCTGATTCTCTGCCACTGATGTGCTATCTGGCTGTGGGTAAGTCATTTAATCTCTCTGTGCCTGCTTCCCCTCCCACCCTTTGTCTGTCTTGTGTATTTCAATCAGAAGCTTTTTTGGAACAGGGACTGTCTCTTACTATGTGTTTGTACTGCACCTGTTACAACAGGGACATGATCACACTGGGGGCCCCAAGTTGATATCATATAACGATGATTATAACTCTGACTCCTGTAGCTACTGTCACCTTCCCTTTCTTTACAAAATAAAAACAAACACGCATAAAACATAACACCGAGACAAAGAATGGAACATTGCCAATCAATAACACACACCCCTGGCAAACAGCTAGGATGGAGGCCGAGGCAAACATCTGTTGCATGACAGGATTATTTAGCCCGGGGATAGGCAACCTATGGCACGTGTGCCAAAGGCGGCACACGAGCTGATTTTCAGTGGCACTCACACTGCCTGGGTCCTGGCCACCGGTCTGGGGGGCTCTGCATTTTAATTTAATTTTAAATGAAGCTTCTTAAACATTTTAAAAACCTTATTTACTTTACATACAACAATAGTTTAGTTATATATTATAGACTTAGAGAAAGAGACCTTCTAAAAACATTAAAATGTATTACTGGCACGCACAACCTTACATTAGAGTGAATAAATGAAGACTCGGCACCCCACTTCTGAAAGGTTGCCGACCCCTGATTTAGCCTTTTATTGGACCTGCTTTTTGCAGTCACTGCGAAGCACATTACAGCTCAGTAGAAGTTCACCCCCTCAGCAGGGCTAGAACTCAGATCACCCTGCTGCAGAAGAGCAGGACTAATTTGTTAGTTGCTGAAGAAGAGCTCTGTGGGGTTCAAAAGCTGGTCTCTTTCACCAACCACAGTTGGTCCAATAAAAGACATTACCTCACCCACCCTCTCTAAGAACTTGAGACCAACACAGCTACAACCACAATGCAAAGAGCCAGTAATGAGGACACCGTGTCATTAGTCAGTCGTTAGCAGTGATTAGCAATCAGTCAAGGGGACAGCGCTGCACACAGGTGTACTGTTCGGCAAGGCCTATGATACAGAATTAGTAATAGCAGGAGATTCCACGGCTGAATCCTGTCCCACTCAACCTCTGCTACTTGGCGTATGCAGCATGAAAGCAATGCTCTGTGTGCCGTGCAAGGAAGAGCTGTGCCATTTATGTCAGCACCCATCAGTATCACAAAAATATGGGACTTGTCGTACCAGAGGAGGCCAGTGTCCCTGCTAGGCCAGGGGCCTGTCAGAGGAAGGCGCTCCCAGAGTTACGGAGCTCACTGCACCTCTGTCCCCTTTCTTGTCTCTCTGCGTGTGCACCACCCACCTCAGGCCTTTGCCTCTCCTGGGCAGAACTCCACAGTTCTCCCCCTCTCAGAGTGGGCCTCGGGCTAGAGCACTCTGGGTATCAACCGTGCTGACCTGCATTTCTCCCCTGTGACCAGCGGTATCCAGTGACAAAACGGCCTTCTTACAACCAAGGGAGTGCTTGTTTTCACAGGAGCAACAAAACATTCAGAGAGGATTTTTCAAACCACAAACAGTCGGCACACACGGCTATCTTCCCTACAGGCTTACCGTCCCCTGTGTAGAAGTCTGGTCCCTCCAAACAACTCCTCCCCTCTTGAGAGAGTCCTTTTAAACCAGACAGAGTTCCCCTGCACTTTCCTGGACTTTGTCCCTGCTGTACGTTGGCGGGAGCTAAGAAGCTGAACCTTCAAAGCTCTTCATTGGGGTATCGGCTCTCAGTGGCCCTTAGGAGCTTCCTGAGGAGTGGCTTATCTTGTGCCACTGTTCCCTTTCCTGCTTGTTTTTCCTGACAACCTCGCTATTAAACGAAACCACTATATTAATAGACTGTATCCATGAATTGTTACCAAGCCGCTCCACTCCAACACAGGCACAAGAAACCCCATCATGCAGTAATCAGTGATACCCCACCAGCTGGGATCCTCTAAATACAGGAGATTACATGATGGATCGAGGGATGTCGAGGCATGGCAGACTTCCCCGTGAATCTCTCATAATGGCCATTTCCAGCGCGGAGGAGGATGACTTATTGCTTTTCTCCAAGCCGGAGAAAGAGGAGATGAATAGGAGAAGTAGCTTCCCTCCTCCACATGAGCGAGCGAAAGGGAAAAGCAGAGAACCCAATTCCCTTGCTAACAAACCCATCGGGCACTCAATACATGATGGGCTGGTGCCATCCCCTGCCCCGTTGATGCCTGGAGGCTTATATTAATGATTCGGCATGTGAAAAAAGGCCTCTAAACTAGCTCAAATGTTTCCAAGGTGTAGCGCCATCTTCAGGAATTAAATGAGTTTATATTAGAAGTTGAACCTTTTCCTGGCAGGTGGCTGCAGCAGGGGTTCTGCCCTACCTAGAAAAATGGGAGCATAAAGTCAGAGTAAAACACATTTACCTTCATCCTCATGCTCGGCACCATTCTCCATTGTCAACAGAATGGCACGGCTCTTGTAGCTAACTGCTCCAGTGCCTCAAGCTATTCAGCGCACGTCCCAGCAGGGGGCACCAAAGGAGACGCAGCAACAGCGGGATTTCAGGGAGCAGCCAGCCAACCGCAGCACTCCCTGAGCAATGCCCCCGCCTACCTGCACACTCAAGCTAGAGCTGCCACAGGGTGGCTCCAGTGGAAGAACCGCTGAAGCAGACCTTAGTGCTGAGCTGACCGGTAGGGCTTTTAATTGTGTCAGGAGATGGCAATACCTGAACCTGCGCCCTTGGAAAAGAAAGAAACAAGCCACCGACGGCCTGGAGACAGCACGCACTTGATACTGACCTTACCGGAGACGCCGCATCAGCCATGCCGGGCAGACTGGATTTCTGTCAATGCTGCCTTAGCCACGTGCTTCTAGGCTGCAGAGTTCTGGGACACGCCCAGAGCAGGGACGCTGGTTTTTTTGAGGAGTTTGGGGGGAGGGGTTAAGATGGTTCATTTTAATCAGATGTTTTCCTCCCCTTCCCCTGGGCTGTTTTTAATCCCACAATTCCCTTTATGCAGATCATCACAAAGCCAGGATGTCTCACAACAACACAGCCGGTGCGCTTGAACGTTAACTGCCAGAGCAGAAAGTCTAGCCTGGACAAATTGGTGTTGTCTCTGATCATCCCATTACACCATAGACTCTGATGGGGAATACAACAGTTGTCAGCTAAGGATTTATCCATCTGTGGAAGTTTCATGCAGCCTTCCCTGACAACGAGTACAAAACGGACAAGGGGGAAGGGCTAGAGATTTAGAAAGGGAGAGGGTTGCACCCTCATATGCAAACACTGATTTAATAAGAGTGAGATTCATTGAGAGTTAAGTACCCAATTTCCATTGGACTTTCACTACGAGTTGGGTACTTAAGTCCCTTTGTTGCTTTTGAAAATCCCATCCTAAAGCCCTTCTTGCTAGATCCCCAGTGCAGTCGATTAATTCAGATATATTACACCAACTGGCCTGGCAGATTTAAGCCCCAGGAGGTCTGTCTAGCGTTGCAAAGATGAATTCACACATCAGCATCATAGCAATTAAGGCTGCATCCCCCCAAGTCCCTGCATAACGTGAACCAGGTCTGTTACTAGGTATGCTGGAGGAGCTCTGGGGTAAGCATAATCCTCATCATGCTAATAAGGCCCTTATTTCTATGCTCCCCACATAGGTCTCACTCCTATTACTAGGCAAGAGCAAGCTAGTGGCCAGCACACTCCTCAGCGCAGGGTCGGGTTCCCATGAGCTCACCTGTTCCTCCCTTTTTACCCCGTGTTTACAAGTGCAACACTCCACATCTGTGCCGTGCAGAATCAAGCCCCTAGTCCATAACCAAAGAGAATTGTCGTCATCTGCAAGGGAGATAACTGGGCAGCGTCCTGCAGAGCCCACCGACCGTCCGTATTAAAGCATCGCATTTCATAGAATATCAGGGTTGGAAGGGACCTCAGGAGGTCATCTAGTCCAACCCGCAGAAGTTAAAGCTACCCAGGAGCATAGGAGGCCTAATACCTGTGCCTAAAGGGAAGGGGTGAGTCAATGCACACATACTGTGGCACAGACAGATTAGTGTTGCCGGGAGCAGCTGAGACGATGAATACATTTGATTCTGGAGAAACAATCTCTGCTCCCTGCTTACTTCCAGCGACCATCCCACAAACGCCAATCACCGCGGCAGAAGCGATTTCCTTCCATTCCGACCTTAAAGTGACACCAACGCGTCCAGAAGCACCCGGCGGGAGGGCGGGAGGAAATGTCAAACAAACAACCCGCACGGCTTTCAGAAGCTGACTCACCAGGACTGAGGCTTCCTCTTCATGATCCCTTGGCGTCTCCACTGCGAGTGAGGGCTGAGGTGGTAGGTCAGTTGCCTGCAGACCTTCTCCATGGCTCCGAACGAGTCTCCCTCCTGCACAGGCAAAGGGAAGGAAGCCAGGTAGGTTATTTGTAGCAATGCGGCTTCATGGGATCATTAATAAGAGAAGAGCCAAGTCCATTTGCAATACAGTGGAGCTGCTTTGCCCCAGAAGTGGCTCACGCACTGGGTCCCACATCAAGACAGCGAGCCCCATGGAACTGTTCTGAAAAATCAAAATCAACCACAGGAAAACAATGACTGTCCATCGTTAAAATAGCACCTGGACAGCATGCAGAACCACGTCACCGCCCTGTCCTGCACACGACAGTGCTGCTGAGGCTCTCAGTTACCCAAGGGAGAACCACTCCGTTCATCACAAAACCCACAAACACTGACGCACTCCGTACGCAATGTTACAGGCGAGGTGACGTGAGCTAGTTCAGAACATCTGCTTCCAGTGTGCCTTATCCACTCTGTGTCTGACTGTCAGCCTGCTGGGGCAAGAACTACCCTTGTGTCGCATGATGTTCTGAACATGTGATCACCACTTGGCAAACCACCAGGCATCCCATTTTCTTCTCCAGTAGTCATTGATACCGCTGGCAACCGAGTTCTCAGTCAGGATTCCAGTGGACAACCCATCCTTGCAGGTTCAGGGTTAGGAAAGATGGCTTTCTGAGGCCAGGGAGAATTAGGGGCCCCTAAATAGCAATGTATTGCCCAATCAGATTAAACAGCCATGTGAAAGATAGGACAACTAAATCCAGCACTGCTGTCCTAGGAGCAACACGTCTCTGAGCAATTATCACCCATATCCCTCTGCTTAATTCTCCAACACCTACCTATGGGCTTTCATGAGCAGATGTATCACGTCTCAAAGAGACCAGGCCTTGCCTTAGGCTTCAGGGAGGAGCAGGGGCTCTGCAACCCCGCATTAAGTTCTGGGCACCTCAATACCATCAACAAGTCAATGAACTGGAAGGAATTCAGGGGAAGAGAAATAAAAGCGTTTAAGGGTTTGGAGCAACTGATGGCAAAAGATTAGTCACCGTGCATAGGAATAGCTCAGATCTGCGGTAGCTTAGAGGAGAAGAGAGGACCCTCCACACACATTCGAAGGTTGTAAACACCAAGCCAGAAGAATCTTTTGGGATGCCACAAGGGGTTATAGCCAGTCTGTTAGACTGGACAACAAGATCCTAAACCAGAGTTCCTACCCTTTTCCATTCTACAATCCAACCTGGAGCTCCTTCCCCACTTAGCCCTATGAGAAGGGTGGTGTGGTCCTGACACCTGTCCAAGACCCCCCAGGATGAGAGCCCTTGCCCTGAGAAAAGCAGCAGAAGCTCCAACACAAAGATATTTTTAAATGGACAGCACAAAACACAGGGGAGCATACAGTGGTGAAGGGAACAAGCTTGCAATGGCAGAGGGACAGACTAGATGGTGTAATAGGTCTTTTCCCTCTCCGCTTGCTACGAGTCTGCAAATAATAAAAGCCCTGCTGGGCTCTTCGCACATCTTGTATTAAACCCAAGAGTAGCTGTTAAAAGCAACTGCACGATTTTAAGCAGGTGCTTAAATTAAAAATAGGGAATCAGGAATGGTGAATCATCACAGCAAGCGGCAGGAAGTCTGTTAGAAACCTGACTGAAACATGGATTCCTAGATCATCAGGGCAAAAGTAACGTCTGGGATCATGTAGCATGACCCGCTGTGTAACACAGGCCATAAAGCTTCCCTGAATTAATTCACTGGTTTCAGCTACGGCAGATCTTTTAGAAAAGAATCCAATCTTGATTCTAAAATGTCCAGTGATGGAGAACCCACCACCTCCCTTGGGGAAGGGTTCCAATGGAGAACTGCCCTCACGGTTACAAACTCGCACCTTTCATAGACTCATAGAATACCAGGGTTGGAAGGGACCTCGGGAGCAGGGCCGGCTCTGGCTTTCTGGCCTCCCCAAGCAAAAAAAAAAAAAAAAAACCTGCGGCGTGGCCGGAGCCAGGGGTCCTCCCTGCCCTGCAGATGTGCCTCGGCTAGCGGGGGCAGTGGGAGGGAGCGGGGGGAGAGAGAGAAGGGAGTCGGCCAGGGCTTCCACGGGGCACTGCCACGTGGCCCCTTCCGCCGTGCCCCCTGCAGGGAGGGAAGGATGCGGGCTGCCCTGCCGGGCTTGCTGCAGGGTGCTCCTGTCCTCCACGACGACGCCCCATACAGGGCGGCCGGAGCGGAACAACAACAACAACAACAAAAGCGGCCGTGCCGCCCTAGGATTGGGCGGAATGCCGCCTCCTACAAGCTGCCACCCCAAGCACCAGCTTGCCGGGTATCTAGTCCAACCCCCTGCTCAAAGCAGGACCAACCCCAACTAAATCAAACCAGAGCTTTTTTCCAGTCTGCATTTGTCTAGTGTCACCTTCCAGCCATTGGCTCTTCTTAGACCTTTGTCTGCTAGACTGAAAAACCCCCTCTTATGAAACTTCTATTCCAGACTGTGATCAAGTCCCCTTCACTTTCTCTCTAGTCCTTTACACCCCTTTATATGCCCCTGCCTCTCCTGTGCTCCTCGCCTCCAGACATCGCTGTAATGCAGTGGTGGGAAATGTAGAGCCAGCAGAGGGAATCTGCATGCAGGCGAAGCTCCGTGGGAGTTTCCCCTTGGTGAAGATTTAAGAATCTGGCTTACAGAGAACACAGTGTATGGTCAGTTACTGCCTACTGCTTCTGGGATTCAGACAGGCTCTGTGGTAGCTCATATATTCATACTGAATAATAATCATCATCATACTTTGCTTTGATACAGACGCTTTCATTCAAGGCTCTCAATGCCTTTTATGCACATTGACTAATTAACCCATACTGCCCTTCTGTTACTGCTAACCCCATTTTGAGAAAGGGAAAACACAAAGTCCTGGTCTACACTTAAAATTGAGAGCTGTGTCACTCAGGAGTGGGAAAAATTCACTCCCGGGGGCTGCGGCTATACTGACCTAACCCCTGGTGTAGACATGGCTGGGTCAAGGGAAGAATGCGTCCGTCCATCTAGCTACCACTGCTCTGGCAGGCGGATGAACTACAATGACAGAAAAAACCCTTATGTCACTGTAGGAAGCATCTATACTACGGCACTACAGTGCTGCAGCTGTGGCTACGGTAGCGCACATAGTGTAGACATGGCCTAAGAGACAAAGTGAGTTGCCCATGGTCTCGTAGCAAGCAGTGGAAGAGTCTGGAACAGAACTCCGGGCCCAACCATCCAGTCAGTTGCACGACCCACGCATACGCATGCATGGGGAACAGCATGCACACGAGACAGACTGTGTGGGTTCCCAGGAGCTTCTGGCTCTCAGTTCTGCACTCAAGCCATTAGGCCAGGGACTCGGCCAGTCTCCAGCTGATTGGCTATTGTCTTCCACTGCCCGTCTTTTCCTCTTTAAAGCTGCCACGTGACATGTCAAAGATTAACCAGCCCCATCACAAAAATAATAATGAAGGATTGCAGCAAAGAAGCAAGCATGCGACAGTTGTGGTTCTTCCCCGGCTCCGCTGTCAGATGCCAAACAGCCTGTTGTCTTGCTGCTGAGGTCTGAACCTCTCTGCGCCATCGTCATGTGTGTGCATACAAAGCGGTTCTGTGGGTGCATGGAGCATGCGGCTCTTGGCCATGCAGTCCCAACCTCCAGCTGAATGCCTGGCTCTACTGGGAACCCTTTCAAATAGCTTTGGCTGGGAGGCAGGTTTAGGGAGCGAAGACAGGCACGGATTTAGCTGGCAAAAGCAGTAGTGCCAGAGGTGGGTGGGGGAGGAGAAGGATTTCTGTCTCTGCAGCCAGCACGCGGCGAGAAACACTCTCTCACTCCGGTGTCGCACTGCCCCCGGCAAAGGCCTAAAAGAAAGGGTAGGGGAGGGGAACTGCACCACCGGGTGGGACTGGGAGAAGCCAGGCAAGTTTGAGGGTTTGGGTCACCCCACTGTAGGGATGGAGCCGGTGAGGAGGAGGAGTCTGATCCCCTCCAATTATTTAGAGACAGCTGGGGCAAGGAGGGGCCCCCTAGAGCATTCAACTGGCAGTTTGGCTTCAGGTCAGCACCGGGGGTGTCACTCAACTCTCCACAGGCAGTTCCCTGGCACCTCTGGGACAAGCCCCACGCTGCATTTATCCACAGAGCAGGTACAGCATGGACAGCAGTTTCCCCTACTAAGCCCTTTGCTCTCTACCCTGACCTGGCAGGCTACCCCCTAGGGGCAGGGCAGGCAGTGCAATCCCCACGCCCATTCAATCCCCGACCTCTCTTGCAAGAGCGCCACCGAGGGGGTCGGTTTGTGCCAACTGCGGCAGCAGCTTGCGTCACGTGGGCACCAGTCCCACCGGAATCGGAAGGGGGCCGGCAGAGGCAGGTCACGTAGGCCACTGAGGAGCTATCAGTGGACAACAACCCCAAATGAGTTTGGGATTTTAAGTGTTCTCCAGGATAGGACAGAGCCCAGTGAAAAATGAGGAGTGGACAGGGAATTACGGGACGGGTGGACAAGGGTCAGTCCTGCCAGAGGTGAAAGTAAGCCAGTACGGGCCGGTACAATGTACCGGCAAGAGCCGGTGCGCCAGACGGGACCGGCTTCCCCAGGCCGGCGATTTAAAGGGCCTGGGGCTCCTGCCAGCAGCCAGAGCCCCAGGACCTTTAAATTGCCGCCAGAGCCCCACTGCCGGAGCCCCCAGGTAGCGGAGGCGGCCAGGAGTCCCAGGGCTCGGGCAGCAATTTAAAGGGCCCAGGGGTCCGCTGCAGTAGTGGCGGCTGGGAGCCCCGGGCCCTTTACATCACTGCCGGAGACCCGGGCCACCGCCGCTACCCCAGGGGCTCCGGCAGCGGGGATCGGGCAGCGATTTAAAGGGCTCTGCTGCGGTAGGAGCCCCGGGCCCCTTAAATTGCCCCCAAGCCCCGGGGCTCCCAGCCGCCTCTGCAGCTGGTAGCTCTGGGGTGATTTAAAGGGCTTGGGGCTCCCAGACGCCACTATTACAGCCAGAGCCCCGGGCCCTTTAAATCTTGATTTAAAGGCCCGCCTCTTCCGATTGAGGCCCCGCCCCCTACTCAGGACTCCAGTGTACCGGTAAGTCCTTTAAGTTTCACCCTGAGTCCTGCTCCAATACCTGTGCGTGGAGAGACAGGGGGTCCCCACTCTGTGCTATGCTGGAAATCTCTAGGGCCAGCTATTGCAAGTGGCTAGTGCCAGCCTGTGTTCTTGGTATGGGAGACTGACTTGTGCATTCAACCCCTACTCTACAGGGTGCAACTTCTGCACCAAGGCAGGGGAGGGAGAGAAACTTCTGCTTCGAGTTCTCTGGTGTGAATAATGACAAGTCCGAGCGAAGTGAGAAATCATACGACTGCCGTGGCCGCTGCAGGCAAACGCCTTCCCAACTGCAGTATGTCCAGAAAGCTACTCTAATTGCAAATCATTTGAAATCAATGAGAGCCCGTTTGGTATTGGGGCTTTACCGTGAGACGGCCTGTGACAGGATACAGATGGCCCAATAAAAAGAGGCTCAATTGGAAATCCTGAATAATGCTCCCCGAAGAGCTGAAAGACACAGCAGAGAGGAGAACTTCCCCCGCTCTTCCCAACTGGCTCAGGACCTGGGGGCAGAATGTACACGTCCCACATGGGGAAATAAAAACCTGCCTGTTCTTTGTGTTAACTGCACCTCAAACCTCTAGCGTTAAGAGAGACGTTGTGGGCGGCGGCCCTACACTACACGGACTCGGTTCCAGCAAGCAGGTCAGTCCCGGGCTCGGCAGCACAACCGTTCCAGTCCCGTTATCATCTATAAAAAATAAAAGCAGCTCTTCCCAAGTGGGCCACGGATGCAAAGAGCTGGCAGCAAGAGAGCCCGGCCTGAAACAAACTGCGCGCAGCGTGGCAGAGCCATAAATATTTCACCTCACTGATGATGCACTGGGGTCTGAGGACAGCCTGCTCCCCGATGCCCTGCCCTGCCCACAGCAAGGAGACTTGGTGGGAAGTGGCTGGTGGCCAACGGCCTCTCATCTCCATCCTGGCAACAGACATCTACAGGTGATGGGACCCCCACTCCATTCAACAGCATGCAGTTGGTGGGGGGATAGGTCGTGGTGGCCCACTCTCCCCTCAGCGGGATGAAGACGCCGGGGGCATGGCCTCAACGATTCAGTCTTCTCGTCCTGCCCGGATCATTAGGGGAGACCTTCCTCCCCGGCAGCAATCTGGGACGGGTGGTGGCAGGGGCCATGCTCACCTTCTCTGGAGGCCTGCCTGATCTGATTCCTCTCTGCCTTTGATAATCTCAAGTGGTCCATGCTGCCTTCCCCTGCAAGAGAACAGCCTCATTTCGAATTCGGACTCATTTTAGGCAAGCAGCGTGTCGCTGATTTGCACCATGCTCAATACAAGGCACAATGAACCCAACCTCTGGCTTCATTAACCAGGCCACGCTCCACATGGAATAGTCCATCCACTGCCAACTGACTCCCTTGGGTAGGGGAGTTATGCCAACAGACGCATTCTAATGAGCTCTCCACATTCAGTCTTCTGAAACTGTGTGCATATGTAAGAGAGACATCCCGAACACACAGCCCTAGAAACTCGGATCGTCCTAGGCTTTGATGGCCGTTGCTGTTTATTCACATTGATTGTTCTGTGTTTTGTTACTCATCGGAAGGAGTCAGACGGGAGAATTCACTAAGATGTCACATCCCAGAGCCTCTCTTAGGAATCTAAGCGCTCGGACATGGCTGTGAGCTGAGTATTTTAGACGTGTCATTTATGGAATGTTTTCTCTATATTCGCCCCAGAAATCACCCAAGCAGGAGGGTATAGATAAAGATATTATAAATGTTCAATTAATCAAGGCACAAAGTGGATTTTGACCGATTATGCATGGAAATGCTATGAAACAATTACCGTATATACTCGTTCATTAGTCCGTTCATTTATAAGCCGACCCCCAAGATGGATAGGTAAAAATGGCAAAAACGGTTGGACCCTTTCATAAGCCGACCCTATATTTCAAGGGGGTGGCAAACTTTGGTTCCCAGCCCATCAGGGTAAGCCACTGGCAGGTCGGGATGTTTTGTTTACTTGGAGCGTCCGCAGGCACAGAACCCCTCAGCTCCCAGTGGCCGCAGTTTGCTGTTCCCAGCCAATGGGACCTTTGGGAAGCGGCGCAGGCCGAGGGACATGCACACACCTGTTGATTTGAGTTTAGCGATTAGGGACCCATTTCTGGTACTTAAGCATATGCTTAAGCGCAGAGTTATTCAGGAAAGTACTTATGCACAAGCTAAAGTTAAGCACATGCCTAAGTACTTTCTTCAACACTGATAGTTTCCGAAATCAGGGTCTACTTTACATCAGAAGACAGAGAGAGAGGACTTGGCGGGAGTTACATTTCTTTCTACCACCTCTCAGGATAGGGCCCCATAATACCCAGTTGCATTAGTTCTATTGCTACACACTCCAGAGCTCCTTTTAATCAGCGATAGATGAACACTAGGAAGATTGGTGTTTTGAATAAGCACCCAGAAATTCGGAGAACTTCCTATTGCCGAATCCTTCATTAGGTAAACCTCAAAACATCTCTGGAAGACAGGGCAGAAGTCCACTCCCTCTAAATATTCCCCATCCGCTCTGCCAACTTCAGCTTTCCTCAGATCTAAAAATGACCCTGCAGATCTAAAAATGAGAGGAAAATGCCACAAATTTCTACACCTACAAAACCGAAGGCTTCCCCAAGTAATTTATCATTGGGTCTGTGGGTTGTTTGTTCCCTTTTGATTAAAGCAAAAGAAAGTAGTTTGTCATGAAATAAAATGGGAAACGAGAAACCAATGAAAAGTGCTTTATCCAGACTATAAATCACTCAGCCGCTTGTGGCGACATTTCTTCTAATAGCTAAATGCACAGCGAGTTTTCTGAGCAATGTTTTTAATGTGCCAGGGCTCTGTCTGCACTGGCGTCAGAACAAAATTTGAATGAAGAACTGAACAGAGCACAAAACAGGGATCCCATTATCATCCCAGAACCCACATGGTTCATATACATTGCACGTGCTTATAACTCGAACTCCATCAGTCCATGAAGACTGACCCGCGTATGACACTCGGGACTCTTCTGCAGTCTCTTGAATGATTAGGAGTTGTACGCCCAGTTACTAAGACACTTAAAACGTGGAGGGGCCCAATCTACTAAACTTGAGTACGGACCTGAACTCCTCCAAAATTCATGGGTGTTCAGTATCCAGTTTTGTGATCGTCCATTACAGACACGAGGCCACGTGATAAAGTTTGGATACAGATCTGAACTCCCCTAGTCTTTGGGGATGGCTCACATGTCAGGTTCGTTCAAGGGACAACCTCTGCAAAACCAGTGACCTCTTTGGACTGCCATTGTCCCAGATTAACTGGGTTTTAAGCATCTCCAGAAACTCGGCCATTTTCTTCCACATCTCACTGAAACCATTTGGCTAGCACTCTTGATGAACAACAGTTACAACTTCCTGTATAAAGCACCCTTCCTCCACAGCCAGGCACTCGCACGGCTACACAAACAAGTCAAACAGAATAAAATAAAACATCATGAAAAAGCCAATAAAGCTCTATAAAAACTAAAGTGAATCTGACATCTACGATGCAAAACAAAAGCTTCCCTCTTGGGATTAATATTTGTATTTATAGGCTCAGGATTGATAGAAGAGCTACCTAGGACCCTGTATTCCTGCTCGAACAACCGTTTCCTTCTCCTCCAATTAACTCTGAATTTGTTTTGTTCCCTTCCACGCTGCCAATGCATAAAGGAACCAAACTAGGGAGAGAGGGTGACTGACGCATGCAGAGAAAGCTGTTGACTGAGCTCGAGAATTTGTTCTTGTTGAGATGCTGCTCTGCTCTGTATGCTGGATAACAAGCAACTGCTGTGGAGTTTTGCACACAGTCCAACAAATTGTCATCTCTCCAGTGATCTACCAGACCCCCGGCTCAGAAAAATATACATCAAGTCTCCAAAAGGCAGATACAAAAATAACACCGTGAAGATTCAGTAAATCCAGCATTCAATCTTTTTGTCATAAAGAGAAGTTTGGTGGTTTTTCATTGATTTTTCTGGAGACTGGCTCCTATGAGGCCACTGGATATGATAGCCTCAGTGGTGCCTGTTGGCTGCATCTGTGTTCAGATTTGGACTCACATCTCACACCAGCTGGTAAAAGTGGTGTTATTGCTCTCAGGAAAGCCCTGGTCATCCCGCATTGCATGCGGGACCCATGTTGACTGGTGTCTACAGACTCTCATTCCACACAAGTGGCCAGAGTTTCAGAAGAGCTCAGCTCTCACTTAGGCATCGAGACAAGGGCCAAGGGTGAAATCCTGGCACGACTGAAGCCAATGGGAACACTCCCGCTGATTTCAACAGGGCCGTGATTTCACCCTAGATTCTCAGAAGTGCTCAGCTCCCAACAGCAACCGTTCTGAAAGGCGAAAGAGGTGGCCGAAGCTCCATCAACTGGCCAGGGCAAAACGCTGGAAACGCTGTGGAAGAATTCCGAGCTGGCAGAGGGCCTGACAAGCTCTTCTACCTCTGAGCCTATAATTTTGTCCAATTCAAACGCTGTACAATGGGCCAGCACGTGACTATTTTTCTCTCTAATTAGATGGCCTCTATCGTCACAGCATCTGCGCGCCTCTGAAGTGCTTATCCTCACAAACTCCTCTGAGGTTGGGAAGTATTATTCCCGATTTCACAGGGGCACAATGGATGCATAGAGAGATTTAGGGCTTGTTTGGAGCGCACTAGCTACCCTGCGCTAACTCCCCACGTAGAGAAGTCCTAAGGGTGTTGCAATTACGTGTAAGCAAACAACGTAGCATTGCTGAAGCTAGCTCACTAAAAATATCTGGGTAGACAGGCTGGCTCAGGCTCGTCCCCTGACTACGTAGGTAGGGTCCCAGGTGGGACTGTACTCCGGTGGCTAGTCCACCTCGCCGCAGTGACACTGCTGTTTTTAGAGAGCTAAGCTAGCTTCAGTAGGCCTCCCTGTGCTGCCATCACGCCTCCCAACTCCAGCGCAGACTGACCCTCCGGGACTCGCCCCAAGGCAGACAGGAAGTCTGTGGCACAGCTGAAAACTGAATCCAGAGAGCTGGAGGCCAAATCCAGCATTTCAACTGCCAGGCCATCCATCCTCCCTTTTTGCAATGGCCATCAAGGAAAATTGAATGTGACCTGGTATAAACGAACTTTGGATGCTGTGCGTGGGAGTCTGCTGCATACGGCAGCGGGATCCATAGCGAGTAGCTTGTTGCAGTCAGTGTTCATTTCGTTCGTTTCATTCAGGCAAAGCTTTAATGATGAAACAGCCACTGGATAATGGATTCAGTCTTTAGCACTATCAGGGAGTTCAGGGTACTGACTCAGACAGACTGGGGTCTCTGTCTCTGAAACCTCCTCCTGTTCTTTGTTGGAAAGAAAATGGAAAGGTTAAACACACTGTATGAAAGGCAGCAGCCGTGTCACAATATTATGCTGAAAATTATCACCAATATTATCCTGAAAGCTGCAATTAAAAGGTTTGGAGGTGGGGGAGAAAAATGACTCACAAGGGGAATGTGACAGAATGGCAGAGAATGACAGAAAGACAAGGTAGTTCTCATACAAATGTACCGGGGTGCGGAGAGGGGGAATCAGTGGGAGCAGCCTAATTCTCTGGGATCAGAGTAAAGAACAACTCCTACAAAGCGTAGCCCAGGTTCTCGAGCTCTGCTCTTGGGAGAAGTGATTTATGTGAACGGCAAAAGCAAGATTGTGTCCAGCCCAGGACACTCGATCCAAAGCTCCTCACTCTCTGCTGGAGGACTGAATCTAAACTTCATGTTCTGGCCCATCTCTTCTAAACGATTTAGTGGGGAGAAGTCCCAGCAGGAGGGCTGAGAAAGACTCCATTCATGAACGCGGGTAAAGCAATTTGAGGTACTAGGATGGAAGATGCGAGGGCAGGGCACGGGCTTGGTCCAATGGTGCTTCGTTCGAGGCAGGCTTGAGTAGTGGGTGCAAGCTGGAGGTAGGAGCAAGGTGAGAAGATCCCTGTTTCAGCAGAACTGGCTCACAAGCCCCCACAAGAAAGCATGAGAAAGCAATCACAGGTTCAGGCCACTGCAGGCCTCTGGCTTTCCCCTCTCATTCAACGCCATTCAGGGAGGGGACAGCTAGGCTCATTCAGATGGGTTCAGATCACAGCTATCTGTGATTTCTTTAAAGGTATAGATTTTTAACTGCAGGGTGGGTGTAACCTCAGACTGTCCCACTGTCCCTTGATATTTGGGACTTTTAGCACATAGATTTACCATTACATTCCTACCCCTACCCCCCGAAAACCAACAGTGATTGCATACAACGAGAGACCCTGGCTTTTAAATCACCCACTATATTGCAAACGAAATTGAATGTCGGTAGGAAAACATAATCCCAACTATCCATATAAAATGATGGGGTCTAAATTAGCTGTTACCACTCAAGAAAGAGATCTTGGAGTCATTGTGGAGAGTTCTCTGAAAACATCCACTCAATGTGCAGCGGCAGTCAAAAAAGCAAACAGAATGTTGGGAATCATTAAGAGAGAGAGAGAGATAATAAAACAGAAAATAGCATGTATAAATCCATGGTACGCCCACATCTTGAATACTGTGTGCAGATGTGGTCGCCCCATCTCAAGAAAGATATATTGGAATTGGAAAAGGTTCAGAAAAGGGCAACAAAAATGATTAGTGGTATGGAACAGCTTCCATAAGAGGAGAGATTAATAAGACTGGGACTTTTCAGCTTGGAAAAGAGACGACTAAGGGGGGATAGGATGGAGGTCTATAAAATCATGACTGGTGAGAGGAAAGTAAATAAGGAAGTGTTATTTACTCCTTCTCATAACACAAGAACCAAGTGTCACCAAAGGAAATGAATAGGCAGCGGATTTAAAACAAACAAAAGGAAGTATTTCTTCACACAACGTACAGTCAGTCTGTGGAACTTGTTCTTAAATTATTGCTCTGAAGAACAGGCAGCCACTTCAGGATGGCAGCAGCTCTGTACTTCTTTAGTAGCAAGCGTTAATCACAACGCCTGCATTTATATTGCCTCTTTCATATCCGGAGCTCAAAGCACTATACAACCTGGGGAGCTGAGTGACTTGCCCAAAGTCACACTCTGGATCAATGACTGAGCTGGAGGAGTCTAGGAAAACTGCCAATCGTGGTTCTGTGCGTTCACTAGCGTGGCTTTAAACAGGATTTTGCAATTAGTGTAGGTGTAAACCCACGGGTCGGCATGTATGACATGTCTCCTGCTGGGCCCAATCCACAGAGGATATGGGTCCATTGCAGGCTCCGCTACAGAAATCGGCTCTTTCATTCAAGCTGTAGAGAGTCAGGCTTGTAACACTTTGCCAGCTACAACTGTGCCATGCGAACATCTGTTCTCATTTTCAGGTGACATTGTAAATAGAAGTGGACAGCATTATCTCCCGTAAATGTAAACAAACTTGCTTGTCTTAGTGATTGGCTGAACAAGAAGTAGGACTGAGTGGACTTGTAGGCTCCAAAGTTTCACATTGTTTTGTTTTTGAGTGCAGTTATATAACAAACAAACAAAATCTACATTTATAAGTTGCACTTTCAAGATAAAGAGACTGCACTACAGTACTTGTATGAGGTGAATTGAAAAATATTTATTTTGTTTACCATTTTTACAGTGCAAATATTTGTTATACAAATAATATAAGGTGAGCAGTGTACACTTTGTACTCTGTGTTGTAAATTGAAATCAAATATTTGAAAATGTAGAAAAACATCCAAAATATTTAATACATTTCAATTGGTGTTCTGTTAACAGTGCAATTAAAACTGCGATTAATCGACAGCCCTAGTTAAAACATTTGAGTTGCCTGTGGCTATTAGAACTTTCTTCACCTTAGACAAACTCCTGAGCCCAGTCGTAGGCCCGAGAAGCAGGGCTGCATACTGGACAGATGCACAGGAGGGATCAGGAGAAAAGAACCTCACCCCAGGCTGTGGAGTAGCTCCATGGAGACTAATTCTCCCCAATGCTCCCCAACACAAATCTCACACTATGGGCACAGCAGGCAGCTCGGCACAGCTCCAGATACCTACAACCTGCTCCATGCCAACCCTTTGCATGCTGCTGCAGGGTTCTAAGCCATACAGGGAATACAGAATAGCTCAACTGGTGTGATATTTTCATCCCTTATTGGCATAATTTTTTTTTTTGCATGGGATTTTAAGATACTTGTTAGAAAAAGAAGACACAAAACGTGCAGGCTTCCATGTGGCCTTTGCACACAGAACGCCCAAGCACATTACAGAACATCTGGATAATCTAATTCCCTGGCCCAGGAGCACTGGAGTTGTTCACTTTTGGCTCTCCAAGAACCATCTGACCCTGAGCATTCCCCTTGGACTGAGCAGAGTCGTACGGGGCAAGCTGACTCGATCTGATTTATCCCACGCTTCAGTTAGATGGCAGCTAGGGGTGTAACTAATCTCATTTTTATCCAAATACTCAAACTGTTTGTGCATATGGGCTCTGCCCTCTCTGCTGTCACAAGCAATTTTCAAAGACAAATGAGCCAGACCACATCAGATCTGTTCACTACCAATGAGATCGAGGTGGCTGTGGCAAAACTGCAGAAGGAGCTGTTTTAAGAGCTGTCTTTCAGGCATACATTTTCCTCCTTTCCAATACAGTGATGCTGCAATGCACGCCACGCTGGCTCCAGGGCTTTCTCCAAACTCTGAATGTCAGGACAGAGCTAGAATACATTAGCTAGAGCAGAGCTGGTTGGGAATTTTTCAACAAAACGTTTCTTTGATGGAAAATGCCAAGTTCTTGAAAGCCAAACTTTTTTGCAGAAATGTTTTAATGAAACTTTAATTGGGAAGGTTTTCTCAAGTCCAGAATGGAACTTCTGGTCAGAGCGAGCATGAGCAACATCCTAGACTAGCCAATAACCTGGTACTTGGGGCACTCACCTGGGATGTGGGAGAGACAGGTACAAGTCAGCACAAAAACACAAATTCCAAAACCTCGCCATCTTGCATAAAATAGAATTCTTGTAACCCCGCCAGCCCTAATCTAGGGCTCTTCAAGTATAACACACGGTTGTCAGGCTCCTTGTAGGAATCATGGCAAAGGAGGGCTGTTACGTGACACAGACTCTAGGGCCTGACCGCTTGTGGTTATTACAGATGTCCTGGATACAATCCAACCTGGGGAATGAGATTTTGCTGACCTACATTCCCCTGCAGAAGCGCTCCTTCGCTTCACTTCTTAAACGCTGGCGTGTAGCGTTACTGGGGCACAACAGCTGCTGGGCGGCACCCCAGAGGAGGTGCCGTGCACTGATTGAGATCCCTTTCTTCTTCAGCACTTGTCAACTTGGCATTTAGACCCCTTGAGGCTGTTGCAAGGCTGGTTAAGAGCCGGGCTGTCTCTGACCCCAGCACAGATGGATGGGGGAGGAGAAGAGAGAGCAAGGAGCCTTCCCCACACTTGGTGGGCCAGCGAGCACTGCAAGCAGCCTGTGAGGCAAATCAGCCCAAAGAGAGGGGCAGGGGAGGTAGAAAGTGGTCATACCCCTCTCCTCCCCGGCCCATGGAGCTGTCCAGGTGCGCCATCCAAAGGGACGCGCATGCACTACTATGCTTGGGGTGCTTCCAGAGCGGGAATTCCTCCCCCTGGGGTGGGGCCAGCTCCACACTGCCCCCTACTGGATTGTGGGTAATTCCCTGCATAGCTGTTATGCCTGTACTTCTCAGAGTCTATTCTCCCCTCGGTCCGCACAGGCAGCCCCATCGTCATTGACAGCAGTTACCAGCATGCAGCAAGCAGAGACGTCTAGCTGAGAAATCCTACACTCAAACACAGATCTGATCGGAGAGCAAAAGCAACAGGAAATTGGGCTGTTTCCCCCTCCCCCGGAAACAAACAAACAAAAACACACACACACACACACACACACACACACACACAGAGTCTTAGGTGTTCTGAAATCATGGTGCAAATAGACAATCGGTAACTACGGCACCATCAAAACTGTGACAATGCAAAGACCATGAGGCCATTTTATGCCGGTCTGAGCATAGCGTTAGATGTGATGTGTTTTGGTGGGAGATACGTTAAATCTAGCTGGAACAGGGGCGGTCACCACGCACAGGAATACACCATATTGGGATCATATCTGTGACTGAAGCCACCGCGATTTCACATCACAAGCCCTCCACTTGGAAACCCTAAAATTCCAGACACCACTCACAGAATGAGGCATGTGGCATGACCTGTACTTAGAGCCTACGCCATAAAGTTCAGGATGCAGGTTGGACTGTCCCCAAAGTTCAGGGTGTCTGGGGATCTGGACTTTGGTTTAAGACCACCTCTGCTTTTTCCTTTTTCACTGATTACTTCCAGGTGTCCTGCAGGGTCTCGCTGCCCCAGGAACCCTGCTCTGTCAGACTCCCACTGCACCCTCCCTGGTGCTGGGATTCCTCCTGGAAAATGAATTGGAGGCCCCACCAGGACCAGCCAAGTTGGCCCTGCGCTGATCGGTCCATGAGGCCAGCCTCCAGTGAGTCACTCGTTACATTTTCAAATGAGCCCCTCGCGCTTGGTGGGAGCTCCCTGTAAACATCCACACAACAACCTTATTGTCCTCTTTCAAAACTTTACTGTGAGGCCTACAGAACCTTGACCAGTTAGGCTGCTGGTGCGCCGAGAGCCCTGCCTGCCCCGGCAGCCAGTACAGTCTCACTGATGATACCATGCACTCTCCCATCTGTTGTCTTGTCTCATCCTTTGATTGGAAGCTCTTTGGAGCTGGGAGCATCTTTGTTCTGTATTTGTACAGCGCCTGGCGCAATGGGGTCCTTGCCCCTGACCCAGGGCTCCTTGGTGCTACGGTGATATAAACAAAAAAAACAAACAAACGTGATGCCTCTGCTGGCAGACCAATGGATAGCCTCCTAGGAAGTTGGTGTCACTAAAGCCCAAACCAATTGCTAAAACTTTAGCTCCCGACCCAAATGAAATGGGGACATCATCTCCCCCCCGGCACAACAATGGGGTGAGTGAGGTTTTTAAAGATAAAACTGTAATGCTATTCGTTATTTCTTGCTTTCAAAGGTAGAGTTGCTGAGCAGATGGATAGCAAAATGAAGAAAAGCTCCCCCCCCCCCCAAGGAGAAACAGCTGTTTTACATAGAGACTTCATAGGGTTTATGCATAGTTTCTACATGAGGCAGACAAGTGAACTCTTCCAAAACTAGAACCATGTAGCAGGCAGGCATGCACAAGTCAGACATTCACCCGCGCCTCTCTGGACTGAATGGACATAGCTGTTCAGTTAAGTACGGCTAAGTAAGACTACTCCCAAAGGAAAGGAACTTCCATAATCTGATTCACGTGCTGCTATTTGTTTATTTCACTCAGTTTGGAGGGTGAAAACCGGTGGGTCAGTATTATTTTCTCTCTCTGGTTTTTCTCCCCCTTTCACATCTCACACACACCTGCAACTAGAGCTGGGTGAATGGCACAAAAAAAACCCACAAGTTAAAGATATTCATGAGGCACTTGGATTCGCTTTCCCCTAAATGTTCATGCAAGCAAATTTTCGATTGTGACAATGTAGGAAGAGAGAGGGAGCATACATCTTGAATACTCATGCAAAAGTGCCTTCACGCCAGCACCTGCAAGACACGTCCATGAAGCCACCATGAAATTCTCTACATCGGAGTCATCGGATCAGAGAAGCAAAACGTTCTCACGTAGGTGAGCAATCACACAGCACAAGTGACGACTCAAAGGCAACAGACCCACCAATCTGTTCTCCAAGCGATCCGCAGGCTGAAGTATGTTGGCATAAATATTCGTGAAATCACAGAGAATAAAGGACGCATTTGTAAGGCTAAGTCTGTGGATAACTTACAGCAAAACGGGTTCAACTTGCCAAATCAATTGCTCACATTGATTGGGTTGCTCTGATTTTCTAGGGATAACGCTGCCCACATTTCAGGCTACAGTGCAAGCAAACAAAAACAGGCTAGATTTAAATGTCACAAATGATTTGGGGGGAGAAGGGAGATTTAAGTGAACAGCATCCCTTTTAGACTAACTCGGAAACAAGCCAGAATAACGGCACCAAGCCCTGAAACGCATTAGCTGAAATTCTATCACTTAAAAAACAAATCTGAAGTCAAGGAGGTTTGAAGCTAGGTTTCCTTTATAAACCAACACTGTAACTGTAACTGGAGAGGCAGCAGTGGGAGACTAGTGCACTGGCTAGAGAGAGAGAGAGAGGCAGACAGGAGAGAGAAGCTGGCAGCTTGCTGCAGACTGCATGGCAAGGCTGCACACAGCCCGAGGAATTACTCCTCATTACTGTGATTCAATTATTCAGAGCCCTGATCAGAAGGAAGGGGAAACCCACTGACTTGTTACGGCAGAATGACTCCAGCAGCCATTCCGGCTGAAATGCAACGTAAGGCTACGAAAGTGCCCGCTCGTTCCTCTCCACAATCAGCACATTCAGAGAGATCAGAATGAAGAGATTCATAGCTGGGGCGTGAGAGAGACAGAAACACACACACGCAGACACTCAGCTCCCTGAGGACAATACTACAACTTGGGGGTGTTCAGAGCCCATGGAGACTGACATTGGGTTGTACTATGAGGGAGAACAGACATCTAATGCCTTGGATGGGGAAGAGAAACCAGCTCTCCACTGGCACAGCACACAGGGAAACTGAATCCACCCAGAGGCGGTAGCAGGGGCCGGAGGGGAGGGGGTTAAGGTCAGTTGTAATATGATCGTGGTGGCTGGTAAGGGAGAAGTGGGATGCACGTAGGGAAGGCGGTGGCGGAGTCTATGGGCTTTGTGTTTCCATCCCCTTGTCCTTCCTCCTGGAGGCTGTGGAAGGCTTTGGCACTTTGCAGCAGTTAACACAGCAACCCTCCTCCTTTATCCAGTAAGGTCCCTGGCCAAGGGCCTTTACACAGGGGAGAAGAAAAAAGGACTCCAGCAGGGAGTCAGGAGAGCTGAACTAGGAAAGCTCCTTGGACTTGTCCTCAACGCAGAGCAGACAACACAAAAACACATCACCAGGCCCGAGGACAGCACTGCATTCCCACCCCCCAGAATCCTTAACATCGGGTGCATTCACCAGAAACTCAACCTGTCTCGCCCCCAGCATCTTCCGCCTGTCACAGCCTCAGTCCATTCCAGGAGATGGGGAAGCCGGGCACATTACTCAGTGCCAGTAACTCTCAGATCCGTGTGTTTATCACTCCTCAGTCTAGTGTTCATTCACCAACTGATTGTCACGTCTTAATCTCATTTGCTTGAAATCAGCCAGACCCTTAGGTCCTTACTCAGCCTGCTGACACTCGGCTCAAAACTCCCTTGGGAAGTCAGATTTGCCTGAGCAAGGACGGCAGGTTTTAACCCTTCATGAATATTTTAAATATTGGCCAGGGTAATCCATCAGCATCACATGGAGGTTACTAGTTCCCTCCCTGGCCCATCCTCTCCTTCACAGAGCTAACGATATTAATGCCTTCTGGGAAGGGTTCCTATATCTTTGGGGGGATGAGGTGTCTTTTTTTATTGTGATGCAGTTCTCTGGCCTAAATCATGCAGAAATCAGACTAGATGATTATAATGGTTTTAAAAATCTATCACTGAAAAAGGTCAAAGGTTTTAAAAATGATTACATATTCTATATAATTTTATAATGTTTATTATTTGCCTAGAGGCCGGAACTGAGATCAGGGCCCCATTGTGCTAGGGACTGTACATACACACAAACAGCGAGAGACTCTCTAGCCAGAGCGCCTTCCCAGGTACACATATTTTTGCACTGGGAGCCAGGAACTGCTGAATTCTAAACCTACCCACCCTCGCGTTCTGCAGCCTTGAGCAAGTCACGCATGAGAAGTCTACATAAGAAAGTTGCACCTGATTTAACTAAAGGCGATTTTAAACTGATTTAAACTGGTGCAAAAGGCTGGGTGGACACTCTTATTATGGTTTAAACCAGTCTTGTTTGGCTTAGCATAAATCTCTTAGGAATCAGTTTAAGATGATGCAACCCCACCGCCCACACATTCGTAACTAAATCAGTTTAAAAACGGATTTAAGTTAAATCAGTGCAACTTTCTCATGTAGACAAGGCCGGGATCTTCCTGACTCAGTTTCCCAGCCTGTAAAATAGGGATCCTACTACTTACCTCTCAGGAATGTCGTGTGATTAGTTCCTGGCTAGCACTATGTATATGTAAACGGTAAATGCTAAGTAAGTGCCAAGTATAAGCTTCCCTTTCTCTGTGGCATCATCATAAATCCTCTCATCGCAATGCAGGGGGAGCAAAGAGTGGGGCATAATTTCCACTCCATTCAGTCACTGCTCAGTGAAAGAGGACAGCCCCAGCAGTTCCTCTTTCCTCAACACCTAACCTCACCTAATCTATGGGCTGGTCTACACTGGGAGGGGGAAATCGATTTAAGTCGACGCATCTTAGATCGACTTACTGCGGGTCCTCATGGCGCGGGATCGATGGCCACGGCTCCCCCGTCGACTCCGCTTCTGCCTCTCGCTCTGGTGGAGTTCTGCAGTCAACGGGGAGCGCGTTCGGGGATCGATTTATCGCGTCTAGATGAGACGCGATAAATCGATCCCCGATAGATCGATTACTACCCACCGATCCGGCGGATAGTGAAGACATACCCTATGTGTTTCACTGCCACCTTCACCATCGCATCCAGGTCCAGAAGACAAAACAAACACATCACTTTCCCAAGGAAGATACCTCGGCTCCAGCGTCAGCTGCTGTCACTTTCGTTGTTTACTGGGAGGCTCGTCCCCTCCCTTCTCCTTCAAGTGATTAACTGCTCGACTCATAAATCAAAGGCATATTTTAGAACAGCTGAAGATTTGTAATTCTAGTCCTTGACCTTGGGACAAGCTCTTGATTTCCAAGCAATCTAAGAAATAATGTTATGTACTTATGCATATTGAGTTCACTTGTCAACATGCTTCACTTCACCAGCTGCTTCAACCTATAGCATCTCATTTATTTAACAACTCTTTCCTTTCAGCAAAGGACAGCATAAGACTTCTGTATTTATTTATTCTTGCAGTCATAAGGCACGGGAGTGGTATGGAAGACTTCTCAGCCAGGCAAAATCTGAGGCAACACCAATGGGGTTTGCCAAACATTATGGTCTCTTTTTGGAAGAAAAGGATGCCTTAAACACGCACAATAAATTACACAGTGAAAGCCACCAATCCTGTTAGGTACATTTTCTCGTGGTTATATCCATGTGTCAAACACTGCTGCTCTGAATGACTTTTTTCCCCCCCTAGAAAGAAAAATGATCACCCTACGTAGGGCCAGATCCTCAGTGTCCACTGATGCCAACAGTGATTGACAACAGAGCTACAGTGATTGACAACAGCTCTAGATCTGGCCCGTAGAGTAGGTCCTACATAACCAAAGACAGACATACTCACTGTGATCACGCATAACAAATGTGCATTCTTCAGTTAGGTGTCCGACCTGTAGTAGGAGCAGTAATTGTTCTGCAGAATTGGAGCGACTGATATTAAATAAGATGGGCAGGGAGAGGGGAGTATTTTAATTTCACCCTTTAAAACCATACGGTTATGATGCTGTATACAAAAGGATTGTTTCACCTGATTTGAATTTCCCCTCTGTTGTAGCTTTAGATTAGTTTAATGTATTCACAGGAAACCTGAACATGATCAAGGTCTTTTGGGCCAGATCCTCAAGCTAATGTAAATTGCTATAGTTCCATCAGCTACAGCAAATTACCCAACTGAGGATTTGGCCCTTGGATTTTACGATCTTTGGGGCCTGGGATCATGTCTTCATGTGTGTTTGTACAGCACCTGACACAACAGGGCCAGTTCTGGCACATCTGGGAGATATTGTAAAACATCTAGAGGAGAGGTGACCACTTTAAATTAAACAGATCTCCGAAGAGAGAGAAAGCCTTTCTGGAAGGCTAGGAATACACCAGGGTATAGATCTAGCTGTTCTGGAAACAGCTAGATCTACACCCTGGTGTATTCCTTCCCCCTAGCCTTAGTTATGCTGTCTGTTTAGACTGAAAGCTCTGCAGGGCGTGACAGGACAAACTGTCTATGTTGGTACCTTGCCTAGTACAAGGAGCCCCCGGTTTTGGTTGGCCCCGTAATGAACATAACAAAAGAACAAGACAAGTTCCCTGTCGCTCCCACCGATAAGGCGTATGCTAAAGCCATCAATGACTCCAGGAACATCCTGCGTTCCTCACTCAGATAAGCAGATCTCATGTAAAATTTAGGCCTCTTCTACTTGACAGCGTCCTTTTACGCTGGAAAGGACGTCAAAGAGCTAAAGCCTAGTTCTTCAGAACAGCGAGACATGACTCGAGGTGGCGTACGCACCAACAACCAAGAGAACGCTGCCAGAATGAATTCTTCATGATCGCCTCCCAGCCCCCTTTCAGGAAGGAAAAGGCAGCTCGTTACAGGGGAGCGCCGAAGATTCATGAGTTGTTGTTGTTAAGCTATCGCTTAACGGGTTTAAACTGAAACAGTGATTCATTGTCCAGGCCTGATCCCTGATCCAGAACCATCTCTGCTCCAAAAGGAGCTAATTCAGCTGGGGAATAACGAAAACATGCCTGAGTCATGCCCTTTCCTGTTATGAGACGTCAAACATCATGGGGTGGACTGGCTGGAAATTTTGGTTTGTGCTAGCGAGCAGCCAGCTCTCGATGGTGGCTCTAGGCTAGGAAGGCTCTCTGTGGGTGGGGAAAGATAGCAGCGGCCACACAGTTCAGAGAGGAATGCAAGGAAGATCAGGAAAGAGGCTTGAAGCGTGAAGTAGGTGACTCAGGGTCAGTGAGGGGGGAGGGTCACAGAGCCCAGGCTCCAGCCTGAACCCGAAAGTTAACACTGCAATTTTAGAGCCCTGCAGCCTGACCCCTAAGTCAGCTGACCTGGGCCAGCCGCGGGTGTTTTATTGCAGTATAGACACACCCTAAAGGGCAACGTTGGCACAGGAACAAATGGGCATAAACTGGTCGTGAACAAATTCAGACTGGCTATTAGAAGATGGTTTCTAACCGTCAGAGGGATGAGATTCCGGAGCAGCCTCCCAAGAGGAGTTATGGGGGCAAACAACTTAATTAGTTACGACTCAGAGAACTGGACATATGTCTGAGTGGGACTGTATGATAGGACAGCTTGTGATGGTAGGGGGCAGGGCTCAGCAGTCCTGGAGCTCACTTCCAGTTTGTGTCTTATGTTCCTAAAAGCTCATACTTTAGGGTTTCAGCCAGCCACCTGCAGGGGTCAGGAAGGGATCTACAACCCCCAGTGTATTCTGGGATTTGGGGAGAGAGTTAGTCTCTCCTCGTTATGTGAGATGGGATGCTGGACAGGGTGGGCCAGGACTCTGAAGTGGCACTGAGCTCACATGCTAAAAGTCTGTCTGATCACCATAGGTGGGGTCGGGAAGGAATTTTCCCCCAGGCCAGATTGGCAGCAACTTGGGGGCTTTTCACCTTCCTCTGCGGCATGGGGGTGAGTCACTTGCCAGGATTATCTGGGTGAATCATTTCACTGCCTTTGCAGGAGCCTCAGGCACTGGCGTCCCGCCGTCCCTCCTATTCTCTGCCCATTGCATGGAACAGTTTAGTCTCCTGAAGGTTGTGACACTTTGGTCTAATTTCAATCATTGGGTTCTGGGACGCGGGGGTGTGTGTGTGCTTAGTGGCCTATGGCACACAGGAGGTCAGACAATGTTCTGGTGGGCCCTTCTGGCCTTAAGCTTTATGACTAGACTGTATACGCAACTCAAACTGGATTCGTGTGGTCAGCTGACACACAGAGCCTACGTGGCCCATCTGGCACCAAGAGGTCACGAGCTGGGGCCTACATTCAACCTGGCAAAAATTAAAAACAAAAACAATTGAAATTTCAGAGGCTCCTCTTCTAATGGAGAGAGATCGGCTATATTCTCCACCTGTAACTCTTGGGTTAGATGCCCATATTGTAGCACAGTCACTCAGTCCCACTACATGTAAAGAATTATGCCCAGGACACCGATGGTGGAGCACAGACCACAAGCAAGAACAAAGTGCAGATTCTCAGCAGCACAAGCCTGTGGATTGGTGGTTCCCCCCCACCAAATCCTTGAAGACTTCCCCTCAGACACATACACTATGAATGGTCTGCAGCCAACGAAGATCTAACCCTGCAATCTCCCTCAGACTTGCCCTCTTTAAACCTCTGCCTCTCTTCAAACAGCCACAGCTCCGTGGCTATGAGGGCAGGTGAGACTGTCATTCAGAAGTCCAGCACCAAGGCTACTGTAAAAGAAGAGTGTTTGGGGAATGGGAGATGAGGCGGGGTAGGTTATTAAAATTATGACTCCAACTTTATTTGCGTTTGGTTCAAAATATATTCCTCTCTCTCACACGCCGGAATAATTCAGTAAATGCCTAAATGTTTTAACGACGTGTTCCTTAAATCCTTTCCTGTAAACGTGTTCTTTCAAAGTTCCTTCTCCAAACCCCAATAATCTCAAACTACTCCTTAACCTACATTTCAGATCCACGCAACTGGCACGAATCACTCGTTTCTCCCCGCCGGCTAGCTGAATCACACATGAGGTTGAGCACATTGTGCTGTCATCCATATTGGGTCCATACATTGTGTAAAATAGGTCGCAATTAATTTTTAAAGAGAGACGTGATAAAGAATTCATGCCGGAATCCAGCAGGGGCCTGACCCAAATTAGAACAATTAGCCATTGTCCTAGGTTAGAGGAAGTGGCACTGAGATCTTGGAGACTATCTGACAGGTTCTTAACTTAGTCTCATATGAAGTCCTACTGAGTCACAAGTTTCTGCCTCTCAGGCCTTCACTGTGTCTCTTAAGATCACCCTTTGGGTGGAGAAGTTACAGATGCAGCATTGCTAACCCCAAGCAGTCAAAAAGTATGAGTCATCCTCCCCCACACCCAACATGCTATTGACTTTAAAAAGCACGTGATTTAAAAACAAAAACAAAAAAACCTCTTGGGTCTTCTGTTTTCATTGCCTTCAGGGTTCATGCTTCCAAGCTTTTCTCCACAACCAGGAGGAGTGGAGACTTTTACTTAGAAAAAGAAAAAAGAAGAAAAGGAAGCTGAGATTCTCATGTAGCTACAAGAATTCAGGAGTTGGGGCTTTAAAAAAAAGCACCAGAAATTGCAAGACACATGATGAAAGTATCACTGCAGCTGTTCAATGTTGTATAAATATTGAGACAGAAATATACCTGTCTCATGAACTGGAAGGGACCTTGAAAGGTCATCGAGTCCAGTCCTCTGCCTTCACAGCAGGACCAAGTACCATCCCTGACAGATTTTTGCCCCAGATCCCTAAGTGGCCCCCTCAAGGATTGAACTCACAACCCTGAATTTAGCAGGACAATGCTCAAACCACTGAGCTATCTCTCTCCCCATGTAATAAAGGCTAACACTGCAGACTCTGAATAGAGCAATAGGAGTTCAGACACTGGAGTGACCTGAAGTTGTATTGGTCCCCAGGAGCTCAGACACCAAGGTGACGGGCGTGATTAAGAGCCAGAACCGAATTACATTCCAGCCTTCATTTAGTTGTGTCCAGAAAACTGATGGGCCCCCCTGCAGCCTGAACCATAATGGGACTAAGCAATAAAAGTGGGCAAAAATTTACGCACATACTCGTGTCGCCAAAAAATTCATACTTGGGTCAACCAACGCAATTCGTGAATTTGGCTGGATTTTGGCAAATTGTTTCAGTTAAGAAAGAAAAAAATTCAGAAGTGTCAAAAGATCCCGTTTTCACCTTTCCGAAAGGGAACGTTTTGATTTTGTGTTTTGGAGATTTCCCCATTTTTATTTTACAAGAAATACTTTAAAACAACCCAAAAATCAAAACAGCACATTTCATTCAAACCAAAACTCAATTTTTCCAACTTTTTCATTTTGCCAAAAAGTTTGAAAAATGTTCCTTTCAACTTTTAAACAATATTTTCCCCTCCGACTCTTGGTTTGGTGAGAAACTGGGTATTTGCACAGGTCTATTAAGCTCTTTGGGCTTAATCCAATGACCCCTGAAGTCAATGGCAGTCTTTCTATTAGGCTTCAAAGTAGGCCTCTTACGGTAGTGGTTCTCCACAGGGGTATGCATAACCTGGGGATACGCAGAGGTCTTCCGGGGGGTACAGCAACTCATCTAGATAGTTCCCTATTTTAACAACAAGCTACAGAAAAAGCACTAGTGAAGTCAGTGCAAACAAACATTTCATGACAAAGACAATGACTTGTTTATACTTCTGTATAGACTATACACTGAAATGTAAGTACAATATTGATATTCCAATTGGTTTATTTTAGAATTCTATGGTAAAAATAAGAAAGTCAGCAATTATTCAGTAACAGTGTGCTCTGCCGCTTTTGTATTTTTATGTCTGATTTTGTGAGCAAGTCGTTTTTAAGTGAGGTGAAACTTGGGGGTCCGCAAGACAAACCAGACTCCTGAAAAGGGTACAGTAGTCGGGAAAGGTTGAGAGCCGCTGCCTCAGGGTTTTAATATTTGCAGTCACGGGCTCTATTTGGTCAGAAAACAAGAAAATCGGTTTGAAAGTAGTATAAACTGGAAAGCAAAGTCAGATTGTACAGTGTTCCCATGGCTCAATCAGACTCAAACTGTACAATGAAATGCCCTGAGGAGTCAAAGAAATGTTGTCTTAATGCAAGGCACACAGTACGAGCGAGATCATTACAGCCCACAAGCCTGTGTGGTTCTGTAGTCAGCAAGGAGACCATTGTTCTTTGCAAATAAAAAGCTCAGTCCAACCTGAGACCTCTTCAGGCCACATCTTCAGTTTTCCACCCAGATCAATGAAAGAGCCTGTTTTAAAAAGCAAACCGTTTCATACGCATGTATCGCCTAGAGAAACGGATAGATTGCATTCTAATTCTTCCTGTCAGCTTATCTGTCTAGTGCGACTAGCTAGGGTTTTCCCACCTGCCCTTTGATTGGATTATTAAACAAAAACACAGATGGAAAAAAGAAAAAGGTCTTATTCACAGAACAGAAAACTGGGTTAATTAGTACAATAAAATGCATAGTTAATACGGTGATAGGCACCATAGAAAACCCTAAGAGAGAAAGATCATTACAAATATTTTCTGACATGCATCAGATCAGTTGTTACAAATTAGCATAAAGCAAATGAAAACGTGTCCAATGGCACATGCATACAAACAGATAAATGCCTAAAGAAGTGGACTCTGTAACTCAAAGTCTTTAAACCATGATTTGAGGACATCAGTAACTCAGCCAGAAGTTAGGGGCCTATTACAGGAGTTGGTTCTGTGGCCTGCAATGTGCAGGAAGTCACACTTGATTGGGGGTGTGCAAACTACGGCCTGTGGGCTGGATCTGGCCCGCGAGCCATTTTAAGTTGGCCTGCGAGATCCCGCTAGGGAGCGGGGTCTGGGGCTTGCCCTGCCCCGGCGCTCCAGCTGGGGAGCAGGGAAGTCGCGGCATGGCCCCACTCTGGCTCCTACACGCTCCAATGGCCCCCTCCAGTGCTCCAATGGGGGCTGCAGGGGCGGTGCCTGTGGACGGGGCAGCGTGCAGAGCCGCCTGGCCGTGCCTCCACGTAGGAGCTAGAGAAGGGACATGCTGCTGCTTCCGGGAGCCGCTTGAAGTAAGCGCCGCTGAGAGCCTGCACCCCATAATCTCTCCCCACACCCCAACTCCCTGCGCCAGCCCTGATACCCCCCCCGCCCTCCAAACCCCTCGATCCCACCCCGGAGCACCCTCCTGCACCCCAAACTCCTCATCCCCATCCCCACCCCGGAGCCCGCACCTCTAGCCAGAGCCTGCAGCCCTTCCCACACCCCTGCCCCAGTCATGATCCCCCTCCCGCCCTCCAAACCCCTCGGGCCCAGCCCAGAGCACCCTCCTACACCCCAAACTCCTCATCCCCAGCCCCACCCCAGAGCCTGCACACTCCAGCTGGGGCCCACCCCCCGCACCACACCCCAGCCCAGAGCCCCCTCCCACACCTTGAACTCCTCATTTCTGGCCCCATCCTGGAGTCTGCACCCCCAACCAGAGCCCTCACCCCCTCCCACACCCCAATTTTGTGAGCATTCATGGCTCGCTGTACAATTTCTATTCCCAGATGTGGCCCTTTGGCCAAAAAGTTTGCCCAGCCCTGCACTAGATGAACATGATGGTCCCTTCTGACCTTACAGTCTATGAGTTAACGCTTGCATGGAATGAAAGCAAAATGAAAGAGGAAGTGTTATCTAACCAGCGTGAAATTTCCTGCTCCTTGGAGAAGAACAGTCCCTTGTGTCCAAAGCTTTTATGCTCTGAGAGACTGCTACACACAAGCCAAGTCACGCGTGGCTTAGTTCTGGCTTGTGGACACTCCATGTCCTACAGGAAGGAGGCTAGAGAGAGACATGGAGAAAGAGACCGTTTAAGCACTCTCTCAAATAAGCCTGATCCATTAAGTTGCTGATGTAACAGTTAAACAAAGCCTGTTACTGAAATCTGAGACTCCCTACTTCCTTAAGGATGCTACATAAGAGCTCCCATCCTTCATTTCTGGGCAAGCCTCAGCCAAGTTCCAGAGGAATGGTCCAAGGGACGAATCCAAAACGCACTGAAGTCAATGGATCAGGCCCCATCAGCCAGAGCACCAAGGAAATCCCTTCTAGACAAGCGTGATGCAAATTGAAGGAAATGTAAAGCAACTGGAGTCCACAGGCAGCAACAATTGCTTAAGATTTGTAATATTACGGGTCACAAAATAGTAGTGGTGAAGGTCATCATCCAGGTTCCATGTAACTGACTGTATAGGCAGTCAGATCTTGGAGAAATACATAGTAGCTTGGTTAGTGGTAGTACAGTTCTTATTAGAAGCGGAACATTTCGCCAATTAAGCTGGTATGACTCAGTTCTCTCTGGAAATATATTGTTTCTCAGGTGCAGAACTGATACCTACAAGTTATACTCATACTATGCAAAAAAATGGTGTTAAAACATTGCAGGGTTCGGAGGACAATCCAATCGGGGTACAGAGTCAGGGGACAAGAGTTAACAACAGGAGACGTAGCAGGAAGGAAAGAAGCAGGGTCATTTTCACGAAAGAAAACTTTGATACCTGAGAAACCCAAGCACACTAAGGAACAGGAAAGACAGCCAACTGTCAAAGATCAGCAGCCATATTGTCTGGGAAGCCCATGACTTGTGAGCGCAGAAAGCTACACGTAATTATGGATTAAACCTACCTCTCATCTCATCTGGAAAAATCAAATACAAAACCCTGAGCAAAACCAAATTAATGAAATGAGAACTTTCTTTTCAAAGCCCAATCAATAAAGCTAAACCAAATCAGCCAGTGTTTACAGGGAGGAGAGCTGAAATTACAGCAGAAAGGAAATGAAGGGCAAGGCCGATGGTTACTCCTCTCACTAAGCCTGCTGCTAAAAGCCTCAGCCAATTTCATTTGAAGGCAGAGAGACAAAGAGTTGTGGTTTGATTAGTTTTTGTAACTGGATGATTGTGCCTTTGCTAATCTCTTATGCCAGTTCCAATGGATTTGTGCAAGAGACTCTGTCTGCACAGAAATCTCAACTGGAGCCAAATGGTGTAGTGCCCACAGTGCAGGGCTGCGCTCCGGGAAAGCCTGGTTCCTGTTCCGGGATCTGACACGAAGATATTGTGCAGCGACACAGAATCACAGAAACGCCAGGTTGGAAGGGTCCCCGAGAGGTCATCCAGTCCAGCGCCTTGCGGCTGAACCAAGTAAACCTAAACCATCCCTCACAGGTGTTTGTCTAACTCGTTCTTCGAAACCTCCAATGATCCACAACCTCCCTTGCAAGCCTATTCCAAAGTTTAACTATCCTAACGGATAACAAATGTCCTAATCGCTAACCTAAACCTCCCTTGCTGCAGATTAAACTCTTTGCTTCTTGTTCTACCTTCAGTGCACACAGAGGGCTGATCTACACTGAAAAGTGACACTGGCATAGCTACATCTCTCAGGGGGTGAAAAATCCATTCCCCTGAGGGACGTAGTTAATCTGTCCTGAACCCCGGTGTAAACAGTGCTAGGTCAATGGAAGAATAGCTACCTACTGCCTTCAGAGATGTGTTTACCTAGAGGGACGGTAGAACCTCTCCTGTCACTATAGTACAGTAGAACCTCAGAGTTACGAACGGACCGGTCAGCCACACACCTCATTTGGAACCGGAAGTACGCAATCAAACAGCAGCACAGAGACCAAAAAAAAAAAAAAGCAAATACTGTGTTAAACATAACTTACTAAAAAAAAGAAAGGGAAAGTTAAAAAAAAAAGATTTGACAGGGTAAGGAAACTGTTCCTGTGCTGGTTTCATTTAAACGAAGATGGTTAAAAGCAGCATTTTTCTTCTGCATAATAAAGTTCCAAAGATGTATTAAAAGTCAATGTTCAGCTGTAAAGTTTTGAACATTTTGTTCAGAGTTACAAACAACCTCCATTCCCGAGGTGTTCGTAACTCTGAGCTTCTACTGTAGGCGTCAGCGCTGCAGCTGTAACATTTCAAGTGTAGACGTAGCTGGAGAACAATTGATCCCCGGCCTCTTTATAACAGCCTTTAACATATTTGAAGACATCAAATCCTTTGAGACTCAGTTTCCCTCTCTGCGAAATGGGGATGACCATCCCTACCTACCTCACCCGGGGGGTTGTGAGCATTACAGTGTCTGACAAATGGGAATTGCAGCCTGATCTTCGGATAAGGTGTTGGTCAGAGTCACATAGCCCCATCTCTACACATTGCCCAGGTGGAAGTGAACGATAAAAGTGCTCAGATACCACAGCAACGGGTACAGTTTACGAATCGGAGTCGAACAGAAAAAGATCTTATGGCATTTTTAGAAAAAATATCCTGCTGTTCTTAGCCAACATATCCTCTCTTGGTCAAACAAATTCTCATACCATCCTGCCTGCAGGAGACAGAGGGAACTGTTTTCTAGTGATTAGAATGAGAAGCGGGAGGTCAAATTGCCTTGACTTCGTTCTCAATGGTGTCATTGGCTCAGTGCATGGCTTTGGGCACTGGACTAGGCCTCTCTGTGCCTCAGTTTACCCATCTGCTAAATGGCTCTAGTGACTCTGTACCTGGCAGGGGTGTTGTGGCTTCATTAATGCTTGCAGTTCACCTGGAGAACCCACAAATGAAAGGCCCTGTATAACCAGGAATCTGACTCATTCGACAGACAGAGAGACAAAGCGTTTGGGCTGGCATTTTTAAAGGAAACTGACAGGAGTTGGGTGCCCAGGTCCTGTAGGCCCCTTGGAAAGCCCCAGCCTCTTGCCTCTGGGTCACCAGGCAAGTAAGAACCCAAAGTCATAACCACCTGGCCACCACGCAGAATGGATCAGTCATCTCCATCCTTAGCAGACAGGTGTCCATACCACAAAACCATTCCATAGCTGGAGCTAGCTAAACTACCCTTAGACCTAACGCCCCCGAGAGTGGGGGGAGAGGCAGAGTGTGTGTATGAAGGGGGGCTTTGCTTATCTGGATTCACTCCAGACAATTCTTTACCATTACTGTGCAGACTGCCACTTCAAGAGTCACCACCATTCCCAACAAAGGACACCTCTATTAGATTCCACACACATAGTTGCTCATTTTGGTGCACCCTGATTGCAATTTTCCAACCCCTTCGCAGCCATGAGCAGAGCAAACCGCTGCCTGCAGCAAAAACATGTGCTAGCGCAGGGGTCGGCAACCTTTCAGAAGTGGGGTGCCAAGTCTTCATTTATTCACTCTGATTTAAGGTTTTGCGTGCCAGTCGTACATTTTAACGTTTTTAGAAGTCTACAATATATAACTAAACTTTCTACAATATATAACTAAACTATTGTTGTAAAGTAAATATGGTTTTTAAAATGTTTAAGAAGCTTCATTTAAAATTAAATTAAAATGCAGAGCCCCCCGGACCGGTGGCCAGAACCAGGGCAGTGCGAGTGCCACTGAAAATCAGCTCGCATGCCATAGGTTGCTAGCGCCACTTCATGTGTGCACTTCATTCGCTTGGGCAAGCCCTGATCTATTCAGACCCAGTCATCGCAGCTCTGCAAAGGACTTCCCTCTTGCTGGCTAGCGCTCCCTCCCACTGGCAGCAGAAAGGCATTTCCGATCTCTGGTGCCAATTTTATGATGTCTTCCCTTTTGATGCAAGTCACGAGGGGCTGAAGTCATCTAATGATTTTTTTTTCTTTTCGAGCATCAGGCTAAATTGCAGCCAGTTGTTACATGCCCACATCTACATTTCAGCAGGCGCCCAGAGAAAAAGACACGCTTGGCCTCTGATTTTTTAATAATTGGGGTATTTTTCAAGTGCAACCACCCTGCCCCCCTTTCCCAACTCCTGCTGCTTCACACCACAAGCCAGCTAATGAGAGGAGACCCCTGGAACCTCCCCCCACCGCAGCCCCAGGGCCAGCACATGCCAGCATGCGTCCCGTGGGAAACACTCAGGGATTGGCCCAGTCCAGTCCAGTTGCAGGGTGCTGGCGTGAAAACCCAGCAGCACGCCCTCTGCCCGGAGCTCAGACAGGTGGCTTTTGTTGCCAAGAGAAAAACCTGAATCAGGTCACTGCTTAGGTGGCTTGATAGCTCCCAATCAAGTCTCATTACATAAGGGCTCACTAGGTTCGTTGTTCCCTCAGGGCTGCCCCTCTGTCCTGCTACCCAGACTACGAAGAGGGACTGCACTATATCTAGGTCACGATGCCACCGCCGCTGGGCAAAGGAGACAGGGATTGTTTCTGTGCTCAGGGGGCCAATCCTGCCCCCTCCTCCGTGGGTGCAGAGGGCCCTGGGCACTGCACAGACCAGTGGTTCCCAAACTGGGGTTCGCAGAACGTTACAGGGGGTTTGCCAGAAAAATTTCACTAATGGCAGACAGAGGACCCCGGGCACTGGAGACAGCAGGTGGGACCCGGTTGCAGGGCAGACACCCCGAGCACCAGGGAGAGCGGGGCCGGGCAGTTGGGGCTGACAGCCCAAGTCCCGGCAGTTAGCGCGGGAGCCGGCAGCCCAAACCCCAGCCCGAGCCCCAGAGAGAGCAGGGCCAGGCAGGTGGGACATCCATCACACTGAGGAAATTTAAACTTAAATCCCTGAAAATATTCAATTTTTAGTAGGGGGTTCACGAGATTTCACAATTTAGTGAAAGGGGTTTGCGGGCTGTTAAAGTTTGGGAACCACTGGCACAGACGGACACGGCCTGATATCCAAGAAGCGGCAGGATTTGAGGAGCCCACCCCCTGCAGAGCTCAGCCCTGAGGGAGTTACCGCTATTACGCGGGACGGGGCAGGGCGACAGGGGCAATGCTGGATGGAAAAGACGACAACAGAGACTAATTTTTTTTTTTTAAACGACAAACACCAAATCCCACGGTCTCCAGTTGCCATGTCATGCAGGTGGGCTTCGCTCACACCTGGGCTCTCCGGACAAGGAGCTGGCACAAGGGGACTCCCTGCCTCCCGGCGTTTGCCTTTGCACTGTTGGGGAAGCTGGCAGGGGTGCTGCATCAGACCACGAATGGGAGCAGGGATGCTAGCAACTGCAGCCAGCACCTACAGACAGCCAGCAGGAGAGTAGAGGCACACATGGAAGAGAGAGAGAATAAACCGCCTACTTCAGGGCTAAATCCTGAGAGGTGGGCCCTGCAATTCCCAGAGACATCAGCACTGCTCAGGATTTGGCCTTACTGGTGCTGTCTTTCTGGAATCACAGAGACACTCTCGCGGCTTCTGCAGCTGAGGCAATGGTCCAGGATCAACTCACAATGTGCCAGGTACATCAAGGCAACAGCAGGTCCTGGCAAAGAAAGAATCTCTTCTTGCTGAGAAATATCCACTGGAGTTTCTCTTCTTCCAGGATTTACTTGCTATGGGAAATTTCCCTTGGTTTGGTGAACCCCCAGCACTGGTTCTGCAGTGATCTCATAACAGATTCTCTTCCAAGCTTTGTTTAACCCTCTTTTCCATCCAGCACATGCACCAGTTGGGGAGGCAAGGCTGGAAACAGATACCAAAAATAAAAGCATGGCGACTGATTTCTAGCAGTGGTGGGAGAGTTGATACCTGACAACGGTTACTAGCCCTGTAAGGTCCAAAGCGGCAGTCCTGGGAACTGATGCAATGATCAACAACAGACCCTTTTTAGAGCCCGAAAGTTATAGTGTACAGCGATAAGAATACAAGAGCTGCCATACTGGGTCAGACCATGGCCCATCTTGCCCAGTGTCCCGTCTCTGACAGTGGTGATATCAGAGCTTCGGGGGAGCGTACGGAACAGGGCAATTATGGAACGATCCACCCCTCTCTCCCACTCCCAGCTTCTGGTAGTCAGAAACTTAGGGACAACCCAAGCATGGGGTTGCATTCCTGATCATCTTGGCTAATAGCCGTTGATGGATCTATCCTCCATGAACTCATCCAGTTCTTTTTTGAACCCATCTTTTGGCCATCACAACATCCCATTCCAATGTGTTCCACAAGTCAGTTGTGTGGTATGAAAAAGTACTTCCTCTTGCTTGTATTAAACCTACTGCCTGTTCATTTCAATCAGGTGAACCCCGTTTTTTGTATTGTGTGAAAGGGTAAATAACACTTATCTATTCACTTTTTCCACCCCATTCATGATTTTATAGACCTCTATCATCTCCCCCCTGAATTCTCTATTTTCTAAGCTGAACAGCCCTTCTTCACCCGTGATTATCTCGTATCAGAGGGGTAGCTGTGTTAGTCTGGATCTGTAAAAAGCAACAGAGGGTCCTGTGGCACCTTTAAGACTAACAGATGTCTTGGAGCATAAGCTTTCGTGGTTGAATACCCATTTCGTCAGACGCATGTCAGACAAAAGCTTATGCTCCAAGACATCTGTTAGTCTTAAAGGTGCCACAGGACTCTCTGTGATTATCTTGGTTATCCTTCTCTGAACCTTTTCCAGTTCCCGTATACCCTATTTGAGATGAGGCAATCAGAACTGGACACAGTATTCAGGGTGTGGGCACACCATGGATTTATATAGTGACATTATGATATTTTCTGTATTTTCTATCCCTTCCTAATAGCTCCTAACGTATTGTTAGCCTTTTTGACCGCTTGTAAGCACTAAACTGAAGTTTTCAGAGAACTAGTCATGACGTCAAGATCTCTTTCTTGGGTGGCAGTAGCTAATTTAGAACCTGTCATTATATATGGACAGTTGAGATTAATTTTTTCAATATGCATTACTTTGCACTTATCTATTTGTACTTAACTATATCGAATAATTTTGAATCATCTGCAAAATGTTGCCACTTCACTGTTTGCTCCATTTTCTTGATCATTAACAAATATGTTGAACAGCACATGTCCCAAGACAGATCCTTGGGAGACCCCCGCTATTTACCTTACCACTCTGAAAACTGACTATTTATTCCTACCCTTTGTTTCCTGCCTTTCAACTGGTTACTGATCCATGAGAGGACCTTACCTCTTATCCAATGGCTACTTAGTTTCCTTAAGAGACTTTGGTGAAGGACCTTCTCAAAGGCTTCTGTAAGTCCAAGTACACTAAATCAACTGGATCCCCCTTATCCACATGCTTGTTGACTCCCACAAAGAATTCTAATTCTACGAAGACATGACTTCCCTTTACAAAAGCCATGTTGACTCTTCCTGAACAAATCATGTTTCTCTAGGTGTCTGATCATTCTGTTCTTTACTATAGTTTCAGCCAATTTGCCCAATACAGAAGTTAAGCTCACCAACCTGTAAGTGCCAGGATATCCTCTGGAGCCGTTTTTAAAAATCAGTGTTACAGCAGCTATCGTTCAGCCTTCTGGTACAGAGGCAGATTTCAGCGATCGGTTACATAGCACAGTCAGTAATGCTGCAATTTCATATCTGAGTTCCTCTTAGAGCTCTTGGGTGAATACCGTCTGGTCCTGGCAACTTATTACTGTTTAGTTTATCCATTTATTCTAAAACCTCTTCTTCTGACGCATCAATTTGGGACAGTACTTCAGATCAGGGCTGCCCAGAGGATTCAGGGGGCCTTGGGCAAAGCAATTTCAGAGGCCCCTTCCATAAAAAAAAGTTGCAATACTATAGAATACTATATTCTCATGGGGGCCCCTGTGGGGCTCGGGGCAAATTGCCCCACTTGCTCCCCCCCGGGCAGCCCTGCTTCAGATTTGTCACCTAAAAAGAACAGCTCTGATGAGGGCCTCTCTCCCACATCCTCTGCAGTGAAGACCAATGCAAGGAAGTCATTTAGCTTCTCTGCAATGGCCTTGTCTTCTTTTAGTGCTTTTTTAACAACTTTATTGCCCCATTGCTTGTTTGGCAGGCTGCCTTCTCCTGATGTACTTAAAAAGTTCACTGTTAGTTTTTGTGTCTCTAGCAAGTCGCTTCTCAAATTCTTTCTTGGCTTGCCTTATTATACGTTTACATTTTCCTTGCCAGAGTTTTCTAATGAGGAAAACAGAAAGGAGCACGCCTGCCTATTCTTCCCCTTAGTACAAACCATTGGTTCCTATCCTCACAGCAAAGTCAGAAAGAATTTAATAACGATTTAGCCATGAGAGCAGTGGTTCTCAACCCGCGGCCTGCTTGCAGCCCAATCAGCACTCAGCTGCAGCCCATGTGACACGCTCAGGGCTGTACAGGTAGTATTGGATATGTGGCCCACATAACACAATGGTAAATAGATTGAGAACCACTGCACTAGAGAGTTGCATAGAAACTGAATAGCATTTTATGATATTATTCTATAAACCTATCCATTTAATAGAGGATAAGATTGTTTCTATAGTTTTGGGTTTAAAAAAAAAATCCTATAGAATTCTAGAACAGGGATTTATTTAAAATTGTGTATTGAATCTATAAAAAATTGCAATTTGTTCCATTCTTTTATTCTATGTTTCACTTCTCTTGAACAATAAAAATACCCAAACCATTTCACCTAGGTACATTGTTAATTCTGTAGGACTTTTCTATAATGATAAAAACAAAATAAAACAAACACTAGAGAAAGGTTACCATTTTCTATTAGCCACCTTGCAGAATATAAAATTCTCTGCTATAGAATTCTATAGTTTAAAAGCCTTTAAAGACTCCTCTACCGAATTCTATTGGTTTTATAGCATATTTGCCTATAGAACCCTATTAAAGCACTGTTCCTGCAATCTGTTGTGTGTAAACAGATTGCTGCACTCACATGGAGCTCCTAGTGACCAAAATGGGGCTCCACATAAGTATATCAGTCTGCCTCCATGTAATAAGCTGCAGTAACAGAAGCTAAATTTGTACAGAGTTTCATCCCTGTTAAAAGTTAAGTTTCCATAATGTCAGTTTCGAGTCAATTTCATTTTCTGGTTCCCAGCAATGTTGCAATGTTTGGCATTCCAATAATGCAGGAGTATTTGGAATTTTTTTTAAATGGTGTCCTTTGGGACTTTTTAAAAACAAATATATTGTGAAAATATTTCTGTTGATCTTCGGTTTTGTAAAGGAATATTAAGGGCCAAATCGGACCAAGTGGAGTTCCTTTTGCATTAGCCAGAAGTGATAGACTCGAGAAGGTGCTGAGATGCTGCCGTGATGAAATACATTGATAGGTAAGACAGAAGCACATTCCTAGATTGCCAATTTGCACATGTCCAAACCAGACACAGGGGAAAGATTTTTAAGAAGTCACTGAATTAAAACAAAGTACATTTTTCAACAGCTCTCCCTTTTCCCTCCAACCCAAATAGACAGTGCCCCTTAATCTTTTTTTTTTTTTTTTTTTTTTTTTTTTTTACTAACAAGATACCCTGTTTGTGCTATAAAATTTCCTTTCTTAGGGTGCTATCAGGTGTCTTTATTTTTATGGAGAATTTAATGCTTTTGGAGGCATCTGAAAATGGGCTTTCACTTTTAATTGGAAAGCAGGAAATGCGATGTGCCAGCTTATCAGACAGGGCATGGAGTGCTGCCCTGTCTGGGAAAAGAGCTGCTTATAACTAAAACGCAGCGCACTGCTGCCTGGCTGGCTAGAACGTTCGTTTTAGAATCAAAGACGGCTCGTTAAACAAGAGGCAGGACAGAGAGGCGACTGTGTAGTAACAGCATAAATGAGAGTGAAGGAAAATGAGTGGGCAGGCCCCGATTAACCAATGAGCACTCGCAAAGGCCCCTCCCATCTCAGTTGCCCACCCCCCCACAAAAAAAACCCCACCAGAAATAAACAAAACCAAAACTGAGTGGTGCTGAGATTCAGTGCACCAGGTCACAAGGCCACTCGCTCAGATTTGGCCCAGCCAGCTCTCTGTCATGAGAGAGGGGTGGCTGGGCCAAACCAGAGCCGCACAGGCCCATGGGAGTTGGGGGGCAGGTGATGGGAGAGAGTGGGGCTGGGCGGTCGGGAGGGTGTAGGGGTGCTGCTGAATGGAAGGGAAGGTCCCAGGGACAAGTTGTTTGTGGGTTATGTGGTGAGTGAGGAGTGCTTAGGGGATTCCAGGGTAAAGGGGTGCAGGCAGACGATGTTGGAGGTGGTAGTGTGGGTTGTGGGAGGCTGTGTGTGGGGTGGAGTGGGAGGGGTATTCGGGGGTCTGTGTGAGGGACAGGGAGAGAGGAGCATTCAGGGGTGTGCATGGGGTGGAGTATATACAGAGTGCTTTAAGCAATGTGGGGGGTCCCCAATTTCCATAGTGCAAAGGGCCCCAAAACTCTTCAATCTGGGCCTGCCAATGGGTAACAGTAGATTCTTTTCTCTAACCATAAACAAGCTTCTGCTAAAAGCTGGTCAGCAAGGGAAGCTCCCTGTCCAAGAGGCAGCTCTGTCGTGTGCAGTGGGTGCTTATGAAAGCCCGTAAGACAGCGTGTGACCACTGCTTAACTGAACCTCTAGATGTAAAGCGCTTTTTACCTAAACTGTTAAAAAATGTACCAATGAAAGTCTTCTGTGCAGACCAACCACTCCTGCTCTGGCCTGTAGGAAGAAAGCGAGGTATGTGTAAGCATTGCTTCCAGCCCAAGGCAGTAACTAACATGCCTGTAGAAATTGTAGAAACAATTTGCTTTTGCTGCTTACGACTAATTGAAGGTTACAGTCTTGATTAGCTGCAACGCTAGGCTGAGCACATGTAATGGAAGCAGCATTTATTTTTTTTGGACTATCTCATCCGGGAGGCGTAAAACACCGACGGGAGCATTGTTTAAATGTGTCACTTACTAGATGGCAGGTAATCATCACACAGGAATGATAATATCAACAACAGCCCCAGCAACTACTGAAGCAAAATTAACATTTCACTGATGTGCTGCCTATAGCAATGCAAAACAGCAGAGAGAGAGAAATTGGTGACTACTGATACATTACTACCTAGGCTCCTGGATTCGCCACCAAAGGAACAGCCAGGAGGTAACCTGGGGAATCAGCCAGGTCTGCTGTTGTGCTATGGGCTCTTCCCTCTCCAAAGAATCCCATGAACACGTCACCCTGAGAAAAGAGATAGACCACATACACGATACTGCAAGAGCATTAGCCATGGCTCTTCTATTAACTCCAGCTGACCCCAAACAGCTGTGCAGTTAGGAACACTCTACGGTACAAGTGGTTCAAACACTAGCCCAGCTCATAATCTCTCTCATACGTCCATGGTGCCTATCAGCCAGGATTTGCTGTTTGCAAAAGGGAAAGGCAGATCGTCTCCCCGTTTCAGAGGGGTGAATACACAGTGGGCATGTCCACACTGCAATCACAGGGTACGACTGCACCTTGTGGAGACATGCTCGAGCTAGCTTTAATCTGGAGCCATGAAGCCCCAGCACCATGGCTTTCAGCAGGTGCTAATTGCCCAAGTAATTACTCAGGGTTCTGGGTGGGCTTGCACAGCCCACATTGAAGCCTGCGGAGCCAGGGCTTCACTGTCCCAATCCCGGAGCTAGCGAGATTACAGGTAGCTGGGTACGTCCATATGAGCTGTAGTCTGACCCTGGCTCGCTCCCAACTGCAGCATGAACATAACCTAAGAGTTCTGCCCCTCTGTGCTCTAGGTGCCGGCCATCAGTGGGATGGCTTCAGAGCCCGACGTGGGCTTTCAACGCCCAGTCTTGGCCAGCCGGGCAGCAGCTCTTCTTGGTCTCCGAAAAGCTCATTTGGTGGAGGAAGAACACAGATGCAAACTGCCTCTGGTGCTGCTCAGTTGCAAGTATCAGCCTGGACACCGCACTCCAGAGTCTTCAGCTGAGAACCGGGCCATCTTCCCTGGGATGGTTTGGAAATTCACATCACACTGATGAGCCGGACAATTAACTCCCACCTTGACAGTCGCACAGAAGCCACGTTTAGAATTAGGGACAAGGGGAGCTTGCAGATGGAGCTGGAAGGATCCCAGAGCCCTGGGAACTGGGTGGATTTTAACCTAAACATAGTAAGTTCAAACAAAGAAATCAAGTGAAAACGAGCGCTGTTACCCTGCGACTGCAATTAGTAATGTAGAAAGGGATCAAAACCTGCGCCGATGGCTGGCTGAAGTGCAGCACATGAGATTTCATGTTGGAATGAAACAATAAGGTAAGCCGGGGCTTACGAAAGAGGCAGAAGTATAAGACGAATGGGAGTGAAGTGTCAAAGGAATCTTTCCAAACAGACACTGGAGTAACACAGCACTCAGACCTGGGAGCTGGGAGGAGAAGCAGTTAAAGACGGCAATAGAATTCCTGCCGATAGACGGCATGGAGGAGAACACGTCAATTAAAAGGAAGCGGCAATAAGAATCTAAATCTCTCTTTCAAGATCGACTGTAGGATACCGAGTTCCGTTCTTGTGGCATAGAATTAGAAATGAAAGAGCCGGGCAATTTAAAAGAGCTGAGAAACAACAGCGGGTCCTTGCACTTCTTCCGATTTAGTTTTGGTATCACTGTGGTGCCTACAGGCGCCCACCAAGCCCCAATGAGGACCTGGATACTGGATGGATATGGCAGCAGAAATGCCAGCATGGTTTCCCCACCTCCCTCTGGAGCTCTAGTAAGGCTTGGGGCAAATCCAGGAATTCCTGGATTTTCCATGGCAGGCCAGGCTCCCCGGCTGGTAAAACGGGGGGTTGTATCTGAATGCCAGCAGGAGAAAGGAAATGCAACACTTTCTCTGTTACATGTGTGCCCTTTCCTGCTCCAGCCTCGCCTGACAGCACCACTTCTTCATCCGCAGTGATGCCCGAAGGAGGACGAATCTAGGGAGGTGTGATTAAAAATGCAACCTCTCCCACCCCAGCCAGTCCTCTGCATGTCACTCGCCTTCCATCGTTTGTGGAAACTGCGTCCACCCTGCTCAACTCCATCTGCCAACCTCACGACGACTCCTGACCCCCTGGCGGCCTGCCCCTCTAGTGATATTACAGAGCACCCGAAGGCTGAGAGGAGGACACTGTCCCTCCCTCCCAAACTTTCAAAGCAGCATGCACCCCCCGCTCCCAGGCAAGTCAGCCAACAAAAGATACAAGGCAACAGGTCTGTGGTGAGGTGGTGTGGGAACATCATCCTTGCACACGCCATGTAGTGAGATCATGAAGGAGAAGAAGTGTGAGCCAAGATCTATTCCAGTAAACATTGTGGGCCCCCCATCGGCGTAAGAGCATTTTCACTTAAGCGCTACAGCGGTGCACATGTGCGGACGCAGCTTTTTATGCCTTGGTCCCCCAGAGGTGTGTCCACTCCGCAGCTGGGAGCCAGACACACACTAGCTCTGCTCAAGCTAGTGAGCTAAAATTAGCAGCGTGGATGCTGCATCACAGGCAAGCCACCCTAGGCCAAGTCTGCCCGACACCCGGGTTCGGTGCTCGGGTAGCTAGCCCATGTCACCACCCAGGCTGCAATGCCCACGCTGCAGATTTTAGCACACTAGCATGAGCAGTCCATTGGGGCTGGGAGCCATGCTGCCAGTTTCAGGGTAGACATATCCTAAGCACCACTTTCCACAAGGCCCTGCATGACCAGGGGGGATGGTGGACCCCCAACAAATGGTTATTTCCCACAGAGATGGGCCTTGGTGTGACAAATTCAGGGGTGGTCTGGGTTCAGGACCCATTGTTACCTGAACCTCTCAACTTCAGGGCCACCTCTTTGGACAACTCAAACTTGGATGAACACACCTTCCTTAAACATCTCACCTAGTGGGCGCAGAGCAAGCAGGATAAATTTTACCCTGTGAGTTGAAATGTTTGGGGTTTTTTTGAGTCAGTTATGAGCTAATCTAAAATTGGGTTCAGAACGTCTTACATCTGAACCATAACTCTTGGACATTGTTCTAGTATAACATGACAACAAAGAACAAACAACAGCTCCATATAATCAACACTCACCATCTTCTCTAGTGAGCCACTCACTCTCAAGACAGGCTCACCCTAGGCAGCGTTTTAGGTAACAGGAATTACTTCCATTATCCCACAGCTCCATGCCAATGCAGAAATTCAGAAGGCTTGGGGGAGGGGTCGCTCTTATGTTTGCTAGTTACACAGCAATTCCAAGAGATTACAAAGTTGGGGTTCCCCCCCCCAGATGTCACGTGAGATTACAGCACTCAATAACTGATCTACAGGGTCTGGGGACTGTTCGGTTTGGTTGTGGGAGAGCACAACTGTCACAACCAAGCCCCTGAGACTCAGCGAGAACTCACGGATTCCGTTTGATCCCGTGCAAGGAACGGTGAAGGCAAAGCTTATAAATGAGCGGCTGGGCCCCAACTGGCAGGGGACAGATGGGCAATACATTGAAATCGGCAATGGGAAAGACAGGGGGCTGAAGACAGGCTCAACACGAGCCAATTTCTATCCCCGACTTTTACAGAATTGGAGGAGGAAGAGAAGCGGGGGAGAGGGAAGATAAAGGAAAGATCCACAGGTAATGCTCAGATTCCTGCAGGATCGGGCCCTTGGTTCACACGCCAGCATAAATCCCCTTGAAGTCAACAGGACTCCTGACTAAGAACCTCACAGAGCATGGCCCAATATAACCCACATACAGAAAAGGATTTCAGGGGTTCAAGATCCATCAGATACCACCAGAGGCACTGATGCCATGGCAGATGGGGAGTAGGAGCATATTCAAGAGCAGATAGAGACCCCTGGACCGGATGCAGGTCGTGCGATTACTACATACCCGTATTTTGCTTCTTGCATGACTTGTTAATCTGAGTTTGGAGTAACGGGAAACGGCAAGTAGCAGCCTTCCAGTAACGGCATGGGCACCTGCCAGCGTAAACTGGCAGAGCGTGCCAGCCAGCGTCGGACGTGCCAGCATGACTGCAAATACTGCACACAAGCTGGACGCCAAGGAACATGGGAAGCAACAGATTTTTCTGAAAGCCGACGTTTTCCCGACGACAAGGAAAAATAAGGATTTTGAGGTGCCGTCTTGCTCTACGTCATGCTGCATGGCCCAGCGACCGTCTGACAGCTCACGGACCGCAGTGTGCATCAGAGAACACCGCTGAGCCCCCGCTGATTCACTTGCATTCCCAACTGAAGGGCAGATGGTCTTGTGGTTAAAGCACTGGCCTGGCACTCAAAAGCTCTGCCACAGACTCCCCGCATGACCTTGTGCAAGTCATTTAATTTTTCAGCGTCTCAGGAGCCCATGTGTGAAGTGAGGCTAATTCCCCACCTCATCCGGATGCTATAGGGAGAATTGCTCAGGGTTTGCTGGGATCGCAGACACCCGGGCAATAGGGGCCCTCCGTACAGATAAAGATATCCTATCTCCTAGAACTGGAAGGGACCTTGAAAGGTCATTGAGTCCAGCCCCCTGCCTTCACTAGCAGGACCAAGGATCCCTAAGTGGCCCCCTCAAGGATTGAACTCACAACCCTGGGTTTAGCAGGCCAATGCTCAAACCACTGAGCTATCCCTCCCCCAAAGATAGACGCACTCACACAACAAGCAGTACGCTCAGCAGCGGCTGAGCAGCAAATGTGAAGGATCCCATCTCTACTGTGGTGTCTTCTTTTGTTCTGCTCAACAGCTGGTTCTTGGGACTCTCCTGCCCCGCATACGTAAGCCTCAGAAAGTTGCCCCCATCCATAAGCTGTGACTTGGAGAACTCACACAGACAGGGGTGCCACCATTTGTCAGCGGTGCTCCGTGCAAAGCGCTGCCGGCCTGCAAGTCTGCCTAAGCGAGACCTTCGCTGAAGCCTCTTCATTACATCGTTCATCTTTGCAAATTCAGTTTGCAGTTGGACCATCTGTTCCCTTACAGTTCAAAGTCTCGCAGGCAAAGCCAGGGACAGATATTAAAACATCCATCCGAAAGCATTAGCTGCGCTGGCTAGAGGCTGAAAACATTCCCTTTGTATTTACTCCTTAAAGGTACGTCTACACTGCAATAAAAAAACCCACGGCACCAAGTCTCAGAGCCTGGGTCAATCGACTCGGGCGCGCAGGGCTTCGTCTGCAGCACTAGGAATAGCAGTGTAGACATTCAGGCTCAGGTTGGAGCTTGCCCGGGTTCTGAGACTCATCCCCACTTGTTTGATTTCAGAGCCCGAGCCCAAACCCAAATGTCTACACTGCCATTTTGAGTCGCCTGAGGCATCTGAGCTGGGCTGGCTGCGGCCATGGCGGGGGGGTGTTTTATCGCAGTGTAGGATCTTAATACACGAGCTTCGACACTAAATGCAAATAAATAAATAGCGAGCCCAAGAATGTGTGAGGGTGGGTAGGAAAATCAATACGCTTCCTTCCTATGCAGTAAATTATGGTTTGATTAAAAGCCAAATGATCTATACTCAAATGTCAATTACCATTGGAAAACATCAAACGTAGGGCTGCTGTTTAACGAGGTTCCTGCTTCTTGACCACATATTTCCCTAAGGAACCGTTGCTTTGGTTTATGTGAACGTTTGCAGATGAAGGTAGTGCTAAGGGACGGTGCGGGGTTGACAGCTCCGGAAGCTCAAGTCCTCTGTTTACCCCCAGGACAGGTACAGAACAGGTAGTAGAAATTCCCATGGACTTTGCTCAGAGAGACTATATTACAGCAGTGTCTGGAGAAGGCCTCCATTGAGACTGGTGCCCACTGTGCCAGCACTGTACATACACAATACAAGAGAGTTCCCGCCCCAAAGAGCTTACGGTCGAAACAAACAAGATAAGCAAAGGATGGGAAGGGAAACAAAGAAGTGATTTGCCCAGGGTAATGCAGCAGCCAGGCTGAGCACTACAGGTCAATGGGTTTTTCTAACTGATGATCAAGTCGAACAGTGGTTTAGAATGCAACAAAAATCCACAAATTCCAGCGAGGCCCATTAGTCCGGCAAGCACTTGTTCAAATTATTAGGCAGCGTATGGTATTGTCCGCAAGACAATCTGCAAGCGCTCCAGTCCTGCTGAAAGAATTTCAGCAAATGCTTTCCTAAGTAGCTCAGTCTCCCTTCCCTGCCCAGTTTTATTCTGCAATATTTTTCATCTGGTCCATTGCTGGGAATAAGTGAAACAAATCTAATGAAGCCCTTACCTAACTGGCATCTCATCAAAGGGTCTCATCAGAGCGAACCTCTGACTCGTCTGCAGGCATTTCAATAACATATTGAAATAAGCAACACAACAGGAACATCATCGGGGTCTCAGTTCAGATACCCTGAGCATGCATTCATTGAATTTCCCCCTCTGTTATATCCCGTCACGTCAGCAGAGTTCAGATAGGAAAAAAATCTCTACCACATTAATATCAGTGAATTCCACAGCACCTGTCAGCCAGAGATCATAAACTGCCCAACACTGACAACCCTCCTGCTAGGTCAATATCACTCTCAGTTTGCATCGGAGGCATGGAGAGGGAGAGTTATTTTATTTTATTACTATTGAGGATATGTATTGCAGGCAGGGCCGGTGCCTACCATTAAGGCAAACTAGGCGGTTGCCTAAGGCGCCAAGATTTGGGGGCGCCAAAAAGCGGTGCCCCCATTTATTTATTTTTTTTTAACAGCTTTCCTACACCCCCTCCCCAAGCGCGTGGTCGCTGCTCCACTTCTCCTGCCTCCCAGGCTTGCAACGCCAATCAGCTGTTTGGCGCCGCAAGCCTGGGAGGGGAGGAGAATTAAAGCGGGGGCAGCGTGCTCAGGGAGGAGCAGAGGTGAGCTGGGGTGGGGAGCTGCCACACGGCTCCCCGGAGAGGGGAGCTGCCGCGGGGGGGGGGGGGGGGGCGGGGCCTCAGGGCAGAGGTGGGGAGCTGCCACAGGGGGGTGGGGAGCTGCCACAGGGCTGGTGGGGGAGGGGCGCAAGGTGGAAGTTTCACCTAGGGCGCAAAACTTCCTTGCACCAGCCCTGATTGCAGGGGCACTTAGAGGGCCCCGAACAAGAGCTGGCTCCACTGTGTTGGATGCTACAGACAAGCAAAGAGGAGGAGAAAAGAATAGTTGTCATCCCCATTTTATAGCTGGAGAACTAGGCAGAGAGAAGAAATTGCTGGCCCAGGGTCACACAGGAAGTCTGTTGTGGTGCTAGGAATTTAACCCGGATTGTAACATCTTTGGGACAGGGATTCTTTTTCTTGTTAGTACAACGTCTAGCGCAATGGCGCTGGGGTCCCCAGGTGCTACCGCAACACACCTAACAAATCAACCTCACTATCCGAGTCCTTGGCCAGTTCCTTAACCCCAGTGACCCGACCCACACCACACAGCAAGGCTCCATCTTCACTGCCAGAAAAGGGGGGGTTAACCAGCATAACCAACAGGTAAACTAGGAGAGGTCAACGCTATGGCCTCTCCCTCCACCCCCACGGTTGACCTTGTAACAGTCACTAGGACTTTACAGCAGGATAGATAATGCCTGCTAGTTCTCCAGGGTAAACACACACCTTATAGCCTGAGACAGTATCACAATGGTGCAAATACATTGAAATATAGTGGCCTAGTTTTCCCTATGGAGAAAATGGTGTGTTCCTAACTGGAGTTAGCTAACTTGAGGTGACGCGATAGTGCAGACAAGACAGTTGTAGTTATAAGAGTACCAGGCCGAGTTAAAGACTAGACTCCACTGTAGGCATTACTTGACCTGCCAACCTATGCGACAGCTACGCACTGCCCAGCCTTCACTATGCGGTCGCCGCCAGTTAGCTCACTAAGAAGACAAAGCCAGCGAGAGGAGGGATGAGAAGAGGTAAGGAGCGAGGCTGCATTCGTTATCCAGCCACACTGCGGAAGACATCAACAGGAGAGTAAAAAGTTTAAAAGCGGGAGAGGAAGCAGCGTCCCATCCACCGTGGTGTTATCTTTACGCAGAAATTGGGAAGAGAACCAGAAGTCCGGACACTCACTTCCCATTCTAAGCAATGGTAACACCCCTTCTATGACTTCGGTTGCTACTTCAGATAAGGTCTCTCTCTCTCTCACACACACACACACACACACACACACATACTCTCGCTCTTCTTCTGGCAGTGCACTTCAAGATTCACTGGTCTGAACAGCCCTGCAGACATTTACAAGCAGATTTAATTCCTATTAAATCTAATTCTTTTTCAGAGTCGACTCCTACTTCTTTCCATACGTACAAGTAATCTCCAGCTTCCCCGTCCTCCTGAAAAGTGACCCAGTATATGTTTCTTCTGCTTCAAGGATTTAAAAATACTTGAGCCACCTAGAATCCCTTCTGATTTGGAGTTGGTTCCAAAGTTTACTTTGGATGCTTAGCAACAGTTGCTTTTTGAGAAAATATCCAATATTTTCTAAGAGGCTGTCGTGAAATTGCTTTTCCTGCTCCGTGTTCCTTTTTAACCTTCTCCTCCACCACAGCTCTGCTTAATTAAAGCCCACAATGGGAATCGATGGGGCAGCGTCACCTGCGATGCCCTCGTGAGTTCAGCGGGGTAGAGAAAGTTGTGCAACAAGGGCCACTTCTCACGTCACTCGCCTGTTGAACTGGCATCTGACATTTTGGAGGCATTAAAAAAAAAAGCCATCTCAGAGCAGGCAAAAATCCATCTCTTGGCATTCAGGACGGTTTGCATATTATTGTGCGCTGATTAGAAAAGGTTCTTTACTTATTAAGGGAATCGAGAAAGGGTCACACAGATCCTGCCAGCTTGCATTAAGTTCCGGCTCTTAGAGATGCCAGATTTAAATGCCAAACGTCAACACATTTGAACGCATTTCGTTTGCAAACGGAGAGCGATGAACAGATCGGACTGCACGGCCAGGAATTCTGCTCCTAGCGCAGGAGCACCGTGTGCAGAGAGCTTCACACCTGGGCAGTGTAGCAGGGGGGTGGGGGGTGGGAGGGAGGAGAAATGGTCTCTCTTATTCCCCTGCACCATCTGCCCCTGGCAGGATAGTTGTACAAGAGCAGGAAAAGCCACCTCCTCAGGGGATCTACACTGCTCCCACACTGCACTTGGCCACAGCTCTGTCCCCTCAGCCTGCTAGCAGCACAGCTGTAGCAAGGCCTGTACCGTGCAAGGCACGTCCTGCACGGAGCTGGGAGGTGAATTATAACTCTCCAAGTCACAGTCTGGTTCCTGGTCTGCTCATGGGGCAGCTGTTGTGCTGCTCCAGACATGGGGCTTGCAGCAAAGCTACAGCTGAATCTTTCAGAAAAATGGTTATTTCTTCAGGGCTAAACTGCAATGCCCATAATTCATATAGGGCAACTGACTTCAGCGGGACTATCTGCGCAGTAAAGTGCTACCCAGAGGGAGTTTGGGTGTCCCGACCATGGTATTTTACCTGAAGGGGGGTCCCAAAGAGGATGGAGCTCGGCTGTTCTCAGTGGTGGCAGATGACAGAACAAGGAGCAATGGTCCCAAGTTGCAGTGGGGGAGGTCTAGGTTGGATATTAGGAAACACTATTTCACGAGGAGGGTGGTGAAGCACTGGAATGGTTACCTAAGGAGGTGGTGGAATCTCCATCCTTAGAGGCTTTTAAGGCCCAGCTTGACAAAGCCCTGGCTGGGATGATTTAGTTGGTGTTGGTCCTGCTTTGAGCAGGGGATTGGACTAGATGACCTTCTGAGGTCTCTTCCAGCCCTAATCTTCTATGATTTTACAACTCAAACACTAACCAGTCTGCTACATTAGGGACAGACCACTAGGGGTACTTATGGGTCCAAAAGTGTCCCTAAGCAATGTGGGCATGGCTTAGTGCAGTCGCCCGGAATCTAACATGAAGAGACATGCATGGAGTCACGTCCCAAATCCTGCAGCCGAACTTGCCATTGATACCAACACAGGGGCTTGGTCCGGCTGTATCAGTAATCATCAGACCTGGCTGAAAAACCCAAAAGTAGTTTTGTGAGGAAAAAATCAAATATTTTCCCACTTCAAAAGGTTTGAAACAGAACAAATGTTGTATTTCTTCAAATTTTTCAAAGTTTTAAATTGTTTTTTAAACAAAAACATTACCAAAAAGGTGATTGATAATTGACCACCAGCTGGGTTTTCCATTAAACAAAATTGTCAACAATTATTTCATGATGTTTTGGAGAAAATATTAGAAACCAGTTAGAAAAAACAATGTATTTATTTATTTGGGGGGGGGGGGAACAAAAACACTGCTGACAATTTTTAGCAAAAAAATTACTTTAAAAAAAGAAGAAAACTTTCACTGAAAAAAACATTTCTTTCAACAAAATAATCTCAGAAAAAAAATCTCAACATCTCATAATACTTGGCATATGAGAGAGAGAGAGAGAGAGAGAGAGTGTCTGCCATTCAAGAATGAACCCAAATTATTTATGGACTTTTATGGACTACATATTATTACCCACTTGATGCATCCATGTGATCTCATTAAGACTAATGACAGGTTTCAGAGTCGCAGCCGTGTTAGTCTATATCTGCAAAAAGAACAGGAGTACTTGTGGCACCTTAGAGACGAACACATTTATTTGAGCATAAGCTTTCGTGGGCTACAGCCCACTTCATTGGATGCATAGATTAATGCATTAAATTAAATTAAAGGTTAATGAGACCCTTCTAAAAGTTCTCCTGTAACAATCCAACCACTATAGACTACGCCATACATAAATACTACATAAATACTTATGCGCTTTTTTAATCCAGGGGAGAGTCTTGTGTCACTGACAAAAGAATATTCCTTATGTTTGTTCCCCAGACAAGTAAGTAGCTTAAAGGCTATCCCCCCACATTTCACTGCTATGGAGAATAAACCAAACCCGCAGAACAAGCTGAATTTCCTTCAGAGACTAGATAGGCTGAAGCCTGTAAAAATCTGTAATGCAAAATCTAATTCCATCACCTAAATAAAGCACAGCCTTTCCAGAGAGATGTGGTTTAGATATACAAGCGGGGTGGTGACCCCATCAAGCTGCTTCAGCGGAAGGGAAATAAAGCAGCAGAGAGGTTAACAACAGTAGATAATCCCCCACACCCTTTTATTTAAAAAAACACTACAGAATCATGAGGACTATGTAGTCCGAGCACATCATCCCACAGGAGGGTGCTGCGAGGCTGGGGTGATCACGGCGGCACAGTGCAAGATTCTTTTTCTTGGAAAGGGTGCTATGGCTTATATACCATTAATATCACTGGTGCTTGATTTTGAATGACTTTTGTAAAGGGCTAGATGAACGTCTTTACTTTCCTGGATCAGAAAGCACAGCTAAAATACAGGGCCGTATCCTGCCACTGTTCCCAATGACATCAGTGATTTTGTGTATTAAGGAAAAAATACTTGATGGCCACAGATTAGACTTCATTTAATTCCCCACACACACGCCAAAAAATAGCCTGCACACTTAACTGGGCTAACGCATTCAGCGTATCACATCCCAGGGACGCTAAACAATGGCTACACGGCATCCAGCCTGCTTCGACGGAACACTTGGGGTTGTCATCTGTATTACAGTAGCACCTGTAGGGCCTCACTAAGATCAGGGCCTCAGGTCTCGGCATTATACAGATGCAAAGCAAGAGACAGGCCCTGCCCTGAAGAGTTTATCATCTAACTAGACGAGGCAGGACTATTATCCACATTTCACAGATTGGAGAACTGAGGCACAGAGACAGAACTGGTGCTAGCCCACTGGGGGCCCTAAACAGGAATATTTCCCCCCCCCCCCCCCGGCAAGTTCTTATAATAAAAAGTGAACCGGGGTCCCCCTTGAGCTGTTCAGGGCCCTAAGCAATTGCTTAGTCTGCTTATGCTTAGTGCTCGCTCTGCACAGAGAGATTAAGTCACTTGCCCACAGTCACACGGGAGGTCTATAGCAGAGTCAGGAATTGGACCCAGATCACCTGAATATCAGCCCAGTCCCTTAATCACAAGGGCAGCCTTCCTCTCTTTGTCTGGATAGCAAGAGGGTTCATCTTGTAACTGTTTATTGGAGACCACCGCCATTAGAGAGGTCTGAGCACTGATCTCTCTCAAACATTCATTGTGTGGGGTCTTGGTCAAGTCACAAACTCCCTCAATTTCCTGGGGCCTCGGTTTGCATCTACACCCAACTCCTGCGGCTACTGTGAAGATCAATGTGTTTATATTTGTGGATCTTACTACCCTCTAGTCGAGTCTAACAAAAAGGAAGAGCTTGTTATGGCTTCCTAATTAAAATGACGAGCTGGCATGCCAGCCTATGGAATATAATGGAGCACCTTACCTTAATGCTTCTATAGACTCATGTTCAAAGCACTTTACGAACAAGAGACAATGCTCACACCAGCTTACTGAGGGAGCCCAGTAAGTATTACCTACATTTTATACATAGGGAAACCGAGGCAGCGGAGGTAAGGCCCTAGATGGTGTCAGTGTCAGAGCCAGGATTAGAGCTCAGGGGTTCTTTTGTTCATTACCCGCCCAGCTGGCAGGACGTGATGCATATAACTTAATAATACTTTCCCTTCCTAAAGAACCTTTCATTCAACGCTCCCAAAGCACTTTACAGATATCAATTAAGCAACCCTCAGAACACTTCTTTGAGGCAGGGAAGAATTAAACTGAGACAGAGAGAGCTGAACTGCCTTGCCAGAGGCTTCTCTGTGACACTACACCCCAAGCGCAACACAGTCCTGATTCCCACTAGACCATGCCTAGAAGGAAAGCACACCACACTCACCTTGGCTCACCAGGATGCGAACGTAACTCCCCAGGCCACAAATGATTGGACAACTTGAGGAAGCCTTGAGAAGGTAGGTGGGGATGTGGGAGTTTGCACACATCATTCGTTGTCAATGATACAGCCCCCACATGGAACAATACACCACCGCTTCCCAGTGGAGGTGATGGATTGTTTTCATTAATGTTTAGCAGCGACAGGTCCTGCTTTGTAGCACTTCTTTCATATTTTGGAAAACTAAAAGATAAATGACTTGACACTGCCAAATCTTTCCCTCTTTAGCAACTCTTCTTCAGTAGAATCATAGAATATCAGGGCTGGAAGAGACCTCAGGAGGTCATCTAGTCCAACCCCCTGATCAAAGCAGGACCAACCCCAACTAAATCATCCCATTAGGTACCACAGAGGAATTTGTGTCCTTGAAATAAACTGGTTTCTTTCATCACTGTTTAAGTAGTAATCATTCTTGCACACGTCAATGAGGCCTCGTTGGGTATTGGTGTCAATTGTAAGACTGACAAAAGTGCTTCAGAACGCCTCTTGAAGGAAGTAAAATGCTATTGATGATCGCTTCTTACATTTCTTTGGTGCCTTGTATCCCAGGGCATCCCAAGGCACTTCCCAAACAGTCTGAGAACAAGAGCAGCCACCATTCACACCCAGCCAACTCCAGGAGAAACTGAGGCAGGGATTTAATGGCAGACAAACATCACAGCAGGAAGTGAAGAAAAATAGAGTCAATTGAAACTGCGAGGAGAATTTAGTTAAACAGAATGTAATTCCTCAAAATTTGATTTAGCTTAGAGGCCAGGAATAATCGCCCAATTCTTGCAAAAAATCCCCATGGGATTGACAACACGGGTGCTGGAACTAGGAGTGCTGGGGGTGCTGCTGCACCCCCTCGTTTGAAGTGGTTTCCATAATATATAGGGTTTACAGTTTGGTTCAATGGCTCTCGACACCCCCACTACGCAAACTGTTCCAGTGCCCTTGATTGACAATGACTTCAATCAGTAATCAGGAGTTTGGTGTTATGTCTAGCAGGCCGGAGCAATGGGTCAGTGCCAACAGAAGGAGCAGCACTCCCTACTGAGTTCTCAGCCTCACATTCCCCAGCACTTAGGACAGGTGAGGTGAAAGGTACCCTAGAAAAACCTGGTTTGCACAGATAATCCATCCAGTGGAAATCCATCATCTACCAGGTATGAAATCTGAGAAGATCACATCACAGGGCAAAGTGGCATGGAGGAACCTGTGGTTTTGTTTTTGTTTTTTTTTTTTTGGCTCTAGACTGCTGTGTCTATACCTAACAGAGTTAACAGATGAATGACATCCTTGACCTTGCAATGAAGCACAACGCATGGGCCACACAGATAGAATAGCTTCCAGGCTTGGAGCCGGTGACCCCACCACAAAATGTGCTTTCCTGATGTATATCTCTGTCACCACATTGACACGCAGTGGGCAGCCACATAGACGTTTTGATGCTTCTGCCCAGATTTCAGGCCATTCTCCTTCCTACACTCCAGACACGCCCCACCTCTATTATGAAACAGCAGATGTGCATTTCAGTATCTGCTAAACCCGTCTTCAGAGCTTGTAATCTATGAAATCCAGGATAGAATGAAGTGGCCTAACACAGGACCTCAGGAATCACAATGCTGTAGCAATTTGGAGACAGTCATCTTCCAAAGAGCTTTACAAGCCACTAATTATTTCTGACAGCACCTCTACGAGGGAGGCGCCACCATTTACCTGCACAGATGAAGTGACTGGCCAGAGGCTACAGAGGGAATCTGTAATGTCATAACTGGGATTAGAACTCAGAGACCCTTGCTTCCTAGGCCTGTGCTCAGACCACTAGACCTCATCTCCCTCTCATTCTGCACCTTGATCTTGTATACAGAGTAGATTACTGGATAGCACCCCAACCCTTATGCAACTGACTTCACTTTCACTAGGGTTGGGCCTGTTAGACTCTCAGTGCCAGCACACAGAGCTCAGTGTCAAGGAAACAGCTCTCAGTTTGAAGAGTTTAATTTATTACAGCGTAAGGTCATGCTGATCCTACAGCCATACTTGTTTTTTTGCTAAGTCTTGCTGGCTTCCCCCAGTTTGGAGGTGCTGAGTGATGATTGCCAGTAATGGTGTCACTGAAAATTACATAGATGTTACCGTTATACAATTTTAGCCTTTAAAAAAAAAAAAAAAAAAAAAGGCTTGGTGCTATTTTTTTGCTGCTTCCAAGACCCCCGGGTTCAGCCTTTTTCTATTTTCCCACAGTTTGTACAGAAGAGCTTTTCAAAAGAACATCTCTTATTACAAAGAAAACATGAATGTGGGACAAAACACATTAAGTAACGAAAGATACTGGGAGTCGTTATTAGTGAAGTGTGAGCTTCCCAGCCACTTTGATATTGCAAAATATTTTAATGCGATGCAGATGTATTCAGCTCCCATACAGAGGGATTTTCACAAGCAAGCTTGGCAAAAAAGGAGCATGAATACAGAATGTCACTGACTTTGACAGTCATATCGTTCTTATCCTCTTTGCTATTATTTCAGATATTTGGATATAAGAAGTCTCTGGCTCACAGCTTAGCTGGGATCCTGCAGTGAAGAAGAATACTTTGTGCTTCTATAGTCTGCGGCATCTGATGATTGCAACATACTTTAGAAAGGTGGGTAAATATCACTTTCCTCACATTACTAATAGAAAAAAATAAGGCACAGAGGTTGCTGCTCTGCTCAGAGTCACACAGTGAGCCAGTGGCACAGATGAGTCCAGAACCACAGTCCTATACTATAACCACCAGACTGCACTGTCTCGCCCCCCTCCCCTGTCTTTGTAACATCAGCATTTGCTACCATCAAAATTAATGTGACGTCGGGAACTCAGAACAACAACTGTAATCCAAGGTCATGTCACAACACACAGGCCGGGGGGCTGGATGAATTATGTGGTTGATAATAGGTTATGGTAGGGTGCTCCTGTGATAAAGAGACAGAACTAGCGGGAAGGGCATCTTGGTTATAATTCATTGACTCCCCATGGGACTCTGGGCAAGGAACTTAACCTCCCTGTCCCCTGATGTCTCCATCTGTGAAATGGGAACACCAACCCTGACCTCAGCAGAGTGCAGAGACCTCATTCATTTGCGTCTGACGTGCTAAAAGGGAGGTGCAAGACACAAGTGCAAAGCATTATACCTCTGACCTACGGCAGGCCATCAGTGACCCAAAGTCGTTACCCCGCGACGCCTATGTAAAATGAGTCTCTCTCAGTCCATCACCCGGAGGGCACATATCCACATCATAAAAGCAGCACTCTTATCAGCACGAAACAGCCACTCAGCAAGCCCCAGGGTGAGATGAGCCACGAGGACTGATCTCCCCTCTAAGTCGGGGTGAGGCATGCCAGAGAAGGAAGCATATTCTGCCTCTACCTGCGTTGTGCCCATTCTGTGACTAAACAGAGCACTTTTCAGAGCTGTCAGCCTGGCACCTTTCCTCAGCCCTGGGGAGGGGGGGGGAAGAATTGAAAGAGAAATATCAACCTCCTCTCCCCCCAGGGCTGTGGTTTTGAGGAAAGAAATGCTCATTTAAATGTTTTTGATCATTAGCAAATATCTCCCTGAAATGTCACTAGAAAACGACAGATAATGGTGAATGAATTCATGTTTAAAATTGATTTTCTGAGCGCTTCTTTCACTATAAAGCTCCCTCGCATACCGCAAAGGGCACACAGCCCAAGGTACACAGTAATTGCTGACACTGGGTAACAGATACGGATGGATGATGTCTCCATGCATGGCCCAGCACAACTCTTGTGTATAACGGACAGCGCTTAGTTTGTGCTTATGCATTCCAACAGGATAACGACATTTCAGGCCCGACTCCAATCTCAGTGACACTGGAGGAAATCTGGACTGACTCCACTAGAGTTACTCCACATTTGCACTAATCTCACTGAAATCAGGATCGGGCCCATCAGCAGGAGGCTTTAAGGAGAGCCTTGTATTATACATTCTTAACTGGAGACAGGACCAACCCCAACCCCTGTGTCCAAACAGTGCCAGAATTTGGAGAATGTTTGGATCCAGCTCCTACAAGAGACATCACCAAAACTCACGCCCTTTAGATTTTAATGCAGATCAGGGCTATAAGGCTTAGGCCCCACTGCAGCACTGACATGCCTAAGAAAACTCACCCAAGTAGGATCCTGGGTCGGCTCTATTCAAGCCACTCTAGCGTCACGCAACTCAAGGGAAGACTCTTACCCCACTGTGGGGGTGAATTTACCAGCTTGGTCTGCTGGTACTTTTCCACTGAAGAGGGGTGGGGATCAAACATGGAAATAAAGATTCCCACCACATGTAAATTCTATTTAAGGCTGGAGAGTGAGTAAATCAGTGTCGCTGGTTTGTCACGGACTCCCCGCCCAAGATGACTGCTGTAAACACGTAAAACTGATCAGGGGGAAAGGACTGGGGCCCAGGCTGTGACAGGGATCTGGCCGGTGAAGAGAAATATGTGGAACTTTAAGTGCAAGCAAAAGCAGTTTGTCTTCAAGGAACTCTGTAACCTGCCCAAAACAACAGTTAGGGTGAGAAATTACTATTTGTAACCAGTTTCTTTAGTGAAGTCAGCTTAGTTTGCGTGTTTGTTTATTTTGCTCAGTAATCTGCTTTGATCTGTTTGCTATCTCTTATAATCCCTTCAAATCTGTCCTTTGTAGTTAATAAACCTGTTTGTTTCAGTTTCCTATAAACCAGTTAGTGCCATTTATAACTGGGGAGGGGAGGCGGCACCAAGCTGTGCATATCTCCCTCCACATTGAGGGAGAGGGCGATTTTTATGAGCTTACGCTGTATAGATCTCTATACAGCGCAAGACAATATAATTTGGGGTTTACACCCCAACGGAGGTGTTTACTTGAGTACTGGGCAATCCCCGAGTTGAATCCTCCCACACAGCGCTGATTTCAGTCTCTGTGTCTGTTTGCAGCTGGGTGTGGCCATACCTGTGTGTGCTAGAGGAGGCTTGAGGGTCTGGCACAGCAGGACAGGGTGAGGAAGCCCCGGCTGGTGGAACGGGCGGGCTCAGTGGGACCCCAGTACGTCAGGTAGCACCCCAGATGGGGGGCAACCTGTCACACTCACTACACCCCGTGAGGGAGAGAAGAGCCATTATCTCGAATTTACAGAATTCGGCCACAGAGGAGCCAAGGGACAGTCTACACTGAAAATTTACATCAGCATAGCCACATCTCTCAGGAGGGAGGGGAGGGGAAAATCCATCCCCCTGAGATATGCAGACATAACCCCCGAGGTAGATAGCGCTGGGTTGACAGAAAAATTCTTCTGTCGACCTAGCTATGGTCTCTGAGGAAGATGGCTTATCTGCGCCAGTGGGAGAACGCCTCCCATCACGGTAGTGAAAATGCCCACACCGAAGTACTGCAGCAACAGCATAAGTTTAGACGTAGCCTCAATGACTTGCCAAGGCCTGTGGCACAGCAGGGAACTAAACCCAGGTCTCCCAAGCTAATACCCTGACCACCGGGCCATCCTTCCTCTCTTTCAATCCCCCCTTCCTCAGCAGCCGAGATGTTTTCAGAAGTCCATCCCAGGTCCACGCAGTTCACTGAATCAAACACTGAAATGGGGAGGGGGGGGTGTTAAGTGGTTAATTTAAAAAATTAATCCTAGGCCCCAACGTTCTAAGCGTGGTTGAAGAGGACTCGGGTCTTTACTGAGGTGTGTGACGAATGCTCTAGCCCTCAACAGGAAAAGTAGAGAGGAATCCAAACCCTACGGACCATTCATCTGAAACCACATGCTCCCAAGCTTTGCAGGGGTAGATGAAATGGGGCCTGTATCCCAGTCACTCCCGCAAAAACATACCCTGACTGATGCGGTCCAAAACCAGAATCACGTCCATTTCTGTCCATCCCTAATTTAGAACCATCGTTCAAACACCTTTTCCATGACTCAACAGGGCCAGATCCTCCTCTGGGGTAAATCGGCATAGCTCCCATTGACTTCAGTGGAGTTACTCCAATTTTCACCAGTGGAGGATCTGGCACGTCGCCATCAAAAGCTGAAGCCGGGTGGGTTAGGAACGTTTCTGCCATAACTGCAACTGACGTACGAACCTGCCTAATATCAAGACACTGCTTTGAACAACTCCGTTTCCATTTCTGACTCTGAAGAGAGCAGCACGGGGCCAGGTCTCCCCCACGCCACGATAAAACCACCACTATGGTGCAATGGAAAGCAAATCCCGGTTCTGACATCACAGTTCAGACCCATCACCCCAGCCAATAACTATTCGGCTCAGGCTATTCCTTCTGACTGCCACGCACTCCAGGCCCCTGCACTGCCAGCTTTGCTCACAGCATGCTCAAACGCTTGCAAAGACAGGTGCCCTCCTTACAGGGGTGAGAAATGTGTCATCTGGGTACTCGCTTCATTTAGAGACACAAGAGGAAAGACAGGCACCACAGAAATCAGAGATAGAAAAGGCCTAGGAAGTCATCCTGCCCATACCCCTGTATTGTTCCAGACAGTACGTGCCTTATTGCTTTGCCCAAGCAAACGAGACAGGGGGAAAGAGCAAAAACGGGGAATATGAAAAAACAAACAACAGAATTAACGAAGCATTAAATGCACGTCATTCGGGTTGTTGGGAATTCACAGAGCATACTGTGCATCGATCCACTCTCCCCTCAACAGGACATCTCTACTCGGAGGATCACAATCGGTATTTTGTGCGGCATTGATTATAAAAAACAAGCAAGCACACAAAAAGCTTCTCGTTTACAACAAAACTACATTTCCCAAACAATCAAGTGACTAGAACTGCCTTGGCCATGTAGTTGGAGCGAGTTACCTACCGGTTTGGGGCAATGGATGTATCTAGCGAGACTGATGATCAAGTCATGGGTGATTGGATCCACCAGGTTTCGGAAGCTGGCATATCTATACAGGACGTCATCCAGAGAGGTTGATTCCATTCCTAAGTCCTGCAGAAAACAAGAGCAAGGTTAGTTACACTAGGAGGTCGATGGCAACAGCCCATCTCTCACAATTCACCTGTGTTGGCAGTCTCAGGGCAGTAGCCAAGGAGCTCAGATGTGCCCATCTCTAAGTACCTTGGCACATTGGCGTGGGGACACTTGCACGCCAATGCTTTACCTGTACTATGGAGAGCAGACATCAGGCTCCAGGGCTGTCAACTGGCACGCTTCATAAGCAATACATTCACTGAGTAAACTATACTCAGCAGGCCTGATTCGCTCTCTCACTCCCCCGGGGCAAGCCACAGGTGACTCCACTGAAATCAACAGAACTATGCCAGCATAAGATGGCTGGGAGACAGAATCTGGCCCAGGGTGTCCCAAGACACAGCAATGTAAGGAATTTTGGCACAAACCCCACAACGCTATTAAACACACTAGTGTATATCGACCGTTCCGCTCTTTAGCTTTTCATAAAGGGTTGGAGGGGGGATTAAATACAGTGTATTCAATTTACTTCAGATATCTTCTCTCATCTACTAGCTGTCCTTTGTCCCTCGAGAGCAGCTCCCCGGGGATATTGCAGCGCTACTCAAGCTTATTGGCAGATTACAGCGTGTTCCACAAACAAAGCAGCTACTGCTGTAAGATAAAGCCCTTTGCTCAGCTCTCAATACAACAAGGATGCCCTTGTGGTTAGGGCACTGGGCAGGGACTCTGCAGATTGGTTCCATTCCCAGCTCTGTCACAGACTCTGTCTGACCATGGGCAAGTCACTTAAATCTCTCTCTGGCTTGGTACTGTGCCTGTAAACTAGGGTGTGACGGGCCTGGGTTTCAATCGTGGCCAGTGAGGGGTTGTGTCACCACTTGGCCTGTAGCCCTCTCGTGAACACACACGCACGCACACCCTTTCACAGCTGGGATAATATTCCGTCCTTCTCGACACCTAGCATTCTAGGCACCATCTTCAAAGTGCAACGCACACAGAGGTGAAAGTAAGCCGGTCCGGTCCAGTACGTGGCGAACTGGACCGGCTTCTCTGGCAGTGATTTAAAGGGCCCAGAGCTCCGGCCCCTGCGGGGAGCCCCATGTCCTTTAAAGCACCACCTGAGCCCCTCTGCCGGAGCGCCAGCGCACTTTAAAGGGTCTAGGGCTCCCCACAGTGGCAGGAGCACCAGGCCCTTTAAATCCCTGCTCTAGCCCTGCCGCCCCGGGATAGTGGTGGCAGGGCTCCCGCAGTGATTTAAAGGGCCCGGAGCCCTGGGCTCTTTAATTCGCCCCTGAGCCCCAGGGCTCCCAGCCGTCTCTGCAGCTGGTAGCTCCAGGGTGATTTAAAGGCCCTGGGGCTCCCAGCCACAGCCAGAGCCCCAGGGCCTTTACATCTTGAAAGGCCCCACCTCTTCCAGTTGAGGCCACACCCCCACTCAGGACTCCAGCGTATCGGTAAGTACTTTAAGTTACTTTCACCCCTGAATGCGCACCAACACAGCAGTGGTCAAGCTTGCCTCCTGTTCCGTAAAGTGCTTCTGTCAACAGACCCTGGGCCTGGCCAGAGAGGGAAATTCACCGGCTGCACCTGCCTTCACAGGACAGCATGGAATTGGTGCTTTAAGAGTGAACACTGGATTTAGTATGGGAGGTTGCTACGCTCCCCCAAAAGCTGCCCTGCTAACACCGCCCCTGGTCTGTGTCAGTGAGTAACGGTGACATCCTGCAACTCATGACTTCTCGTGTGGGTTTTGTAAGCGAGGTCCGCTAGCTCTCCCTCTGGGTGACCCATTTGCCGGTTGAGCCCAGATGCCAAGCAGCCCCTGCACTCAGATCGGTCACATGCTGCACATTTCAGATCCTGACCGGCTGCCTCCATTTGCCCTCACGGAGCTGATGGGGGCTCTCACGCTTGGCCAGGAAGGAATGGAGCCATGTGAATGTTCCCCAAAGCGGACCCTGGAAATAGGGCAAGATGGGAACACAAAGGGGATGTCTCTAGAGAGAAAAAAAAAAATCAGGAAGGACCAAAACAAAACCCATAATCCAATGCAGACCAGCCTGGATATTTTAAAAAGGGCCGGACATTCTCACTGCCCCAAATCACACCTGTAGCTGTGACGGCTTGGATAACGATCAGACTAATCAGCTGCATGCTTCAGGGCACAAGCTGCAGTCAGGAGCCATTTCCCTTGTCCTCACACTGCACAGGAGGTGGTGCTAACTTTTTATGCGGACAACCATTTTATAGCAGGGAGAGAATCTCCCACACCCACCTCCCCAGCGTCCTTACTGCCTGCTTCTCAATGTCTCTTACTCTGTGGGACGCATGGTCCCTGGACAGGGTGACCAGATATCCCGCTATTCAGGGCTTTGTCTTATATAGGACCCTATTACCTCTCCCCGTCCCGATTTTTCACACTTGCTATCTGGTCACCGATCGCGGGGGTCACATTTTGAGCACACTGGGGTGAGGCACTCGGGGACAGGACACTGCATGGGATGTGGTCAGGTGCTGGGCACTTCCAGAGATAGGTTAGCAGACTAGATAAAAACGTGCTCCGATCCTGAAGAACAAGTGTAGCTCCTTAGATCCGTGCACAAAGGATCCCAAAATGCTTTGCAATCACCCTCTGTGTACAATCCACAGGAATCAATTAAACTCCCACTAAAATTCAGCCAGTGACAAAATGCAGCCTGGCAACTGTTTCAGAGTTAGAAGAACTGAGCCTTTCCCGGGAGAGAGAGAGATTCTTTGCACAGGTGACCTGATGCTCGTGGAGAAAAGAGGGTCTTTGCTTTTTTTAAATGGGACGACAGTAAAGTATAAATTAGCAACCACCCAAAATAAATAAATAAATAAAATAAAAAGCCAATTTACAGCCCAGATAAGTAGACTTCAGGAAAACTATTGCAGCTTCTCCGGGCTTGTCTTAAGGAGAAGGGCGAGTAAAGCGTAATGGTAGCTGTAGAGCAGGAGAGACAATGACATTGTGGGTGCTAACTCCAGCAGTCATCGGCTAAGTCACATATCGTATGGGCAGCCTACGAAACTGAACTGGAGACTTTCTGAGCCAAAGACACAATTCTATACCCTTGTATGAGACTCTCGATTAGTTGTGAGTAGAGCTATAATCATAGCCGCATTAGGACTTGCCAATTAAGCTACAGAGTCCAGCCATATGGCCTGACAGTATCCAGCATGAAAGCCTTTCTGATTAATTGTATGCATCATGGAAGCATTGAGGGCCCCAAATGAGGAATCAGAGCCCCGTTGTGCGAGGTGACAGCCAAAAGATGGTCTTGAATAAAAGTAGCTGAAATTCCCAAACTTATCCACTGGATCGAAGGTGGGGAGGGGATGCAGAAGCAGCCTCTCTAAGACCAGTACACAATTCTGCTTCAGGACCTTGTAGAAAACGCATCCGAAATTCTTCTTTGCTGGCCGTTGTGTGCGCATGCCAACATTTTCAAAGATACAGCTTAATATGGAATCATTCAGGAGACTGAAGAGAACAATGACAGTTCTCCCTGCCCCAAAAAAATCTTTTGCCCATCAAAGTCCATCCCACCCTAGAGCCACACCTAAGAAAGGAGATTTTCAGATGGAAAGGTAGCCTTGGTCCTAGCAAATTAACTCATAAAAGGGGACAGACTTCTAGGTAGCAAGCAAAGCAGATTCTCAAAGATAGATGCCTGCTGTCAGAAACTCCATCCATCTGTGCTATTAATCTCCCTCATCATTCGTAATACATCAAAGGCTTAACAGTTTGCAGGAGACAATTCCACACCCAGCTGGTCCTCCATAGCCTTCACCTTTGAAGTTCCATCCCAAACAAGGAGAGATTCTGGTGCAGAACACTAAATCCTTCAGCCTCAGATGCCTGCAGAACGCAAAAATCAGCTGGTTTTTCTCAGAAAGGGGAGGCTTGAACCTAGAACCCTTCAGCTTTCATCTAGACTCAAGGCCCAACAGAAATACAAATGGATGCTAAACCAGCCGCCAACAGAGTCACTATAGGAGCTTTACACATACAAGTAAGCAATACCAGGAAGCAACAGCAAGCTCTGTCCTGCCATGTTTGGGCTGGTTCTCATGAAAGCACTTGTACCGATGGATTTTGTGCAGTGAATTACGCACCTCAATGAAAGTCACTCTGTTTTTCTCGTTTGACGCATGCATAAAAAATAGACGTTAACATCCACAAAGTTGGTAAAACTCGGTGTAAGTAGTAAGGTAACAAGATAGGACTAGAGCAGACACACTTTGCCTGCCACTGGAATGCAGGAAACGACACAGATCGCTATCGCATTTAGTTTTTCAAAAACGTTGCACGTGGAAGCAGAAGTTGTGCCATTTTTAAAACCATGTTTAGCAGGTCATTTAATCTCTCTCTGCCTCTGGTTTTCCCATCCATAAACTGGGGATAACACACATACAGCTCACAAGGGATTTCTATGACGATTATTAGCTAATGGTTATTCGGCACTTTGAACACAATGAACAGTGAGATCTGTCCCAAGCAACAGACGCAAGATGAATTGCATAACAGATTGGGCCTGTTTCTCAATTGCTCTGCTCCTGGTGCATTCACACCAGTACAAAGTGGCTGTCAGATGCTACTGAATCACAATGGTATTGTCACAGGGTGACTGGCCCCTTTTAAGGGGAGATGAGCCCAGCCCTACCTGTGACTCAATCAGCTGCCTCCCAGCTGAGGCTGTGGGACTAGGACTCAGTTGAGCCTCGGAAGAGCACCTGGTCCGGAAAGGGTACGTCTACACTGCCAACAAAAAACAGCACCAGCAGCAAGTCTCGGAGCCCAGGTCAACTGACTCAGGCTGCGCTCAGCTCTGAGACCCAGCGATGGGGGCGGGTCTCAGAGCCGGGGCTCCAGCCTGAGTGGGAACATCTGCCCTGCTATTTTTAGTCCAGTAGCACAAGCCCCGGGAGCCCGAGTCAGTTCCAGTAGACGTGAGTAGACGTACCCACAAAGGCTGATGGGGTGAATTGCAGGGAGCAGGTAGGCTGCTGTAGGATACCCTGGGTTAGAACAAGGACTTGACTTGCCCAAAGTCAAATTATGGGCCTTGTCTACACTAGAAGTTTGTACCCGCTTTAACTTCCCGTCTAGTTAAAGCCATACAACCCCCTTAATTGGATGCTGTTATATCAGTACAAGGGGGACTTGGGCCTGGTCTTAGTCCACATAGCTACGGCGCTCAGCTGCGGTGTGAAAAATTCACATTCCTGAGAGCCCTAAACTCCAGCGCAGACACAGCTAGGTTGATGGAAGAATGCTTCCGTCAACCCAGCTACCATCGCGCAGGATGGCGGGGTTCCTAACAGAGCCAGAAAAACCCCTTCCATACCCTACAGCATCATGCCAACCTAGCTATGGGGCCACTGACACACTCTATAATCCCCACGGTATAGACATAGCCTTGTACTGGGATAGCTATTGCAACAGCCCGTAGAGCCAGGGGGACCACCCTATCTCCTAGAACTGGAAGGGACCCCGAAAGGTCATCGAGTCCAGCCCCCTGCCTTCACTAGCAGGACCAAGTATTGGTTTTGCCCCAGATCCCTAAGTGGCCCCCTCAAGGACTGAACTCACAACCCTGGGGTTAGCAGGCCAATGCTCAAACCACTGAGCTGTCCCTCCCCGCACCCAGTCCACAGCCCCACCCACTTCTCAGCTGGGCCAAACTTGAGCGACGCTGCAACCCCAGGTGCCAGCCCACACCACCACTCACTCAGATTTGGACTGGGGCAGGTGTAGGCGCTCATGGGCCAAGTTGCTTGTGGGGGTGCACCCGGGAGGAGAAAAGAAGGGTTCAGGTGGGGGGGGGCAGGTGGCAAATCTATGGCGCGCACGCACACACACACACACACACACACTTTTTAAATGGTACTCCACAGCTCTGGCTGTTGCCATATGGGAGGAGGAATAAATATACCATACAAGACATCTTTATACTGGTTTAACGGCATCCACTCTAGGAGCTGTGCTGGTATAATTAGACAGGTAAAAATCAATACAACTTTCAAGGGCAGATCAGGCCTAAGTCGGGTAGAAGAACCAGAAACCAGGAGGAATCCTGACCGCCTAGTCCCCATGCTCCCTGCCACAACAACACAGCCTCTGACCACTACCAATGATGTTCAACGATCCAAAGGGCAGCAGCTGGCAGTGCCCCGCAGGCAGCCACACATGGAAGTTGTTAATAACTGAAATCAAAGCGTCCCCAGTGCTTTAATAAAGACAGTGCAAGTGACTAATGACTCAGCGCTGGTTCCAATTCAGCGTGAACCACTAAGCTTGGAAATGCTTCAGTTCTTGATAAATGGCTCGTGGGGACGCAAGTCCTTTGCAAGCAGTGAGGCTGTGTGACCCTGCAGGCTGGAAGCAAGCATCTGCCCTTCTTTCCTTCGTTTTGTTAAGACACTGAACTCAGGAAGTTAAGGGGGGATACTGCGTGGAGTAGAACTGGGAGGCTCAGACTGGGAGCAGCAATGCAACGGTTCTGCAGTTTGCAGTATTTAGATCCTGGCACTGATGGAGTTAAGGTTCTGCTCTGCTGGCATTTTCACTGCAAATCTTCCAACGCAGTATAAAATATTGACTCCAGGCTGAAACTTGGCATGAATAGCCTCAGCCCAGGGAGTGGGGAATTCTACAGCTTAAAATCAAAATCCTTTGGGCTGTTTTTAATTTCATGGGAGTACCTAAAAATTGAAGTTAACCAGTTAGCGCGCCTGTTGCTTATAAACTACTTAGCTTGTTTTTTAAAAACTAACTACACAAACCAATGATCTGTCATATGGCCATTGTCATGCTGGTACTTTAAAAAAAACTATTCTTAATTATACCCACAGAGTTCAGAGATATAGAAATAATGGATGATCTTATATACTGCACTGCAAATACTTAATGAGGCTACACTACAGTGTTTGCTTTTAATTAGACAAGGAGGAAGACCCAACTCATAATTACTAAAGAGAGTTATTTACTTATATAGTTTCTGGAGGTTGTTGGTTGTTGTTTTTTTAAAGAACAAGAGAAGTTCTACAACAACTGTTCAGAACCAGATTGATTTAAGAGCCTAGAACATAACCATGTGTATTCTAGATCAGTGTTTCTCAACGACTGGTCCATGGACTGGCGCCAGTCCCTGAGATCTCCCTGACTCAGTTTAGGAAGGCAGCAAGCCAGCCGCTGGTATCATAAAGGTTGAGAAACACTGGTCTAGAAAGTGAAATGGATCAGTGCTACATCACAGTGGAGTAGTTTCTAGAATTCAGAGCCACTTCAAACCATGCAGATTCTAAGGGCCAATACCAAAACTCACTTTTGAAATGTGTTATAGAACTTAGAATCGCCTGGGTTCTAGAGCTAGATTTTTGAGAGGGGAGGGGATTCTACAACCGACCTGTTTAGACCCTGTGCAGTTACCAGACCACCGAACATTTTGCATGTTCCAGTTCTATTTAGGAACGAGAGAGAAAGAGAGAGATTAACCTTTCCATGGAAAAATTATGCTTTCTCCAAAGACCTCTTGCAGATTTTGCACTTGCAAACGTTCTCCCGGGTATTGGAGTCTGAGGCTGTAGAAAGTCAATCAGCAGGTGGACTATTTTGGTTTCAACTGGTTGACCCATTGCTGGTGTTTTTGACACAAACTGTGCAAAACAAAAGTTGAGCCCTCCGTCCCTGGAAGAGTGCAACCTTACTATAGAACCAGTGAAAAACAGACGATGCCATTCTCTTTGGGCGGGATAACCTGTATCCCCCAACTATTCATTTGCCCATATGCCCGGTGCCATAAAGTTCACTCCTCCGCTTACGGCCTGTGGGACTATTTTCCCAGGAGAAGATAGCATAACTGCTTCCCGAGTCTCTCAGATTTATGACGCTTCAGTTAATCAAGAGCAAAGGCTTCATTCCCACCCCTGCTGGTAACAAGGAGCACACAGCATTCCAGTGCCGGACCAGCTCTAGTTTCCATTCAGCGCAGTCTGGAAAGAGACGGTCGCTAACACCCTTTCTACTGCTATGCGGCTCCCTTCCTACCTCTGCCAACTGCAACTGCTTCTTTCAGCGTCTGCACGCAGCACGGCAGAGCAGCACAAATCTAGGGAGCAACCCGCTAGTCAACGTGAACCAATAGCTGGTGAGAACTCTGCACCTGCACTCTGAATGACTGGCTGCGAATGAGAAGAGGTCAAAGGGCCAGGGGTTATGGGGTTATATGGACTAGCAAAGTGGAGGGATGTTGCGGGACCATCAAGAGATGGAAATGCTGGATGTACTATGGTAACACGTCGCAAAGATCCTCGGTAACTTCAGGTATCAATACCAAGATTTAAACATCTAGATCTTCGGGTCCAGCTGAGCTGAGCTCAGGGCAGAACCCGAGAGGAAGGAGAGAAGTGACTCAACCACCCTTCTGCGATCCCAGACATGGAGCTGGCAAGCAGCTGGGGAGACCCAGCCCCCCCCGAGTAACTTAGCAAAGCCTTAGAGCTGCTATAAGTTACATCAGCAGGACCAACCTCCCCCACCCCCCAGCCTATTGTGCCTGGAGATCCCCTGCTGCCCTACTGGAGAAGAGGCAGGCAATTCCCTTCTGTTCCTGCACTTGGCAAGGCAGAGAAAATCAACATGGGTTTCAAGATTTTGGGCCCCCATTTGAGGCTGGAAAAGCCTTTGCCCAAGGCAGAAAGACAGGGACTGAGGGGGAGGTCTGCTTGTATTTTGCCTGCATTTAGAGGGAACCCACTTAGGATCAAAATGGGTATATCCTACACAATCTGTTTCCTGAGCTTGCAGCATGGCTTGGGCATTAAGGAAGGCTCCCATTACTACAGTAACTCCTCACTTAACGCTGTAGTTATGTTCCTGAAAAATGCGACTTTAAGTGAAACAATGTTAAGCGAATCCAATTTCCCCATAGGAATGAATGTAAATGGGGGGTTAGGTTCCAGGGATTTTTTTTTTTTTTTTGCCATACAGTATAGTTCAGTACTATAGTTGGGAGGTGCCCCCGCCTTACCCCACACAGGCACAGCCCACTGGCACTGGAGACAATGAGGCAGGCAAGGCGGCTGAAGGTGCTGTAGGCTAGGAGAAGCACATTGCACAGCAGCGTCAGCTTCCCCTATTGTGCAAGCACCAGGGGCGGGGGCCTCCACCCTTGGCCCGCCCACCACCCCCTTTCCCAAAGCCCCCTCCCTTAACCTGCCTCTTCTCCCCCCGTCCCCCTTTACTCCAAACGCCGCGTCCTCGCTCCTCCCCCCTCCCTCCTGAACGCCGCAAGCCAGCTGATAGCCGCAGGCAGGAAGCGGGGGAAGAGGGGAAAGGTGCTGATCCACGGGTCTGCTGGTGGGCGGGAGACGCTGTCGGGGGGGGCGCATAGGGGAGCTGATAGAGGGGCTGCCAGCTGTGGACAAAGCAGGCAGCCAAATGACTTTATAGCGAAGCATTGCACAACTTTAAATGGAGCATGTTCTGTAATTGACCAGGGATGTAAGGCTTAACGTTGTTTTGATAAGAGGACGTTAAGTGGGGAGTTACTGTATTATCCATCCATGCATCGTAGATCCCACTCTTTGTAATTTTAATTGCATAAGTTACCTTTCATTTCCCCTTTAAAAAAAAAAAAAAAAAGCACCACATGCAGAAATTCTCGAGCTCTGTGTTTCCTTAGGAGAAATGCCCCACTGAGGACAATGAGAGTTTGCATGAGTAAGTAACAATTACAAGAGTAATCAAGTTTGAATCCAAGACCTGAAGATCCATAGCAAAAACCTCTACCACTCAAGTTAGAAAAAATAATCCTTAGAGCTGGCAGCAATAGTAGGCTGTTATCCAGTGGCTGGTCCACAGGAGAGACATGACACACTTTGCCAGTGTGAAATATTAGGACTGAGCAAACATTGAGTAAGGTCTTCTCAACAGTCATAGGGTGTCCTACAGTCATAGGGTGTCACTGGCAAAGAATGACTGACTGCCACTGGCTGACCCCCGGGGAAGCTGGTTTTCAGAGCTGGGTAGAGTAATCCTGGACATACAGCTTTTGGCACCCCGGGATCTTTTGGGATGGAAGCAGGCTTATTATCGCACCATTTCTTTTTATGCATCTCAAAAACCTGGCAAATCTCCTTAAGCTAAGTTTTAGAAGTAGGAAAATAAAACCAATGATTCTAGGACACCCACGCTCCTGGGGGAGAGAGAATCTTTTGCAGGACGCCTTCTCCCCTGCCTTTACCACAGATGCATCTCTCAGCTGCTCCATAAATCTCACTACTACACCAGCATCATCCCTCGCCCCCAGCCCCTCCATGTGCAATATTTTAAAGCTACACAAGCAATGAGTCCAAGCAATGAGCTCATCTGCGATTGAATAACTTAACACCAGTTCATGCTGGCAGCGGCAAATCACTCATCTCTGATTTTGGAGAAAAACACCCGTGTCTGACTGGAATAGTTAATTTTCCTTTCAGCACATTGAGATTCCCGGCATCTTCCCCTTTCCGTAAGTGACACCCACTGGGGTAGCAAATACAATTTACCAACAGGAGAGGCGCCGGGGTTAAGAACAAATGTGGTGATCAGCCAATCCGAATACAACCATCTCGGTATTTATAGAGGGTTATTATTCTGTTGTGAGCACACACGAACACCTCACTTTGCTGAGCCAGGTTGGTTTGTTGGGGAGGTTCGGGGGACAGTGTCTCTATGTCTGCGTCTGGGGATAGGAAACAGGAACATCTCTGCATCCCTGAGCTGTCTCAAGTTGCTAACATCTACAGCTGGCTTTTGGAGGAGGAGGAGACTGAGGTAGTTTCCAAGTATGTCAGAGAACCGCATTCACCAGAGTCTCTCTCTGCCTGTTATGCACCCAGCGCTAATGCCAAAGTCAAAGAGGATTTGGGATTAACTAAACAAAGCAAACAAGCAGACAGAGAATCAAGCCTGTGAAACCACTTGAAAGCAACCCAGAGCCACAACTGGCTACAAAGAGCGCCCGTCTCACTACAAGGAAGCGCTTGCTGCTGTTTATATTTATCATTATTATTATTATAGTCTGGTTACCAGAGTCCTTTCCCAGCTAGCCTGCTCTCCATTTAATGTGCCCTGTAGTTTCTGATGTTGCCGCTAAGAAACTTGCGCATTGACATTGTCTTGTTGAATTTTTGCAAGCTTCTGAACACATCTGTTAAGATCAGAATATACATTTGCTCTGAAGGAACTGAACATCAGAGAGGGAAAATCACTTTGGGATGAGGTGAAACCGTGGCAGTCCCATTAGACTCATTTTGCTCCTCCCTTTTCCCTACAATATTATTTGACCTTTGTTTCATTTTTGATCTAACTTTATGAGGCTAAGACAAAGCAGAGGCCCCATGAAGCCATCCTGGATAGCTCACCAACTTGCAGGGACTGACAGAGAAGCTTACAGCCTCTTACCACGAGCTACTTACATTCAACAGAATGCAGCAGTGTAAGGGTATTAGATGTCAGGAAAGCAAATTGAGAGTAATCAAGAAATCTAATAGGAAAGGTCCAGTTGGAGGAAGTACTAAAACCCATCATCAGTATGGAAGAAGTCTGGGAAATCTTCCGAGACGCCATAATTAAAGGCATAATAGAATACATTTACTTTGAAATAAACAAGGAGGAAGAAGTGGCTAATGTGACTTCATGAGGGACTTCTCCGAGATCTAAGCCTTGTAGGGAACAGATACACACAGCAAAAAAAAGCAGAAAGTTAATATTAGATAAAAGCATCCAAAGGAGGAATATAAAGGGGCTTTTAAGCTATCTTGGGGTAGAAAGGCGGCCCATTAAAAGAACCAGCATGGGGGATGTCATAACTATAAAGGGAAGGGTAACAGCTCTCCTGTGTACAGTACTATAAAATCCCTCCTGGCCAGAGACTCCAAAATCCTTTTCCCTGTAAAGGGTTAAGAAGCTCAGGTAACCTGGCTGACACCTGACCCAAAGGACCAATAAGGGGACAAGATACTTTCAAATCTTGGGGGGTGGGGGTGGGGGGAGAGGCTTTTGGTTTGTGCTCTTTGTTCGGGAAGTTGTTCGCTCTTGGGACTGAGAGGGACCAGACATCAATCCATGCTCTCCAAATCTTTCTGAACAAGTCTCTCATATTTCAAACTTGTAAGTAAACAGCCAGGCAAGGCGTGTTAGTTTATCTTTGTTTTCTCAACTTGTAAATGTACCTTTTACTAGAGTGTTTATCTCTGTTTGCTGTACTTTAAACCTAAGGCTAGAGGGGGGTCCTCTGAGCTCTTTAAGTTTGATTACCCTGTAAAGTTATTTTTCCATCCTGATTTTACAGAGAGGATTTTTACCTTTTTTTTTTAATTAAAAGCCTTCTTTTTAAGAACCTGATTGATTTTTCCTTGTTTTTATATCCAAGGGTGTTGGATCTTGATCCACCAGGAGTTGGTGGGAGGAAGGAGGGGGATGGTTAATTTCTCCTTGTTTTAAGATCCAAGGGGTTTGGATCTGTATTCACCAGGGAATTGGTGGAAAGTTTCTCAAGGCTTCCCAGGGAAGGGAATTAGCTTGGGAATGGTGGCAGTGGACCAGATCTAAGCTGGTAGTTAAGCTTAGAAGTTTTCATGCAGGCCCCCACATTTGTACCCTAAAGTTCAGAGTGGGGAAGCAGCCTTGACAGGGGATGAAATGAACAAGAACTCAAAAACTGGCTGAAAATCTGAAGTTCTTTTTTCAAAATCTGACTTTAACAAAAGAAATAATGAAAGGCAGTTAGGAAGTGAGGAAGGCCTTATAAAAATAGCTATTGATAAAGAGCACTCAGGGGATTACTTGGAAATTTTAAACCTATACAACATGCATCTGGGGGGATTTCAGGGAAGTAGCAAAACAATAACAAACCAACAACACCTAGCTCTAATATAATGCTTTACATGCCATACAGATTTTTAAAAAATAATTCACGGAGAACTAGGGAGATACCAGAAAACAGAAGGAAAGTAAATGTGATGCTTCTCTTCAAAAAGCATTAAGTGGATAATCCTGGTAATTACTGTCCCATAATTCTAACTTCTAACCTTTGTAAAGTAACTGAACAAAGACTGCACTAGACAGCTAGAGGATCCCAACCTTAACTAGGAAAGAGCTGGTTCTCCGCAATCAACATGATCATGAAAAGAAGTAACCAGTATGGATTATGAAGACCTGGCCTGAAAAACTTCATAGAATTTGGCTTTTTTTTCCTTAGGAGAACATCACAGCTTTTCTTAATTGTTGCCATGACAAAAAACAAAGGATACAACTAGGAGCAATGGGATGAAACCAAGAAAGGGAAATTTTAGGATGATAGTAAGGGCAAAAACTTCCTGACCGTGAGAGCTATTAAAAACTGTGTAATAGATTCCCAAGAGAAGCGGTGGATTGGAACATGAAAGCTAATCTGAGCAAGACAACAGGAATTGTTCAACAACCTCCAGTTATGTTCACACCTCACAATCCCAAACTCCCTCTCATGCCTCCCTGGTGGGGATTTAATTGCAAAGACAATAATACAGGGGCTACAGGCCCAATGATATTATTCATTTTCATATTTAACTCATTTTAAAATCTCAATTTTTGCAACTGAAATGAAGCGTTTCCAATCTGCCATATCAGAGCATTGAAAGGAAGAATAGTCCAGTGGTTAGGGTGCTAGCCTGGGACGTAAGGGACCAAGTTTCAATTCCCTGCCACAGACTTCCTATATGACCATGGCCAAGTCACTTAGTCTCTCAGAGTCTCAGTTCCCAGCTGTACAATGGGGATAACAGGACTGCCCTGCCTCTGGATAAAAACGTTAGATTGCAAAGCGTTCAGATATTACTGTGACTGGGGGGGCGGGGGCAGGGATGTGCTATACAAGATAGAATTTAAGAGCAGCCTGCCACAGAGCCTTGACAACAGGAGAAAATCTTGCACTGTGGAGCAGACTAGATCCAACAGACCTTTTCCATCTCCAATATCTATTACTATAACTTTGCAAATCAAGATAAGCTATGCGGAGAAAGAGACTGATCGATTTCTCACCTCAAACGCCCAGTTTCTCGTCAGGTAAGATTAGCTTATCAGTTGTACATTTCGTCCGTTTGTGGACTGTGGGTTCTCAAATGTTTCGGACTAAGTACCTTGCACCTACAGAAAACCAGTTTGGAAATGAAAGTCTTTTCCAAAGGTCTGCTAATTGATTTCATAGAACACATCAGATCCCCACCATTTGCCTCGGCCCAGGTTTTGGAGCATGTGGGTGTTGAAACCCAGGACGAGGCAGAGACCTAGAGCGATCAGATAGGACTGAGAGCCATACCCCAGCACAGAGGTCATAGAAGGAGAGTCCCAGCCCTTACTCAGCTCTCCAGCAAGAGCCACATGCCAGCACCTCTCCTGAATCAATCACAAGACGGACCAAACTGAACCCGGCAAAGGGAGTAGCTGTCAAAGAAAGACAAAACCCAGCCACAAAACCAGATAAAAATTTGCACTTGGAAAGTCAACGTTCCTATAAGCTGTCAATAACCACTAAGTTGCAGGTCAGTAGGTCACTCATGGATGGGGCAACGTTTAAATAGTTCTTCCCCTTTGAATGGGGAAAATAATTAAGGAGAGTTTTCAAAGCAATGGTCACTATCGCAGGAAAGATTAGTAGTAGTAGTATCATCGTAGCACCTAGGAGGACCAGCCGTGAACCAGGACCCCGCTGCACCAGGGTGCTGTGCACACACTGAACAAAAAGACAGTTCCTGGCCCAAACAGCTTACAGTAAGAGATCACCATCAGTTTCACCAGGAAAATGAGACCGATGCAGCACCCGCTATGCCAGTGATGGAAATAAAGGAGACAAGCCATTCGGGATCAATAAAATCAGCCTGTCTCCATCTAATGCCAGACAAACCAAGCTAGCTATTCCCATCCACTTTCAAAGATTACAGCACAGCATCAAATAATGATCTGTCAATTGGCTTGTAAGGCGTAGTATTGAGTTTTCATGCATGAGCAGGTGGCAGGTAATCCCCCCCCGCCCCCGAAGTCATGAAGATCCTTAAACACTGGGTGTCAAACATATTTTCCCTTATTAAACCATTTGTCACTGCAACTTCAATTTCATTTAGGAAAAAAAAAGTCCAACAAGCCCAAGCAACCGGCCAGGACTCCTATGACAAAGCAGAGCACGACAAAATGCTTGTTTCATTAACACAAATGGAACGCAATTTGCAGCTTTTGGCCTCTGTTGGTGTAAAATATTGCTCAGAGCTCCCTGCACTCACAAATAATCCTGGGGTTGTTTAGAATGTGCCACTTCCAAAAAGATCTCTTATCTCTAGTAATTACCCAAGAGGGATGATGACTTTACAGACGGGAAGGCTCTTATAAACATGGGACGGACACGAAGGAAGGGCATATATTGGGTGTAATCAATCATCCACAGCATCCTATCGGGGCAAAATGATCTCAGGAGGTTAGCATGAGCAATTCAATGAGTAAAGAAAACAGAGACCCAGGCAGCCCGCAGGCAAGCCATCCTGGAGGGGAAGACACAGAATGGGTTGCCTCAAAGGGGAAAAGGGGTGATTGTCAAAGGCACAAATGGGACTGGAGCCGCTAAATGTCCTTTGCGCCTTCAAAAATCTCCCCCTTAACAATTAGTTCTTTCTTCTGTTCCAGAATGCTAAAGAATCATTCAATGACAAAAGGCAGCTGTCCTCAAATAGTGAGTGAGAGAGGACTAGTAAAAACCTCCCTTCCTCCACCCCCATCTAATCCAGCCCTCGCTGCCAGTGGCGTCTAAAAGCGAGTTATTAGCTTTTACTGCGAACAATTGTCCTACTGATGGGCCACCTGGTGGCTGCTCAATATGTCATCAGTCCAGCGCGCTCAGCCCATTACCCAAAGGGCAAATCTAGCTCCGGTGGAAGTGCCTTCTTAGAAACGCTACGGGGGGTACGGCTTCAGGAGGCGCAGCAGTGAATGACTGACCAATGATGCCTTGCATTACTCTCAGCCCAATTTAAAAATTGCAACATATATGCAAACACAGAGACATGTGCACCTACACTCACCCCGCAGTAAGACATCCATATAGAGAATATGCAATGACCGGTTGTAGGGTGACCAGAAAGCAAGTGTGAAAAATCGGGATGGGGGGGGGGTGCCTATACAAGAAAAAGACCCCAAAATCAGGACTGTCCCTATAAAATCGGGACATCTGGTCACCCTAGCCGGTTGGCACAAAGCTTTCACCAGCATTAGCTCTGGCTGGCCCCATTACTCATCTCAGCGAGTTCATCAGTTCATCAGCAGGGACGGTCTGTTCTGTGTTCGTACAGCACCTAGCACAATGCTCCATGTCCAGGGCACAACAGTACCACAAATCAACAAACAATCCCAGATGGGTGCACTAAAACCGTCACACCACAATGCACCATCATGTATTCTGTATATACCACACAAGTTACACAAAAAGCTGTACCACATATTTTTTAAACAGCTTCACTTTTTATTGAAACTAGGACTGTTTTCAATAGGCATGACCTTCTAAAGTACACAGGGAACTGGATGGTGGGGAATATAATAAAGCCTCTAAAAATGACCTGCAATAGCTTTTACCATACAAAAGAAGGTCCCACGTTGAAGATCCACAACCTTGGGAACAAACAAGCGGGAAAATGACCTCTTTCCCATGGGATCAAACACTTGTTTCTAGTCCAGCAGGGCCACAAGAAAACGGAATTCAAAGCGCGGCCATTTTTATGTTTAGAAGAACAAATAATGGCCTAGGGACCCAAGGCTGTTCTTTCTGTACTTCAAGTGAGGATCAATTTAAGGAAGAGAGTCCACGTTTTAGGGGAGAAGGGGTAAACATTTCACTGGCAGATTGACATAAATAACAAACGCAGCTGCCTGGCCCTACTCGGGTGGGGTCAGAATCTCAGAAAGATGGATTAATGGGCAAAGAGAAGGTGATGACGCTATACAGATCCTAAACAACAACAGTTAATAAGGGACGTGCAGACGAATGTGCTGAATTAGTTCAGACTGCAAGGCGAATGTCATTACCCAAGCTGGAATGCAGCCAGGATACCAGGGCCGGTGTTCCTCGTCTGGAACGTGCTCTTGTATCTTTAATGACTATACCAAGCCACAGCCTGAGCAGCACACGTCATCTTGGTTCTCACAGCAGGTAGGAGCCGGACACGGAAAGGGCTGGGAGCTAGCGTTCAAAGGGATTGCCACAACCCAGATGCGACTAAAGGCTCAGTTGTGAGAATTTCAATCAATCAAATCCGCCATTGCCTGTCACACAAGCATTAGGCGTAGCTGGGTATTAGCAGGAACTCCGAAGGAATGGGTATTACTCACGTCCGCCTTTAAACAACTGGAGTTTGCCTGCTTCCTGATTTTGCGATAAATCTCTCCAAACTGCCCTTGGAGATGATGGAGCATTAGAAACGGTGACCAAGGACAAGAGCCAGGAATCTGGGCTGGCACCCAAAAGCTTCAAGCAGATGGCCTCAGTCTCTGACCTGTCAATTCTCTCATTACCCTACAGCTCATGGTGTTGATCTGGCAGAAAATTCACATGAATAAGGGCCACTTACCTATAGGTTTGCAGGATCGGGCTCCTGGATGCCATCCACGGAGCACCTGTCATCTGCTCAGCTCAGCAACTGCTGAGTACCAGCATGATAGTTGTTGGGTGACCTTTCACCATAAACCCCTTTTCTCCTGACGGACAGCTCCATCGTTCATGGCCCGTGTGAGCACAACTGTTTACATGGCTAAAATCCAAAGAAGGCCCATGCGTCAACCTTGCAATGCAATCACTCTATGAATGCCGCGGCGGCTGCTGCAGCTCACATTAAGAGCTCCTCAATAGAGCATTAAAAGGAAATATGACAAGTTTAATCAAGAGCCGGCCACTTCCATCCTCGAACGGAGCGAGTCTAAAAGACCCAGTGCAGACACAGAAAGCCCAGACGGCAAGTCACAAGCAGAACTTTAATTTACAGACAGCATTTAAGAGGCACTGAAGCTGTGCTAAATAGTAGCCTGTGAACGTTTGCTTTTCTTGCTGCACCTGCTCCCAACTGCTCCAGATCTGCAGTTTCTAAAGAGGCTGGGCTCACAGCAGAGCACCGGGGCAAGTTAACATAGTGTATTTACCCCCCACACACACACACACACACACACCGGCCCCTGGGCCTTTCTTATTAACACTTTCCATTATTAAAACTGAGAGTTGCAACAGTCTCAATTCACTGTCTGAGGTCAGACAGCAGCTTAGGGGGTGAGCCAGGAATAGATCCCCCGTTTCTTGATGACCAATCCAGCACCCTAGCTACTATACAACATTGCTTCCCTGGGTTCTATCCCTGCCTTGATGCATTGTTTGGCTTTGGCTAATTTACTTCACCTTTGTATGGCCTTAAAACCTAATCAGGCATAGCTGTCTCGGCTAGGAGTGTGAAACAAAAATCACACAGCCATGCCTAGAAAACTCTCAGTGTAGACATAATTATGCCACGGAATAGTGATTCTCTCGGCATAGCTAATTTCGTTCAGGGACGTGGCGTTACTACACCAGCAGAACGCATGCTGTAGATTTGGACTTGGCGTCAGTTCCCCCATCTGTAAAATGGAGTCAATGATACAAAGGAGGGGAAGTAACAGGCTTGGAGACCCAAGGCTGAAAGTGGATATGCAATTACTATTAGGGTGACCAGACAGCAAATGTGAAAAATCAGGATGGGGTGGGGGGGTAATAGGAGCCTATATAAGAAAAAGGCCCAAAAATCGGAACTGTCCCTATAAAATGGGGACATCTGGTCACCCTAGTTACTATTAATGATATTTTCACTTTTGTTTCTAGTCAGTTGCACCTTCAGCCATACATGCCTGCCCAATGGTGCAGTGCTCAGATACACCAACCTCTGGAGCCAAACAAAACTTCCCTTTGTTTTATAATTGATCAAATCGTTTCTATTAATACAAGATTTTTGTTTGTGAGGTTTTGTGTTAAGCCCTGTTTTGTCTGAGCTCAAGAAACTCCTATCCTTTGGTGGTGAGGTTAGGTGCTTTATGGCCACTTAAAGGGCTCTTATTTGCAAGCTGGCTAGTACACTCTCTTTCTCACACCCACAAATATTTATATATACACATATTAGGGCTGTCAATTAATTGCAGTTAACTCACGCGATTAACTCAAAAAAATTAATCGCGATTAATCACCGTTTTAAATCGCATTGTTAAACAGAATACCAATTGAAATGTATTAAATATTTTTGGATGTTTTTCTGCAATCTCTTTATCATGAAAATGCAACTTACAAATGTAGGGGGGTTTTTTGGTTACATAACTGCACTCTTGTGACTAAGAAGTGGGCAGCATTATTTCCTGTAAATGTAAACAAACTTGTTTGTCTGAACGATTGGCTAAACAAGAAGTAGGACTGAGTGGACTTGTAGACTCTAAAGTTTTACATTGTTTTATTTTTGAATGCAGTTATTTCTTTGTACATACCGGTAATTCTACATTTGTGAGTTCAACTTGCATGATAAAGAGATTGCACTATAGTACTTGTATTAGGTGAATTGAAAAATACTATTTCTTTTGTTTTTTACAGTGCAAATATTTGTAATCAAAAATAAATATTAAGTGAGCACTGTACACTTTGTATTCTCTGTTATAATTGAAATCAATATATTTGAAAATGTAGAAAACATCCAACAATATTTAAATGGATGGTATTCTATTATTGTTTAACGGTGCGATTAAGCGCACGGTTAATTTTTTTTAATCGCTTGACAACTCTAACACATACACACAGGCAGTGTTGTGTGTACAAAAATAAAGACACATCATAAATATGTAAAGAAAACAGACATTTTGGAATTGGGATCTTTGAAATAACCCATATTTAAAAATATAAATGGGAAGTTATGGTTTCATTTTATGGATGTAAAATTTAATTTGATTTTTTTTAAGGTAGGTGTTTAGAAAAGGAAATGGGGCGGGGAGGAAGGGGAACCCATTCATCTCCATAACTTTAAACTGACGGGTAAAGACAGCCCTGCTGCCTGGGCTTGCAGCAACTGAATCATTAGCGGTATTGCTATTCATGATCATATTTCTTTCACTGTTTGACATAACGGAAGAGTCTCACTGAACACACAGTGTAATTGAGTAAGGGTTCTTGTCATCCTTGAAAAAAAAAAAAAAAAAAAACAGAGCCTATAAGCTTTTCACTTCATCATCTCCCCGGTCTTCACCTGCACAAATTATGTTCATTAGCATTAATGAATTGAAAGGCTTTGGCTTGTGTTGCACATTGACATTGTGCATTTCATAGGACGTATTTCAAGTTCCCTACCCTAGTCCTGTATTTTCTCCATCGGGCCAGTGGCTGAGGGGAGAATGGAACCCATTAACCCTGACTCTCAGGCTCCAACCTGAGAGTGGTACGGGGGAAGAGCGCAGATGGATTTCACCTTTTACCTTTCCGTACATAATCCAGGCATAAAGTTGCACACACCTCACAGATCAAACACAAAATATGGCCTGAACAGCACTGCTGGGGATTTAGTTCTTTCAAAACAATCAGTTCCTAGCACACTGTCTACAATGGTCCATTTCAGTCCAGTATCCTGTTCCCAACACAGTGGCCAATGTCAGGCTTCAGAAAACTCCCAAAAGAAAGTCCCTAAAATGCAGCTTAACAACTGTGCAATGCTGTACATAGGAGAGAAAATTCCTCCTTGACTCTAGCATGATCAGCTGATGACCAGAAGCATCTTACCATGCATAACTACTACTACTACTACTAATAATAATACCTAGCTCTTATACAGCACTTTTACCCATAGATCTCAAAGCGCTTTACAAAGGAAGTCAGTATCATTACAGCCATTTTAGAAATGGGGGAAACTGAGGCACAGCGAGAGGAAGTGACTTGCCCGAGGTCACCCAGCAGGCCAGTAGCAGAGCTAGGAAAAGAACCCAGATTTCCTGAGTTCCAGTCCACTGCTCTATTCACTAAGCAACAATGCCTCCCCATGGGTGCCTTTAGAGACCAGATCCCCTTTTACGTCCCATTCAAAATGTTTCTTTCCCAGGGTTTCCCTCTCTTTCCTCAACATGGAAGTAGTTCATCCTTTGACTGGCACTGTTCTCTGCCAAGCCCCACCTTTTCCCTCCTATACCCCAAACCACACACATCCCTACATACCTGCCTAAAGGCCCCCCTCTGCCTCACCTGTAAAAGTTTCTGCACCCTGAAATCCGCCATTCCACCTTCAATCTCCTAGATTCAATTTTCCCCCAAATTCTGTGTTCAGAAAGAAATCAATGACCATGTTTTCAGCCTGTCAATCACATCTGTATTAAATGCTCTGTACTAGGAGTCAGAGAGGCTTGGCATTGGGATGGGGCATGAATGCACCATTCATCATTTTTCCATCACTCATATCTGACACGGAAATGGGAGACTGGGACTACCTGAACCTGCAGCAGCGTCCCCTAGTTCATATTTATCTCACCATCGCACTTGGTGCCCCCGCTATGAATCGGGGCTTTGTTGAGCAAGGCAAAATACAGCCACAAACAGAGAGACCCTGCCCCATAGAGCTTGTAATTAAAGAATTGGTGTGTAAGTGGGCTTTCATTTCCAAGCACTGGAAAAATATATATTTATAAACACATCTATATGTGTATGTATGTATGCACGCATGCACGCACACACAGTTTAGGGCAGGAAACAAAGAGCACCAGCATAGCCAGTTGAAACTACACAGAGCATTAGGAAGGCAGAACCGTCACCCCTTGAGTAGGAATTTGATCAGGACACCGTGGTTCAGGCCTCGTTCAGAGAAGCCCAATGGACCTTTGAAGGAGTAGGTGATGTCAAGAGCATCATGTATGACCCAACTGCCTCAGCAGAGGGAACAGAGCATTCTTGGATTGACGCATTCGTAAAACTACCCAACATAGACCCAGGACTTGGGACTAAATTCCCTGCCACTGCAGGCCATCATCTAGCCTGAGGGTCTGTGTTTCATGTCCCCCACACAGACATCAATGGGAGCCCATGCACAGCACAAGGAGCACTGAGCATGCACCAGCCCTGTGCTGCACACCAACAGCTGCGTGCAGAACCAAGGGGTGAGTTTTGCCCTAAGAAGCATCTTTGCAGTACGATACTCCTTTCCTTTTCCAAGCACACCCTGAGCAGCCCCCTAGCTCCATCCCAGACCATTCACTTTCCAGCTCCCATCAAGCACTAATAGAGGTGGCAATATTATCGCTGCTAATTAGAGAAAATGCCCCCATGGAATCCTTCTTTCTGATCCTGCCAGCAGCGGTGACAGTATCTTGACATGGCTCAGATGGCTTTCCAAGCACCATTACGTTTCTTTCTCTCTCTCTTTTTTAAAACAGGGCACATGTGGTTGTTTTTATTGCAGGAGAAAGATACCAGCTTGGCATCATTGGAGACTGAAGATCTCCGTGCACCCTCCCAGCACAGGCCATTCAAGCTTCCCCATGGTGCCCATTCAGAGGGGGCTGATCTGAAGGAGAGATGAGGGGAACAGTTCAGTCTCCCAGCCTGTACAGCTCTCCATCTCTCTGCTGACACCACCTCCAAACGTTGCCCAGCATGGTGGCGTTTTTGTGTCCCCTTAGTCCATGAGGAACAGCTCCGTCACTAACCCATTTCCTGAGGGCCACAGAACAAACAAGAGGCATCCGTGACTTTCCAATGGCACTTCGACCTGAACTGTGATCTGCCAGCCCATGTGAGAGACTCTGCATCCCATACCAGTCAGGAGACACCCGGACCTTCAGAGCCAAAGGTACTGGCTCCCTCCGTGAATGACCATTAGAACTGCTGAGTGCAAATAGTAAGACAAGAAGAACAGATTTAAAAAAAAAAAAAACTGTCCTTCCCTCTTGTTTTCCCTTGATCATTCATCCTTTTCTTTGCTCCAGAGTGACTCTCATTTAGGAGCGGGGGGGGAGCAGGAGGAGACTACAGGGAGTACTTTCCCCATTTCTCTGCAGGAATAACAACCAGGAGGTGCAGCAACGCAAGACCACCTGAATGACTGTTTACAAAACGGGCCCCGGGCCGGGAGTGGGCAGATGCTATTTTGCAGAGCGTGCTAACACCTGGGGGAGAGTTGTAGGGTCCGGGCAGCTCCCGCCATGGGCTCTTAGTGAAAGTATACGGTGAATACTTCATGCACTATCATATTTTCTCCATTACAGCTCCCTATTCACCGTCCCAAAATTAAACAGAGGAGATCTCCCCACCCTCAGTCCTAGGAGATTCAATACCTCAAGTGAGGAGATCATCCCTTCCCCTCCACCCCCCAACAATCCTCGACCCAGAGAGCAGAGAGATCAATCCGTCCACTTCTGAAAATACCAGTGATTGTCCCGGAAACATGGGCTGAATCCTGCCTGCCTTTTGCATCCACAAGTCAAGAGAAAAAGCAAAGGCTTTTCTCAGCTCCACATGCACACACAGAGGAATGGTATTTGACATTCCCTCTACAGCACAGGCCTGCAGGCTCTGAATACCAAGCGTCGGCCAAGTGTTTTACTGAGCAGCATCAATGGGCAGGCCAGGACCTCGACCGAGCTCCTACCGCTGCATTAACTGCCACCTCTGCACAGCCAGCACCAAAAAGGTTGGGGGGTTATTTTTAAGTATTAAACGTGTCCTGGCAGATGCTCCGCACTTATTCTGCACACTGAATGCTGGCGACGTCCGTGAGATCAGACAGCACCAGCGTGGCTCCCCAAAGAAAATTCTGCCCCTGCGCTTTGAGATCTTTCTGGGTGAAAGGCGCTCTACAAAGACCATCCTGGTCAGCACAGACTTGCATATGTCTACAACAGGGTGACCTCGGGTGATTTAAAACAACGGTGATGGTGCGAAGATTGAACGGGGTGTGGCTTTTTTTTTTTTTTTTTTTTTTTTTAAATCAAAAGCTTGCTTTCTGAAAAAGGCAACGCTGAGGGTGTTTCCCCAGCCTGTGAGCCCAAGGTCTAAGGAACAGGATATTCCAGCTGCCAACTGACAAAGCACTGCACTCAGCGGAACGAGTTGTGTTACCACCAAGCATGAACAGATACTCTTAAAAGTGTGTTAGCTGGTCATGGTTAACCCCGGGATCTTTGGCAATATCTTCACTGCAAAAAGAAGTGTGTTTGTCCATGGAGATAGCTATCTTGCTGTAACATCCTAGAGGAGTCAAGGCACCGGTAGCTAGTCAAGGTCAACCCTATACCACCCACCAGGGGTTGGCCTTAATTAGTTACACTGAGATAAAATATACCCAGGCCTCCTCTTCACTACGATTTTACAGCGAGACAGCGACCTGGAATTAGCTATCGCAATGCAAACGCACACCTTTCCTAGCCTGGGGCCAGACGTTTAAAGGTATTTAGGCGCCTAAAGACGTGGCTAGACACCAAGTGGGATTTTACAAAAAGGGTACCTAATTGGCATTAGGACACTAGGCGCTTCTGAAAATCCAGCCAGGCACTTCTCTGCCTCTTTAGGTGCCTAAATACGTTTTCAAATCAGTCCCCAAGCTCCTAGGGCTGCTGCGAGGTTTAATGAATAAACGTTGATAAAGTGCTTTGGCACCCGGGGATGGAAACCCACTAGAGAAATGAGAGTGTTATTTGTACCACTCAGCAGCTGCGAACGAGGCACCAGGAAACCAGTACGTTTGCCCCTGCTGTGCAGCCTCGTGGAATAATCACTGACTCTGTCTCACGCTCTGTAGCCCTTCAAATTGCTAACCGAGTTTGTTCCCTTAAAAGCCCTGCTAACGCGCTCTGGTTTTCAGGCCTTTTGTCTCATCCTGCGCGTGCCAGAGAACTCTTCGTTGGAAGGTGTGTGCACTTCTGCATCTGGAGCTCATTAGTCACTCACGTGATGTTCTCTCTACCCTCCACTACCGGCTCAAAAGGCATCTGCTGTGACACACAGCATCCAGCTCGTCTCCTCGTTCACTTAACCACGGCTCTCCTGCAACACTGGGTGCTCCCCCACCAGAGCAGTGCAATCCAGCTGTGCAACCAAGTCCATCCCTATTCAGCCAAGTTCTTCAGCCCCATTAACGTCAATGGGGTCCAAAGTACATTATTAATATTAAGCACATGCCTAAATGCTTCGCTTAATCAAGGCCCTGAATAAACCCTTCAGCTACAATTTCTAAATCTTGGTTGCCTAAAATTAGGCATCTCAATTCATAATTAGTCATGTAAGACACTGGCCTGATTTTCAGAGTCCCTACAATTTGTCTTTAGTTTACCAAAGGATGTTGTGGATTCTCCATCACTTGACTCTTTAAATCAAGACTGGCTGTCTTCCTAAAAGATACGCTACAATGCAGCTGCCCGCTATTGCGTTCGATACAGTAACCGCTGGGTGAAATTCTATGGCCGGTGTCAGACAGAAGGTCAGATTAGATGAGCATGAAGGTCCCGTCCGGCCTTAAAAAAAAAAAAAAAAAAAAAAAAAAATCTATCAACAAGTGCATTACAGCATTTTGTAAAAGTGCTCTGTAAACCTTAGCTAATCAGTCCCCCGGAGAAGCAAGCAAGTACCATTGCACGGATTAGACAGAAGCTAAAAGGTCAACTTTTCAAAAGCACAGAACTCCCATTTTCAAAAGTGCCTGATAAGCCTAACTCCCATTGGCTGTTGGCTTTCAATGAGAAGTAGGCTCCCAAGTTGGATTTGAAAATGGGACTTCAGCTCTTAAGTGCTTAGGACCCCTAAGAAGCCAGTGGCAAAGCCGGGTTTAGTGCCTCCGTCCTTTCCTCTCTTGCTGTCCCAGACGCTCTGGGTTAGTGGAGGATTTCGTGTCCAATTTACATTTGTAAGAAATCCCCTGCCAGACACTGTTCTGCATGGAAAAGCTTGCACTACCTCTGTGTCCCAGGCTGAGCATGACCTGTGTCCCGACCTGCCAAGCAGGCTGCACATTTGCATGTCATTCACCAGAGCAGCTGCCTCGGTGAAGAAGTCTAAGCCAGCAGCGCTGCCCTGTGGTTAGCGCTGCCTTTCCGCCCACTAAGGCAAGGGGGCAGCTTCTAAACCTGCTTATGCCACAATAAGGCAAGTCAACTCCGGCCCTAAAAACCCCACACTGCTAAAGCAAATTACTAATAGCGTCTCTATGGGAAGGGCGCAGCCGTGCGGAGAGGCCCCTCACACCGGCTAGGTGGAGAAAGAATAGACAAGAGCTCTGGGAAATGGCCAAGAGTCCGATGGGGCACCTGTGCTCAGCCAAACACACGCTCAACCATCGCCACCCACTAATTTCACATCCTGCAAGCAGGACGTTTGTTCAGAGCCAGCCCCACGTGGTCCGTGGCACCCGCTGCTTAACACTGCATCATTCTTCCGCTATCATCATCCCACAAGGCTGACAAGAGCCAGAGGCGCAGAGGCACGTTAGGTCAGCACCCCACGCTAGTGCGAGCTGCACGCCCAGTCTTCCAGGAAACGAGGTCTGCTTTTGGTTGATCACCTCCAGGCATTGTTCTCCACTTGTTTGAAGGCGGGATGGGGGAAGGAGTCAGAGAAGCACAGCCGCTGCATTCTTTTCAAGCTTGCAATGCCCCAAATGGTGCATCCACTCCGTGCCACGTTCCACACGGGTTAACTGAGAGCACAGCTAATGCTGTAGCGTGCACCACTGTGCGGCACAGCAGACAGCAGCTTTACAGGCAAGAGTCCCCACGGCCCATTCCTTTGCCAGCGGACTCAAGAGACCAGCAGAGAGGCCAGTTTTGGGGGTGGCTTCTGATACGTGGAAACTCGCATCCGTTGGGAGCCAGAGCAAGTTTGAGTCGTTCCACCCAAGCCAACAGCCACCACATGGCAACGACCTCCAGTTGCAATAACGGGGCTGGATACAAAGCAGCGGCACCTAGCGGTGAAGGGCTGTTTCATTACCAGTCGCTTGGACCAGTCACTTCCCTGCAACGTTACCCCATACGGGGAGGTGCCCGCTCCCAGAGGCAGCAGCCCCTGAAATGCTCCCAGCACCACAGTGTCATGCACCCCACTACTCGGCAATCCCCTCTGCGGAGACAGCAGAGCCTTCCCGGGAGAATCGACTCCCACGAGACGCCGTGACCCAAGGATATTTGCACAAGTGCTCCAGCACAGCCTCTGGCACGGGACTTCCGCCACAGCATCCATGTAACAAGCCTGGCACATTTGTTTGCCGACATTAACACTTTTCTCCCACAGCTACCGGCAAAGAAGGAAGAGCCCCCGAGACAGTGTGGACACAGCAGCAGGTAATTGCGATGATGTTCCTGATTCAACAGCAGAGCTGATTATCCACCCCCAGCTTAATGAAACGTGATGAGCTGAGCAGCAGACAAAACCAGGATGATGTCATACTCCAAAGCCAGGATGATGTCATACTCCAGGATGGCAGGCCCCATCCGCTGGTGATTTGAGGTACAGGCCTCCCCCAGCTGTGACTTTCCCCACAGAGAATTTCATATGCTTGGGGCAGAAATTCCTCATTCAGCCTCAAAACACCTGAATAAATGACTGGTTATTTCAAAGCCAGGACAGTGCTGAGAAATGACGGATTCAGTCACTTGGCTGGTCCCGAAGCACAAGAAACTGCCCCATGTCCCACTGATCCCAAGGCCAACCCCAGCGAGTCGGTCTCTGACGTGAGGAACCCAGACAAACCAGCCAACCATTCTGCGTTACCAGAGGGATTTCATCTTTCTGAGCTGTAGGTGGTGAGGGACCCAGTCTTGGGACGTTCATTCGCCTGGGAGCACCACAGGAGTGTTGTGTGTATTATCGTAATGCCAAGGACCCCGACGCTAATAGAGCAGGACCCCACTGTGCTAGGCGCTGTACAAACACACCACCACAACAAAAAGAGAGTTCCCCGTAGTGAAGAACTGGAACAGGAGATATCTGAATTACAGCTCCCATGAGCCCCTGTGGTGGCATTTCACAACAGCCACCCCACTGCAACACGAACGTCCCTATGTGACAAAGAGCTGGTAGGTTTCTAGAGAGCATTTGGGTTGCCCACTCTGAGCCTCCGCTGCCCAGGCCAAACTCAATCCTGCAGTGAGCCGGCCACACACGAGTGCCCGCTGTGTAGGGAGTAAGCTATGTATGGCACCAAACAGCAGCTGGCGGGGACGGGGAAGAAGGGCATTCAGGAGATGTCTTCACAAGAGACAGAGGTGCCCTCACAAACAAATAGAACTGGAAGAGAAAGTGATTCCCTAGGAACCTTGTTGGGGGTGGTATATAAAGAGATAAGTGGACAGTACCAGAGAGAGAAGATTCCTCATGCTATACATGAGAGACATTTCCAACTTGAGAGAGAAAGATAATCTAATTGAGACAGAAACAGGCTGATTTTTCAAAACCTCTGGCAGGCTAAGAAACAAACTCAATTTGCGTTATCGGTTTCCTTTCTTCTCCTGATCTTTCCTGGCCTGCCTGCGCAGAAAGGGGCAAACTGCTGCTGCCGTTTCTCTCCCTTTGCCGTACCGTATCCGACGTGCTGCCCGGCCTCGGCCAGACAGGTGGGACGGCCAAGTCGTCGGGTGCTAGCCCGAGACGCGCGAGATCCAGGCTCCGTTCAGACTCAGTCTGATTGCTTGGCCTCGCAGTACCTCAGGGCACCGGCTGTAAAACGGGGAGGAGGGCACTACCTCGCAGGTGTGGTAGGATAAACACACTGGAGACTTTGCGGTGCTCAGATACTACAGTAACAGGGAACATAAAATAGATGAAGACAGATGGACATTGGGCTCCTGAGGGGCTGCCTTGCCAGTCTCTTCCTGTACACAGGCTGCTTATTGCAACATTTCCCAGAGCAAGACAGACCGGAAGCAACTTCCACTACTGTTTCCTCCTGCCTTTGGTGTTTGTACATCGAGCCCCTTCAGAGGCTGGTGAACTATTACTACATCTCCCTGCTCAGATGCTGATTAGCCAAGCCGATCAAAGCCCCCTAGCCATTGTTGTTTCCTTTTTCTGATCTCGCCTCCAACCGTCAACATCTTTGCCCAATAACAAGTGCAACACTCCAGAGAAGGCTGTGTTGGAGTCACACGTGGAGTGGCCATTGTCTTCCTGCTCTGTGTAAGCAGGCCAAACTTTCATTGCAAACTGCTGTCTGTTATCTCCCCCAGGTCTCTCTCCCGATTATTGAGCATCATTATTGCTCCCTTTTTCAGACGTCTGATGATTTGTATAATAGAAGTGGTTAGAGGCCCGAGCCCAGATCAAGGCCCCATTGTACTAGATGATGTACAGACTCACAGAGACAGACTGCGAGGTCTTTGGGGCAGGGGCTAAGTGGACGAGGCAAATGATGGGAGAAAAAAGTCTCATCTCCATGTTACAGATAAGGAAAACTACGTCACAGAGTGAATAATGGACTCACCTGAAGTCTCACAGGGCATCTGGGGCAGAGACAACACTTGAAACTAGATCTCCAAGTGCCAGCCCAGGGGCTCTGTCACAAAACCACGCTTCCTTGATTTCCCCCAGAGGCACTAGAAGAGCACATGCCATGCAATCCCAGAGCATCACTGCTGGAACACAGAGTTCCAATGGATTCCCTGCCAAGCGTCCTGTTGAAAATCTGTGCTCACAATAATCTGTTCCTATGATTCATGTACTTGTTCTGCAAATTAATCCAGAGATGGCTGGGTGTGGGTGAGAGAGAGAGAGAGAGAGACTGAAGATGGGTCTGCATTTTAAATCTCAATCTCTCTCTCTCTCTCTCACATACACACATACAAAAGATTTTAATCCCGCCATCTAATTACAATGTAAAGTATCGTTTAAGAAATCTTAAATATAGTTAAGAAGGAAGCAACTTCTTGACAGTCTGATGATAAGAGCAGGACTTCACAAATGCAACTCACTCCTTCATAAGGTTAGGAAATGAATAGATAAATATGTGTAAAATAATACACATTATCTGAATGTGATTTGTATGTGCATATACATATTTAGTGGATACTTGTATGTGTGATCATTAAGCAGCACACAAATAATTGGAGTGACCTGAGCGGGCATTGCTGGCGACATTCACAGAGCTAACCTGACACAGAAATATCCCCAAAATATTCCTAAATAGGATGAATTCCGCTCTCTGTTACAGCAGTGTAAACCCCAGGTAACTCCACTATAATAATACCAGGGTAACGCCGTATTAGCTCCACTGGACTGAGAGCATAAACCTAATTTAACACAGCCTAAAAGTGAGTGGGGTGAAAAATCAAAGCAGTTGAACAGGATATTTTAAAATCATGTGGTTTTAGGGCCACCCTCATGATTTTCAGAGGTCTGACTCATGATTTTGAACCGTGTGGCTGGCAATACTGGACAGCTAGTAGGAGCCGCGGCTCAAGACTTACATGCATCCATGTAATCAGACACACAACACAGAGTGGCTGCATTGGGAAATCAACAATTGGCTTCCACACCGGTTTGCAAAACTGCAGCCCTAAAGTCGAGCAAAGAAAGCGTCAGAACCCTAGTACCGTTACTGCTCACTTCCCCCAGATCCGTCAGTGCTCGGCACACGGCGATCGGAAGCGAACGTTCATTATTTTTATCGTGAGCAAGGAGACTGGGGCCAGCAAGTTGGCCCTGCAGGGTTCCTGCAGAAATGGCATTTTATCCCTGTCTCCTGGCCCCATCTTTAGGCTCCCGTTTTTGTGCTCTGTGAGAGCCTTCCCCGGAGGGAGAATTTGCGAGCAAATGCAGTCGCTGCCAGAAGATGCATTTGATTGACACGGTGCGGCAAAATTGAAAGAGACTTACAAATGGTTTGCTGGAGAGGATTTTTACTTACTTATTTTCTTAGCACCTTTGGAGGGTGGCAGCTGATGGGCAAGAGATGAAAGCAGCACTAGCAAAGGGTTTTCCCCCTTCCCTCCTTTTTGATTTCTTACTCTCCGTATTTCATGGAGTTAAGCTTACCAGAGATCTGCTTTACAGGTGTTTGAACAGAAAAGGAACTGGTTTGGTGGCAGTCCAAACCTTGCTTCGGTGCACAAGGCTTTAGCACGGGGGGGAAAGGAACGAGAATGGAAAGTAAACAGCCCCCCACCAACAAGGGAGAGGACGGGGCAGGTGAGAGCGGACACGGGAAGGAGAACACTGAAGCTTTGCGCTTTCAGCAGCCCATCGGAGTAACCTGGAGCGAAGCAGAGCCACAGTTATTCAAGCAAGATCAGGGATCCTTTGTGCTAGGCGCTGTACAAATACATAGGGTACGTCTACACTTGCTTTGGTGGAGCTCGCTTGCTAAAAATAGCCGCCGCATCGTAAACCGTACAGTCCTGCCCGGGACCCTGAGTATGTTCTCGGGCAGTTAACCTATCCTGCCACCCTGGCAGCCGCTGCTACACAGCTACCTTCAGCAAAGCTAACTCGGGTTACTGCAATCGTGCCTCCCCGTTGCTGTGCAGCCAACCCAGAGTGGGAGGCAGTCCCCACCCTGAAGCATTTACAACAGAAAGGGGAGATTTTTCAGAGGCCCACATGGCATATGGGCACCTAATTCCCACCAAAACCCAATGGGAGTTAGGTGCCTACCTGCTCTTTGTGCCTTTGAAATTCACGCCCCTAAACAGATCAAGGCCGGCAAAGCATGGGACAGAGGAAATATTGTCATCCCTATTTTACAGGCAGGGAACTGAGGGAAAGAAAGAGTAAGTGACTTGCCCGTGGTTACACAGGAAGACTGTGGCAGAGTCAGGAACTGAACACAGATCTCCTGTTTTCCAGCGCAACAGCATCTCCCGCTCACAAACGCTGCAAAATGGGCAGCCTTCCATGTGCCATTCCAGATTTGATATCCCCTTCTCATACCTCCTCTTCGCATTTGGGCCCAATCACCACTGGCATAAGCAGGTGCAAATTTGCTGAAGTGAAAGGAGCTGCACCTGTATTCACCCGTCGAGGCTCCTTTTTAAGATCCTTGCAACAAAAACGCTGAACCGGAGGGAACATGACAAAGATGAACCACAGAAGGAATCAATTTGTCTCATTAACACAAGCTCTGTCCTTCTGTGGTGCACTTACATAGCAGATTAAAAACTAGGTTTGTAATTTGAAATAGGAAAAAAGCCCAGACTAATCCAGTGTAATTGGTAGAACACAATGTACCATTCCAGCTGTGGTCACAATACCTGGAATAAACACCAGGGCAATGCTGAAAGCTGTAAATGCCTCTCAAAAACCATCAAGTGCAGCCCAGTGTTGAGGAAAAAAATGATCTAAAGAGCAGCTATTTCTCCCATTCAACAGGCAGACGGTGTGTAATTCTCCTTTTAGAGCCTGACACCTCCATAAGGGCCAATGTAATAATGTATCGATTTCGTCTGCAATATTATACAGTACTATAAAATAGTGATGCTGCCGGAACCTAAAGAACGGAATTGCTGAGGTCTTTTGGTTTAAATGAAGATGCTTTCAAAACGACCTGAGAAACAAGGGGCACCGATTGAGAGAATAACGGACCAGACCCGTAGCTGCTGTAAACCAACTTCCATGGAGCGGCCCCGATATATACTAAGTGAGGAGCTGACCCAGGCTCAACTTTCCACCTGCTGGAACCTGTCCTGGAGCTTGCTTTGAAGTCAGTGTGTTCTGGGTAAAAAGCAACAGAGGGTCCTGTGGCACCTTTAAGACTAACAGATGTATTGGAGCATAAGCTTTCGTGGGTGAATGCCCCAATGCAAGGGCATTGCGTCTGATGAAGTGGGCATTCACCCACGAAAACTTATGCTCCAATACTTCTGTTAGTCTTAAAGGTGCCACAAGACACTCTGTTGCTTTTTACAGATTCAGACTAACACGGCTACCCCTCTGATACTTGTGTTCTGGGTGGGGATTTTCTTGCACAATCAGATGTTTTGATATTCAACCACGGCTCCAGCTCAGCTTTCCCTGCAGAAGGCCGCTGGGTGCAACCCGGGCTAAACAACCCCCAGCAATCCAGTAGAGTGCGGGTGCAACCCGGGCTAAACAACCCCCAGCAATCCAGTAGAGTGCAGCACAACGTTCCCGCATTAGCTGCCATCAGTCACAACTTACCAAGGCTCTTGGTGAGGACTGTAGGTGGGCCCCTCAAAAGCACCCGTGTGGCTTAGAAGCATGAGTTCCATTGACAGTCCATGTATCCCATGCTCCTAAGTCACTGAGGGTCTGTCTACACTGTAGCTAGGAGCGTGCCTTCCAGCCTGGGCACACAGACGTGCTAGCTCCGTGCAAGCTAGTGCACTAAAAATAACCGTGTGAATGTTGTGGCCACGGGCACCAGCGGCTTGGACTAGCCACCTGAGTATGGATCCAATGGGTCAGGGCTTGTCCTTGGGAAGCAGCGTTCACACTGCTATATTTAGCACACTAGCTCGAGCAAAGCTAGATTGTGTCTGTCTCCCCGGAGTAGGAAACATGCCATATCCTTGGTCTCTTTCGAAAACCCTCACCCTAACCACGTATAATTCAGCAAAGGGATGACAAAAGCCCCGAGCCTGCAAACTGCTCTTTGCAGGACTTCAATAAGGGTTCTACCCACACAGAGCAACTTTCAGGATGGGGAAGGGGAGATCCTAGAGAGAGAGAGTCCATAAACACAGCCCCAATTCAGCAAGCCATTCCTTTTCAGCAAAGCACTTAAACACATGCTTAACTTTAAGCACATGCTTATGTCTCATTGACATTCATGAGCCTCAAGCACCCGTTTAGCGCCTTTGCTGATTGGGGCCTACCTAATGAGCACAAGCACCAGAGACGGGGAATTATTTCACACCAGTTCTGTCCAGCCCTCACCCCTGAACAGCAAACCCATCGGAATTCCTTTTATTATTTTCCAAGTGTGACACGGTTTTTGCAGGAGGCTTCCGTCTAAATACATACAGCACAATGCACTCTGCTATCGCTCCCAGCTTTCTCAGTGCTTCGGCATTTCTATTACTTGTTGGCCTGGTTGAGTCATAGCCATGCCAGCATATGCAAGACCTCTGGCACTGTAGCAGTAAGACTTCTCTTCCAGGAGAAAAACAGACTCACTCACGCACACTTATACAAACTCTGGCATTAAGAGCCAGATAATGATGCTTAACCAATGGTGCCCCATTCATAGCACCCGGCACAGTCAGATTTCTGGGGGATCCCATGAGCAGAACTGTGCCTTCCTGCAGCACTCCCAGCTCCCCATCCAGGGAGTTAATAGCCCCACTACCGCCCCTTTTCACAGCAGCTTCCCACGCTTCCCTCTGTGAGGATGTCAGGTAGGCCAGATCAGTTGCCCATGATTTCAAGCCCAGTCCAAGTGGATTTGCCCCTCCTCCATGCTTTCAGAAACAGTTTTAGTCAATGGATCTCTTTTGAACAATAACCTCACGTTCAACTTCCAAACACTGCAAGCCAGGTGTTTACATGGAGGCCCCCTTACATAGCTCTGGCACTACAGAGGGGCTTAAATTTACACTCATTTTAATGCAAGGCCCCTTTACGCGAGGAAAGGCGTAAAGGGGCTTGTGTGTAAAGCAAGGAATTTACTAATGGGGATATTGATACGATCGTTGGGCTTTTTTTAAAAAGCAAGTAGCACAACACTCTGTCATCATTTGCAGCTGAAAGCGCCACAAAAAAGCAATTCAATCTGAACACACGCCATATCTCAGAGCCCTATGCGAAATTAACAGGAAAAATTCTATTTACCCGTCTGATTAAAGGGTTCCATTCAATTCAATGGCTCAGAAAAGGTCTACTCCCTCCCAGAGCATTGGCAGATTGGCAGGCAGGCAAAGTTAGGCAATAGTATCAAATTTCAGTTTAATCCCTTTCCTGGAAGAATGCCTGGACAATATAACAAAGCGTCAAAAGGTTCAAAGCTCCCTGCTTTCTATTCTATCTTGTTTTTTAAATTAAGTCATAAAAGGAGTCAGAGTTTGAAACCATAAACAGCAGTTGTATGGTTTACGCATTCCCCCACTCTGAACACCTTTTTGCTTCCTGTTCTGTAGCCGGACAAGGGAGTTACTCCTCTTGTTCTCTTGGCAACTAAGGCTACATCTACACTACAGGGGGGAGTCGATTTAAGATACGCAAATTCAGCTACGTGAATAGCGTAGCTGAATTCGACGTATCGCAGCCGACTTACCCCGCTGTGAAGACGGCAGCAAAATCAACCTCTGCGGCTTCTTGTCGACGGCGCTTACTCCCTCCTCCACTGGTGGAGTAAGAGCGTCGATTCGGGGATCGATTGTCGCGTCCCAATGGGACGCGATAAATCAATCCCCGAGAGGTCGATTTCTACCCGCCGATTCAGGCGGGTAGTGTAGACCTAGCCTCATTCTCTATCCCCAAACACCAACCACAAAGCTGCTTCTTAGAAGACGCAAGCAAGATCCCAGCACGCCCCAAACCAGACAGACACACGCACGTTTTATGGACATTGAGCGAGATTTGTCCAGGTGCTGAGCTGAGCAAGGAAGCACCCAGATGAAGAGCAGTAAATGGAAAGAAGCCAAGACACACAGATGAGCATTCACATGAAAGCAGAGCTACCTTAGAATTTATCTATCTAGCATCATGAGAACTGGAGGCACCTATAGATATGCAAACAATAAGGACAGGGAAGTTTAAAGATGCTGTTCCTGGGAGATGTTCGCACATGCTTAAAAACAACAAAGGAGTCCGGTGGCATTTTAAAGACTAACAGATTTATTTGGGCATAAGCTTTCATGGGTAAAAAATCCACTTCTTCAGATGCATGGAGTGAAAATTACAGATGCAGGCATTATGAAGAGATGCATGAAGAGAAGGGAGTTACCTCAAGTGGAGAATCAGTGTTGACAGGACCAATTCAATCAGGGTGGATGTAGTCCACTCCGAATAATTGATAAGGGGGTGTCAATTCCAGGAGAGGGAAAGTTGCTTTTGTAGTGAGCCAGCCATTCCCAGTCCCTATTCAAGCCCAAATGAATAGTGTTAAATTTGCAAATGAATTTTAGTTCTGCAGTTTCTCTTAGAAGTCTGTTTCTGAAGTTTTTTTGTTGAAGGATGGCTACTCTTAAATCTGTTATAGAATGTCCAGGAAGATTGAATTGTTCTCCTTCTGGCTTTTGTATGTTACCATTCCTGATGTCCGATTTGTGTCCATTTATTCTTTTATGTAGAGACTGTCTGGTTTGGCCAATGTACATGGCAGAGGGGCATTACTGGCACATGATGGCATATACACATTGGTAGATGTGCAGGTGAATGAGCCCCTGATGGTGTGGCTGATGTGGTGTGGTGTGTAGTTGCTGGTTGCCTACTCCATCCCATATCTACTTTAGTGACACCATCAGAGGACCCAACCACATCAGCCACACCATTGGGGGTTCATTCACCTGCACATCTAATTTGGGCTTGAATAGGGACTGGGAGTGGCTGGCTCACTACAAAAGCAACTTTGCCTCTCCTGGAATTGACACCTCCTCATCAATTATTCGGAGTGGATTACATCCACCCTGATTGAATTGGCCCCGTCAACACTGGTTCTCCACTTGTGAGATAATTCCTTTCTCTTCATGTGTCATTATATAATGCCTACATCTGTCATTTTCACTCCATGCATCTGAAGAAGTGGGTTTTTTACCCACAAAAGCTTATGCCTAAATAAATCTGTTAGTCTTTAAGGTGCTCCTGGACTCCTCGTTGTTTTTGTGCATACAGACTAACACGGCTACCCCCGATACTTGGCACATGCTTAACTTCATTGATTCAACTTCAATGATGTGTGAAGTTCTGCCCAGGAGTAAGGCTTTGTCTACATTACCACTTTTGTCAGTAAAACTTTTGTCCGTCAGGGGTGTGAAAAAAAAAATACACACCCCTGACGGACAAAAGTGGTGACGTGGACAGTGCTACGTAGCCTGCTGACGCTGCTCGTTGGGGGTGGATTAATTATGCCAGCAGGAGAGCGCTCTCCCACCGGCAAAGAGCAGCTACACGGGAGACCTTACAACAGCATAGCCTAAGTCGACACAAGATCAGGGCCTAACTTTGGTCAGGACACAGTCATTTTGCCAGGGAGAACAAAACAAAGCGTGCGCGTGTGCACAAACACTGCCTTGCACCTTCACTGGCCATTTACCAACAAGAACTGGGCGGGAAACTGTGTTCCCAGCCAGGGAGAATTTTCAAGATTTCAAAATGGTTTTTCCTGTCCCAAATCAGGGAGAGAATTTCAAAAAAAAAAAATTGCAAACCGAAAATATGGGGAGAGAAGGGGGAGACTTTGGCTCAATAATCAAAGTGTTTTGTTTCGATAAATGTTTCATTTTGATCTTTTCAAAGAAAGTTTTTGTTTGATCTTAAATGAACTTAAAGTTCAAAATTAAAAGTCATTTTGAACCAAATTTCGTTTGTCGAAAAAAAAAAAAAAAAAAAACCCAACATTTTTTCAGAAATGGGAAATGTATTGAAACAGACCTTTCCTGGCAAACAGCTCTGGTATGTCACAATAACAGACCATTTCACTGAAAACTTCCCCAACCAGTTCCAGTGCCGGGTGAGTGCAGGGAAGATGCTACGGCTGGAGACAGTGGTGGGGGGAATTCCGATCGGATCGCATTTCAGACCTACTGTGCGCAGATGCCAGGATTCCACTCTTCTCCAATACTATTCTGCATTGCCAACCTCAAGCACCCAGAAATCATGAGTCAGCCCCACACAAATCAGGAGGTTATCTTAAAAATCATAAGCTTCTTTAAAAAAGTAAATTGGGCAGGGGGATGGATAGAAGAAGGGGTTATTTACCTTCTGGCTTTTGAGCCACTGAGGTGCACTCAGGTCCCATTTTCGAGCTTTTCTTACCATCTAGGAGGGTTAGAAACTTTCTGAGTGAAGGAAAGCCGAGAGTCGCACATTCACACCCAGCAACATTCACACCAAAGCACCAAATATTGCAGGTTTCCCAAGTTGGCAACACTGTCCTGTATGGCGCTTTGCAAGCACTAAGCGATAATGAATGTAAGCACTCTTCAGACTCATGCTACACTGAAGAAGAGAGTGTGAGTGACTTGTCTAAGGCCACCGATAGAGACGTGCAGCTGTCACAACCTGAAGCTCTCCTAGTCTCCTATGCTCAGACTGCACCACTTCCCCATTCTCCAGTCACATACACTCCCCCCTGCACCCACATTCCTGTCTGAACAGAGACTTTACTGTCAACCCTCCTAACATTCACCTTCTGCATTTGCAAAAACCACCAGCTGGTATTCGGGGGCTTTAAGAGGTTTTTCTATTAACTCTGCTAATGAAACGACTTAACAGCAACTTTATTATAGAGGAAGGTACTTCCAATTCTAAATCCCAACAATCATTCTCAGGATCACATGCCCTTCAGCTACAGACTGAACTTTGCAAACCGTTAGGAATTAAATAAGTAGAGATCTCCCTCATTCTCTCTCACTCACACACACACACACACACACACACACACACACACACACACACACACACACACCCTTCAGTGACCTCCATGCAGCAATCTCCAGCCTGGAAATACTTCTGCCCCATATAAATGGGTGTCACTTCCACAGCCAGCGAGGGCATGCACACCTGTGGGTTCTATACTGGTATTTGACCACAGAAAACTAAATAGACAAAGTGGGGGGGGAGGGAGGGAGAACTAGGGTGATGCTTTGTGTTTTTTTTATTGAAACAGTTGTTCTGACTTTAAATTATCCAAACCGCTTAAAAGCAGCCCTTCAGTGACACTGCATCAGCCTTGGGCAGATGCAGATGTGTCTCGTTTTAGGACCCCACTCCAAAGACGGTTACTAAATCCAAGCATTCATTCCAACAACACTGCACTTCTAGAGCATGTCCCCTTCAGAGAGCTTTAAGGAACTCATCCTCACAGCATCCCACAGGCAGGGAAGTAATATTACCCCCGTCACCCAAAGCACATAGGTGCAAAGGGACTTGCCCTAAGTCACACAAGTATGTGGCAGAGCTGGGAATTAAAGCCAGGTTTCCTTACTCCCTGTCTTAGCCTTTAACCACACTAGCATCCTTCCTTTTCCATTGTACCGTCCTCAGCCATAATACAAGGACCTTGCCTCAGCCCTTTCTTTACTCCAAGGGGATTTGTTTGTTTAAATCCACTGGCTTATATTTCACAAGGCTCCTCCCCTCCAGAGTGCAACAGGGTGTTCTTTGAAATCACACCCTAGGTGCAGGGGAGACCTCCCTTCAAACCAGTCTTTATTCCAATGGCGATCGCTCAAGTTATGCGAGGAACTAGAACTGTGGGTGTATGGGAGGCGTGGCCATTCGACAGAGGATATCACAACAGCAGAGTCCACTGGGGCACTACGCTGTTTTCTTTTAAACGCCACTGGTAAGTGCCACCTGTTTGGTTGCAGCACAGCCAGGTCAACCACAGTGGAAACAGGATGCCCTGATATGATAAGCCCCACAGAACTTTTGAGTAATGACATCGAGCCCTGTGAGAACACTCCTGTAAGCCATAGGGTTAGAGGCACTACTGTAGACTACGGGAATATTTTTCTTTGAACTAAGGGTGAGCCAAAGGCATTATCCCTGACCAAGTCTTGAGGTTCAAGCACCAAATTGGCAGTCAGCAGAGGTGGGTTTGGTTCCTGACTCTGCCACATGCTCACAGTAGGACCTTGGCCAAGTCCTTTTGCCTCAGTTTCCCCATCTGCAAAATAGAAAGAATGATTTATACCCATTTCATTGAAGTTTGCAAAATGCTGCAAGATCTGCAGGTAGACAGCACCCTAGAAGGACAGAACATTGTTGCTCAAGAACTCAATCTTCAGGAATTGAATGGGATACGGTCACATTTTAAACCACGAGGAATGTGTTCTCCCTCGTATTCCCAAATGGCTGATCCATTCCCCCCCCCCCATTCCTCTTTTGTGGCAACTTTCCAAAAGAAAAAAACCCTGACAGACAGATCTCCAACCTCCCCTTCTACCTGCCTCACTGGTAAAATGTTTCAGAAACACACAACCATCTCCAAAAAGGAGGTCAGAATGGAAAAAGTTAGGCAACGTCCGCTGTTGTGGTTTCAGATACTCCCTCTGCATCACTACAGTTTCCTGCCACGCTTTCCATCACTTCTTGGTATAGCTCATTTACACAATGCCCACTTGACGAGCTGCTGCCAGTTTACTAGATCCGTAACAGTTTGGGCCAAATTTTGTCACCAGTTACATTTGTGTATCACCAGGGATCTCAACACTGGTACAGCTCCCCTAGGGACCAGTCAAACCCTCGTGAAAGTCATCGGGGAGCTTTTCCCATGACTTCAAAATGGGAGCTGGAACAGGCCCATCGCAAGAGGAAAGTGTAGCCCCTGCTTAGTATAACACTCATACAGTGGTAAGTGCTAATGTGTGTCGGGGGCAGCGGCTCAGGAACAGGTGTTTCCTTCTTGATGAGACGTCTGCCTTCACCAATAAGGCAATGAAGTTCCACCAAGCCGATCCTAAAGTTCTCCTGCTTTGGACAAGCTGAAGAAAAGATTCTTAAGCAAACCTATTTTGTTATCCATACAGGAGTCTCATTGTTCCCTCAAAAGATCTATCTGGCCTGGGGGGAGGGAGGGAGAGAGAGAGAAATGCTGAAGCATCAGAAAGTAATTAATTACCTGCCAGGCCCATGAGTAGGCTTAGTATAAACATCGCTGGAGAGGAGAACTAATGCTACTCAAGCTGGAAATCACACACCCGGCTAGGATGACCAGAAGTCCCTGTTTTATAGGGACGGTCCCGATATTTGGGGCTTTTTCTTCTATAGGCGCCTATTACCCCCCTGATTTTTCACACTTGCTGTCTGGTCAACTTACCCACAGCTTCAAGTGCAGCTATAACCTAAGAGAATTAGGCACCTAAATCCCATTAAACTTCCTTTGAAAAGCCCAGCCAGAAACCTTATCTGCTTGGGGTAGACACTGACGGTCCCTGCATGACAGTAAGATTTGCCTTAAGTCTCCCAGTCAACATAACCCACCCTTCCATTCTTTGTCATGCATGTGCATTTTGGCTGCTGTCCTCCACCCCAGAAGTGGCTACATTTCAGTGGTGTTGGTCTGTAGAGCCCTTGGGGACCCATTAGGCCCTGTATTACGTGGGATATTATCGAGCTGAAGCCAGGGGAAATACGCGGTGTTTAAAATACACTGTCACTTCCCGGTTCCAGCCCAGACTCCCCTGTGCAGACACCATCTGGCTGGAGACTTCAAAGGAGCAGCAGCTGCCACTTCCAAACCGAAGAGGTCGAATTCTGAAGGCAATTCCCACAGGCGACGGCACCGCAGGGGAGTTCGCTTGGCAAACCAGCCATTATATACCCACGCACCGAAGGGACAGGGAGCCTCAGTCTCGGGAAGATATTTCCTTTTGATACAACCCCACAAAACTTCCCAAAAGGCCGGCTTGCCCCTGAGGCCCATTACACTAGGATAGGTTATGCTGACATGCCTTCCCTAGGCACGGAGGACACTGCCCAGTCCTGGCTCAGGCTACAGCAATGTGCACACTTTTAGGATGATCACAGTGTCCTCAACCATGCCAGCTGGGCACCCTCATCTGCTGCTGTTCCTCCCATGAGGAGCCCTGTCAGTATCACGGGTAGCAGACACGGGTAGTCAATGGTAGCAGACATAGATCCGTGCCGGGCAGTTAGCCAACCAGAGGAAGAAAGGAATCTTACTAATCCTTCCCAGCCAGCCAGCCATAATCCACCTGGATCAGCCGCCGCCGCGTGTGACCCTCACCTCCCCTCTTGTTCCCCCACACACAGCTTAAAAACAACAGTATAGATTTATACAGTAGCAGCAGACTCAGTTTGCTAAGTTCATTCGCTCAGACACCACTAAGGCACGATGGGCCCATCTCCCTGCTCGGTCCCACCGAGGAAGGGGAACAGCAGGAAGTGCTACACGCTGAGAAAAGGAAGAGGCTGAAGAGCAGGGGCACAGAGAGATACAAACGAGAGCAGATCTTCAGAAGGTGGAAAGAGAGATTAAAGGGCCACCAGCTCCGCGTGATAGATGACACACCACTGGCAGATGTGGCCTCGTTCACATTCATTTGCTGGCAAACTTTTCCAGTGTAAAAAAGGCGGGGGGGGGGGGGGGGGGGGGGGGGGGGGGCTTCTGATGGTTTTGTCATCCCAATGCACCACGGGAAGCCAATTCCTGGTCTCAAACTTACAGCACTGAACTTGGGTGCAAGTCATACTGCCCACTTTCTTCCCACAGCCCCATTCTGCACACAGAGCAGATGTCTGGCCTCAGCCAGCCTTCCCCATTCATCTATAGAAGATTCTCGCACGTCCCCGTCGGCGCTGATGAGGACGTTTGAGCAGTGCCCTCTTGAAGACGCACACCAGGCCCGCAGGGAGACGCGGCCCCGACAGTCTTGGACCCTGCCTGTTGCTTTTCCCTGTCCGCACAGAAAGACGGGCAGCTCGCGCGTGACAGAAAGGATGCTGCATATGAAAAGTCGCACTTGGGCCGCCTTCACTGGCCAAACGCAGCCCACAGAGCTTGGTAGCGTAGTCCACAGCCCCTCTCCATTTAGCACCAAGCTGCAGCCCACGCAGACTGCGGTTGCTGGCGTGCAGCGTTCCAAGATCAGGATGCAGCAGGACAGGCTCGCACCAGTAGGGTCCATTTTTTGCAAATTAGCTGCAGGCTTCGGGCATCTAGCAAACTGCCAGAGGGGACCCCAATCCACTCGAGCATTTGAGCACTTTCAGTTGCTTAAAGTCTATGTATTTAAATGCTCTGGTGAATAGGAACGCCTACCTATTCAGCCAGAGATCCCTATTCCGCAAAGCAGTGAAGCCTTTTAATTAACTTTAGTCACATGCTTCAATGCCATTGACGCCAATGAGATTGATGCACATGGTTAAGGGCTGTGTCAAATCGAGGCTGCACAGAGGGTGAAGTTTGCGGGCAGAGTCTCTAAAGTTATCCCAGAGACTTTGTAATTGTAAAATGCGTGTTGTAATAGCCAGGTTCAAACTAGTGTTACATGTCACTTGCCACTGGACAATGCGAGTTGCATGACTCACCGTGATTTACTTCTGCTCCTTGTACATCAGTGTCTGGGAGTACCTTGCATTGGAACCGCTTTGCACTTAGGGAAATACATTGTCTCAGAGCCACTCCTAAACATAGGTACCGACTCCATGGGTACTCCGGTGCTGGAGCACCCACGGGGAAAAATTGGTGGGTGCTCAGCACCCACCGGCAGCTAATCTCCCCACCCCAGCTCACCTCACCTCACCTCCTCCTCTGAGCACGCCGCATCCCGCTGTTTCACGGCGTAACAAGCTGTGGGAGGGATGGGGGAGGAGCGGGAACGCAGCATGCTCAGGGGAGGAGGTGGGGCCGGGGCGGGGATTTGGGGAAGGAGTCCAATAGGGGCAGGGAGGGAGCAGAGACTTTGGGGAAGGAGTTGGAATGGGGGCAGGGTGGGGGCGGGGCCAGGGGTCGAGCCAGCAGAAGTTGGCCCCTATGCTCCTAAATACATGTGATTGATCTGATGCACATAAATAAAACATAAAGCACTTCCTGCGTGACCAGGTTACCTCAACCTACAAGGCTCCATTAAGTACACAGAGTAACCGAGAGGGTTTAAATTGCACATTTACAGTGACTGCTCCCAAAAAAATTTTCAGACATACCACCACCATCTAGTTTGGAATGTTATGGGATTCTGTCCAGCAAATGTGTTATTTGCAGCTCATAAGAACTTGCACTTACATACAGCCGTTTTCATCTCCCCCTCTCAAAGGACTTTTCAGACAATGAATTAAGTTTCCTAAGAACTCTGTGAAAGTTATATAAACCGGGGCCAAGAGATGATGAGCAATTCACCCAAGGCCAGAAAGTAAGTCAGTGGCAAAGCTGACACTAAAGAACTCAGGAGTTCTGGTTCCCAGTTACATGTTCTAACCACTAGATACTTCCCTCTCACACACAAATAACTTTCCAAATCAAAGCGCACGTACCAGTTCCAATGCTGCAAGGAATAAGATCCAACCTTTAAGGGTCAGATTGCGTCTTCCTCGGGTCTCAAACAATTGTCACGGGAAAGAAACGGACAGCCCAGGATCCCCTGACAATTGAAAGGTGACCAACCAAATAGTAAACTGCTACTTAAGAACAGTAGAGAGCCAATACCACCCCTTTCTCTTGAAAGGAGTTTTAGAAGCAATACTTATCCTCTTAAGGAAGATGGTCACCTCAGCACTATCACAACACACTGCTCTCTCATTATATCTCAAGCTGGGTGGATAGAAATCAAGTTTGGGGGAGGAATTTGGAGGGGGTAGGAAATCTGATTTTTTTTTTTTAGTGTATTTCAATTATAACAGTAATTTAAATTATAAGTTTTTCTTTTTAAAAATAAACCTGTTTAAAATTAAATCTGAATTTAATACAAAATATATTAAGGCCTAAAAACTTAGGCCTTGGCTACACTTACCAGGTAGTTCGACGGCTGGAAATCGAAGTTCTGGGTTCGACTTATCGCGTCTAGTCTGGACGCGATAAGTCGAACCCGGAAGTGCTCGCCGTCGACTGCGGTACTCCAGCTCGGCGAGAGGAGTACCGCGGAGTCGACGGGGGAGCCTGCCTGCCGCGTGTGGACCAAGGTAAGTTCGAACTAAGGTACTTCGACTTCAGCTACGTTATTCACGTAGCTGAAGTTGCGTACCTTAGTTCGAATTGGGGGGGGTAGTGTAGACCAAGCCTTAGTGTAGTCTCTTAAAACATTTACATAAAAATAAATATGCTGAATCCATGGGTCTCTAGCAAAACCACTGAGTTAGAATTAAAGTCTTCTTTTTCTATATGAAGAAAGAGTCAGGGGAAAAACCATTTAAGTGTTGAAGTCAAACTCTATAAATATGGCACAATAGATTAGTCTAAATAACTTAGACGGTCTCATTTTCAAGAGACAGGTGCGTAGGAATTTACGCTCTAGTCACTTTCATTTAGGCATATTTGAAAATTTTCCAAGGCTGACCTGAAATAATCCATTTAATTCCCTGACCACAGTTAATCCTTCCATTTAGTTGAAAATGTGAAACATGTTTTGATACATTTATGTATCAAAACATGTAATGTTGTTTTGTTTAATGAACACAAGCTTTATATGCTTTTTGTTTGTTTAATTAAATCCCAGTTACCAAACTAATGCTGCTTGACACTTCATTCACTATTTTCTAACATACTAAAAACAAACATTAATAAGAATCTGAAACTATTAAGCCATATAATTGCTTAAATAAACGTGGTTATATAGTGTACCCTCCTAGATAGCAAAAAGATGCACCAAATCTAGTGTAAAGACTATTTAGTTGTAAATCATGTTGTAATGGTGATCTCAACCAATGAGAATGCACCTTTCTTTTAAACGTAACTGCAGTACGAATGGAAAAGTTGAATAAAATTGATGATTTAAATCACCTTGATCCATCCCCCTGGCACAAGGTTATTTCTCGATATACAGCTATGGTTCACTGGCTTCAAACCTTTACATTCTGCTCCAAACCCTCTTTAATAACCGATGCCACATTAATTAATTAATGGAGATATCCTACCTCCTAGAACTGGAAGGGACCTTGAAAGGTCATTGAGTCCAGCCCGCTGCCTTCACTAGCAGGACCAAGTACTGATTTTGCCCCAGATCCCTAAATGGCCCCCGCAAGGATTGAACTCACAACCCTGGGTTTAGCGGGCCAATGCTCAAACCACTGAGCTATCGCTCCTCCTGGAAAGGCTAGAAAGGGCAAAATTATTGGCTGGCAATCCGAGCTGAGAGAAAGCACTTGATGCACGGATCCCACAGACCTGGGATTAATAACAGCCATTTCCCCACATCTCTTATAGTTAATCAAGTTCATTAATTAGAGAGAGCGCAACAAAGAATCGCTTTTTAATTTCACTGACCGTCCCCTTGCTCTGGTGTTATAGCAAAGAGTAAACACGAGTTCCCCGTGTGCCTTTTCTACACCATCCATTTATTTTTAATTACGCCATGCCTCTCCTGTAACTAAAATAGGAATAACCAAACTGGCACCCCAAGGTGCACACAACACCCCATCAGAATGAATAGACAGTTAAGTGACTGGCCCATTCTGCTGAGCAGCCCAGGGCAGCACAGAAGGTGCTCATCTCCCACTGACACACACACACACAGCCGGGACTGTGACTGCTGCCTCGGCGAGCACGGACGGCCCTCAGCACCTTGCAGGATCCAGCCCTATAAACATCAATATCAAGCCCCCTCCTAAGCGTACGGCAGGTGGGGTCTGACATAGGCCCTCCGGTCTGTTCACACAACTGCACAGACTGTGATGGAAACTTGTCGTCGTGCTACTGCCCCCTGTGAGCCTCCTCGTGGCTGGGCAGAGTGCTGCAGCCGATCTGCCTAGGTTTCCCTGGCAGGGTTTCCAGCCCACTCGGACGGCTTATGGCTCAACACTCTGGCCAGGTTACTATAATGCACCCTCCGCACCCCACTTCCCAAGTCACGGTTCCAAAAACAAACCCCAAATAAAAGGAGTTAGTATCCCTGTCGGGCTTAAGTCTCAGCCCTTTGGCGGTTGTGTGTCCATCCTTAGGGCTCAGCTCTGAGACCCCACCCAACCGTAACCTGGCTTTACTGCCCCCGGCAGGTCCCTGACAGCCCCAGACAGCCCCGTCAGACCTGCCTTCCTGCAGGGAAGCTATGACTGGCCATGGTCCTACTCAGCGCCTGGCTCCAGCCAGGTTTCTCTCCCCAAGCTAGAGCAGCTGGTCTGCTCTCCTTCCTGACCAGCCGCACCTGAGCAAGCTCATGTCTTTCCAGCCCCTTCCCAGAGGCCTGACCCCCGCTACAGGTGTAGTGCTGGATGTTGGCCCTTTCCAGCCCACACAGGGTTTGCATGCCCCATCCAAGAGCTCTCCGCTGGTAGCTCAGGACAGGATATGGCCCTGAGCATTAGGGATGGGGAGACAAGAATGGACAATTGTGCACAGACCCTTTCCGGCCCCTCCGCCAGCACTTTCCACTAGAGAAGGGCCTGACCGTAAACCCAAACCCCCAAGCTGGAGGAAGTTCTGATCCTGATCCAGGTTTCATGGCTGGATACTGCTCTTCACACCGGCCTGGGCTTTGTGCTAGAGGTGGGTCTAAACCGCAGAACTCTGATACACCCCGTAGAAGCCAGGGGAGGTGCTGGGGTGTATCAGAGTTCTGCGGTTTAGACCCACCTCTAGCACAAACCCAAAGGCAACAAGCACGGAGATGTCAGGGGAAAGTTCGATGCCGCAGGCCTTCCACAGCTAGGCCCTGGGCGCCTAGACCATGCAAGGCCCCTACAGCCACCACCCTTCCACGCCCTATACCATGCAAGATCCCCCTGCCCATCACCCTACCCAACCCCCCCACCCTATTCTCACCCCATATCATGGAAGAGCCCCATGGCCAGGCACCTACCACACAGGGCCCCTATGCCCAACCACCATCCCCAGCCTCCCATCCTATCCTGCCCCATACAATGCAAGGTCCCCATAAAAGGAAATATCCCGGCATCATTGTGGAAGCCTAGGATGCCCATGGCATGCAGGGGATTACCATAAATACTGTTACCGGAGTTCTTCGAATTATAGACAAGCATTATAGCTATTTCTGTACATTTCCATTCATCCTCAATTTGTTGGTCTCACTATCAAGAACACAAAAGATGCCCCACGTGCAGCACCCACTGGGAGCCGCCATGCCGGATGCAGAGAGGAGATGCTGATTTCCAGGGACGTGCACACTCAGAAGAAGAGAGCACAATGCTTCTTTTTAGGATGTTAGCTTTACAAGTGATGCTTCAGGCACGCTCTTGGACTCCAGGCAGTTGACGCTTATTAACAGAGCAGAAGGAAACAGCAGCAGAAGAGGTTACCACCAGCTGAAAGAGTCCGTCGCAAAATCAGGCTGGGGTCTGTGCAAACAGCCAATGCGTGCTCTTTAAAGACGGCTGTAGGATTTGGAATGCAGTGGTAATGTCAAGCTGATTCTAAAGAGAGGAGACCACGTACTGCATTTCCCCTGGGGAGCAGCCTTGTAACAAGACACTCTAAGTGTACTCATTTGTCGTTTATTTTTTCCCCCAACTTGTTTGTAAAGCTTGCTTCACTTCATAGCACTTAGCACTTGCAGAGCTCTTTACGTCGTTCGCAAACACTGACTGACTAAATCTTGCAGCAATCTATAAACGCGGTAAGCATCACTCCCACTGGAAAACTGGCACAGGCAGATTGTGTGATTTGCCCAGGGCATACAGCAAATCAGTGGCAGAGATGGGTATAAAAAGCAGACATTCTGATGCTCAGTTTAGTAAGCCGTCCTGCCCGCCAGCTGGTGTTTGTTTTCCTGCTGCTGTCTACAATACATAACTTTTCTAGGGATGCTGGCAACTATGGGAAGAACCCAATCCAAGTTTCAGGGCTCTCTCCAGGCAAAAAGCACTGCCTGTAAGCGGCCATACACATAGGGCCAGATCCAGTCAGTGGGTGTCCCTCCCTTGACTTTTGTAGGCTTTGGCTCAGATATCCATAGGAAGCATGTACAGGAATCCTGCAGATCAATTCAGCACACAAGCCTCACACAGAAAAGCATGGAGAACTGCAGCCACTAGCTCTGTCTTCTCCTTAGCACCCTGGGCCTGATCCAAAGCCCATGAGAAACAATGGAAAAATCTACCCGTGATCTCGATGAAGGTCTCTCACTGGGATTTTCAATGGAGCCCAAAGGAGTTATGCACCCAGATCCCATTGAAATTCATTGGAATCTGAGCATCAACTCCCTTAGTCTTCTCTAAAAATCCCAAATGCTGTATTATCATCATTATATATTACTGTAGCATCTGGATGCCCCAACCAAGATCAAGACCCCTTTATGGCCAGTTCTTTACAAAGCACAGTGAGGAGATGGTCTCTGCCCCAAGGAATTTGCAATCTAACGTGCCACCAAACTCAGTTCTCTCAGCTGAAGGAATCTCGCCCCCACATTCACTCTTCCAGACAAAGGCATTGTTGGAATTCAGCTCCCAGAGAAGCTTGCGATCATTCAGTTGCAATTCCCATCTTAAGAGTTAGCCATGTTCTTTCTCTGCCACGTACCCTGGGGTGAGAGCTCAGCGCTGGCACCAGACTGCCAAGACCCCTGAAAATTAAACTCTCTAAGCCACAGGAAATCAGGAGTTTGGTCAATGGGGTTCTTAAGTTCTTAATTAAGGTGGCAGGGAATAATGCTTGTGAATGGCAGGGAATAATCAAGTCTATTACAGTATCTAGGACAAAGTGTTCCCTATTATGACATATCAAGGTATATTTTATCTGAGCTCTTCTACAGAACCCTCATTTATAAAAGACTCAGACTGTAACAGGTTCCTTGCCTCCTCCAGCATTTTGAAAGGAATTTCGGGCTCCAGTGGATATGCAGTTTTTCCCCGGTCGTGGTGACAGGACACCCTGGCAGCAAGATTCATCATAAGGGCAACCACTCAGATTCTCCACCTCACTGATCCAGAGCAGGGAAGGGGAGGCGGGGGGGAATCTCCCGCCCAAGCTAGAAGAACAGCTTCAGATCTCAGCTGCGAAGCAAGCAAGACTCAAGGGCTTTTGGCATTGGATGACAGAAAACGTGGGAACAGTGCTCCGTGATGCTGCACAGACAGCAAGCCTTCTTAGGAGGATAATTATTGCTTCCACCACCACTCATTTTGGGCCTGACCAATATCTACTGAAGTCAACAGGTGTCTACCCATTGACTTCAAAGGGCATTGGATCAAACTCTTTACGACAAAGCTTTGACCTGGCCTATTTGGTGTTTTGGGGTAGCAATTTAGAACTTGATTCATTACCTCTTTCAAGCCACATTCCTCACCCAAAACCCTCACTGACCTTCACTGGGAGATCTGTGCAGACACCCAAAGGAGAATATGCATGGCCTTTAATAATGGTGTTATTATATCACCTGTAGGAATGGGCACTATGGTTTGGGGAAGGGAGCGTTATCTAGAGGTGAAAACAGACAACAGGGGAGCATGGTAGGGAACATGAAAAAAAACAAACACCTTTCTTCTTACAGCATCTCCTCCATAGCTTTCAATGAAACTACTCCTAAGACAGCTACAAGTCACACAACCTGCCTTCTTGGCTTCAATGGGAAATGTCTCTCTGGCAGATGCCAGTGAAAGGGAAGGGGAAAATAACAGCAGGACAACGAAAAGGAAGGCAGAAAACAACGCAGAACAAGAGTAGAAAGGGTGCATTTTTACACAGAAGAACCTACACACACAACAATTCTAGGGAAGAAGAGGAAGCTACTGCCATACAGAGAAAACCTGAGCAACTTTCCCTTAGGTGGCACTGATCACTCCCATGGCAAGTTACATCTTGTCTATGGGTCTTGCAGACCTCAAGAAACAAAGACCTTAGAAACAAATCCAGTCTGGTGCAGATAGGTCCGTTTTCACTTTCACCTTGAAAACTGATTAACACATCACTTCCAAAAAACAAAAAGCCTCAAAAGTTCCCATAGCACTTTGATCTTTTATTGTCACCTGATACCTCAGGAAATCATGACTCACAGTTTACAGAGCAATTTGTTTCCTTTTAAGAATTCCCCCAAACAGGGTCAGCCCCAATATGGCCTTTTACTTCTGAAGCCACTCTCCTTTCTGCTTTTGTTCCAGTGCCCTAGAGAAGTGGTTCTCAACCAGAGGTATCCCTGGGGGTTCGCAGAGGTCTTCCAGGGGATACATCAGCTCATCTAGATAGTTGCCTAATTTTATAAAAGGCTACGTAAAAAGCACTAGCAAAGTCAGTACAAACTAAAATTTCATACAATGACTTGTTTATACTGCTCGATAGATTACACCCTGAAATGTAAATACAATATTTATATTCCAATTGATTTATTTTATAATTCTATGGTCAAAATGAGAAAGTCAGCAATTGTTCAGTAACAGTGTGCTGTGCCACTTTTGTATTTTTAGGTCTGATTTTGTAAGCAGGTAGTTTTTAAGTGAGGTGAAACTTGGGGGTACCCAAGACAAATCAGACTCCTGAAAGGGGTACGGTAGTCTGAAAAGATTCAGAGCCAGTGCCCCAGAGGACAGAGAACATTGCTCTCTGCCTGTATTTTCACTTGCTCAAACCAACCTTTGACAGTATCGTCTCTCAGTTAACACATGATTGGAACAGATTTTCAGTTGAGGGGCATTGGTTAAGATAGTATATTAATAATTCCCTGTTTTCACATAGCACCTTCCATCCTTAAAGATCCCAAGGTAATTTCTACAAGCCTTAATCAAATAGGAACTAAACTCCGTCTACTGATATGTGGCAAAAGAGTAAGATATATATCCGAAGCTGCCGATTGTTCGTGTTTTTTATATTGTAAAGAAAGAACTAAAAATCTTTGAGACAAAAGGCCGATAGGTCAAATTGCCCCAAGACTTGTGGGTGCTATAAAGAGCTATTTACACATGAATTTTTTGAAAGTGAAATGGGAACATCTTATACCAGCCATTCTTATTTTGGACTCCAAAGCTATCATTGGAAGCAATAAATTGAGAGAAAGATGCTTTCTGAAGGATTCTATGTTGCACCAAGTTTCATTTGCAAATAAAACAACTGGGTGAAGTCCCAATGCGTCTATAAGTTTTTGGACATAACGACCACGCAACAGTTACTGAGATTTCTGAACCCTTTCCCATAAAGTCCTGCGACAGAAACTAGACCTGGAAAAGCTGTGTTATAGATTACCCAGTCCACACCACTGACCAAAGAGAGATTGCTTCCCATTTATTAGCATTTAATCCTGCCTGGTTTTAAATGCTTTTCCAATACCTTGTTTGCCAAGAACTTGCTAGGATGATCTTTCCCATTTATACCCTTCCCACGGGACCCTATGCTGGACCCCAACCTTGTTTCCATCCTATGATCCAACCTCCAGAGCCTCCTCACTCACCTGTCGCAGGTGTTTCAACAGTTCAGTTGCCTCGTCCTGTTTCCCTTGCTTCACCAGCAGCAGCATGTCCTGGATCATACCGATCCGCCGGTGGTAAGGGGGCAAGTTGCCACCACTCTTCCCAAACTTATCACTGGACTTCACCATGAAGGATGCTAGGAAGTCTCCCCGGTCCCTAGCTGGCATCTTCTTGCGGGAGCCTGGATTGTGAGACTGGGGGCTCTCCCCTGCACCGGGAGGCTGGCATCCTTTGGTGTGCTTGGTGCCCATGGTATAGCCAAGCCACCAGGAGCCTCATCCGAAACGCCTCCCCCAGGCTTCATGCAAAAGCGTTTGGTCTGGGTAGCCCCTGGCGGGAAGCGATGTGGCTGGGCAGTAGATCTCAGCGGCTCCAAGGCAGGGTGCCCTCTCTGTGCCCGCCTCAGTGGAAGTGCAGACCCCCAGCAGCCTGAGGACTTCGCTCACCAGTAAGAAATACAACCGGCATCGTCCCTCATTGCTGCCAGCGGGAAAAAAAACAGGATTCAAAACAAAATCCAGGGAGCTTCTTACCAATGGGCCCTGAGCCTCCCAGTGGCCAGGGGCAAGGGGCTGGCCGGCTGGCCCAGGGCTAATTGCACTAGGTAGTGGCTTCTCTCCCACGCCTCGCTCAGAAGCGGGAGGCTCTTCCCACGGAGAGTTGGGCAAAGCCAGCAGCCCCCCCGGCACGAACCAACCCAAAGCCGCTTCCCGGGGACCCCCCTAGCCGGGAAGACGCTGCAGGCTCCAGGCAGTGCATGGTGCTGCGGAGAGCGGTCCGCCCCCACGCACCCCGCCAGGCCCCCACGCACCCCGCCAGCCACGGGGCGGGCTCAGTCCTCGCTCCCCATCGCGGCGGGGCCGGAGCAGCCGGGCGCCCGCTCTAGCCGCGGCAGCAACTTCGGGGGAACTGTTGCATGTCCCCGAACAAAGGCAGCGGGCGGCGGCGGCTCTCCCGAGCCAGCCCCGCTCCCTTCCCCGGCAGGAATCAATCCCGGGCAGCCGCCGGGGCGCTGCAGGGGGCGGCCAGGCGGGGTCCCCGGCCCCCGCCCAGGGCAGGGCGCAGCTCGCTCGGGGACGGAGCCAGGCGGGGGGTGGCCGCTGCCCCGCACGCCGCCGGCCGGAGGGAGGGCTGGGCTGGGCTCGGCGCGCCGGGGCCGGGCGGCTGGAGGAAGCGGGATCCGGACGGGCGGCTCCTCGCTCCGGTCTCCCCCTGCTGCCCAGCTGGCTGCGCTGCAGCGGAGAGCGAGCGCCGAGCCCCGGCCCCGGGCGGCTCCCGGGGGAGGGCAGCGGGCGAGACCCGCTGCACCGGTGCCAGCCTGGCCCGGCCTCCCGCGGCCCCGACCAGTCCGTGGAGAATCCCGCCCCGCCTGGGCCTCCTCCCAGCCCGGCCCCCCAGCGCTCCCTGGTCCCCGAGACCCAGCAGCCGGACCCCCCTGCACGTTGTGGAGGTTCCCCCGGGGCCCTGCGGGAACCGCTCCCCCTTGAGCAGGGGGTAGGTCCCGGTACAGGAGTTGTCCAGATCACAAGAACCAGGGTCCATCTAGCCCAGTATCCTGTCTGCCGACAGTGGTCAATGCCAGGTGCCCCAGAGGGAGTGAACCTAGGGTGACCAGACAGCAAGTGTGAAAAATCGGGACAGGGAGTGGGGGGTAATAGGAGGCTATATAAGAAAAAGACCCCAAAATCGGGACTGTCCCTATAAAAATCGGGACATCTGGTCACCCTAAGTGAACCTAACAGGTAATGATCAAGTGATCTCTCTCCTGCCCAGGGCCGACAAGAGGGGGGGAAGCCGGTACAAATTACCGGGGCCGGCGGTCCAAAAGGGGGCCTGGTTTCCCAGCCTGTTTAGCCGGTCTGCCCTTGCCGGGGGGGCTTGAAAATTTTTTTTCACTGGGCCGCACCCGCTCTCAGGGGCCCTGCTCCTGCCATCCATCTCCACCCTCTGACAAACAGAGACTAGGGACACCCTTCCTTACCCATCCTGGCTAATAGCCATTAATGGACTTAACCTCCATGAATTTATCTAGTTCTCTTTTAAACCCTGTGATAGAGCCAGCAGGCTGCTTGCTGGAGGCGGGGCTGAGCAATCCAGGCAGGAGAGGCAGGTTCAGGTATTAAAACAAAAGGGAAGAAGAGCAGAAGAGAAGCAAAAGACAGCAGGCAGTGAATGGGATTTAATAAATATTATTCATATATCCAACGACACATCTACGTTTTACACACACAGACAGCCATCTCCCTTCCCGAGCCTACCTGCTTGCCAGTTTTTAATCATTTATCCCACAAGGATCAGTTCTTGCTCTGGTCCTAGTCAACATCTACCTGCACTCACTCGGGGAACCGGTCAGATAACATGGACTCGAGTGCTAGCACTACATCAGTGAATCCACCACCTCAAATCACACCACCACTCAGATGGCCCAGTGCTTGGACGAGATCAGCTCACAGCTGAAGGAGAGCTGAAGATGAACCCAAGCAAGAGAGAGATAATGCTAATGGGCAGAGGAAAGTATTTTGAGGCATTTGCAACCACAGCCCAGTCATCTTTGACTGAAGGTTCACACCTACAATTGGGAAATTGAGTCAGTAAGTCCAGGAGGCTCCTGAATTCCCCGCCGATGCTGAGCTCTCAGCTAGCAGCATCTGTGTGTAATGCTTTCTACCATCTCCAGCTGGCTAGGAGACGCCCTCCCATCCTGGCAAATTATGACCTGGCCTCAGTTATTCATGTCTTCATCAGTTCTCGGCTGGACCGCAGCCATCCAATATACCTGGACATGGAGCCTTCAGCACTTTGGAAACTCTGCATAGTACAGAACGCTGCAGAGTATCTACTCAGCTGCTCTGGCCCCCATGAGCACATCCAACCTGGCCTCCACTCAACATTAGCTTCCCTTCAAATATAAAATCAAGTTCACAATCTCCAGCCTTATCTTCAAGGGACTCGATGGCCTGGACCCAAGATCTCTAAAGACTAACTAAACCCCTGGATAAAGAGTGTGGTTGCCAACTTTGCTCCTCGAGCACATCGGAGCTCTCTACAAGAAGGGTAAGGCCGGTATGTGCAGGAGACAGAACTCCCTTGGAGGCCAGCCCAGGACTGTCAAATGAACTTTCCCAGGACCTAAGCACCATCACAAACCCCACCACCTTCCACTCCAAAGGCCAGATGCATTTCTTTGACCTTGCTTTCCCCAATGTAAACATACAGCAGTGTGTGTATATATTACTACAAAACAAAACATACTCCTCTGCACACATCTCTCTCCCTGGAAGGGTTAACTTCGACAGGACTCTATGTGGCCAGAGGGGACCATACTGTCAGATCCACGTATGGGTTTGAAGCAGGGCCAGCTCCAGGCACTAGCTTGGCAAGCAGGTGCTTGGGGCGGCCACTCCGGAGCGGGGCGGCAGGTCCAGCTATTCGGCGGCAATTCGGCGGACGCTCCCTCATTCTCGCTCGGAGCGAAAGACCTTCCGCCAAATTGCCGCCGCAGATCGCGATCGCGGCTTTGGGGGGGGGGGGGGGGAGGGCTGCTTGGGGCAGCCAAAATCCTGGAGCCGGCCCTGGCTCGAAGTCTAAATCTGCCGGGACAATGCATTAAAAAAAAAGGTACTTTGTTGCTTTCTTTGACAGCTGTAGTTTAGTTTTGAATTCTTTACAATAATTCAATCAGGCCATGCCTGGAAATGCACTGTAGTACAGTTTACTATGTCACTGATTTTTATAAAAAGTGAGACTTCACCGCCGTATTTGCTAGTAAATCTAGAGGTTGGGGAGAGGCAGCCAAATTTTTAATATGGATTATAGAACATGTGGGCAAGTGACATAGGAACGAACAAGATTCTGCTCCCAACTTTGTCTGAGTCTCCCTTGCCTAGAGAGTTCGATTCTAATCCTGCAAGTCACTATGTGCAAGCAGAGCCCTACAACGAGACGGCCTCCAAAGCAGGCTGTAGGAGTCTCCTTACTAACCTAGAGCTGGTTCCTGCACCACTGTAGGCAATAGGAGCAGAGCCCCTGTACACCAAACTTGCCATTGTTGGATAGTTTTCCCATATGAACCAACCGAGCACAATTATTGTTTGTTGAGTGACAACAGTGCGCCCGGCCCTGTCAACACACAGCCTCTCTTTAGAACACAAACTAGCAGCCAAGAGACTTCAGGCCAAAACTGCTCTGGCTTGACCCAGAGGATGGTCCCATTTCAGTGCATGTTCCTTACAGAAGGCTATAGAAGCTAACGGTTCTTTCTCCACGGAAGATAAATCTATTGCAAATTGAGAAGTCAGCCAGCCAGCATCAGCTCATCACTCTGTAGGATATAGGAAATGAGAGAGGGAGAGAGGAAAAAAAACCCAACAACACAGAGGTTGAGATCCAGGGCTCCTCTGAACTACAGAATTTCAAATGAGAAGTTAAGAGCAGCGTGCATTATACGGAGAGGAGTCAGCAGGGCCGGGCAAGCCTTTTCCAGAGAGATGCTTTCGACTGGAGTAGAAATTAAAGTGTTCCCAACCAAAAAGAAACGGTACAGGCTCGGCTGCATTTCTTGTTAGATGAACTGTTGCTTGGTGACGAGGTCTTGCACTGATGGCCCAGGAGACCGATTAGCCACCAAACCGGTGCAGCCTGGCCTAGCTGCAACTCAAGCTTCCAGTGCCAACACGTTGCCTCAGTCCTGAATCTGGAGGGACCAGACAACAGAACAAATCAGGCCCAGAGAGCCTGCTACGTGCACAGGCCCAGATCCGTGCCCAGTGTTTCACCACAAGCCGACAGTGCCCTGCCAGTAGGAGATCCTGTCACCACCCCATCTTCCTCTATTCTGTCCTATGGGCAGACTCAGCCCTTTAAAGATCCAGTCTCTTTATAGGTTACTCTTTTGATTGTCATAACAAGCTAAACAAAGGATAGAGAAAGGCAAGACACCCAATGGGCCAGATTTTCACAGACCGATCCTGCAATTGCTAGGGTATTTTGGCCACATGCATAACAAATATTCAGTTAGCGTGTGGGGTATTTTCTATATACTCGAATTGTGCCCAAATGCACACATGCAATTGAGAGTGCCTAACTGTAAAAAATATATCTCTCTCTCTCTCTCTCTCTCATTGGGAGCCACGTATATCCTGCAGTCCTCAGCAGGCCTGATCTTTGTTTGTACCTGTCTGACTGATATATTCTGCTATTCACTGATTATGTATCCTCAGCCAATGAGAGATTCTTCTTAGTACAGCTGACTGTATCCAGGTGTGCAAACTGCAAGCTAGTCAGCATTTCTGTCGGAGGGATTTCTGGCTTGGTTAATGTGCCTCAGGAGATCTGGTGCTGGGGATTTGCTCGTTAGAAATGTCCAGGATTCAAAAAGAATTTAAAAAATTTCAATACTGAGACTATGGAAGGAAACAGACTGGTTAGACTTTTGCCCAGCCCAAACCCTGGATCTGCCTCCCTCCATGTGTAGATCCAGGTCTACACTCTGCAGCCAGTCTCTCTCTAACAAATGAAGCCAAAAATCCAGAATCTAAATTCCCTTGGTGTAGTGAGGCGGAGTGACCTCCCTCCGCACGGGAGGGCGAGGGACCATTACACTTGGACTTCAAGGACATTTGGATGCCGATGAGAATTTTGCAGGCCAAGATCCATTACTAGCTAGGAGACGACAGAATCTGGAGCCACAGCATGGAGCACTCTCACTGTTGGTCCACCCAGTAATGGGAATTCCAGACACCCAATTTCCCCATGCACAACAAGCTTTTCACATCCAAACCATCTGAAAAAGGATTGAAGTTAACTGGATTGGATTTTCTTTCCATCCCAGGAAGTTTGCCAAGATGTCCAAAACTTGGAAACAACCTGAATTGAGAAGTCAGCAAGCCATCAGCTCATCACTCTGTAGAGTATAGGAAGTGAGGAGGGGAGAGAAAAAAAAATTAAATTGAAGTTGAGATCCAGGTGCCTCTAAAACTACAGAACTACCAAGTTCAGGAAAAAGCAACAGAGGGTCTTGTGGCACCTTTGAGGCTAACAGAAGTATTGGGAGCATAAGCATAAGCTTCCAATACTTCTGTTAGTCTCAAAGGTGCCACAAGACCCTCTGTTGCTTTTTACAGATTCAGACTAACATGGCTACCCCTCTGATACAAGTTCAGGAAAGCATCCAAGGTCACAGTGACTCAGCGGCAGAGCCAGGAATAGAACACAGGTGATGTGGATACTGTAGCAGACTATTCTGCTGACCAAAATTAGGCCTACGCTAGAAAAAAAAGGTTGGTGGTATAACATAGCTGTGCCGGCTATGTAAACGCTCCTGGAGTGGACCCAATTTATACCGGCAATAGCATTTTTTTGCCAGAATAGCTGCATCTACACTTGGGTTTTTGCCACTATAAAAAAAATACCACTAAGCAACATTACTATATATCGGCAAAAGTTTTTAGGGCAGACCTGGCTTTATTGTGTAACAATTTTGGGCAAGTCATTTCAATTCTCTGTGTTTCGTTTCACTGCCTGCAAAACAGGGAGAGTTTTGTTATCCACCTTTGTAAAGCACTCTGATTTGATCTCAAAGTATTCTTGTACCCGTAACGCATAATATATTCTTCATTATCCCATGACCAGAAGCAGCATCCTCTCCTTTCTTCACCTCAGAGCGGAGTTCACTGGGACCATGGGTTGTTCTGAGAACATCTCATTGGTTGCTTACTTACTGAGGCTTGCTATGTAGAAGACTTAATATTGACCATGCAGGAGTCCCCCGAATACACCTCAAGGAAGCAATGGGCTGTAATAAAAGCAGGTGTCAATTTTTGGCATTGGCAAATGCTATTTAATGGTTGATTCTCATCAGAAGAACGAAAAGATTTCTTTTGTTTAGCACGGAGGATTTGTTCAATGCAAGGGGATTTACCACACTGGTGTAACTCACACTGGCGTTTCAAAGGGGCTGTGAGGAGAAACCCCTGTGCATCAGCCTACTGCCTTCTTTTTCTAGACAAAGTAGGGACTATTCCTCCTCTTCAGACATGCTTAGGTTTAAAAATGTGCGTGTTGATTCTTGTCAAGAGATACATCCCCCAAGGGGTTGTCCATTGCTTTCCAGTCTCTCAGAGATCATGTAGATGCCGTCTTCTGCAATAGCACAAGTACCCACTGTCCCTGTCTTCCCACATTTCCCAAGCAAAACAAGTCCAAACTTGCACGCCCTGGAGGAATACAAAATTGCTTAAGCTGACGGAAGTGATAAATCTTCCCTTCATGTGACCGCTTCAGCTTTTTTCCCCCCACTCAACAATTTAGATGCAGTGTTTATAGAAGCAGAAGGCTCTGTTTACACACCAGCCAAAAGTTGTTTAGACAATTCAAGCCAGCGGCTAAAGCTGCCAGGAGGTCCTTGCTAAATATTTTTGAGTCTTTTTCTTTCCCATATTTTATATATGGGAAATAAATATTTTTATAAATAAAAAAATAGGAATGGGGCTTAGAGTGTGTTGTTGTGTTGGTCTGGAGGGGAAACTACCCCAGTTATTAGTTAGTAAGGTGTCTACCTATGTTTTTATTGAGCGTTACTCTTCTGTTCCAGGTGAATTTTGGTGCTAGCAAGGTGTGTCCTGCTGACAGGGCCACCCATACTGACGTCTTCGAACATTCTGCAGAACAGGGACGTGATGGGCAGCTTCCTTCCAGACCTGGCAGAACTAGGCTGGCAACTGGGGCAAGAGACTAGCTCAGCATCCAGGGCCTCTTCAATCTTTGGCCTCCAACGGGAGGCGGAGGAAAGGTCATTTTGGTAGAGGTCTTGTAATGTGGCCTCATATCCACTTGTGACTTGAACCAAAACTTCCTGTCTGTTTCACATCTGTATCTACATACTCAGTACCACCTGTAAGGAGCTCAGATATGCTAATTAGGGCCTGATACACAGCTCAGGGAAGCCAGTGGAAAGACTCCCATGGATTTCAGATCACGGTCTTTATCATCCCACACACTAAAGAGAAGTCAGATGGTTAATAAACAAGAGTCTCGCACTCACTAGCTCCCCAGCAGGGCTGGATTTGAACTGGTGGCCAAAAGTTAAAAAGCGTGTGCATCAACCAATCTCCGAACCACCTATGGGTGAGCTTCTGGCCCCATTGAAGCCAAATGGGATTTTTGCCATTGACTTCAATGGGATCTAGATTTCCCTCTATGTTATTGTAAAGATAAAATCTACATAATGCGGTTTCAAAACCTTCCAGGAGACGCACTGAAAACAAATTAAATAGAATAGTGAATCTCAGCTCCATGCAGGAAAAGGCTTGGAAGTTAAAAAAAAAAAAATCAGATCAGATCCAACATATAGAAAGAAGCCATTTACGTTAGCCAGCAAAAGCAAACATGCTGCTATTAAATCATGAACTCCCACAGAAAATATACAGTAGATGAAATACAAGCTAGCAAACTGGGTAAGAAAATTTTTCGGGGACCACTATTAATGGAAGGGGAGATTTGCCTGAAGAAAGCTGCTCGATCATTCCAGCGCTCCTCTTCTGGAGGGGACTTGGATGTTCACAAAGTAGGTGCTAGAGAGGGAATATAAATTAGTGGTTTGAACGTGGGCTTAAGAGTCAGGATTCCCAAATTCTGTTCCTGCTACTGACTCTGTGAGCTGGAGCAAGTCACTGAAACCTTTGTGCCTTGCTATACCCATTCTCAAAATGGCATTAATACTACTTGCCGACAGCACAGTGGTCATGCAATGCTCGATTCGTTAATATCTGTAAAGTGTTTCAAGATTCTTGGATTAAGAGTGCTATAGAAAACTGGAGCATCATTCTATCCCGTGCAAACCCGAAGGCTCACTGATGCCCAGGAAGACCTATACAGGAGTTGCAGGAGCGAAAGACTCCAGGGGAGTTACTCCAGATTGCAGGCATGAAAATCAGCCCTCTGCTTGGAGCAGGGCCGGCTCCAGGCACCAGCCAACCAAGCATGTGCTTGGGGCAGCACCTGGTAAGGGGCGGCCAATCTTGGGGTGGCAGGGGGCGCTCAGGGTTTTTTGTTTTGGGGGGGGTTGGTCGGGCAGCGCTGGGGGTGGGTGGGTTGTTTTTGTTTTGGCAGCTGGGGGGAGTGAGGGGGAATTCGGCAGCGGCGCTCCGGGGGTGGTGGTGGTGGGGGGGGGATGTTCAGCAGCACGGCTCGGCGGTGGGGGTGTTTAGCAGCGCTCGGTAGGAGGTGTGTGGGCGGCGGGAGGGTTCGGCAGCGCGGCGCTGCGCTGCGGGGGTGTGGGGTGTTCGGCGGCGCTCCACGGAGGACTGGGGGGGTTCAGCGGGGGGGGGTTCAGCGGCGCTCCGCAGGGGGCTGGGGGGGGTTGGCGGCGCGGGGGGGGGTTCGGTGGCACGGTGCTGAGGGGGTGTGTTATGGCGGCGCTATGGAGGGCGGCACTCTTTTTTGCCACCCCAAGCAAAAAAAAAAAAAAAAAGTTAGAGCCAGCCCTGGCTTGGAGGAGTGCACTGATCAGATCAGCTGGAACACTTCAGAGGGCAGAGAAGCAGGCTGCAGGCACTCGCTCTCTAGTAACTAAGAAATATGCAGAACCCAGGAGATGGCAAACAGACACGATTCAGTGTTTGACTCTCACTCCTGATTCTTTCCAAAGGTTTCACGGCATCTAGCCATGACACGAAAATGAATGTTTGGAAGCAGCAAACGCCATCCATCCATTCCCCTTTCGAAAATAAACAGCCCAACCCCATTTGCAGCTAACTTTTTGAACAGTAAATCATTCGTCGTTCAACATCACATTATCAAATCCATCTTTTGTGCGTGCGTCTCCAGATTACATACTTCATTTATTTACTAGCTGATTTCTTTCAAAGATTAATGTATGTTTGATGGAGCTTGTCGAGGTGATAAATGTACTGCTGCTGAACACCAGGCTTAAATGGGTTTTGGACATGGCTGTAGGCCATTAGGCATTGAACTCGGATCGCTCACTCACTGCATGCAGCCAGCAGCCAAACATCTGAATTTTGGGCATTAGTGACCCATTCCTGATTTGAACCAGTGACTTAAAAAGTGAAGGGCTGGTACTAATGGCATATGCAATGCCCCCAGGCCATCTATACCCCTGCATTGCTGCAGTCTGACCTCAACGCTTTTCTGCATCTAGAAGTAACAAGTGAGTCGGATGGAGCTTACTGTTTCAGATCAAGTTTCTGCTATTCCACAGCTTTATCCATGTCAAATCTCCCTGACAGATGGATGGTAAAAGCAATGCCAGCCAGATTACATTTGCAAATTTTGACAGTGAACTGCTAAGATGAACTCCTGATGCCTTTTGTTTAAAGGGGAACAAAACAGGCATTATGCTCTCAAACTCTTCGGGAGATAGAAGGGGGTAGTTGAATTCCGGGTTTGTCTTTCAGAAGCAGATCCTACTTGTGCAAAGCTGCTTAAGATCTTGTATTTGTAATGAACACAAAGTCTTTTTGCTTTGCCTGGTTTGTTAATATTCAGTGATAAGGGTCAAAGAAAAAGTCAGGTTATAAACTTGCTCATCAACCTTGGTGGATGGCCGCCATTCATACCTACCGGTAATTTCACACAGGTTATAAACATACAGTTCCCTAGGCTATAAAAAATATATATAGGCTTGGCTTCCTGCAGTTTGATGTGCCCAAAAGATAAATAAATGCAGGCAGAATAAACACATTATAGCTCTCCCTTGGATTGTGTAAACTCAGTGTCTAGAATCCAGTAAACCTGGGTGCCATTACTGCCTTTGTCTTTTATGGAGAAACTATTCTCAGAAGTTCCAAATAAGTACGGAACTTAGGACTGAGTTCTCAGTTACATGAAGGCCTGTTTACAGTGCAGTTCTGCCCACTTTACCTCAAAGCAGAGTCAAATGGTCTTTAACTGCAAATTCAGGTCTCAGTCTTCACATTTTAACTTCATTCTCCAAATTGAGTGTGCAGTTTCATCAGAGAACAGGGTGATTTTTAAAGAGAGGTGGGACCCTCGCCAAAAATTGGTGTCCGGAGCTGAACTTTCCCAAAATTCAAACAGGATTCTGAGCCAGGGATTGGGGTTGGACACCATCTCTAGTTATGAGACATTCAGCATCCTCTGTGTTTGGTAGGATCAATAGGCAACACTGTAAATCAATTGGATCCTACAAGGTATTGACGAGCTGAGTAAAATTCACAATTACTAATCCTCTGGAAAATTCAACAGTTGCTTCTGTCCCAAATTGGGATGAAAAGTTGAAATTTAAAAATAATCATAATTGTGGAACAGAAGTTCTGAAAAATTTGTATTCAGAAGTGTCAAAACATTTTATTTTGACATTCCTAAAACTGAAATGTTTCATTCCGATTTATTGAACTGATCTGAAGTGTTTCGTTTCAAGTCAGTTCAATATCAAACAACATTTTCTCATAGTGGCACACTGCCTCATGGGAGTTGTATTTCTAGACCTTGAGGCCCCCACACTTGCCTTGGGGCAGGCTCCTGGCTGGACTACATCTCCCATGATGCACCCAGGATCATGTCTCCCCCATGATACACCACACGGCTCATTCAAAGGGAAATAAGCATAGTATTATAGGAGATATCCTCTGGGGAGTCCAGCCCCTAAGAGAGAATGGGGGCCCAAATCACAACTCCCATAATGCAATGCACTGATAGGGAAATGCAGTTTAATGTTTAGATGAACTGATTCTAAACAAAACATTTTGAGTCAGTTCAATAAAATGAAATATTTCAGTTAGATCTGCCTGGCTGAAAAAAATCAACCGTTTTGAGCAAAATTGAAAATTATTCTGATGGAAAATTCCCAAGCAGCTCTAGCGTTGAGTGCCCTCAATTCCCAGTAACTTCAGTGGGAGCCCAGAACTTCGTACGAGCTGCTCAGGGCTTTGGAGGGCCAAACCCAACTTCAGATTACACCCAAGAATGTACAGGCACTATGCAATGCTAATACTTCAGAGTGCAGGGGCCTGGACTAGATGACCTCTCAAGGTCCCTTCCAGGCCTAGGATTGCCATCATTTTGCCTCAAAAGGCAATCACAGGCTATGGAGTCATGTTCCTACATGGGATGGAGCTTGACTGTGGACTAACTGCAGCAAATCAGCGTTAAAGTTATGCTGACACAAGGAGTTTACTTGTAGTTGGCTCAGCTAGGAGCCCAGGACGTAGAGCAGAACAGTGTGAACTGTTGAACGTGGCCTCTTTCCCAAGGAGCTCATCATCAAGAGAGAAAAAAAAAAAAAAAAAACAACACCACCATGATTCTTGATGCAGCTCAGACAAGGGTTCCTTGCCCTCAGCAGAGCAGTTCAGTGGGTCATTCCCAGCATACATTCGACATAGCAGTTATGTTATTGCTGACAACTGTTTTTGAACTACTTGAAGCAGCGTGCCAAGCACAGTGTCTGCTCACCTCTATCTGTTCAAAGCACGCACACGGCCCTGGCACCATTAACTCCAAGAGTGAGGCAACAGTTAAGAGCAGAGCCGAGCGCCCACAACCTGTTTCTTGCATTGAGATCCTTTTCTCTTTCACATGCTAAAAACATTCAATGTTAGAGCAGAGGCTGTTATGGACATCAGCTGTTTGACCATTTAATATACATCAGAGGTGAAACTTACCTGTTATTAACTTTGGTTCATGCATAGGGTCTCATGATCCAGCCGCATGGCCAGGTTTCAGAACTAACATTGGCTGTTTTGACCATAAAGACATAATTGTGATCAGAACAAATGAATGGGTCTCAGCATCCTGGATCTAAACTCGAGGGTGTTTGAAACTTGGATCAGCACTTTGCTGCTTGAGGCCATCTCTGGAGACTTGTTGCAGACCAGAGAAGGGTCAGGAAAGTTTACCAGCTCAGGCGTTGCTGGTGACAATGAAGAAGTTAATGAAATTTTACTCCCTCATCCAAAAAGAGGGGGACAAAAACCACGACCACCAAAGAACCTTCACTCGCCCTTAGTGACTGGGATAGTAGAGCTTTGAAAGGCTGCTTCACCTGGTTTTTTTTTTATAGTCTTAAAATATCAGGAAAGTTGGCACCATTAAAAGGTCTTTTCTCCTGCTAAAGAGAAGAGCCACTGCGATGGCTGCCATCTTAGCCGATACCAAGGATTCAACTGGGGACCTCCAGATCTAAAAGCAAGAGTCTCTACAACTGGAACTGAAGAGCCAGGCTCCACAACTGGGAGCTCTAACAGGTACTTCAGGCTTGTGTGACTGTACAGTAGGTCCCCTTCACCCCAGAATAATGAAGCACAAGGTAGGGAGACAGTGCACCACCGGTGCTCACTTCCCATTCCCATATACATGGAGCTGCTCCACACCCTACTTCCCTGTGATCTCTATCTAGGTAGTTATATGGTCTTCATCTCACAGTGTTATCTGATCATCACCTTTTTCCTTCAGTACAACCCAAACGCCCATTAAAAGTTAGAGTTCCTGCTGCTGAATGGGAGAGGAGAGGATCTGGGCAACACAGACAAGGGGCTCGATCCCTCCATCACCCGTGTGCAAAATGAGAGTAACACATTACCATTCCGCTGTGGTGCCATTTTGTACCCACTCCGCCTCGGTCCCAAATGGTGCCAAGCAGCAGAAATTAAGACTCAAGGTTTTAGTCTGGTACAGTTTGGGAACCACTATGTTAGGGTATCAACATGCTGCCTATCCATAGACACAAGGGAAAGGAAGTATTCAGACTAAGTGCTACAGCCAATGTGCATGAAACAAGGTCACCAGTGAAGATTCAGAAGACTGTCTCCTGAACTGAATATTCCTTCGCCATTTTCCATCATGAATTGGAGCCCTGTGCCATACCATACAGAAGGCTCGCCAGGTTTGTTCTTGGGACCTTGGCAATACTTGATCGTCCAATTCACATTGTTAATGAGTCAGAAGGTGAAGGGAAGGTGGGATTGTTAATTAACCAGAACTTAAAGGCTGATGATACATTTTTACATGAAAATCTTGTTTCCTGTGGGGAGGGGAGGCAGAGGGAGTAGTTTGAAATTCCCTTGAGGTGGTTTGAATAATACAGCACAGATGGAAAATGTGTTCACAAAAGGAAGATGTTACTGCATATTAAATGCCGAAGTACTGTGTGGAAATACAAAAGGTGGGGGTAGGAATTCAGCTGAAGCAGGCAAGGCAGTGCCATTCCCAGAGCAGATGGTATTTAATCCTTCGAAATCACCAGGAAAAAAGGTAGCTACAGATGTTCCTTAATACGGGATTATTTCTCTTGTCTTGACGGGGGGGGGGGGGGAAAGAGGGGGAGAATAACTTCATGAACCCTTTAAAAAAAATACACATAGGAAAGCTTCAATTTTTCTTTGCCTGTAAGAAAAAACAGCCAGTTTACAGTGGCTCGACTGGGGCAGATGGGGATAGTTAGCACTTGGTCTGCTTATGATAGTCATTTTAACATCCCATTGTGCACATACGTATATTAAAAGTTTAGGGTTGAGCTTCCCACAGCCAACTTTGGGATTTAGGCACCCAACTCACGTTCATTTCAGTCTCAGCTCAGACATATTTGATTGTATCCCTTTCTCCCACTTTCTTCATTACGTGTCTTCTGCATCAGCTCTTCGGAGCAGGGACTGTATCCACCTCTGTCTCTGTAGGTCACATTATGTAATAGGACCCCAATCCTCACTGTGGTCTGTGGCCTCATTGCAATATGAATATTAATTTTTAAAGAAAGATCATGACGCTATAAATGGGTCCCAAACCAAACCCCCAGATACAGATCTGAATTTCCCTCACCCGGTCATGTGGGGAAAATGCAGAACCAAGGGTGAAGATTGTGTGTTTTTAATTCTCATTTGCACTAAGGTCTCTTTACACTGCCAGCATAGTATAGAGGGGCCCCAGCGTCAATGAGGCTCAGGTCCTATAGATAATTTTCTCCCTCTCTCTTTTACACACACACACACACACACACACACACACACACACACACACGGTGGGGATGGGATGAGAACCTTAGAGAGAATCAAAGGACAAAGTGTTAAATTCCTGAATGTAGTCACTGGATCTGCGTAAGTGCTTAAGGCCTAATGCAAAACCCACTGAAGTCAGCGTAAGGTTACCACTGACTTCAACAGGCTCATAATAAGGCTCTAAGAAATACACAGTAAGTAGAATACATATGGTATATACTGTAACTACACAGTCAGTTATATTGTGCCTGGTGTGATAATTCCAGCTGCCGGAACTGAGAGATCCCAAGGCCAGAAGGGACCTTTATGATCATCTAGTCTGATCTCCTGTATAACCCAGGCCAGAGAACTTCCCCCAAATAATTCCTAGAGCAGATCTTCTAGATCGTCCAATCCTGATTTTAAAATGGTCTGTGATGGAGAATCACCACAACCCGTGGTAAATTGTTCCATTGGTTAATTACTCTCACGATTAAAAGTGTACACCTTATATCCATCTGAATTTGTCTAGCCTCAGCTTCCAGCCACTGGAGCACGTTAGGCTCTCTCTACTAGATGGAAGAGCCCATTATTAAATATTTGTTCCCCGTGTAAGTACTTAAAGACGGATCAAATCACTCTGTACATGTAATTGAGCATCTCTAAGGTTGTGTAGAGTTTTGCGGAAAAGAGTTATGTTTAGTAGGAAATGCAGAATTTGTTTTGTTCTGAATTGGAATGAAACGTACAATTTCAACCTTTCCTGCTAAACAAAAACTTACAAAAAATTGGTTTTAAGTCAATTGATATCCATTTTTTTAAATGTTTATATTGCAATTTATAAACGTATCAAATACATTTTGAAATGAAAAATCATCTCGAAAAAAATGTTCCATTCCACAATCGAAACACTTTGCTTAGGGGTCTTCCCACTCCCAAAAATGCGTGTGTTGAAATCAACATGTCCCAACAGACAAATGGTCGGTTGGAAAATTTTCAACCAACTCTAATGCTATGTTACAGTATATACATGCCAAGTTATGGTATATAGGTGCCATTTTACAATGTACAGGTGCCACTCTACAATATGTGGGTGCTATGTTTGGGATATAGGTGCCTCTTTGTGGTATATAGGTGCACTATTAAGTACTGTAACCTCAAGTCATCCCTTAACCCTCTCTTTGTTAAGCTAATTAGATTGAGCTCTTTGAGTCTATCACTCTAAGGCAGGTTTTCTAATCCTGTAATCATTCCTGTGGCTCTTCTCTGAGCCCTCTCCAACGTATCAACATCCTCCTAGAACGGTGGCCACCAGAACTGGACACGGGATTCCAGCAGCAGTTGCACCACTGCCAAATACAGAGGTAAAATAATCTCTTTACTCCTACTGGAGATCCACGAGGCAGCTCCGCTCCCCTCCCTCCTTCCCACAGCAGCTCCACCCTCGAGTTGTCGGTACGGAGATAACAGCAGTCACTTTAGCTCCTTTGAAGGGCAAGGAGATTCCTGGCCATCATCGCTGGCAGGGCTGACAAACCAAGAGTCATTTCAAACCTTTGGCTGGAGCCATCCTTTGTGAGCAAGCTGACACTGCCAGAGTCAAACCGCGGGAGTAACTTTTAATGCAGATGCTTGAATTTAGTGCACAGGTCTCAGCAACCCTGGCCTCAGCCCCCACGGTGACGGATGCTGGAAACCAGACTTCATCCCCAAAGCACTTTGCAAAAACAAGCGCGTCTCAAGAAATCCAGGAGAGGCTTATGCATGTGCCAGATGGTGAGAGTACAGACCAAATTCAATGGCCTTTCCCCTGCTTCATCTCCTCGGCCTTAATCCAGATAAAAGCCACTGTTCCTTGGAGCAGAGTTTACTCTCTTCCACAAAATGACGAGGATGCCAAATCCTCCAGGTGGCAACTGCATTGTTTGTATTTAGAGAGGGAGACAAAACACATCCCCAGATGTGAACACCTCAGAGCTCAATTGAAAATGCTCCTGCCTTCAGCCAGATGAAACAAGAGAGACCACTTTGGGAACGGGTGGATCCGGATCCAGGGTTTGAGACTTGGGAGGGTAACGGCTTTTTAACTGATTTCCATGGAAGTCAACAGTGAACCCCTAGGGCAGGACCACGGAACTAGGCCTCGACATGCCCCAGTTTTCAGCGATCTTAGACCCCTACAAGCAGCTATCGAAGTCCCACTATTTTACTCACTTAGAGCCCATTAGCCCCATCTATTGGAAACCCAGAGGGAGGCGGAAGAAAGCTCACCGAGGCTCCCTAGGATCATCTCATCTGGTTACCAGTCAGTCACAGATACGGACCCTCACAGGGATCTCTCCACGTGGTTGGTTTCCCTTCTCCTCCAACACACCACCATGCAGGACAGAGGAGATCCAGGCAGAGGGTCCCCTTCATGCCAGTAATTCCCAGGGGTAAGAATCTGGCCCTTAATATTTCATCTCAGTTGGCATGAATTCAGGGCTAGTAAGAGAAGCCACTGGGCTGACAGCCCTGGAGGTGGAAGAGCCACCCAGCATAGGCAGAGGTGCCACATTTCCCCACGCCGCTGTGTCAACGCACCGCATTTCCCTGGGAGGGCTTGTCACGATGCCGCGAGAGGAAGCCCTTGTAAGAGCAGGCAGGGAGCTCAGTTTGCACATTTATTCAGTTACTGACTTGGCTGCTGAAACGACCAATGAGGTTCCTCATCATGGCACCAAGTCTTGCCCAGCAGCCTACGGGATCAACCCATTGAACAGCCAACAGACACCCAACGTTCAGTCCCTACTGATCTAGTGTGGGGGAGCAGGAGCTGAACGCCTTGATGCCCCAAAACCAATCTGCTAAAAGAAACCAAACCTTGGAAGGGAAGTGTCCCCAAGGTGTAAAATGCCACAGCTTCATCTCTCTCTGCCACCTTTTCCATTGAAATAATCAAGAGGCATCTTAACTCCTAGCTGCTCCCACACAAAATGCTCTGAAAATGCCTTTTTTTATGGTTTTAGATTCGGTCTACTGCATGTAACGACAGCTCTAACCTAGAGCCCCGTTTGAAATACCAAATACCGCCTGTCTTAACGGTGTATCTAGAGACATTTGTAATTCAAACTGCCCCAGTGTAAAACACTCCAGAAAGTAGCCTGCAGTTTGTTTTGCAGCCAGCGATCTGACAGATGACAGCACATCTCAGTAACACATAAAGGCATCACACAGTTACCTATGTGGATCTCGTGGTGATACTCAGACCACAGGGGGTCAAGGAGCCAAATTAGCGATCCACATTACCCAAAAAGAGACACAGTCGTGTCAGTGCATTGTTTCATTTCCTAGAGTACTAGATAGTCACATTTAAACAGTATGATGGGGAAGATATTTAGTTTTTATATAATATTCTCCCAGCAAAACGACTGACCAAGTGTTATTATTTCATCAAATACAATTGGCTAATAACATAGTAAAAGCATCCTGATTAGTCAATAATTAAATTTCACAGTGTTTTAATATCATGTGCTGCAAAGAGCCACAGGAGACACATTAAAAAGAGCCACTTGCAGCTCGCTGATCATGAACAGGAGAGAGACATATTAGCCCTACGATGGGAAACTGAGGCACAGGCTACACTTGTCCAAAGTCAGGAAGTTTGTGTCTGAGCTGGGATTAGAACCCAGGGTCCTAGTCACGTGCATTATCCATCATCTTTCCCACGCAGGCACACATCACTGGTTTGAGCGTATATTACCTTTCAAAAACATTACAGTTAGATTTAACTTTAAAAAAAAAAAAATGTAAGAAACAGAGATACAGCTGTGTTTCCCACACCAGCCTGCCTGTTCATGTTACACACACAGCTATACACTTCAAATATTTATTGTAACGGAGCAGCAATTTCAAATTCTTCATGACGGGTGTATAGTCCCTTCATGTGTCTATTTTTAAGTTATGAATTTTTATATCAAAAAATTAACCATCCCCCAGCACTGGAAGTACTTAGACAGACTGCATGATGGCGTGGGGTGGGGGGGGAGTGCTACCATTCTTTAACGGGAATAACAGATCGTGGTGAAGGAATCGTTTTGTGGTGGGCCTTATTTCATTTCCTGTAAGTGTTGAGGGTCTAACTGTAGGGGTTATCTTCATCACGTCTCTCTATGATCGACTAGACACGAGAAGCGACATTGTTTACTTCTTAATTCACACCCAGACCTCTCAAGTCGTAGGTGGCGCATCAGCACATGTCAAAACTCCAGCAGTCCCAGAAAATTGTGATTCTGTCTGCAAACACCCACCCACGCATATTATGCGCCCACATGTCTCCCTTCTGTTTCTTGTTCTGGCACCCAAAAGAGACAATCCTATGCACCAGAAGTGTCTCCAGAATTAGGACTTGTTGTTTAGAACACTGCACATTGGCACAAAAATGAAGGCGCATCAGCCCCGTTCTTGGCTCAGTGTGCCTCCTGGCTGGTTGGACAGAGGGCAGGTCCGCATTGAAAAAGCTGCGTCAGCGCGGCTTCACAGCCAGAGCTCATTGGTGAAGACGCTGTACGCCGATGGGAGAGAGCAGAGTCAATTCACCTCCGTGAGAGGCAGTAGCTCTGTTGGCAGGAGAAGCTCTCCCACCGACAAGCACTGACTGTCGCTCAGGGGTGTGGATTTTTCACACCTTTGAGTCCCGTAGTTCTACCACAATAATTCCATAGTGCAGACTTAGCCAGAGATGGGATATTTCATCTCCATGCCGATACTTCCCAGCCTGCCCCTTGGTAAGAAATGTACCCAGCTGTTTCTTTAATGCAGTCTCTAAAAAACATCTTTTACAATACTTTTTACAGCTCCTCTGACAGTAGGTATGTACTGATTGCTTGCTGTGTGAAGCAGATTACTCATCTATACTGCTCCGTTTTACCTTTGGAAGCACCTGAAAGTGAACAGGGCTTCAATTTAAGCTCATCAATTCTCTTGTCCTCCTCTCCCAGAATTTAAAAAACCTCCAATTGAAAAAGGCTCCATGTGATAAGCAGGGATAAGCCCAGATAATTTGACTGATGGTCAGTCAGGCATTTTCATGGAAGTATTATTTCCAAGAGTTCGCTCGCTCAGAAGGCATATGATGAGTCTTCGCTAGAGCCAGTAGGTTTCCCATAGACAGAGTAAAAGCCACATATTTGCGGTTGAACAGTGACCTATTCGAATTTCATGAAAACAATGAATGAAAGCAAAGTCTCCCGGAGAGAGAGAGAGAGAGAACACACAGTGTCTGTGTCTAACATGCAGAGTCAACTCCAAAAACAAAATGTCTACCTGGCTCTGCAAACTACTTAGAAAGGTAAAAGGTACAGCACCCAGAAGAGACAGACATGGCATGAGAGCTACGTAGCTGAAAATACCACAGTTGTTATGCATCTCCAGGAACCGTCAAATACTAAACCCATTAGGTGGCTGACTGCTCTAGGCACTCTCTCAGCCTGTTCTCATACAGAGAGGCTAAGGAGGTAGAGTTCATCTCCAGAGGGAGATTAGGGTTTAGGTCAGAGAGAAAGCATGGGCAGCCCCTGGATTCAGTAGTACTGAAATCTTGCAAGCTTCTTTCAGGAGATTTGGGGCCAAAATGGCAAAAATTGTGTGCTATCTCCCTCCTGCTAAAAGAGCCTGCATGCAGCAGCTGGCTACCCACTTATAGCAGGGCACCCAATGCTGCTAGGACCCGTGGGGCTCCCTCAGTGCCAGCAGCAGTGAGAAACGTCCCATGTGGTGACCTTACATGTTTGTGAGGGGCTTCGAAGCCCCTCCCATGAGAGATGCTGCCAGGGCACAGGTTTCTTCACCAATGTTTTCAGCAGGGTCTGCACTTATCAGTGTTTTACAGATAATCCAAGTGCAAGTCAGGCTGGCCTATGACCCAGCTGGGTGGGGCAGGGGAGCTCAGAGATTGATTGCTGATCTGTAAATTAGAGGTGCACGAAGCTAGTCACAAACCACGCACTTAATCGGGCAATCACCGAGCGGCTGGAGAGTGAGAGATTCAGCACTGTAAGAGTCTCGCCCTCACATGAAGTTTCCTAGTTTCCTGTGCCTGTTGCCAGTGATCTTAACCCAACAAGCCAGTTCTTATCAAGTGGCTAATACCTGCAATCCTAGGTCAGAGAGCGCACGCCCCTCATCTGGTATAGTTAAGGTGTTCGCACAATCTAGCGGTTGTGTGGAGACATAGGACTTGCGAGGGAGTTTGACCAGGAGCCCAGCAGCAGATGGAGGGATAATTGGGGCTTCCACAAATGAGCAAAGTCACTCACACGCCGTTCGTTCACAGAACGCTCAGCCTACCCAGGGAGGATCTGGCCTAGTGCCCGTTAAGAGCCCAGCCATGGAATCCCCGGGAAAACGGTGATAATAACGGTTAATAACGACGCCTCAACAGACGACCTGATTACAGTTTCCCTCTGTGTAAGAGGAGTGAGATTCCTGACAGCTGGGGAGGAGCCGGGATGATCAGGGTACTGGGCTTCCCTGGGGCAGGGGAATACAATGGGTTTCATTTACATTTTTCACCTTTTACAGCTCTCTTTTTAGGAGTTCGAGCCTCGCCACTAGGTCGCCAAGGTATTTCGGTTGCTTAATAAGCTTCTTGGGCAATCTGGTCCAACAGCTCTTTCTTCATCAGCTAGAACGGTCACTGTGCTGCCTCACGAGCCCAGGATCACACAGCGAGTTCGGGGAGGTATGAAGACATTACAGCAGGTTGGGCCCCCCACCAATATAAAGCTACAGGCACGTGCAGGAAAGAGTTACCAGTTCCTAAAGCCAAGCTGGCTCATTGGGTTATTCTGCCGCTTCGGTTTTGTATCTGCACACGCCACACGTTCAATCTAAAGCTCTTGACCAGGAGAGACCCCTGATTTCTGCAAAGCTGTTCCGTGGGGATCCAATAGCGTGACCAAAAAGCCATGCGGGTTTCTCACGGGGAAGGCATTAGCATGTTCCCTTAGCAAAGCCGTCGAGGTAGCAGGCAGGGTGCAGTTGGGAAATGAGGTTTTTTTAGCCAGTCTTTCAGGCTGTTTCAGAAGGAGATGGATTTAATTTCTCTCCCTTTCCTCTGAGCAGAGAATAGTGCCTCAAAATGGCACCGAGGAAGGGGAAATGTACAACTAATAAAACAGTGTCTGGGGCCCTGCTGGGACAGGCGCGGTACAAACTGGTGGGTTTCTAGGCGCTACCACAATAGAAACATTAAATAATAATAATAGAATCCTGGACACTAAGGGTCTGTCTACACAGCATCTAGACCCCCGCGGCTGGCCTGTGCCAGCCGACTTGGGCTCAGGCTACAGGGCTGTCTCATTGCTGTGTAGACTTCTAGGCACGGGCCAGAGCCTGAGCTCTGGGATCCTCCCTCCTTGCAAGGTCCTAAGTCCTGGGCTCCAACCTGAGCCCGGAAGTCTACACAGCAATGAAACAGCCCAGCAGCCCGAGTGGATTGGCACGGGCCAGCCACAGGGTTTTCTTTGCTGTAGAGTCAGACGCTGAGATGCGGAAACACGTCTGGACACGGAGAATCGCCGAGACAGGCATGTGACCCTGATTACACCTCCTCACAGGACTGCTCTTGGCTATTGACCAGGCAAGAGACGGACAGCTCGGCAGCCATCACAGTAACGTGACGGTCCCCTGCCAGGAATCCTACGATTGGGAAAACCACGACTGACCCTGCCCAGGTGGGTTTGTCATTCCTCTAACCAGCACGGTCCAGCTGTGTGACACGCAGCACGAACACTTCAGAGGCCTGCAGGGGGCAGCCTTAGCATCGGTCACAGCATTTTTGTTTTCTTACCCTCCAAACGCTAATTGAAATTAACCCAGGTCTTCATCAGCCACAACCCCAAACATCCAGCTAATGGGTTAACAGCCGCCAAGCCCCTCCCTCAAGTGGGGCTGGCTCTCTCTGGCATTGATTTTTATTCTATTGGCTTCTCCCCCCTGCCTGGGTCAGTTTGTTCATTAACTCAAAGAAACGCGGCCTGCATTTCACGCGGGCTGGTCTCCGCCAGAGCTTCAGACTGAGGCCTCGTGGTTGGCAATTATTTTCTCTCCGTCTCACCCAGCTCCATTTTTTAGAGAAGCCCCCAGTAGTTGCTGCTCTGAAACCTTGCCGGCAGGGGACAATACTAATACTTGAGCCATCCCGTCCAGCGGGTGCTGTCCGCCACAGCCCTGAGAAAGTGACTTAGAGGGGAGGGGCGAATGGATGGCTTATGGAGCTTGGTATTCACCTATGGGGGTCTTAAAATCATTCCAGTGGTGAATCACTCTCGCTGGTCAAAATTGCACCTGCCCCCGGAGCTGGGCATATGCCCCAGGGCCCTGTTATGAGGACTCAGGCTAGAACTCTACAAAACAAAGGGGATGGGGAATTGTGCTGGTGGCTGGCCTTTGGGAACGTGCTCTCCAGTCACGGGCACACGGAGGAGGGAGGACATCAGGGCTGCGCTCAGTGATGGGCAGCAGAACGGTGCCAGGCAGGTCTCTCAGCAGCTGCAGCCAGCGTCAGTGACATGACAATATCGGCAGGTGGAGCTGACTCACCTCATACACCAAGCAGCTCCGCCCAGCGCAGTCACACTGGGCAAGCCGGGTTATACAGGGGCGCTGGAACAGGGGAGGCCAGGGGCCCCTCCCACTTTTCACTGGCCAAAAATGCAAGTGATGGGGAGGGGGCGGAGAGGAGTGAATGGGGGCGGGACCTCAGAGAGAAGAGGCGGTACAGGGGGCGGGGCCTCAGTTTGGGCACCTTTGGCCCCTGCTCTTTCAGGGCCATGCCTGGGTTTATAAAGCGGGGCCATGTTGCATTACTGTCCAGTTCCAGTTCTCCAGCAGGGGACACCATAGCTTGAGCCTGGATCTTGTCCCTTCCCCCAGGCCCCACAGAATAATCCAGGGTCTCTATACGCAGGGCTTCTACACCCACAGTGCAAGAGAACCGCCGAGCTTGAAAGCTCAGGGTGCAGTAACGGGCATCTCCCACACCCAGGCAAACTGCCTTGTGATAGGGGACGGCGCAGGCGACAGGATGCAGCAATGTGGCAGCCGTAGCCAACAGGCCTTCAGTCATCTCTGCGCCATGCTAACGAAGACCGTCCGAAACAAAACATTTCCTGGCATTGTCACCCTTCGCACTACGGGTAACAATTAGCCAGAGCTGCTGAAGGGGAGGGACGCTCGCGTCTCCTAAGGAAACGCTCCCTTTGAAAAGAAACCGTCACACCTCACCGCCCTCTTTAATTATTGAAATCATTTCGCTCTGGATATCACGCGTCTGTCCTTGTCTGAAACACCGAGGTCTCAAAGGCAAGAGGCTTCTCCCTTCCCCTGGCTAAGCAAAGCTTGGAGGCAAAGCAAGGCCTGTCCTTCTGTCAGGCCCAAATCTCTTTGCCTCCCTGCAGCTCCTGACCCTGGTCAAACCAGTTTATGCAGCCCACCAGCTGGGGAGAGAGGGAACAGACTTCACAGCAGGTGGTTCCCTGCTTTGCCCTTTGGTTATGGGTAAGGTGTGTCTGCTTACCTGGCGACACGCCTGAATGAGCTCTTGGTGATTGTACAGCAGCCAGCACAATAAATCAACCCCCCAGCTGTACCTACACTGGTCACAATATTACAGGCACCCTCCACCTCCTAGGTATTAAGAGAGAAGTTGTTTCTGCTGAGCCTTGGTTCTGCAGCAAATCACAGTCACTTGGGATACGCCAGACACATTCATTCCCCTCTCAGCAGATTACGGAGGAGTATGGGGGTCTCTCCGAGGCGACGTAAGAGGAGACAAAACTAAGTCAGGTGGCTCCTAAATCTGTGCAGGGTAATCGGGAGGTATAAGATGGCTCATTCCAGTCAGCATCAGCATGAGTCACAGCTCGGCGAGCAAAGTAGTAAATGGGTTGCAAGCACCCTGGGGAAAGTGATAGGTTTCAAGCAGACATCTAGGATGCTTGGAGAAGGGGCCGTGGCATGTCGTTCTGGGGACGGGATGTTCTAACCCCAGACCTGCTCTGTAGACACTAGTGGCCCCAGCAGATCCCTGGGAGAGCGGCACAGTAAGGGAGCAGAGCTCACTTGTTTAAGCTGAACCACTAGAGGTTAGCACAGGAAGTGAAAACAAATCGGTGATGCCCAATTGAAACCACACAGGGAACTGCAGGATGCCAGAATGTAATTGGCCTGCAGCACTAACATCCTCGCTCCTGCAAAACCCACAGGGGACAGTGGCGGATTTAGAGTTAGTTGTGCCCTGTGCACAGCTTCATTTTCTCTCACACACACACGACCCAGCCAAGAAAAAGAACAGGCTCTCTTATCTCCTCCCCATTTTTCATTCTTTTTTTCCTTCATCCTCCTCCTATATTATAAGTAATGTGAAGTAAATGAAACTAAAGTGAGGTACCTTGATTGGGGCAGAGGGTTGGGGAGCAGGAGGGGTGTGGGGGGCAGGCTATGGGAGGAAGTTTGGGTGCCGGGTGCAGGCTCTGGGCTGGGGGGCGGCGCTTACCTCAGCTCCTAGTCAGAGGGGCAAGGGGTCTCCACGCATTTCTGCCCACAGGCACCACTCCCGCAGCTCCCATTGGCCACAGTTCCCAGCCAATGGGAGCTGCAGAGTTGGCGCTTGGGGCAGGGTCAGCGTGCAGAGACACCTCCCCCCACCCCCAGGGGCTGCAGGTACCATGCCAGCCGCTTCCGGGAGCGAAGCGGCGTGGAAGGAAGGAGGCAGAGCAGGCAGGGAGCTGCCTTAGCCCTGCTGCTAGCATGTTTCTGCATGCCCCTTGGGGGGGCGGGGGCAGCACATGGACCCGCCCCCCCACACCCAGGGTGTGCAGAGACATGCCAGCAGCTGGTCACTTCTAGGAGTGGCATGGGGTGACCGGCCATGGCATGCAGGCAGCCTGCCTGCCTGCGCCCTGCTGCACCACCAGCCGGGACTCAGCACAGGTTGTCAGATATTCATCCTGCATGTTGGGGGCCCCGTGCCCCTGCACGGTTTGTTTCCTGGTAAATCAGCCAGCGAATCTACCCAGCCCAGTACACCAAGGCAGCTGTCCTTCTGAACTACTGCACACAGCTCAGAGTTCACACAGCCAGCCCAGACGTACCTAATAGACTCCTACTGTCACCTAGTGGCCATGACGTGTAACTCCCCCACCACATTAATACAAGACAATCAGAGCGGCCATGCAAGAGATTTCACCTCAGAGAACCGGTTTCAGAGTAGCAGCCGTGTTAGTCTGTATCCGCAAAAAGAACAGGAGTACTTGTGGCACCTTAGAGACGAACAAATTTATTTGGGCATGAGCTTTTGTGGGCTACAGCCCACTTCATCAGATGCATGGAGTGAAAAATACAGTAGGAATATATATACACACACACACACACACACACACACAGAGAGAACATGAAAAGATGGGGGTTGCCATACCAACTCTAACGAGACAAATATCTTCCTACTGTATTTTCCACTCCATGCATCTGATGAAGTGGGTTTTAGCCCACAAAAGCTTATGCCCAAATAAATGTGTTAGTCTCTAAGGTGCCACAAGGACTCCTCATTCTTTTCACCTCAGAGAAGTTAGAGGTGAGAGAGCCCTGTTGGATCCTGTTTAGTCCAGAAGCCATTGCAGCACTGCTCCTGACTGAATATTTACTCACACTTTGTCCTCTCATTTCTTAAAAGTGACATGTGATGGCCCCCTTCTGAGACCATTCTGATAGGTCCTCACTGTCATTCCTCACCTGGAGACATTCCCTCCCCCGTTATATACATCAGATCACCCTAAACAGCTGAGGAATCCCCTAGTCACTGCTTAGCCAGCCTATTGACTGACTTCTTTTTTTCTCTTCTGAGACATGAGATCATCCAGCCCCAGCGATTGTTTCTGTTGCTCTCTGAACATCCATCTGCTGGTAGAGAGGTGCCCAGGACCGAATTTGATATTCCCCAGGCAGCGACACTGGAGCTACACGGGGAAAGTCTATGACCTCCCTGCTCTGCGATATCATCCTTGTATGCAAGCAACCCAAAATTGCACCTGCCTCTCTTATTACCATATGGTATTATGATAGTATCTAGTTTACAACCCACTCTCTCTCCTGCATCACTACTTCCTACAGCCCTCCCCCGCCCCCCATTGAGGGTGTGTGTTTGGAATTAGTTCCCCACAGAGGTCTCTTCCTAATCTATTCCGATTATGCCCCCCTCCCCCCACGTTTCTAATGTCTCTCAGGCCTGCTAATCTAGTTCTCATCTCAGAAATTGCCCTGTTTCCTCTACAGATTTAATTATCCGGCTGTTTATTCTCTTCCAGTTCATTAATAACGGTGCTAAATAAAACTAGATTGAACAATAATCCATGTGATACACTGGCTCCCTCACAATACAGCACCCCACCACCAAGCATTCCCCTTCGGTTAGGGCAGGGGTTCTCAAACTGGGTGGCAGGACCTGTCAGGGGGTCATGAGGTAATTACATGGGGGGGAGGGGTCACAAGCTGTCAGTTGCCACCCTAAACCCCATTTTGCCTCCAGCATTTAAAAAAAATATATATAAAAAATTTAATTTATAATGGGGGGAGGGGTCACCCTCAGAGGCTTGCTATGTGAAAGGGGTTACCAGTACAAAAGTTTGAGAACCACTGGGTTAGAGGCCTATCAGTTTTCAGTCTACCTGACTGCCCTTTTAAAGCCCATTTGACTTCATTTTGAAGTACAATTTTCTCAAAATCACAACAATTGCGTTCTCTTCGGCTCCTCACAGGCCCAAGTAAGGCAACTCACCTCCCAGGAAAGTACAGCCAGCTCAGATGTCGGGAGAGGGACTCCAGGGACTCCCAGTTTCCACCCAGGTGTTTAATCCTGCTTTGCTGGGCTACGAAATCCAACCTGAGCCAATTCACCTCCTGACCCATCCTGGGAAAGTTTGTAAGGAAAACAGCCCCAAGGCTGAGCTAAGATTGTGAGCTGCTTCCACAGTAACCAGCACCACAGAGCTGAGGGGTTTGATAGCGGGTAGGTCACACAGGTGCTGCTCAATTAGTGCCCTCCTCCCTGTCAGGCAGGCCGAGGTGCAATCAGAGGTTATCATCCGCACCTGTGAAAGAGGCAGTGTCAGTCTAACCAGCAGCAGTCATGGGCCTTGATTAGCCCGGGTTGAACTGCTGCCCTGTGACTCAGAGGTGCTGCGCCGAGGGGTAAGGTTACTGTTCAGACTGAGCAAAGGCCCAAATCACTCTTTGCTAGTCTGTGTGTGTCTTTTTATAGCGCCTGGGGAACCCAGACAAATAGCAAAGCGCCATGTACACGGGCTGGGATCTTCTAACGTGCTCAGCACTGGCCTAACTGCGGCTCCCACTGAAATCAACGGTTTGAACCCCCTGGGAACAGACTGAGGTCAGTGCCGGCTGCTGCTGAAAATCCCACCCAGGATTTTTAGTTGTGATCCCTGCAGTAGGCTGACGACAGCTGGAATAACTAGAGATCTACACATCTAGGGCCAGGTCTTCAGCTCTGTTGAGGCCCTCCTATTACCTCCTATGGCACCCTGTTTGATCCCCCGGGGTAGGGCAGCTGGCTTGGGAGCCCCTGCACCCAGCTGATCCTTGCAGCCAGTGGAAAATATTAGGCTTCAGGCTGCTTTAGTTTCTGTGGAGACTGGGCTGATGCCGAGCAAGGCCAGGAGCAAGGGAATGTGAAGATGACTCAAAGCCCCCTGGACTTGTTCTGACTGCAGCTCAGGCAGTCCAGGGAACCTGAGCTTAAGTCTGTAATACCTAGACTTCCTTGGGCCACAGCTTTGAATGGCTAGAGTTGACACGTCCCCTTCAGCACAGAAGTAGGGGTCTCAGAGGAGAACCTAAGAGACTGGGTTTGCCCCCAGATCGTTTAGCCCTTGTATCTGCAGCAGGCTTGGACCCCCTCCCCCTGGAGCAGTAGCTGCGTTGCACTGGGAAGGGAAGGGATTCCTCCCTGGGATGTGGGAAGAAAGGGGCCCCAGAGTAGATCTCCCCCTTCCAGGAGGAGAGAAAGCTCAAGCAGAGCCCAGTGCAACTCATTCATCTCCTCTTCAAAAGCAGGGCTAAGCGCTGTCCAGCAGGTACTCTTCAAAGGGGCGATAGCTCAGCCCACAGCAAAACTGCTCCACAGCTTTGTTCATGCCACCCAGATGTACACAGTTCAGCCTCGGTCACTTGGTTAGAGCAAGATGCACGAGTCATGGTACAAGGGCTAATACAAGCTGACAGCACAGGTGAAATAGGACCCTGGGCTTAGGGTGACAAGACAGCAAGTGTGAAAAATTAGCATATGGGGTGTGTGTGGGGGGGTAATAGGAGCTTATATAAGAAAGAGATCAAAAAATTGGGACTGTCCCTATAAAATCAGGACAGCTGGTCACCCCACCTGGGCCCCAGACAGAGGTGATAGTATTAATGTCTCTTGAGCAAACACTTCTACATCAGAGGTCTCCAAAAAGTAAGAAAGTAGCACTTTTATTAAGTGGGAAGCACTGTGGGCCAGAGGACTACACAGACTAGGCATCATAAAACCAGGGTTTTGAAGCTGAGAGAGTCTGTGAGCGTAGTAAGCCACTTCACCCCAACTTCCTCTGCCTAAGTTTCTCCATCCGCAAAACAGGGACCATGATGCTTAGACAGCTTGGTAAAGTCGTTGAGCTCTATAACTGAACAGTACAGCCAAAGCATTACTAAAGATATGCAGCACACATTAACAAGTGCAAGGTGCATAATTCCACCTCGCTCTTCTACAGCACTTCCCCTCCATAGGTCTCAAAGCACTGAAGTCAGTATCATCCCCCCCATTTTACAGATGGGGAAACTGAGGCACAGAGCAGTGTAGTGACTTGCCTAAGGTCATGCAGCTGGTCAGTGGCAGAGCCAGCAATAGGCCCCAAGTCTCCTGAGTCCCAGTCCTGTGCACTATGTCCTCGGCCCAGCAGAGCCCGTGGACAAGAGATCACAACTGGTATTACTTTGGTTTGAATTGTAATCCAGATTTAGACACCTACATTAAAGGCCTGTTTTTTCAGAGGCGCTGCATGGACGCTGCAGGTCAGGTCTCAGCACATCTGGAAAAGCTGCCTAATTTCAGGTCCCCACATTTGAAGAGTTTAAATCCTTTCATAGAGCATTCAACCCTTCCGTCTTAGTTGATTTGCTTGTCCTCTTAGGCCCATCTACGAACAGTCTTTATGAACTCTGCAGCCGAGGCCCCTAAACTGATCTGAACATCAGCAAGTGCAAACGGATCTGCTGATGTGCAAATGGGAGGAGAGTGTTTCTATGAAACTGTGCCATGACAGGGAGGCAGAAGGCATTTGCTAAAAAAGGCCCTGTTGTAAAGAGAGACGTAGTCCTTGTCTTCAGTTTTCACAAAAGTATCAAAATATTGGGGGGTAAAATATTTGATTATGGAAACATCCTGGCTGGTGGCAGATGGTGCTTCTCATTCACCGGTGGAACAGCTTGCTAATGTTTGCTGTAATCCAATTGGAAACGTGGTTTTGGCATGATTTCCAGATGAGCAAGCGTTGCAGGATTTCTCACTGCTCTTAGTGAGGCTTTTTATAAAACGTTCATAGCCTGGACACAGCATCGGGGTTAACTTGTTACAAAATGAATCCCTTCTGGAGCCGGCTTCCCCACAACCCCATTCCTCTACCTGTCCCGCTCCAGGGGGAGCCCTGTTGAATATCAAGAGCAGTGGAATATGCTCCTCATCTGATGCTTAATCCAGTATGTGCCAGGAGGAGGCAGCCTAGGGGCCTACATTAAAATTCTCCCTCATGTACTGAAACAAACCATCCTTACAATAGACCAGATTAAACCATGGGTCACGTATTTTCCAAATGCTTCCCAAGAAATACAGCCCCCACCCGCCGCTCCCCTTCCAAGGTTACACAAATGTAATATTATACTGTGATGTTTGCAGACCAAGGCTATTTTTCAGGAAGCATAAGCATTGCCAGGAAATTCACTGAGTAAACTTGCTTGTTTGCCAGATGGTATTGCTTCCTCCTTTGGTTACAAAAGTATGTTTGTTTAAAGGGAAAACAAATGAATACGTGTCCTAGAGCCTTGCTTCCTCCACTGCCCCAGCCGAGGGATAAAGGATTTAGCACGGGCTGAGGGAGAACATCTTTTTGTTACAACAGTGGCCAGCATAGCACTAGACAAGATAGGTGTTAGTGCTACACTTGAATCATATACCACCTAGGCATCCCCCAGCACGCTAGCTCTAGGAAACCTAATTCTTTTAGGGCCTTGAGTGTTCCTGCTACAGTTAGCAGACCTTCCTCTTCATGAGGCTGATGATGGCCCAGCCCTTTAACATTGTTTAAAACAATACAGGGGCTTTACATTCGCTGATAGCTTACGTGCAGAATAAGCCAGAGCAAGACCGCTTTTTTGTGCCCCACTCAAGCAAGATGGGCTTTCCTGTGCTCGTCAAACATTCAGTGCCTGGGCTTTGGTTGATTGGATGGAGCCCCTTTTACCCTCCACTGTTGCCCTAGTGTGATGCCCAGCTGAAACATGAGGTGCTGTTCAGTCTTCCTCTGTGCCAGAGACAGAAAAGAGGGTGTTGCAACTGGTTCCAGGCAGGCTGAACAAGTTCTTTGCTCCATACCCTTATATATCAACAGTAACCAACTGACACAGCCATTTACATCCTTCCCTCAAGTTCCCCGGAGCCATGCTGGGGGCAAGGTCTCACTCAGTTCAATAATTTAGGCCGTGCCTATGGCAAGGAGGCCTCTCTTAGGCATTCAGTTACGTAAGCTGCTCACTGCATAGCAGTGGAGATTACTGCAGGGAAAGAGAACAAGCCACCGTCTGATTTACAAGGCGGAGATTGAGAACAACCAAGAGCGTATCAAAATACACAGGCTTGGCCTTGGAACTTGAAGGCCAGACTCCGGTTCTAGGGGCCCGTCAAAGGGAGGGACACTACTGATGCCTGGTCGACACACAGGAATGACAGCAATTGAACTAAATAAGTGCAATTTGGGTGTGTAGATCAGCCCAGAGAGAGCCCATCTGCCAGCTCTCAAAACTGGAGCCCCAGAAGTCAGCAAGAGACCTGCAGATGGTTTTAACTGCAGTTCTGGGAGTATAAAGCATGCAAACCGGCTCAAAGAGACATCTGTTCCTCACGGAATCAAGACAAGCTCTTGGTTAAAGCTTCAGTTCAATGGAAGTAATTCAACAGATTTTAAACTGTGACACATTGTGACAGAAGTTACTGTGCAGGGAGTCAACATTACCCAAAACGTAGTGTACGAACAGGCAGCAAATCCATATAAAGGATCATTTAAAGGAGGACTTTATTTTATGCCAAAAGTTTCTCTTTTCCCTTTCCGGCAAAAGAAAAAACTCCCCTCTTCTCACCCTCATCATCACAACTAACTGATTATCCTCAAATCCTCAAAATTTCACTCCTTGGCTCAGAACGTTTCATTTCAATTTTTAGTCAGATCAGCATTTCCCCATCCTCCACCTCCGATATTAGCCTCACTTATAATGGCATAGGACAGTGGTTCTCAAACTTCTCTGAACACACTCCCCTTCTGTTAGTCTGTAGTACTTTATGCCCCCGCCTTCCCGCCACACAAAGTACATATACCGATTGAAAGAAGAAAAAAAAAAACCAACATGCAACTCTCACTAAATGTTAAAAACGGTAAGGCCTTGATTCAAACACAGCCAACGATCCATTGTAATACGAGCAAAAGCAAAACCACGATTGTGGTCGATGCTTATAATTAAATGTGCACGCTGTGTCATAGCAAAACGAGTTAACGTACAGATGGCAATGACTTTGTATAATGCTATGCAAGCTTAACAGAAATCAGTCAAAATGGACAGCGCCATCTGAGGACTTGGAGGAATTAACTTTGCTAGTTATTCATTGTTGTGGGTAAAATGTGTGCATTAATTCCCCCTCCCCCCAAGCTTCTCACATTCCCCCCAGAATACATTCCGTGGTACCTCCAGAGGGGCCCCCCAGTTTGAAAACCTCTGGCATAAGACAAGTGATACGGAAAGAGTATAGCAAAAAGCTGCAAAAATGTTTATAGATGTACAAAAACTTAAGAGGCAAACATGGGTGAAGGGACTAGACAAAGTGCTCATGAATGGTATCGTTTGGATGTCGAGGTTTTTACTGCCGTTCTTGCCCGCCAAACAGCACACCCATGCGCTCGTGGTACGGCTTGAGAACCAGAAAGCGAAAGTGACAAGAGGGAAAATGACCATTTTGGCTTCACTGTCCCTGCTGTTAGAGATCTGAAAAGGAAGCAATCTACAGTGCTACAGGAAAACATAGCCAAGGAGATTAACTTTTAAAGGGAAACGGTCAAGACAAAAATATTCTTACTGAGGCGTGAAATTGTCCTGTTTTGCACTAACTATCTCAAAGGTAACTAAAGCTATTTGCTGCCCCTGCCCCCACCAGGCATTTCTCATCTTAGCCCTCGTTACCTTTTCAGTGCAGAAATCTGTACTGCGTGGCTGAAGCTTGCCGATCTACCTTTAACTGCGCAGCAGGACACCGGAGCTTCAAGCACAAGGAGAAATATCTGGGTTAGATGGGTTTAAGTGTCATGAGTGCTGCATTTTATCATGCTGGACATCAAAACAGCTGATTCCCCTCCTGCACGACACACATTTTTACTTATTTTTTTTTTAAAGCCTAACCTGAAGTGTTTATTGGAGCATACGCACAAGACAGGGTTTGAAATTCCAGAGCACTGTGCACTGTCAAAACAAATTCCCTTGTGTTGCACACAACCTAAAGAGAGATGATTTATGAAACGTCTACAAGGAATTGGTAAAAAAAAAAAAAAAAAAAAAAAAGACAACAGAATAAACATTTTTTTTTTATTCTGCAAAGCAATATGCATATCTTACAAACACAAAATTAATATAGGAGAGAAGTGTCATTACCAAATCAGCTATTAACCATCATGCAACAATACAAGTGAAATGTTTTTTAAAAAATACCATCTTAACCCTACATCACCTGCAGAGGAAGGCTGTAAACCAAGGCTCAGACTTTCTATGTAATGCCAAAGAAAAATGCAACAGAAATGGCAGCTTTCTAACAACAAGAAAACACTTACAAATAGAATCAAAACTGATTCAAGTCATAGTTAAAAAGAAAAAGAAAACAAAAAGGAAAGATCAATATGATCCGAACAACCACTTTAATATTAAGTTTTTACCCTTCTGCTTGGCTGCATTTAATTTTTGTACATTGGGCCTAGGTACAATCCAACACTTGTAAGTATGATAAAGTCTCAGCCTACTGGGTGACTATGTGCTGCAATACCTAGGTACAAAGGGGTAAGTTAAGAATGAAAAATATGCCCTTAATGCTAATCTCCTTGCATTTGTGGGTTGCAATCTGAGCTTAATGTTTATTGCAGTGCAGTTGTTTGTGGGGTTTGACTATGTATTTTTTAAGCTGGCCCCGCTAATTACCGAAAACATCTCCTATAAAAACCTGTTCCCCCAACACACCCAATTGTGTTTTACTGTCTAGGTAGTTCTGTTTGGGGCTTTGGGGGTTAGACATTAGTTTGCTGAACAAGAGCATGGATTTTGGATTTATTTAAAGTATCTTTACATGATGATGTAAGCATTCTCGGGGCATTTTTTGGTACTTACTGTACCAGCACCAACCTCCTTCCACAGTTATCGGTTCTGAACCATCCCCTAATCAGTTTCAAAGATGACTACTAAATAAAAGGAGGGGAATGCGTAAGTTAGGAGCAGAAGAATAGATTTTCACTTTAAGCTTTCTCCATATTTTTATTCAGTAAATTTACTGCTTCGTTGGTGGCGTTTTACCAGTGAACAGTAGCTTCAACTGAAGTTTAGAAGCCTTAGTTATTTCATTTCTGGATTTCAAACTAAATGGCTGTCTCTAAAGTTTAATCTTAAGGTATCTGGAGAAAACACATTTTAGTGAAATAACCCATACACTGTGTAAAGCAATCACAATTATATGAGGAACTATTTTCTGAAGAAAAGTGATTGTTTTGCTTCAAACATTCTGAAGAAACATATGAATCTTCAATACATTAAAGTCCTAAATCAATTTTATACAATATATAAAATGGTCTTCAGAACACAACAATGTGCATTCAACAGTGTCTAGACACAAAGGATTTTATGCCAACATATCAGCGATTACAATCTTTGAATTGGATTTATGGTTTCGTGTATCACATGGCAGTGTGAAACTTATCAAAGAAAAATGTACACACACATTTATAATTGCGCTACCTGACAGGAAAGCTGAAAGACGACATGAAGGGTCATTAAGGCAACCAGTGAGATTTTAAAAGCCATGGTGGAAGTGTCTATAGGAAACTTCTGTCTTACGAGAATTAAAAAGCTAACTGGAGGACAGGCTGGAAGGAGACTGAATAAGCCAGAAATGGGAAAAAACCCACAGAACAAAAGTACTCAAAATCAAGTCTGCTCTGATTTTAAGAATGGACAAAGAGCAATATGCATTTCTCAGGCAAGGTTTCCCTCAATTTACTCACAACAGGATTAGCCCACTAGTTGTCCCTTTCCCCTCAGTAGACAATAGTAGATAAAAATTGGACAAAGCTAATAAAAACATGTCATTTTCAGCTGCCCTTTAGAGATGCGTGGAAGGTCCAACATGAAGCACTTACAAGGGTCTTTAAGTTACTGTATCTTCCTTTTCCCTTTGTTGTTTGCACTTGACCAGGCTACTTGGAGCCACAGCTGGCTATTAATAGAATGCATCTTTTTTTTTAAATCCACTTTTTAGACAGGCTATAAAAAGCTATTTTATTCCAAGGAAGTTCCTGGTTTAAAACCTGTGGAGGGAAGGCAAAGTAAGTGGAAAGCTTTGCATACAACCCCAATACTGATCAATGCTCTGCCATTCCAGCAGGCCACATGAAAAGTGAAACTTAGCACTTTGCAATAGAAAGGATTTTAAAACAAGACTTTGCCTTTTTTATTAAATTCTGGATAAAAGCACAAGTTTGTCCTAACTACAGCAGTATTAAAATGTGAATATGTATTTCTCCTAAAAAAAAATAATCTAGAAATGTTGATATCTTTTCTTGCAAGCAAGGAGAAAATGGAAAAAAGTATTAAGCCACATACACACACTGAATTTATGTAGTAGATCAGTGGCTTTGGAAATGCAATATTATATCAAAGATGCATACTGTTTCAAACACACTGTACATATCATTGGGCAAAAACAAAGGGTTTGTATTGTTTGAGACATTTGGAAAGGCATCTTAACCTGCCCAGATGCAGCTAGACAAAAATATCTTGCTCTGACTATGTGATCCTTATCACTAAACATATCTATTATCTACACAAACATTCAGCTATGTCCACAGGTAAAGGTTTAAAGATTCTCGCCGCACTATGCGGAACAAGTGCATCATCTGAATATACTTTTATAAATATGTACAAATCAATTACAGGCACTTGAAATGTCTTTGGTTGGAATAAACCAACATTGCAAGATAATGTATTCACAAAGTCTTAAGACCCAGTCTGGGTTCAGCAGGCAATGATTATGGTTCTCAGCCATTTTCAGTAAAAGGAGGAGATGGATTATGCTTCTGACAAAGCAACCTAGAAGTAAAACAAAAAAAACATTACAGAATTAAGAGCTTGTGTATAATCGAAATCAATTCTATTTGCACATTACTTATCTGTATGCAGCTAGGATGTCTGTCATTGCTATTCTGAGGACTCCGCGTTGGAAAGACCAAAATATATCTGAAGATATTTTGTAATTGGTATTTATCAAATATTCAAAGATATTCAGCTCTTGGTAGGAAGTTTCCCTAATAATGAAGGATAGTACACTGTAGCCTCTTGTTACATAGTTAAATACATCTATATTTAATCCATTAAGCAAAGTGTACATGTGTGTGTGCACGTGTATATCTCTAATTAGTCTGCCCTTAAATCAACATCAGCATTAATTTTCTTTAATGCTGATTACAACCATTAGAACTAGCTGTGATAGCAATATTTTAATAAATGTATTCTGTCTTCTTGTAATAAGAGACTTTAAGACTATTTCAAGCTGTGTAAGCCAAACTTTATATGAGCCAAAGTGCAAATAATATACCATGTTGTAAATACAGTTTACCTGACGTTACATGTTAGTGATATTAAAAAACCCAAATCACTTCTGCATTTACTGAACTACAACGAATACCCTACATTTACAGAATAAGAATCTATGATTGAAGGATCTACCAGCACTACATACATACGTACTTGTTAAACTTCTGAGCACCCGCAGGGCATAGAGGACTATTGTACGCCTTTCAAACAGCAGGCAAAACAGAGGCACAAAGCAGTTAAGTGATTTGTTCAAGGTCTTAGTGCCAGTGGCTGAGACACAAGAGACTCCAGTAGTCATGATTCTCAATCCTCTGCTTTAGCCACAGATTATACTACCCTACTCTTCATCAAGGTATTTAATTTCTGAGTGGAATCTTCTACCTTGTTTCTCCACAACCTCCAGGGGCTGGATATAAAGGCAGATAACAAGTCACTTTTACAGTGCCATTATTTACTGTCCTCCAATGAGATACTAGGTTGGGAGAGACGTGAATCATCATTGTATACCAAAAATAATGTAAACTTTGTATATAAAGGGATCTTTTCTAATTTCTCCTCCCCCTTATCAATGCTGTATGTATTATCTTAGGTAAACTTACTTTTTCAGGGCAGAATTCTGTATTGCTTTGCCTCAGTTTGCTTGGTCTACCTTTAATAACTGCATAGCAGAACATTGTAATCACCATCACAAAAAGAAAATAACTGGTATGCATGAGATGCAAGTTTATTAGTGAGCGATCATCCTGCACAGAGAAATAAAACCATTTACTGATGCTGTACATAGAGAAGGCATTCGACATTCAAGCAATGTTTAGCAGATTAGCAAAGAAGCCACTTTCGTAACCTTGTTTTTTCACAATACAAAGGATATCCTCTACATTGCTAATGCAGAACTTCTTAAAGTTGAAGGTAGTAAGGGAGCTTTAAGTTTTGGCAGTGAAGGATAACTTACACATTTTTCTAAAAATATTTAATTTGCACTAGTGACTGCATTTTAAAAACATTAATTACGCTACTCTTGCACTTTATATATATATATATATATATAAAACAGTAGCACCTTTAATCAGAGGATTTCAAATTACAAATCTTAATTAATGAAGTTGTGAGGCACATTGAGATATACGGGGATCACCACACCCACCATTGAAATGCAGCCACCTCTGACATAGCTATGGCAACTATTTAAGCAAGACAAGGTGGGTGACGTACTCTCTTTTATTGGACCAACTACTGGAGGTGAAAGACAAGCTTTCAAGCTACACCGAGCTCTTCTGCAGATCTGGGAAAGGTACTCAGGGTCTCACAGCTAAATACAAGGTGAAAGATTGTTTAGCATAAAAAGTTAAGACGTATTCTAAGAGACCATTCAAGGTGAAGTGGCCTGCTAACACCCCTGCAATCATTGGACAAAAAAGGGTTAGTGGATTGCACATTGTAATAAGCTAGAAATCTAGTGTCTTTATTAAGACCATGATTTTCTAGTGTCTAGCTAAGATACAAATTTAAGCTCCCAGGCTTGTCTTTTGAAGGTGTTGTGCAGGTTTCCCAGACCTGAAGAAAAGCTCTGTGTAGCTTGAAAACTTCTCTCTTTCACCAACAGAAGTTGGTCTAACAAAAGCTATCTCCTCACCCACCTTGTCGCTCTAATATCTTGGGACCAACCCAGCTACAACAACACTGCAAGCAACTATTTATGAAAGCAGTGCTATGCAATTATTTTAGATCAGCAAGAGAAGATTATCTTTTTCAGTTAAATTGACAGGAGGTATTCAGCCAGTGGAACACAGAAAGAGCATTGACACTTACATCTGGAACTATGACAGTTAGTTTGGGATTTAAAGCATGATAGACTTTTCCAATGGCTCCTTTGTAACACCAGAAAGGGTTATAATCTTGTGCATATTTTGTATTTGAGTCCCTGGCTGTAGTGAAGATCTTGTACCAGAGGGTAGCATTGCTGTACGTCTCAGGAACACAATGTGGTGGTTGACTGAGGATTAAAAAAAAAAAAAAAAAAAAAAAAAAAACCAAACAAGCAGATGAATTGCCATTTTCAGTGTCCTGTATGGCTGACTCTCAGAACATAGTAAGGGTCATTCTCTCTTTGAACAGTGTAAACAGTGTATTGTTTTATTCAGGATCATCCATAGTGTAATGGCAAATACTAAAGGAAAATAAAGTCTAAAACCTATAGTAACATTAAACTTTCATTGCAATCCATTCCAAAAAGTCAACCCCCGGTCATTTAACGAGAAGAGTATGTACTAGGTTTCAAAAAACTTCTGATATTTTTTAATACAGCTTTCAGGTGAACGCACCCCAATCTCTAGAAGGCAAGGGGGATAAAGAACAATAACTTGGTGTGCCCGATCCATAGGTGTGGAGAGAAGACAAGGGGAAAGTCTGTTACCATCAGGAACCAACTAGTGTGGCACTTACCCCACCCAACACTCCGCCTGCTTTGGATTTTACTGTTTTGAGGGTGTGATTTTGTGAACTGAAGGATTCTATCCAAAGAACAGATACAGCGGAGGCACCGGTAATGTAAGCTTCCCCATACTGACCTGGCAATGCCACCTCTATGCAAGAGAGGCATTCACTAACCAACGCCCATTCAGCCTTGTCCTCTTGACACAGTTGTTGAAGAAAGTGGTGTGTGTGGGGGGGGGGAGGGGAGTGGGGGGGAGGGGAGTGGGGGGGTGGGGAGTCAATCATGATACTTTTTGTGAACACTCTTCTACTGCTGAAGAGACTGAGACCAAACTTGTTTGATATAGACCAGTTGCCAGAAAAAAATCAACTTTCTGTCACCAATGATCTGAGCTTTGATCAAGCTACCAACTTAGAGATAATAAATACCACCACCACCTAGCTTTTATATAGCATGTAAAGGATCTATATGCCATACCAATCCCCTGGACCAGCTGTTTCCCCACAGTATATCACTTTAGCCATATTCATTGTTCCATTTAAAGCTATTACAGTTTAAAGAAAGGTTTTCAGAACACATTTCTCTCTCTTACAATATCCGCCGTTTGCTTATGCTGCAGACAACCAGCATCATTTCTGAGACGCTTTAAAGTAGACATGACTCAAGCTAAGCTGGCTCTGAACTGGAGAGAGAAACTGGCCATTTTCAGCAAGTTAGGGATGCAGAAGTCCAGAAAACCCTTGAATGCTTTTGCACTTTTAAAACCAAAGTGATAATATTTTGAAACAAACGGGGGGGGGGGGGGGGAGGAAATCGATATTAGGACATCAAGTACTAAAATGAAACTTTGCAGGTGAACACAACTAGGAAAACAGGAACTGCCATACCAGATCAGACTGGTAATCTATCCGGTCCTATATCCTCCCTCTGACAGTGGCTAGAACCAGACAGTTCAGAGAATGGAGTAAGAACCCTGCAGTAGACATATGTGGAATAATCTGACCCCAAATAGGTCTCATCCTGGTCTCTAGTAGTTAGAAACTGGTTTAAACTTGAAGCACAAGGTATAAATATCCCTTCCAAAATGAGAGTCATGTTTAAACAGTTGTAACTTAGATGCACAGGGCTTTATCGGGATAGTTTGAAGACTATGAGTTCTATAATTCCTGTCCACATTCCCTGGATTGTGGCTAGAACTCCATCAGCGCACAATAACATGTGGAGAAAAAGCAAGTGAGCGCACGCAAGATGTAGCTGAACAACGTCCAGGGAAACTCTACGGTGTTAGTAAAGACGGCAAATGTCTTTTAAAAACAAACTGGACTTTATACTACTAAAAAGAGAATGTATCACTTCCTTCCAAAGTCAAAGTTAGAGCATCATGGGGGGCATAAGAAAAGCATCCAAAGCATTAAGAGAGCAGTGGGTACATCTGAGGTAACCAGCCTAAGAACAAATAATTAGAAAAGCACTTACATTGTGACAGGAAACACATTGCTGGCTGCTGTGACAGTCATACAGGTTGTGAATACCACCTGCTCACAGTGACCATGGAGAACACAGTCATCTGAATTCCAAGCAGCAGGCAGGGTGAAGGTAATATTTATCTCCTCATGGGATTCTCTGCCTTTTAGAGAGAAAGAAATTGTTGGTATGCTGAGAGCAGTAACAGCAACAAGTATTAGGAACAGGCATGTGGTCGATTGCACTTTTGTGGGGACACAGCTTTGTGCTATCATTGTGGGAAGCAATGAAATACCTGGAAAATTACAGACTCCCCTCCCCCCTCCCCCAACACCACCCAGTTATTAGCACTGATGACATTTTGGACCTGGTCCCATGACCATTGGGCTTTTACAAGCTTCTGAATTTAGAAAACCTCTCTCTATAATTGTGCATCATCTGGGCCATTGTCTGCAACAATTTGATCAGTAATTACATCTTAGAATTTTAGCCCTTTCCCCCCTAAAACCTTAGTTCATCATCTGCTTTTTCTGCAGTCTGATTTTTACTATAGAGAAATCCATGCAGATATAACTGCTGAAAAGTGCCTTAATATGCACAACCTTATCAATAGATAAAACTATAAGAGACAAGACTAAACCACTGGGTTCTCGAAATGATAAACTTAAGGTCCCCAGGGCTAAACCGGATTTGATATGCAGATTAAAACCAGGTAGTCTGATCAACAGAAATTACATTATATTGTTCAGGAAAGACTAGAGAAATTTGCTGTAAGCAACAGAGGTTTTCAGTTGTAGCATATGTTTGCTATAGGATATTTCAGGTGCAAGCCACCCTGATGTTATAGCACCACTGCAAAATTAAACATGCTGAACTTTCACTTTAAATAGTTACTGTAAACCACTTCTACCAAGTCTCCACAACCCACTGACTTGTCCCTCTGGCCAGGCAAGCCAACAGAATAGGTTAGGACTCATCATCTTAGCATCACTAGAAAGTTTTACAACTGTTGCTTCTTTTCAGCAGCTTTATCCTGAACGAGTTTGTATTTTAGATCTTAAATCAACAAGAGGTTTTCAGTTAATGTACAGCTGAATGATTAATGCAGAAGGATTCACCACCACCAAAACTGACTGACTGATCAGCAGCACTGCTGCATAAGCATGTAGCAGCTTTTCAAGATCAGAAATTTGTTTTGAAAATACTTTCAGATGAAAGCAACTGGGCTGATGGATCTTTTTTAGACTCCAAAGTAGCGTACGTGTATGACTGTACATACATCTTCCCTATTACCCCAAACAAGGGAAAGTTACTCTTTGCCAAAAAGAAATCTCACAGGCTCATTATTGTGAAGTACTGACAATAATTTTAGCAATGCACATAATGTCTAAGCAAATGATTTGTCTCTTTAGTGACTAGGAATATAAAAATCTAGCTTTTTCAGACATTTGTAATATTAGGAGTGTAATTATTATTCACTCTTGGAACAATCAAATTTTGCATACCTGAGAGTCCAATCTGATGCCCCAAAATTGTGGAACTTAGATGTGTGACATTACGGGAATACCCGCCAAATGGTTTGAGTGGGTCCAGTGTCAGAGTGATTGTCACAGAGATGTTTACTGGACCAGAGTCCTCAAGAGTCTGTGGCGATTGTGTAGAAGATCTGGCTTGTCCGCTAGTCACTGTACTTTCTGGAGTTGTGGTATCATTGATGAGATGTTTTAAGGTTTCATTCTCTGATGTACAGAAGTCCAAATCATTAAACCTCAGGAGGAAAGTATTCCAGTCCTTTAAAAAGTGAGACAAAAATCTAGATTAGATGACACATTAGATTAGCAAAATTATTCTGTCACTTCTTCAAAAAGCAGTTCAGATTTTCAATATCTAGTTTTTAATATATATTATTCCATGTCACCAAGACAAACTCAATCATTGAAGTTTGAATCACTAACCCTCCATTGAAATAAGTGGCAACACTCTCAATAGGAGAAATATCTGGTGCTTGTGTTTGTTTTTATAAATCAAATGCCAATTCTGATTCCCACTTCACCCCCACTGATCAAATACTCATTTTCAAAGCTATAAAGAGCATGGTAAAATAACACTCTCCTCAGAGCTACAAATGAAATTAATAATGTTGGTGTACTTACACTAACTTTGTCTAGTGAGGAGCCCTAGTCTCATACAGGTAACTCCCAACGAAGTTTAGCTCAGATACTTTTATCAAAATGCACTCAAACTATGGAAGAGTTTTGCAAGGTAAGTTATAACAAAGATCAGTAGAATTTTCATGAATCAAGCCATTTGTCAGAACAGAATCAGGGTGGGAGTTGGAGGGGGGAGCGTTACAAACACAATCTCCTAATGACAGAACATTAATGTTCCCCCTCTCTGTCAAATTAATTGTATCAAGATTATTCCTTACAAGGTAAATGACCTCTTCTAGGTTAGAGATTAAAGTACAGTAATGCAAATGAAAACAATCAGGTCCTGTGCACTAGCACAGGAGAAAACATACAAACTGTTAAAACTAATGCCTGTTAAATAAGCATGTCCCGTCACAAAAGCCAGGAAGTGTTACTGCAGGATGTTAATGTACATATCTTATTATACCATACCTCTGTCATTTCTGGTGACTTGATCTCCTTGATTTTAAAGAAATAACCCAGTGTCAGAAAAGCTATTGCCATCGCGCTTACACTGATCATAAAGACCACAAGAGGAGGGCGACTGCTGATGTAAAGCTTCAGGTTCTCCAAAGGGTTTATGTTGAACATTATTCTGATTAGATCCACCTGAAAGTGGAGAGCATTAGAACAGAGTGATACATAGGAAGAACATGATTTTTTCCAAGAGATAATTTAAATCAATCAAAGAAAAACATGGTTGCCGATTGAACAAGTATAAAAAAAAATTTCTCAAAAGGTGCCAGATTTTGTTCTCCCAACCGCTACAATTTCCAGAAAGAATGGAATTAAAAGAAAGATGCCATAGCTTGTAACAGAATCAAACTTCCTATTATTGACAGCCAATGAGAATCAGTGGTGCATATAGTTCTTTATTTTATTTCCTTTACTAGTCACCCAGCATAGCATACACAGCTGTATTTGGATTCCATAAGAACACTATTTGAATTAATAAGGTTATAATGGACATGTAGTTTCAATGAAGCCCACAGATAAGGTCTGCACATTTCCAGTTGAGTCATTATACTTCCAAACTTAAGGCAAAAGCCTTTAATGGCCATTTTGAGACCCAGCTGGACCAAGTGTGAAATAGATGATGGAACTTTATAAGTGAGAATTATTCTATGGGTAGCTGCAAAGTACTACTCCACTCTGAAAAGTGATTTGGTTAGAGAAAAGCCTCGTGAAGTTTCGCATTTGGATCTTGATCACATCTACACCAAATCTGATCCGTTTATCAATAAACCGATGTTTTTTCTAGCCATCGGATGTGCAAACTGGGATCTGAGACTCAGGCTGGAACACGTACGGCTGACACGTCAACTAAAATCCTGTTATCAGAAACTCCATTTACTGAGTGAGCCAGAAGACTCATCTCCCCGCTGGTTCTCCAGCATGAACAGAAGTACAAACTTACTTGAGTCAGAAAATTAAGCAGATGGGACTGTGAACGCACAGAGTTAGGGCAGGTCTACACTTAAAACGCTGAATCAGCACAATTGCACCAATGCAGCTGCACTGCTGTAGCACTAAAGTGAAGACACTCCTCCACTGACAGGAGACGCTCTCCTGTCCACATAACGCTGTCTACATGGAGGGGGTGGGAGGGGGAGGTGGTGATGGTGGTTTAGTCGGTATAACTACATCACTCAGGAATGGGGATTTTTCAGACCTCTGTGCAATGTAGTTACACTGAGATAGGCCAGACTCCAGAGAAAAATAATAAAAATACAACAATGACGATACATAAATAAAAAGATTTCAGGGTCTGTTCCAAAGCGTATGGCAGTCCAGGTTTGGCCCGCGGTCATGGTCTGCCTATTGACTACGCTTGCTCTACTGAGTTGAAGCAAAATTTCCATTTAATCCTATTGATTCTCCATTTCTTTTGAGTTTTCCCGTCTTTCCAGTATGCAAGTGAAGGGAACAAAACTATTGGAATTTACTCATCCCCACCCACAAAGAAAACAATGCAGTCAAGTGTTGAAGTGCAGCTATGAGGCTCTACTTCAGAAATTGTGCAAGCAGAGAACACCACAAGCAATCCAGTTTCCTTTATTTGCTTTACCTGTAGCCACTCTAAAATATCTTAATCCTTAGAGTACACAGAAGGAAAGGACTTTTGTCTAGAAACCTATGCTGCCCATGCAAATTTTGAGCAACTGAAAGATGCAAACCAAGCAGCTCAAGACCATAGCTCTTAATGGTTAAGACTCAGCAATCAAGGACTAAAACAAGATCGATCTCTTGGGAATTTTCATTAAATCAGGGATTCTACTCCCTGCAGGTTTGTGTGCCTTGTCATCTCTTGTTAGAAGCACATGGTACGTATGATCCATACAATAACTGCAGCTTTTCGCTTCGGTATTCCTAATATGTTACTGGCGTACACTTTTCATCATCAGTCTCGTCTAGGAAGAAAAATCACTTTGCTTCAATGGAGACAGAAAAGTTCAGTGAGGAGACTACTGCAGTCCTCCAAACAGGGCACAGACTTTAACATACAATCTCTCTCTCTCTATTCCAGGATCATATCCTGGGTGCACAATCTTGCTCCACTCACTGATTTCTATCCACTTCCCAAAGACTAAGGTAACCAGCCCCATTGTGCCAGCAATGATCACTAGCAGCACTACAAACATCTAATGGTAAAAATCCTGTGTGTGGGCAGGGTGGGAGGGAAGGATATAGGAAAGAGCTAGAGAGAAGGAAGTGGGAGAAAAAAGGAAAGAAGAGGTAGAAAGAAGAGAAAGCATATCCTACCAGAGCCCACACTTCTCAAAGACACGCAGCGCTACTGCTAGAAAAGCTAATTAAGGTGTCAAGAAAAGGCAAGTGCAACGGGGAGGGGTGAATTGCCTCAGGTAAGAAAATTAATTGGGTCTGACCCAATTCTAAAGTTCTGTCTCCTATCTTGTCACTGGCAGGACAGGATTCCATTTCAGCACATTTCTGGAAAAAAAAAAAAAAAATTTTTTTTTTAAACTAGGGTTCATCACAAATTGTCAGTCTAGAAACATTGGAGACATGTTGAGATGGAAACAGACCAAAACACAAACCAAGAGCAGAGTTGTATTCAATGTTCCCTTCTGAATTTCCTTTTAAAATAAACCCCAGCAAGAGGCAAGGTTTATTACAGCATTTAATCAAAGCTGATCACCACCCAGGAGCAAATACAGTACTGCAAATTACTGTAAATTTAAGGGACCGTCAGCAATTTCATGAGAATTCTTGTTTCACTCAGCCACCATACCGGATGTGCTAAAACTCACTAAGAAAATCAGCCCAAATATTTTTTGTTGTTAAAAGAGCACCAGCTTTTCTGAGGACTTGTTGCCAAACATCCTCCTATAACTTTGAAAACAGCCAGGAAGTGTTACAGGATGCTATTGCCAAAGGATAACAGGCCCCTTACAACAAAACCTGTGGGTGGTTAATATTAGAGGTGGGGGGAAAAACCAGCAATTGCACATGCTCAGTGTATCAAGATTCCTTCATATAGAAATCTGTACTGACTTAGGAATGATTCCATACTGCTGATTGAAACTATGGCGCACAGCATGTAAGCACAATTAATTTTTTTCCGGAGTGTCTAAATATTTATTCTACAAACTCGAGTATATTATGGTTTATATGCATTTCCATCACCATGAGACATTTTGTGAGTGGGTATTACCTACCTACTGGTTCAGGCAGGGACTGGGCATCAGAACTCCTGAGTCATATTTACATCTCTTTAGAAAAAGTGCATTAGAACCTGTTTTGCTACCAATTCTAGTTCTGTTCTGCATCTGCCACTGGCTTGCTGTGTGACCCTGGGAGAAAGTCCCTAACTTCATTATATGCATTTTACAAATGATTAAACTGAGGAACAGAACTACCTCACAGCACTGATGAGGCTTAATTCAAAGCACTTTGTGAGCCTCACAGGAACTGTGCCAGAGATGTGCAAAGTGACAGCATCAGGTTTCTTTTTTTACTAATAAAGTTTAAAGAGAGGCTCCAATGGCAGGTGAATGCACTTCTCTCCACAGTGCCTAAACCTTGCAGGACTAGTGATACCTATACACAGGAGATGCATTCTGTTTTGCAATCTACATACTATTTCAAGCACAACTGGATGAGTACAAATATTCAGTCCAGAACTTTGGCCCTGACTCTGAATCAATTTGCTTTTGTCAATATCTACATACATTCGAGACAAAAAACCTATATTAAAATTGAGTTAAGTTACTAAAATGCACTCTCAACCTTAAGGACCAAAAAATGTGTTACAGGTAAGTTGTAGTCAACCCAAAACCAGGCAGGCATTATACAGCCAGGAAATTTAGGGTTAAGTTGATAATTTTAAAAAAATCCAAACACGTTAAATCACAGAAATGCACAGTTAAAGCTCAGATCTCAGAATCCCAAGCAAATACAGTATTAGTGACTAGCCTGGAAGGTTTGCAAAAGACAATGAAACAGACTCTTTCTCCCTCATCTAGCAATGCTTTTGCCAGCACTGGTACAGGATAGAATATAGCAATCTCCAATTAGCATAATTTTCAATGCCTGTTAATTACCATATGAAAATGGATAAAGAAGTGTACCTTGCAACTACGTCAAGGAGTTAAATCAAGAGCAGCTTATTAATACGGAGAATCTTTAAATCTGAGGCAGGACTAAGATTACCTAGACCATCCTTGGCAGATATTTGTCCAACCTGTTCTTAGAAACCTCCAATAATAGGGATTCCACAACCTCCCTCAGTAACCTATTCCAGTACTTAACTATCCTTTACAGTAAAAGCTGTTTTATCTGGCATGTTGGGGAAATGGGGGCTGCTGGTAAGTGAAAAATGCCACTTAACTAAGAGGGATGGAGTTTGGGGTGCAGGAGGGTGTGAGCGCCTGGGTCGCGGGAAGGGGTGCAGGCTCTGGCAGGGAGTTTGAATGCGGGAGGAGACTTGGGGCAGCGGGTTGGAGCATGGGAGAGGATGCCGGATCTGGGGGGCGCTCACCTCGAGCAGCTCTCGGCAAGGGACAACCTGTCCCGGCTGCTCCTAGGCAGAGGTGCAGCAGGCTGCTCTGCGTGATGCCTCTGCCTGCTGTGCCGCCCCTTCAGCTCCCATTGGCTGCGATTCCCAGCCAATGGTAGCTGTGGAGGCAGCACTCAGGGTAGGGCGGGGGCAGTGTGCAGAGCTGCCTGCCACGCCGCTGCCTAGGAGCAGCCGGGACAGGTCACCACTTGCGGGGAATCACCCAAGGTGAGTTGCCCCTGGATCCAGCACTCTGCACCCCCTCCCGTGCCCCAATCCCGTTCCTGCAACCAAATTCCCTCCCAGAGCCCATGCTCCCGACCCCCTGCCAGCCCCACGCCAACCGGACTATAAACCAGAATTTAAATGAAGAACAGAAATGTCAGTTTATAGAGCTTTCTATCTCGTGAGGTGCCGGATAAAACAGCTTTTACTATAGTTAGAAAATTTCTCCTAATATCTAACCTAAATCTCCCTTGCTGCAGATTAAGCCCATTACTTCTTGTCCTACCTTCTGCAGACATGGAGAAAAACAGATCACCATCCTCTTTATAACAAACTTTAACATATTGAAGACTTATCAGGTGTCCCGTTCTCTCTCTCCCTCCCCCAGTCTTTTCTCAAGTCTAAACATATCCAGTTTCTTTAAACCATTGCTCACAGTTCAGATTTTCTAAACCTTTTATTATTCTTGTTGCGCTCCTCTGGACTCTCTCCAGTTTGTCCGTATCTTTAAGATGTAGTGCCCAGAACTGAATACAGTACTGCAGCTGAGACTTTACCAGTGCCACATATAACAAGAAGTGCCTCCCATGTCTCATATGACAATCCTGTTAATACACCTCAGAATGATATTTGCTTTTTTCATAACTGCATCACACTGTTGGCTCATATTCCATTTGCGAACCACTATGACCCCCAGATCCTTTCCAGCAGTGCTACCGCCTTGTCAGTTATTTCCCATTTTGTATTTGATTTTTCCTTCCCAAACGTAGTACTTTGTCCTTGTCTTTATTAAATGTCATATTGTGGCTTTCACACCAGTTCTTCAATTTGTCACAGTCATTTTGACTTCTAATCCTGTCCTCCAAAAAGTGTTAGCAACCCCTCCCAGCTTGGAGTCATCCACAAATTTTATAAGCATACTCTCCACTCCATTCTCCAAGACATTAATGAAAATACTGAATGCTACCAGACCCAGGACAGACCCTTGTGTGATCCCACTAGATAAGTTACCCATTTTGACAGTGAACCATTGATAACTACTCTGAGTACAGTCTTTCAACCAGGTTTTCACTCATGTTATAATAATTTCATCTAGCCCACACTTCCCTAGTTTGCTTATGAGTATGTCATGAGGGTGGACATCAGTTTTGGCCTACCTTCACAATGTCTCTAAGATTTCATCTCTCTTCTAAAACTGAAAATCCCACTGTATTTAAAAGTATTTTGTCTTTTTCTTTTACCATCAATTAAGATTTAAAAGATGTCCCATTACTAACGATACAATAGCAATTAGAAAACAGGTCACATCAGGGTTAACCACTTGGAATTAAAGCATCCACACAAAAAAGCAAAAACAAAAAACAAACAAAAAACCCCAAAACCAACTGAACTGTGATTCTCCTAACAAACCATCCATAAATAACACAGACACAAAAGAAGAGTGTTGATCTCAAAACTGACCCTTCTCATTCAAGAACAGGAAACATTCGCAGGTACAAAATATATTCTCAAATATTAAGTTCAATTCTCTTTTCATCAAGGCAAAGCTTGACATGCCAATGCTTAAAATACTAAAGAAAATCCCAAAGGCTCAACAACAACACATCTCCTGTTGCTGGCTTCTACAATGCTACTCTGGACACTGATTAATATCAAGACAATAATTCATTTTAATAGTTATGAACCTAAAGGCACTGGAATACTGAACAACCCCCCCCCCCAAAGTTGCAATAGGTCAGTCTCCAAACTGACACAAAGAGCAAAACTCACAAAACTCACAAAGTCCCCAAACTCACCCAGAACTCTGTTTTGTTTTTTTTATTACTGAATTAGTATTTCTACTTTTGAAATTGATTTATTGCGGCTATGAAAGCAGGTTATAAATTATCAACATTCCCTCTTCCTATGGGAATTTCAAAACTACTTCTTGCTACATTAAGAAAATGTGAAACTGAGAGAAAAGTTTTTACCTATTAATTTGTGTAGTTTTCTTATTTTCTCTTTCACCACTGATTTTAATGGGAGGAAAACTAACAATTTAAGAGTTCGTAGATGTTTTTATTCATCCTGTTGGAATCACATCAACTCCCAGTTGGGTGAAACTGAATGGCTTAAAAATGTATATCAGTAACAGACAGCAAGCTGCCCGGTAGAGGTGTCCCAAGATCCTTACTTCAAAACTCTGAAGTTGACTGTAAATTTTCCAGTGCCCAGCCCTTTCTAATGTTCAAGTGACCCTCCCACTCTTCTGTGTCCTGGATTTAAAAAAAAAAACACAAAAAGAAAGAAAGAAAAACACTAAATGACATCTATCTTTTTCACAAAGTAAAGAACAAGCTCAGGAATCAAGACTTGTTGAGCAAGACTATGGGTTTAAAAACCTAATTACAACACCAGCTAAGATCTTTACATCACAACAGCCAAATATAAATGGACATTTTGTATTATTAGCAGCTTAAAGTGCATCTCAGCATTCAGAAAAGACATTTTCATATCTCCAGCTGCACAGTTAATCTCAGCCCTTTCTAGGCTCTTCCCATGTTTCCTTATTCTGATGAATCATTGAGTCTCTTTATGAAATTAATGGAAACTGGTAGTACTTCTGCGAAACATGCATTTCCAAAATGTGATCCCACGGTTAGTAATTTATGGCTAGATTTCACACTGGTCCATGGCAAGTCACACTTGGTAACTGATCTGCACACGGTTTTGTTAAAAATGACTATGGGACCGATCATAATATCAGACCCACCAATGCAGATTTTGATGGATGTCTATGTGGAAGTGGGGGGAGGGTGTCCACGCAAACAGATCCAGTTGCAGAAACTGAGCCTATATTTGTAGAGTATGACAAAAAGCAGGCTTACCATAGGGTATTGGGGGGAGGAGGACTTCAAAACTTGCAAAGAAACAAGGAGGTAGATGTATGATCACTTACGTGCCCCTCTTACCTTTGCTATATTTAGGCATTCAGCATAGAAGCACACAAGGTGTTGGTTTAAAACACAAAAACACCTTTGCAGGCTATGTTCATTCTAGATCAAATCTGTGGCCAAACCTGCTGTGCAGCATCTATTTCAAATGTATTTTTTCTACTAAAATAAAACCAGACTAGAAGGTTGGTTACATCGATGGTAAACTGTAAAGAAAGCAGCAGAAACGTGTTTTCAAAAATAGTAAAAAAAATATGTCAAAGTTTAGTCAAATTGGAGGTGTAGGCATTACTACGTCACACTTCTTAAAGGTTAGTGTTCAAGGAAAAAGCTTTCAAGCAGATTAGGGGACTTCAGCTAATGACAAAACTATTTAGTGGTTGGAGGCGGTTTTCTGATACATTTACTCATCATTTTGATTATTAATAATATATTTGCCATGATCCTGAAGGCAAAAAGCATAGACGTCATTTCTAATGACAGAAAAATGGCCTTCTGATTTACAACGATTACAGCTGTAATGAAGATCTCTATACAATGCAGAATTAGTGCCACAATATCACCCATTGAAATGAAGATTCTTTCTACAAGTGATCCAGATAATGGATTTATCAAAGAAGTGGATTACTAATGAACATAGGAGCACCAGGGGGTTGGCAAGAGGAGAAAAAAATGCTGCACACTTAAAGACAACAAAGGAGAAATGATTGATAGTATGCCACTAAACCAGACACACATGCATGGCAATTCCAGATACAACACCTCGCTCCACAAACTACTGCATAGAGTGGTCTGACATCTTCTGCTTGATTTAATGCAATAATCTGAGCAGTGCAGTGATTAGGGCATCAAATTGCACAAAGATTCTTAATTTATAGACTGAAGTTCAGGAAAAATTTGCAAAATCTGAGACAGGTGCAAGCAAGTTCTCACTACTTCAAAAATCAGTGCACCTAAAGATTTAGGAAACGAGAGAAAAGTTACCAGACAAGGGAAATTAAAGTGCCCGAGGAAAGCTTCAAGTGAATCAGTGGACACCAAGCTCTGAATTTGCTTAAGAGTAAATAAACATGGTTTAAGATACACACTGCTGTAAAATAAAAACAAAAACCAACCTTCACTTGAAAAACCTGTGTTGACATAGTTTAAACCTATGTTACTTTCTGCAATCCTGCTGATGAAAAAGGCAAACAAGTTTGCTAAGCAAACTTGTGTACAGGACAGTAAGTTCCGTGCATTTGACTTCTGGTTTTGGCATTTTTAATGTTTTATGACATGAGATAAAAGTTGCTTCTTAAATACAGTTAATCTTAAGGAGGAAACGAGTTCTGGCACAAACAAAGATCGGAACTGGACAATTTTATAGTGCTTTGAAGACAAATGTTTTATCTGATTATTCATTAGGTTGGGAATGAGAAGCAAAGGAATACAGAATTGATTCATTTTTATAAGAGCTATGCAAATTTCACTAAGAATAATAAATTTAGTGGATCGTATGCTTGGAACCATGGAAATCCCAAATGCTTTTAGTCTATGGGAAAGCTTTCCTGGGAACAATGAAAAAGCTCAAACAGTTCAGTAACCAAAAGTTTGTATAATAATCAGTTTAAAGAGTTGAAATGACAATTGTTTATTTCATTAAGGATACACATTAAGGCATGTTGTATAAAATTTACCAATTTAAGTACCAAAAAATTTAGAAGGCTTTTACTGTAGTTTTTAAATAAGAACTGTAATGAGACTGAGACACTCAGCCAGATACACAACTTGAATCACAAGCAGAAAATGACTGGCAAGTTGAGGAAATGGCAGCTTTACTGGATGTAGCATGGATCTACAATGAAGGCAGAAATTAGAGTGTGCAGAATTATAAAAAAAACACAACCCAGTGGACAGTAGTGAAGGAAACAGAGGACAAGGAGCAGCAAAAGAATACAAAAAATGACTACTGTGAAAAGTGACTTGGAGAAAAGTCAAAATAGAGAACATAACACCTTTCATGTCTATATCCTGTTTCACCAAAGGTCTCAAAGCAAACTACAACTTAACTTTGTTAAACCTCAACTCCTAAACTAAGTAGGCAAATACTGCCTCCATTTTACAGACGGGTAATCTGTGGCAAAGAATGATATAGTCAAGGCTACAAAAAAAGTTGGCATAAGGAACAAAACCCAGGAATTCTGACTCTCAGTCCCGTTTAATGCCCTAGTCTGGCTGTTCCCCTAAACAGAACTTGCAGGACACACTTGCTTTTGCAAGGAGAGCTGAGGTGCGGAGCAGCAGAACTGTGCTATCAAGAGGTCCCAATAAGTGCTATTTTACCCAATAGACCCCCCAAATTCTGTTTTATTTGCCCAGAGATGTAAATATTTAATGAAAATAAAAGACAACTCCTTTTAACAAGTAAATAAATAAATAAAATAAAAAATGGTAAGCTGTTCATATTGAAAAGGGGTCCAAAACTGCCAGAACACTCAGTGAATCACTAAAAATAGAGCTGCACTACCATAGTACAGTAACCGTTCAGTGGCAAGGGTATTTTTCAGTATCCCGTCTGTTGCTGGATGCATCTGGCTTAGCCAGATAACAAAGACACCTGGTTGTTATCTTCAGATGCATGTACATCTCTAATTTTTTTTTTAACTGCAGAAACAGTTTCCATTTTACATAGTTGATTAAAAAACATTTAAAATGGAAAATGAGGATCATATTTCCCCAGCAATGGGACCAATGCTCCAAGTCTTACTGAAAGCCTGTAAAGAACAGAACTCTGCAGTGCCACCCTCTCGGAATGTACCTGAAGAGACCATCTTCTGTATACCTTATCTGCCAACAAAAGGTGCCAATTGATATGTGGCCACACGCCCACTAGAAATTGGATTGAAGCCATTTGTCCATTTCACATAGGCCAGTGAAAAGCTGAGAGATGGTGATGATATTAATTTACTATATCAACCTGACTCAAATTCAACCTAGCGGTAAAAGATTCAGTGTCCATTTCACAATCCCCAGAACTTAATGCGTTTAAAAAAAAAAAAACAGGTTAAGGTTTAATTATGAAAGGCAGCCCTAAATTGTACATGTTCAATTCTGAACCTTCAGCCAACTACCTTTTCAAAAGTTTGACAACAACCTGAAAAGCAACCCTACTTAGATTCATATCTGGACTTAGGACTTACTTACATAGGGAAATTTACTGGCACAATTATACAGCTATGGTGTTACTAGTATAATTCCAGTAATATAATTATACCAGTAAATTTCTTTATGTAGGCAAGCCTTTAGAAACAAATTAAAAGAGGGGAGGAGTGGAGAAAGAGTTGTTTTGTAATTCAGTCCTTCCCGCTATACTCAGGAATGTTTCCCAGGGTATCCATATCTATGATTATAAGACATGGCTCAAATTCAAATCTATGTATCTAGCAGCCCTGTTTCAGATACAAAAAATAATGTAAGAAAATTCTGGCATACAGCAACATCTGCACTTGTACGAATTAAAAGCAAAACAGTATAAATAATGTATGTGTAGTAAACAAAGTAAACTAATTAGGAAATCACTCAGATTCCGAACCACTTTTTGTTGCCATTCAAGTTATTCTTTTAACTAGTCTATTACAAATTCGCAGGAGTAGTTCAAACTATGGAAATCAAGCTAAGCTCAACCTAACATTTATTTTTGTGATTTAAGGGCAACCTCAAAAGACCAGGTAAATCAAGTCCTGATCATTAATCTCATTTGTGTAGGTTAAGCGGGACAAATACATTTACGTGGAGACAAACAGGCAGAGGAGACCTAGTCAGCTCATGTGGCCCGTGCTTGTGGATCAGCGGAGGATCCTGATTACCATTTTCCAGTGATTCCCCCTGTCCCAGGTTTGCCCCGGGCCCGCTGAACGCTGCCGTTATACAACCACCTGCAGCGGTCAGGTCAGGCTGGCCCCGGAGGACCCCAGCTGGAGACGGGCCACGCTCTCCCCCGAGGAACCGCGAAGGGGGTGAACAGCTGCTGCCCCCTGCCCAAACCGCGGTGGGCTGACAACAAACGGGCCCCCCTCGATGGGCAGCGGCCGGGTCCAAGCGAGCCACAAACGAAGCCCCGAGCGGTGAACCCCCCAACCCCGCCCGCGCTTCTCTCTCGGGGCGGGGCCGCACAATTCACAGGGAACTTCAGGGCCAGGAGAGGCGCCTCTGTTCCCAGCCGCGCGCCGGGGCGGGCGAGGAGCGAGCGGGGCCCGGCGGCAGCGCGCCCGGCTCTCGGCGGCCTGTTCCGCCCCGCCCCGCCCCGCCCGGCCCCCAGCCCCCGCGGCCCGGCCCAGGCCTCGGGCCCAGCTCACCGCCCGCGCCCGCCTCCGTGTCTCTTACCGGCGGCGCAGGCTGAAGAAGCCCCCGGGCGAGGCGAGGCGGGGCGGGGCCCGGAGGCGGCGGCCGGGCTCACAGGCGGCGGGGCGGCCGGCTCTGCACCATTCTCCGGCCCTGCGGGGGGCTGTGGGCAGGCGGCTGCTCCGACGCCGGCCTCCCTCCCGTCCCGCTGCTTCCGGGGACGCAGCCGTCACGTCACCTCTCACCCCCAGCCGGCCGCGGACGGCGGCCCAGGGGGGACAAGATTCCCCGACGGCCACCAGCAACGCGGAGCCCAGCCCCCGCCCTGCTGCTTCCCCTCCCCTCGCCCCGCCTGAGGCCGGCCAGCCGGCCTCCTTCCCCCTGGCTGGGAGGGGCGGGGCTTTCCCGGCTAGGGCAGCCCCAGGAGTGGGAGTGGATAGGCCGGGGGAGGGGCTCAGCCAGGCTGGCCCCTAAAACTCCCCCAGTGGATGGGGGGGAAGGGGCTGAGCCAGGGAGGCGCATCAGGCTCCCCAGGGGCTAGTGGGGAAGAAAGGGAAGAGACCCCTATACCTATAGGCTCTCTCATGGAGGCAAATAGGGAAACTTGGTCAAAAATGGCCCCCGAATGCCCTTTGGCAACTAGGGGGGCTGCAGGGGGATAGACTCCCTCAGTCGGGGCTGGCCCAAGCCACGTGGAGAGACAGTAACAGAAGTTCACAAGGACCAGTCATTTCTCGTGCAGGGATCTGTGTCCCTTACTGAGAGCCCCTGCTAAGAATTCCCACCTGAGCCCTGCCCATTTCCAAGGAGGGTACAGGCACCGTGTTTACACTGCATAACGTACTACACATTTGGTTTCTGGGTTTTAGGTTCCTCTGTCACAACTTCAGCAACATGAGCAATTTTTCAGAAACTTTCTCTTATATCTGCCACTGTGGCAAGAAGTAACATAACTTTCATAATTGTCCTCATGGCCTTTTGGGATAAGAGGTAGTCTGGGGCAGTCCAGGGGTTAAGAGAGCACAGCCGGCAGAGCTAGGCTTTTAAAATGTGTATGTACTTTGTTTGCACCTGCCCATGGCCGTTCCAGCCTTCTTGTCCACTCTTACTTTTGAGTGCACTGAGCAGCTGGACATTCAACTTCCCTTTTATTTAGTATTCTGGATTCAAACATTTTTTCTCCTTTACAAAAGTTGTTTTTAGTTCCCTTTACTGACTCACATTTAAACAACTAGTTTAAAATTAAAAGAAGAGAAATTTTCACTAAAGTGTATGATTCTAAGAATCTGGAGTTAGGGTTAATTTTAATTTACATATACTGTTCTGCTATGACAAACCAGCTACTGGTACCTGGATAACCTAAAAGGGTCCTTTAATGCTACCATTAAAGGGATGTGTAAGAAGGCATCTGAAGAAGTGAGGTTCTTACCCACGAAAGCTTATGCTCCCAATACTTCTGTTAGTCTCAAAGGTGCCACAGGACCCTCTGTTGCTTTTTACAGACTGAGACTAACACAGCTACCCCTCTGATAATTAAAGGGATGCAAAGAAGTTGATCTTGTACAATTGCTTTTTTCTGCTGTATAAAGACCCAAGATCTTTAACATTTTTTTTTTCCAAACAGCAGATTTACCAGGCATATCAAATATTGTCTACCCTGGTTTTGCTGGAGGTCTGTGAAAGGATTCAGATGTGGATTTGTGCTCTCAGCAAGTATTTTGCTAAAACTGACAAAAACTTTTCTTTCAGCTGTTTCAGACATTTGAGTTAAATAAAAACAAACAGAAGACATTGAATTTTAAACAATCTGTATAAAAATCCCTTCCCCTCTCACTCAGGTGTCATTTCCTTAGCATTTATGAGGTCATATTGACCAGTCCACCATTCACACACACAGTATTCCATGAAACAATTGGGGAGGGGGGGAGGAGGGAAAGGAGGAAGATGAATTTATAATCTTAATGAAAAAAATAAGTAAAAGTAAAAATTTCAGGTCATAATAAACGTGCAAAAAATTGACCTGAACAGCTTTATGCCTTTGTAATATTTAATATTCTTTTAAAGGTGAGCCATAGAGATATGACAACCATATTTCCCAAAGGGAAAACTAGACACTGATGGGGGCTAGCCCAAGCCCTCACGGGGCTGGGGTCATTGCTTACTCGAGCCCTCCCACCCCCCTCCCAATGCGGAGCTAGGGGTCGTTGCTCATCCGAGAACTGCCTCCCCCCACCACCACGTGGGGCTGGGGTTGCCACTTGCCCCTCTGCACGTTCCTCCACACCGCACCCCATTTTTTAGATAAATGCCCATTTTTGCCAAAAAAGTTGGGCCGGCCGGGACAGGACTTAAAAAAGGGACCAGCAAAAACAGGACATGTAGTGACCCTACGTAGAGGGCAATGTTTGGATTTACCATACAATATGATATTAGTTATGTGACAGCTAGCGCTCCCAGCCTTACCTATGACCTGTAATGAAGTGGCAAGCTCATTCTGTAGAGAGGACCAACTTAAATTTTTACTTCTGTCCACAGACTGGTGTACAATGGGTCTCCTCGTGATAGCAATGGGGTGGTTTACACAAAGATCAAGGATAGAATATTGCCATTATGTAGTCACTAAACTCTATTCCGTACCTTCTAGCTGTATTCATTCTCTCTCAGGGGGCAAATACTCATCTTTACAAGCACTGCTGTTTCTGCCCTTGGTCTGGTCTCTCCCATTTTCAACTCCCTTTTACATGGGCTTTGCTCTCAACCCCATCACAGGTGCTAAAATGACCAGCCATTAAATAATTATAGGTGATGTGAACTATCATCAAAATGCTCTGAAGTTAATATTTCATCAAGTTGAATGAGAGGTTAGTTAATCTGTGAGCCATTATGTCTATTTACTGATATGAAAACACTGTATTGGTTTATATTTAGTTCACATGTGGAAGATTATCTCTGCATGCAGGAGGAGTAGGAACTTTCCTTTTTGAAAAGAAAGTTTAGATTCTGGAAAACCCATGTTTTGTTGGCCACAAATTCACTGAGTTGTCCGGACCTTCAACAACATAATTCCATCCTCCGGAAGTCAAACTAGTTTCAGGTTGCTTTTATCATTGGTGAGACATTAATTTGCAGCAGTATTATAACTTGGAAATCTAAATTACAAGGACCCAATAAAGCATCATGAGTAAGAGCCCAGTTCAACAGAAACTCTATAAAAAAGTTATTCAGTAACTCTTTTGAAAGGTCTACAGTATGTTCTTCAGCAGCTCACCAGTCCTATTTAGTAGATGCTCCAAAGTGTTTGCAGCGAAAGTTTCCCAAACCCATTAGCCATAGATAATCTACTGTTGTGAGTTACACACCATAGCATAAGGCCTAACCTTGCAAATGTACGAGTAAAGAGGCATTTAAGGTGCCCTACACTTACCGGCCAGACCCGGATATTATTTCCTCCTCCTCTTCCCCCATAGTAAAGCACTTTGAGATCTACAGCTGAAAAATATTATTGCTTTATCAGATTTTGGACCAATGTTTAAAGGATCAATGTCTGGTGCAAAAGGGTACATACACTCACTGAAGAAAGGGAAATAATGTCAAACCAATCTGATAGCTTTCTTTGATAGGATAACGAGCCTTGTGGATAAGGGTGAAGCGGTGGATGTGGTATACCTAGACTTTAGTAAGGCATTTGATACGGTCTCGCATGATATTCTTATCGATAAACTAGGCAAATACAAATTAGATGGGGCTACTATAAGGTGGGTGCATAACTGGCTGGATAACCGTACTCAGAGTTGTTATTAATGGTTCCCAATCCTGCTGGAAAGGCGTAACGAGTGGGGTTCCGCAGGGGTCTGTTTTGGGACCGGCTCTGTTCAATATCTTCATCAACGACTTAGATATTGGCATAGAAAGTACGCTTATTAAGTTTGCGGATGATACCAAACTGGGAGGGATTGCAACTACTTTGGAGGACAGGGTCATAATTCAAAATGATCTGGACAAATTGGAAAAATGGTCTGAGTTAAACAGGATGAAGTTTAACAAAGACAAATGCAAAGTGCTCCACTTAGGAAGGAAAAATCAATTTCACACATACAGAATGGGAAAAGACTGTCTAGGAAGGAGTACGGCAGAAAGGGATCTAGGGGTTATAGTGGACCACAAGCTAAATATGAGTCAACAGTGTGATGCTGTTGCAAAAAAAACAAACATGATTCTGGGATGCATTAACAGGTGTGCTGTGAGCAAGACACGAGAAGTCATTCTTCCGCTCTACTCTGCTCTGGTTAGGCCTCAGCTGGAGTATTGTGTCCAGTTCTGGGCGCCGCATTTTAAAAAAGATGTGGAGAAATTGGAAAGGGTCCAAAGAAGAGCAACAAGAATGATTAAAGGTCTTGAGAACATGACCTATGAAGGAAGGCTGAAAGAACTGGGTTTGTTTAGTTTGGAAAAGAGAAGACTGAGAGGGGACATGATAGCAGTTTTTCAGGTATCTAAAAGGGTGTCATAAGGAGGAGGGAGAGAACTTGTTCACCTTAGCCTCTAAGGATAGAACCAGAAACAATGGGTTTAAACTGCAGCAAGGGAGGTCTAGGTTGGACATTAGGAAAAAGTTCCTAACTGTCAGGGTGGTTAAACACTGGAACAAATTGCCTAGGGAGGTTGTGGAATCTCCATCTCTGGAGATATTTAAGAGTAGGTTAGATAAATGTCTATCAGGGATGGTCTAGACAGTATTTGGTCCTGCCATGCGAGCAGGGGACTGGACTCGATGACCTCTCGAGGTCCCTTCCAGTCCTATAATCTATGAATCTATGAATAAGAGGGAGCTGTAGCCTATTAGGACAGATCTGAAGTCAGCTCACTGTCAGTTTCAGGAAGGGGAATAAGTGACATTTTAAGTACAGTGTATTTTGACAGTCTCAAAGTATTTAATTCCAAAAGCTTCAGTAATCGTTTTAGTTGAAGACTATAAGGTGGTTCTGAAACACCTATTGTCCCACAGTAAGATACACCATCATCAGAAGCAAATCATTTATTCTCTAGTAAACGCTTCAGTTCAACCCATGCACTGTGTGGTGTTAGACTTAGAATTAAAATTTTCATATCATTTATCTTTAGAACATGGAGGAGTCGGATTAATTTTGTATGCTGGTCTAGCAAGTGGGGTACCAGACACCAACACATTTGGAATTCAGCAGCAAACCTCAGCACTGGGCTAGTCTAGATGCGTATATAACCTGTCTCCCATGTTAAAGTCCTCTGTATTGGCTCCCAGGAGGACTCAATGAGGTGAGGTGTCGAAAGATTTGGTTGAGGAATGGATCCTGACTTCTGGGTCAGGAGATTCACTGGCAGGAGAAGACAGAGGTGGTTGCAAGGACAGGCAGATCAGCTCTAGGAACCACAGGTCTTGGCCAAGATGGTGCTATGAAGATGGCTACTAATTTTTCTTGTTTAAATTTGTTTAGGACCTTGATTAGTAAGGGAAGTGGAGGATAAGTGTAAAGCAGTATGTGAGGCTAAGGGAATGACTGGGGCATCTCCCATCGAGTTGCAGCCGTGCCTTCCCCTCAGGCAGAATCATCTGTCCTTTGCAATGGATAGAGTTGCAAAGAGACCTATCTGTGGATGACCCCACATAAGACATCTCTCTCGGAATACCTCGTCGTTCAGTGCCCACTTGTGGTCGACACAGGTGGGATGGGAGCTGGATTTTGCCACACTATGCTTGCTGGGGCCAAGAAAGTGTTGTTAATGAGCACAGCCTTGGGGAGAACTTGCCTTGGATGTATGATGGATGTTCAACAAGGAATGCTGGAGTTCCTGCATCTCCTCCAAGGGAAGTTGTAAATTGTCCACTACATGTTTCATCAGGTTTTGAAAGGCCTTGAAATCATCAGGATAAGATGGTGGACGAGGTATGACAGCCTCATCTGCTGAAGAGGACTTGTGGGAAGGAGGTATTTCTTCCTTCTCAGCTGGTTCTTACTCCTCCATGAGATGTGCCTGAGAAGCAAGGGTCAAAGGCACTGGTTGTTGCCCTGATATGCCTTCTACGAGATGGGATGCTGTAGAACTGGGTTCCACTGTGCCCACTGAAGTGGAGCATAAGGGTGGGCCCCAAGGTTGTCCTTGCCAGTGTGTCTGGATATTTCCCCTGCTGAATGTTTCCTCCTCCATTTGAACCTTGAGGGAGGGAGGCAGGAAGTCAGAGGACCTTTGTATGGACACCTGAAAGTCAGATGAGGTATCATCCCATATCCATCACAGGAGCAAAGGGGGCCAGTACTGGGCCTGGGGAAGGCCCTGAACTTGTAATGGTACTGAGGTGCAGGTTGCCTAGTGAGGAGGTACCTGGAGATGTTAAGTTGGTACCATCTGGAAATCTCTCAATACCCTCTGAGTCTGTGTGGGGATGGTGCAGCATGGGAGGATGAGTTACCATCAAGGATGGCAGGGATGGAGGGTAGGTAGGTTCTAGAAAGAGTTGGTACCGGCAAAGAGTCTCTCTCAAACCTGCTTAGAAGAGGTGATTCAGGATCATTCAGGGTGCGATGGTCCTCATGGAACAGGGATCAGGAGAGCAATCGGGACTCTGTATAGGGATCCTCAGGAGTCAGTCTGTCAGGTGATAATGGAGATGGTACTGAGAAACTGTGTGTGACAAGCATTTCGCCTTGACTCTGGAGGCTCATGCCTTGAAGGCACTGAGTCTGGTGCCACTCTGGGAGGCTTCTTGGTACACTGCTTCTTTGCCAGCAGCTTAGTATGTGGACTGGAGGAGATGGGAGCCCATAACAAGATACAAGGTCTCCTAAGACCAATACCAAAGGGGTGACTTTTGAGGTCTGAGTGGTGGCACAGGGCCCCCAGTGTCTTCACTTATTGCCAGAGCAAAGCTGGTTGGCATATTCGATGTACAAGGGGGGTGACCTAGGCCCCGTGGGTCTCAGACTGCTTGATTAACAGGAGTTTTAGCCTGTCCTCCCTCAATTTCTTAGATCTACTCTTGAAACCTGCACAGATGTTTCATTTAGAGGGGATGTGAGACTCCCCAAGTCAAGGGAGACGCTTGAATGTCCATCACTGCAAGGGAAAGACCTGTTGCAGGTCTGACAGGTTTTTGAAGCTCTGGATTTTGGGCATACCCCAAACTCGAGGCTGCAGATTGAGGCCTGAGAAAAATCAAACACAGGCCTAGATCAGGCAAAGAAAAAAAAAAGGGGAAACCCCTTCCCCCAAAATACAAACTCTGCTAAACAGAAAAAATAGAATCAAAGGAAAATACCATTAAATAAAGAAAATATGAGCAAGAGATGTAGCAAGCCAAGTGGCTAGCTAAACAGACACCACAATGCTCGGTCTCAAGCTGCAGGTGATTGAGAAGGAACTGGAGTGCTGGCTGATCAGCCCCAACCTGTGTACCCTCATGCAGGAGCACGGGAGTGTCTAGGGTGCAGATGCAGACACTGCTGATCACAAACTCCAGTTAAGAGTGCACAGGCGCACACACATGCTCACATGGAGTACCCATAGGGACACTACTAAAAGAAGAATGCATAGTTTGGTAACAGTTCTTACTGCAAAGTAGCTTCTCTGATCTAGGCATAGTAAGTAGTTGGTTCATGTTCAAAGAGAACTTCGTTCAGCTCATTGATCAGATTTCAGAGTAGCAGCCGTGTTAGTCTGTATCCGCAAAAAGAAGAACAGGAGTACTTGTGGCACCTTAGAGACTAACATTTATTAGAGCATAAGCTTTCGTGGACTACAGCCCACTTCTTCGGATGCATATGTTCCATTCTATATGCATCCGAAGAAGTGGGCTGTAGTCCACGAAAGCTTATGCTCTAATAAATTTGTTAGTCTCTAAGGTGCCACAAGTACTCCTGTTCTTTTTTCATTGATCAGAGATTCCCTAATGCACTATTTTCAGTAGCATTAACCGACTATGGTTCGGATTTTCTACACTTATGAAAATGAGAAGCAATCACTAACAACATATAGTTATTGTGACATAAAATGTTAGCAGCCTGTCTTCTCCATTTCAGTGACCTATATTGACCTTATCTGGTAGCCAAATATTTTGATTGGCAAGTACTTACTATTGTTTACGGTCACTGCTGCTATTCCAGCAGTAATAAAGACTCACTATTCTCTGATTCCTCAAAAGTGGGCCAATACAAATACAAAAATCCTTCAAGTTATTTCCTGCTCTGGATTTCCCAATGTATCCTGTCTTTTTGTGTCTGTCTTCCTTATAATCTCTTTGGGACTGGGAAAAACGTCCTTTTATATCTTAAACAGTGCAAAGTACATTATTGCTTAAATATGCCATCTACATAGCTTACATGGTAGATAGGTTTGTCGTTTACTGTCTGCCCGTGGGCAAGGCTAAATATCTTAAGCCATTTGCTTTAAAAACCTGTCACCATTTTATTTTCCATAGCAGACACAGTCCAGTTATCTAAGTGCTAGACTGGAACCCAAATTACCACAGGAAATATGCAGAGATTTGAGTTCTACTTACAGCTCTGACACCAGCTTCTTCTAGAGCCGTGGGTAAGTCACCACAACCTCGCCACCTGTCTTCCCATTTGTAAAATGAGTATGAAATTCACCCACCTCAGGGAGGTAATTGAGACTTAATTTATGCCTGTGACAGAACGTTGGTGGTTTGATAAATGAATTTGAAATACCGTAGCTAGAAAAGCACTGTAGAAGAATCACGTCATTTGACTACTCCACTGCTCTGTTTCAGTGATCTTTTTCCAAGGTCAAAATCTGTTCTGATACTGAGACTCTTCGATGTATTTAAAGTCAGAGGTTCATATCCAAAATCTAGAGCACACAAACACCCAATGTTTCTTCCCCTCCACAAATATGGAAAAAAGCAGGTGCCTGACATAAGTAAACAAATATTTAAACAGCAGCATTACAATAAAAGCAGGATTTTTGAAGAACTCATTAACAAAGGACTAATGCACATATTTTTATTTAACAGCAATTTAGTATGCAGTAGCTAAAAGGTGTGTACATTTTTTTTATTTAGTTAGTTTTAGGAAAGAGACAAATGTGTACCTGGATATCAGAATTAGCACCTAATGTATATAGAGAAAATAAACACTCACTACAAGCATTGATCAGGTCTTAAACAGTCTAGGAGCAGAGTCTCATCAACATACAGTAACTACTCAGAGTAATTTCTTGTGATCAACTGACTCACTGCTGCATCTCTGCAGGGAAATGTGGGTAATTAGTTACCTTTAAAACACTAGGAATGCATAGTTCAAACCGTTAAACACAGCAATTTGAGAATTAAAAATAGGACAAGTCACAGTTTTGGTCTGAAATTATTGCAGTGCAAATTTTGAAGTATCAGTATTTTTAAAGCAATGGAATACAATGAAGAGATAGGTACCCTCCCCTTGATGGAAAAATTTTTAATGTTGCTTAAGAACAGCCCTTAGCCAAGCTAAGGAAAGTCTCTCTGAAAAGCATTAAATATCACAGGTACACATACAAGCCATGGCAGACTAAATTAACTGGAAGATATTTAAAATGATATATAAAATGTTTCACTGGAGTATAAAAAAATCTGCAAATGGTTACATATTTTGTGGAGTGGACTACTGGGTTATTTTTCACATGAAATACAGTACACAGTGATGTAAAGCTTTTGTGAAGTGAACTGTATTAACCTTGATTAACTTGTTCACTTTCAGCACTCAAAAAAAAAAAATCACTAAAGCCTGGAATAGTGCAATTTTGTAAAAATAAATGTACTCTTTCTTGCTCATAGCAGAGTCATGCTCTTAATAAAGCAGCCTCTAAAACATGTTCATATGATGCATGCCTGGATTGTGGAGGGGGGAAAGGGGCGGGGGAAGTGGTCAAGGCCCAACCCATCAGTGAGAAATGGCTAAACAATACAAACTCACTGTATTAGGAAGGGAGTAAGTCACTGTTAGTCGAGCATTTGAGCCATTTCCCCCACAACTATCACCACATGTTCCAAGTCTGCCATTTTCCTCTCCTTCCAAAACCTGCTTCAATGCTTTCTCTTCTTAGAAATAAGCAACACCAACACCTACCTGCAACCCAACAGACCACCAGCGTACTGACAAAAATGGAGGAAAATGTTAAGATGAAAAAATATTTCCATTTTCAGATCCCAAGAGTTATTATAAAGGAGCTTAAAAGCTATGAATACTACGATATAGTTCTGTCAAGCTTTCAAATCTGCAGTTCATTCTGTTGCATCACCCAGCTTGCTAAAATACATTAATGGCGTACTTCCTTATATACTGTGAAGTTAATATTGAACTAAATAAAAGGTGCTAAAAATGGACATTTTTATATATCATTTTGTACTAATACACACGGTGCCATGCACATTTGAAACATTACTTTTTTAAACCTATTTACAATTCTACATAGTTATTTTACACTATATCTTTCATCATTACAACTATAGAATAAATTCGGACTCTGGAACACTGGTACCTTTGAGTTTCTGCTAGAACGCCCAACCTTGCATTATTCAAGAAGTACTGCTAATCTTTTTCTTCTTAAATTTAAATTAAACTCATTATTTAAAAACACATAAGTGCATGCCTAGAAGGAAGCTTTCAGGAAAAAGTTGTCAATGGACTAGTGTTGCTTAAAAATTACATTGGCTTTGTGTAGAAAATTTAAATTCAGTTCAAAAAACCACAAAAGCCTAATAGAAACCTACTTTGACTAAAATAAATACAATTTATTACACTCTAAACAAAATAATTGTACCTTTAAAAATGTACTGATTTAAACTCATTTGATTTTTTAGCCTCAAACTTATTCCCCTTTCCAAGCAGCAAACAGTAATAGGTGTGTACAAATTCCTTTTGAAGTTAATACTTTCCTGGTAAATTATCATCCAGCATAAACCTGAGGCTGCAGTGGTGGGGGCAATTTGTCATTCTCTACGTTTTCAGAGTCAATAGCTGCTAAGGGTTGATTTTTTGGATTTATTTCCAATGGATATTTTTCAACAATATCTTGGACTTCCTTAGTAATTCCGTCAGTCCAATCTATAAGGTCTTTCTCAAGCTTCTTGGCTTCACTGACAATTCTTTCCTGCCTCTCATTCAATTGAGAGAGGAGGTCTAAGTTTTTATACATCTGTTTAACACCTAGGCACACATCAGATGACCAGTTTTCAGATTCTTGTTTCTTTGGAGACGTTTGGCCCGACATGTAGCGATCAAAATCCTCCTGGCTTAGATTTAAAGATTGAGCGTCCAGCTTTTCAATGAAGGCCACAGCACAGCACTACACATAGAACAGAGAGAGTGTGTCATTGCAGGGTACATGATGCAAGTCATAGCCCATAACAACAAGTGTTCTGCATTTTAATCGTGCTGTTATATAAACAATATGGTGGTTGCTTTAATGGTTCAATAGATCACCTGACAGCAAATTGCTGCTCTCCTGAAAAGCCTCTCAGCGTAGCCTGGTTAAAAAAAAGCAGTTCACAAAAAATAAAAATAACTTAACATTTTAAGAAACTGCAGAACACCACTCAGATCAGGTCATCTTGGCTGTACAAAGCAATTGTGTGCTGACTGAATGAGGAAGTTCCATTGCAAACTATGGGTCACTGCATTTTGAAAAAGAACAGTAAGTGAAAGAATGAAAAGACAAAGTTGACAGCAGCATGTTTAATTTAGCCTTTATACTATGTGCATTTGTTTTAGTTATGTACCGAGCATAATTTCATGCTACGCTATCTAATCTGTTTCTAAAAAAGTAAATGGGAGGGATGTATCTCAGCTTGAAGTGTTCTCCTTCTGAAAGCATTATTTTGAACAAACATTGAAGTATTTCATACTAAGAAAACAAATCATTTTTCTCGTAGAAGTGTTACATATGCAAATTCCGGGGTATCCAAGTTCATAGTTTTGTTCAGCCAAAAACAACATGCCTGCCCTGTTCTAGGGTAGTCCACGAAAGCTTATGCTCTAATAAATTTGTTAGTCTCTAAGGTGCCACAAGTACTCCTGTTCTTCTTTTTGCGGATACAGACTAACACGGCTGTTACTCTGAAACTTCCACAGGACTGTCCCTCTCTATCAATGACTTGATCCTGTAGGCCTTTCACATGATTAACTCCCACCGACGCAAATGGCAACTGTGCATGCACAAGCGCTGCATAATTGAGCCTCAACAGATTTTGAATAGCTGGTAGTCAGTCAACCTTCTCAAAACTGTTACAAGTTAATCGTTCTTCATCTGTTATATCTTTAATGCCTGATCCTTGAGGTTAACATAAATCAAGTGGTAGCTGAACTTTCACTTTTCTTACAAAATAAAAGCTTGCCCAGGTCTGAACAGGCAGAACACTGGTCAGAATCAAAGGCCTGAACTGGTTAAAGAAGTGGCTATGAAACCAGAGCACTGTTTGGTTCATCTAACTTAGAAGAGATGAGGAAAGAAGAAGAAATGAAAAGTGAAAGGGAGTGCACTCCAGCCTGAACAGCAATACACTGTTTCATAAGAATACTTTCACATTATCTTGTGACTCCATTTTCTGCTTCCTTCAGTATTAAGACATTCACCTTTGCTGGGAATGCCTTGATCAAACAGCAGATGATCATATCGTATAGAGCATCAACACTGTTCTTGAACTTACCAGATTGGTAAAATAGTAGCCATCCTCTCCAGTCATTAACCTGCTTGGATTACAGAAGCGGGTTATATACTGGATGTTGGACTGCAGACGGGGTGGGTTTCCCTTCAAAACAATATATATGAGTGTTGGTAAGAAGTCATCAGCAGAAGCTGGTTCGTTTTTTGTGATTTTTATAGCGTTGAAGATATGTTTGCTGCATTGGGTGATGCATGCTAATTTATCACGAGGGACACGTTTTGAATCCATTTCGATAATATCTGTAAGATAAAAACCCTATATAGTTAGATCTCCAGTCATCAGAAGCCCACACTAGTGAATCCATATGTAAAGGGTGACCCACTGGATTGCTATCAGATTGCACTATTTGTGTTTAATTTACTCTACTTGATGCTGTATGAAAACTAAGTATTAATATGCCTCCCACTTCAACCTAGTTCCTGAGTAAACATGGCTGGATTTATTCTCACAACACTTCCATGAGGTAAGGAAATATTATTCCCATTTTATAGGTGGGAAACTTGCCCAACATCACCCAATTAGTCTGTGGCAGATCCAAAAACTGAACCCATTTCTTGAAAAGCAGAACTAAGAGTTTTGTTTGATCTCAATAGTTGACAAAGTAAACAGTACAAATATTAGGATTCACAAAGGAATGATGACAGATATGCTCCAAGGTCCTGATTCAGCATGGTAGCTAAGCACCTCAATCTTACCAATCACAACCTTATCAATGAGACTACTCTCATGCTTAAAGTTAAGCATGGGTTTAAGTGCTTTGCTGAATTGGGGCCTAAGTGAGGCATATCTACCCCTAAAGATACCAGTGACACAAATGCGAGTTACAGAAGCAAGATTTTTCCAAAGCGTTTCTGCAGAGGAATGAATTTATGTATATAATATTCAGGATTGTAGACACTTGTTTAAAGCAGGAAATATAGTCTCTATGAAAAAGTAGGTGTTTGTACTTTTTACTTCTTCAAATAGTTAATTTAGAGAAGATAAGCTAGTTTATAGTTCACAAACCTGTAATTGCTTTCACAACCATATCGGAGACTTCAGAAATTTCTTCATTAACAGGAACACACAGCATTTGTGGAGTTACCCAGTGTAAAGCCCTATCAAGAGAAACAAATGAAAACACACATCACCCATAGCGGTGAAGTCGTCTGAGGTCAGCTGCAAAGGTTAACAGTATGCTAACAGCTTCTTTAATTAAGCGATCATATGAGGAGCCTTCTGTTTGACAAGGCAAGCACTTCAACCCACTAAGGAAACTAGATTACTGCCCAGAAAAATATTTATATTATAATTAATATGCTACGAGTGCATGATTATTTTAAATGAAATAAGACAGCGTAGTCATTTCCATTACCTTAACAAAAAGCTATAAAAGAATTAATCCAAAACCTTGTCTTCAGTTAATAGATTAATGCCACTCTTGGGCACAGATTTCTGCATGCTAGTTTCGGCATGAGTGGCATAGACACCACTCATGCGATTTTGGACTTGTAGATGCTTTCTCTTCAGAAATCCTTACCTGATTCTCTTTTGGACAACCAGATCTTTCTTCTCATCATCAGTTGTTTCGGGGCAGAACACATATTTATACAATCGAGTCATGATATATTTTTCAATCTGGTCCATTGTTTTCTCAACTTTTTCTGGGGAAACTGAAAGATACAAACCCATCCCCCAAACGTAGTAAATTAGATGGTTTACGGAACCATAGGATTGTTTGTGAAGACTTAATGCCAGTTGGCCACAATAATCACTGAGTCAGCACAGGTCTGAGTTATTCTCTTCTACTGCTCAAGTCAAATGTGAGTTAAACAATAGGTACTAATGTACCGAATCTAGTGCTTTTCAGAAGTAAAGAATAATACAATAATAAGGAGTGAGTGTGGATGCTCGGAGATAACCATATGTCTAGGGCCACGCAAGGCATGAAGCTGAAGATCAAACAGGTTCCTAGCTCCAAAGGGGTTTAATATCGAGGTTAAAAAAAATTACTTAAACCCCTGAACGGATATGCTCCTTGGCACAGTTTACAATGTGGAGACGTTTAATATACTTTGCTTTCAACTTTGGAGTTTCTGCCTCTCAGGAACCAAAAGGAAAGTGGGCTTGTTTCAAGGGTCAGAATAGTCATGCCTATTAAAAAGTAACAATGTCACAGAGGGAGGGAGAGAGAGAACATGAGAGATTCAGGAGATGCAAGTGGCCTAAACATTATATTGTTTCAATGATAAGGTGTGAGAGAAAGAAGAGTCTGATACCTTTTGAACGGGTCTGTAATTTCTCTCCTATGTTTTGATAGAAGTCCTGGGCACATTCAGATTGTTCCTCAATACTTAATTCCTAGGACAGAACACTGATATTAAGTGAAAAAACAGCATGGTGCCACACAAACGGTAAATGGCAGAGAAGTAGTCATGTACCTATGCTTTCATGGAAAATATCTAACAGCAGCAAGAGTTCTACAGAACACAGATTTATTTGAACCATGAAACAGGACAAACTATCTTCTTGGTATTGTGATTTGAAGACCATGTTTATTTGTTCTGCTCAATGCCACAAACACGAATGGGTGGAATGATGGAGCTGTATTTAAAGTATGGGGCTGGGCACTGCAACAGACTTCCTGTGTGACCCGGAAAAAGTCACAATGTTTTCATGCTTCAATTTTCTCATTTGTAAAATGGAAACAGAGTTTGTTAACCTAAGAGAGAAGTTGTGACATTTAATTTGTTAACATTTTTAAAGCAATTTGAAATGGAGGCACTATAAAAGTGCAAAGTGCTGTTACTACTGACAATGGCAGTAACCATTGGAACACAAAGATTAATTTCTAATGTTGGACCATGATTCAGCAAGCCATTTCTATTCAGCAAAGCATTTAAGCACTTGTTTAGCTTTTAAGCATGTCCTTAAGTCTCATTTAAGTCAATGGAACTTAAGCATGCGCTCACACGTTGTGTGTGCACAGAAAGAGCAACCTGTGCTGTAAGAAGGTAATAAGTATTACTTGGAGGGAAAACTTCATGACAGAACCATTTACACAGGTAGTGACAGAGAAGCAGTCTTCCTCAGCTGATGACCAATTCCTAGAGCTTCAGTGGTGTTTGTACAAGCACACAAGCAAACTGGCAACAGAAAGCTGAGGGTGGCCTCAGTTTTCAAAGGAGCAAAAGCAATGACTTTTATTTTGGAATGACAAAAGGAATAATTTTAACATTTTAAAGTTCCACGAGCCTTAAAAGCATTTTATACTTAACTTTATTTTCTATTAAAGTAAGAGACAGGTTCACAAATCTTCTGACTTTTCTATGACTTATAAATGAGAGAAAGGGAGGGGGACTGTAATGAAAATGGTGACAATCTGAAATTCCAGTTAATTTTCAGGTTGCCATTTGTATTGCTATAGTTGAAACACAAGAAAATAGTATTAACAGTAGATACTCAATGTTTAATGCCCTTCATTTAAAAAAAATCCCAGATTTTATAAAAACTATTGTTTTTCTTATCCATTTTCCCCAAATTTTGGAGTACACAAAAATACTGATTATCTTGAGAAAATCCAATACTGCATTTATGTTAATAAATTAGTCCAGTGTAATGGAATATATGCATACACATGCTTGTGTAAGTATGTACTGCTTATATATAGTACATGAAATAAACCACAGCATTAAACTGTGCTTACATTCAGTACTCTTACTTTTCTCTATTTGTTGCTTTTTCTGTCCTCCTGTCCCCCAATATTTACCCAGAAAACTGTGAAGTTATTTTTTGCACCTTTTTTTAAGCTTTCAAATTTTACAGTAAGCACCAATAAATTCTTGAGAAACTTCAAACAAAATAAAAACCAAAACTGAAGGGCCTTATGAATGCTGTATCATTTCAACCCTAGGTGGCACTACAGCCACATCAATATTTCAATGGAGAACTGACAATATAGCTTTTTGTATAAAGCCGGGGTAGGCAACCGGCGGCACACGTGCCGAAGGCGGCACGTGAGCTGATTTTCAGTGGCACTCACAATGCCGGGGTCCTGGCCACCGGTCCAGGGGGCTCTGCATTTTAATTTAATTTTAAATGAAGCTTCTTAAACATTTTAAAAACCTTATTTACTTTACATACAACAGTAGTTTAGTTCTATATTATAGACTTCTATAAAGAGACCTTCTAAAAACATTAAAATGTATTACTGGCATGCGAAACCTTAAATTAGAGTGAATAAATGAAGACTCAGCACACCACTTCTGAAAGGTTGCAGACCCCTTGTATAAAGGATTAAAATCTTTTGTTTCTGCCTAAGTCACTCATTTTTAATGTGTGTCACTTATATAATGCATGTGATATACCTACCCTTTTGTGATGCATTGCTTCCAAAAACATTTTGCACTGCTTATAAATTTCTTGACCAGATTTATGATAGGTCTTGAGAAACTCTATAAACTCCTTGGACGCTCGATCTGTCTCAATGCTGACCTGCCTGTTTATTGAAGGGCTAGGAGCCTTAGCTTCATGAATGTCTGCTGGGAAAATTAGAAACAATTAGAGATTAATTGTACTAATCAGTTAATGCATCAGATTTAAAAAATTATAGCAAGACAAATCTAATTTAAACTTTTATACGTAAAGATGAATTTTTCTTTTCTGAAGAAAGCAGGATTAAATAGTGACACGTTGAACCACCACCAAAGGCAACTGCTTATTAAGCCAACATTCACAAATATTTAAAGCCAGATTCTCATTTACATTAATGACCCCTTACATTAATTTTGACAGTATAAAGGAGACAACGTCGGTGCAAGTTACAGTTACATGCTCACTTGAAAACCCTTTATATTGCCAGAGCAGTGTTAGTGTAAGTGAGAATCTGGCTTTAATGTTTGACTCAGAGCAGAAACACCAAATATGCTCCAGTTTTCCACATGGAGCTCAACAACAGATGGGAAATACCCGACCCTTTGTTTAGTGGGATTTGTTTCAGTCGTGGATGCAAGTTTACAAAGCTGGAAATGTATACATTAACATGGGGTTTCCACACATTTCTCTTCTGGAAATACGTACTTCAGAAAATATTGGTTGCATTTGACAAGACAGACATACAAAACTTGATAGGATCTTCTCTACCCAAGTTTAGCACACCCACCTCTCAGTCTGCCAGCCAACACTGTCAAAATGAATGATTGAATGTAAGATGATGTAAATGAACATGATGAAAAGCGAGAAGCAAAGAGACAGAAAAAAACATGAAAATATTCTTAATAAGCAGATCTTCAACGCAAACAATCCCATTTATGACATGCAGAACAAGAGAATGCACTGTGTCAGTAGCCATACATGCAGGACTTCAAAAAAATCAAAGATTTCCTTTAAATAAGAGGAAAATAATTTGTCCATTAAGTTAATATATTTAATTTTGTTTCTTACTCAATAGGATTTTTATAGGCTCAACACTATGTCAGATTCATCTCTCACGTTTAACTTCACATATTTCAATGGAGTTGTACACCAGGGATGAATTTGACCAGCAATGTTTAAGAGAGAGACTCTTCAAGGGCGTCTCAATTAGCAATATAGTCTTCTCGATGGAAATCAGTATAGACACTATTAGCAGTAACGCAGTTACAGTAACTCCACACTTAATGTCGTCCCAGTTAATGTTGTTTCATTATGTTGCTGATCAGTTAGAACATGCTCGTTTAAAGTTGTGCAATGCTCCTTTATAACACTGTTTGGCAGCCGCCTGCTTTGTCCACTACTTGCAGAAAGAGCAGCCCGTTGGAGCTAGCTGGTGGGGGCTTGGAATCAGGATGCACCGGCAGCCCCCCTATCAGCTCCCCTAAGTTCCCTGTGTGGCAGCCACCCAGCAGGCTATCAATTGCTGGGCAGTTCAGCTGTCCCTCCTCCCACTGCCGTGTGCTGCTCCTGCCCTCTGCCTTGGAGCTGCTCAGGGGAGCCTCCTGCTTGCTGTGCGGGGGAAGGGAAGAGGGGTGATAACGTCAGGGTGTCCCGCTCCCCGCTCCTTTACCCCATCTCCACAGAGCGGGGGGGAGGGTACGGGGGGGAACACCACAGAGCTCAGGATGGAGGGAGCTTGCTGGCAGCAGCTGCTGTCTCAGCTTGCTGATCTACTTAAAAAGGCAGTGTACTTAGAGTGGGGTCAGCGTACTTAATGGGGAATGTGCATCGTGCGCACACACACACACACACACACACACACAGTCTCTCTGCCATGCTGTCTCCCCTCCTTCCATTCGTGCTGCCTTGTAGAGTGAGAGGCTACTTTAACAACATGTTAACCCTTGAGGGCTCCGCCGGGTGCTAGTTAATCATTTAGCAGTAAGGCATTCCCTGGGAAATATCCCACCCTCTGACTTCACCACCTCAACCAAGCTTCACAATCATCATTGCTGTGTACAGTATTGTTTGTTTAAAACCTATACTGTGCATATGTAAAGTTTCCCTGGAACCTAACCCCCGCCCTATTTACATTAATTCTTATGGGGAAATTGGATTCGCTTAACATCGTTTCGCTTAAAGTAGCATTTTTCAGGAACATAACTTCAACATTAAGCGAGGAGTTACTGTACCGTATGTGTTAAAATTTTACTCCTTATAAGCCATATAAATAGAAGTATTTGAATTCTATCAGTTAAGATCAATATTGCTAAAGCAAATCCATTCATTTCTATTTATACCCAAAGGTTGTTCTTTAAGTATAAAGAGGAATTTAAAAAAATTCTGAAGATTCAAAGCAGAGATTTTTGTGTGGTATGCAAGAATGGAGTCTACATAGTAATTTGAATACTACTTAAATGCAATCTAGTAGATTACCATGACAGAGTAAATAATTTACTAAATTTAGTATCACATAACTAGTTGGTTAAGAATATGCACTTTATAAAATACAATTAAAAAGAAAAAAGCTCCACTTTTGAAAGAGTATTCACTCAATTATATCAAATCATTTTATAATAATGTATTTTAATTCACCATTAAATCAATGTGGAGTATTAACTAATTGGTTTCCTTCAGTATTCAAATTTATCAGCATGAAGTTTTATCATCCATCTATTCGTATGACATTTGGCTGATTAGATATCCCTAAAAACGGTAGCCTCATTCTGCTGTTTCTAGTTTTTGTTTAAGGACTACAACAGCTCTGTTTAGAAAGCTTCATGAGAGACACTTTCAGCTTAGTAAAGGTAAAATATTAATAGCCTCCATCCCGATACAGTTACTACAGACATGGCTACAAAATTTGAGAGCTGTTTTCATTTGCTCTCTAATTTAAAATAACTTTACTCTTTAATAGTCACAGCACCCAAATTTGTAATAATTTAATATGAATCAGCGAAGTTGAAATTTTATTTGATACTACTCTCTACACAGAAATTTTGGCTTAAGACATGTAAAGCAGCATACTGTGTATTGCTTATTACATTCTGTAAGATATGTGATTTCAGTGATACACTTTACTACACTTATTCCATAGTAAGTGAGCATGCATATTTACTGATAATTTAATCACAGAAAAGGAATAAAACCCATTTGAGCAGGTTAGGAAGAGCCTGCAAGAGGAGATGTATCAACCCAATACAAAAAACAGAAGTGTTACAAGGAGGATAAACATCATTTACATGAAGATCTCCTTTTTCTTTCATTTCTATGTGGCAATTGGGTGCCATAGCAGAACATTAGCATTACAGCTGCTTCACACTACAGCTGTGCCATTACTTGGACTAAAGTCAATGAATAAGAATATGAAAAAAAAAGTATTTTCTAGTACTCCCCCAAAAAAATCCCCAAACGTGTATATACCCGATATATTCTGTAAAATAAAGACACTTTGCAATTTAGAATTTCTTTAGAGACCAGAACATCAGAATGTCAAACAACATACTATGGCTAAGATTTTGGACAAGATCCTAGAGCAGTTACTTTGTCAATTTTGTTATTATTCAACTCAGACGATAAAAAAGTGGCTTCTCTCAAAACATAAAATTGCTTTCCCCTGATTTATGTAACTATGGCCTGAAGACACATTTTGAGAATTTACTGGGTATAATTCAAACAAATTTACACAAACTAAAGTCCCATTTCTAGCATAGTTATTTTTAGTGCAGCATTTTAGAGGCTTTTTTTAAATAAAGATGAACAAGCATACAGACTCATTCACTGTTTTTAGAAAGCGGAAATTTGTTTTCTTTTATAGTTTGATTCCTGAAGTATTGTGCAAGGAAACAAATCTCTTCTAAGAAATTTGAGTTTAATTTTTTCCCTCTTAAAGGCAACTTGTTGGTTCAAAGTTCACTTATCATAAACTAGCTTTAGAATGTACATAATGATTTCAAGCATTGCCTTTGTCATCATCATCATATTCAATGGCCTAAGTTATAGCTGGCATAACCCTAGTTTGGATTTTGCAAAGCCCAACTAAATAAACTTACTAGAACAAGCAGACAGCTCTCCAAGCTGTGCTGTGTTACCTTCAGTAGGGGAAGCCAGCTCCCAGGAGGGAGTAAAAATCTCCTTCAAGTCCCTGAGAATGTTATCAGCATTTCGCTCCCTCCCAAGCTGTCCTTGCTTAAGGTTTCTCTCTTGAGCAGCTGGAATAAATGCAAAAGCAAGCAAGACACCAAGAGCAAGAGTATCAAGTCGTAAGGAGAACAGGACCCCCCACCCCCCGCCAAAAAAAAAAAAAGAAAGGGAAGAACATGGGAATGAGAAGAATGAATGTTACTATTCTGAATCAGGGACAAGGAGTTAAGACAGCAGGGATTGGAGAGGCTTTTGTGTTTAACCAGGTGGCATTCATGCACTGAGAGGCGGACACTCCAAAGTGAAAGCAAAGTATATTTCATTTCTTATCCCAAGGAAATATGCAGTGTGTCTACAAAACTGAGACCCAGTAATGTCACCTTTCCTTTATAGGAAAATATACTCCATGCCTTTTGGAGTTCCTCCTCGAGAGTCAAGTTCTCTATCAGCCATTTGTCCAAGCCAAAGCACACAATCACATAATTAGTTAGTTTCTTTTTTTAAGTTATTGCTATGCAAAGACAATGATGCAATTTTTCTTCTTCTCTTTCAACAGACTCTACAATGGATAACAAATATTTAGTGAAGAACAAACTTTGTATTGCTCCAGAAACTCCCTTTCTGTTTTTTTAAAACAATGTTTATTCATGTTATTTTTCTTAAATGGGTTACACCATCCTAATTTTCCTTACAAAATTATCTGAAGTTTTTCAGAACATGTGGTGTTGCTTACTGCTTCAAAAGTGCATTTCCACAACATTTAGACATCTGTTTATTGAATATTACTAAAACTCAGGATCTTATAATCTATTATTATTCATAGAGTATTCCCCTACAATTCCTAAACCATGCCATTATCACACTGAAAATGTAGCTGACCCTTGGTTCCAACAAAAACCCGTGTCACAGAAGCCACAGGACCCTTCCACACAGCTATTTCCAATAAGGTTGTGATAGAACTTCAGGCTGGAAGCATTTTTGAAGAATAAGGTTCCTGTAAACTTTCTCCTTTAACATGAGTTGGAGTCATCCCACTTTCAACATTACTTCTAAACAGTAAATTGTCCACTAATTTAAAAACTCATCATGTTTCTGAAAAAAACCCAAGCCTATACATAGTCAAAAGGATACCCATGTCCATATGCATCTTTATTGAAAAGATTTTGAGGAGAGTGAATGCTTGCCAGAAACCATCGTTACTCCAGCCATTTCAAATATATGCTTCATTCAGTCCCTGCATTTAGCCCATTTTTTAAAGTTTAGTTTTAAATTGCATTTTCTATTAGTCTGGCTATTGTGGACATTAAGCACATACTGCTAACAAAGTTAGTTTTGTTAAATGATTTGAAAGTCACTTTTAATAAGGCTAAGTCTCAAAATGAATGTTCGGGTGAAGAGGCTGTTGTCCTGTGCAAGAAGGAATTTATTACACTGGTTTACCAATATGTACATTTGCTCATTACACCTCTACTGGAGCCTACATTTGTCAAGATGCTTGCATTAAAGTTTATCATAGCTGTTCCCTGCAAGTGCTGGTCATTGTTTGCTTTTGCTCTGATAAAGTAAATCACTTTGCTAGAAGTGTACCATGGTACCATCTAAGGTTACCTTTTATGACTCCTGGCAGTTAACTAGTAACTTTATTTACATCATTACAACATTAGTAATATTAGGGCTTCTGGGTTTTTTTAAGGTTTGTTTCATTTTTAGCAATTTTTGAGTTTTATGTACATATCCAAAAATCAGGGTTTTTCAGAGCTCTTTTGCACATACTGTAATGAGTACACCTCTACCCCGATATAACGCTGTCCTCGGGAGCCAAAAAATCTTACTGCGTTATAGGTGAAACCGGCGGATCAAAGCAAGTTTGATATAATGCGGAGCACGCAGTCTCTCCCCCCCCAGAGCACTGCTTTACCGCGTTATATCCAAATTTCTGTTATATCGGGTGGCGTTATATCGGGGTAGAGGTGTAATGTAAATCAGACATTACCCATTACAGTATATATTACTGTAGTCTTTGTAATGTTTCCTAATGTTTTAACATAGTTCTTTTTCCAGCAGAGCTACCTTAAGGTGTAGTAGGGAATCTTTATTGTGCACCAGCAGCGTCTACATGGTTAGTGCATTTTAGAAATCACACATCCCTGTTTTCCGCATTACTGCTCTGTGTAGACAAGCCCTTAGATAAAAATATATTTTTTGTGGGTGTCAGGAGTGTTTTATTTGTGTTTATCAACAAACTGAAAATCAGAAGCCCTAATTAATATTTGACTTCAGATGCTCCTCAGTATAGTTTGTTACATAAAACATATGTAAAGAAGCCTCAGCAACATTTTATAGGATTATTCATAGTGACTTTAACTGACACAGCAACCCAGAAAGAATACAAAGGTTCCTCATACTCAATATAAAAATCACAAGAGGTTTAGCTGCAAACTTCCTTAGCACAGATTTGTATTCATAGGATCTTTTACAAACAGTGACACTAGGAGAAAATTCCATTTGCTTTGTTTCAGGGATATATTAACGCAAGAAGCGGTGAAGGAAACAAAGGTCCAAAGGTCTTCTGAACAGCTTCTAATGTCAGCCCCTGGCCTCTATTGGGAATTGTCATAAGAATGGGTTACATATCAAGCTGATACTTGTGATGACTTGGCTGGCCTCAGCTTTGTTTGAATGAGTGGAGTGTTGCTCTTAATTTGTTAAGTGAACTTGCTTACAGCTGCTGCTGTACAGGACAAAGGGAATGTTTTGAGCACAGGATGGGCTTAAATTGGAGGACAACAGATACACAAAATGTGCTGCTAAGAGGCAATTAGAGAAATAGTCCCTAATATCAGGTAAAGTGACCTGGTCAAAGTAGGCATGGTCAGTAGTAATAACCCAATTAGATTGGGAAAGAACTAACAAATATGTAATTTGGATGTGTATAAGTGTCTTAAAATGTGAGAGGATAGTTGGAGCTTCATTGGGGAAACCCATCACGAGTGACTTATACCCCAGGAGAAGGCAACTGGCCATTATCTTTTTCTGTATGTCTGTCGTGTCTTGCTTCAATAGTAATTATCATCGCAAGAAAAGCTTCAAATAAAGGTTTGCATTAATAAACATGAGTGTCTCGGATGCAAGCGTGTGGCACCCTCACCCAACACCTTTAGGAAGGCAGGTAACTCATTTTCTGTTAACTAGTCTAAGCTTCTTGGGATGGGACACCCAACGTGGCCAAATTACATGGAGTATATTGTAAAGAGAACCACCGCTCATTTAGACCCAGTGGTTTTCAACCTGCGATTTCCAAAGGGGTCCATACCTTCATTCAAAAATTTTTAGGGGTCCACAAATGAAAATAGGTTGAAAACCACTAATTTAGACTAACCCAAGACCAGCAAAACTTGTTTTAATTGAGTTAATCACAGGTATGCACTGTCTACAGACCCTATAATTTCAAGTCCCTTTCACACCTTTTTTTAGTGGCAAATAGTTTGGGAAGACTGAAAACTATTCACACATAACACTTGTCAATAGTGTAAAGTGATCCAGGAGTTCCATCATACAGAGTCAGCCATGGTATTATGATTTTCCCTTGTATGCTGATCAGAGGAACTACTAACAACTCAGTGGGAATTCAGGTTTTAGAGGCTTTATTTGTGCATACGGTTTGTAAAGCACCTCAAAGAAAACAGCATGGGAGTTCTGGAAAACAGTGGAGTAGATTCAAAACAGTAGTTTTATCAGTATTGTTTCTAAGACTGGAGATGACTATGACCTTGTAACTATATAAGTATAGGATGGAGGTCCATATACAAAGTAGTTATTGGCTTATATTTGGTAAACCATTATACACAGCCTTCTAAAAATTCATAAAGGGATATGTTATACAGTAATGGTTAAAGAAATATAAGAATTACCCTTCTTAGCGCCTGTCCTGGAAGACGCACTGAAGAATTTCTTCACAGTTGTCACCTTGCGTGTCTTTTCATTGGTTTTCTTTTCCTCAAACTTGGAAAAGGTGAGCGACTGTGCCCCTTGTGTACTCTGACTACTAGCATAGGCTTCTTCCTCCTCACGCTGAAGTCTAAAATTAAAAGAATTTGGGACTGTTTAGTTAGTTAGCACCAACAAAAATTAGCGTGCACTGACAAATCCACTACCCTTTCTGTCGCCCCAGGCCTGTTCTTCTCCCTCACCCCCATATCAACTCTTCTTCCAAGCATCACTTCCTTGTTATTATATAAATCTCTCCTTTCCTCACAGTCAACACAGTAAAAACCTTTGTCCTTTCACCTTCATTGTAGCTCTTCAAGGCAGGGATTGTTTTATCCGTGTCTTAAAGCATATTGTATTTACTATTCTAAACATTTTAATCATAATCATAAAGAGCTTATCCTGCTGCTTCCATATCCCCAGTGAAAAGTTATCACTTCGTAAAAGGATTTCTTACAAACCCAACACCATGGTACTTGGACAATTACAAAAATACCACCACCCTTATTACCTGCCCCCTCTAGAGGTTATAAATTTGTTTTAGTCTATGCCAATCTTGGTGACGGTGAACCACAGCCACTGGGAGCTGTGGGCAGTCGTGCCTGTGGACGGTCGATGTAAACAAACTGTCTCGCGGCCCGCCAGTGGATTACCCTGATGGGCCTCAGGTTGCACACCACCAAGTTAGGGTTTGTCTACATGAGGTTTTCTGAGTTTTTTTTTTTAAACTTGAATTAACTGATTGTCAGTTAACTTGAGTTAGCTAATCAGTGTCTACATTCTAGCTTGGACATTCCAAAGATGTTTGAGATTTATTCAAGATTGAGTTCTAGGATCTGCCATAAACGTTCATATGCTGGAACCAATGTTTGTGGAGTAGCAAATGCAAGTTAACTGGCAATCAACTAAAGTTTAAAAAAAAAAAAAAAAAACAGAAAAACTTCAGTGTAGACAAACCTTTAATGACAGATGTGGCTACATTCTCCACTAGCTGAATCATGCACGCAACCTTCAAGGGTAAACTTTAGCATTATAGTATTGCAGCCTGCAAGTAACGGAGGCATGGATAATTGTGGTGCAACATGCAGTAGAAATCACAGTTGGACATTTCCAGGCCAGCTGAAGATAGCAGAAGTTACTAAAATGCCATTTATTGAATGGGCATAAAGCAAAAACATCATCTCACCTGTAATGTAAAAAAACAAATCTTTGTTGCTAGGCTTGACTACACATGAAATTTGATCTGGAATAAGGTAGGATGTGCATTTAAAACAGATTAACTATTTCTGCTTATCTCCACGTGTGGATGCTCTTATTCCAGAATAAGGGTACATCCACACTACCCGCCTGATCGGCGGGTAGCGATCTATCCATCGGGGATCGATTTATCGAGATGCGATAAATCGATCCCCAAACGCGGTCCCCGTCGACTCTGGAACTCCACCAGAGCGAGAGGTGGAAGCGGAGTCGACGGGGGGAGCCGTGGCCATTGATCCCGCACTGTGAGGACAGGAGGTAAGTCGATCTAAGATACGTCGACTTCAGCTACGTTATTTTCATAGCTGAAGTTGCATATCTTAGATCGATCCTCCCCCTAGTGTAGACCAGACCTAAGAGTGTCCAATATGGAGTTCAACAGAAATAGCTAATCAGGAATAGCTCCCCAGGGAGACAAGCCTATATTAAAGAAACAAGACTTACTTTTGCCAACTTTGCTTATAAAGTAACTAAAGTACTTAAAACTGAAACTTCGTATTAATTATTGGCTAAAACCAAGATGCTGATGACCAGGTTTCACAGTAGAGGAACTATGAATTTCAGGTAATACTGAAAATGGTGGCATTTTTAATACTTGCTACTGCCAGGACAAACATATTAGCTGAGAAGTATAATCAGCTATGATGTATTTAATCAGCATCTGAGAAAAAAAGGCTGAAATAAAATGGTCCTAAAAAGAGTTTGTACACTGCCAAGTATTAGTTATGGAATTCCAGACTTCATCATGTAGATTATGCAGGATATTTATTGGGCTTTTGTTTTGCTGTCCTTAGTCACCACAAAGCAAAGTGTTTTTTATGCAAAAATGTCACAAATTACAAATTTCTTCCTTGGCATCAGAATTTGATTCTGTCTCCTCCTGCAAAGCCCATAGCTGGCAACTGAAGGCAACAAGGGTAAAAAGGACTATAAATAAAAGATGGCCATACTGTTTGGCAAAGCCATCTGACTGCAAGGGATGAAGGAATAAAGAGGCATCTTTACCGCTCGGCCAGCTCCCAGTCATCCTGAATCTGCTTCTGCCTTGCCTTATGGTACTCTTCTCTCCAGCACTTGGAGCAGAAGCCCTGCCAAGCAGGGTTTCCATAGTAACCACATCCTTTCTTGCACAGTAGCTCTGACTGATCAACGTGAATTCCTCTGCGTTCAGACTTTAGGCTCATTTCTTCCTGTTTAAAGAGAAAAGGGTTAAAGAACAGAAGAGAAACTTGTTGACAGATGTTAAGGAAATCCAGTGAAAATACTTTGATAAAGAAGTATAAATATTTTGAAAAGTCCATTCGTCTTTTAGAGAGAAGCTACCCTCTCTCTAATTATTGAATAATTCAAGTAGTAAAAACACAAAGGCTAGAGAAGCCAGGGCAATTTTCACTAGTTAGAACACCCACAGCTGATGGTTATACAATCATACAGTACCAGAACAGTCACAGGATGAATGTAAATGTATACAGCTTTTGTTAATGTAAAATGCTACGTACAGGTCAACTATTAATACAGGAGATCTGATTCTTCACTGTCTTGCACCTTGGGTAGTCACACAACTCTGAAAAAAACATAAAAGGCTACGAAAGCAGACCAGTCCACTCTCACCAGGGTAGTATGTGGGTATGAGCGATTACACAATGTGCAAGCCAGTAGAACGTCAAACACAGTAAAATACATGGGTCCTTCATGAACAGATACAAGATGTATTTGTATTTACTAGATTTCTATTTAGGATCTAACCGTCTCTGAAGAAGTCAAACTAATAAGTAGGGCCCTACCAAATTCACAGCCACGAAAAATGCGTCACGGACCGTAAAATCTGGTCTTTTATGTGCTTTTACCCTATACTGTACAGATTTCATGGGGAGACCAGCATTTCTCAAATTGGGGGTCCTGAACCAAAAGAGAGTTGGTTGGCTGCAAGATTATTGAGGAGGGGCCTTGGTATTGCCACCCTTACTTCTGACCTGCTGCCTTCAGAGCTGAGTGGCTGCTGACTGAGGGCCAGCTCTGCAGGCAGCGGTGCAGAAGTAAGGGTGGCAATACCATACCAGGCCATCCTTCTGCGGGGTGCTGCTGGTGGCGGCTCTGCCTTCAGAGCTGGGCCCCTGACCAGCAGCCGCTGCTCTCCAGATTCCCAGCTCTGAAGGCGGCACCACTGCCAGCAGCAGCACAGAAGTAAGGGAAGCAGTACCGCAACCTCCCCAACGATAACCTTGTAACCCCCTCGCCAACTCCTTTCTGGGTCAGGACCCCTACAATTACAATTTAAATAGCTGAAATAATGAAATTTATGATTTTTAAAATCCTATGACCGTGAAATTGACCAAAATGGACCCTGAATTTGGTAGGGCCCTACTAACAGGACACATCACAGATCCAATATTCTCAACCATTTTAGTATGGAGTAAGTAAGACAATATTTCTGTTGAACAGATTTACAACCATCTAACACTGATCCAAGAGTTTAATAAGCAACCAGATCCCTAGTTTCCTGCTCATTTTTGTCTTCAATGAGACTATACAAGTGAGTCAGAATCAGTATTTGCACCAATGTCTCAGAGTATTAAAGTATCATTATCTAGCAGTAGGTCTCAACTTTCAGAATTTTAAAATATTTGATGAAATACCGAACAAGACAAATGAAACTACATTTACTGACCCAAGCCTCTGAATTGTTTGAAAAGAATTAAATTTGGCTCAAATACACAGATTGGAAATAAATTGTGTGCATTTCTTTACTCTGTTAGGACAGCTTGTCTCAAGGACAGTTTCAGTGATGGAGCAGTTAACTGTTAGATAGCGTCATTCTAATTTCAACTGCTTGGCTCCGTTTATGACAAAACCAACATAAATTCACATAAGACTCTAAACATAAGCAACTCAATATTAAAGCACTACGCATATATTAACGTTAGAGCTTGGATTTGAACATCCTGTTACATACACACACCTCCACCCTAAAATATGATGTTTGACCACTGCAAGGGAACATGAAAAAGGAACTGGACCACACACAGCTGATATGGACTAGACTGAGTTAAATGCAAAAATGAAAACTAGCATAGTGAAAAATAATTTTTATTTAAAAATTGTTTTAATTTAAGGTGTTAAGTTAAATATCTTTTCTTGAATCTATTTTTAATCCAATAGTAGCCCTTAATTGGAAAGGATTCTTCAGGGGAAAAGAACATGACCAAAGTCTTTCCAATTCCTCTGAAGTGCACACATACAAGGGTTGTGGATAATAAAACATGTTTTACGTGTGTTTGATTTTGCTCAGCAACTAAAATATCAAGAGACATATATCATTATTTCACTTCAGAAGAAAGAAGAAACCAATTTGTTCCCCCACATTGCCATCCACGAACCCAGTGTCCTAGTATGGAAAGTGACATACACCTTTTGTACCAGGTTAAACTGTATATAATAGACTATTTTTTTTTTTAAACTATGACAATGGTCGACATTTCCCAATGACTTAGGAAAGAGATTTTAAGAGAATTGATACAGAAGAGAAACCAAACTACTTCAAGGAGGAACCAATTCAGGATTCTACTCAAGTTTTTATGTGGGGGAACGCTCATTCCCCCCCCCCCCCCTTTCTCCCTTTTTTCTCTCCAGTCTTTGAGAAAGGAGCAACGATCTTGATTCCTTAAGAGGATTTCCTAACATGGGCCTATATCTGGTAGGAATAGTTTTCATTTAGAATGGCTACTAGTTGCATATAACAGCTATATATGCCAAGCTTTTTCTCCCTGTTTATATGGGCTTGACATTGTGAGGGGCCAAAAACATGATACAAACAACAAAAGTTGCAGGGCAGTTTGACCTTTTAGATGTTAATCCTTTTATTTGATAGTGTAAGGGGGGAATATTTTAAGTTTAAATAGTAGTGATTGCTTTTGCTTCACCTGTACCTTACATTATTCATAATGGAAAAATATAATTAGAAAACAAACAAGTGATGGGGAAAAGTCATTAGACAAAAATAAAGATTTAAGTATGAAAATCATCTCTTCCCTCTTGGTTCCTACAGATTAAGTCACTATGTTTAATTCCTGATGGCACACAGAGCAGCTGACTGAGGTGCCTTGCTATCTAGTGGGCCAAAACCCAAGTGATAGATACGTGCAAGCGCCGCAAACTGGAGCTCAATGAATTCTTCAAAAGGAAATTTCTCCTCCTTATCACACGTATAATTGATTAATGAATCTTAGAATCACAGCTCTAGAGAATGGGGAAATGAAACCCTGAAACTATTCTGCAACTATTCCCACTTAGCATTAAGTCTTCTTTCTAAAATAATGATTAATCAGCGAAATGTCAAGCAAAAGCTTGAAACAATTGCATAATTATTTTTTGTATTAGATTAGACTATTATACTGCAGGTGCTTGCTTTAACCAAGCTTGGCTTTTCACACTGCATCAGCAATAGTTTTATTTGAAAGTGACAATGTACACTCCAGTTGCTTCCATCAATGCTGAACTGTCAATGGAAGGATCAGCTTGAAGAAAAACATGCTAATTTTGTAAGTTATTGGGACGTTTAAGGAAGAGATTTTACATAGAATAGTCTAACATGAATTCTATATCCATTCTATAAGATTGCCTTAACTATTCTAGGAAATAAGCCATATATTTTGCAACTGTCATCTCAAATTATTACCCCCCCGGCACGCACGTGCACATACACACATACACACAACATTCCATACTGTAACAAGAATAATATTTCAGTATTGTCCATGAACATCTAGAAATTTAAATTTCTTTGGCTAACAAGAGCAGGATGGTGCTTGAGAGACTCAATGAAGGAGGAATTTGGGGAAATGAGGGACGCAAAGTGAAGGTGCCCACACACAAAACCCTCCAACCACTTGTGAGCTTGCATCATTTCTTGCTTTATGAAAGGGCTTGCCTTTACATCCAAGTGGTGCAGACCCTACCTCAGCTTTCTGCAACTAAGTTCAGAGATACGGACAAATCTGGCTCCCTATATCTAAACAGACCTTTAATTGCTTTAAAAAGAAGAGAAAAGCCAGATACTAGGGCCAAGATGATTTGTTTGGTGTGCTGCAAATGCTCTGCTGTACAGCAGAACAAAAAAACAGATTCTTTTCAATGTAAAAACTCAGAAACTTGGATTTGAAGAAGCTAAATGAATCCTTATTTGAGGAAGACATTCTAGATGGGGGAAGGGCCAAAACAATTCTGTTTCTTGTGCTCTCTCTTTCTGGAGAGACTTACAGAAGAACTCTGCAGAGCCAAGCCACTAAGAGACACCAAACTGTCCCTTTCCCTCTCTTCTAAATGTCTACAGATTGAAGCAGTCGCCCTGAATCAACAAGATGGTATCACATGTCATATTTCTCAAGTTAGGCAACTTTCTTAAAGGGATTTTTTTTTAGGAACATTTTTCTCATTTTTAAGCAATCTGTTGCCTGGTCAGTTTCTGAATCTGCAGCTCAATGTTTAAATGAATGTAAGGGTTTGAATGAAATATAATTTTCCATATAAAAAAAGTCAGCTATATATGGTACAAATATAAACTGCATAACTAAGCTATCAATATTGTCTGTAGTACATAAACCTGTACAGATTACTATCGTCCTGAGAAAAGGTCATTATTGGGACTACCTGACTGGATAGTCAAATCCCTTTGTTTTGTTTTTGAAGCTTTCCATTTTAAAATTCTAGTACCAATCCTTCAATGTGCTTCTATCATAGGGTCTTGTCTTTGTATTTAAATGAATGCATTACACACAAGCAATAGCTGTCTGGAGCCGACTTCTGGAGAAACCCGACTTCATTAGTTTGTTGATTTGACTTCATTGCATTATTTTGTTCCTCTTTTGTAGATAAACGTATGGTTTCTTTCTCTTGCATTTCCCTCTAGGAGGAAGATAGGAGTAGTTCAGGCATACTCCACAAAAGGAGGCCCCCTCTGTGACCCAGTCAGTCTGGATCCACTCCCCTCCAAACTTCCATACACGATACAGTTGAGAGTTGCAACAAACAGGTGACAGAGCACCAGGGGGAGGTGAGTGGACTTACTTGGGAGTATAAGGATGAGGAAAGGGGCAGGGTTGTGGTGCATTATAGCATATTTCTGTGCCCACCCCTTTGCTGCGTTGGCAATTAAGGAACAGGACAGCACAGAGATGAACTGAGCACTGACTGCCATGAGTGCACTCAGGCCTGCATCCAGTCAATCTAACATGCAACAGTCAGTTACCAATGGTTCTGTCACTCTGCTGTTACAATGACAGCACTTAGCCTCTCTCAGATTAGTGCAATATCATAAGTAATGTGAATGCTTGTGGACCACTGTTAAATAGTGTATGAAGATGTGCTGTGTTACAAGCATATTGGGGGATTGCAACATCAAAATTATGTAACGAAAGAAGAGCCAAGTTGTGCTGCTTTTTTCCATAAGTATGTTAGAATATTTACAGATTTGGCAAAATGTCTTAATAAGTGCATCAAGAGTTTGTGGTTTAATTGTGAAATGGCTTTTTACTTGCTATACTGATACTGATCTGTTTAAGTTATTTTTTAGTAGAAAGCAAAAGAAAGAGGAACAGTGGTATAGTCTCCAGTATACAAATGAAGGATGACAGAATCAAAGTGGAGATGGAAAAGACTTATGTTATCTAATCCACCTTCCTGCCAATGCAGGATTGTTTCCTCAATGTGCATTTTCTAATGTTTTCTCCAGTCTAGTTTTAAAATATAGTATGAGGGGGGAAAAATGAGGGAAATCTGAAGCAACTCCCAATATTTTACTTTGTGGGATTACAGGCACCTATTTATGCTGTTGAGAAGTAAAGACTGATTTACTTATTAAAATATTTGCTTTAATTTTTTATGGGTACAAATCTAAATTGGGTTTACCCTTCCCTGCCACCCCAAATTTTCACTATCAAATTTATCCTTTCATGACAGTACAGTGTACAGCAAGCCACTGCTCTTTCATAAAACAAAGTAATATCATTCAATGGGAACATTAAGAGGATACTGAAATCCATGTTATTTTTCAGGAGAGAAAGTCAGCTGCATCTCTGCCTGACAGTTCCTCTTACTAAGCAGTGAAAGCTCCTCTTCTTTGACTCTTTCCCAAACTTATAGCTGAAGTTAACATGTAATGGAAAAAGTGCAGGGTTTCAATTACTGCAGTCATAATGAGAAGGAGAGACAATCCAAGCCAATGCCAGTAAAACTGTGTTTTGCAGGAGACTGCTTGCCTGCAGCTCGATTATTTTCTGTGAATCACCTATTTTAATAAACTAATATCTTTGAGGATTTTCTGTAGCACATGAAAAAGCTAATATTGTACCCAGACTCATTTTCCCCCTAATTTACAAAAGAAAATGTTCAAAAGTGTAAAGGTCTTGATTCCATTTGTGCAAAAAAGCTTATTTCAACTTTCTAAAACTCCCCCTTTAGCCAAGATAAAACCATGTCAGACTGATTTTGGGTGCCCAACCTGAAACCTAGGGCCTGATTTTCAGAAGTCTTGATCACTTTCAGCTTCCATTGGCTTCAGCCAGAATTTCACTGGTTCATCTCCTTGGGGGTGGGGGTAAGAGAAGAGGGGGGGAGGGACGGGGCTGTCTCAGGTTGGATGTCCAAACTTAGCGGGCTCTTGAAAATGTTGGTTTTAGAAGTTAGCCAACTTTTGGACAGTTGTGTTATTTGCATATCAAACCGAACTGATCAGCAACACAGATACAAGGCTAGCTAGCTCACAGTAAAATAGGAAGTGCAACCAGAAGGACATCATGATTTTCTTGTCTTACTTTCCTTTAAAAAAAGTCTACAGTGATCAGTTTACGCATCTTAAATCTATCTTCACAAACATCTTCCATTAAAATCCTAATGAAACGGAACATGCAACCTTCAGATGAACACTGCTTCACAATACAATCGCTAGGATAATAATAAGAATGCACCTTGTAAAAGAAACTTCATATGAATTTATACACTCTTTATTTCTAGAGAGAAAGTGGGAGAACTCACACAGAAAAATTATAAAAGACAAAAAAAACTCATCACATCACCCGCAGGCAAGCACTTTTCATAAAAGGATCATTCTACATCTGACCTCTTAGTCCTCACTCTCAACGGAAACCTACACAATACCTTCAAAAGATGAACCTGGGAGCTTAAATTCATAACTCTACTAGATACTAAAAATTATGGATTTAATAACACACTGGATTTATGGCTCATTACAACGTGTAATCCACTATGTAATCCTCCTTGTTCTATGACCATAGGAAGTGTTAACTGCCCACTTCATCTTGAATTGTTTCCTGCAACGTGTTAACTCCTTATCTCGTCCACCTTTGTATTTAGCTGTGACACTAAAAACCTTTCCCAGACCTGAAAAACTTGTCTCTTTCACCAACAGAAGTTGGTCTAATAAAAAAATACTACCTCACCCAGCTTGTCTCTCTAATATCCTGGAACCAACAAAGTTACAACACCACAGCAAACAGCTTTATGTCTAAGTCAGTTACATAACATACAAGGCCAGCCTTAAATCCAAAAAGGGCCCCTCCCCCCAATCATACTTGTATAAATCCCCAAGGCCATATTTGTCAGTACTGTACAACAGGCACTGAAATAGCATAGAATTTGCTATTTCTTCTGGGAAATTGTACTTTTGTGCTAAGAATAAAGCTCTCTCAAGAGGAACAAGAGGCTATATTTTATCAGTTTTCATATGGAACACAGATTGCAAAATATCTACAAACACAGCACCAAACCTATGATAACTAAAATCATCAGAACTATTATGAAAAATCATGCTGTGGCCTCAGCCTTAATAGAATGTAAAGAAATGGCACCTTCATCATCAAAATAGAACTTCTCACGCATAATTTATTTAGTGTGCACATAAAAGACTAAAATTATGTAATGGTGTCCTTTTCAGCTATATAATCAAAATACATTGCAGGATACATCAGTGTTTACAAGGACTGAAGACAGAATTGTGACTTCAGGGGAAGCACTGTTATTTGTTAATTAACACATCCATACTAGTTCTAGAATCTATCATGTAAAAGTCATATTTCAATCACATTATTTTTTGCCACCTTTCCTTCAAATAACCTTTACAAGCCTTTTACATAAGAACATAAGAACGGCCATACTGGGTCAAACGAAAGGTCCATCTAGGCCAGTATCCTGTCTACCAACAGTGACCAATGCCAGGTGCCCCAGAGGGAATGAACCTAACAGGTAGTGATCAAGTGATCTCTCTCCTGCCATCCATCTCCACCCTCTGACAAACAGAGGCTAGGGACACCATTCCTTACCCATCTGGGCTAATAGCCATTAATGGACTTAACCTCCGTGAATGTATCCAGTTCTCTTTAAACCCTGTTATAGTCCTAGCCTTCACAACCTCCTCAGGCAAGGAGTTCCACAGGTTGACTGTGTGCTGTGTGAAGAACTTCCTATTATTTGTTTTAAACCTGCTGCCCATTAATTTCATTTGGTGGCTCCTAGTTCTTATATTGTGGAAACAAGTCTATAACTTTTCCATATTCACTTTCTCTATACCACTAATGATTTTATATACACCTCTATCATATCACCCCTTAGTCTCCTCTTTTCCAAGCTAAAAACTCCTAGCCTCTAATCTCTCCTCATATCTTTTCCTTCCAAGGAGCAGAATAGGCAAATAAATTCACCTTCACAGTCAATGAAACTGATGACATTCCTAAAATATATAACAGTTTATTATTCAGACAGTATTTAAGTTCTGTTTAGGGTCATCTTTGCAAAGCAGAACAAAAACTAACCCAGAAATCAGGCAGAGTTAAGCAGAAATGAACATGTATTGTGAGCTCCTGGACTTCTGGGATAGCATCTGTACAAGTCAATTATGTAGTTACTACAACACATGAAAAATGGTTCCTTAACATAAGCAATAACTCTGCACTTTCTGAAGGTCAAAGAAGTGACTTTGTAGGAGTGCAGTAGATGTCAACAATGGTATTTCAGTTACACAGGTTCAAACAAAGATTTCCTTTTTTAAATATGTATGAAAGTCCAAAAAACCCAGACTAGTAGGAAAAGGTAAGCCATCCACTTTCATATTAAATTAGGCACACTAAGTGTATGCCAGCATTTAAAATTTATGACCAACAGCAGTAAAATACCATGTGGCCCAACAGATTTATCATTTGACTCCTGAATCCCTCCCTTCCAGCTTTTATCCTCTATCTCCAGAAACAAGCAAAGAGACTCAGAAGTATTCCTGAATTCTATCACATTCCTTAGAGACAATCCAGATTGCTCTTTCCATTAGACTGATCTGCCCAAGTTCCGGATTATTTTTGTTTTTTGTTTTAAGTCTTACCCCTTTATGGCACTATTCATTCTTTGGAATGAATTTCAGTGGGCTGTAGCCCACGAAAGCTTATGCTCAAATAAATTTGTTAGTCTCTAAGGTGCCACAAGTACTCCTGTTCTTCTTACTATGGACATTATTATTTTAATTAGAACTGGTCAAAAAATGTTTAAAAGGAAGTTTTTTGAACACTCGGTGCAAAACAAACATTAAGACTGCCTGACTGTTCTGGGTGCTAAGCATTAAACCTCAGAGCAGGATGAGAAAGGGGAAGGTGAGGAAGACTGCATACATTCTGCCAAGGTATCAGCTGATGCTTTACATTTTATTAGTGGAAGAATGACAGATTGATTCCACATCAGATTAGAAAGGTTTCAGGTAGGGTTCACCACTAGTTCACAGCATACCTTCAACACTTGAAATGCTAGTGTTTCAGCTGTAGCGCTTCAGTGTGGCCACTATCTACGTCTGGGAAGGATTCTTCATCAGCATATGAGAGGCAATAATGGAAGAATTCTTCTGTGGACCTAGCATTGGCAACACTGGAATTTAGGTTGGTTTATCTAGGCTGCTCACAGGTATAGATTTTCACACCCCTGAGCAACTTAGTTAAGCAGACCTAATTTTCTAGCATAGACCAGGCCTTTGAATCCATGCACAAATCTACAAGATAGACTACCATAGGGTCTTTACTGCAAAGCAACATCTTCTACCAAAGTCTAGTCTAATATAGAGTGGCATCTCTGGATTTTAGCCATCAAGTTGTCCAACCCTGCCCAGAGCAGATTTAAATGACACAGTGGTATCTGCCAGCAGCAGGTCCACACTAACAGTCACGTGAGAGCTAGCAGTGATAAAGCTGTACCAGTACTACTGTGATGGTGGATAATTCCAGCGGGGGAAAAAAAACATTGTATACAAGGCTACAATGACACATTCCCAAATGAACCCATCCCCAAACAGACCAAAGGCAATGAAAACAGAAATTTTCAAAAAGGAGAAAGGTATCCATTAGAAAACAAGAATTTCTTTGGCTAAGCCTATGTGAAAACAGTAATGTCATTATTACCAGCAGTGTCTTCAGAAGAATGATTATGAACCTCAAGTAATTTTCTTTTAATTAAATGCCGCAAGTCTTTATGAGATTGAAGTAACTAGCCATTCTGTTTTCAATCACTACTCAAATATTTATTCAATTCAGAACAGCAATCACTGAATTGCATGGCACATAAATTTCTTATAAGTCATGTAAGTGCTTAAGTATTCATGATTCACACACTACTCTACAATAATCATTTAGGCATGTAATTAGTATGTACTTGTAATAAACTAGGAACCAGTTTCCTCCATAGAGAAGGGAGGGACAGATGACTTAAATATTTTCCATCCATGGTTCTATGAAAACTAACAAGTAACTTCAAAACAAGCTAACATCAACTCAATCATACAGTAACCATTTTGTTCAGAACCAGCACTTAACCAATCACCAAAACTTAATCAGCAACCCAATTCACACTAAAAATATTAAGAAATTAGATAATAAACTTGGTTGTTGTGTTTCTTGCATATTTACTATAGCCTATTATATATATGTTCATTAGGAAGAGAGCCAAAATATTTTGGTAAAATTGTTTTATCTTTTATTCAGAATTCAAATGACTACTCAAACACTACTTTAAAGCAACAATGCCAGGTAAGAATATTGGTAACATGGAAATGAAGTATCACAATAAGATTTCATAACAATATTTGCCAAAGGAAGTTACATCCACTGTCTAGCATTTCTGGAATCCAATGTGCTGGTCACCAGGCTTCACAAGTTTTATAAATCTTAGTGAACATAATTCATTATTTGTTCCAACTCTAAAACAGTAGTTTTACTGTTTTAGAAACAGCAGTTTCTCCTCCCTTGGTGTTCACACCTCAACTGCTAGCAGAGCACCTCACCCTCCCTGATTGAACTAACCTTGTTACCTCCATACTGATTTATACCTGCCTCTGGAGATTTCCATTACTTGCATCTGAAGAAGTGAGGTTCTTACCCACGAAAGCTTATGCTCCCAATACTTCTGTTAGTCTTAAAGGTGCCACAGGACTCTCTGTAACTCTAAAACAGTAATTTAGAAAGTTATATGTAAATAAAGCTCCACCCCCAGCAGTGCTGACAGTGCAAACTAAAACCACAATTTAATTTGTGCACATGCCAACTGTCTGCATATCTTATTATGGGATCTCAGATCTTTCTCAGCTACCATCTTTAATGATGAATATTTTATCCATCATGGAGGCAATAAACATAGTGAACCAACAGATCACACCCAAGTGTCTACATCTTGAACCTGTGTGCCTCATACAGAAAAGGAGGCAAATGGAATCACACACAATAGATACCTAAAAATTGCTTCCTGCTATGACTGAGAAGAAAGAAAACAAGTAATTCAGTATCACATTAAATATGCATTTTTAAATAAATTTTGATCCAAAAATCCAGATGGAAGATAAGCTTTTTGAAGTGTCAGTTATTCTATTCCACATATATATTATCAAAATGCTAGCTCATTATGTTGCTTGCTTGAAGGCAGAGAGAAGCAGTTTTAAGGAGTTGACATCTGATATCCAATTCTTAGTGTATACTTGCACCTGACTGAAGTGTTGTCAGTATCACAAGCATGATTATATGTTACAGTCTGAGGACTAGTTTAGGTCACAAGAAGTACATCAATGATATACAGAGAGACTAAGCATAACAGGAGTTTATGACAATTGGCAGCAAGAGAAAGGGGAAGCTGAGGAAGACTTACAGATTAGATTGTATTATACATTGAAATAAATTTAAAATAAGCACCCATCCATAACTTCAAGTTTTCTTTTGCACAATGTAAAACACACACACACGAGAAAAATCCTAAATAGAAATATCTGCCCATCATATCAATCCATTAGATCATCCTATAAAAAAACCTTCCTGATCTAGCCATCACATCTCTTCCCAGTCCCTCTTTCCCCACTTCCACTCCCCAAAATACTAATGATGGGACTTGCAGCATGCCCAGGTGGTCAACAATTTCAAGTTTTTACAGATATTAGTTGGAGGGCTTTCTTCCTAGAGTCAAGTAACCTTCCTTGAGAGTACCATTTCCTTTTAAGCCATGGGGCCACAAGCCTGGATTCCCTCTTACTGGAACCTATGTGGTATCACATGGACAGAAGTGATGTCTCAGGGCGCGAGGCACCCAGACCACTTAAAGTAGGTCTAAACTTAAAATGTTGCAGAAGTACCAGTGCAACATTTGGGAGGTGTTCTCCCATCAGCATAGGTAATCCACCTCTCCGAGAGGCAGTATCTAGGTCTATGGAAAAATTGTATTGCCGTCCACATAGGGAGCTTTCCTTTAAGACTATCCAGTTTAGTGTATAGCATGGCTCCCATATTAATTTAGTTTTTCTATGGCTCTTGTCACTATTGTATCTAAGCATTTCACATAACTACTTAATCCTCACAACACTTCTGTGAAATAAGGAGTAATAATAGTCCCATTTTACAGAGAAGAACAGAGGCACAGAGATTAAGTGACTTGACCAAAGTAACACAAAAAGACTGAGTCCTAGTCCAATACCTTAGCCATAAGACCATCCCTGAGAGGTGCTTCTCGCTGGAAGCACATTACATCGGAGCTTTGGGGTCTGTGCTGGCTTCCCGTTGGCTTTCAGGTGAAGTTTAAAGTGTTGGTCTACAAAACCCTGATGGCTGGTTTACACTGGGAAGTTACGTTGGTTGCCATAGCCACATCTCTTAGAGATGTGAAAAATCCTCACCCCTGGTGTAGACAGCAGTAATGGTTCCAGTCTTGCTTCCAATGGTCACACATGTTTACATTGTAAAAGCCACGACAACTATTAGCAACTTGACTGGAAGAATCAGTAGAAGCACTAAGTATTTGGCAATAGAGTGAACTAGCCATTAAGACTGCCCTACTCTTTCAACCCTAGAAGTGCTCCCCTGAAGGTCAGGATTGAAGTACTTGCAGTGCTGTTTGTAGAAATTTGTACTGGAGCTGCCCCAGATTGTACTTGTCCTGTGTTTAAACAGATAACTTCAGTTTCCAGAGCTGTCATTCTATAGTTTCCATGAACACTAAATGCATGTGTAAGTTACAAAAAAAGAATAAACCTTTGATATACAGGGAACTGTATTAAAATGGCAATAATAGAAATGGACAGGTGAGTAGATTATTTGGGCTAGTAAGTGTTCATAATAAATTTTCAAGGCTGGACCAACTGTTACTTGAATGATTAAGTTGCATTATTTGTTAACCAAAAGTAGAAGAGACAGTAGAAAAATTTTTTAGGATGCTCTTGGGAAGTCAGGATGAAGAAATAGCTTGGTGTGTGCAATATGTGAAACAAATTTACTCCCCCCTCCCCAGAGTTAACGCAATAGAAAAAAAAAAGTCACCAGACGTTTATTCCATGCAGTTTCTAGGTTTCCCTATAAACCAGCCTGTTCATAAGTTCAAGATACTCTACAAAAGAAAAGGCACAGCACCTCATTATAGAGCAGCCAGTCAAAAAACCAGAAATGGACAGCAATGACAAAGGCTATGGCTACACTGCATGCCACTTGCAGCAACATGCAGGGTATGCGTAGCTCCATGCAGCAGTGAGAAGTTGCGTCCACGCTGTGGTGTGGCGCTACAAGTGTTGGTGAAAAGCTCTGGCAAGGGGAAGGCAATGGGGAAACACTCAGCAGCAGAGGAACGCTGGAGCTTTTTCCCTCTGCTGCTTCTCTGCCAGAGCCTTTCCCCACAACAGGGAGTTGCAGGAGCCTTTCCCCACGCCACAATGTCTCCAAATGGCTGGGAAGTCAGCTCTAAGCAGAAGCTTGATAGACACCTATGACTCACAAACCTTGGTTTCATTGATGTTTTGACAGCATTTGTATAGCCTGCTGCACCAATAAAATATTTTTGAACTGAACAACAGTCAACCAGAAAGATCAAACAATGTTTCACCAGTATTCTCACAAATTGTTATTTATATTATCATACAACCTAGAGGTCCCAACTAAGATAGAGGCCCCAGTGTGCCAGGCATCATACAAAGTCAGAGACAGTTCCTATCCCCGAGACATTACAGTCTAAATAGACAAGATGGATAAAGCATAGGAAAAAAAGGAAGTTTTTCCATTTCACAGATGGGGAACTAAGGCATAGAGAGTCAAGATTTGGGCAGAGATCTGCCAAAGGTCACACACAGGAAGTCTGCAGCAGAGCTGGGAATTGATACCCAGTCCCGTGCCTTAACCACAACCCCACCCCTCCTCTTACACTGGGGTTCTCAAACCAGGGGTCAGAACCTCTCAGGGGGTCATGAGATTATTATAGGGGGGGTCGTGAGCTGTCAGCCTTCACCCCAAACCCCGCTGTGCCTCCAGCATTTATAATGGTGTTAAATATATTAAAAAGCATTATTCATTTATAAGGGGGGGGGGGGAGAGTCACACTCAGAGGCTTGGTATGGGGAAGCGATCACCAGCACAAAAGTTTGAGAGCCCCTGTCTTACACCAACTCGCTCCACCAGGCTCAGCCTCTCTGTGCAGCCCCCGGGGGCCCTTTACCCCGGGCACTCCCACACAGACAGCCGCACACCCCGGACCTAGGTCTACGGTCGTTCCCCCCCGCGCTTCGGGCCGGGCTAGGAGGGGCTCGCCAGGGCGGATCAGGGCGAGCTCGTGACACGGCGCCGGGGGAAAAACCCGTGTTCGCGGCGGATGAGGGGCGATGGGGAGGGGCAGGGGGCCGCCCTACGGGGCCTGGGGGGGCGGGCCCCCCCGCTCTGTAACTGGGTCCGGACAGGCTCCCCCTAGCAAGGGGCGGCCCCGCTCTCCCCCACCCCAGGGGCTGGGAAGGCCCCGCGCCGCCACGCTCGCCCTGGCCGGGAGCCCGAGCCCGAGCCGGCCCCGCCGGGCAGGGGCCGCCGCTCCCTCTCGCAGGGGGCAGGAGCTGGGGACCCTCCGGGACGCAGTCCCCCTCCCCCCCGCTCACCGGCTCTCCCGGGCGGCGGCGGCGTCTCAGCCCCGCTCCAGCTGCGCCGCCTGCGAACGCGACGCTCCTCCCCTCAGGCCGGTTCGGCAGGGCCCCGGCCCCGGCGTCAGCGCGCGTGCGTGCGTGCAGCGGCGTCACTTCCGGGTAGCTCCGGCAGGGCGGGGCCTGAGCGAGAGGGGCAGGGCTAAGGCGAGTGGGCGGGGCCGAGGGAGAGGGAGTGGGGGCAATGGGGGATCAGGCCCTGTCCCCATGCTGGAGCTTTGGGACTGGCCCTGCTGGCAGAGCTGTGGCACTGGCAAGGGGCTGCTGCAGCCAGCAGGGCCTGGGGCTGCCTAGATCAGCAGTTCTCGCCCGTCATGGCACCACAACCCCCCTTCTGACAACACAATGACAACATGACCCCGGGTGGGGGCAGAGGGGACTAGAGCCTGAGACCCGCTGCCCCAGGTGGGGGTGGAGCTCAGGCTTCAGCCCCAGGTCCCAGCCCTTCAATACTGACCCTGGTGACCCCATTAAAATGGGGTTGTGACCCACTTTGGAGTCCTGAAGTACAGTTTGAGTCCTATTGTGATAAGCATGTTGTTGTCAAGGTTGAGGCTGTTACTCCGCTCTTACTGCTTCAGGGGGCACAGGGTGGTGCTGCTCGTTCTTTTTTTTGTAGTTTATGTTTAACACAGGGCTGTATTGTACTTGCTTTTATGGCTGGGGGGGGGGAGGGCTCTGTTGCTGCCTGATTGCATATTTCCAGTTCCAAAGGGTGTGTGTGGTTGACTGGTCAGTTCATAACTCTGGTGTTCATAACTCAGAGGTTCTACTGTATAAAATTGTTCAAGACAAATGGACATAAAATGTGACAATTGCTAATAGATTTAAGCCTTGCAGAGCTTATTAAAGAAAAATACTCAAATAATATTTTACAATATTAAGTGAATGAAATGGATGCTAAAAGTACAATATGTTCTGTTTCTCCACAAAGAAGCCAAAATTAAAACCCACACTGATATCAGAATCTTGACAATATAATCCACAATGCTGAGTTCCTGCTCTCTCTACTTTACAACTATCTGCAAAACCAAGTAAGTGATGAGAAAAAAAAATCATGAAAGTAGTAGCTTCAACTGATGCAAGATTTGTTTCTTTAACATGTATTAAGTTTTCTCTCTTTCCTACTGGACAAGGTGTCCCCCTTATGAAAGCCATGTGCATAGCTGGGGCTAATCAACCTCCTTGCTGAACATCTGAACAGACATGAATGGACCCTGGAGCCAGAATTACTTCTCTCATCCAACATTTAATAGTGATTGCTCCAGGTAAAGGCTGCCTGTTCTTTGGATAAATGTGCTTCAGTCTCCAAAGCTGTCACACTTTTCGCTAGTACCAAATTTTCTCTCTCTCTCTCTCTCATACACACATACACACACAAATTATTACTTTCATTAAAAGAATATTCATTTTTGACATAAGTAACTTACTCCAACAGCTGCAGAAGGGTATTCTACACTGCAGCTTGGGTGGACTGTGCTAAGCAAATAACCAGTCTTTGTCCCAAGAGCTTTCAGTCTAAAGGCACAAGTGGATGAAATACAGTACAGAATGAACACACAGATATTGAAAGGGTATTACTGTCTTTCACACTGCTGGTCATTTTGTAAGAGAAAGATCCCATAATGGGCCACCTTCCTCTCCCACCAACCCAGTACCACAATGTATGATTCTGAAAATGTTTCATTCTACAGGCCAGCATGAAAGACCCCAGAAGACTACGTTCTGAGAACAGCTGTTACACATGGAAGCAGATTTTGGTAAGCTCAGAGAGCTGATAGGTAAGGTCCCATGGGGAAAAACAACTAAGGAGAGTTGGCAGTTTTTCAAAGGGACACTATTAAGGGCCCAAAAGCAAGCTATTCCACTGGTTAGGAAAGATAAAAAATGTGGCAAAAGACCGCCTTGGCTTAACCACGAGATCTTGCATGATCTAAGAAATAAAAAGGAGTCATATAAAAAATGGAAACTAGGACGGATTACAAAGGATGAATATAGGCAAACAACATAGGAATGCAGGGGCAAGATTAGAAAGGCAAAGGCACAAAATGAGCTCAAACTAGCTACGGGAATAAAGGGAAACAAGAAGACTTTTTATCAATACATTAGAAGCAAGAGGAAGACCAAAGACAGGGTAGGCCCACTGCTCAGTGAAGAGGGAGAAACAGTAACAGGAAACTTGGAAATGGAAGAGATGCTTAATGACTTCTTTGTTTCGGTCTTCATGAGAAGTCTGAAGGAATGCCTAACATAGTGAATGCTAATGGGAAGGGGGTAGGTTTAGCAGATAAAATAAAAAAAGAACAAGTTAAAAATCACTTAGAAAAGTTAGATGTCTGCAAGTCACCAGGGCCTGATGAAATGCATCCTAGAATACTCAAGGAGCTAATAGAGGAGGTATCTGAGCCTCTAGCTATTATCTTTGGGAAATCATGGGAGACGGGAGAGACTCCAGAAGACTGGAAAAGGGCAAATATAGTGCCCATCTATAAAAAGGGAAATAAAAACAACCCAGGAAACTACAGACCAGCTAGTTTAACTTCTGTGCCAGGGAAGATAATGGAGCAAGTAATTAAGGAAATCATCTGCAAACACTTGGAAGGTGGTAAGGTGATAGGGAATAGCCAGCATGGATTTGTAAAGAACAAATCGTGTTAAATCAATCTGATAGCTTTCTTCGATAGGATAACGAGTCTTGTGGATAAGGGAGAAGCTGTGGATGTAGTATACCTAGACTTTAGTAAGGCATTTGACACGGTCTCACATGATATTCTTATCGATAAACTAGGCAAATACAATTTAGATGGGGCTACTATAAGGTGGGTGCATAACTGGCTAGATAACCATACTCAGAGAGTTGTTATTAATGGTTCCCAATCCTGCTGGAAAGGCATAACAAGTGGGGTTCCGCAGGGGTCTGTTTTGGGACCGGCTCTGTTCAATATCTTCATTAACGACTTAGATATTGGCATAGAAAGTATGCTTATTAAGTTTGCGGATGATACCAAACTGGGAAGGATTGCAACTGCTTTGGAGGACAGGGTCATAATTTAAAATGATCTGGACAAATTGGAGAAATGGTCTGAGGTAAACAGGATGAAGTTTAACAAAGCCAAATGCAAAGTGCTCCACTTAGGAAGGAAAAATCAGTTTCACACATACAGAATGGGAAGAGACTGTCTAGGAAGGAGTACGGCAGAAAGGGATCTAGGGGTTATAGTGGACCACAAGCTAAATATGAGTCAACAGTGTGATGCTGTTGCAAAAAAAGCAAACGTGATTCTGGGATGCATTAACAGGTGTGTTGTGAGCAAGTCACGAGAAGTCATTCTTCCGCTCTACTCTGCTCTGGTTAGGCCTCAGCTGGAGTATTGTGTCCAGTTCTGGGCACCACATTTCAAGAAAGATGTGGAGAAATTGGAGAGGGTCCAGAGAAGAGCAACAAGAATGATTAAAGGTCTTGAGAACATGACCTATGAAGCAAGGCTGAAAGAATTGGGTTTGTTTAGTTTGGAAAAGAGACTGAGAGGGGACATGATAGCAGTTTTCAAGTACCTAAAAGAGTGTCATAAGGAGGAGGGAGAAAACTTGTTCACCTTAGCCTCTAAGGATAGAACAAGAAGCAATGGGCTTAAACTGCAGCAAGGGAGGTTTAGGTTGGACATTAGGAAAAAGTTCCTAACTGTCAGGGTGGTTAAACACTGGAATAAATTGCCTAGGGAGGTTGTGGAATCTCCATGTCTGGAGATATTTAAGAGTAGGTTAGATAAATGTCTATCAGGGATGGTCTAGACAGTATTTGGTCCTGCCATGTGGGCTGGGGACTGGACTCGATGACCTCTCGAGATCCCTTCCAGTCCTAGAATCTATAAGCTTCAGGGAACAGATTTGTTTGTTTGTTCGTTTTTAAAAAAGGATTTCTGAACTAAGGGGAAATTTCTCCAAGGGTCACATGAAAGAAAGCAGAAGTGGGTGTCACAGACAAAGGGAGGGGAGATGGAGAAAATGAATGCAGATGAGGAGACGCTTGACTCATGCAGAGGAGAGAGAAAAGCCTCTGCAGATTCAAGTAAGAAAGGACATGGTCAGGGAAGTGGGAAAGGATGATCCTGGCAGCTGCATGGTAAATGGCCTATTGCTGGGATAACAACACTGAGGTGACACCAGGCTTGTGTCTGACTTGTAATGTGGTAATGTCAAAGAGACTTACCTCTCACTATTCTACATGCGTTAGGTATGAACTAGGGAAGAGATCCACACTCCTCTGAGCTTCGCTCCTGCAGAGAGGTCAAATTCTCATTTTTCTCTTTCCAAAACCATCAGAAACGGCATCCCTGCTCCTCTTATAGTCTACAACTGGCCTTACTCCCACAGCTGCTTAGCCTTTAAATCAGAACATTGGCATTTTCCAGATCTGGCTGCCAGATGAATGCTTAGGAGGCATGTTTTATTGATGGTGCTTGCCCCAGGGAGAAAAACAGTTAAGATGACTTCTATTCAAACAAAAACACAGCTTACTCCCTCCCTCCCCAACTGCCTTCCATTGACATAGGCTCTAACTTTCACCTTTGGGTCTGAAACTTTCCAGCTCTCACCACAGACATGAGGAGTGGTTGTTGGGTTGGTTGTGCCTGGGGTGTGGGTTTTTTGGTAAATTCTGGTGAAATGAATTGAGCTGCATTTGAATTATTGAGCACATGCAGCTCGGCACTGCCATTAAGCTTCTTGCTCCTAGTTTCAGCGTTGTCTAGCTTGTGGCAAGAGCTGCCTGAACAAGAGGCTAGGTAGGAAAGGAACTAGCAAACTGACAATTTGAATGATGTGGGGGGAGGGATTTGTAAATGTCTAATTGAAACAAGGGCAAAATCTTTCCACCACACAGTGAGACTGTAAACACTGCATTCATCCTGCTAGTGGGAATCTCCACCACCTAAGTAAGTTTGAATGGGTAGTATGGTGTCTTACTTCTCACCCCAATCAATTATCTGTTACACAGAGGACCTAGGGTCCATCCACTCCCACTCGATAAGATGGGGAAGGAGGCACTGCAATGACAGAGCAAGGGAAGCCTCTCTCATGCACAACAGCCCCAACATGGACATACCAAAGAGAGGAAGGCAGACCATTGATGTCAATGAGTCACCATGCTCAACAATATTTCAGGAGGTACTGAGAAGTGGGGCAGAGTTCCCAGGCTATGACTTCAGCCACTGATTTTTTTTTTTTTTTTTTTAAAGGTACCAGAGCTCAAGCCAAACACGTACTCAGAAAGAAGACAACAGGAGCAGCATTGGACCCATTAAGTCAAATAAAACCTTTCTTATCCTATTAATGCCTTTAATGTTTTAGTTAGTGTGTGGCAAGGCCATTTCTGTCTCTACTGTAGATAAAACCCAACAGATTAATTCTTTCTTCAAAACTTTCTGAAATCAGATTTGGGTTGAGAGGCTTTTGTGCTCATCTATATTTGTTCAGATTATAAAAAGACAAGTTAATATATTTTATTTCATAACACAGACTATACATCATTTTTCTTTTACACATATTAAATGAAATACATAGATTACATAGTTTACATGGAATTGAAAAGTAATACATAATAAGACACAGTAAGTGATACAGAATCCACAATATTAAATTAACATTATTCACAAACTTATTTAAAATGTAAAAACAACCCCACACATTTGCAGACACTGTATATCTCCAACTTCCAATCAGTATCTAGGATTGTTTTTTCAAAGGCAGTCAGGATTATAATGCACAGAGACAACATCTTGCTGACAAAATGTAAAACATGACAAAATAAAAATCCTCTTATAAAAGTCCCACTGAAGCACTATCTGTAAACTCATACTAAACCTGTGAAAGTAAAATGACCAAAAATTCTTGTCCTGGAAAGTAACATCCATCTGAAGATCTGTATAAAATAAATAAATATAATTCCCAGATCAGACTCAGCTTATCCACAGAAAGAAAAATGAAACAACCTTGAGGGTTTGTTTTTAAAAATTTTAAACAATTAAAAATTTAAAAACCATCTTTGATCTCCTCTATAGCGCAAGGGACAATCCAAAAAGCATTACAAAAATTTAATCTTTTTTGAAGCTGTAAGTAACCATATAGATCAGCATAACTACAAGGTTCAGTACTGCGCCAGTGATCACTTAAGCCAGCTGTGTCCAAAGTGTCCCGGGCGCTAGCTCACAGAGGCTCTGGATGTGTTGGGAGAACTTCATGCTATTGTGGAAGCAGACAAACAAATAGTGAGAATTCTGTTTTTCTCCGACATTATATTCTGTGCTTTGTATCATTGCCCTTTCTGGCTGGTGAGCAGTTGTATGACCCAGTACTTCTGCACTGAGCTTTCCCACTCAGGAAGCACAAGGATTCTAAGCACAGGATATGGCATGAAGTTCTTCCAACACACCCACAGACTCTAAGCAACCTTGGCTGAAACTCAAGCAGGGGAAACCCTGCCTCCATAGACATACTTAGTCCCAATCTGATCCATTTTACCCCCAAAATGACCTGCATTACCTTACAACAGAAGGGACTCGTATTGGCAACCAGGTGCAGACAACCCAGATTAGCCAAGCTATCCACCACCAGGAACTGATCCACCAACAGACCTTACAGATGCTACGATGGAGATAAACATTTCTTTGCCTCCTGCACTACCACAGCATGAGAATTCAAGAAATCTGTGTGATGCAAACTATCAGCTTTGGCATGAGACTTTCACCACCAGCGCATCTGTCTTCCTTATCATGTCATTTCCCCCAGGTCATCCATAAGCCAGGGTGACCTGTGAAGATAAAGCTGGGGGAAAGAGTGTGCCTCGTGACCACTATTGCTGGCTGAGGCCAAAAGATCACGGCCTTCCACCAGGTTTGTAGAATCATGTCCTAATTTAAGATGAAGAACAGGAAGAGACACAGATATGATGTAGCCCTCAGGATCTGGCAAGTCCACCAGTAAGCCCCTCAGAATCCCAAAGTACGGGCATCCTTGGCCTAAATTCATTACATTCCTAAAAACAACCTACAAGAACTATGAACTGATTGTGTAAATTGATGTTACTTTAAAAAAAATGACTAATGCTCTATAGGGAGTAAAAGGAGAGTGGTGAAACAAAGGGAGATGCAAAGGAGGAGGGGAGCAACAATAGAAATAAGACAACTCTGTTTGACTCAAGGACACCTCTTCAGTGTCTCTATAGCAGCTGCCAGCTGCCAACCGATAACTTCCAGGGATTTTTTAAATGAAGGCAGTGTATTCTGGTTCTCAATATAGATGTTGAATCTCCTGCATACAAGATAAACTTCCTAAACCTAGAGCATTTAAGTAGACTATATATGTATGATGTAGAGGTTAGAACAAAGGGCAGGGAACAAGGAAGAATCCAGTCACAGTCATTACCTCAATGTGTGTCCTCAGGCTAGTCACTTGATCTCCTTATGCCTCTTACAGCTGGAAAACTGGAATGGGGGAGGAGGGGAGCAGGAGCTCACTGAAATCGTCATTCATAACTAGAGTGGGGAAATAAGTTATGAAATCAAAAACCCCTCCCAGTTCCAAGTTTGTAATAAAAAGTGCATGCTAAAAGCACTGAGAAGGATGCATTATAGAAAAATACAGCAGAATGTGGATATTCAGTCATGAAGCATAAAAATATATTGGAAACAGTAAACAAGAAAACTGGTCAATTACTGCCATGACTTTTACAAGATATAAATCATGATAATTTGCCCCCAAAAGTTTCAGTACAATTTGCTTTATTACTGTTTAAACACAGTAACCGTTTAAAAAAATAGATTTAAAGTACCACTAACCCTTTTGAGTTTAGCGAAGTGTCTGTGTTAAAATGGCACTAAAGCTAGCCAGGCTGTGTATTCGGTCAAGTTAATGCATTCTTGGATACACAGGAGGCTTTGGCTCTTATTTTCAAGGACTTGTATTACCCAGCTCCACTATGCTGACTGCTATGTCTTGCGGTTTAATCAATCGTCATTCTAAGCAAAGGTGTGTCGAAATACATTTCAATTAGATTGCCCAGGACATGGTTAGATCCTCTTTAGGGACTCACTTATTAAGAATCAAGGAAGAGTTCCTGTAAATATAACAGACTAAACTTTGTATTTGTTGGAATGCTTTCAGGTTATGCCTATTTGTCTAAACTGAAAAAAAAAAAAAAAAATCATACAAGCTAAAGCAAACCTCCCTGCAAGAATCCAGAAACCAATTGCTGATGATCACGAAAGAGTTACGTTCTTTAATGGGAGTTTTCCACACATAACATTCCTAAACAACTGCTGCACTTGGGAGCACTATAACAACTGAATAGACATGGTTACTTTATACAGGAGTGTTTGTGTCTCCAAGTTTTACCCCTTAATCTGAAACTCTTCTTTCTGTATAGGTTCCAGAAATTAAATCCCCTCCCCCATAAGTTTCTCCCCTAACACAGGAGAGACATGTTCCAAAAAGCATTCCCCTGGCAAATGTTCACAATCATTTTCATGGGTTAGCATTAATCCAATTAGTTCCAAATATCCACAAGCTCATCTGTTCCACTCATCTGAATCTTTCAAGACTCCAGAATGGATGATTAGTTGAACTATATTTTACAATTGACCAAATAGGAAATATTTTAAGTGTCTGTACCAGCCAAACACACATACATTAGGATACAGAATGTTCAGTTTCTGAAGCACATCTTGGCAAACTATGTTCAAGAGGAACATTATTACTGAAAAAAGTCAGTGATCAAGATTTCAAATAATGTTGACATACACAAGCTTTTTAAATACATTAGGGATAGTCTAGTGGTTTGAGCACAAAGATGGGGAACCAGGATCTCCTGCATGCTCACCCTAGCTCAAACACTATCTGTGGACTTGGACAAGTCATTTAATCTGTCTGACTCAGTTGCCTTATCTGTAAAATAGAAAGGCTAGCTAGTGACTTGAAACGGCTATTGTGAGAATTCAGTTGTCAATATTTGTAAACTGCTTTGAAGATTAAACATACCACTCAGGGCTATGTATTTTAATTATTTTACAAGCACAATTCCCACTGACAGTAACAGGAGTACTGCATGTGTAGAGAGACGAGACCTCGAAATGTCCATACCTGGCTCTAAGAACTACATATTTAAAAAGTCACCATGGCACATTTGATTATGATCCAGGAAAGCACTTAAACACATTCTTAATGTCAAACATATTCCATCAAAATCTATGGGCTTGTTTGCTGGATTGGGGCCTACATGAATTACATTTGGGGCCTACATGAATTACATTTTAGACACATTTATCCCCTTTTGAATTACACTGCAAATGTAAATTGATACTTCTTCTCATTCTCAATGATTCATCTAAATAATTATAGAAAAGACCTAGTATATAGTAACTGTGTTAAATAAAAGATGTTTCAGAAAGGTAATAAATCTAGAAATACAAAATTACGGTCAATGTGCCATTCTTCATTTATGCCCTCAAACAAATGCACACACCATTTACTGTGGATTTTTGTGCAGCTCAATTTAGATACATTAAAATATCTTTCACACATAACACTGATGCTGGCTACGTGGAGGGCTTTAAGGTTCATCGGTGTCCCGTGTGGAAAAAAAAAATTATAAACCTCCTCCCTGAGTTTCTGGCAAGAGCATCCCGAAGCTCCTGCGCTAGTCTCCGCTTCAGTGAGTGCTTGAAGCTGGGAAAGCCAAAGTAAAAAAAGATGCCTACAGCTTTCAGGTTAATGAAGTAATTCTTTGTTGTTAGACTCCCTACATCTCTACACAGTCTGTCGGGGGACTCCAGGACATTTTTGCTGTACAAATGTGAATCTTATTGCTTCTACCGTTGGCAATACTTTTAAAAAAAAAGTTACATGCTATGTTGAATGTAAAGAACAGATCAGGAATTAAGGGTTAGGTTTCAAAACAGTTTGCAAAAACAAATCCAGGGTCTCAATGGAAAAACAGGAACAGGGAAGGGCGGAGGGAAAGAAGTAAACTGTGCCAGTGGCTGTTAGCCAGTCTGCATCATCAGTCAACAAATATGCTAGCACCTTCCCAGGGGAACAAAATCTCTGCGCCCATGATATAAAGTGTATAATTTTTGTCCCAACAAATTCCAACCATTAATTGCCACCTATTTTAATCCACTATTTAGCTGTCTGTACAGGTAACGTGTTCTGCACTGTATCACAGCCATGCGACCCTCATGTAGTATTGTGGTATGTAGGCAAAAAGGGCCATTATGCACAGCACAAGGAAGGCTCTGCCTCATTCTGTTACATTCTTTGGTCCTACAAATCTTTAGTTACCATTCAAGAAACAACTGTCAACTTGTCGGGATACTAAAACATACCTTTCTTAAAGTAAAATAAACCTCATCCCATTCCCGGTGGGTGCTTTTTATAGATATACAATTTTAAAATTTAACACTTGGCGTTTTTCATATTAAGCTCTCAAAGTGCATCACAAAGATGAGGAGGTATCATTATTCCCTTTTTACAGATGGGAAACTGAAGCACGAAGAGGTTAAGCAACTTGCCCAAGGCCACACAAGAAGTTAGCTGGAAAACCGATAATAGGATAGGTGTCTCTTTGCTCTGTTCAAACCATTGGTCAATGCATATACAGAGGTTTTTTAAGAGACTAATAATTTTAATGCAAATATTTGGGCATGCAGCAACCTAAAAAATAATTAAACAGAACTCGGTTTTTAACAATTTCTCTCCCCCAAATCATCACAATTAACAGAGATTTCACTGTAATCTAGGTTTTGCAATTTGCACAATGAAAACGTTTGGAATTTTTATACAAAATATTCCACTCACTATTAGCAGGTTCCCTTCGGCATCACTGGAGAACCAAAAAATGATAGGCATCCTCTCCAAAGATGCTGCGAAAGATGCACCATACTTTTAGGTACGTACATTTTGGGCTAAACAGGCTGCACTTACTGTTCCTTTGACAACAGGCAGGGCAGCATGACTTTCATAACAAAACTATGTTGAGGACATGAAACAACCACATGATCCATTTATCAGAATGGAACGGAGGCCCTGATATTTATCCAGATAAGCGACAGATTCTGCACAGAAAAGATACCTTCCAAGTGCTCAGATACTAGAGTGACAGAGTGGTATAAATACTTTTAGGGTGTGTCTACACTTTAATGCTGCAGCTGCACTGCTATAGCACTTCAGTTTAGACACTACTACCTACACCGATGGCGTAGGTAATCCACCTCCCCAAGAGGCAGTAGCTAGGTCAATAGAAGAATTCTTCTATCGCTGTCTACACAGGGGTTAGGTTAGTATGTTTCTCAGCTATGTTTCTCAGGGGGTGTGAGAGATGTAGCTATACAAATATAAGTTCCTAGTGTAGACCAGCCTTTGGACTAGGCAGAGATAGAGAAATAGGCAGATAGGAGGAGAGATCTGCACGGACATAACTGACTAGAGATAGAGTGTTTGATTAAGGGCTTGTCTACACAGGGACATCCAGGAAAATTAATCTGAGTTAGCTAAAAGTGTGAATATGAAGTGGATTAGTTAAACCGAATTAAAACCCTGCGAGAAATTCTTTATTCAAAATAGCAATGGCCTTAATTCAGTTTGGAAGTGAACTAAAAGATAAAGTGGCCTTAATTCAGTTTAATTCTGAATAACAGTACCCACAAAGAGATTTAATGAAGTTTATCTAATCCACTTTAAAGTCACACTTTTAATTATCTGGATTAATTTTCTTGGATGTGCCTGGGTATATAAGCCCTAAGAGAGGTTCTAAGGTCACTGAAAAAAATCCATTGTTATGCAGATGTTTGGCGTCATTCTACATCTATACAGCATTCATTAAATATATATGAGGGTTAACAGATCAGTGTTTTGTTTTTTTTCCAAATTTAGAACTTGCAAAATGTGATGGTATATGCCAAGAAAAAGTCAAGTCAATAAAGTTATTTAAAGCAGTTACGGAGTATACTCCCCTGACATCCTCCTGCACAATTCTTCTCAGTTTCTGTCAAAAAATGAACACGTATTAGGCAGTAACAATATCTAAATCACGGTAAAATATTTTGTTTAGAACAAGTCCAGCCAATAGCAATATTAACTCTCACAAATTAAATCACAAGACACAGAAAGTATGCTTATAATGAAAGCACAATGGCTCTTATGTCTGGGGTTTTCTTTAAACTGGATTTAAAGTTTTCAATATCTGGTAGAGCATCTGGTAATTAAGGGCTTTAATTAAGATACAAATGATACAAGAACAAGATTTTCTTCCTCCTGTCCATTTCTTTTTAATACAGCGAACCAGAATAAGTTGCCATATAATCTACTGGCACAAATGTTAGTGCCAGAATATTACCACGAGATAAACATGATCAGAAAGAACAAAGTCCCCATTGTAGCTTCTCTTGGGAAATTTCTAAAATGTGATCCTATCACAGCCAAGCCCAAAGGTATGCTTTTAATCACTGCAGCTGAGATTCCCATTTCTGTCAACAATGCTGAAAAGTCAGACCAGAGCAATGTCCCATTTATACAAAGCCATGAGAATTGGGCAAGCACCACTGAACGACCCAGAAAAACCAGTCATTAAATAAAGCATTTCTCCTAACAAGAATCTTGGGCTCATAAATTTCAGATTTTGGATCTCAAGGGGGCTGTTTAGTAGAAAGTTCAGTCTGTGGCTTAAGGATCCCTTCCCCGCCAAAGAAACCAAAGTTGAGGAGCCAGCTGATAAGTGAAGGACTCATTCAAGTCTTCACTCAACTTAGGGCTTGTCTACACGACAACATTTGTCAACTTTATCTAATTCGACCTGGAGTGTCCGAATTAATTAAGTCGATTGTGCGTGGCCACACCATGCTCACTGTCTCAATGGAATGCGTCCTCACTAGCAGTGCCTGCATCGATGCACAAAGCTGTGCATTATGGGTAGCTACGCCAAAGTGCAACTTGCCGCAGTGTGTTTTGGGAAGTTTGTGCAATGCCTCATGGGAGCAAAACGTTGCAAGGGAGAATGGGAACATTGCGTCGGCATCCCATGATGCACCGTCCTCCCTCCCTCATATCAACGGCAAACCACCCAGTGGTTTTCGTGCCTTAAAACTGCCGCACGTACACCGTAACCCCAGAAGCATGGAGCCTGCTCAGTTGTGCACTCTTGCTGTGAGCATCTCAAACACCTCACGCCTTCTCCTGCAGTATTTCCAGAGCTGAAGTAGAGTTCGCCACACGGAACATAGCAATGTCCTGCAAGCAGCCCTGCTGCAAGCCATTGGGGGAAAAAACAAACAAACAATTCACAGTTGCTGCTGGCAGTCACAGAGCAGCTGCACTCTGTTGAGAGCCGTTTCTGGTCCCGTGAAACAAGCACTGACTGGTGGGACTGCATCGTTTTGCAGATATGGGATGATGAGCAGTGGCTGCAAAACTTTCGAATGTGGAAGGCCACCTTCCAGGAACTTTGTGCAGAGCTTTCCCCTTCCCTGCAGTTCAGCAACACAAAAATGAGAGCTGCTCTGACAGTGGAGAAGCGAGTGGTGATCGCTATTTGGAAGCTTGCAATGCCAGACAATTACCGTCAGTGGGGAATCAATTTGGAGTCGGTAAAATCAACCGTGGGAGCTGCTGCGCTCCAAGTGTGCAGGGCCATTAAATCGACTTCTGCTACAAAAGGTAGTGAGTCTGGGAAATGTGCAGGACATAGTGGATGGTTTTGCGGCAATGGGGTTCCCTAACTGCAGTAGGGCGACAGATGGCACGCATATCCCCATCTTGGCACCAGACCACCCTGCCAAAAAGAGTACATAAATCGATGTTGAGCTGCCTATAGTTATCCTGGGGGGCCCAGCCTACCCCTTGCTTCCATGGCTCCTGAAGCCATATACCGGCTGTCTGGACAGCAATAAGAAACGGTTCAGCTATAGGCTCAGCCAGTGAAGAATGATGGTTGAATGTGCCTTTGGTCGTTTGAAAGGGCGCTGGAGAAGTTTACTAACAAGGTTGGACCTTAGTGAAGAGAACATCCCCATGGTTATAGCTGCCTGCTGTGTGCTCCATACCTGTGGAAAAAAAGGGGGGGGGAGGATTTTCCGCAGGGGTGGGCAGTTGAGGCAGATCACATGGCAGCCATTTTTGAGCAGCCAGACACTGGGGCAATAAGAAGAGCACAGCAAGGGGCGCTGCATATCCACGAGGCTTTGAAAAGCTGTTTCAATAATGAGTCACAGTAACGTGAGCTGCTTGTCTGCATTGTGCTTTCCCAAACCTTCACTTGGCTTGTATCACTGTCCCTGTAAAGCCAACCCCCCACCCAAGCCCACTGTTTCTACTCAGTAAAGAACACTTGTTTCTGGAATCCATTTATGAACATTATTTAACAACCATAAGTAAAGAGGGAAAACAGACAAAAAAATTAGCCTTGGGGAAAAGGGGTTGTAAAGTTGGAACAGGAGAAACATTTCTAGCTGTGTAACATAACACCGCATTCTAGACCATCAAAGGTCTGTGAATGGACACCTTCTGTTCCTTGTACCCTCCTCCTGAGTTAAGTGAAAGGGATAATGGACTTTTCTCCCATGCCTCAGGGAACGCTTTGGGGAGCGTGATTCTGTGCAAGGCGATGCTGGCTGGCTGTCCACCAGGGTCTGCAGAGGGACTCTACCCTCCTGCTTCTGTTCCTGCAGTTCAGCCAGATGCCTCAACATGCCTGCTTGGTCACAATCCGAAGCATCTCATCCTGCGCCGCACACTCTTGCTCAGTGGAAGCTTTCCTGCTCTCCCTGTCCATGTCTAACTTCTCAGACAGTGAAATCCTCCACACTCTCAGCTCTGTGTCAGCTGTCCCAGAGGCGTTCATTATCTCAGTGAACATGTCCTCCCGTGTTCTCTTTTGCCTTCTTCTAATCAGCGAAAGTCTGCTTTCAAGTGTTGATGACGTGCCAAAGGACACATTTTCAGCTGGGGGTCAGTCATGGGAAAAGAGAAAGGAGCCATTGTACATGCATAAAATGTTTCCATGGCAAGGCTGTTTTCATTAAAACAAAACAAAACAAATAAAACCACCCTTATTACACTAGGTGCAAGCCATAACAATCAGAATCTGTAACCATTCACTGCACCGTTTTGCTGTTCCAGCCATGGTGAATAGCTCCTCCTCTCCCCCCCAGTCATGGGTGACTGCACTTTTAATGAAATTTATGGCAGGCTCATGTCGGGAGCAGAGGTAGCTAGTCAAACAATGGCCCTTCCCCATAGTACCACGGAAAGCTGTTTACAAACAGGGCAGGGCGGGGGGTTGGCGTTTTCACTCTCAAATTGCAGAATCTCACATGTGGGGCCCCAGTCCCCTAACAGCCACTTAAACTACTTGCCAACCCATGCCGAACACAGTAAAGGCACCTTAGCAGCCACGTGGTTTGGCGATCCGGAATGTGGGGTGGGGAAGGAGGGCTACATGCTCTTTTTTTTCTTGTAAGAGCACTTTTAGTGAGAACTTCCCCCATTTTCCCTAGGCGACCCTATGTGATATCAGTCTCCTGAGGATAACAGAGATGGAAAGGAAGTAGATGCTGTAAGCGTCTGGGTATAGACCCGGTCCTTATGCTGCTATGCTGTGTACCACAATGATGCTAGCAGAATTAATTCAGGAGTTGCATGGGAAAGTGTCCTATCATGGTGGAAGAAATAAGACTGCGCTGCCCAGAAACCTTCTGCAAAGGATTGCAGAGTACCTCCATGAAAGCTTTCTAGAGATATCCATGGAGGATTCCCAGACTATCCCAGTCCACATAAAAAGTAGTTTCCGGGGGCCACCCTCTGCATAGCTGGAGCGTCCTCTTATAAGCAAAAAACCACAGCACCTCATTTTTTCTTCACTGTAAACATGCAATACCACCGAATGTGTGCACCTGCTAAAGTTTAACTGGACTTTGACTGTAACTGTATACTCACCAGAGATGCCTTCCCCGGCATCACGGTTGGCCACTGTGATATCCTGTGACCTACAGGGCTCCAGGGTTAAAAATGTTTTTCTGGCTCTCGGGGAGAATGGATCCCATTCTCCTCCTCTTCCTCATCCACCATATCGTCCTCCTTGTTGTCTCTAGACTCACACACCTGTGAGGTGTCCACGTTGTTTGTGGCGGTACTGGTAGGGTCACCCTGGAGAATCACATACAGCTCGTTGTAGAACCGGCATGTGTGGGGCTCAGCACCAGAACGACTGTTTACCTCCCTTGCCTTCTGGTACTCTTGGCGAAGTTCTTTTATTTTCACATGGCAGTGCTGTGTGCCCCTCGTATAGCCCTTCTCCCCCATTCCACGAGCGATCTTTGCATAGATGTCAGCGTTTCTTCTGCTGGATCGGAGCTCTGCCTGCACAGACTTCTCACACAGCGATGAGATCCACCACCTCCCATGCAGACCAGGCTGGAGAGCATTTAGGGCATGTAGTCTCCATGATCAGCTGTGCTCAAGTTAGCACGCTCCCAGTGCTGATCAAACAGGAAATGGGAAATCAAAAATTCCCAGGATTTTAGCAGGGGAGGGGCTGTTTCCTGTGTACCTGGCTGCAGTGCAGCAGAGTTGAGAATGATCTCAAGAGCAGTCACAGATGAGCATTGTGGGACACCACCTGGAGGCCAATTAAGTCGAATTACACAACGCTGCATCTGCACTACCTTGCAGTCAACCCATGAAAATCAAATTAAGTGCTATGCCTCTCGCAGAGGTGGATTACAGAAGTCAACATTGAGACGACTTGGTCAGCGTAAAGGACCCAGTAGTGTATGCACATACATTAACAGGTCGACCTAAGGCGGCTTCCTTTGACCTACCTCTGTAGTGCAGACCAAGCCTTAGTGAAACTACCTTGGTTAGTTTCATTTGCCTTTTCTAGATTGTTTTAGTTTTAGATTCTCATGCACTAGCAGGGTGTTGCTGTTTTTCCTCAAACTGAAGGGGAATCCTAACCTTTAAAAAAAGATTAAAAGACATGTTTTTATCATCTTCCTTTCCCCGTCTCCTTTCCAAAACCTAAATTCTAATCCTAAACCTGAGCACTTGACAAGGTTCCTTTACAAAGATACACAAAGTCATGAGCTCCCAAGTACAGCCTTATAAAGAAGATTTACTGTAATCTCCTAACTTAAACAGTATGGTGAGGGCTAATCAATTTTTTTGTTCAGAACATGCTATTCAAAGATTCTTACTGAAATTCTTGATAAACATGTTAAATGCAAGTTGCCGTCCCAAAGATCTTTTTGGTCAACAAATTAGATTAATCAACCCAATGAAATGTAACACGAGGGCCTACAATTTACATTAATATTTCCAAGATTAAATTTTGAGGCCAACCCAAGTGACTTTCTTGAAATAGTGGAGATTATTTGAGATACTCCATATTATAGTAAGGTTTCCAGGATTTAAATATATTCCTACATTTTGGATAACGTTATGTATTTCAGCTTTCAAGAGAGACATTTACAAATTTCAGTATTTCAACTATCACTTTCAGGGAAGAAAGATGACCCTGGGATAGCCTCTTTCAATCTAAAAGAAAATGTGCTACAAAAAGACACATTAGCTGGTAATTGGAGAAATCTTTAAAGATTAATTACAAAGTCAACAATTACACTTCTTATTGCTACAAGCAAGGAGGACAACAGGGATATTCATCATGTAACAATTTTTTTTTCAGGGCTTAGCTTATAACCTCTCACCATCCAGCTTCCATTTCAGAATAATGTGGAATTATCATTGGCTCTGGAAGAGTTACGTTTACAGTAATTCATGTGTTGAGTGTCCATCTTATCCTTGCTAGTTGGGGCATACCAGTAGGGTTCTCCCATTTTCCAAAAGCCTTTCCAAATGACCATTTTGTATACAGCTTCTGTTTTGTAGGTGTAGTAAATATTTAGAATTTCTAATGCTGAGAACAGGCTTTTTGTGAATTATAATTTGTCCTAAATGTATTAAAGAATGTAGCCTGAATTTGTTAGATGTTCTTTTGGTCATAAAAATGGAAATAACTGAATTATTATAATACAGATTTGCAATGCAGATTCTCAATAAAGCTAAGTTTTGAAAAACTGAAATAATCACAACCAACATTAACATTAGGACATTCTTCCCTTATTTATTTAAATTACCAGGTATTTCTGAGTTGCATTGTCAATATCTTTGTACTGGAGTGGCATTTGGCTTTATAGAGTGATCAATCTAGCAGAAGTGACTAAAACCATTACACCAGCTGGTAAAATTGAAGCCACAGATGTTCTCAAATGGTGCTGCTACCACCACCAGCAGCCATGACTTTGCTCGAAAGTGAGTGAAAGTTGCACTGTCCACTTTTCAGACCCTGCCGTTACAGAAAAGGCACCAAGCAGGTGGGCACCTTTCAGAAGGTGTCAAGTTAAGATACCTGAGCCAACAATCTTGTTTCAGGCTAGTTTTTCAAGACATTATCATGTAACAGGTTCCCATTTGCTGAACAGCTAAGCATTAGCCAACATTTCAGCAGGTCATTTCCAGTGCATCTCAGCAGCAATGCATTTCCAGAGACATATTGCAAAAGGTAATATTAAAAGCAATTGTTGTCTAGAAAAAACTTTTTATGCACTTTCTGAAAAGAATAACTCACCACCAAGTAATCTTGAATTCATAGATGGGGCGCTTGCAGTAATAATGGTTTATCAGATGTTTATCACACACACCAATGCACTGATGATCCACAGTAATTCCCTTGTCTGACAGGTCTGTCACAATACAGTGCAGAAGATCGTATACATCAGCTACAGCCTCCCAGGGGCCAAAAGATACATCTACTTCACAGTGATGTTCAAACAGTTTTGTCTCGCTTTCACTTCTTTCAAAACGTAGAGAGTTGAAAAGTGGACACTCATATGGGGTGATGGGCATTTCTTCCTTGAAAACACAGATCTTCAACTTTGCAAATCTTGCTTTTCTCTGCATGGCTCTAAGCTTAGCTATTTCAATTATCCGCTCCAAGTGTTCTAAACAACAACAAAAGTAATAAACAGTGAATGTCATGTGAGGAACAGAACACAATGTTTTCATGTGGAATCTGATTACTTCATCAAAGTGGCATGAATTAATTATTCTTAAAACAATGCCAGAGGCAACAAAAGATATACTCAAGGGTTGCTTGCAGTTAGATACAGCCTACAATAATGAAATTAGCCATATTCATATTGAGAGTTTATATATGCCTTAAATTCCAGTTAAAAACAACCTTATGATTGCAAGGTTTATGATGACTGCTTGAGCAGTATGCCCGAAGTTCAAGTTGTGAAATAACCAAAGGATCACAAGACTGAGAAAAAGACCAAACAATCTGAGTTAAGTTAGGTGTGAAGTCACATGTATGGCATTATTCTCTTCAATTCAAGACCAGCCTTATACTGGCTTATTTTTAATATAAACCGTGTTCAGATAAGATCTCTTGGGTAATGCTATTATGTGCTACAAGGAACAATGCAAAACAAAGTAGTTTTGCTATTGTCTCAAAAAAATTGATTGTGTTGCCTGTAAGCTCTTTGAGGCAGGGGCCTGTTTATTGTATGTCCAAAATGTATCTAGCCCATTTAGGCACAATACACCTAATAATAAATAGCTGTTGAAGCATTTCCTAAAGACCTTGAACACACAACCTCTTACCCAAGGAACGAGATGCAGGCCCTCAAGAGAACCACCAAAGCAGACTCAAAGAAACAGTTTTGTTCAAGAATCTCTTCTCGCACTTTATGGGCTTGATCCTGCTCTCATTCAAGTCTAAGGAAAAATACTCATCACCTTGAATGATGCAGGTGGAAATGCTGTGTGGAGGCTTCAAAGATGTGAAGAGCTAGGATGTTAGAGCGTAACTACCCAAAAGCAAAGCCAAAAATTGAAGCTTGGAAATGGAAATTAGGGGCCTAATACGTTTGAGGATCTGGGTCAAAATTACTCCAGTGAATAGGAAATAGCATCAGAGCCGCAGGACTTTCTTCCTGTTCACGAAAACCCCCTTTGCGTATTTACCTCAGAACACTTAAACAGTATTAGAAAGTAAACTCAGTCTTTTGAGCATTATTTATACTACACATACCAAGCTACAATATACATCATCACTATTCTTTAATTTACCTTTGTAATATGGCATTAAGCCCAGGAAAGCTTGTCTAACTTTTTCTCCCTTAAGAGGCTGGACTTCCTCTAGATTGTCCAGCAATGGTCCTATGGAATAATATTGAGCTTCCTTGTAAACTGACCTCACTCGTTCTCTCGATGGCAGGTCACCAGATCGCAGAAAGTTAAGAACATCTCTAAACAGAAGGGAGGGGGGAATATTATTCAATAACAAGTCTTAAAATTTTTTTGGGGGAAAAAAAGAACATAATTGTTAATCTGACATGAAATGGAGACACCATTTTACTCAGTCCAGCAATTTTCAAATTCAGAAGGTAAGAAGCAGCTCTCATTCTTATATGAACTGTGAACTCTATTTTCAAATGCACATTTTGAGTGGCATTTTTGAGCCTCCAGCTGGAAAATGTGATGTCTGTGAAGTGTGGGGACCCCAGTTTAAAAACACAGCAAACAAAACATTCAGGATGCTTTAATCTCTTAAACTGAAACAGGACACAGATTATAGTCTCCCATTGACAACACAGTGATTATAATTGTATTCATTAAGTACCCGATTTTGCTGAAGAACTATGTGGGCAGATCCTTCGGCCCACTGAAAACCTCACTAACATCAAAGAGCTCCAGGTGGGCGAGTAGTGTCTGGCTGTGGAGTTGTCTTTACAGGATCAGGGCCTTCTGCAATTATTCTGACAACAGAATGAGTGTTTCATTTGAATGTGTTTAACAATAGTTTAGATCAGAATGCTCTGAAGATGGAAAAAACACTTTACAAACATTAACTAATTCATCCTATTAGCGAACATATGACGTGAAACAAAGGACACACCTGCTGCTTGGCCCTTCTTTACAATATTGCAGGAAATATATAAAGTGCTGATTTGGTTCGATAGCGTATATCACAATTAACTCAGTTTCGAATAAGAGAGTTGCCCGCAGTAAGAAGCTCACAAATGCCAACACTTGTTTTCAAATAAACAAATCAGCTTAATCATACTAGGAAATTCTGTCTTGATATATTTTGGACTTTGTGGTGGATTAAGGAACAGCACTGATTGGCTTTGAAGAGAATTAGGTCCTCAACTGGAGAGATGAAGAACATCCCTCCGGGAAAAAGTATTTTGGAAATGAGGTTAGAATGTCCAACATATATTTCTACAAGCAAAGATCTGATTCTGAAAACACTTACTATCTGGAGTAGCGATTACAGCAGAATCATGCTCAAAAAAAATAAATAATAAAAAGCAAGCTAATATCTTGTTTGAGACCTTTAGAAGGATAACAGCGCTCTAAATATAACATTGCCAGGCATCAGCAATTTAAAATAAGTTCTTCGACCCCTGCATTTTCCCCCACCTATAATATGTAAACAAGTCTTTTTAAAACAATAAAAGATTATTATGCTTTGCTTTCTCACTGGTCCAGGGAGTAGATGATCCACGTGCAAAACAAAGATTAATCCTACTACATTTTGCAGAATGTATTTGTTGGAACGTGAAAATCCCCAAAAGGCATAGCTTTTACGCTAATCTTCAGCTTTCTGAAGTGCATTATGATTAGAGCTGGGCCAGATTTCCAACAACAAATTCTCTTTCAGAGAAAGTCTGGCCATTTTGGATGTGGATAAATATCTGCAGGCTTGAAACAATGCTGCACATTTCATCAGTATGTAGTGTTAATCTGTTCACCTGAAATTCAGATATGTGAAATTCAGGAAAATAAAAATGCAGACAACAGAAAAGAGGAAAAATAAAAAAAGGTAAAAATTTGCAATTTTATCCAAAACGATGAGATTCGGCCCCTCTAAGTATTATAGTATGATTTACAGGGTAGAATATTTTATACTGAAGTCAAGCTTGTAAATGTCAAACACAATACTAGTTGTCGTTCTTAACAGCATGTTATACTCTAAACTTGGACGAATCTCTACAAATAGACCATTAAACATTTGAAAATTGTGACAACCAAAAGAGGATGTTATCAATTATCTTAGGAACATCACTGCCATGCCCTTTTTAGGTTAAAAACTACAAGATAATACCAACAAAAATCACACACACACACACAAAAAAAAGGCCACAATCATATTTTTACAAGAAATGGTGTCAAATACTCAACTTTTAATGTACGAGCAACTTGGCTCCCTGGATGGAGCTATTTTGTGCGTTTGTATGTACACACACACACACGCTTACTTTTGCTGAGGACCAAACATTGTTTAGGGTTTTTTTTGGTAAAGTGAGTTACAATCATTAGTTATGAAATAATAGGGGTTTTGGCACTGCAATGTACCAAGAAGTTTGACAGTTTTCTGGAAGAAGTTTTAAAAACTGTAGTTGTATGTTAATCATACTAGTCTTTGATAAAAGATGCAATTCAAATGGGATTGAATTAGAAGACTGCAAACGAATTCTTGCCTTTCTTAAAATTAAAGTTTCCTATTACAGTAACAGTTTCAAAATTAGAGTAGTAAGGATAATGCACATACCCAAAGTAAGTTCCATCTCTGTCAATAAAATATCTGCCTTGAGCATCTGTTGGAATGTAGTGTCTTCCACTAAACATAGCAGCCAACATGGTATCTTCATAGCGTCTTAGTGTTGACAGCCTGGTAGCGAAATACATGCCTCCTACATTAAGCGGAACAACTTCTGGGAACTGGAAAAGCAATCATATCACTATTTAAAAATTATTCTGTGGTGCTTCACAAACATGTATATGACAAGATCCCTTGACCCACACAGAGGAGAATCTCTATGAAACACAGGATAAGATTACAGCTCGAAGATGGCACAAAGACACGGACTGCGAGGAGATCAAAGTCTGAAGGTTTCATAAAGAGCGGAGGAATAGGGAGAGGGCAATCTCCTGGCACAAAGGAAGGAGGAGACTTTTCCAAGCATAAAGCCGCTGCATGAAAGGCAGTAACCCAGGAGTGAAACTAGGGAATGAAGGAAGCAGTTCAGAGAAAGAAATGAGCAGGTAACAACTTTTGACAGATATAGGTCAAGGAAGAGTTGTGCTGAGTTTAGAGGGTAAGAATTACTGATATTTATAATAGGGTAGCAAGCACTTCTTTTTCTAGTGTAGAAGACAGCAGATAAATCCTAACGTGGATGAGGGGAGGGGATGGGTTTCGAGGGTAATACGCCTGGCTATCAGGCAAAAAAGGAGTTCAGTTTCATTCACCAAGCTAGTTGGCAATGGAAACTAAACCAGAAACTCTTAAGACTTCAGCATGAGGAATAATGGATTCCCGGATACTGTACAACGCAGGCTCATATGTAAGCACCTCATCAGCTCAGATGAGAACAGTCTTACACCCCCCTTACCTGCTGAGGCAGCAGAGGCAGCGAGTGCCCTGCCTGAGTTGCAGTAGGAGTGGCAGGGTCTTGGAAATCATCCTCTGCATCTGAACTCGACATGGCATCGTCCAGATTTCCACTGGCTTTGTTCTGCCCTGTGACTACCACCATCCCTCTGGCTCTTGTAACCAGGTATGCTGGGCAGACAGCCGTGGCAATGCTAAATGAGACAAGACCCAAAATTATCTGGATACTTTCCCTACCAGCTGCAGACAATCACAGGGCTGACAGAGAGACATAATTGTCCTGCTTTTTACAAATAATTTATGACACTGTTATTATTGGGAAGTGAATCATTGTAAGGATGATTATTATTGTGCTGTGAGTCAAGCTCACAGATGCACATGTATCTGGAGGAATGCAGTCTGTCCAGCAGTGCCAGGAAATCTCGTCAGACCCAGAGCAGGAGACCCCTGACACTGGCTGAATAAAATGCTGATTTTCATTCGCTGCCCAATTCAGTGTCTGATTGGCTTAGTTCGTTTCAGCAGCAGAGCTGTCATTTCCCAACTGAATTCCAATTAGCTATTGGTTCACCTGCCGCTAAATTGCAATTGGCTGTTTGCAGAGTTGTGTTCTGAAAGCTGTTCTCTTATTGGTTGGACTGCGCTGTAGTAATCCTGTTATTGTTTACAATAATGTTGCAAGATGATTAAATGACTTGACATCTTTCAAAGCAGTTTTGGCTCTGCTGTGTGTTAGTGCAGTAGCTTCAGATGCTTACAGCCGGGCTTTCTGCACATTGTGCCTCACCTGAAGGCTTCTGGTGCAGTTCTACCAAGTCACGTAAAATGTTAACCCCAAAAAACGAGCTAAAAACATGTTGATTAAATTTTTCTGTGAATTGAGTCTCACACCGTTGTGGATTTAGACCAATGCAGCATGATGTGAATAATAAAGGCCTATCTTATGTAACAGAAAAGCGAGGCTGACTAGGTGGAAATACTGTGCTCTCTTCTGTGCAGCATGGGGGGAATTAGTAAGGGAGGGAGCAGGGAAGTCAGAAGGCACCATTGAATCCTCCTCTTCTGCCACCATTCTCTACACTTTGTTTTCTCACTGAGTCTTTTGCTCCTATAAAAAGACTTGTGTACATAGTGCAAGTGGAAAAACACCACAGCTCAAACAACTTCTTTTAGATTTCTAGCAGTGCATTAAACATACGCCTGCGTTATCCTAATATTTGTGATGGTCTCACTTAAGTTTGTAGCTGGTTTTACATTGTTATTACTCGGGCCAGATACTGGTATTTTGTCATGAATGGGACTGCTCAAAGAAGCAAGCTTCACTCCAAGATTAGGACCTTTGTTTACAGGTCTTATCTTTCTCTCACGCTGGCATTCTAGCCTCATTTCCAACACATCCACAGGGTGTCGTCATCCCTCCAGCCTGGGGACTGAATTCCCTTCAAAGCCCATCACCACTGCTCCTCAGTCTGTCAGAAAGTAAAGTACAGAAACTCAGCAGGTTTTAGTATAACCAACCTGTGAACTGTATTATTAAAGAGTTTTTATTTCCATTTCAGAGGAAGACAGGCTACCAGTAGCCTCTCCCACAACAATTCAGCTCTTTGGAATAAGCTACCATCTGCTTCCACCCCACATTCCTACCCTTTCTGGTTGGGGGAGTACGAGTTCCTGGAGTCTTTTCTCCATTCTCGGATCCCGTCTGCAATAGTCCTTCAGCACCTAGCACTTCAAGTGTCTCTTGTTTTTAAGCTTCTACATTAACAGTAATCTGCTTCCTTATCCAATGTCACTTATTTATCAAAGCCAACCTGCTCACAGGTAACATATACCAGCATGGAGTTATTTAAAAAAATAAATAGTAATAATAAATATGACCAAATCATTTATCTGAAGAGGAGTGAGAGAATGGACTTTACCCTCTCTCACCTGACCAAAAACAACCTTAATTTTGAACTAGCAATCTCTGATGGTCTCCACATATGTCTACAGTAGCCTTTAAAAAAAAAAAAAAACTGCCATCATTAGCACCACCAGCGTCAGATACGCCAGCGCTCTCAACTTAGCTATGTACTACAATACCTATATGGTCCCCATTATCAAAGAATCTGAGCACTTCACAATCTTTACTGTGTGTATCCTCATGACACCCCTGTGAGGTAGGGCAGTGCTATTGTCCCGATTTTACAGAGAGGGAACTGAGGCTCAGAGAGGCTAAGTGACTTGCCCAACATTACAGAGGGAGTCTGTGGCAGAACAGATAATTGAAGTTAGGTTTCCCAAGTTAGCATCTGTCACGGGCAATGCTCTGGAACTGCTCCATATGAAGCCAGTCAGGACTCTGGGGGAGCCTCCTCTCTCCGAGCATACTGTCTCCAGGGCAAGAAGCTTACACAGCTTCGACCTTCCTGGATCTGATGTCGGAGCATTCAGCATCCCCTTCTCAACACTGTGCGCTTCCCACAGCGAGTCCACACAGGCAGGGGTCCTGGGGAAGCCAGTGGGCCCTGCACCCCAACTCTGCAGTCAGACATGACTCTCAGCCAGCCAGTAAAACAGAAGGTTTATTAGATGACAGGAACACAGTCCAAAACAGAGCTTGTAGGTACAGGAAACAGGACCCCTAAGTCAGGTCCATCTTGGGGGCAAGGAGGCCAGGCCCCGGGTCTGGGCTTCCCTCTCTTTCCCCAGCCAGCTCCAAACTGAAACCCCCTCCAGCCCTTCCTCTGGCCTTTGTCTCTTTCCCAGGCCAGGAGGCCACCTGATCTCTTTGTTCTCCAACACCTTCAGTTGGCACCTTTGCAGGGGCGGGGCCCAGGCCATCAGTTGCCAGGAGAGAGGGTGTCAGCCATTCTCTGTGCAGACAGCATCACACTGGCCCTCTAAGGCTCTGCAACAATCACACACCCTTATCCCATCACCTACATACTTGATACTTAAGACATGCATAGGGGAAACTGAGGCACCCACAAAGTATTCAGAGAAAACATTAAGAACATTCCCACTTTGTCACAGCATCCTAACCGTTGAAACATTATTTCTGTATGAGCGTTTTAACCACCATCTAATGGTTACTTAGTAGACTATGTGAAGTGAGTTTGGTGGTCTGACTCCTGATCCCAGTGGGATCCCAACAGACACTATAGTGATGGACACAGCATAAGAATCCACAGAGAATAGAATTTAAACATTAAAAAAAAAAAAAATCACCAAAACTAGCAACTTTGTTGGCAGCCTCAGCCTTGTTGTAGTCGTGCTGGTCCGAGGATATTAGAGACACAAGGTGGGTGAGGGAATATCTTTTACTGGGCCAACTAGTGTCAGTGAATGAAACAAGCTTTTGAGCTTACGCAAAACTCTTCTTCAGGTCTGGGAAAGGTATTCAGAGCGTCCCAGCTAAATACAAGGGTGGAACAAATAATGCGTTAACATGCTGCAAGAGACTATTCAAGGTACAGTGGTAGTTAACATTGACAACTAATTATTTAATGGACTTAGATACTGAACTACCTTCCAGAGGTGAGTCTATACATCCAGCTCAGGTTCGAGGGATGCTGAGGGCAGAAAAACTCCCCTTGCTGCCTCCCATGCTGTATCTGTCCTGCAGCTGGAGAACCGCAGTCTCCATGGGCTGTCAGTCCAATACCTTTCACTCGCACCAGCTTCCATTAATCCCCAATCCCCTAAAAAAGGTATTTTTAAAAAGACTGAACAAAAATGAAGGCATGGCTTATAATAGCAACAGCCACCTCAGTGTCTTTCCGACAGAAACTGCCATTGATGCAAACAATCAAAATAAGTGTTTCATGAAGCAAGCAACTTTTCTGCTGAAAAGGAAACAATTTAATTTTTCTGCTAGTTGATGTACTGAAAGCAGAATGGACCCTCCCAACCAGCCCTAAAATAAAAATACTTAATTATTCATGATGGGAAATCAGACCTACCGGAAGACTGTATTTTCCATTAATAAACCTCTGAACTTTTAGCTTTGGAATAGCACTTGGTGCTAAAGATTTGTTTACTTGAATGCTCCAGCTATATTAACTTTACGAAGAATTCCCTTCTCTACTACTCCAAAAGCAACAGGCACAGAATACTTGGCATGTGCACACCACTGGGGATATTAACCACTCTCCCAATTCACTTTTAGCATGAAAGGAGGGGTAAAATACCTTAAAAAGTCACTTAGCGACTATATTTTCATATTCCACTGTTTGTAGCCTCTTCTCTTGAAAATAGAATATTTTCCCTCATCAGATTTCCCTAAGCACTGCTTGATACTTACCACCAGTATTTTATCTGATGTTGAAATTAACAAGGTCATTTCTTGCCTAAAGACTACACATATTTTAACATGTTTATAGGAAAAACTATCAGTATTTCTTTTCCATAAGCAGGAAATATACAGTACTGAAGATAGATTACAATCACTCTGCATATTACAAAAAGATACACAACTTATTTTAAAATGTATAGCAGAAAGGTTTATAACAAGTGTCTTATGTTAGTGGAATTTGTTTTACATCAAAAGGGACAACGGGAACAGAGTTAACTCCACACTCACCACGAGTGCCAGGGAAAGTTTCATCCGTTGGAGCCACGAAATGGGCAAGATGATTTAGTAGAAGAACTCAGAACAAACCAAATGTAGCATCCTCAATGAAAGTTCTGTGAAAGCTAAAGCAATGGAGCAGATGCCCTTTTTGTAATGAAGATTGCTAAAAGCAGCCCTATACCCTACATCAATATTGAACATTCAGATGATTTTGCCTAATGGAGCGTATCAGTTTTAAACATAGATCAGATTTGGGACCCTAAAACATTGTGTTTGCTCTCTGCAGCTCAAACACTGCAAATGTAAAAGAAGAAATCATGGTAGAGGCTCCATTGGGAGATTTGGGATTTGTAACATTCAGGAGCTGGAATTACTGTGATTTATATCCTGTGCCTACTGAGAGTCCTGCAACAAAAGATGGCAAAGTAATAAGAGGAACCCTTTCCTTGGAGAAGAGCTCCCTCAGAGGACTTGTAATCGGGCACTATCTTCAGCCTCTAGTCTTTTACCCAGAGCCAATTTATTCTTATTGGTTTTCATGTCTTTGGCAAATTGGTCTTCAAAGTCTCTCTTATCCCTTCCAATTTCCATTTTACCTGCGATAGCCTATGCTCCTTCCTATTGGCTTTCCATTATCTGAAGGGTAACTGTTGGGCTTGAGTAACCTCTTGAACCTTATAGCTCGAATGGCTAAGTGGCATCTTTGCCTTCCAGCTTCCTTTTGTGTTTAGGGCTAGGCATTCCTTTTGGAACTCTGCAAAGATATCGTAGCCTCCATGCTAGGGCCTTTTTCAATAGTTTCCACTTAAAAAAAATATATTTTCTCAAGTTTAGTGTCACTGTTTTATGATTCCTCGTCCAAGGATGATGAACTATATTGCGGTCACTATTATCTAGTGGCTAGAGATAATTCCCGACACCACCTGAGAGAAACACATTACTCTGAGGCACTAGTGACCAGACTAAAGAACGACATTCAGCTTCCAGCACTGAGGTGCCATGTGACCCTCTGGGCTGCTCCACTTGGTCAACACATGGAGCAAAGCATCATAACAACCTGTGATTTTACTTGTTGAAGTTTAACAATATCTCCACTTGGATTCAAAATATTTTGCCTCAGTAAACACAGGACAAATTGGCTCTGCAGCACAGAGGCAAAGTATTATGAAGTCACTCAAGGACCAAGAGTGATCTGGACAATTGGACATAGGCTAGTAGAAACAGAGGCAGTTAGTTATCTAATATCTTGTTACCTCTCCTGGAACTTGGACAAAAGACGTGTTGGCCTGGGCTGTGAAGGTGGACAAAGGGGAAGCATCAATCGTGGTATAGAATAGGTTAATAACAAGCCGGGAAACTGCAAACCTAGAGGAATCAGCAGAATGTGAGAGATGGAGAGCAAAGGATCCTATATTTCTGCTAGAAATGCTGCTATTCCCTTACTACTGCATTTTGATGTAAAGAGAGGTCTCTTTGTTTGCAGGGCTGTGGGTGTGTCTGACTACACAATATCATCCCAACAAACAAAATGTACTCCTTTAGATTTTATACAGCTCTGCATCACTTCAAGTTCCGTCTTTCAAGCTGCTATAAAACCACCATTACAGAGGGAACTTTTGCACAAGCAAATCTGATGCTTCAACAATATTTCTTGATTAAACAGATGCCTCTGAAGGGCTGCTTCATATCAAAGGCAACAAGCAGAAAGGTCATAAAACAGCAGCTGAAGAGGTGATATTTAAAACAGCGTTTATAGATTACATTAGACATACACGCATATAGAAAACTTTACTAAATCTGCTTAACACACTAGGGTCTCCCATTCTGTTGGTTCTATGAACTAAGCTCATGGCACGTGCCAGAGGACACCTGCATCCCTCAATTCTCCCCCACAAGCTCTCTGTGCCCCACCTTGCCACCTCCCTCTAGTTTAGGGACACCCTGCCAGGAGCTCTGTCTCCCCCCCCATCCCCTATTCTCCCCATCACAGCAGGGGCTACATGCCCCCCATTCCACTTCCACGCCAAGGTTCTGTTCCCCATGTCTCCTGCCCTCATACCACTATTCCCCATTTTCCCCATGCCAGCAGTTGTAGAGCCCTCCCTTTCATCTTTCCCCCATCCCAGGGGCTTATGTGTTCCCCCATTTTCACCCTACCGCCTTCCTCTCTTTTCTCCAGGTGTCAAACTTTCAAATTCTATTGGGAGGATGGACAGACTTGAGATGGGGTATAGTTTTGCCTTAAGGTGTGATGGCTGACATCAACCAGTTTTTTATAGACAATTACAGAACTGGTTGAACCTGATATGTGGACTAACCAGATGCCGGAGGCGCCGGGTGCCCCCCATTTTCTCCTTTCTGAATTTAACCAGAATCAAAGGATTCTATCCGTCAATGCCTAGAACATTCCCTTCAATTTTGGAAGTGATCAGATAAAACAGAAATGCTGAGGAGTGGAGTATAAGACCTCACAAGCCTAGTTATGCGTGTCGTCAGGCCTGATCTATGCTACAGAATTAGGTCAATACAAGGTGGCTAACTAATCATGACCTCATCATGACAGTGTCTACACTAGAATTCTGCTTCCGCCAAAGTAAGTCCCCCATTACACTGACATAGTAACTCCACCTCCACAAGAAGCCTAATGCTTTTGTCAATGCAGTGAGGGTGACACAGTGTTTGTATAGACGCTGTGTTACTTACACTGCCCATTGGCTGTCGGCCCCAAGTGGGCCTGACAGCTGGAGCTCTCCCCCCCTGCCCTGCCACCGACAGCCCACGCTGCCAGCCAGGCGCAGACTCACAGTTGCCCCTCCCACCCCCCAGGGCTGCTGGGCTCCAGCTGTCAGTGTCCCACAATGCCCCACTTCAGTGGGTGGCAGAGCTCTTGATGAGAACGCACACCACTGACAGAAGGACCAAGTGTGGACGTGAGCCACTGCTTTAATTACTGCGGGGGCTGTATGTCAACTTAACTTTGTAGTGTAGACAAGCCCGCAGAATGCCTAAAGTGCAGTTGACCACCTGCCCCAAGGCCCAGGCCACGCTGAGTACATCAGACCTTTGCTCAAGTTCCCAGCAAGCTTCCAATGCCAGTTTAAGGCCTTGCTCATAATTTTCAAAGCAATTAACAGATTAAGCCCAAGTTACTGCAAAAACAGAATTTCAATCTATTAACCACTCTGGGCTGTCCTAGCTATTCTGGGGCCCTACGCAGCCCCCCCATGGGGGTGGGCAGGCGTCTGTGTGGGGGAAGGGCTGGCCCCAGGCCTCCGCAGGGGGCGGGGGGCTGGCTTGGAGGACAGGGGGGAACCACCCCCTAGCATTCACCAGCAGCGCAGTCGGGTACGGGTCGCTGCACTTCACGTCGCCAGTGAGTGCAGGCCCGGCCCTGCTTCAGTCCTCAGGGGAGTGGGGGGCGGGAAGGGGCGGGGAGGAACAGGGGAGGGGGCTTTGGGGAAGGGGTGGAGTGGGGGTGGGAAGAGGTGGGGCTGGGGCGAAGCTGGGGCGGAGGCCCTGTGGAAGAGGCGGACGCAACTGCGTACTTTGCGTACAGGTAAGGACGGCCCTGGAACCACTGCAACAACTGCGCTCCTCTGGAACATTGTGTTCTGGGCTTCATGGTTTGCAATGTGAGAGCTGGGGACAAGCCATTCTCTACTGAGGGGATACAACTATGCAACAATCTTCCAGAGGAGATCAAGTGAATCCAGAGTCTGACCATCTTCAGGAAACATTACAAAATGTTTTTTTTTTTTTTATTAAATGATTTTTCCCCACAAGTGAAACTCACAATTCAGACACCACATTGATTCCCAAATTCTGATGAACCCTCCACACCCACAAAAAAGCCCCTTACTCCTAAGAGAATTTTGACCCTTGAAAGAGAGAAATGAATCCATGAAGTCCACTTGGGACTTCACTGTTGAGCACTACAAGGCACTGTTGCCTAATGGATGGAGCACTAGCCTGGGAGTCAGGAGACCTGGTTCTATTCCTGGCTCTGCCATTGGCCAGCTAAGTGACCTTGAGCACATCATCATACCTCTCTATGCCTCTGTTTTGTCTCTATTTGCTCCATCTGCAAAACGAGGATAATGATATTGACCTGTTTTGTACAGTGCTCCAAGATGTATAGATGAAAAATGATAAATAAGGGCTAGTATTATTATTGCTATTGATCTTACATGGAAGGTTCTCAGATACTCAGGAGATGGGCAGCAGAATAAAACTCTAAAATAGACTATTTCCATCGCTGGCAGAGTTATAGGGACAGACCCTGCAAAGACAAATTAGACTCCACTTCCTTGGCAGTGGTGTTTAGCTGATCAGACTACACAATTTTTTTTAAATCTTTTTTACTAAGACGATCCAACCTCAGTTACACAGAGCATATGGCCTCTGAGAATAGAAAATGGGTTTGTTGCTTTATCAGATTGTAGCGTCTTTCTTGGTCTGACAAACAGGACTGGCCTAGAGACCATGCCGCATATTACTCATATGCACAATAAGAAACATCTGCGCTGCAAATGGTAGAAATGGGCACTGACTATAATTAGGAAAACATCCTAAAACGACAAAGATGATGAGTTTTCATTACAGAACCCTCTTTTCATCACAATATAAAATGCAGAGCCAAATATATGAAGGTAGAATGACTTGCCTTTGGCAATTATTTTAAATCTTGTTATGAAATAAAGACCTATTTTTAATCTAATACAGCCGATACTCAAAAGTTATGTGCACTGCACACACCCCAAATGCACAAGAGTGTTCAAGCTAAAAAGAATTTTGGTAGCGACTCCTTCAATGATAATTTCTTCACATGCCTAACACTGCACAGTGGCTCGCAAGAGCCTTCAGCTACATGGTTACATTTTGCACAGTGCCACACAAGGATTTTCAATCTTATTTACATGTAATGTATTATTTATAACACTGCCATTTGAAAGCCAGTGCTTTGGCTGCTATATTCTCAGTTCTTGTCTCACAGAAGCTGAGATAATAAGGTACAGTTATTACTGATAACCGCTAATTATCCACATTTCTCAGGGGACTCCCAAAACTTTCAGATCACTGGAGTCTGTTTTGAATTAACAAAATTCAGATTCTATATGAATGTCAGATTCAGGGAGACAGAATGGATTTTGGATAATCATGGAATATCATAATTTGTGAAGTACCAATAGTGACAAAAGCTCATTAAAAATTCCCCTCTTTCCAATAAAGTAAGGCTTTGAGAAGGAGAAATTATTGTGAGTGTTTCTCTGCTACTGCATCTCCAAAGGCCTTTAATCAACTTTTATCATTCAAACTTTAGAAGAAAAAATGTTAGAAAGAGAAAGATAAAAATATGCTTCTATCCAGACATATAACAGCAATCCAACAGTGATAGTCCATCAATCTATTATTTAAGGATCAATTTTCACTAGTTGTCAGTCAAAGGAAAATTTGGTAGAACCTATCCCAGTTGATTCTAATCTGGTAAATACTATATATTACCTTAGTCCTTGTCACGTATAGGATTACTCACAGCGATAACATTCAAACTTTGAACCCAATTTTGAAACTTGGGCACCTATGTTTGGGAGTCTAGTTCTATGTTTATTTCCATTCTATCTCTAAAATGAGTATTTAATATGCCTCCACAGCATTCTGTTTGACTGCTCAGTTGTGGAATTTGGTGTTCTCATTTAGGCACCCAAGTTTGAAAACCTTGGCTACAAAACTAGCATTTCCATTTGAACTTTCCAGCAATACAATTGCCTCTATAGTGAAGCTCAGTATACATCATCAGAGCCCAAGAACAAGGATTTGTAATAACATTTATTTTGTCTTTTTAAATAGGTGAACAGATTGATTTTGTTAGTAAGATGTTTCAGTCATTAGTGAAAGAAGATGAATACCCAAATAAATGATCAAAAGAAAAAAAATTAAAATTATGTTCTTATTTTGTTTAACCTGCGTTTTGATGTTCATTTATAGACAGCTGAAGTTATTGTCTAAAGCTGCTTCATTTCCTGCTCACCCTCAGACATCCCTGCATGCAATGGACTAGTGACATCACTATCACGGTTGACCAGCACTGGAACAAGAAGTCTGCCTAAAAGAAAAAAGATAAGCAAATCTTTCTGAATTGGTGGTTACACTTTCTGATTCCCAGGCACTAAGCCAATGCTCTCGCGTTTGGGTTCATAGCCTTGCAGGGGAATAAGTAATTCGCTCCCAAACTCCTCCTCCCTTCATAAAATCCTGCTTTAATTGTTTAAGTGAAAAATATTTTCATTATTTCAAAAAAGTATGTTCACATTAGGTTTGTAAATCACACTTTTTTTAACATAAAAAAACAACAGATTTTGGACTGAAATTAAGTAGCTGGTCCCCTTTTAATTTTTCAAGTACATCATACTAAGGCCAAATCTAGTAAAGAAAATTAATGGAGACACTTCGTTAATAAGATGTATCATTGTTCTAAATTAGGCATCAGATACCTTAGTCTCTTCTAATTAATCCAATTATAAAGAATGTCCTCCCAATTTACAAACTGCTGTTCCAGTTAGTGGACAAGATTACTTCCCCATAACTTGTTAGCTGACATTTTCCTCCTAGATATATTTTTTCTAATCTCAGAGTTATTGAATGAGCCTGTCTTGCTAGTTTTGTTTCATTCTCTAGAGAAGACAACATTCCTAGTACTGTCTCACCTTCTATTATTACCCAGATTAAAGGAGGAGTATGTGTAGTGTTTCATGCAACTGCTATCACAACTGCTGTTTTCTCAGCTCTTTTCAGATTGGTTTAAATAACTGCTTCTGAGTCAGAGCACTCCTGAGATGTGGTGTCAGTGAAGTTATGTACATGAAAAATGATATAATAAACAGGGTAGAATCCAGTATCATTTGTGAAGTTAACCCAAGGGAGCAGTTAGCCTGTTCATTTTACAACCCTAGTTCCAGAGCACTGCTATTCAAATGTAAAAAAGTATTCTGCGCTGAATTTTCAGAGGATTTAGTAGATTTCAAGGGAACCTTGGTTTTTGCAGGGACAGAACTCTGTGCATGGCTGAACAGCAGCCTACTGGAAGATCAGGAGTAACTTTTGAAATGAGTCCCATACAGTCAAGGGTTTGTGTGTACTGAGCGGAGAAGAGAAATTGGAAGAAGAGTTATCATAGTCTGAGACAGCAAAGCTACCCCCAAATAAGTGAGAGTATTCTCAAACAGCCAAGGAACCCCTGAGATGTGGTAAGCAGAATGCTACAAATCAGTTTAACATGTCAGTAATATAACTGATTGTAAATGTAAAGGCCGGGGTACACGAGACATGCTTAGCGAAAGACAAAAGGGTAACCTGCACACATACCATGAATTCATTCTGTCTGGTTGGACCAGGCGGAACAGTTTAAAACAAAGATATACTGTGTATACTCCAGATATGACTGGAAGCAGCATCACCAGCAGTAACCTCCCTAAGTGGGAAATTACATTGAGAAGTAGAGGTTATCCAAACTAACCAGAGGATGCCAGAGAACAGATGAAGTTTGCCTGTGTGTATTTCCCATTCTGTATTTGCTGACAGAAACAATAACTAACACCAGAAGCCTGAACATTGTCCCCTTCCACAGCTCTCTCTACAAAACTATTTTTCTCATCTGACAGATTGACCCTTACTATCTTTAGGAGCAGCACTGTTTGTAAGAGTCAGGAATGGGCGAGCGTACTGTGACAGCCATGCTTATGCCACCTGGTGGCAATAATCCAAAGTAACCTATTTTTTGTTTGTAAGACACCTGTTACAGCTCTAACAGGCCTTTCGAGGGAGTGTTTCCCACTTGCCAGGCAGCAATTTTAAGGCAGTTTTGGGAGTAATGGTCTCAGCTGAAGAATTTTGGTCTGTGTTTCAATTAGACCTTTCAAATAGAGTTTCAATTTTGATTTTGTCAGACCCTACTGCAACTTTCCTCACTGAGATGCTTGGGGGTGACCGCTTTTTAAGAAGCAAAATAAACAGCTACCTGCCAAAACTACATCCATCACCACATTGGTAGACCCCTAGGGGTCTACCAAGGGGCTGCCTTTTTATTTTTTTTTAACCAATTAGAAAAGCACTACTGGATCTGCCCATCTGGCTGCAGGTATCACACTATCACGAGGTAGAAAACCTCCCTGGTGAATGACTCGGCTTACATCCAGGTGGAGAAAGGCACTCACTGCAGCACAGCACCCCCCCAGTACAGGCAGGTGAATAGTGACCCTTAGGCAGTGGGGCTGCAGCTATACAGGTCGCTGCTCCAGGCTTTGGCGATGGGCGGGGAGTCTCCGCACAATCTCCCACAATTCAGGAGCCCAGCTAGAAACGCCCCCCTAGGGCCGGAGCAATAACCAGTGATGGGCCTTTGCTGTCCACCCGTCCCGGGGGCTCGGCTGGCCCAGCCCCTCACGTCTGAGTCTGCCACAGCCCCTGGTGGGGGAGGCCGGGGGTGGGCACACGCTTCCCCCCGCCCCCCATGGGGCACGGCCCCCGGCTGGGCGGAGACGGGCTGTGGCCTCTTCTCCCCTCCTGGGCACAGCCCGGCGGGAGCCGGGGGTGCCCCTCGCCCCCCAACGGCCGGGGCCGCCGCGTGCCCTCCCCCTCACCTGCGGGAGCGGCGCCCCAGCTGCGGAGGCCGTCGAAGGGATGCGCAGCCCCGCCCCGGATGAGCCACAGGCCCCGCCTCTTGCCCCTCGCGCTACGTGCCGCGTCACGCGCTCCTCCGACCGGCCGAGCGAGGGCCCGGGCGAAGGGCAGGACCGGGGGAGGGGGCGTGGCCTGTCCCCGGATGGGCGGGGCTGGGGGCGGGCAGAGGAGCCCAGCCCCACGGCAGCCGCACCCCTTCCTTCCCCTGGAAAGGGGGGCAGGGGCTCACGCCCCCTCGCTCACTTGCCTTTTTACACATGTGCGCGGGACGGGTGGGAAGGGGGGTGCTGCTAGGGTGACCAGACAGCACGTGTGAAAAATCAGGACAGGGGATGGGGGTAATAGGAACCTATATAAGAAAAAAACCCAAAAATCAGGACTGTCCCTATAAAATCGGGACATCTGGTCATCCTATGTGCTGCAGAGCGCGGTGAGGGGAGGTGTCGCCCCCAGACACCAAGAGGGGAAATAAAGCAACAGAAAACCCGGGCACAGCGAGGGAACGAGCCCTAAAACGGTGCTGCAGAGACAGAGCTATGGTACCACCCCCGCCGGGCCGTCACCTGCAGAATACATCGAAAAAAGCAGCACCTGCACTTTACTTTGTCTTGCCTGCCAGGGTGTTGACCAGTGGCTATTTACAGCTGTTACCCACTCTCTTTTCCATATTTGCTAGCAGTTAGTGCCTGGATAAAGCGTTTAACACGCACACAGTGTCTACTTATATTGTCTTAGCCATGATTATATTTGCATGATAAACTGGATTTGAAAATATGATTTCATATAGTCCTTTTCAAAGTTACCCTATTTGAAGAGGCATCTGAAAGTAACATGAAGTAATGGCAGCACAACTAAGACAACACATGGAAGACCCTTATTTACAGCCTTTGAACATTTTAATTTGACGCTGATTGATGATGCGCATTGGGCTAAAGGCTGCAATTACCCCTTCTTTTTAAAGAATGTAATCTGAAGTCCAGACAAATCATAGGTGAGTTTCTCTTCAGTAGTTTTCTGCCAATGTGCCTTAAAAAGTAGGGTTGAGAGAAGGTAGACTGAGTTGGCATTGCTAATAGACTGCCATAAATCCATGGTACCCTCCTATCTTGATATAAATCCATAGTATGCCCACATCTCGAATACTGCATGCAGATATGGTCACATCTCAAAAAAGATATATTAGAATTGGAAAAGGTTCAGAAAAAGGCCACAAAAATGGAACGGCTGCCATAGGAGGAGATTAATAAAACAGGGACTTTTCATCTTGGAAAAGAGATGACTAAAAGAGGAGATGATAGAGGTCTATACAATCATGACTGATGTAGAGAAAGTATTATTTACTCCTCATAATACAAGAACTAGGGGGTCACCAAATGAAATTAATATGCAGCTGGTTTAAAACAAATGAAAGGAAGTATTTTTTCCACACAACACAGTCAACCTGTGGAACTCCTTGCCAGAGGATGTTGAAGGCCAAGACGATAACAGGGTTCAAAAAAGAACTAGATAAGTTCATGGAGGATAGGTCCATCAATGGCTATTAGCCAGGATGAGCAGGGATGGTGTCGCTGGCCTCTGTTTGCCAGAAGCTGGGAATGCGCGACAGGGGATGGATAACTTGATGATTACTGTTCATTCCCTCTGGGGCACCTGGCATTGGCCACTGTCAGAAGACAGGATACTAGGCTAGATGGACCTTTGGTCTGACCCAGTCTGGCTGTTCTTATGCTCATTAGCACCAACGGTGGTGATGCATTTTGTGCTGTGACCACCTGTCCACTTGGAACCTGCATATGCTGAAACCACCAACTCAAACAGGACACCAAAAAGGCAGCAGAAGGGAACAATGGCCATCCAGTCTCCACCCCAATATTTAACAGTCCCATCTCCAGTAAGAGAAGGTGAAAGACCTTTACATATGACAGTTATACACAGGCATGTAAATGATCACTTGCAATAAGTACAATATTTACAAGTCAAATGGGGACATCATCTTTTGTGTAAGAGCCTTTTCAAATAGCCATCAGCTAGAGTCATGAATATTCTACATCACTCACTGCATGGTTAATGACAGCTCTTTCATACTTCAGGCCACAAAATATTTAGATTGGACAAATACAAAATGAGGAATAACCGGCTAGGCAGTGTATTGCTGGAAAGGATCTGGTGGTTATAGTGAATCACAAATTGAATATGAGTCAGCAATGTGATGCAGTTGTGAAAAAGGCACATATTTTGGGATGCCTGAACAGGAGTGTCATACATAAGACACAGGAGGTAATTGTTCAGCTCTACTTGGCCCTGATGAGGCCTCAGCTCAAGTACTGTGGCCAATTTTGGGCACTACACTTTAAGGAAGATGTGGACAAATTGGACAGAGTCCAGAGTATAGCAACAAAATGATGAAAGGTTTAAAAAAACTGACCTATGAGGAAAGGGTAAAAAAAAAACAACAACCTGAGCATGTTTAGTCTTAAGAAAAGAGGACCGAGGTGGGACCTGCTAACAGTCTTCAAATATATTAAGAGCTGTTATAAGGAGGCAGGTGATCAATTGTTTTCCGTGTCCACTGAAAGCATGACAAGTAGTAATCAGCTTAATCTGCAGCAAGGGAGATTGAGGTTAGATATTAGGAAAAGCTTTCTAATTACAAGGATAGTTAAGCACTGGAATAGGTTTCCAAGGGAGGTTGTGGAATCCCGGTCACTGGAGGGTATTTTTAAAGAACAGGCTATACTCAACCACCTGTCAGGCCTGGGTGTAAGATATACTTGGGCTTGCCTCAGCACAAGGTAATGGACAAGAACTAGATGACCTCTCAAGGTCCTTTCCAAAGTTCTAGCCCTACATTTCTATGAATAAGCTATTAAAAGGAGAAAGGAATTGAAGAAAAACATACAAGTCAAACATCTGATAATATAGAATAGTATTCATTATCTGTCTGATGGACACCATGTAATGAAGAAGCTTTTAGGAACAATAACAATGTTTATGCCACAAGTACTCCTGTTCTTTTTGCGGATACAGACTAACACGGCTGCTACTCTGAAACCAATGTTTATAGTTGTATAATTTTAGCTGTTAATGCTTATGTTTATATAGCTTTTCATTCTAAAAGATCCTAAACCATTTCATGTATTTAAATGGACAATAAACATATGTAATGGATCGTTGCTCTAAAGTACATGAATTTGGGTGTAATGCAGCAATTATAATTAATACCAGAACATTGCAAAAAAGGAAAAAAAAAAGTCTGTTGTTGCTCATGAAAGAAAAGAAAAGAAGGTTGCGACTAACATCAGAGGATTTTTGTTCCAGAAAAGACTAACAGTTTGATAGCAATCTGAAAATAATAAAGACCATTTTCAAGACAAAACTGCTTTTATCATCTACTTTGCTAACAGATTGTTGAGACTCAGAAATTAAAAAGCAGCACTTCTCTATTCTGTCACTAGGGGATGCTCTGTGTTTTCTTTGGCTCTACTGTACTAAGCTATCAGGAACAGAAGAATTTTACTTGCACATTTAGCATAGCAAATTAACTCAACAATTGTGAAAAACATGCCTCACTCCTTGTTTGCATCTAGAAAAATGTCTTTCAATATAGATTTTTAAAAAGTAAGACTAGATCCCATTTTAACCAATTCAAACTGAATTACTTGCACTACAATAAAAGGAAAGGAAACTCCCTAAGCTGCCAATACAAATAAAAAAATAATTCATCTGTCCCTCTCATCCACAATACAGGGACAGAGTTAGGCTAAACAGAGAAAAATTCTGATGAGAGCCCACAATATTTGAGGGAAGAGTGAAGACATCTGCAAACTTTAAAACTTCAGTCAATTGATCAGTGCACAGACAAAATTCCTTTGAATAATCATTCTTAAAATACTTTGCCAGACAAGATTTGATGACAAATCATCTCTCTTTATTTTTAGCAGTATAATTTACATTTCAATACTTTATGAACAAAAAGTTCAAAATGTTCAAGAGCCGACGTGTTTTTGGATCCTCCCCTCCCCCAAGAGGGACTGCTAATGTTAAAGGGACAGGAAAACCAACCTAAGTGTTCCCCAGCAACCTTCTATTGACAGCCCAGGGTGTAAATGCATGTGAAATGCAGGGAAAACATTTTCTAGCAAAGAAATAGTGGGTTACTTTAAATAAAAGAAAAAAAATATTTTTAAAATGATGACTAATGCCTTGACAGAATCCTTTAAATATTCTGGTGAGACATTTATAATTTTTAATAAGCAGCTGTAACTGTAGTACAAAGATCCTCCCACTCAGCTGTCACACAACCACCAAGACGACTTCCTCTGGGGGGGGGGGGGGGGGGGAAGTATAAATGACATTTCAGAGCTTCTTGAATTATCATCAGTGGAGAATAATGGTTTTATAGAAGACAGGTTTTATACTGTTTATTAGAGGAATCTTGGTAAAGAAAATACTTATTTAACCTACTTTATAAATTATCTACTAGTGTCTTATTAGCTTAGCATCCCTGCGCTAAATCAACAAACAAGCTAGATCATGCAGGAAATACACATAGAAAAATAGGATTTACATATGCGGAAACAAAATTCCAATATATTAGGCCCCAATCTTGCAAATCTCCATGTGCTTAACTTTAAGAACATGAGTACTCCTACTGGTCACACATTAAAGTTAAGCACATACATAAATGTCTCATTTCAGGGCCTCAGTTTGTATCTTTCATTATTACAGCTATTCACCCGAATGGTACAGTAATGTCATGCAGAAGCAAGGTGATCTTCACGTTAAAAGCTGCATTAATAACTCAAAACAAAAAAAAAAAAATCACATTTAAAGCATTTATTTTGAAAAATAAAATACAAAAGATCACTGCATTGTAAATGTACATGTAATTTAACAACATCTCAGAAGTGATTTTTTAAATAATTAAAAGAAAGATATTTGACAATTTCCACGTCAATAAAATTGAAACAGGCACAACTGTTCTACCAAAAAAAACCACAAATTAGGACAAGCACAGGCCACTTTTACAAAATTTCATACATTTAAATTCCAAATGTTTCACAAACCATTTTTACAAACCCTTTAAAATTAAGCTCTGGAATTAAACAGAGATATAGACAGAATAGCAGTTTCAACATAGGCCAGATTTTGCTTTAATTTCATTTTCAAACTGTAGAAACAGTTGTATAAATGTAACACAGTACATCATCATCATCAGTGAAAGTATTCACCATATCAGAGAAGTGCTTTTATTGTTACAGGTTTAAGTGTGCTCACAAAAAAAACAAAAACAAACCACCAAACAAAAAGCCCCAAACAAAACAAAAAACACAGTCTGAAGGCAAATGGGAGAAGATTCGAAAAAAGCAGGCCATGAGCAGTACACCTCACTGATCTTGGTAGGACAGTCCTTATAATGTCATGTTAAAGAGAAAATAATAATTAAACAAGTTAGAATCTGTGCACTCATTTTATTTGTTAAAATTCATTTTGCAGCCCCATACATTTTCATAAATACAAAGAATAATTCACAGTTGGAATGGCAACAATTTCAACAGGTCCAAAATTACCATCCAAGCTAGGCCCAACCACTCATAAACCTTTCCTTCAAACCCATATGGATATTTTTAAAGCATGGAACCTTGTCGGAAGTAAGTCATTTGTAAGGCAAAGACAGTGAAAAGCTTTTTATCTCTGTATACTTTCAATAAACCCTTTAGCTACATAGTGCAAATTATTTTTTTATTAACAACTTTCTCTTCATCACAAATTGACAGTGAAATTGCTTCTGAGGATGCTTTCAAGGAGATTTTGCTGCTTTGGAACGTAAAAAACGGCACTAAATCAAACTTCAATGCCAATTATTTATTAAAGTAAAATTATCTGAGACATAAAAGTTTTAAATGTTTTTCTTATGTAATACTAAATGAATGCTTTCCACATAGATTTCTAAATTAAGAATAATTTCCAAACAGAATTTTTCTTTATAATGCAACATAATCCTTTTGTGTACATGTGCTATTTGTTTATTTATAAACACTATGTTGCCTTGGTTTAATTTAAGATGGATGTTGCATTTTGCTGGGCACCCAGAATATTTTAAGCAAGGTGTGCTCTAAAAATAAAATCATTGATTATAGAATTAGCAGTGATGCCTTCACTATTTACCAGTGTCCCAGTACAAAGTTCACTAAAATACGTATTCCCTATCCTGGCCATTTTTCATGAAAGAAATACAGTTTTCCTGTGGTTGTTTCAGGATATATGGGACACTATAGGCAAAAAACTATGGTTAGCTTTTTTTTTTTTTTGGTCATTTCTTATCCCGCTCTTTAACCAAAGAACTGTCTTTAACAATATAAAAAGTTTATTTTAAAAATCTTTGTCTTGTTAAAAATGCATTTCAATTTGATGTACAAATGTCACCTGTATATTAATTTTAACGCAAATTAAAAATATGAAGATCTACTAAAAAGTGCCAAATAGTTTGTTCATTTTATATTTTCCTTTGTACTTCCAGCCGTACCACAGTGCAGAGAAATCTGAGAATTGTTTAAATTCAGAGGTGATATCATGTATGGTTGTCTAGCAATTCTGAAATGATGTAATTTACACTTTTTCAGCTCCTCAGCATATTGAATTGTACCAAATTGACTCATATATATTACTTTTGAATCTGGACTAAATACCTTCATCTATTTCCCACCCTAAGTCCCAAATATATTAATGCAGAATGCAATTTTCCACTCTGAAGCTTCCATTAATGATCTGAGATTTAAAAAAAAAAAAAAAAGATCACAATTAACCAGCTTAACTGAAACAATTGGACCAGATAAATAACCTTGTGATACTCCATTTTATTACCTTATGTGCAAGGTAAATCCATCAGATATTCTACTCCACTGGTTCGGTCTGTTAAAGCAAATATATACATATATTAATATAAACTGCTACCACCCATTAAAACAAAATTAGTTATTTTCCATTACAAAATAAAAATATCACTAATAGTGCCATTTAGTTGTTTGGTTCTTTTTATTATACTCAAGACTCAATCAACAGTAGTAAGACTAATTTAATAGAAACAATTTCAACTCCAGCTTCAGATTTTCCAAAAGGGAAGCAATCATATAGAATTCTTTTAGCATATACTGCCCATGAAGCATACTAACTCTACTGCTATATCACAAAGATTTTTTTTATGCAGTGTTGTTGTAGCTGTGTTGGTCTCTGTATATGAGAGACACAAGGTGAGTGAGGTAGTATCTTTTATTGAATCAATTTTTGTTGGTGAAAGAGACAAGCTTTTGAGCTGTACAGAGCTCTTTTTCAGATCTGGGAAACGTACTCAGAGTGTCACAGCTAAACACAAGGTGGAACAGATTGTTAAACATAAGGAGATCACACATTGCAAGAAACTATTCAAACTGAAGTGGCAATTACACCTCTGCAGTCATAGGACAAAGGAGAGTTACTGCAGACTGTTGTAATGAGACAAAACCAGTGTCTCTATTGACACCATGATTTTTGGTGTCTAGCTGAGTTATGAATTTAAGCTCCCAGGCCTGTCTTTTGAAGGTATTATGCAGGTTTCCTTTAAGGATGAGGACTGAGAAGTCAGATTTGGAGTGATCATTTTGTGAAAAGTGTTAACCCACAGATGATAGGGTATTTTTGTCTTTTATCATTTTTTCTGAGTGTTGTTGTTGAATGTAAAGTTAAGGATGAAGATGAAAAGGATGAGTTTAGCAAAGTGTTTAAGGTAGATATCTCAATGTTGTCCATTGTCTTATAGATATGTGAAGCAGCCATGGTGAGGGATATTGGTGTATAGGGAAGCGACATTCATAGTGGCAAGTACGGTGTTCTGAGGGAGGTTGGTGGTGGTGTGGAGTTTCTGGAGGAAGTCCATCCTTTGAGTAAAGAGTGGTCTCAGCATAGTTTATGAGAGTCCTGATATTCCTTTAGTAAGAGTGCCATGGCCAGATATGATGGGTGTGCCTGGGTTCCCTTGTTTGTGTATCTTGGGAAGCATGTAGAAGATCCCTGGTGTAGGTTTGTGGGAGATAAAGTGGTAGAGTTTGTCTTGGAATTGTCTGGGGAAGGATTTGATGATATCCTTAAATTCCTGTGTGAACTATGATATGGGGTCTTTGAATTCTTTATGGTAGGTGGTGTAGGAGAGTTATCAATTGGCCTAACTGATGTAGTCATCACAATTGCGAACTACAGTGTCATCCCCTTTGTCTGCTGGTTTGATCACTATTTAGTGGTTGGCTTTTAGGGACTGTACAGCTATCCTCTCCACAGTGGAGAGATTGTGGTGGACAAGATGTTTGTTAAGGCTGTCATAGCTGATTTTTTTCCTGAAGTAATCAATGTAATGGTGCAGTATGTGGTAGAGACCCTGGATTTATTTAATTTATTTATTTATTTTGGCCTTCTTCTGCAGCATGGGGAATGGGTCACTGGCTGGTTTGAACTAGAGTAAATGGTAGATTCTCCAAACTTGAAATCTTTAAATCAAGATTTGAGGACTTCAGTAACTCAGACAGAGGTTATGGGCCTGTTGCAGGAATAGGTGACTCAGGTTCTGGGGCCTGCGATGTGCAGGAGGTCAGATTAGATAATCATGATGGTCCCTTCTGGCCTTAAAGTCTATGAATCTAAGATATTACCTCATCCACTTTGTCTCTCTAAAGATTTTTTTTTATGACTTCAGTTTACATGTCTCTCTCTTTTTGGAGAAACCTAAAAGTATTACTTTTTTTTAAATTAAGCAGATTTAAATTAACTGTATCAGTTCTACTACTAAGAATTAGAAGAGTTCCATTTTAACCATCTCACTTGGAACACAACAGACATTTGCTGCAAGCTAAGGACCAAATTCTGCTGACTTAACACCAGGTCCATTTTTTTAAAAATAGGATTTATATTTTAAATAACTAATATTGTAGGCTTCAGGAAACATGACAATTTAGGGTTTATAAAGCAACATGCCTATTTATTGTGCTCTATGAAGTATTTTAAAAATAGTTTAACTTCCACTATTCAGAAATTCAACACCACACAGGTATGTACTACTAACTTTTTCTTTCTTTAGACTCAACTGTGCACATGTACTACATATACTGCAACTACACATGTAATATTGTAGCTTAACAAGCCTTTGTCATCAGTTAATTCTATGAAATAACCACTGCATACTTCTTCAAATCAGTTTGCTGAACTACTACTGCAAAAAATCAGACATTTAAATAATTTTTCACCTTTAAAGCTGCATAGACATTTTGGCCAGCAGTTGAGAACTGAGCAATACTGTGAATACTGTGAGCAACGGCACATTTAGCTGAATGGTGTCAGGTTCTTAATGGCTTTATATTAGCTAAGCACAGCTTGCAAAGCATGAACACTAACTGTTCAAAACGTAAGAACAGGCAAACACCCAGTAACAGAGCAAAGCCCAGGTTAGAAATTGCACATAAAGAAAGTTTATCAGAAAGATTCAAGGTGCCCACAGCTAAGAGTTTTATGCTCTGAAAACATGAAACAGACACCACAACTACTCTACTTTACTGGTCCATGTTCATTTTATCTTGCCACGGGACTTCCTTTCTACTGTCTTCTTTGGCTGGAACAAAAGAAACCAATTTTGGTTTTTAAATAAAAAATATTTTTAATTTGAACTGATGGGGCAAGTCAAAAGGTTTAATTTCACATGTGATAAATTCTTCTGTGTATTTTCCTGAATCTCTAGTTTTATCATATCAAGAATAATTAAAAGTTATCCCTAAGAAAAATAGTTTGTTCCTATATTTTTGGATATTGAGTTACAAAATGTGGCTATCCTTTTATCCTGAGAGTATGACACTGAAAACATAAGCAAAGTTTCTGAAAAACTGGTTACAAACATCACACTAACCTTCCCAATGACCACAAGAGGTAAGCAAGTACAGTAAAAGCTTTTTTATCTGGCATGTTGGGCCAATGGGGGGTTCCAGTAAGTGAAAAATTCTAGTTAACCAAGAGGGAGGGAGTTTGGGTGCAGGAGGGGGTTCAGAGCTGGGATTGGGCCACGGAAAAGGGTACGGGATGCTGGATCCGGGCGGCACTCACCTCGGGCGGCTTCCCGGAAACGCTGACGTGTCCCTGCTGCTCCTAGGCAGAGGCACAGCTAGGCAACTCTGCATGCTGCCTTGGCCTGCAGGCGCCACCCCCGCAGCTCCCATGGTTCCCGGCCAATGGGAGTTGCAGAGCCAGCGCACGGGGCAGGGGCAACGCACAGAGCCGCCTAGCCACGCCTCTGCCTAGGAGGCAGCAAGGACATGTCGCTGCTTCGGGGAGCCACGCAGAGCCAGGTAAGGAGCCTGCCGGCCATTGACAGCACATGAACCATCGGCTGGGGGAGACTAGCCCCTAGCCTGCTCCTTCTGCCCGAGGCCTTGGCGCTTCTGCGCCCCCCCCCCCCCAAGAGCCTAGGGTCCATCCCCCCTGCAGCCGCAGCCCCCGCCCCAGGCTAGCACCTCCAGCCCCGGAGCGCCAGTGCTGCGGCCGCAGCCCACCCGGGAGGACGGGTGTCACCACACAGGGGCACTGGAGCCGCAGAGTGGAAAGCAGTGGACTGTGGGTGGGGCCACGCCTGGCTGTTTGGGGAGGCACAGCCTCCCCCAGCCTATGATACCTGCCACCCATGCTGCCGGCCCCGCACCAGCTGAACTATAAACTGGACTTTCAATGAAAGATCGTAAATGCCAGTTCATAGAGCTTTTCAGTTGGAAAAGTACCAGATAGCTCAGCTTTTCTTGTATATTATTAAAGATAAGAAAACTGAGTAAGAGAGCAAAGTGACTACTTCCTAACTACCAGCGCCCTGATACTCTACAGGGTGACAATACTCCCTCTAGAGCACTGGCTCCCAAGCTTTTTACTAAGATCACCCACCAATTCCATTTTGTCTATTTTTCTGACCCTCCCAGGGTACAAATGGGGGATCCCCAAAATCACAGACCAGCATCCCCCTCCTCGCACTGCAAAGGGGACACTGACAGCCTGCAGCAGCTCCCTACAACCTGGCACCACAACCTTAATCCTGCCCCAGGGCAGAAGGGAGGCCGGGGTGGAGGAGGCTGGAGAGGAAGCCTGCTCCACACTCACCCCACAGTGGCAGCTCCTGTCACACGAGGCTGGGCCCAGCTCCCCGTTCTGGGCATTGCGACCAGACACGCAGGGTCGCAGCACCACTCAGATTCGACTCAGCCACCCCTCCACCATGACTGGGCCAAATAGCCATGGTGCTGCAACCCCATGAGCCCTTCTGTCATGGTCGAGCCAACCCTGCGTGGCACTGTGACCCTGTGCGCCAGATTGCAATGCCCAGAGCATGGCCCAGCCATGGGAGACAGGAGCCACTGCTATAGGGGGAGTGCATGGCATGCTCATTCTCCATCCCCCTCCTCCTAGCACCGGTCTTGCGACCCATCTAGAACCTGCGCATGGCCCAATGGTGGGTTGCAACTCACCACTTGGGAAATACTGTTTAAGTAAAGTGAAATTTCATAAGCACATTGGGCTGAACCATTGTCCTGTGTGCACTCAAACTCTTTAAAATTGCCACGTATCTGACGGACATTAATACATATTATTTTACGGCATCAGTGTGAGGAAGGGGGAAAAAGATGAAGTGTTTTAGAGATTTACCTAATTACCTGGTCCTCCCCAAATAAGCAATTCTCTATGGCTCCCAGGTTCTTAGAACCACCATTTTTGTAGTAATGCTAACCTCAAGAAATCAAAAATCATGACTCTCACTCCTAAAAATCAAGAGATTTTTATAGAAAAAATTATATTGTGTTTTTTCAGTCCATCTTGATTTTTGAACTCCACTTACCCATCCCCAATGCGTGGGGGTGTGACAATTAACGTTGCTCATTCTGCCAAATGTATTTGCCCCTGCTGCAAGAGCTCTCAGCCTCAAACATGCCTTCCCCCACCCCAGCAATTAATCCTGTCCCCCAGCCCTACCACAAGTTTGCCCCCCCAGCACCCACCCTATCAGTTCTGCCCCGTTCATTCAGTTCAGACACCCACCCCATCAGCCTCTACCCTGCTCAGTTCAGCCCCACAGCTCCCATCAATTCATCTCCCACCCCTCAACGGCTATTCCTCTTCTTGTTTCTATAGGGCAGAATCACATTAACATTAGATCTTTTTCAATTTAACTTCTGTATTATTCTAATTAATTTTGCATGAACAAGCCCTAAGCTACTAATAATGATAAGCACTTCCAGCTTTTGGTATCTCAAGCACTTTGTACATAGATACATCACCAGAAGTGCTACCAATTACAGGGGTCCTACCCTATAGCCCAGGAGTGGCCAACCTGAGCCTGAGAAGGGGCCAGAATTTAACAATGTACATTGCCAAAGAGCCACCGTAATATGTCAGCAGCCCCCCACCACGCTCCCAGCGCCTCCCACCCACCGGCAGCCTCACCGATCAGCGCCTCCCCCTCCACACCTCCCGATCAGCTGTTTCGTGGCGTGCAGGAGGCTCTGGGAGGGGAGCGGGGAGAAGCGAGGACACTGAAGGCTCAGGGGATGGGGCAGGAAGGGGTGGAGTGGGGGAAGGGCCTATGACAGAGCCAGGGGTTGAGCAGTGAGCACCCCTGGCACATTGGAAAGTTGGCCCCGGAGTCAGTGCCTATACCAGGAACTACATATTAACTTCTGAAGAGCTGCATGTGGCTCCGGAGCCACAGGTTGGCCACCCCTGCTATAGCCTTTCCTCATGGAACTGTAACTGGGAATTTTCCCTAGGTCAGGACTGAGCCCATAATTTGTATGCATTCCTACAAACAACATGATCAATTTTTGTTTTCAATCCAACCTTGTAAAATTCTCACTCATCAGGGACAGTGTTTTGTTTTCTTTTGGGTTTGCTTTGGTTTTAGTTTTGTAAAACAGGCAAGTAAAATAATATTAATATGTTTACTATCTTCATGGTAAAGGTGAGTGAGCATGTTTTCTCCTGGGTGAGACAATCTGCATGATGCTTTTTCAATGCCAGATTAACAGAATAGAACAAGGCACATTTAGATGCAGTCTTCTCTTTTTTGTCATTAGATTCACCATATTAAAAGCAATGAAAAAATGTGGTTGATCATTTTATAACATGTACGTTTATTGTACAACAATTCCTCAATGTAGATTAATCAGTTGAAAAATATATTTGTTTGAGAGTCTATTTATATTTCTTAATTCTTTAAAACTTGTTTGTAGTCACAAGACATCTACATATTAATCTAATGGAATTCTGAGAATTAAGTCCTACTTTCTCTTTGATTAAAGTAAAGGTCATTAAATTGTTAGCAGAAGACCAGTAATGATACCAGCAACAGAACCCAGAATTTGAGATGCCGTACATAGAAATGGAAAACCTTTGTTGGGTTTATATTGCTACCAGTCCTAGATCAGGCACTCTCTTGGCAATTTATGTCTGAAGGACCTCAAGTCTGTTATTGAAACTACAAGGAAATACCTTCTCTAGTTATTACTGCTCACATAGCCCCTATTCTAATTTCTTCAGTACCCTCTGGGAAAGGACTGTATGATGTATAAGCATCATATTATTAGTAGTGCTTAATACATAATTATATTATTATAGAATACACTTGACTACTTTGGGAGGAGGATAATCCTCCCTATCTATCTATAAATAAATAAATGTAAATGCAAATGCATTACAAGGTCAGCAAAACCCCCTGAACTAGTTAGCTGATGAGAATATTATATCTTAATGTATCCAATTTTGAATTATAATTAAAGTTGTGAAGTATATTAACTAGTTCAATGTTCTTAGTAATTGATGAGAACTTATCTTTACTGCCCAGGACTGAACAGCTTTACTGAAGTGTGGCAAAACACTCTGGAGATAGCCTCGCTATCTGCCCTGTACTTGATTTAGAACCTTTCAGAACAAGGCAACAGATAGCAAATTAAGTTTCTTTACTACCAACAGTAATACACAACATTCCGTTTAGAGGTATTTAGAATGAAACTTGGCCTGAATGGCAAAGATCAGATCTGAAGTTTCCCAAGGTTCCAGGAATGTTTGGATCTGGCACTTTGTCTTGGACTCCTCTCTAGTGTGGACGTAGCATGCTACATTCCATACCAGAGATGCAAACAGGCTCAGGAATAGTGTGGGGACGCTAGGACTCTCTAGGACTGTGCAGGAGAAGAGCAATGAAGATCTCAAGCTCTGTGGGAAAGCTGGTAGGCACACAGTTTTCTATCACCCACTAGCAAACAAGACATCAAGTAGAAAAAGTAGGCATGGAATTAATATTAAAAATAGGATACAAGAAGGCCCCCAGCATGTAGAGGGGGAAAAAAATCAAATTACTTTAGACAGGGGGGCAAACTATATACAATGCCCAGTTTATGGCACCTACTTCATTAATCCAGATGAGGAAGTTCTCTAAAGAGAAGCAAAATGTAATGCCCGGTAAACTCAGATATTTAAGCATTCCTTCAGAGGGAAATGAAGCACTATGTGGCTTCACAAATCTAACCATTCTTACTATCAGCTTCTGTCATGGAAGGCCTACCTATTCATAGGAGGACATATTACCTGTGACTCAACAATATATAATCACACTGAAATGCAAAAATTAGTTCTCTATAAAGTGATTGTTAATAAAGTTGTCTATCACATCTCTCTCTCTCTCACATTCACACACTTTCTCCATATCACTTTACCACAGAGAAGGAAAACAATTCAATACTGTACCTGTGGCATTTCTTTAAGAAAATCAGGAAGCTGAAATTCACCTTTATAGACCTGGAAAAAAAAATAGTAAAACTTTAAACAGATGCTATCATTATATTATGTTCAAACTGCTAACAGGAATTCTGTTCAATAAAAGATAGGTTAGTCTGGGTCATCTGGAACTAGTCATGATAATCAGACATGCCTGGAGCACGGAGGATTGATTTAAATCAACAATTTTAATCAAGATTTAAATGAGCAAACAGGAAACCTTGATTTAAATAATTTACTGTAATCATGTTTTGCATTTGTACTTTTTAGCTATTTTCCTAAAAAAAAAAAAAAAAAGTTGAGTCCCATGGGTTGGTAACCACTAAAACATGTTGATTTGCAACTAAATATAGACTTTACACTAAACTTAGGCTTCTTTTAAGAACTAGTAGATCTCATTCTCACAATTAGTTTTTATTCATAGATTGGAAAAGGAAAACAAGCTTTCCTGCTTTTTCAACTCCCAAATGATTTGTTAACTTTGAATGTAGTAGTCATTGAACCAAACTAGTTGAATAAACTGAAATAAAGAAAATATTCTCTCTGCATCTCCAGAAGAGGCTACTCCTGAATAATTAGCTTAGTACTTCAGTAAGCTCTGATTCCAGATGCTTAGTCAAAGTTCAAACATGTACTTGTTAATATTATATTTGATATTTAAATAATTTTAATAGATTATAGTAAATTTAAGCCTTAACATAGATTGTCAAGTTCAAATTTAATTTTAAATATGTTTATTTCAAAAAATAAAATGATTTAAACTTTTAAAAATCTGATTTAAATAAAAAAAAAAGATTGTATTTTATCTTTTAAATCATTGATTTTTATCCAGCAGGTTGTGGCACTTATTTTAGAAATTCTAATTTTAATTCATGAATGAGAATGGCCCTATATTGGGACTTACAGGGGTCAGAGCAGGGCTAACTATGTTTGCACAAACCTGTACCTGTGTTGGGTGAATGTCATCTGGCCCTGTTAGCATCTACTAGGATGGAATGGAGGGGGGAGGGATAGCTCAGTAGTTTGAGCATTGGCCTGCTAAACCCAGGGTTGAGTTCATTCCTTGAGAGGGCCATTTAGGGATATGGGGGCAAAAATCTGTTGGATGATTTAATTGGGGATTGGTCCTGCTTTGAACAGGGGATTGGACTAGATGATCTCCTGAGGTCCCTTCCAACCCTGATATTCTATGATCTCAACCATTTTGATAGCTAAGAAAATTTGGTGCATAAATTTGATGCTTATAGAAAAGCTAAGCCCCACCGCTCCTCACCATGATGAGTAGTTAACTGACAGATCAGCTACCTCAGAAAGCAATATCTCATTTTTCCTTTCAAGTTTTTTTTCAATAAATTTTTTTTAATGAACTTTACAAGGAAACCGTTAATGTTAGAGCTCCATCCTGCTGCCAAATATGTAGTTTACTTCTATTTTAAAAAAATTGAAAAGATGTATGTGAAATTCAGATATACTGTTGTAAAACCCCACCCAGTAGCCAGTGTGTGCTTCTATATGTTGCATACTGTTTAAGTAGAATACTATTCGGGCAACTCTCCAGTTCCGTGAGGATTGCATGTTTTCTGCCATCTCCTTGGGAGAAGTTAGAGGAGGTGAGGGATGATTTGTATGAGAAAATCCAACAAGTTTGTAATAGATGTCCATAGTTTTAAGATCTTTAACAAATCTCGGGGTAGAGAAAATGATATCTAGATACCTTAAGTCAGGAAGTCTAACTTTGTTCAGGGCAACAGGTTCTGCATAAACTAACTTTTTTTTTATTAATACTTACAAGTACTGTTTCGATCTTGAACTGGTAGTGCCTAAAAGGAACTAGAGCTGCAAATGTTGAAATACAGGATACATCCTGTTTTGTTGGCTGTCTCGCTTGTAGAGGGCATGTATTAATATGAAAGAGCCTAATATGTAAAAACCCTCCCAAATTCCTAATCTTTCAAAACTCCTAATCAAATCTCCTCTTGCATTATATTTTGGACAATGTTGCAGTATTGGTGCTTTTTGTGTAACATCACATGGGCATTTTGGTTTAGATTATCTGTTTTGTGGATAAGAATTCACATGATAGGAAACTGACTATTCATGACAGATGGGAGCAAAGAATCTCCTAGGTTCTGAATATTTAAAATGTCTGTCTGAACTAAGTCGTTTTTCTTCAGTATCTACATTACAAAAATGAAGCATATAGCAAATTACAGTATCTCTTTTATCTGCAGTAATCTGATCTGCTGTGCCCAATTACGCTTATGGAAAATTGATAATGCTGTGTGACTAGAGGCTTTGTTGCCTCTGCCATAATATTAAAATACTATCTGAGAAGGATTTGTCTTTGGTAGTATGTGAACAGCTGCACAGCTGTCTTCCAGGTGCCTGTTACTGTATTGCTGTTGCATGAGAATTTTATTTTGTCAAATTTTTAACATCGTACACTGAACTGACCAAATAAAACATTGCAAAATATAACAGGGAGAGAATTATGTCTGCATTAAAATCCTGACCCAACATTATTATTATTCCTGTTTAGATGGGCCCCTTTTCGTTAAACAAATATTGAGTAACATAGAAGCGCTTGGACTATATTGACTTTTTAACCTGCAAGTTGGAATATTTACTAGCTTACACAAACTTGGTACACTGAGTTAATAAGTGTTTGGGCATTTTGGAAATAACTGAGCTGATCATTTTGACTTTCGTGGCTATTAGTCTTTTGCTCTTTTTGCTAATTTTGACTGATGTAACAAATCTCTATATTGTTTTCATGAGCTATGTTTTATTCTACTAAAAAATCATGTTAATATGGAACTCCATAGCCTAATGCTTCTGAGGCAATTCAATTTCTTTCATGGATATGAAATTAGCCAAAGTGGTTTCATGTTGTGGATAGGTGAATAAATTGTTCATAGTATTAATGTGACAACATTGTTGATGCATCACTTTCTTAGCTGCTGTCTACAGAGATGAGCTTCATTTTAACGGCTTAACTAAAAGATAAAAATCTGAAGTAGTCTGCTGAACTCAGACGTTTACAATACATCTGGGATCTCATTGACCACACACTGAATTTTTGACCAATGAAGCTTTCATTAACATTATTGTGGGAAGCTATGGTTATTGTGGGAATGGCTTCAAGAATGTGAATGAGAGCTGTGCCTATCATTGTGGATTACCATTGTTCTTCTATCTTTGTCCACTCCTTTTGAGATCACTTTTAAGGTTTTGCAACTTACATAGATGGGTTCCTTGCTCCCTGGTTATATTTGTAGTAAAGTCTGGGTCCTTGCACGTGTTTAACCAGACTAGTTATAGAAAGGGTAGTGAAAGCTCCCAGCATGCATAGGCTATTCAAAATGAATCGTATTGTTTAATGTTGCAGTCATATTTGGGGTGAATTATTTTGCAGACAGGAAACTCTGAGCTAACTCAGCTTCAGAGATGAGGCCACTGCAGTGTACTGACGTAGTAATTATTTCAGAGACCGTTCTGCTCCTAATCTGAGCTCAAAATCAGTGTAAGATATTGCAGACTTTGTCTAGTTTAGACTCCCATTCAGACCAGATAGAGAAACTGTCAGTTCTGTAGATGCAAGATCCTTCTATTCAATATTAGCCATGTCAGGATAACCTACTGCAAACTGTACTGTACTTAATTCCTCTTATTTTTTAACTCTGTAATTAACAATTGGTTTTAATTTTGGAGAGATTTTTGCATGACACCACATGCTGCAAACCAGATGCAGACCTGAGGAAGATGCCATAACTTAGAATGGCTGCCAAGATGCTAAGTTACACCGGGTGCCATTTTGGCTCCCAGAGAAGCCCAGAAAAATCAGGGCTATAAACAATCTTTGCCTCTCACCCTCAGCTGCACCTTGTGTACTGCATCTCCAGACAGTTCTACAAGAGTCTTGGCCAGAATGTGCAACATATAGCATCTTTCTTCTTTATAATTTCTCTGCTTCTTATATGTCAGCATACGGCACCATCAGTAGTTTTTAAGAAAGCCAGACTTATAATTAAACGAGCTGTAGTTGTAGCGAAATAATGTATTTAATAATTTGCATAATTTGTATAAAAACATTATTTCCCCTATTCTTCAGCTATATCTATTCATAAGTTAGGCAGATGGGAAAAAACATGTTAAGCATATGTAAAGCAAGCAAAGGGCTGAAGCTTTGACTGAAACACATGAATCAAGGCAAGACTGACATCTTTGTTTTTTGAAATGGAGTGGGGAAGAAAAACCTTTTATATCATTAATTAGGTCAATTAAAAAAACCCAACAAATTTGGGTGTGTACTTCTTTGGCAGTGAAAAAGAAATCTAACCCATACTATAAACAGCTGGATATACTCTATCAACAGCACACAAAAGCAAAAGGTATTCTGGCACAAGGTAAAAAAGAATTCGGAATAGCTACTCCTGCACAGATATGAACGACTGTTGAGAAGGTCACCTGCTTCAACAAACAGTACTCTGATTTATAATACTTATTATTAGGGCTCGGCGTTTGTTACGGAGGTCGCGGAAGTCATGGATTCCATGACTTTCTACAACCTCTGTGACTTCCGCAGAGCCCAGTGTGGCTGACCCCAGGCTGCTCAAGCAGCTAGCTCTGGGCCAGTCACACTGGCTGCTGCTGCTGGAGCGGCTCCAGGGCCAACCGCACCAGCCGCTGCTCGGATGGCCCTGGGCAGCTGGCCCCAGGGACCGCCTGAGCAGCAGCCAGTGCAGCTGGCCCTGGGGACTGCCTGAGCAATTGTCCCGGGGCGGCCGTAACAGCCACTGGCGGCGGCCCCTGGGGCAGCCAGAGCAGCTGTTGTCAGAAGCCCCCGGCTCTTTTTGCCACAGGCTCCCCCACCCCCCGCCACCAGTACCCCTCCAGCAGCGACCCTCCTGGGGCGCCTCCCCAGCAGTGATCCCCCAGCCCAAGATTTAGTCAGAGGTATTTATAGTATAAATCATGGACAGGTCACGGGCCATGAATTTTTATTGCCCGTGACCTGTCCATGACTTTTACTAAAAATACCCATGACTAAATCGTAGCCTTACTTATTATGCACGGAAATCAGAGCTCACTATCTTATTGTTAAGTAGAACAAGAGACAGCAGCGTAGGGACCATTTTTGAAGTGCGTTCATTTACTCTGAGTTGTATACATGCCACATGGAGCAACAATTCACTGGAAACCCTTTTCACAAGTAGATCAGAAACCATGTTTGGTAGCTTTCCTTTCTCTCCTAGATTTAGAGAAAAGGAAAGTTCCCATTGATTAATGAGCAATAAATAATGAGCTAGGAAGGAATTTTTCCTTGGTGGAACAACTTGGCAGATGCTGGGGGGTGGGGAAGGGGGTATTCTGCCTTCCTTTCAGCTTCATAGAGACATAGTTGGGTTGTAAGCATGAAGACTTGAAATAGTGGTAAGAAATGGTATGAAGAGTAAGGGTATTTTGCACCTACCATGGGAGCATAGGTTTGGAAACTATAAGACTGTCACTGTATTTGAATCTCTCTTTCTTTTCAGTATCCCTCTTTTCTTATCCTCTGCAACCACAGAGAAGCACCCAGCACAAGCAGGTATGTGGTCCACAGTAATATTTTCCAAGGTTCATTAACAAAAATGTGAAATAGAAGAAAAAAGTGCCCACTCTTCATAAGTTTCACTCTGACCCTACTGTGATGCTATAGGAAAAGGTCATTCAGCTTATGGGGTGGACTGGGTGGATGAATGTGTGCACACAAACGCACACTACACAAGAAAGCACAGAATGTGTGAGACCACGTGGCAGATTTAATAAATATTATGCCACTAATAGGGACTTAAAACAAAGATGTGGCCAAATGTCTATATGTTGCAGTAGGTCTTAGGGCAAGTAGCAATAAATGAAGGCATTAAAGCAGTCAAACTTAGTTCTCTTACTTATTTATAACCGAATACTAGTGCTCTAGCTATTACTTTTGGGTATTTGCCCGTTCCATTATCTTAGGGACAGGTCCTAAGATTTCCTTTCGCCAACTCTCCAGCCACTGTCAACTTCCCCTGCTGGAACATCAACAGCTCTACCAACAGGTTTGCAGTAGACAATCTGAGAGCGATAGAAAATAAACAAGACTAGAGAGTAACATGGTCTTATTTTTATCCATCAGCTACATTAGACATAGAAAAACATCTCTCCTCTCCATTTAATTTGAGACAGCTATAAATATAAACCTGAAAAGTGAAAAATCTACCGTGAGTAGTGGATCCCGTTTACAGAAAGTTATAATTATAGGCAAAAAACTAATTTCACCCGTTCTCGTCATAGGATCCACTACTCTGCTTATTAAAGTATGTTCTGAAGTTGTGATGAGAAGCCGATCATTTACTTTATGCTGTCAGCAGTCTAAATTACATTAGATTTCAGTCCTCTTCTGCAGCTTATGGATTTTCAGGAGATGACCGAAATGATGTACTTAACACTAGTGTGTACAATAGAATTGTAACGCCATCATAACTCAATTCACCTCATAACACCTCTCTCCTCCCCTCCGCCACCTTCCTATTGGCTGGGGTGGGTGATTGGGACAGCCAATTAAATGTGTAGGGAACAAGGGGGGAGCCAAACTCTCAGACTTTTCAAAAGCCTCTTCCTTCTGGTAACTGCTCCACCCTCTCTCACCTTAGTTGTTCTATTGGAGCTGTGTTTTTAGGATGCTGCAGGTCTGATTTATCACCTGTTTTGGGATCAGAAAGGAATTTTTCCTGTTGGACAAATCTGACAGCTCTGGCGGGTTCTTTCCTCCTTCCCTTCAGCTTCATGGAGGCACAAGCTGGGTTGTAGGCATTAAGACTTTAAAGTTTAATATTAGGAAAGGTAAGACTGCTTAGTTTGTCACAATTTGTGGTAGTGTCCAGTGCAGATAAGCCTAAAAAGGTCAGCTCCCAAGGTAAATGAGACCTGGGATTTAGCTAAGACAAGACTTAGAAGAGGGGGAAACCTGAAGTCTTTGCATATTGAGCTGCCTTCACCCCTTGGCAACCTCTGCCCATGCACCTCCCTTTACACAAGGGGAGGCAGACAGGATTCAGAAGCAACGTAAGTCCTAGAGGTTGGTCTAGGCAGGTCTACCCGCAGCTATTGGTGTGATGGTGGGAGCCCTGTAATTCCACAATGGAACCAGTTAAATGCCTGGTGTGTAAGAGCAGGATATGGGCACGTAGTGCCCTTCCCCAGTAGTAATAAAGTTGTAGCTTGCTTCCTAAATCCATCCCATGTATCTGTGGTTCATTCCCCCTTGTGTCTTGATCAAGACCCTGTATAATGGCAATCTACTAAGCAAGAAGCTTTGGGAACTGCTCCTTCAAATGCCAATCAAAACCACTTCTTCAGTCATGTTGGGTCATTAGAGAAGGAGAAGACATGAGAGAAGGGAGTCATGTTTTACTTTAAATGGAATCATTTCATTTCCTTAAATTAAATCTGTTACCAGGCAATATTTTAACTGTGTGATCAGTCACTGGTAAGATTTCCAAGCAACTAATATTCAGCAGAATATTAAAGAAATTAAAAAGAGAATTGGCACCTCATAGTTTCAGAAATAAAAGTTTCAGAAATATACTCAATCTTCCTCTTTGAGATGGATTGTTTTCTGGATAAAAATCTCCATAATAAAATCCACAAACTGGGGCTTTACCGCAGCAATTTCAGAAAACAATTGTTCCAATACAAAATAGCATGGCAGCAATTTACATGTACAAGAAAATCGATTGTTTCATTTTATTTTATAAACTACTGCAAATTCCATTGTAGAATTTGTCTCGTAAAGCATACCTATAACAAAGCCTTTTAACCTTTTTTAAAATCAGGTGTTTCAAGAAACTATTTTAGATAAGCAAAAAAAAAAAAAAAAAAAAAATCACACTGTAGACTGCAAGTAGGAACTAAAGAGAGAGCAAACTCATTTAATATATGTCACTGAACAGTCACCAGATGGCGACTTATAGTAATTAAACTTATACTTCAGTGGTGAATAGCTCAATATCCTATCATAAATCAGGGTTAATTTCTCTTTTCCAAACCATACAGACATTCCTGTGGAGAGAATGGAGGCAGTGGAGTATCTACATCTAAAAAGCTCAAAGAAGAAAATTAACAAAAGAGGACTATAAAGACTGTACCAAAGGTGTCACACAGGAGATTTGCGGGTTCTCTTCAAGGAAACCTCTCTCTCATGGGTGACCACTTAGAACAGTGTTTTTCAAACTGTGGGTTGTGACCCAATACTGGGTCGCAGCATGTAAGGCACTGGGTCACCTTGCTCTAGGCAGCACCGCTGTCCCATCAGCGGTGCTGCCCAACTAAGGCAGGCTAGTGCCTACCTTTTCTGACACCGGGCTGGACCCTTGAAGTGGTCAGCAGCAGGTCCGGCAGGGGGCCGCAGGGCTTCACGAGTTGTCCCCACCCCGAGCACCGGCTCCACACCGGACCTGTTGCTGGCCGCTTCCAGGACGCAGCGCGGTCTGTGGTGCCAGGACAGGCAGGAAGCCTGCCTCTGCACCCCAGCTGCGCCGCTGACTGGGAGCTGCCAGAGGTAAGTCTGCACCCCAACCCCCTGGCCCAGCCCTGACCCCCCCAATTCTGGAACCCCTCCCTGCACCCCAAACTCCTCATCCCTGGCCCCACCCCAGAACCTGCACCCCAAGCCCAGAGCCCGGCCCCCCCTTCCACACTCCAGCCCCCTGCCCCAGCCTAGAGCCCCCTCCCACACCCTGAACCCCTCATTCCCGGCCCCACCCGCAGCCCTCACTCCCACACCCCAACCCTCTGCCCCTCCCATGCCCCAAACCTCTCATCCCCAGCTCCGTTGGGTCATGGGCATCAGCAATTTTGTTCAACTGGGTCCCCAGAAAAAAAAAGTTTGAAAACCACTGACTTAGAATACAAGAACCAAAATGGAATTTTGTTTTTGTTTTCAGTTAGAAAAGTTAGAGCAAAGAACACAAGCCAAAATACACACAGCGAAATGCTTCTGTGGTCACCAACACCATCCATTCGCAGCTTAGCTAGAAGCACAATCATGGCCTTGATTCTGGTCTGTTCCACAGCTACATCTCATTGCTGCATACCTCACACAAATATACACTACATCTTTTACAAGACAGAGTTGCGCAACCACACTGGTGTCAGATGCACTACAGTATTTATAATGCTTTGGGATCATTATTGCAGAACATTGCCTTTTAAAAAAAATAAGGGGACACACATGATCTCTAATATAGTGAATCTCAGTTGATAACACTAGCATAACACTGAGGAAATGTCTTCAAGATCCAAGCTGGGGATAAGTGGTGTCTTTGAAACTGAAGGGTTGATAAGACTCAATTTCTTTCTCCAGCTATTATGACTAGTCAACAGAATTTTCTGTGACATAACAGAGAAAAATATAGCTTGCACAAGTTATTATAAGAACGCCAACCAGTAAGTAGCCAGGCAGAACCCCCACGCTTTTTCCACTAAGCACATGTAAGTTTTCTTCTCACAATCTCTTTATGGTGAACATCGGAACCTTCAGGAATCGTCAAAAGAAATGACTGGAATATGTAATACTGTGTCCACAAATTCAGTCAATGTGGAGTGTGTGCGCGCCAAAGAAAAACTGGAGTAATATGTTACAGATGTGAGAGGAAACTGCACAGCCAGTCATAATACAAGGATAAGCCAATTTCAATTGGGCATAAATCAAAATCTAATAGTCACAAGGAATCCTCCAATTTTTGCTATACTCTATTCAACTCTTAACAGATGCCTCTGTGCAAGTTCACTATTCTGACTGATCTACAGGCACATCCGATATTCTTAAAATATAATGAAGTGATTCTAATACCTTATATTCGTCACTTGGTAAATGGGCTACTAGTTTGTAGCATTTCAGAAAACACCAATTATTAATATTTTATGTGTACATATGAACTCCATTACAAAAGATTCCTTTGTGTGAGAGGATATGGAATCTGTTTACCTATTATATTTCTAGAAAAAGCCACTGTATTTTTAACTATAAACATATCAAACTTGAGTCACTGCTAGCTGATCCTTAAAGTAAAGTGGATGAACACAACAAGAATACCAAAAGATTTGCTTATATTATAAAAAACTAAAAGCACAAAATTCTGCATAAATGCACAGAAAGCTGCGTTGAAGTCAATAGGCGCCATGTATGCATCAAGGGACAGACGTATTTTTATTTATTTGTCCCTCCGTATGCACTGATTTATATCCAACACTATTCAGATTCTATAGGCACACAGCTTCCACCTCCGTACCCAATGCCCTGCATAAGAATGGATGTCTTACATGCAGCCACACAGTAAAGGACAAGCATGCAAGGCCCAAAATGAAATTAATGAAGCAATTAGTCCATAATGAAAAACAGTTGCTTGCAAGATCAATAATTTATTATTAGCAGAAATATGGTATCTTCAGATAAAGCTATTTTAAGGGACAGATTATAACTTGTGAAATGCTATTAAAATGAGTGGTACGTTGCCAGGAATGGCAAATTATAAACCACAGAAAAACTGCTATGCAAAGTTTTTGCTTCTCAAAAGGCAACTTTAAAAAAAAAAAAAAAAAAAAAAAAAAAAAACACTACCTTGCTTTTAAGATTTGTAAAAGTTACTCTTATTTCTTCCCTGTAGATGTAATGTGTTTGTAGCCTTGTCCATCCTAGTAACTGCTCCTTCACAGAATTTTTTTTCCTTAGCATGTGCTAATAAAAATCTATTTCTTTCAACTGACGTAGGTCTGAGAGAAAGGCATTCCAAATTATTGAAGAGCTGATAATCATCCTCAATTTTATCATCTTCATTTCCAAACTCCTTATACAAATATGAACCATTCACATCCAGCTCAGCAATACCTACAACTGAATCCTCCATCTTCACCATATCCTATTCACTTGCTGGGAATGTTAACATCCATTTCCTATGTCACTCTTTGGATGCTTTCCCAACAACTGGAATAGATTGCCATTGATGTTACGCTGCCAGATACTGTAGGACATAAAGTTCTTGCTGTTGAAATGAAGCCTCTCTCAGGTTTCTCTTAACCTTAGCTTGTGAATAAATAACTTTTCACAAGTTATAATCTGTTCCAATTAGCAATATGGACAAATGGGTTTTAGATATTAAAAGGTGAGTGGGCATTACTATTCATGAAGACAAAAGCCCTCAGTCACCAATGCAAAACCCCAAACAGAAGAAGTCACTGGAGCAGCAAACCCCCCCCTCTTCTAACAACATAAGTTATCACAAGCATGAAGTAGAGAGGTAATTCTTATTACAAGCAGCTGTAATTATTTTTCAGCAGGTACCTCCAGGGATAAGCTGTACTACTTAATTTAACTACTTGCATTCCAACAGAATCAAAATCATAAGGCAAACTTAAAATCCCAGTGTTTGGGTTAATCAGCATCAGATTCTGTTGCATCTTTTGTTTATTCTTCAAAAGACAGCAAAGTATATGATAACCTGACATGTCAGTCATCCTGGAACTGTTTCCAGAGCTTGCTTTTTAAATCCACCTCAAGTATTTTGCATAGGATATCTGTAGCACTCTACTCCTGCCAAACCAGGGGCAAAAGACTGAGCTCAAAACTCAAATTTGGCAACCAGGCCAGCCAGCTTTAAAGATTACAGCCCTTAAAGTTAGGGAAACTAGGTTTAAGTCTGGTTACTTACACAAAGGAAATGAGCTAAAGCCTGAAAGTTAAACCCTATGCATGACAGAATAGAAAAAATGAGCTGCCAAAGTACAGTAAAGGCTTTAAAAAAAAATGTAATCTTGAAGCAATTGTGAACAAAATTGATTTACAAACTATAATAATGTCACAACCTATCAGTACCTGATAGACTTTTCTTAAGTGATAAAGATAAAGAAAGTCTATTTACTTAAAACGGGGTACCAGCCTTCCAAATAATTGCTTTTTACTGAACGGGGATGCCTTTCACACCTAAATCACTAAGCCCTTGTTTAAATAAGACATGGAGTTGGGTTAACACCATTCTAGCAAGAACCATAATTCATTACACAGCTACTATCATGAATTTCTTGGCTAATGTAGCCAAGTCTTAAAAGTAATTCCCACAGGCCACACTGCATACTATTTCTAACAACAAACAGTATTTCATGTTAATTTCATACTAAACAACAGAGTAAGTTGTGTATATTAAGATATTTAGAGTGTGTTTATGGAATATTTTCTAGATCACCAAATATTACACAATTTTATTGTTATTTATGATTTACTCTTGAGAAAGCCAGGAAAACTTCTGGAGAAATTTTCCTTCAATATGATATTACTGAAACCATTACCATCTAATCTATGTATAAATTCAAAAATACCACTTATTCAGATATGTAAATGGCCAGGTTTATAGACTATGCTTCACTTATTTTATAAAAGAAAAAGGTTCTTCCTATCAATTTGGAGACTGTACAAACAATCCACACTGATTACCTAAATATTTACATGTAAATGCCTTTTCATCTTTAACAAAATACATTGTTTCACAAATTTTCACAGTAATCAAACATCTTCCTGCTTTCCACTAAGCTCCGAATTTGAGGAATATAGTCTTCTGATCTGCAAATCTGTAACTGGCTTACTTTTATGCCATTTTTACATTTTTTAGTCAGACAGACATGCATACATACATTGTATATATGGAATATATATCAGTATTCTAATAAACAAGTTACACTTTGCAGTTAAATTGCTTAAAAATAAAAAGTGACGAGCCTTAGGGAAACCATGAGGCAGGCCAGAAAGGCAAAGAAGGAAATGTGAGATAGCAAATATATATGACAGAGCATGAGGGATTGGTCTTTTTAATTATACTAATTTAATTTTCTGCTAAAATGCACATAAATTGAAGAGGTGGTCATTTAATTTCAGTGTTCTAGTAATATGAACAGTCCATTCTAGCTCTGCTCTTGGAATTGAATTTACTTACTGCCTTATTAGGCTTCAGTTTAGGGGGGATTATTCCTTACAACACACATTTAAATTTAATATGCAAATAAAACCACAACTACTACTCAGCACTGGTAGCTGTACTCCTGGTGGAGTGAACAACTATATTTATGAGAAGTTTGTGATTTGTTGCCTTATAAGTAGGACCCTGCCAAATTCACAGTCCTTTTTGGTCAATTTCATGGTCATTGGATTTTTAAAATCATAAATTTCATGATTTCAGCTATTTAAATCTGAAATTTCAGTGTTGTAATTGTAGGGGTCTTGACCCAAAAAGGAGCTGTGGAGGGGTTGCAAGGTTATTGGGGGGAAATCGCAGTACGGTTACCCTTACCCACTGCACTGCTGCTGGTCGCATTGCCTTCAGAGCTGGGCAGCTGAAGAGTGGCTGCTGCTGGCCAGGAGCCCAGCTCTGAAGGCAGAGCCACCGCCAGCAGCAGCACAGCAGTAAGGATGGCATGGTATGGTAATGCCACCCTTACTTCTGCACTGCTGCCTGCAGCACTGGGCCCCTCAGTCAGCAGCTAACACACTCCAGCCATCCAGCTCTGAAGGCAGCAGTGCAGAAGTAAGGATGGCATGGTATGGTATGGCATTGCCACCCTTACTTCTGCCCTGCTACTGGAAGGGCGCCACCTTCAGAGTTGGGCCAGTATTGCGAGGTATTTACGTACCAGATATGCTAAATATTCGTATGCCCCTTCGTGCTTCAGAGGACATGCTTCCATGCTGATGACGCTTGTTAAAAAAATAATGTGATAATTAAATTTTTGACTGAACTCCTTGGGGGGGGGGGGGGGGGAATTTTATGTCCCCTGCTCTGTTTTACCCGCATTTTGCCATATATTTCATGTTATAGCAGTCTCGGATGATGACCCAGTACATATTGTTCATTTTAAGAACACTTTCACCGCAGATTTCACAAAACGCAAAGAAGGTACCAATGTGAGATTTCCAAAGATAGCTACCGCACTCAACCCAAGGTTTAAGCATCTGAAGTCCCTTCAAAAAATCTGAGAGGGCTAAGGTGTGGAGCATGCTTTCAGAAGTCTTAAAAGAGCAACACGCCGATGCGGAAACCACCAAAAAATAAAATCAACTTTCTGCTGGTGACGTCTGACTCAGATAATGAAAAAGAACATGCGTTGGTCTGCACTGATTTGGATCATTATCAAGCAGAACCTGTCATCAGCATGGATGCATGTCCCCTGGAATGGTGGTTGAAGCATGAAGGAACATATGAATCTTTAGCGTATCTGGCACGTAAATATCTTGTGATGCTGGCTACAAAAGTGCCATGCGAACACCTGTTCTCATTTTCAGGTGATACTGTAAACAAGAAGAGGGCAGCATTATCTCCTGCAAATGTAAACAAACTTGTTTGTCTGAGCGATTGGCTGAACAAGAAGTAGGACTGAGTGGACTTGCAGGCTCTAAAATTTCACATTGTTTTATTTTTAAATGCACTTTTTGTACACAATTCTACATTTGTAAGTTCAACTTTCATGCTAAAGAGACCGCACTACAGGTTTTGTACTGGGTGAATTGAAAAATACTAAGTCTTTTTTTTGTATAGAGCAAATATTTGTAATAAAAAATAAATATAAAGTGAGTACTGTACACTTTTTATTCTGTGTTGTAACTGAAATCAATATATTTGAAAATGTAGAAAAAAATCCAAGAATATTTAAATAAATTGCACAATTAAGCTTTTTAATCACTTGATAGCCCTAATTTTATGTATTTGTTCTATTATTACCTATTTACATTTTCACAGTTGCGGGAAACTATGGAGGGATCAGACAATTATTTACTGACAGTAAACAGATTCTACAAGTTAAAGCTTTATAACTATTAAAACACAAATTGTCAACATCACATGTCAAAATATACTAAGTAAATATCCTTACATCAAACTCTAATAAGGTCTCAAGCAGCATTATTTTTACTTCACGTATCTGTAAATTTAGATAATCATCAGTGGAAACATTTTTCATTGGTTTGTATGTGTATGGTGAAATCAAAGTTTACAGTCATTTACTGATAAAAAGCTAATCCTTCCAACCCTAAACAACTGCTTCAGCTATTCTATAGTTCATTATGAATCCATGATGTCCCAGAAACAGGTAGGGTCAGAGGGCATGGCAAATTGTCACCACATAGGATTGTATCTTCATCAGTAGGTCATACAGCTAGTGGTAGACCTGGAAGTCCACATCTCAGGCTGGCTGCTGGGATGACCAGCAACTTTTATGATCAATGGAGGAGCATGAGATAAGTCAAAGGGCATTGTGTGGAACTGAGAAGTGATTCCCAATTGCGAAGTGTAGGAAATGTTGGTGGCATGGAAATGTTGAGATTTGTGAAGCATAAGACAGCTTGAGTGACAGAGAGTAGGAGGAGAGTCTGTTTCTTGGCTCAAAAGTGCCAACATCTCCATTCTTAAGTATGTTTTGCATATTGAGAGATGGAGGATGGAATGGATAAAACCTTAGGATCTTTTCATTGCCATGACGAATCTAGAACAGAAATCAGTGTCTGTTTCTTTTGATGACATTGGGAATATTGCTCCAAGAGAAAGATGACTTTGCTACAGTCTAGAAAGCTTCATTTTTTAAACAGATAAAGAGACAGCAGGGATAGCTCTTGAAATTCCTTCTTTAAAAATCTTGAGAGCAGGTTCATTCACAGTGGTACTGACTCAGATTTAAGACAAAAATTCTTAAGCCTACCTGCAAGGGGAAATAGTACACCTGAGCTACAAGAGCTTCATTATCATACATACATACATAAAAATTCTTCATTGAGAGAGTCTCTCCGGTTAGTTTTGGTGAGGAATTTCCTGTGGATCAAAAGGCTTGGCAAAACTGGAAATTCTATTCAGGTTTGAAGAGTCCTTTAGGGCCTTTGCTAGGAACTTGCCAAAAAAGTTTCAGTCCAAAGGGTTCCAGAACCAAGTTCTCTGGAAGTAGGGTCTATATCAAAACTTCAGACCCAGGCATCACGTAAAGCCTGAGTGTTACAGAAAAGAGATCTGGTGACATCATGAGAGGCACTATAAGGGAAAAGATTAATCATCTTGATTGAATCCATCTTAGTTTTATTTCTACCTCTTGATTTCCATAGGACCACTGTTCCCAAGAAGGATCATATGATGGATACACCTGTTTTGTGATGGGGGTTAGCAGATGAGAGACTGGGTTGCTGGTTTGGCTTTCTTGAAAATGGGTCCCAGGGGTGCAGATGATGAAGATGTCATCAACGTAGCACAAGTACAGTAGGGGTGTATGGGGATGAGAGCTGAGGAAGCGTTGTTCTAAGTCAGCCATAAAAATGGTGGCATACTGTGGGGCCATGCAGGTATCTATAGCAGTCCCGCTGACTTGAAGGTATTAATGGTCTCCAAATCTGAACAGTCTCTACGCACAAGAATAAATGGACACAAATCTGACATCAGGAATCATAACATTCAAAAACCAGTAGGAGAACATTTCCATCTCCCTGGTCACTCACTAACAGACCTAAAAGTGGCAATTCTTCAACAACAAAAACTTCAAAAACAGACTCCAACATGAAACTGCAGAACTGGAATTAATTTGCAAACTGGACACCATCAGATTAGGCCTGAATAAAGACTGGGAGTGGTTGGGTCATTACAAAACCTAAACCTAATTTCCCCAATACTAATTTCCCCCTACTGTTACTCACAACTTCCTGTCAACTGTCTGAAATGGGCTACTCATTACCATTTCAGAGGTTATTTTTCCTCCCTTGGTATCCTGCTGTTAATTGGATTGTCTCGTTAGACTGACCTCACACTTGGTAAGGCAACTCACATCTTTTCATGTATTTATACCTGCTCCTGTATTTTCCACTCCATGCATCTGATGAAGTGGGTTCTAGCCCACAAAGGCTTATGCCCAAATAAATTTGTTAGTCTCTAAGGTGCCACAAGGACTCGTTTTTGCTGAAGAGAAGACTCCCAAATGATGATGTAGAAGATGAGTTGAAATTACATGAGGAAAATGTGAAACCAAACACAGGAATCGAAGATATAAAGAGGACTGAAATCAATTGTTCTCTACATGCACTGAAGATAGGACAAGAAGTAATGGGCTTAATCTGCAGCAAGAGAGATTTAGGATAGCTACTAGGAAAAACCTTTCTATCTTAAGTGTAATTAAACTCTGGAAGAGGCTTCAAGGGAGGTTGTGGAATCCCATCATTGGAGATTTTTAAGAACAGGTTGGATGAACACCCGTCAGGAATGGTCTAGGTTTACCTGGTCCTGCTTCAGTGCCCTGACCTGGACTTGATGACCTCTTGATTCTATAAGTCCCTTAATGTTGTAAACAGGACCCTGCTCAACCACTGAATTAGCTGGGAATCTACTGTTAGGCTTTGGACTTCCCTAATGTTTCTTTAAGTGTTTCCCCAAAGCCCCACTCCTTGCCAGTCAGATCAAACTGGAGCGAGAGGGAAAAGTTGGCTAATAGTTCTGTGGAAAAACAGCCCTCAGAGCGAGAGCAAGCCTAAGGAAATCTCTGCCACTGAGCTTGGAGAGTTTCAGGAGCATCTTCATTTTGCACTTCATCCCACAAAACAAAGTGCCAATACGAGAAAGGACAAAAGAAACTTCTTTCCTGCCTCTGAGACGTGGAAAATGCAAAAGAAAACAAGATACAAAGCAACTCCAAGCTTGACAGAGCAATAGATTCCCATGATACAGAAACAAATGGTTAATGAAGAACAAGAGTTTTTAAAAAAATCTCTGTAGTTTGAGCTGTAAAGAGGAGCTAGAAATATTTATATCCATGAATATTTGTATCTGAGCAACCTAAAGCAAGAGTATTTCATTCTCCTGCTTTGCAGATGAGTCCCTAAGGAGCTCAGGAAGGATTTTCCTCCTTCCCTTAAGTATACTCAGTTAGCTAGATGCATCATGGGACGTGGGAGAGTGATTCACCTTCTCTAAAACCATTGGGAGGCAGAAGCAATGGTCTGATCTGCAATGGTAAATCTTATAGTCTTACACACTTTCCTATAATACTCAGCATTGAAGCTCTTTAACAATTCCTTGCATGCCAGTATGTTGGAGGTAGCAGTGAAGGGGGTCATTTTCAAAGGCATAATGGGCTGTTAGGCACCCAAGTCACATTAAAAGTCAATGGGAGTTGGAGGCCTAACTGTTCAGAGTGCCTATGAAAATCTCCTCCAAAAGCTCTTTTAAAGGTTGCAGTTAGGAAAACAGTAAATTACTGTTTTATAGTCCACGTTAAAACAAAATCTCCTCAACATTTCTTTCATAATGAATGATGCACTTTTAGCCAACTAGATTTCATATACAAAAATACCTTACCCGTCGTGTGTTTTCAAGAACTTTTTGATCTGGCTTTCCATAATTTGGTGGATTGGCATAAGGATCGTAGCCAAGTTTCGCTAACATTGGTGCAATCACTGGCATGTCTTGTAGAACATCTGAAGGTATTTTCCCAACCCATTTGGACAAAGCTTCCACATTGACTGGTTTGATTACTTGATCTGTAGATCTTTCAACTCTGCAAAAAGAAAAAAGTAGTTAAAATTTTTCACCCAACCAGTTTTTACTATATAACTAGCATTAAGATCTTTAGGTCTTTTTATAATTGCATGTTTACATAAAGCTGTTAGGCGATAAGGCATTGCTCCATACATACACAAGGACAGCAAGAAAACAGGGAAAAATCGGGCTTTGTTTATTTTTTCTCCTGGACTGTAAGTAGGACTCAGAAGGATTTTTTTTTTTTTTAATCTGGTGTTACCCGCTCTTTTCTATGGTCACTTCTTCCTTGGATAAGAACATGTACAACTCAGCTTTTTATTATGGGTTTAAGAAAAAAGACACTGTGTGCTAATAAAATGCTGACTCCCAGCTATTTAATATACAGTCTGCAGCACAGACTGAATAGTTCTAGATTCTACCATGAAGTAAAATACTTTGATTCATTTTCCAAACTTTCTTCCCAATTAGAAAAGTACACAGCTCGTTAGATAAAAAGAACAGGAGTACTTGTGGCACCTTAGAGACTAACAAATTTATTTGAGCATAAGCTTTCGTGGACTACAGCCCACTACATTGGATGCCTAGAATGGAACACAAAAGCTTATGCTCAAATAAATGTGTTAGTCTCTAAGGTGCCACAAGTACTCCTGTTCTTTTTGCAGATACAGACTAACACGGCTGCTACTCTGAAGCTCCTTAGATGTTAGTATTCATCTTTTTTCTGTGAAAACAGGTTAAAATCAAAACCTTGGCACAAAAAGCCCCTCGGGAGATATTTAACTCCTGTACCATAAGTAATACCACATGGTATGTCATCATACATCTGCAATTCCAACTGAATAGCTAAACATGTATGGGAACTATTGCTAAATACATAGCTGTCATGTCTGCCTACAGTCATTGCACTACCTGTACCTAACTTACTGATGTAAAGCATTTTAAGCATAAAAGGCTCTACCTAGGCTCTAATAGCTAGCTCTTATTACAGAAGTTTTCTTTGGTAGATCTCAAAGCACTTTACAAAGACAGTAATCATTACCATCCTCCCCACTTTACAGGTAGGGAAACTGAGGCACAAGGCGGCAAAGTGATTTGCCCATGATCACTGCGTAGGCCATAAAACCAAGTTCTAGTCTACATTTAAATACCAAAACATAAGAACAGTAGCAAAACTCTTGCTCTGTTAAAAAGACCCCTCCCTACCAGAACAAACAGGAAACAATGCAAGTTAATGAAGCATGGAGATTCCAGGTAAGACTCAGCAATTAGTAACTGACTCAGAATTAAGACAGCAGATATCTCCTGAGAAAAATAAAGGGAAATTTGGTGGAATAGTCCCTGTAGTTTCAAGCTAGGGGGTCAAAGTGCCATAACTTCATTGACTTCAGTCACTTTACAACAATGATGAGCTTATCGAATTAACCTGATAATTGTGAGAAGAGAGTGAACAGTTTTTGCCTCATAGGTAATGATTATAATTACTGATTCATAAGCAGCTAGTTGACTTTGAAGATGTCTGGTGTGGAGAAGTATTCTATTAAAATTTCCAATTTTCTGGAGTCCAAGGTCAAAGTTTTCAAAAGCACATGCCTAAAAATGAGACAACTAAATTCATACTTAAGCACCCAAATAAGTAGTTTGATTTTCAGTGATGCTCAACACTCAGCACCCCCACAGATTACAGTGAAAACTAATGAGTATCTATTGATTTCAGTGGAAGCTATGAGAATCCCTTCTAGTTTTGAAGTAAGCCATCACAAAGGGATACCAGTGAGAAACAGGTTGGTTTTGGTCCTCCTCTACCTTGCTGCAGTTTTAAATGGAGTAGTGTACACTAGTTTCCCCACTTAGAGAATCATTAGAATTGATTTTAGGAGGACTGAGATGGCAAAACAAATACAGCACAAAGCGTCATGACATCAAAAGAAGTCTGCAAAGATGGGACAATACCCAAAAGATGAGCAAAACCACTGAAGTTGACTCTTACTAGCATTACACTTTTGAAGGTTCTCAGACATTTAAAGACTGAGGGGGAAAAAAAAAACAGATCAAATCTGAAATGTGCTTCTCAAAATTATCAAAGATTGTCTTGTCTTTGAACTCTGATTCTAAACAACAAGAAGCGTTGCAATAAGATCTATGTAAATCGGATTGGCTAATAATTGTTTGTTCAACACCATGATGGATCCCCAATCAGAGATCAGGCCCCGGAGGGCTATTGTAATATAAGTAACATATAGGGCACTTAATGAATGCCCAGCACATAACAAACAGCACTTCAAACTTAAAAGAAAAAAAAAATCCATGTCCTGCCCCTTGCCTTTTTCATCATTTACAGCAACAACATCAGCATAGAACATTTCCTGGCAGTTAACAACAGCCTCGGGTTAATGCTAGAAGCACACTAGCTCCTCCCAGACAGTGATTAATTCCCAGAAAATACTGTACCAAATTTGTTTTTACTTAAGTAAACTATGTCTCCACAGAAAAATATTTAACACAGGAAAAAAAGGACAAGACCAGGAAAAGAACCATAGTCTAGAGCATCTGAGCAGGAAGTCATGAAAATGAGAGAGGGAGCACACACACACAATGGCAGTTCCAGGTCCTACTTTAAAAGTGCAGTAAGATCGGAGACAGTGAAACAGCTGACATGTAATCCAGCGCTAACCACAAGCACTTCTGTCTCTGCATGGCAATAACCAAGAAAAAAAAAATTGATCTGCAAAAAAAAAAGAATATTCCAGTACTATTTCTGCCTACTTAGCTATTTTCACAATAATCCTAAAAAATGTTTAAAAAAAAAAAAAAAAAAAAACTTGTCAAATCCTCCTTGAAAAAGGAATGGCATTTCTTTGCATTTGTGGTCACCACAGCTGTTTTCAGTTAGGTGGCAAATGCCAGGGATATATTAACAATACTCCTTATGGCTAGACTACTACATACTACAATACATTCCTTAAACAGCCATGCTGGCTATTACTTCAAACCGCAGAAGGTTCTGTGCTACCACAAATCCTGCAATATACATCTTTAAAGGCCTTTTAACATTATCACTAGTTAGATAGAAGCCAAACTGAAATAAAATTGCTATTCCTGTTCTCTTAATAATAATAATGAGGCTCCAGCAGCATCAGCATAAGAAACTGAAGAATGAAAATGAAGATCATTAAGCAAATGCAGACAAAGACTAAGACACCCATAATCACTGCCCACTCAAGGCGACAGTGGAATCAAAACCAAAAGTCAGAATACTAATCAGATGTGTCTCCTATCCTGAGTTACTACTAGTAGAGTAGAGCATGGAACTCAGCCAAAAACTAGGAGGGGAAAAGAAGGTGAAGGCAAAACGTCCTTGCCCCAGAATTCTGCAAGCCACTTATCTGAAAGTGACCAATTATCTGTGTGAGAGAAACAGCCTTCATGAGAATACAGGCTCTATATAAAACTGAAAATCTTAAATTAGTTTCATCTTCAGACATTTTAAAGTAAGCTCCTTCTAGCATGATGAAGTTTCAGGACATAACCTATGTCACTGTAGCCCAGTTCTATAAACAGGAAGATTAATGTAAATTTGTCATAAGTTCCAATTTATTTCTTATTTTTTTTGCTGGGTGAATAATTGCTAATTGAACTTTCTGTAAAGTGATGATCTGTCATCAGGTTTTTCACCCAAACAAAAGTGCACCCTCTTCCTCAAAGTGGCTTTATGTCCAATTTCCAATTTTTGTGTGGGGGGGGGGGGGGGGACGAGGCACAGAATGGGGATATCATGGACTTTCAGTCTCTGGGGTATGTAAAACCCCAAACACTTAGTTTAAATGGTTTTCTGGAATTGACAACTAGCTAAAAAGGACTTAATTCTAACCTGATTGGACATGGTTACATGGCTCCTTGGTAGGCATTGCACCTGACTTTTCCAAAGATCTTGGAGAGAGATGCTACAAGGCTCAGTAAGTGAAGTTCACAAGCTATAGGAATCCAGGATATGGGCAAGAAGGTTTGGCTTTCGGGTTGAAAACCCCCCTAAGGGAATACTGAAGCTCCAGAACTCCAAGACTGATCACCTGAGAAAGAGGAAGTCACAACATCAATGAAGAGGCTACGTCAGCTTCTGAGCAGTCTCTCCGTGCACCCGAAGAAAGCCTGCTCTAGCAGGAAGAGCCCCACTGGTGTGCATTCCCACACCATGTAGACAACGCCATAGACTCCTTCAATACAGAACTGTTACTTATCCTTCAGTAACTGGTTCTTTAACACGATGTTGGTGTACATTGCACTGCAGATATGCATGTGCCTCATGCATGTGCGATTGGAGTCTTGAATAATGGCATTGAGGGTGCATGAGTGCTCTGTACCACCTCGTGCTCCTGCTTGCAGATTGGGAGCCTCCCTCCCAATTTAAAGCTTGTGTTAGCTTCCTTTTATCAGCAGAAATATGGGACTTTTTGGATCCCACAATTAAGAAGCAATGTTAGTGAAGTAACAGAATGAAATGGAAACCTAAAATCCGAAGGCCACGACAGTAAACATAATTTGCTGATACACAGGCAGCTATGATGCACTGATTTACTCCAACTCAATCAGAAGGTTTAGGATAAGGAGATGGAGTGTGCAAGATTTTGCAATTCAGTTATAATTCCAGAACAATTATCTAATACTAACAATTTGGTTTTGAGCCAATTCTTAAGTGGAACAAAAGTTAATTACTGCCAATTCACAACCCCACCATGCACTCAATTTTGGTGCAGCGGTACATACTGTGAAATATCCTGATAAGCGAAAAGGGTTTAACAGTACATAACACAATGTTGTAATAAAAAAGTATATCAAACCATGACATACTAACTTTGACTTATGAGGAAAACACCTGTTAAAGAGGCCATATGAAAGCCTTTGTAATAATCAAGACCACATGTTACCAGTTCCATCTGTGTTGTTCTGGCCAAGAAAATATTCCAGTAAAAGACCACTCAATGCACAAAGATACTGAAGTTTGATTGGTTTGTTCACTACTAACATAATCCATTGGTCATTTTTTTAGGAACAGATGGTTAGTCATTACTGGATGTGATGCTTTATGAATAAGATAACGGGGCTGCTGAATAATAGCTAGAAGATAAGACAAAGGAGAAAAAGCACAAATGTATTTACAGATACAACAGAATCAATCAAGGAAACTACTATATTCTAGAGCATTACCAGACAACGGTTTGAAATATATGGCAGAACTGAAGTAAGAGTGGGGTTCCATTTGTGCATACAGCCTCATTCTGTGAAGGATCAGAAACTCCCTCCTTATGGAGAATAGAAGGGTAATCTCAGTTATGCTACCTAGGTACCAAGATCAGAAAAGCCTGCTACAGAGAACACATGCCCGATATTTACATCACTGCACTGACCAAAAAATTTTAAAATGAGAGACAGTAGGTAATGTTAATACTGAATGAAATCAAACACTTGAGAAAGCAGTTATACTTCAGCAATTACAATGGAAGATATGCCAAGGGAAAGATCACAATTTATTGTACTCAGTATTTCACTGTACAGGAAAAAAGCCCATAAAACTAAATACAATTGCAAATGGCCAACAGAACTGTATTGACTTGTTTTACTTTAAGTAAACAGGACTCAGATTAACTTACTTTTTATGATGTGTTTATTGTTTCAACTACCTTCAAATGGCACAACCAATGACATGAATAAACGGGATCAAATATCACATCAGATAAGATTGATAGTTTAGTTTTGGGGAAAAACATTGACCAATAAACTGTTTGGAGTTTAATATTGTAGACTGCTTGGTTGGGGACCCAGGGTTTTTAAATTGTATTTTATACATTAAAATAATTAAATATTTTATTTTGAACTAGTGATCTAGTAGAGAGGGAAGTTATCTGAAGAATTAGTCATTAGCTACAGGGAGCTGGTCCCACCCTGCCATTGCCCGAAAGGCTAGGTGGGGTTTATTACTTCAGGCGAAGTCACAGGTGGCAGTCTACTTTTGTGTTCTGGCAGCATTTTGACATCTGCACCAGCTCAACCTATTACAAATATGTACACAATTCACAATCCCTTGTGGAGAGGTGTGAGAAGGGAGAACACCCATGCAAATGTTTGAAGTTACACATTAAATGTTTGCATTAACTACACCCCTCTGAGCAAATGCTCAGTAAATGTTGGTACACAAGAACAGCCAAACTGGGTCAGACCAAAAATCCATCTAGCCCAGTATGCTGTCTTCCGACAGTGGCCAGTGGTGCCCCAGAGAGAATGAACAGAACAGGTAATCATCAAGTGATAAAGTATAAATACTTCATAAGAAACAGGGTGAAGAGGCATAGTACTACTTCCAAAAACAAAACTAGCAATAAAAGCCACACTGGAGCCTTTTTTTTTTTTTTTTAAATAAATCAGTGCAAGGGAGATCGAGAAATCAGAACTCTTACATTAATAAGTAGTAATCAATCCCTGCACAGCACACTGAAGTGATATTGCACATAAAACTGATTTGGATCCTCCCACATTTTTTAGGAGTGTCCAATTTAAAAAATATTATTCCATCAGAAAATATAATGACTACCTTTATAGTAAAATTAACACTGTGGAGACTAACAGCCTTGAAGACGCCAGTGTTCTGATGGTTTGTTAGTTTTTGTGACTCAGGCAACTTACTGTTGACTCAAAGGCATTATAGCGTATCAGAACAAACAGAGGCAGACCTGAAAAATCCAGTTACTTCCCACGGTTCCAACATAAGCAGGGACTCATTAGAAAGCTGTCTGTTTTCTATTGCTAAATACTTATGAGGCACTTAGGTACCAATCTCATCTTTCCCAATCCCTGTTTCCGAACTAACAGTGTATCATGTGAGGAGGACTTCCCAGTTCATTATCTTCCATCCCATTGCCACTTCCCATATCTAGCTTATTCCTCAGACCAACAGGGCTTTTGCATACTTGTATACCCATCTTTCCAATCAACATGATGAACCCTTTTATTTATTAAAAAGGGTTCATGTCAAAATATCTCTGCTCTTATATTTAAAAAAAAAATATTATCCAACCTTTTAGACTGTAAGCAATCTGGGCCACAGGCTGTCATTGATTATGTCTGTACAGCTCTTAGCACAATAAAGAGCACAAGCAAATTGGACCTGAGACACTACCACAATATAAAATGTTCATTAATGAGGACAATCAAACATATGGGCAGTGGCACAGAAGAGTGAGTTTCTTTGCATTAAATCTTCACTTGCCACAAAGGCAACCATTTCCACTACAGCAGCATCAGTACCCTGATATTTTACCGGGGATGCCAGAAATCAATATAAAGTCTTTAAAACCCACTCTGAACTAAATACTGGCTTAGGGATCTAATAAGTAGCCATTCATAGCTGGTTTCCAATTTTTAATATAAAATCACTTGGCTTTAGGTTTTTGAAGAATTAATTAGTGTAAATGATTTTGCCTGTTGGCTTACCCAATTGTTTAGGTTTAGCATTTATCCTCTCCACTGTTCAGTTAATCTTACTAGTTTATTTGAATCAACTGAAAAAAGTAGTGTTCCTACTCACTGTGAGAGGAGCTTTCTTCTTTCTTTCTTCTACTGTAAGAGTACTTGAGCACAGACAGGCAGTCACACATTGTGGCCAAGAAATTTAACTGGGCACATCCCACAGCTAGGACATCACTTTTTAATATAAAAAGTAACTATTGTCCCTCTGGCAGTCTAACAGAGATGACATAATATAGTAAAAGCTTTGCAATATCAGGAAAGGAAGAAAGACATGAGTCACATATTGAAAGAACTGTGCTTAGGAAGAGGAGGGAGGGGAGAGAAAAAGACTTTTCTGTATTATGAATAATGAGTTTCCACTTCTCTCAAACTCCAGCTACACATATGGGTAGACACACCAAAAGAGCTGGTCAGTGAAGAGTAAGTTAGACATCATAGGAAAGACTAAATCGTTTAAGCTCCCTCAAGAATATCAAAACCCGGATACTTCACCCAGCTCTACTCAGGAAGTCAAATGCACAATGTGCATGAAAGACAATTAGTAAAAGATTAGTCTACAACCGGTTTCTTATATTCAAAATACAAACCCTCTCAGAAGGCTGTGCCAAAAGAAAAAGTATGCCAATTCTGGGTCCTACTTCACTGGAACAGCAGTTCCCCAAATTTCCTGAAAGATTATAACTCAAGCTGATTTACAATCCATGAACCTGAGGTAAAAAAAACCCTCTAGTGTAGACAAACCCTTTGAGGCACTCTACATTAGGACTCAGCTTCCTGAGGAATTACTAAACCATTTAAGATTGAACCCTAGATACAACTAATCTCTCTAAAAAATGTATATATTGTCAATAAGATAGGCATTATCTTTAATCCCTATACAAAAATGGATTTCATACCTAGGTAATCATAGCTCATCATCAGGTTTTATCCAAATATTTAAAATTATAAAAATGAAATCTAAACTGATACATAATCTTCCCAAACTGCAGATAGCCTTAACAATAGCTCTGAGATGTGAACTGCTTCAGTCATCCAAGGAGATGAATTCTGAAATCTAAATAATTTAGCTGAAACCCACTGTTAACTAGTTCCTTGCTGATCAGTTTAGCCTGTCCACTTAATTCTTAACTGAGTTTGTAACCAGTTAATGCCTTCTTTGCTCTATACATGGTTTGTGTTCACATTAACTATGATAAATATTCTATTAGTAAATGTGGCATCTTGTAGTGTGTTTTGCCACTGCCAGAGGCCTAGGCAGTCACAAGTGCTTCTTGTGAACAGTTCAGCACATTTTATAGTGGAGATTGGAACCTCGTAACTGTGCCTAAGTAATCCAGTCCTACTTAGTGCACAAGGAGCTGAAAGGAAGATATTCCAGAGTGTATTGACCTACGTGCACGGTTCCACTCAGTGCGTGTTGTTCAGGTACCCTATATTCCTTACTGAGGTATAGGATAACAGGGTAGCTCCCTACATTTTCCCAGAATGCATTAATACAAACACGGTTAGGCAATATGGCAGGTGCAAATATACCAACACAGTTAGCTACAGCTATGACACAATGATGCTGCTGTGCAAACTACTCTGTGTTTGTTTTAACATGTCAAGTCACCAACTGGTTACAAAATCCATGATTGTACTGGTAGTGGTGATGGGACCTTTAGAAGTAGGGTGACCAGATAGCAAGTGTGAAAAATCGGGACGGGGTGGGGGATAACTGGCACCTATATAAGAAAAAAGCCCCAAATATCAGGACTGTCCCTATAAAATCGGGACATCTGGTCACCATATTTAGAAGAAACATCCAGCATGCTTATCTCACAATCCCAAACTACTTCCAACACCTTATTGTGGATTAAAAGCCCAAACTGCCCCTTACCCACATGCAAAAACCTACAACTTTCCTTGATATCTTCTACAAGGTAAGTATGCATTTTCAATATAAAAATCTGCTGCAGCACACAAAGTGTGAGGAGAATGAAAAAAGTTGAATTTAATGTCAAAATCAGAAGACTAGAAGGGCTATTGTACTGGTTATTTCATTTCCTATGTAATCCAATAAAACCCTTCAATTCAAATGAACCTGTTTAAATTTCATGTCAGCCACTCTGGTGACACAGAGCTTTGCTGCAGAATTTAAGTCCGACTTGCTGCAGAGTATTCTGGTCTTTATCTACAGGAACATTAAAATGGCCATAGTGAAAAGTGATTAAAGAAAATACACTACTGCTGAGACTGGTCAACACTTGTATTTCTACAATAGCCTGTAATTATACTTGGCATCAAAATGCAAACCATGTCTAAACAGTGAAGTTTAGATCGATACAAGACACCAAGAAACACTTGTACTCACTTTGAAAGAGACACACCACCTGCTTTCCCAATCATTTCCTCATGGTGTAGCACTGCTTGGTTCCATGGAATGTGGAGAAACTTTAATAGATTTCTCATCCACCTTTCAGGATGCAATACAAGTTGTTCATAGTGTACCAGCATGCATCTTTCAAAACCAACCTCCATACACTGGTTATACATAGTCTCTATAGCACGATTCCACTTGGTCAAACAGTCCCTGTAGCTGTTAAGGTCAAACCCAGCTATGGTGACTTTTCTAGATATCATGGAATGCACCGATGCACGACCATCCCGTACCATTAAAAGAAATTTGGCATTGGGGAAAATTCTGGCAAGATAAGTTAAGGACTTCAGAGCAAAAGGATCTTTATTACACAAATAGGGAGCAGGTTCCCCGTGTTTAACAATGATTTCCAATAAAAAGGCTTGCATGGCTGAGTCCAGAACTTCATCTGTCACCCCAGCTTCATCCAGTCTGATTTTCTCTTTACTTGATCTGGCCCACATCTGCTTAACTGCCAGAATTCGAGGGATAACCCTAGTCTCTTCTCCACAACGGATATCGGGGTGAGCATCTAGCATGGCACGCATTAGTGTAGTGCCACTTCGAGGCACCCCTCCAATAAATATTAAAGGCATGTCTTTATTGTAAGCAAAGGTTTTATTTGCTTTTAAGTTAAAGACAGTTCTTATTGTGGTTCTCCCACTTTCCATCCTCACTGGCTGGCTGCGTTCTTCTATTCTGTGGTGACATTCCATAGCATGTTGCCCCAAATAAAACACTGTCACTGAGCTGATCACCAGACATGCCAATAACAAGTTTTGTTTGAGTTTTCCAACCATTTTGATACAATAGTCACTTTAAATAAACCAATCTTTTACTCCGGAATATCTTCAGATTTTCACGCCATGGAGATTATAGTCCAAGATGATCAAGATCTGGTGGGAATAAAAGAAAAAATTACAACTGCACTAAGAACTATTACAGATTAACATATATCACCATGCCAGATATTTCAGTTGGAGATAAATTACAAGTTCCCTGGTGTGATGTTAATACCACTGAACATAGTACATATATACAAATTCTTCAAACAGAACATGTATTCCATGTTATACCATGTACTTCCATTATATCAGTGAGTCCCCATCATCTCCTCCAGTGGATGTACTCCACGAGGACTGGTTCAATTCCTTTGTTGTCTACAGCCAGCCAGATGACTGTATTATTACCGTTTAGTAAGAAATAGTCAGCTACATTATCAAGAAAATATTCAGAATAAATGGAACCACTGGATATCTATTACTAACAGGTATGGTCAAGCAAAGATGTCACTTATGCAAGTGTCTGCAAACTGAAAGGAAAAATGTTAAAAATATGTATTTCGTTATTATTCACTGAAGTTTAACTGTGCGTTTAGTACTTCACAAAAAAAGGGGGAAAAAAGAGCAACTGAGAGCTCCTTGAGGCACGAACTGTCTAGATAAAAAACAAATAATAAATCAATAGATACAATTTCACATTTGGGGAAAGCAGGATATATTTTAAATTAAATCTGAATAGAAATGTAAGTTGACTGTTGGAAGCTGCTGAAAAATTTGAAATCTTAGAATAATTTTGGCTTGATGGATAAATGGCACATGAGGTGGTCACAGGAATGAGATACACAGGTACATGGTAAATGTCATGTCTCATTTCCATATATAAATACATTCTGCCTTCTATCATATCTGTGAAACCCCACTGCCTCCAGTGAATTTGCACAGATATAAAATCAGAGGCAGCATTTTTATTACTTGTAAAGATGCAACTTTCAGATTCCATGTTGAGTTTAGAGGGCTGACAGGAAAGAATTTTCTTATACTTGCAAAGTTAAAAAGTTCAATATGGTGCCACTGATATAAGCATGGAATCCTACAGAGTTTTTTAAAAATCTTCCTCCATTTCTCAATGCAGGGGACGGAGGGAGAAGAGTGCTGCATAGATAATATTTATGACCATATGGGATACAGTATATGACTCACTCACTCAGACTTCTTACCCAGTACAGATAGGAGTGAAGTCTTTTCACGTATCTCTGGAGCACTGCACACACATTGAAAGGAAAATGAAATGAATTCTGCTCTCAGATACATTGGTGCAATACCACTGAACTCAGTGGAGATACACCTGTAGTACAATTGAGTCCATTATATTCTTTAAGCCTAATAAGAGGCTTGTTAAAATGCAACTACAGTTTGTATCTGGCTGGTGATTTTAGGGTACAGGAGCTGTTTCCCTGGAAACAGAAAAGATGAAGTTAAGTGGGTCTGAGGTACAGTAGAACCTCAGAGTTACAAACACCAGAGTTACGAACTGAGTGGTCAACCACAGACCTCATTTGGAACTGGAAGTATGCAATCAGGCAGCAGCAGAGATAAAAATAAAAATAAAAAATAAAAAGCAATTACAATACTGTGTTAAATGTAAACTACTAAAAAAAATAAAGGGAAAGATTTGACATGGTAAGGAAACTGCTTCTGTGCTTGTTAAATTTAAATTAAGATGGTTAAAAGCAGCATTTTTCTTCTGCATAGTAAACACAGTTGCCAACTTTCATGCGGTAAACAGGCATCCCGACTTTCACAATAAGCCAAAAATCAAGCTAATCCTATTTCAAAACAAGGCCAAAACAAGCCAATCCCTAAGAACCCCAACACTCTATGTGACTAGATCCCCCCCCCCGGTGCGCAGTCCAGGACTGTGGTGGGCCCGCTGTGCACCCCTGGCTCTCTCCCATGCTTGCCCTTTGCTCTCTCCCATGCTTGCCCCTGCTTGCCCTTTGCCCCTGCTTGCCAAGAGCAGATAAAAAAAAAAAGCAGCAATAAGCTACAAGCCAAACAACCAACAAGTTACAAGCCAAAAACTAGCCAACAAGCAAAAAGCCAATTAATCCAAAAACAAACCCAATTTCTGCATTTTATTCGTGGGTTTGGCATGTCAGAGTAAAGTTTCAAAACTATTAAGTCAATGTTCAGTTGTAAACTTTTGAAACAACCATAACGTTTTGTTCAGAGTTAGACATTTCAGAGCTAGAACCAACCTCCATTCCCGAGGTGTTTGTAACTCTGAGGTTCTACTGTACAGGGGATCGGGAACCAACACACAGGATGAAGGTCCACACTGGACTCAAGCCTGAGTGCTGCCAGGGCATCGCAGCAGCTGTTATCAGCCAAAGATTTAACACATACCTCAAGGTAATCAAAAACCTCTTCCATGGAAATAATGTGAAAGTTTCATTTACTCTTTTCAAGAAGTGTAAAAATTGTGTGGAATGAAGCAAGTTTTATGTTTCAGTAATTCAAATAAAAACCCTGATTCTGCAAGCCCTCCAAGATGAGAGCTCAGACATAAATGGGAGCTTCACGCATAGAAGACTTGCGGGAATGGGCTCATAACATGATTCTGTTATCAGCAAAGCAATTTGAACGTAATCAGTCAGAGGAATGACAGAAACTACTGCATTATATTTGTTTAACAGACCAAGCTAAATAAAAATTGTTAAGGTGAAAAGATCAGCAGAAAACTGACATTGGGTAAAAATAAATTAAATTTTATACTTCTGTAAGGATCTTCAATCAAATCAATTTAGAAGTAGCCATAAGGTTACATACAATCAGAACGTAAAGTGCATGCTCCCAATTAAAGAGCATAAATTTAATATTACCATTTAAAGAAAATGACAACCAATGATCATTAATGGCAGTAATTGACTGTCAACAATTTTGTCAACTTTATAAAACTATACACATTGCAAATGCCTTAATAAAAACATGCTTAAATAACGTAATTAAAAAAAATTCTAGAGCTTTCAGGAAAACTGCTTTGGAGGGGGGAAAAAGAAGAAGAGCTTTCATAAAGCCGTCAAAACAAAATATACCCACAAAAATATTTCTATTTCTTTTTAGGTTTGGAATGTGGAGCATCAACTATTTTTACTTTTATTTTGTTGTTTGGGCTCTATTCCCATAAACTTTAAAATAAGTATTCTTTTGCTTAGGAGAATCTGAAATGGATCTCTCAACTGAAGAAGTCATTGACGGGTGACTCAGACAGCGCAAATGAATTCTGACCTCAGGAAAGAAAGTGCCAGGAGCAAAGAACAGTTTTAGTACCAACGCTCAGGCACCAACAAAGAAGCAACTTTTAACTAATTCCCTATCTGTGAGGTGAAGAGAGAACTGGAACCATCTCAAGTGGTACATGTAAACACACATCTATTTACAAATGCAGGCCAGTTGTTTGTACCAAAAAAAAAAATAAAATAAATAAATCCATGAGTATAGTGATTTTTTAAACAAAAGTATTGTTTATTTTATCAACAAAATATTATTGAAATAATGTATCCAATAAATTAAAGTAGTTTTAAATATAAAGAAAATATGTAGCCATTTTACATTTCCAACTGTGCTAGCAAGTCAGATTTATTTGTTAAATAATTACAAAATACAAGTTTTGACTTAATTGATTGCAATACTGTTGACTGAAAGCTCTTTGCGGCCAGGGATTATCTTTTACTTTGTGTTAGCACCTTTCCAGATGGGGCTTCAGTTTTGATTGGGGCCTCTGGGCGCTAAAAAGTCAGAATAGCTGCAACAAGTAAACAAGGACTCAAATCCTACTTCAAGAGGAACTTTGGGTGTGCCAACATGGTGAGACTGGGCCCTTGATTAAATAATTTTTCATGGTTTTAAATGGGAGAATTCCACCCACCCCAATTCCAATATTCAGATTTTTTTTTCTTCTTTGCACATCCACAGCTTCTAGAATAAGACATCCTCTCTTTAAAATGTTCCTTCACTAGGCAGGCTTTAAATCTGGCCTTTACTCCTTTACCATCTCCATAGCTTTGAATTCTGCCTTGAGGTACAGGGAAATTACATATTTATATTCTCACTGGTGTTAAACTTATCAATTGACCATGCTGCAAGTTGAAAAACTACCCATAGAAGTAGGAATGTATTAAACGTCAGCTGAGGTTCAGCTAAAATATTAAACAGCTATATAAATGAGGGAGAGGGAGAATGTATAATAAATCCTGATGTAAGATTTAGCATTCAATATAGAAAAGCTAAAACCTTGCATAATGTGTTAACATTTAATTATGCAATAAAGCTTTTCCAAATCAGAAAGTGAAGCTGAGTCCTGGATGGAAATAAGATACATCAAACAATGTTCAGATTCTCTCTGAGCAGCACCTGCAAGTTCTTTCCTTCTTTTAGCCCATCTTGAGCTTCACGTACGTAGGTCTGTGCACATACATGCTATTTATGTGTATGAGGAGAGTAGGGCCCTTTGTTGCCAAAAATCCATCACCTAAGGTTAGTAATCTGCATACATGGCTGCTTTTCATTAAATCTTCGGGCAAGCACACACATGACAAACATGAGAAAGCCAATTAGCACAGCAGCAGCAAGAGCACTGAGATCTCCCCAGGGCTCTGAAAAAAACAGCATGAAACCCCTTATTTGTGGAGGGTTGGTTTTTTGTGGGGAGTCATTTCACTTTTGTCAAGGTACAGAAATGACTGCTGTCAAAACAGATAAAACTAACGCACTGTAGCGCAATCCCTCTTCTGGTTCAGAAACATGTTATGTATTGAAGTATTTTATACAGTCCAGGTTTTAAACACCCTCTTAAAGGCATCATTTCCTTCCATAACGATTTCACCAAATGGAGATGGATAAACAAGGATATTTTCCCCGTTACAAATTGGCTCTCTTTTTTACTTTGTTTGACTACCAGTGTTACTAAAGGACCCTACCCAGTCTTGCAGGCAAGTAGTTAAACTTTACTTCCCAGGCTGGATTCGCAGTACCAGTGCATAAGTAATAGTGGTTTGGCTAGTTACTTGTTTCCCCTCAATTGCTTTAGTAAAATTTCTAGAGTCATACTATGACTCAACTCTTGAAAGCCAATGAGATGTGTAAAATATTCAGATAGAATGCTTTTTAAAGATATATACTCCAGAACACATTCTTCTCCAGATTATAATTTTAAGGAAGGTCAAATTTTAAACCTAAACAGAGGTTAAATACATTTTTTCACTGATATAATGTCTGTTATCTAAGGATCTTAAGATGCTTTAGCTTTAAAGTCTTGCAGTATCTCTGAAGCAAGAATTGTTATCTCAATTTTAAAGAAGGGGAAAATGGTGCAGAGAGGTTAGATGATTTGCCCAACGTCACAAAGTAAGTCAATAGTAAAGCTAGAGATTGAATCCAGGGCCAACATTTTAAAAAACAGGAGATTAAGATCAGGCTCTTAAATCTATGTTTTAGGCACCTGTCCAATTTACAAAAATGCTGAGACCACAACAGCTTTTATTGAGGTCAATGGGCTAGAGATAGGCTGATTGTACAGCACAACGGAAGAAATGACTGAGTCCAATTGGGTTGATCATAGCATCATAGAAATATAGGGCTGGAAGGGACCTAGAGAGGTCATCAAGTCCAGCCCCCTGCACTGAGGCAGGACCAAATAAACCTAACCATCCCTGACAGGTGTTTGTCCAACCTGTTCTTAAAAACCTCCAATAATAGGCTTCCAAGGGAGATTGTGAAATCCCCATTTCTAAGCTTAACTACACTTATAGTTAAAAAGGTTTTCCTAATCTCTAATGTAAATCCCTCTTGCGGCAGATTAAGCCCATTTCTTCTTGTCCTACCTTCAGTGGACATGGAGAACAATTGATTATTGTCCTCTTTATAACAGCCTTTAACGTATTTGAAGTCTGTTAACAGGTCCCCCCTCAGTCTTCCATTCTCAAGACTAAACATTCCCAGGTTTGTTTGTTTGTTTTAAACTTTCCTCATAGGTCAGATTTTCTAAACCTTTTATCATTTTGTTCTTCTACTCTAGACCCTCTCCAATATGTTCAGACCTCCTAAAGTGTATCATCCAGAACTGGACACAGTACTCCAGCTGACACCTCACAGTGCCGAGTAGAGAGGGACAATTACTTCCTAGGTCTTATATGCAACATTCCTGTTCATACACCTGTAGCCCAGTGGGCCAGCTTACCTGTATTATATTAATTGCTTTGTTATTCTGCTTTATTATATTTAGTAGTTATGCAAGGAACCTACAGGCTTTTATCCTGTAAGATTTGGCTTTAGTAAATAGCGTTAAACTTAAGTAACTCATAAGTTATAGTGAACTAAAAGTAGCATGCAAGAGAGAATTTTGTCCAAAGTACTGACATCAGCCACCCACAGAACACAGCTGACCCCAGCACAAAACATAGCTGACACCAGCATCCAGAAAGTTCCGGACAGAACCTCCAACCGCAAAGCTGCTATGACAGTAAATTGATGTGTATGCTAATAGGGTAACTTCATACATATACTAACCCATAGAAAATGGACACCTTAAGGGAGGAAATACAAATAAGGACCTCTGTTGAATATGCATTGGTCATGGCAGCGTCAGCATAACCTACTATAAAAGTAACATCCAGGGGCAGCAGAGAGGCTGAAAAAATGTAGACCTTGGGAGGGGCCGGAATAATGGCCACCAGCGAAGATGAGAACAATAATTGTGATAAAACAAGATAATGGTTAAGTATAAAAGACCAGGCTGTAAGTATATATAAATTAAATTATAAATAAATTAATGGAGATATCCTATCTCCTAGAACTGGAAGGGACCTTGAAAGGTCATCGAGTCCAGCCCCCTTCACTAGCAGGACCAAGTACAGATTTTGCCCTAGATCCCTAAGTGGCCCCCTCAAGGATTGAACTCACAACCCTGGGTTTAGCAGGCCAATGCTCAAACCACTGAGCTATCCCTCCCCCCAAGTATGCACGTCCAAATGTACTTTCTGTATTATCTATATCTGCTTTGTTAAATTTAAGTGTGTGTATAATCTTTGCTAAATTAATAAATCATATATTTATATCTAGAAAGAGTTCCTATAGTGTAAGTGTTGCACCTGTGCACATTGGGGTTCCCAAATTATATGATAATTTTACAATAATCTTACTGGGCCTGATCTTGGAACAAAAACCTGTTAATCCTCAAGTTACAATTATATTTACCCAACTTTGGGTCAGGCTACACACCTCAACATGATAGGTCTTTTTTTGCAACTGCATCACATAGTTGATTCATATTCAAATTTGTCATCCACTATAACACCCACATTCTTTTCAGCAGTAGTAGCACCTAGCCAGTTATTTCCCATTTTGTAGTTGTGCATTTGATGTTTCCTTCCTAAGTGTAGTACATTTTGCACTTGTCTTTACTGAAGTTCATCTTGTTGATTTCAGACCAATTCTCCAATTTGTCAAGGTCCTTTTGAATTCTAATCCTGTCATCCAGAGTACTTTGAACCCCTCCCATTTGGAATCATCCACAAATTTTATAAGCATACTCTCCACTCCATTGTCCAAGTCATTAATGAAAATATTGAATAGTATTGGACCCAGGACAGATCCCTCCACGATCCCACTAGGTAAGCCCCTCCCATGACAGAACCATTGATAACTACTCTGAGTTTAGTCTTTCAATCAGTTGGGCACCCACCGTATGGTAATTCCATCTATTTCAAATTTCCCTAGTTTGTTATATGAATCAAAAGCCTTATTAAAAATCAAGATACATCATATCTACCGTTTCCCCCATTCATCAGGCCAGTAACCCTGTCAAAGAAGGAAAATAGGTCAGTTTGCACAATTTCTTCTTGGCAAACACATTCTGGCTATTCCTTATGACCCTATTATTCTCTAGGTGTTTACAAATTGATCGTTTAATAATTTATTCCACTACCCTTCCAGAAGTTAGTCTGAATGGTTTATAATTCCCTGGGTCCTCTTTGTTCCCCTTTTTAAAGATAATTTTTTGGTGAACCTACTGTTTCTGCTATCCTAAAATATTCTGCTGCTGGTGCCAATGCAAACTCTGGATCTTTATGCCTTAACAAGGAATATAATTTTTTCATCAAAATGCAAAGTTACTGGTAAAAGATTTTCTGTATTAGAATCTGCTGCACAGCAGCACTGGACTCTGAAGACCTGAGTATTACCGTCAAACTTCAAATGTTGTTAAAAAATAATATGCCTTAACTGAGATTTAAGGAACACTTTTTCTTCTCCAGTGCTGAAATAGCTCACATAACCAATATGAATTGCACGTGTTTTTAATTTAAAAGAGCTCTAAACACTGATGTACTGCCAAAATTTTAATGACGGTCTCCCTCACAAATTTTCCACCTTTGTCAGCAATACTTGTGACTTACCCTGAATAAAGTGCTCCCCAAAACATTCCCCCATTAAAATCCAAGTACTGCCCCACTACCTCTTGACCCACGAGGTATTCTCCTCCCCAGCATCCGAGTTTCCTTTAGGTCAATCCCCTTCCTGGGAGCTGTTCCTCACAGATAGATCAGTGGCAACAGATGGTAACAGGCAAGTCTCCTGTATCCTGGCTCAAATATCAAATAATATTTGTATATTATAAGATACTTGAAGTTTTTCAGTTTGTGAATAACCCCCACGAATTTCACTGCATGTTTCGGGGGGCTGACCTCAAACAGTAGCAGCCTAAGAGCGAACAAACAATCTTGACATTCAAAATTCCCTGCACAACTTTTATTCTAACTGGAAATACATATCAGCATCCCAAGAGCTGACAAAAGCCTTGGTGAGCTGTCAATAAACCAAAGTAATAGAAATGAAAGTACTCAGTAAATTTACCTTGGCAACAAAAACTGAATTTAAGACCAGCATCAATAATGGTATGAAACTTTGTTTCAATCACAGTTTGTTATGTGCATATAATGCTACAACTGGATAAGCATTTCCTAAAGCCACACATGAAAAAGTTAACATGCCTAACTGGTAACTCAGATGATTGACTCCTTTTGTGCATGCTAGATCAGTCATTATTTAAGGCCACTGAACCCTACCAAAGGCGCTCTCTGCATCTAGAGATAAGGGAACATCTGAGCTGGACCAAGTGTGTGATTTTTCTTGTATCAGCAGCAGCCAATCTTCCTTTAATGAACATGGGATGATGGTGTTCAGTCATGTCACTACAATTTTTGCAATTACTTTGCACTCTGTGTTCAACAGAGATATGGGGCAGAAGTTGCCACAGTTACAGCCATATTTGTTCTTCTTTAATATTGAAGTAATTAAAGCAGTTCTCATGTCACAAGACATGGTTCTTTTTAGAAATATTTCAGTGAAGACCTTTGAAAGAACAGAAGATAGCTGATTACAAAATGGTTTGTAGAAATCAGACAGAAAGCCATCCATCCCAGTGGCCTTGCCAAAATTAATATTTTTAAAAGCCTGTTCAATCTCTTGTGTTGTGAAAGCTTTGTCCATAAACACTTGTTTAGCAGTTAGGGAATTAAAAAGGTAGGCCTTCCACAAAATGATCAAATTTATTAGAGCCAAATTGGTTGTCTGATTTATATAAAGCTTGATAGAATTACTTAAATTGATTATTTATATCTATTGGTTCAAGGATGCCCTCCAGTCTTTTTGTAATAGGGAAGAAATATTGTTGTTGGCTAGTTCCATTTTAAGTCTTCTGGCAAGTAGTTTACCAGCTTTATCTCCCCATTCATAATATCTTTGTTTGACCCTGTTGAGTGTAAATTCAACTTGGCTGGATAAGCATTAATTATATTTATCTTACATGTTGATTAGAGAGCGTAGGAGGTTTTCATTAATTCGGCCAGTCTTGTGCATTCTCTGCAACTCATCTATTTTGCTGGCCAAAGAGTTTAATAACTTGAGTCTCTCTCTCTTCTTTTGGGAGGCATGCTTTATGCATTCACCCCTTACAGTAGCTTTCAGAGCTTCCCAAAAAATGGTATCTTAGGTAACTGAGTGCTTATTTTCTTGTATGAAGTTAGAGATGACTGAATCAACCATGGAACAAAATTTTGCATCTTTTAGTAGCAGTGTTCCATTTCCTCCTATAAGATTTTAATGATGTGTATGTAATCAGCATCTGTGGTAAGTATAACTGGAGCATGATCTGAAGTTAATATATTATCAGTAGTTACTTCAAGGCATGCTGGAATCAGTTCCGAAGACAAGAAAAAAGTCAGTTCTGGAGTAAGATGAATGTACTGTACAGAAATATGTATAGTCACATTCTTCAGGGTGTCTCAGTCACCATACATCTTTTAAATCAAGTTCATTCATTAATAACGAGGGCTAGCCTATTGTGCTTTGAGAGCTGCAGCTCATGTAATTAGATTTGTCCAGATGTCTGTCTAGCATAGTACTCCAATCACCACCAAGTATTAAAGGAATGTCTTTTATTAGAAAGAATGTCTGCAATGTCTTTGAATAATTCAGAATTACCTCCACTTGGATTGTAAATACTTCCTAGAATTAACTATTTTGAGTTGAAACAGCCTTCAAGAAGAAGGCATCTTCCTTCACAACCAGACCAAGACTGTATACATTAAGAAGTTATACTTTTACAAACTAAGATGGATGTGCCTCTGCTCTTAGAATTCAATGATAAAAGATACTCAACAGCTATCAGCATCTATTTCTGCTAGATGAGTTTCCTGCAATAAACCTACATGGCACTTTTTTGGTCCGAGGAATCTCAGGATTTTAATTCTTTTGGAAAGTTGATTAGGTCCCCTCACATTCCAAGAGGGCACACTAAGAAAATTCATGGCAAAGATATAGAACCTTATTCTAAAGATGCGTATTTCCCGTTAATATTGTAAAACCACATTTCTAGGATATGGTCCGTATTTATACATATTAGATACTGGTTAGTTTTGAATAAATTTATGCCTTCAATTGAGCCTCTAGGGGTGTCAGATATACAAAAAGATCTATAGTTAAATCATGCGTCTTCCAAAGTATATTTTAACAGAAAACAAAAACAATTAACAGACTTAAAGCAAACCAGTGTGGGCATGTTCAGATCCCTGATGGCTTCAGTTCCATCTGCTCCTCCCCTCCCTATGTTGTATCTAATAATAGTCTAAACATCTCTAAATGCAAAAATATATTTTAAGTCAAATATTACCCAGTAAATACCACTGATATTATAGAAAATGTACAATATATACATATATACATATATACATATATATATATATATATACACACACACACACACACCCCTCATTACATGTACATTTACAATTGAACTGGTAAATCATAAATTAGCAGAAAATCTAAAGATGAAAAATATAATGTAAAATATTTCATATTCATAGTATGCCAAATGCCCTGCACAAACTGAATAACTAGTGCTATTTAAGGTTTAGGTTATAGTCTAATTTACATGTCAGGAGTACTGATTGTCCCAAGGGACTTCTGGTTACCATAATACGAACCATCAGAGGCATTAGTTTGCTGTAGTGTTTCCAATTGAAATATTTATAGAAAACCCACGTACTAGCCTACTGCAGAATATATTCCACAAGTTTTGCTGAAACTTGTAGAGCCTATTTTAACTCTCTCCCCTGTAATCTTAGCCACACTTTGTACTTCTGGCCAGAAGTACAAGTAAATGAATTTATTCACAGAGATTATCAGAGCCATGAATCCACCACAAAGGGATGCTAACAAAGCAAAGTGAGTGATTAACTCTCTCACATTGCACATACTGAATATATTTAAAAATATGAAGCCAGTTAAATTCTATGCAGTCATGAACTCAGTCACAGTAAGTGGAGTTATACCAGCAAAGTCCAGTACATGCCACGTTAATATTAGTAGGATAACAATGTTTCACTTCCAATTGTATTACATTGGAACAATTAAAAAAAAATTTCCTTGTTTAAGAAAAGTGGAGCTGCCGGTGCTCACTATAGCATTTAAGCAGTCCAGTACATTTTAAAGTTCAAACCTTAGTTAGGAGAAAGGAGCAAGTAAGTGTCAAATGTAATCCTTTGTTGCAGCTACTGTTTGGCCAGAGACAACTTTCTACAAAGGTGAATTAACAGGGGAACAGCATTGCTGCTGCCCTTCTAAAGAAGAAGGTGTTAAATATTCTGGAACAGTTAGCTTGTCCTCTACTTCCTTCTCTTGAACCTCTGGCTCAAATACTGGTAACTGGGCCTCTTCCCAAAAAGACAAACTGTAGAGATTTCTATAGATTTTATCTTGCTTTTCCTGAGTGGTATGCCTCATAGGTTTTGGCCAAAGTGCTTCTGAAGAGAATTGCTGGGAGGAAGGTCTGCCATATAACATCTGGCTTTGTTTTATCAGGCCACCAAGCCTTTGGTCATTTTCCCTGGAGCTTGTTCATTCCCTTGATATGACTCAGATAAAGGGGACTGAGACAGGAGAACAATGACTAGTTCTCCCTCAGCAGGTATAGACAATTCAAGATAGCTTTGCCCTGTTCTGGGCAGTTCTTTGGTTTATGTCTCCGCCTATTAGGATTTCCACACCAACTGTGAAGGAAAAATAGGGCTCTCCAACTGCTCTGAGGATTTTCTTTTGTCTTGGAAAACCTTCTACGCTACATGTCCTAAAGTTTGGCTTTCCTTCTTAGAAAGAGGTCTTCTCTATGCTCTTTAGTCTCTTGGCCTGTGTCTTTGATGAATAACAGGGCTTGCTCTTGCCCACAAATCCACATCCCAAAAGGTTACAAATCTCAGCCCTGCAAGGTCTGAGGTGAAAGAGCAGTCCAGTGACCATTCTGGTGAAGTTAACCTCTGGTACCCAGAGATGCTGGGCTAAACCTGCCAATAGAAGCTGTAAAAGGAAACCCATTTGAGAGTGACATCATAAAGGAGCTAAATAATCTCCTGGTAAAAATACAGCAGGAAGGGGTAGACTGAAAGGATGAGGTGGGCCAAGTGGCCCAATTAATTGGTCATTCAGGTCCAAGCTGCTTTCCTACCCTTTCCTCCATGGCCCAGAGCTATGAGAAGAGACTGTTGATAGCAGTGGCTGATGATACATGCCTGGGCAGTTATGTTTTTTTTTCCATCCAACTTACTTCTGCCAGACCTCCTGGGAGGCAGGACAGGAAAAGAGATAGGAACCCCCAGAAGCCTCTGGTTTGCTGACACTTAGTTCTTTGAACCAGCCTGTTTCCCTGCTCAACAGAGGGAGGCTTAAGTAATCCCCGGCTGGCTAGGGTCTTTGTGGACAGCCCTTGCTTATTTTGCTCAAAGAGCTGAAGCCTATACAGTCAAACCTGCCTCTAGCTGAGATAAAAAACATAGAAGAACTGGCAGGCTCCTTAGCCGCTTGGATCATACCCTTTCTTCCAGTCCTGCCCAAGTCCAGTTTTGTCCTTTAAGCTGCAAGCAAAAAACCTGTTGTAAAGGGTTCTTAAACCTTCCTGTGTAGAACAAAGGTTCTACCCCGCCACCAAATACTCTGTGGGCAGTAGGAAATCAAGCACTACAGAAATCACTAGACTAGTCAATAGGAAAAAAATTACTATCACGTTCTTACAGGATGTAACAAAAATGTTACCAGGTGGGCCAAAATGTCAATTGTGTTGAGCTAGGACATCTGCAAAGAGTTTAATTACAAGCGTTAGCCATTTTAACATGAAGTGAAATACACGACTGGGACACGTTTTCTTCTACCCACCACACTTCACCCTTCCCCAGATCTCATTAACGCAGCTCCAGAGGAAACACATTCATCCAAATTACATTTGGTTTAAACTCAGCCATTTCATTTCTGGAACCTGGCTCGTTATTTTTGAACCTTTGTACAGCCAGCCTTTTGCTTCTCTTTCTTTGGTCCAATTTAGATAATTCTAGCAGGGATACTCTCCTAAAGGTACTTTGTCTCAGATCACTACTATTGACTCAGTATTTTCTATAAGGAATCATCCCAACAGTAAGACCATTAGGACAGCAAGAAATACTGAAGATCCCTAAGAAAACCCTTTGAAACAAAAATATTTTTGTAATATTGTTTTAAAAAGGTACCTACAGGTGTCAGTGGAATTGATTTAGATCAGCGGCTCTCAACCTTTCCAGACTACTATACTCCTTTCAGGAGCATGATTCGTCTTGTGTACCCCAAGCTTCACCATACTTCTAAACTACCCACTTACAAATAAGACAGACATAAAAATACAAATGTCACAGCACACTATTACTGAAAAATGCTCTCTCATCTGTATCATATAATTATAAAATAAATCAATTGAAATATAAATACTGCACTTACATTTCAGTGTATAGTATATAGAGCAGTATAAACAAGTCGTCTAAGAAATTTTAGCTTGTACTGACTTTGCTAGTGCTTTTAATGTAGCCTGTTGTAAAACTAGGCAAATATCTAGATGAGTCGATGTACCCCTGGAAGACTTCTGCATACCCCTGATTGAGAACCACTGATCTAGATTAAACCCATTTCAACAGTAATGAAATGCTAGGAACAATCACATATCTGTATGAGTTTATAGCAACCTTTCCAAAAGGCGCACTTAAAGAAAGGGCTTAAATGAATTCCACAGATCCTTTAATTCAACCAGCTGACCTGCCTTTGATTTTTCAAGCATGTTCACCACAAAGAAGAATGTATAGGCAAGTTAACTGAAACAAAATGTTATAGCACTACACTGAGAAACATAATTGAAGTATTTATTGTATACCACTTAAAACAGCTGCACAAATTGCTCCTTTCGAGAAAGGCTCATTTAACAGACCATTCCAATAAGACACATTATAAACCACCCTTCCCCTTCACTCTGAAAAAAGAATTAATATTTCAGTAGCATTATACATGTACAAAGCACTATACAAACATTAATTCTCATGACATCATTGTGGTGCAGGTAAATATGTATTATCCCAATTTTACAGATTGGGAAACAGAAGCAGAGAAATCAAGTAACTTGCCCAAGGTCAGAAATCAATAAACACAACCAGAATTAGGAATACGGAGGTCCTGACTTCTAATGCTATGCTCAGTCTTCCAGACTATACAGTCTCTCCAAGCTCTATGATTGTTTTCATCATATTGTTGCCTCTCCTTTTTCCATTTTCTTTCCCCATTTACAGGACACTGGCATTTTGTTTACATAAAGGACTAGTACATAGCAATCACTTTAATCCTTAATATAGTTTCCTAGTGAGAAAACTGTTCAATTTCCCCACACACACCCCAAAAAGTGATGGCCTCTTTCCATCACTTTCTTTATGTATTGTTCTAATCTCCTAGTTCTCTTACAATATACATAAAAGAGATCCAAGTCCCAAAGCTATGCTCTTAAGACAAACTTTTCTTAAAATTGTTGAAGTGGTGAGAAAAGTGACCACAACTAGAAAAACGTGAATTAAGTTTACCACTGTCAATTTATATCACCGCTGAATTTGAGGTTTCCGTATTGTGCAAGACACACACATATACATTTAATGGAATCTGGCTATTTGCATGTAATTTGCTCAACAATAATCAGATATTGGAGGGACAGTGAAAGGTGCATGTATCACATATGATACAGATACATAAAAAGTCAATCAGTGGGTTAAGGACAAAGTGAGACATTTTCGGTTTTTTTTTTTTTTTTTTTTGCTTCAGTTTGTAACCTGAAATATTTCTCCACCACCATTCCTACAATCTGTCATGGTAACAAACCTTACCTTCTACTAACTCTGTGACAACCATCGTTACCTATGGTTATTTGTTCCCAAATATCAAGAGTGAAGAACTAACCCAACTGATTTCTTCATTCAACTATAAAAGTACCAAACAGAGCACCAAACATAAGATTACTGTACTGGGATCAGGGGGAGTTGCCCTTCTCATTTGAAATCAGATAAGCCAATTTAATGAATATATTTAAGACAAGAATATAATGTGATTTGTGATTCAGTTAACTATAGCATTACGTGAGTCTCCGCTATAATTACACATACTTCATATTTATATATATTGCATATTCTCAGGAACATATTTGGGTGTTCTGGAACCCATTGTTTATGCTTACATTCCAAAAAAAGTTATCAGATAGTATGATGATTGCACCTTGTCACATTAAAACTGTTGCCTACTGCCAATTTAAAAATATATAGAAATATATTTCATATTTTATGTGTGCATCTATATACACACTCCTTTTTATCATACTCCCCCATATTACATTTGTTCCAACAGTAAACCTGCAACATACCCATTAGCAATGACAGAACTGTAGTTTGTTACATACCTCCCAGGTGCACAACTCTTTCTAATACAGTACCATACAGTTCCATTCTCCTGAAGAAGTTTATTACTTTATTTCGTAAGGGCTGAATTTATATAGTACATTTCCCTGCGTCTGCGGAATAAATGCAACTAATTAGGTCATTTCTAAAGAGATACAAATGACATGAATAATTTCTGGAATTGTACTGACTTACGCCCACGTAAGTGTAATACTGCAAAAGATTATTAAACATCTATATACACAAGCTGCCTTTTACATCCCTAACGCATACATTTATATCAACTTCAGATAGTGAAGTAATACCCACAGATCAATATTATATGACACTCTTCCTACTAAACAGCTTAATTGACAACCTTGGCCAAACAGTCTAAAACAGCTCTGCACTTTTAGGATCATGTTAATCAATTTTTATAGGATTTTTTCTGATTAGAATAAGTCACATCTGTCCTATAGATTAAAACCACATGCATAAGACACTCGTTAAAATAAATCAATTTACTTTTAGAGTATTTTTATTATTATTATTATTTAGTATCATGTTCTAGGATTCCCTGCTGTATTAACATTGAACTAGCAGAGGTATTGCAAAATACAGGTTAATCAAAGATTTTATAACAATATTCTATTTTATGTATAATTGTAAAGGTTAAATTCAAAGTTAGAATGACAGGGAAGGATGATTTCTGTCCTGATAAGGAACCAAGAAATAAACAACTGCTCTGTTTTGGGAATTGTAATTTTAGGAGAGATCTTACAATATCGCTAATTGATAATGTTGGCTCCATAACACAGAAGTAAAGCTCCTATAATTGATTTGATTCTCTAAACGACCCAAGTTACTAACTATATCTTCCATCTTTCCTCCCCTTAAGTATCCGACAGCTATGGAAAGGTAGCATCACTGAATTCCATTCGCCTGCCTGTGTCAACATGCTGTATAAAATTCAGATTCAAGGGGAAAAACCAGTTCTACAGAAAACAAAAGACAGCCACTAGGAGGCCAAATCCTGTTAGAAAATCCTTTGCATTTCTGCTAATACTGGAAGCAGTTTCCAATGGTTCATCACAGTCTTTTCTGGAAGGGAAGAAATGGCTGTAAAGTTGAAAAGCCCTTTTCAGTTAGGTCAGTAAAGGAAGGACAATGTGCACACATGTTGTATGATGAAATTTACAAAGCTTTATTAGCATAAAGCTAGTAAATAGAGAACATGCATATACTATAGTCTATGTGCATACAAGACACAAAATACAACAGGGCATTCCTACTGCAAATCATCAACTTCCAGAAAGCCTTATTTTATCATTTAAGATAGAATATTTGCCCAGCATGGTCCTTAGAGTTACTCAGCAATGGCGCTCTGGTATACTTCTTTGTAGAAACAATCTTAAATTGTTTAAACTTTTCCTGCTATGAAATTGTTTTGTTCAGCAAATAATAAATATACAGTTATATAACATTTTCTTCCAAGGCAAAAAGAGCAACCACCTACTGTAGAAAGAGTTCATAGCACCACCTATATTTCCAAACAGTGCGCAGACACAGGATGGCTATCAAAGGCAAACAGAGCCACCAAGCAAGCAGCAGGATTCCTGGCCGCTGCAACAACTGACACTCAGGTATTTTGTTAGGACAAAACACTGCCAGCCCCATATGGCCCAAAAGAGAAATGGGGAGAGCAGAAGGTTAGTGGCAGGGGCTGAAAGAGAAGGTGTTGGGGGGGGGGCAGAATGTAATGAGGGAAGCCCGGCGGTGGGGCTAAAACGGCAGTTGAAGATATGGGGAAGGGGGTTCGGTCATGGTGGGGCGATGGAGGAATGATTCAGAGGTATGGGGGGGCTGGATCATGTTAGGGGTATAAAAGGGCTGGCTAGGGGCGAGATCAAGGGGGACATCTGAGGCTGGGTCACCGGGTGGGTAATGGGGAGCTGGGACGGGGGGGGGGCTGGCTCGGGACTAACGGTAACGGGACGAATGGGGCTGGGGGGAGCGAGGCTGGCTCGGGGGGGGGGGAACTGGGTCACGGGGGGGCTGGCCGGTAAATAACGGTCACTGGAGGGGAAGGGGACTGGCTCTGGGGGCACAATGGGGAGCGGGGTCACGGGGGGGCTGGCTGGGGAATAACGGTCACTGGGGGGGAAGAGGGCTGGCTCGGGGGGAGGAGAATGGGTCACGTGGGGGCACAATGGGGAGCGGGGTCACGGGGGGGCTGGCTGGGGAATAACGGTCACTGGGGGGGAAGAGGGCTGGCTCAGGGGGGAGAGAATGGGTCACGTGGGGGCTGGCTGGGGACTAACGGTCACGGGGGGAAAGGTGCTGGCTCGGGGGGGGATGGGTCACGTGGGGGCACAATGGGGAGCGGGGTCACGGGGGGGCTGGCTGGGGAATAACGGTCACGGGGGAAAAGGGGCTGGCTCGGGGGGGGGGAATGGGTCACGTGGGGGCACAATGGGGAGCGGGGTCACGGGGGGGCTGGCTGGGGACTAACGGTCACGGGGGGAAAGGTGCTGGCTCGGTGGGGGGAATGGGTCACGTGGGGGCACAATGGGGAGCGGGGTCACGGGGGGGCTGGCTGGGGACTAACGGTCACGGGGGGAAAGGTGCTGGCTCGGTGGGGGGAATGGGTCACGTGGGGGCACAATGGGGAGCGGGGTCACGGGGGGGCTGGCTCGGGGGTGGCCGCTTGGGAATAACGGGGTCACGAGAGGAACACACGCGGGGGAGACCGCCCCAGCCAGCCTCCCCCGCGGGGTCGGCTCCTCACCTGCGCTCCGCCGGGAAGGAAGCGGGAGGGAGGCAGGCGGCTGGGTCACGGCTCCCGCTGCTGCCGCCGCCTCCTCCCTCGCCGAGTCCCGGCCGCCGCTGCGCTCGCCGGGCTGCTGCCGCCCAGCACCGCCCCGCCGCCGCTCCCGGCCGGCACCATCGCCGAGGGGAGCGCCCGCTCCTGCCCCTCAGCCCGCGGCGCTACTCCGCTCGCCTGAGCCCGGCGCCTGCCGCTGCCATGGAAATCACAAACACGCCCTGATTGGCCACACTCCGGGCCGGAGCCAGTTTGTGTCGCGGACGCTGATTGGCCAGACTCAATAGATTGACAGCTGGGTGGGAGGGGCTCCAAGGGGCGTGGGCGTGGCTCCATCCGCCCTCCGGCGATTGAGAAAAAAGGGGCCCCTGGAGCGTGGGAGGGGCACGGGCACATCTGTATCAGTGTGAACAACTGGATCTGGATTTAACAGCTGGATACATTTCTCGAGTTGGATGAATGCCCAAGAAAACAGCTGCATGTGAGTGAAACACCTGGCTGCAGCTTGGGTTTTGGAGCATGCACCTCACTGCACCTGTTTGAACAGCTGGTTTTGGCAAAGACATTTAGATTTAGAGCAACAACTAGGGCAACATCTGACCATGATGTAACACCTGGATAAGCAGCTGGATTTGAGTTTGCCAGGATGAATATCTAAGCAAACAGCTGGGTGAGCACCTGGACCCCCAACACAATTATTATGGACAGGGATATAGCATACAGGCAAATGACTACGGTGAAAAATATCTAGAATTTGATGACAACATTTAGATTTGGACACACATATGAATCAACATGTAGGTAAACAGTTTGGAGTGAAGAGCTTGTGGATGAATAGATATCAAAACATTACCTAACTTTGCCAACTACTTCAGACCTTGTTAAATACGCCCTCCTGTGAATCACATAATATATGCTTATACAGTGCTTTTCATAAACATATGGCAAGCTGTATAAGTAGCATATGGCACATATACAGTAATCACCTATCACATCACTGAAATTAACTCTCTTCTGAATGGTTTGTTCATTTTTATTTTTTCACAAGAGGTTTTCCACTTCACAAAAAGTGGCTTGAGTAAACGTCACCCCAGTAACACTAAGCCTGAACTGCCAGGAACTAATCTTGGAAAAATATGTTCCAGTTTGCTAAAAAGAATGATAGACAAATTGCCTATTACTGTGATGTCTAGAATGTCTGAATCTCAGTGTTGCACGGAAATAACAGATAGTATGTCAAAGGTTGTCACCTGCTCTAAATATACCCACATCAACTCTACAAATGTATGCTACCACATCCGAAGAAGAAAGTTATAATGTGTGCTTGAATTACAAGAATCTTTAAGAAAGTGTAAGCGCACCAACCACGGAAACCACAAGTAAATAGATACTTATGAACTCCAAGTAGAATGCGCTGCCTGGCTAGGATATTGCCAAGCTCACAATCACTTAATTACAGGAACAAGCTAGGCAGGTGAAAAAATGTCTAAAGCTTAGAATTCCATTGTATGGATTTGCTGTTCGGTCTTGCCTGGAAAAAAGAAAGTTTGCAAAGGGCATTGAATGCTTCACTTCCGAATGTTTCACAGCTGACATATAAATCAGATGTGAAAAACTTCCCAAAACAAACAGCCCTTTTGAGCAGTCCATTTCTAAGCATAGTGCAATAACGGGTGGATGAAATTAAAATAAACTTTCTTAGAAGTCCGGTATAAGCAAGAGTATAAGAGAACTGGTATAAGAGAGCTTAATTCCATCATAAATAGGGCCCTACCAAATTCACAGTCCATTTTGGTCAATTTCACAGTCATAGGGTTTTAAAAATGGTAAATGTCACGATTTCAGCTATTTAAATCTGAAATTTCACGGTGTTGTAATTGTGGGGTCCCGACCCGAAAAGGAGTTGGGGGGGGTCGCAAGGTTATTATAGGGGGCGTTGCGGTACTGCTACCTATACTTCTGCAGCGCTGCCTTCAGAGCTGAGCAGCTGGAGAGCGGGGGCGGCTGGCCAGGAGCCCAGCTCTGAAGGCAGAGCCGCTGCCAGCAGAGGCGGAGAAGTAAGAATGGCAATGTATGGTATTGCCACCCTTACTTCTGTGCTGCTGCCTTTCGATCTGGGCCCTCAGTCAGCAGCTGCCACTCTCCAGCCGCCCAGCTCTGAAGGCAGCAGCACAGAAGGGCGGCACGGTATGGCATTGCCACCCTTATTTCTGCGCTGCTGCTGGCAGGGCACTGCCTCCAGAGCTGGGTGCCAGCCAACAGCCGCTACTCTCCGGCCACCCAGCTCTGAAGGCAGCACAGAAGTAAGGGGGGTAATACCACAATCCCCCTAAAATAACCATTTGACACACACACCCCACAACTGCCTTTTGGGTCAGGAACCCCAATTTGAGAAACTCTGGTCTCCCCCATGAAATCTATATAGTATAAGGTAAAAGCAAACAAAAGACCAGATTTCACGGGTGGGGGGACCAGATTTCACGGTCCGTGATGCATTTTTCATGGCCATGAATTTGGTAGAGCCCTAATCATAAAGCTTCTTCAAGTGTTCTCGGGCTGCTTACAGATATATTGCCCTCTAGAACCAGAATCAGACCCCACATCCATCATGTCTGGAACCTTTTGATGACAATTCTGCCATCACTACTCTATATATAAAACCAGCTTTTACACCACAGAGGAGGGGGAAACAAGATTAGAATCTGGCTCAATAACAATCACAGTGATAGCTACTTCTCTATACCTAGAGGTCCTAGTCCAGGTGACTTGGAGATTTCCACCATATACTGACAGATACACATCTCAAAAATGTCACTATATGCTGCAGAAGCATATTAAGAAGAAACATGTTTGTAGGCTGCCCAGGTCCTGTGACCAAGGGCATGGGAATGTTCCGTCCGTCCCCCTCCCACCTGCCCCTGTTCCTATTCCTTAGCAAAAGAAAATATCAGTTGGAGGTATTTAACAAGATGCCTGTCTAAAAAACTAGGTATGCCCAGTAAACCTGATCTATGAAATCCACTCTCTGTGCTAGCTAGTTAAGCATTTGAAAGATGGTTATTAGTCATCATTAAAGAGTCTTTGTATCCTCAGTGGCCCATCTCCTACAGAATGCAGCCATTTCAATCTCAAATCCCCTAATATAGTTTCACAGGCATTACTCTCTGAATTTCCCAGTGAGATGATACAGATTCCAGTGACAGACTCCAAAGACAGTAAGGGAATACATTTTATCATCGGCTGATACTCATGAAACAGTAAAAGGCTGATGACTGAATTGACCGATGCCATTAAGAAGGATAAGATGAAAAAATTAATAACATACCATTATCTGATTTAACGTAGACCTTCCAAACAGCATGTCTTAAAACTTTTATGAGCCTGAAGGGACATACTTTCCATTAATAGCAACGAGCCAGTTCTTGCTGCCGATGCCGCCCACAAAATTTATAAGAAAGTGCCTTATTTTCCTCTTGCTTGCCAGGGGTAGAAAATGAGTGCTGATATTCAGAGGACTCTCTTGAATATTTTTAAGAGATTAATTTTATTGTGCTTCTTCAGACGTGCTGAGACTATTAACAAGATTGCAAACTGAAGTGGCTGTTCTTATGAGACCCTATCCCCTAATAAATAATAATACCCGGGGCCCATGATTCTAGTCTCACTTGCATCGGCTTTACTGCTGTAACTGCACTGAAGTCAATGGAGTTACTCCTGATTTACACTGCTGTGAGGGAGCGAACGAGGCACATCCGACTGAAATTCTTGTATTAAAAAACTCCGCAGCAGGCAGAGCCCTCAGTGAGCCCAAACAATTGGTCTTTACTGAAACTGGGTTAATATGTGGCACTGTGCATTTTATTGGCAGTTGTAAAAAAGAAACCAAGGATAGTAGCAACGGTAGATGCTTACATGCGGGAGAATGAGGCGTTTTTAGGTTGATATTAGGGAAGGATCCATCGACTGAGGGCCAGGTTGTCAAGTGTTCAGCATCCACAACTAGATCCCGGGGCACTGCTGGAAGCTGATCACTTTTGAAAATCAATCTGACCACTTCAATTCGGCACCTTTCTGGGCAGGGACTGTCTCTACTGTTTGTTTATACAGTGAAGTCCTGGCCATGAGACACTACCACAGAACAAGCAAGTGAATGATACTAAATGGGAACGGAGTGCTTTTGAAACTCTAGCCACTCACTTAAATCAGAGCCATGGGGGTGCTGACCTCTTTTGAAAATCTGCCTCGTTTTTAAATGTATTTAACTCTGGTGAATGGCGCTGTACGGACAAGCCTGCCACCCCACGTTCTCTCCCTTGTCAACAGGACAGGTAGCGCCCAGGCAGAGGCTTTCCTCCATTTGCCACACAATGATGACAAGCAGAACCCATCACTAGCCGTGAGAGAAATTAGATATTCAGTCTCCACGCTGCACCTACAGAGGTGGTGCGTTGTGGTGTTTGGTTGGGGTTTTTTGTAATACAGACATACGTCCACTAAAAACTGGACAGACCCATACATTCCTTTCACATGGGCTCATCAGAGGGCAATAAATGTTACATACGACCAATCAGGGCTGGATTTGAACGGGTGTTTTAGAGATGAAACACTCTGTATCCTGTTACCAGTCCCCTGAGCCAGGCAGTTCACTTCAGTCCATTAAACAGCTCTTTTCAGTTTATTTTATTGTTTTACTGTTGTTTGGGTTTTTAATGGCATTCATTTTGATTCACATGTTCAGTCCCTTGTAAAGACTGCTTGTCTGCTGCAATGGAGCAGTGCCTCCAAAACAAAATAAACATCCTCCCAGAGAAAGAGGAAAATAAAAACGCCACTGCATATGGCTGGTGCCCAACGCTGACCCGTGTTTCCCTTCCTTAATTAACACTTGTAGTGAAAGTGAAGCCATAGTTCAAGTAGGCTGTTAAACATTTCATTATACAGTGTACACACAAAATCTTGTTGCCCTGTTCCAAGAGGCAGACACACTAACCGAGATCCTAACGCTCAGCAAAAAAGTTGTCGAAGCCAGTGTATAAAACACTGTGTTACATTATAGCATTAACTGCTAGTTGTCTGACAGCGAACCTAATCATCTGTGGCTAATATTTATTTCTTTTTGCCTCTGGACAGATGTGAAAGTACTCTAGCCTGGGGGTTCTACAGCGTGCACCAATGCTACACACAGATACCATGAGCACTAAGGGGAAGAATGATCATGTGGCTAACGCAAAGAACCTGGAGTGTCAGAAAAGCTGGGTTTGGCTATGCTGGGTTTAGTCACAGCCTTTAGGTGAAATCCTCATTTTATTTAAGTCAATGAGAAAATGGGAGGAGAACGGAGGGGTGCTGGCGGAGCGAGGCTCCGCTCTACCTGATTCTCTGCTGATGGAAGGTTTGCCGCGCAGCAGCATAAGTTAAAGTTGCCCCCCTGCAGCTTTCAGATACACCAGTGCCAAGGAGAGCAGTCAGGGAAGTGGGCTTGGGTCTCTGTTAGCAAAGAGCAGATGCAGGGGAAAACTGACCCTTGAAAGTCGTTGCCATTTAAGAGCAGTTCAGAGGCCTATATGAGTTTGGTGACTTAAGTTTAGTTCCTAACACACACGTATGCATAGCACAGGACCAGTCTTACAACTGACGCCCCTGTTGCCAGTTTCAGCAGAGAAGCCAAGGACTGAGTGGTCCATGGAGACTGAACTCCACTCCCCTCATCTCTGCAGGTGATCTGTCCAGACCACGGGTGAGGCACAATTAAGGAGCAGGGGGCCAGGTTCCCAGCTGTCAGAAATTTGAAGGATGGTGCTGGCATGATATGGTGTTGAGAGTCCTTGTTACTGGGCCTGGTTTCTAAGATAAGCATGGGGAACTCTTTTGTCCCTAAGATAAATTAGGGTAGCAGCTCCAAGCCACTGGCATATGTACCAATACTGGTGCTTGGGACTTGAACCACTAGTACTGGGCTGGACCTACTCACATCACTCAGCAGCCTCTGCCATGACTCCATCTTACTGCTTAGCTGAATCAGTGCCCAAACACATACTTAACTTGAAGCACATGCTTAAGTCGACTCCATTAAGCATGTATTTAAATGCTTTGCCAAATAAGGATAGACTTAAGTTCATGTTTTTTAGTTAAGCATGCACGTAAGTGTTTGGCTGAATCGGGGCTTGAATGATAAATTTTGCTTCCTATTCTATAGTGGACCCTGCTAAACTGTCCCTCGGCTGGGCACGCACTAACTTTGCCAGGGACTGTTGTTATTTTTATTACTGGAACACGCAGGAGCCTTAGTCCTGGAGCAGGTCCCCATTGTGCTTGGTGCTGTACAAACACAGACCCAAAAGACAATCCCTGTCCCAAGGAACTTACTTGTAAGTTCTGTTAGTTTCTTCAGATGCCAGAATCAAACAATCAGGAAAGCACGGCTCTTTGGGGTACCCCAAGACTCACTGCTCGTTAGAGAGCATAGGGAAGCAAGCAGTGGTGGTACCTGGGACTCAGCATGGAGACTAGACCCTGAGTTCATCTTTAACATGTAGGCAGAAGAGGAGGCTGCTCCCAAAGAACCTGGCCAAAGCCCGTTGAAGTCAATGGAAAGACTCAAGCTCCCAAGTTGGAGAATTGTGTTCGTGATCTCCTAAGCTCAGGGATAACTGGCACAACAGACATTAATTTGAGGACATCTGTCCACACCTCCTCACAACAGAGTTAAAGAAGTTTAATGTCGGCTAAATATATACATCTCTATGCCTCAAATCATGCCTTATGCCTAATGCAGCCTATCTTCCTGACAAAATAAACCTGCTAGCCATTAAACCCTGAGAAATGCTGTTTGACTTGGAAGAATGTTGATGTCTTTTTCTGTTTTCCAGGGGCACATTGATTTTATTCTTTATGACTTTCCACAGCTACCCATTTTATTTCTCTGGCCTGACGGTCTTGTGTATTGATTATGCTTTAAATGCCACTTGTAGTGTTCACCTTGACAGCTAATTCTGTATTGGCAGTGCTAAAATGTCTCAGATCTCATGACCTGCAAAGCTACACAGAGTCCACCGCACGGGCACAATCTCCCGCTGCCGGCACAGGGGACACAAAATGCAGCATCCCGTGGAAGGTGTGGGGGCCACAGAGAATCAGGCCTGTTTGCTCTATTATCTGTAGATCTACTGCAGTACAAGCACCCCCACACTATCCAACCTGTACACCTACACCCTGTTGGCTGAGGATACCTCTGGAAAGGAGAGGATAGTTCAGCTTCCAAGCCCATTGTTTAGCCCTTGGTGTCTCTGATCACACTGACAACAGGGGCACTATCTGTTATGATGGTTTTTCTGGTGTGGATACCAGTTCAACAGGAACTGGATTGAGACCACCAAACTCATGGCACATAGACCATCAAACTCCTTTCGGATGGTAGTGACCCTTACTCACGAATAACCCAAGACAGCCAGCAGCCTACAGATCAAAGGCTCTATATCCCTGCGTCTGTCACTCATCTTATATACGAGACAGCTAAAAATTGGTCTTTTCGTGTGCTCTCTAGCATTTTCAACCTGGAAAAATAATTATGCTATGAATATCTGCATGCAACTTTCATCTCTGCTCGAGTCGGCATGAAGCACTAGACATTTCATATATTTCATAAGGAGATTTTTTCCCCATCAGTACAGTGCCTCGGGATGTATAAAGTTGTGCTTTTTTTCCAGTCTTTGTGCAGCTTTAGCTGTTCAATAAATAGCCACGTTTCCAGTCACAAAGCATGAGTGAATGCTCCCCCTCTTTTGCATCTTTCCATATTCTTGGCTTGCAAACAGCTGCCTATGTGGCTTGATGGTTGCGCACATATCGCATGCTATTCTGCTTTTGGGGAGGGGGGTATTGTCTACGAAGATTCCTTCACCCAATTTCCCCCCCTTCTTTACCTCCCTCTCTATAACGACTCTACCTCACAGAGACCTTTTGGCCTGCAATTCTTTTAGGAGACTTTCGGGCTGCTACTAGATCAACAAGCAGGCAAACTGGAGTGTTATTGACGGAGTTCCCTACTTCTAGGTCTGTTTATGCAAAGTTCCCCCACAGTACTAGCTGGCCCAGGAGGCAAGCAACTTGATGTGGGTTTTTTCATCTACTAGTGCAGAGTGCTAACCACAGGGGAAGTATCCCAGCACTCCATCCTGGCCTTTTAAGGTGGAAATGAGTTGTGCTGTCTAAGGGCCTCATCTTGCAAGATACTGAGTTCACCATGGGTTCTTTGGGAGCTGAGGGTACTCAGCACCGTGCAGGACAAGCCCTGAATACGTAAGATGAATGGAGGGTTGTAGAACATGTAATGGCCAGTTCATGATCTATATATCCATTAGTTTAATTATAATGCCAGTAATACAGAAATGATCTCATCTGAGTCTTGGGAATGATATGAGGGGGGTCCAGCTTCAGCTCTGGTGTTTCAAAGATTCAGTGCCAAAGAAATGGAATTTTGTTTGCATCAATTGAAAGCTATTCCAACTGAGATCTGTTTACAAGTACGGCAGTGAAACATCTGTGAAAACCTTTTCCTATTGCTGCATTTTGCTTGCTGTATGATGAATTACTCTGCAGTGCCAGCATCTCCAGCATAAAAACAGGAGACTATCACTTTCCAGTTGCCACTCAGGCAGATTTGAAAAACAAAAATGTCTTGTCATCTAAATATGTTGGCATCTAACTTACTTATGAGGCACAGACGTTCCTTTGAAAGAAGTGACTGTACAATGCACGTCCAGTGAGTCACTCTTCTTTTTATTAGCTGGCTAGTTTTCGAGGAACAGTAAAAGTGTGAACTTTTTTTTTTTTAAAAGCGCTGAAAGAACAACATTGTTTTTATTAGCAACACTAGTGATCATACACATAGGCTTGGTTTCTGGCTGGAATATAATGAGCACTTAAAGAGCAGATGATACTGCATGCAAAGACTATTTTCCTCCCAGAATGCAACATTCAGTGTTTATAGGGGAGGCTGTTATTTCTCTTTTTGAATGAGCTCAAGTGTTAAATGAAAGAATCAAATTCAAGCTCTTTTCAGAGATGTCGCAATTCCTGTTCTGCTGCTTCTGGAATAGCTAATGGCAAGTACAGGCATTTCAGTAACCGCACCTTGCCATGATCACTGGGGTGATGTTAGGATGCTAGCAGGATGCTCTCTAGCAATGTTTCCAAAAATACAGTTTTCTGAGAAAGACTCAACACTGGGGTATGCATCCCTCACCCAGGAGTGATCTGCCCAGGAATAAACACACACTGGGGAGAATAGCTGAGTTCTCAGTTATTACCAGAAGGGTTTAGTGCTTTTTTTAATTAAATCAGGCCTTCAAGGCACACTGTGAGGACACTTGTTGATGTAATGAGTGAGGTTCTAGCCTATGGGCCATCCCCTGGGAGAACAAAAGGAAGCCTGCCGAGGACAAGATACAGAGGAGGGACACAGATTTGTTTTTTTAAATCATTTCCTCATCTTTGTTTTGCTCTGATGCGAACGTTGATATCATTGTGAAACTCTGATCGTTTGGACACTGCATCCAATGAGCTTTTCTGTATACTTGACATCTTATCTCTTGGCTAAATTTGGCATCAACACTACAGGAAGGGGATCAGGGATGGATAAATGAGGTAAATATTTTACTTTCTGTCCTTAGATGGCATGAGCTGAGAGGCATCATTTTTAGTCCATAAGCAGAGATATAATGAATAAAACAACATAATCATCTGGCTCTTGGTAGCATTTTTCAAAAAGATTTTAGGAAGATAAGGAGCATTACCTCCATTTTACAGGTGGGGAAACTGAGGCACAGAGCAGGTAAGTGACTTGCCTAAGGTTGCACAGCAACTCAGTGGCAGGGTCTGGAACAGTATCAAGGTCTCCTGACTCCAGTATTCTGTGCACTGGATCTCTTTTAAACTCCTGAAGTTGTTTTAAGAATTCTGCCGAAAGCTGAAATGTCTCTGTTACATTCTATAGGTCAGTGGTTCTCAACCAGGGGTCCGGGTTGGAAGGCGCTAGCAGGTTTCACAGGGTCCGCCAAGCAGGACCAGTGTTGGACTTGCTGGGGCCCAGGGCAGAAAGCCGGAGTCCCGCCACCTGGGGCTGAAGCTGAAGCCTGAGCAACTTAGCTTCCTGGTGCCCCCTGTAGCATAGGGCCCTGGGTAACTGCCCGGCTTGCTCCTCCCTAACGCTGGCCCTGTCGTTTATATACAGAAAACCAGTTATTTGGGCACAGGTGGGCGTGGAGTTTTTAATAGCATGGCGGGGGGGGGGTCTGGATTGGGGGGGCATCAGACAGAAAAAGGTTGAGAACCCCGGCTATAGGTGAGTTGGAGAGATTTCTATAGAACCCTGCAGAATCCTGTTGGTTTCTGCCCTGTTATTAAATTCTATAAAATGTTTCCATAGGGAAAAATAGCTTTAAAAATGGTAGAAACACTTCCAAGCCAATGCTAGCTGACAACTCTTGTAAACCTTCTTTCCGAATCTGGCTTGTGAGAAGCTTTTGTCCTTATTTCAGGCCTTTTTATTCCAAATCCTTTGGATCAGTTTGGGCCAAGATCACTGCTTTGCTCCGCCGCCTTCTCTAGTGTTGCTGCAGACAGCCTTCGAGTAACCTGAGCCGGGTGGAAAGCAGTTGATTCTTTATGGAAGCTCAGTTCTCTACAGCTAAAGCTGGCAACAGTTAGCAGCAGTAGCAGCACACGTGTTGCTTGAGACTGATGTGAGCTAAATTAATTATTCCATATGACTTGCGTTATATGAACTGCTGGTGAGTCAGTCAGACCATCGAGGGAAAGAATGGACAGGAGAATATGGGAACCGTTTCCACAGTCCGATGCAACTTATCAGTGACAAGTGGTGATTGCTTTTCCCTTTGGCATTTGTTAACCATTTCCCCTTACATGCAACTTGCTAGTTTGCCAGTGGGTGCGCACGTTCGCACGCGTACACACATGGAGAGAAAGTCTACGGGGAGCGTTGCTCTTCTACCCAATGCACAGGGCCGGCTCCAGGCACCAGCCCACCAAGCTTATGCTTGGGGCAGCACCTGGAGGGGGGCGGCGCGGTGCGGTGCTCCGGCTCTGGGGAGAGCGGGGCCACGGCCAGGCTCGTCGCCCTCCCCCCGGTGCTCTGGCCGCTGGGGAGAGCGGAGCCCCGACCGGGACTTGCCACCCTCCCCGCGGCGCTCTGGCGGCCGGGGAGAGCGGAGCTCCGGCCCGGCACTCCGCCCTCCTCCCAGGGCTCTGGCCGCCCTCCCCTGCCGCGCTGGGGGGCGGGGGGTGGGTGGCCAGAGGCTTTTTTGCCTGGGGCGGCAAAAAAGCCAGAGCCGGCCCTGCCAATGCAACAATGAATGGGATTGGGAAGAGAGCTGGGGAAATAAGGAGAAAGAGGGGGGTGGAAGAGGAGCCAAAGGAGGAGACTAATTGAGCAAGAGGGGGAGCCATAGGAGATGAGAGGGCAGTGTCGGGAAAAGAGTACTAATAGAAAGCCATGGGGAACAGCAAGAAGAGAAAAGAAGGGGGAGGAAGCAGGAGTGATGGAAGAGAGAGAGAGGTACAGGAGAGGGGGGGGAGTCAAGGAGAGAGGCAGGGGGAGGAGGACCAAAGGAGAGTGCCAGTGATTGCTAGTGAAGGATGGGGGAAGGATGGAGGGCATCATTAGGCCACTCAAGGGCCTGCTTGTACAGCCTGTCTCAAGCCCCACCCACACCAACTGCAGCCCCAACGCTCTGCTGAAGGCAATGAGGTGATGTGGGTGCATGAGGATATCAGTGACATACAGGGATATCACAGGTGTGAGATTAACTATTGGACAGGTCTGCAGAAGTTTATCCTGTCAGCCAACGCAAATCACACCAGACAGCTCAGGGTACCTGATCTGCAAGACACCTAACAACTACAGACAGATATACCCGATTTGTACTATACATATTCATACAGACAGGCAGGTCCTCCTCTTTCACTTACCTGCTCTGTGCACAGCTGTAACGTTCAGAGTTCTGTGTTTTCCCAGCAAGCCAATGCCACTGCAGCCACCTATGACAGCACAATAAGGACTGGTTTAGCTGTTGGAGGACACCTAGACAATTCAGGCTCTGGCAGGTCCATGAGGAGAGGTCGATTTTGCTCAAAGATATTTATTTGAAAACCTGAGGATCCCATTTTTAAAGGGGTCAATGTCAAAACTCCTTCTGACTTCAATGGGATTTGCCCCATGTGCTTAACTTATCTTGCCTTTATCTTAAGAGCCCGGAGATGCAGGGATAGGGTTGTAGGCAGCTCTGCCATCTAAAGAAGCTGACAGTGAAGAGAAAAGAACTGGATCCTGTCAGATTTAATCTAAACAAGGCACCGTGCTCAACTTAATTTTATCTGACACCTCTTTTGACCCAGCATATAAGATCCATTCTTATGGCAAACATGAACATGTTGCTGCTCGATGGACTGACCTTCCCCCTCTAGTTTCCAGCTCTGTCAAACCGGCAACTTCCACCCGTTCTAAATAAACAGAGGTAGCAGTCCCATTTGGGGAGGAGGACACATAACGGTGGTTACATAGCAGGGTGTGTCTGATGAAATAATTCCCTTCAGTGCCATCACTTGTTGCTGCAGTTTGAAGGCAAACAAGACTGTTTCTGGGGGACAGAAGACTCAGAGAGATATTGTACACTCCCCTTACGGTGGGATGCTGGTTCAAATCCAGAATGGCAGATAGCGACTGGAAGTTCCATTCACCATTTGATAGCTTGGGAGAAATTTAGGTCAGCGTTCAGTTGCCCGGGGACAAGTAAACACACGACAGGCACAAAAGCTAATATCAACACCACTGGCACTTACTAGGTCCACTGTCAACAGTCAGAGCAGAAAGGCCAAAGATGAACCCATAGGGGAGTGAAGTCCAACAGTGGGAGACGCTTGCACGGCCGACGCCTGTGTTGTACCGAGGCTTGGATCTCCAGGGTTTTTCAATCCAGCAATTTCACCAGCGCTGTATTCACACACACTAATTAAAGAAGTTAAAGAGACAGCTGCAGTATTTGTATTTCAATGCATAAAAAAACAATGATTATCTGAACAACCTTTATTAGTGTAAAAGAATCTTTGCCAGTGTCTGCATTTGATTTCTTGCTCGACTCCAGTCAGCTTAATGCAACATCAACGTGGAAGCAGTAAAACATGAGGCAAACAATGTAAATTAATGTGACCAGCAACATTTAACAGGAAACAGACTGCTCTTTATTTTCCGTCTCCATTGCCAACTATCCATTTTGAGGATGGGTATCTCCTGCAAAACATCTCACAAATATTGTAGTTTAGAAACACAGACAATATGGATCAAAGGGGAAAAACAAGTTGAGTTTTTATAATGCATTTTCTAGTACGAATCAACTGTTTATAATTTACATTTTGTACTTTTTTTTCAGTCAAGTATGTGATGCACTCCCTGCCTAATGTTCAAATTATCAATGGTAGAATCACAGAATGCTTTCTTTAGTGGTGTTTACATATATAACGGAGTAGAAAATATGAAGGGCTTTATCCTTGAATTAATCTCTTCCATAGATAGGTCATTATAAGCCTGCAGTTTTCTATCAGAGACAAGATGTGGGAGAAAAGCTCATCCTGAAAGCTCAGTGCACCATGAAAGAGCCTTACAATTAAATACTGATTATTCATCCCAAATAACTTGCAAACTTAAATGGATTTACAAGCTTTATGTGCAACTCACTTCACCTGCCCGTGAGATGCAACCACCTCTGGACTGCGGTTGGTGTTCAGCAGCTGAGAGCAACATTGCACGGCACAACCATTAGAACAAGGAGGAAAGAAGACTGCTGCATCCAACTGAACCTCCAGGGGGAACTTAGGTTGCAGACTGTAATTACTCAAGTTGTAATCTTGCCAAGGCACTGGGTTTACTATGACAAAAGCTGCCATAAGATTTTTACTAGCCATAGGTGCCGGTGGTACATTTAATTTGAAAGACTGCATCTTAAAGTCTCCAAACTAGTTCAAAACTGACCCGTTGGGAGGACTGCCACCACACTACCTAGGTGTTCTGTGGAAGTGGCCCATCTAGGAAATGACTCAGTGCGACTCTGTTTAGCTCACAAACCTGACAGAAAACACTGCACAGGGTGGACTAGCAGGTGACGTATCACTTTATATAAATATGAGCATTGTAGTGTGGTAAATAGGTCAGAACAATTTGCGTGTCTAGACTGGCTAATGACGGACAGTATAGCAACTGCCTTTGCTTTTAAATGCAGAAGCCTCTTAAGGAGAATGATTACTTCCTTTCACTAAAGGGCAGTGTCATTCCATGGGAAAGTCAGATTGACTGAGCGTAACTATGAGAAGAAGCCTGAGCTAGGGAACTCCACAGAATTCCAGGCTACGTCCATTGCCAGAAGCATATAATCACAGCCTCAGAAAAAGATAGTGCTGAAAGGGATGTTGAGACAAGTCATCTAATCCATCCCCGCCTCCTAGACCATCCCTGACAGGTGTTAGCTTAACCTGTTCTTAAAATCCTCCAATGATGCGGATTCCAAAACCTCCCTAAGTAACCTGTTCCAATGCTTAATAACCCTTTTAGTTAGAAAGTTTTCCTAATGTTTAACTTAAATCTCCCTTGCTGCAAACTAAGATGATTGCTTCTGGTCCTGCCCTCCGTGGGAATAAGAAAGAAGAGGATTGCCTCTTGTTTTGGCTTTAGAGGATTGTCCTTATTTAAATAAGGTAACCCCGATGATTTGACTGTCTGCAAAATTATTTCAGGCCAGCGAAATCTCTTCAAGTCACAACACTGTCTTGTGACACGATGATGATTTTGCTCAGCATCCTCGTGTCGTGGCACGAGGCCATGACGTTACATTATGAAGCCATGCGGTAAACGAGTTGGCACTGCAGGCCAAAAGCTGGCAACCCTAGCAAGGCGATTAACAAGTAAGCAAACAGCAATCTTTCGGGCAAAGCAGGAAGCAATCACAAAATGAAAAGAATCCTGTAGGCTACCTCGTGAGCCCCGACAGGAACCACTTGCGTGCGGCTGCAGGCCGAGCTTGATGTTCTCCATGTAACAGATGATTAGTTTGGAAGAACACCATGTGAAGTCTATTTTGTGCAGGTTCCTTAAGGAAAGGCATACTAGCTGGAGAGGAATTTCACAGCTGTCAAACATCTTCAGATACTGTCCTATGAAAAACTGTATGTAAATCAGAGCTAAATTCCCCCCACCCCTTGTGGAAGGACTGTCACATGACTGGCCATTTTCTTGCATTCCTTGCCATCATAATCCAGATGTCAGGGAAGAATGATGTGCTAAACCTCAGTGCTGATCTTTCGGTGATGCTCATTTCAGGATGCCTGGGTTACTTGCACTCAGGGGAGTGGAAACATCAAATGTTTCAGCTCATATGGATTCATGTTCATTCTTCTGTTGGAATGGAGCGGGGTAGGTTTTTGCATCTTTCTTTCATGGAAGAAGCTGGGGTCTCAGCTCCCAAAGCTCTGTGCATCTCCAGAGATTTCCCGAAGCAAATGAGTGAGACTGAGCTATAGAGATGGCAAGATAATTAACGTCCTATCACAGTGGCAGGCATATCTTCATGCATTGCTACAGCTGCGGAAATAAATAACAATGCAGTGAAGTCACCAGTGCCCTGTACTTGACAGTTGTTCACAACACTATTTTAGCAGTGTCCATGTTTATGGTGGAGAAGGTTTCTTAAGAAAACAACCAAGCTAGCAGAAACCGTGCTGTGTCTTTTCCCTCTACCGATTCCATAGCACAGATTCCGAACAGAGTTGCAACAGTGTGGTGCGAGGGGTGGCAAATCATGCTGCAACTGTGTTCGGAAGAGCCATGTTTGCAAATTGATTCAACCCCGTTACAGGCTGTAGGATAAATAAACCCAAAGTGTGCTGGTGTGAATCTCAGTGGGCCAGGCTCTGATCTCAATAACATTGGGGTAAATGCAGAGTAACTCCACTGAAGCTACTGGAATGAGTGCACATGTACAACAGTGAAACTGAGATCAGAAACTGGACCAGTACCCTAAAAATAATCTGAACACTAGGGGCCTGATACTAATCTCACTACCCTTTTCATGGGGTGTCACTCTGTTCATTGCAATGGAGTTATTCTAGAGTTAAGCAGAGTTAACCTCTGCAAACAAAAGCAGAAAATAGACAGCTGTTACAGCAGATAATCTAACTCACAGAGGGAGAGCAGCTCCTCCCGGATCTAATTTATGCCTCCACCATCACCATCACTTCCAGAGCCAAACTGAGCCAGGCTATAAGAAGCATATGTAGCTCCTGACTTCAATATTTATGCCCAGGCTTAATTTAGTCCCCAACGAATACTTGGTGTAAGTTGCATTCAAATTGCACATCCATTGGTTCATGTTATACTATTTTGCTATGCACACCCATTTTCTAATCCACTCACATCTGACCTGAGTAACTTGGACCACCATTATGTCATGGGTGAACTCACCAACATTCTGGCATGCAATTCTGGTTAATATCAGCTGCAGCTGAACCCGGGGAGAGAGGCCATGATGCAACCTTTAGCATTTGATTTGCTCAGATCTGGCCCATTCCCAGATATCAGAACCACCAAAGGTGGCTGCTGCAGGGATTATGGAGATTTGAACTACAGCAGAGTTCATTTCCTGATCTTTCAGCTCATGCGTTGATCATTTGTGGCCTGTGTGTTTCCAGCTCTTATTATTCCACTTTTAACATGGGTCTTACGGTTTATTGGTTTGAATGGAAGAATCTTGGGTTGGACAATATTTTGTCTGCTTTGACCTGTTTTAAGTCATTTTTAAATTCATTGTCTTGGTTATATACAATCACATTTTAATCATTAACTGTTAGGCTTTGCTAAGGAACCCACAAAAAATACAAAACATATAAATTCGCCAAGATATGCACACACATTTCTAGCATTGCCAGCTCTCACAATTTTATCACCAGTCTTGAAATAGTTAGTGTTTTTCTTAACGCTCCAGTTCCTGGCATCATTTGATCAGTCTCAGCTTTCATTAAAGCCAGTGATCATGGAGAAAACTTGAAAACATAAACCCTAAAAGCTCAAAAACCAGAAGGCAAATAGAAAGAAGCTATTTTTTTGAATGTCACGCACAGGAGCTGGAACCAGGGGTGCTGCTGCACCCCCTGGCTTGAAGTGGAGTCTATTATATCCAGGCTTTACAGTTTGATTCAATGGTTCTCAGCACCATCACTATACAGCCCCCCTGATCTCATGACTTTTTAAGACAATTTCATGACTTTTTTAGGGTCTGACTTATGATTTTAGGGGCTGGCACTATTGCAATTCCCCCCAAATAAATCCTTACTCTGTTAACTTTTTCAATCCATTCTTTCCTTTACACTAGCACATACAAAAATAAGACCACTGTTTGGTGCACCCCACATTGTGAAAAACCAGCTCTCTGTGTATATACTGCAGTGAACAACAGACAGAGGGGTCTGTCGGCCAGACTCTACTAGTTGGCAAGGCTATACAGCAAGAGTGGTTCCGTTGAAGTCAATAGAGTTACTTTGGATTCATGCCACTGTAACTCAGAGAAGAATCAGGCATGGTGCCTGCTAACTCAAAACGTAATACATTCCCCTTGGAGTTTTGTTCTAACAAATATGAAAAACCCTTCTTTAGCAACTGGGTGACCAAGGGCAATATTTTGCCTTTCAGTTACCCCAGTGCAACCTGCTGACTTCAGTGAGGTTAGTCTGGATCTGCCTCATTGTAAATGAGACCAGAACCCCCACCATACCTTTCACAGCATTTTGCAGGGCTGGCGATGATAAGATTTAAAGGCTCAGTTTGGCCAGAATTAGACGCGTAAGTCCCGTTGACATCAACGCGAGCTACATCTATGTAACTCGGAGCGCAGCTTCTATACTGCTTCACTCTAACACAAGGGGCCTAATTCCGCAGTGCATTTTACACCAATGGGAGTCCACTGAGATCAGTGTAATGCCAGTGGGGTAGAAGTGGAGTGTAACAGCAGTGAATCAGGCCCAGACACTCATTTGGGCGTGTTCCCTAGACTATAGTTTCGTACTTTTAGTAGGTTGGAACTGATGAAGGCAGCTCCTGCTGTGGCATTCAGGTCTCTCGCTTCTTTTTTCCACAGTTGTCACGAGCCAACAATTAAAAAAAAAAAAAAGTTTCCAGTTTCTCCCAATTTCTCAAAGCTGGGCCAAGCTCCAGGAACTCCTTGCTCAGCAGCAGAGGAGGAAATAGTTGACTCTACAGCATCTGTTACCTTCAATGGCATTTTAAGCCTTTTCCCATATTCTGCCTTCAATCACCCCCATGAAAGCCAGGTGAAGGCATTGAGTAGGACCCTACCAAATTCACGGCCATGAAAAACGCGTCATGGACCGTGAAATGTGGTCTTTTGTTTGCTTTTACCCTATACTATACAGATTTCACAGGGGAGACCAGAGTTTCTCAAATTGGGGATCCTGACCCAAAAGGGAGTTGCAGGGGGGGGCACAAGGTTATTTGGGGGGGGTCATGGTATTGCCACCCTTACTTCTGCACTACCTTCAGAGCTGGGTGGCTGGAGAGCAGCAGGTGGTTGCTGGAAAGCAGTGGCTGTTGGCTGGATGCCCAGCTCTGAAGGCAGCACCCCATCACCAGCAGCACAGAAGGAAGGATGGCAATATGATACCACCGTTACTTCTGCACTGCTGCCTTCAGAGCTGGGTGGCCGGAGAGTGGCAGCTGCTGACTGAGGGCCCAGCTCTGAAGGCAGCAGCGCAGAAGTAAGGGTGGCAATACCATACCACGCCATCCTTACTTCTTCGCTGCTGCTGGCAGCCGCTCTGCCTTCAGAGCTGGGCTCCCAGACAGTAGCAGCCACTCTCCAGCTGCTCAGCTCTGAAGGCAGCGCCACCATCGGCAGCAGTGCAGAAGTAAGGGTAGCAGTATCGCAACCCTCCCGTACAATAACCTTGCGACCCTCCTCCCCCCAACTCCTTTTTGGGTCAGGACCCCTACAATTACAACACCCTGAAGTTTCAGATTTAAATAACTGAAATCATGAAATTTACAATTTTAAAAATCCTATGACCGTGAAATTGACCAAAATGGCTTGTATTTTGGTCAGGCCCTAGCAATAAGGTAGTAGAAGCCAGAATTTGGACTGGATATAAAGGCCAAAAGCCTTAGGTTCACTACATCAGTGACCAGGGCCGGCTCCAGGGTTTTGGCCGCCCCAAGCAACCAAAACAAACAAACAAACAAAAAAAAATCCGCGGCCGCGATCGCGATCTGCGGCGGCAATTCGGCGGGAGGTCCTTCACTCCGAGCCGGAGTGAGGGACCGTCCGCCAAATTGCCGCCGAATACCTGGACCTGCCACCCCTCTCCGGAGTGGTTGCCCCAAGCACCTGCTTGAGAAGCTGGTGCCTGGAGCTGGCCCTGTCAGTGACTACCAGGCAATATATCTTTTGACATCAATTATAGCTAGAAAATGCACCAAGAAAACTACAGAATAAAACACAATTGTCCTTCACCTTGTGCCAGTCTAACCTTATTAGCACAGCCTCAAAACAGAAAACACGTTCAGCAAAATCCTGCTAGTCCAGTAAGGCTTGTATAGTTGGAGTGGATGACTTCAAAGAAATCTCCCAATTTTGATCAGCCACCTTAACTCTTGTATGGGGTTCTTAGGGATACAACTAAAAAAAATTACACTAGGGTAATACATAATAATTTGCACTTGTATAGCACCTTCCATCTGACAATCTCAAAACATCTTACAAACAGGAATGAATGAAGCCTCAACACACTCCAGTGAGTTGGGAAGGATTAGCCCCAGGATGGGGAAACTGAGGCATGGAAAGGCAAAGGGATGATTTTCAAAAGTGGCCTCAGTTTTCTTGGTGCCCATTTGAAGAAGTGCTGAGAACCCACACAAACACCAGTTGAAACCAATGGGAACTGCAGACATAAGTGATCACTCTCCTACCATCCATCTCCACCCTCTGATAAACAGGCTAGGGACTCCATTCCTTTCCCATCCTGGCTAATAGCCATTAATGGACTTAACCTCCATGAATTTATCTAGTTCTCTTTTAAACCCTGTTATAGTCCTAGCCTTCACCTCCTCAGGCAAGGAGTTCCACAGGTTGACTGTGCACTGTGTGAAGAAGAACTTCCTTTTATTTGTTTTAAACCTGCTGCCCATTAATTTCATTTGGTGGCCCCTAGTTCTTATATTATGGGAACAAGTAAATAACTTTTCCTTATTCACTTTCTCCACACCACTCATGATTTTATAATCTGCAGGTACTCAGCACCTCCAAAAATCAGGCTTTACTGTAGGCTGCACACCCATCTTACCTGAGGCTGAGCACCCAAACATTTTGATGCCCAAATTCAAGGCCACAATTAAAAGTTCGCCCCTAGGTGATTTATCCAAGGTGCAGTGGGCCAGTGGCAGAGACAGAAATCCAGCTGGTTAGTTGCTAGCTGACTACTAGCCCTAGCCTTCATGAGAGTCGTGAGGATCAATTAGTTAATACTTGCAAGGAGCTATGAAGATTAGAAGTGCTAAATGTGATGATGATGTGGATGGGTGGCAGTGACATCTCTAGAGCCAGACTTCTGCTGAAGCTGCTGACAGCCTCCACCTGCCAGATCCCTCGGCAAGCTCTAAATAATAGAGCTTCTATCGTAACCTGCAGCTATTTTGATGTATTAACTGTGGCTTTTATTATAAACTCCTTATGTGCTCTGCGGAATGCTAAATCGGTTTCATTTCCATGGCTCTTTGCCATATCCAGCTAGTGTCAAAGTGGCTCTTCAGATGTTAAAGCAGGGGTTCTCAAACAGGAGTTCTCTATTACATGGGGGGTTGCGAGCGGTCAACCTCCACCCCAAACCCTGCTTTGCCTCCAGCATTTATAATGGTGTTACATATATAAAAAAGTGTTTTTAATTTATAAGGGGGCGTCGCACTCGGAGACTTGCTATGTAAAAGGGGTCACCAGTACACAAGTTTGAGAACCACTGGGTTAAAGGCTTTGTGTTAGGATAGGCCTGTTTTATAAAGGTGGGTGCTAGATTTAGACCCCTACATAAGGCGGAGGGTTAGTACGGCTGAGCTTCTGTGAAGGTAGCATGAAAGCCCCCAGAAATGGCAGAGTTAAAATCCTCCCCAGATTCTGAATTCTAAAGCTGATTAGTAAATAAGAACACAAGGGGTCTGATTCTCCAGAGACTCTGCTACTGTGCTTGGGACAGGCGTAGGGCAGGGCGGAAAAGGTGACTTTAAATCATCTTTGTGCAGCGTTCCATGTATTATGGAGCCATGCAAGTCCATTCCTAGTCCATGCTATAAGGTAGAGCAGCCTCAGGACTACACTAACTTACACACTGGTTCCTGTGACCCCTAAGGGCCCAAAAAAGCAGAGAATACCTGTACTACAATTCTCCCAACACATCTCATACACTAGAAGCAGGGTCAATGTGGAGCCGGATGCCAGCCCTGTGCCACCTGGGAACGCCCTCTGTCGAGGGGTATTCTCAGGGGACTGTTTCCATTCACTTTAAGGCCTTTTTCTAGTACCAGAGAGGCATAAAGGGGCCTGAATGTAACCTAAGGCCCAAATTGGGGGCGGGGGGGGGGATGTTTTGTGTCTTTTCCAGTTCTCCTGAATGTTTAAGCCACTGGGATGCCTTTAAAATGCTGCAACATATGGCAGAGATAGCGCTGGCCTGGCTGTCCCTTTTCTGAGCAACATCTCCATGTCTGCCGCAGCAGGGCAGCCCTGACGGGAAGTTGTGCAAAGAGGTTAATTTTCACAGAACCCTGAAGTGGACCCTGGGGGGCAGGGCTTTGGACAGGAAAAAGCTAAAATGTTTATACTGGCCGGGATTACAAATTCCACTATCCCCCTCCACCATCCCCAGCCAGGACTGGCCAAAGGGTTTTTTATCCACCCCTGGAAACAGCCCCGACTAGTTTACAGAGAAGTTAATTAATTCTGTAGTGTCTGCAGCTGGAAGTTGAAAGAGTTTGGTGGGGCTGACCATTTTCACTGTGTAACGAAGTAACAACCCCGATGAAAGGAAAACGCTGAAATCTCTTCAGGCTGTAGCTGGAGCATGCTGGCATGCGTTCTTTTTTAATCTATCGAACAGTCTATGTCAAGCAACAATTCATAGACTCACAGGGCCAGCAGGGACCACAAGGTCTAAAACTCATCGAGTTGACACTAAATTTTCTAATCAAAAACAACTGAACTGTCTGAAAAAATCAACTGAATAGGAGTAGTCTAAAAAAGAAAAAAACAAAAAACTTATTCATTTTCCTTGAAATCGTGTCCACTGTGCAAGCCAGTTCAGACATAAAGCTCAGACAGAGGCTATGGCACATTTTACAGGATTTCTAGAAGGGGGCCATCGTCCATCCAAAATGGTCAAACGCTTAAAGGGCTGGCATCTGGAAACAGGAGCCATCACCCTCAAACGGGAGCAAGGTTAGCACGGGCCAGTGCCAACCAAGATGAGCCCAGGAGCACCCCCCTCCTCACATAATCTATTCCTAATGCTGTTGGGGGGGGGATGCATACAGGGTGCTGCCAGGGCCGGCTCTACTGTTTTTGCCACCCCAAGCAGCGCGCCGAATTGCCACCGCGGATGGCGGGCGCAGTCCGTGTGCCATTAGGGCGGCAAGCGCGTTTCCACGGCAGCGGCGATTCGGCGGCAGCTTCTGTCTTCAGCTGGAAGACAGAAGCCGCCGAATTGCCGCCGTGGGCAGCTGAACATAGAAGTTGCCGCCACCGCGGAAACGCGCGTGTCACTCTAATGGCACACGGACTGCCCCCGCCCTCTGTGGCAGCAATTTGGTGCGCTGCTTGGAGCGGCAAAAACACACGGACTGCCGCCCCTTGCAGATTGCTGCCCCAAGCACCTGCTTGGAATGCTGGTGCCTGGAGACGGCCCTGGGTATTGCCATACCAATGAGCACACGGGCAGAGATATGCAGACCCCTGATCCTTTGCCAAGAATGACCCACAACTCGCTTCTGTGATTTCCACTGACGAATGGCTACCACTAAGAGAACTCATCTGTTTGTATTTGTCACCCTTCTCCCCCAGCCCCACCCCCTCCCGCTCTTCTGCTGCCACTTTTCATGCTAGCTCTTCACTTAGGTCCCACGCGCATGGTGTCCACAGGATCAGGGCCCTAAGACTGCAAACTCTTTAGTGATGGGACTGTCGCTTTTTAAATTGTCTGTATGGCACCTACAATGGTCGTGGATGCTCACGGTGAAATTTGCCTCCATATAGAGGGCTTGCATGAGGCTATGCACCACTTAACTCCTATTCTGGGTATTGAAATAGGACTCAAGTGGAGCCCAGGTTCTGCACTGACTCTCTCTCTTTATGAATATATAAAGCAATAATAATATCAGCATCTTGAATCACACCCAGAACCAAATAGGAACCTTACTCTACTTTATGATGATGCTGTGTAGAATGTTGTGATTCGTTAAGAGAACCTTGTTCGGAGTTTTACCTTCTCATTCTGAATCCTCTTTGCTCCAGAGAAAGTACTCAGGGTTTCTCACTCCCTTGATATCAACACAGGTCCCCGAAGGCTACCTTCCAAACATACAAACAGAAAAGTACAATGAGTTTCAGTTCTTAGTTCTAGGTTAGGCAGAATGAACTGTCTTAATACTGGGTTGGCTGCACAGGTGTGAGGACCATTGCGGTGTGACTAAACAAAGGCTCGGAACAAGAACTAAAGCAACATCATGCAACATGCTTTTGTGGAAATCTACACTGTTTCTTTCTCACCACCCATTTTTTAGAATTAGGCACGTGCATATCTTGCCATCGTTTCTCCAAAGATGTGACCTTCCGCACCTCACAACTTTTAGAGTGTACAAACTGCCTTTGCAATGAGAACAAGGATAGAAAAATCACAGAACGTGGCTAATAGCCCTTATGCCTCTGACTAGTGTCTATAAACTAGTGGAGAGATGCCAAAGAGGCAACGTTTGGATCTGGATTTGGAACACTCCAAAGTTCGGGGATGTTTGGATCCAGAATTTTGGGTCAGCCCACTATAACGATAAAGCTAGTGAAATGCAGCTCCAGGTTCAAGATTGTTAATGCCACCCAAATGCAAGGGTTTGGATCCAATTCTTCTCCTGGACAAATTGCACAGGAAACGAAAAATACAGCGTTCTCCACGTAGTTGGATTGCTTTAACAGCTCAGACTTTCTATTTTTGGATGCTCCTTCTTTGACAGCGCCTGGTCTGTAACAAAAGGGATCAGCTCCTCCAACCCTGCATCTCATGACAGAAGAGCCTAAAGGACTGAGGCCCTGTTAGTGCTCAGCTTTACAGAACACACAAACCCAGAGCTGGAAAGCACAGCTGGATTATGTCAAACTGAAGACATTAAAGATCATGCCATAAAGAAACAAAGAACGAATATTTGGCTTTCAAAAGTGGCAAATGCTAATTTTCTTCACCTGGGTAAGTTGATCCAGTGCTTTGAAACTGGAGAATCGTATTATGTGTGAGACACAGAAGGTTGCTCTTAGGCGGCGATCACCTATGATTCGCCACATAAAACAATACATTCAGCAGAGAGCAATCTGCACATTCTTAGGGAAGCCCCCACCCAGATTGATTTTGACAGGAAATTTTTTCAGTCCAAAAATTTAAACCAGTTCGAATCACTAAAGCACCATAAGCATTTATAAGGCCATACTGTCATTTACAATAAGGCTCCTTTACATGACTCGGGAAATATAAAGGAGCCTTAAAACTTTTATCCCGGTTTTAAGACCTCTGTACGCTGCCAGAATGGTGCAAAGGGGCCTTAGTTTAAATGAGAATCAGGCCCAAATTGCTATATGAATAATACAAATATCCTGACTTTTTACTTACCTGGGGGACATCACAAACATGGAATTAACCCTGAAGAAACGCTGAACAGGATATACAGAGTTATAGCTTCTCAACTACCTTGTCTTTACTTTCCAGGCCCTTCACTGTCAGTCCCCACCGCCCCCATCATCTCTCCTTCATAACCAAGATTGTCTCTTCTTGGCCCATGATGCCAGCCTCCATTGCCCACGCGTTACAGTTTCAAAAAAAGCCCCGTTGTGTTTTCTCCCGGGCTGCCCCTGCTGCTTGGGAGGAGCAAGGCAGATGGTAGATACTAAAGGGAGCTGTACTCCGTTTGTTCCGTTTTTGTTTGCCCAGCGACATGTTTGTTGGTCTTCAATTCTGCTACCAGGAGAGGGCACAAATAAGCACATTAAGCAGTGCTGGGTGAATAACTGATTTTTTGGTTCGCTGGCACAGTTCCGGGGGGGAGGGGGGTGGGGAGAACAGTGCTAGTCAAACAGAAACTGGAATGTTTGGGAAATCAAAAAAAGAGAAAAAAGTGTTCTATTTGACCTGCAATGAAATGATACATTTTGATTTGGGGCATTTTTAACCTTCTTTAATAAAAGTAAAGGAAATGAAGGTCTAGAGTCACAAAACCACGGGTGGTGGAACCCCTTGTGCCCAATAGCTCAGTGGTTAGGGCACTCGCCTTGCTGGGGAGCAGGAAGGTGAATCCAAGTCTCCTTCCATTGCAGGTGAGTGATCTCACCACTGGGATATCGGCTATTCTGGGGTGGGGGCTCTCCCTCTCTCTCTCTCCTTGAGGATTCTCTACTTTGTATAAAAGACTTGAATGGGCGTTGTGCCAGAGAACAAGTGAGAATGACTCTACGGCTCAGTGATTAGAGCACTCCGGTGGGGTGGGGGAAGAGACACACACTCAGGTCCCTGCCCCAAAGAAAAATTTCATCATTTATACCACACGGAACAGCTTCAACAGGAGAGATTCCCACCAGAGTACTCAACAGCCTGGTCATTAGATCACTCATCTACCTGGGAGAGGGAAGACCCAAGTTCAAGTCCCTGCTCCAGAGTGGGGATTCAAACCTGGCATCTCCCCCATGCCAGGGGAGTGCGCTAGGTGACTGGGCTACTGACTATAATGGGGACATCACCGCCCCCCCTCCAGTTTTGTGAATGCCACCTAATGCCCCTTGTGAATCCAGCCTGAAAAATCAAAATGGTTTGTTTCAATGTTGTTGAAATGGTTTATTTGGACATTTTCAAAAAAAAAAAATATTTTTTGTTTCCCTGAAATCAACCTGAACTCCGGAAAGGCTTCAGTTTACCCAAATCGGCATTTTTCAGAGAGAAAGCGTTTCAGCTGAAAAAAAGGTGTGCCCAGCTCTTACACATAACCTAGGCAGCAATGCCAGTCCAGGCTGGGACACAGGAGATACCTTTGTCCTTTGCCCAGGATTGTCCCTCACTCCAAGTGCTGAGCTAGCAGTAGAGTGGGCCCTGGTTCCCGGTTTCTCTTCTGATGCGTTGCTCTGGGTTCGCCTGCTTTGCCAACACCCCACAGATAAGACGGGATCGTACAACTTTTCTAGGTACGCCAGATGTGCTTGATTCTGCAAGGCGAGAAGCATGTTGTTGGATCAAGGCCAAAGCATTTAAGCACGTGCTTAACTTTAACTACTCACATGCTGACAGTTAAGCGTGTCATTCAATGCTTTGCTGGATCTGGACCAGAGTGCTTGTCCCCTTGCACGTTCAGGACCTGGGCAATAGGTTGAATTTCCTAAATAAAAAAGTAGGGGTGACCTGGGAGCACTCCCAGAGTGGGCAAGCAAATACCCAGGCCCCTCGGGAGGGTCCCGTCTGTATTTGAATGCCCAACTCAGATCCTTCACAGGAGAGAGTCAGGCATTTGGTGCATAAGCAGCACATTCAGAAAGAAGAATCGGCTGAGATTTGCTGCAAGCCTAGAATAGGTTTCTTACGTTCACTTCTAAGCTTTCCTTGAGCCCCCGAGAGACCCACACTGGCCAACTGTCTGTTCTAAGGGAGGCCTGGGGTGGGAGGTAAAATTAGGGTGACCAGATGTCCTGATTTTATAGAGACAGTCCTGATTTTTGGATCTTTTTCCTTATATAGTACCCCCCACCCCCATCCCGATTTTTCACACTTGCTATCTGGTAACCCTAGGTAAAATGCTTCATTGAACTACACTTTCACACTGCAGGGAGCTGCTGTTCTTATGAACAATGAAACTGCTCTCTGGCCCCATAAAATAAAAAGGTCCGTCTGATTGGTGCCAGCTTCTCTTTAGCAGGTCTCCGAGCGCTGCAGGATGTCGAGAAGCGAGCTCAGCTGGGCCAAGTCACTAATTACACATACTTGGTCTGCAGCAAAGATGTCTCTTAAAACAAGGCACTGGCAATGGAATTCATAAACAAGGACTTTAAACCACATCGGCCTAGACAGAGAGCACATCAAAGCAACTGGGTTTCAAGCTTCGGAGGAACAATTCTGCAACCATAGTGTTGTGGGTTCGGCAGAGGGTACCTGGGGCTGGATGGCTTCGGGGACTGGTGATGGGCAAAGCTAGCTGCCATGGCAGGAAATGGTTGCGGCTCTGTCGTGGCAAATAATGCAGTCATCATTTTAGTTTTAAATAAAGGAAAAGTCAATGCACAGAACAGATTAGTAGGGCCCTTTGCTCTCCTGAGCATCCCCCCACCACCACATGGGCTGCTGTCCTAGAGGGCAGGGCTCATGCCCACTTCACACAGAGCTCCTTGCTCCAGGGACTGGGAGGCAGACCTTGTTCCAGGCAGCGGGAATGGCCAGTTCCCCTCCCTGGCGGCTCTGATAATTGCAGCAGCCAGGACCTTGCCTCTTTAGCTGGTAGAGTGGGGCAGGGCTTTATAGCTCGCTTCACAGCTGGGTTTGCAGCCCTCCCCAGCTGGTCAGTGGATATGTCTAGGCTGGGAACTGGGGGAGGGCATCCCAGCTCGAGGAGACATACTTGGTGCTGGCTCAGTGAGAGTCTGCACGCTAAAAACAGAGTCCATTTGCAGCAGCAGGAGTGGCTAGCCACCCTGGGAGTATGATCATAGGCATGTACTCAGGGCCACTAGCCTCTCCCATGGCTCATGCCGACGCGGCTACATGCTATTTTTAGTCATCGCCGTTAGCATGGGTATGTCACACACACACACACACACACACGCACCAGCTTGAATTGTAGATATACCCACGCCCTCAGAAGGTCATCAGCAAGAACAGGTCTTCCCAGCCTTGTGAGCACGTGGGGCGCACTGTGGGGCTTTATCCAACAGGCCATCTGCCTCACGTGCTCTCCAGGCTGTTCATGATGACATTGCTCCATGACCCGAGTCACAGACTGCCAGGGACAAACATACCATGCGTCATGTTTAATCTGGCCCAGCCCCAGCGACAAGTGCAGCACGTCTGGGGTGGCTGATGCTATCCTACAACTTGGATTTTGTTCTCCACTATCCAGACGCCTCATATGGTTCTTACTGGGGGAGATGCCTGGGATCCAAACACAAGACAGCAACCTTAGTATCAAAGCTTACAAGCGTGGTATCAAATCATGGGGCTGCAGACAAGGGGCTGGGAAAAGGCACCTGTTCATCATGCCCATTGCCTTGCGTTCCAGTGGGGTCACACTGATCATCTTACCTGGTTTAGAGAGAAAGGGTGATCCAGCCACAGAGCGCTGCAAATCCATAACCCACTGTAGCTACTTCTACCTAGTTATTTATTTAGAAGAGTATTTTCAATGCTGTGAAATTAACTGGTGGGGAGGGGGCTTCAGTAAGGCCTGGAGGACAACTGCCCCCATCAGTCAGAACCAGGGCAGTTACTGCCACTCTGAGTAGCGTCCTCACCAGAGAGGCCAAGGAGATTCTTACCTAGAGACATGGCCCCTCCCAGTCAGAGCTGAAGCACATCAGTGAAGACTGCAGCTACCTTTTTCTTTGCATCTGGCACTTTGGTCTCCAGGGCTTTCAATCCAACACTTGCCACCAGCAGGAAAATTTACTGAGAGAATTAAAACAAGGCTTAATTAAACACAGAATATTTGATGCCCTGAGGAGAACGGAGATGTCTTTTAGTCAGGCGGAGTCACACCTACTGGGGTGAACATAAAAACGCCAGCTCAGCACCACTATGCTAGATGGGAAGAGGATAATTATCTGTAAGAGGCTTTGTTACAGCCAAAGGAAAAACAGAATCTTAAACTATGTACCTCAGTGCCCATCTTCTCGTGTCCCTCTACAGCAGGGCTTGTCTCTAAACTTCTTCCCAAGGCTGAATCTGGCACAGGCTGTGTGTCAAGAGTGAGTTTAAGAGACTGTTCTTTATTCCTGGACCCCAGTCACCACCTGTAGGTCAGCATTACAAAAGGTCAGTGTCCTGTACATGACCGGCATCGGTATCCACCAACTCCAGTCATGTCTGTTACACTGGGGAGCTGGCCATCTACCGGATCGCTTCTTGTGTGTGTCAACTGGAGTCCCCTCTCTGGCGATTTTCAAAGCTCAGTAAGGCTTTGCCATTGATTCTTTTTGGCTTCCCATTTTCCTTTCAGATGGTTTCCCTCCCACCCCACCCCTTGGCTGGTTCCTGGGCCACTTTTGTTTCAAATTATAATCTTAAAACTTTTACATCATCTCACACACCTTTGAAGGTCGCTTTATAAACCAGTAAAATTAATACAATAAAGATTCTTAATAGGTAAGGAAATTAATTCAACCAATGTCCTTAGACAGATTCTATTGCTTGTGGCCTGCAAAGGACTTAAAGGCTTAATGATGTCTTCTAAGTGCACTGAACATTTAACCAAAGCAACTTGGCTGAAGCTCTGTTAGCTCAGTTAATTCTTATAGTCTGAAATCTTTCTGCAGTAACAGAATATTTTCTTTCGTGACGTTTACCGCAGTTCCAACCAAAACCAGATTGCCATTGACTCGCTGTGGGATCTTGGGTAAATCACCAATGCCAGGCCTCCATTTCACCATCTTTAAAATGGGGATGATGCCACTGACCTGCCTTATAGGAGTGTTGAAATGGTTAATTAATGTTCTTAAAGAGCTCTGGCTTCCTTTGAAGAAAGAGGCTACGTACATGCAAAGTATTCTTATTAGCACAAGAGGGCTGTGTTAGGATATCGCATGGCTAAACAGTCACTACAGATTAAAAAATAATACTGTTCCAGAGAAACTCAAAGGTGCTGTCTTCTCAGCCACACTCCTTTCCCTCCTGCAACTTCATACCTGCAATACCCCTATTTTCAGAGGGTAACATCCATGTGTATCTATCCTGGGCAATCAGAAAAAAATATATATACTTGATTGGGGCTGGAAGGCAAACACAGAAGCTTAATGCTTCAAATCTGAAGGTTTGGTAATGTATAATAACTGTACTAATATTGATACCACTTATTCTCTCACTTGGCTGCTTTCCAAAGTGCTGTGCAAATAATTAATAACGAATTAATCCTCCAGTTAATTAATCCCATAACATGAATTACATCCAACGGCACTGTGCAGAGCAGGCAAAAATCTCCCGGAGAACACGCAGGCTTGTGAGCATTATCTGCCCGATGAAAGGTTACATTTAGGGTCTGGATGACATGAAAGCCACTAGCTGTGGTTCACGCTCCCACATGGCAACAAAGCTTTCTGGCTTCCATCAACCCCTTGTTAATAACAGTCACTGCAATCTTAAACAGAGACGTGGCAGCAGCAGCACCTCTCTCTCTCTTGCATTTTCTCGCCCAGTTCTTCCACCCACTACCCCAAACTGGCTTAGAAGGACCCAATGGGGGAAAAACAGTAGCAAAAATCTCTCAGCAGCCCTTCCAAATGGCAGCAGCAAGACACTGCAGACCTTCTTGGGTAGGGACAGAAGTAAGACTAGTAGCAAGTTACAGGGAATAATTACATCCAAGCCTTTCCACAGAGCTTCAGGTACCAGTTTCCTTCACTTCCCTGCTCGGAGCCAGTTTTCTAGTTGTCTCCAGCTACCCAAGAACCTTGAGGAACTTTCACCTTCCATCTCTAGGTCTCTGCTACATCACCACAATCTTCTTACATTAGTTCTAGGATTCTACTAGACCACTGGCTTAAGGAGCAAAAATGCCAATCTTTTGTCCTCACAGAGCTCTAATCCAGCCTACCCTGAGATACTGAATTTTGGTGTCACCAGACAAGCAAAACAGATCTGCTTGAATTAGAAACTGCAGCACCGGAATCCCACTCCTCTTGAACTTCCCTAGATGGATGGAACCACTCAGCTGTGTAAAGCACCATAGCTCCACTGAGGTCCACCAGCTGAGGAGCTGTCACACAGGTTTTTATGGCCAGAAAGGACCTACAATGATCTTCTAGTCTGATATCTTGCATAACACAGGCCACAGAACTCCACCCAGTAATCCTTGCAGTGGAGGAACTCGATCTTCCCTGCTGTTTAAGTGAACATTATCAAGTCCAATAGCTTGTGATGGTCACCCAATAATTTTGTGAAAATTCCAGTTTGGCTCTGGACCCAAATTCCACGGCTCGGGCCCATCTTGAATTTAAAAGGTTGGATCCTGTAACTGAACGTTATTTTACCACACAGTTCAGTTGTGCGCTATCTCTGTTACAAAACGATTTAAATGACTCCCAGCATGGGGAAAACATGCCTGGATCGGGAGGTACTTCCCAGCAACACAAATGCCAATGCTGATAAAGACTGGTGTTTAACTTTCCAATAACTTTAACATAAAATTCCTTGTAATGAACTCTCTCCTCACAGACCAACAAAGCGCACATAATCTCGTCAATAGTATTAACAGGACATTAGCACCTTGCTTTTTTGTTTAGATTGAGAGCCACTGGGGGCTTGTGTATGCTGGATCTTTAACCACCAGCGGAGGTGAAAATGCCAGTATAGACAAGGCCGCCAAATGACCACACTGTTTTCGCCCCAATCCCAAAACAACATGAAAAACCAAACACTTCAATAAAGTCACAGCATCGCTGGGAGTCAATTATTGTTAAAAAATTAATTCAGCCATCAGGATGCACAATTGTCTAAAATGAGTGGCTGTTTATCCTCCTGGCTGATGACCTTGCCCTTCCTGGCACCGTCCCTTTAACAATCCTGGTTTTTTGCATTTACATAGAACTCAAAGTGCATTCGAAAGAAGATAAATGGTATGAATGCCATTGTACAGATGTGGAAACTGAGGCCGAGAAAGAAGTGACTTACCCAAAGGTCACTTAGCAGGTCTGTGTCAGAGCTGATACTAGAATTCAGGTCTCCTGATGCCCAGTATCTTGTTCTAACCACTAAACAACACTACCTTTCTATGGTTAGTTATCTTCACTAGTTGTGTCATGTCTAAAACTTGATGGGAAACTCGGGGACAGTGATTGTGTCTTCCTGTTTGTTCTGAGACATAATTAGCACTTTTTTGGGTGCTATAACAATTAATAATAATTGTTAAATACAATTCAAACATGAAGTAACATTCATAGATTCATAGATTATAGGACTGGAAGGGACCTCGAGAGGTCATCGAGTCCAGTCCCCTGCCTGCATGGCAGGACCAAATACTGTCTAGACCATCCCTGATAGACATTTATCTAACCTACTCTTAGGCCTTGTCTTCACTTACCGGAGGGTGCGGCGGCACGCAATCGATGTTCTGGGATCGATCCCGGAAGTGCTCGCCGTCGATGCCGGTACTCCAGCTCGCCGAGAGGAGTACGCGGCATCGACGGGGGAGCCTTCCTGCCGCGTCTGGACCGCGGTAAGTTCGGACTAAGGTACTTCGAATTCAGCTACGTTATTAACGTAGCTGAATTTGCGTACCTTAGTCCGAAGTAGGGACTTAGTGGGGACCAGGCCTTAAATATCTCCAGAGACGGAGATTCCACAACCTCCCTAGGCAATTTCATTCATTTCCAAACACATTGGTTCAACTTCTTGTCATCTTGCCTTACGAACAAAACATCAGCTGATATACCACATGCTGCCACTATGGTCATCATCCATTATTAGGAATCAATCAGTCTTAGGGTGACCAGATAGCAAGTGTGAAAAATCGGGACGGGGGGGTAATAGGCGCCTATATAAGACAAAGCCCCGAATACAAGGAATGTGTGTATAAAATCAGGACATCTGGGCAGTGGTCACCCTACTCAGCCTCTCCATCGCTCCAATCTTATTCTGCCGCTGCCCTCTACTGGAGGAACTAAAACTGCTAATAAGTAATGGAAACGAGATTTGGACACCTGTACTTTTGGAGTAGGAGGTTCTGAGTTCTATCCCCGCTCACTATAAAGTTTCCAGGAGCTATGGTATATACACACTCGTTCAGTTTGAAAGGAGGTTCTCCCAGCAGTGCTCTGTAGGCCAGAGATACTCAGGAGGGGGTCGCCTGCCGTTGTCACAGGAGTTGTGAGTTTGTTCCCATTGCAAGCGTCTGATGAAATGGATTCACTCAGCCACTTGCCTGCAACCATTCCATCTGTCCATTTCAGATACCAGCAACAACACACAAAGCCACTATTTCTATGCTGCACACTTTGAAGCACCATGGAACCCAGCACCTGATCTGAGGACCTGTGGGCCTGGTACAAAGTTGCACATAGCAAGATTTGGGATGACAATCAGAAAAGGGCTGAGAATCTCTGCTTTAGGTGAGCATATCCCCTTAGCACTTCCTCTCAATACCACCACCTCCCTCTGCTGAAACACTATGGCTAAAAGTATCAAACAGCTTGGGTATAGGATATGATTTATTTGGAATAAGGGTTATTCCTTCTATAGCACCTTTCACTGCAGGATCCCATAGCACTTACAACTAATTAAGCCCAATGACTTCTTATATTTATTTTACAGAAGGAAAACAGAGGAGTAGGGAGATTGAGAGACTTGTCCCAAGTTGCAGAGACTCAGTGACAGATCCAGAAACAAAACCTCTCAATCCCTATTCCCAGTGAGTCACCTGCTTTAACCATTAGGAAACACTACTTGCTCCTAAAAAGGAAAATAATTACATGTTATAACTGGATCCACTGGGGGCACGTGGATGTATCAACAGTTTTGCAAATAGCATTGAAACGACAACAGTCTGCAGTTAAATCAATTCTTAAAAAGCATGTGTTTAAACAAATCTGCATGTTTCATTTGTATAATGTGAAACATTCATTGGGCTACAGAATGTGCTGTTCTTAGAGCTGGCAGGATAGAGAGATTACCTCAGGGAGACAGAGACAATAGAGAGAGAGAACGCAGTCACAGAAAATGCAATACAGAATAAATGTGAGTGTTTCAAAACCAGTATCTAGATTATACGCAGCCATGAATGGGGCTTAGTTTAACTCACTAAACTAAGATTCCAACCTTGTTCCCATTGACGCCAATGGACTGGGCCCAACCAATGTAAACGGGCAAACTGTTCTAGACTTTGAGCCAAGTTAAAGTCGGCAGAGTGGTAGCAGGGATGAATCTGGCCCATTGAATGGAATAAAAAAGTGAGTGCATGTCTGTGATCATATTACAGTAAAACGGTAACTCACGAGGTCAACCAAGTCTGTGTCATGCTCTTGGCATCTCATACAAGCCTCCTTTGGAAGAGAAACCATTATCAAAGATGCAAAGCCCGCAGACTTTATCACAGGACATCTTCAACACACCTGCAGTGATTTCAGGCTGCAGTTACTGATGCAACAGATGACACAATGCAATATTCTGCTGCATCCCAGCTTCAGTGTCCTTCATGCAAAAGATTTTCCATTGGATTCCTGCTAATAATAATACAATTGTTTGTTTCCTGGCTTATTTGTATTATGATAGTCCCTAGAGCACCCAGCTGAGATTGTTGAGGCCTGTTGTGCAAGGCGCTGTACAAACAAAAAGAAAAGGATCATCTCAAAAAGCTTAAATACACCTCTACCTCGATATAACGCTGTCCTCGGGAGCTAAAAAATCTTACCACGTTATAGGTGAAACCACATTATATCGAACTTGCTTTGAGCCACTGGAGTGCGCAGCCCTGCCCCCCCGGAGCGCTGCTTTACCGCGTTATATCCGAATTCGTGTTATATCGGGTTGTGTTATATTGGGGTAAAGGTGTAGTCTAAATTGACAACACAGATAAAGGGTGGAAAGGGAAACAGGCACAGAGGGCTAAAGTGATTTGCCCAAGATCACACAGCAGGTCAAGAATTAGAACCCAAGTCTTCTGTGGCCTATTCAATGCCTTATTTATTAGACCATGCTGCCATTCAACTCCTAGCTGGAATGCAAAGCATCTTTCAACCTCTGGGTCAAAGAATTGTAAGGGAAGATATTGTGCACATAATGGGAGAGGAGAAGCAACACAGACATTGACTAAACACCGATCTTATTTCAGTCCTTCCCGTCTAACATATCAATGTTGTGATAAATGCACAGCTCAGCCTTTGGATGGGCACTGACATGTAAATGAATCAGGTTGTTTTCCCTCATACGATCCCTCAGAACATAAACTATGCAAGTTACAAGGCTAGCAGAACTCACATGCAGCACACATACTAAGGTTTGTGACCAGTCAACTGGTCTCTGGTTTTAGTCTTCTATTTTAAAATACCAAAATGCAAGAGGATTTTTGACAGTTAAATCAAAAACTCTCCAAGAGAGAGGTTTCTACAGCCTAAGTGCTGTCACAACCAGAGCTTTCAATCTTCCAAGGCCCACTTCTGAGATAAAGAACAGAAATGAGGAATATTGCCTAAAAATATTGCAGGGGAAGAAGCTAGAAATGACATGGGATGTGCTTCATTAGGATGTATACAGTTTCCTTTACCTTCAAAATTAAGGACCACATTTTTCAGAACTCCTCGTACAATTGTGTGCTTTGTGTATACATGCACATACCTAGCTAGACATTTGAGCACACAAACACCAGTTTGTATACCCAAGTAGTCATTGTGTACACAAAACTAACCACACAAATCTGAAAATCTGTCCCTCAGTGTTTTTAATGGCAACTTATTGTAACAAGCATGTCAGTGCCAGATTTTTGTGAGAGGGAAGTAAATGTGCCTAGCTCAGAGATATTGTTATAAGAATCAGAGAGAGATAAAACATACCTTAGTAGTAGGGTGATGGACTGGATGTCCTAATAATATTTCTTCCTCTAACTTCTATGATGATTTGTAGACATATCTAGAGAATACATGCGTCCTTGCTATTGTTAACTCTAGTCCTCTAGCTTATATATTACAGCAACCCAGCTTTTCTACTGTCAAGCAATTTTTATTATTTACATATGATTTAACAAGTTTATTATGTGTATTACCATAGAAACTAGGACTTCATTATGCTAAGTGCTGCACAAATACAGAACAAACAGGGGTCTGTGCGCCAAAGAGCTTACAATCCAAGTGTGAGGGTGTGATGGGGTGGACTAGGCTCAAAAGCCCCCTGCTGGAGGTCTCAGGGTTCTGCCACACCCATCCCAGGAAAGGAGCAATGGAGAGGTCCTCCAAGCAGGCTAGAGTGGCTGCAGAGGAAGCAGCCAATCAGGGCCCAGGAGGGCCATATAAAAGGATCTGCAGAGCAGAGCAGTAGTTAGTTGCTGCATGGAGCAGGAGGAGAACTGGCTGCAGGCCTGGCTGCCTGGAAGAGAAGCAGGACTACAGACAGCTAAGCCTGTTGGCAGGGACCGGGGGAGTGAGAGGCTCCTGGCTGGCTGCTAGAGACTGAGTAAGAACTGAGCGTGTGGAGGGCTACAGAAAGATGCCCTGGGAATACAGCCCCATACCAGGGCTGGACTACTTGAAGACTAAAGTCCAAGGAGGGTTAAAGAGAGACAGGCCCTGTGGACTGTATACCCCAGAAGGGATTTGTGCTGGCTAATGTGCAGACAGTGTGACTCAGCCGGAGTCACTGAAAACCCACCTGAAAACCACTGAAAGGGGTCTCCAGACCTAAAGAACGTAGACACGCCCCATCAGAAGGGGGCACTCATGAGAGGTGGGTGCCAACACCATTACAGAGACAAAGCACTGACAGACAGATGTGGGTGTGCAAGGAAACAATGACACAATATTGGTCAGCATGACAGGCAGTGATCTCAAGATAGCAGCTATCTACCCATTAAGTTTTTTGTAGGCATCGTGGCAAAGGACAGTTTTGAGGAGGGTTTGGAAGGAAGATGATGCTAGTTTTTTGGGATCTTTAGAGCGGGCTGCTCCCAAGCATCAGGAGCAGAAAAGCACAAAAGGTGGTGGTGTTTTTTGAAAATTTAATAAGTGGGTGGTGGCAGCATCACCGGCAGCAAAAGTCAACATCTCAATAGCAAATGAGAGATGCATATGTAGGGTGGAAAGTGGGGGGGAAAAAGCAGCTTACATTGGATCCAATGAGAAGAGAGAGCCAGTGAAGAGATGCACGGAGAGGGGTGACATGGTCAAGGCACTGTGTTAGAAAAATGATCTTTGCAGCAGCATTCTGAACCAACATTTAGTTGCACTTGGATGGGTCAGTTTAGAAGGTAAAGTATTTGTAGAGCGATAAATGCATTACCCGACACACTTTATTACTTGATATCTCAGTTTCTGTAGAAACATAAAAGTCCAATCTCAGAACATACGTAATACAAGATCACTGTCATTTTTTATTCCACTTTCTCTCTAGTCCTTCTCCTAAGGCTCTTGTCCACGGCCTTGCTCATTTTTCACTTTGACTACTGTAAGTCTCTGGCCCCTCCTATCTCCAATCTATCCAGAACACTCTAGACCACAGTTAACTTCATCTCCTCACAATTTGAATCCCTTCACTAGCCTGCTGTCTTTTACAGCAATAATGTCAAACCCATCCTCACCTTCGAGACACTACATAACCTTAGAGCCTACACCTCTGCTTTAATTTCCTTTTACTCTTCTCCCAAGTTCTCCCTTTACTATCCCTTTCACCATCTCACTCTCGTTTTCATGCCTTTTTTCGTGCTGTCCCCTCTGCTTGGAAACATCTACCAAATTCTTCTGTATTAAGTGCTCCCTCTCTTTTCTTTCTTCAAAATCCTCCTCCTTCAGAAGTCCTACTTTATTTTCTGCAGCAATATTTCCTCCACACCATCCTTTACCTAAACTTCTGTGATATGTTTCATCCGGTCTCTCAGGCCCAGATTCAGCAAGGTACTTAAGCATGTGGCTAACTTTAATAATGTGGGTAGACTCATTAAAGTCAATAGGATTATAAAAATGCTTAGAGTTAAGCAAATGTTTAAGTACTTTGCTGAATCAGGGCCTCAGAGCATAAGTTTTTGGGGGCAGGGAATGTGTATTGCTCTGTTTTATAACCCAGCATGCACTTGCAGTACTAGATAACAGATTAGCAGTAAAAAAATAAGTGGCTTTAGATACTAATCAGCTCTTTCATGTAACGTACAGCACACCAGAAGATATCATCACATATGAAGTAATATTTGTTTTCCATAAACCATTTCTGAGTCTCAGGATCATGGCTTCCAAGTAACCAATCGGAGTGCAAACAAGCATGAAACAAGAGCCGTTATAGTTCCAGAATCCACCGCCTGTATTTGTGCATCCAGGAAATACAGGCAGCAGGTTAAAACAAAATTCCTTAATGCAATGCAGATGTTGAAACCCTATATAATCTTTCTCAGAATATCGTTCGGCAAAATACTTCCAGGAAAATGATCATTTTTGTGTCTTCATTGAGATAAGTAGTCTATTCTTGTATTTGTACAAAAGTACATATTTTTATTCATCTGGAAGTGATTTATTGTTAAATACTTTAAATAATGTAGTAAAAGGGCAGTTTACTAGAAATCCAAACAACACATTTTCAACTTTCAACATAAAACCACACTGACGCTGGCATATATATTATGATAACAAATCAACAATTCCCGACGTGGAACAACCAGCTGAAGAAAGCGGTTAAAATACTCACTTGTATTTTAAAGGGACTTGTGATTTTGCTTCTGTTTGCTCTGTTAGCTTTATAATGACACTTCATGAGCTCGCTTTTAGAAAATACAATAAATTCTAATAGACATGGCCCATTCCTGCAAGCTGTCGAGCACCAGTAATGACCCGTAAGAGCCCAAAAGTTTAATTTTAAAACAAATTTTAAAATGTATCTTTCAGTAGTCTGATAGTCCATTAACTATTTTGGAGGGCTTCCCCTCCACCCTCTACTATGAATATTTACATGTATTTAACAAGAAAAAAAAAAAACTTGGACCTTTCCTTTTAACACCATAATTACTATACCTTGTGCTAAAACACGCCTTGGCTTTCAGCCTTAGAATTTAGTAACCTGATATATAGTTATTTACTTCCTAAAGATAGTACACCTCCACCCCGATATAACGTGACCCGATATAACACGAATTCGGATATAACATGGTAAAGCAGCGCTCTGGGGGACTGGGCTGCGCACTCCGGCAGATCAAAGCACGTTCGATATAACACAGTTTCACCTATAATGTGGTAAGATTTTTTTGGCTCCCGAGGACAGCGTTATATCGGGGTAGAGGTGTAGTACTTATAATTTCTACTTGAATAGCACCTTACATCTCAGTACCTCAAAGCATCTTACAAATATTTACGAACTGAGCATTACAACACTCCTGTGAAGCAGGTATTACCGTTCTACTTCACATAAGGGAAAACTGAGGCAGAACAATGGTAAATTATTTGCCCAGTGTCACAAAGGAAGGCTGTGACAGAGCTGGAAACAGAAATCAGATATTCTGACTCCCACTGCTATCAACCACGAAATTTCTAGGAGTTTTTTCAAACTTTTTATTTCGGCTTTTAACACATTATAATGATTGGTAGGTACAATTTTTGTTTGCAGTCATAGCATAAGAAGAAACAGCGTGGCCTGTTAACATATATGTACGATTTGTGATTTAACGATCTCTGACACTTTCAACATTAAGTGCTTGATCCTGTAGTCTGTGGTCAGACAAAATTCCTGTCGACTTCAGTGGAAGTTTTGCTTGAGCAAGGACTGAGCCTCGTTAAACTTCTAAAAACAAAATAGGGAAATTCATAGTTAAGGCTCTCGTGTCATCATTAACTCACCCAGTTGTGCCCTGATAGCATAGCTCACGTGGACTGTGCAATCTTCTACATGTAAGACCTAGACAACAAGTGATTCAAAGAAAAGAAAAAAAAGCAGCCTATACTTCTAATTTTTGTTTGTTTGCATTACTGAAAACCCGAACTTTATTGGCCAGATCCTCGACTGGTGTGAATCAGCATAGCTCTCTTGACTGTGTGGGATTCTGTCCATTTAAATCAGCTGAGGATCTGGCCCTGTATTTAAAATAAGCATAGGGTCATCTCAGAGGTGTCCTTGAGACTAGTTACCATATCAATACAGCCTTTACATTCCTTCCACTTCCATGGTATAACCCTAAAGATATTAGTAGTTATAAGGATCTATTACTACTGATCTTATATGGATATTAAACAATTTTTGAACTTTATTCTGTGTATCGATACCCTGAAATGGTTTCTTCCACACAGAATGGACACTGAATTGTAAACTGCACTCTGGAAAACAGTTGAGTAATTCAAAAACATATTAAATCAATTATAATTATAGTGTATTGCTATGATAATTAGAACATTGCCAGCTGCATATAACCCTACTCAGAAAAGAACAGCTGTTACATGGGTAATGGAAAAAAAGAATATTCAAGCATAAGGTTTATTTTCATTATGTCACAAACTGCTGTGTTATGAAGCCAGTTACTATCTTTCTCACATCTCACAAAAGGCTGACATGAGAGCTCTCCTTTGATTTATGTTTCTTATAAACAACTGTTGCTCTCATGATTTATACAATAAAACATTCATATACTGTACAGTGATGTCACACAAGATTAAGCCGTGGGTGAAAAACCCCAGACACGGTCTTTGCAATCAAAAAGTTTAGCTGGTTCTTTTCTCATGAAGCTTTTGATGATGTTGCCAACTTAGGTTCAGATGCTGTCTATTCTGGGTCATCATCTTCTTCGGCTGCCATTGTCGCCTGTTTCTGCAGCTCTTCCTCTGGGTTCCCTGGAAGAATGCTGGAGACTGTCTGAAGAAGTGACTCAATCTGCTCTTCTGTTAGTCTTTCTTCACTTTCCTCTACCATCTGCAAATCCAAAACAACCTACTGTCATTGTAAAATCCACACTTCCTCCCTCACCTCCAGAGCGAAGATTTACACAGTTAGGAGATGCTGCATTAACTGGACATTACACATTGTCTGATATGCAAACTTGCTTGTAAAAAACTGAATCCTTTTGATAAAAACGTACTGCAGAATGATAGTTGCTCCACAGTTATGATCGGAATTAGCTCTCCACTATAAGCCAGATTTGTAAGACCCCATCTTCTCCAAAAAAGAAACTTATTTTTCTAAAATGTCACTTTCCATATGTCATCCCAAGGTACATTGGTATTTTTAAAGTAAAAGTGTAAAAATGAGCCAGTTTTAAAGTTATAGTGTTATGAACATTTGGCAGAAGTTTTCTTTTGAACATTTTTCTAAGACTTTGGGCTCAGGACCTCTCTAACATGACTTGGCATAACATTGTCTAAAAGTGCCTGAGTGATTTAGGAACCTAGGAGCCTAAAATAAATAGGCTTTAAGCGCTTAAATGCTTAGATCATTTTTGAAAAAGGAACTTGGGTGCTTTTGCAAACATTGTCTTTGATATAGAGATTCCAAATTTCCTTTTTTTTTTTTTTTCGGTTAGCCTGCTGAGGAAAGGAATGCCTTTTAGGTTTTGTTTGTTATTTTTAAATGTAGAAATATGAACATTTAGGGTGGGATTTTTAAGAGTGCTCAGTACTGTCCTCTGCTCCGACTGAAATCAATGGGAATCTTTGCCATGCTTCAATGGGAAGAGTTAGGCCAACACTGAATGCTTTGCAAGATCCCACCTTTACGGTTTTTCCTTTTATTCATAAAAACATTTTACTAGTCATTCAACACAGTGCACGAGCAGAAAACATAGGGAGCTCTGCCATATGCTAAGGCACCCTAAGTACTTAATTTTGAAACAGTTAGCTCTAAAAAAGTGAACAGTATATTAATTCTCCTGTATACATCCAACAACATATTATTACTTTAGAACACACCAAAGGGGGATATAGTACAGGCAACGTGGCAGGGTGTAACTTGCATGGGTTGATAGCAAGTTTGGAGAAATATATGGCAGGAAGAAAATGGCCGCATCTCTTAACTAGTCACTTCCAGACTGTCATACTTCTAATTTTTTTTTTCCTGAAGTAAAATTTCCATGGAAATTATAAATGATATTTTGGGGGTCATTCATATCTGTTGACACAGTAAGCTAGATCCACAAATCAGGGGGTAGCCGTGTTAGTCTGTATCTACAAAAACAACAAGGAGTCTGGTGGCACCTTAAAGACTAACAGATTTATTTGGGCATAAGCTTTCGTGAGTAAAAACCTCACTTCTTCGGATGCATAGAGTGAAAGTTACAGATGCAGGCATTATATACTGACACATGGAGAGCAGGGAGTTACTTCACAAGTGGAGAACCAGTGTTGACAGTGCCAATTCAATCAGGGTGGATGTAGTCCACTCCCATTACTGGGACTACATTACTGGGACTACATCCACCCTGATTGAATTGGCACTGTCAACACTGGTTCTCCACTTGTGAAGTAACTCCCTGCTCTCCATGTGCCAGTATATAATGCCTGCATCTGTAACTTTCACTCTATGCATCCGAAGAAGTGAGGTTTTTACTCACGAAAGCTTATGCCCAAATAAATCTGTTAGTCTTTAAGGTGCCACCAGACTCCTTGTTGTTTTTGTAGATCCACAAAGGGATTTTAGGCACCTAAATCCAAAATTAAGATCCTCAAAACTTTTTTCAATTTACTTTTCCTTGCTAAAGCAACTGAAAAGGCTTAAATTCAAACAACTGACCTGTCACCCTATTATTAACAGTGCTGGAGAGAGAGAGAGAGAGAGAGAGAGAATGTAGTCTACCTGATTTTGCACTATATTATAGTGTTATATTATCAATTAGTAAGTATTATTGTAGCACCAGAGCCCTATTGGGCTAGGCACCGTACAAACATACAACAAAGACAAACCTGTTGCCTCTTAGAGAGTCAAAGCTAGTTAAGATTGAATGATTCATTCTCAGTGCTAATGATAGTGCATTAATTGTCCAGAATGTGGCTGCATTTGGTAAACTGTAGTGTTTAATCCTGCTGCAATTCCTCATGTGAATAGTCATGCTGACATTAATAGTAATACTTGAATAAGGAAATCTTGCAGGACGGATTGATTCCAAACAGTGACTTAAGCATGCACCCTCGTTCTTCTTTAGAAGTACATATATATTGGAATGGGATAAAGTCTTTGTGTTTGGGATGGGCTGAGCGCGTGCTATTGAGGTCTATGTTTCTGCAGAGGTGAAGTATAACCAAAGAGCTCAAGGATCAAAAGAATAAACTAGAAAATTAGATTTCCTTCCTCCCTCCAAAAAAAAGAAACAGCAAGTGTAATGACATGAAATGTTTTATGCAGTTAGAAAACAGCAAAGTAACAAGATAAAGGAGACATGCAAAAGATTAAACATGAACGAGATACAGATAAAGAGACAAGTGGAAATGAGTCAAATAAAAACATCAAACCAGGGAAACAGAAGGAGATTCAGTGGCTCGTTCTAAGTGCACCAGACTTTAGCACACTTCTGATTTGCACACAGGCTCCTGATTTACAATTATAAGACAAAATGCTCCCTGATTACTGAGGAAACACTAACCTCACAGAAAAAATAATATAGAAGGAAAAACCACAGAAGGAGGGAAAGAAACAAACCTTTTAAGTACTAACATTTATAACTAAACTTTCACAAACAAAGGAACAAATACCAAATCACTTATGGATTATAAAGCAGTCCTGCTAACCTCTATCCTGCAACTGGCTAAAGTTGTAAAAGCAACAAACTCTAAGCAGAAGGGCATGCAAAACTTTAAGCTAGGGGAAAATAAAATAATTTTTTTTGGTCAATGAATTATATATAGTGTATTTATTGGCAGGACCACACAATCCAAATGGAGATAGATTACCTCAGCAAATGATGCCATGTGGAGACTGTATGGCATAGTCAGCCAACATTTCAATTGGACTGACATTTTTAATGTTTATTATGGTCTCCTTGTTTATACTATGTTTGGAGATACGGTTGGGCTTTAAAAAAGCCTCATGTGACTAGTGGAAAGCACCTGGCATTACAATAACAGAAGGTACATGTTAAAAAACACTCTCCAATACAACCAGACCGGCATGTGTCTCTCTCAAGGCTCAGAGTAAGCACCTTATTAAAATCAAAGTGGAAGAAATGCAATAAATCATAGTGTCCATGCTACTGGTTCTAATAAATAATTCCAAAGATGATGCTGCATTTCAGCACTCACCTTTTTGCTACCCTAAATCATTGTAAAATTTCTCTGTAGCAGATGCTGTAACATATGAGTTGCATTTATATATATTTGCATTTGAATATATATATGAATATATGTTTTTTATTTCAGGAAAATGCAATTGTGTGGCGAACAAGATCAAATGTATTGCCATGCTGCAGTCAATCATGCTTCCCATTTGACACAGACAAATACTTCAATTCAATTATTACATTCCAATGGGATATGTTAATACTAGGAGCAACAGTCACGAGTTTTTTCTCCTTCTACTCAGCAATGGTCACTATGATAGGTTCAATGCAGGAGTCAGGAGAAAAGATATTGTAAGTGAGCACTATTCTGTAATATGATTGGAGTAAAATATTTTCAGCTGAAAAAGGGCTGTTTCCTTAGGCATTTGGGCCACAAATATATATTGCAAATGCTGGAGAATAAACAATACAAAAAACTTTAAAATACCCTGCACTGGTGAACAATTTTTGATGTATGAAGAGAACAATCTGTGGGTTGCACACTATTGTTTTTCTGTAGATAATAGTTTCAAGATCGTATTAAATGCAAAAATCAATAACAAAAAAGAGAAAGGTGCATTTTGGTACTTCTCGGAGCTACAATCACAATATACTTTTGTTCCAATGTAGGAGACACTTTAAGCAAGGAAATACCTGCAGTTTCCTCAAATGTAGAGTAATTCCAAGATGTTCAGCACAAACATACTAAGAAGACAGACCATAAGAAAAAGAAATACAGCAAAAGGCTGAATGGTTGGATTCATCTCCTTGTGATAGGAAACTAAACAAGTACGCAATGTGCATTGTTTGAAATTAAACACGAAATGTTTAAACCTTCCAACCTTTTGCATCTTCCAGAGGAATAGGTGTTGTTATTCTCTGGTCAACAATAAATGGCAATCTGCCAGTTTGGTTGCATGGAGTGGATCCCATGAGGCACTGAACTCCCAGGTGTGGAAGTCTAGTTTTAAAATATGTAAAATTAACACCTACTGCTCCAATGAGAGACAGATGTTGAGCAATCTGTTCTTTAAAGAGAAGCTCCTCAATCTTCTAACACATCATTGTTAAGCATTACATAAAGTTGGAACCCATGTCATGGTTAGATCAACATCACTGTCTTTCTTTCTTTCTCTGTGAGTCACTGAGCCATGAACAACATATGTTTGAGATTAAAGCTAGAGGTCAAGACAGCTGTACTGCATACAATGTTTTATCCAGTGGGATAAGGATTAGAATTTCATGCTGCTTTTGTTGTTATCCTTTAAAAACTAACTCAGCACAGAGTCTGGAGAAGGCAACTATAAACAAAGTGGAATGATTTATGCAAGAGGAGGACAAACAAAAAAGACCTGAATTAAAACAAAAAAAGATACCTCACCACAGAAAGATGCCTTTTAGATTAAATATAGTTACCCTGATTTATATTTTGTGCACTATTACAGGGCAGGAATTATACAGGAGAGAATAAAAAAACTTGAAGCCAAAAAGGAAACAAATAGTATTAAATATCCTTTTACATAAATTACTCAAAATAAATTGGGGGAATTACACACACACACACACACACACACACACACACAGACACACACACACACTTTTGAGGACGTGGTTTGTTTTGTAATTCGTTCCAGAAGGTGTCTCTTTTTAAAATTGAATTAATTCACCCGCTTTTTGTGAAACTTATGGTTTAAAATGTTCAATATCAATTGCTTCAGATCTGTATCCAGGGATGAGTCAAAGCTTTTAAGAAAAAAAAAAGTTCACAGTGCAATCAAGATCATTTTAGAGTTCATATTAATTTACCTATAGATTTTGCCTTTCAAATTCTCCACTCCAGCTAACAGACTTGCTTTCATGGAAACTTCTGTATAGACAATCCTTGTCCTCCTGAAGTCAATGACAAAACTCCCAGTGGCTTCTGTTTGTATGTATTAAATTCCTTATAAATACATGGAGGTTCTACTTGCTTGAGGATGCTGTAACACTAACTCTTGTTAACAGTAAACAGCCATTCATTACACAGATCCCAAAGGCAACCTTCCCCAAAATGGCCTGTGACACCCTAATATTTGTTACTCCACAAAGATTGACTAGTTTAATAAAGGATCTATGTAGTTTAAATTTTCTGCTGACTTAATTTGACACAATGCCATGTGTATATATGAGCAATCCACTCATCTTAAACCTATTGTGATGTTGGAGAAACTTGCAGGTACATCAATAATTCACTCTATTGTCTAGTTTGGGATACAGTTTGGGGATAAACTCAAGATTAGTTGCCAACTGTAACATTACATTACCTCCTAAGAGTAATTTCTAATGATATAACAGGTTGCTTTGGGTTACTTAGAGAATGGTTACATACCAAAATTGGTGAATTCGCATTTAAACTTGTTTTACTGCCGCAACCCATCCGTTTTAATAGAGCAATTTTAACTTTTATATTGCTAAACCTTGAAAGGGTTGAGGTACAAATGATGTACCAATGCAGTCCCTTTACTCCAACTCAAAAGTCATATTTTGCTTACACCTGCCTCACGGATTGGAAGCTGAAACTAACAGCTGGATATTGGAGCATAAACAGATACACTCTATGTGATGTGGACAGACAAGATAATTAGTGACTGAGGGAGCAGTCAAATACAAAGGATGTCTTGAAAGTGACAATAAGATGAGTATATTTTAAGAAGAGAAGACAGAATATGAACTATGCTGAAACCTAATGAATTGTAAGTGCAATGCAGGAAGCTAATAGAAAGACAGAGAAACTCTAAAACATTTGAAGGCTCTACTTCTTCACTTCTGAAAAGCTGCCTAACAAAACGAGTGAAGCCTTCATGCTCTTGACTGCAGCTGCAGAAAGTGGAATTAACTCATAGATAAACTTGACAATAGCAGTTCCTAGGGACTGTTCCTCCTATCAGCTGTTTTTACTGCTAGAAATTCTAGTTCTTTGCTGACAAGGGTTGTGAGAAATATAGGATGCAATCCTACTAGCATCCACTTCTAACCCTTATCCTTTTGCAACAGAATACAATCCTGCTATTACACAATCAAGTCTCAGGGTAAGATTGTCAACAGATGTTCTCCATGCAAGACAGCCTTATTAGAAGAACAGCCTTGTTATAATAATCTCCTTATTAATACAGCATTTGTGTTCTTTACACGATGCTCTGGAGAACATTTAACCGATCTATCCCTTTTTATCTGTAATATTCCTTTATCCAAACGTTATGTTCCAGCAGATTGATAATGGATGACTTCCAACTGAAAGCTTCCCAGTGTACAGTTCTCATGCTACACAGTCACTTCAAAGGCACAGCGGCAGTCATTGTTAACTATTGTTCTCTCCCAAATTTTTGCCTTCCCTGTACCTTAGAAAAATAATGAAAAGGAATATACCACAGTAGCTTCCTAAATCAAAATTCATATTCCAAAGTATTTGACTTTACAAAGCAACAGAAGAAGCCCCTAGGTAAATGTATTTTTTATAGGGACAGTCCCGATTTTTGGGTCTTTTTCTTATATAGGCTCCTAGTACCTCCCACCCCCATCCCGATTTTTCACGCTTGCTGTCTGGTCACTCTAACTGAAACACTGACACAAACATGAGAGTGAAGAGTTGCCCCTGCTGTGGGTTCTGAGAGGAAGAGGGGCAAGTCTTATAAAGAGGTCTCATAGGGCAGAGAGGAAAGAAAACAAATAATCAGAAAACGTGACTATAAAGATGTGTACAGAAGTCCTATCAGTCAGTGACCATGAGCAAACGATTATTCAATTGATCTTCAAGATTAAAGTTGCATTAATAGATGGATTTTAAGCAGTTAGGAGAACTGTAACTTACCAGCTGTATCTCAACTGCAGTCATTGGCCTGTGGTTAAGCAACTGTAGCTTTTCTGCTCTGTTGAAAAGAAAATAAAAAATTATATAGGATTCTGAACAAATGAATGGTCAGATGCAAACCCTTCCCTAATAACAGAGTTATTTCCAGAGATCATTTTCACTAGAGTTGACGCAAGGTCTCTGACCTTGATTGTCATGATAATTCTGTAGATATCTATTCTTTGGCTATCTACCCAAACTGGTAATTTAGCAGACCAAGGTGGCAAAGCAGTTTCCATTACAATCCCTTGTTTCCACACATGCACAACTTACTGAAGCATTCATCTTTCGAGCTGGAATTTTCCATGTTTTGTCTCTGGCTCAAATAATTATTTATTAATAATACTTTGCACTCCTACAGCACCTTCCACCTGAGGATTTTAAAACACTTTACAAACATCAGTGAAATTAAGCCTCAACATGCATGAGAGGTAGGAAAGCACCACCAAGACACTGAACTTTATGAGGAGTGGCTACTGAAAGCCAAATTTCATCAGATATAGGATTCTTCCAAGCCCAAGGGATCAGCCACTTAGCCAGGTCAATATATAAAATCAGATCTTACCCAATAATCATGCTGATGCCAATCCTTTAGTAGCTAAAAACTAAAAGTTTAATAATCTAAAAGAAGAGTTATTGAATGGTTAATAGATCATATACATACAGGTGACTTTCAGTGTTCATAGATCAGGATCATACCAGTGATGGAATGAACTGCTAGCTTGCAAAAATCTCTCTAGAATCGCCCAAATAGATTGGGGGTCATCAGTCCTTGTTTAGAGCTTCCTTGTTAAAAATCCAGTCCACAGAAATGAAACAGGAAATGAAGACAAAAAGGAGATGTCTCAGGTGTCTTTTTATACCCTCTGCCATGTGCTTGGAATTTTACTATACTGTTCCAATCAAAGCCCACAGCCCCGGTTTGTGGAAAGTGACTGGCCAAAGATGGAGTCCAGGGTCACATGTCCTTACATAGCTGGCTGGATCACCGGGGTTGCCCACTGGCCCCTCGGTCCTGAGGCATCCTTGGGGACAGCTATCTGGGTGGGATAAGTTTCTTTTATGGCCCATTAGAGTGAAGTGTCCTTAATGGGCCATCAACACATAGCAGTCTAGCCTTGATGTAAATCTATTTGTGAGGTGTCACTCAGGAACAAACACATTTGAGATACAAATACATAGCCAATATTCATAACTTTAGATACAAAGATGATACAAAAAGAACAGGAGTACTTGTGGCACCTTAGAGACTAACAAATTTATTAGAGCATAAGCTTTCGTGGACTACAGCCCAAGATGATACAGGGATTTAACTATGATAATCGTATTATATAGAGGGTAACTTTTCCATTGACACCTTACATGATATACTTTGTAGAAGAGTTGTGGCAATTGTATAACAGTGGTAGCAGCAATGATACAAAGGGTCACTTTCAATCAAAAAGCATCACAAGCATTCTCCTTCTAAACCTTTCAGAAAACTGAAAGGTAAAAAGGCTAAGTGACTTATTCAAGATCACACATGAAGTCCATGACAGAAACAGAAAGAGAATTCATGTATTCTGACTCCCAGGAGAATCTAGGTATTCTGACCACAAGTCCAGGATTTCTTCGGTGTTGTGTTAAATTTGTTTTGTTTTGATTTTAAGTATATATTTAGTGTTATAGTTACATTTTAAATTATTCAATTTCCATCCTTCTCTACAAAAAGAACAGGAGTACTTGTGGCACCTCGGATGCATCCGAAGAAGTGGGCTGTAGTCCACGAAAGCTTATGCTCTAATAAATTTGTTAGTCTCTAAGGTGCCACAAGTACTCCTGTTCTTTTTGCGGATACAGACTAACACAGCTGCTACTCTGCATCCTTCTCTACATACAAGGAAAAAAATAAAATTAATCTAACGTTTATATTTAAGCACACACATCAAATAGAGGGTTAAATTCTGCCTCTATTGAAGTCAATGGCAAACTCCCACTGACTTCAATAGACAAGTATCAGGGGGTAGCTGTGTTAGTCTGTATCCACAAAAACAATAAGGAGTCCGGTGTCATTATATAATGCCTGCATCTGTAATTTTCACTCGATGCATCTGAAGAAGTGGGTTTTTACCCACGAAAGCTTATGTCCAAATAAATCTGTTAGTCTTTAAGGTGTCGCCGGACTCCTTGTTGACTTCAATAGAGCATACACCCATAAAGCCTAACTATACCTTGGATTCACTCTGCATAATAACTCTACTCATTAATCTACAAATTAAAAAAATATTACAATTGTTTTCCCCTTTAAGAGCTTTATTGCTAAAGTGGAAAGAATGGAAGAAAACATATTTCAGTATTTATTTTACATCCTAGTGAAATATATATCCTCCCCAACAGCTAAGCCCCAAGGTACTGTCATATGCCAGCTCTCAAAAGCTACATTTTAACATTCTGGTCCTATTGACCAGGTCATGATATCCAAGTAGCAGTGATCTCAGCAGGCCTTAATGGTTTAGGGTACACTCACACCGCTATATCGCACTGCTAGAGATAGAACTGTTACGACTGGTGAGGGAATCTGCAGCAGGAATAAGGACAGCTTATAATAAAACGTCAATAATTGTAATTTAGTAAGTTTAGATACAATGAAAAAGGGAGTTAAAATACAATTTTAAAACCCCCCTTTTGAATAAAAGTATTTGTTCAAGAACTATTTTAAAATTAGAGGAATCTCCTTTCTTTATTGCAATCTGTATTTGCCCAATATTTCTTTATTGTTGTTGTTATTATTAATGAGTAAATTAGAATAAAAAAAAGAATCCGTTAATATTTATGGTTTTACTAGTTTGCCATCTAGTAGTAAGCTCCCATTTTAAAAGGACTAAAGCTTCTTTCCAGGTTATTTAATAGAATTCCAAAGAGCATATAAATGTATATTTATAGCAACTCCAAATAGCTTCTCATCAGTTTCTCAGAACTGGAGGAGGTTTCAAGAAAGAGGAAACCTCACATTCTTCAAGAGGAAAGAGATGCCAAAATGCACAGAACTGTGCTCAGATGTCTGGGCCCTTGCAACCATCTGGTCATTCTCTGCATGCCTATACCCTCCAGATACTAGGGATGTAAAATATGAAATGATTAAATGGTTGACCGATAAGTATTAGTCTTACCGTTAACCCTCCCTTGTTCACCCACCTCCTTCCAGGTGACGATCAGTTGGTAGAAGACCTTGCTGGATGCCGGGGCAGAGATGCCATTTTTGGGACACCGGCAAGAGGTGATTATGGCAACCAGGAAGGGGTGGGCATCACAAGAGGTCACTGGGAGCCTAGCCCCCTCTTAAAGGGGCTGGGTCGATAGTAACACTCTAGCCCAATGGGGTCTTTGGCCCAGTGATGAGGAGGGTCCTGTACACCCCTTTGTTGGTAAAAACAGTCCCTTCAGCCCCGCTGACCTGAGGGGTGACCCCGGTGGAAGGATACCACTCGCTAGGCCAAGAAATACCTGGCAGTGCAGGGAAGCAGGACGAGCAAAGCGCCAGTCCAGGGCTTTCGCGGGGGGAGGGTGTCGCCGGCCAGGCAGGGGGAGCATGTTTAGGCCATGGGGGGCAGGCAGAGGCTGTGGGCCTCGTCGGGGAGTAAAGTAGTCCCTGGCCTCTGCCTGTGCCACTGGACGGCGCACTGGTCGGTGCTTGTGGTTTCAGCTGATAATTGAAAGGAAGGGAAGCTGCTGCTGGGGTGGCACGGAGCATCTGTGGAGGCCGCATCGGGATAAACTAGGTACCTGGGGCTTCTTTCCCTTTTCCTGGGTACTGACAATGCGAGGGGGTGCTGGGACCCCTCAACTGCCCCAGGCGCTCCTGACTAGGCCTTTTGTGTCACCCCCAGTATGAGTGCAGCTGCCCTTCCCCGTCTTTCCGGGGCAAAGAGGGAGGGGAGACGCACCATCCTAGGCACTGTGAGGCCCGAATCGGTTAACAAGTTAACCGATTAACTGATATAATTTTAATAGTTTAAACAGGTACTTTTTAAAATGATATTTACATCCCTACCAGATACCATTTCAGTTTTAAATGGTCCTCAGACATAGTACCAGATTTCCAAGGCTGACAAACACCTTACAATATTTAAGACATTTCAATGCCTTATCACTTATGTATGCGCCCTAGTAACCATTCAACAGCCAAGGCATTTACATGAGAAAACAGTGACGAGTGATATGCTGCTCTGGTTTGCGTGCGTGCACAAAAGAGGGAATTTAACACTCAGGAAAGGACCCTGAATGACAGCCCTGGAGACTGAAGCCTTCTGTTTATCCACAGAACATACACAGCATAAGCAGCCGTAGTACAAACTTTTCCAGGCTGCTCCACCAATATGTCTCTACTCTGACCTGAAGGAAAAATCCCACATTACCAAAGACAGGATGACCTGACAGGTCTTTACCATCTCTGATGTCCATGATTCTATGAACAGAATATTCCTATGAGAGAGAACACGGCTCATTCAAATCTGAACCACGCTGGTGAGGCTGAAATAATGGTGATAATTATGTGTGGTAATTTTTGTGATGTGGATGCATACCCATTAAGAACTCAGACTACTTTATCTCACAGGAAACTCCAAAGAGCTTCATTTCAAATCTGGCCAAAAACAATGTCCTAAAGGAGAAAGACTATCTTATCTTACCTAATTCCCCGAGCCGTTCAGTTACCATTTTTATAAAAGCACTGGAAACTGTTCTAAAATAAGTCTCAACTTTAATACATTCACAATTCAGTTTTTAATAATAATACGCCTGTGAAATACTTTATATTTAACAATACAAAAAACTCTATATTTGAATTCAGCACTTGAGATGACAGCATGGTCATGGATGCATCCCTTAAAGTACAACTACAAGGATCTGTTCTTCAGAGGAAAGGTACATATTTACTAAAATAAACTGAGTTTTCAAAGTGTTTTTAGAAATTCCTGTTATTGTTTCACTACCTATACAGTGGTGGTGCATATTTTATAATGTTTTACAAAACAGGTAAGGATCATAATCCCCATTTTACAGATGGGAAAATTGAGGCACAGAATAACTAATTGGCAAGAGTTCTTTTATATGCTTTGTGTTTGAAGATTTGAAGAAAAAACAAAGATACCATCTCCCTTGAAATAAGGATCAGCTAGTGTCCCTAGTCTGTCCAAAAGGCCTGTCCTTCCTTGGCAGTGTCTACATGGCAGTGAAGAAGAGAAAGCTCCTTGCTCCATGTCCTCCCATGCAGGGTTTATCACAATCTAACCCAATGTATCTAACCCAGTTTGTCCACTGCAGAGACCACATACTCTCTCTCTCTTTTCTGTCAGAGTACTTGTTCAAGGTTTTTTCCTCCCATCAATAATCCTTTTTGCAGCACAGCATTTAGCCTCTTTAGGCTAGAAGTAGGACCGATTGCACAAGAAAAAAAAAGGATGGTTTACAAAAGACACGCAGGAGTCAGTATTAGACTCATTTCCTGTACTCATTAGCTTTGCTTTGGTTTTGGAGAGTCAAGGATAAGAATCCAATATGCTTCTAGTCTCTGGGAACTCTGAATATACCTCCACTGTTTTTCCATATTAGCCATTTATGAAGATTTCTCTACCAATAATCCCAAGTTTGTTTACAACAATACAGTGTCTGTTAAGAGTGTAGCTGGATTTAGAACTGAGCTGAGGTCACATTGCTGGCTGCTTTCTGTCTAAAAGAAAGTGTTTATTACTGTTGGAGTTCATTACTATTGTGTGCAGCTGAAGACACAGACATGTAAGAATGAATGCTGATTAAAGATACCAGCATAAAATGTTCTAATGCTACAATTAAAGTGGAAAAACAATCACAGAAGGAAAAAACCTACACTCGTAAAAGAATATTATAAAAAAAGCAAAACAAAACAAAAAAAACCACCCCACCCCATATAAAAAAGATGTCCTGGCTTGCTTGGGGAAAGGGTGCTAAATCAGTGTCTTCAACTGGCATTGGATTAGGCCATGGTTCACCTGAGTAATCATATAAGATGATTTTTTCCTAGAGCTGGGAAGCAGTATGGATGATCCAGTGGTTTGAGCACAGGACTGAGAGATGGGCGATACCAAGTTCTAATCCTGGCTTTCAGTTTGGCTTGCTATGTGGCTTTGGCAAGCCACAACTTCCAGATCTGTAAAAGGGGGATAACATTTGCCTCCCTCACAGAAGAGTTGTAGAGATTCATATTTGTAAAGCACTTTGAGAAAGAAAAGCTTTATGTACCAGTTAAAATTATTTTTAATATTAAATGACAATAGTCTAACTGCAAGTTCCTCACGCTACACACTCAAACTCTGTTTTCCCCTCCCCCGCCATTGCTGCAAGATGCATGTTACTCAGTCCATCCAGGTGACCCCAATCACCTCTATCAAGAAAAAAAACCTTGACTAAATAAAGGGAAAAAACTGTTTATTCCTAAACAATGGCTCTTGTTCTTGTTTTTCAGGCTGGAAGGAGCAGATGTCCTTGGATTTTGACCCTCTCTGCGCTCGACTTCAAAACGAGTTTGAAAAATGTGTTTAAACAAATGTCTAGCTAGAACCAATTCTAACAAAATACTGGCTAGCCATAGGGTCGTAGGTTAGAACATTTAAATATATGTATTATTTGTAACATGGTCTGGCCGCATGCATTTTGGTCAATCCAGTTGTGTTAGGGGCTGGTTTAAAATGATGAGCCCACGTTTCAACATGGTTTCTTAACTCGGTTTGAGCCCCAGTTTGGATGGGATGCCTCCCTTGAGGTGGGAGAGCTAGTAGCCACTGTTGCATTTAAAGCATCTTTTAGCTTTTGAACAAGTTTTATTCTAGAAAGTAAAGTTATAATAAAAAGGGGCAAGAAACTTAATACAGAAAAAATAATAGCTGGGATCAGGTGAGTAAGCAAGATGTCAAGGTTTCCACTGCAAATATATAATTCTGAAAAATACACAGGTTTAATAATCTAATTTATAGCATCTAGCCAAAAAGAAGTCACTAACAAAGTTGTAGCCAGCACTGAACAGAATGGAGAGAGGATATATTTTATGAAAACTAAACAAAATGGTGGATCAAAATATTACCAGAAAGCAGAAGCTGTTTTGGAAAACCATTTTTGCTCTGCAAGTAAAAACTCTATTAATGGGGAAAATTGGGTTTTAACAAACCATCTTTAGCATGTCGGTTTTCCAACTAACATTGATATATGTAACATTTAGAATTATTTATTCCCCCAAACAATGCAGAGCAATAGGTTCCATCTCCTCGTACCTGTCAGGAAATAATAAAGATATTTTAAAAATACAGCTGTTTGAAAAAAATTCTGTGGAAAAACAAAAATCCCTCATCACTTCTTCCCAGAGGTACCATAATTCATTATGGAAAAGAAAAACCTAATATGGTTTTTCTCACTTTTTACTAAATAATTATTCACTACAGAGAACATAATCATAATTTGTTTGTTTGTTTTTTCTCAATTATGCCTTGAATATTGGTCACATAACCAAAGCTATGTCATCCTGAATATTAAAGATGTTATAATTTCAGTCTTATTTATCTATATTCTTCTAGAACAATTTTAAAAGACACAGATCTCCAGTTAACAATACCGTGTTATTGGCAGAACAGGCAACAATAAAAACAACTATAGACAAATGTACATCATAACTAGAACCATCTAATGTGATTGTTAAGCAGAAATACTCATCATTCCTTGAGACAAGGAATATAGGTTCCAAGAGTGTAAAGCAAGGTCATCTCTCAAAGGGTGTTTTGACTTAAATGTCATCAATAGAAAACATAATAACCAATAATGTCGGTTTTTAGAAGGCTTATCAGCAATACAATATAATCTCAATGAGAAATGCTTCAACAAAAGATGAAATCATACAGACTCTTCTCAGTTTCCAAAATTTATGTGCAGAAAAATGAGGGGATAATTTACAAGAGGAAAGTAGCAAGTCATTACAATGTTTTATCTGGGCAATTTCACTGAGCTTTTGATCATAGTGCTTCCTTGCAGAAAAATGACTAAGTGCATCAAAAAAGCATTAGCAGCAGGGTACAAAAATCAAAAAGCAACATGAACAGTTTGTATGTTTTTTTATCCTAAGATGCCTGAACAGGTCCTAGCAGGTTATAAACTGCAAAACTAATTTATACTGAAAAAAATTAGAAGTCTCAGGCATGAGTTTTAATGTCTTTCAAACACTGGGTATTTATGATTGCAAACAATGCATTTGAAAAAAATATACAGGGCTTCAACTGGAGACGCAAAGGAAACTATGAAAAGTTACCAAGGGAGCTATTTGAATACCAGTAACTAGTCATCTATTTACTGATGGACCTAAATACTGTTGTGACCATCAGAATTGTAGGTTATCTTCTGCTGGTAAATCATTTCGAGATAATGGTTGGGTTGATCATAAAACTAGGCTGTGTGAGTATGTTAATATTAGTATGAATATTTATTCCCATAGTTATTTTTCATTCAGCAACCTACAACAAGAACATGTTGTCTTATAAAAACAACAAAGAGTCTGGTGGCACCTTAAAGACTAACAGATTTATTTGGGCATAAGCTTTCGTGAGTAAAAACCTCACGGAAGAAGTGAGGTTTTTACTCACGAAAGCTTATGCCCAAATAAATCTGTTAGTCTTTAAGGTGCCACCAGACTCTTTGTTGTTTTTGTAGATACAGACTAACACGGCTACCCCCTGATGTTGTCTTATAACTATTTGTTTAGGAAGTATCCAGAGGTAGGGATTTGTTTAACAAATAATCAGCATGCACATAAGTGGAATAAATATAGCTGCATCTAGTGCCTGGGAGGTCCACGTTGGCAGTTCCCTCTCCTGTTTGCACAGATGTACTCTAAGGGTATGTCTACACTGCAGCTGTGCTGCTGGAGTGTAAACACTTCCTACATTGACAGAAGGAGTTTTTCCATTGATGTAGGTAATCCACCTCTTCGAGAGGAGGTAGCTAGGTCCGTATAGGTTGACCTATAGGTTGACCTAACTATAGTGCTCAGGGGGCAACATTTTTCAGTCTGAGTGACAAAGATGGGTGGACCTAAGATTTAGGTGTAAACCAGCCTAAGTGTGTGCTGTGAGAATACCACAGGGGATGAAACATGGAAGCTCCTCTTTCCTCCGTATAAACAGCAAGCCCCTGACCTCCCTTTCCCCAAAGGAGAACTCTCCTCTTCTCTTGCATGCTGCTGCAGGCGAAGGGGAGAGAGAAAAAAAATTCACGTATGCCATGGCGGAACAAGAACCCATGACCTATGACAACAGCAATAGGTAGGCTAGCCCCTACTCACTATATAAGCCGGGATTGAACAGCCACTGTATTGTATTAGAGCAAAGAGCTCAGACACTGATCTGCTCCCGTCTAAGCCAATGTCAAAAAACTCTCACAGATGTCAAGTCACATAGGATCATGCCCTACAAGTGTACGTAGGGTTCCTTGCTAGCATATACACATGCAGAACCTGATTATAAACTCCATCAAAAACAATCTTCCCAAGAGCCCAATGTTGCCAGTCTCAGTATGAACCCACAATTAATGCAGCCTTTGCATGAACAAGAATACACAGCAAAGAATTTAGGGTCTGAGTTGAACTCATGGTTAGTTATACCAGAAAAATGCCAGGAACTTTGGAATTCAGGTCAACCCATCTTTAACTTGCTATAGCATACCTCGTTTAGGCAGCGCATGCCCTAACTAAGATATCTAATTAACAGCACACTCTTGCAATGTCTCTGCAGATTTAAGTCATATTGTGGATGCTACAATAACAAATGCAAATAATTAAATATTATGGTGAAAATTAAGGTGGGAGCACCAACTGTGATCAATAGCAACCCAAATTAATTTTGTACATTTGCTCTTTTAATCAAGTCCTTGTAATCAAACGTTAACATTAATATAGATATTTTAAGTAGTGAAACTCTCTAGGTTGTCCTTTTCAAGTTCTACACATTCTCATGGGAAAAAATCTAGTACAAGTGCTGTACAGCAGGTCTGAGCTCTGGTAGTCTCCTCTTGCAACAAAGGTGGAGATCTGCACAAGTGGGAAGAGTAGCCTATCAGTGCCAAGATCCACCATTCAGAGCTAAAAATCAGAATTTCCTCCCTCTGCATGGAGGCAGATTTATACTTAAGGAACATAATTTTTCTAGCTGCTAGAAGAAAAATCATATTGTGGCATATGCTACCATTACTTTATATTTTATCACATGCTTCAAACACATAGGGTTAAATCTGATCTTCCTAAGTCAGCCAAGACTCCCCGCTAGGCCTCTGGCTGGAATCAAGGTTACAGGAATTGCTCTGTAGATAATACGCCCAATTATGATTGCACTGAAGCGTGGGAAGTACAATGGATATTTTTCAGGAAGCTAGAAAATTATGCTGTTACTTAAGTGGTACCATTTTGTCTTCCAAGAAATGTTTTCATTCTGAAAACTCTGGAGGAGACAGCAATGACAAAACACGCAGCCCACCCTTAAACATTTTAAGGGTTTTGCTTTGTTATAATTTTTGTCAGTGACAACAGTAAAACAGGATGAAATACATTTTAAAGTGCTACTGATCTTCAGATCCAAATTTCTTTGAATGTGTCGGTTTAAAAACTAAAAGGACAATGTCTGGGTCCTAACTGTAATATACTTTCAAATATTTAGGTCCACCTGATATCTAAAAATTGATTCTCCCAAAATAAAAATTACATAATACAGGCAAGAAAAAATGAGAGAATAGTCAATTTCGATTTAAACTCAATTACAAACCATAAGATTGATACCTGCTCTTTTAAATGAAGTCGTATTAACAACCACATTGAAAAATATCAGATACTTCTACAGAGAACTAGGCCTGGAAAATAAATCTAGAGTGACACACAGTATCTTCCCCTTGTTGCCTAATTTTAGGGTATTAATATTATTGTTTATTTTAATAAAGGTTATAGGCTCGCCAATTGATCTGATCAGAACTTAATAAGGCTCTTTGTCCCAGAATCAGGCTACACAAAGTCTTGCAAGGACCCTCGGGATGTATGACAAGGACACTCATGCTGGGAACAAAACACAAGAAAAAACTTTTATTGACATAAATGGAATAGTAATCAAATGGAAAAGTAATCAATCAGAATTAAAATGGAAATAATACTGTTGTGTCTTAGAGGTACATGTGATATCATTTGCTATAAAACTTCCTAGGTTAACATACTCACACCCTTCCTTGATAACCTGGTAGTAAGAGGCAAAGGACTAGCCTCGACTGTGGCATGCCAAAAGAGTCCGATGGTCCAGGTTCCTCAATTCTCGGGTGGAAGATGAAAAGCTTAGGAGAAGCTAGAGAGCTAGAAAGCCCCAAGAAAAACTAACCTAAAACCTAACTAAATATGGTGGTTTGCCCCTTTTATAGCACCTGAGCACTATGTACCCACCTTCTATGTCCACATTTAATTTCCTCACCCACATACTATAGGGTATGCTTACTCTATAGGCTGGTATATTCATAGGTATTAATGTCAATTAGCTCATTCTCACGTGTCATTTCTGGCCTGAACCGGTCGTTGTTATTTCCATGCTCTTTGTGGCGTACCCATTAAGTGTAGAGGGCAATCGGTAAGCCACTTCTCTATGTCAAAGATCACAAACTTGCTTTAGCTCATCATCCATGCTAAAGGTCACAAACATATGTATGCTAACCTGCTTTAGCTCATACTGGATGTGGCCTGTAGGTTCCTTGAGTTACTGCCAAAATCCTCTAACACAAAGCTATAAATCTATTATCTATTATAATAAACAACAAACGCATAAGAAAGGAAATAACACTGCAAGCAAGCAGGCTAGACCTTATATTTCCAAATACAACACTGCTGGATTTGCTAACAAACTAATTAAAGCATAAGACCTCAACTAGGTAGTTATATAACTTACCGGGATGTTAACTTATAGCTTTTTTACTTTTAAATTCTCTGTTCCAAGCCTTGAATTTCATCCAAATGCTCCTGAGGCCCAAGTATGGCTACAGCTCATGTCAGACGGTATCAGTGAGTGAGGTATTTGCATGGCTTTGAAACTGCCCGTTAGCAAGCCAACTGGCTGAAAGCACTAAAAACTAGAGGTTTTAAATTGTTTTAGTGTATTTTACTGCTTTGTTCTTTCTCTCTTTAAGAGGACTGAAAAATAAATTCACAGGGGTCGCTAAACGCCCAACAAGTGTGTTTTGGAAAATGCATCAACATCACTGAGCACAGCAGTAATAATGAGAAATTTAGATCAGACCAGACCACTGATCCCGGAAGGCTATGAGGACTAAGAAAAGACTTGTGGCAGTTATTTTAATGAGCTCTAACTTGCAAGTGTAGCCAACGCCTGAGCTAACAAACCCATCTAAAATTCTGCTAGGTAACAAAAAGAACAGGAGTACTTGTGGCACCTTAGAGACTAACAAATTTATTTGAGCATAAGCTTTCGTGGGCTACAACCCACTTCTTCGGATGCAGCCCACGAAAGCTTATGCTGAAATAAATGTGTTAGTCTCTAAGGTGTCACAAGTACTCCTGTTCTTTTTGGGGAGACAGACTAACACGGCTGCTACTTTGTAACCTGCTATATAACAGTTCCCCCTAGTGTTCAACAGGTGCAATAAAATGGAAAAAAGGTTTCTCATTCTCACATAGTTCTATTGAGTTGCATACCTTAGTTCTTCCTGTGCCATTGACACATCAGACCGTACAGTTCCTCCACGGACTAAATCACTTGCCAGTTATGGGACTTTTTCCCTGGTGATCCCAGCACATCCAAGATCCTCCTGTCACTGTCTTCTGCCTGTTCTTTCTTGTCCTTTCTCACTTTCTCTTTCCTCCCTCGAATACCCAGCTGAATGTTTGCTTAGTGTGTCTCCCATCTTCCATATGATGTACCTCTCCCAATCATCTGAACCTTCTTTCTTTAATGATATTTTCTAACATGTCCTGCTCTGTCAGCTCCCTTCCTCTCACATCTGTTATTTTATTATTCTATAAAATGTATTGTCTCTTCCACAGGCATCTGTGATGAGAAGCCTCTGATCTCTGCCATTGGCCAAGTCTCTGCTCCATACTGTAGCATGCTCAGCACATTCACATGGTATCATCTTCTCTTTAGTTTGATGGGGAGACTTCTGTTTGACCAGATGTTGTTCATCTTTTCAAAATATGGTGTTTGCTTTTCCTCATCTTGCATGAATATGTTTAGCAAAGCCACCTTCAAACGTCATTACACTGCCCAGATAGCAGAACTCTTTTTACCTGTTTAATTTCTTTTCCATCCTCATACACTTTCGCATCTGTTGTCCAGTTTCTTACCTTCATAATCTTGATTTTCTCCACATTTATTTTCAATCCCATTTTTGCTGCTTCCTATTCTACCTCTGATGTAAGAGCAATCATTCTTGTTCCACATCATACTTAGTAAAGCAGTATCATCGGCGAAGTCAAGATCATGAAACTCATCTCTGCTAACTCATTTTACACCATCCACAATGCATTGTGTTGTCTGTTTCATCACCCAATTTATTGCTAATGCAAAGAGGACTGGTGATAACTCACACCCTCATCTAACTCTAGTCACAATATCAAACTACTGACCCTGTATTTCAGCACAGGGAGAAATGTACAGTATATAATTCAGTGACGCTTGCTGACTACACAAGAAAATGACTGTCATGGGGATTTCAGGAAAAACTCTCTCACTTTAAGTGTCAGCTCTTTATGGTAAAGACTCTTCTCATACACACTAATACTTCCATGTCAGACCTGGAAGGGATTAGGAGAGCTTGTCTGAATGCTTGAAGGTGAAATTGTCCTCCTAGATTATGTAATTTGCTAAGAAATCCCCAGAGTGCTTTCAATTTTGTTGCATGAATGTGGTTTACAGGATCTATGTAAAGTACTCCATTGTAGGATACAATGCTGGCATACTATCTGGCAATTAATGTTGACTACAGTTGAAACGAATGAAAGCAGCACAAGCAAAAATGACAGTATTAATGTTAAAGTCAGGTGGCTTCTCAGTACTAGTACCTCAATGTCAACACTGAGTGTGATGCAAAATGATCCGCAAAATGTTGCTAATACTCTGGGCACAAGACAAAAGGCTTGAATGGATTTTCTTTCTGCCTAACTTACTGCTGTTTCCAAAGAAGTAAGCATTTCCCTTGTAGTACTGTACACGACAGATAATCTTAACATGTGTCTTTTTGGGACAGAACCAAATTAGTCTTCTCCCCAGAGCAAGATTTCTTTATGGAATCTCCAGAGGAGAAAAAAGTGGTCAGAGAATCCACGTGGAGTACACTGTTCTCTTGTGGTGTTAAGCAAGTGGGTTAGAAACAACTGAGCCTTTGTGAAAAGCTGTGTTTGAAAAAGGCAGGATGGAAAGAGATAACAGATTAAAGCTACACAGAGGGGAAAAATTGACTCACTCCTCCCAGTTCTCATGAGCCTGAAAATTTCTGACAGGCTTCACTCACAGTTTGATGAGGTGTGCAGGAGACCTAGCCATTTCGGGCACTAGGAATACCCATTCACACTAATGCCTAAGAGAAAAAATGTTTTTGAAGCTTGTTGGAAGTATGAGGGAAGCCAGTCAAACTTCCACTCTGAATTCCCCAGAAGAGACTATGGCTCTTGTCTGGGTGTTTATTCAAGTGAACGCAGATTTCCTGGAAATCACAGAGGATACACCTTTAGTGTCCAAGGAAAACAGAGAGGGGAAAAGAAATATCTTAATTTGCTGAACATTAATTAATTAGAGGGTACAATTCTGGGAAGCTGCTGAGCATCCGCAACTCACAGACTCAGGCAAGAATTAGTTTCTTCAACAGATTACACATTTCCCATACATCTCTATGGGGACCTTATGTTCAGTCACACTAGTATGCCTATTCTTTGCTGGGGAGACATCAATTTTTTTTAGGAATGGAGTTATTTTTCTGAGGATAGAAATGAGCAAGATGACTCAACACACTGAGGTTTTTCTTAGCGTCCCTTTTTATTTTGCTGAAAATCCATCCACCTCACATAGTTTCTACCTCAGCAAACATATTTTTTAATACTTCTTTGCATTTTGACTATGAGAACTCATGCTGAACACTATAAGGCAAACAGTTTGAGAAAACTTTGGCAAACAGCATCCATTTAAAGCAAATGTGCATGTGTGTAGGTGTTCATCTGAGAAAAAAGGATGAGAATTTTAATTTTGTCCTTCATTTTTCCGTGAACTGGGTTAGACAAGTTAAGTAAAAGCAGACAAATTATTACATTATTTTTATGTAGAGCTGGTTTTGAATATTCTCATGCACTCTTATACACATACAGGTCTGTCACATCTTAGGCACATTTAACATGCGCAATTTCAGCTTTACACAGTCGGCAAAAACAAAAAAACAAACTGTTTCTGTAGTGCGGGCGATTCTACCCACAATTACACTCAATGTAATTTTGACTATACACGATTTTCGCTTTAGGCGCTGACTGTGGAACGTAACCACAGCGTAAGATGAGACAGACCTGTACTCAAAAGAAGATCTTTACTTACTTGGTTAGTTTATGGCCTTTCATTGCTATGAGGAAATCTCTCACAATCTCAGGACTTTGGAATCTGCATGGTGTTTTGGATATGTATTTCAATGTCTGCACAAGGTTGGAAAAAAACAGATTATTACACATTTATTTTTGCTTTGAGTCATATGAGATCTCTATGAAACAAGTTAGTTTATGAAAAATCTCCTCACTCCTTTTGAGAGAAGTCTGACTGGGGAATTTAGTTCTTTAACATCGTTCAGAAGGTAGAATGTGCTGTCATAATTGGCACAATCATTTGGATTTCCCTTGATTCACGAAGATCATATTAATTTTTGCTGAAAGTGTAAGCAACAGGCAGTATATAAAAAAGTAATTATGTGATGGCAATTATGCCAGCACTTATCTAGGAAACCCTTCTGAAGTTGGCCCATACAGAGAGACACGGTCTAATGCTGAAAGACAGGAACTCCTATGTTCTAACCCAACTTTGAGGGTTCCCTCTGTAGTGTTGGACAATCACTTGACCTCTCTGTAACTTCACTTGCCCATCTGTAAAATGGGGATAATATCTACCCAGATTTGTAAGTGCACTGAAGTGTATGGATGAAAGGTCCTTTTTTAGTGCTAAGCATTTAAACACATGCAATTCAAAGAGTATTCACCTGTAACACATTTTCTTTATTAATTTGAATGAAATATCTTAACTGGCAGATCAAATTGGGACCAAGGTATTTTTAACATCATCAGAGATTTAGAATGTTTTGTATATGTATAATTCTAACAATACAGAGGATTTCAAAACCTTGTTTAAAAAGGCATCCAGTTGTTAAAACCGAATTGAAGAAGAACCTTATCGTATTCATCCTTGGGACCATGTAAAGTTATTTTCTGCCAAGTGTTCATGAATTCAGTGCCAATGGTACTCTCACTGCCAGGCCATAAATAGCTCATTTGAGCTCCACAACTGAAACAAAGCCTTCCAGCATAAGGATGTTTTCATCTTTTACAGCTGAAAGCGTACTGTAATCGGCATATCTGGCAGTGCTTTCCCAAAGAGCTCAGAAGTTATTTATGCAGATCACAATTAAAAAAAACTTTGCAAGGATATTGTAGTAATTTATTCAGATATTTTCAGTGAGACAATTCACTTCCCTGCTCTGTTGACCTTTTACACTAACATACGCTTTAAAGGATATGTTATGCTTTGTTTCTCTGTTTAAATGAATGAGAATCCAAGATGACAGATAATACATCTTTCAACTTATCTGAGCCTGTCATCCTAACTAAATGGAAGGCTTGGTGAAGAATCCCTGCTTTAGTTTTAAAGTATATGAAGTATATTTTAAGTATATGAAGACTGCAGTTTACAGCTCCCTTTTTAATTTGACAATAACTTATGAGCTTTTGTGAGCATTGCTTGAAAAACACCCACTATAAGGAATTGGGATCAGAACAGGATTCCAGAGAATTCTTGCATTTTTCTGAAATAAAAAAGTACAAACATACTAAACATTACTATTATTTACCAATTTCCCCATTAAAATACCATTTTCTATTAGAGGAACACAGCGCTATTTCAATTCTATAATGATTTCTTTTCAAAACTCTGCTGCTTCTTCCATTAAAAAAATCAATTAAAAGTATAAAAATGTCATATTAGGGTCACATCAAAATTCAGTTCCTGTTTACTAAGATAGATCCAGCAACTGCAATACCAGTGGGCACATGCATGTGCAAAACTTGTGAGTCTGTATGCGTGATGGACAGAAATAATTCCATTAAGTTGAGTACCTAAAGCAAGTACACCTAGAATTAGTCTCTCTCTTTCTACTGGCACAAATAAATGTCTAAATGGCAAAATGCATGTGAAAGCATTTCATATACTGGCAACAATATAATTAAAGAGTTAAACTGTAAATTATGTTTAGACATAAATATAATCACAGAATGGTCATTTGCCCCATATATTTGAAACACATCAGAATGAGATAGTAAATCTCAATGTAAAATTAAATTAGATTTTTGTAAACTTCTGTTTTATCAAATCTAAGGCTTATAAATTGCAATTTTGTCCTTTCAGACAAAAAACAAACAAAAAAAGTAAGCCTGGATGAAATCTTGCTCGCATGAATAGTTCCCCAGCAGTCAATTCATGCAGGCCAGGAAAGCTGGAACTGGCCCAGTATTAACCATGCTGATATTAAAGACAATTCTCTTCCACGGCCACCAGAGGTCAGACTACAATTTTTTTAAGTAATTACATTTGATAAAGCTGCTAATTTAAGATATTCAGAACCATCCCATCATGTTAACGATCAGTAAATAATAGTTTTAAAGATTTTTCTAACAACACATCAAATATTTAATACTGAATTTACCCGTGACTGAATGTATAATTTAGTTAGACTGTGTAATCCAAGACAGTAGTTTGTTTTTTAGTTGGAGAATTTAATTTATTTGTTTTTAACAGAGAAATCTATAGACCATGTGAGTTCTAAACCTCAGGTCTGAAACTCCTAGCCTCCCTGGAAGTACAGATTCAAATACAGGCAGCATGTGCTGGCAGGCTTAAAAATATATTGAATGTAGTTTGCTGTGTTGAGGTCTTTTGAATGACACCTCAAAACCAGAGCCACAGCCTGTCTGCTCTCTATAAACATTAAAAATCCTTTGGCCGTTTTCATAAGAGCAGGAGTTTGTCCTTGTGTCCTTGACCAAAATTGCTCCTTTCCTCCATGATGGTGCACACCAGCCAGCCAGCACTTTCCAGCTGTATTTCAGTTGTGCTGTACGTGCGCAGCTTAAGCACCACTTTCAGATTTTCTGGGGAGGAAAGTTATATTACAAAAGTCAAATATGTATTTACTGAAACAACATTCATGAGTAGGAAAATTCCAAGACAATTTTGCATGTGTGATTGTAAATGATGAACACTGTGATACAAGCCAGCCTCTGACTTCTGTTAGGGTGCTAAGGGCTATAGCTCTACTCACTTCGTACATGATAGTGTTCAGATTCTGCTGGCCAGAGCTCTGTTTGTGTTTTCCACTATCTTTGCGCTGCTGCTTAAGATCGGTAAGTAACTGGAACACCTAAAAAGAAAAAAAAATTAAAAGATTTTTTTGAACTAGTTTAGCATTTTTTCTACTGCCATGTTTTAAACATGTGTTATTAAATATTACCAATCAACTACAAAAGATTGCCCTGCTAGTGACTGACTGTGGGATTAAAATGGAGACATTTTGGTAATGGAAAAATTATTTGTATACAAGAAATGATGAGACAGCAGATCGTTCTAAATTATGGTTATTGGTCTTGAATTACACCTCTACCTCGATATTAACGCTGTCCTCGGGAGCCAAAAAATCTTACCGTGTTATAGGTGAAACTGCGCTATATCGAACTTGTTTTGATGCGCACCAGTGCGCATCCCCGCCCCCCCGGAGCACTGCTTTACTGCGTTATATCCTAATTCGTGTTCGTTATATCGGGGTAGAGGTGTATGTTGAACAAAAAGATGTAGGAAGTGTTGGACCAAAGCCTGTAGATATTTGAATGGACTATCAGCACTTGTTGAAGCCTTACCCAAAAGCCCCCATGGAAAAAGTGGTTACCAGAATGAAACTATCAGCCACTTAACTCTATTCCGTGCAACTGCTGGCTATGTGCCACACCCTGCAGCTCTCAATTGAAACTCCCACTGAAATCAATGTGCCTGTTGCTGGAATACCGGCTGCAGGATATGGCCCTATGTTATAGTATGTAATGTGTGTATACGGATTAACCTACAATATTAAAAGAAAAATATTCAAAATATTCTGTTTTACAGAAACTTAAGTGTGCTGTAGGTTCAAGAAGAATGTGTGCCCTACAATTGTGTTTCTGTAACGAGCCTACAAAATTAGAGCCTGATGCTGCAAACACGACTAAGTGTAGTGGTGCTCCGATAAATTCACTTCAGTGGGGCTGCTTGCAGTGAGCACTATGCTTACTAGTAAGTATTTCTGGGATCAGCTTAGCAGGGTGCTCAGATGCCACAGTGATAAGTATGGTATAAAAACTTCAATAGATTTTATTAGTACACGAGTTCCTTAGAAAAAATCAATACAAGCAGCAATATTGTTGAAAAAAGAGTAATAAAGACGTCTCCACATTTTTGAATGCTCAAAACTGTAGGAATGAAATTAACTATTTGATGTTTTATGTAATAAGAATTTTTAAACTAAATTATGTTTCAGTTTCTAAACTAAAGTATTGACAAACCTACTACACTGTTGCTACATCTTCTTGCATGACAGTCAGAACTGTAGTAAAATGTAAAGACAACTTCTGTTATTCTTTTTGGCCCCAATGCAGCAAAGCACTTAGGCTTCAGTGGTTCACATGCTTAAGTGCTCCCAGCCAGGCTGTGGGAGGCATTCAGTACAGAAATGTTTTAAATCATCTATTTAAAATTCCTTTTATACTCTGTGAAAGTTCTGTGTTCACAGAGAGCCCCCGCAAATGCATCCTTATGGGTCATCACTGATACCAAGAGTCTCCATGCCCTGATACCAAGAGTCTCTTCTGATGCATATATTGTCCTGGAATAAGGCATTCTGGCACGTCACTAATGAGCTCAGAAGAGGGAGTAGATTTTAAGTCTAAAAAAGAATTCTCTAAATATTTAGTTAAAAAACAGTTTTTCTCTATCTAAGCATTTATACTGTACTCATTATATTCGGGCCCAGAGTAGCAGATGGTATTATTTTTAAGGTTGCAATAGACCAAAAATAAATACTGCTTACGTGCCCCATTTCTGAATTGTCTGTTGTAATTTTTAAACTTACTTTAACAGCAATGCTGCTTGCTGCCTTAAATTCTGGATCCCTAACCACAGATCCGTATTAAACTACAATTGCATTGCCTGGGAACAACTTGGCTACTTGTGCACTTATTGTGAGTGCCTTCACCTCATGCCTCCCAATATGTTCAAAGCTGATAACAAAATCTAAGTAATGGACACTCTTCTATTTCTGCTTCCTTAGTTTTTAACACGCCCCACTCAAGTTTCACTTATAAATCCCATGGCCTTGTAAAAATTATTGTAAAAATTGGTTCATAGAACAATGAAATATGATGAGCAATGTTACCAGTAACTCTGCCATTACAGCAAATGTTGCTATAACTGATCTTCAGACAAAGTGCAGTCTTTATATACTAAATACAGTACAAGTAAATATAACCAAACTGGGACTTGAAAGAGGACACTGATTCCACAAACCTACATACAAATAAATATCAGGTTAAATGAGGGAAAGTGAATTAGAGCTGCATTTACACTTTACTTATTCTAACCAATGCACTACTCTTTTGTAATATTTTCTCTTATAGAAGGAGATAGGGAAGAAAGTATATTGTGCAAGATTCCCCCTGCCTTCATCTTCGTCAGCACAGTTCCTTCAACACTAGTTGGCATTTTCTAACTGTGGTCAAGAGAAACATGACTAGCCCTAATCCTATGTGGGATATCATTTCCTATAATTTTGCACATCTATAGCACCTGCCACCTGAGGATCTCAATACACTGTGAACACATTAACGTTATACCACAGTACATACCAATACACTACTGAGACGGGCAAGTGTTGTTTGCAGATGATGAAAATGAGGCACAAACAGGTGAAGCAACTAGCCCAAGGAAATCTTTCAAAGAATCAGGGATAGAACCCAGATCTCTTGACTCACAGTCGTGTGCTTCATTCAGACATTTTTAATGCAAAATATTAGCTTGGCACTGATTGAGTTAGACACCCTCGTCAAGCTGCAATTGAAGAAACGAAGGCACAAATAGCAGCCCAAGAGAAAGAGGATACTAGTTTTAGAGGAATCTGTAAACAGAAGAGTGCTGAAAAATGTGCTTAAAATGCTTACAGCTGCAGACACTGCAAATCCCTTCCTGAAAAGAATTAAAAAGCTATATGTGCTGAGACAACTATGCTGAGAAAGGGAAATGGTGAATGAGCAGTCTCATCAGTAATTCCATTTGCCACTTCCTTTCACTTTCTCACTCAGCACATATGGGTACATATGGCAATAGTGGGGAGGCATTGAGGCTAAGATGATGATGGCACAGACCAAGGGACAGAAAGTGGTTTTAATAAGTGCAGATATTTAGTGCATATAATTAAGGGTCCGATCTTGCAAAGTGATCAGCACATCACTGCACTGGGCCCTTGTTCTGGGGTGCCAGAAGATTTACACAATGCAAGAATTCTTCTTGTACATGAAAGGTAGGATCCATACCAAATGCTACCATAACATCCTGGCATGTTGAAAAGGAATACAGAGAAGAATTGGAAAGGTCTGATTCTGCAGCAAGCCATAATTTCTTCCATACTTCTTGCTTTCCATTCTGAGATGGTAGATTTTTTTAAATAGATATTTAATACCACACTTACATCCTCTGACATAAAACCATGGGCTATTTTCTATTTCTTAAACAATAAGATTCCTTCCAAATATTTCATTAAAGATCTTCTAATGACTGACAGGTGGCATACTCTGCCCTCGTCAAACACTTCAAGACTTAGCTCAAAATCAGGATGAAATGGATATATAACCCCAAAACTTCAGCAAGGAAATAATCTGAAGAAAAATGTATGGTTTTTAAAGCCTTTAAAAAAAATGCACTGAAATCCGCAAGTTACCTGATTGAATTTGCACCTCATACTAATGTCACATTTCCATCTTACCATCACCAAAAAGGCATTTTCACTCTGAAGACTGTAAAAAAGGCTCAGTAAGGCCTTCTCTTCACTAAGAAAAAAAAAGGTGTTTTCTTAACTAACATGGTAAAATCTTAATGAAGACAAGGCAGTTGTAGTTCTCATATGTGTTAGCAGGTCAAGGTAAACCCTAGGCTCCCCTCTAGAGTTTACCTGGCCCCACTAACACATTTCCAAACAACAAACTATTTGCCATTACTGAGATTTTACCATGTTAAGAAAAGACATTTTTTCTGTAGTGTGGACTTACTCCAAGATCTTTTAAAACCAAGCTGTAAGAGACTTACAAAGAGCTTTTTTTTTTTAAAGCACCGACTTTAATTTCAGTAGGTACGGCAGAGAGTTCTGAGCTTCAGGATGGTTCAAGTTAAGCATGAAATAGTGACCCTGTTATCAGCAGCCGTTTCAGAAAACATCTGGATTGATTTTTTTTTTTTTTTTTGCAAAGATTTCCTCCAGTTCTAATTCTGTTTTTCTCTGCAACATGAAAATGGATTCAGCAGTTGATCACAGAAATGTAGGGCTGGAAGGGACCTTGAAAGGTCATCTAGTCCAGCCCCGTGCTGAGGCAGGAACAAGTATACCTAAGCCCATTCCTGACAGGTATTTGTCTAACCTGTTTTTAAGAACAGGGATTCAAAACGACCCTTAGAAGCCTGTTTCAGTACTTAACTATCCTTGTAGTTGAAAGGCTGTTCCTAATATCAAACCTAAATGTCTCTTGCTTTAGACTAAACCCAATAATTCTTGTCCTATCTTCAGTGGATATGAAGAACAATTGATCATCCTCCTCTTTATAGCAACTATATTTGAAGACAGTTAGTAGGTTTCCCCTCAGCCTTCTCTTTTCAAGATGAAATATGCCAACTTTTTTTTTTAACCTTTCCTGTTAGGTCAGGTTTTCTAAACCTTTTGTCATTTTTGTTCCTCTCCTCTTCTCTCCAATTTGTCCACATCTTTCCTCAAATGTGCACCCAGAACTGGACACAGTATTTCAGATGAGGCCTCACCAGGGCTGAGTAACATGGGACAATTATCTCCCATCTTTTACAAACAGGACTCCTATTAACACACCACAGAATAATATTAGCTTTTCCCACCATAAACCCCAGATCCTTTTTAGCAGTACTACTGCCTAGACCAGGGGTTGGCAACGTTCGGCACGCGGCTCGCCAGGGTAAGCACCCTAGCGGGCCGGGCCAGTTTATTTACCTGCTGACACGGCAGGTTCGGCCGATCACGGCCCCCAGTTGCCGCGGTTCTCCGTCCTGGGCCAAAGGGGGCGGTGGGAAGCGGCGCGGGCCGAGGGATGTGTCGGCTGCGGCTTCCTGCCACCCCCATTGGCCCGGGACAGCGAACCGCGGCGAGTGGGGGCCGCGATCGGCCGAACCTGCCGCGTCAGCAGGTAAATAAACTGGCCCGGCCCGCTAGGGTACTTACCCTGGCGAGCCGCGTGCCGAACGTTGCCAATCCCTAGCCTAAACAGTTATTCTATTTTGTTGTTCTGCATTTGAGTTTTCCCTCCCAAGTGTAGTACTTTGCACTTGTCTTTCTTGACTTTCATCTTGCTGAATTAAAACCAATTCTCCAATTTGTCGAGATCCTTTTGAATTTCAATCCTGTCCTTCGAAGTGCTTGCAATCCCTCCCAGCTTGGTGTCATCCGTAAATTTTATAAGCATACTCTCCACTCCGTTATTCAAGTCATTAATGAAATATTGAATAGAACTGGACCCAGGACTGACCCCATTTGACCCCACTAGATATGTCCTCCCAGATTGACAGTAAACCATTATTAAATACTCTTTGAGTATGGTCTTTCAACCAATTATGCACCACCCATATAGTAATTTCATCTAGACTACATTTCCCCAGTTTGCTTACAAGAATGTCATGTGGGACCGTGTCAAAAGCATTACTAAAATCAAAATATATTATGTCTACAGTTCCCTCACATCTACTAGGTCACTAACTCAGTCAAATCATACCAGACCAACCTACTCTTGAAAATCCACGTTGGCTATTATTTATTACCTTATTATCCTGTAGGTGCTTACAAATTGATTGTTTAATAATTTGTTCCAGTATCTTTCCATGTATTGATATTATGGTGATTGCTTTATAATTGCTTGGGTCCTCTTTGTTCCTCTTTCTAAAGATAGGTACTGTGTTTGCTCTTCTCCAGACATCTGTGACCTCACCTGTCCACCAGAGTTCTCAAAGATAATCGCTAACAGTTCTGAGATTGCTTCAGCTAGCTCCTTAAGTACCCTAGGGTGAATTTCATCAGGCCTACTGACTTGAATACATCTAGTTTATCTAAACATTTTTTAACCTGTTCTTTCACAGTTCAGACTTATGCACCTTTCCCCTTGTTGTTAATATTAATTGTGTGAAGTATCTGGTCACTATTAACCTCATTAGCAAAGAATGAAGTAAAATAGGCATTAAACACCTCAGCTTTCTTGATGTCATGTATTCTTAACTCTCCTTCCCCACTAAGTAGTGGACCTACACTTTCCTTCATCTTTCTCTCACTCCTAACTCACTTATAGAACCGCTTCTTATTGCCTTTTATGTCCTTTTCTAGGAGTAACTCAATTTGTGCCTTAGCCTTTGTGATTCTATCTCTACAGGCTCACGCTATTCTTCTGTACTCATCCTTAGTAATTTGTCCATGTTTCCACTTTTTGTAGGATTAATTTTTTATTTTCATGTATCATTCTCTTGGCTGTATATTCATTTCTGTCTTAAGACTGGTTTAAAAATGTCCATTTAGGCATTACTTTCCTCAGGTACAAAGTTGACAACTTTAAAGATTTTGGGCCTGATGAGAGAACAGTATAACTGCAAAGAAACCAGGGCAGTTGCCCAGATGTAAAACTGGTGTAAAAGAGAATCTGACCCCAGGTTATGAATACTGCATACAAACAAAGTAAGGGTATTCAGCAAATTGGTAACATAAAAATGTGGGAGAAGAGAAAAGATAATCATTAAAATTATTGATGTTTTGAAGGACTATTTTCTCATGGATTTGAGGACACACATACAACACTAATATTTGGGTTTGGGGTTTTTTTGTTTTTTCACAGATTTGGGATCAAACCCTGCTCACATTCACCATGCAAACAGTAGAATAAGAACTTGTCTAGGTCCCCTTTAAAGCCAGGAATAGACCCCATTTTACCAAACCTATAAAAACAAAAAATTCAAATGTGAAAAATCAAAAGTTATACACAAATCTCCTTAATTCCCTGGTTACAACTCCCTGGAGACATTATTTGTATTTGGACCAGGACATGCTCTCATTGACATCAAAAGGAGTATAAATTGTCAGTTTAAAATCATGGTACAAATAAACTTACCTCAAAGTTACTCAGCAATGCAGCATTTGCGTCTTTCCTGGAAAACAAAAAAATTATGCATGTCTCAAATGAAACTGTCAAAAATCTATTCTCTATTCTTTGCTGATCTGTGTGGACACTAAAAAAAAAAAAGGAACACTTCTTGTTAATTTCTGAGATTTTTTTTTAATAAAATCTTCAGGATCACAATTCTGTTAAATCCTCTATAATTTCTGGCTATTGCTGTTTTTCGGAGTTACTTATTTTTGCACACTCCAAATGCAGCTATTACACAAACTAACTGTTTAAGAATATTTGGCTACAACTTAGTCCACAAAGCATCAGGAAGTGTTTAACTTGCACAACAGAATCCTCTGAACTGGGACACCCCAAGGAATGGCTTATCATCCTAATTAAGAACCTGCCCCATTACTCCAGGATTAGATAAAACTCCCTGAGTGAAGAGTGATAGGCAGAACCATTACAGAAGACTATTATAAAAAAGAAAAAAATATACAGTACACAATAGAAATGAAAGAATAAAATATTCATTGCACTTCATCTTTATTTTGTTCTTTTAATGTTTATTTGACAAGTTCTACACTAGCAGACTGAAGTTTAGAGCTTCCCACTAACCAAATGCTTCCCTATTAAGTGAAACGTATAATAATTCTATCCCAATTAACCAAGAATCATTGACATTCACTATCATTAGCCTAAACAGGTTTGCTCTGAGTTAAGCATGCCCTAACTAAGTAGAGGATGCTGTAATTTTATTTTCTAAAATAAATAAATAAATAAATGTTATGTAGAAAAACTAGCCAAGAGCACAATACATTCTGCTGAGCAAACGGACAGTAGTAACAACAACAGAAAGTTACCATACAAAACACACAAAAAACGCTTTTCTCTGAGGTCTGTGTTGCACCATATAAAAAGGTAGAATGTATTGTCAAGTAGTCAACTGTTTGAATAGAACTGTCACATTCATCACATTCAAACAAGCTAAATGCCTTCCACAAACTTCCATAGGTGCTATTATTGATTTTAAATGAAAGGGACCTCCTAAGCTGACTCGAGAGAATCTTCAGCAAGTAAGCTTACACACACACACACATCAGTTTTCATTCATGTTTTACGAACCATATCACTTTTGTTTATTTGGTAAATGCAGTTCTTTGGAATCTTTGCATTCAGTCAATCGCCACAGAAATCTTTATGGATGAGGACATTCTTTGTTATAAATAATAATAATGCCATGGAAGAATCACATATAAAATCATCCAATTAAAAAAGTGAGATGATTATGTGCAGTAAACACAAGGTTTGCAGGATGTGGGTCTTTTTAAACTACATTTAAGTCAAAGGATTGGTTTGTTTTTAAAACTGTACACCTCTACAGTTCAGGGCCTTTTAGGGCACAATGGCTTAAACTGTTTTCATGTACCAATGTGTGCCAAACCTAAACCCATCCAGACCTTGGATCTTCCCAACATTTTATATTTTGACAGGCTAGTAGGATTTTAAACTGAACAATACACTAGAAACATTATTGCTAGTGTGCTTATTCAAGTTGAGTTACCTCTTTATGAAAAACTGGCACCGTTTATAAAGTATAGACTTCAGTTTTCACATCTGTCCCAGCCCTCTTATGGGTAATAAAAAATAACCAACCAAAAGATTTAAAGAAAAGAATGTACATAAAATACCAGAACTTATTTTATTTTTTATATCAGTTCGATATATAGTTTTATATCAGATGTCTAAACATAGCACTCCGCTGACTCAGAGTTGAACGGAAAAGGAAAACTGACTTGATTTCAACACCAACTCTGTGATGTATTAGAGTCCCTTCAAGAGTTATCAATGGCCTTAATTGCTGTACTAAGTGAAATATTACTGAAAGATTTTTCTTGATATAATACTATTTATTTTACTGTATGGGAGCCCTTATTTTTAAAAAATTATTATTGGCACCTTATGCTTCTAACATTGAAACTACATTCCATTTCTAAACCAAAACATTTTGTGAACTTTTTTTGGGGGGGGGGGGGGAGAGAGGGGGAGGAATATAACAAATGTTCATCTTTGAATTTCGAGAGCTTTGTGACAATTTTATCTGAAGATTTTCTTCTTCTAAGGACTGCTTGAGGAACAAGATGGGGGTGTTAGTTCATTAGGCCCCAACAGGGCTGAGAGTTCTACATGGGGTGGACTGCACAATATTCCCACCACATTCAATGGGTCTCAGCACTGGGCAAAGGTCCACTCCCACGGACTCACTGCAGGATCAGGGTCCTGCAACCACTTACACACATACCTAACTTTACTATCATGAGCAGTCGCATTGAAATCAATGGAGCCATGCTCAGCTGTAGAGTTAAGCATGTGCATAAGTGTTTGTTTGCAGGATCAGACCCCCAGTTATGATAGGTCCTATTCATCAAAGGAATGAGTAGGAATTTTTCAATGGGCCAGATCCTGTCACATGTTGAATAGCCCCTTATGTCCTGATCCTGCTAATTGCTTTGTGCATACACAGACGTCCTTCTAAGTACAGTAGCTTCCAGGGCAGGGGCATTACTCTAAAAAGTGCAACTCGGTTTAAGGCTGACAGAATACGGTCCTATATTTTTAATAAAAACAACACCCCTCTTCAGTATCCACCTCTAAATTTCACTAAGTAGCTTTAATTATAAGAATGGAGAGACCGCGTCTCAGATAGTATAGAACACTGTTAGGTCCACTGATGTCAGTGAAGAAGCTATGCCGACATACATCAGCTGAGATTCTAGTACCTTAATACCCATATTTATCAGAAATCAGTGCTGTATGTATGTAGATAACAGCACAACTCAACATTTATGAAACTTGCTTTCTATAAAGACTAGTTTAATAATTATCTCTAGAATTCATTTTTAAACTTCAAAATAGATTAAATGAAAAATTAGATTATTTTGTGCCTCAGAGATATTGCCAAAATGGTAGTTTAACTTTTTGGAAGTGAGTACTACTGCCTATTTAGAAATATATAGGTTTGTGTTGTATACATGCACAGCACCCAGATATAAAACAAATTGCTGGAGTTCCTAGCACTACTGCCCTGAACCAGCACTCTTCCGCTGTAGTAACTTTCTGGTTTGTTTGTTTTGATTTTTAATTTTGTTTCATGTTTTTGTTTATTTTTGTTTGTTTGCCTTAATTGCTTTGAAGGTTTGTAGGCTAGGCAAGAATTTGACTTGCCTCTTGTGTTTCGAATTGTAGGCACATGCAGATTATGTTTCTATCCTCTCTGTGCCAGTCTGCTCCATTCTTGCAAGCAGGCATAAAGGTCCCCAAGGAGCCTCAAAAGCAAGATTTGGATTTGACTTTATGGCAAGAACAGAGAAAAGATGGGGAGAATGTTATATCCATGCACGTCTGACTAGAAAGGATGGTTTTATTAGAGGGTTAAAACTATTCGCATGGTGTTTTACTCAAATAGATGTTTCAGCAACATTTTTCCAGCAAACAAAAATGCAGTTTCTCATTAGAAAACTGTTAACAAACTGTCCAAGAGCACTGGCCTAATCTGGAGTATCAATACCTAAATAATTACAGTTTTTAACATATTCAAAGTATTTTGCCTCCTTGCCTCCCCAATGTTCCTCTTAAATTTACACAGGGAGAAAGTGAGGTGATTATTAGATTTGGGGTGCAACAAAGCACTGCACCCACCATGCAAAGCTACTACCCTTCGTATATTTCATGGGTCCACATAGTACTTTGCAGCCATGTCCTGCATCCCACCTCAATTCTGCATCAGTGCAGGATGATACTACATAGCACGGATGAGGTCAGAAAACAATTATTCTGATGTGGTATCGTGATGGGAAGCACTAGATGTCAAGGTTCAGCCTTGGCAGAGTACAGACCCCTGTGATTTTGGGACACAACACTGTCAAAGTGCAAACACCACCACCTTCTGCAGCCCTGACCTTGGCCACGGAAGCAGCTGGCAAATGGGTGAGGGAGAACCCTCACTCCCACAGGTTTAAGGGGCAATTTCACCTCACCTCACCAGCCCTGTGGGGTCAGGATCCCACCTCCTACACAAAATTCTCAGTCAGCCCCAACGGAAAGGGAAGCCCCCAGAAAACAACTCACACACCATGCTCAGCTCCCCGTTCAGACAGATCCCAACCAACGGGGGTGGGGGGGTCCCCTTATCCTTTAAAGTCCACATCCCACTCCTGTAGCCAGACCCCGCCCCAAGAGGAGCTCCCCTATAGCCAAACCCCCCCAGAGGGGATCCCCTCCCCCAGCTCCCCCTCCAGCCAGACACCCCCCAAGCGGGGCTCCCCTCCCTCAGTTCCCCCCGCAGGCAGACGCCACCCCCAAGAGGGGCTCCCCTCCCCCTCCAGCCAGACCCCCCCAATTGGGGCTCCCGTCCCCCAGCTCCCCCTCCAGCCAGACGCCCCCCCCCAGCGGGGCTCCCCTCCCCCAATTCCCCCCGCAGGCAGACACCACCCCTAAGAGGGGCTCCCCTTCCCTTCCAGCCAGACCCCCCACAGGAGGGGGTCCCCTTTCGGTGGGTGCTCGGCCGGCGGGGGGAGGGAGGGGCTCCCTCAGTTCCCCCTCCAGCCAGACCCCCCCCCCCCAGGAGAGGCTCCCCCTCCAGCCAGACCCCCCCCCCAGGAGAGGCTCCCCCAGCTCCCCCTCCAGCCAGACCCCCAGGAGGGGGTCCCCTTTCGGTGGGTGCTCGGCCGGCGGAGGGGAGGGAGGGGGTCCCTCAGCCGCGCCCACGCGGCGCCCGGGAGCGGCCTACACGCGCGCCGAGGCTCCTTACACTTCCATCTCGTCCACCCGCCGCCTCCTGCCCGCCGGCGGAGCCGCACGCCGAGGCCGCCCCCGCCCCTAGAGCTCTAGGCCCCGCGGAGCCGCGCACTGGGGCCTCCTGGCGGAGCTCGGCGCTGGGGCCGCCTGACTCAGAGCGCGCAGCCCTGGGGCCCTTCTACTGTTGTGGTCCGCGGCGGGGGCCCATCCCCATCGCCTGAGAGACCCGCAGAGGCAAAAGTATTGAATCCAAGTTACTCTGGGAGAAGCAGGGGCAAAAAGCGATACTTGCATTGGCCGGGAATCGAACCCGGGCCTCCCGCGTGGCAGGCGAGAATTCTACCACTGAACCACCAATGCAGGTGATAACAAAAACACTCACTACCCTCTACTTAATTTAAAAGCGATTGACTGATTCTCTGGTTTTTGTTTTCCATATACACTGACCGAAATGTGTCCAATATATAGAAGCCTTTCACAAATGCCCTGAAAATTCACTCACCTATCTTCAAAATATACTTGTCCCCCTTTTATCCTGACAATACTTTTTTTGGGAGGAGGAGGTGAGAGGGAAGAATATTCCACTTGCCTATTAAAAAATTAATTAGTCACTGTGGATAGAAAACTCAGTACATATAGAAGCCTTGCAAAAATGTCCTGGAATGTCATTAGCTCTGGTTCCAAAACTCTTGGCTACCCTTTACCAGGATAATAATGGTGGGGAAAAACATATCTCACTTGTCCATCAAATCAAAAAATTATTGACTATGTGCAAGCAGAATTTTGCTAGTTCTGCAACAGATATATAAAACCTCCCATTCCCACCCACCCACTTCTATGTGTATTTCATCATCCAGGTCATAAGCACTCTCAATCCCCTTTTCTCCCCTCCCTCCTCTTGCACCCCTTTGTATACATATTGTATTACATTTTGTATGGTCTTCTTTAATCCCAGAGAAAACTAGATCCACTCTGCTGAGTAGATACAGTTGAAAATCCCATTGGCTAGGGCAGGCAAAATTCTGCCTGGGCCACTGGCTGCGAGGCAGGAGTAGATGAATACAAGGAACAGCTTCTTCTGTTATTGATCTGCCATTCAAGAATCTATGTATAAACAGTACAGCAATGATTCCTCCAACAACAGGCACAAAGTGCTTGTTTCTGGGGCTGCACAGGGAATTCACAGTCTTGCAGGGACTCAAACTCATAAGGATAAGATTTACCCATGGGCATTTTTAGTAAAAGTCATGGACAGGTCAGGGGCAGTAAACAAAAATTCACGGCCATGTGACCTGTCCATGACTTCTCCTATATAGCCCTGACTAAATCTTTGGTGTTTTGGGGGGTTCCGGGTGTGCAGCTGCTGCTCTGGAGCGGGGGGTCTCGGCTAGTGCGTCTGTTGGGGGGGCCTCCGGGGTGCCCACTGGTGTGCCTGCTGGAGGGAGGGCTGGCACAGCAGGGGATGGCCCTGCAGGCTTGGGATCATGGCAGCCGCCACTGCTGCCGGGGGGCTGCTTGGGACCGCCGCTGCTGCTGGTGGGGGACAGCCCTGCCAGGTTAGGACTGATGCATTGCTGCTGGCGGGGGGTGGCCCAGGACCGCCGCTGTTGTGGGGGCAGTGCGGCTGACCCAGGGGCCACCTGAGGGCCACCTCTGCTCCAGCGGCCCTGAGGTCAGTCATACTTGCCAGTTGCAGAAGACACAGAGGTCCCAGGAAGTCACGTAATCCGTGACAGACTCACAGCCTTACTCATAAGCCACTGTGAGTAAATTTAGCACCCAACTTGTTCTCCAGCATCAGGACCTGAAAGGAGGCAACTCCACGTGCCCCCACTGGCTTAGGGCCTTGCTCTTAGGTGGGATGCTGCACACTATCAGGCCACCTCTGCCAACCCTTAATGATCCAGACAGGCGACCCAACATGCAGTGTTGTGTCTTAAGAACAGTCAGCCTTTTATCAGTGCAAAGGACTGAAATATGAATGGATCTCAGGAGCCTGGATCAATAGACTAGATATCAAGTTAGCATCGCTATTCTTTTTAGTGTGGCATGCAGGGTAGTTGTAGCCGAGCTGGTCCCGGGATATAGAGACAACTCACTCACTTTGTCATTCTTTTTCAGGCCCGGATTCCGTAATCCTGGAGTAATAATACCGAACAGGCAGAGAGATGCCCTGTAACTTCTCTGTTGGTTGGAGCAAGTCTCCAGATTGCTGCCTGCGATCCTACGTGTGCATCTGCTCCCAGTTTGATGAAGGGGAAGAAGAAAGTTATGTTTCTTTTGGGAATACAGTGCTTCCAGATTGTATTCATTTTTCAAATTTTTTTCAACTGATCTGTTCACCTCTGCCTCCACCTTCCCTATAATACCATTAGATTTGGGATTCAACATCCTCAGCATATTAATTTTTCCTCATGGCATCTCTTTTTTATCTCTCTCTGGAATTCCATTTTATTCCTAATCATCTGCATTTTCAGTTTCCTTCCAAGGCTTTGCTGATGGACCCTTTAGGGACTACACCCTATCCCCACTTCTTTTTGTTTTCGTTGCTGAGTCTAGGAGCTCATGAATTACCAAAATTGCCACTATGGATCTTGCAAACAACTTTTCAGGAGAGGCGACAAAAGCAGTAATTAGCTCAGTGTTTCTAAATGCTACACTTTAGATTGGACTAGGGGTATGAGATACACAGAATAGAACATCCATAGAGAACACAGATGTGGGGTTTTCGAAATGTGCTCAGCGTGTCAACATTCTAAGCATAGGATTTTGATTGTTACTGCTAAGCCTCGGTGAGAGAGGGGCCTTGGTATTAACTATTGAAAGCAGGGGGCCTTGTAACTGCTATTGAAAGCAGATCTGCAGTGTTTGTAGTCTTTGTTATGAAAGACGTTTAGCGTAGTCAGCATTTTGCTGATCACCCTATAGTGTCTTTTTGGCATTCAAAATTAATTAAACCATTTTTTTTTAAACAAAAATGTCAACTCTGCTCCACACCACTCCAGCTGACAGTGCATTTGACTAGCGGTTTCAGTCCCTATCACGGATGTACCTTTAGTTTTTTGTAAAGCAAAGTCACTGTTAAAAAAGAACCTTTTGAAGAAGCTGAAAGGGAGCACTTTTTTTCACCTCTGCTCTGCATCGTGAATCAACAAGCTTCTACAATTAGGCCTATTATTATTATAGCATATTTCTGGAAACCACTCAAAACACTGAAGGGAGTTGAACACCACCAGAAAAACACTCCTCAAGGAAAAAACGATAGTTCAGAAATAGTAAGTTTGTGACCTTAATTTAAAAAAGCAAGCGCAGTTAAGGTTCAAAAGTCTAGTACCTAGAGGCAATGAAATGCAGTGACATAAAATTAAACATGTCCATGCTCAGCTGCTGCACGTGCAAAATGCACTTTCAGGGCTGCCCGAGTACATCAGTTTGGAAGAGCGTGTAGCAGGAAACATCAGTAAAGGGGTGATGCTCCACTCTCTGTCCCCAGCGGGGGACGCAGTGCTATGCTCTGGCATTGCCATTCCATCAGGGCCAAAGAAGTAGCTTGCATCTAATTAAATTAATTAAGTACCTTGTATTTAATTTTTTGTAATGCTTCTGTGTCACTTGAGCAAATACAGGTCTGTCTCATCTTACGCTGGGGTTACGTTCCGCAGTCAGCGCCTAAAGCGAAAATCGCGTATAGTCAAAGTTACATTGTGTGTAATGACGGGCGGAATCACCCGCACTACAGAAACAGTATTTAAATTGTTATTTTTCTCTTTTTTTGTTGTTGTTTTTTTTTGTTTGTTTTTACCAACCGCATAAAGCTGAAATTGCACATGTTAAATGTGCCTAAGATGTGACAGACCTGTAAAAGATTGAAAGAATAAAACAGAAAGCGAAAGAAAATAAAAAAGAGAATGAAAAAAATAACTGAGATCTGAGTGTCTGATCAGGCCTGTTTTGCCTGTTTTGTCCTATTTCACCACTGCCCCCTGCAGTGCTTTACTTCCTCGCTCAAAAGCACTCCACAGAAGTCCTTGCTCATTGCCTGTCCCAATCCCTGAGACTTCTGTTTTGACCTCCAGTTTCATTTCTGTTTTCTGCAGTTTCCTTGTTGCTCATCACTGTAAAAAGGACTGATTTTGAGCTGCCTTATCCAGAAAAAGTAGGACAGAGGATTAATCACCGCCTAGAGACAGGCAAGTATATGAATATAATAAACCAGAAAAAACATCACTGCTACAGGACACCAGTGATGGATGCCATGTAAATGCTTTTGAAGATGAGATAAATAAGAAAGATATTGTTTGATAACACCCACCAAAGGCACTTTACTTGCAAAAGTAAATCACCTGGGTTTTGTGCTGAGGCATGTAAGAGAAAAAAGAACATAAAATAAATTCAGTTAGAATGCAGACAGGGATAATACTCAAGTGATTTACAATTTGGCCTCAGTCCTGACCCAACTGAAGTCAATGGAGTTTTGGTATTGACTTAAGTGGGAGCAAGTCCAGTCACTTGATAACTCATGGAAAATATCTAGTAATAAGTCAATGGATAACCAGTATCTGGTTGCCATATATGGGGTGTGATCACCAGTCCACCTTTCACATTGGGAAAGTCCATTCCCACATCATCTTCCTCCAGGGAGACACTATCCTTGCAAGGGTTGTATAGATTCTACATAGCCAGTGTTGGGGCAGTGCAACATGCCTTCTTTACATGCCTCATTTTGTCATAAGGAAACTGTGCACTGGTTGTTTGGCCAACACAACAGCAGCCCTCCCACCCCCAGGCCCAACATAAGGAAAACAGCTCCCCAAAGTGAGAGCAGGAGGAGAGGAGAGGGGGAAAGGAGAGAATTGGAAAAGAGGAGTAAATCGTGGGATTGAAACAAGAGGGGATGAATGGAAGGAGAGGCCAGACAACAGGAAAGGACCAATAAAGGAAAGAGAGATCCCAAATGTGCACAGAGGAAATGGAAAGAACAAAATAACAAGGAAATAGATGAGAAAAAAATAATCTAAATAATCTGCTGGGGATCTGATGGCTAATTCCCTAAGGATTAATTTGCACCATTTCTAGAGTCTCTCCAATGTCTTGACACTGCAGATTGAGATGAATATTGCATTGTAATGTAACTAACAAATAATGCACATCATAAAAAAGTCTCAAGTAAAAGATTAAAAGAATGAAACAGAAAGCAAAAGAAACAGAATGAAAAAAAAAAGAGAATACATTTGACTGTCTGGAGAGGGAAGGAGGAGAAAGCACACCCCTTGGCTGCTGCATTATTTAATATTTAAAGCCAAGCAATAGATTATTTTTGGGGGGGAGGGTGATTTCCTTGGCTTCCCCCTACTCTGAAATGAGTGACTGAAGTCCTCAACCTCAGTTTTGAAAATGCACACCGCTAAGCAACATGTAAAAGTTGGCATCCAGGATGCCACTGCATATTTATAGTCCATGCCAGAAGCAGCACTGGTATTTCAACTTGCACAGTTTAGCATCCAAGGACCATTCCGTTGTGCCTCAGCCTGCCTAAAAAAAGTCAAAAGGCTAAAAAGAGCCACTCATCAAGAATAATTCCAGGTAATCATCAAGACTTGGAACCTTATAAACTATTCCTGCAATATCCACAGCAAATGGGATTAATGGAATTGTAGACGCAGAGCTGGAAAAGACCTATTAAATTCCATATCAATCCCGCCATCCTTGTCAGACCAATAGAGAGAACAGACTGTTCCGGATTGATCCCTACTCATAACAGATAGAGAATTGAATGCAGTTTGCATGGGTATGTCTCCAGCTGCTGCAATCTTTTTTGGAATCCAGAAGATTTTAAATGACTACTAAATAATGAGCTGAGATTTCAAAGGTCTGTCATTGGAATAAGCGGTGGTATTGTAACCCGGGGTGGTTCCAAGAGAGTACAGAGACAAGGTGGGTGAGGTAAGTGTCACTTATCAGACCAATTTCTGTGTTGCTCCCCGGAAGGAATCATGTGCCTTACAATTCACCCCCTGGCAGGGTGTTTGCCCCAACATACACAATGCGGGAGTCTCTCCCCTGTACCCCATAGCGCCCCCCCCAAGTAGTCTCCCCACAAATGAGATAGACTTGGGGTCAGCTGTGAGCACCGATTTCACCCCCTCTGCACAGCTCTGTCACTTATTAGCAATGCAGAGGTTGGCGCATTAAGCAGAGGCAGCATGGAGGCGGACGGAGAAGAGAACAGCCAGCATGGGGGGCGGGGATTGGAGGTGGGAGGGAACCCCTGGCCCCTCCCCGGGGTGGGTGTGGAGTGGCCGGTGGCATGAAAAGGGAGCCGGGCTGGGGCCAGCGAGACAAGCAGCGTCGGTGCTTTGCAGCAAAGCAGGTGAGCAGGGCTGGTCGCCGCAGGGGCGCGTCGCGGTTCGGGTTACAGCCGATCGGTCCCTGTTCATTATTCGGTGCCGTGCAATTGCCTTCCGCCTTGTGTAACCCGGCCCGAGCCAGTCCCTGGGCTGCTGCGGGCGGGCACTGATGATGCAGCTTTCATGATGTGCTTTTCTTGACCCTGGTTTAGAGTAAACAGATTGCAGCAAAGCTGGGGGTACTTTCCAGGCAGGAGCGGCTACCCGAAAGCTGCCCACTGCCCTGCCCGGCTGAGGGGAAGAATCAGTGTCTTCTTGTCTTGCAGGTTGCACAAGTTGCTGAGGTTTCTGTAGGCGAGAGGGGGAAAAGTCATCCGACATGGCATCTGAGGTGAGTGTGAGCTTGGATGCATCACCAGGAGCTGTCACCTATTCTCAGTGTTCCTATCACGGGAGCTGCTCCACGTGCAAAGTACATTTGTTTGGAGGGAGTTGGAGTCAAAAATATGGCAGACCTCCATTTATTTGAGGGGTTCTTCCCAGGACCAAGACTAATTCTTTTAGGTGGTTGTCGCTCTCCTGTTTATCACTCTTTGGACACCCGCTCGTAGAGTTGCTTGCCCAAGACGCTTCTCTATACAAATGCTGCATTCTTAGCACTGGCCCCGGACCCCAGTTAGCAAAATCTGACCGGTTCCCATAGCGGTTCGTGCTTTCCATTTTCAAAAATTGCTAGCACCGTCTTCTTGGCCTTATCTGCTATTGTGCACCATTGTTATCACTATTCTGATAAAAGAACAGGAGTACTTGTGGCACCTTAGAGACTAACAAATTTATTAGAGCATAAGCTTATTATAAATTTGTTAGTCTCTAAGGTGCCACAAGTACTCCTGTTCTTCTTTTTGTGGATACAGACTAACACGGCTGCTACTCTGAAAACTATTCTGATAAGCATCTCTCATCTGTCAAAATTTGCTAGCCTTGCTCTTTCCATTGTTGGTCCAACTGGTAGCAAATTTTGACTAGGGGAGAAGCCCATACAAAATATATTAAGAAATTCTGTGACCTCTAAAAGATGAGAAAAACTGTTTGCATGTTCACAACTAGACTTTTTTTAATCACTTGCAGTAAAAGTTCAGTTACCTCAATTGTCTGTTTATGCCCGAATTAATATGGGGAGAACCTGAAACAAAACACCTAGATCTGTCTTTGCCCATTCCCCAGTCCAAATGGTCTCGTGTTGATTTCCAGATTTCGTCCCCCTTCACTTGTCCTTAGTACAGAATTGATGAGGAAAAAATCATATCTACTCTAAAGTTCTGCAGAGATCAGGCTGTGTCATTGTATAGGTTTGACAGGCAAAATGCCATTCACTTGAAACAGTAGAGGAAATCCATATGATGGCAAAATCTAGGTGGTAGCGAAGCTGAGGCTGTGCAGAATTTGACTGACAAAATTTAGAATTCAAAATGGCTGTATTGCCAAAGCTGCCCTGAAAATAAAATTTTAAAAATCTCCAACTATAGGCCCTAATTCTTCAGTCCTGAGGGCAAAACCCCCCAGGACTTCACTAAGTGTATTGCCCCCATAGGGATTGTAAGATAGACCCCAGGAACAATCTTTGTTCATCAGGGATTGGTAGATATGTGGAGACAGTCCTTGGGGAAAGACTTGCTTAACAATGACCCCGCTAGCTGATGAAATAGTGGCACTGATTAACTTGAAACTGGGTCCTATCCAGTCCTTTGCCAGAGAAGGTGGCCGTGATTCCTGGCCTGCAGAGGGAGTAGAAGGGGTGTGAGAAATATATTAGATGGGCACAAGTATCTATTTAAACTCTGCTACAGGCACTTCCTGTAAATGCTTCCCAATTGCTCCTCTGTCTGCTAATATCTGCTTTGGAAACTTTCTTTTTGAATCTGTTAGGCCAAACCATGAAGTTTTTACACAGCAGACATTCCATTTGACATCCGTGGGAGTTTCGCCTATGTAAGGACTTCAGGGATGTGTCCATCTGTGTAAACAAGTGACATGGGACCAAGGGACACATGTTTCTGTTTGCTAATGAAGCAATGCCGTTGTACAAATGCATGGTGAAATAGGTCACATGCAGGTTTACGCATTTGAGTGGCTTAAAGTGTGTTTGCTTCAGAAGGGTGCCCACAAAGAATATCGTAATGCCACACTCCAATGTCAAATTAATCAATGCAGTAGATTTACACCAGGGTAAACTTTGACCCATTTGACTTACTCTGTGAATCCAGAGTAACTGCGTTTAACAGACCAAAACCTGTCCTTAAAACTTAAAACCCAGCAGGCTTGATTCTCCTGCCACTCACACTGTTTTTATCCTGGTGTAACTCCACTGCAGTAAATGAAATTATTCCTGATTCACACCAATATAAGTGAGGAGAGACTCTGGCACAATGTGAACTTAAAATACTTCATAATTTCAGAAGTGTTTTTAATAGAGGTAGCTTGTATCTGCTCACAGCTCCCTCTCACTTAAAACCCCTCCCCTGCTTTTTATTTTTTATAACGAATGTATCCTTCTTTGTTCGAAACAGTGGAAAAGTTCTAGTCTTTGCTATGTCCTTTGCTGACCAATTATTTTGCTCTAAAAGGATGTCAGTGGCTTTCAACTGCTTTAAAAGAGAGGTCAATGCTGGTTGTGTGTCACATGCCCTTATACTTGCTTTGAAAAATGAGGACATAAAGATGCCATACTTGTGTTGGGGGCAAAGTACAATTGGTTAGCCCATGATCCAGCAGTAACGGTTCAGTAGCTAGACACTAATGACAAAGACAAACTGCCCATCTCTGGAACGGCATGCAAGAGTTCTGGCATTCTGAATATTATGTCAGCCTTTTTCTGATCTGTGCTCTTATGATGACTCAGAGGCTGTATTGCTTATTATCCGAGCATTGGCCACATTCTGCTCTTAGATGAATACTGGCACTTCCCATTCACTGCAGTTCCGAAGTGATGTATAATTATTTGCATTGTGGTAGTGCCTAGGACCCCACTGTGCTACGTGTCAACACAGAACAAAAAGATAACCCCTTTCCCAAGAAGTTTACAATCTAAATACAAGACATGAGACAACAGGTGGCTACAGACAGATGGATGGGGGAACACAAGGAAACAATCGGCAGCGTGGTAGGCAGTGACCTTAGCACACCAGCTGCCGAACTTTTGTTTTTTGTAGGTAATTACAAACTGATAAGCGTGCATAAGGGAGACGGACTCATGATAAGGGTCTGGGAGAGAGAGATGTAACGGGAGAAGCTGTGGACAGGAGCGTTTCAATGTATAAGTTTAAAGCAGGGCCTCCTTGCTCCCTTTTGTCCTGGCCTCTCTCTGCACAGGTTACAGCAGCGTAAACTCACAGCACCTTTGACATTACTGCCAAAGTTGGCCTGTTGATTCAATGGAAGTTAGTGTCATAGGCCAAATTAATTGACAGAGTTGTACTCCCCTACACCAGGTCTCAATTTGTTCCTTCTATTCTGGTAGATTCAGGGATGCTGTCCCACAGAATTAATACTCATCCCAAAGAGTGTTTCTTTGAAGGTTCTTTCAGATTTACCAGCATGTCCTTTTAAGCTGCATTTTTTAAAAAACTTCCTTTTCCACAGGGAGATAAACTTTGGGGAGGAAGATTCGTAGGAGGCACTGATCCCATCATGGAGACTCTCAACTCTTCCATGACTTATGACCAGCGGTTGTCGGAAGTTGACATCCGAGGGAGCATGGCTTATGCCAAGGCTTTGGAGAAGTCTGGGATTCTAACCAAGGGTGATTTGGAGAAGATTCTGAGTGGATTAGAAAAGGTATGTATTTGCTTGAGCACAAAGTGTGGTAAAAGGTGGTCAGTCATCGCCACAGGTACCCACCATGACTTGAAACTTTAACCACTGCTCCTTGGCTGATGATCTTCCTCTTTTCAGGTAGTCTGCATTGTAATCTTCCTTAGTCCTGATTCAAGAAAACATTTAAGCCCATGTTTAAGTCCCATTATTTAAAAGTAGGCACATTACGTGCTTCCCTGAATAGGGATGGTGTCTTGAATCATGTCTTTGATTATAAAGTTGGGGGTCCAGCATCTGTCCTGACCCTTGGCTTATCTCTGCTTCCCGTTCAGTTGTACGCAGTCTAACCCATGTTGTGCTTAGGCTGCTCCATGCCCCCAAACAGTTGCCTGGAGGAGATCTCCCATAGTGTCTCTGTTCCTGCAGGCAGAAACACAGCATCAAGCACAACAAATCTGTAAGCCCGCTCCAAGCCCCTGCCATTTCCAACTCTGAAAGATTTGTCGTTTCTGTCGATAGCTATAGCATCACAATATCTGAAGGTATTACAAAGGTGAATGATTTCCCAAAGAGGCAACTCATGGTCATGAGTCTATCCTTTATTTGGTCTTCACTTCAAAAAGAGGACGGGTTTTTGTTTTAATGACTTCTGTAGCATGCCTGCACCACTTTGTTTTTGGAGACATGGCAGTGTATGTCTTGGGACTACTTGGATATATTTTGAACAATTGATCCCTGGAATCCTGAAGAGTAACACGTTCTAATGGCATGAACCCAGGCCAGGGAGCCAGGAACTCTAGTTCTAATGTTGTCTGACATTGGCTTGCTCTTGTTGCCTTCGGAAAACTCACTTAATCTCTTAACCCTCATTTTCCCCCCCATCTGTGAATGACTAGCGCTATATGTGTGTTAAAGATAGTCCCATTTTTAAGATCAACAGCCTCATTAGCATCTGTTTAAGATGTGCTTAGATCTAGAAGAAACAGAACCCTGTGTTTAATATAATGTTGGCTGGTAGCCCGTGACCCCAGGTAATGTGGCAGGAATGTGGGTTCTGAAAGTCTTCTACAAATGTTATTAAAGGCCATTATAGAAGCTGGGACACCCTGCTGAGGTGCATTCGGTGCAAACCCCCTTCCCAGAACAAGCAGTACTCAGGAATTGTTTCAGTAGAAATTGGGAGTGTTCTCTTTGAGCTGACGCAGAGGATGCTCTTGTGTCTGGCTGTCTGAATTAATTCACCATATTGTATAGGGGTGAAGAGAAAAGTCAGCCGATAGGCCAGGGGAATGCATCTCTGTTAATCCATTGTTGCTGCTTATACACTGAACAATGGGGAATCCATACAATGTTTACGTATGAAAATGTTGGTGGGTTTCATTGCTGGTTGACTTTTCAACTCACTTTGTCAAGTACATTTTTAACCTCACGTGTCTTAAAGGTTAGTAGCTAGAGATGGAAAAACAGATTCATGGAGTGCATCCCCCAGAAAGTGCAACAACACCTATTCCTGCACCCTGAAAGAGGGCGTGGCACTGATCTGATGCAATTTTAATGAGACTTAAGATGTATTTCTAAACTGACAGCAAGAGTCTCTTAATAATGCTTTGCACTTTTTAGTTCCTGATTTTGATCTCTTGTGCACCATTGGGCAAGTTCAGTGATTTCAGTCAAGTTATTTAATCACATCAGTTTGAGATCAGGATGAGGCCCCAATTACTACATCTGAGGATCGCAAAACATTTTACAAACCTGACTGAATCAAGCCTCCAACACCCTTGTGCAGAAAAGAAGCGTCATTAACCACTGACCGGTATCTTTTGCTGATGTAGATTTCTGAAGAATGGTCCAGGGGAGCCTTTGTGGTGGTCAAAAGCGATGAGGATATCCACACTGCCAACGAACGCAGACTAAAGGTCCAGTTCCTTTAATTTCCTCATAACTTCCAGGTCATGCCTCTGATCAGTCTGGCAGTAGTAAAATAAGTCTTCTCCCCTTAGATCAAAGTATTTAAGTGTTTCCTTTTTAGGCTACATCCCTATTGAGAGAATTAAAAATATGTTGCAATGACAAAACTCTTATTTATACGTTTGGTGGCGTATATATTTTTTTCCATCTTATTTTGTATTCAGAGTGAGAGAAGGCCCTCCCAAAATATTATTAGGAGAAGACTTGGCCAGACCTGGCCCAAAGCAGCCTTGGGCCCTGATCCTACTTAAGCATGTGGTTAACATTCATAACATATTATTAGCTACTACTGAATATGTATAGTCTAGTGGCACCTAAAGGCCCCAGTGGGGATTATTTGTATTGCAATAGCATGTAGGGCCCCTGATCCGGGGCCCCATTGTGGACCACGCACTGTACTAGCACATAACAAAACTGTCCCTGCCCTGAATTGCATGGCTCCAGTGTATTTGCTTGCATAAAGTTAAGCATTTGCGTCAGCGTTTGTGAATCCAGGCCTTGGCTTTTAAGCGCAGGTGGGGTCTGCAGTCCTTATCGTTCCAATGCTGCTAACACTGATGGGAAATTCTTCTGTTGCCCTCAGGAGCTGATTGGGGATGTAGCTGGGAAGTTGCACACCGGACGAAGCCGGAATGATCAAGTATGGCAAGAACTGCCTTGTGTCATTCAGTACTTGCTTTGTCTCTTATTTCCTTTTACCTCCCTTCCCTTTTCTTAATTGACATCCACAACATGATCCCTTGGGACTTAGTCACTGCAGGTGTGCAGCTCATCTAGTGGTCCATGAGTGCTGGGTGGACAGAATGAGCGCAGTCGCTGAGCAATGGTATTGGGTATGAACACAAATTGTACTCCATTTCTTTTGGCAAAGACAATGCAGCCAGACTCTTGCACAGCGTTCCTTTGGAACTCAATAGGAGCTCTGTGCAAACGAGAGAACCGAGGTGCTTCAAGACTCTTTCAAAGAAGTTGCAGCCGTTCCATGGCAGGCTTCAGGGTTTCCACCTGGACTGAACATCATTCCTGCGTGAACTTAATGGTCCAAAGCAAGGACAGAACTCGGGACTCAGTCCCAACCACTTGAGCTGAAGGTGAACCCGAGATAGATCAGACTATGACTAGTACCGCAGCTATCTTCTGCAGCCACTAAAGGGTGATCATCTCACGCACCCTGGAGCAGGTTAGAAGTGCTACTAAACAGAGGGAGTGGCGCACATATGCACTGCTTTGGAAAGCATCTAGCTCTCTGTTGAAGACTCTGGGATCTAGTAGCCCTGAGGGAAACTTGCATTTTCCCAACGAGGGGGTTATGTTTGTGCAGAGAGAGGCAAAAATTGCCCCCCAGTGTGTAACCGCACTGTATGTTCTGTTTCCATTTCTGAGGGACTTCAGAATCCCAAGTCTAGCCCATAGTCATGGGGATCCTCCTTTATAGCTCACACATGTGTACTCCAGCAGTTATATGTGAAGAGCTTTGCAGTTACCACGGCTGTTGCTATGGTTAGGCGAACACCTGCAGTTAATTTTTACACTTCTGCTTTGACCTCTAGCAGTTTTTCTAACTTTTTTGGTCACTGTTAATTTTATAGTCCCAGTATATTCCATTTTATCACCATTACTCAGCGATACTGACTCCTCGTCCTTTTCAATTCAGCGCTTCAGATGTTAGTCCAGGCTGCTGACTGTTGCAGTAACTTCATTTGGCAAGCCGTATTCTTGACCTTCGGGACGAATATTGTGTTTAGATCTGATCTACTAAAATGTGGAGTCCATAACTTTTCCCAGACTCATTCTCCATCCCCCACCTTCTAGTTTTTTGTTTCCCTAGATAATTTTGTTTTTCACTTCTCTCTATGGGCCTGATCCAGCACCCATTGAAATTAATGCAGTTTTTCCAATGGCTTCACTTCAGCACTGGAGCTGGTCCTGTGTGTCTGAGCACAGAGTACAGGTTTTCCAGAAAAAAAGCTTAGGGTTATCTGTGAGCTTTTGGCCTCTGACAGGTAGATGGACCAGACCTCAAAGCTTTGGGCTGCTTGATGTTCTATTTTGAGTCCCTTCATGCTTGTATTGGCTTATGTGATTATTTTCCCCTCTGTGTTTGTCTTCTGCAGTGACTGGGACCTGATCCTAACATCAGTGGGAGTTACAGGTTCATAGCACCTTTTGGGAGCAGACCTTCTATTAAGGGAATCACTGATGGGGCCTGAGCCAAAGCCCATTGAGGTTAATGGAAAAACTCCCATTGGCTTTGGGTCAGGCCCCTGGAGAGCAAATTCAAAGATATGAAACTCCCATTTAATAATGAATTAGACTGAAAGCCCTGAAGTGTTTGAATGGCATCCGTAAGGCACTGGGAAGTTGTTTTTCCTATTGAAAGGGGGGCCGGGGGGATTGACTTTGTTATCCGGTTCCCCAAGCTGGCAAAAGTCAAATACCTGGTGAGTATTGTTTGGTCACAATGTACATCAGGCTCCATCTTGACTGACTGGGGATCTCTTGCAGGTTGTGACTGACATGAGACTCTATATGCGAAATTCCTGCTCTGTCCTATCTGCTCACCTGTTGCAGTTTATCAAGACTCTGGTGGAACGGGCTGCTGCGTAAGTCCTTATTTTTCCAAGCCCACGCTATGAAACGAAACGCTGTGGCCTCTCTTGGGGAAGCTGCTTGTGTGCTGTGATGTTAAAAATTCTGGGCCAGATCCTTAGCTAGCGTAAATCAGCAACAGTCCATTGAAGTCAGCGGTGTTCTTTCCATTCAACTCGTACAGTGTCCATGTGCAGACAGGCAAAGTGCGTGCAGCTGCAGCTGATGGTCCGGGTAATAGGGTTGGCCCCTTCTTTTCTCTCGGGGAATGGCTGGCCTGCTGCACGGAGACTTCCTCTTATCCCAGATGTATCCTGGCAACAAATCATGTTGAAGAGGCTAAAACTTAATTTTAATAAAGCAAAATCAAATAGAGGCAGCTGGGACTGCTCAACCTTTCCAGATTGTAACGATTAAAAACTGTAATGACTTTAGCTGCTGACTAAACTACAGTGATCCAAACAATTTATCATAGACTGATGAGCCTTCATTACAGGATATTTTAATGTCCCAGTTCTCTTCATAGCTAACAAATAGGAGGATAAATAACAACTAGACAACAAAGGGTTGGTACTACCCTAAACCAATAATGTTACAAAAGCATCTTGAAAACCTAGTGGACTATGCACGGACTGGGAAGTCCTGAGTTCTAATCTTGGCTCTGACACTTGGTTCATGGATTTAAGGCCAGAAGGGACCATTGTGATTATCCAGTCTGAACGCCTACGTAACACGGGTCAAACAACTCCACCCAGTTATTTCTGCATCAAGTCCATAGCTTCTGTTTGAGCTACTGCAACTATTATTAAATTATTATTGTGTTCAGTACTTCCCGGCTTATTGTGCGCCTCCAGCACATAATTTGCAGGTTGTTGGATTTGCTAGATTCTTTTGAACTGTAGATCAGCTGTCACCCTTTTCTCCCTCCTCTCTTACTTCTTATTGCAGAGAAACTGATGTGATCTTTCCTGGCTACACTCATCTGCAAAGAGCTCAGCCAATCCGGTGGAGCCACTTTTTACTCAGGTAACTTCGTAGGATCTGCTGTGACAGTTTGTCCTTGGGGACCAGCTCATTGACAGCTATATGTGCAACCATGTCACATTGGAACATCAGCACATGGTGACGCTGAAGTGGCCCCCAAAGCTAACCTAGGAAGCTGCGGTTTTGCAAGATGTCTGAGTTGGGATGGGTAGCACACCAAACTTCACACTACCAGGAGCCCTATGCTGAGTTAACCGTCCTTTAATGCTCTTCCTCGGTTGTGGAAGAAAAGAAGAGAAGAAACACAGGGGCTGAGTGAATAAAATCCAAAATTCTCCCCGCACAAACAGCAGGCAGCCAAGCTCAGGAACTAAACTTAAAGTAGCTCATAGGCTTTGCCACAAAAGACCATAGGACCAACCCCAACAGCTCCATTTTAATCTGCACTTAATTTACCAGGGTTCTGAGCCCACGGTCTACTTTGAGTAGATTTTGCAGAGAGCAGATGATTGAGGGGGCCATGAAAAAGAGGGCACCTGTCTCCCACTTAGAGGTGGTTCCTGTAGGCCAGCATTACAGCTCACTGGAGGGGGTAGCATGGGGAAGCTTGCACTGCTGCTGGCCTTTCCATCTCTTCACTGACAAAGCACCCCTCACCATGGTATCTGGGCGCCATGCTTTCCAGGCCCATGGTATCATGGGCTCTGTGATCCGTTGATAAACGGGATTCTGGTCTCCAGGGTTGACAACCTGGCATTCCTTACAACAGCTACGTTCCACTTTAGAGAGGAAAATGTGAAACAGGCTTCTTTCCTACCGGTCATCTTTTTTTTCCTTTTGTTTTTTTTCCCCCCAGTCATGCAGTTGCGTTCACCCGCGATTCTGAGCGTCTGGGAGAAGTGAAGAGAAGAATCAATGTTTTGCCCTTGGGAAGGTAAAGCGTTCAGTTGTTTTACTTGTTTTTTGTGGGGGGTAACACTTGTGTATCTTACAGAGAAAACACAGATGTGAGGGTTGGGGTCCTTCCACTCAGTGCGCCCAATGTGAGCTGTATGTGCTGATGGAGGAGGTTGTTGAGCTCTCAGTTGTAAATCGCTCAGAGGGCAAAGCTTATAACCTTCTTGTGCAAGTAATATACCCCCCCACACACTTTTGGTACATTCCTTCTGATTACCCTAATCGTTGCTCTGCATCATCTATGGCATTGGAGGGATCCATCTGTGTGATATCCATTGATGGATTGTTAGCCTACCTGAGCGAATGTGGACTGAGAGCACTCAGACTGCTAGTGCTTCTCAGGTGTAATGTTGTGCCTTCAGCCCAGGGCCCCTTGGAAGGCAAATATTTCAGACATGGCTGTCTGGATTTGCAGAAGAGATCTCCAGGATCTACAGGCTCTTCTGTTGGGTACAGGATCCTGCCCTAAACACTTCAAAATAGAAACCACGCCTTATTCACGTTGGTTGACTTTGGCCAGGAGCTAACCAAATATACTACAGCTGCCCACATACAGTGTGCAGTGGGGCAGTGCAGTAGAAAAAGCTGCCAGGTATCCCCAGTCTTAAGACCGGCATCTCTCGCCGCTTTCTGTAACTGGGTTTGTGTTGTGGACACTGCTGCAGGTTTGTGAGTGTCCGAAGTGCAGCATGTCATGCATGAGGTTTCTTTCTGCCTTGCAGCGGTGCTGTAGCTGGCAACGCACTGGGTATCGATCGAGAGTTTCTGCGTAAAGGTAAATTTGTCTTTCCATTCACAGAACCGAGTTAGTGAGGGACACAAGTCTGGGGATGGTAACAGGTGGACTGCTGCATCATAGACTAGATCACTTTAGCAAAATGCTGACTTTTGTAGGTACTACACCCTTTTCATGAGGTGGGAGGGGAGTAAAGCTCCCATCAGCCAAATGCATTTAATGTACATTATGAGGAAAGCAGGACAGGCTTTAGGAGTTTAGATGCCCCTCACTATACTTATTTCTGGTGGGTGGGTAGAAACTGCTTCCAGTTCCTTTCCTTTCCACTTATCCTCCCTCTCAGTTCTGCTCTATAGAGCAGGGGTGCGCGAACTTTTTGGCCCAGGGACCACATCTGGGTATAAAGTTGTTTGGCAGGCCCTGAATGCCCACGAAACTGGGGGTTGGGGTGTGGGAGGGGGCGAAGGCTCCGGCTGTGAGTGCAGGCTCTGAGGTGGGGCCAGAAACGAGTAGTTCAGCGTGTGGGAGAGGGCTCTGGGCTGGGACAGGGGGTTGGGGTGCAGTTGGGAATGAGGGGTTTGGGGTACGGGAGGGTGCTCTGGGTTGGGACTGAGGGGTTCAGAGGGGGATCAGGGCTGGGACAGGGGAGAGATATGGGGGGTGGCTCGGGGGTGCAGGCTCCAGGTGGCGCTTACCTCAAGCGGCTCCCGGAAGCAGCAGCCATGTCCCCCCTCCGGCTCCTACGCGGAGGCGCGGCCAGGCAGTTCCCGGGCAATGGGAGCTGAGGGGACCTCACTTGGGGCGGGGGCAGCCTGCGGAGCCCCCAGTACCCCTACACATGCCGCTGCTTCCAGGAGCCATGTGAAGTGGCCCCCAACTCTGCTCCCCAGATGGAGCGCCGGAGCAGGGCAAGCCCCAGACCCCACTCCCCAGCAGGAACTCGAGGGCCGGATTAAAACAGCTGGCGGACTGGATCCAGCCCGCAGGCTATAGTTTGCCCACCCCTGCTATAGAGGGTCTTCACCCCACTTCCCCTTGCTATGCTTTCCCCTTTCCCCACAGTAGCAGGGGACAGGCAGCTAGTTCCCTGCCCCCAACCCTTTCTCTACCACTCTTAAGAGAAGCCCTGATAGTGGGGCATTTTGCTACAGCAGTCACTAGCAGGGAACACTCACCTTTGCATCTGCCTAAGATGAAGCACAGGCAGCAAGATGCTGATCCATGCACTCTGACAGCAGTAGACCCCAGAGGCCTTGTTAAATTCAGAACCCTCCCTCAAAGACGAGGCAGTACGTCCCTGAGTTTTGTGGGTCTCTGAAGCGGACTCTGGTTGGAAACGGAGCACTCTGGAGCCATCTGTGACCAGTCACCATTAAACCAGGTGTTCCAACTCCACTGTCTAGATATGGTGGAATACCTTGCCATACAGCTTGGAAAATAACAGGCACTAGAAGGCTTGGTCCAAAACCCATTGAAATCAATGGGAAGACTCCCATCAACGGCCACGTACTTTGCTTAGGGGTCATAGTCCTTCTCTTTGATAAAAATTCTCTCTGAAGTGAGATGAGATTACAAATATTTGATGCTCTCGTGCCTGCAAGAGGAAAACAGTAGCAGAGCTTATCAGCTACTGTTCCCTTGAAGTCTATGGCTAATAATTAAGGCCCTGATTCTTCACCACTCTTAAGCGTGTGCTTAACGTTAAGCAGGTGAGTAGCAATGGCACTACTCCTGCTTAAAGTTTAAGTACATGCTTGGGTAGGCTGGTGAAGCAGGGCTTCAGAGCTCAAATACTAGCCAATGGTTTGACCCTGTGTATGTGTTTTTTAAAATTGCAGAACTTGACTTTGCTTCCATCAGCCTGAACAGCATGGATGCAACGAGTGAGCGAGACTTCGTGGGTAGGTGCAACTTTATCACTCTTTTTTCCTCTCCCTGAATGCTCACTGGGGCCACCCAGAGGATTCAGGACCCGCTGCTACTCCGGCGGCGGGTCCTGGGGCAGAAGGACCCCCCTGCCACCAAATTGCCGACAACGACCCGGAGCGGAAGAAGCGAGAGTTTTCTGGGGCCTCCGGAGCGAGTGAAGGACCCTGCTCCAAGGGCCCTGAAAAACTCTCGTGGGGGCCCCTGTGGTGCCTGGGGCAAATTGCCCCACTTGCCCCCCCCCTGGGTGGCCCTGGTCTGAATCCTCAGCTAGCGTAAATCTGCAGAGCTCCTTTGGTTCCAGTGCTATGCTGATTTACCTATGCTGAGGATATTGCCCTCCAGAGGAGTTGAGTCCCTCATGTGCTAAGGAGATGGAGTCACCACTAATTTGAAATTATCAGAGCTTTGTGCAACAACCCAAGTGACGGGCCTTCCACAAATCTAATTACAGGCAAATGCTTCGAAGGTGCCTAAGTGACTTAGGAGCCTGAGTCCCATTGACTTCAATGAGTCTTTGGCTCCTAAGTCACACTTGAATTTTACCTCAAATGCTTATGGCTGTTCACAGCCTGAAGTTTCCTGCGGCTAAATTACAACTGTGACTAGCAATGGCAGCCAAAATAAGACTTTCATATGCTTTTGACTGTCACCCTTCTCTACAGTGGAGTTTCTCTTCTTTGCCTCCTTGTTAATGATTCACCTAAGCAAGATGGCTGAAGATCTCATCATCTATAGTACAAAGGAATTTGACTTTGTGACTCTGTCTGATGCCTACAGGTAACTCTCTAGGGCTTATCTCAGTCCTACCCCTCCCCACACACACACCAACCCATTTCCCACATTCCAAATAAAAGGAGCTCATATGAATTGTATTCAAACTTTTTTTTTTTTTTTTATATAACAGGGGATCGTGGAGAGAAAAGACCCAAAAACCTCAATCGAGCGAGTTGCTATAAATCGGCATCGCTCACACCCTGCACTGGGATCAGGAGGGAGATGTGTCTAGCACTCCTCAGAGTGGGTTGCTATGATAGAGGGGGGCTTTCACGACTGGCCAGGGAGAATAAAGATGGCCGTGGGGCATAGCCCCCCGAAAAGGTAGTCTGCTTGGTGGGCTGGCAGTAACATACTTGTACTTCAGATGTCATCTCCCCAACCCAACGGAGCATGCTTCCAGCACCCATTTTTCCGCACCCTCTTTTCACCTACTAGTATTGCTAGCTCCCCAGAGATGCATGTGTCCTACCCCCATCACCACAGCATAGGCCTGGGTGGTTTGGGGAGGCAGGGATGGGCACTATATATTTGCCATATCCTAATGACAGGCTTGGCATTGAGCTGGGACTGGCTTCTCGATCAGGTGTGAAGAGAGAAAATTAAAATGTACTCAGATGTGGAGCCTCCTGCTTGCAAAGTCCTGTCAGATGCCCAATAACAGCATGTGTTTGAGCGGTCTCTTATCATTCACTTCTGCACCTGGACAAATATTCCCTGTTAACCTGATTTTTCTTTTAGACGCAGGGAGACCAGGTTACTTGTGTGATTATTTCCATTTTGGAATGAATTGCTGCTAGGAGCAGGGCTGGCGCAACCCATTAGGCGACCTAGCCTCACTCCACCTCTTTGCCTCAGTTTGCCTGCCTGTAAGATGGGCATGGTTCTGCTTCACAGAAATATCATGCAAATTAATACTAGAGTGTCTGACGTTAGTAGCTTTATAAGTGTTCGTATTACTAAAAAAATATTTTGACTCTGATCCCAGTAAAGGCCAGATCCTGTAGCCCTACTCTGCTGAATCTTGTTGTACTCACTGGGCAGTTTGCCTGAGTAAACATTTGTGGAATCAGGCTGTAAACGAGAAGCCAGGAAAAAAAAAAATCCTCCTATGCTGGGAGTTCCCGTAAAAAGGGCCTTTCCTTAAACAGCCTTGTTTTGCAACCCTTCCAGATTTCCTGTTACTAGTCTCATTTCTCACTCTGACGGAGTTACCAAGCCACATTTTGTTAGTATATCCTGGTACGAGAATGACCACACCCTTAGGGGACTGGGCTCCCTTCAATATACGTACATAGCTGTTGAATAAGACAGCCAAGATCTTTCTATCTAGACGGAGCTAAACCCAGAGCAGCTTTGATACTGGCTCAGGAGCAGGGATGCATAGTAGCTGTAGACAAGACGCACGTTAAATTTATCTACAAGCATCCCTGCTGTCTTCCCATGAGACAACCTGAGTTAGGGGAGAAGCAGCACATATGGGGGATCTGAGAGACCCAGGGAAGTGTGATATTTTGCATCTTATTTAAAGTCTTCATTAGACAGACACAGAATCCCTCTACTCCAGCTGCACAAGCAGCATTTTAACATGCAGGGGCTCTGATTCTGCTCTCAGCTGTGCTGGCTTAAATCCGGACTAGTTCCATTAAAATGGAGCTACAACCGCGTCAAAGGGACAGGCTCCACTCCTGACTTGTTGTGTAAACGAACCGAGCAGAATAGCGTGCTATTGCTCTGCAGCCTACTCCGGTGCACAAAGGATCCAGTTCATCCTTGGTGTAACCCCACTGAAGTCAATGGAGTTTTCAGGGATTCATGTGGCCCCATGTGTCTAAGGCTAGGTAAAGGAACTGGCAGTTCCTTCAACTGTGGCTCTCTGGGTGCTGGATTCCACCCAGTGACCCCACTGTGGGATCTTACCATGAATTGCCTGTGTCTCCTTTAACATCCCAATGCAGCATTTCCCAAAGTGTGGGACTGGGGACTGCAAAGGACTAGCGAGTGGGGCCAGGAGCCGTTCCTGCACGCCAGACCCGCTGCTAACATGCCAGAGCTGACCAGGGGGCGGTAATGGGTTTAATATTCCTGACGTTTTCTGGAAAATTCCAGACATCAGCTTGCCACAGTTTGGGAACCCCTGCCCCTACTGGGTGTGTCGAGGAAATAGCCCCGTTGTTCGTGATGAACGCTGGAGAGCACCGGGTATTTCCTGCCACGTGCAGTTAGACTGTGCATGGTGGTGGCAGGTGTAGCTTCCCTGGGCCCAGGGGTTTGCTGCAGTGCAGTGAACAGAGCCCCCGTGAACTCTTTCCCATCTCGCTTTCTCTACAGAAAGGGACCTCCCCAGTCTAATGTGCTCCGTGTTTTGTTTTCAGCACAGGGAGTAGCTTGATGCCTCAGAAGAAGAATCCAGACAGTCTGGAGCTGATCCGCAGCAAGGCTGGACGTGTGTTTGGAAGGGTGAGTCTGCAAGGGGAGGAGATGTCAGAGTGCTGGGGTGCTCATTAGGATAGTCTTTATCCCCAGTTAGTGTAGTTGGGAGAGAAATTTAAATCCCACCCATCATACTCGGGTTCTCTTCCTGAATCTGGGGGAGCCACTGGGCAAGTCCGTTAGAGGCTACAGCTGAAAAGGTTGGCTTGACTGGTGTGCGGAACATGAGACGCCTTGGGCCTGATGGCTCAGAGGTGCTGACCATCCACAATTCCAGCTCAAGTCAGTAGGAACAGAGGGTAAAAACTGAAATCAAAGATGTGCCAGAGTTTGGGGCACCCAAAGCCAGAGACCACTTTAACAATTATGCCCTAACTTCCCTTATGTATCAGTTTCCTCAACTGTCACCTGGAGATAATGGTGTGTCCCCACCATCTGCCAACCCTCCGAACATGCTATTAGACAAAGTAGAATATAATCCCTAGGAAAGGTTGTACCACAAGGCTACAGACATCAGGCAAAGCACACCTCCCGGGCTGTATCCCAGGTACACACCACAACCTGGCACTGATTGCAGTTAGATCAAACAGGACAACATGGATGACCAGCAACAAAATCCTTACAAAACACACAGCACTACTTGAAGCAATTGCACAAGGTGACCACCAAGCATTACAAGTAACACCACCAAGCGGTCAAGTCTTGCCAGTGGAGGGAAGGTCCATCCACTGTGAATAACAGACATAAGAAGACGCACATCTGCTACACATTTAATAACCATCTACAGAATCCTATTAACTGTAGTGAAACTCTGAGAATGGTCCATCTCTTGTTTTTTGCCGGTCTGCCAGTAGGTGTTTGCTTTGGTTAAGGTTTTATAAAAAAAAAAATCTGGCAAATAAAGGGCTGATCCTATTCCCAGTGAAGTCCATGAGAGACTTCCCACTGACTTCAATGGGCCCTGCGGGGATTAAGCTTTCAATGAGCAATGTCTGGTGTACAGAAATCTGACCAGAGATGCAGCCTTGTCTTTGGAGCTCTGCTGAGTGAAACTGTTTAAAATTCCTTGCTATTCTTGTTTTAATCCAAGTACCATAAACTTCCCCTTCTCTGCAGTGTTCTGGAATGATGATGATTCTCAAAGGACTCCCAAGCACCTACAACAAGGACTTGCAGGTAAACCCCAATTCTCATTCCATTTCTTTGCATAGACACAACAGAACACTCTCTCCAAAATCCATTAATACCGACACACTGCACATGACCTGCTTGGTACATGGTTGTTCCATATTCAGAGATGAGGGGATTTGAAGACTGCAGTTTGTATTGGAGTCGCTCCAAATCCTAATGATGGATTATGGAACAAAGGACAATTGAGAATTTTAAGGCTACAGAGCTAGATCCTCCGCGGGTGTCAATCCAGTATATTTATTTGAATGCAGCTATGCCAGTTTACACCAGTTGTGGATCTGGCTCAGGGTCTGGATGGCTTGGAGGTCTGATGATAGGACACAGCAGTTTTATTGCCAGATTTACTGGCCCAGAGTGACTGCGATCAAGGGTCTGGCAACTGTTAGCTGAGCTACATTAAGGCCATTGGTGAGGTTGCCATCCAGTTGCTACCTGGAAACATCACAAACAGCACCAACGGTAGGTGTCTCCAGCCAAGAGCTGAGTGGGTGTGGGGAATGAGCTACTCCTGTGCCCCTCTCAATAGCCACTCCAGAGCATGTGGCAGAGAGCAGCGTGGAGAAAGCCTGCGCTGTATTTGATACAGGTCTTCGCTCTCTTGGGCGGGCAGTCTGGCACCTTTCACTAGCACATAGGTTCACTTAAGATTGTTTTTAAATGAAACAATCTACAGTGTAGTCAGATCGCCCCCTGCTGAATTCCCATGGGCTGGGCTGAACTGCTATTAGAATGTCCTCCTCAGCTGGGCACTAGACTGCCCGGGGAAAGAAGGCCGTCCTCATGCCCAAAGCTCCATGGGCTGGCAGTCTTCCAAGTGTGGTTATTCCCACTCGTGCACGGAGACCAAATGTGTCTGGTCAGCACGGACACTGTGTCCACTCACCAGGCTGCTGCAGCTCTCTGCTTTGTCCACTGCACTCAGCTGACTGGTTTTTTGTTGTTGTTAACAAATAGGAAGACAAGGAGGCCGTGTTCGATGTTATCGATACTTTGAGCTCTGTGCTACAGGTGGCAACTGGAGTCATTTCTACTCTCCAGGTAAGACTAACTTTTTACTACTCTGTTTTGGGTCTGCTTCTGCGCTTGCGCACTGCTGTGTAAATCAGGAGTAACTCCATCCAGGTCAAGAGTCTTGCTGATAAAAAGTGAGATCAGTTGAAACTGATCTCACTGACATTCCCATATGCAGACCCCTCGAACAGGGGGGTTGTATAGAGGGGAGGGTCTCTAATTCAGCAGGAGGGAGGGAGTGGTCTCATAGCTGAAGCCTTTGTGCCTCCCAGCAGTTTAAAATGCAGTATCTGGATCATCTACTGTAGTCAAACGAAAGGCAGAGATGTCTTACTCTGGTGGGTTGTTTTTGCAATGAGGCCTTTCAAAAGCCAGGCCTCTCCTGGATGAAATCTCCTGTGTGAGGACTCTTCAGTGACCTGTTAGTAGCTGTTGATTTTCTGCTTATGGTCCTCACTTCTCCAGATCCATAAGGAGAACATGGAGAAAGCCTTGAGCCCTGACATGCTGGCTACAGACTTGGCCCTCTACTTGGTTCGTAAAGGAGTAAGTATTGAGGAAATCCTAATGGAAAGCGTGATGGAGGGTTTTGAAGCCGCAAAGACTCATTGGGGTGTGTCTTGGCTTGACCGTGCAAAGACAATTGGGCTCAGTTCTCCTCCTCTTGACAACATGCACACTCTGTATCCCAGAAACCCCAGCCTCTGACAGCACTGGGAATGTTGCGTCACCTTGTAAAACAAGGTCCACATTCACTTAAGTGTTCACACACTCTTTGGTCCTGGACCTTAGTTGCTTGCTCACTTTTTGTTGTATGTACTTCTAACTGCAGATGCCATTCAGACAAGCCCATGCTGCGTCTGGGAAGGCTGTCCACCTAGCGGAGACAAAGGGCATCGCCATTAATCAGCTCACTGTGGAGGACATGAAGAGCATTAGGTTTGTATTTCTTAACTTAGCTTTCAAAGGCCATTTGCTAGGGTTCTCAACACTTGTTGTACAACTCCCACAACATCCTCTCACCTGGGCATGCCTGTTCCTCAAGCCCTTCTGGGCTGAATTACCATGATGCTACTGAAGTCTACATCTGGACAGTGGGCCCTAAAACGCTGTCTGTGTGAAGAGGGCGGCACCCCCTTTACCCATGAGGATCTGCCTTTCAGCTGGAGCCAGGCATGGACAGGGAGATGTGTGCTGGGGAGGGGAACAGATCCTGCAGCAATTCTCGCCAAAGCACTAACTTTCCATTTTTCCATGGTGTAACTAGAAAGTGATTTTATTTGTCAAACTTTTCGTTGCTGTTAATGCCAGCACCAGAAAGGCCTGGCTTGCAGTCAGCTTCTGTAACTGATGATGTGTGACTAGGCAGCTGATTCCCTGATGCAGGGTGGATTGATGGGAGTCTCTCCACTGACTGTAGTAGGATTTGGATCAGGCCCTAGGACCCAGATCCTTCAACGGGAGTTAGGCACCTAAATATCTTTGAGGCGCTGGGCTTAAATGTCTTGCAGATTTAGACCCGCTCCAGTGCTAACGCATGTGACCAGCTCTGAAAACTGAAGGCCTGCTTCTCCACAGCCTTGCCCCTGCCTTGTCACTGGCATCTCCGCAGAGCAGGTGTAAAACACTGCCCTTCTGATCGGGTAGCATTTTACACCCAGCTTGCGCTCACTGTGTACAGGCGTAACTGACTACACAAGGTGCAAGGCAGGGCAGGAGGAGGCCTTGGGAATTTTGCCCTGGACTTTAGTGGGAGTGGGATTGGGCTCCATAACCTACACAGTTACTGGAGTGTGGCATAGCCGGCTTGCAAAGCTAAATCCGTTTAGCCTGTGGGACAGCTCATGGTGGAGCTCTCCACTGACGCACCTTCTCGCTTTGCCTCCCCAGCCCCCTGTTTGGAACTGACGTGTCTCAAGTGTGGGACTATGCCAACAGCGTGGAGCAGTACACCACGCCAGGGGGCACGTCCAAGAGCAGCGTGACAGCGCAGATCGAGCAGCTGAGGGAGCTTCTGAGGAGACAGAAGGATCTGTTTTGAGTGTGGGGAAACTGTCCCGTTCACACGAGGTTTCTGCTTATCGCATGACTCCTGAGTTAATAAACCCAGAGGTGTATTGTCTCTCACTGAAAACCCTGCATACCTGTCGTGTCTTTCTTCCACAGGAAAACCGCAGTGGGGCTTCTTCAGCTATCACGAGCGCTGGCTGGGCCAGAGCTCGAAGGAACGGAAAGCCCACCCTGACCTGAGCAAGCCCTAGGTCGGGGAGTTGCCGCTTGGTCCCCATGGGCTCTAGAAGGATTTTAGTACAAAATCATCCAGGTTTAATATCTGTAGAAAAAGACCTTGGGAATGCAGGGGTCATGGGTACAGCACAAAGAGGATCAAGGAACACCAAAGGGGCTATCCAGCGTATTAAGGGGAAGCATAGGCACCGACTCCGTGGGTGCTCTGGGGCTGGAGCACCCACGGGGAAAAATTGGTGGGTGCTCTGCCAAATTCACGCGGCAAGCGCTGGGAGAGAGGAGGAGGAATGCAGCGTGCTCGGGGAAGAGGCAGGGCCGGGGCGGGGATTTGGGGAAGGGCCCAACAGGGGCAGGGAGGGGGCGGAGTTGGGTGTGTGTGTGTGTGTGTGTGTGTGTGTGTGTGTGTGTGCACCCACCAGCCACAACAAAAGTTGCCGCCTGTGAGGGAAGTCAAGTCCCATTGCCAGGAGTTGTGGTAGTTTTCCTCTGCACACGCCTCTATCTCCTCCAGGGCATCACAGCCCTGGCTTCGTATGCCACTCCGGTGGTGAGGAGAAGGTTTTCCATTTCCCAAACATCTGTGTTGCCTCTTCCTGACCAGGGGTTGTGCAGCCTAAAGATATTCTTCAATGGAACAGGCATTGCCAATTGAAAATGGCTTTGTCTTACTCGGATCAGGGTCTGGCCCTGGGACACTATTAATCTACTAAAGATGCACTTTCAGATGTTCTTTACAACACACACAGGTCTCTGTGGGGCAGTGAAGGCCCCGTTGTTCCTTGGGGTGGACCCCTACTCTATTGGAAGCAGAGTGCTTACAAGTATTCATTAATGGATTCCACTAACCATTTACCAGCCTCCTTTGTCTGGAAGACAGGAACTTCCCAAACAAAGGGGAATAGGGGATGCTATAGGTCCTGAAGTGAACCACTTCACGAGGGGATCTGACCAGAATACAGCCTAGGCTGGCATAGCTGCAACCATCAATGTTGGGGTAGAAATAAGCCACTTTCATGCTCTGTAAGGCAGCTATGTAAGGTAACGCCCTTTCTGAAGGGGAGGGGAGGCTCAGCCATGAAAAATAATCCCCCATTTCCCCAGAATCAAGGCTTTCCTTTCTCTGGTACTAGGGTGGACCCATTGCCCTAAAATGAAAAGCAAATGCTCACTCATTTTCAGGTGCAATTCAGAGTCACACGAGCCAGATGTTGTTTGCACCAGTCACACGCTCAGTTGCTCATTTTCCATGTTTTAGGACTCTGCCCACTCTGTTCTGGCTAGCTAGCTGGCAGAGGGAAAGCAATGCCTCTGCACGAGTGGAGCCTTCGATGAAAAGGGCATGAAATAAGACAGGTTCCACTGACGCACAAAACCAGCGGCTCAAAAAGGAGTGCCACCTCCTGGCCTTAAGTAGGTGTGTTATGGGTTGCAGACCCAGCCCCTCCCCCCTCGACAAAATTAAAATCAAGCTGGGTTGCTAAGAGATGCACTTTAAGCATTATCTTATCAAAGATGCAGTGCCACTTTCATCACAGCCTGGCCTCCAATTTGCAGCTATTTTCTTTCTTTTCCCAAACCTCCTGTAGCTGAGACACTTCCCTCTAATCCCTATCGCCAAACTCATGGTCAGCAGCTTTTAGTCACCTACTGATGTGATGGCCCTTAATGCCGATCGACAGCTGTTAACAGCCAGAGGGTATGTGTTGCGTGACACAGGGTACCCTCGGCCCAAGGAACAGAGCTGCACAGAGAATCATACCCAGGTGTTCTGCATGACCAAGCATTCCATGAACACAAGCTGTCTAACATACCTCCCACCCCTTCTCCATCACCCACACGTGGGGCCAATCCCTTCACTTAGACCATACTGGAATAACCAGAGCTGTTATCTCGCTAAGTGAGTCACTGGGACACAAGGTTCCAGTGACTAACTGCCAGCTGCTCTGTCACTGTGGCCATGTGACTTGCAAGCCAGGAGACTGAAGTGAACCAGAAAAAAAAACAAAAAACGTACTCTACAGGTGCAGCAGTGCATCCCTCTGTCATCAACGGACAAGTCGGGCTCAGGGTCCAATCCTCTCACTAGTACCGCTCAGAAGTAGCCCCAGTTATGATCACTCAGGTGACTTATCTTTCTTAGCCATTTCTAGAGCACTGCTCTTTGTAACACCTACACACTGCGTAAGTAAGGCAAGCAGGATCGGTGGCATAGACTTTAAGGTCAGAAGGAACCATCATGATCATCGAGTCTGACCTCTCGCACATCACAGGTCCCAGAACCTGACATCTATTCCTGTAATAGACCCATCACCTCTGGCTGAGTTACTGAAGTCCTCAAATAATGATTTAAAGACATCAAGTTACAGATAATCCACCAGGCTGCAGAGGAAGGCGAAAACCCCTCCAGGGTCTCTGTCCAGGGCCGGCTCTAGGATTTTTGCCGCCCCAAGCAAAAACAATTTTGGCCACTCTCCCCCAACCCGTTTTTTTCGTACCCCACCCCCAGCCCCACCTCAACTCCGCCCCTTCCCCAAATCCCCAGCCCTGCCACCAACCCCCAGGCTCTCAAGCCTAGGAGGGAGGGAGAGGGAGAAGCAGCGCGTGCGCCGCGGCCACTCGGGGTCTCCCCCTCCCTCCCAGGCTCTCAAACCTGGGAGGGAGGGGAGCAGCAGCGCGCGAATCAGCTGTTTCGCGCGCCGCGTCCGCTCGGGATCTCCCCCTCCCTCCCGGGTTTGAGAGCCTGGGAGGGAGGGCAAGCAGCGGTGCGCGAGCGGCAGCAGCGGAGGTGAGTTAGGGCGGCCGGGGCACATTTTTAGGGGCAGCATGGCCAGCACCAGAATGCCGCCCCTAAAAATGTGCCGCCCCAAGCACCAGCTTGTTTTGCTGGTGCCTAGAGCCGGCCCTGTCTCTGTCAATCTGCCCGGGGGGAAATTCCCTCCTTACCCGAAATATGGTGATCAGTTAGCCCCTGAACATGTGGGAAAGACCCAGCAGCCAGACACCTGAGAAAGAATTCTCTGTAGTAACTCAGAGCCCTCCCCCTCCACCGTCCCATCACTGGCCATTGGAGATATTTGCTAATAGCAGTCGGAAATCAGCTACATGCCCTTGTAGGCAGGCTCGTCATACCATCCCCTCCATAAACTTTTCAATCTCAGTCTTGAAGCCATTTAGTTTTTTTCCCCCTACTACTCCCCTTGGAAGGCTGTTCCAGAACTTCACTGCTCTGAAGGTTAGAAACCTTCATCTAATTTCAAGCCTAAATTTATTAATGACCAGTTTATATCCATCTATGTATGTGCTTATGGGGGCCTCCATCACCATGGTAGCCGAGCACCTCACAAGTATTTTAAATGAACATCATGTCTCTCTTCTTACCAGCCTGGAAATAAATTTGGGCCTTAAAGTCACGTGGCAAACTTCTATTGTCAGTGAAATTCAGAGTAACTCCACCTATTTAATGACAGGTTTCAGAGTAGCAGCCGTGTTAGTCTGTATCCGTAAAAAGAACAGGAGTACTTGTGGCACCTTAGAGACTAACAAATTTATTAGAGCATAGGCTTTCGTGGACTACAGCCCACTTCTTCGGATGTAGGTTGAGTCACTCTGGGTTTATATACAGTAGGGTTACCATACGTCCGGATTTTCCCGGACATGTCCGGCTTTTGGGGGTTCAAATCCCCGTCCGGGGGGAAATCCCCAAAAGCCGGGCATGTCCGGGAAAATCGGGAGGGAGGGATGGAGGGCTCGGGCGGGGCCTCTTTGGCCGGGCCGGTGCGGGGCCGGGCCGGGGTCGCGGGGCCGGGGGCATGGTGCCGGGCCAGGCGCGGGGCCGGGCGGGGAGCCGGGGGCGCGGTGCCGGGCCGGGAGCCGGGCGGTGCGCCGGGCCGCGGGCCGGGGTAGCGGGGGGGTGCGCGGGGCCGCGAGCCGGGCCGGGGTAGCGGGGGGGGTGCGCGGGGCCGCGAGCCGGGCCGGGGTAGCGGGGGGGGGGTGCGCCGGGCCGCGGGGCCGGGCGGGGAGCCGGTCCGGGGTAGCGGGGGGGGTGCGCGGGGCCGCGAGCCGGTCCGGGGTAGCGGGGGGGTGCGCCGGGCCGCGGGGCCGGGCGGGGAGCCGGTCCGGGGTAGCGGGGGGGTGCGCCGGGCCGTGGGGCTGGGCGGGGAGCCGGGGGTGCGCGGGGCCGCGGGCCGGTCCGGGGTCGCGGGGCCGGGCCGCCGGGGGGTGCGCTGGGCCGCGGGGCCGGGAGCCGGGCCGGGATAGCGGGGGGGGTGCGCTGGGCCGCCGGGGGCCGGCAGTGCTGGGCGGGCTGGGGGTGGTCGGCCAGGGCTGGCACCCCAGGGCCCGAGCCGACCCAGGCTGGCACTGCCGGGGGGCCAGCCCGGGCCGCGCCTGCTCCCCCCACACCCCCCCTTACCAGCTTCAGGCTTCCCGCGAATTTAATATTCGCGGGAAGCAGGGGAGGGGGCGGAGACTTTGGGGAGGGGGCGGAGTTGGGGAGGGGGCATGGGCGGGGCTGGGGGCGGGGCCGAGGCCCCGTGGAGTGTCCTCCATTTGGAGGCACAAAATATGGTAACCCTAATATACAGGGTTGCTAACTCTCATGATATGTGTGTTTCTTAAAGCCCCAACACCTGGAGTCACATGACTGTGCAAGGATCTCAGTTTTCCTATTGTAATAAAGTTAACTTCTAGCTCTCACAGTTGCGGAAAAATGCTTGATGACCCAAAAGCACCCGAAAGGTTAAAAAAACCTCAGACGATAAATAAAAAAGAATCTAAATAATTATTTTACAGTTCTGATGTGGAGGAGGGGATTTGCCTAATGATTTCTGACTGCTTTGGGTGGGGGAATCCTGAATAACTGAGATCAGAAACTGGCTCGAATTCTGTACAAGTTGTATTGGGAAATATTTGTTATCCTATTTAGACTGTGAGCTTGCCAGGACAGGGACCACATCTAGGGTGACCAGATGTCCCGATTTTATAGGGACAGTCCCGATTTTTGGGTCTTTTTCTTATATAGGCTCCTATTACCCCCCACCCCCATCCCGATTTTTCAAATTTGCTGTCTGGTCACCCTAACCACATCTCACCTTCTTACTGGTTTGTAAAGCGACTAGCAATTGGGCTCAGTGTAGGTAAAAGACTACAATCCCCCGGCCCCAGGGCACATCCACTTTCTTCCACTGGCTCAGGCACACAGAGAGGCTGGCAAGCCCATAAGCAAGATGGCTGCAGGTGCCTCCAGCTGGAAGTCACGTGAGTGTTCCTCCCAGTCAGCTGGGCCCTGGCTCAGCTGACTGCCTCTTGCAGAGCTGCCTAGCAGAGAGCAGCATGGTTCTGTGCTGTGCTCTGTGCCTACTGCTGCTCTGCTGCCAGGCTCTGGCCCTGGGCGGAGGGATGCTCTACCCCAGGGAGTCCGCCTCCAGGGAGCTGAAGGAGCTGAATGGCCTTTGGAGCTTCAGGGCTGACTTCTCGGCGCAGCGGGACAAGGGGTTTGTGCAGCAGTGGTACCGGAAGCCCCTGAGACAGGTATGGCGGGGGGCACCTCTGGGGCAGTAGTGGCAAAGAGGGTATCTGCCACTGGCCTTGGCCACCGAAGAGAGACATCGGGCCAGCCTGTGAGCGGAGTCTCCACTGGGTCCCTGCTGTAGGTGAGTTAAATGCCTTTGTCTCCAGGGCTTGGAGCCCAAACCAGAACCCAGCCCTGGAGTTTGGATCCAGTAGCATGAGCCCATCTCTATAACGGGGCAGCCGGGTGAGAACGCCACATCCCGGCACCAGGATTTCAACCCCTTAAAGTCAGTCCTCCACAGAGATAAAACAGAGCTGTGAGAGTCGGATCAGGGGGCTGGTTCAGGCCCATCTCTAATGAAAAGCAGGAAACGAGCATCATAAATATCAGAATGAGACAAGGAAAAAGAGCCCGTTTCCTCCCAGTTCCTCTTCATTATATCAGTTTCCATCCTGACCCTCACTTGCTGTTTCCTGAAACACAGGCGTGAGTGTGAATACTGTATTAGAAAAAAAAAGGATCTTTCTCTAGTACAACTTAACGGTTCTTTTCCTGTTATCTGGGCACGTGATTTTAGCTTCCCCTTTTCGATTTAACTTGAGGCAAATCAATTGCCGTTTACTCCCTGCATTGCATGAATAATGTTTAGCATTTGAGTAGCGCTTTTCATCTTCAAGATGCTTTCCAAATCCTAATCAATAAACCTGAGCAGCCTTTTATTGTTTCTCCGTTTCATTCACCAGGGCCTGAAGCAGGAAGTTTGGAAAGTGTGTGACTGTTTGATTGAACTGTAGACAACGTGATTATAGCAATCCTAGTGCTTCAGAAATTAATACCATTCTCTACAGAGTAGTTATACATGCTCAGTGTTGGAAAAGACAAGAAATATTGAATAATTCTAACAAATAGCCAATACAAAACAAATAATGGAGTAAATGTTGACTCTTTTCCAAATGAAAAAATGTGTACAGTAAATATAGGATTTACTTCAGAAGAATTATGAAGACAAGAAGGCAAAGTGGTGTAATGTAATGATATGTTTTGGTTTATTTTTTTAAAGGGGAATAACCATTGGAGTGCGAGCTGCTGAAATTATGGGGCACTTAGAGAAATAAATAATATATCTCGGAGAGGCGAGAGAGAGAACCGCAGATCTGCATGGGAGTACCATATTTTGTAATATAATTTGAGAGCATGTAATAGTGAAATAATTATACCATCTCTAGAGTTTCCTTATGTCATTCCTGGAGGGAAAATAGCAAACCATTGGTTACACTTTCTAAAAGGTGCCTAATTCCCATGGAAATTAACCGGTTTAAGTGCTTTTGGAAATTTGGGCTGTTTGGGGCCAGATCTAAGCAGCCCTTTGCATCTTGAGGCACCCAAATACTTTTGAAAAGCTGGCCCTTAGTCTCTGGACTTCCCATCTGTCAAATAAGGATAATTCCCTCCCTTGCGAGGATAAATACGATGGGAATGGACGCTACAGGAGTGCCTAAGAGATTTATGCGATGGCAGGTGTGCAAAGGTCCCTTTTAGGGCTTGGGGCTCCATTTTGTAGAAAGAACACAAACTAATTGTACAGTTGGCCGCTCCCATGCCCTGCGCTGTGGCCGCTGTGTGTAAGGAGTTTGAGGGGACTGGGATTGATGGAGCAGAAATGGGCACTCGTCACTAAGTGTGCAGGTCAGTGTTTGAAATTCATGCACGTGATTGTTCGTCATCAGTGAACAGGGGGAGAGTTATAACTACATGGGAAACGTGAGCACAACAGCCAAATACATTGGCTGTAAAAGTTCCTTGTAGATCCCGCCCTGTGTGTTAATGAAAGGTTTACTATCCCTCAGCACTCCCTGCTGGCTAATTATCAGGGGGTAGCCGTGTTAGTCTGTATCTACAAAAACAACAAGGAGTCTGGTGGCACCTTAAAGACTAACAGATTTATTTGGGCATAAGCTTTCGTGAGTTAAAACCTCACTTCTTCGGATGCATAGAGTGAAAGTTACAGATGCAGGCATTATATACTGACACATGGAGAGCAGGGAGTTACTTCACAAGTGGAGAACCAGTGTTGACAGGGCCAATTCAATCAGGGTGGATGTAGTCCACTCCCAATAATAGATGAGGAGGTGTCAATTCCAGGAGAGGAAAAGCTGCTTCTGTAATGAGCCAGCCACTCCCAGTCCCTATTCAAGCCCAGATTAGTGGTGTTGAATTTGCAAATGAATTTTAGTTCTGCTGTTTCTCTTTGAAGTCTGTTTCTGAAGTTTTTTTGTTCAATGATAGTGACTTTTAAATCTGTAATAGAATGACCAGGGAGATTGAAGTGTTCACTTACTGGCTTGTGTATGTTACCATTCCTGATGTCTGATTTGTGTCCATTTATTCTTTTGCGGAGGGACTGTCCGGTTTGGCCAATGTACATGGCAGAGGGGCATTGCTGGCACATGATGGCATATATGACATTAGTGGATGTGCAGGTGAATGAGCCCCTGATGGTGTGGCTGATGTGGTTGGGTCCTCTGATGCTGTTGCCAGAGTAGATATGGGGACAGAGTAGGCAACGAGATTTGCTACAGGGATAGGTTCCTGGGTTGGTGTTTCTGTGGTGTGGTGTGTAGTTGCTGGTGAGTATTTGCTTCAGGTTGGGGGGTTGTCTGTAAGCGAGGACTGGCCTGCCTCCCAAGGTCTGTGAGAGTGAGGGATCATTTTCCAGGATAGGTTGTAGATCGTGGATAATGCGCTGGAGAGGTTTTAGCTGGGGGCTGTATGTGATGGCCAGTGGTGTTCTGTTATTGTCCTTGTTGGGCCTGTCCTGTAGTAGGTGATTTCTGGGTACCCGTCTTGCTCTGTCAATCTGTTTCCTCACTTCCCCAGGTGGGTATTGTAGTTTTACGAATGCTTGATAAAGATCTTGTAGGTGTTTGTCTCTGTCTGAGGGGTTGGAGCAAATTCGGTTGTATCTTAGGGCTTGGCTGTAGACAATGGATCGTGTGATGTGTCTTGGATGGAAGCTGGAGGCATGTAGGTACGTATAGCGGTCAGTAGGTTTCCGGTATAGGGTGGTGTTTATGTGACCATCACTTATTTGTACTGTAGTGTCCAGGAAGTGGATCTCTTGTGTGGACTGGTCCAGGCTGAGGTTGATGGTGGGGTGGAAATTGTTGAAGTCCAGGTGGAATTCTTCAAGGGCCTCCTTTCCGTGGGTCCATATGATGAAGATGTCATCAATGTAGCGCAAGTAGAGGAGGGGCACTAGGGGACGAGAGCTGAGGAAGCGTTGTTCTAAGTCAGCCATAAAAATGTTGGCATACTGTGGGGCCATGCGGTCATTCTATTACAGATTTAAAAGTCACTATCATTGAACAAAAAAACTTCAGAAACAGACTTCAAAGAGAAACAGCAGAACTAAAATTCATTTGCAAATTCAACACCACTAATCTGGGCTTGAATAGGGACTGGGAGTGGCTGACTCATTACAGAAGCAGCTTTTCCTCTCCTGGAATTGACACCTCCTCATCTATTATTGGGAGTGGACTACATCCACCCTGATTGAATTGGCCCTGTCAACACTGGTTCTCCACTTGTGAAGTAACTCCCTGCTCTCCATGTGTCAGTATATAATGCCTGCATCTGTAACTTTCACTCTATGCATCCGAAGAAGTGAGGTTTTAACTCACGAAAGCTTATGCCCAAATAAATCTGTTAGTCTTTAAGGTGCCACCAGACTCCTTGTTGTTTTTGCTGGCTAATTGGTGTAACTACATCAGCAGTAAATTCTGAACAGTTAGATAAATGCGACATGAACATAATCCCAAACTCAAAATCAATTTGCCTTTTGCGATGAGGCTGGGGCCTGAGGTCAGCCTGATGCGATATGATTTTAGGTGCAAATTATGCAGAATCTGGTAGGTTCAATCTAAAATCGGGGGGAGAAAGGAATTTCCCTTTGCATTTTGTAGGGGTCCATTCCAAGTAAAGGGAGAGAAACCCCTGGTGGATTTACAGCAGTTGACTGACATCAGAATCTGGCCCACAATGGATGTGCCACTGCACCTTTTCGCCCTGCGACCCACAAGCCTAGTTTTAAACCACTATCAAACTTCACACTTATTTTTTAGTCCCAAGTGAACCATTTCACCCTCTGTCTCCTTTGATCCTCTCAGAGTGGGCCTGTGATCGACATGCCGGTACCCGCCAGCTTCAACGAGCTCACTCAGGATCCCAACCTGCGGCAATATACTGGCTGGGTTTGGTATGAGAAAGAGGTGCTGCTTCCCAGGAGCTGGCTTCTGAATGCCCTCAACACCCGCGTGGTGCTTCGGGTTGGCAGTGCCCATTACTACTCCATAGTGGTAAGTATGGTGGCCCGGTGAACAATTCGCCATGCAGTCTGCCCTGCTCAGAGGCTCTTGAAATACCCGCAGTAAAAGCTGCCCTTGGGGACCCCCACATCCTGTATTATAGAAGAATGTGGCAGCTCTGTGTGTTCTGACAACACACTGCGGGCATGTCTACATCGGGTGCTGGAACAATTTTTATAGTGGGGGTGCTGAGAGCTATTGAACTAAACAGTAAACCCTGTTTATAATGGAAACCACTACAAGCCAGGGGGCAGGGCAGCACCCCAAGCTCCAGCACCTATGGTCTACACCAGGAGTGGGCAAACTATTTGGCCTGAGGGCCACATCTGGGTATGGAAATTGTATTGCGGGCCATGAATGCTCATGAAATTGGGGTTTGAGTGCAGGAGGAGGTGAGGGCTCCGGCTGGGGCTGCAGAGGGTTGGGATGCAGGGGGGTGGCTCAGGCGTGCAGGCTCCGGGCGGCGCTTACCTTAAGCAGCTCCCGGAAGCAGTGGCATATCCCCACTACAGCTCCTACGCGGAGGCATGGCCAGGCGGCTCTGCTATATCCTGCCCCATTCGCAGACACCCATTGGCCGTGGTTCATGGCTAATGGGAGCTGTGGAGGCAGCGCTTGGGGTGGGGGCAGCATGTGGCGCAGAGCCCCCTGGCTGCCCTTATGCATAGGAGCCGGAGTGGGGACATGCCACTGCTTCCGGGAGCCGTGCTGTGCGGGCCCCGACCCTGCTCCCCGGCTGGAGCAGGGCAAGCCCCAGACCCCACTCCCCAGTGGGAGCTCAAGGGCAGGATTAAAATGGCTGGCGGGTTGGCTGCGGCCCGCGGGTATAGTTTGCCCACCCCTGTTCTACACTAAAAACACTGCAACGCCGATGTGGCTGCACCATCGTAGCACTTAAGTGAAGACGCTCCTACGGCAAGGGGAGAGAACTCTCCCATTGGCGTAATCCACCTCCCTGAGATCCAGTAGCGGTGTTGGTGGGAGAACCTCTCCCAGCTACAGCTCTGTCTATATGGGGGGGTTAAGTTTGGCATAACTACGTCGCTCAGGGAAAAATCCACACCCCTGAGCAACAGACGGAGTTATACCGACATAGGTCCGTAGTGTAGACCTGGCCTATTATTTAGTCAGCACTCTGCAGTTTTTCCCTTCGCAAGTCCAGCTGCAGCTTCCATGTTGTCTGCAAATAAGAAGTGGAGCCAAGCCACAGATTTGGAGTCCAAAGTGCAGAGGGCTCAGAACAAGGACCTGGTGGTGCTTTTCCAGCTCTAGCTTCATTGGTCCTCTGACCTAGTAGCTGAAGTGTTGCCCTATTGCAGGGCTGAAGGACACCAGATTTTTATGCACCTGAAGCACCCATGAAGGTGATATTGGCTTTGTGTGACTCCACTGGGAGTTAGGTGCCTAGAAGAGCTGCAGGGGTGGGCCCTTGGAAGGAGAGCTCTGACCCCAGCATTAGTGTTCAGGGAGGTCATGTTCTTCCCCCCCTAGCCCAGGCTTCCCTGTGATATCTAATGCTGCCACTCCGCCCATGCGGTTTCTTCTTTTGCAGTGGGTCAATGGAGTGCAGGTTACGGAGCATGAAGGGGGCCACCTCCCCTTTGAAGCAGACATAAGCAGGATTGTTCAGGGCAGCCCTGGAGCTCTGTGTCGCATCACCATTGCGCTCAACAATACGCTGACACCTCAGACCCTGCCTCCCGGCTCCATTCAGTTCATGACAGACGAGTCTAAGTGAGTTCACTGAATTGTACCAGGGCTGTGGTGGAAATTACACACCAGAGTTACTCTCGTTAATCATCACAGCATAGGAACTCATTCAGCACCTTCAAGTAATTTGTGAACTATTAGGCCATGTTAATCCCTGTAGTATTAATAGCAAATATGTTGGAACATAAGAACGGCCATACTGGGTCAGACCAGTGGTCCCTCTAGCCCAGTATCTTGTCTTTCAACAGTGGCAGATGCCTCAGAGGAAATGAGCAGAACAGAATAATTTATTGAGTGATCCATCCCCCAGTTGGCCAGTCCCAACTTCTTGCAGTCAGAGGTTTAGGGACACCCAGAGCAGGGGTTGCATCCCTGACCATCTTGGCTAATAGCCATTGATTGCCCTATCCTCCATGAACTTACCTAATTCTTTTTCAAATCCAGTATGCTTTTGGCCTTCACAGCTTCCCTTGGCAAGGAGTTCCACAGATTGATTGTGCGTTGTGTGGAAAAAAAAATATTTCCTTTTGTTTGTTTTAAACTTGCTGCCTATTAATTTCATTGGGTGACCCTTGGTTCTTGTGTTATGTGAAGGGGCAAATAACACTTCCTTATTCAGTTTCCCCAAACCATTCAAGATTTTATAGACCTAGATCATACCCCCCCTCTTAGTCATCTCTTTTCTAAAATGATAGTCCTGGTCTTTTTAAATCTCACTTCCTATGGAAGCTGTTCCACACCCCTACACATTTTTGTTGCCCTTCTCTGTACTTTTTCCTATTATAATAGATCTTTTTTGAGATGAAGTGACAAAAACTGCCTGCAGTCCTCAAGGTGTGGGTGTACTGTGGATTTATATAGAGGCAATATGATATTTTCTATCTTCTTATGTATCCCTTTCCTAATGGTTCCTTTAGCTTTTTTTGACTGCCGCTGCCCATTGAGCAGAGGTTTTCAAAGATTTATCCACAGTGACTCCTTTCTTGAGTGATAACTGCTAATTTAAACCACATCATTTTATATGTATAGTTGGGATTATGTTTTCCAATGTGCATTACTTTGCATTTATCCACATTGAATTTCATCTGCCATTTTGTTGCTCAGTCACCCAGTTTCGTGAGATCCCTGTGTAACTCTTTGCAGTCAGTTTTGGATTTAACTATCTTGAATAATTTTGTATATGGAGTAATTCCTGTCTTTTAACCAGTTACTGATCTATGAGGGGATCTTCCCTCTTATCCCAGGACTGCCTACCTTGCCTAAGAGCCTTTGGTGAGGGACTTTGTCAAAGGCTTTCTGAAAGTCCAAGTACACTCTATTCACTGGATCCCCCTTGTCCACGTGTTTGTTGAAAGGGACGATGTGGTCTATTGCAGGAGTATTTGAATAGTACGTCGCTAACATCTGTACTTTGCTTTTTAATTCTTGTGAAATGGAATGTAACCCTTTCCCCTCCCTCACAGGTACCCTAGGGGTTATTTTGTTCAGAACACAAAGTTTGATTTCTTTAACTACGCTGGAATTCACCGGCCGGTCGTGTTATATACAACCCCCTCTATCTACATAGACGACATCACTGTGACTACAGCCTGGGCGGGGAATATTGGTAGGTATCTAGGCAATTATGACAACTATCTTCCTATCCAACAGGGGAGATGAAAGGAGGCAACGGGAAAGCTTCCTGGTGGGGAATTTTTGGATAGGTTGAACTGATCATGCAGTAGGTTTAGTGTGGGCAGCCACGTGCCCTCATTTGATCACAGAAGTTGTAAAAATCTCCTTCAGGGGTTTAAAAAAAGAAAAAAGGCACTTGACTGACGATAGAGTCCAGAGGTTCTCAACCAGGGGTATGCAGAGGTCTTCCAGCGGGTACGCCACCTCATCTAGATATTTGCCTAGTTCAGTGTTTCTCAGCCTGGGGATCATAATTCCAATGGGGGTTGTGGGACAGGTTTTGGGGGGTTGCAAGTGCAGAGCTGACATTAGGGGGTGGCAACCAGGCAATTGCCCGGGGCTCCATACAACAGGGGCCCCCACAAAGCTAAAGTACATTCTTCAGCCCTGGGTGACTGGGCTTGGGCCCTGGGCAGTGAGGTTCAGGCTTCGGGTACACTGAAATGTAAGTGCAATATTTATATTCCAATCGATTTATTTTATAATTCTATGGTAGAAATGAGGAAGTCAGCCATTTTCCAGTAATAGCGCGCTGTGACACTTTTGCATTTATAGTGTCTGATTTTTGTAAGCATGTAGTTTTTAAGTGAGGTGAAACTTGGGGGTACGCAAGACAAATTAGGCTCCTGAAAGGGGTACAGAAGTCTGGAAAGGTTGAAAACCACTGATCTAATCTAGTGAAAGGATCCATGTGTAGCGTCTTGAGGTGGAATTTTGTGTAAGGGCCAATCCTGCTTTGACTGCCATAAGGACTAGTGTCAATGGAGAGGATTTCATGAGCTCCACAGGAATGTTCTGGATCTCAACACACGCATACTGTGCCCCATAAAAATCCTTCTGTGTACGCATCTAACATGGCCCCCATTTCTCTCAGACCTGAGCACTGACAGTCTTTAATGCATTTATCCTCACAACAGCCTGTGAGGCAGGGCCGGTCTGTTATGCCTGTTTCACAGGTGGGGACCTGAGGCCTAAACAAGGTCTCACAGGTAATCTGGGGCAGAGCAGGGAGTTGAACGCCAGTCTCCAGAATCTAAGACCAGTGCCCTAAACGCTAGATCGACCAGCCTCTTCCTCCTTTCAGTGGGGCTCTGAGCTGTGCGCACCCTGTACTAATGCGTAGCCTTACGAGCCCCAAGCTAGCTCCCACCGGGGTCAGTGGCCAAACTCTCGGTGGTTTTAAATGGTTCAGGTTCAAGGTACGAAAGTGCCTGACAAAGGCCTAGTTGCTCTTCCCCTTCTGGACACTTATCAGATAGGTGCATTGGGTTCCTCCCACGCCGTTAAACTTCCTGAGTCCCAGCAGTGCTTGGACGCCGCCTCTGGTTTTCTAGGCACACTGTCAGGTGCAGATCCTGTGTCTTCCACCCCCGTCTGAGAACTGAGACCCCACAGTCCAACTGCCTAAGTCCTGAGAGTAGGTAGGCTGCCCTATGCCTTTCCTAGCACCAGCGCTGGTTTACCATTTACCATTTCAGGACCCCAGGAGAGTTGAACCACATAACACAGGCTTTGCAAAAGGGAATTCTAAACCACTCGCTCTTACTTGGGACAGCACAGACGATATAAAGATTCAGACAAAATATTAAACACACACATTTCCCTACCTCAGGGTCCTCACCACTCGGGAGCATTCTTTGGGCTTAGGTCAGAGTGCTCTGGGGGTCCTTCCTTTCTTATAGCTTCTCCTCCAAATCATGGAACTTCTGTCTGCTCACTGCTGTGAGTACCCTCTTTTATACAAGCATACTCTCTTCTAGCCCCCCGATGGTCAATAAGAGCCTTTCTTTTATAACCTTCCGTTCCTTTGCCATGTGACCCTCTGATCAGCCTTGTCAGGTGATCAGTGTCCCCCACCAGGTAAGCCATTGCTTAGTTACCAGCCCACCTGTGCAGACTGGTGCTTCTGTAGCCAATTCTTTGTTCAGGGGGCTTCCCTGGGAATAGAGGACCATGAAGTTTTAAAAACTCTCCACTGTTAACCCTGTGTCACCACTCCTGGGAATTTCAGTTCAACATGGAGGTAAAAAGACAACTGAGAAGACAACCAGCCCCACATTCAAAATGCAATCCCCAATATCAAAGAAAACTCATGAGTCCAATTAAAGTGGCTCATATCCCTTAGACAGGTAACCTCCAAAGGCAGATAAGAGTCTAGGGAAATGAAGGGATTTTTGCTTGCCTGGTCCATTTCATTTTGCATGTACGGACGCCTCTCTGTTTAGCACTGTCAATTGTAATACATTTAATTAGCCCCCCCCCTCCCCCCCGCGCGCAGATTTAAATTGAGGGCAGCTGCTCACAAACCTGCTTTTCCCTGTAGCGTGCCTGGTGCAGGTGCAGATACTAGGCCAAGGTGGGTGCTGTGAAGGGTAATTATTTCCCCCACCCCATTTCTGACAGCAGCAGGTCCTTGCGACAGGAGAGGCAAATCTGGCTTAGATTTTCTACCCCCTGCTCATATTAAGCAGTAGCCAATTACTTTCCATGTTTCCTTTTCTGAAACTCTGACCCTATGGCCCTCTTCTTTTTACACTCTGCACTGTGTCCCCTGCATTTCCTGCTGTGGAAATGTCAGGCTTCTCCTCTGTTACACCCTAGCCCTGCGCTTTCCTGCATCTCTGTGCACGTCAAACCCTCTGACATGCATCCCTGGCTTCACCTACCCGTCGCCTGCTCCTGCCTGCCTTCCGTCTCTCGCTCCACTGGCTGTGCTTGGAACAACCTCTCCAGGCAGCCCCCATGCTATCTGACAGCTCCCGGTTCCATCAAGTCCCCAGATGGTGAATCCTGTTCCCCCTCCCACTCCAGGCTGGGTGTGTTCTGTGACTGTGCCTTTAAATTGTGAGCTCATTTGGCGGGGACGTGGTAGGTAGTTCAGTGCAAACGTACAGAGCTGGACTGAGAACAATAGAGTCAGGAAGCCAACTCTGACGAGCGTATATGTGTGTGTATTTAGCACTGTGTTAACAACCAGCCCTGGAGACTGAAGTCCTCTCTCCACAGGAGGTCAGCAGGGGCAGAGGCATTGCCAGCTCCACCAGGCTGTGTGCCTGCGCTTTGGTCTAGAATTCTTCAGGGTGAGACTCCACGTAGTCTGTTCATGGCTTGGCCTCTCTGCTGAGCTTGCCAGCAATGGGGCCAGTAGCAGCAATTTTGGTTAATGTGGACACCAGTCCCATGAGAACTGGCCTGAGACCCACCAAACTCATTTCACACAGGCATGGTGCCTGCGAACTGGCTAAATTCCAGTCCTGGGCTTGGTCACTGGGAAGACGAGCACTATGGTACCAAGCCATAGTTGGGTGTCAGCTCATACACGGTGCCTTCTTTCATCCACCAATCCCTTGGACTGGATTTAGCAAAACCTTTATATCTCGGTACCAAGTTCATGAGTCAAACTGTCCCCACAAACCATTTACAATATAGAAGTTGGGTGAGGAACTGATTCTTCAACTCGACTAATGCAGGGTATTGCTCTAAAGGAAGCACCGCTTCTAAGTCAAGGCGTTCAGACAGGGAAGAAACAATCTGTGTCACTCCAATTAATATGTATCAATCACTTGAAGCCCAGTGATGTAATTATTGGGAGAGCACCCAGCCCTGCTAACCTTGGTGATGTAGGACCCACATCACAATGGGGTCACCGGGAAACATGGCTGATGGGAGAAGGGTCTCCAACCTGCTCCATGCTCTCTTTTGGGCTAGGTATGGTGCGATACCAGGTTTTGGTGAGGGGCAACACCCGCTACTCCTTGTCGCTGAATTTACGGGAGAAAGAGGGGAAAGTGGTGGCTACGGGAGAGGGACCGATCGGGGAGCTGAAAGTAGTGGAGCCAAAGCTGTGGTGGCCTTATCTGATGCACGAAAACCCCGGATACCTTTATTACTTAGAGGTAACATGCACATATTTGTCTCATTTTGCGTGTCTCTCATTTCATTCCCCTCCTAGGATTACAGAAATCCATGGGCATCATGAAGCCTGCCTGCCTTAATCCTCCTACCCTAAGAATCCTGCCTACATGCTTTCACTTCATGCCATAATCAAATCATTTTTGGCTTACTGAGCTGAAAGCCAAGCCACTGGGAAAGAGAGGGCTGGCTGTGTAGGGAGGGAACACGAGGCCATTGGCTTCAGAATCTTACCACAGTGCTTGTAATCCTCGCTGCTGTCTTGTCCCAGGGCCCAGTCCATCCCTTACTGAAGTCAAGGGGAGTCTTTCCATGGACTTTAGCAAGATCTGGATCAGAACACGACAAGGAAAGAGAGGGAGATGGCCCAGGGAGTGAGAGAGGAGATAAATGATCCATCTGGAGCAAACTGCTAACCTGCTGCACACATTTAACAACTGCAGTGAGCTCTTTCCCCCTTAGTACAATACAGGCATTCGGCTTTGTTTTCAGCTTGCAGTCTTGGAGGATTAGATGTCCTACATGGCTGTCTTCATCTCCTCTGCCTGAGTGGGGATTTAACTGTGATGTAGGGTTTAGAGAGTAGATCCACTAACCCACAGTCAGTTTGCAAAGCCCCAGGTGCATGTTGCCTGTGAGCCGGCTAAATTCCAGTCTTGGGCTCGGTCACTGGGAAGACGAGCACTATGGTACCAAGCCAGCAAAGATGGAGGGTTCTGGCTCTTGGGGTTGGATGTCAGGTCAGAGCTCTTGGGAGAAGCAAGTCCCAAGCCAGCCTGCCTGCCTCCCTTCCTCCTTCTCTACTCTCTACCTTCCCCAGCCTGGGCTCCTGCTGTGACCCACTTTCCATGGTTGATCCTTCCCTCAGGCCAGGAGGGGAGGTGGGTGCCATCGGGGGGGAAGACTGGGAATGTGGAAGAACCAGCCAGCATAGGACCGCTCAGAGGTGGGGTTGGCACAGCTGTAAAATGGATGGGGAGCGCGCGGCTGGGTTGGGCTGCCTTCGCGGGGTCAGGGAGAGGGAAGCATTGGCTGGGAGGGAGACAGAACTGAGCGTATTCTCCTCAGTGCGGTCAGGGTTGAACGCGGAGGCTGGTTTGTGTTGGGGATCCAGGTGAAGCTGTCGGCGCAGGTGGGCGGTGAGCTGTCGGAAGATGTGTACACGCTCCCCGTCGGGATCCGCACCGTGCATGTCACCAGCAGTCAGTTCCTCATCAATGGAAAACCCTTCTACTTCCATGGAGTCAACAAACACGAAGATGCTGATGTAAGAGCACAGAGCGGGGTGAGGCATGGGAGGCCGCTCTCTGCGACTCCATCAGAATCTGCTCCAGAAACATCACTTCTGGCCCCACCCCCAGAAGGGGTCCGTTGCCTAGCATCCCCTCCCCCTGATGCACATAAGCCGTTGGCAGTAACATTGTGAGGTTTATACAGAGACATCCATGGGGCACCAGGCCATTTTGACCCATAGCGGCCCCAACTGAGATCCGAGCCCTGTTGTGCTAGACACTGTGCATATGCCTATTGAGAGATGTTCTTCATCCTAGAGAGCTTACAATCCCAAACTGATAAGCCCAACAAAGGGCGGGAAGTAGTATTATCCCCATTTTACAGGTGGGCAACTGAGGCACACACTTTAGTTTGAGGCTACACAGCTGCGAAACCCACTGCCTCTGCACAACACCTCAGCTGGTACCGTGGAAACAGCAAACCCCGTTTCCAGTGGCTAATGATTTTTCCAGCCTTGGTGAGCCTTCCGCCCCTCTCCCCTCCAACGCTCTTCTGCATAAACTTTCAGCTCTGTGGGAGTCTTTTAAAACTCGCAAAGACAGACAGATATTATAGCGTTTGAAGCAGAAAGGCTCCCACTCAGGACAGAAGCTAGGCAAGCCTGAGCGTGTCCCTCTGCCTTGTGAAAGTGAGTGGAGAGCAGATGGTGCCCAGCCGGTTCAGGCTGAGAGAGGGAGATGTAGTAACATGTTTAGCCTGAAGCCAGGGCTCCCCGGGTGTAACACACAGCAGTGCTGTCAAGCTTAGGGAAGCGACTGTGAAGCGCTTTGAGATCCTTCGCTGGATGGTGCAAGGGCAGTGCAAAGTATTATCGAGTTCTTATTCATCCTGGATTGTCCTGCCTGCTTCCCCCCCAGATCCGTGGCAAAGGACTGGACTGGTCCCTGATCGTGAAGGACTTCAACTTGCTGCAGTGGCTCGGGGCCAATTCCTTCCGCACTAGCCACTACCCCTATGCAGAGGAGATCATGGACCTGTGCGATGCATATGGCATTGTGGTTATTGACGAGTGTCCGGGCGTGGGGATGAAAGATCCGTAAGAGATTGTTTGAAAGCTCACTGCACCCTTTGTATTTCTCCCTGCTCAAAAACGATTCTCTACAGAGCCCCGGCTGTGGTGGGTACTCAGCACAGCCCCTGCCTGGGGAAATGGCTTTTCAGGTGTGCCGAGCATCTGCAGCTCCTGTTGACCTCAGCTTAATGTGCAGGGACTCGACACCACTTAAAAATCAGCCTGTGACAAGTTCAGGCCTGTCTACACGCGCTGGTGTGACGGAGCAGGCTAGAGCTGTGCCGTTTCTCAACATCGTTAACATACTGTTCAGTCTTGCAACGTAGATGGACCCAACCTGCATTCCTAAACTATGCTGCAGCCGTGGGTTGGAGCAGGGCAGTAGCACACTTGTATCCCAGCTATACCGCAAGGGTGAGCGGCGCCTTATCCCCATCGGGGAGGGAGGCAGAGGGAATCGAGCTGTAACTGGAGCTACCAACATGGTGGCTTTGAGTAGAAAGAGAACCTAGTTCATCTGAGCCTCGTTGGCCTTGTTTTGTTTTTCCAAACCCCAAATCCGCGGTAGCTTGGTCCTGGAGCCCATTTAAACCAGACCACCAATGTTTGGGTGGGTGAGGGGAGGCTTGGCTCAAAGGCTCTTGTCTGGGGTCCTCTTTACTTCAGACACACAAGCTGCGCTGGGTGAGGGTGAAATCTTGCCAGTGCTGTAGAAGTCTCTGAAAGGCTGCCTAGAAGTACGTATTTTAAGCTGGAAGTTGAAAGAGGAAGAGGCGGTGGTTTGGCTCCTGAGAAGAGGAAGCAGGTTCCAAATTCAAGGGGTGCGTGAAGTAAAACATATTTTGCTAGAATATCTAAGGGGCTAGCTGCTGTTCTGCAAATAGTTATCCCCATACAGAGATACAGGGCCATCTGGTGTGGTCAGATTTACACCGGGGATTAATTTTGGTCCCTGTGCTCCAAGACCCATTCGTTACATTGTTAGTATCAATAATGGATTTCAGGTGAGTTTTATTTAGCATTTTAAAGTGACCTGCTCTTGCTTCCTTTTGTCTTTGAGGGAGAATTTTGGGAACAAATCACTGGCACACCATCTCGTGGTGATGGAAGAGCTGATCCGCAGGGATAAGAACCGGCCATCGGTTGTGATGTGGTCTGTAGCCAATGAGCCAGCCTCAGAGCTATCGCCGGCAGCTTACTACTTTAAGTAAGTGTGTGTTCTTGTGCGGGGATGTTGAGACTCAGTTTGATGGATGTGCCGCCTCATTTTTCAGGTCAGAAAAAGGAGTTGCATGGGGAAGTCTGGCAGGTGTTCAGGGATCCCTTAATCTATTTTAGAGTTTCTTTGTATACACGTTCTATGTACTTACTACATATTTCCCCAACGCACCTACTGTTTTGCATATTGGGTTTAATGCCCCGCAGCAGCACCCTAACCAGTTATTTCTCTGAGCTGAACTCTGAAGAGCCAGCAGGAGATCTCTTGGAATGAGATATTCCTTCAAGACTAAGCCCAGGTCTACACTAGCAGGGGGGTCAACCTAAGATACGCAACTTCAGCTACGTGAATAGCATAGCTGAAGTCGGCATATCTTAGGTTGACTTACCTGGCCATGAGGACGGCGGCGAGTCGACCACTGCCGCTCCCCCGTCGACTCCACTACCACCTCTCGCGAGCTGGAGTTCTGGAGTCGACGGGGAGCACGATTGGGGATCGATTTTATCACGTCTACACTAGACACGATAAATCGACCCCCGATAGATCGATCGCTATCTGCCGATCCGGCGGGTAGTGAAAACCTGCCCTACGGTTCAGGTAAGGCCGAATTGGTGGAGGGTTTGGTCATTCCTAACTACAGAAAAACCAGGATCCAAATTCTCTGCTGGCTTAACTCTATGGACTTCAGTGGAGTTAAGCCAGCATAGAGCTTGGGCCTGCATACTGAAGAAGCTGTGATGATTAGAGCAGTACCACTCATTTGTTCTTACTGGGGCAGGCCACAGCACCTTATCTTGAAGGCTGCAAAGACACTGCCCCCTACCCCTTTCTCTCTCACGCTCTTTTAAAGTTATGGGGACGGACACCTCTCCAGTGATTTGTGCAATGGGTGTGTTTCACCCGGACAAAACAGGCTCCTGGCCCTGTGAGCTCTTAACACTTATTATTCTTAGCTAGAATTACACACACTTTACGGGGCATAAACACCATCCAAGACCTGCACTATTTCACTTTCAAAACTCCTGCCTGTGAAACTAAACACCGGCTCCAAAGGTTGGGCACGTGGGGGAGTTTGCTGATTTTTGTGGGGCTGTTTCTCCTTTTTGGTGATGGACACTTGTGTTTTACTGTTTGTAAACAGGACAGTGATAGCTCACACTAAAGCCATTGATCCTACCCGACCCGTAACCTTTGTGTCAAATGCTAATTACGCTCGTGATCGCGGTGTAAGTTTCATTTCTTTTCTCCTTTGTTTGCTTAATAAAACTGGGTAGATTTTAGGAATGTTAAATAACCCTCTTCTTCCCTCCTGCCCCCATTCTATTGAAGATTTTTGGAGGAGAGAACGTTTGAGTTGCATGGAGAAGCAAAGTTCACAGCGCCTGATCCTGCCGTCATTACTCAGGCAAAACTGAGTCCAGTAGAATGACTAGAACGGTCCCTTCTCTATAATGGTGTGCAGGATCAGACCCATTGTGTAACTGTATAACCCTATTGTGGATGTTCTGTTGTTTCACTCCTTATTGTACCTATTAGCCCCTGAGCCTCTCACTTGCAATAGGCAGTTTCTTAAAGCAGAGAATAAAACCTCTTCAAATGGGAACAGGCCCCAAGCATAGTAATGAATGTTTGTCTCCACTCATTGTAAATGTCTCTTGCTCTTCTTGGGCAGATGCCTATTAGCTTTCCATAGTCTAACCACCCCCCATGCCTGGCTTGAGCCTCTAGTCTGAGGGTATGTCTACCCGGGAAAAAAAGACCCATAACAGGTCAACTGGGCTTGCACTGTGGAGCTAAACATAGCAGTCTAGCCAGTCGAGTTTGGAGCTCTGAAACCCAGCACATGAGGAGGGTCTCAAAGACGGGGCTCCAGCCCAAGCCCAAATGTCTGCACTACTTTTAGCTCCGTAGCGCGAGACTGAGTCAGCGGACATGGACCCTGAGACTCGCTGCCACAGGGGGCTTTTGGTGTGGAGGTATACCTGAAATTCTGAAACGGGGCTCAGACACTGGCCCATGAAAGCCTTTGCTGGCTTAGTCCTGCTATAGAGGCCCTACATGCAGAATTGAGGGCCTTGCTTTAAGTGCTAGTGTGTGAAAACTGGTCTCCCTCTAGAATTTCCTTGGAAATCAAAGACAACGTAAAAGGCTTTGTGATGTTTTCAGCGTACCATGTCTTGGAAACAAGTCTATTTTTAGACGATGAGTTTGTCTGGCTACATATGATGCGTGTATATAAACGACTTTCACGAGTACCTGTGAGAAATCCCATTTCATTTTCCTTTCAAAGTAAGCTAGCCTTGCCTCTCTAAACTGGGCTGTCCTAGAGCTAGCATGTGTAGCCTTTTGGAAAGCTATGACTTTTCTTCCATTGGCGCAGGATCAAAACCACTGGGGTTTGTTTCCATTTTACACATAGCAAAGAGGGCACTGCTGTCGATTACCCCAATGTCCCATCTATTGCTAGTTGCATGCACCCCATCATGCTCCAGTGGAACATGCTTTCTCCAACAGCTCAGGGAGACACAGAAGAGATTTGAAGAACTTATACACTGTAAATTCTGATTTCAGAACTTTATTACAAAACATGTTAAGAGAACATTGGATAAGTTACATATAACATCACTTTATCTTCAATGGGTTAGTGCCCTTTGTCATACTGTCCAGGTGGTAGAAATGGCATATAACTCGCAGAATGCTTCGTCCTAAATTACACCACTGATGCATGAACTTAGTCACTACTCAAAGTAATTGACCACTAAGTTGATCACTGTGTTATTTAATAAGTTAAAGAGGATGTTTAAATGCATAAACAGATCCAAGACTCATCTTGGAATTTCCAAAAAGACCAACAAACCTAGGGATGAAACAGTTAATCTTGTTTAATTGGCTACTTTGCCTACCTAAATCTGTAAGAAAATGCCAAAATTAACATAGGTTGATGGGGAAAACTGCTTGACTTGGTGAGTTTCCTCCTGTTTTTTCTGGGAATAGGGCGGGTGGGTGGTCTCATTTTTGTGTTAAAATCCTGTGGGCCAAATTGATCCTAAGTGTAGCAACTGAGGTCAGTGGAACTACAGCAGAGAGGGATGTAGCCATGGGAACATATGTAGTAGGTTACTTTGGGGTTTGTTACAAATATTACTCTACATTATTTCTCTAGGCTCCATATGTGGATGTAATTTGCGTAAATAGCTACTTCTCCTGGTACCATGACGCCGGCCATCTGGAGGTTATTCAGCTGCAACTCAATACACAGTTTGAGAACTGGTATAAAGCCTACCAAAAGCCAATTATCCAGAGCGAATATGGAGCAGATACTATTGCTGGGCTTCACAATGTGAGTTTCGTAGCTGTGCCACTTTGGGAGAAACAGTGCTGGTCAAGGAGGGAGGTTCCGTCACAACCAACCAACCCATGACATTTACTGACCCCTTAATTCTGAGACATGCTAGACACCATGTGAAATCTACTCCTCAGCTGCCATGCACATTATAATGGACTCTACTGTTGAAACACGGGGCGCCATTGAGTGAGTTTTGCTCTTGATTTCATTGGGGCTAAGATAGCACCAAAGGAGATGAGTACTTTAAGTAAAAGCACTGGCGTATGCTGTAAGCCACTAATACATTTCCACAATCTCCGAGTCACTGGCCTCCTATAATAATTTTTTTGCCCCTTTGAAAACCTGTCAAACTTTTAACATTCTGATTGGGGGAGTTGGTCCTTCTTTGTTCCTTATTTAAAACACTGCTAAAGAAACTGGTTTACAAAGTGTAAATCATTAACTGGCTCTTATGCGATGTTGCAGTTTTCCTTTTAAGCTGAATCATTGACAGTTAGGCTACAGTTAACTCACTGATTTACACTTTTGCGGTCAAACCTCCAGAAGCTGCATCTTGGAATATTCTCTGTGCTTTGGCAGTTGTGGAGAATATTCAACAGACAGGAAGATACAATGCTGGGGAGAAAAGTCAGTTCATTATGGGGCGATGAGATTGTGTAGCTTCAGAGAAACCATTTAGATGTAGCACTTTAAAAGCCGTTGCCAGGAAGTACATTCAGAAGTTGATCAATCAAAAAAAAAATGTTGCTAGTTTCTTCCCTATGAATCAAAAAGGAGTTGCCAACATAGGTAGAAGAATTCAACACTATCTAAACTTCCCCTGGCGGTTTCAATTAGATACCCTTCTTTGGTACTTCTAACCTCTGCTAAATAGCCACCACATTCCATAGATATGGCTATAATTCAGTGGTGGAGGAAGCGAATGAATAATTGTACAACTCTTTTCATATGAAAAGTCAATTGAAAGCCTTTGCTGACACCTGCTATGTCCTATGTTTGAGTCTTCTCTCCCTTCTTTGGTTACAGGACCCACCTCTTATGTTCAGCGAGGAATACCAAAAGGCTGTGCTAAAGGAATACCATTCAGTATTTGACAAAAAGAGAAAGGAGTATGTGATTGGGGAGCTTATCTGGAACTTTGCTGATTTTATGACAGATCAAGGTAGGCTGAGATTCCATTCTATATTTAAGCTGCAATGTAAAGATAAATATTTTCTCCCCTGACATCATGGCTTTCATGTTACAGAACTGAGGGTACAAGATTTAAGTATAAGCATGTGTTCTAGAAAAACTAGTTAGTATATGTGGCACTGAAGATTGTTAAATGCAGCATCACCTTTATTTAAAAGTTCCCTTGTCACTTTCCGCCACATAAACTCCTTTTTGTGTGTGTGTGGGGGGGGGGGGGGGGGGAGAGAGAGAATGAAGCATGTGCTATAGCATTAGGCTGTTGGCTCAACCATCTGTCCCAAAACCTTCATTTTCTCTGCCAACTCGGGACAAAGTGCTCTCCCCAGGGAATGGTGAAGAAGACATGAGCACCATTAGCAGACCAATGGCAGCCTAGTCCTATCTTGTTATAAAAATAGTACCATTGTTCAGTGTACACTGAACAAACTGCTCAAGTCTTTTAGGCATCTGGGGAGGGTCAGAGCTACACTACAAAAGAGAACTCTCCCTCCCCCAAGTCATACACAAACACTGCGGCTAAAGCTGTACTCTAGCCAGACTGTAGGTGTAAGAGATCACTGACTTTTACAGTTTGCTGTGTTCTTAAAATGCAAACAGTCAAGCATTTCTGCTTACTGTAATAATCAAGAAGTCTGTCCTTTTGGCCGCTGTAGTGTTCAAAACTCCCTTATGGGGCATGCAGAAGACTTCATGCTTTTCACGAAGCACTTCAGAAACAGCCTTTGGAGCCAACTCCCACAGCTTGGTCCCTTTATTTCATCGGTGTCAGCACTGTTCGATGTTAGTTGATTTAGGACTGAGAGCACAACCTCGTCACAAAGTTGGATGTTGAGCTCTACTCTTCCATTACAGCTACTCATGGAAATGTAGTTAGAAGTTAGGCCAATTGGCTCTGATGCTTTAAACTAGGGCAAAGTTCATTAAAATGATGACTTAGTAAGACATGGAATTATTCTATTTTTGCTGTTTCTCTAGAAATGGGTTGTGTTCCAAACATGCTGGCTCATGTCTAACTCTTGCAGTAAGGCAGGGGAAAAAAAAGTCAAGTATCTGGCTAGGACCTAATTGCAAAGCAGCATTTCCTATGCTGAATGGTCTCTCCTGTGTCTAGGTTGTGTTATGAAGTGCCTCACACACTAAGGGAAGAGCTGTAGGAGCACCTTCATCACCAGTTTGTGGAGATGGTGCACTATGAGAGAATGCAAGTGAAGGTTGTAGAGGGACCCACCACGCACTACTCTTTCCCACCTCTCCTCTTCCCCGTCCTCCAAAATGCTCAGCCTCAACTATCCTTTTTTACTTTCTAAATTCTGCTTAGGTGTTTCACAAGTAATTCCTATCACTACTGCCGCACCTACACTGGCAAACCGCATTAATCATTCTGCAGGCAGCTCCTCCAGTTGTAGCCACAGAGGCTATGTACAGCAGGGCTAGATGCCATGATGGTAAAAATGGTTGATCGTGTATGCTACTGTCTCCATCACAGGTGAATGATGAGTCTTGTATGTTCCCAGGGCCAAGCTTAAGCCACAGTACAGAGAATCTGGTGGAGTTACAATTGTGACTGAGGGCTTGTCTACATTACCGCTGGATCGATGGGCAGTGATCGATCCAGCGGGGGTGTGGAGGGTGGTTGATTTATCATGTCTAGTCTAGACACGCTAAATGGACCGCCGAGCACTCTCCCATCCATTTCGGTACTCCACCAGGACGAGAGGAGTAGGCGGAGTCGATGGGAGAGCGTCAGCCATCCACTTACCACAATGAAGACAGCACAGTAAGTAGATCTAAGTACATCATCAACTTCAGCTACGTTATTCACAGAGCTGAAGTTGCATAACTTAGATCAGTTCTCCTCCAGTGTAGACCAGGCCTGAGAGATGGTGAGCAGTGTATTTAGTGGAATACTGTAGGAATCTGTTCCACTGGTGCTAGCTTCAGTGACTTAAGTAAAGAGCATGTGAGATACAAGACTCTAAAGAGACCAGACAGACATGGGCATAACAAAATTAGGAGCAGTATGGGAAAAGATACCGATTCAAAAGGAATAGTGGGGAAAAAAAATTAGACAAAGTTTGCAATGACAAATCAATGCAGCTTGGGGCTCCATACACATCATGCAGCATGGAGGCCACTTGGAGAAGATTTGTTGTTTGGACTGGTTTGATTAAAAACTGAACAAATGACTAGTAAATTGGACAAAAGGGCATGAAGAGCAGTAAAGGAAAGGAATGCAGGGTGAATAAAGAAGAAAATCTAATTGAGTATCAAAGTAAAGTTTTCAGTGAGATTTAACTGTGGAAATAGAGCAGAAATAGAACCCCAAGCTATTTAAGATGAGACTGGTCATAGACTATTAAGCACTAGCTTAATTAAAATTGATTTAATTAAAGCGATACAGCCCATTCACAGACACACTTAAAGCCATTTGACAGCTGTGAACCTATGTAAATGTGTAGTAGTTTAAGCTAAATCAGTTTTAATGAAGCCAGTGTAACAATAATCATCTTCCATATGTAGGAAGGTGGTGACTTAAGTTTCTTCTGTATAACTTGGTCGTGAAAAGTTGCTACTAACATTCTTTCCCTTTGGCTGAGGAGTTAATCCTGTCACGTTGATTACCGCAGGGAAAGAAGAGGTGTCTTACTCTGTACACAGATGCTTTATTTTGTGATTCTTCTGTAAAAAACCTGCTTTATTTTATGACTTTTTATATCTACAGCAACCACTCGTGTTTTAGGAAACAAGAAGGGGATCTTTACCCGTCAACGACAACCAAAGGCAGCTGCATTTGTTCTAAGAGACAGATACTGGAAGCTTGCCAATGAATCAAATTGTCTCCGTCCAACACTCACATTACAATTTATGAGTGGGTATTAAGCTCAGATGTTTTCATTAAATAATATTTTGCTTAATGTTTACATTTTACTGAAAGCTAATATTACAGAATTAGTGCAATGTAAGTGTTTGAAATAGCACTAAAATAAAAATATTTCCATACCATGGGTTCTATTTAATACACAACACCAGGGAAATTGAAATATATCCATAGAAAATTAGTAATCAATAGGCTGCATGGTTGCAGGTGGTAAAGTGGATACCTAACATTCTTAATAACTAAAGTATTTGAGAGAGGTAGATTGGGAGACATGCATTAGCGCTCCCGATTTCTAACACTGTAGTGCAGGGGTCGGCAACGTTTGGCACGCGGCTCGCCAGGGTAAGCACCCTAGCGGGCCGGTTTATTTACCTGCCGACGCAGCAGGTTCGGCTGGCCGCGGTTCGCCGTCCCGGGCCAATGGGGGCAGCGAGAAGCCGTGGCCAGCACATCCCTTGCCCATGCCGGTTCCCGCCGCCCCCATTGGCCCAGGACAGCGAACCGCGGCGAGTGGGGGCCACAATCGGCCGAACCTGCCGCATCAGCAGGTAAATAAACTGGCCCGGCCCGCTAGGGTGCTTACCCTGGCGAGCCGTGTGCCAAACATTGCCGACCCCTGCTGTAGTGTTTTCATACCCTATCCCTGAAAATGGGGTTCCACTTAGCTATGTTCTGAAGGAATCACTGTTTCCCCTCTATCCTCTGGTGTCTCAATATGTACTGTAATTGATTAGGACTGCTCTACTCTAAGTGTACACAGCTAATTCTAGTTAGTATGAAATCTATACAACATTAGGTCATTTCAGTGTACCACAGTAGCTTCTACCCTACCACTCCAGTCAGTCATAAATAGATATACCTATGTATAGCAGCTCCAGTTCTTTTAAGTATGAACTTCTCTACTAGGACTACAAGGATGAGATCCAGCCCTGACTTTCAGCTTGGAGGAGCTTAATTCACATTTGGAGGTCAAACCATGGTACTATTCTCAGTAGATAGGTTAACTTTGTCCAAGTCTGACCTGAGCACTATCACTTAACACTGGGTTGAAATATAGATACTGTAGCACCCTCAATATTTTTGGGGTACACAGATTTGTTGAAGTTAGATATGCAGATTCATCTATCTTATAACAAATTCAGGGTACCGGCCTTACCTTATTGGCTGCAATCCAGTCTCAGTGAAGCTAGTATAGTGGAGGTAGTTATAAAAACTTCTTACACAAAGACTAAGTCTAGCGCTACAGCCGCATCACCTTTGCCAGATCCATGTTGCTGAACAGTGGTTGCTTACTAGATTTTGGACAGTAACTGATGTGTATTAAACTGTGTGGGTGTCCCCATTTCTGCACACCATCACCGGACCAGAATGATTAAGCATACCATCACTTATAGTTCTCCTTTATGCAATGTCTCCTTCTCATCGCCTGACCTAACTGACTTACATTTCTGCCCATATATAAAGAAAAGGAAATAGTTGCCACTATTTATTAGATGGTAGCAGTGTTCTTAACTCTTGAAGCAACACATTAGAACCCAAGGGCAATTCTAACTGGCACATGAAGCAGTAAAAATGGAAAGGTACACTCACTACAGAACTCAGAACAGTTTTCTTTTAGTTTCCAAAAGAAAACCCAGACTACGAGTACGTCATGTTTACATTGCATACTTACTTACATTTTACAGATTTCCTAATTAACTAAAACTCAGAATAGAAAAAAGTTTATCCATGTTAAAAAGCAGTCACTCAAATGTTATCCAGTACCTTACTGAATACCATATTAATCCAATTACCAGTGTTTGAAAGTCATTTAAAAACTTCTTAATTTCTAAACTTTAATTTTCTTTCCCCATTTCAACACTGACAGAATGACATACCAACAGCTGCCACATCAAGATACAGAGACAGATTTGACATGGTTAATGCATTACAAACTAGGACTTAGATCCCTACAATATGCACAGGACTTGCAATTTCAGTAGAAAAAGCTACACTTTGTTCACTCCAACAAGACAGATGGTAAGGGTTCAACATTCATTTGTATGGTAAGGACGCACATCAAGGAGAGTCATTTCCTGCTTAAGTTCTCCACAGCTCGTTTCAAATTTAAACAAAAAACGGGAACACATATTGCAGGTTTAGAATACTGAGACATTGTCAGAGTGGAGTTAAAGCAGATCTTTAGGCCTAACAAAAGTGATTAAAGTAACATACTTCGGAACATGTCTGCATGTTGCTTGAAGAACTGTAAACAGTAAATCCTCAAGTCAATGGTGCTCAACCTTTACGTACCCATGTGCACACAACATTCAGCAATACATGAAGCTACAGGAATTTTCTGCACTAGTATCTCTGGGGACTCAATGCTTCAACCTTCTACGGTTAACATACATCTTCTTTTGAAAAAAGAAATCACAACTGAGTACATTTCTACAAACAAGATTACAGTACTGGCTTTAAAAACAGTTTCTAAGGCTCAGACTGAGTCCAAAAAGGCCTCTGATTGGGTTCATTCAAGCTCTTTGTTTGAACTGCACTAGTGCAGTATAAGAATGATTGCAGCAAGACGTCCACAGGTCATTTCTATATTTATTTTTTTATACCAAAAAAAGTTGTGCAACAAATAGAACATTCTTATATATTTACATTGGTTTTCTTTACCTGTTAGCAAAATTGTATTCTAAACCTCTGATATAGAGTATCTCAACCTATACTGATAAAAGGAACATCTGCCCAATGACTCCACTTTAAATGGATGTTTACTCTGGAGTTTAAAGCACTAGTAATAAATATTAGATGGAACATACTATACAGAACACACACCTAATATTTAGGCCATGCTTAATACAGTTTTACGGTAACAGAATATTTCACTTTTTTTGGACTAGTTTTGTCTAGATCATGTTTAAACAATGTTGTCTGAACCAAAGTCAAGTTTTATCAGATTGTTTATTTAAGTTTAGTTCAAACAAATTAGGAGCCACGCTTGCCTCCTGAAGCACCTAACCAACTGTTTTGACCAATCAAGACCTATTAGAGACTTAGTACAGTAGAAGACAAGTACTACAGCATACAGACATTTCTCTCCTCTAAATGGAGAGATTTGTTCTCACCTCTGATACTTAAAGTAGTAGGAAATGTTTCATTGGCCTTCTTGTAGCAAATATCTTACAGTAAGAAGCCTTTTCAGGAATGTTTGCTTTCTAAGCAAGTCTTGGGATTTGATTCCTTTCCCTCTCCTCTTATCACCCTCCAAAGCCTGAAAGGGTAGGAGTCCAAATTTTGAAGAATTTTTATGTTTTGAAGAAAGCACAAAATTTTATGAGTGCTGAAGTCACAGTTGGGATGGAGACAGACTGTTTGTTTTTTAAGTCTGGATATTATTTGCTAGCATTTTGCCTTATTCTTGTACCCCAATCTTTCCATGAAAGTTTACCAGAAGTTACCTTTAATTTGAAAATGCTCAAATTAGCAGATTTCAGTACATTTGGCATGACATTTACTCTGGTTGGGGGGTGGGGGGAAGGGAGTAAGTACTAGCCTGATACCTGGCACATTACTAATTATGACCTGAGCGGTTTTACTGGAAGAAAAATGCTGTCTCTCATTGGCAGCAGTAAAGAAGAGAGGTCAAGAATGGGCTGTTTCTACCAAGAATCTAATTGTTTTGCCCTTTATTCACACAAATTGCATTTTCTCTGACACAAAAGAGAAACACAAGAAGAGGAAGGGGTCATTTCTAGCAAGTGTTATTTCCATGTTAGGATGAATTATAAAGTAAACACTAGAAAAGCACACCAGAAAAAGATTTAAAATTAAGGGTCAGATTTGCAAGTGTGCGCACACAGCATCGTGGCAAACTCTTATGGAGGCCAAGCCTGATATACACACAACGGGGGCTGCAGGCAGGTGCCTTTTGCAAATCTGGCCCTGGATGATTCTGCTGAACAAACTTTGAAGTTACAGACTATGCCCACACAGTTAAGCACAGGGACACAGTGAAGATAGTCAACACCTATATTTTCAGGAGATGGTTTTTGGTTTGAGGGCTTTTATGCATTCGCTCATTAATTAGATCAAATAATACTTATTATACTTGTCTCCACTGCTGCTTATTCTCAGATATTAGCATTGTGACTAATCATTTCAAGCAGCACATGTTCACCTTTTCTTTCATTGAAGAGATGCCTTAGTGTAGCAGATCACATGAATGTATCAAAATAAATCCATACAACAGATTCAACAGTGGTATTTCCCCAAACCTTGAGCCAGGGGAGGGTAAAGCTTTGAGGTACCCAGTTTAAAGTTGCTCATGTCAAAGTTCAAGGCATTTGAGAGAGAACTAAACATCAAGACAAGCTTTAGCTCTACTCCAGTCAATACAAAATGTATTTAATGAATACACTGTCTAGAGTTGTTAGACAAAAGAGACAAGTTGTTTAGTGTAACGTAACAGATGTTACTCATACCATAGAACTCCATCCATAAATCAATCTCCACCTATATCCAGGGTAAGAACCAGAAATTTACCTCAACAGTAAATTTAAATACTGTTGTGAATTCATTCCTAAATATCTATCATCGCTATTATACATCATACTTTCATAGTTAAGTTTATTTTCAACACTTTAGTGTTTAATTAATTTTACAGTACAACACATAAGAATAGTGTCCCTTAAGTAGACTCACATTTAGTAGAATCAACTAACCTTGCTTCTAAATCTGAAGATGTATTATTTAAAAGATCTAGTTCAATCTAGCTGACATGAGGGCAGAAAAAGCATGGCACCAGCTATTGGAAACTGTTGAATCAATGTATTTTGGATTCATCGAGTTTCAGAGAATACAGTATTAACTTGTTTGAGGGTAAATGAAGTATCAGATTATCAGCCCTACATGTCTGTTTAACACATTGTCTTAAGGAACCAATAATATTGCTACCACTTCTCATTCTAAGGACTAAAATGGACCATAGAATACTTTTCTACATACTGCAAGTTTATTTGTTAAAGAGCAAGGACACTTCTGCCTGCCAAGTTCAACACACACAATATTTGGTTTAAGAATTTAAGACAGAAGGCACTTTCAACATTCTACTTCAGGATATTGAGTGTAGAAACACTGTTTACGATTTTGTTTACTTTTTAAAAATAGTTATTAGAAAGAGCAATGATAGCACTAGTGTTTCATTTTCAAGAGCACATGTACCTACTTATCCCATTAAAACAGATAAGGCCCCTTGAAAGGCCAATACGTGTCAGTTCTAAAGTTCATTTCTAAATATAACACAAATCAAAGATCCTGAAAAAGATCAGTGAAATTTCTGTTAAGTCAGTGCATTACTCAGCTAGCCCAGTAATTCTCTGGTACCCACTGTAAATTACAATTCTATTTTGCAGCCTTCAATGTAATGTCAGATTGTTGTTGGTAACACTGTATTGGGCTGTCTGACACCAGTTTAAAATGAAAAACAGATCTGCATGAAAATTAAGCCATTCCAAGAAGTGATACTCAAATATCTTATATAAGAGAGTTCTCCAGTTTCAGAATACCCCCGCCTGCTTATTAATTTCCCAATGGTGGCTTTTTGCAGGCCATATTAAACAGTCTTCATTTTGTACGGATATTAAATCCCAATTTCATTACTGGATGTACCTGAAGTTTTAGCTTTAATTCCATTTTCACTAATAGGGAAAAAAGATGGAGCAAAGGTAACCATCACTTGTGTTGCTGCACTCACTACTACTAGTGCTCCTCACAAGACACTATATGGGCTCATTCCTTCCATTATTTCAATCAATCAGCTATAAGCTGAACATTCTTAAAGTTGCTACACTAACAAAATTGACTGTACAGTGAGAGTTTTGCAGGAATGGATCCAATATTTCTAGTTATTTACAGTATCATATTTTAGTCAAATCTACATGTTTAAGTCCATCTGCTAAAAATGTAATACACATACTGTAAACATGGCAACATTAAATATGGTACCTCTATTCTAGGATATTTAAATGTCATGATCACATCTCGTCATATCTGAAGTTGAATTTATACACAGGATATTTTCTAGCATTACCCACTTTACAAGTTGCGAGGAGTCTAGATTTTGTGTGGCTAAGAAATTTCTTCAAAGTAAAGTTAAAGCTTGTCTTTGATTGTATTAGAGCTTTCTCTTTTGTAGCCATATTTAAATTGAAGATTAGCACAGAAATTATCTAGGGCCCCTTCCAATTTACAGTTATTAAAAATATCAGTTATGATTCTTGGGAAAAGTGTCTGATATGAAAAATAAAAAATTACTGCAAAATAAACTTAAATGGAAGTCAGATCTTCAGACTATCAGTCAAAAGTTCAAACATGTGTTATTCCTGTTTGGGTTGGAGTTGCCGTTTCCAGGCCTCATTCAAGTAAACTAGTCGTTTGTAGTTGATGATAAAGAGAATGAAGTTCAGCAAATATGTGATGACGCATATAATGCAAAATTCCTTCAGCACAAAGTACAGAATGTATGCCAGGTACAATGACCCTACTACTGACACTATGGAGGATGTCATGAGGATTAGAGCTGCTACTGCACTTGCTGTCATACCTGCAACAAAAGACAAAGTTATTATTGCTACTTTAATGCCCTCATTCCATAGTTGAAGCAAAAAAAGAACTAACATTTTAACTATTTCTATTCAGCGAGTTTGTATTCATACAGCTCTGTTTAAAATACCATGAGTCCACGCTGGTTGCAAATCACAATTTGGAGCAGAGTTTCTAGGTTCGGTATTACAGTTCTTTTTTGATCAGCAGTGTGAGTGGTATTTTCATCATCTTTCATGTTCCTGAATTATGGGAAAGTTACAGGTTGATCAGGTTAGATCAGTGGTTCCTAAACTTTAACAGCCCGCGAACCCCTTTCACTAAATTGTGAAATCTCGTGAACCCCCTCCTAAAAATGAATATTTTCAGGGATTTAAGTTTAAATTTCCTCAGTGTGATGGATGACCCAACTGCCCGCCCCGCTCTTCCTGGGGCTCGGGTTCAGGCTCCCCCACTGACAGGGGCAGGGCTTGGGCTGCCAGCCCCAACTGCCCAGCCCCGCTCTCCCTGGGGCTCGGGGTGTCTGCCCTGCAACCGGGTCCCACCTGCTGTCTCTAATTCCCATGGTCCTCTGTCTGCCATTAGTGAAATTTTTCTGGCGAACCCCCTGTAACGTTCTGCGAACACCCAGGGGTTCGCAAACCCCAGTTTGGGAACCACTGGGTTAGATGTATGAACATTTTCATTGGTTTTATATCAGATTACAGGGGCTAGGCAGAGATGGGTTTGCATCTGTTACTAGTCACACATCTTATATCACTTGTTTGCCTGCTTGCCACATGCAGTCTTTGTGCCAGTGCTCATATTAATGATATAGAAGACTAAAAGCAAACAAAGTAACTCTAAGTTATTAGAGGAGTTTTAGAGCTACCACTGTGGCTGGACAGCTAGACTGGTGTAAATTGTGATTTGCACCAGTGCAATTTATCATGGTTTGTTTCATCCAGGCTTAGCAATGTTTATATCAATGTCCTGTTTTATTAACATCTATGTTGTTATATACTTTAGACCATAAACAGAATTAAATACTTACCAAGTAACATTTGTAGAATATAAAATACAAGTCCAAAGACACTGTTTGGCTGATTTATTGCACTGTCCTTTCCAAAGATGGAACCCAACAGACCAAATCCTCGACCCCATCTGTAAGATAATAAACACCAATAATCCCAGACTTGAGATCTGCTTCTTTCTAACCCAAATTTCATTTTAGCACCATAGGAGGATGTTCTGGTATAACTAGCGCATTTCCTATAGGTAGCTCAAACTTCGCTTTAAAAAACAAATACTTTGTCACAGTGAGGGTGCACTGGATACAACACTATCCCATGCATCCATGCTAAAATTGGGATTTTGTACATTCAGTACCAATATAGCCACAAAAAGTGCAAGACACATTGTAACAAGTCATTTATTTCTCTAGAAGTTATCAGTTTGAAAATCTTGCCAATGCATATAAGCTATAATGGTAAATCAGGATTTAGCAGAATCTCTCTCCACAATATTATACAGAATGTGATTCTGATGTAGCATCTCAACTGGGCAGGCTTCAATTTTATAAATGATAAAGTTATAGGAGTAATAGTACAAAATAGCAAATACAGAAAGAAGGAATTTTTAAATCAACAATTGTGTATTTGTGCTAGGAACGGATGGTTCCTTCTAAGACTGAACACTTCAAGAAATATTAGTGGCCAGAGCAAAATAAGGATAATTTTTTTAAAGTGACAACTGAAAGAGGAGATAAGAAAAGTGCCATATATACTCGATCATAAGCCGGTACGTTTATAAGCCGACCCCCCCCAAGATGGATAAGTAAAAATGGAAAATTTTTATGACCCATTCATAAGCCGACCCTATAATTCAGGGGTCAGCAAACTTTGGCTCCCAGGCCATGAGGATAAGCCACTGGCGGGCCGAGATGGTTTGTTTACCTCGAGCATCTGCAGGCACGGAGGTAAACCTAAGTAAACAAAGCGTGCCAGCTGCTTACCCTGACGGGCTAGGACAGCAACTGGTGGGGAAATATTTGGGGGGGGGAAGAGAAGCTGGGGGTCAGCCCACATGAGCCCACCCCTAGCCCAGGACCCCCACATTCTCCCCATCCCATCTCTTCCCACCTTATCTGGGGAGGGCCAGGGGAGGATGTCTCTGGCCTGGCTGGAGCTGCTCCAGCGGGCTGGGCCGGGCGGCATGGCAACAGCGTGCACCGGCGAGCAGGGCCGAGTGGCACGGCTGCAGCCTGCCAGCCCCAGAGCTACAGCTGCTTCGGAGGCTGGGGGAGAGCAGCGTGGCCAGAAACGGAGAGACTCTGGCCCCACCTCTTCCCTTCTGGCTGTGCTGCCTCTCCTGGCTCCCCCTGTTGTGGGGAGGGGCTGTGTCCCACCTCTCCCTCTCTATACCCGTTCATAAGCCAACCCCCTTCGCTGTGCTTCCTTTTTTACTAAAAAAATTCAGCTTATGAACGAGTATATATGGTAACTTGAATACTGAAGCAATGTTAAATTACAGAACATTAGACTGCTATTACTATTCATAAGTTAGATGTCACCTGCATTTTCTCCAACTATCAAGCCAAAGTTCCCCACACTTTAACAGCCCCAACTAGGATGATTTTGTGCTTTTCATCGCCAAAACACTTGCAAATCAGGTAAGCTTCTATGAGCATTTTAAAAACATCCTCAGATCAGATTTAGTTAAAGCAAATCAGCCACTTTGGAAAAGTGGGTTTATTGGTTTAACTACTATGCCCACCAACTGCCTCATCCATCTCCCCCAAAAACTGTACAGAGAATTACACGCCAGTTCCTAACGCCAGTTCCTAGATAAAGTATGACTAGATAGTCAACAGTAGTAAAACCACACTAATTTGTTCCCCAATATGAGTGTGTTCCTTGGAAATGCTACATGAATCCATGTTCTCCTAAACCTCACAATGAATGCATGAGAAATGAAATTCAAGTATAAATATTAAAACCTATAGTGCTTAAACAATTTGTTCTTCCAGTGTTAAAAATAGCAAAATGCCCGGTTTCCTCAGTAAGCCAAGTGTGAGCAAAAGAGTTGGATTTTTTTAAATTAAATCTTACACTAGGCAAAAATGGAAGTTTATGACCCTATTCACTGGTGAAAAGCTTCCTATTGCTAGTGGACTTTCAATCCTAGGTATTATGCTCTTACCTACTTTGACCTCAATCCTGCAAACACTTATGCACAGGTTTAACTTTATTAATTTGTGTAAGGCCAGGTCTATACTACAGAGTTAGGTCAACGTAAGCTAATTTACGTAGACCTGTGTAAGCGTCTACATTAAAATGTAGCTCCCACAGATGTAAATCGGCCACTACATCAACTAAACTCCACCTCCACGAGAGAAGTGGCACTTAGGTTGATGTTTTTAGGATAGACACTACATTACTTACATCGCCTGTTGGCTGTCAGCCCCAGGGTGAGGAGGCCTCCAGCTGTCAGGCCTTGGGTGGGGGTTAAGTCGGTGGAAGCACTCTTGGGGCTGGTCTACACTGGCTGAAGTCGAAGTATCTTAGTTCGACTTACCTGGCCGTCCTCACAGCGGCAAGTTGACTGCCGCGGCTCCCCCATTGACTCCGCTTACAATCCTGCCAAGGTGGAGTACGGGCATCGATTTGGGGATCGATTTATCACATCTAGACGAGATGTGATAAATCGATCCCCGATAGATCAATTACTACCCGCCGATCCGGCAGGTAGCGTAGACGTGGCCTTGGTGAAGATGCACAGAAGGAGCATAGTGTGGACATGAAACACCCCTTTAAATTACTGCGGTGGCTGTACGTCAACTTAAGTTGACTTAGGATATGTTTACACTACAAAATTAAGTGTGACAGTTCAAAGACTGGAAATCCTGCAGCAGATTCCCATTGTTACCACACTCGCCTCATCATTGCATACAGTTTCATGTCATAAATCTGTGTAAGGAGTGAAAAGATGTGAAATTCTCTTGTACTTGTTCCTTTCAGTCTCTGTCTAAAATGGCAAAGTGCATTACTAACAGTCAATTTATTATTGCTGATATTTAATCTGTTAGTGATTTGGCAGCATTTAATTTCTTTATAAAACTCCTGGGTGGAGCTCTAGTGCTTCTGATACACTACTTCTCACAAGTGCCACCTCTAGAGTTCATGGTAATGTCCCTCCTCAACACTAAACTTTTCTTTCTCAGGGGATCATAATTTAAACTGAAGTAAATATTTGTGATAAATAGCGTTCAAATTACAAGGCTACCAGTCTCAGAACCAGATTTGGGTTTCTTAGCCCTGATCTTACAGGACTTGTGAACACAGTACACTTTGAATTCTGAAGAAGTGAGGTTCTTACCCACGAAAGCTTATGCTCCCAATACTTCTGTTAGTCTTAAAGGTTCCACAGGACCCTCTGTTGCTTTTTGTATTCTGTGTTGTAATTGAAATCAGTATATTTGAAAACATAGAAAACATCCAAAAATATTTAAATATTTAAATAGAATACCTTTATTTTAATCGCGCAATTAATCGCAACTAATTTTTTAAATTGCTTGACAGCCCTATAAATAACTAAATTAACTGCCTCTTAGCTGACAGTCACACAGTTTCATGCCATCTAGTCTCTTGGTAACAAAGACTTCAGCCTGCATTAAAACAGTGCTTCACCTCATTGAGTGCTCTTTGTAGATTCAAGCAGATAGTACTCTTTGAGTGAATGCTTGCTAACAGAGCTAGAACAATTTTTATTGCAACCTGAAGGGACAGAAGGCTCAATTTGCATAAAAAGTATTTGTGATTTAGAAGATTCACAATTGTTTTTAAATGTGAAACAATGGCGGCATTGGTATATTTGTACTTCAGTCTGGAAAAATCAAGACTTCAAGTCTAATCTTTCAGTGGTAGTAATCTGAAGTGCTACTTGCAAAAGGAGTAGGTATAAAGTGCAGGCTTCAGAATTTAAACCATATGATTAGGGAGTCGAATGAGACTTTCATGGGGCACAGATTATCCCACAGCTGCCTGCATTCTTACACCTTCCTTTGAAGCATCTGGTCTGGCCAATATCAGAGACAGGTTACTAGACTAGATGGACCACAAGTTTGTTAGAGTATGGCAATTCCGATGTTAACAGATTAACATGTGGTTAATTTGAAAATCACATGTTCTTTGACTTTTGTATTTTGTTATTCTGGTGCAGAGGATTTTCTGGCTAGCTTCTTTTTTATGTAAGAAAAATAGGTTCTTTAATAAATAGGCTCCAAACGGCATAGTAATCCATGGATTTGATATTGGGTCAGTTTTTCCATCCATAGTAAGAATGGGCATGTGGGCAGATTTCCATCTCACAGCTATTATTATTATTATTAAAACTTTTGATAATAGAACTTCTAACAGTTCCGGGATTTGTGGAGCTGTTCTTCTGCATTGGCCCAAGAAGGCCACTGTACCAAATGCAGCGTTGCTGTTTGTTTAGGTTTATGCCAAGCTTTTCCCAGAACCTTTTCCCAGATTAGACCACATCCACCACCTGTGTAATCCTCCATAAATTTGAATCATAGTGAAATATTGCATGCTCTAAGATCTTTTGGAGTTTATTTACGTGGGAGGAGCAGATTTTGGCTTTGCTAATGAAGCCCTTACAAATCGGAGATCTTAATAGTCTTGGGGATGATGCATCTGAGTCCTTCCCTATGCAATTTAATTTTATTTTCAGTATTTTTGGAAATTCCAACATGGTTTACATGAAAGTTTAATTTCTGTAGTAATCTTTCTAGTTTCCATTCCGTAGCCAGTGAAGGTTTTTGGAAGAGATTGCTTCTTTGTAGTTGCGGCAAACTATTTGTTATCAACTTGTCTGAGAGATTCAACAGACTTGGCTTTGACAGACTACAGAAACTGGGTGCCCTACTCAATGGTAGTAACTGTTCTACTAATTACCAGTACCCATGCAATCAGTGCCACACATTTTATTGGCTCTATTGCTTTGGATTAAGGAATTTTTTTGAAGTATAATTCTAGTCTTACTTTATTGAACAGTGCTAGTTTGGCTGTTGGCTTTACTGCTCAAAAGTTCTTCAGGGCCAATGATTTTCAGCTTATAAAATGCTACTGTTTAATACACTGCTATAAACTCCCTATTTAGGTTATGGCAAAGTTCACAATAAAAAAAGGAAATTCAATTAAACACAATAGTTAATAAAGGACTGGCTGATGCAATAAACTCAAAAAAACGTACCACTCAAGATCACCAATTCCTTCCCTTTATTGATTTGTCACTGCTGGATCAGACAAGTGTTCAGTTGCGAAAGTAATGCAAATGAAAGTACTGCATGATTTGGTGTTACACAAAAACTATACTTGGCATGTGGTACTTATGCCACAAGCAAGTTTCACTCAGTTAGAGGAGAGGCAATTTGCATGAATTTTAAGACAGTTTTTAAAAGCAGCTTCCTTTAGGAAAGATTTTGCTGCATGCTTCAAAGATAACTTCAAAATACCATTTTAAAATTTTCCTCATTCAAGTTATCACAGCTTGTCAGCTCTACTTAAGTTGTTTGCAACTAATACCCCTAATGTTTTAAACAACCTTATGACTTCAAAGGGTTCTTAAACATTTATGTAAAAAAAGATCTCACAGTAAAGAACCTGACAATAAATTTAGAATAGTTTATCTAGCTTTACCAGAATGACTAAAACTGTGAATACTGCACACAATTCTATTCACACTATGTCCCTTCTGAAAGGGTGGAATGTTGACAAACCCTTTAGATGTTGCCTATTTTGACTTGTGGCATTTAAAAAGGCTCAGAAGCAACCAATTCTTAATGTTTTAATAAATATATGCAATTACCTCTATTTGACACTTGTTACACCATGGCACTGATGTGTCATTCTGTCCATCCATGATAAATGATCAATGAAAACTTTAGAAACTGTTCATCATTAGCTCTGATCAGCTATGAATTTCACTAATGTTCAAGAACAATAGACCCAAAAGAGTGCACTTGAAGAACTGGCTGCTCCATTATAACTTAGCAAAGGCAGCTAAAAAGACTCCAAGTAGCATCTTTGCTATTATGCATCTCAAGATACTTTACAAGTGACTAAACAAACAGCGTACATGTTTAATACTGGTTTAGGAGCTGGCAAGAGCGATCAGTGTCTCAAAATGAAAATGAAGGTAATTCCAAGCTTGCTGAGCACAATAAAAACAAACCAAAAAAAATTAAAACCCTGAAAATTGATGGCCAGGAATCAAATGGCTCTCCAGAAGACTATACACCCAGATTCAATTTGAAATGCAAGTTCTAATAAGGTCAATAAAGCTGGCCTAAACTCATGGGCTGCGCCTTTGATCTTTACATCAGCTTTTGATTAAAAGACCTAGAAAGTGTGTTAATGTGTAGCAAGGGTAAGAACCTTGGTTGCAGCTTTTGCACAACTCCGATGGAGATTTTGGATTAAACCTAGTTCATACCTATAAGGTCACTTGGGTCACTCTGCCAATCTTAACTGAAGCTCTTCAAAAACCCACAAGGAATAGATTCAAAGTTCCAATTTGTAACCTTGCCAACGGTGCTCAAAAATACATTTAATACCTTTAAAATCAATCATGAAGGTAAATATTAGTATACTTAAGACCGACTTTTTATTCTATATACACCTTTTACACTTCACAAGAAATAAAAAATTGTGATTAATCCCACGATATAAAAAATTAATCGATTAATCGTGATGTTAAATAATAGAATACCATTTATTTAAATATTTTTGGATGTTTTCTACATTTTCAAATATATTTATTTCAATTATACCAGAATACAAAGTGTACAGTGCTCACTTCATATTTATTTTTGATTACACATATCTGCACTGAAAAAAAAAACAAATAGTATTTTTCAAGTCACCGAATACAAGTACTGTAATGCAATCTCTTTATCATGAAACTTGAACTTACAAATGTAGATTTATGTACAAAAAAAATGGCATTCAAAAATAAAAATGTGAAATTGTAGAGCCTGTAAGTCCACTCAGTCCTACTTCTTGTTCAGCCAATTGCTCAGTTTGTTTACATTTGCAGGAAACAATGCTGCCTGCTTCTTGTTCACAATGTCACCTGAAAATGAGAACAGGCGTTCTTATGGCACTGTTGTAGCTGGTGTCACAAAATATTTATGTCCAGATACACTAAAGAGTCATATGTCCCTTCATGCTTCAACCACCATTCCAGAGGTCATGCGTCCATGATAATGACAGGTTCTGCTCGATAACAATCCAAAGCAGTGCAGACCAACATGTTTATTTTCATCATCTGAGTCAGATGCCAACAGCAGAAGGTTGATTTTCTTATTTGGTGGCTCAGGTTCTGTAGTTTCTGCATCGGAGTGTTGCTCTTTTAAGACTTCTGAAAGTATGCTCCACACCCCGTCCGTCTCAAATTTTGGACAGCACTTCATATTCTTAAACCTTGGGTCGAGTGCTGTATCTATCTTTACAAATCTCACATTGGTACCTTCTTTGCATTTTGTCAAATCTGCAGCGAAAGTGTTCTTAAAATGAACGACATGTCCTGAGTCATCATCCGAGACTGCTCTAACATGAAATATGTGGCAGAATACGGGTAAAATAGAGCCGAAGACATAGAATTCTCCCTCAGAGAGTTCAGTCAAAAATTTTATTAACACATTGTTTTTTTAACAAGTGTCATCAGCATGGAAACATGTCCGCTGGAATGGTGGCTGAAGCATAAAGGGGAATCCGAATGTTTAGCATATCTGGCACGTAAATACCTTACAATACCTACAAAAATGTCATGCGAATGCCTGTTCTCACTTTCTGGTGGCACTGTGAACAAGAAGTGGGCAGCATTATCTCCAGCAAATGTAAACAAACTTGTTTGTCTGAGCAATTGGCTGAACGAGAAGTAAGAATGAGTGGAGTTGTAGGCTATAAAGTTTTGCTTTTTTTTTGGAGTGCAGTTATGTAACAAAAAAAATCCACATTTGTAAGTTATGCTTTCATGATAAAGAGATTGAACTACAGTACTTGTAGGAGGTGAATTGAAAAAATACTGTTTCTTTTGTTTATCATTTTTACAATGCAAATATTTGTAATCAAAAATAATATAAAGTGAGCAATGTACACTATTGATTTCAATTACAACACAGAATACTTATTTGAAAATGTAGAAAAACATCTAAAAATATTTAATAAATTTCCATTGGTATTCTATTGTTTAACAGTGCAATTAAAAATGTGATTAATAGCTATTAATTTTTTTAATTGCAATTCATTTTTTAGTTAATCGTGTGAGTTAACTGCAGTTAATCGACAGTTCTAATAATAAATAATTATAACAACAGCAGCAGCAGCTAGGCTACAATCTCACATATTTCAGCGTTTAGATCTATAGCAGATTCACACGCAGATGCTAATTTTATAGCAGACACTGCTGGTTATTCAACATAAGACTCAACAGCAATTTTCTTCATTCTAGGTAAGCTTTGCTTTGCTAAGCTACTAAGGGTAGGTCTATACTTACTTCCTGGTCCGGATGTAAGCGATCGATCTTCTGGGATCAATTTATCACGTCTTGTCTAGACGCGATAAACTGATCCCGGAAGTGTTTGCTGTCGACGCCGGTACTCCAGCTCAGCGAGAGGAGTACGCGGCATCGACGGGGGAGCCTGCCTGCCGCGTCTGGACCCGCGGTAAGTTCGGACTAAGGTACTTCGAATTCAGCTACGTTATTCACATAGCTGAATTTGCGTACCTTAGTCCGAAGTGGGGGGTTAGTGGGGACCAGGCCTTAGAGTACGTCTACACTTAAACCACTGCAGCCGTGCCTGCTGTAGTGCTTCAGTGCACACACTCACTACAGCAACAAGAGAGGTTCTCCTGTTGCTGTAGTTAATCCCTCTCCCCCAAGAGTAGCTAGGTTGACGGAAGAATAGACTATTTGATATAGCACAGTATGTGGTATAGCAGATGGCAAGTTTTTGCACTGAAAATAAGATTTGGAAAGTAACTATACTCGTGGCTTTCAAAACAACTTATTTCATACAACAAAACTGATTAATCCCTATATAATTGCAAAAGTTTTCAAGTATCCTAGTATTTTTGCTCTGGGACTGCCCAAACCCAAGACCTGGTCTATTCTACAGAGTTAGGTCAACGGAAGGCAGCTTACCTCAACCTAATTACGTCAGTGTACATACTATACGCCTTGCTCCTGCTGACGTAAGTGCCGTACTACACTGACATAACTCGATCTTCACATGAGGAATAGGGCTTATGTCAGTGTAGTTAGGGCAACACTGTGTCCATGTAGATACTGCCGGTTATTTACATCCACTATTGGCTGTTATTCTTGTTAATTTCACAGCTCTATGCTGGAGCTGTGATACTGACAAGAAAGTCACTCACAGGGTTGTGACCTTCAGATGAGGGGCTCCCCGCTCTGAGCCCAGCTGCACTGAGGCTCCCTGGGCTCTCAGACCCCCAAACTGTCCCTCTTAAGCCGGTGGGAGTGGTGAGGACGTGCACCACCAACAGAAGAAGGGCAGTGTAGACATGACCCACTGCAGTAATTACTGCGGTAGCTGCAAGTCGACCTAACATAGGTTGACTTAAGTTTGTCGTGTAGATATGTCCCAACAATCTGAAAGCTCTGTTCAATGTGAACTACAGAAGCCAAGTTAAACCCCTCGGAAGATATTTTAGGGTCAACACCAAGGGACCTGTGTTTTCATACAACGTGGCTACCTTGGTAGCTTTAATACTATAGGAATGACTGCAGCTGAATGTCCACACACTCCTGACCTTCAAGAAAGATCTACTAATGAAACTATTTTTTGCTGCACTGAGTCAGCAACATCCAACAAAAATACTCGCTTGCACTCAACGTGGTTGAAGTCACAAAAGACAAACCAAAAAGGAATCTGTATTGGTGCCTCACTACTGAAGAATGAATAATATTAAACAAAACCACCAGTAAAATTTAAAAATTAACACTATTTGATAAGCCAGTTCCAAAGAAAGCCAAATACCCTGTCTACCCATTCTATCCCAGATTGCCATTATGGTTGCTAACTCTTACACCTCAGTCACCAATAGGTCCAGTAGTCAGGGTTAAAAATATTAGAATATTCTCTTGAAGCTACAGCAATATAAAAGTGCTGATGTCAGTGGACTTACCATTAAAGAGAAAGATAACTGCTATAAAATGTTCTTAACTTGGAATCAAACAAACTTGACAGACATCAAGTTTACAGGAACTGCCCCACAACAGAACTGAATAGGAACCTGTAATATAAACATCAGGTTAGGTGTGAGGTCAAAGAAGCTTTGATCTATGTCCCATTGGTTTAGATACGGTTTAGGGGTGGTTCTTGTGAACTTGACCTTGATTATATCTAAGGCCTGGTCTACTCTTAAAAGTTGTACCGGTATAACAATTTTGATTAGAGGTGTGATTTAAAAAAAAAAAAAAAAAAAAACACACACCACCAAAGTAGTTATACTGGTAAAAGTTCTAGTTTGGACGCGATCACACTGGGCTGTATATCTTTTTCCTCTTCCTGTACAGGAACAAACAATACTGGTATACGCATTTTAATTAATACCAGTATCAATGTCCAAAATAGGGGGTTTGTACCACTTTAACTATGCCAGATATTTAATAGAAGCACAACTTTTATATTTGGACAAGCCCTAATCACTATTTGTTAATTGTATTTGATAAACTGGTGAACAGATGCCATTGTACAAAGAAAAATATTAGTGATTACACAGCAATGCTCAGCAACTCCACATCAGACAACTGGAGAACTGCACAGACTCATCCATGAAAACAGCAAAGTTTTCTAGACCATGTTTATAAATTAATGACTTTTTAAATTCAACTATCCAAATATATTTCTTGCATAAGATATACATACAGCCACCAAATGTTTTTCAGCATAGTCACCTTAGAAAGGTTGATACCTGACGTCCTTCCACATTTTGAAATACCTTTGAAGATAGAGTTCCTGAAGTAGATTGTTCAAAGAGTCGCACCCAAGTCAATGTCCACTCTTAAAAGCTATTGGACTTATCTTTCTTCTAGGACTTACTTGATAAACTTAATGTGCCCAACTAGATCAATATTGACTATTTCCAAACCATCCACATTCAGCCACTTGGTGAAGGCTGCAGATATTGTTCAAGATGTAAAATTAAACCTGCCCCAATGGTCACTCACACTAGCCACCAGAAATCTGTCTCAGAGTTGCCACCAACATGTTAACGCACATTGTGTTAGGAGGCTATGCATTAATAGTCATACGCTGACATGCTCCACTCAATAAGACATTTAAAGATCAACCTGGAAGATAGCCAGGAAACGGAAACATATCTGAAGACCTGAAATAGTCCATTGCAGTATGCAATGGACTAAGTAGGGAAAAAAAACCAACAACAAGCCTTTAGATGAGAGGATTTAAAATTTAAATTTAACTGTTTAACAGTAAAGTAGCATGAACATCTTTGCATGTTTCATTCCTGGTTTTTTTGAAGCTACTCTGGGATAGCCTCCTGTAAATAACAGCTCGACTATCAGTTCCTTTTGTGATTGCTATTAACAGATTTCATTGTAATTAAAATTGTACTAGTTACTTACAATTATTCTTAAACATAAAAGAAGTTATTAAAAACATTACTGTAATTGTCAAGTGAAGATTTTGAATGTTTCCTTGATTCCTAACATTTTTCTCAGCTGTAGTAACATGAGTTTACAATGTTCTTGCTAACTTTTGCTTTTTACCCATTGGTAGCTTGTGAACTCCCTCCTGGACTCAGTTATACTTGGACATCTCCCAAGGCTTCCCACGTTACTGAAGTGTCAACACAAATAGTTGGAGAGCATTCCATCTCCAAAAGGAAGATAAAATGGTAGAAAGAAAAGTTACTCCACAGCATGCAAGAGATATTAATAGGCTAACAGATTTCTTGTATTCTGTAATCATATTAAAGTATAATTTGCCATGGAATACTGAATTTTAAGAAGTTACTTGCAACTCACAAAGTAAATTTCAGTTAAATATAAGCATTCTACTTCCTTATATGAGTATAAAGTGTGTTAATTCTAAAATTAGGCCCTTTTTATCGTTTGCCATATATAGCAAAATAAAATTTATATTCAGGTGTATAATAATATATTCTTAAGAAAGTGGTTTTGCAATGTTGAGCAAACTGTCATTTTAGAGTGTCCTGATACCAGCTTGAAATAAACTCAACAGAAACTTTTATATGTGAAATGTAAGCCAAGGAGCTAGATTTCTCTGATTCATTCTTCACGATGAATTAGTCTCCAGATACATGGTTTTCCAGGCCACTCCCCATCAATAGTAGCCTACATGAATTATTTCCATTTTCAATGCTGAGTCAATACCTGATTCAGCTTCTGAGTGACTTGTGAACTGCTAACAGTTTATTAATGAAAAAATATCTTCCCTGAAGACCAGAAAATTAATCCCCAAACTGACCAGATCAAAGGAGAATAAATAAATTCACAGACAAGCTAAATTACACATTTACTTTTAATCTAAACACATCAACTGAATATTTTTAAGAAAAGGTATTGTCCCAGGAGATTCATCTACAAACCAACAGATCCCATTCAAATTCCAGTCACAATAATCTAGCAGAAGGAAGAAAACTGTTGCACAACACTAACAAATTAAAGACTGGTCTTTCAGCTGAAGACAGACAACTAACTACTCTATTTACTGTTGATTTGTGAATTTAAACAGCAGATCAGAATAAGAAGTTAACACTAAAATCACTAGCATACTTGAAATTGCTGGAATACCATAATTTGAGCCTTCATTGTCTCTACCAATTTTGACTGGAATTTAAGTTCCAATGAAACAGTACTATTGCTGGAGGTATCAATAACTATTTAACTGAAATACAGTGAAAGGCAAGAAACAGTATAAAAAGAAACAAATTTCCATTTGGCCATGGTTTAAGAGTGACTATTCTTTCAACAAAAATGCACAGCTCCCATGGCACAGATAATCCTCTCACTTATGTTTTGGAAAGATTATTTGCTGAAAGCGCATTCTTCTCCTAATATGGTTTGACTCAAGAGAACTTGCATGCTCAATATTACCTGTTCCACAGACACCCTTTGCATCACCACTCCACCTGTCCTGAGTTACTTCTTTGGTCCTTGCACAATTAACTCAATCATAACAAACTTTTCTACTTCCTTGATATCACTGCATGCTCTGAAGCTCTCGGAATGTCTATAAAGTTGTATGGAAAACACATTAAAGCCCACAAATACCACATCACAGGAACCCAACACTCAGGCTGTAGTAGTATTAGTAAGTGCTCTAATTACCCAAATACCACTTAGCAATTAAAAATTCCTTAAAAAAGTTAGAGCACTTCTGCATATTGAAATACTTTGTAAAAATTCATCACAAGACTGTACTTCATTATTTACTTACTTGAAACTTGAGGCCTTATACATATGCACCATTTGGAATACAGAAATTAAAGAAAGTCATGTAAAAACCTATGGGCTATTCCTGAAAATGTTACTTTGGACTACTGTACTCTCACTGACTTCTGGTCCAAAGGTTGGAAAAATTGATTATTGTGACTATTGCCCCACTCAGTCAAAACACACAGAACCAGACTTCTGATTTTTTGTTACAGCTTCAGTAACAATTATATTGTTAATTATGCTTGAATAGTTTAACATAAGTGGCCTAATGACAGTTTAATGTAATTGCTCAAGTTGTTTGACCATCTTAATCTAAAGAGAGAAAAAACTAAGATTTTAAGTTATTTCTCAAAGAGACATGACCAATTCGCAAGCCCTTTCTTGGTTGAAAGATTAATCTGATGACTAGCAGGAAAGCAAAAATGAAGTCCCCACCCAGAGCCAACAAACTGCCTTTCAGAGATTTGTACATACACTTCTCAACACAGTACGTTGCAATATTGGTTTCAATCATGGTAAAACTAGTTTTAAGAGTAAGTACTAACTGTATAGTTAGACTAAATTAGAGAGCAAATCCCATGTGCTCTTTAATTTATTACAGGATTCTTTTTCCTATGATTAAATCCTGATCTGACAATATGATAATTGCCTAAAATAAGTATTTTGACTGCTAAATATTTGAGTTAAATAGGAAAAAAAAAGACATTTCTGCAATTCTCACTGAATTTAAGCCTTAGGTGTTTGAACTAATAATCATGGAAATGTTATCCCAAAAGCATCAATAAAAAAACAAAACTTTTCAAAAATATAAGGAAGTTGTTTGGAGAGTATACATTTGTTCAAGGACCAAATCCCTCCAGCTCCACAACTTGTTAAAAAATATATAGAGATTTCTAATCAACAAGTAAATGCTGTCTTTGGATAATCCTCTTGTTTCTTAGGCCAAAAAGTCATTCCTATTAATTTGCTTTAAAAAAAGATTTAGAAAACTACATGCACTTTACCACATTTGTAAGTGTGTTATAGTTTGAACAGTGAATGCCAACGTTACAGCACTATTAGTGTAAAAAAAGGGATACATAAATTCTCAGCACCATTTATGATTAAATAACCTAGCTGCTTGCCAATGGAAGTCAGACTAGTACCATATAAAATGTATAGTCTATTAATCTCCCAAAATACCTGTAAAAGTGGAAGGCTGCTAGAAAGCAGCTGTCAATTTACTTGTACTACTGATATTTGAATAGACAAGCTCATCCTGCAATATTAAGAAAAATGAAAATTTGGAATGGGGTCTTCAGTCCTGAAGCAAATAAGTCTTACCCTTAGCATTAAACACTAAGCATTTTGCACTATGAGGTAAAACAACACTTACTGAAAAAGCACTTCAGCTGTTTATGTTAAAATTGAACAACTTAAACATCCAATATCTTAAATATTTTCCTCAAACACTGATTATTTACACCATTTAATTTTGATGAACCACGGTTTACCAAAAAATGCCTGGCACCCTAATCACCACGGATTACAAAACACTAATTGCATGTACTTAATCCTCAAACCCTTCTTGCGCCCCACAAAAGACACAGAAGAGCAATTCCTACCTCATCCCCCCAATGAATGACAACAGCAGCTTTCTAGCAGCCCGGGATCCACCCCTCATTTATCACAAGCCAATGACTCGAGTATCATTTCCCCAAGGCTGTATCCACCAGAAGCAATTGAAATGAAGATCACAATCTGGCAGAGTGAAATAATCACGTCTCCTAAGGGCAGAATCCTCCACCCTTGAGGAGACACTGACAACACCCCTTCACTAGTCGTCCCGAGCCATGAAATCTCCGAGTCCTGCAGGCCTCCGTGAGAGGCTAAGGGAGGCAGCGATGGAGCCTCCTTCTCCCCCCCGCCTTTGCCATTGGGGAAAAGGAAACGCACCCCGGTACCCGCCCCACCGGGGAGAGGAGCTTGTTGGGGGGGGGGGGTCCTTCCCAATCCCAATACCCCTCAGCTGGAGAAGCGCCAGTCTCAGCGTCAGACCGAGACTCTCCACGTCGCCCACCTGCCTCCTCCACCCACCGCCCAGAAGCCAACGCCCCCACCCCTCACTACCTGTCACCCCCGAGCCCACCCCTCCCTCCTGTCCCTCCCACTCCTGACCCCCGCCGCCGACCTGTCCCACCTCCCCGGGCGGCCCCCTCCTCTCGGCTCCCCCCCCAGCCCCGGCCCCCGTCTCTGGCGCCTGCCCCAGCCCCCGGCGCCTGCCCCCTCACCGGGAGGCGATGGCGGCGGAGCAGCGGACCCGCTCGCTGATGTCACACAGGGCCCGGTAGTGGAGGTCCAGGCCCTTCTCCCGCTCCAGGTGGCAGGCGTAGAGCGAGAGCAGGATGCCGGCCGCGCACACCACGTAGCGGGCCACCCGCTCCCAGCGCGGCACCGACACTCGCAGCAGGACGGGCGCCGCCATCTTCCCCCCTCCCTCCGCCTCAGCCCCCGACGCGGACCCGGCAAGGGGACAGCAGCGCACGCGCGCCGGGAGCCCATTGGCTCAGCAGCTCGGCCAACCTGGACGTGGCGTTCCGCGACGCCGGCACGCCACCGAGCAGCGCCGCCGGAGGTGCGTCAGGGCGTTCCCAGGCGCCACGTCCAGGAAGGGGGGTAGCGCGCGCGCGCACGCATGCCTGCCAGGCGCGCTCAGGTCGGAAAGCGGTCACAGGGTGGCGTGGGGGCGAGAACCGCAAACCGCCAGGTGGGGGGGTTGCGTGTTCGAATCCCTCCGCCGTGTGGTGCGACCAGACTCTGCTTGATCCCCGGGCGACAGCCACTCTTGCCTGTTTATATCAATGGGGGAGAAGGGATCCCCCTTGATATCAGAGAGGGATGGGGTCCATGCTGTGCTACCAGTCTGAACTGGCAGACCCTAATCCCAGACCGTCCTCCCTGTGTTGGCTCCCCAACAGCTTTTAGGTGTACCCATGGTAGGCTGGGCATACCCTGCCAAGAACAACCCATTAACGTCGCACTCAATTCTGTGAACAAAGGAATCTACCCCCCTGCTCAATTACCAGTTTTGTTTTATAATAAATGCTGTTGGCAGAGCCAGACAAAGTGCATGAGGACATGGTCAAAGCCAAAGGGCACATGAATAATGTTGCATGGATACGAGGGGGAAAAGAAAACATCAATATGGGGGTAGAGCCTTAAGGTGCTTCTAGATTGGCTCTAGATAACTAATATTTTTCTGCCAGAAGCCATGTTGTTTCCATGAACATCCCAAACAGCACTAAAATGTCAATAAACTACTCCAAACTCACTTTAAGAAATGAGTTAATAGACGCTTCATCCTGCTCCCTTTGAAGTAAATGGGGTTTGTGGCATTGACCTTGGTAGGACAAACCATCAACGGGTTTTAGCACATACATCTCTTTTTGAAATCCCCTTTATACTTTAGTCCATTTGGAGAAGAAACAAGAAAGGTATAAGGTATACCATTGTACTTAAGAACAAGTACTTCCATTAAGCCTTACTGTAATAGAGACATTTATACGGAACACATCACAGGACACCGTCAATACCGCATTGAGTAGCCAAGACCGCCGACCAGGGAAATAACCCACTTCCTTCCCTGAAGGACCAAGAGACACGCCCCACCCATGTACTTATCCGCTACACCGATACTGACTTGGACTCCTTATTCATTCCATGGGTGGCGTACCCGAGCCCACTTATCCACTGACACTTTAAAAACCCTTGCACCCCGATCTGGGTCTATGCAGGTTATGTGATATGTATGTGTATTCTCATCCTTGCAAACGATACCTGTAACGCCCATAACCCAAGCCTGACCCCAGATGTACAGTACTTTGCCTCTTAACTCATGTATATTTCATTTTAAACATTAACATTAATAAAAAATTTAAATATGAGAGGTTATGGAATAAGGAAAAGGGGGGAAAGGGTATGTATAGGACAATAATCTTAAATTGTGTCTAAAAATCATCAGTGATTTATAGATTCTTTTCCTGGTAATCTGCAGAACTAAACATTTTGAGAACCAAGCAGCAGCGTGATTAAGGAGGAGAGGAGATGGATTCATGAGAATATGTTTTCTTATGAATTAACGTCCTAGAACAAGATAGTCTAGAAAATAAGGTTTTTCTGGCAGGAGCAGTTTCAATACATCTCTGGTTATAGTTTGAGAAGCCAGCTAGAGTCTCTGAACAATAAATACAAAAGAGGTATAATAGCAGAGTCTAGAATGAGCCTTGCACTACCATAAGCACCATCCGCACCCACTATCTTCCTCCATATTTAAAGTACAATCACAGCCCACCTATCCCCCTACTCTCTTGAGCATTCTGGGCTTGCTGCTAGCTAGACATACTAACAGACAGTAAGTCAGTACAATATGAGCCTCTGTAGAATTTCCCAGGGAACAAGAAACAACAGAGCAACACAATGGCAGCATTCATCGCTCAAATGATGCCTTTAGTGCCTCTTTTGTTCTATGGAACAAAATCAATACACAGAAACACGTTGTGAAATTACTGCAGCAAAGAGAAGAGATGTATTGCTCAGGATTCATAAAAATGTATTAACAATAAAAAAGGCTGTCCTTGCTCTCTAACAAGGGTTTAAGAAGTTCAAATAAATGTCTATTGCTGTCTAGGCTCTAATTTCTACTGGTGTGGTGAAAAAAAGTCTGGTTGCACAGAAGAGATAATAAAGGTGAGGTGTGGGGGAACAGAAACAACCCTATCTCTTGCCTGGCAACAGTCACATTTTTGAAGTTAAGCCCCCAAATAACACAAAGTCTCCAGTCAAGAATATTTTTATATATAATGTAAGAACCCAGGCAGTGCCTAAGAGGTGCTTAGCACCTTTAGTTCTCATTAAAGTCACTGAGAGTTGAGGACACAACTCTTCACAATAGGCACTCAACAGGTACAGGATTGGGTCCTGAATTTTTACTTCAGGTGGAACACAATTTATTTTTGCTCTGTCAACTTTTGAATGATGCTTTCCGTGTCAATGGCTGATTTATAGACAATGTGCTATTGGGAATCACTATGGGCCCAATTTAGGAGAGAGAATTCAAAACTAGTTCCAAAATCTGAAATGACTACTATCTGGAATCCAAATTCTGTATGAGAACCTATAGAAACACATGGAATATTTTTCATATAAATACAGCACAGCAAATATTTTTCAACCTAGTTAGATTGGCAGCTGAAGTAATCATATCTTTAGAAATTATTAAAAATATTAATTATTTCCTGGCTGACAAACAAAACCAAAAAAACAGGGACATTTAGGGAAAGATATATGCCACGGAGATCTTGACAGACTGGAGAAAAGTCCGGGAAAAAGAATGACAGAGATTCAGAAGGTGGAGGAATCAGCTTCTGAGACAATAGTAAAGGTCCAGACCTGCAAACAGTTTCCTATAGTCCAATTGATTTAAAAAAAATCCTGCAAACAGTTTTGTATAGTCCCATAAATTTAAAGAAATTATGTGTGTGGTTTATTTGTTGTATATATCACACTAAATGGGCAGGTTACCTCACTGATTTGCTTTTATAAAATATTTTGTTGCAGTATAAGTGGTCTGTTTGTCTTCTCTTTAATACAGGAATTAACAGAAATTACATCTGTGATTCAAGCTGCGCTTCAGACTAATAATACTTTACAAGCTGATAATACTAATGATGTGATCATGCAGAGAGAGTATCACTAGTCAGAGAACAACAACATCATACATTACAATGCTGAAATAATTTCCTAGCAGTATTTAATATAATTCTAGTCTTGTGCACATCCCTTACATAGCAGCACACAACTGAGGAAAAAGGAATGACAAATTTTTTCTTCTGGTAATTATTCCTCCTTAGACTTGAGCATTAAGTTATAATGTTGCATGGTAGCAATCATATTAAATATATGAACTTCTGAATACTTTCGTACAATACAAATAAGAGATATACCTGCCTGCAATGGGAAATAAAGCAACTTGAGATTTTGCTTTTGGCTGATTCCCTCTGCCACTTGAAAAAAAAAAAAAAACCTCACAAACACAGGGCCCAATCCCAGGTCCATTGACTTCAACAGGAGTCCTTCTATTTACTTCAGTGGCTATTAGGTCAGGCCCCTAATCGGGGGAAAACACTTTCCTACATTAACTGAATAAGTAGGGATCAGGAAATCAGAGGGACAAATTTATCCATGGTGTGCATACACTTAGGTTGTTTAGGGTTACCATATCTAATAAATAAAAAAATAGGACCCTCCATGGGCCCTGGCCCCGCCCATTTCCCCACCCCGAGCCCCGCCCTAACTCCGCCCCCTCCTCCCTCCCACTCCCAGCCACGGGGATAGGGCTGCCCCAGCGCTACCGGTTTCAGGGTTTGCTGGGCAGCCCCCAGACCCTGCGCCCCCGGCCGGCGCTTCCCCAGCGCAGCTGGAGCCTGGGAGGGGAAGCGCCCAGCCGGGGGCCAGTAGCGCTCTGGCTTTGGGCAGCCCCTATGCCTCCGGACCCTGTGCCCCCAGCCGGGCACTTCCCCTCCCGGGCTCCGGCGGCGCAGGGTCCGGAGGCACAGGGGCTGCCCGAAGCCGGTAGCGCTCAGGCAGCCGGCTCTTAAACAGAGCCGAAGAGGAGCAGAGCCTCCAGCCGCGGCGGCTGCTCCTCCCCGACTCTTCAGCTCTGTTTAAGAGCCGGGCTGCCCGAACGCTACCGGCTTCGGGCAGCCCCCGTGCCTCCGGACCCTGCGCCAAAGAGTTGGGGAGGAGCAGAGCTGCCATTTTCCCGGACATGTTCGGCTTTTTGGCAATTCCCCCCGGACGGGGGTTTGACTGCCGAAAAGCCGGACATGTCCAGGAAAAAGAGGACGTATGGTAACCCTAGGTTGTTGTAAGCTCTTTGGGGCAAGGACTATCTTTTCATCATATATTTGTAAGGTATCTGTAGATCTTCTATTGTACATGTAAACAACTAATCCTTTTTAAAATCCGAAGAAGCTTGCTATCTTGTGGCAGCAATAGCCACTGGTTAATTGTACTGTCTAAACAAGTATTTCCTTTCATCAATTTTCGGTATAGTGCCTTTCACTTGAATGTGTATTAAGTATCTAATAGGAGTGCCCAATTTTCTTTTGCTAATGCCTTTCATGAGTCTTCTGACATCTATCACGTCCCCGCTCTGTACTAAAAAGTCCTAACCCTTTCAGTCTCTCCGATTTGTTGCCACTTATCTCTGAACCTCTTTCTCTACTATAGCCCAGGGCCGCTAACCTTCAGCGAGGGAGGGGCATGCTCTCTGACGCCACAAGGGGGGTGGGGTTTGTGGCGAGTTAGAGCCCGCCCTCCGCGGCGGAGCCAATGGGAAGGCGGAGCGGAGAGCCCCCGCCCCCAGGTGGGCGGGGCAGCGCTCAGCCAGAGCCGGGCTCGGCAGGCATGCGAGAGCCGGGGGCCCGGGAGGAGGGTGAGGGGCTGGCCGCCGCCAGGCCGCAGAAGGCGGCGCCCCCGGGGGCGGAGGAGCCGGAGGAGGCCGAGGCCCGCTACGATCCGTACGAGTGGTACAACGTGCGGGAGTGGAGCGGGCCGCGGGGCCCGGGCTCCGGCGGGAAGGGCCGCAGCCGCCGGGAGAGGGAGCTGCGCACCAACCGCTACCTGCCCGCCGGCCACGAGAGGAAGCTCGCCCAAAAGCTGCGCAACAGCCAGGCCAAGCGGCGCCTCCGGGAGCAGCGCGGGCCTCGCTCCACCCGGGCCGGGAGGCGCAGCGCCAGGGCGAGTGACGCGCTAGGCCCCCCCGGGGGGGGGGTTCCCTTCCCCACCCTTCCCAAGGCCCCGGCCTTCCCAGGGAGGTGACCCGAGCGCCTTACATCGCCCCCCACCCCATAACCCCTTTGCAGCCACGCAAATCTGTACACTCGCTCTTCTGTCATCTCCCCCCCCCCGACCTTCCAACTCGCTGTGGTGGGCGAGCCCCAAACCAGTGGTATCCCCCCTGAAAGCAACCCAAGGTCCATAATGTTCCTTCTCACCGTACTTAGCTTGTCAGCTTCCTGAGATGGGGACTTTTTGTTCTGTTGGTACAGCGCCTGGTACAGAGGAGACCAGGTCCAATGACTAGGACCCTTAGGCTATATGGTAATACAAATAAATAATAAGAATGAGCGTTAAGACGCACTGCGGTGATAAAACTTCATCGCTTCTCTCTATACGCTGCTCTTTCCCCCTCCAACTTTGAAGCGTCAGTATGTGCAGCCCAAGGAGCTAGCTGCCTGATCTTGCTGAATTTAAGGCACCACCACTGTAAATATTCTTGGGGGAAGGATTGTTTCGTGCTGATTACAAAGGAAGAGGGTCGGCTTAATTCATGTTTAAACGAAATAGTGAAATGTCACACAGTAGCTGATCATGTAACTAAAAGAGACAATGTGTTGTGTCCATTTCTTGCAGGCTGAATAGAGGACCAGATGTTAAACATCTTCCCGCATTCCAACTGCTGTTCCCCTTAGAAAAAGGGAGCCCTGTTCAGGAATGCTATGCAATGGGATCTCCTTAACCTCACCTGCTGCACTGCTTAAATACCATGTCTTGCAGGACAAATAAGTGACTTTTTCAATAAGACCAAGTCCTTGGTACTTTTTTTTGCCTCATCTTGTGTTATTTTATATAATGCCAACAGTATGCTAAGAACTTTACAGACAAATACGAAGCCAGGGTTTCTGTCTTGGAGACTTTACATTTGAAGGCACTACAATCATATCTTTTAGTATGGATGCTTGTGCCCAGGTGAAGTTTCATTGAAGTCAGGGTTCCTTGCTAGTAGATCCTGTTGCAGGGTCCATAGATGCATACTTAAGTAGTCTTGTTGAACTCAATGAGCTTACTCAGGTGTGTAAAAATTTGTAAGATTGGGGCCTTAAATCTCAGGGTTGTTAAATCTAAGGCCTTGATTTTACATGATCATATGTGCAGGTGGATCTCTTGTACTCACAAAGAACCCAATTGAAGTCGGTGAATGAGAGTCGGTGTGGGCACTGGGATCCAACGGCACATGTGAGTTTGGAAGATCAGGGCTTAAGTGAGAGAGTTGTGATTTTCAAAGTGGTGTAAATTAGGGAGGTTTTAGGCATCTTTAAAAATCCCAGCCAGAATGTTGAAAAGGGACACCATTACATGGAATCAAGGGGGTTGTTTTGTTTTTTCAAGGGGGATTAAAGTAGTTTCAAATATATATATTTTTGAATTTTCAGTGTTTTAAAAAATATCTCTGTCCCTTATTGCTGTTTGAAAGACCCATACAAATAGGGGAAACCGACTAAGGCCCCTATCGTGCACATGCTTAATTTTACTGACACGAGCAGTCCCATTGTGTACTATAATAGGGGCTACTGCCATGCTTAAAGTACGCATGTGCAATTACAGTAGCAGCAAGGGGCTCTCATCAGGATCAGAACTCTATTATGCTAGATGCTTCACAACTGCAACAGGCATTGTAGATATGGTTCTTGCTCCAAAGAACAGGCACATGAGTAGTCTCACAGTGATTTACACAGGCACATAAAAGTGTGGCATAGATGTTCGCAGGATCTAGGCCTTAAAATACAGGGGCAACTACATATTATGTGGTATCAAACCCACAGAATAAACTGAAATATACGTTCTCATCAAGTTCTATTGACCTTAAGTGTTGTAACAACAGTAGATTAACACAGAGTGTATTTTAAGTATACCCCTTTTAACTGTCCTGTTAGGGCAATGTTGGTGTTTTTCTTTGTTTTGAAATGACTGGTTATGTATATTGGCATTGGGTTGTTCATAGTACCTCTATATATACTGGTTAATTGTAAATAACATTTCTAATAAATGATAGCTGTATGAATATATGTAAATAAAGGTATTGTTGGCTTATTTTTTTTTAAAAGAGTGGCTTTTATCGTCAGTAAAATCATATAAGTAATCTGATTTTGATCATGGCAATTTTTGGGAGTTGGGGTCTATCAGTCCCCTTGCTGCTCTTAAGATTGTTTTTTTTTAAGACTTTAAATGAGCTGTGTGTGGTTAGACAGATGTTCCTGCACACAACTGTGTGGAATCATGGTCATAGTTTTTCTGATCAATACTCGTTTTTTGTTTTTTTTTTTTTACTTTTAGACAGTTGTCTAATCTGACGATAGGTCCCCTCTGTATGTGAAAATTACACAATTATGCTTTTTGGGGAACTGGAAATTAAATATGGATAAACAGAAAATGTTAATTGAGGCAGTGAGATATGAAATAAAGGTAGAGGGGAGAGATGTCTGCTACTCCTTCTGATTGTTTATTACCTCAATGCTATAAAGCTGGAATTGATACATGCGCTAGAGAACAGGTAAACTATTAATAGATCAAAATTAAAAGGTGGCAATAAATTTAAACAAACAGTATAATTTCTCACACATGCTAGACCAATCACAGTTTAAAAGAGAGAAAAATTTAGGACATTAGCTGAACAGCTTGCAAACAGGTGTTGTATTACAGGGTGCTTTGTGCAAGAGTTTGTACCCAAATAAGTTTTTGGAAGTAGTATTTGTATAGTACTAACACCTTTCAGACATACGAAAAACCTTTCACATTAACTAAACTTGGCTTAATTAAATATATAATAACTCATTTAAACACAGACTATATACAACAGCATTCACAAGACTATGTAATTTGATTGTAGATAGAGAGTCCTGTGGCACCTTTAAGACTAACAGATGTATTGGAGCATAAGCTTTTGTGGGTGAATGCCCACTTCATCAGACGCAGCATTCACCCACGAAAGCTTATGCTCCAATACATCTGTTAGTCTTAAAGGTGCCACAGGACTCTCTGTTGCTTCTTACAGATCCAGACTTAACACGGCTACCCCTCTGATACTTGATTGTAGATGATTCTACAGACTTTCCTACCACATGCATTTATTGGATCTGTAGTCACTTTACTAATTGGTTTCCTCTGAATATTTGTTATTTTTCATTCTCTTGGCTTGAATTTTGAACAGTGGTGCTGGTGAGGGACATTAAGATGCTTTTACTATTATTAATTCACATTTCTATTTTGACAGCACTTAGAGGTCACTATCAGGAGTGGGGCCCCATTATGGTTGCTATACAAACAGATACATTAAGTTCTTTATCATTCTTCTACCATATAAAACTGGCCATTTATAACTAAGTTTTCACCTCGTAAATGTTAAGATCAACTCCACAAGAACAGTGACCACCTGCTGCTCATAGGTTCTCAGACTGGCCCAATAGTCGCACTTGACTTCCGAATACTGCAGCCACTTCATTGACATTCATCGGCCTACAGATAGGGCCTTAACCAAGGACACAGGGCAGCCCTCTAACATCCTTCCTCCACCCAGCAGGGCTTCTGTGGGGATACAGGCTAGCTCTTTAGGGGATCCCAGCAGAGCCTCCTCGGTGGGTCCCTCCTCACCCAGCCTGGCTTGGAGAGGGAGGCTGGTCTGAGGGCCGGTTGATGGCGCCAGGAGCAGAGTCTCTCCCATCCATGGCAGGGGGTGGAGACTGGGCCAGAGGAGCCTTAACAAGAAGGAGCCCAGAACTCTTGCTATCGCTGAGCATGGGCCCCGCCCTCTGCGCCGGGCGCGCGTGTGACATCATCAGGGCGCGCCGCTGCGGGAAACACGGTGACCTTCAAGGGGGCGGAAGCGGAAGCGGCGGCTCAGTCAGGCTCGCGGCCTTCGCAGGGGAAGGAGGGAGCAGCAGACGCAGTCCCGGCCGTTAGCGAGTCCGCCCGCCCGCCCGCCAGCATGCCCAGGGGTAGCAGGAGCCGCACGTCCCGCATGGCGCCCCCGGCCAGGTGAGCGGGACCGGGGGCAGGCCAGGGGGTGGGCGAGGAGTCTGGCGGGCAGACAGGGTGCGCGGAGGGGAGGGGGACACGTGGAACAAGGGGTGGGGGGGTCCCGTTAGTCTCCCCTTGTCTCCCCAGGCCTGGCAGGGCAGCAGCTTCTCCCCCTCCCCCGGCCCCCCGCTGTCGCACTCAGTTACAGCCCTTGCGCGGAGCCGGGGGCTTTCCCGAGCCTCCCCCAAGCGAGCGCGGTGCGCGCAGGGCAGCGGGGAGCTCTGGCTGAGTGGCCAGTGAGACCAAGGCCCGCGGGAGAGGATGATCGAAGGCCTCGGTTATGTAACAGTCGCCGCCCTCCTCTCCTGCAGAGGGAGATGTTGTTCGTTGAGCGCTGTGGCCTTGTCGAGGCGGTAAATGTTTAACCGGCCTAGAGCCCATCCGATTTGTAACCGGGTTGGGTGGCGCCTTAACAGTCGTGAACTAAACTCGTTTGTGGCACCTACACGATGGACTGGCTGTGGATCAGCCGTGGCAAAACCCAACTGGCTCTGGTTTGAAAATCCCCGACACGCGGATTATCCCCTGGTTCACACATTTGTTGTTTTCATTCACATTATGGGCAGGGGGTCTGAATCTCGTGTATCCATTTGTGAAATCTTTATGATGTTCTCAAAAAGGGGACCTAAGCCTAAAGCATGAACAACTCTGACTTGGCCTTGTCTACACTACGGGAGGGAGATCGATCTAAGTTATACAACTTCAGCTACGTGAATAGTATAGCTGAAGTCGAGGTACTTAGATCTTCTTACTGCAGTGTCTTCACTGCAGTAAGTCAACAGCTGACACTCTCCCACCGACTCCGCTTGCGCTTCTCGTTCTGGTGGAGTACCGGAGTCAACGGGAGAGCGCTCAGCGGTCAGTTTATCGCGTCTATACTAGATGCGAAAACTTGATCGCTGCCCGCCGATCCGGCAGGTCGTGTAGTCAAGCCCTTAGTACTGCAAGATGTGCATATGGTATAAACATTACAGGTATTCAAAAACTCCATTTTTAAATGGGGAGCTTTTTATAAAGGTTGGGTTTTTTTTGTTTTGTGCATTAATGATTTTTTTCTAATGCAGTCGTGCACCGCAAATGAGAGCTGCAGCCCCGCCCCCTGCAGCTCGTGCTGCAGTACCAGCACCTGCCCCTGCATCTGCAGTGGCGTCTCCTGGTGCTGCACCAAGGCAGCCTGGTCTGATGGCACAGATGGCTACAACAGCTGCAGGAGTAGCAGTAGGCTCAGCTGTAGGACACACGCTGGGTCATGCCATGACAGGAGGATTTGGTGGAGGAAGCAACTCTGAAGCTGCAAGGCCTGACATTACTTACCAGGTACATGGCTTGATATTGTATCTTAAGGGTACATCTACACTTACTTCCTGGTTTGGCGGCAGGCAATCGATCTTCTGGGATCGATTTATCGTGTCTTGTCTAGACGCGATAAATCGATCCCGGAACTGCTCGCCGTCGACGCCGATACTCCAGCTCGGCGAGAGGAGTACGCGGCATCGATGGGGGAGCCTGCCTGCCGCGTCTGGACCCGCGGTAAGTTCGAACTAAGGTACTTCGAATTCAGCTACATTATAGTCCGAAGTGGGGGGTTAGTGTGGACCAGGCCTAAGTCTGAGCTATGTATGAAATGGGAAACTTGTCAGGTGAGCCATAGTGACTGACATTATACGCCAATGACCGCTTAATGCTTGGAGATGGTATATGGGGATACATGCATAATTCTAGTCTAGTATATTTATCCTGCAAAGCAGTTACCACCTTACCATTTATGAAATGTACTTCAAACAAGCCAAACTTTAAATAGTTTAAATGGGTAGTATCATGTAGTGGTGGTTCTACTGGGTTTAGAAGTGACTGGCTCTTGACACCCCACTTCACAACCCCTCAAAAAAGGGGTATGTAACAGATCTGCTCAGTCAAATCTAATGCCTTTATGGTTTGATTGGTAGATTAGCCATCAGAGTAATAAGATGTTACGGGTGGAAGCTTTGGGGGTATTCAAGCGTTAACTGCCATTCTAGGATTCATTAAGAGTTTGTGATGAAGATCTGAAATATTTATCTGTTGGATTTGTGCACAAGAGAATTTCCATGTGCTGCTTTTCACTCAAGTAGAAAAAAGACTAGGTTGATTAAGATGGTCAGTTAGAGGCTAAGTATAAGGCTTAGATTCTGTCAGCTGCATTTGAACCTCTTATCTTGTTCTTCTTTTGTACCAAATTCTTAATCTTATTGAAATAGACTGTGGAGAGTTATGGATCAGCCTTCCATTAGCGCCCTTTCTGATCTCGTTTTTCTTTAAAATGCAGGTACAACTGCAATCCAAAACATTAGCTCATTTATCAACAAGTTTCCTAAACATAAAGGGGACCAGGAAAATACCTTAATGTTTTACTGAATTTAAATTGACCTCTATTCACCAATGTGATGCTTGGGACCAGGATTTTTTGGGTAGTCTTGTCCCTGTGTTGGGATTTTAATCCCTTTAGGGACAGTTCTTACATTGCTGAACTCTGGATGAAATCCTAAATTTCTTAGAACGGGAAGACTCCCTTTGACTTCAGTGGGGCCAGGATATTATCTCTAGTATTTGAAAGTTGCACAACTTGCAGTGGAGCTCCTGCTGCCTTCTTCACAGGGGAAGAAATAAGCAGATGTGTACCTATTGTAATAGGTCCTCTTAAAGTGTGGTTCTCTGTAGCTGGAAATCTTCGTCAGTGTTCATTTTTCAAATATGTGAATTTGTGCTTCTGTGGCTTCTTTTTCAGGAGCCTCAAACAGCCCAGCCTGCATACCAGCAGCAGTCCCAGTACCCCCCCTGCCAGTATGAAATGAAGCAGTTTTTGGAGTGTGCACAGAACCAGAGTGACCTCAAACTGTGCGAGGGCTTCAGCGAGGTGTTGAAGCAATGCAGGTTTGCTAATGGTGAGTAGCTTATTTAGTTGTGTGTAGTCTGGTACAGATTTAAATCACCTAATCAATAAGATTAATTATCTCAGGAACTGGGCCTGTTCCTAGTCTCTCTATCAGAAGTGGACAAGAACCAGCATGGTACTTGGTAATATCCATTCTGGCTTGCATGTCAGGGCCCACTGTAGTCATTTGCAATGGAACTGAAAGAATGCACAAAAGCTTCTAATTTGTTTCCTCCTTTGCATGTCCAAGTCTGAAATTAAAGGTTGAGTCCAAAGGAGTGGTAACTCAAACTTGTACTAGCTATGCTAAGCTCTGTAAAGTGCATTTACAGTGCTTGTCTAATTATGGGTGTTACTCTCCATTGGAGACAACTCTGCTGTTCTGCTTTTTATTGAGGAGAAATTGCCAATTGTGCAACTGTTAGTCTACGCAAGCACAGTTGGAATATGAAGCTTAGTGATACCTAATGTCACTGAGGAATTAAGTCTTCCTGAATCGTACAAAGCAGATTGTTCACTACCCGTGGATTAAAGGTTTTCTCAGTATTAAAATTTATCTTGTCACTAATTCTAACTGTTTAATTTACAGGTTTATCCTAATCAAATTCTACAGAATGAAGAAGCTGAAAATGAGCATTCAAAGATCTGAAATTGAAAGATGCTTCAGTAGTAAACTTCTAAAGTTATCTGTGACATCTTGTTAGTTCATATATTCACAACTGAATGCCCAAACCTTGACAAAACTTAAAGGGTCCTTTAGATTTTTCTGCCACATTGATAAACATGCTGGATTGTAACAGGATAGTTCTAAATGAGAGAGCAGGGGAGGGAGTTGTATAAGATTCTGAAGATGGGCAAAATATTTCAAGGGGCCTAATCAAACTAGTTGTTCTGTGATTACATTGCTGTTGATGTGCAAATGTGAGACTAAGACTAAATAAAATTCTCAATGTTTAAAGTGTGTCTAATGAGTTATCACTTTCTGTGGGAATAAGATGTGGAAATAGATCTTTAGGGAAACACCTCTCCTACGTTGTTAGCCTAAGGACAATGTTTTCAGGAGAGCTTAGCACACACATGCCCTATTTATGCTGATGAGCACTCTTGAAAGTTTGGTCCCTACTAAAATCCAGGACCTCTATGGTGGCATTCTCAGAAATGCTTCCAGTTCCACACGCAAGGCCAGGTAGGTAGGCGGAGCTTCAGAGTCTCAATGCATGGATGAGACGATGGTGTAGGGAGGAGGGGGTTAGATTTATTAGGAACTGGGGAAACTTTGGGGATGGGGGAGTCTATACAGGAAGGATGGGCTCCACCTAAACCAAAATGGATCCAGACTGCTGGCACTTAACATTAAAAAGGTTGCAGAGCAGTTTTTAAACTAAGAGATGGGGGAAAGCCGATGGCTGCAGAGGAGCACATGGATCGAACAGAGACTTCTCTTAGAGGAGAGTCTATTGATAGATTCTCTAGGCTTTAGTCAGGAGGAGAGGATGGAAGAGGATAAAGTATGGGTCAGATCAGATGAGAAACATACACATAAAGAATCTGACACAGAAAAGGGAAGACAAATAAACAGTGACAAGTTTTTAAAGTGCTTGTACACAAATGCTAGAAGTCTAAATAATAAGATGGGTGAATTAGAGTGCCTTGTGATAAAGGAGCCTATTGATATAATAGGCATCACAGAAACCTGGTGGAGTGAGGACAATCAATGGGACACAATCATTCCAGGGTACAAAATATGTCGGAAGGACAGAACAGGTCGTGCAGGGGGTGGGAGTGGCACTATATGAAAGAAAATGTAGAATCAAATGAAGTCAAAATCTTAAATCCACATGCTCCATAGAATCTCTATGGATAGTAATTGCATGCTCTAATAAGAATATGACAGTAGGGATCTATTATTGACCACCTGACCAGGACAGTGATAGTGATGAAATGCTAATGGAGATTAGAGGGGCTATCAAAATAAAGAACTCAATAATAGTGGGGGATTTCAATTATCCCCATATTGACTGGGGTATGTCACCTCAGGACAAAATGTAGAGACACAATTTTTCGACACTTTAAAGGACTGCTTCTTGGAGCAGCTGGTACAGGAACCCACAAGGGGAAAGGCAATTCTTGATTTAGTCCCGAGTGGAGCGCAGGACCTGGTCCAAGAGGTAACTATAACAGGACCGCTTGGAAATAGTGACCACAATATAACAATTAACATTCCCATGGTGGGAAGAACACCTCAACAGCCCAATACTGTGGCATTTAATTTCAGAAAGGGGAACTATGCAAAAATGAGGGGGTTAGTTAAACAGAAATTAAAAGGTACAGTGACTAGAGTGAAATCCCTGCAAGCTGCATGGACACTTTTCAAAGACACCATAATAGAGGCCCAGCTTAAATGTATACCCCAAATTAAACAGTAAAAACTAAAAGAGCCAGCGTGGCTTAACAACCATGTAAAAGAAGCAGTGAGAGATAAAGGCATCTTTTAAAAAGTGGAAGTCAAATCCTAGTGAGGTAAATAGAAAGGAGTATAAACACTGCCAAATGAAGTGTAAAAATGTAATAAATGCCAAAGAGGAGTTTGAAGAATGGCTAGCCAAAAACTCAAAAGGTAATAAAATGTTTAAGTACATCAGAAGCAGGAAGCCTGCTAAACACCAGGGGACCCCTGGCCGATCGAGATACAAAAGGAGCACTTAAAGACGATAAAGTCATTGCAGAGAAACTAAATGAATTCTTTGCTTTAGTCTTCACGGCTGAGGATGTTAGGGAGATTCCCAAACCTGAGCTGTCCTTTGTAGGTGACAAATCTGAGGAATTGTCTCATACTGAAGTGTCATTAGAGGAGGTTTTGGAATTAAGTGATAAACTTAACAATAACAAGTCACCAGGACCAGATGGCATTCACCCAAGAGTTCTGAAAGAACTCAAATGTGAAATGGCGAAACTATTAACTATGATTTGTAACCTGTCCTTTAAATCAGCTTCTGTACCCAATGACTGGAAGATAGCTAATATAACACCAATATTTAAAAAGGCTGTAGAAGTGATCCCAGCAATTAGACTGGTAAGTCTAACGTCAGTACCGGGCAAATTAGTTGAAACAATAGTAAAGAATAAAATTGTCAGACACAGAAGAACATAAATTGTTGGGCAAAAGTCAGCATGGTTTCTGTAAAGGGAAATCATGTCTTACTAATATATTAGAGTTCTTTGAAGGGGTCAACAAACATGTGGACAAGGGGGATCCAGTGGACATAGTGTACTTGGATTTCCAGAAAGCCTTTGACAAGGTCCCTCACCAAAGGCTCTTACGTAAATTAAGTTGTCATGGGAGAAGAGGGAAGATCCTTTCATGGATTGAGAGCTGGTTAAAAGACAGGGAACAAAGGGTAGGAATAAATGGTAAATTTTCAGAAGGGTAACTAGTGGTGTTCCCCAAGGGTCCTAGGACCAATCCTATTTGACTTATTCATAAATGATCTGGAGAAAGGGGTAAATAGTGAAGTGGCAAAGTTTGCAGATGATACTAAACTGCTCAAGATAGTTAAGACCAAAGCAGACTGAAGAACTTCAAAAAGATTTCACAAAACTAAGTGATTGGGCAACAAAATGGCAAATGAAATTTAATGTGGATAAATGTAAAGTAATGCACATTGGAAAAAATAACCCCAACTATACATACAATCTGATGGGGGGCTAATTTAGCTACAACTAATCAGGAGAGAGATCTTGGAGTCATCATGGATAGTTCTCTGAAGATGTTCACACAGTGTGCAGCGGCAGTCAAAAAAGCAAACAGGATGTTAGGAATCATTTAAAAAGGGATAGAGAATAAGACGGAGAATATCTTCTTGCCCTTATATAAATCCATGGTATGCCCACATCTTGAATACTGCATACAGATGTGGTCTCCTCATCTCAAAAAAGATATACTGGCATTAGAAAAGGTTCAGAGAAGGGCAACTAAAATTATTAGGGGTTTGGAATGGGTCCCATATGAGGAGAGATTAAAGAGGCCAGGACTTTTCAGCTTGGAAAAGAGACTAAGGGAGGATATGATAGAGATAAAATCATGAGTGGTGTGGAGAAAGTGAATAAGGAAAAGTTGTTTACTTGTTCTCATAATATAAGAACTAGGGGCCACCAAATGAAATTAATGGGCAGCAGGTTAAAAACAAATAAAAGGAAGTTCTTCACACAGCGCACAGTCAACTTGTGGAACTCGTTGCCTGAGGAGGTTGTGAAGGCTAGGACTATAACAGGGTTTAAAAGAGAACTAGATAAATCCATGGAGGTTAAGTCCATTAATGGCTGTTAGCCACGATGGGTAAGGAATGGTGTCCCTAGCCTCTGTTTCTTAAAGGGTGGAGATGGATGGCAGGAGAGAGAGATCACTTGATCATTACCTGTTAGGTTCACTCCCTCTGGGGCACCTGGCATTGGCCACTGTTGGCAGACAGAATACTGGGCTGGATGGACCTTTGGTCTGACCTAGTATGGCCGTTCTTATGTTGGTTCTGAGCACTCTGAAAATCTGGCCCAAAGGGTATGAAGGAATAATGCAAACTTGTCTCTCTGCCAACATCAATCTTTGGAAAAACCTCAGTCATATGAAAATCAAATCTGCTAAATCAGCAGTTCCCAAACTCATATGGGGTGGACAAGTTCTTAACTGCAAGTGCCTTCCCCCATTCACAATAATATCGATCACTTGCTTTTCTCCCTGGGCATTCTGCCTCTTACTGCTATTAATACCTTCCAAGTTCAGAAGGGACCATTGTGAACATCTAGTCTGACCATCTGTGTAACACAGGCCAGAGAACTTCCCCCAAAATAATTCTTGTTTGAATTAGCATTTTTTAAAAAGGCTTGATTTCTAAATTGCCAGTGATGAAAAATGCACCACAATCCTTGGTAAATTGTCAGAGTGGCTAACTACCCTCCCTGTTTTATTTTAACTACATCTTATTTCTGGTCTGCATTTGTCTAACTTCAGCTTCCAACTGATGGATTTTCCAACCATCTTGGTGGTAACTCCCAGCCCCTGTCTCTTTCCCCTACCTAGCAGTGGCACCGGTAAAGGCACCTATGTTAACGTCTCCTTGTTTCCAGCTATTCAGATAGCCTTTGACATAAGCTTGGACTGCTGTCAATATCTGGAAACAGGAACATTAGCACAGTGGGCCCACATCTCACCAGCTCAAGCTGGGAACAACTGAAGCAATTGACATCACTGAATACAGCAAGGTTTGTCTCCCTAAGGATTAACTACCAGGCTTCATTAGAATCTCTCTCTCCACAGAATTGGCTCAGTGGGTGTTGCCTGACCCCTGCCATCTTAATCAGTTCAAGCTTTATGAAATAGGGAGAGGGGCTAGTCAGGTGAAGTTCCTGCAGGAAAGCCACAGAGAGGCTTCCATTAATTGGAACTGTGTAATTCTAACAAATGCATGTCTGTGCCATTGAACACAAGCTGAGTGATGACCAATACAGCAAAACGGAGATCACATCTGAAGGGTTACTGTGTACTCTACTGACGTTTTCTAGAATGTGCAATTCATTAGAACATGCAAAATCCTGGCTCCTAAGAGCAGCAGAAACAACGAGTATGTGATAGTGGTGGCAGGTTCCTTTCTTCCACTTTAGGGAAAAAGATTGCCAAGAAACATTCCTCATAAGGTCAACAATATTCTTATGGCAGCAAGCCAATCCTGCCTGAGGGAATGCAGTTCAATTGTCTTCAGCAGCGGCTGTGTGTACTAGTGCTGCTACTAACAGTCTGTATCGCTACATAGGACTAGTGACCTTTGCAACTATTGGCTAAAAACCTCTAAAGAAAGAGTTGGAAGAGGTCTGATCTGTTTTAAGATGCCCTCCGTAACTGCTCCACTAGAGCGTGTTTCTGTATATTCTGTGAAAACAGCTTAAGAATGTCAAGTGAAATTCGGCTGCATTTAAAACCTGCCAAATACTTACATTGTACGTTATGTACAACCCATGAATGGAATCTTATTCACAACTGGAAAAAGCAATAGGCTCTTATAGGAGGCTCAGAACTCCCCAGCTCCAGTGCATCAAAGGGGAAGGAAATGGCAGTTATATGAATTGCTTTCCATTGTTCCCCCTTTCCTGTTGTGATAGTGCTTGATATTACCCACGAAAGCTTATGCTCTAATAAATTTGTTAGTCTCTAAGGTGCCACAAGTACTCCTGTTCTTCTTTTTGTGGATACAGACTAACACGGCTGCTACTCTGAAACCTGATATTACCCTGTTTTCCATCAGTATCGATATACCATCCTACAACCTGACTGTTCCCAGAAGCTCCCAGACCTAGGTCTGACTTAAGACTTGCTAACGTGAAAGACAAATTTTATGTCTTAAATAATGCAAATGTTCAAAATACTACTTCACTTACATGTAGCAAGCAAGAAAGGTAGAAGTAATAAAGATAAAGTATTCTATGCAGCAGTGCAAAAGAGGTTAGGGGTAAGACCACATCTACCATGCCATACACATTTCTGCTTTTCATCCATTAGCAAAAGCTGCTTATCTGATAATACATCTTACGTATGTTAAGAACATAAGAACGGCCGTACTGGGTCAGACCAAGGTCCATCCAGCCCAGTATCTTGTCTACTGACAGTGGCAGGTGCCCCAGAGGGAGTGAACCTAACAGGTAATGATCAAGTGATCTCTCTCCTGCCATCCATCTCCACCCTCTGACAAACAGAGTCTAGGGACACCATTCCTTACCCATCCTGGCTAATAGCCATTAATGGATTTAACCTCCATGAATGTATCCAGTTCTCTTTTAAACCCTGTTATAGTCCTAGCCTTCACAACCTCCTCAGGCAAGGAGTTCCACAGGTTGACTGTGCGCTGTGTGAAGAAGAACTTCCTTTTATTTGTTTTGATATTTGCTGCCCATTAATTTCATTTGGTGGCCTCACGTTCTTATATTATGGGAACAACTAAATAACTTTTCCTTTCTCCATCTCCATTCTGCTATCCTTGAACAAGTACACTTAAACTTCATCAGCTTGTGTTTCGGCTGTAGGAGATGTATGGCTATGTAAATTGTTAAGGTGCGGATGGAATTAATGTTGGATACTATTCCTGAAATAAAGTGCAAGGATGCATGTAGATATGGGGAAAAGTTTGATAAGGTCAAGAGAGCAGTGCAACAGTTTGCATAACGGTCTGGGTAAGAATCTTTACCACTCTGTATCTTAAAGGTGGCTTTGTAGCCTGAGCACTTGCTCTTGAACTAAAGGAGATTTTTCTCTTCCCTCCCCATCATGACTTCACATTTGAGCCTCAAACTTACTTCCGTAGAGGTTTCCTAGGAATCCTGTGTGGCTGCTCCCACGGGAGCCATGGCAAGAATAGCCGCAGTAGTTTAAACGGTGCACATGGAATCCCAGTTGCAAGGAACTGAGCAGATGTACGGCCGCAAAAGAGCTGAGACAAGCACTGGGAAAGGCAAAGCTGGCAGATGACCCACTTCAGGGATGGAGAACAGGAGTACAAGGGGGTCAAAGAACCCTCTCCACGTTATTATTGAGTATATATATTAACGTACATGTTCAGCGCTCAGAGAGGGGAGCGAGCATGAAGGACAAAGGTGGTGAAGATGGGGCTTCTGCCTTCTCACCTTGTTACTACTCTTACCAAATTGACTTTAGCTTAATTACCTCCCACTCCTCTGACTGCACTTCAGAAATATCCATGCTGGGGTTACAAGTCCTTTCTGTGCTCTGTGCCTGAATCCCATAAAATCTTACCTAATAACAGCTGTGAATTGGCTCCAAATGCTTAGAAAAAATACTGATCACTTACAAGAAACTACTCAGCCTGCTATTACCATTCAGTAATACCAGGAAAGCACTGCTACCTATTGAATGGTTTCTGATCCCTTCAAAATAGGGCCATTCATGTTGCTTTCCCTGACCTGCCGCTCCTAAGCAGAAATTAAATGAATGTTGTGGCGATGTACGCTCATGCCTGAGGCTCTGGCATTGCTTCCAAGTCGCACTGCAATTTATTTTTGGCTTTGCAGCCCTCACACGGGCGCTGACCTGCAATGAGTTAGCAGCCGTGCTGAAGGCTGGGTTGTTATTGTGGGACTCAAAGTGGTCTGAGTCTCAGACCCTTAGTGTTCAAGTTCGTTTTGACTTTTGTGGCAGTAATTTGATCCCTAATCGCTGCTCCAGGAAAATTTGGGCTGAAAGTGGAAGGCAGAATCTGCAAAGAGGTAATGGTAAGTAGGGACCTGCTGTGACTAGAAACAGCTCTCTTTAAAGGAAACAAGCAGTAGGAGTACATCTATAAAGGGGGGGGGGGGAGCGTATGAAGCAACAGCTTAGAGCTACAAACCATTGGTATGTTGTGATGTTTTATATAACACCGTACAAGTGATCACCATAAATCCTTCTCAGTTGTAAGGCAGAGATCCTTGTTTTCTTATGTGCCTGTGGCATGGTGGGTCCTTTTGGTACCACAGAGGTAATTATGTAATCTTGCTGGAGTTGAAAGCCTCTCTCAAATCCACTAGTGAATGCTAAAACCAGCAAGATTTCTGAAATAAAAGTATATTGTCTAATCAGGCCTTTGGAATAGATTGTGTCCAATTCTACTGTCATTACAATATTATAGCAGTGTAACTTTAATGACTCCATTTACTGCACTGGTGTCAAAGTAGAATTTGGCCCATTATTCTGCAATATTGAGCTTTATCCTTTTACCAAGTATGTTAATTTAAAGGGTGAATCAAGAGTAGAAAGACTGGTACTAACAGTTCAGAGAGATGCTAGTCCTGTATCTGCTATATTCTTTAGGGTTTAATATGGGGTGGCCAAATGATGGCTTGCGAGCCACATGAGGCTGTTTTACAGTTACAAGTGCGGCTCCTGGAGCCCACCATGTCCCTCCCCTCCTCAGTCCAACAGATTGCCAGGGATGGGGAGTTCGGGGTTTCTGCCCTGCAGCGGGGTGGTGGGGTTTGGGGCTTCAGCCCTATGGGGCGCACCTGCAAGGGCCCTGAGCCTTGGCAGGCACCTCCCATGGGGCAGAAGCCCCAAGCCCCACCACCCTGCCGCAGGGCAGAAGCTCCAAGCTCCACCACCCCACTGCAGGGCAGAAGCTCCAAGCTCCACCACCCCGCCGCAGGGCAGAAGCTCCGAGCCCTGGCAGGCATGCCCAGCTCTCGAGGTTATGACGATTATCGTATGTGGCTCCGAGGGTCAGTAAGTGTGTATACATTAAACCAGGGGTGGCCAATCAGTTATTTCAGGCTCTCAACGTTTCAAAATACATGATATGGGGATAATATGAAATGCAGACTTGGTGCAGATGTCTAGGTTTATCCATGCTGAGATAATCAATTTTCCTTCTCTAATTAAAGAGTAATATTACCCTAATAAAGAAGTCTCCTTTTACAGGACCAATACTGGACTCTCCTGTTGTTAGTTCTTTACAACAGCTGTCTATAAAGGGGGCCAGTGGATTTTAAGCAAGCTCTGTTAGGCTGCAGCTTGCTGTATCCATTGGAGTCTATGGGAGCCCTCCCGCTGAAGAGAACTCCAAATCTAGGTCTTTTCCCAAAAAAAAATTAGACCAAAAAAAAAAAGACCTTAAAGGTCTGATCTTGCAAGGTGCTGAGCGTCTCCCAGGAGGTACAGAGCATTCTCAGCTCCCACTGAAGTCCTCCAATCAGGCCCTTAAGATTTTAAAAGCCCTTAGGACCCCAGCCTGCAAGGTGTTGAGCACTTCAGCTTGGTGTAGCAGTAGAGGGCCCTCAGCACCTCATGTGGTGGGACAAGACATGACCATGAGAGAGGCCGTGTGGTGGGTGTATGTGCCCTAACACCACCTGCCTTGCCAGGTGCCACCCTTGCAGCTGAGCTCAGTAGACAGTGAGCTTTTGCTATGAGTGGGGGATTCACTCCCCCTGTATACCTGCCTCAATTTCCCCCTTAAAAACAAGCCAAATCCACATGCCCTCTTGAGGCCACTTTGTCAGAGGTGTGCTGGTGTTCTCTTTTCTCCGTCTGATCCTCCCCCTTATTTAAAATATCCCCTCTGTCTTGCCTTAGCGATTGGTTTATATAATGCTTGTGCACTTTCTAACGTTTACGTTATCTCCAGCAGCTGAAAGGGCTTATAGGCTGCTCTTTATAAATTCAATGGCCCTAAGTTAATTGATTGAAATTGGTTTGTGTTAGTTAAATAAGGAAGAGCATCCAGCCCTTAGCACTGATATAAATAAGCTAGACTGATATTAAGTGACTCAGAATGGAGCATAGGTCAAGACTGAAGACCTTCAAGAAGAGCATTTTGTTTCTAAGAACCAGGCCAAGACAGACACCATTTGAGGACATGATCTGAATGCATTGCAGAGAAATGAAAGCACACCTGTAGGTATTGTAGCAGAATCATCCTGTGACTGATAGGTCAAACAAAAAGACAATGTGGAGGCAAAATTGCAGCACTGGGACTTTCTGGCCAACTGCAACTGGCCATGAAATAAACTTGGTGAACAGCCCCTCCAAAGCTTTCTGGCACGTTTACAAAAGAAACCGCTAATGCTAAATGGCTTATGTTAGAAGCCTGTTTTTTCCAGTGGTGCTCAGCACGCACACAATGGCTGGAGAATTTCAAGAAGGCCAGGTCAGCAAGGAGCACTGTGGGAGTTCAGTTCCTGTCCCTAGAGGTGTCTAAACTGGGGTACCAAACAAACAAGGCCATCTGTGAAAGTTAGGGCCTGACCCTACTTTCTTTGCAGCCAAGAGAGCGTAGCATTGCCAACGTTGTATTTAAAAAATAAGGGACTGTTTTCTTAGTACCTTGTGTAACCCACAACCCTCCTGGGTGCGGGCTCTGTCCCATGTAGTAGTACTGAGACCACTGAGAGATTAATGACTCAGCTACAACCTTAGCTAACAGCCATATGGCTTTTAGCTCATGCAGTAGAGGGTCATTCATTTAGCTCCAGAGGTCCCAGGCTCCATCCCGCCAGCCAACGACCGGGGTCTGTCGGTGTTACACCCGCACTGCCCTTCCTCTTGATATTATCATTATTAAATAATAAGCAGCACTCACCTACATTCGCCGGGGTATTTCTTGCTGCTTTTTTGCAGCACTCAGCAACTACCAGTGTTGTACAGAGAGGAAAACATAAGAGACATCCCTTGTAATAAGGGACTGTTGGCAATCTTAGCCACTGACTTCAACAGAAGCAGCGACTTCAACCACCCTGCTCCCCCCGCACATGCACGCACACACAAAAAGAAACAGAAAAGAGTTTGTAAGTAAGCACTGAATGTCTCCAGGGAGATTCTGAGCACCCTTAACTCCCCCTAGGATCAGGCCCTAAGTGTGCAGGTGCTGAATGGACTCTTGGAAACTTGGTTTCAAAACTGCTGTATTCCACAGTGATGATACTGGGCGTCTTAGAAACACAGAGCGTGTTATCCAAACCCTGACCTTATGAAACCGATCTGCTGCAAGCACAGTGCTTCATAACACGGAGCCTCGTGGGAGAAGGACAGATCTGAATGTCTCTATTTAGCATAACTAAAGTTTATGCTGATCAGCAGAATATCCTCCTAGCAGAAGCAGCAGCTCAGATGTCATCCAGACCTAAAACTGTATTTGGGTGGGTTTTTTTCTTTCACCGAGAGTCATTTTTATTTTTATTTTTTAACGGATTTTAAAAAATCCAAACACTTGAGACAGTTTTGTGACTCTTAATGTTTCAGTTGAAAAGCTGACAATAATGTATCATTATGGCGGGGGAGAGAAGGGCTCAGAAATAGCCATTGGCCAGTCTTGTTGACGTGCTATAGTCTATTGCAAAAGGATCCTGATAAATAAGCCAAAGATTTCTATTGATTCGGGTTGCCTAGCGTTAAATATTCCAAAAGGCCTGGTTTTCAGAGAACACCAGTCACCCGCTCTCTGAAAATCAGGGCCCTTTATCACAGTGGCCCCAAACTAGGGGCGTGGCTCGTTCAAGGTAAGTCCCTGGCAGGCCAGGCCAGTTTGTTTACCTGCTGCGTCTGCAGGTTCGGCCGATTGCAGCTCCCAGTGGCTGTGGTTCGCCGCTCCAGGCCAATGGGGGCTGCGGGAAGCGGCGGCCAGCACGTCCCTCGGCCCGTGCCACTTCCTGCAGCTCCCATTGGCCGAGAACGGCGAACCATGGCCAATGGGAGCTGCGATCGGCCGAACCTGCAGACAAGTTTGGTGGCCCCAACTTGTGACACCTTAAAGTAGCCTGATTTTCAGAGGGTGGGTGCTCAGCGCTTTCTGAAGGCCCTTCTAAGGCAGCTGAAGACGGGAACTCCAAAAATAGAGGCCCTGTCATCAGCTGACCCGCAACCTGGGCTCAACTGTAGTCTTGTTAGGTCTCTTGCTCCTGGGTCCCCTACGGAAGCCGCCACCCCTGGCCAATCTCACTGTTCCTGGCAAGAGTTCAGCTCACTCTTGGGGTCTTTTAAGAGTCCAACTACAGTTCACTTGTCTGTAGTCCCTGCAGGTGCTTCCTAGGTCCTGTCACAGGCAGGAAGCAGATCTACAGGGTCCCTTGCTCACATCAGGCTCATAGTGTCCCCCAACCGGAGGGGGAGGAAAGGCTGGCTACTGCCTCAGACAGGGCAGTCTTGCTACTGGAGCTCGCTGGCAATCTTCCTACACCTGGGTAAGCTTTCCCCCCTCTTCTGTGGCCAATTTCACCTGCTTAAGCTCGTCTTCTCCAGGTGGTGCATGTTCTGCAGGTGGGCCTAATTGGCGCTGCTTGAGTGCAGGACGGCTGTTTCTACCAGCAGGATGGGGGGGCCCAAGCTTGTGAGACACTTTGGTCCATTGAAGTCAGTGGCATGTTTCCATAACTTCAGTGGGATTTGAATCTGGCATAGAATAGGACATTCCCCAACAGTGAAATACTCCCTTTCATTTCTTCCCCTTCTATTGCCCACCCTGACCTTTTCCTGACTTTAGAAGGAAGCAGAAACAAGGCCAACTCCCATGAGCACTGCAGCATGCCATCTCATCAGCACTGGTGTGCGCACATATGGCGAATGAATGGACCTGGGACAGTGACAAATACAATTTTGTTTGGATTCTGGACCAGACCCTCAGAGGCAAGCAGGCTCCTAACTCCCATTTATTTCAGTGGCAGTTAGGAACTTCAGTGCCTTTGAGGGTCTGGGTCTCTGTTTTTAGTTCTAAGATCTATCAGACATCAGGACTCCAAATACAAGACAGACAAGTGGAAATCCAATAATACAGAGGTGCAGGTCCATTTTTAGCCCTGGAGACTAGAGGGCTGGTTAGAGGAAACAAAGACAGCCATGGTACTATTTAGTTGCTTTTTTTCTTGTTTTAGCTATTCGTTACCTTGAAGCAAGACTTTAGAGTGGGCGCAGTGAGGATCCAAACATGACCAAGGAGGAGGAGCTACCAGACTGGCATTCGGCCCAGGAATTTTATCAGAATTATGACCCGAAGGAAATTCTGGGCAGGTAAAGTGGGGTTTCTTAACGATGGGCCAGTTGTTTGTAGACAGAATTGCCAAAACCTGTTTGCATTATTCACACAATTAGTCCCACTGATTTGAATAGGACTCCGTGTGAGAAAGTATTGAGTCCTATCGTCCCATGTACAAACAATGATATAGTACCTTTCATCCCCAAGTATATTCACAAAGCTGTCCAAGAATACTGAGATGTGGCTACTTCTGGAGAAGAATTATACAGCTGCGTAAGAATGAGAACCAGCCTGACTGTTTAGGGCAAAAACTGCTGGAAGACACCTCATCTGATAAAAAAAACCTCCTGCTATCATTTTGTGCAGAGGCGTTACGTTACTAGCACTTTCTCGAGGTGCCCAGGACAGTTAGTCACTGTGTTACCCCTCTCCCTCAGCAACAGAGAGCCTTGCTAGGACTAAACTGGGTGTCAGCTCCCGAACACTGCAGTCTGTTAGCCACCCAAACAATCTCCTCAGAGCTTTGCCGGCCCTTACTTTGCCTTGCAACTCTGAAGTGCTCCCCTGTAGAGTCCAGCCCCTGTCACTGGATGCTCTCAGTAACTATCAGGTTCACTGTTCCCCAGGGAACAGTGTACCCACAGCTTGATTGGTACAATTCAGATTCAGGTCCTTTGTAACACCACAGCATATATGGATAGTGAAACAATCTTACGATTATTATCAAAGATTCAAATGATACTGGGGAAGGATAATGGAAACAGAAATGGTTATACGTAAAACAAAAACGGTACAGCACGCTTCTGAGAGTCTACACTTAACAAAATCCTTTTCTAAAGCAGTTTCTGAGGAAAGCTTCCTTGCAGCATTTCCTACCAGGACAGGCTGGGATCCTGTGCTCATGAATACAATCTCACTGCCTGATTTCCTCCTCAAGAGCAGGATGCCAGAGTGCTGTCCCTGGCTCCCAGTTAGAGTTCAAATGAACCTTTGAAGTGAACCCCCAAACAAAGCACTTCCCCCTCTCCCCCCCGTTCTCCTTTTTCTGTTAAATCTTCATTTAGCTCAGATCTCTGGTCTGGCAGAAAACTGTTTCCAGAGGAGTGATACCTTAATGCAAACTATAAGGACATATTTTCAGTATATATAGAAAACAGGGGCATATGCAGAAATCTAACTTTGACCTCTTTTTTGGGGAGGGGGGAACGTTCTGTTTGCTCTTCTCCCCTCAGCCCTGGGGCTGGGAGGAGCTCGCCACCATGGCCCCAGAGCTGGAGGAATTCTGTGCCCCCAGTAGATTACTGAGGGGGGCTGTGCCCCGGCTTCCCCCCCCATCCTTGTGCATGCCCCTGTTAGGAAAGATAGGAAGAGGTCAATATGCTTCATCAGGAGCTCTTTAATGATGTGAAAAATCCAAAAAGAAATCCGATCAAAAGTGGAAACATGGATGAAATGCTAAGGAAGTGTACAAAAAAACAGCGCAAACATGTAGGGACAAAATCAGAAAGGCCAAGGCACCGAATGAGTTACTGCCTTTTATGTTCATTGCTAGGTGTAAGAAATGGTTCTTTAAAGACATTAGGTGAAAGATGAAGGAAAGTGCAGGTCCTCTATTTAATGGAAGTCATGTATGTAAGGCACAGGAGATAATTGTCCTACTCTACTCAGCACTAGTGGGGCCTCACCTGGACTACAGTGTCCAATTCTGGGTGCCACACTTTAGGAAAGATGTGGACAAATTGGAGAGAGTCCAGAGGAGAGGAACAAAAATGGTAAAAGATTTAGAAAACCTGATCTATGAGGAAAGGTTAAAAAAAACAAAACCCCAAACATGTTTAGTCTCGAGAAAAGATGACCACTAATAGTCTTCAAATATGTTAATGGGTATTATAAAGAAGACGGTGATCAATTGTGCTCCATGTCCACAGAAGGCAGGAGAAGTAGTAATGGGCTTAATCTGCAGCAGGGAGATTTAGGTTAGATATTAGGAAAAACTTTCTAACTCTAAGGGGAGTTAAACTCTGGAATAGGCTTGCAAGGGAGATCGTTGAATCCGTATCACAGGTGGTTTTTAAGAGCGGGTTGGACAAATATCTGTCAGGGACAGTCTAGGTTTACTTGGTTCTGCCTCAGCGCAGGGAGCTGGACTTGACTTCTTAAGGTCCCTTTCAGCCCTATATTTCTAGGATTCTATTTGCAGATACTAGATAGGGTCCACAGCAGCATCTTGGGGAGTCAAACTAACATGTGGGAGTCCCACTGCATTTTCCATTGACCCAAACTCCCTTACCTCATCCTGTCAGCACGGTGCTAGTGCATGAGCACCAGGAAGTGAAACTGGCTAGAAATTTTCCTCCTATTCCAATCTTTTCTTTGTCTTGGTCCTGGCAGAGGGGTAAGCAGCGTGGTTCGTCGGTGCATTCACAAACCCACCAGCCAAGAGTATGCAGTTAAGATTATAGACATCACAGCTGGTAATTTATCCCCAGAGGAGGTCCAGGAGCTGAGGAAAGCCACTATCAAGGAGATAGACATCCTTCGGAAGGTCTCAGGACATCCCAATATCAGTAAGTCAAAGCATTAGTATCACTGGGCACCTGGGTAACAAATTGATCAGTGGCTTTTCCCACCCCATTTTCTGTTCTAGGTATTCACAAGAGTTTTCAGATTTTGATTAACCCCTTTGGCTCCTTGAGCTGAAATCCCTACAGGGAAAGGATCCATCTTCTGTGGATGCCCACCTGATGGTGTCTGATAGCGATATCTTGCTGGGAGTTGGCTCAAATCCTAGATGAGCAGGGCCCTCGCAAGCCCTTCTGCCACTCACTGCTTCCTCCAGACCCATAATGATCCCAGTCAGCATTGCTGGACAGAGCACAGCACCTGCTAGAAGCAAGATCCCAACGCTCCATGGAACCTGCAGCTGGGGAAGACAGACTAGATGTGGTGTTAGGCCCCAGAGCCAAAGCTCACGGACGTCAGGGCTCTTAGTGGGGAATCGCTGTGTTGACAGACGCTATCTGTGATCCGTGAAGATTTCTGCTTCAGGGCAAAGAGTGTGGCTTGTTGGTCTACACTACAAGCTTATGTTGGTATAACTATGAAAATCCACATCCCCAAATGACATAGTTAGATTGATCTAACCGCTGGTGTAGACAACTTCTCCCGTCGACGTAGCTATCACCTTTTCAGGAGGTGGAGGCCTATGCTGATGGGAGAAGCTCTCCCCGTCGGTGTAGGTAGCGTCTTCACTCAGGGCTACAGCATACAGATGCAGCATTCTAAGTATAGACAAGTCCTGTGGGTGGCTAAAACCTGCAAATTGACACAGGGCAAGCATCTCATTTCAGAGCCTGCTGTGTTCACATTTGATTCCTCAGGACCTTGGCTTTGGTTTGCAGGCTCGAGTACCATATGTGGAGCCTGAAATTCTGCCCTGACACCTCTGGTGTTGTGTGTTTCACTTGTTAATGACTCAGCTCTTCTGAAAAGCACAGGCTGTGACCTCCCAGACGAGGTTTCCAGTTCTGCCTGATGAAGGTATTCTAGGAAATGGGATTTGCTGATTCCTGGGATTGGTTAGTTTCTCTTCATATGATTCCAGGAAGTCCCTTTCAGTGCAGTGCCATTAGAGGATCTGACCAGAGAAAGGGCTATAGGAAGGAACAAGGGGTGTAGCTAGCATCGATTTCCCTGCAGGGCCAGGATGCAGTCCTACTGCCAGAAGTTTTAGGTAGCAAAGCTGGCATTGGTGTCAACAACAACTGTCTCATTTTTCCACTCTGCTTGGGGAAGGGGGAGGAAGAGCCATTCAGGAATTCTGTGGTCTGTAGGGAGGCAGAATGTAATTTCCCCAAGAGGTATTTGGCCACTGTGAGGACATACCCTTTGGTGCCAGGGGGTGAGCACAGCTAGCCAGGACTTTGGCTTGCATCTCATCTGAAAGGGGAGGCCTCTAGTAGCCCAGTGGTCCCTAACCGTGTTGGGCCATTGCCTCCTCTCTGATTCACCCACACTGTGTACTGCAGCACTGGGTTTTCCTTGGTGGTGTCCCAGCCAAAGATGAACCAAGCTCAACTCAGGACCCAATCCAGCAAGGTGCTGGGTGACTCCTGCAATGTGTCATGCACACTGAGCTCCCCCTGAGCTCAGTGAAAGCCTAGAGCACCCAGCCACCTTCCAGGATTGGGGAGCTCTGAGATGAGCTCACATTTTCATCCTTAAGGAGTCAGTGGATTAGAGTCTCTTTGGGGCAGGGAACATGTCTGACTGCACGTACATAGAGCCCTGTGTAAGTTACAGCACTGTCATGATAGTTGATATGTTTTATTGCAGTTCAGCTGAAGGATAGTTATGAATCTCACACCTTTTTCTTCTTGGTGTTTGACCTGTAAGTACCATCTGTTGTTTTGTTTGTTTGTTTGCTTTTTGGGGGAGGGGGTTGTCCTCCTGTCTGTCTGATCAGTGGGGGCACGGTCTGTTCAGTGATACCCATTCAATCCTTACTGAAGTCAATGGGGTTTACAGTAATGTATCCGACAGCAAAATCTGCCCCCTGGGATTTATAGATTTTCCTATTAGTGGTCGCCATACCAAACTGAAGTTGAGACCATAAAGGAGTGGGCCCCATACCGCAACAGATCATCCTTAGCCTGATAACATGCAGGGCTGGCTTTAAAAACATGCAAGACAAGTAACAGGCTGGCACTCTGAGCTATTCCTGGCCTGATCCCCTCTCCTGGCAGCGAGTCCAGAGGAGATTTCCTTGGTGGTCTCCCCGCCAATCACTAACTGAGCTCCGCTCTGTTTAGGACCCAGTACAGCCAGGTGTTGCATGGCTCCTGCAGAGTGACCTTCATGGGAGCAGAAGGCACCCAGTCACCTCAGCACCTAGTTCATAGTCAGGCACAGGAGAGTTGGGTGTTGTGGGGAGAAGTAACTGCCAGCAATTACCTCTAAACCTCAACATCTTGGAAGGTTCTGGCTGGTCAATGGAGGTGATCTTCCATAACAGAAACCAGGTGACGTGTACTTTTCTGTATGAACCAAGCAACCAGTGCAGAAAGCCTCCCAAGCGCCTGATCTGGTCTGACTCGAACACCCTCAAACTCTGGCTGATCGAGCTGGGATTCTGGTTTGGATCCAGCTCGAAAACAGAGGCACATGAAGCTGCCAAAAGAACTACGCAATCGACGCAGATCCCTGCAGGTTTCTCAGGCGCTCAACCACCCATGCACAGACAGCTGGCTTCAGCTGGCAGAGGGAAAGTTGTTCTATCAAGTAGCTGGTGCCAAGCAGTGTGAGGTTAGGAATGCGGCACAAGGCAAAAGAGGAGTTGAAGGTGGGATTTTTTTTTTTTTTTTAAATGTAGCTGTTCCTGCCATGGGTGCCAGATTTGTATAATTTTTGGTGGTGCCCAGAACGGGTCTAAGCAGAGCTGTCCCGTCCATAGGACGGACCGGGCCAACTGCCCTGGGCCCTGCACTTTGGGGGGCCCCGCGCTTCAGTGGAACGTAGGGTCCAGGACGGCCTGAGGGGTTAGCGGGGGGCCTGGTGCCTGCAGCAGCGAGCAACTGGGTCCCAGCCCGCTCCGCCCCATCCCGCCGGCTCCCAGTGTCGCTCAGGGGAGGGGGCGAAATCCAGAAAGAGGCGGGGCTGGCACTTGGCAAAGGGGTGGAATGGGGGTGGGGAGGGGCAGAGCAGGGACGCGAAGAGGTGGAGCAGGGGCGGGAAGAGGCAGGGCAGGGGCGGGGACTTGGGGAAAGGGTGGAGTGGGGGTGGGATGGGGACAGAGCGGGGGCAGGAAGAGGCGGAGCAGAGCAGGGCAGGCTGGGGCTGGGTCGCTCACTGCTGCCGGCGCTAGGCCCCCCACTAGTGCCCCATGCTGCCCTGGACCCTGCGTCCCCCTGAAGTGCAGAGCCCAGGGAAGTTGCCTCAGTCTGTCCTAAGGACGGGATGGCTCTGAAAATATAAGCCCAAACACTGGTGGAGCCAGGCCCCCGTTCCTGAATATTGGTGGAGCCCGGGCACCACGGGCCCATATAACTCAGCACCTATGGTTCCTGCGGTCCCGTCCAGAGGCAAATCAATCGCCAGAGCGGTCACCGGGAGGAGGTGAAATGCATAGTCAATGACAGAGAGAAACACGATAACATTTTGCACTTCCCTAGCATCCTCCATCTGAGGCTCTCCAAGAGCTTTACAAGCCAAGTGCACTAATCTCACTGCCCCCGTGAGGCTGGGAAATAGCGTCACCCTCACTTTACAGCTGGGGGAAGAGAGAGGGTAAGAGACTTGCCCAGAGTCACGTCCCAAGCCTGTAGCCGAGGTGGAAACAAGTGCCCCGCTTCCTGTTTCCCACGCTGTGCCCTTGGGTTGTGGGTGGTTGCTTATCCAGGATTACGAAGAACATGGCCCTTGAGTTTGCCTTCCTGCCACATTAAAGGTCACAACAGTCTGGTTGAGAGGGGGGAACATCCCTTTTATGGAGGGCACCCTCCAGTACTCCCTCAGCATGGCAGGTGATAAACAGGAAATCCCTGGATCTAACTGAGGGGAGAAAGGTAGCCAGGAAGGGCATGGTGAGACCTCACGTGGCCCTCAGAGTGAAGGTGTCTTTCTTATTATTAATGGAGATATCCTATCTCCTAGAACTGGAAGGGACCTTGAAAGGTCATCAAGTCCAGCCCCCTTCACTAGCAGGACCAAGTACTGATTTTTGCCCCAGATCCCTAAGTGGCCCCCTCAAGGATTGAACCCACAACCCTGGGTTTAGCAGGCCAATGCTCAAAACACTGAGCTATCCCTCCCCCCAGTCTTTGCTGGCTATGATGCTGGTTCAGCTGGTGTCCCCATTCCCACTTACAGTTCTTCATCCCCTTCTCTCAGGGCCTTCCCTGTGTACACCCACCGAGCCGGCTGGCTAAATGAGAAGTGAGCGTCAATCTCCCGTCAGCAGACACCAAGCAGGTGGCCTCTGTTCCAGTAACCGTTGCAAAAGGGCGTTTGTGAATGGAATTTCACACAAGCCCAAAAAACCACCAGGCACCCAGCAGCACTTTGCAACGTATCCGACTCTGCCAGGACTCAACGCTGCATGCCCAAGAACATTCTCTTCACTGCTAAGGCAGCAGCCTCCCCTGCCAATACAGGCTGTCTGCACAGGCAGCCCTCCCTCCTTCCCCCCTTGTGGGAGCGAGCGGGGTTGCTCAGGTTTCCCTGTAACCTTTGGTGAGGTCTGTCATAGATCCTGGAGTCTATTTATACATTTGGCCCTGTCTGCATCCCCAGAACGATCTGTGCCTTGTGTAATGCTTCAACTTCTGATCAGTCAGGGCTTGTGCTTTCAGCCAGCTCTCTAGAAGGTAACCAAGTGGAGTGGGAAAGGTGCGAGCTCTGTGGCTTAGACCTGATTTAACTCAGGGTGTGATGTTGCACCGATTTGGTTAAACCAGTGCAACTTTGTGCGGGGACAAGCGCAGAGAGATGCTTTTCTGTCGCTGCTTTGAGGTGGCTGCATTAACCCATCTTCTTACACCTCGTAGCCACCCTTAGCAGAAGAGCCCCTGGATCTGAATGCATTCAGTGGGGCAGTCTAAGCAAAAACATGTGTCTCCTGTGGGAAGGCTCCAAAAGCTAATTGTATCAGCCAAAGAACTTCTGGGCCTGGACAGCATCTCTTGTGATGTCAGGGCACAAGGGAATGCAGCTCCGGCTTCAGGACCGCCCAGAGGATTCAGGGAGCCTGGGGTCTTCGGCGGCAGGTCCTGGAGTAGAAGGACCCCCCGCCGCCGAAGACCCGGAGCGGAAGAAGCTCCGGGGGTCCAGGCCCCGCGAGAGTTTTCCGAGGCCCCCGGAGCAAGTGAAGGACCCTGCTCCAGGGGCCCCAAAAACTCTCGGGGGGCCCCTGTGGGGCCCAGGGCAAATTGCCCCACTTGCCCCCCCCCCGCCTCTGGGCGGCCCTGTCCAGCTTAGAGAGTCATCTCCAATGGAGCATGGGAGGGTGTGGGATTAGCCAATACTGTAAAAATGGGACTCAGGAGATCTGCCACCAAATTCCTGTCTTCTCTAGGGCACTTCTAAAAAGAAGTTTAAATTTCTTTTTAGTTGCTTTGGACCTCAGTTCCCCATCTGAGGCTCCCAGCCTCATTGGGGTTTAGTGGGAATAACGCGATTCATGTTTGTGAGGATGTCACGGGGCGTGGCCCCACTCCTGTCTTCTCCCCGCAAAAATTGCACAGACTCCCTTGGTTGTGCCTTCCCCGTGTCTTTTTATTTTGTGTTCCCACCACCAAACAGTCCTTACATGACAGCCTATTGACAATATTAACTGCCTCATGGCCCGCTCACCAGAGCTGGAAGGTAACAGAGGACCCCCTGTTCTGAGCCTCTGTCTGGCTAGGGTCAGCTAGTCCCATTTCTCCTTCTCTCCTCCCCCACCCTCTCTGGGCCACCTCTTATCAGCCCAGGGCTGATGTGTAATCGGCTCAATTACTGATTGAGTAATTAACACCCCCCCCCCATCAGCTTCCTATTTGAGAACTAATTACTAGTAGAGTGATCAGAGTGAAGGCTCACCCATTTGCACCCTGCACTCTGTCACAGAGGGGCTGAGAATCTAGGTGAAAAGTCACACAGAAAAAACAATAAATAAATAGTTTTGACTGTGTTGGGTGGTCAGAAAAACTACTATTTGTTGTGTAAACGACTAGGGGAGTGTTCCTTTAGATAGTTTGTGAGCCCTCTCGTGATGCTCAGCGTGTTCTATGTTATAAAAGCTGCCAGAACCCAACCAGAGCACCCAGCATACATATGTAATGATGCCTTGAATGTTGTGTTTTTTCAGTAACTATGGTTATTTGGACCCTACTGTGCCTCTGTGGTGCCGTCATATTATGTTTGTGGTGTAAAAGGCAAGAGAAACAACATTATTTAGAACTGGCAGCTTGTTATCCACCAGCTCTTTAGTGACGAAGATAAAGGACTTCCTCTCAATAAGTCAAAAACAATTCCAGGAGAGGGATCTGGGTTCTTTCCTAGTCCTGCGTCAGTGGAATTGTTAACTAAGTTCATTTGCAAAATCTTTATTACTGGTGATGATGCAAGAACCAGAGAGAGCCCACCGTGACTCTCGGAGTGAGCTTAGGGGGCTGATTATTGGGGGGGGGGGAACTACTCCCTTTTACTTGTGAATTGAGTAGAATTCAGTGTTACTAACTCTCAGGATTTTATTGTGACACTCATAATCTTTGTTGTTTTTCTTAAAGCGTCAACTCCTGGAGTCAAGTGATTATGTGAGACTCCCAGCTTTAATTTTTTTTTTTTTTAAATATGATTCCTCATAGTTACAGAGAAAAGCTTGAAAACACGACCCCACGGGGTTCAATGTTCAGAAAGCAAATCAAAAGAACCCCACATTTATTGTTTTACAAATCTCATGATTTTAAAGCCAAATCTCTTGATTGTTTGAGACTTGACACTTGATTTTTGCAGGCTTGGGGTTGGGGATACTGAGATTTGCTTGAGGTCACCGAGAGACAAACAGGGAGCCCCCTAGACCTTTTCCAGGGTTGTCACTGCATTTTACATGTAGTGGTTGATTCCAAAGATTTTATTGCCGTTTTACATTGTGGTTGTGACTCAAGGCCAGCATCCTTAAGTGCCTTGTCTTCCTAAACACAGAATGAAGAGAGGAGAGCTCTTTGATTACCTCACAGAGAAAGTCACCTTAAGTGAGAAGGAAACCAGGTATGGTGAGACAGACTTGAACAGCACAGTGGTTCTGCCAGCATTTCCACCTGGACAAACAGTGGCACTTTGGACTCACTAGTTGCAAGCTCCCCCAAAAGGTCTCCAGGTCTGAAATGGGGTCTCTCACAGCCCAGGTTTCAAACCTTTCAGTTCCTGAGTTTGCCCAAAACTGCTGTTCTCCGCTGGCAACTTGTCAGGAGTGCAAGGGGTTGCACTTACAGACCCCTTTTGGTCCACACCCAGCTTCAATGGAACATAAGGACAACCAGTGTCTGTTCCTCGGGCCAGGTGGCAGAGCTCACTCTCAGGCTACTGAATTGGACACAGGGGTTCAGAGCTACCGTGCTCATCCCGTTGCCTAGAAGCAGGATGAGCTCAGTGTGTCTCCATCATTCTCAGTCTGTCTATGGGGAGAGGAGAAGAGGGTATGGGATCTCTTTTTGGAGGAGTTGCTTGGCTGAAAGAGGACTTATCTCCCCCACCCCATTATCATCCCCTCTAGGAAGATCATGCGTGCACTGCTGCAAGTGATCCAATACCTCCATTCCATGAACATCGTCCACAGAGACTTGAAGCCGGAGAACATTCTCCTGGATGACAACATGAACATCAAGCTGATGGACTTTGGCTTCTCCTGCGAGTTGAATAGGGATGAGAAGCTCAAAGGTGGGATGATTATTTGATCACAGCAGTCAAAGGAGGAGAAGACCTTCTAGATTGTCTATGCTATCCCCTTGGCAGGGCAGGGTTGCTCCTTCAGTCTATACGCCAGTACTTTGTCAAGCCTTGCTTTAAGCGTCTTAACCGATGGGGCTTCTACCACTTCCCATTATATTGACTTCTCCTCTGGAAGTTCATCCTAAATTTTCTCTCTTGATTTCTACTAGTTGCTCCTAGTTACACACTCCAATGACATCCCATGCTAGCTTTCCCCCATCACAATCTTACTTGCAGATACTAGTTGTTTCATAACCCATTGGGATGAGATTATTCAAAGGCACAAATGGCTGTTTGGCTTGGTCACTCTTCTCCTTGCCCACATTACAGGTTATAACTCGATATTGGACTCCCCTGATAAAATACCAGTGAAGCATGGTTAAGGGCTATGTAACACACACTGGAAACATTCTGTCCATCAGCAGCCACTCAATGAATAGCTATTTACTGGTTACAGGGTGGTACAAACCTCTGCAAATTCACTGATGTTAAAGTGAAAAGTTCCATCCCTTTCTTGCAGAAATCTGCGGCACTCCTGGTTATCTAGCACCTGAAATATTAGAGTGCTCCATGGATAAGGGCCATCCAGGGTATGGAAAGGAAGTTGACATGTAAGTAGAACATTCATATGTAGTGACAAACTTTCCTAGTACCTGGAGTGAACATCTCCTCCCTTTGCAATGGGGTTTACTTCTGAAGTTCTCATGCTTTTGGACGCTGGGAAAAGCAAGAGGAGCTCATACAAACTAGTCTCCAAGGATGAGAGATCTGAATACCAGCCACAACTGGCTGGGGTCAGTGAAGAGGTTATACAGTACGCAGAGCGAATGACATGGGCTAATGGTCTGCACATATGACAGCGAGCCAGGAATATCAGATTTCTAATCCCAGCTCTAACATAAATTCTCTGCCTCAGTTTCCTCATCTTTGCCTATTATTTGAGCATACAGTGCTAAAGAAGTAGTATTATTTACCATCAACTGTCTATACCAGGGGGATAACAACCATGCTAACTAATCCTCACAACACCTGTGAGGCAGGTGAATGGGGCTTTGAAGGGGAATAACACATATGTCCAGATCCATAAAGGTATTGAGGTACCTAACTTCCACTCAATTCAATCTGGGCTTTAGTGCTATGTAGGTGAAAAGCACTAACGGTCATTAATAATAATGAGCGGTGCACGATTGGGTGTCCAAAATGGTTCTTTGCCTTTTCACACTGACAAGCCCTGAAATTGGGTTTTATACACCCACTGAGAGCGCAGTCAGAAAACAATGCTCTTCTAGGGCCTGATCCTATTCCCGGTGAAGCCAATGGGAGCTTTGCCATCGACTTCAATTGGGCGCAAGGCCAGGCCTGTGCAGATTAGTAACTGTAAACAGACATGTGATGACTAGACAGCTGAACTGCTTTCTCAGCTCTCTCCTCGGGGGAGTCACCTGAATGAAACTGGGCACCTGACAAGCCTCATGTGTGCAAAGGACATTTGCTGTGCAAGGTTCTCCCATTCCTGGCTGACCAGCCGTGACAGAGCGACTCCAGCATACTCACCACTGACAGCACAGGCTTGTAAGGGGGTGACTCCTGAATTACACTGCAGTCCAGTCCGGACAGCTGACTCCTACACTACAAGGAGGGGGCTGGGGGGCCTACAGGGCTAACTGGCTTTACCAGTGATAAGCCTGAAAGGCAAAATATCCCTCTCTCATGGTCCACCAGAACTTCCCCACAGTCTAAAGCAGTGAAATCAGAAGAGGTCCAGAATAAAAGTCTCTAACTCACAGCTTCCCTGGGCTAGCAATGGCTCTGGTGAGCAAGGAGGGCCACTCCACTCTTCTGCCTCAGCATCTACTCTGGCTTCCTGTTCTTTCCCACACAGAAGTCGTCATAGGTTGTTTCTCCTCCAACACAGCCTCTCACCCACCCATGCGTCCTCCTTATGTGCCTAACCTAATGAGCCCCACCTGAGGGAACTCTTCCCTCCTCGTTACCAGCTGAGGCAGTTTTTCACAGGTGTGGCCTGTTCTGCCAACCCTCCCCTCTCCCAGCTTGACGGAGTGTGAGGCTCAAACACCCCAGCGTAGGCCCGAACGCTGCTCTGGCCTCCAGTTTGGTAACTGGGCCCTATTTGTCTAATAAGCCGAGCACCCCGGAGACATTTGACACGCAGCTCTGGATCAGGATTTTGCAGTTGATGCCTGTCTCGGCTTCCTTGTCATGAGCGATACTAATGAATGTGCCCAGGGGACTGATACCGGTCTGCTCTGCCTTTGGCAGGTGGAGTAGTGGTGTGATCATGTACACCCTGCTGGCTGGCTCGCCACCCTTCTGGCACCGGAAGCAGATGCTCATGCTGCGGATGATCATGAGCGGGAATTACCAGTTCAGCTCTCCGGAGTGGGATGATCAGTCAGACACAGTCAAAGATCTGGTGAGCACTTACTTGCCATGGAAGGAAGGGGAGAAACAGGGAATCTCTCCAGCTTTACTAGTGAGGTAGAGTGGCCTGGTGGATGCAGTAGTAGCATAAGGATTCTACTCCTGGTTCTGCCCTGTGTGATCTTGGGCAAGTTACTTAGTCTCTGTGCCTCTTTTTCCCCCTCCCACCTTTTATCAGTCTTGTGAGTATAGCCTGTAAGCTCTTTGGGGTAGGGACTGTTTCTTACTGTGTTTGTACAGTGCCTAAAGAAATGACACCCCAATCTTGGGTAGGGCCTTTAGGCTCTACTGTCATACAAATAATAAATAACCCTCAAAGTATTTCTAGACCCTGCTCTTCTTATGCAATCTCGAGGCCTGAGGAACCAAAGACAGACAAGAATCCAGTAGTGGGGACACCTGATGGAATGCTCCTGGGACAGGGTAACAATAAGGAGAGAAGGGCACGTCCATCTGAGCCAATCCGTCTGACTGTGCCTTCCTGCAGATTTCCCGGCTCCTGGTGGTGAATCCTAAGAAGCGCTACACAGTCAACGATGCGCTGGCCCACCCGTTCTTCCAGCAATATGTCGTGGAGGAAGTACGGCACTTCAGCCCTTTAAGGAAACTTAAGGTAACAGAGTTTTTTTAGATCCTACCATCAGGACTGGCTGACAGTGACATTTCAAACATGTTAGGAGCGAGATCGCATACAGCCTTCAGCTGGTTTATTATTTATTCATCATGGTTGATAGCCACGGCTCCAACACTGATTCGACTGCTAATGAGAGTGAAGGATCAGGCTCTTAAAGATGAGCCCAAACCATAACTAGGGAGGCCAAACTTTGGGACTGAATTTTGTAGCTTGGGTTCATCTCTAATGCACAGGAAGTAATAGGACTTAAACAAAACGAATCTATCCAGTAGATCAGTGCTTTAGAGAGACAATACAGTGCAGGTACTTAATACATGACCAGAAGGAGGCCAGTTTCAAAGCAGTGCCCATGTAGTTTATTTTTTGATATATCCCAGTGGGTTTACCACTGAAATTCTTAATGGAAGAAGGGTGTTACACAGAGGGATTTAAACAAGGAAAAGGTAGACTGGGCCACAAAATGGCAGATGAAAGTTGGTGTTGATAAGTGCAGAGGAATGCATATTAGAAAACATAATCCCAACTATACAGACAAAATGATGGGGGTCTAAAGTAGCTGAAAGAGCTCAAGAAAGAGATCTTGGAGTCACTTTGGATGGTTCTCTGAAATCATCCACTGAGTGTGCAGCGGCAGTCAAAAAAGCAAACAGAACGTTAGGAACCATTAGGCAAGGGATAAATAGAAGATAGCAAATATCATGCCATTCTATAAATCCATGGTATGCCCACACCTGGAATATTTGTGCAGTTCTGGTCTCCCCATCTCAAGAAAGAAATAGATTCCCAATAGAAAAAATACAGAGAAGGGTAACAAACATTATTAAAGGTATGAAACAGCTTCCATATGAGGCGAGATTAAAAACACTGGAACTGTTAGGCTTGGAAAAGAGATGACTAAGGGAGGATAAGATAGTCTATATAATCATGAATGGCATGGGGAAAGTGAAATATTTACCCCTTTGCATAACACAAGAACCAGGGGTCACCCAATGCAATTAATTGGCAGCAGGTTTAAAACAAACAAAAGGAAACACTTCTTCACACAAAGCATGTTCAACCTGTAGAGCTCATTGCCGGGGGATGTTGTGAAGGCCAGCTTCAAAAAAGATTAGATAAGTTCATGGAAGATAGCATTGACAAACCTATTAGCCAAGATGATCAGGGATGCAATCCCATGCTCCAGCTGCTGGGGTTGGTCGTCTGGATGACAGGAGATGGATCACTTCATAATTGCCATGTTCCGTTCATTCCCTTTGAAGCATCTGGCAATGGCCACTGTCAGAAGACAGGAAGATACTGGGCTAGATGGACCATTGGTTTGACCCACTAAGGCCATCCTTATGTTAATGAATCAGTTTAAATTGATAGTCGGTTGATTAATTTCAGTTTTCCAAAGCACTTGCCTTTTCACATGAACTGGCTACATTTCCTTTCAGGTCATCTGCCTGACAGTTCTGGCATCAGTCCGCATCTATCATCACTATCGGAATGTCAAGCCAATTACCAGGGAGGTAATGATGAGAGACCCCTATGCTCTGAAACCCGTTCGCAAACTGATCGATGCCTGTGCCTTTAGAATCTATGGACACTGGGTGAAGAAAGGAGAAGCACAGAACAGAGCAGCCCTGTTTGAGAACACTGCAAAGGTGATTTTGCTGAGCTTAGCCGCGGAGGAAGCGTTATTTTGATTTAGCCCTGAGTAAAACTGCTTCAGCACCATCTTAGCTTAAGTTTGTAAGAGCGAAGGCGAGCAGACGCTCTGAAAAACTAACCGCAGTCTCCTTTATGTTTTCCCAATAAAATCTCAGTAGAGAATATTAAAACCCAGGGTGCGCCAAACCCTGACATCCTTATTTGGCCTTCAAAAGACGCCACGTGCACAAACCTCTGCAGAGCCCCATCCAACTTCAATGAGTTTTGCCTGTTTAAGGCCTCCGTGCTTTGGCCTTGCCAGGCCGATATTCAACTTTCCTACAAAATGACATTTAAGGGCCTGTTTTTTTTAGAAGTGGCCTCTAATTTTGCAGCTGTAATTAACAGTGTGTGTAAATATACCCTCAGATCAGGCAGGTGAACATCTTAAACGCCAGCATTTGTGCCCCAAATTAATTCCACCGGAATGGGTTTTTGGGGGGGAGGGGCCTGGAATGAATTTCAGGCACAAAATTGGTCACCAAGATGAGGCCATTCTTGAAAAAGAATAAAGATGGGGGCCCAAGCAAAAACCTAGCTGTGGCATTCGGGTACAGCTCCAGCTGTCTTCTCTCTAATGCAGAGGGAACCAATAGAGGATGCAAGAACAATAGAATACACTTAGTGCTTCTCCTATAGGAACCACACCCTTTCATTGGCAGGATGGGCCATGCTCCCCCGAGCTGTGGTAACAGAAGGATGCGAGCGAGCACCTTCACACCTGTGGGAAATCCTCGCCAGCAGTGGTGGCAATATTTTCTGTTATTGCTGTTTGCTACGATCAGGCTCATGTCGCTCTTGCTGGTGCCCTCCTGTTTACACCTAGGCAAACCTTTGCACCTGCCCCAGTGCAGTCAGTGGAACTCCACGTGGGCGCAGAGGATCACCCTTGGGAAGCAACTTGCCGGATTGGGGCCTCGGTGTCTGGCCCAGACCAGCCTGAGGTTTCAAAGCCTCGCTTTCATTTGGTAGTGGGCACGACCTGTTCTGTGACCACGGCAGATTGGCCGTTGAATTGTTAGAGGCAAGGTAAAGGCAAAGATAATGAGTTTGGGGCACAATCTAACACCATCAGGCCAAGGTAAGCAGTGGGGTCACAGCAGCTGGAGGGAATCTAAATTAGATGGGGAGCTGGGTAAAAAATAAATCTGTGATGTCAGCAAGTTCAGGGAGAGGAGGAGTGAAGGTGAGAGGCAGGGAGGAAAGGGGACAGGGGTGTGGAAAGCAGCTCCACCAATGGGACGCTTGCAAAATACTAACCAGTTACATTCAATTGACTGAGGTTAAAAACCACATGAAGAAGCTGGTCAAGCTTTGTTTTTACAAGGCGGATGTTGCTATTAGAGACCCACATTTCCAAACTTGTGGGCCCAGCCTTCACCGGCAGAACCTTAAGGTAAGGTGGCTTATCCCACATCACTTTCGAAAATCAAGTCTTTCAGGGCACCAATACCCTGGTTTGGGTGCTGCACTGCAAAGATGAATGTTCACTGCCTGTTTTGCCATCTGTAAAATGAGGCTAATGATACTGACCTCGCTTGTAAGGTGCTTTGAGAGCGACTGATGAAAAGTGCTGTATAAAGGCTAGGTATTATCCACTGAGCTCTCGCTTCATTTAGCTTTGGGGCTAACACATTTTCTACTCTATTAAGAAAAAATGTCTTCCCCCCTCACCCGCCAGGCTGTAGTACAATTGGCAGTTTATAACTCAGCCTTTAATACAAGCTGAGGAAACCTTCCCTGCCTGCTTGTCCACCAAACCCTGAAAATAAAGAGAGAAGCTGTGACAAAACCACCACCCTCAAATTTGTGTCAGTCGGAAAAAGTGGACCTGTCCAAACCCCCCAAACGGCAAAAACGTGTGAAACAGCAATCAGAGCCTTCATCTTAATGGACTTGATTGACTCCTTCCATCATGGATGGGGCATATTCTGAAGGGTGACTAGCATCTCACATAGCACTCTTCCTAGCCAACAGATTCCATTATCCCTGCCAGCCTTAGTTACTGCTATTATAACCAGTCAATCTATAAATGACGCCTTAAGCGTGACAGATGTTTTGTTTCCAAAGCTTTAACGCACTATGTTGAAGAGTAGCAATTCATTTTATGCATCTACACCTTGGGCTGAGTTTTTAAACAGCCCTGGAGTGATGGAAAATGCACATTGCAGCTAACGGTGACCTGTATACTGCATGTGTATTTAGGAAACATTTTAAAAGATATAGGGCTAATACACAGACCTCACATTGGTCAAAATGGTCAAGGGCTTCAGTTTATTTATGTCTATTTGATCAGTGCATCTGTACATGGTTTTGTAAACTGTTTACATGTCAATAAATAGGCTTCATTTTACTTAGCTGGTGGGACGTTGCATTGTTAAGCTGGTGCCTATTGTATTCTTACTATCAAGCAACATAGTATTAGGCTGGGATTTGCAAAGGGGCCTAAGGCATTGGCAGCCAGTGGGAGTTGGGCACCTAATGGAAGTTAGACGTCTAATGCCGTTAGCTCACCCCCTTTTGTAAATCTCAGCCTTAATACTTAGCATTTATATTCAAATGCTTTACAGACACTAAGTAATTCATCCTCCCACTATCCCTGTGAGGTAACTATGTTTTATTATCCCTATTTTCAAGGTAGGGAAACTGAGGTAGAGCTGAGGTTAAGGGGCAGATTGTCAGAGGTATTTAGGCACTTAGAGATGGAGATAGGTGCCTTTAAACCAATGGAAGTTTGATTTTAAAATGGGAATTAAATCAACAGGTATCAGATGCCTGGATGTTTCTGAAAAATCCCATTAGATGCCATCTGCATCTTTGACAATCTGGCCACAAGTGACAGCCTCAGGTCTTCTGGGCTGTGTCTACAATGCACTTGCTTCCTAAAATTTCCCATCACTGCAGCATGGGTGATGATAGCAACCCTGGGAATGTTTGTGGAGGCTAGTCATTAGCACGGGCCTGGGACATTTAGGTTATTTACTGTGAATACAACTTTCTAACCCTAAGAACAGTGAAGCTCTCAAAACAGGCTTCCAAGGGAGGTGGTGGAAGTTTTTAAGAACAGGTTGGACAAAGACTGGTCAGGGATGGTCTAAGTTTACTTGGTCCTGCCTCAGTGCTGGGGGCTGGACTAGATGATCTCAAGGTCCCTTCCAACCCTACCTTTCTGTGATTCTAGACACTGTGTTGTGGAACAGTGCTCAGAGCCGTGATTGAAACACCAGTGGTTAGTGTACACTGGTGCAGGTGGAGCTGTGACCATGGAGAATTATAGGGGGAAGAGAGTGTAGTGTAGCAAATGTAAAGTGTGTCTGAGTCAGAGCTGGGATTAGAACTCAGGAGTTTCTGACTCAGCCCACACCTGTCTCTCTCGGTCACCGGCAGGAACAAGTGCAACCCTTACTCACACAAGTAGTTCTTACTCCTATGGTGCCAAGTCCTGCACTCCTTATTCAAGCAAAACTCCCAGTTTTTTTCCAAAGGGAATTTTAGCCATGTAAGAGCCTAAGCAAAGGCTGCAAGAGTTGACTCATGGGCAGCCTCATCCGTCTCCCTGGGACTACTCACGTGTGTACGTGTTTGCAGGACTGGGCCCACGGGGAGAGAGCAGCAGCATCTTCTTAAAAAGTCAAAAAGAATGGAGACAACAGGACAAAACCACCCTCCATGTCTAAACCCTCCACTCTGACACTGAACATTAGTAGCAAATGTTTATTTTTAAAATTGGCCAAACTTCAATCCAACACAACTGCAGGGAATCGCTGGCATCTCCACAGGAGAAAATGTCTCCGGTCCATTCCGATATGTGATGTCATCACAGCTCTTTTTTACTCTCCGTTTTCCTCGTTTTTTGACTCGGGATGTGGGCAGCACAGCGGAAACCCAGGTTATCCGAGGCGGAGTCCGGTGTGTTACCCATCCTAGGAAAGAACAAAAACCTCCTATGTAGATTCAGTCTTAGATTTTAAGGCCAGGAGGGACCATTAGATCCTCTAATCTGACCCCCTCAATGACACAGGCCATAGTTAGTCCTGTTTTGAGCCCACTGTCTTTGACTAAACCTGTCTTTGACTAAAGAACATCTTCCAGAAAGGCATCCAAGTCTAAAGTGATACTGAAACATGGGGCCATTTTCAAAGAGCCCGGCTCCAATTTAGGCAGCTAAGTAAGTGGCCAGATTTTCCGAATAACTCAACCATCAACGTACTGCGCTGAAAAAAAAAAACTGGCCCTTTAAATTAGGGGTTTAAAGGGGAGCAGAGCATTTGGAAAAATATAGCCCTTAACGTACAGAATTGCTGCAAAGGGGCTGATGAGTGATGCAGTTCCTCCACCGGGCTTTTTAAGTGATATCTTCTGACAATTAATATGGAGAAGGAAGGCAAAGCAATTTCATTATTTAGAAATTATGTAATTTACATAAATTGATGACAAATGAGTTTGTATGATTTAAAACAGATGAACATTATTTCCCAACATTAATTACACTTTATTGTTATAATTCTATCCTTACATTATTTTCCCTTCCTTCTCACACTGTTGTATTGGGTGTTATATACTAGCTGGCATCCAGCCTTCATTCCAGAGTTGGCTGCTGTCCATAGAGAATTTGAGAAGTGTTTGGGGATTTATTAATAAAGTCTTCACATTAGTTAAAAGTAAATAATTATTAAATAGCAAAAATAAAATAGCAAATCATTTGAAATAAATCTATGTAGTAAAGGTTAAGTTACTATAAGCCCCCCAATGTGGTGCAAAATAGCACTTGGCCACAACAGTAAGTAAACTTACCTAGTAGTAACACGAGCTTTGTGATTGGCCGATCCATCTACTGTGTCAATCCAAGATGCACCTCGCAGGACGTGCATTTTCTGAGCACGCTGCCTTGACATGGGTCCAGGAGGTTGATACTCTGATGCAGTCCATTCCCAGGTGTTTCCTAACAGGTCATAGAGCCCTGAGATATAGAAATTGCTCGTCAGGATCCATAGGAAGACACATACGCTGTCAATACAAAGCCCTTTTGGAAGCACTTTGGTGCAGTGAGGGTTGTTTAAGATGCCATCAGAAGAGGATGGTCTAATGGCTTGAGCAGGTAACCAGGAATCAGAAGCTCTGGGTTGTATTCCCAGCTCTAATACACACTCACCGTGACATTGGGCAGATCACTAAACTTCACTGTGACCATCTATTTAGTGGGGTAATAATGCTTGCTTACCCTCAAAAGGGCATTGTGAAGCTTAATTAGAGAATATTAATAAAGTGCTTTGAGATTCTCAGATGAAAGGCATTACAGAAGGGCAAAAAGTGATCAAGTATCATTATTATAAATCATTGCACGCAATGTCTTGCTTGTTGCCTTAAAATGTATCATGTCAACATCAGCCAATTTAAATAGCATTCAGAAATCTCACTGTGCCCAGCATCATCGTATCTAGATGCCAAGAAACTCAGTGTCAGTTTAGGTTTTAAATTCCCGCTATAATCTTGAGACTTTAATTTATTATTTCTAAATTGAAATTAACAAAAGAATTCATTTGCAAATTGGGGCAAAGGTGCCTACTAGCTCATACCATAGTTGTTCTGAGGAGAGAATGCATTCACTGGGGAAATACCATGGTAACCATCTTCTGCTGTATCGACCTTTGGGAAGATTCCCTGTGTGAAGAGAGGATTTTACTTTGAGGAAAAAAAAAAAAAACCAACCTCACCCAGGATGGCATAGAAAGGAGCAAAAGGGCTTGCATTTTACAGAACCTCGTCATACTTAAAATAACGGAAACTGTCTAACAGTAGTAAATTATATAATGTGAAGATACTTCAATATGACCAAGCGATAGTTCAACCATTCAAAGTGCTAACGAGGGCGATCCCTCTCCCATGAAACTCTGAACCTCAACAGCCACAAATGTTGAGGAATCTGGATTCTGCTTCCGCCGTAGAGAGTTGGGTGAGATTGACACTTTGCAAGGCGTCAATTTATTTATTTATTCTGGTTAAATATTAAATATTTATGGATAAATATTACCTTTAAATTCTATATCCTGGAGGTGAGGGGAGAGAGTAAAATGGTGGCAAATTTAACAACTGACCTGACAGCCCTACCAGCTGAGGTTCAATATCTTGAAGATAAGTCAGTATGATTTACTAGCTAAATGTTTCCTTAGGTCACTTTAGGACATTTTTCTTCATCAATAAGCTATCAAGACAACCCATCACAGACATGATGGTATTAAGACCCTACCTGCCAGAGATTTGTACGATTTGGTTGAAACTTGTTCCCCCAAGGATATACTCTGCCTGTCAAAAAAGAAGAGGTGGGACCAATTATTTCCTTCCTGTTCAAACCAGGACACCAGTAGGAACTGTCAACTTTTCCCTTTCTCACTGATGTACGGGGACCAGTGCTGTTCAACATACGTATACATGATCTGGCAAAAGGTATAAACAATGAGATGGCAAAATTTGCAGACAATACAAAATTACTCAAGATAGTTAAGTCCAAAGCTGACTGCAAAGAGTGCCAAAGGGATCAGACAAAACGGGGTGACTGGGCAACAAAATGGCAGATGAAATTCAATGTTGATAAATGCAAACTGATGCATACAGGAAAACATAATCCCAACTATACATAAAATGATGGGAGTCTAAATTAGCTGTTCAAGATCTTTCTTGAGCTACGAGTCATTGTGGATAGTTCTTTGAAAACATCTGGTCAATGTACAGCACCAGTCAAAAAAGCTAAAAGAATATTAAGAACCAGTAAGAGAGGGATAGATAACAAGACGGAAAATATTATAATGCCACTATATAAATCCACAGTATGCCAACACCTTGAGGACTGTATGCAATTTGGTCACCCCATCTCAAAACAAGATATATTAGAATTGGAAAAAGGGCAACAAAAATGGTTAAGGGTTTGGAACAGCTTCCATATGAGGAGAGGTTAAAAAGACTGGGACTGTTCATCTTAGAAAAGAGACGACTAAGGGGAGATATGATAGAGGTCTATAAAATCATGACTGGTGTGGTGAAAGTAAATAAGGAAGTGACTATTAGCCAAGACACTCAGGGACACAACCCCATGCTTTGAGTGTCCCTAAACCTCTGCCACAAACTGGGGCTGAATGACAGGGGAAAGATCACTTGATAAATTCCCCTGATCTGTTCATTCCCTCTGAAGCATCTAGCACCAGCCACTGTCGGAAAACAGGATACTGGGCTAAATGGACCATTGGTCTGCCCAATATGGACATTCTTATGTTCAAAAGGAAACCATCCATTGGTTTTAAAAAGAAACATTATTTTAACTCTAAAGGACACAGTGCACAGCCGGGAGGGCAGCCAGTGCCCTCAACTGCTGGTCATCAGCCCTTCTGATTACCACTCCTTTCGCCAGTTATTCTGGCAGGGATTTTCAAAGGAGCCTAAGGGAATTAGGCACCCATCGCCTAGTAAATTGCAATGGGAGATTTGAACATCTAGTTCCCGTAAACTCCTCAGGGGGGAAAAAAAAAAAAATCACAGCTTTTGCACATAGTGATTTACAGACATGACCTACACATGGGGATCAATTCATCCACCACTAAAACGCAGCTGCCTCTGGAGTAGGACACTGCCGACTTCAAAGTGCTGTGAAGTGAAGAGGAATATCGTACCTGATTGAAAATGCAGGGGGAATTTTTAGGTTGGACATTAAATTTGGAGCTGGTATTTGACCCGGATGTCAGAGCTAATGTCTCTTCCCTTACAAAAAAAAACTGTGGGAACACAGGCATTGACAGACTTGATCAGACCCATGGGTCCACCTGGTCCAGTATCCGGTCTCTGACAGTGGCCAGCACCAGATGCCCCAAAGGAAGATGCAAGAAACTCCACGTAGGCAGATGGGAAATCATCTGCCCCACATGCAGGTCACATCTCAATCTCAAATAGAGGTTGGTTTAAACCTTGCAGCAGGAGGTTTTTTAAATCCCTTCAAACACTCTTCTTTTAAGTTTTGCATTAATTATAACAACTCTGGATATTCTTGTTATCCCTATAAACATCCAATCCCTCTGTGAACCTTCCTAAACTCTTGGGGCAAAGTCTGGGCTCCATCGAAGTCAGTGACAAAACTCCCATTTGACTACAACGGGGCCAGGATTTCACCCGTGGCCTCAATGACATCCTGTTGCAGTGAGTTCCACAAGCTTTGATGTGCATGTCTCATTTGTAAGAGGATCAAGCCAAGTTCACTTCTCAGGGCCATCCCTCATAACTGAACAACTATCCAGCTCCCTCAGGCAAAGCACATCTTTGTAGTCAACTCCAGGACTGCCCATTATCCCTGGCGGAATGCACGGCAAAGCATGAACATTAAGGGCCAGACCCAGCTCTCGTTACTGAGAAGAGAATTTGGCCCCCAGAGCTTTAATCAGAGAGATGGCTCCAAAATGTATTCATGTACCTATTTCATAGAGTCATGGGTTTTAAGGCCAAAAAGGACCATTAGATCATCTAATCTGACTTCCACCCACATCTCCCTATGGAGACCAGAACCCCCAGCAGAGGGGAAGGTAGAGCTTTGAGTCTGGTAGGATTTCATTATTTAGGAATACAAGTCCTCTCCTGGGTCATCGAGTCCTGGCCCCTGCCATCCCATCATAGAATCAATTATAATTATTTGATGACTTAGTTTGGTTTGAAAGAGATCAGTTCAAAGAGCTTTTCTTACATACTCTCTAGTCCTCCCCTTGCAGCAAATTCCCACTCTGCCTCAGTAGGGAGTCTCTTCCCTTTCCACTTGCAATATGCTTGTGCATCATTCCAGCTCACGTGTAGCACTGGGTAGTCCAGCTTGGTTTTTATCCCAGATCCTGGACCTGCTGGCTGAGGAGAATTTCATTTAACAGGGTTTCACTGAGCCATAACAACTTTATGTAAAATAAACCCAACAACAGGAAACAGTACAGAGTCTGGTAGGCCTATGACACGTCATCTATACTGCCATGAGCATCCACCACCCACTTTGCTCTGCCTATTTGTAAGGCCACTGAAATATATAAGAATCTTGGACTTCAGGTACTTCTACCTGTGGGATATTTGTATAGTTCAATGGCTTGTCAGCTAAGGTGGCAACACCTTTGAAATCTGGGAGGGGGTGAGAAAAATCTGGGGACACATTTTTTTAACACCAAAAACTTTCATTAGCCCAAGACAACTTTCTGGAAGGAGGGAGGGTACAAATGATAAATATTAAGCTAAGACAGTCTGTGGCAGAGGAATGAATTGAACCCAAGTATTAGGTTAGTGGTCGAAATACTGGCCCAGCCTGCCTCACGTGAATGTATAGAAGGCCATACCCTGAACTTCCGCATGATTTGGAAATGCATCCTTTTCTACATGGTACAGGGCACCTGGCCTTTGACTACTTGGTAGAAATCAATCTAACTAAAGACTGGAGGATATGCATCTGTCTCAGTTAAGGACAGAACCTCAGAGACTTGCGTAACACGCAGACACCAGTTCTATCTACTCTGCTAGAAAGGCATGGCTGATAGTGGAGTTTATCCCTAGACAATGATCTCAAACAGGTCTGCAGATCAACTGTGGCTTGTCATCACTTCCAGGTAGCTGGCAGAACTCCCTAATCACAGTGCCCCCTAAATATATAAACAAAATGGACAAGAACAGTGCACAGCCGGGAGGGCAGCCAGTGCCCTCAACTGCTGGTCATCAGCCCTTCTGATTACCACTTCTTTTGCCAGTTACTCTGCTATGGATTTTCAAATGAGCCTAAGGGAATTAGGCACCCACCACCTAGTAAATTGCAATGGGAGATTTGAACATGTAGTTCCCGGAGACTCCTCTGAAAATCACAGCCTCTGCGCTTAACTCTCAATTTCCGGCTTTTATGTGAGTGGAATCGCTAATGTTGTAATTAATGCCGTTTCTTTTCCCCACTGAAGTTCAGCCCATAAGCAGATAGTCTCTGAAGCACTATGGGATTGCAATTCGCTCCTTCGAAGGACTGCTCACCTGTCGCCAAAATGCATTGTCAATCGGCAACCACCAAGGGGCAGACTAAGAAAAAGAAAAGAGACCAGATCAAAAAACCCACAATTCTGCCATCTAATCGTCCCCAAACCTTGACTCTCAGTGCTTAACCCCTTTCACAGCATGCGGAGTAAGGCGGAGTATTTTTGAGTTGGGTATGGTATGGTTAGATTCTGTGGCTGGATATGAGCAGCTGGTTCATTTTAAAGACATTTCTACAAAGCTCATAAGTACAGTACAGGGGGCATCTGATTTTAAAAAGAAAATTCAAGCTTTAAAAAACTCCTTTAAAAATGTAGGCTTCCCTGTTTTCAGTTCTGATGAATAAATATCAGGAGATGCCTTGCTCTCTCCATACTCGCCTAGCAAATCCTATTGCACACTCTGCAAAGAGTCCCAAGTAGGCTACAAACTGGGGCCTTAAATCACGTAAGGCACAATCCTGCTCTTATTAGAGTCAACAGGCGTTTTGCTCTTGGTTTCAATGGGAGCAGAATCAGGCAGGGAAAAAGCCAAAATATTAAACCAGTTGCTACCCGGTGGTAATATTCAGCAGGAAAAAAAAAATACCCATTGCAATCAACAAGGTCTTCCCCTCAGGGGTTAATGTTTATAGCAAGATAAACGAATAAGGTAACATGGTCAGAAAATAAAGTGAAAAACTCCCCAGTGAGTCCAATTCCCTCCTACTCCCTGGGGTGTGGAGCCTAAGGTTTCCCAAGGCTTGCATCCCTTCTTCTGGGCACTTGGCTAGAGCTGAAGTTAACGCCTCCTTTCTTCACATAAGGCCATAACAATAAACGGTAGACTTTTCAGGAATGACTCTGCTTGTTTTTATTCCACCATCCCGACACCACTCTGTTCTGAGGACAAACACCACAGCCCTCTTTTCACCAGCGTGAATCAACCCCATCACATTGTTCATGTCACTTCTACACACTCCAAATGGACTTTACCTCCAGTTTTTGGGTCACTTTTTTTTTCAGCTCTTCGGATACAAAATCCTCAAAGACAAAGCTCCAGCCAAAGGCTTCTGCTTCCGTTTTATATTTCTTTTCTCGAACAAACTCCCTGGTGTGAACAGGTCAGATATAGGTCTCTGGTTAGCACTCCCACAAGGTTAACATCACATGCACAGTAAGTTGATAAAAGTAAATGCAATTTACAAGAGCTATTCACACCATTTGTAGTCTATTGAGCCCCTGGTGTAAATCCATCGCTGGAGTAAATCCCATCAGCTCAATGGAGTTAGGTTTAGAGATGAAACTGGCCCAGTTTGTATTGGTTGCATGGAACTGCTATACTGATGTGAATTTTTTTTTAATATTTAAAAACAAAAATCTAGAGTTTCTTTATTTAGATTTATTAAAACAAACCAACCCAAAAGACAAACCAACCAACCAAGCCAGCAGAGTTACTCCAAGTGCCCATTCTAAGCTGTGAGTTCACTTTGCAAAAATTCACATTGAACAAAAGTCACATGCAACCACTTAAATCCACTGCTACTATTGCAAATCTGTCCCCCAAATTTAATTATCCAGGGCAGTGGATAACCCCCCCCCAATCTGTGTTCTATCGCCTCCCAAAATAGCTGAGAATCAAGATGAGCTTCACAGCATGCCCAGAAAGGACTCATTAAGATATCAGAATCATCTTTGCACCAATGCAGGATAGTCCCTCCAATACATGTTCTAGTGCTTTGTACAATCCTTATAAAATATATTATAGGAAGCAATTGAGTATTAATAGAGGGACAGCTAGAATCTAGTCATTAGATGGCCCAACGTCTATGACTCTGCATTATGGAGAGTAACCTACTTCAATGGGAAAATGGAATAGCCATCCTCTGACTACAGTATATTGAACAGAACAACAAAGCAAAGTATTTACAAATCCAGTACAAAATAAAATATGATGCTTTGGTATGTTACCCATGTAAAACCCCAAACAGCTGGAAAGGACCTGTTTGCTAACTAACATATAATAACCACAAGTGAGTTTTCTGTTGATCATGACTTCTCAACAGAAATATTTGCCTTCCAGAGTGTTTGAAAAGCCATTTGTATTGCAAACTGCTAAAGTAAAATGTTAACATCCTTCTACAGTGATCCACAGATGTAGAGCAGGATTTTATAATATTCCAGAAATTTTGAGTGATCATGAATATGGTGAGATTCTCAGCCTTGAAAATTCAAATTGGTTTTCCTTAATCCATAGAACAGCACCAGCAGTAGATGTGCAAGTTCACATGCTGCTCTGCCAATGGACCTTCACTCGGACCTGGTGGGATCACCTCTAGGCATTGTAGATTGGTTCAGTCTCTATGATCAGTCACTGACCTCTCTGCTGAGGCTGCCAACAAAGATAAACCCAGCAAAGATGGCTTCAGTTGCTACCCAGACCAATAGCATACAGGTGAAAGTCTCCATCACCCTGTGCCATCCACTCTCTGCAAACTAAGCAAATGCTAAGTGTGGGCCTTACCTGAAATCCCGGTTGGTTACAGGATATTTGTCAATAGCAAATGACTTCACTGTCACCGCCTCGAGAGGCCCTTCATTTTTACCATCAGGTGAATTTGTTCCCATTTGGAACTTCCCACCAGGCAGTCGTACCATGTTTCCATCATCTTCAAAAACTAGGAGAGATGTTGTGACCCAATAGAACATTAATTAGTAACAATAAAATCTTGGAGTGCGTACATTCTTTGCTAGAGGTATGTTGCTTGCTGGGGAAGAGGGATAATAGAGGGTTGATAATTATATCTAGCACTTAGATATCTTGAAAGTCCTTTGTACAGAGTAAGGACACTGAACTTATTCCTGGTGTAACTCCATGGAAATCAATGAAATTATCCCTGAGAAAAATTTAGTCCATTCACTAATTCTCTCTACTCTCCTAGGAGGTAAACAAATAAGTATTGTTGTCTCCATTTTACATCTGGAGTAACTGAGGCAGAAAGGCTAAGTGACTCACTCTAGGTCACACGGGATAAAGCAACAGAGTTGGAATCTCTTTTCTCAATACATTACAGGACCACTGCTGCTAAAGATACTGATATCGAAAGACAGCCCGTCTTCATGGGGACAGATTAACCACATAAAGGAATCAGACTAGCGGCACAAAACGCCCTCAGCCCACCCAGCCTGGATCTGCCCTCTGAAAGTCTTGTAAAGGCACAAAGACTTTGTAAAGAGAGGTTTTATTGTGAAAGAATCATTAGAGAATCTACACTGCAAAGGGTTCACTGAAGACAACTGCAGCTCAATCTATTGCTTTAGATCAGACGCAGGGTTGGTTGATGGCAATTTATTGAGTGACATTCCTGAGTATTGCTTTGAGTTGTGAGATTTGAGTATTCACTCCTGGCATCTGGTCTCGCTCATCAGTTTTTACATGCAGGATTTCAGGCCACCAGGGGAATCTCCTTTGAAAGTATTCAAGGTTTGTCACTTTTCACTTGCATCAAATGACCCAGGATTCACCAGGGAAACTCTGAAAGGAGTAACCCCTCCCCAGAGGGGCAGACCCAGGGTAAATACTGTGTTAACATATGTAGAAATGACTGTGCAAACCTTCAGAAAGGTAGAGAAGGGAAAAAATAGATCGGGGTGGGGAAGTTACCAGACATGTACAGCTAGGAAACAAATTTGGGGATGGAGACGGGAAGATGAGTAGGAAGGGAATTCCCCTAGCTTCCCCAGCATCACAATAGTCATTGAGAATTAGGTACCAGTCTGACTGAGCAGCCACTGGACCACCCCAACAAACATCAGTTCTAGAGCTGAACTTTATGGGGAATCCAGGAAGATTCTGTCTTCAGCTTGCACTTTAGCACCAGTGAAGGCATAGAGTTCTCATCTAACTTTTCCAAAGGTTGGAGGTGCTGGTCTATTTTTACATTGCTCATTTCACCTAACTGTTGGAATAAGTTTAAGAGTTTGATCTTTGTTCCTTCAAAGGTATTTAAAAGGGAGCAGACAGGTCCTTTCTTCCTTGTTTTCACAGAGTTGAGGATTCATTTTAAGGCAGTATTTCAAGTCTCTTTTGCGGGGAGGAAGGATTTTAGGGTTGGTGAGAGTCAGGGAAGACACTTCCTTGAAATGAGTTCTGGTTAATGCAGCCCCTGACAGAAGGGGACTAAGTGGGGACAGACAGCACTTATTAAGGTCTGCTGCAAGGAAAGAGTGTAAAGGGTAAAGCAGGTGGAAAGGAAAGGTGGAGCAAGACATGCTTGGACACATGCACTCACCTTGCAGACTGTAGCTGCTCCCTAACACACAGGTGCTTAACAGGAGAGCCAGCTGCACTCTCCCAGCAGAGAAGCACGGTAGCATTGGGGACAGGAACGGGAGATGAATTGGAGGAGGAGGTTGAAAGGCTACCCGTGACCCAGAAGGGCTGTGTACTGGGTTGAAATGCTTCCGGGATCTCCGGCTAGAAGGGAGGCCAGTCAAAGTTCTTCCCAGCACGAGTCCCCGCCTCCCCCTGCATGGAAACGAAAGCAGGGAAGTGATGAAAGGGGAGGAGTATGCGTACAAGCGGCAGCACAGAAGCTGGGTACTTAGCCCATGGAGTCAGTAGAGAAATGAGAGAGACGTTGCATTAAGTTGTATTTAAGCCATAACCAAAACCCAGCCCGTGCAGGATTGTTCCTGATGGTGCAGTAAATTAATGCACTAGCTATTTAATTGCAAAGAGGCAAAAGTCAGTCACTTTTGGCTGAAGCATTTTCCTTAAAGTTGTTACCCTGACTGCGCCGATCCCTCTCCCCACTCCTGCCCCCTGACAGCCCCCCCCCCGAACTCCCAGCCCCCCACCCCCCCGCTCCTTGTCCCCTGACTGCCCCCTCCTGGGACCCCTGCTCCTAACTGCCCTCCAGAACCCCACCCCCTACCTAAGACTCCCTATTCCTTGTCCCCTAACTGCCCCCTCCTAAGACCCCCCCCCCCAACTGCCCCCCAGGACCCTACCCCCTACCTGTACCCTGACTGCCCAAAACTTTCTCCACTCCCCCCAAAAAGCCCCCCCCCCGTTTCTTGACTGCCCCCTCCAGAACCTCCCTGCCCCCCTTACCCTGCTGCTCAGAACAGGGTGTTGGGCTCTGTGCGAGCCGAGCCAGACACATGGCTGCGCTCCCCAGCACAACAAAACCCGGTCCCTGGCCCTGCACAGTGCTGCCGGACCGGGCTGCAGGGGGGAGCTGCCGGCTCAGAATGCAGGGCGGATCCGGCTCCTCTACAGCTGCTCCAGAGTCCAGCCCGGGACTTTCCTGCAGCCCTCCCAGCTGCTCGCTCTGCTCTGCTGGGGGAGGGGAGGGGAATCCCGGACATTTTGAGTGTTTTACAAATTCCCCCCGAAGCTATTTTTAGAACAAAAAGGAGGACATGTCCGGGTAAATCCGGACAAATGGTAACCCTAAGCAAGCCTAAAATCAGAACCTATTTTGGGCACTTGACACCACTTTTCAGATTATCAGCTTTGTGATTTCTATTGTACAGGTATGCAGTTTGACTGCTTTGCATGGGTTACCATTACAACAAAGGAAATGTTTTTGATTTTTAAAAAAAGGCAGGGGATGTGATGGTGGGCTTCCATCGAGGCAACTGTCATACAGAGGGTGTAGATCTTGGAACAGTTTTTCTTTTTTTTGGGGGGGGGGGGGGGTAGGAAGGTGACTAGCCCTTATATTATGTACCTTTAAATGGGGAAAGCACTGGTGACCCTACCTGCCCCAGTCAAGAGGAGATGGTGTTTCCACGTGCAGATAAGTCTTTATGGAGGAATATCTTGAATCTATTCTTACTGAAATATGTTGAGATTTTCTGCAGAGGAAATTTTGCAGTTTTAGAGTCTCTTTGTGAGCTCTTACACACACAAGGATTACAGCAGCTTGCTTTTTAACTCAACTCTCCAAAGACTGATTCCTCAGGTAGTGATATATGACTGTAGTGTTATAAAGATATAGTTTCAGGACTTTGCTTTTACTCAGTAGGCCTCATACTGTATTCCTTGTTCACCCATGCTCCATGTTTTGGGACATTTGGGTGCGCAAGGAATTATCAGGCCAATGCCCATATTCAGAAAAAAACAAATGTAGTAGTAAAAAAAATATATACTAAGATAGTAGAATGGAGAAATCAGTAAGCATGGCTAGAGTTGAGAGAAGTTCAAAATTTCTTGATCACTGTTACAACAAAAAGGGATGCAAGACTGAAGCTAGAAGTTTTGTAATGTGGAAAATACAAGAGACATTACCAGTGGTAGGTTCCAGTGATATCAGGAAACCATAACCCAACTAGTTGTTCATATACTTGAAGTTTTGATGGAATTGTAGCTGGGTCTGGTTCAAGGTTTGACTATTGTCAAACAGTTCCTGTCCATCCCTCCCCATAAAGTCCTCAAGCTGCTGCTAAAGCAGCTTGTGTCATTGGTGACTTCACATCTGAATTACCAGATTCTGCCAATAAAATCAAAACAATACTCTAGGAACTCACCAGCAAGTTTGTGGACTATTTTAAAATCACACTGGATTGCAGATCACCATTATACATTGCTAATTAAATTAGAAGGAAGGATTATGCCTATAAATATGTATAGCTTTTCATGTATAGATCTCATATCACTTTACAAATGAAGGTGCTGTTTCCCTATCTACAAAGTGTGCGTGGGGTAAACTGATGCATAGAGGTGACTTAATTGCGGTAAATCAGCACCATATCTAGGAAAAGAATCCAGGTCTGACTCCCACCCAGTCCAGTGTTCCACACAAAATATTGCCTCCCCGACAACTAAAGGTATTCTTCACAAACCCTGTGGAGACTCTCCACCCCAGCAAGTCTTTCAAACTACAAAATTTGGTGCAATCCAATCTGCATGAGTATGTGAGCCACAGAAAGTCATCCCTGCCTGGGGTATTCTAAGCAATATCCAGAAAGGTGGTGTATAGATGAGTGAATTCTGAGAAGACACATTTCCTCCCAGTTGACAATTACATAACTACATTGACCTGTCCCAGAAAATTAGCCATCCCAACCAAAACACATGTTAAGTAACTGATAACATTACAAGATAAGCACAGAACAGAACTGTTTATTGGGTAAAAAGACTAAGTTGTACATTTCAGTGCAATTAAGAAAAAAAAATAAATAACTGATTTTAGAACCTAATATTTGAATAGGTGCTAATATTTGAGAGTGGCCATGTTTACTCCAAAGAGAGCTACTTCTGTTACTGTGAAGATCCATTGGAAGCTGCAGAAAATAATGCCTTTAGCTGGATTTTTTTTTTTTGAAGTTTCTTCATAGGGGCATCTCCCTATTCAAGGCTACCACCACAGTTGAGGGCAGATTCAATTCAACCTTTGAGAGACGACATTCCAGCTCGCATAATTTCATCAACCAAAAGAATGTTGCTAGCGATCACCGTGCTAGAAAGATCAAAACATCGATGGTCAAAACTTCTGTATTATTCTACAGTTCATCCAAACCAGAGTACCAAATGCATGCATCTCCCCACTCAGTCCCTACCTCATACACACCCACTCCATAGATTATGGAGTTTTGTTTAAAAACTCATATGCCAGCTGTTGAAATGGCATTCTGTAAGTTCTTAAAAAACAATCTGGGGCTTATTTAAGAAGTTTCATTTCTCTATGGAGGACAGAGGTGAAACAGCTAAAAATGACTAGTCATCTTTATATAACTATTGTACTCATGTGTTTTTATTTCTACACTGCATCTTTAGATAGTAAAGATTAACCCATCCCATATAAATCCATCAAATTTGACCATTAGCAATGGAAGCCTATTTTAGTTTAAAATTACAACAACAAAAAAATTTACCACGAATGAAGTAGTTGTTTTTTGACATTATAATTATCCCAAATTCCAGCTGCTGCCGGCACCATTGGTTCACCTGGGAATACAAAATAAATCCCCTTGAAGACAACGTTTTAGCATTTTATTAATGTAGTTCAAAATCTTGTTACAGAAAGTAGGAAATCACAAGATATTAACATTCCTCCCCCCTCCCCCCAACATAACATAAGAACGGCCATCCTGGGTCAGACCAAAAGTCCATCTAGCCCAGTATCCTGTCTTCAGACAGTGGCCAATGCCAGATGCAGAGGGAATGAACACAACAGGTAATCATAAGTGATCCATCCCGTTGGCCATTCCCAGCTACTGGCAAAACAACATTTGCTGCTGCCAAGAGGCAAACCAGAGTATCTCCTACTTCATACTAAACGCTGGCCTTCACCTTTGTGTGCCCATATAATGAAAAATACATTTAGTAAATGAGTCTGTCTGAGCCTCCAAATGGGGAATAATGGCTAGCCAAGTCAGTTAGTTCTCTTGCATAAAGCTATATTGAAGTTAAGTATTATTCATCATGAGTGAAGAAGTATTCTTCTAGTAATCTAATCAACTAAAGAAGCTGCTGATTGAAAAACCATCAGGTCTTACAAGTCCGCTAGTCCTGAAACATCTTTGGAAGCTCAAGCATGAAAAACTTGCTGTACATAAAAAAAAAAGCTCTATTTCCCTCAACAGAAACAGCATCACTTTGCTAGCTCAAAGTGAAAATTATTTAACCCCAATTGTCTAAAGAACATATTTTAAAGTTTCTTACCAGTGTTCAGATCAACTCCAATAAGTTGTCCTGATTCTGCATATTCGGCCAGAACTTTCACTAGTGTTTCCTGGGGGTCATAGCCAGAGTTCTGAGCAAGAACCTGGGGGGGGGAGAGAGGAGGAAGAGAGAGCATGTTTTATGTATTGAACTTAAGCCATGAAACAATCTACAGACAGTGCATCATTAACTGTTAGTCTCTACCATATCTCCCAACACATCCCCCTGCCCGTATAACTCAGACAAAAATGAGGAAGGATATACATCGGGGTGGGCTAACTTTTTGGCCTAAGTGCCACACCGGGTTTCCGAAATTGTATGGAGGGCCTGTTAGGGGCGGCTGTGCCTCCCCAAACAGCCAAGCGTGGCCTAGGCCCCGACGCCCCCAGCTTCTCGCTCCCTGACGCCCCCCGCCCCATCCATCCCTCCCTGTTCCCTGACCGCCCCCGGACCTCCCACCCAACCCCTCCTCTCATTCCTGACTGCCCCCCAGGACTCCTGCCCCCATTCAACCCCCCTGTTCCCCTCCCCCATCCCCAACCACCACCCCGAACTCCCCAGTCCTCTATCCAACCCCCCCTGCTCCCTGGAGCACTTGTGGCTGGCGGTACTAAAGCCGTGCTGCCCAGAGCGCCAGGACAGGCAGCTGTGCCGCCTGGCTGGAGCCAGACATGCCACTGCACACCACAGAGCACCGGGTCAGGCAACAGCTCTGCAGCTGTGCTGCCTGGCAAGAGCTTGCAAGCCCACTGCCCAGAGCATTGTGCCAGTGGCGCAGTGAGCTGAGGCTGTGGGGGAACAGTAGGGGGGGCCGGGGGCTAGCCTCCCGGGCCAGGAGCTCAGGAGCCAGACAGGTGTGTCCCACGGGCCATAGTTTCCCCACCTCTGATATACATTCTTGTCTGCAGTTCAAGACATTTATTACTCATGTCTGTCCTCTGGCAAAAGGCTCTTCAGCGAAGTGGACTACTGCTAAGACATGTATAATTTTCTACATGTTATAACTGCTCTGAAACTATTACTTTAACCACGAGTACTTTTATACCTTAGGAATTATGAGCAGAGCATCAGCAAAGGCTTGAACTCCAAACTGGGCTCTTCCTTTTACATTGGGCTTATGTTTCACAAGAGCATCAGCTATTGCCACTTCTAATGCACCAGCTCCTGGAACTACACATCCTGTAAGAGATAACACACACTAGTGTACAGCCATATCAAACAAACAATTAGACAACATAAGTTAAGTTAGTGGTCATGAAGCTTCCACAGAGGCAAAGAGGTCAGTTAAGAGTTGCTGACTGTAATAAAGAGCTCCAAGCTTTTACTGGGTGGAAAGAAAGCTAGGAAGTTAAAACTAAAGCCTGTATGTTTCTACCATATTCACTAAAACATGCCAAGATATGGCCGGCTATCTAAAATATGGATAGCAGTTGTTTTAGGCCAACTGTAGACATTTCAGCAAGACAGCAGAAGAACCAATAATATTCTACACAAGCCAAGATTAGTAGTATTACATGAAGTAATTTAAGTAAAGCACAAAGTCTACATGTAGTAAAAGGTTTTTACATTAACAGTTCAGTTCTCATGTGTATTTTTAGTTAAACCATCTAGAGAGCCACTTTGTTTCACTATTTTTTCCTTCCCTCTGAAATGGAGTTTGGAATAGAAGAGAAGTAGCAATTTTGCAGTTTTCTTGGAATAAAACTCAAGTTTTTGTAACACCATACATATATACTAACTCAAGATATTTTAAACAGATTTCTGAACAAGTTATTGGTTCATTATTTCCACTGATAAGAAATGCTATTCTAATGAGACTTCCCAGCAGGAACTCCAGACTGATGATGCAGAGTAATAAACCTTTAGATGACTGGAGTGCAAGCCTTTCCTAGCCCTCCTCTATACTTTCAGAGGCACGTAGGGTACATATAGCTACGCACAGCAGTGAAAAATAGGCCGCGTCCACACTGCAATATGTAGCTACACCTGGCAGTGGGGTGGGGGTGGGGGAGAAGAGGAGGGAGAGAGAGAAAGGAGGAGGAGGAGGAGAAAGAGAGGGGACAGCAGCTGGGAGCTGCCAAAGTGTTTCTTTGCAGCAGGAAAAACCTGCCAGAGCTTTTCCCCACTGCTGAAGCCTTTCACTGTTGCAGGGAAGTAGTGGGACACTACATATCTACACTGTTTTAGCTATGGGAGGCACTGTGTGTAGAGATCCATGTAGGGTATATGATCTAGGGTTCTGGCAGGTCTCTACTCAGCCAAGCAGTGCTTCACGGTCTACACTGCTTTTTATACTTGTGCTAGCTGGGTGTGCAGTGTCTACTCTACATGCTGCCGCAAATGTGGGCATACACCTTGCAACTATGGGTATGTATTTTTTATTCTCCCCACTTCCGCAAGCATTGACTTTAATTAGATCTAAAGTTTTAATAGTACAAAATGCTCTAATCACTACAGGGAAAACTAACGGAGTTTTCCAGCAACTTTAACTGCAGCACTTAACTTACTGTTAACATTTAATAATACTTATTCCCTTTCTTGGAGAAAGGCAACACAAGGTTATTAATTTTGTCACCTAACATGTAACTCAAGTTACAATAACTGACCAAATGTGTGTGTCCATCTTTCCTATATACCCACTTTAAAAATAGCAAGGCACTGGGAACACTTCAAGTAGAAGTGTGCTTTAGCACAGTGTCCGTATAAACTACTAACAAAAGCTAACAATGTATCCATACTACTCAATAGAACAATACAGGCACATAGATGTGCATTGGCAGGTATATTTTGCACATTTCAAGATGTGCCTCATAAGACCTCATTAAATGTAATAAAACCACCAGGAGACTTACCATCCTCAATAGCGTTTTTGACAGCACGTAGCCCATCTCTTACTGCATCCTTGATTTGCATGAGTGTATGTTTATTTGGCCCCCTGATCAACAGGGTAACAGAGCGAGGGTTGTCACATTTCTCAATGAAGGTAAACTTCTCTTCACCCTAGATGCCAATAAGCAGCAAGTTTCTAATATCACATTTTTGCTTAACAAAAGCCCCACAGCATATCCATGTAAATCACTAAATGAAAAATATTTAACAAGAGTGCATCTGAGCTATTCAGATAATTAATTTTGTACTGGACCTTTCAGGAGGGGAGGAGAGATAGAAGGGGAGATGTTTGTCTCTTCATCTAGGCAAAATGTTTACACATGGACATGACAAGGAGCAATGGGAAGAAGTTCCAGTGACTTTTTAGGAGACTTCCATTATTGCTCTCAAACTTCTAAATGAATTTTCATGGGCGCCTAAATGTAGGCAAAGACCTCCATATGTTTAGAAGTAGCAGAATCAACAAAGCCTGAACTGAAAAGATTGCTACAGATACCAGATAGGAGTCAGAGGAATATCTAATTTAGCCTTGGTTACAAACTCAAGGTCTTACGCACCAGTACATACTCGTAGACAAGACCAGCATGCCCCAAACAGTCAGCATTGATGTCATCCACAGAATTCATAGCCATACCACCACAAGCAAGGGTCAATCTGAAAAAGGATGTACATAACACTTAAAAGCATGTTACATTTTTTTTAAATAAACGTAGAGTGAAAATAAGCTAGAGAATCTTAGTTGCCTGAATGGTCCTGAGTGAAGATGCTTTTCACACCATGCCATAAATTGTTGTAACATATAGGCTGGCCTCATTATTTATTTATGTATTTCAAGATATTAAGGATTGTTTATTCAGGTGATTATTTCCTAGTGTTCAAGTTTAACACATTTCAAGCCTCTTCTACACTACTCCGAGTTGAAAGCTTACTGCAAGCTTTAGTCTCGTGTCAGGATTCTCCATGATTTATACTGAACTGACAGTTTTTACTCCTGTACGAAGTGTATGTGCTTGCGCTAACAGGATATTTTACTTCAGTTTTGAAAGAAAATATACAATGAACTAAGAATGGATAGAGTGAAAGTTTGTAACGAAAATCTCTATTCTTTCCCCAAGAACTGACCTCTCCATGTTCCTCCTTTTTGCTCTGCGCAAAGCTACTATTCCTTCTTTTGCAAGTGCATCCAAGGAAAACGGGTCAATTCCCTGTAAACAAACAGAGAAGTACACATTAGGAATAAATAAAAATAGATTCAGTCCAGCACTAAGTACCAAATTCTACTTCAGTATGAACTGAACCTAAGTGGGAGCTATGCCATGTATCTGAAAACACGCTGCTGACCAAGCCGGACTAAGGCTTGTCTGAAGAAGCCTATACAGTTAACATAAAACAAAGCATCAGGCCAGTCAAAAATACCAACATTTTTAGATAATTTTTCCAGTTACCTTGTATTCTCATTTATCTCACCTTTTGATTGATCACAATAAATCCTTTATTTGAATCACCACAGACTCGCTTTTTCAAATCGATGATTTTGTTCACTCTGTCTTCAATGAATTTTCTTTCAGCTTTTACTAACTTCTCTCTTTCTTCTGCACTCTTATAAAAGAATCCCGAGCTCACCTCTCTGAATAGAAAAAGAAATTGTTCAACATTACTACTAGTGCTCTATAATGTTAAAATAGCAGAATCTTAAAATCAGAAGAGGACTTAACTTGTATGTTTCAGTTAAGACCTCAATTAGCTAAAATTATAGTACAGGACTAAGAAGTGTACAGTCCTTCTGAATACATGTAAAAGGAAAAGGATTCCTTCCAATGCAGAGGTACAGCACAGAATTATTCTAGCACAGAGTTATACCAAGGGAACTATGAAGTATACTTGGGTGTTCACTGTGCAATGTAAGACGTGTTGAAGGCATAGGGGAGACTTCCTGTCATTCAGTGAGCCAACAGAAGGGACTATTATGCTAATGTGTCCACAATCCAGCCCACCTCAAAAGCCAATTCATCACTCCACTACTCTGGAGTGAAACATTTGACTTCATTTCCTCCTTTTACACAAAACTAGGCTAGTTCAATTTTTTTTTTTTTTAAATAAAGGGATATTCTAAAATATTTATTACTCTTAGTACTCTTAAAAGGTTTAAGACATATATGCAAATATTAATTCACATAGCCAGAGTCAGGTATATTTCTTCCCTTGTCTCACTGGTGACTACTTACGTTTTTTCATATTCTAGTGATACATTGCAAGTAAGGATGTAAGCATCTTCCACTCTTTTCTTCATGTCAGGATGACGAGCACCATGGTCCAAAACAAGTCCTCTAATCAGCCTGTAAAAAGTCGGTAACATTATCTGTAAGAAATCCTTTATACACAGGGTAGGAAACTTCTGTTTCCCTGAAATGTAGTCATAAAACTAATACCATGGTTGATTAAACAGATTATTTACCATGCTGTCATATTAAGAATTCATTGGATCATGTATCCTACTTGTATGGACATGCCAACTTTACACAAAGCATACCATTAGGAATAAGTGAAAAGGAATATACTCTAGCATAGTGTCTGACTGCATTAGCTACTGAAGAAGACAATGCAGAATTCATCCATGCCATTGAAGTTAAACATATCTACTTTTTTTTGTAATTTCAAAGAATTCTGAAGCATTAGGATTCTCTTAAGATGTAATTCTGATAAGATTTTATACATCTTCACTTAAGACACATTAGGAGCCACCCCGTGCGGCCAATATTGTAGAGTCACAAAAGGTGGAGACAACGAGGAGTTCGGTGGCACCTTAAAGACTAATAGATTTATTTGGGCATAAGCTTTCGTGGGTAAAAACCACTTCCTTCAGATGCAAAAGGTGGACTTCTTCAGGTGCAAAAGGTGGAGAGTTGGATTTCCGTTCACCTTCCATTTTTGATTAGTTACCTAAAACTTCCACTTCTTCTATACTGGAAGTGGACTTGCATTCCAAAAGAGATGGAATAGTTAAAAAGAAATAAGACACTTCATGTTTTTCACACTAACAACTGTTTTAAAACAATCTTTGAAAGTTAACATTTATATACAGCAGATGTACCTAATGTACATTTTATACTTGAAATTAATCTGTAGTGATAATGATGTTCAAAAAAGTGTATCAGAACACTACAGTCAGATTCTAGAGCATAAAGGGACAAGATTTAGTCTCACTTGTGTCCAGTCCCTCCTGGCCTGTTAGAAGATTATCATAACAGGGATAAACTGAAAAATAGCCTTTTTTCTGTAATTTATTTTGTAATTCTGACAATACTTTGCTACTAATCAGTTTTGTAGTTTTCCCTTGCGTAGTCAGTTTCCTCTTTTCAAACAAAACAGGAGTAAGAAAAACAGGAAAATGCAATTGTAAATTGACAAAAATTGGCAAAGGGACTCAGAGGTGGCAGACTACCTAAAGTTATCTTCAACTGTTTTAAAGCAATTAAGTTTCAAGCTATGATTAACCTTGAAGTACAGAATGTATAACCAACATTTTATAGCTACCTACGCTGTTTCAGTTTCTGATTTGTGCTTCATCTCCATAATCTCAACCATGTAGAGGTCGATAGGCTCATCTGGTTTTCTGATCGCCAAAACAGCATCTACTACAGCCTGGAATAGAAGAGAATGCCTCCATAAAAAACAATGCATTCTTCAAAAAAGCCATCCACCCAGTATTCCCCCAACTTTTGTACATTCCCACTCCTCCCCCAAATAGTTACAGAACAAGTTGAACACCTGGAGTTCCTGACATGAAAGGACAGTAAGGCAAGATGATAGACAACATATGCACACTTGCCTCTGTTAAGATATCAGCAAGTTCTGCATGAACTTTAGTACGCAGGGACGTTCTGGCAACATCCACAAGTGTCTCCCTGTCCATCTCCTTGGTTACTTTGACTTTCTCCAAAACTTCAAGTGCTTTTTCCTTTGCAGCTTCAAATCCTTCAGTGACTATTCTAGGGTGCAAGCCCTAATTAAAAAAAAAAAGTTAACAGAAGGATGAGTGGACATTTTTTCCACACTTGAAAACTCCTATTTACTAGTTTTACTTGAAAAGCTGAGATTTGAAGTGTTATCTCCAAACTTCGGATACCACAAATATCCATGACTTTGGTGCTGTAAGACTGTAGTAAGTTAGAATTTGCATGCTACACGGGGAATGGGGGGGGGAGGGGAGGAGGAGGAGAGAGAGAGAGAGAGAGAGAATGTACTGTCCTTCTGAATACATGTAAAAGGAAAGGCACTCCTTCTAATGCAGAGGAAAAGTACAGATTATTCTAGCACAGAGTTATAGCCAAGGGAACTACAAAGCACACTTGGGTGTTCACTGTGCAACATGAATAAATAAAGGTATCAACCTAAGTCTCCTGGCACATACACTGCCAGCAATGATTCCTTACTCTAGAAAGATGCCTCTTGGTGTCATACAATTAAAAGACAAGAGCTTTAAATCCAAATAGAAATAACAAATGGTAGATACAAGATACATCCTGCATCCATCATAGGTGGTTTCAACCTGTAATAACACAACCCTGGCTAGTTTAACATCATCTGTTTTAGTTTTTACCCAATGTATTCACACAATAAAAGGTGTCTCATAATAAGGTCATTCTGGAAGAGCTGTAACACCTGAAGTTTCTTTTATGTACATGAAACATTAATTGCAATGATGCTGAACAGCCTCAAAGGAAAATGTTCACTCATTTTCTTATGAAAGTGAAAAATTCATACGTACCTCAGAAATATAGAGATCCGCCTGCTTCAGCAGCTCTCCAATGATCAGAACATTTGAAGTGGTACCATCTCCAGTGATGTCATCCTGTGCTGTTGCTACTTTTGCTATCAAGGAGGCTGTTGGGTGTTGTATTTGCTAAACAAAAACAAGACACTGAACAATAAATCTAATTGAATTGTTATGTGAGTAACTATCTGAAACCAATTTAACAATTATATCTGGCCAAAACTTACCTTTCATAACCAATAGTGCATCTGAAGGATTTTGTTTTTATCAGTTTAATGTGACACCATCTAATTAAAGAATCACATTTAAAGACCAAGCTATAGTGGTCATAGGCTTTGCATAACTGGTTTTGACCAAAAAAGCAATGAAAATAAAGAACCAAAGCATGGCACTAGTTTCTTCAAACATTAAGAAGTCCTTAGCAGCCAAGTTACTCTAAAAGGACCATGATGTATACATGCCTGACAGAGACTTGGGGAAAAAGAAAAGGGACATAACTTTTCTGTGCTGCTTCTTAAAATAAACCTTAATGGAGTAGAGGGAACATATAAGCATAGAGTAGACAGCATTTAAAAGTATGATGTAAAGTACAGCACAATGAAAGTTTGCTGTAATATTTCATTTACTGAGCATGTGGCAGGGAAACTACAATGTAGTTATGAATAGGTGTGTGGTGGAACATGGACCACACCTACCATGCAGCCCAGTACGTTTTTTTTTTTTTTTTTAAGGTCACATCTGTACCTTCCTAGATTTGGCCTCAATTCTGCATGTACATCTGCCCAGAGCCTATAGAAATGCAGGCCTCTCCCTGATCAGAGGCAAGACTGGGACTTCAGAGACATACCCGTGTTATGTGAACCAAAATAAATTTTGGGTCCACAACAGCTTATTTAAGAGTAACAGGCAGGATACTGCATGAAAGATCTAACCCTTTCTGAGGTCTGAGATATAACAGATCGGTCAACAACAAACCAATGAGGCAACAGATACATTTTGACTATGGAATTATTAACTTTCCTTGATGGTTGCCAACGCATGAGATTGAGCGAACATCTGCCCAAACTACGCCTGCCTTCAGCCCTTGTAGGAGAAGCCCCGTTCACCACCAGCACTGCACACAGCTCCAGCCGCTCTGCTCGCCCCGGGGGGCCGGGGGGGGGAAAGGGCCGCACTCACCATTTCGTGAAGCAGCACGTTGCCATCTTTGGTCAGCTTGATCTCTCCGGCGCCAGACACCAGCCTGGGAGAGGGACAATGCACAACGTCAGCGGCTGCGCAGCCGCGTCCCCCAGGGGCCTGCGCGTTGCCCACCCCAGCGCGTGGCTTCCTAGCCGCCTGCATGGCCGCGAGCCACCGCTCAGCGCCGCATGGGGGGGGGGGGCGCCGAAGAACCCGCCAGTCACTGCGGGGAGCGGCTCCCGAGGGCGCCCATTGCCCACCCCACCGGGCCTCCCCGCTACACCCGCCTCAGCCACGCGGCCTCGCCCGGCCCGGCCCGGCCCCCGCCTCCCTCGGGTCTCACATCTTCATGGTGCCCTTGGGGCCCAGATTGGTCCGCAGCACGTCCTGCAGGCCCCGGGCCGCGCTGATGTTCACCGCCAGCGCCGCCTGGGCGCGGGCCACCTCGGCCTTCGGGTTGAGCGCCTTCACCGCCGACATCTCCGCAGCGAGGCCGGGCAAAGAGAGGAAACCAGCTCCCCGAGTCGCCGCCCCTCCCTTCTAGAACACTCCGCCGCGCCAGCCTCGCCCGCCCGCATCCCATTGGCCAGGCCGAGCCTGCGGCTGTACCATTGGGCAGCTCCCTTGTCGTTCCTTCCCAGTGCCCGCCCCCTGCAGCGGCCCTCGCGGCCGTTGGAAGCCGTTAACATGCAAATCATATTAATCACGTGCGCGTGTTTTTATGAATATACGCAAGAGCTCATTAATATGTAAAATCTCACTATTGCACAATCATTGTACAGTTGGGACTCTCACTATATGAATAACATAATATGCACAAAATAGCTTCTCACAGTTATAGCTCTTTGTATGCAAATCAAATAATTAACATGCTTCTAGGTCATTAATGGGAATATGATGTAGTTAGCAATGACAATCCCCCAGTTACTAAAATCACAAACTCGCCTGAGTTAGAAATTAGTCAATTTTTTTAAATAGTGGATTAATATTTAAATTAGCTCAATTAATAACAGATAAACTCAATATTTCAAACAGTCTTCTTTGCTCTTAGTGCTACTGCTATACCCTTGATGTTCTGCTCAGAGTAATAAACAAATGTCCAGTATTGCCAGTCCCCAACGTTCAAAAATCATGAGTCAGGCTCCAAAAAACTGAGATCTGCTTGAAAATCCTGAGATTTCAAAAATAATAAAATTAGAGTTTTTCTTTTTATTTGCCTTGAATTCTGAACCTTAGGGTTCCCTTTTTCAAGATATTCTCTGTACCTATGAAGGCTCAAAACTTGCTTGTTTTAGATGAAAGTTGAAATTCTCAGGTAATCACAGGATTTCAGGAGCTGGGGCTTTAAGAAAAACAACAAATATTGTGAGACTTGCGTACTTGCGAGAAAATCACGAGAGCTGGCAAGACTGAATGTCCTCAGTGGGGTGTTTTGAAACCAATTTAACAATTATATCTGGCCAATACTTACTGGTGAGAGAGCAGGATAAGGGAGTTTTGGGAGACCTGGTTGTGAATGATAGAGAGAGGTATGGGAGCCCAAGAGTTTCTATGCAGATGGAAGGTGACAACCTGCTTGGGTTACTGACTTTTTGACTGTTTTTTATGCAGTTGGTGTGTGAGCATCAATGGGAAATATATCAGCATATTTGGACCTCTGTGGTTTTGCTGAGCTGCTGACAAGTTATTCTAGTGAAGAACCCTAAATAAAAAATACCAGGTAAGCTTTCTTTGTCATTGCATTCATCTTTTTAAAAATTAAATATTCTAAAATGCAGGAAAGTGCACTTGGTATCTCAAAATGTACTGTTAGAGGGGACCCCTGGAATTCTAATTTTAATTGTTTGTCTACTAGGTGTGTGTCTAGCTACAGGCCTGGAGAAAGACTGCACACATGGCTTTTTGGGATCTCTAGCTCCATATATCTTCCAAAGGATAGCTCAGTGGTTTGAGCATTGGCCTCCTAAACCCAGGGTTGTGAGCTCAATCCTTGAGGGGGGCAATTTGGGGATTTAGGTGGGGATTGGCCCTGCTTTGAGCAGGGGGTTGGACTAGATGACTTCCTGAGGTCCTTTCTAACCCTGATATTCTATGAAAGGAGACTCCACACATCTCTGATATTCTCCCTCAAAGAATTCCACAGTCCAAGTATTGCACCCAAACATTTTGACATGCACCTTTGATTAATGATGATTAGCAGGCCTAGCCTCTAACTATAGCATGCAACCAGGCAATATAGTCAAACACACACATACATGTGTGCACACACACACACTCCCTATCCTTCATATTATGCAATTTCCAGGTCTACGCAGGGCCGGCGCAACCCATTAGGCGACCTAGGCAGTCGCCTAGGGCGCTACAATTTGGGGGGCGGCCACCGCGGCGATATTTCGGCGGCAGGACCTTCCGCCGCCTCTGTGGGGGGCAGCATTTCGGGGCGGGACCTTCCGCCGCCTAGGGCGGCAGAGAAGCTGGCGGCGCTCCTGGGTCTATGATCTTTTTCTGTGATGTTCCCTGGAAAGGGGGCAGTTGTATTGCCAATATAGATAAAAAGGGGTCAGTGTCGATATGAATCCAAGTCACGGCTGAAGCCATCTGTAAGGCGTTCTGGTTTAGCCCTGCCCCAGCCCTGGTTCCTAGAGTGTTCAAACACTCAGGAGCTATTTCAGACAGGGGGCTTTGATTTAGTGCAGGAAAAAAACATAGTCGCTTTTTTGTTTTAGTTAGAGTTTTGACATGTTTTATCAGAAAGAAAAGCCAACTTCAAAAGAAATCTGACAGCCCTTAGTTTAAGTCAGTATCTACACTTCTCACCAAATGGGGTTTTCTCAGGAGCCTCAAGGAGTTAGTGTCCCATTCACAATGACTTTTAAGGGGATTGAGGGTGCCTAACTCCTCTAGGTCCCAATGAGAATCCCATCCAAAACTCTCTGTGCTTCCTCCCCGGACCACACATTTGGGGGCTGCTGTTTCAGAGTATGCAGAGCAACTCTTTCTTATTACTACTTTTATATTTGTAGGGCACTTAAACTCCCATTTTGCAGCAGTCTTTTAGGGAGCCGTGCAAACCTGTCGGTTTATAGCTCATTTTCATTTCAGTTGTTGAACTGTTGTGCATTTAATTTTTAATGTACAATAAAAATATAAGGGTGGAGTAAATTGTCCATTGAAGTCAGTGGTGCTGTGATAATTTACATCAACTAAAGAACTTCCCTATATTGTTTAAATGGATGAAAACCTGTCTATTAAACCCACCTAAATCTATTGAAACCAAAGGGGGGATATTTCTACTTGAAGTATGCAATAAGAATTCTGTTGGCCAAATGATGCAGTCCTTACTCAGGCAAAACCCCCACTGGGTTTTTGGGTAGAAACCATTTTCTCTCATCGTTATCTGATTCAATTTGTCCAGCATCAAATTGTGATTAACCCATGTTAAAATAAACTGTTTCTAAGCCTGTTTAAAAACACAATGTCCTGACAAAGATAAAACTAATAAACAGGATCAGACTAGACATTAGATACGTCAGTGTCACTCCAATAGGGGGTCCTGGCATAGGAGTACTCTGACACAAGAAGCTACACATAGGTGCTCATATTGACCACTGATTATTTAAATATTGTTAATATTTCAAACAACAAGGATGACATAGAAGGAGGCACAGATAAAGCTTGTGACTTTAACTAATCCACATAAATTGGAGGAATAAGGTTGCCAGAATTGCAAAACAGCTGATGCATGAAGTGTGACTGGCTCTTGACAATCTTGTCATAAGGATGCCAGTCACAAGACTGCCCATCAAGAAGTGAATAAATGGAGCTGTATCAGCCACAACAGCTTTCCTGCCTTTGAATATAATAACCAACTTAAAAGGAGAGACGGGTTTTTTTTTGTTGGCTTCCTGAAGCTCCCTAACTAATGGTTACAACTAGAGCTAGTCAAAATTTTTCTGATGGAATACTTTACCACGGGAAAATATTGATTCATCCAAATTGAAACATTCTGCAGGAACGTGTCAATTTTGGCAAAATGTAATTAACTCCCCCCATACCCTCAGCTTCGAAAAGAAGCATTTCAACTTTATCTGAATGGAACATTTTGATTTTTCATTTAAAAAACAACTTTGTTTCAAAATGTATTTTAGATTACATTATACACTATAATATAACATTTTAAAACGTTAAAATAGAAATAAAATGTTTACATTTTAGCTAAACAAAATGTGTACAATGACCTGAATCAAAATTTGTTGAAAATGTAATTTTGCAGGAAATTTAGAAATTCAATGTTTCTTTCCAATTCAGAACAAAACCAATTTTGAAATCATGCCATTTCCGATAAATGGAAATTCCAGTTTCCACACAGCTCTACTAACAATCCAGATTATTCATAAAAAGAAATCCACCCTCTAATTTTGGAAACCATTATAATTTCAGCCCCTAATTGAAAATCCACAGGAGTGCCAATATAAAAGACCATACGCTATCTTCTACATTTTTTTAAAATAGTGTAAATTTGGAGTGATCACACTGATCTAAATAGAGCCACTCCAACTTTATATTGGTGTAAAGGTTGAGGCTTGATCCCGCAAGATGCTGAGCAGCCTTCTGGTTTTGATACTGCAAAGTACCTAGGCATGTGCTTAACTTTAAGATTGTGAGTAATCCCATTGACTTCAGGTCTTCACTAAAACACATCCCTTTTTAAAAAATGAGAAGGTCTAGAAATCCTCCAGATCTAGCTTTTCTAGTCAGGAAAATAATCACTGGCAGATTTGGCTTAAAGGAGGCTTGGCACAATGGGGCAGATCCCAACGCAGCTACATCAGTTTACATCAGCTGAGGATCTGTCCCCAAATCTCCACAGGTACCTCACAATTCCTTCCTATGTTTCCATAGTCATGTGTAATATGTATCAGAGATGTCTACACTGGCCTGTCAAACCTTGTATAAAGCAAGTTCATCTGAACTGTGCTTGAACTGGCCAAGCTAATTTAGTGAAAGCCCCAGCCTAGAAGGGGGCTACATTAATCTTCAAATAGACCAATACTTCTTACATCTCTTTGGTACCATGTCTCTCTCAATTCAGGTGAGAATGGAGATATTCCTCAACTCCAAGCTGGACAATTTAAGGGGTCAGATCCTCAGCTGGTGTAAATCAGCTTAGCTCCACTGACTAAGAATTCTTCTGTTACAAATATAAACACTGAGTTATCCTTAGTTCAGGGGACAGCCTTTGTAATCGTATTCCTTGGGGGATTACTTTGCATTACTAGGGATAGTAACTCTGGACCACGGCACCTAGCATCCCTACACCCACCTCTTTGTGGTTTTGTGCCAAGCTCTTTTGGTTCATTTTGCTGAGGCTTCAGAACCCTCATAAATTTCTGTAGCACAGAGGGACATATTAAACGAGCAACCCCTCCACCTCTCCTTGCAATGCTCTCTCTGCTAGTGCCGGTACATCCTTAGCCAACCAGGGAGCTAGCAGGGCTGGGCTATAGGGGCTCCTCCTCCAAAGGGGGCAGGATTGCACCTCTCTTTCCTAAGCCTGTCAGCGAACAGCTGAACATCTCTAGTTTCATGCATGTAACGATTAAAAAAAAAAAAAAAGTAGCCGTGCTTATTCAGCAGATTATAAAGAGCTATTTAGAAAATGCACCTTTCTTCCTGATCTGTCCGTGCCTTTGTATATATATGACCAAAGGTCCCAGCTGATCATTTCTTTTCCTGCACAGCCAGGAGGTTTCCAGCAGCAGCAGCAGCAGCACCACCAGCCACGGGCAGTACAATACTGTAAGTCACCAGGACTGTTTTTTTCTCTGTTTAGAAGGGAATGTCTCTCTGAAAGCTCATATCCATCTTGCTCCCAATTTGTTTTCTAGCAAAGACAGTATGTGATGGATTTAGTTTTCAAAACCCTCTGGGTATTTCTTGTTGTTGTTGGTATGATTGTGTTCTCACACCAGATGCAGTGACAGTGAGGTGCCGGTTTTGCAACAAGAGCATAAATGAATGATGCAATCCTATAGAGGGGAATCATCATCACTTTGCCAGATGAAAGCACTACCCAAAAAGCTGGAGAGGTCCTATGTTTATGGCTATCTCATTTGGTCTCCTTTGCCTTTTCCTCATCTATTTTTTATAAAGTATTTAAAGCAATTTACCCCTATGCATTGCTGTCAAATGTCAACTGACAGTTGCAAGTAACCCATCTGTTGATTCAAAATGCAAATATTTATTTACATTGCTTCCTCTAAAGCTGAACTGAAAATCAACAAGTTGAAGCAGGCTCAGTGATACTAATACACCCAAACTCCCAAGGACTATTATTTGGTCTTTTAATGTAATTACTACTAATAATAATTTGCTCAACTATAGCTCCTTTTATTTGAAGAGCTCAAAGTGCTTTTCTAGCATTGTGAATTAAGCCTCACAACAACCTTGTGAGGTAGGTATTTGTATTCCCATTTTACAGATAGGGGAATTGAGGCACAGAGCGATTAAGTAATTTGCCTCATCCTAACATGCAGCCCAATCCAGCACCAGCTGAAGTCAAGGGAAAGACTCCCATTAACTTCAGTGGGAGTTGGACCAAGCCCCACAGTACGTGGCAGAGTTGATACTAGAACCAATTACTCCTGATTCTTATTTCTCTTTAGTTCACTAGAAACAATGGAATATAGTAAGAGTTAATTTCACACCTGTTCCACAAACCAGGGTTCAGTTCTGCCAAGGGAATATAGTAATATCTCAGGATTGATTCTGTTCTCACATACACAGATGTAAACAAGGAGTAACTCTTTTGAAGTAATTGATATTACACGAGGGTTAAACCAGTGTAAGTGAGATCAATATCAGGCCTGTTGTGCAGTCCATTACTATTGATAAGGCGTTTACAGTTTCAGAAGTCAAATGCAGTAACTCCTCGCTTAACATTGTAGTTATGTTCCTGAAAAAAATGCTACTTTAAGAGAAACAATGTTAAGTGAATCCAATTTCCCCATAAGAATTAATCTAAATAGGGGAGTTAAGTTCCAGGGAATTTTTTTTTGCCAGACAAAAAAAAATATATATATATACACACACACACACACAGTATAAGTTTTAAACAAACAATTTAATACTGTACACAGCAAGGATGATTATGAAGCTTGGTTGAGGTGGTGAAGTCAGAGGGTGGGATATTTCCCAGGGAATGCCTTCCTGCTAAATGATGAACTAGCACTCGGCTGAGCCCTCAAGGGTTAACGCATTGTTGTTAATGTAGCCTCACACTCGACAAGGCAGCACAAATGGAGGGATGAGACACAGCATGGCAGTGGTTGCAAACTGAAAGGGGTGATGAACCCACACTATCCCACTGGAGAACACCACTCCCTCCACTTTCCAATGTGCTGGTGTGTGTGTGTGTGTGTGTGTGTGTGTGTGTGTGTGTGTGTGTGTGTGTGTGTGTGTGTGTGTGTGTGTGTGTGTGTGAGAGAGAGAGAGAGAGAGAGAGAGAGAGAGGGGAGAGACCGGACATACACTGTATATATATATATATGTGTGTGTATATGTGTGTGTGAGAGAGAGAGAGACACACACACAGATACATACCGTGTGTGTGTGTGTGTGTATGTGAGAGAGAGAGAGAGGGAGGGAGAGACAGAGAGATATGCCGTGTGTGTGTGAGAGAGACGTGCATTGCCCCTTTAAGTATGCTGACCCCACTCTAAGTACACTGCCTTTTTAAGTACTGTAGCTCAGCAAGTTGAGACAGCAGCTGCTGCAAGCAAGCTCCCCCCCCCCCCCCGGCTCTGTGGAAATGGGGTACATGAGTGGGGGGAGGGGGACACCCTGCCATTAGCACTCCTCTTCTCCCTCCCTCCCTCCCGGGAACAGCTCCAAGGCAGAGGGTAGAGCAGCACACAGCAGTGGGGGGAGGGACAGCTGACCTGCCAGGCAATTGATATTATCGCCTGCTGGGCGGCTGCCACACAGGGAACTTAGGGGAGCTGATAGGGGGGCTGCCGGTGCACCCTGGTTCCAAGCCCCCACCAGCTAGCTCCAACAGGCTGCTCTTTCTGCAAGTAGTGGACAAAGCAGGCGGCTGCCAAACAACGTTATAAGGGAGCATTGCACAACTTTAAACGAGCATCTTCTCTAATTGATCAGCAGCGTGACAATGTTAACCGGGACAACGTTAAGTGAGGAGTTGCTGTGCTAGAAAGAGGCAGGCGTTTCCAATTTGATTTACCTGCATCTTTCACCTGGAGATAGGCCTAACTGATCTTAGTTGTGCGAATTCATCCTTTTCTGTCTATACTGCACAAACCTCAGTGCATCTATGCTAGTAGTTTCTCTTTTTTCTCAGTGCAACTGATCTTTGTCAGCCGTAGAAGATTACATAACCTCTTGAACCATGGGTCTCTGGAGTAAAGCCAAACACGTGATAGTTCCTGATTCTTTTCTACTTGGAAGTTTGACAAAATTTTCAGTTCTCCTTCCACTCTTTTTGAGATCTCGTACACTATACGTCTGCGCAATGTCCTGGTCTTTATGTTCATCTGTTTCCAAAAACACCTGCTTGTGAATAACCTAGCAACTCCTTCCTTGTGCAGGCTGTTCTCTTAACTGTTGTACTCCACCTCATTTGAGGAACCGCCAGAAAGAAAGGTGCCGGGCATTGCTTTCAGCACTGGAGAAAAGTCAGATTAGAGACCATCTCTGTCTACTTCCTCCAGTGCCCGCCCCCCTCCCCTTCCATGTTTGTGCTCTGTTTGAAGAGGTTCTTAATGGGTGGGACATGACCCAGAAGTGGGTCCCCAGGTGCTTTGCTGGTGTGGCAAAATCACTGGGTCAGGAGGGCCCAGTGGGAGTTTGGGCTGACGCTGTGACTGCTCCCTCTGCCCCGACCTGACCCCTATTGTTCAGTACCAGTCACGGGACAGCTCGGTGCTCTACCTGCTCCCCTGTTACTTTCAATTCCAGGGCTAGGGAAATGGCTTCAAGATTCTGTGGAACTGGTTCTGTAGCCCCTTGGAATGATGCTTCCTAACCCTAGAGCTCCTTGAGCTGTGCAGGCGTGGAGGACAAAAGAGGAAGAACCCCACTTCACCTGAGGTGTATCAACCCTCACCAATTCCAGCAGCATTGGCTATACCTACTTAAGAGCCCCTCACTGCAGTAGCATCAGCCTCTCTACCCCAGGCATGCTCTGCACCAGCTGCCACACCCCACAAGTCCTCCATCTCCACCTTTTTGATCAGCAGCCCAAAATGCCCCAACAATTACTTCATGACTCAAAATCCTAGCTGTAGTGTGTGGTGAGATGATTTTCCAGAGATTTTGCAGATTGCAGGCCAAAGGAGATTAGAAACATCTGCTCTTTTTTACACATCAACCCCGGATTCTTCTCAGGGATCAAGATCATACTGCCTAAGCATCTCCTTCCACAAAGCATGGCCTTAAAGTACTTTCCAAAGAGTCATTGCATGTAATAAAGAGAAGGAAGTGTTGGTCTCAGTGATAACGTCACAGCTGGCATCCATGTTTTTTCTCTCCATCCTATATCCCAGTCCATCAAAGTCAGCAGCAATGGCTACGTCACAGCAGGGAATGTCCAGGAAAGGGAGCAAACTGGAAGCGCTGATCCCAGGGAGAGGCAGAAACCAGTTGGTGTCCATGATTAGGGTTTCTGCCTATCCCAGTTTTCACAGGATAGATCAGATTTTGAGGAGGCATATCCTGAAAATATATTTCAGGCTGGCACTACATTATCACATGGCAATGCTGTATCGCCACAGGATGATATTGCATCATGATGTGATATTGCAATGCAACCTCACGTTCTCACGATGCAACATGATAACTGCATAAGGATGGATCAGCATTGGGACATCATGACACAAATGTCATGCCACTCTGATACAACATGTTTGTCCGGTAAGGCAAACTTTAAAACCAGCAACTATAGCCAGGGTTGAATTCTTGATGGACTTCATAATTTTTCTGCAGACTGGATTTGAACAGCATGCTATCCCACAAATGTCAGTACATGCTCTTTTCAATTCCATTGCTCAATCACATGGTTTTCCAACTCTGCCCCAAAGTCAAAGCAAACAATTCCAGTAATGGCATGACCAGGCAGATATGAAGTCAATTTCAAGTTAAGGCTGATGCAATGTAAACCTGGAATTCAGTCACATACCCACCCACTGTGAAACCGTAGTTTAGTACCAACCTGTAGATATTGCAGGGAGGTTTATGTTTTATTCCTATAGCTACGTCGTAGCACTAAGTTTCTTTTGCATGCCATGTTCATGTAATATTATTGTATTAAGTGTTCTTTATCCAATTGCATAAGTGTAAAGTGGTGCATCACAGAAAAGTACATGATGATGTCCCTACTCCAGAGAGCTTCTAGGCTAAGTGCTCGGGGTAGATTGAAGTTTACAATCTGCCCTGAGTGAGGGGCAATGCGTAGCTGCATTACCCCAGAGTCAGAGTCCGGTCCCCGCTTTCCCGTAGTGCCCTGAGAGAAATAGGCTGCACCAGCCATTTTCTTAGAACCGGTTACTCGCCCTCCACACTGGCTCAGCTGTGCCAGAGCTCTGCCCACTCCCTCTGCCCTACCTACCCACTCCCAGCCCACCTGCATGGGAGGGGAATAGCAGCCCTGCAGCAGCGGTTCTCCCCATGCCCCTCACATTCCTACCTGTGGGACAGATAAGTGCAGGAGGGTAAGGGGGCTCCTTACATCCCTTTCTATCCCTGTGTGAGAGCACAGCAGAAGTCACAATCTGGTTCTTGTGGAGTGTGCCAAACAAAACCTTAAACTAGACAGACAGACTACATGTAGCACATACTGCTATTTCACAGGTGCCTTAGTAGAGTTTTATTTTTAATAGGTGTTTTTTGCCAGCTAAATCTCGGTCTCTGCCTCTTGTGGTGATATTTCATGCCCAGTGCTGATAACGTTCTGCTAAATACAGAGGAGCATTTACAAATAAGAAGTTACCTGTTCGAGGTAGCATCTTTGGCTGTTGTCTTCTGTCTCATAATGAAGTACTGGAGCATTCCCATTTATTTGGTTAGTTGTGTACTATATGAACATTTACAAGACCTGGTCAGTCTCTTTGACGACTATGTGTGTAGTACATACGTTTTCAGTTATTACAATAATTATTCATAGATTCTTTCATCCCAAAGGATCTCAAAGCTCTTTCCACAGGGTATATACAGCCATTTCATCCACTGGCAGGGCAGAGAGCCATAAACATACATGGTGTTTTACAAAACACAAGGACCCTGCTCCAAGGAATCTCACTCAGACAAATGCCAATACATGAGATAACAGTTTACACACACAGCCATGGAGACATGGTCAGTCAGAGCTCTGTAAGGAGGCTACTGTTTAGCACAGGAGGTGAAGAATAACTCAACCAATTGAAAATGCATTGGGAATGTAGCTAGGGTGGATGCAAGTACTCAAATGGGAATTCTGCCACATGACTGGGCTTAATGCCCCTTTCACATGGAAAATGTCTTGGGACAGATAAGTGAGCAGGGCGTCATTCTTTATGTTTCATCAGAGGCTTTTATTTCTGAGTCAGAGTCCTAGCAAAGTGGGGTCCTGGTCCCTGACTGGGGTTCCTAGCTACTGTGGTTATACCTAAGGTAAAGTATAATAATGTGGATCTAGCTCATGAAGAGCCCATTAAAGTCAATGCAAGTGTTGCTCAATTCAGGACTGCTGAATTTGGCCCTAAGTTCTTACTTGGTTTTTAATAGTCCTTAGATAAAATTCATATCACTCTCCTGGGAGTTTTATCCAAGAGAGGACCGAGTAATAAATGAGTGAGAACTTCAGGATTTAGCCCAATAATAATAGGATGGACTTAAATAGCAGCTTTCCTTCTGAACATCTCAACTACATGTAGCCTACCTATAGGTGGGCAAATAGTATTATCCCCATTTTATAGACTGGGGAACTGAGGCCATGTCTATACAGAGAGTTTGAAACAGCAATAGGTCAAAGCACACTATGGAACTTCTAGTGCGCGGTGGCAGGGTCCACACAGCCAGTTAGCGTGCAGCACGCTAGTGCACTGTAGATTTACACCCCTGCTTGCCATGCACTAACTCTCTATAGGCAAGCCCTGAGACACAGAAAGGTGAAGAGATTTATCAAATGTCACACAGAGGTGCATTGGCAGCATGGGAAATAATAATAGGACTAAGGTTTCCTGACTCCTAGTCCCCTGCTCTAACTATTCAGCAATGCTGTCTCTCAGTTGCTATCAATCCTACCACCTACTGTCTCTGGACGTCTCCCATCCAAATACTGAATCAGTTCAATCCTTCTTAACTTGTGACATTTACCAGGATCATGCCACAAACAGGTATATTTGCAGGCAAGATGGCAAAGAAGTTGACCGTGAGTTTTCTGATATATATTGGGCAGAGGTGGGGAGACTATCTTGGAAAAATTAAAACACTTACCCCACTGCACCCGCTGGCAGCTGTTTTAACCATTCCCAGAGCCAAGCACTTTCTTACAAAATCAAAACATCTTTTACTTTAAAGGTGCCCTTACAGAGCTGGGTGTGTGACGATCAGGGCCCCATCTCCATTGGCAACAGTGAGGAGCCCAAGTGTAAGAAGCGTGTTTTAAAAGGACAAGAAATATGTTCTCTGTGGGAACCAGCCAGGTCCTCTGTAAGGAGCTGTAGGGCGTCTTGCCATCAAATTATAGATGAATACACAAGAGAAAAACAAATCTGCATACAGTTTAGTGTGATGAAAAGAAAAGATGAAGCTGTGTGACACGACACCAGATGGCAAGGCATTTTCCCTTCACCCAGGAAAAACAGGGAAGATTCAGGATAATCACATACAGGGATGTATAGTAGAAAGTATAGGTGATTAGAAAACAAATCAACCCCAAAACAAACCAGCCAAACAATAACATCTGGGGAATGGGTTAGGTCTAAAGCTGTAGCACTGTGTATTTCTCCCAAATACAAACCGATTGCTAAATATGGAATTACACCTTGCCTATAAAGAGAAAAAGCACAAGATGATTAGTGTGATAGCAGGAAAGTATTCTTATGCTGTTTAACACCCAACTGTAAATCCGGTGTTTCTGATCTGCTGAATTAACTGTGCCCAACACAGTTGGGCTGTGCCTAACAGCCAAGTGAACAGATACAAAAGAAAGGGAAAGCTATTGTATTTCAGCAGTTATTATGCGCCCTGACTGTCCAGCTGAGTGACACTTTCAACTTCTAATTTTTAAACATAGTCCTTTGGGGAAAAGGTTGTGGTCTCATGACATTGTGACTGATGTCTTGATGTGCTGGGTCAAGTTCTCTGAGACCAGAAGTATAGTAGGATTTATAAAAGAATTATGTTTACTGTCTGCTGGGCTTAGGCAGAAACTTCGCCTCTGGGCAGATTAATCCCTAACTGTCCTGGATGTGATTTCTTGCATCATCCCCTGGAGCATTTGGCACAGGCTTAAATGGACCAGAGGTCTGATCCTATGTGCTTCTACAAGTCTTTGTGGTGAGAAGTCTTGTTTCCTTAGACCTGAGAGGGTGAGCTGGAATTCAATGTCACAATTTCTGCAGGAGAGCTGGATTCATAGTTGTTGCATGAAATGTAAAAACTATAAGCTTGAGCCCGATTGGAGCATCAATAGGCAGCCCCTGCAAAGAGCGAATCAACGGCTGAGCCAAATCTCCACTGCCCAACCCCAGCTTTGAACTCAGACTGCTCATCAGCAGGCAGGCACCACAGAGAGCAAATCAGCAACTGAGCCAGGTCTTCACCACTGCCCACTCTCATTAATAAGGGCTGGCTGCATTCAGCACTAGCTGGCAGATGACAGCTCAGTTTCTTAGATGGCTCAACACAGAGTGCAGTGCAATGACAAGCAGAAAGAACTTCTCCTCTTCTCTTGCAGCAGGAAGCTTCCCAGAAGGATGGCCTCCCTCTTGGAGCTGAAGGAAATCTTCCGCAATGCCGATGCAGTGTGCTTTGATGTGGATAGTACAGTCATCAAGGAAGAAGGAATCGATGAGCTGGCGAAGTTCTGTGGAGTTGGGGATGCTGTGGCAGAAATGTACGTACACAATTTGGTGATTGATTCCATTGGCATAGCAATCAATAGTAATAATGGCTCAGCTTCATCCCTGGCCAGTGGAATTACATCAGGGATGAATCGGTTAAAGAGGATCATAGTAATAATAAATAGCATCAATGAATACTGGAATAACTTACAGTTTGGAATTGTGGATATATGGGGCCTGAGCCAATGTTCATTCAAACCTGTCCAATGAACACCAGGCCCCTACTTTGTTAAGGGGCTTTTAGTTAAACTTGGCAAAACAGTAGCACAGCCTGGTCCCTCTTTTTTGTGAAAGAAAGAAAATACATCTTGGGCCATTCTGAAGCCTGATCTTGCCCCCATTGGTGCCAATAGCCAAACTCACATTTGGAGCAGAATCAGGCCATTACTTAAGGAATGCTGGTCCAATATGGAGAAATAAAATAAAGATTTTGTCAGCTGGTTCAGCCATGCTCAGGTACAGCATGATGTCAGGGCTACCTATCTGCTTGGCCTCATGGTCCCCCTAAATCACAGCATTTATCTTTAGAAGTATCAATGATCCTCTTCCACTGAGCCTGGGGAAAGTGTCTGTTTGTGGATGCTGTAAATAAATATCTTACAAACCTCAGACTTAATGAGTCGCCAATAAGTAGTCATCAATCATCAGTTCAGCTCCACCTTTTTTAAAGCTCTTTGCTGCCCATCTTCTGTATTTTGCCCAGTAATACTGGTCAGGTAACTTCAACCTGCCATGTTAGTGCTCTCCCTTTTTGCTCCATTGTAACTAGAGGTGGATCTGAACCGCCACAATATTTTTGGAGGGGGATTTGAAATCTGGCAGCAGTTCTTAAATATCATGCAAATTTCTCAGCTCATACCTTTTCAGAATGTGTACACAACAGAGCCTAGAACTAATGGCACTTATGAATAATTATTCTTCAGTTAAAAGTCTTTGTGACAAATCATCTCCTGTCGAGTGTAACTGATTTGCATGGATTTGTTTGGATCTCAATTCAGGACTCGGAGAGCTATGGGAGGCTCCGTGACATTCAAAGCTGCTTTAACAGCACGACTAGGACTTATACGTCCCTCCTGGGAGCAAGTGCAAAAACTAATTTCAGAACATCCTCCTCAGCTCACACCAGGCATAAGGTAAGATGCGTTTCAAGTGAGCTTCCAAAGCCACAGAAGGCCAGATGCTCAGTTGGTGTAAATCAGCATAGCTGCGTGAAGTCAGTGGAGTTACACCAGCTGGGGATCTGCCCTAGAATGTTTTCCGGCTTGACTTTTACATGGTATGTGATGTTCAAATCGGGATGTTACAGTGGGATGAGTCCATTTCTGTGGACAAGTGTCCACATCAAAGCAGGCACCATCTCGGTGGGTACTAAGGGGCATCCTTGTTGGCAGTCTCCGCACACAGGCCAAGGACTGAATGGTTATGGACAATGATCTATCCCGTCACCTTTAGAAGTGGTCTTTCTAGGTCCAGGGTGTGGCCCTTTGATTGCACTGCTGTTGCCCTAGGCGTGTATGTTCTGGAGATATAGAATCTGACCCTGTGAAGTGCTGAGGGCATTCAAATCCCAGGACTGGACCCATCTAGAGGAGTCCGTTCTTCAAGGCTATCAGTTCATTACTAAAGTCACAAACGAAGTTTTAAAGAAATTGGGGCTCAGAGTAAGCATAACTCATTTCAACCTAACAGGTATTTTCTACCCAAAAGCAGTAAGTGACTGAAAAAAGGCTTTTATTAGAAAACTGCCCTCCTAGCAGGCTCTAATACTATAATACCGAGCAGTGTTGTGAGAAGATATTGCATCTGTGTTTTCTCCTTGAACTGAAACACAGATTTGTTCTCTCTGTAGGGGTGGCAAGAACACAAACAGCACATTGTGTCCTTGTTTGGAATCACGTGATTCTCTTCTCTTTACTTACACTCACCCTCTTCCTTTCCCCCCTCCCCTTTCCTGTTCAGACAGCTCCTCTGCTTTAATCCTGTATTTTCCTGTCTGTGTTCCAGCACTTCCTCTCTTGCGACCGCCTCCGCTGCTTTGCTTTTGCGGCTTGTTGGTCTTTTGTTTTAGGGCAGATCTTGCCAGGTGCTGAGTGCCTTCAACTCCCCTCGTCCTCACGGACTGGGGGTGAAATTCTTTTGCCTCCGATACAGCTTTTGATGATTCTTTTTCTGTAGCTATTGCCTTTTCTACAGGAAGGCTGTTGCTGTCCAGTGTTCCCCTAGGAACTATCCAGCAAGAGATACGGCTCAGGATCAGTGAATCCAAAAGATCAGTTTGTGCTGTAGATAACTTTAAGCACATTCTCTGTGCGGCTTGGTGCCATGGACTCAACCGCCTATATCTCTTGCATATTGTGGATTTTTTTGATGGTCTTATTTCCACATTCAGGAGAATTTCTGGGTGGGATCAGATCTCATTTGTTCACTGGAATTGACCTGAATGTCAAGAAAATTGACCCGAATATCAAGAAAATCAGTTCCCTGATCCACTAATTGCCAGTCTGTGTCTCAATATAATACAGATTTGTTATAGCTCCCTTCATACGAACTCTACCTGAGCCTGCAAAGGAAGAAGGGAAAGTGTAAGGCTGCACTAAAGTATGGTATTGAAACCCAATTCCTGAATAAACAAGGAGAATGCAAATTGTAGTCAGCTTTGTTAATGAACGATATAGTTGGGATTCCTCCTTCCCTCTCTGTTATTTCTTGATCTTGCTAGATATTCAGGGCTGGTTGTTGTGTTTTCTTTTCCTGTAAGGGAGCTGGTAAGCAGGCTTCACCAGCGAGGCATCCAAGTCTTCTTAATATCCGGAGGGTTTCAGAGCATTGTGGAGCACGTCGCTTTACAGGTGAACATTCCAACAGCAAATGTGTTTGCCAATAGGCTGAAGTTTTACTTTAATGGTAAGATGTGATTGATGGCTCTTTTTTCTACTCATTGATTGTGGGCTACGGTGGCTTAAGAATTTAATGGAAAATCAACATATTGAAATATGATCATTTTGCTCCTATGAATGACCTTTCTGAACTGAGGCTGATGGTTCTCAGTCCCGTTTCTTGTGATCGAGCGTCCACCTAATAAATACCATCACTACAAGTGGCACTGATTGTCCCTTGTTGGCCGTCTTAGCAGAGAGGCCAAGGAGAGGTCCGGGTTAAGGCAGTTTGGTGACATAAAAGCATTTAAAAAGTCACAGGACGGAAGACAGAAAATGAAGGGTTCCAGTAGTGGCTTTACAGCCAAAATCCATGCTCTACCAGAACCATCCAGTCTGCATTGTCTCAGTGTCAGTTCGGGCACAGCACCAGGCAAGGAAATTGTGAGCCCCTCTTCTTTCTCTCTCTCCTGATGTCTGCCAGTCAAACTCTGGGGGGTGTGTGTGCTGTTCTGTGGATGGAAAACCGCAGACTGCTGGGATGTCAGGCTGGCAACTTTCTCCAGCACTAAGTCGTCGTCCCTCACCCCTCCCCAGAAACCCCGTCTCCCAGAACTCCCCTCTCTCCTCCAAACAAAACAAATCCAGTTGAAACAATTTCTGGCTGTACAAATTGTTCATTGGAAGCTATTGTTTTCCCTGAGACAACATAACACGCTAGGGTAAAGAAACAAGCATGGGAAATACCCTACTAGTAATGATAGTTGGTTCAAGCTATTATGTGTCTAGAATAAAGATCAAATACATTATTTTTTTAATTATGGGCTGTACTAGGGAAAAGCAGCAAACGTTGGAGCTCCTTTGCACAGCAGCGGAGGCGTAGAAAGTCACATTCTTTTACATTCTTGCTAGGGGTTTGATAAGATTTCAAGTCAAGGTTAAAGACTGTCTAATTAATAACAACACAGTTTCAGTGCTTTTAGCTTCTGCTCTCAGTGACTTTGGGGTAAATCCAGAGTAACTATTGACTTCAATGGACTTGACTTCAGTGGAGTTGCTCTGGATTTTACACCAGTGTAGAGCTGGGCTCAGTAGGGCTCATTATTCTGACTTACACTGATTTTAATGGGGTCACTCCTGGATTACACCGTGACAGTGTAACCGAGGGTAGAACCTGGCCCAATGCATCTGTGAATTTGTGGAATTTTTTGCCTTTGCTCAGCATTCAACACTGTGAAAATTCACACCTTTGTGGCACTGTAAAACCCACAAAGTGATTTAGGTCAAATCCTACAGTTTTTAATGCATGCTTAATTTCCAATTAATTCAGTGGGGGCGTTATGCATGTAAAGCCTTCGGGATTGGGCTTAGTTATTTCCTAATGAAAAGGCCATGGACAATGTAAAAATCCCTCTTGATTTTCAAGAAGTTCATTGGTGTCTTTCCTAGGTACCTGTGATTCTCTGCAACCCACTGAAGCAATTGCACATGCTGCCCAAGTATCTAACTCCTCCTCCCCATATGTTTTTAGGAGAATATGCAGGGTTTGATGAGACACAACCAACAGCTGAATCAGGTGGAAAAGGAAAAGTTATCAGTCATCTGAAGGAACAGTTTCACTTTAAGAAGGTAGTTATGATTGGAGATGGAGCTACAGACATGGAGGCATGTCCCCCTGCTGTGAGTATCCAAGAACGGGATTTCCCCTTTAAACAAATGCTTTATGTTTATATATATAAAGCAATGGCAAGACATCAGCTGTTTGACTGTTATACAGTATTTAAGAGGGATCATTAATGCCTTTCAATCTATTCTGAAACAGTATCTTGTGGGCTATTTGCAGCAGCAAAGGCTGAGACAGAGATCAGATTCCCTGCCTGACACCAAGAGGGGGATGTACTGATGGGCATTCACCTCCCTGTGTCAGCAGGCAGTGGGATCACCTGAGGATGGAACAAGGGATCAGGCCATTCACTCATGTACCCCTTTCATTCTGGGTCTGGGTCACACACGCACACTCATCATGTCTCTCTCTTCTTTGTGCCATTTGAGCAAACACCCACACCTGCAGCTGAGGTCATCACCTCCCTGCCTCTCCAGCCTCTTATATGAGAACCTGAAAAGAAACATCATAATCCTGTTATCACCTTACACGCATCACTCTCCCTATAGCCACCCAAGCTTCTCTTCTGATTGCTCCCTTTGGCTCCTTGACCCACTCCCAGCTCCTTGCCTTCTTTCATGTTGCACTTGGAACAGACTTGGAAGCCAGCCAAGCACATTCCCTCAGAAATCTGAAAACCCTCCAGTGCCACTAAGCAGCCCACTAATGCCTTCCAGATGGTTTGGACAATATTGTTCAGCACTCAACCTGCCTTTTAGACAGTGGCCAGCACCTCCAGATTTGCAATCCTTTCTTTGGTATTGTTTACCTTTTTTAAAGGCATTGCTTGCGTGCGCGCACACACACCCACCCACCCACATCTTTTGTCAGTGTAGCACTAGGATTCCTGCTATTACTGTTAGTATCATGGTGCTTCTACACAGATTCCATCAAGTGCCAAGATCTCAACCTGGGCCACTGATTTATGGTGCTTAGGAAGCACGCTCCTGCACCCTTCTGGTGCATGTGCTGCCTAATACTAGCAGAGCAAGGCTGCTAGTCTGATGGCTTGGAGGGGTGGGTACCAAGATCCTTTCTTGCACCAGAGATAACTTCTCATGGGGATGGAGCAGACACCTGCCATCCCCTCCCCCGAACATGGCAGCTCTCACAGAACTGGGAATAATTTAAAAAAGAATTAAAAAACAACCTAAAAAAACAAAAAATAGTGCCTTTTTACAGTGGGTGTGGATCTAACTTGCAACCTACCATTATAGTCAAGTACCTTGCTAGAATACTAATGCTCTTGCTCGGTCAGAATCAGGAAGCATGTATCTTAATGCGGGCCTGGGATGTGCTCCCCAAGTATCATAAAATCAGCCCTGTGGTATAAGGAACATGCATGATGCTAGTTCCAAGTGCCAGTGCGTGTGTGATTCTATTATTTTTAATGCTAACAGTGCCCATCTTGGCAGCAAGTGTATGCACTACGATTCCAGATTAATATTTGTTTAATGCCTTAAATATCTCATGAAACAACAAGAAGTGAAAGTTTAAATGTTGCATTTTCATTGATCTAGATTGTCTAGGCTCTAGAAATGATGATTGTTCTTGGTTAATGATTTGAGCCATTATTAGTTAATGATTACATTTGGTATCTGTCTCACGAGGTGAGTGGAGTTAAAATAAATAGCATAGGTATAATTGTGATATTGTGCATAAACATTCGCCTGTGAACTCCTACTGGACCGTTAGGAGTTCAAGGTACAGTAGCAGCATAAGTCACAGGAATTTTCCTCAGATTTTTCAGTGACCCTGCTCCCATGGCAAAGTTCCCATTGACTTCAAGGGTGCAAGATCAAGCCTTTAATGAAATCCATCCTAGGAACAAACACAGAAAGGCAAATTTTTTTTGGTGAGGGGTTTTTGCTACAGTTTTTGAGGATAAACTCATTCTTTTTTTAAAATTGAACATATTTACACTAAAAATCCCCATTTGATTAGTGGAAAGCTCAATATACAAACCTATTCATTTCTGTTCTGCTAGGATTGCTTCATTGGATTCGGAGGAAATGTAATCAGGAAACAAGTAAAGGAGAAAGCCAAATGGTACATCACTCACTTTGACGAACTGCTTAAAGAACTGGAAGAACGATAAGTTATACAGTAACATAGTATTTTTATTAACAATTATAGTAGATCAATATATACAATGCAATTAAACGTATTTGTTTGCACAATTGTGTACTAAATTTTTTTGTTTGAATTTGATGCTTCCAGATAACTTCCCAAGATGTTCCCTCTCGTACCTGCAGTTCACACTGCAAGTGGTCCCATTCCCATATATTACCCAAACATTTGCTAATCAGAATTCTTATGGGGCAATGGACGCCTTTTATCCGATAATCTTTTCCAAGGTGGAAAAGTCAACGGATTCATTCACTGGCCTATCACAACTGAAAACCCATGTTAAGAATTTATTGGCAAGTTAATAATAAATTATTGGTCTGTGGTTAGTTATAATGTATGTTTCTTCAAATCACTAAGGGCTACTTTCTGCTACTTTCATTCAGCTTGAGTAGCACCTTACTCTCCCGCAGAAGGGTCAGATTTGCTTGGTGCATGACATGGAGGGAAAGGCATGCGCTCCCTGGCTGTGGCCTGACCTACATTAACTAGAACACCATCTGGCTATGGTCCCTTATAGATCATATGCCATCTGAGAACTGGCCAATCAGTTACTTTGCCTCCTCACACTCCCAACAGGCCCCCCGCCCCCCATACTGCCGTGGGTAGGTAGGGCAGCTGGCACAGGGTCCAGCTATGCTGGACATGCAGCAATTGAGAAGTCCTCCTGCTGAGGGAATTCTCAGCTGGCCTGAGTGGTGCAAAGGAACCACTTCAGGGTGGAGAATCTGGTGCCATGTTTTCGATGTGCGTGTGTTTGCCTTGTGGAAAACAGTGAGGAACGCCACACCGAGCTGAAAATCTGCTCTGGAATGTGAAAAATAAGCTGCTGCCATTTGCTGAAAAGCATGGTCAGGGCTCACAGTTCCAGCAGACGTGGCATACTTAGTTATGCGATGTACAACTAACTCACGGGGGGCACCGGCTAGGCAGTTTCAGAGGTCACACCTGAGTGTGCAATTGCTTGCTCAACGTGAACGCTTGTTGGCAACTCTCTTAAAAGTTCAGATTTCACACGTCCACTTCTAGTGGTATAGAAAGGACACACATGTATGCAGCGTAGTTGTAGCTGTGTCACTCCCAGGACATTAGAGACACAAGGTGGGGGGTTTGGTCCAATAAAAGATATGCCTGAGACACTAGGTGGGGGAGGTAACGAGTAAGTCATTTTCTGTACAAAATTCCAAAATACTGCATGAAAACAGTATGGGCATCGGTTTTCCTCCAAGGAAAGCTGAGCATACTATCACCAAAAGATTTGATTTTTTGGTGACTCCTTTCAAGTTTGTTCTTTAGCAAGATTTAGTTGATTAACACCAAGGAGCAGCTAAACCCAACAAGCGGATTTATTTTTGAAAAGGTCTTTCCAAACAGACCTTTCTTAGTGAGGGCTGACTCCGAGGGCAACATCCGCTCTGCTTAATAAATCTGCATCTGTACTCTAGCAATGGGCATGACAGCAGGCTGTTTACTACAAGACTCTTCAGCGGCCTACAAAAAAATACTCTTAAATTCATCTTGAAGGAAATCTCAGCAAGTTCCAAGAACAGCTCATGTACAATAAGCCTTTTGTTTGGGGAGGAGCGTTTGAATAGGGTGAAAGAAAGTTCTTGCTGTTATTCAGGGTGTTTCCCTGCTCTCCTCTAAGATGCAGCTGTAGAGTTTCCAGGCACGAGACTGTTTTTTGTTAAGATATCATGACAAAAATCTAACATTCAATACAGCAGCTCTGGCACTGACTCTGCAAACAGTTGTACGCATACTTAATTTTAAGCATGAGTAGTCTGACTGAAGTCAATGTGCTAATTTAAGCCTATGCAGAAGGGTTTGTGGGGGGGAGGGATAGCTCAGTGGTTTGAGCATTGGCCTGCTAAACCCAGGGTTGTGAGTTCAATCCTTGAGGGGGCCAATTAGGGATCTGGGGCAAAAAATCAGTACTTGGTCCTGCTAGTGAAGGCAGGGGGCTGGACTCGATGACCTTTCAAGGTCCCTTCCAGTTCTAGGAGATAGGATATCTCCATTAATTTAATTTAATTTAATTTAACTGAGGCCTCAATGTACATCTGAAATTCTTCTCCACGCCCGTCACCGTGATGGAGAGTGGAAAATGGAAGCGTGGATTGTACCTGATATTTCACAGGGGTTCTTCTGTGGTTGTTTTGAAAAGTAAGAAAATCGTTCTCCACTGGGCAAACCCCAAGCCACACCTCTTCCTAGGAGGAAGTAAGAATTGTTATTTAGCTCAGTAAGCCGGTGGCTCTCTTCTCCTGGCTGACCTCTTTGCTCTGTAAAGCTCAGAGTGCTAATCAGAGGCAGTACGGCAGTGAGACAGCAGCAGGAAGAAAGTTTCCACATCACAGGTAAGGTGCCAGTCCAACTGCTTACAAGATCCATCACAAAAGTGCCCAGGAAAGTTTTGGGAAACAGTGCAAGGAGTGAAGTAACTAGGCAGGCGATCCCCTGACTGGAGAGGAATACCCCTCTACCTCGATATAACGCTACCAGATATAACATGAATTCAGATATAATGCGGCAAAGCAGTGCTCGGGGGGGGGAGGGGGAGCTGCGCACTCCAGCGGATCAAAGCAAGTTCGATATAACACGGTTTAACCTATAATGCGGTAAGATTTTTTGGCTCCCGAGGACAGCGTTATATTGAGGTAGAGGTGTAGGAGAAAGTAGAGGAAGTTACAGGGGGAAGGAAAATGCCCTACTTGACACAGAAGAGGAAAGAAAATCATGCAAAGCCATTGCTCACTTATGAAAAATCTGTTCTTCAGTCTATGCTCAAGCACATGCATTATATTCCTTTCCCCACACTTTCTCTCGTATGTTTAGTTTGTAAGCTCTTGAGCACACAAACCGTTTTTCACTCTGCTTGCACAGTGGCTAGAAAAATGAGACACTGGGTGCTACCACAACACAAATAATACCAAAGTTAGGAAATTATTATTAATAAAGTTAGGAAACTATTAAGATGAAAGACCAGATGTGCACAGGTGCTGGAACTAGGAGTGTGGGGGGAAAGAGGGGTTTCCTGCAGCACCCCTTGGTTTGAAGTGGTTTCCATTATATACAGGATTTACAGTTTGGTTCAATGGCTCTCAGCACCCCCAGCACCCCTGCAGATGTGTGTCACATCCATGTGCATTTTTCAAATGCTGTATTATCTAGGCCAAAATGGCTATGTCAGTGCATTAGATTTTCACCTGTGGAGACTGATGCCAGTCAGTAGTAAGTTTAGGCATCTAGACTGGAGCACCGGAGTACAGCGGATGGAAATTACAGGCTAGCATGCAGGATTCAGCCTAGTCTCCATTGTCTAGCACTGCAAAGCCATCCAACAATTGGGCATAATTAAGTAGCTCTTCTCAAGAGAGACCTGGCAATAGAATGAAACAAGGATGATGCAGCTCAAGGAGTCAAGACTGAGGTATCCGCAGAATGTTAAAGCTTGCAGTGCCAGGCTCATCCTTCACTCTCCTCAGTAACGAATGTGTTCAATAATTAAAAGCAAAAATAAGCCTCCCACAAAAAGAATACAAATTAGCATGGATCATTTGAAGCCACACCCTGCAAACCAACATGGGTCCTGATCCTGTAACCGGATCTGGCAACATGGATCCTTGCACCGTATATGGAGATCTGCTGGCTCTACATGGGTGCAGGGCTCCACACCAGCAGATCTAATTGAGGGATACTTCCCATTTCCACATCCCAACACCACACACTTCACAACCTAGCATCTTATTTGGAAATTGTATGTAAATATCAGCTGAGAGCATGTCTTTGTGGAAGTGATACGCTTCTGAAAAAAAGGCACATTATGGCAATGTTGGCCATCTAAACTGAAATACTGTATACTTCTCTCCTACCCCCCTTTTTCATAACAAACACTGCGCAGATGGATGGAGACATATGGTGCCAGTAATATGTGAAAATTAAAAGGATTTTATTGACTGATATGTTATTGCAGAAAACTCATTGAAATGTACAAACTGGACATTCAGTATGCGATTTGTACATACAATATATTACAGTGATTCTTTAACTAGTTTGAATAGACATTGTTTTCACTTACAGGATGGTCACGTCATTATAGATACTAAAAAGTTGATATGCTCTAATCTAAAAGTGAAATCAAAACAGAACCGGACATAACGATACATTGCTTTATGCTAATCATATTGACTCAACATGTGCCATCATCACACATCATTTCAGATGCACCTACTGTATTATTAGTGAAATACCTGATCAAGCATATATCTGAAGTCATGATTGCTTATTAAACAAAACTCTTTTCCTAGCCTTCAGAATTATTTTCAGAAATAGACAATTAACAAAACATGAGTGCCTGTAAAATTTCACACCAGTGTTCCTTCCAAATGTCTACTCCAATACTATAGATCATACAGCCCAAAGCATTGATTAAATAATTTCATAAAGTTAGTTCCAGATATAGACACCTAGATGGATGTTTATTTGTTTCTACTTCAGAGCCTTATCAAAATGGAATCCACTATTGTCTGTATATTCAACTATCACCTGATTTGTAATTCATTTTCCACTAATACTTGCACTTTGTTTACAAGTGAGAGTAGTTCAGTAATTCTACTGCACGTTATAATTTAAATATTCTTGGCTACTTTGTAAATTCTTAATTATTTACTGGCTCAATTCCCAATAAAACTGATATAATGGTATGAATTTCTCAGATACAAAGCTTTGTTTAAATCTCTCCTATTTATGGGAACCAACCAACACTAATTTTTCAATCGGTAATGACTACAAAACAAATATACATTTTCCATTATACAAAAGCCCCCTGAACTGTAACAATTTCCCCAGGATTTAAATACAGCATTAGTTCAAGACTTTAAATGGCAGATGTGCAACTCTCCCTTTGCTGCTACTGAAGCGTGGGCATCAGTACACATCAGGACACACCACATACTTGTATGCCAGGCTCAGCTCAAGGTGCCAGTTTCACAGATGAACTGGGTATGTCTTGAGTTCTTAAACTACAACCCTATTATTGTTTCCCCGGTACATTTCTAAATGCATAAAGTTTTTAGATTCTGAAGAAAAAAGGTTTCTTTGACAAGCTCAATATGATACTTTTATGTTTCTTTGACCATGATATATGATGTATACCATCAAATTAATTTAAGACAAATATTTGTCACTTCAACCTATGTAGGCACAGGTAAGTCAATAACTACTGAAGTGGAGAGATCTTCAATGGTATCATGATTCTGGACTCCATTTCCTGAATAAGTGGCACTGAAAAAAGAAAAGACAGGCTCTCATTTACTAATAAAGATCCCATTAGTAATTCTGCATACTCAACTTGGAGTACCGTGTTCATCAAACTACTCTACTCGTTAGTGCATGTCAAATCTTTACTAATCACCAACCACCCCTCCCCCGTCACCGAAGAAAACACCTGTTGCTTTTCAGCAAGATTTAAGGTTAGCTTGCAATTGTACTGTAATATTTCCATTGTAATCTGATGGAACAACATTTGAAATATTTAGCATAGCTTACATGCCAGATTTGTTATGAAAGCTGTTTCTGATATCAAAGGTCTCCTGGATCCTGGCTCCAAAGTCTACTTTCCCTCTTTAGAGGAATGTATTTCACAGGGCCCCAATGTTTCACATTATAGCTTGTTACAAAGAAAATCTAATGGATTCTTTTAAAGATATATTTCACTATTTACTGTATAAGTTTTTGTGCACAGAAAATTAAATCTTTGAACAGATCTATTCCTTTAGTAGATGTTCTTTAGTACAAACGTGTTTTAATACAAACATTTATACAGCAACTACATCAATTTGCTGACATTTACAAAAACTGAAAACAGATTATTTAAACAACTGACTTTATAATTGACGAACATACCAGCAAAATAAAACATTTATGACAGTGTAACTTACTGAAATAATCATGGTAGCATCTCTGTCCATTAAAAAAAAATAATGTTTACTCCATGGCCCATTCTAATTTAGTTCAGCTCTTACCTGTATAATATACTAGTTCATCCCAGCCATGTTTATTCCATGCAGAATTTCTTGTATCTTCTCTGGACTGGAGGTCTTTGTAAGCTAGAGGAAAAAAATACACACGCAAAATTTAGTACTAAGTCAATGTCCTGCTGTCCATAACTATCACGCTTTAAAATATTTAATTCTGTGGTTAAGAGGCTGCAGTCATTTGGAAGAAAAAGGAAAAAAAAAAAAGTTCGCTTCAGATGCTCCTCTTTATACAAAGGAAAAGCTCCAAGACGAGTGGAAAGGGGGAAGGCAGAGAGAGTGAAAAAGTAGGTCTACAGCATATATGGAAGCCATTCCATGTGAATATAACATGGCTGGTGCTCCCTGGGTTTTGCAGCTCTGCCTGACATTTAACCCTGGCAACTAGCCGTAAGTATTGCTAGAAGTCACTGTAGGTCATTGGAACATTAAGCTCCACCCCCATGCTGACTTTCCCCTTTCAAATGGAAGTAAGATGCAAGTGTGGCAAGGGATGCCAGGGGCAGAAAGGGCATTGAGGGGGCCTTAATACCATAATTATAGCTGCATTAGAAATAGATTAGACAGATAATGCAGCACACAGGGGCTGGATCTCTGCATGGGTGCTCTAGGATCCATGGTGTTGGAATCCAATTTCCTGTGGATATCCTTGAGGTCTGAAGGCTGCAGCGCATGTTTCCTCAATGCAGTTGTTAAGATTGTCAGCTTCTCTGAAGAGGCCTGTCCTCCTGAACTGTCTGGAAACCACCTAGCACACAGTGGGTGCCACTGCAAATAAATAAATAAATGTTCGACTCTCTCTGCTGTGAGGGGAGCAGACAGTGGTAACCGGAAGAGATACTTGATTTTTCCCTCCCTCTAGGAGGGTATGATTTGACCCCTAGAAATTAAATCTTCAATTACTAATTTCAGTGTGAATTTGGCCCGAGGGAAGAAACTGCAGGACTGAACTCATTATGTTCACTTTAATTGAAGCAAACAGTAAGACTCTGATAAGAAAGGTTTGTGATGCTTTACTGTAACTTCTGACAGAAATTACAAAAGGACAAGGAAATGTTTATTTTGTGCTTTTAACTTTGGCAACTAAAACTGCAAAATAAAATTTAAAAACCCTTGTTGATATCAAATGCAATTCACATGGTTCTCTCTCTATTCCACATCTCGTTATTCTGAACAGAATAAGTCCTTGTTTTAAGGACCTATTGAGTATAGTGATAGAGGAGTGAGTGTAGCAAAAAACAAAGAAGCCTACCCCAAAGATGATGAACCATATATAACTGTCCGATTTGTGAGAAAAATCCTCCAACTGCTTCATTATTGTCCTGTCGGAAACGAATAGCACGAGCCCTACAAGAGACAAATGGAACCTCTAGAAACAATAGATGAGCACAGGAAACAAGTGGTGATTGGAAGGAAAGCAGAGTTAGAATTAACCCCATCTCAAATGTTAAAGCATTTTGCAGCAGATTCCAGATGTAAAAAACAAAAACACAACCCAATTCCCAGCAACAAGCAATTAAAATAGAACTTGTTAAGCCACATTAAACTTGGAGACACCCCTTTATTAGATTGCATGCTGATCATTTTCTAGTCTTCAACTTTTTAATTTTGGAGCCAGTAGGATAATCATTGTTATGGTTTAAAATGGCAAGAAATTTCTAAAGGTTTATCAAAAATGGAATCCTCCTACCTGCCAACTTTATACTACTTTTGAGCGTTAGTCATATCAGGAAGATATGCTATTTGTGAATGTTGTCTTTCACACTTACACACATGGATTTTAAGTTACTGGAATGCAAAGTTCTTGTACACATGCATCTTTCCTAGGCAGTTGCCTCTCATGATTCTGCAAGCCTAATTTTAAACTTTTAACTCAACTAGAAGCTGCTACATTTTCTAAAGTGGATCTGTTGCCAACCGACAAATGTATCTGAATGTGTACCTCCCCAATAATAGTAGGAAACCAAATTTACTGGCAAATTATTGAAATTAAACCAATTATCTTGATGCACATTATGCTGTTTGAAAACTCGAGTCTTCATTCTTATTCAAAACAACTGTAAATACTCACAATCATGCAACCTTAATTCATTAGAATTGATTGGATTTAGCTAGTGTAGATGCAAGGAACTTATACTGGTATTAAGATAAAAAGCAGGAGTATGTACTGAAGAGGAGACAAACACTTTTACCTATATATAAAAATATAAACGTGATACTCAGTAGGATTTTAAAATGAGTTTTATTTTAAAAAGATAAAAATTTAAGGTTTGGTATTATAAAAATTGTATCTAACTTTGATGCTGAGGAAGCCAAGAATGATCAACATAGTGTTAAGTAGTTAACCCTCTGAGTTTCAAAGGGCAGTACTTTCTAGAGAAAACATGCATTGCCATGAATTCTGCAATACAGTACTGCATTGCTCAGAAGGCAGTCGGGACATCTGGCCTTAGTTGGGTACACCCAGCATAGGGAACAGAAAACACCCAGTGAGAGAGGGGAGGATTTGTCCCTAATAAAACTAGCAAGTAATTCAGTATCCAAAACCTGCTGAAGCCAAGCACTTTCCACTGCTTCCTCGGCTGCCCCTGTCCCATAGGAAGCACGGCTCGTGGAAGACTCTAGCATGCACTCCTCAGTTTGGAAACCCTCTACCCACAGAAGTTGGCTCTAGGTTACAAAGCAAAATGAAAGATCCGAGACAACATTTAATTCCAATTAAATTGAATCTACAGAGGCCTCTCACGGGGCGGGGGCGGGGGGAGGAGTATGCTATTTCTAGTGACAATCCTTCAAATGCATGACTTCCAGAAGCAGCAACACACATAAATTATTAGAATCTTGAGACTCCTTAATTTTTTGGGAACAGAAAAAAAATCCTTCCTTGTAAATTAAAACTACCACCACCTAACCACTGCCAATGTCTTGTATTGTGTACTAGTCAAACCATAAGGATGCTACCTTTGGGGAATTGGCCAATGGGTTAGGAGTGAGGTGACCATATTTTCAAATTAAAAAACAAGCGTGTTTTTGCAGTAACTTTTTTCTGATCGAAGACTCAAGTCCTCTGCCTTTTGGCACCTTTCTTTGATCTGTTCCACCTGAGCTAGAAGAATTCCATCTGGAGCAACAGAAAAACCAAAGGAAGGCTCTGCCTCTCTCCACCCCCCGTGTTCCTCCATACCTATTTTCCCTCCTCCATGTGGGTCTGGCAATTTTAGAGAAAAGGGAAACAACAGCAAGACCATCAAACCCTCCCCCCCCCCCCATTTCTTGAGGGGTCAGAGCAGAGGTTTTGCACTAATTAGGCTGGGTCATTGGCCTTATTACTGCAACTTTGGCACAAGACAAGTTATAAAAGCTTTGGTTTTGAACAACTGTTGGCGTGTTACACACACTCACTGTGGGAAGGACGAAGCAGGGACATACCAAATATCTTATAGCAGTATATTTTGTAATGATAAGAAACCTGAAAATGTTGATAGATGAAGTAAAAAACTGGGAAATTTCAGGTGTTCTGAAATAAGTTCTTAGGAAACAGACATATGGAAAACTGGGAAACAGTCTCTTTGTGTAAAGGTATTTATTTGTTTTGATCACACTACTATGGACAAACGTGAGCAGGATGGGCAAGAGTTTAGCCGGTAGAGATGTACAAGTGAGAATAGGTGAGATTCTTAGTGGTAGAGGATGGTAGTTTATTTTGTAGCTGTGCCAGTAGTGCCCAGGTGTATTAGAAAGGTGATGGTGTCCCTTCTGCAGATGTCTACTCTTGCCAAGAGGCTGAGCCTGCTCTTACCAAAATCAACAGCAAAATTCCTATTAACTTCAATGTAGGAGGATCAGGCACCAAGTCAGTAATATTGGTGCTGTCTGTGAGGAGCCTGATTGGGAAAGTAGACTGAACATAGGACAGCAAGCAAAATAATCTAGTTTTAATCTTGGCTCTGACATCCGCTCGCTATGTGTCCTTGGGAAAATTCCTTCCCCAATCTGTGCCTCAGAATCTTCAATACTAAAATTAGGATAATACTTCCCTTCCTCACACAGTTGTTGTGAAGATTAAAATTTAAATGCTTTAAGGATGAAAAATGTGATAGAAGTGTTAAGTATTATTTACTTCTCAAAAGAATGATGGCTTTTAAAATGACAACACACAAGAGAGGTCCCAGCATTGTTCAGGGAGGCACTCCCTTTCCTTCCCAGAAAGGCAAAATAAAAACTAATTTGTCAGAGTTGTGTAGGACCAGAATCAGCTTATTAGCTCTGTGTATCTGGAAGGGTGTGGGGATTATTCTACCATCTCCACCTACATGGTTTTAAACTACGAAATGTAATTAATAAACTTAAATTACAGCACACATGGTGAAATACACTTACCAGTAGTTGCCCCATTCAATCATTGTTCCAGGCTGAAAGAAGAAGAAAGAAGTTTCAGGTCTAGTATTTTAAGAAAACTAGAGCACTGGGACAGTTCTCAATATTTTTGAAAATGGATCTGACAAATGTGAAGTTATATGAAGCAAAAATATAAAGGGGAGGGGAGGGAAGAGGGTCTTCCTTCCATATTTCACAAACTGTCAGTGATATGCCTGCTGCTTGATCTAAGCACCATGTTATGACCATCAATCTTCTGATGAAGTTAAGATTTACAGGGCTCCCATTCTGAGTCTGTTAACATGCCACATTAACCAACTGAAGGAGTTCCTTGAGTGACAGAAGGCACTTATTTCCCCTGAGACGCTGTGCCTGCTGCCTCTGCAGGGTCCTTAAATGTAAAAGGTAAGAAACCGAGATTTAACTTTTCAAATATTTTTAGAATATAATTGTTCAGGCTTGACAGACCATGCCAGCTGCTCAAATCCCCACTCCTGCCTGCTGGCATTATTACAGGTTTTTAATAGTGCTTCCAACAATAATATATTTTTATCATGTCTTTTCTGCCAAACTGAGCACTGTTTAATTTTCACTAATCTGAAAGGTGTTTTTTTAAAAAATAAAAATGAGGAAAAAATACAAAATACGATGGCATGAGCCAAGAGCCATTGAGATCCATTATATCATCAATTACTTGTATTATTGTAGTGCTTATGGTGCACTAATGACAGAGGGGAACTAAAATGGTTTTAAACAAGATATTGACATAGCCACAAATGTCAGCGATGCTTTTTTGAGCTACTTCATCTTGCACGTACATGTTAGGAGAACAGAACATTGAGAATTCAGTCATCAATATTACACAGGCTTCCATTCTCACAGCATTTCCATTTGAAAAATACCATCATTTATCAAATACATTGATTCCTTTAAGTGCTTAAAGTTATGACTGTATATTCATTTGTAATTACACTGTACAGCTATTATATTTTCTTTCAGTCTCTTGCATGAGTGTGTGCGCATTTCAATGAGAGGCAAGGGTGCTCAGCACGTCTCAGGAAGTGGCCAGCACCTTGTAGGATCCAGTCTTTATAGCTGGATTCTGCACACACTGAGGCCAGTAACACTTTTGCCATTGACTTCAATAGGAATAAGACTAGATCCTTAGTTTATTTTTAAGAAGGTCTGTGTTTTATTGTACACGTGTGCTGAATATTTTCAATGTTTAATCATTTACAAAAGAAAAAATATTTGACACTTACTCTAAGTTGATAAGATCTCAGTTCATAAATATTAGGACCCTCCCTGGGAACAGGTTCATTCCAGAAACTAAACTCCAACAGAAGCTGGTTCTTGCGAGAGAGAAGCATGTTACCCCTTTCTTTGCGAAACTCCGTGAATTCCTTAAAAATAATAGTCATCATCAAAATTTAATATGTTACATTAACAAATTCTACTCTTCTATAGAACATAGTGGCTGAGATTTTCAAAACTACCTTGGGGATCTGTACACTCCGTTCCCATTTAATTTAATAATATCCAAATTCCTTACGCAGCTTTGAAAGTATCCATCAGTGTGTTTACACATCCCAGTCTCTATTAATTTTTGTACTGGGCAGTTTGGATGTGAGCTGTTTTAATAATGCCAAGCTAGGTAAGTAAAATCCAGAGGAGCGATTTTCTACACAGGCTGTACTGAGTGGCTTCATGGCAATAATGTTTTAACTAACAATTAGATTGTGTGTGTTCTGAATGGCCACTGACAGTATCCTGAAGAATGTAATTCATTGTTTTTTCAACCTGGGCTGGTGCCAGATTAGTTAAAGTAGGTGTGTGGGGCAGAGGAGAGGATCAGGGTGGGTGAGGAAAGATGTAGGACTCCAGATCTACACCATCCCCATATACAGCAAACATGCTGGTGCATTTGCATGTAAAGAAGCAGGTAGCTCATTAAAAGCTAGTGGACATTCTTCCATGCTTCCACACAGCACCTACGGTCACTGGCTGTGGCAGCAGCTCACATGTACAGTGCTGAAGGCTCACACAGCAGCCTGCCAGCTCAAGCTTCACTTTTCTGCTCCCATTGTAATAAGTATAGCCTGGGCTCCAACAGACACCTCCAGCCCCCAGCATGTGACCTTCAAATAAGTGGGAAAATGGGGAGGGGAGAGGAAGAGTATCTGCAAAAATCATGTAAAAGAGCATAATGAGAATAAGACAGGAGGGGGGGGGGGGGGGGAAAACAGACAAGACAAGAGAACCAAGTAAAGGAGAAGCATTATGTGAGGGGACATGGTGGTGGGGGCATGCCCCGCTAGCAAATAGGCTCTGACAAAAGAGCTGAGAATCACAGACCATTCATAATAGCAGAATATAAATTACTAACACCACTTTGCACTTCTACAATGTTTTACACCTATGGAACTCAAAATGTTATATAAACATTAATGCATCCACCTCAGCACTCGAGAGGTGTGTGTGATCCCCATTTTACAGACAGCTCCAATGAGGCACGGAAAGAGGAAGTGACTTGTCCAAGGTCACACAGCTAGTCTGACAGAGCTGGAAATAGACTGTAGAAGTCCAAACTTCTAGTCTTTTGCTCTGACTACTAGACTATGTTCTCTAGGGACACTGGGAAAAATATTTCTCAGTAAAATATTTATTATTTCTAGCCAAAGTTTAAAATGTAGTCTTCATTTAGACTTACTTTATTTTGTCGGAGCTTATTCATGACCTCAGTAAGAGCTGGATAGCCTCCCTCATACCGCCAGAGATGTACTGAAATAGAAATAGACCTTTTTAGAGGCTTATGACAAAAGACATGAAACACCATAATGTAAACAAGGCCATTAACACTACAGAATGATACAAAAGTAAAAGCTGGCTAGCATGTTCAAAATGTATTCTCTGTGCAATACAGTGGAGCCATTTGCTTTTTGACAAGGGGCTACCCCTGCTATTCTACAACAGATGATTTACCCTAAAGGCAAGAACGTACAAAGATTTCTGAAGGGCACTTTTGCTGTACACTGCTTAGATGTGACGCTTTTATGTGACTATAATTAACGTTGAGCTTCAACTTAAAACAGTGTCTTATGCCAAAAATGACTTGGTGCACAGCTTCAACTGATAGTAGCACAGTGGTGGCACTTGTATTTCAATTAACTACACAAGCAGAAGGAGCACAAAACTTTTTTGTGGGATAGATAAATAAAATAGATGCCATTGTTAATTTTTTAATTGCTCAGTGATAAGAGGCAACCTTCAAAAGTACACCAAACAAGACCCAAAGCCTCTAAAATACACCGCTACCTCGATATAACGCGACCTGATATAACACGAATTTGAATATAACACGGTAAAGCAGTGCTCCGGGAGGGTGGGGCTGTGCACTCTGGTGGATCAAAACAAGTTTGATATAACGTGGTTTCACCTATAACGCGGTAAGATTTTTTGGCTCCCGAGGACAGCGTTATATCGAGGTAGAGGTATATTTAGAATCAGGACGACTTTCCTCATCAAATAATAATTTCAAGATGGGTGCCTATTTTGACCTAAATTTGACAATGCCCTTTAAGTGCTCTGTGTAACAAGACTTTTTTACAAACTTTTAGAATAGCAATCGACTCCCATTCCCACCCTCTTTTCTTCCATCTTCCCTCAAAAACCCACAAAAGCTACCTTTCCTCTAGTGGAGATGGGGTGGGCATGGCTTCCTCTGAACTAGTTAATGCTGATCTGGAAATGATTGCAGGGACATTCTCTGTCAGTATGCTTCAGAATTAACTGTCAAGCAATATTTCAGGTTTATTCCTCTCTGTACCTCAACATTCTCTTCATTTTTTAAAATACTCTCTTAGAAGCTGACAAATCTGTGTCTACAGATATCCTCTCACCTTTGGCCAATGCTAATATTATAATTATATAATATTCAGCGAATACAGCTGAAATTAACATGCTGATTATGTGGTTCCCACAAAATGAGGGCTGCTGCTATAACTTCTCAGAGACCAGGGACTGTTTTAAAAGCCATTTAACATCATTTAGAAGTCTCTCCATACCACATTATAACACGGATATAACACTTTGTAGTTATAGAGCATATTTTCAACAATTTGAAGGAATGCATCTGAAGAAGTGGGTTTTTACCCACGAAAACTTATGCCCAAATAAATCTGTTAGTCGTTAAGGTGCCACCGGACTCCTTGTTGAATTTGAAGGAAGGTTACATTTTGATCCTGAATTACTGGACACTGTGTGTTTAAGGAAGAGATACCTAGGGTATTAGTACAGGACTCAATTGGCCGGGAGACAACAGTTCCATTACATTTTGTGATAACTTCAACGTTGCATAACAGTGCCATGCAGAACAATTATAATAGGACATGGAAAGTCAAAGTTAAGCTTTTAAACTGGCTAACACAAGCTAAATTCTATCTCAGTACACCTTTTAAACCTAAATTTTCAGAAGTGTGATCTGTGCCTGCAAAATAATGCAGGTGCAAAAATATGCAGGAACAAGAGGAAGGGGCTTACCATGTACTGCCACCCTCTCATTGAGAAGAGGTAAAAGTGTATTAACATAAGTATACAAATATGTTTGAAAGAGTATTAGATTAGTGCTGCCTGAACAAGCACATTTTATGAATCAACACTTCAGTTTCAAACTCAATGTGATAAAAACCAAGCAATTTTAAAGTTAACAATCATTAACCAATTATTTTATGTAATCAACAGCACTCATATCCTGAAGTACACTGTTAAAGGTTTATGAACAGTGAGGACTTAAAAAGAAACCTGCCAAGCACACATTTCACTTGTACGGTTTTACATTCTGTTGTACTTCTATCTCCTACCAGCCTGATCTTGCTCTCCGTACCACGTGTTCCAAGTCCCCACCAGTGCACACGGGTAGTGTTTTTCTTCATGAATCTTTGGCAGCACCTCTTGACTTAAAAACAAGGAATACAGACACTACGTTGCATTTCCTTCAGGGAGGCTACATTTGATATGCATAACAACTCATAATTATGCCACCACATGTTCATTATAGTATGAACATTCACAAACTTCATTTTTCAGAAGAGAAAGCAGAAATACAAAAACCTGCTGTATGCAGGAAAAACTGATCACTACAACTCTCTCTATGTAAACTTAAGCATAACCATCTGTAAGGCTGTATGTCTAATACACAGCATGACACATCCAGTCTTTTGATGTGAACCCATAAAACATGTAATGTTACCTGGCAGGTTACCTGATATATTAGCAAGATGTCCCAATCTGAGGGTGTGCAAAACACCTACATGACTTGGTTCAGGAACAACTTAAAAAGTTTTCTTTTGTTAGCAGCAATGGTAAGACACAGAGATGGGAAAGGATAATTTGTCTCCGGCACTAAAGTTCTATAACTGACATTTCTATTATGCCACACAGACGAAGATAATCAATCACTTTGTCTGATGGACATGAGTAAAGTCAAGTGATGGCTGCTCGCTGTAGCATTACTGAACAGATTAGAAAGCAGACCAGGTCTGAAACTAATTTATCCATTAAAGCACAATGTACACAGCAAAAGCTGCCTAAAATCCATCTCCTACGTGCAACCTGGTCTTGAGCAACCACTGGTTTCTTGCATGGCTGTTTAAGACAGTTTTCATTGTATTGTACTTTGGTGAATAAGCTTGTTTCAGACTAGCTGAATTTTCTCTTTATTATGTTTTATTGCTGAATAACTGTCAGACATTTAGCATTCTGGCTAGCAGCCACGGATTCCATGTACCATAATAAATAGGGAAGAAGAATGGTCTTATGTGTAAGGAACAGCATTCAGAGTTGGAAGACCTGGGTTTTATTCTCAGCACTGCCACTGACCTTTCATGTGACCTTGAACAAATCTCATTACCATTTGTGCCTCAATTTCTCCATCTGCATAACAGGAATAATACTATGCACTGATCTCACAGAGGAGCTGGGAGTTTTTAACAATTTATGTTTGTGAAGCATAATAAGATCCTAGGATAGCAGTTGTAACAGAAATGTAAATTATTATTATTACTACAATAAAACTAAAAGCTTTAAAAGTTTTTGCTCTAGATTAGAAAGAATCTCACCTGATTCATTCACATGTCTGAGCACCACCTTTTTGACTTTTATTATTGGAAGTCAAATTGGCTCTCAAAACTTCAGAATGGAGCCCCCTATCTCGGAAGATTCATGAATTAGTGTTATACACCGCTACCTCGATATAACACAAATTCGGATATAATGCGGTAAAGCAGTGCTCGGGGGGGGGGAGATGCACACTATGGTGGATCAAAGCAAGTTTGATATAATGCGGTTTCACCTATAACACGGTAAGATTTTTTGGCTCCCGAGGACAGCGTTATATCGAGGTAGAGGTGTCTTTGTCCTCTATTTTTCTATTAATTCATACAGTCATAAAAATGTAGGGCTGGAAAATGTCATCAAGTCCAGGTGCCTGTGCTGAGGCAGGACCAAGTAAACAAGACTAGACCATTCCTGACAGGTGTTTGTCCAACCTGCTTTTAAAACCTTCACAACCTCCCTGGGAAGCCTATTCCAGATCTTACCTACCCTTATAGTTAGAAAGTTTTTCCTAATATCTACCCTAAAACTTTCTTGCGGCAGATTAAGCCCCTTGCTTCTTGTCCTACCTTCAGCAGACATGGAGAACAATTGATCGCAGTCCTCTTTATAACACCTCTTAACATGTTTCAAAACTGTTAAACAAGTCCCACTGCAATCTTCTTTTCTCAAGACTGAAGATGCCCATTTTTTTAACTTTTCCCCATAGGGTCAGGTTTTCTAAGCCTTTTACTGTTTTTGTAGCTTTATCAGCAGGAGGAAAATGGGCCATCTTGATTATCACTACAAAAGTTTTTTTTCCCCTCCTGCTGATAACTGCTCATCTTAATTAATTAGCCTCTTAGAGTTGATATGTCTACTTCCACTTTTTCATGTTTATGTATATATATCTCCTTGCTATATGTTCCATTCTATGCATCTGAAGAAGTGGGCTGTAGCCCACGAAAGCTTATGCCCAAATAAATTTGTTAGTCTCTAAGGTACCACAAGTACTCCTGTTCTTTTTTCTAAGGACAGCTACTCTGTTTGCTCTTCTCCAATCCTCTGAGACCTCACTCATCCTCCATGAGTTCTCAAAGATAATCGCTAATGGTTCTGAGATTGCTTCAGTTAGTTCCTTAAGTACCTCAGGGTGAATTTCAACAGACCCTGCTGACTTGAATCCATCTAACTTGTCTAAATGTTCTTTAACCTGTTCTTTCATAATGCAGGCTTGTGCACCTTACCCCTTGTTGTTAATATTGTGTTAAGTATCTGGTCACTATTAACCTTATTAGTGAAGACTGAAGTAAAACAACAAGGAGTCTGGTGGCACCTTAAAGACTAACAGATTTATTTGGGCATAAGCTTTCATGTATCTGAAGAATTGAGGTTTTTTACCCACGAAAGCTTATGCCCAAATAAATCTGTTAGTCTTTAAGGTGCCACTGGACTCCTTGTTGTTTTTGTGGATACAGACTAACACGGCTACCCCCTGATACTTGAAGTAAAATAGGCATTAAACACCTCAGCTTTCTTTGATGTCATCCATTCTTAACTCTCCTTCCCACTAAGTAGTGGACTTACACTTTGGTTCATCTTTTTCTCACTCCTAACGTACTTATAGAACCTCTTCTTATTGCCTTTTATGTCCCTTGCTAGGTGTAACTCATTTTGTGCCTTAGCCTTTCTGATTATGTCCCTTGGTGCTTGCAATGTTCTTCTGTACTCCTCCTTATCAACTCATCCACTGTTTGTAGGATTCCTTTTTGATTTTCAGGTTATTAAAGAGCTCCTGATAAAAATCACATTGACTTCTTCCTATTCTTCCTATCTTCCCTTTGCATCAGGATAGTTTGCAGTTGTGCCTTTCATATTGCCTCCTTGAGAAACTCCCAGCTCTCCTGAATTCCTCTTACCCTTAGATTTTCTTCCCACTGAACCTTACATACCATTTCTCTAAGTTTGTCAAAATCTGCGTTTTTGAAGTCCATTGTCCTTATTCTGTTGCTCCCGTCTTTCCTTTCCTTAGAATCGGGACATCTATCATTTCATGAGCACTTTCACCCAAATTGCCTTCCACCTTGGGATTTGCAACCAATTCCTCCCTGTTGGTGAAGCCTCCAGGGTCAGGATGCCAAGATTCATGATGGCTAATCCTTATCACCCTGAGCTGGCAGGATGTAACAAGGACTCGGACTGCTCAAGCTGAATTTTTGGAGATATTGAGGGAAGTTCAGGGAAGCTTCAGGTTTTCATCCCTCCATTCTTAAGATGGACCCAATTCTCTCCTTTCTACTTGAATATTTAGGCTGACTGTGGTTTGGAAAGACCAAATCAAATACCATAGCTTTCAGCAGATTGCTATCACTGTCCCTTTCCTCGAAAATAAACATCTCTGCTTTGACTTAAGGTTTATTTATCTGATGAAGCAGTGCCTTTTCTCCACTTCCCTACCTCATATAATTATACATGTTTATACTGAGCTGGTTGAAAGTGATTTGCTCTTCTCCAGGTATGCTTTTCTTCTTTCAGTCATGAGAGGAAAAAAGATTACCGTGGAAACTACTTTTTAAAGATTTCCCCACTTGTGTTGCAAAGAACCACCTTTGTTTAATTTAAATGAAGAAAACTGTCCCCCCCCAGTACATTCTCTCTACTTTGGGCATTTTAACAAAGGATCATTCATACCATACTAGAGATGTAATAGTGATTTTATCCAAAGCACTTTACAAAAATTAAAGTATGAAGCCTAGAAGAACCCCTGAAAGGTAGCTATGTATTATTCCCATTTTAGAGATGAGTAAATGGAGGCACACAGAGGTCAGGTAACCTACTCATGGCTACACGGAGAGTCATTAACTCTCTTGAAAACAGAAGTCAGGAGCTATAACCTCCACCTACTGTTCTAGCCAATAAACCACACTTAAAACAATACTGGTTGCATTACCCTAAAACAATGTTCTATTTAATGGATACCCTCTCTTAAATGATCAGTGTCAATGAGAAAGAACTGCCATTTTGCAACATGGGGGGCTCACGTTTCCCAACTTGAGTGTTTAGCTCTTTCAAAGTGTAATGGCTACGGCTCTAATGCAGCAAATATACAGCTAAATCAGAATTTCAATTTCTGTAACTGGTCTTTAAATTAGTACAAATCTTGGGGTTTATCCCCTCCCTCAAAGGTTTACTTCTGTTTTATATTTGATATTTAGTGGCCCCTCCCAAGTGACCCTCTCTCTTTTCTTCCAGTCTGTAGACAGAACTCTCACCAGGTAGATTCTTACATTGTAGCTAAAGGAAGGGCAAACTGGGACAGCAGCATCTACCTAAAAAGGCTGCAGTAGCCTTAAGACAACTAGGGGAGGGAAAAAATGTGCACCTGCGTCCCCCTCATATACACCCTAAAAACAGCATCTGGTGCAGTTCAGTGAAGGAACAGCCCAAAAAAGGGGCAGTAGCAGGCGAACTGGAAAGAAGCATCTGTGCCAACTGTCTCCAAGAATAAATGGCTTATTCATAATAATTCTCTTCTTCCCAAATAAACATATCACACATCAGCCACTTTACAGAAGCTCATTGCCCAGATTCACATGTTGAAAACCACAAAGTATAATATATCAACTTACCAAAGCTTGTTGTAGGCATCTAGATATTCTGGCTTTACATTGTGAACTGAAACAACAAAATTCAAGGATAAATGTAGTAGCAAAAATAAAATAAGATAAAAGGAAATGTTAAATATAAAAATATCACCCACACTGTATTTTATACAGACTGCTGGTCTCCTTTTTGGCTAGTAGATTGGAGTGAGCATCTTTCCTTGGATCCACTTTGCGAACAAAGAGTGATTTTAACCAGCTGTCTTCACCTGCTCTGTTAGTTGATGATGCCAGCCCCCTACACATCAATGAATACATTACATTGTCACTGAATGTTTATTAAGAATGCACAGACAGGAAGAAAGTCAGTCAAGATCAAGTTTAACATAATATAGCAATGTATACAGAGGAACGATGCTAAATCTTCCCATTACTTCACTCTCCAGCAGTGTCAAGGTACAATGTTTACCCAGCAAGGTATACACCTATTGAAAAGACTTCCTGGGATGACACAGAACTGGTGCAGCTATACTACCCCACTTGCACCCCTTGTGCTGAGGAAGGGCACGGATAGAATGCTTCTGTGTTCCAGCAAGTCCCAGCTGATGCAACACACTCAGGAGCCATTGCAGTCAAGCATATGGTAAGTAGTTTTGCTGCTGCTCGAAGGCCTTGTCTACACTGCCACTTTACAGCGCTGCAACTTTCGCGCTCAGGGGTGTAAAAAAACACCCCCTTGAGCTCTGCAAGTTTCAGTGCTGTAAAGTGGCAGTGTAGACAATGCACCAACACTGGGCGTTACTCACCTCGTGGGGGTGGTTTTTTTTTTTTTTTTTTTACAGTGCTTGGAGACCTCTCTCCCAGCGCTGGAGCCGTGACTACACAGCTACATTAAAGTGCTGTCGCGGCAGCATTTTAACGTTGCTAGTAAAGACATACCCTAATTTATATCAGGTTTTAAGCCAACCCCAAAACACTGTGAGGCATAAAACCACTTTTGCTTCCCTGCCCTGCTCCTGCATTGATTAGAGCTCTGTAAGAGCAGAGAATGGAAGCCACTAGATACAGTATATATATTTTTTAAACTCTCTTTGCTCAAGCAAGATATTTACATCCTCCCAGAAACTTGAGGTCAAAAATGAACACCCTAGTGCATGTGCATGAGAAAAGAGTGTGCAAACACTGCTTTGTTTACTGTGAATGGCACAGTAAATACCACGTGTTCCTGTGTTTACTGAAATAGATTTCAAGAAAGCTATCATGGAAGAGAAGATATACAGGTTACAGCATACTCTACTTTGGGAATAGATTAGAGTGGCAGACATCAAGGAGTCTGCATAGATTTTAATTTTTGAACAGTAGCCATTATAATGTTCAGGATTCAAATTCATTTTCTTTGTTCAATATTTACAGTTTTTCCCACTAAAAAACTGAGTTGACTTTGATAGATTGTCTGAAAGCCTAACTAGCTTAACAATTTAGTTTCTGCAAGTACCTCTGCAAAAATGCTATTTTCTACCTTCTTACAACAATACAGTACACAATAAAATCACTAAAGACAACACGGTTCTTCTTAAAGTAAGAATATATTAGGACTATTTTTTCCTCTTTTTCAGTGGTAGAAAGACACCAGAGCCACCAAATGATGTGCACTAGCTTTATCTACACCAATACGAATAATCTTTCGTTCAAGTGAACAGCAAACAGAAAAGATTCAGTTTTTACTGCTTCATCTTTATAATATACTAAGGTGGCCTTGATCTTACAATATTTTCCTTCCTCCCGACCCGTCAGAAGCATTTGCTTGCAGCTTCCCCCTATTTCCTGGAGGATTGTGGAAATATTTTAAATTATTGAATTATACTTAATTATTCTGGAGGATTTTAGCTATTGGCTGGGAGATCCATAGGACAGATTACAACTTCCAACTGTGATATTGTCTTTCAGGTCCTAAATAGTTCCAGAAAATGTTCCAGAAATAAAAATGTTGGGAAAAAAAACCTGTTTTTGGAAAAATAACACCTTGCAGTTCACTTTAAAAAACACAGAAACCCCCCCAATTCCCATTTTTAAAATCCCAATAGTAATGGGGCATAAAATGATGTGGTAGTTTATATTGCTTATCCAAGCAACATGCTGAAGGAAGCAGAAGACATGTGACAGCTAAGAAAAGAATAGCTGGGAATGAGGTGACCTTCAACACAAAGAAGTGACATGAAAATCTCTCACTGCGCCGCTCCACTTATTGAAAAGGGTATTCACTTTCTCTGACCCCATCCCAACAACTATTGTGTAGAAAGCTAAACAGGATACTACTAAACACAAGTATTTACAAAGACCTCCAGTGCCAGAGATATTGCCTGTGGGGTAGAGCTAATGCAGTTGATCTGTAGCCCTTTTGTGCCACATAGCCAATGCAAAGGGCTTAGAGGGCCAACTTAAGTCAGGCCTTCTCTCTATTATATAAGGTTGATACGTACTTATCTTCCCTGGAGGATGTCGTGAGGATTAGTTGATATTTTACAAATATCCTGACAATAAAAGTCCTAAGTAATCATGTTTACTTCTTCATTTGTGCACTAACATTACTACTATCAGCAGCAAGAACATGAAGAGTTATGGGGATACTATTGGATAACTAATTCTTCAGCTAATAGGAGACACTTATGCCTTTGTTGGTATTTGCCACATAAAATTAGGAGGTAGTTTTCTCTTAATTTCTCAATGAAATGGTGACGTTAATAATACTTTGCAGTTGCATGGTACTTTTTATCCAAGAATTGCAAAGAGCTTTATGAACATTGTTTAATAAAGTGTTACTATACACCTACTAACTAGCATTAGCAACATTTTACTTATAAGGTAACAGAGAAAGGTTACAGTTAACATTTCTGATAGTGGACACTTGTTCTGTGTCCCAAGTTCAGACAGCTAGGATTTGATTTTTAATTGTCCTGAACACCTGCAGCTCCCATTGATTAACATAAAAGTCATTGGGGCTCAGCTGGTAAATCCTGACTTGGGTATCCAAAAACGGACAGGTCCCAAACTAGTGGCCATTATTGGGAAATTGGAAACTGAACCCAACTTTCTTGACTGCCCGTCTTGGGCTTAAACTGCAAATCCATCCTTCCTTTTTTAAGCACAGACATGTATATATATTTAAACGTGAAAGACATTCCCTATTAGAGTTACAAAAATCTGAAGGAAAAGTCTTGTTCTGAAACAAGTGTGTTCACCTTCAGATAAGACAAAAAAATTCTAGACATGTCATGTTCCCATGGGTTTAAGCTGGGAGAGTTAGCAAAGGAATCACACTGGCTAACATGAGAGTCAGAAACATAGATAATGCTGCATAAGGGCACTTAGCCCACAAACTACAAATCCTTATGAAAGTGTAAGGCAAAATTTATTGTGAACACAATAGTTCTATTAGAAAAAACTGTTTAAACCCTCCCCCCCCCGAGATACTATAAGGCACATAATTATACAGAACATTTCAGTTTAAAGACCAATCTCATTATAAATTACAGTACCAGAGCAGGAGAAAAAGGAAATAATCTATCTGAACTTTAGCATATTGTAACTGAATAGCAAATAATGCATTTTTTTCAAATTAATGTCTGATGCAACCCAGGCTACAGCTTCTGGTGTTAGACTTGAATGTCAGTAATCAATACACAGTGAATTTTCACAGCAGAGGACTAACCAACTGAAAAATAAAAGTTAGTAAATTAAAACCATGGCCCAATTTAATGATTATTGCTGAACAGTCAGTTTCTCAAGAGTTTGTCAGGAACAATAATGAAAACCTTGAAATAAAACAAATACAATAAACCTACAACCATAAGAAATCAGCTTTGTAGGACATATTACTAGGTAGGTACAGTATTTGAAGATTATAAAGTAATATGATTATCTCTCTGCTTTGAAAGTTACTACTTCTTAGATGTAATCCTGGTAGTATAGAGAGATCCTCAATTCCTAGGTGTATTTTATAAGGACACTACGGTGCTTAATATTTTTAAATAAGAACACTATCAACTAAAACGTGAGCAACATTTAGAATTTTGGGAGAGAAATCATTTTTAAAAAAGCTCAGGTCCAACAGGTATATTTCCAATAATTTGTGTTAAACATCTTCCAATATAAACAGTTTTTTTTTAAACAAAAGCATCTTCCTCCAGTGTTGTCAATTCAAAGATTGCGGTGCTAAGAACTTCAAAGAGAAACTGACTATAAACAAAAGAGAAACTGACTTTGTTGATATTAATTGTTGAGTGGTAGTGGAATGCAAAAGATAACAGCATATAAATGGAAAAAGAACTTGGATTTTTAGAATTATTTGAAATAATAATCAAATTTATAATAAATATGCTTACAATATGAATTATAAGTTGACAGCATCCTCTTAAACTCTCCATAGTTTTACTTCTCAGTAGTTTGAAGTAAGACTAATTTCCTTAACAATTCTCACCATTTGACAATATATTTCTAATTAATCTTAAAATCAGCATCCATTTTGTACACAGTATCACTGATGTTAGCAAAACTTTGAGAACTGTCTCTCGTGTTTACTACTACAAAGCCAGTATATGTGTTGGTCCTAGATGAGCTGTTTTCCACCAAAAACAGTCCAGCTATAGAGAAATAGACTTTCTTTAAAGGATATCCTGACTGCTATTCTGAGCTCTGAAATAGAAAAGACCCAAGTAGGTCTAATCTCTTTACTAGTTCAGAAATGTTCTCTGCAGTAGAACATTAGTGCTTTGTATAGTTCAGTTTTAAATATTCAAAGCCATGGCATTCCCCACTGGAAGATCATTCCACAGTCTAACAGACTCATAGATTCAGAGGCCAGAAGGGATCATTGTGGTCATCTAGTCTGATCTCCTGTATAACAGAGGCCATAGAACTTCCCCAAAGTAATTCCTAAAGCAGATCTTTTAGAAAAAATAATCCAATTTTGATCTAAAAATTGTCAGTGACAGAGAATCCATCATAACCCTTGGTAAATTATTTCAACGGTTAATGACTCTAATTGTTAAACATTTATACCTTATTTCCAGTCTCACCTTACTGTCTGGGAATGTTTCCTGATATGTCCCACCAGATTATAAAATAGGTTTAAGAAAAAGTTACTTGACAACTTCTCTCTAATGCCAGTAACACAGCATAAAATTTTTGGTTTTCTTGGGGCCATATTTCTCACAGCATTACAGGCAGCCTATCGTGGAATCATTATCAGTCCTTTTACTAAGGCACTGCCTGATTTTGCTAGCTGTGGTCCCAATCCTGCAAGCATTTATGGATGTTCTGAACATTAAGCATGTGAATAATCCCACTGAAGTTACTGGGCCTTGCTAGGTACTCAGAGTAAAGCATATATGCCTAAGTGTTTGCAAGATCAAGGCCTACAACTGCACCTGGTAGGTAAGCAATCATGCAGTGTGCAATGGTGTGAACACAATGGCTTGTAGAGAGAGCAAATGATCAGCCAATGTGTGTATATATTTCAAACTGCTAGTGGCTCCTGTAGATGTTGTTTTCCAAAAAAAACAACAACAACAAAAAACAACCCAGAAAAAAATCATTGATACCCAAGATTTCAAATGGACACTATCAGGTTAAAACAATGTAACAGAACAACTTTCCTTATTTTAGAAACATCATTGGTAACTTGTAACAAAGAGAAAGTTAGAATTTTGAAAATGTATGTTTATTTTTCCACTGTTTTACTTTTGGCATTACCCTTCCATTGAAAAATAGTAAAAGACTAATCAGTTTCTAATCAATTTCACCTCTCTTTTCTCATGTACAAGCTCAGGGCTACAGTAGGCAGCTGAAAATGTTTATTTTAAAAATTGCCTACATTAGATTAAAAACACACAGGGAAATATTTCTATCAAGTTTTCTTTTAGCCGAAAACCTACATTCAAGTTGAGTACAAATCCTAAATTTTTGCCCTGACGCCATCCCCCTGAAAGAGAGAAAAATTTGAAAGAAACACTTAACTGAAATTCAACCAACAGGTTCTGATTTCTGTTCTAAACAAATATCAAAGTTAACGGAAAGTATAAAAATAAATCAGACGCTTCAAACCCATTCCAACAGGTGCCTGTTGGGGCATGGGGCATCAGACATTTAGGCTACGTCTTGCGGGTTTCCCTGTGGGGGTGCGAGTGTAAGGGGGGGTTGTGTAGTCCGGTGGGTCCCCAGTCTCAGATGGGGGGGCCCTCTGTGTGTGCAGAAAGGGGGGGTTTCAAACCCAGGATAGGGGGGTTGTGTGGGCATGATCCCAAATCCGGATCGTGGGGCGGGTCTGAGGCGGGCAGTGCATCTGTGGGGCGGATGCACAGGCCCAGCTCAGGGCCCCACAGGGGGGACGCACAACCTGGGGTGCATGTGGAGGGGCGGGAGTGGGTGCCCGGCGCGGGCTGTCCCTAGGCGGGGCGGGGAGGCCCATGACCTTGCGGGAGACCCCGGGCTAGGAACTCCCACTCGGGGCTGCCCCTCTCCCGCCCCGCCGGGGGGCTCCTGCCCCCCGTCCCGCAGCCCGGCCCCCCCCGGCCAGGGGGGCGCCATTTACAGTCCGGAAGGAGTCAGCGAGGGGCACCCAGGGGGACGGGACTCCCCGCGCCGCACTGCAGGCCCGGGGTCCCTCCTGGAGGAGCGCCGTGCTCACCTGAGGGCCAGGCTGCCGCGGGCCGGGAGGCGAGGCCCTGCTCGGCCCAGCCCGCCGGCTCCCCCCAGGCTCCGCCGCAGCAGCACTCGGGTCGCCATCTTGCTCTGGCCTCCTCCGCCCAAGCCCGCCCGGGCCCGGGAGGACGACTCGGGCCTGCAGTATCCGCTGGCGGCCACTGGGGGGCAGCGGGGCTTGCGCAGGCCCCAGAGCAGATGAAGGGGGGCTTGGCGCTCTGAGGGAAGGGGTCAAGAGGGACAGCTCCCCCACCCCTTCTCTGCATCCCCCTCCAGACCCTAGTCTTTAACCTCTTGGCTGCTGGGCTTGGTATCCGTGGCCCTACAACTCCCGAACACATCCCATGAAGTCAGGCACCTGCAGCATCAGTCTAAGGGGATGGAGGGGATTTTAGGGTGGAGGCCCTTTTGCCCCCATGCAAATCTGTTAAAGCCTATTTTAACCCACTCAGTATAAGGCCCTTGCAGCTCATGCCAGTGCCTTTCCTCCTCCATTGTTGTCTTTCTCTGGCAGGGGAATAATTCTGCATCTCATCCACACTTCAGAGAAGAAACATTTATTATCTCTGTAAGGAGACCAGGGTGCTGGAGCCAGCTCTGCCATTGGCTTCTAGCCTCGGAAACAAGCCCTTTCATCTTTCCCTGCCAGTTTTCTCCTCTGTAAAATAAGGATAATACTTTGCACATGCTTAACTTTACTACTGTGAAGAGTCTTGAGGGTGCATAAGTGTTAGCAGGCTTGGGGGCCTAAGGTATTACTTGCTAACCCTTGCCACTGTGGTTTCCACTCTACAAGACAAAAAACCCAGCCATGTGCAGAAGTCCTAGCTCTGAAGAGCTAACAGTCTAATCGTTGGCTGCTCTTTACACTGTTGTTCCTTTCATGAAATGTGTGATAGACGCACAAGTATTTTGTGTTCAGGATTAGCTGTAGCTTCTTACCCCTCCAACAAGTTATTAGAGATTAGAATGCTCTTTTTCCTGTCGACCTCCCATTGGAATCCTGCAGGAGCAGATATTAACACACACATTTGTTCCAGTAATACACTGAAGTAATAGGAAAAACTCAGTCTTTTTCAGTTATCACAACACTATGTTTCATTTGTCACTCATAATTACAATTTCATTTTTTTGCTGGAGGAAAGAACCAAAACTGGAAAATACCTTCACACCGGAGATATGGCATCTGTATACCACAGTGCTGAGAGCACACTACATAGGCAAGGTGTATTTTCACATACATACCAGACAAGCAAGGCTGTACTAACAGGGTTAAAGCAAATGTAGGGATGCTGAAAGAGGTCAGCGTAACAGCCCTGGAAACCATTATACTATTATCGTCAGCCCAACCAGCAGCAGTGCAAAACTCCTCTGAGCTACTGTGTGAATGTGCCTCAATCTTGACTCAGAAAACAAACCACTTTTGATGAGCACAGTGGATAAATTACAGATGCTCTAGCTCAAGGTCCTGCAAAATACATGAATAAAGATGTAAGCATCCCAGACTCCCACTTTCTAAATTAAATACAGAACTGATTTTTGACATAACTTTAACAATGTAAGATCTTCACCCCCACCCAAACTAAAAAATATTTTTCTTCTCCCATCTCTTACTCTAGGCTTAGGCATTAAATTTAACAAGCATAAAAAATTCAGACTTTTTAAAAAAAATGAGGACTGTAAAATATACTATATATTATCAACTTTTAAAGTAGTAGTTGAATTTTGGGACTGCTGCTATTTATTCATTAAGGTACACAGGCACGCATGGCCACATTTCCACACCACATGCTTTCAGCTAGCAAGAGTGTCAATTAGATCTTTGTTAAAACTACTTTGTGTAGAAAAACAAATCCCCTAGTGACTAAAAATTAAGCCTATCAGAGCAACATACTGCACTAACAAAAGCTTTGCCCAGCCAATTGTTTTGTGGTGGTGAGCACAGAGAGGATATAAATTCTGTTAACACCATAAATGTCCAGTAGTGTGAAAGGGTTTGACTTGTTCAACAGAAAATGAGTTCAAGTACGGTTTATAATAGTTAATTTTACAAGTTTTGGTTTAAAAAACAAATAAAGTTCACTTGGCCAGTTACTTTAAGATTTGATATTAGCACATACTGCATGGAGACCTGTACAAACTTGCATATACAATGTCCTTCAATATTAGTGAAGTCTGATGTTGCATCTTACATCATTGATAGCCACTGACTTAAGACTTCCCATTTACAATTTTTTAAAATTAGCATACCTCCGATTTTTCTCAGGTATGTATCATATTTTGATTTAAGCAGAATGAATGGGTATGTTAAATCTCCAGCAAACAGCTTGAAGCATTTTTCACAATTCATCGCCAGTCTGAGAAACATGAATTCCATTCCCTCTTTACATATTTTGCTCCCGCAATATTTGAAGAAAAAAAAAAATCCAATCATTCTAGTGCTATATAGCTGCTAGTGCAGAACAGTGGGCACACGGATAATGAAGGAGTTGATGAGCAAAGCATGGTTTTCGGCAACCGCTGAACAGATTTGCAAGCACCAGAGCCTAAGCCTTTAGTGTAGCATTTCCCACAGCATAATGCAAGCACCCCCGGGGGAGGAAAGCGTATAAATTAAAACAGGTAGAGCTTTAACCACACATAGTAGACTGGAAGGGAGCACAACTGGTTTCATATTCCTGAAGAGGGGCTCAGTTTCCAAAATCTTGCTTTATCAGTAGCACCTCATCCACAGAGATGGATTCTCTGGAAGTTTAGGCTGCAATCCTAACCCTGCAAAGTGATGGATGCAGGCACATCTATACACCCATTTGAAGAGTCAGTGAGTGAACATTCCTTCCCCCAGCTCTGGGCCTGGCCCCCTGTGCAGGTGCACCATATATGTTCTTCTGCTGTCCCCCACAAACCTTGTATTTTGGGGGTGGGAGAGGATGTCTTGGTAGATTTGACTGCTGAACAACCCACAGTCCCTGGAACAGCTCTAATTTATGGAAAGGGGTGCAATAGTGTCAACAGGCTCAGAATCCCAGCAGCATCAAGTCAACTGTAATCCTGAATTGCCCTGGACTATTTGTTCTTTGTTACAGCTTTTAGAGACTCGATCCCTGCATCTCTGCAGGATTTGGGGCCTTAATTAGATTTTCTTATTAAGAGATAAGACTTTTGGCATCTTTACTTCCATTCTCTTGTATTACATTTATGGGATTTTTCTAATACTCCTCTTTTGTAACTTTTCTAGTTGCAGCACAATAGTTAGATTAAAACAGATACATCCCTTCCCTATATCTGTGCTGGATACACATCTACTTTTCCTTTGTTTTACAAGCTATTTGAATCATGAAGGACCCACTTTTCTTCCTCAGATATGGATTTTACCCCTACCTATTGGTTAAGAACCTCTCTCATGAAAGTCAATAGCAAAACTCTCATTGACTTCCCATTCCCCTTTGACTTCAATAGGTGCTGGATTATGTCCCTTCACTTTGTCAAGCTATGCCACTGTTTCATTGTAGCCTTTCATCAATTTCACCTTTCCTTTAGTACGTCTTGTGATAAAGCAGAGAAAATTTGTAACAGTAAGCAATTAAAATTAGGTGGTTTAAATGCACGTGATTCTATTACTCATTTTATACAGAAGGTTTATGACATGTTATAATAGGCTTACTGCTACAGTGTGGCATTACTACTAATAAAATGAAATAACATATATAAACATACGAGTATAGGATTTCTACAATATTTTTAAAAAGTTTTAATTGTGTTACTTTAAATATAAGGCTACAAAACTCAACAGATTCAGTTCCAGGGTTCAGACAGTCAAACATGGGAAAAACATCCTCCCCTGAATATTAAACTATATATAGATTTATTCTCTTAAACATCTTAATAAAGAAGAACCATTCTTAATTTTGTGACTGAGGTGGTAATTTTGACATTCTTGCTAAAGATAGGGCAAAACTGTGTATTAAGAAAATAAAACATTGAGAACACAGCTTAACTGTGATTTAAGTTTTTTTCCACATTATTTCTAATTGATAAATTCCCCAATTTTAAAATCTCTCTGTCATTTTGGTGTTGGAAGTAATTCAGTTTATTATTTATTGTTACTAACAATAGAAAGATTTTACATCCTAAGACAATGGACACAACCAATTCCTCATGTAAAGATGAGAGGTAAAGCCCTCGGTTTATTGGCCTCTTCCCACCCTTTATTTCTCTGTTGAGGAAACATTTAGTTCTTGGAGCTTTTCACTTAGATAGGTGGTGTCTGCCTCAGTTAGACTTTCTGAGTCTGTTAGACTTTCCAGGAACCTGGTTCCTGCGCAGGCCTTTCCAGTCACTGGGTCTATGACATTTCCAACCTTGAAAACAATCTCAGCCAGTTCATGTTTCACATTTTTGGTCCTCCGCTCAGGCAAAGCTTTTAGAAGAACAATGTCTCCGACGGCACAACTCTGCAATGGATCATGAGCGAAATAAGTTTTTCGCTTGTTAAAGAACTGTTGGAGAGAAGGAGAAAAGGAAACCCAGGCATTAGGACTCAAAACTAAAAGATGACCAGTAAACTTATGTTCAAAAGCAAAATGAATTGGAAGTTTCGTTATCAGGCTGATTGTGCAGGTATGCATAACTAACTGGGTTTTTGGCCAAGCAAAGCCACTGATAGATGCATATGGTATAACAGTAGAACTGGGCAAATGTAACATTTGCTCTTCTTCACCCAGGATAGGTCTTTTGCCCTAGGTACTGTCACTATTCACCAGTCCCTGACTCATTGACTCCATTCTTGACCGCTAGTTATCTCTGGTTTATCATCTCAGTCCCTCCCAGGCTTAAGAGGCACCAGAACGACAGTGCATCACATTCAGCAAAAATGGTTGTCAAGGCTCTTCCAAGCCGAATAATAATTTGCATAAACTGCAGAGGGGAAGAGGTCAGGAAACTATATAATTCTCATCCTTCTCAATTCACCCAAGTCCCTATCACTGTGGTATTAGTGTTGTGCTCATATGGGAGATATTGGTGCATTTTAGTCCAGTTTTAGTAACTTTTATTGTCTGGGGAAAATATCAGGATCCAGACTATATCCTTTGAGAAAATTATGTAAATTATGATTTAAAAGTTGTGGAAAATGCACACTAAAACAGAAAAGAGTCAATTACAAATCTAACCTACCTTCTTTTATCTTATAAAGTGCAGAATTGACTAAAGGGAGCATAGTTTCTCTTGAATCTAGTCTTTAATAATAACTGAGGGAGGCTTGCCTTATAAATAGTCTGATTATTTTATTGATAGATCTATATTGATTCAGTGGTTCAAATGCTAAAGAATATTTCTGCAATTACTTATTCAACAAAGTGGTTAGGAAAAAGATATAGTAGGCAATTATTTTAATATCACCATATACAAAAACATTTTATTTTATAACTTCAAGCTTTCAAAATGGAGCAAAAACCTAGAAACTTATAAAAAATTTTTAAAAGGACTTTTCAAAAATCAAAGCACGAAATTAGTAGTCCACTTTCCCAGCTCAAATCAAAATGTGTGTTAACAGAATCATTCAAGGAAATGCACTTAATAGATAATCTGATATGGCAAATTTTATGTTTTTACACTGGTTTTCCTTTCTACGCAGTCATATTCAGAGTCAAATTACCACCCAATGTACTTAATTAGTTAACAGTGTAAACAGTTTACATGAAATCCTAGTATTTCAGAAAGTCAATACAATTTTCTTTGATAGTGAATATGAAAATGATCTTGCAAAGTAAGTTGGTGACCAGACCTTACCTTGAGTAAATAAGGATCCAGCACAAGCCTTGTCACTCTCACTTTGGCAGTTTTGTGCATTTTGGTTCCAATTACTTTCCCTATTATCCATTTTGCATGGACAGCTCCACGTAGTCCAGACATTGTTTAGCTATGATCATCCAGTGCCTGGAAAGAAAACTGCAATGTTACTTGATAAAAAAAATGAAGTGGTTTCTGATTAGTGCCAAAATGACAAACCTGGTCCCAACCCAATCTCTCTTTTAATCCTCAGAAGAGGTAAGGCACAGACAGCAGCAGTTCAAATTTCCCCACATTCCCCTTCCTCCCCCTTGTATCAAAACCTACAAGTAGGTGTGTAAATGTATGTCAGCCTCTACACCCAATCTTGAAGACAGCAACTGAGGTAGTGATTTCAGGGGTGTAGACTTGGAACCCTTGTGTCCTCTGAAAAATGAACTGCACCCAATTCATTTTATATGGCCCAAATAACCTTCCGATTAAAATGCTGGATCCAAATTCGTAACCTAGAAATGAAAAACTAATTATGTTAATATGAACCTGATCCATATCCAAATTACTGTTCTTGTCTTACCTTTCTTTGGTATCTTCGCTATAACCCCCTTACAATTTTACCTAACATATGAATAGAATGATGTAGAACAGCAAAAAAACCAGAAACAAACAAACAAAAGCCCCAAACAAAAAAACAAAACTGCTACATGAAATATTCCACAGTTTTAGGGATAAAAATATTGTACATTATGTCTGTATATTCCATGATTATTAATTCAGAAACTGAAACTTGAAAAAGATGTCATGATAGCCCTCAGTGCATCTTGAAAGTAACTAAGTTAAATGTTTTTTTTTCTCACATCAGATGCATTCCATGAAATGACTACTTTTAAAATTAGTTCTGCTGTGCAAATAAGAGTGTGTGAATATCACACCAGTCCTGTCTAAACAGGGAAGAGTTTCTCTGCAGTTGCACATTACCTTGATGAGCCCGAAAGGAAAACCACATCTTCAGAAATAAAAATAAACTAGGGCAATTTAAAAATTATTAATTCAGTAAACACCTGTTCCCCTTGTCCAAATAAACTTTGCTAAAGACAGTTGTCAACACTAAAGGAATTATAATATAATACATGGAGATATACCTATCTCATAGACCTCAAAAGGTCATTGAGTCCAGCCCCTTGCCTTCACTAGCAGGACCAAGTACTGATTTTGCCCCAGATCCCTAAGTGACCCCGTCAAGGATTGAACTCACAACCCTGGGTTTAGCAGGCCAATGCTCAAACCACTGAGCTATCCCCCCCCACCTACCTTTTGTGCAATGTTATGCTTGGCTGAAGGGTCTCTCCAAAACCCCGGAGATACTTCCCTCTCTATTTTTACTGTGATCTCCACATACCTATAAGATAAAACAAATAAACAAAAGCACAGTTCAACATGGGAGTTAACAGCCAGATCTTCCCTGCACATTCACACACAATAAAAATATCAATTCTCAGTTGCATGGTCTAGCGGTTGGAGCCTTAGACTGAGAGTCAGGATTCCTGGGTGCTACCCTGTTGAGTGAACACAGGGGACAAGTCATTTTCCGTGACTCTAGCTCATCGGGGATAATGATACAGGAGTGTTGTGAAAGCTGAATCATTAGCGTTTATAAGGCATCAGAGATGCACTGGGAGAGAAAGTGCTGTAGGCAGGAAGGACCAGACCCTTACAAGTATTTAGTCCCCTAACTCTCACTGATGTCAATGGGAGTAAACCACCTAAGTACTTTTGGAGGATCTGGGCCGAAGCGGTCTCACTGGGAGGGGAAGCATTTAGGGAGAAAAAGCTCAAGTCAAGGCAGCTGTCGTGGCCCTGTCCTGAGAAGCCCCCAGAGTTCCCTCCCTGCGAGTACCCCGCCCCCAGAGCTCCCCCCCGGCGAGTACCCCGCCCCCAGAGCTCCCCCCCGGCGAACACCCCGCCCCCAGAGCTCCCCCCCGGCGAACACCCCGCCCCCAGAGCTCCCCCCCGGCGAACACCCCGCCCCCAGAGCTCCCCCCCGGCGAACACCCCGCCCCCAGAGTCCCCCTCTCCCGCCCTTAGAGCCCCTGTTGCCCCATCCCCCACACCCACCCACCCTCCCTCCCTCGGCAAAGGCCAGCCCCAGAGCCTATCACACCCCAGCGCCGAGCAGAGGCCCGGACCTTACAGCGGCCTCCGCTCTAGGCCGCGCTCCGCCCGCGGGCTCTGCCAGAGCAGGACGCCCCCGCCCCCAGCGAAGCAGCGACCGAACGGCCAGCTCCTGAGTGACCAACACTCCCGACTCACCGTCACCGACCGGCCGAGGGGGAGGAGCCAGTGCCGGAAGGGGCGGGGCCAAACCCGGAAGGGATGGGACTGTCCCTGGGGCGCGACAAGAGGGCGGGGCCAACCGCTGTAGAGGAAGGGGAGGGGCCATTTAAAGGCACAGGGGCGGTCCATGCAGTAGCAGTGTTACCCCTGTTCTCAGGGGAGGAGAAAGGGAGGCCCCCGCTGTGGCAATGGGGGGAGGAGCATGGAGGCGTATGGTTCCCTGCCTCCCCCGGGATTGTAATGGGCTGGAACAGGAGGGGAGCTTGGGCTGCAGCCCCTCAGGCAGGGGAGTGGCAGTGGGAGGGGGGGCTCTGTTGCTTGTCATAAAGGGGAATCTCGGCTCAACTTCAACCCTTGCACCTGAGCAACAGGGGGCCGGGATGGAGGCCTGGTTGTGCGGGGTGGCTGGACTTGGGCGGTTGGAATGGGGTGGCTGGGCTGGAAGGGCCTGAAGCAAAGGACAGGGAGGAAGAGAAAACAAGACCGGAGGTGAGATGTTTCATCTTGCTTCCAGGAACGTCATGTAACCATGAGTTTGCTCTTGTGGTGTGTTCGGGGTGACCAGATGTCCCGATTTTATAGGGACAATCCTGATTTTGGGGTCTTTTTCTTATATAGGCTCCTATTACCCCCACCCCCCACCCCACCCCTTGTCCCGATTTTTCACATTTGTTGTCTGGTCACCCTAGGCGTGTTTCTGGCAAGTACTTTCCGTTTACCCACATTTTGCCACCTCCAAAGGTGGTTGAGGATTTTGAGTGTGCGCCCCCTACAATGTGGTCTGCCCGGGTGGCAGACAGAGAAGTCATGTCTTCTTAGAGCTGGTCTACACTGGGGGGAGGTGAGGGGGGGAGTCGATGTAAGATACGCAACTTCAGCTACGGGAATAGCGTAACTGAAGTTGACGTATCTTATTTCGACTTACCTTGGGTCCTCATGGCGCGGGATCAACAGCCACGGCTCTGCTGTCGACTCCGCTACCGCCGTTCGCCCTGGTGGAGTTCCGGAATCGACGGGCGCACGTTCAAGGATCGATATATCGCGTCTAGATGAGATGCGATATATCGATCCCTGATAGATTGATTACTACCTGCCGATTCGGCAGGTAGTCTGGACATACCCCTAATTTCCTTCGCTGGCCAGTACTGGCCCTGGGGAACTACTTTCTACAGCGGAGGGGAAAACTGCAGTCTTGTGTCATGGGACCATTCTAACCCTACCATTCCTTGCCACCTTTCCCATCGGGGCCAGCATCGCGTCAAGTCATGGTTCGAGCAGTCACAAAACCCCTCTCACAGATGGGTATGAGTAGAGCTGGTTGAACTCTTCATTGTGATTAACTTAGCTGAAGATTTTGTCAAATTATTCATAATTACATTTTTCATTATTCAGCCATGAGTGTATTTTGCGGATTCCTGGTTGAAGGTCCCCAAAGGAGATGAGGATGCAAAGGTGTAGGAACTGAGGTGCCTTGTTCCATTTCACCAGAGTCCCTGAAAAGAACTATGAAATAAGAAATAAAATACCCCTTTGTTTTATTGTGAAATGGTGTCCTTTTGCACCGGAGGAAAGCAGAATCTGATGAAATGGAGGCCTTTCTCAGAAGGGTTTATTGGACCTCTGCTCATTCTCAGACCAAAATCAGATCAATGGGCCAAATTTTGCTCTTACACCTGTATAAAAGTTTACATTGGTGTAACAGACACGGGAGTTTGGTCTATTGTCCTTGCTTATCCATTTCCTAGTAGAATTTGGATATTTAAGAAATTGACTTATACTGTAGCTCAACTCTAAGGCCTGGTCCACAACTAAAATTTAGGTTGATCTAGCTATGTTGCTCAGCAATATGAAAAACTCACACCCCTGAGAGATGTAGTTAAGCTGACCTAAATCCTGCTAGGTCGATGGAACTATCTACCATCTCTTGGAGGGGTGGATTAACTACAGCAATGACAAAACCCTTCTATTGCTGTAGCATATGTCTACACTACAACGCTATGGTGGCACAATTGCAGTGTTATAGCACTATGAATGGCAAAGGATAGCCTTGGTGAGTCTCTGCATACTGGGCAATGTGCTTTTGGCAGCTTGTCGGCACTGTTACCCCTATCCCATTTCTTTGGCTTTTCCTCCGATTTGGGGCTAGCTGAACTGCATTCAGTTTTGTTTCTGGGTAACTTTTGGTCGGTGATTATATTGGCCATTGCCCATTTCAGTGTCCTACTCTCTTTAGATTTTATCATCTCATCACATGTCACCACAGCAGGAAGTAGCAAGAGGCAGGGTGGTGTTTACCTAAGAAGAGTACACAGCACAATCTCCTTTTTTTAAGGTGGTTGGCTGCTTTGAGGTAAAGCTACTCTTTGTGATTGGGGATACTGTCAAAATAATATGATCAAATATCTTTAAAAGGGTTGTGACGCTCTACCAGTGTCTCTGATCAGTTTTTACATATGTTTGCATCAAGATTTACAGGCTTCTTCCTGAAGCACTCCTTATGTTTTAAGGTCTTGCTGCTTAAACTGCAGTGAATGGAAAATTGGGGAGGAGTCTAGCCAGCACAGGCAGGAAATGGTTAACAGCTATTCATATCACCTGGGAAAGCAATTCTTTGATTTGTCAGAGGGCGCTAACAGGCTGCAATTCATAGGAAACAAAGGAAAGGGAAGCCTGGATTCTTAATTTCAGTGACAGAACCGAGGAGTGAGGCTGGACCTTGATGTGTGCTGCAAAATGTGGAATTTGGGATTGAAAGTAATTTTTTTGTCCTATCTTGGTTCAGAGAGGAAACAGGGAAATAAATCTGGTTCCAACTGGAGAACTTAGAGTCACGAGAAGTTATCTGAGAGGTAAGGAAATTATTTATATCTCACTCACATGTTAAAAATAATATTTAAGCAAATCAGGGTGGGGAGCACAGATAGAAATCTTTAAATTCAACTTTTGTAAAAGAAACAAAACACCATTTAGCTCTTAACTATCTGCATTCTGTTTATTTGCACTAATTTCTGGTCTTAAAGTATAGAAACTTGGGAAACAGGAAAAACAGATGAGGCAGTGGAACTTGTGAATAAAAGTTGCAGTAAATACTTCAGTGATGATGAAGGCAAGAGCTTTTAAAAGCACTATATTGACAGAAACACTGTCTAATTTGAAAGTACTCTGCTCCTTTTACTGCAGGATCTCAAAGTGCTTCACAAACCTTAATTCATTAAACACCATTTCGAAGTGTCTGTGAGGCACAAATTTGGCTCCTGTGAAAAGAGTTTATCAGATATGCCTGAAGATTCTCATGGTTATCCACAGACCACGTACAGCACAGTCATTGCCCCACCAATGTGCTTGAATCCTAATCTGAAAGAATTAATTAATCCTAATTAAAAGCTGACCCTTCTTGGCTCATTCATTTCTTGGTTTATCTGCTGAGAAAACAAGGTTGCCAATTAAAGGTGTGTGTGTGTGTGTCTCTCTCTCTCACACACACACACACACACACACACACACACACACACACACATGTGGATGCTCTTTCACTTGGATGTGTCTGTGTTTGTGTGAGACACACTTGGATTTGGACTGAGACTGCCAAATTATGATCTAGCCAGTAACACTTTTACTCACTATCTGTATCAGCCAGAGCTGGACTAAAGCAAGTGCCATATAGGTGAAAGCGTTTATATCCCATATACAGTTTCATGAACAATCCAGTTACCTTGGTAGTACTAAATTGGAGGTGAATAAAACTCAACTTCTTGGGAGGGGTTAATTACAGCGGCCTTGGTTGAGATCTTTTGATACCCTGGTTTCTGTAATTGAATTACTTCTGGTAGCTATATTATGACTAGCAGGATTACTGATTCCACTTTTTTCCCAATTCTGGTTTAGGTTGATGTCGTAAGTCTAACGATCTGGATTGTTTACACTTTTGACAAGCTCTTCAGAGCAGTGACATGTTCTGTTTTATATGTCTGTAAAGTGCAATGCACACCTATGTGCTGTATAAATAAACTGTAATCCTTGCAATGCTCCTGCAAGAGTTGCCTTGCCAGTTCTTCCTGCTGCTATTTTCCTTTATCGTTCTTCATCCTGATCCCTTGGTCCAGGTGCTAGTTTCTGGGTTTGTCCACGGGCTGTAGCAGGCAGGAAGAGGACTGTAGTTCAGTGAGGAGTGGCTGCTTGGGTCAATTCTGGAAGTTCAGAGTGCTTAGCAAACCACTTTCCTCAGTGATCTTGGTGAAAGATGGGGCCATTATAATTTCGTTCCAGTAATTACATTAGATCACTGCATTTCGATTTCCACCTTTTCAAGCAGAGCTTATGGCATTCTTCAATGAGTGATGAGGGGGAGGAGGAAGTCCTGGAAATTCACCACTTCTCCACGGTTCCCTGGCTCTAAAATGTCAATAATTTCCTACCCAGCCAATGACTCTGTTTTTCACCTAACCCTCTCTACATACCTGCTGTGACTTGCATTGTTATTTACTAAATATTATGACATACTTCTGTTTATCACAATTTGTAGCTTCTGTCGCTCTGGGAATTTCCTAAATAAATCATTGGAACTCAATGAAGGAGATCGTATTTTGATACAAGTTGCCCATGACTCACAGTCCAAAGTGGTTATTACTAGCAAGAAGACTTGACATTGTTTACCATTTTGTATTTCACAAAGGATTTCAAAACCTGATTATGCTGGCCTGCAAAGTTTCTTTTCTTTTATTTGAAAAGGTTCCTTTGTTGCTAAGGGCCTGACTCTTCTCTCACTTACAAGGGTTTTAAACTGGTATTAGGGCTCAGTAGAGTTACTCTGGATTTAAACTGGTGTGAAAAAAATCAGCAGTAGGTCCTTGGATTAATCATTGCGGAAAAGCTCTCCTCTTATGTTCCTCAGAGTAGGTCTGGTTGAAACTAGGAAATTCCCTTTAGTGAGAAATTCTGACATTTCAAAACTTGGGGCTGTGTAGTAATTTTTGTTGTCAGAAGGGGGTTGTGGTGCAATGAAGTTTAAGAACCCTTGGATTAGTGAATTCAAAGTATACATTAAAAACAGATTACGTAACTTCTTGCTCTCTTGTCTCTAGCTACTGATTCTCTGTCTCTGCAGGACTGGGGATAGAAGGTTTCATTCCCCTGTTTCACTTTGGTTCTGCAGGCATCTAACAGTCATCTCCTGTACCAGTGCTAAGTACGTCTTCTGTAACACTCTATATGTGTTGTACTTTTTGGAAGTATTAGTTACCTTTATAAAAGGAAAAGCTGCGTGGGAGTGTCCTAATGAATATACTAGACACACAAAGGTACTATTACCGTCATGTGCACTGGTGACGACATCTAGAACAGCTTGGAGGATTGGGGCCTTAACAGGTATCGAAGTAGTAATTAAACACTTGTTTTCATATAGCTTCAGTTCAGATCCTTACTGAGACTTATGATGGTGGCTGAGCTGGCAAAATGTTAATTTCATCTTTTGACAGAAGTACAACTTTGTATACTAAATACAGAGACAGTATACTGTAGTGGTTAGAATGCAGGCTCCAATTGCCCTGTGGACAATTTGGATTGGTTAGACTGGTGAAAAGTGGTCTCACCCCTCTAGGAAGATACTTCCAGTACAGGGATTGTTCTGGAGGTGTGAGTGAGAGGGTTTGGCTAGGGCACGTCCGTGTCCCAGCTGTTCCTCAACCACATTACAGCACGTCGGCCTTATAGCCAAGGCACAACTTGGCAGTGCTGATCTGTGCCTGAGCCTGAACCAGCCTCCAGCAGCCTCAGGATTGCGAGAGTGTGAGCCACGTCCCCTGATGTCTGCAATGGTCTCAGTGCTGGTGCAGGGATCGATTCTTCATTGAGAATCTATTCCCGACTCTGCCATTGTTTTTTGTGTATTGGTTGTGTGACCTTGGGTACCTTACTAACCTGCTCTCTGCTTCTCTTTTTACTGATGGGAACGCAGAATGTGTGTGCTTGAGATATTTGGTTGAAATGCAAAATACATGGAAAATATTGTGTATCTTTGCCAATTTACAGCTTAGTAGAAGAGAAAAAAGGATCATGATGCTTTATAAATTATTGGGAGATTCAGACAAATGGACCTTTTTAAATTTAAACTAGGACCTTCTTTAGGAATTTTTTAAGACCAGATTGGAGGTTAGCCACACTATAAGAACAGCCTTAGTTTGTAAGAAACCAAGAACTCTGGGTCTCTTCTTGGCCTATATCGCCCTCAGATGTTAACTAGGCTGTGTATGTTTCAGGTCAAAGCTATTAATTCCTGTTTTTAGTTTATGAAACAAAACTTTATGGACTACTTTCCTACACTCATAAAATCTGAGGACAGCATAGTGGGATCCATGTCCCACTGCCGAGCCCCCTGTTTGCAATGTTTAGTTGGGCTAGAATCGACAAAACCATCTGGTGAAGTAACACACATTTTCCATATAGTACTCAGTCAACTGTATTTAAAATATATGTTATGTGGGCTTATGCAAAACTGAACTAAACTCACATCACAAGAACTCGTGTGAAAATAAATATTTAAATTACCTTACATCAATGAGGCTTAACTGATCTTTTAAATATATATCCTAGAGAAGTATTAAAATGTAATTTATTCACTGCATATGTTGTTGGCACATGTGTCAGTGAGATGAGGGCATCCTCGCTAACAGGCAGAGCAGGATTAAGAACAAAATTGTCCTCTCTGGTCAGCGCTGTGGATCTCTGCTCTTTGGTGTGTATTTTTGTTGCATATTCTGCAATACAACTTCCATTGATGTCAGCAGCAATCTGTGCTCAAAGAGTAAGGCATATGCAACATAGATCCTGGCTTGGGAGGGAGAATTTTGTCTAAGTCTGTAAAGGGACAAGATAAATGTCATAATTTGTGTTATTGCAACACAATAGCGAGATGTTGTAGTTTGTAATATTTTGACATTTATACTGCAACAGATGAAGGAAACACTTCAGTATCTTGAGGGACTGGATCTGAGGATGTGTGGCTCGCATGTGATAAGAGGCAGTCAACAGGCCCTTGCAATGGTGGGTCTGAATATCTGCTCAAATTGGAGGAAAAGTTGGAGACTTATTCACATAAATAATACATTAAGAAAAAGTTTGCTCCTGTACTGTAAAATCTTAATCTCCTTTCTTGGTTATGGTCTGGATTTTCTATTGTCAGGTACGCTATCACATACAGAGACAACTCATAATAGAGAGTGATTTCCTCCTCCTTTCCCAGGATCAGACTTATTTTATATTGGGATTTATTAATTTATTCCAGAAAATAGATTTGCAGCCCCAAATTGTGTATTTAAATGTATACTTTTGATAACGTTACTCTTGTTCAATTCTAGCTGCAGTTGTCCTGAAAAAATGTCCATCAGGGGACTGAAGAAGAAGCAACCTAAGACTTTTAAAGTGAAAGTTATAACAATGGATGCTGAAATGGAGTTCAGCTGTGAGGTAAGCTTCCTGGAGGTGAGGGGGGGAGAGAGAGAGAGAGAGAACCAGGGGCGGCTCCAGGCACCAGAGCAGCAGGCACGTGCCTGGGGCGGCAAGCCGCGGGGGGTGGCCTGCCGGTTCCTGTGAGGGCGGCAGTCATTCTGCCTTCAGCGGTATGCCTGTGGGAGGTCTGCCGTTTCTGCGGATTCAGTGGCAATTCGGCGGTGGGTATGCCAAAGACGTGGGACCGGCGGACCTCCCGCAGAAACACCACCGAATTGGCGTGACCAGCGGACCGCCCGCTGGCGCGTCGCTGAAAGCCGCCTGATTGCCGTGCTTGGGGTGGCAAAACACACAGAGCCACTCCTGGAGAGAACTTACATCCTCCATGTTACTAAGGTCTGACTTGGAGAATTCTGAGTACAACCACAAACAGGCTTTGGAAAAATAATTGTTAATCAGGGGCCTGGATGCCTCAGGAGATTGGTAATGGGATTTTGAGCCTGACTCTGCACCGTCCTGCACCTTGTGTAGTCACTTACATCTGTGCAAAGTGGGATTCTGATCTACTAGCATTTCATGTGTATTTTGCAGAGGTGTTAATGAGTACACGAGGTGCAGGACAGTTGAGAATCAGACCCATAGTCTCTCACCTGTAGGGTGCTGGTTTGAACCCAGCTCAGTTCGGTATTGCCATGTATTGGTTGTTCAGTGGCCTGTGTGAAGTAAGTTGGGTGGTCTCAGTACAGTTCCCAGTGGATAATTGTCCATGTTACAAAACCACTTAGCACTCGTTGCCACCTTGGGGATCTCAGCAGAGAGGCCAAGGATTGAATAGACTGAACTACCCACAACCTTATAGTAGGTCCCTCCAACTTCATGGTGGAGGCATGCCGATGGGGGAAGTGTAGGGAAGCTTGTGCTGCCACTGACCCTGCCCTACATATAGCGGTAATGATTAGCAGCACTAACTTAATAAATGTTCATTTTAAAGTATTCACCAAAATACACTGACATGGTATATGTGAAAAGACAGTTGTACAGGTAAAGAATTAATCAAGGCATGTACTCCTGTAATGGGTATCCATTAAAGTCCTCAGTTAATAGGCTATTTAAGAAATAAAGGCTCGGACCTAAGGTGAGGGACCATTAATTGTCTCAGAAAACATGTTCTGCTATGCATCCTTGACATCATATGCTCAATAAAAACCTAAAACTACCTCCTTAAAATTAATTTCTGATTGTAGCACCACAGTACAGCTGAAGTGGCATTATGCCAGCTGGAGAGATTTCAGTCTGATTTTCATCCTAGTCAGACTAGTGTGCAATACAAGGACCTCTTGTAAATATCACTGTGTGTGCACATATATAATCTTTGTATGAATGACATAGTCCTGTAAGGTGCTGATTGTGGCCCATTCCCACTGACTTGAATGGGAGTCGCAGGTGCTGAGCACCTTGCCAGAGCAGGTCCAGGGTCTGTAACTTATTTTACAAGTTGCAGAATGATATCCCCCTGCATATTTGAGTTGGGAACTGAGACCTTATCTTCAAAGGTGCCTGCTTGTTTTCTGGATTTAAACACCATTACCATGCTCAAGTATATTTGTTTAGTCAGAATAACTTTTAGAAAGTCCAAGCTCTTGTCTTTTCTGGGGGAATCTTTTTTTTGGGGGCAGGGGACAAATCTGGACACACAAGCTAGTTCTTTCCTTCCACTGGTTATGACTCCCGAGTAAACAAAATCAAGAAATACAGGCTCAAAAGAAGAGAGTGAATGAACGCCACATGCAGGAGAATAATGCAGCAGATGACCAGTCACTGGGTGAATTGGGGTTTACTGTGGAGGAAATACAGAGATGGCCAGCTGGTCAACCCATACTAAATCAACAGTAGCAAAAAAGGGTGGGAAATGATTTTATTTAAAAATCAAAGGTGAAAATTTAGAACTGGTATGGGTTGAATGAACTTGCCATTGTACGAGTTGGCAATCTTGTTTGGGATTGTCAGTTCTGGATGTGAATTGTTACATAATCCTTGGTTTTTAGAAGTCCCCCAAAGATCAAATAACCTAGTTACAGGTCATATGTTGCTGTTACACATTGATCTAAACTAATTTAGTCAGATTAACAGAAATAAAGGATTTTGGAATATTGCTTACAGCTCAGGAACCTTGTTAAATTCAATGTAATGTATTCTCTCCCCCCTCCTTTGCAAAATGTTGTTGTTGTTTTTGTTGTTTTGGGGTGGTGGTGGTAATTTCCTTCTCCCCATCCAAATATTACTCATAAATTCACTTTTCTTACCATGAAGTTCTCAGGGTCTGACCCACGTTATTAGACAGCAACTCTTGTAACACCCTGCCCTATAGGAGAAACAGATGTGTCGCTTTTTCAGAGGGGGAAAAAAAAAATAAAGCTACGTGACTGTGTGTGAGAGAACTTCAGGTCCTTTAATCAAAACCTTCTTCCTACACGGAGCTGGCCTAGCAAACTAATTCATTCTATATCTATGCCAGGCCTATCATTAGACTATGTCATTACATTTTTTCCTGGATACAACAAATCTTGCCTCTATCGTGGGATCAGTCCCATCCCAATGAAGGCAATGGCCAACCCTGTTGACTTGACTGGGAGTAAGGTAAGAGCCTGCATAGTTAAGAGGTCAAGCTGGTCTGTGGTGTAACTCACTGAAGTAATGGAGTTACATCAAGGATGGATTTACCCTATGATTTTTATGCATTACTGTTCTTCTCGGCTTGGGCTTCCGTTCAACCCACCTGCCCCCATCTTTCCAATTTGCATGAATTATTAAATAATACTTTACAAATTATTAATACAAGTTTGCAACATAGCACCATGCCTGGTTTTATATGCAAGTAAAACACAGGATAGAGAAGTTAAGTGACGTACTCAGAAGCTGCACTGTGAATCTGTGGCAGAGCTTAGAAGAGACATCAAGAAGACTTGGCTCTTGGGCCTTTCCTCTGACCACTAGACAATAGTGACACATTTATTTGAAAAGCAAAAGGTGAGATAAATGCAGTTCTCAGGAAGAATGCAAACCATGACCTGCTTAATCCTCCATGGTTTAGAAAACCAGCCCTAAAGCACCTCATTAAGATAATAACATTTGAAAAATCCATTGTCATTTTTTTTTCTTTCCCATTCTCATTCTAGATGAAGTGGAAGGGAAAGGACTTGTTCGACTTGGTGTGCCGAGCATTAGGACTAAGGGAAACTTGGTTTTTTGGCTTGCAATACACAATAAAAGGAATGTACACCTGGTTAAAGATGGATAAAAAGGTATTGAAAACAATTAGCCTGTAAAAACAACAACCTGTCAACCTCCTTTCAGCTAGGTTACTCCTACAGGAGCTACTACTTCAGCTCAAGAGGTAAAGGCTCATATGTTTAGCGATGACCTGTGACTTCTAGATTTTTAAGGCCAGAAAGGATCATCTAGTCTGATCTGCTGCATAAAATAAACCATAGGGTTTCACCAACTGATTCCTGCATCAAGCCCATAATGCGTAGTGTTAGTTGTTAAATGTAGAATCGGCAATGTCCTTCCCGCTCAAATCTGAAAGGATTGCTTGGCTCAAATGCTGGCTGGAATTGTGTTCTGAGGCATATCTGCACCATTTTCACTGCTGCTTCTACTAATGCTTATTTTTAAATAGGTTTTGGATCAAGAAATCCCCAAAGAAGACCCTGTTAGCTTTCGGTTTTTGGCTAAATTTTATCCAGAGAAAGTGGAAGAGGAGCTATTACAGGAAATTACCCAGCATCTATTCTTCTTGCAGGTCAGGAGGCAGTTTTTAACTGTTAACTTTGTTCATCCCATCCCTTTTCAGGATTTGTCTTCTTTGTTCTTGTCTGTAGTTTAGTCCTCAATGTGATGCTGCCCATAGCAGGCAAGCTGCAGTTTCTCCGTGGAGTATCCTAGTTGGAATCCATAACAATCATCTCCTCCCCCGGTCAGTGGGCTTATTAAATGACCTTCCCATTGTTTGGGCTACACCAGCTCTGGGTCTCCTGGTGGCTTGTGTTGCTGTGTCCCTATTACAGGTGGATTTACAGCTGCTGGGACTTACAGTCCAGAATGTGAATCAAGCAGTCAGTGTTTTGGGTGTTAATCCCATGTGAACATAACCTTTGAGTATTTCAGGGTTCAGTCATCATTATTAATGACCTATTTTTACCTCAGCAAGGGTGAGAGAGTGTGTGTGTGTGTGTGTGTGTGTGTGTGTGTGTGTGTGTAAAATATTCAAGCAGACCCAGGGAGATTTGGAGAAGCTTTTTACTTGATGGCTGGGGTGAGACGGAAGAAACACAGCAAAACCAGGAAATATGAACAGCGCCATAATTTTTTTTTTTTTTTTTTTTAAGACCTACAGTTCTTTGGTCTGGAAATCTTCTGAGCCCTGGGGTTGTGAATTGTTTGAAGGCAAGATCAGACCAGCTTAGCAAATCAGTGTCTGTAGTCCTTGTTGCTGCTGCCTGTTGTTTCTGTCTCTTGCTCTTCTTCCTGGATTTCTACCCTTGGGCTGAGAATGGATCTTCATTATTCTGATTGTATCCTTCAGTTTTCATACCTAGAAAGTCTGCCCCGAATATGTTTTGAAAACCTGTTGGGACAGCAACATAAGAGTCCAGGAATCCTTTATGGATTCAATGTTCAATCACACTGAGGGGTCATGTAAAATGCACAAAATTGGACATGGAAATCCGGGCTGTCTGGCAAACTCTTAAATTTTATTGGGATAAAAAAGTAATGTATATAAACAAATCAATGGGACTCATCATACTTTTGGCCTAAATCTCTTGCAAACTTATCACAGATAAGCCAAGTTTAGGACTGGTCTAACTCTTCAAATCAAGTAAACCGTATACCCTGTTTACTGTACAACAGCACCAATATACTATGTATGTTTCTCTGGATAGCATTTCAGGGATACTCAGAAGTCCTCTGGCACCTTGCATGCTCCTAACTTCTGCCAGCCAATTGGAGTTGTGTTCCCCACCCCTGGGAATTTAATGGAATCCCACTGCTCACAGAAGTATAATTGACCCCACTCCCTGCAGTGGGGTTGATTGCATTAGGAAGTAAAAATGGTGGTTTTGCCAGGAGAGAATGGAATAATTTCCAGCACTTCAATAACTGTTAAGAGGGGAGCTGTTACTAAAGAATTGGAGTTGCTCTTTGTTTTCAGAAGCATAGAGCAGTAGTTGTGAGAGCATAATTCTTGAGTCAGGACTCTGGGGTTCTTTTCTCCTCCTGACATCCTAAATGATCTCAGGCAAGTTGCTTAGCAGCTCTGTGCCTGTTTCCCCTCTTTAAAATTGAAATTATCTCCCTCTCACTGGTGCTGTGAGGCTTAATTAGTATTTGTTAAACACTGTGAGATCTCTGGATGGAAGGTGCTAAAAAACTAAGATAAATTCTACTTGTACATTAGAGCTAGTAGCTCTGCAGGGCTGCCTTTCTAATTGAATTGCCAGGGTTGGTCATTTCCATTATGCTTGTACTGGAGACTTCTAAGGTTCTGGTAATCCTTTGAACGCTGTGCACTATGCGCCAAATTCTTGTCTCATGCTGAGTTAACAGGCTTTGCTTGGTGACCTACATAGAGATGGGTGAGCTCGAATCCTTCCCCAACCTGGAACAGAGAAACCATGTTGTCACGCCACAGCTGCTAGACTAACCCTTCTTATACACCATGCATGAAGGTTTTGGCCAATTATTCATAGAACCACTGCCAATTCCTTGGCCTGCCCCAGCCCAACTTCTCTGCTACTGTGTACAGAGCCTCTGTAGAGCGCTGCTCTGTCTACTGCTCCATCTGCTTCTCAACAGATGGCTTCCTCTTTGTAGCAGGACCAGGGCAGTTCTGCTTATTTTTGGAACTTGGATGTCTGTGCAAAGGAGGTTGGAGGCATGGAATATGATTGTCTATATGCTGTATGATATTAAATATAGAAGCCCAGCAGGTATACTTGTTTCCTGGCAAGTATTAATTCATCAAGTAGTTGGACAAATGTCATTGTTCCAAGGAACTGTTGTTCCATTTGGATTCTTTTAACCACTTGACAATTGGTTTCTTGAATCCTTTAGGAAAGAGATGACAGGACGAAAACTCTCCTCCTTGCCTTTCTTTTAATCCTCATTTTGCTCTTTGTTTTTTTTCTTTCCCCTTGAGCCTGCCTTGACTGGCTTTGACTTTCAGATATGCAATTAGTGTAATTCCTCTCATTCCAAAGTAGAAAGACATGACAAAAAACAAATTTGAACTTGCAGAGTTTCCTGACCATAAGAATTTAAGATTGCACCTGGATACTAATAGGAAAGACATGTACAGACATCTGCATGCCTATGGATTTCAGCTTTATAGACTACTGAAATGTCTAAATATTAATGTGGCATAATAGCATTTTGCCATATGTGTGAATAAAACCACATGACTAAAACTCTTCATAACTTTCTCTGTCCATTAGAGAACAACTATGTGCTGCCTAAAGACTTATAACAATTCGTGTTTGTAATATTTAATTTCAAAATCCCAAAGACATGCATATAGAATTTGTCCAAGGACATTTTCATTTGTGAAAGATATGATTTGTAACATGGAGTATAAAAGCTGCAACTTTCCAGTTTGGAAGAAAAACCCTTTCATTCTTTCCATTTTAGCAGCTTAGAAATGAGTTTCCCTGCAGTATAACACAAATTCACAGATTGTGCTCACCAAAGGAATAAAGTTGTTAATAATAATAGACCGTTCCTTGATGTTTCATTTCAATTCACAGAATCTGCTATCCCAATGCATATTTGTAAAGATAACTGAGTTACCTCAGGTCATTCCTTCCTTCTATTTTGGAAGTGTTTAAGGCTATAAATTCCTCAAGACTTTTTCTGTTTCCAGGTTAAACTCATTTGCAATTGAGAGGGGGATTTGTGAATATTATACTGCAATTCTCCTTTAAATTATTGGGCTAAAATCAGATTTAAAACAAACAAAACCCCTCACATTAGTACCTGTGTTACTACTATCAGTTTAGATTATTAAAATGGAAAGAATGTTTAAAATATTTAACTTTTTACCATTTATATCATTTTTTCCTCCTGAACTTTCTGCACTTTGCTCTGCCTGGTCAACTATAACACTTGTTAGTTTCACTATTTTACTAGTCAGTTTTACATTGTGGTTCTCCTTCACTAGTCCAATGTTGCAATGTTTAAACTTCAAGCACTGCAGAACTGTATTAACTGAGTGTTGTGTTGTGGTGTTTTTGTTTTTTACATTTGAGAACATTTCTATTAACTTTACATTTTGTAAGGCTGTTTTAAAACAAAATTTAAACTTTTGGCCTAAGCTACCTGGTAGAGCCCTTTTTAGATATAGTGGGCCAGATTCCCAGCTGGTGCAAATCGAGGGAGCTGTTCTGAAGACAATTAAGTTGTTATGCTGATTAACGGTAGCCGTTTTTTTTTTTTTTTTTTTTATTGGTAAAAGCAAGATGTGTTCTAGCTTCTCTCCTGGATATATATGCTTGAGTGCCAAATAGATGGGTGAGAGAGAGAGAGAGAGTGGTGATTCATTCCGCATTTACGAATGTGGGATAATGAGTAAACCTGATGATTCTAGATTCACAGTAATAAAAGCGTCTCCCTTTCATTTTTCTCACCCTTATGGGAAAAAAACCTGCTTTTGCCATTTTAAAATTTAAGAATTTGTGATGTCAAGCAAACTGAGCATTATATTTTCCTTGGGTTTTCTTACTGCTGTTAAAATGTTTCTTCAGTTTTAACAGTTACTTCTGAGACAATTTTCATTTACGTTCAGGGAGCTTTTCACCACTCTGGCAGTGTAGAGGGGCCTGGAAATGGAGGCTTGTTTGGATTGCTGGAGTGGTATAAAGCAGGCTTTGTATACATAAGAATTGGGCCCTTGATCTCTAGTTGAACACTTGTTTTCCAGGAAAATCTTGTATCTCAGTAGGCTCTCTGATAATATTTTGCTCTTGTAAAGCACCTTTTATCTACCGTAAGGTAGACACACATTTTTATTTTCACACAGGAAAAAACTGGCTTAAAGTGAAATGAAGGCTAGAGGCACATATTAGTGGTTTGAATGCTTATTACCTTTCAATAACATTTGAGTTAAGAGAAAATTCAAATTTCAGAAAACCAGGACAGAGTTAAGATGAAACTCACAAGAAACCCAAACCTCTGACAGATGGAAATTCGCAGTTAAAGTAGCCAAAGGCCCTTAACTCTGTGCCAGTAACGAAGTGCTGAGAAAATAAGAAACATGCTCTACCATATGGTACTTTAGCCATCCAAAACAAGTGCCTTCATTTTAGCATTGATATCAATAACTAGGATACTTTCATCTTAATCATACAGTGGTTGAGCATCTTTCTGGCCTTCTCTATGGTCATATACAACATGTGCACACAAATCTTTCAAATTCCTGAATAGACAGATAGCATATGGAAGGCAATCATTCCTCACTCTTCATTAGGATCCTGATCTTCGGAGAGTGCTCACCATCTATGATTCATGTGTCATCCAACTAGTCACATGTCTTTAGACCCCAAGCTAGTGTTTCTCTATAAAAGCCTCATATGCCTGGATCATAAGATTAGAGCAGTTAGATGAAAAGTGTGCAAGTTAGCATGGTGCGAAATCATTTCACTTAGTATTGGATATGTGTGCATGAAACAAACGATAAAATCCATGTTCTGTAGTACGCTTTTTTTTTCAATCATCTGCAAGACCGAGTAGATAGCTGACGGCTATCTCGGTGGGGATAGCCAAACTATCTTAACTGTGATTTCTATACTTTCAAAGGTTTGGGTTTCCTGTAAATTTAACCTTAATTTTGAATATCTTGTGTTTCTAACGTGTATTTTTGTTTGTTTGTTGCTGTTATTATCTCATAACTGTTAATTTCTGGTCTCACCAGGTTGTGATGAGGGCTTGTTTGATTCACTTCAAGCTTAGTTTAAGTCCTGATTTTGGATTGTCTTTCATAACTTGGTATTGTTTTTCCATCTTTAGGTTAAGAAACAGATATTGGATGAAGAAATCTACTGCTCTCCAGAGGCTACAGTTTTATTGGCTTCTTATGCTGTGCAGGCTAAGGTTAGTGCACAAAAGTGGCTTTTCTTTTTATTCAGTTTTTATCAAACATGATTATACAGTTTTAACTAACACATACAATACTGTTAAACTTTGCTGTGAAGAAAGTAGGTCAGCTGGGGACATGGAGGTATTGCAGAAAGAGGAGTGTTCTATTCTATATAATTACTTGCAATTAGGGAGAGAGAGGCTTGTTTGCTATTTTACATTATGCTTTTAACAAGTTAGAGGACTAAAATTAGATCCTGTTCTCTGGATTGTCCTATTGCGCTAAGAGGCAGAGTGTGAATATCTTGACCCTGAAACATCTGTATATAGCACTTTGGTATAAGCTTATATTAAAATGTAAAATTATTCCTGGCTCTTTAAAAGACGTCCATGGATCCTGCAGGTGGCTGGTTGCCCTCAGTTCCTACTGAAATCAATGGGAACTGAGGACATTCAGCATCTTTAAGTATCAGAGGCCCCCATATGCTCACAGGGGTCAAAATTGCCCAATGGCAGAAGGTCAGCACCAATCCCTCTGCACTGCTGATTGCAGTAGCCATGTGTGAGTTTGTGTACAGGAGGAATAGCTGAGCCACCAAAGCCACCACATCCCCGAATGTAGCTGAAGTGGGCTCCTTGTCGCCTCTGGATCAGCTGAGGCGAAGGAGGATGTGGGAGGGTGGGACAGGGAAGGAGTCGCTGGATCTGTAGTTACATGGATTCACAGACTGGAACTTCCGCAAGGGGCTGCGGAGGGACTGTGCCTAGTATTTCAGTCCATAGGCTAGAACAGTGGCTTGTTGAAGCCACATGCCTTGGCCACAGACTAACGACAAATTCCATACCCCAAACCCATCTAGTGGATCCCTGCACAAAGCCCATTTACTTGGGCTGTACTTCCCCCTAGAGGCAGTCATTCTAGACAAAAGTTGTCCAGCTACCAAATTCTCCGGCATCCTGCAGGTATTTAACCAAATCTGTTGTCTTCTCCTGTGACAGTATGGTGACTATGACCCGAATTTTCATGAGCCAGGCTTTCTTGCCCAAGAAGAGCTGTTACCCAAAAGAGTAAGTATTTCCCATGCCTGAACATGAATATTTTTAGCTGCATGAAGAAGCAAATATTTTCATGGGGCTGGCCATAACCCCAGGAATTCACACTGTTCGTGTATGTGTGTTTGCTCTGAACTTGGCAAGAAGTCCCAGCTGTGAACTTTGTTGACACTTATACACTGTGTTGTTTGGGAGCGGCAGGTAATAAACACCCCACTGGCAGCACACGTCTTCATATGTTCAAAAGAAAACCAACTCCTTCCCTGCTCTGTAGGTCCTCAGGCAGTATCAGATGACAGCAGACATGTGGGAAGAAAAGATATCAGCTTGGTATGCAGAGCACAGGGGTATTGCCAGGTACTGTAACACTTCTTGGGAGATCATAGACCTATCCATTACATCAGTACAACCCACTTGACTTCAGTTGGGTTTTACGGGTATAAGTCAGCGGATGGGTGTCTGACCCCCATTTATGTTGGTTTATCAACATTGTATTCCTAATAGGAACATTTATTACTGAATGGAAAAATACAATATTTTGGTACGAAGATCCTGCTCATACCAGATGCTGAGCAACTGAAAGAGACTTAGTGCCTTCGACTTGCATTGAAGCCAATGGAGGGGTTGAGGCCCTGTTTCAGAGGCACGCCATACCAGGCTCCATGTTAAGCTAAAGAGAATGAACCTCCCTATATCTCAGACCTACTTAGGGAAATCCGAGAGAAATTGCTAGGGTTATAGAGGCACGAGTCTACTTAGCTAGGAACCAAGATGGGGGGGGGGAATCCACCTGTGCAAGAATCATGGGGTTTGTCTTGGTGCTGTTCCATGTCGATGTTCCAGGGCTTATACAACCCCAACAGTGATGTACTCAAACTTGTTTGGCAATAAAATAAAACTCAATATGAGTTTTAGGCATCCAGAGTTGATCTAGCCCAAGTTGTTTGAATTCATTTGTTCTTTATTTAGCTGCCCTGGATGCACATTAACATTCTCTCCTCAGTATTTATTATTTTGCCTGCCTTGAAAGAAGAATGGCAATGAGGTTGATGAGTGGCTGAAAGACTTTCTCTGTTAGTCAAAGGGCAGCTTCGGCGTGCTTTTGGACTTGAATGCAAAATGTTGTTTGGAGCCTCTTACAGCAATACTTCTCAGTGAACCACTTCCTGGGGGGAAAACTCCTGTGTCATGGAAGACTATGTTAGAGTAGGTCTCTAGCCAGCGGCATCTGTTATCATCTGAAAGAGGCAAAACTGACACGCAGAGATGAGATTGGAGCCAGTTACCAGTAATGGGTAAAGGTTATACTATATGTGACTCAAACAGGGTTGGTAAAGCTTTACTCTGTTCATCTGGAGTAGACTGCACTGGTTAAGCTGTCAGCAATAGATCATGCACTTAACAGTGCAGATCTTAAAAGCTGTACAGCAAAACTTAAGCACAAGTAAACCAAATTACAAAGGAGCAAAAGACCCAGTCACCTGGTTAGGATTGCTCTCTTCTCTAATTTACCATTACTATTTTGAAGAGGAAAATTGGTTGGAATTTACTTGAATTTCCAAGTGTAATCACTGTTGTGCTTTCTAGGGATGAAGCAAAGATGAACTATTTGAAAATTGCTCAGGACTTGGAGATGTATGGTGTCAATTACTTTCCTATTGCTGTAAGTGTATCATATTAAGCTGTATTATTATTTGCTATAGATTCATTGATTCTAAATCTTCAGCCCAGTGAGGGCCAGTGTTTCCTGATACTTGGAGCAGGGGACTTTAGAACTAGGATTCATAGGTTCTGTTTCCACCTCTGCCACTGACTGGCCATGTGGCCACGGACACACTACTCTCTCAGCTTACTGGTCTGCAAAATAAATACAATAAGTTCCTGTGAATAGAACTATTAGGCTTAATTATATAATGTCTGTAAAAGGTCTTTTGATATTAGCATGTGATGACAGCCTAGTGAGGTCACCTCAGGGCTGCCCAGAGGGGGTGGCAAGTGGGGCAATTTGCCCCAGGCCCTGCAGGGGCTCCAACAAGAGTTTTTCGGGGCCCCTGGAGCAGGGCCCTTTACTCACTCCAGGGGCCCTGGAAAACTCTCGTGGGGCCCGGGCCCCCGGAGCTTCTTCTGCTCTGGGTCTTGGGCGGCAATTCGGTGGCAGGGGGTCCTTCCGCTCCGGGACCCGCCGCCCAAGTGCCCTGAAGACCCGGGGCGGGGTGTCTTTCTGCCCCGGGACCCGCCGCCGAAGTGCCGGGTCTTCGGCGGCAATTAGATGGCGGGGCCCCCCGCCGCCGAAGACCCCAGGCCCCATGAATCCTCTGGGCGGCCCTGGGTCACCTATGGTGACTGAGACTGGGATCTCTGGATCTAAAACTGTGCTTCTACTGGCTAAGCTAAAGGACCAGGCCTGTTGGCTAGAGGTGGCAGCAGACTAATAAACCTCTTATATGGTGGAGACACTAGCCTCTAAAATATAAAATAAATTGCTTAGAATAAACAAGCTGCTGGAGAGTGGTTGTACATGCCACTAGAAATGGTGGTGTTCATAATTTATTGTATTCCTTTGCAGCAAAATAAGAGTGACACAGATCTCCTACTTGGAGTTGATGCTAAAGGTATTCACGTCTACAGCATAAATAACAGGTTCTCTCCAAATAAATCTTTTGAATGGAGTGGTATCAGAAACATTTCCTATAGTGAGAAAGAGGTAGGATGGATCTAACCTATTACTCTCTTTGCGGTCGCGCGTGCACACACAGGGATTCTTGTAATAGATTGGAAGCAGTCTGTCTGTCTGAACAGCTGAAAAAAAACCCGAGGATGGGGGATTTGTAACAAAACTCAGAATTATGGGCCTAATTTCCCCTCTTCCCCTCCCCCCCCCCCCCAGAGGTGCTGAGTACTTGTAGCACCCATTGGTTTCAAGGGGAGCTATGGGTGCTCAGCCCTCCCTGAAAACTGAGCACCTCATTGCAATCTGATGGCTCTTTGACCTGTGAAAAAAATGTGGTGGTTTGTGTTCATTTTCCAGAAGATAAGGCCTACAAAAGCCACCATGATTGGCTCTAGTTGCCCCTGTGGAGAAGCCAAGGATTGAATGATCCATGAAGACTGAACTTTATCTTCATTTACAGAGCTAGTGCCTCCATCCTGACCTGGAGGGACCATGGCAAGAGAGGGCACGTAGGGAGGCATTTGCATTTTCTACCTGCACTCTATCTGTTCTGTGAATAAGTAGAAGACTTCCATCTCCAGAGCTATAAATCCAGCACATTTCATAAGAGTTCAGTTGGATTTAAAGATATTACAGATCATCCTCCATAAAAAGAAGGGGGAGTGTGGAGGGGAAGGTGTGAGAGAGACCTGAAATATTGCTAACTGGAAGACTGATCAGGAGAAAACATCAGCACTGGAATCCTCAGGAATTAACAATAAAAGTGGAGCATAGTCTGTCCCTTTCTTTTCAATGAGTCCTTTCAAATTGGGGTCCAAATTCTGCTCTGGTGTAAATCTAAAGTTAGAGGTGTGCATGTATTAAAACATTCATTATCTTTTACTATTCAAACACAGCCTTGCTTTGGGCAAGATGTTTGAATGACTGTTATCCACAGAGTATAACCAGTTTTATTTATAATCTCAGTGAAACCGTATCTGAAATCAGATGACCGGCACTGAGATTAGGCAAATGAGTGAATCGGAATAGAGTGCTAATTCATGAGTCACAGCAAAGGCCAGGATCTAAAAGAAGGGAGCTGCTTTTATTGTACTATTGAGTTGAATTCAACATAGGAAGTGAAACACTGTGCTGGCCCCCTGGCAATATAGCCCTTTTTCACTTACTCCTCAGAAAACAATTTGGGAGATGGACTCTGAATAAGGCAAAGTTCCATGAACAGGTCCTGATGTCCAGTTTTTATCCTTCAGGCCTTTTGTTGTGTATTTCCTGTTTGTTTGGTTTATAACCAGAGTTAGGGTGACCAGACAGCAAGTGTGAAGAATCGGGGTGGGGGGTAATAGGAGTCTATATAAGAAAAAGACCCAAAAATCGGGACTGTCTGATTAAAATCAGGACATCTGGTCACCCTAACCAGAGAGGTGTTGGATACTTCACAAGGGCAGGCTTGGAGTATTAAATTTGTTAAAAAGACAACTTGTAGAGATTAATAATAACTTCGTTATAATGATGACTATTGAATTTGATGGCCTCAATCCAGTTCATCACAAAGCCACTGTCACAGCTGGCACTAACTGGTCCCATTGCTGGCAGCTTCAACTTCTAAAATCCCTTAGCAATCTGATTGCAGGACTGGAAACCAAGAACTCTTGTTGTCTAATCCCAACTCTGGCTCTGATTCTCTGAGGTCTCAAGCAATCATTAACGGCTTGCCTCAATTTCCCCTCTATGCTGGGGATAATACTTTCACATAGGTGTGGGTTCGTTATTGTCTGCTGTAGAAATAGTATTCAGTAGTTTCAGCTTTTTATTGATCCAGTCTTTTCTGCTTCCTTTTTTTTTCCAGCTAACTATTAAACCTCTTGATAAAAAAGCAGAAGTTTTCAAATTCTTTTCCTCACAGCTCAAAGTGAACAAACTGGTAAGTGGGCTGCTGCTCTTTTAAAAAATCTGAATATACTAACAATTCTGTTGCATTGATTGATATCAGAATGAGAAATCTTATTCTCAGAATACCGCCATGGTCATGTGTGTCATGAGTATTGGTACTTAAGAGGCCTAAAGCCATAATAAAAATTAGTGTTGCAGTGATTTAGTAAAAAAAAAAAAGAAGTGTGTGGGGGAGGGATAGCTCAGTGGTTTGAGCATTGGCCTGCTAAACCCAGGGTTGTGAGTTCAATGCTTCAGGGGGCCACTTAGGGATCTGGGGCAAAATCAGTACTTGGTCCTGCTAGTGAAGGCAGGGGGCTGGATTTGATGACCTCTCAGGGTCCCTTCCAGTTCTAGGGAATGGGATATCTCCATTAATTTTATTTTATAAAAATTAATGAGAGAAACCGGTGTACCATATTGTGCCCTACATGAGAGAACCCACCCAGGGACCAAGAAACTTTGTCTGTCTGAACACTTGCTTTTTTCTCCAAATTATTCTGTTTGTGGGTGACTTTGCCCTCTTTTTTTAGAATGGGCATGGGAGGAGACTCGCCAACTGTGCAAAAGACCAGAGAGCCACAGGGAAATCCTGCAGATCTAAGGCTAGGGCATTGTGGGAAGGCATGATGCCCCCTTTGCTTCCTCAGGAGCGGTGCTTCTGTGGATTCTCATTTCCTCAAGGAACAACAAGGAAAGGGAAGCAGCATACGATACTGCTGACTGGGTTGCCATTATCTTTCATTGAAATATCCCTTTGGGATTGATGGGGGAAGACACTGGCTCAGTCCTCTTCCTAGCTAACCATATCCTTTCCCAACCTGTAGAGCCCTCATCTTATTATGCACCTGTGGAGGGTCTTCTGCAGATGACCTGCCATGCCACTACTGCTCTTCTCCCTCATATGCCCCCACCCCGACTAGTTCCATTTACCTCTCTTACACCAGCAGAACTGGAGGAGAAATTGGTGCCAGAGAAGGTGACTGAATAAGGAAAGAGACTTTCAGCCTGTTCTGAACCTGTCCAAATCATATATTTGCTGACTAAAGATGTGCCTTACCTTGACTTGCTAGGCTAGAAACCTACAAAACCAATTGTCACTTTTATTGGAGGGGGAGGAATTGCTAGCTCCTGATGACTCTGAAGTTCGCCTGCACGTAGGAGATGTGTTTGCATTCCTGTGCGGTGCTCTTCACCCAGCTCACTGCAACTCACTTGTGTTGCAATTGCTTTGCCTTTTGCAGATTTTACAGTTGTGCATTGGAAACCATGACTTGTTCATGAGAAGGAGAAAAGTGGACTCCATCGAGATCCAGCAGATGAAAGCTCAGGCCAGGGAGGAAAAGGCTAGAAAAAAAGTAGGTTCCTTCTGCTCCTTGTTGCTGAAAGTATTTATTATTCCATTCACTACACATACGTTATTCTTCACCCTACTTGTTCATATCATGAGCAGAGATGAATTTGTGTGTGTGTGTGTGTGTGTGTGTGTGCGCGCTCTCAGTGGTGTCTGTGTTGATGCATGTGGAGGAAATGAGAACATGAGCAGCTGTGGGAGGTGTGGAATGTCAGAGGATACAGTATGTGTGTTGTGCATGGGTGGTATCTGCGGTAGAGGGATGCTCATGTGTCACTCCTCCCTTTGTACTACACCTGCGCAAGTGCTCCATATGGACAGCACTTTTAAATAACCAGGCTCACCAGCTGTCGGATTCAATACAGATGAACTGCCCTGGCAATTTGCAAGATGCCCTGATAGTGGCAGATAGCCGTGCAGCAGCTGGACAGCTTTCAGTTCTCTAGAAATATTTACCCAGTTTGCTTTGCAGTCCCAGTCGGTGAGCGTCACTCATTATCTTTCCAGATGGAGACTCAAAGGCTGGCCAGGGAGAAGCAGCTCCGAGAAGAAGCAGAGCGAGCCAAAGAAGAGCTGGAAAGGCGCCTCTTCCAGATGGAAGATGAAGCCAGGCAAGCCAACGAGGCACTGGTGAGCATTGCAGTAGTCTGTGAATGTCATCTGGCCTTGGGCGAAGTCCAGATTTATTAGCTCCTTTTCCTGTGGCGTTAGCTAGGACACTGAGGGAATGTCTGTACTGCAATTAAAAACCTATGGGACGGAGTCTCAGAGCCCAGGTCAATTGACTCTGGGTCACAGGGCTCAGGCTGCAGGGCTAAAAATTGCAGTGTAGCTGTTCCGGCTCGGGCTGGAACACAGGCTCTGAGACCCTCTGTCCTCATGGGGTCTCAGACCCTGGGTTCCAGCCCAAGTTCAAACATTGACACTGCAATTTTTAGCTCTGCAGCCTGAGTTGGCTGACCTGGGCCAGCCACGGCAATGCCACAGGTCTCTTATTGCAGTGTAGATGTGCCCTGAGGCACATTTATTGTTAAGGGAAGGAAGGAGATTTGCTGGGACGCAGGGCATGCTTGCACTCTTGCAGGGAGCCAGGTCTGCCCCCAGTCTCCATTTGCTGGGAACCACCCACTTCCCCCTGATTTTTCTGCCAACACCTTGTTCAGGCCTGGAGCCAGAGGGAGAGGAAAGCAGGCTGCATCAGGAACTGAAGCTGTGGAGAAGCCGGTAGCAGGTGGGACTGGTAGTTGAAAGGAGGCAGGCAGAGTTCACTAGGCTCTGCCCATTTGGGAGATGTCTTAGTCCAGTGCTGAGTAAAGGAGGAGAGGTCTTATATGGTGGAAGGAGTGAGGGAGAGTGGAAGGCAAGAATACTGGAGCAGAGGGAGACTAGACATCCTGGAAATGTTTACTTGGCTCTAGGCCCTTAGAAAAGAGGGCTAAGGACGAATATAATGATCCTTGGTATGTTAAGGGTTAACATTATTATGATCTGCAGGGGAAAGACCTCCTGCTCTAAGCTGACTCTAGTTATTTTTCCTTTCTAAATGTTGCATCATAGTAGCTAAGATGAATCCGGTCTCTTTTTAGCTCCGGTCCCAGGAAACAGCAGAGCTGCTGGCCGAGAAAGCTCAGATTGCAGAAGAAGAGGCCAAACTGCTGGCCCAGAATGCTGCAGAAGCTGAGCAAGAGCGGCAGAGGTTGGAGATCACAGCACTGAAAACCAAGGAGGAGAAGCGTCTGATGGAGCAGAAGATGCGGGAGACAGAGCTGATTGCAGTAAAACTGGTGAAAGAGTCGGATCGAAGGTTAGATTTGCTCGTGGGTCTGGTGGGTGGCATCTGTCAGCCATGGCACTTGTGGATATACTGTGGGACTATCTTCCTAGAGTTTACGTGTGGAAGGAGGAATTCCCCAGGTGACACTTCACAGCTTTGTGCATCTTGTTCATTCCCACCTTGTACCAGTGAATTTGGAATTAGTGCCAGAAATTTTAGCAAAAATTGCATCCTCCGCTGTAGAGTTTTAACTGTAACTATGCAGCCACTCCTCCTTAGCATTATCGAAAGACTGAGGGCTACTAATGGAGAGTCTAAACTTAAATTTAAAGCCTTGTGAATGCTAGAACCATGCTAATTAGAGGAGTTTAAACTTATAAGCGGTTTGCAGAATTCTATTATGGGGTTCCTAGCTCAGTGTAATGCACTTAATATAGACACTGTTGTAGATTATGTATATTCTATTGTTTGCACATGTATAGAATGCGAGGGCTCAGTGCTATCCTAAAATACAGGGCGTGCCTCATGTTGGTTGTTGTTGTTACAGGTATTTGTAAAGTTCTTATCACGCTGGTACCTGATGGCACTTTACTTATGCTAGTATGGTGTTAAACAACATTTTCCCAAAACAGGGAGCACTTGCTTGTCTGAAAAGTATCCCAAAGAGGATCTTTGATGTCAGATAATGGTTGAGGGCCCAGAGATTACAAGACAATGGGTGCAAAACTGGGCCCATAGGAATTAGAGATAGAAAAGATCTATTAAATCAGCCAGCTAATGCACGACTGTTCCCACAATCACCTCTTCTTGTGCTTTGTCCAGTTTACAATGTCCCATGCAATCAGGCTTTCACCTATGGAGATTATTTCAAAGGCTAACAGATGTCTCTCAGGAAACAAGCTAGGTGTATGAACTCAGTGTGTTGCCACATATTTGAAATCTACCACCTAACATTCACAATATGTTTGTCTGACAGAGCCAAAGAAGCTGAACATCTAAAACAGGATCTGCATGAAGCCAGGGAAGCTGAACGAAAAGCAAAGCAGAAACTTCTGGATGTAACTAAGCTTAATTATCTTGTAAGTTACCCAGTTTACATTCTGGGCAGCACTTTATTGGAGAGTGGACAAATAACCAATCATCATTTAAATGTAGATACAATGTAACTAACAAGTAAATCCACATTATCCATGAAGCTTGCTCAAGACACTTTGTTACCAAGCTGATGTATTTATAACCTCTTTGTACTTTGCAGTCTTTGGACTTCACAATTTTAACATATCATGACAATTTAAGGAATATCTATCTATCACCATCACTGTTAATCACGTAGCATACACAGTACCCAGAGATGTTTGCAATTTAAGGATACCTGGATGTCGTACTGACAGAAGTGAAATATGGAAACTGAGTGACATTGAGAGAACTTTAGGAAGGGCTCAGAAAAGGAGCTTTGTGGATGAAAACTTGTCTGCGGCTTCAAACTTCTTTTGTATGCTCCAGTATAGCAAAAGAGGGAATCTGCATTGTCAAAACAGAGGATTGGGACAGTCAGGTTCTACTCAGTTCTTTGCCACTGTGTCACTATGTGAACTAGGGCAAGCAACTTAGGGTAAAATTTTCAAAAGCGTCCGAGTCCCATTTTCAAAAGTGCCAGACTCCTCAGTACTTTAGCTTTTATTTTTGTGAGCATAACAGGATAAGATGAAAGTTTATTCCTCCCGGCCTGTATTTAAAGTAAAGCTGTGGGCTTGCACAGAAGCAGTATTTGCCACTGTGACCTGAGGTGCCAGGAGCAAATGCCACTAATCCGAAGCCAATCTATGCACATGCTGCACTCTCTGTGATATCCACAAAGTTTAAAAACTAGATGGGAAACATTCCAGCCATGATGCTTCTCTCGCATTGGCACACAGTCTGTATGCATTGTAATGTATTTCATTGAAGGCTAACATTTTATTTCAAAAAGATTTGTTTAGGGCCAGCCAGCCAGGGAGGAAAGGGATACGAATGCCTACAGCCATCTTTAGAATCAATGGGAAGACATCAATTTTGGAGACCGCGTGTGAGATTTTTGTAGAAGCTAGAAATATACTTGAAATTAAAAACAAATGTTCTAATTGTATTGTTAATGGATCAAACTCTTTTTGATTATCTTGCATCTTTTAGCATGTGGCCCGGTATCCTCATCATTCACCTGCTGACACCAAAGATGTCAACTTTGACAAAGGATCTGTAAAGATGGATTTAAAAGATGTAGATCTGAAGAGACTGTCCTTTGAGATAGAAAGAGAGAGGTACTGGAACACTCCTAAGATGTAAATAAACTAGGGAGTCTTAACCTGAGAAATTAGAGGTGGAAAATACCTGTTATGTCTCCTCATGTATCCTCCTATCAGTGCAGGATTGTTCCCCACAATACATATGGGTGATTGCCTTATACAGAAGTAATAGCATCAGCTCTGTAACACATTAGCTTTTTAGAAGGAGAAAAGATGTTTTCTTGGCATCTAGCCATGAAGAATACAGAGATCTGGGATTTAAAGGAATACATTGTCTAGGGGCAAAGCACTATGCTCTGATATGAGTATGCAGGAGGATGGAAACAACTGACTGGTGCATTGAGAGGGCTTTCCTTTCCTTTGCCCCATTGTAGACTGTATACTGGACTAGGGGAACCATTGTTCTGTTATGGTCTTTCCTACATTCCTGTGAAAAGTGGCTTTAAAATCTACCAAAAGACTATTCAAAATGTTCCTAGATATTACACTTGCTTGCCAACACAGATCTTGGAGAGTATCAAGTTGGTTCTGCCGCTATCTTGAATGTTAAAAATGGTTTATAAGCTGCATTGTGGGCAAATGGACATAAAGTGGCAAGACTCACTCTTTTTTAAAAAAAGCTTTCACTCCGCATGCACTATGAAGTATGCTATGCTTTCATAGAGTTTATCGTCAGAAGAGCCCATTAGTCAGTTAGCCTAACTTCCTGTATATCACAGCCCAGATACCCCCATATGGAGCCAAATAACTTCAGCAGTATCAGTATCTGACTGATTGAAATGCATTAATGTTCTGATAGTACATTAGCTGACAATGCAAGGAGCTAGTACACTTATTATTTGCATCACTGTTGTGCCTAGGACCCCCAGCCATGGACCAGAACTCCATTGTGCTAGGCAATGTCCAGTCACAAAACAAACAGATGGTCCCTGCCCCCAAAGAGCTTATGATCTAAATAGAAGACAAGAGACAACAGATGGATGTAGACAGACTTGGTCTTACCTATACCTATTGTGGGACCCTCTATGATTCTGCAGATTCCTATATAAAGCTGGTTCTCCGACTGTTTAATAACACCTAACAGGAGATTCTGTGTGTGACTGCTGGATTTCTAGTTGAGAGGGAGCAGGTCTTGCTGTGATCATCTGGAAGTAAATGTCTTCACAGGTTTCCCATGCAGCCCATAGCCTGAGCTTCCATTTCTAACCATTCCCCTTTGTTCTGACTTCTCCCAGTTAAAGCAAACCTCCCTCCGCAAGCAGACCCAAATCTGTAAACTTCCTGCAGGTGCTGTCAGCAGTTCAGAATGAATGTAATGACAACGAAAGAGAAGTCAGGGTCACTGAAAGCCTTTCCCTGTAATGAAACAATTGGAGAACAGAGGTCCAGGCCCATTTGGAGCAAATATCAGAATAAATAAAATACAAATTGGATGAAGTTATTGACTGTCAATTGAATAACTTCAAGTGTCAAATTAATTTCTGATGTAAGATAAGTGGATTTACAATGGGGATGGGTTTTGCCCTAGAAGCTATGAATGAAAATTTCTTACAAATTGCCATTACAAAATAGATGAATGTAAAAACTACAAAACCCTCCTTTAGAATCATAGAATATCAGGGTTGGAAGGGACCTCAGGAGGTCATCTAGTCCAACCCCCTGCTCAAAGCAGGACCAATTCCCAACTAAATCATCCCAGCCAGGGCTTTGTCAAGCCTGACCTTAAAAACCTCTAAGGATGGAGATTCCACCACCTCCCTAGGTAACCCATTCCAGTGCTTCACCACCCTCCTAGTGAAAAAGTTTTTCCTAATATCCAACCTAAACCTCCCCCACTGCAACTTGAGACCATTACTCCTTGTTCTGTCATCAGGTATCACTGAGAACAGTCTAGATCCATCCTCTTTGGAACTCCCTTTCAGGTAGTTGAAAGCAGCTATCAAATCCCCCCTCGTTCTTCTCTTCTGCAGACTAAACACAATCAGAGTTCCCTCAGCCTCTCTTCATAAGTCATGTGCTCCAGCCCCCTAATCATTTTTGTTGCGCTCCGCTGGACCCTTTCCAATTTTTCCACATCCTTCTTGTAGTGTGGGGCCCAAAAACTAGACACAGTACTCCAGATGGAGGCCTCACCAATGTCCAATAGAGGGGAATGATCACGTCCCTTGATCTGCTGGCAATGCCCTTACTTATACAGCCCAAAATGCCATTAGCCTTCTTGGCAACAAGGGCACACTGTCGACTCATATCCAGCTTCTCGTCCACTGTAACCCCTACGTCCTTTTCTGCAGAACTGCTTCCTAGCCATTCGGTCCCTAGTCTGTAACAGTGAATGGGATTCTTCCGTCCTACTTGCAGGACTCTGCACTTGTCCTTTAGAGCTACCACTGGCTAATTAGATTCATATTTTGTCGTCTTCTCTCCCTGTGTGGCTTGCAGGTTAGATTACTTGGAAAAGAGCAAAAAATTTGAAGATCGATTGAAAGAGCTGAAGTCAGAAATCCATGCACTGAAACTAGAGGAAAAACAAAATGGGCTCTACTCTCACTGGAATGAAGTTCTTGGATCCTTGGATCGTTCAATAGGAAATGTATGTAACCCTAAATATAGGTTTTATAATAAGAATAACAGATAAGCTTACTCATGCAGTAGAAACTAATAAATATAGAAGGTTCAGTTAATACCATAAACAAAGGAACATTAGAATCCCTATAATGTTTCTAAAAGCATATGCTAAATATATACTTCATATTTTGGTATGAAACACACATTCACTCTCTCTATTGATAATAAAATGTGAAAAGTGGGTCTGGAGACATTAAAAGTGGCATTTTCTGCTGGAAGCGTTTTATGGGAGGAATCCCCTCAAATGTACAACAGTCAAAGATTGTGAGCTCCCAGGAAGAGTCCCATAAAGGTTGAAGGCTGTTGGGCAAAATAAGCTCTTGCAAGCTCAAAACAGTTAAATGTGGCATAATTGTCGTGTGTGTGTGTGTGTGTGTGTGTGTGTGTGTGAGAGAGAGAGAAAAGTCAGCTTTTTATGCTAGGTTCTTGTGATTTAGCAAACAAACTTTCGAGCCCCTTTCTGGACCAGTGCAACAGTAATAGGCCCCAGCCCTTCCAGATTTCTCCAAACCTAGTAGAAATTTGTCTTAGACTTAGAGTAACACACATTAGAGACGAAAAAGGGAGGCTTGGGTGAGAGAAGTCTCCTATAATTTCAGGTCCATGTATTTATGCCTTTGGCTTAACGTGAGTTGATGTAGTGAGAACACTATTTCACATATTCTGTCCTTTAAAGGCTCCCTCATGGATGAAAACCTTTGGAGCTGGAGACTTGTTGGATATAAATCTTGGAAAGCCCTTCCCAGCTTATCCATTAAATTCCACAAGCAGCTGGCCATGTACCAACAAGAATCAACATACAGTGCCCATGGAAAAGTCAACTTTTCAAACAAATACCTTGGTTGCCAGCAATGTGGGGACAGGAACTAGAAAACAGATTATAAAGGTAATGGGATTTATACGTATTTTCCCAAAATGTGAATGAATTTAGTGCTTGTGAAAGTAAGGCATTAATAGCTTGGGCAAGCTTCTTCCACCCAACTCTGCCAGTGCCCCTCAATCCCAAACTGTGAAGGACTGCTAGTTATTCTAGTCCTTCAATTTCATGCCATTTAAGGCAGCTTGTAAGATGGGCATCACAGGGGCTAGGATGAGATCAGCTGACTCCATTCCACCTGTGATCAAAGCTGGAATATGAATGAAAGATAAATCCTGTTAGACAACAAGAGGATTTGTATTCAATAGCTGTATTTTCTTTATAGTTTGACCAAGCTTGAAAGTAAATTAATATGTCCTCAGTGCTGGCATCAGCAGTTTAAAACATGATTCCCTTCTGCACTAGTATTTATGGCTGTGAAAACCTAACTTTCAGCATTAAGGGGCAGGTAATAAGATACCAGTAACAGAAATTGACCAGACTGCCTACAATTCAGCTCTTATGTGGCAATGGTCATAGAACACCACCTCTCTATCAGCTGTTTCACACCAGTGCTGTGTGGGTCCATGAGGGAGACCCTGTGTTCTTGTATGCTTGGCTCCTTCCAGGCGAGTGAATACATTGGGGGGGGGGGGGGGATATAAAAGCTCAGTCTGCTTCTAGAGTTGACTAACTGGAGTGAGGATTGGAGGGGTGTAGGAATCCTGTTCTGAATGTGAGACTGGTTTAAGGGCAGGCAACTGTTATTGAACAGTTACCAACAAGTAACTTTATTTATGCACTACTAATTGTGCTGGTTGCCAGTGAACTAACTGGAGGTTTAAAGGAACGTTTGTCTGTGAATGAGGCTAGGGCAAGCGTTTCTATTCTATGATCAATAAACTTGAGCTGTGCTTTGTATATTTATGGTAAAGATTTTTCAGAATCACTAGAGACTGTCACATGACCTTAACTTGCAGACTGTAGGCATAGAATTGTAAGATACAAAGTCCAATGCGGTTGGACAGAAGCACCATCTTCCTAATGCAAATAATAAGGTAATTGTTTTAAGAAAACCGAATCCAAACCGCAAAGTAATGTCTATCAGTGTGAAAACTTCCATGGGGAAGACAGGAAAAAAAGTCAAGCAATTTTGATGTGACTTCCTCAAGGCCACAGTTGATGTCAAAGCCAGGCTTAAGAGCTAAGGAATTCCTGGCTCCCACTCATATGCTTAAACAGAACTTTAGGGTGGAAATAACTTCTTTGATTTGCACGTAGGTTCAGCAGCAAGACTCGGACGTGATCTACATTTGAAGCGTCTCTGCAATTCAGTAATGCTTTCATCAAGAAGTGAATAGGCAGAACTTCAGAGTAATCCATTTGGCTGCCACAAGTTACTTACACAAAACCACTACATACCTTTAGCTACTTGATGTCAGCATCAAAACATATCCTGTAATGAGAGTGTGGTGCTGCTCAGTGTCCAGAGAGGCAGCGTATGCCTGTAGCACTGAAAATGACAAGCATCTTTCATAGTGGCAAACGTGAAATAATATAGGAGCCAAGTTACATCATTTGTGTTTCGTGAGAACATTTTACATTTAAAATGCCTTTTATCCTAAAGTGCTTTTTAAACTACAGAGCACCGCTGAAATGCAGGACCTTTTAAAGCGAAGAGTAGCAAATAGTCAGTGGAACACACTGGGGGAGGAGGAGATGTTTAGGAAAATTCCTGCTTTTATAAAAAAATTTACACAGAGCACACATGACTTTGTGTTTTTAAGTCTTAGCAGCTGGTGGGACACTTCTAAAGCCTGTTTCAGCATAGTTAGTCCACAGAACATTTTTCACTTCTTATCCCTAAACATAAGACTGTCCACATACTTGACTTGTATTTCTATTACAGTCCAATCCTAAATTTAGAATGAAGAGCTAGACAGGCTTTTTTTGTAGGTCTTAATACATCTATTTTGATGTCTCATGGAGATATGAATGAATCCTTAGTGTGGAAGTGCAAGGCTTCTGTTTCTATATGGTTTTTGTGATAGTGTGGAATACCTTTGTTGCTGCCACCTGTAGAAGACTGCATAACTTACTGGCTCAGAGAAGTTTAAGTACTAGAGACAAAGGACACCTAACTGGTATCTGCTAAAGAGGGACTCGTCTCTGATGAAGACTAAACATGGTATCTACCACCCAGCATCTACTTTATCAGTAGAACCACTTTATACTTGAGGATGTTGTGCATTAAATGTATATTTAACTGAGATCTTCATACAGACTTCTATGGAAGTAGACAATACAAAATTGTAGCTAAAATATGTTGAACATGCAGGACAGAGTAAAAATGGATGTTAATGTTCATAAACATCTACTCCTATAAGTTAAAAATCTGAAGTATATTGAATAAAGCTTCAATTCCTTCTAGCTGTCAGCTTTTTAAATGTGTATGTATATATTGCTTGGATTTAGCTTTAAAGGCAGAGCATGAACTACTGAAAGTTTTTCAGCTCTGAGCACTGACAAGGTAGGTGTACTACATGTGCTTCTTTACTAGTCTTCATCTCTACTTCCTCACTTAACTTGCTTATCCTCTAAACAGCAAGTTGACAATTAAAACCTCTACATGTATCTTCTGGAAAAGAAATTGATTTGTATCCATATTCAGGAAAACACGGTGCAAGGAAGTACAGGTGTTAGTTGAAGTAGAGCTGAAAGTCAACACATGGGCTAGTCAACTTTAATAAGGTTTATTTTGATATTGTCAGCCATTCTTCCTGACCCATAAATACTAAACAAACCAACTGTACATAAATTACAAAAAATCAAAAAGGAACTCCCTCTACTAAGAAAAAACCTGAACAATTCACCCAAATTCTAGAGAAGGCTTTACATGGAAATAGACTCCCCTCAGCAAGTTTGTGAACTGGATTCTGCTAAATTATGCAACTCCTCTTTCTCCTGCAAGCTCCCAAGTTTGCTCTTCAGAAACTAAGCTTTATCCCTAAAGAAAAACCGCTCTAATCATTATGGATGCAGTGATGGCTGAAGCTGCAGGCAACCCAAAACACTAGATGAGAGTAATGAATTGCCCAGTTAATCTCAATGAGATATTGATACTGATAAGTATCTTTGGTGCTCAACCATCTCAAAGATGAGCACACAATCAATGGCTTATCAACATGGGGAAATGTGCCAGCTTAACTGTACTAGTATAGTTTGTGTGTAGCCACTTAGTCTAATGTATGTCCATATAAGAAGACATGGCAGTAAAATCACACAGGTAATTTCAATTTTCAAAATGCTTAATGACTAAGGAACCCATATCCCACTGCCTATCAGTGGGACTTAAGTTGCATTGGAGTTTAAGTACTTTTAAATTTCTTATTGGCCTCCCCTGCAATCTGACCCATGAACAAGCTCAGGCTGTCAAACTAAAGGGGAGGTAAATTCCTGAGAGGGGCACAGAGGGGCTTTGCTAGGTACTTGTGTGTTAGTTTATAACTACAACAAACAGATATTGCTATCATCATCTAGGTCTTCACAGAAACTGTATGCATCAAATCAGTGGACAGCTGACACCTGTCACAAAATACATATGCCACTTCCCTCTAGGAGGCAGCAAGTGACCACAGTACTGGCTCATCCCCTAAACTAGGAAACAGAAATGGTACCAAACAACTAATGCATATTTTGCTGCATCATACTACTGTCACAGAAGTTGATGTTTAATGCCAAGGGCTCCCTTTAAACTCCATGTTTATCCTTGAACAATCCATGGATGGGTAGGCCAAGTTAATATCATTTACTCTTTCCCCTCTATTGTGTATTCTCCTTCAGGAAGTATGAATACATCTCTTGGAGCTGCTTAGCTGCATTATTCATATACTATCTTGTTTGAAAAACTGTACTGTAATTTTAACAAAGTAGTTTAGAGTGCTGTCTCTTCTGCAGCAGGTGGGGTGGTAGAAAGTGCGTGTGGACATCAGCAAGACACACAAAGGGTTGAACATGAAGATACTAGAGAGGTTTAAAGCATTTTGGCTTTTATCTTGGATAAGGAAAGGAACATATACAAGTCCAGCAGGGGAAAACTAAGGTACGCTGGGAGCTTCTCTATCTCAAGGAGCAGATTCCTTTACCTAGTCTAGATCAGGTTTATTTTAGTAGTGAATTTTTGCATATTTTGGGAGCACAGCTTCAGCCTCACAGAAGCATAAAGGACCACTACACTAGTGCCAGATCCTATAAAATACTTTATATATATTATAATTCATTTAACAGTTGAAAGAATGAATTAGGGGAACACTTTTCTCCAGGTTAGGATGTATATTTTGCATGTATCCCATGAATAAAATATATAAGAGTGGTCTATTTACAAATAGTGAAATTTCTCTAGCAGTAGCATGTGGCAGTCTAGGTCACTCATGTTTAATGCTGCCATTAAACAAGGTTAATAATATACACAGTAACTCAATGCACTGTTTTAAGAGTGACACTTCATTTAATTCTTTTGTCTGTGCATGTTTCTCCTCATACGCAATAAACAGCTCTGGGATAGATGCAGCCTTCCACCCAGCACTAAATTAAAGGGAAAAGGGCTTGGCGCAGATGAACACCAATATAATCAATACCCAAAACAAAGCTAGTATAGCCTTTCACTGTTAAGTCCTATAACTTTATGCTTAGTGCAAATCGAACACTCAAACACCTCTTTATTAAAAGGCACTTGTTACCCAGACAAATGCAAGGAAACATGGCCTGGAATAATCCCAAATAGAGCTAGTGACAGCAATTATTTGGCAGCAATAGGTTGGAAAAACAAAAACCTTAACAGAATGAGGTGGCCTAACTCTGCCTCTTTATAGTGTTTGCCACAAAAGTGATGTTGGTGGAAGGGTTTTATTCAAACTTTTCATCTCCTTCTTCCACATCTTTCAGACTGAGCACTTCGAGCGAGCCTTTCCCTTTAGTCTCACACCGGATCAGTTCGTCGATCTCCCTGAAGCAGCCTGGATCAATGAGGCACACCTGAAACATTTTACATATCAGTCAGTGAAGATTTTAGCCAACACTGTCCTTTTCTCCTATGGACATTTAATATACAGAGATGACTGACCCACTAGGAGTTAAGAAAACTTTTCCACCTCCCTAAAAGCTTATATTTAAACAATCCACATGGATCCATCTTTTGTTTGAGGGAGTTTTGCAGCTCCACCTGCCAATGCTCAACCTGCTAATAATACAGCAGTGAAATTGCAGAAGAAGCCCAGTCTGTTGTAAGTAGCCCAAAGTATTACTAATTACAGATCTTGTTTAATTTATAGTTATTTTGGTGGAATACCTTTTAAATAAGTTACAGTACGGTCAGAACTGAATTGCAGTAAGATATGGTGCATGTGTTTTGCACTGTAAGACAATTAAAATTTACCATCCTAACATATAGGGGACTGGCAAAATGAGAAAAGGAAGAAGTTAAACACAGCAACTTTTAGCAGTGATGCATTGTACTTTTTAAAGTTTGAGCCAGCAATTCTACAACAAATATGGGTACAGGTAGATGATTGAGTCAAGAACTCATTTCTCAGGCAAGTGTTCTGACAGTCCTGAGCCTTTTAAAGGCTTGAAAGCAGTCACTAAGACCATGAAGAATTTAAAAAAAATCAAAACAATACCCAAAACCCAAAATTACAATTTCAGCTAACCCAAACACAGGTTTTACATGTAGCCTTCAAAAGAACACAACTAAATGTAGAAAAATTGACTATAGAAACTAGATTCTTACAATTTCTAACTGCTCATCGAAGTCTTCACTCTCTATAACTTTGATCAGTGGTTTGAGCTTCTCTTTTAGCTTCTTGCCCTCTTTTGCTGGGAGAATAAGCCGCAGTCTCATGTGAGCCCGCTCAATCTGCATAGTCTCCTTTAACTGTCTGATCACTTCCAAAGCCTGCAGAGACATTAACTACAAATGAAATTCACATATGCTCATTTACCCCTGATACTTGACACCATGCATATGCTCATTTGTTATTTACATAGCACCATATCCCACACTCAGGTTTAGCATTATTTACAACTGCTTATAGATGCTCCAGAAACATTCCTTGGTACCGTCTACTGGAATTCTCCAGGAATATGTTTGGTATATTCCAATCAGAACTGATTAACATGAAAAGGCAGATCTTCTCAATAAAGTATTGCTGGAATTGGACTTAAGGTGTCAGAAAAGCAGGAAATGTTAAACAAGGCGGTTATATCAAAACTATAAAAAAGTCAGGACATTCAAAAAATTAAGGATAAACACACTGTCCCACTGAACCACAGGAGGTAAGAAGAAAGCATAAGCATTGAGTCTTGCTTTTGTTTTACACCCAACTTTGCTGCTGTTTTAATAATCTGTAGTTAGAAGAACAGGAGTACTTGTGGCACCTTAGAGACTAACAAATTTATTAGAGCATAAGCTTTCGTGGACTACAGCCCACTTCTTCGGATGCATATAGAGTGAAACTGTAGTCCACGAAAGCTTATGCTCTAATAAATTTGTTAGTCTCTAAGGTGCCACAAGTACTCCTGTTCTTTTTGCGGATACAGACTAACACGGCTGCTACTATGAAATCTGTAGTTAGTTTCCTTCCTCCCTTTCGTGGGCAGATACAAACCAAACTACAAAGTTTCAGAATACAAGTGTTTCTTTCTAACATTCAGCTCCTATGCCACCTTTGTCTGTCAAACAATGCTCACTTACCATCCTTAGATTTAGGTTCAAGTGACTCCTGTGGATGTTAATAAGGAAACTATATACAAAAATTATTTTAAGTGAAAACAGAATTTTTGGGAACTGATACAGACCTGCTGTTTGGTGCTCTTGTTTGGTTTAACAGAATAGTGGATATCCTTCATGGCTCTTTCTATAAGGATTACTGTGTATGGCCTCTTTGTTTCAGGATTCACACATTTCTCAGCGACAATAGTTGCAATGTCTCTAAACATCTGCTCCAACTGTGTGTGTCGCTCTTTGTCAGATACCTGCAACTCCCCTTTTGTTAAAATCTAGAAGTGATTAATCAAGAATGAAAAATTATATTCAATAGTAATAATACATATTTGACTGAAGAATAGCTCTGGGAAAGTTATTGACTTGTTTTCAAAGTAACAATTACAGTATGTCTTAGCTTAATTTGTGTATATATCTTTAACTTGACTAGGTTATTCTGCAGCATGTCAAGTATAACACTAGAATTTTTTCATAATACAAAAAAAAACAACCTTATGCAAAAGTGTAATGCTTGTCTCATTAAACTATAAAAAGGAAACTAGTGTTTTTCAGATAAGGGTCAAATCCTACAAATGAAGTTAACAGTTTATATAAGTGTACCAACAAGGGGACCAAAAAAATAAAAATGTAACAGGTTTATTGAACACTGAAACTATTTCAAAACAAACAGCATTACTGAATATCTTGTTTGATTAAAAATGCAGATTTACTATTCATCCCCACTCATTCCTATTACATTATAAATAGACCAATATAACAAAAAAAAATCTTTTGGATCAAGACACTTGTGAAATAAAACTTTATTACATTTCTTCCTCCATCCCTATCTTACATTAGGAATTGGTCTAGCTAAAGTTCTTTGGGACGGTGACCTTGCTTTGACATGTCTGTAAAGGACAATGCATCCTAATGATGCTATATAAAAAGTTCAAGTGGTCAGAACTCAGTTTTATAAATATCTCACTAGAAAGATCAGATATCAAGAAGAATGCTCCTTCCCTCCCCATCAGGAAGCTGGTTCAGTAGTGACTGAAAGGGAAAAGTATCCTTTACTGAATCAGCAACATACCTGCCTATAACAACTAGGCATTACATGGACATCCCCTATCAGTCTACTGATCTGATATGACCCTGCTTTGCTCACGAGATCTGTGAGGAACACATGACAAGCACAAAGTGGTGTTGCTGAAGACCACAGATTTTAAACCACTTTATTTCCAAAGAGAAGGGAAAAATATGTTTACCCAAAACTGTGATCAATAACAGAAAAAACAAAATAAGTAATATACTAGAAAAGTCATTAAACTCTAACAGCATCAATTAACAGATGGATATTCAGTTTAGCTAAATTTTAATGGAGGAAGGCTAGAGTCTTTTGTGATTCACAATAAGGTGTGTTAACTCTATGCTTTCATGTATAGAGGACCTACCGTCTTGCAGATTTCTGTTTGGTCATCAGTTCCAAAAGCTTTGAGGAGATCTTCCTTCTTTGCAACTTGACCTTTAGAGACGTTTACAAATACTGTGTTGGTCTGTAGAACTTCATCAATGTCTTTTTCACTGGTAAATAACAATTGTATTCACAATTAGAAAACACATGCAATCATAGCATTAACTAGCAGGGAGTAGTCTTGTGGCCCCCTACTCTGCATCTGAGGCTAGGGCACCAATTAGTGGAAGCTGGGAACTTGAGTGTGGGCAGCTATCGGACCTTCTCCCCAGGAGGAATGCTATTTGGGGCCCTCCGTAAACCTAACTCTATCTAACACAACATGAAGATGCCTTTTGTAGCTTTATGGAGTAGTTAATTCATTACTAACTTCTTAAGAGGACACCATCAAGGGACTTAAATGAGAAACAAATTTCCTTCCTAGATTACTATCACCATGTTGGTTATTAAAAAGGAAAGGATTTTAACATTTCCTCTAGTTTATACTGCTTGTTTACTTTCAATCACTTCTTGCAGCTGGAACCATGAAAATCAATTAAGTCGGTCTCATATTTTGGTTCTCGATGCTGAAACATTTGCATTGCATGGACTGCCGAATGTTTTTGTTTATAGAGAACTATTTTCACTGGAATTTTTAAAAATGTCAACCTTTAAGAGTTGGTTTTCACAAAAAAAAATTAGATGCTGGGGTTAAACAATGGCTAGTTAAGTCTGTGCAGTCATTAATGTTCCTTTAGGACTCCAAATATGACATATAAAATATTAATTTTGTGGGACTAGTCTTTGATTTTTTTCAAAGTTAAACCCTTAGCTATGTCAGAGAAGCTAAAGAAAAAACATGGTTGAGACAATGAAATATAAAAGGCTCTCAACAGGCATTCAAACATTATGCTGATAGGGATAATATAAGTCCCAGAGAGAAAGACATATGAAATGGGAGTTTTTGATTCATAGTTACTGCAGGGAGAGGACTTTATTCTCAAACTGCTGTTGCCTCTTCAACATTACTGGTGCAGAAACATAAAACAAGCACTGCCAACTGCAAGCCCCTGTACAAACATTGCAACAAACAAAACAGATCAATATTTTCCAGATAAGAGCAGTAAAAACTGGCAGTGGCAACAGAGTTTATTTCTAAATCCTGAAGTAAAACAACATCCACAAGAAGAAAAGGAGCTACAGTTTCAAAGGAGGGACACTTCCTCATGCAGAGAGGAGGAGGACATTTAGAAAAGTTAAGGCAAATAAACTAAAGGTGTGAAGATACCTTCAAAGGGCAAGGAAAGATGCAAGGAGGATCCAGGAGACTACGCTGGCATAACCCCGTAGCATATATGCAGCCTACACCAATGCAGGAACACCACCTCCCCAACTGACAGTAACTAGGTTGATAGAAGCATTCTTCCATTGACAAAACTGCAGCACTCAAGGGTGTGTTTTTTCATACCCCTGACTAATATAGCTACCTCAGCCTAACTTTTAAGGCTATGGCTACACTAGAGAGTGCTGCTGTGAGCTCTATAGTGTAGCCGCTCTAAGCAGACGGGAGAGACCTCTCCCATCGACTCAGTTAATCTACTCCCAACAAGCGGCAGCACCTATGTCAGTGGAAAAAGCTCTCCCACTGCCATAGTGCTGTCCACACCAGTGTTTAGGTCCATGCAACTTATGTCACTCAGGGGCTGACTTATACTGACATAAGTGGTAATGTAGACATAGCCTGAGTGTAGACCATGCTTAGTTACAGGAAACTAAGGCCATGTTTACTCCTGAATGAGAGCAAGTAGACAGAGTAGGTGCTTTCAGACCCTCTGTCAGTAACGCAGGTCAGGGCTGACTCCTAGCTTCCCTACACGCTGCAAACAGCTCCCCCAATACCTGGGTGGGAATCCCTCCTCGAGTGGGATGAGGGCAAGTTACCTCTGCTCTGTAAGTGTTAGCACCAGCTAGAGGAGTAGGGTACGGGTGAGTCCTGGCCTGGTCCATTGACAGGCACCTATTTAGATAAGGCACTTCCCAGCACCACCTGGGGCACGCACCCCCTTCCGTCCCAGCCCTCAGATAGCAGAATCTCCTCCCCTCCAGAAACCCCCTAGCGAGGGGGTCCCACCCCAACCCCTCAAATGTCCTCAGACCCTCACCCCCCTCCTGGCCCAGCACAAGACTCCCCTTCTTCCCAGCAGCCCTGCACCTGCCTCAGACCTCCCCCATCTTCCCTCCACGCCCTACCCCATCTCTCCCTCCTCCCGCCACCCCTACCCCATCCCCCTAGCGCCCACCCTCTCCCCAGCCCCATCCCTGCCCCAAGCCCCCCCACATCCCCGCTACACCCTACCCCATATCTCCCTCCTCCACCCTAGTGCCCGCCCTCTCCCCAGCCCCTTACCGCCCCCAGCCCTGCCCCAAGCCCCCCCACACTCCCTCTACACCCTACCCCATATCTCCCTCCTCCACCCTAGTGCCCGCCCTCTCCCCAGCCCCTTACCACCCCCCAGCCTTGCCCCAAGCCCCCCCACATCCCCTCCACGCCCTACCCCATATCTCCCTCCTCCCCATCCCCCCCGCCCTAGCACCCGCCCTCTCCCCAGCCCCTTACCACCCCCCAGCCCTGCCCCAAGCCCCCCCACATCCCCTCCACGCCCTACCCCATATCTCCCTCCTCCCCATCCCCCCCGCCCTAGCACCCGCCCTCTCCCCAGCCCCTTACCGCCCCTGCAGCCCGGCCCCGGCCTGTACTCACGCCCCGCTCCGCCAGCCCATGACTTTGTTACGGTAACAGGCGATCTCGAAGCGCTTCCCGGCGCGCCGGGTGCGCACCACGGCCACGTTGGTGAGGCGGATCTGGTTGGTGGGGGTGAAGATGGACATGGCGGCGGTGCAGGGAGCCCGGGGCCCGTCAGGCGGCTGAGAGGTCTGTCAACAAGCAGCGCTGCGCCACTGTTATTAGCCGCCGCCTCCTCCTCCTGTGACGTCAGCGCAACTCCGGAAACAGGCGGCTCGGGGGGCCGCCGAAAGGCGTCCGGGCGGGGAAACGAGGCCCGGGAATCCAGGGTTCCGGGGCAGCGGCCACAGAGGGAGAAGAGCGCGCGCGGGGTGGGTGTGCGCGCGCGCGCTACTTCTCCTCGCGCGTGGGGTCAGTTCCCCCTCGCAGGGGACCAGTCTTCCCCGCGGGGAGAGCGCCAGGCCGCGGCACCCGGGCTCGGGGCTCTCCCAGCGCCGTGGCACCCTGCGTGGGGGGCTGACCTGGGCCCCCCGGGAGAGGGGCGGTTTGAAAGCAGGGCCCTGAGCCGATGTGAGTGGGGGGCAAATCTCCCCCTGCCCCGTGCACGGCTCCCCTGGCTTGTGGGCACCGGGGGCCGCCCAGAGAGAAACACGCCTGTGCCTGCCCTCAGCCCCACGTAGCGGGGGGGCAGGACACCGGGCCACCCCCTGAGCCACATACCAGACCCCAACGGGCCACAGCTCCACGAGTATTCATGCATCTGAGCGCGCGATGGGTATTAGTGCCTCGCAATAGGGCTATGCACGGAGCACCGTCCCCGGACAGGGTGCTGTGGAGGGGCCCGAGACAGTCCCCGCCGCGGGAGTTCACCCACTCCGCGCAGTTTTACTGCCAAACCCACGCGCCCATCACCGTGTCTTCCGGGCCGTGTGTCTCCCTTCTCTGGGGCATGGATGCAAATGGCTACTGGGTGGGGTTCATCAATACGAGTGACATGCTCCCGGGGGTGACTGTACTCCCGGGATTGTGGGTGAGAAGGGGCTGAGAGTGGCTTGACTCTGTGTGGTTTTGTAGCGTGTGTTTCCCTGGCGGGCTGAGTTTCTGCTCCGTGCTTCAGTGTGTTTCTGTGACTGTGTTCGTGGTATTCTGTTTCTATGCGATTGCGTGTGGGGTGTATCTGTAGGATCGGGCGCTCCCGCCTCCCGTGATTGTCTTTGCTGTATTAGGTTAGTATCGCATTTCCTTAGCCCGGTGAAGTTGCACTGCCTTTCTGATGTTTTTGCGTCTGAGAGATTGTTTTTCTATGATTGTAAATGTTTAGAGTGTTTGTGATCGCGTGTGTTTTTGTTTTCTAGGCACGAGGAAGAAAACACCGCCACACCAGCCCTGAGCTCTGTATAGCTTCCTTTTCATCATCAGCAATCTATAAAGTGAAGTGGGAAGGAAGGGGAAAAAACAAACGCCCAGACTCCCAGCATCCCTCTGCAAACAGCATGGCTGCCCCCAGGAGCTCGTGGGGATTTCTCTGTCCTAGTTAAGTTTGTTACCTAAAACGCAGAAGGGTAGCTGCAAATTGCCACATCACGCTCTGGAATGCTGAATTTTTGGCTGGTGTTTCAGGTCCTAACTATCCTGGCTGCTTGTGCTGACGCTCATGCCATGGGTAAGTACTATTGTGTAGAGAGACCTGATGATTTTTAGGGGATCGTTGTAGTTAGTGCCTTGACAGAGGATATATCTCTTATTAAACTGAAACGACACTGATTTAACTGCAAAAAGAACAGGAGTACTTGTGGCACCTTAGAGACTAACATAATATGTTATGCATCCAAAGAAGTGGGCAGTAGCCCACGAAAGCTTATGCTCTAATACATTTGTTAGTCTCTAAGGTGCCACAAGTACTCCTGTTCTTTTTGCGGATACAGACTAACATGGCTGCTACTCTGAAAACTGATTTAACCATAACACATCAGGAATAAGCTGTTGTCCTGCTGCTCCCAGCAAGGTGGGAACGGGCTCACTTGCTTGCTACTGTTAGGTCTGCGTGCAACGCACACTCAGTTGCTTATTCTTTTCAAAAGGAGTCAAATTAGTGCCAAGCCTAGAAGGGGTGACCCCTGTGACCAATATCTTGAAACCTTAGGGCTGCTGGGACCACTCGAGTGCAGGTTGGCTTTACAAATAGAAATGAGATTGGAACATGTCTCTGATGGAAACACCCAGAGTGAAATCTGTTAGTATCCGAGAAATGTAGGAAACAATAATATAAAGGTAACCCTGAATTAGTGCTGCGCCTTTCTCCAGTGGTGCCCCTGGGGAAACACCTCTGAGCCAGCTAATGTTGGCTTTTGGGTGTTAATTTTCAGCCAGGGTTCAAGGGTGTTAATTACAGGCAGCTGAATGTATCTAAACTCCACAAAGGGAAGGTGTGTGTGTGATTGGGAGCAGTGAGGAACGGGAGAGGTGTAGGATGCTGTTTCTGCTGCTACATTGATGATGAAGGAAACTGCTGCTGCTTTTGCTGAGTTGGAAGAGGGCAGTCATGATTTATTCTCATTTTAGATGCATCAGTGGATACTTGGAGCTACTTCTACACTCATCTGATGTCCATATGGCTAAACAGGTTTTACATCTACTCTTGTGCGGCTTTTGGCATTGGTATTTGGATCTGCTTTCAGTTCATTGCCACCAAAGCCAAAAAGCAGGTAAGTGAGACTCACAATTCTAGCATTTATATTCTTTCAACTGGGAGTATACAACAGTAATCCTTTAACCCACTACTGAAATGTATCCTCCTTTGGTGTGGGAGTGTGGCATTTCATTTCAGTGTAGTCCACTCTAGGCCATGTGCAAGTTCTAACTTCTTAAAGTTTAAATGTGGTTTGGCATCCTCGAAAATCATAATACTTGACGTGTGTTAGAAATATAACAAAAACATACCTGTTGAATATTTTATTGCCTTGTAAGCGACATGTGAACTGATCTCACATAATCACCTCTGTTTATTATGTGAAGAAGATTTGCCATTCTGGACTGGGCCAGCACTTTTTCAAATCCTGTTTCTGCCAGCTGCTAACACCAGATATTTGAGAAGTAAGTCCTGTTCCCATTGAAGTTAATGATAAAAGTTCCATGATTTCACTAGGAGCAGGATTACGCCTGTCAAGAGGGTAAAAACTCCCTCATAAAATATTCAGTTGTGTGTGTGGGTAAGTGTGTAGATATGTGGGATGGGAGGAAGGCATGTCTTCAGACACCTGCTATGATCAAGTCACACCCTATAGTGTGAGATCAGATTACAGTAACATGGCTTATTTAAATGAGAGGATGCTAGTTTGATTGTTTTTATGGGCCAGTGGTAACTCTAAAACTTATCACTGTTACATTTGCTAGAGCTCACCAACCATGCTGAAGATCTGACTAGGTAGTTTGCGTTTTATGTGAAAACTAGCTTAAGATGAGTTTGAAAGGGGTAAGACTGGGATACTACAATTGTTTTGTAGGATGAAAAATCCACCGAGACGCTAACTCCATCTAAAGTAACACAAGATGTGCTGATAAATGGATATACAATGCCAAAGACGAAGGAGATTTATGTTGCTGGGGTGAAGGTTTTCTATGGCTCTCAGACTGGCACTGCTAAGGTAAGTAATTTTATTCTACTTGGACAAAGTTAATTCAAAATGTTATTGAAGTGTAACTTTGGCTTGCAAACTGTGCATGGTTCAAGAACCCGAAAGTGAAATTGACTAGGTTTTTGTTGTCCAATAAAATAAAAAAGTGAAGAGGAAATTAGATTTTAAAGAATTATTCATCTTTAAAAATCTAAGGGATTATTACATCAACTCTTTAAAATATACTCTATTAATCTTTTGGTGTCACTTTAAACTCCTCTTGTGTGGAGAGATGCTGCTTTAATCAGTTTTTGTCTTTGACAGAGAAACATTATAAAGTGGAGTAATTTTTTGTGTGTGTCTGTAGAAATACTCACTTTTTCCAAAACAAAATGCATTTCACTTTAAAAAAAAGAAAAGGTGTGTTTTATAGGTGTCTTTGTTCTGTTTCTGTACATGATAGCCATATGAAATATCAGCTTCTTGTTACAAGGTTTGTGAGTTTCTAACACCCTCTCATGAATTTGTTTGACTCTTCTTTCGGTTGGGTTATTGCAGATGTAGCCTTTCTATGTCTCTCTCTCTCCAGGGATTTGCAACAATTCTTGCTGAAGCTATTCTCTCCCTTAATTTGCCTGCAGAAATCATTAACATGAGAGACTATGATCCCGATGATTGTCTAGCCGAAGAGGTTAGTATTTTTCTTTCTTCCCCCTTCCTAGATAGGTAAAATATATAAATGTAACAATTCCCTGGGTCTGTTGAGAGGTCTGATGTCTTCTGCATCTCCCTGCAGACCTCCCCTAGTTCCCTGCAAATCCCACAAGATTTGTGTTGAAGAGTGCATCTGTGGGGTAAATGGGAACCTTCAATGCTGGGCTTCTTACAGCCTAAAATACCACCTTGAAATAATTTAATATTGGTCCTTATTTGATATCAACTTGATATTTCTTTTCTAAGAGGAGGTAGGATGATAGTCTCTGTCTAGAACCCAGACCTATGATCCTGGGAGATCTGAGTTCTTTTTTTGGTTCTGCTGCAAGCTTTCTCAGTAAGATAGAGATATTACTCAAGTTCCTCACTGTGCCTCAGTGTCCTGTCTGGGAGTAATAGTAATTCATCTCTACTTCACTGCGGTGTTGAGATTTATTTAGTTAATGTTCATAAAGTTCCTTTAGATTTTTGAATGGAAATGCTGTATGGGGCAAAATGTTTATTAATACAGTTTTTCCTAATTTATTGAATCCATGGTTTATACAAAGAGTGAACTTACCAGCTTCATGCCTAGGGTTTTCTGCCCTAGACTTCATACCTAGACTTCTAAAAAGACAATAACATTCTCTTCCTGACACTCTAATATTAAAGTTGTTTTAGAAAATCCACTGATCATCCCTTTAAAATATTCTTTTCCTCTGCTAAACTGTCTTCAGGCAACCAGCAAAAATATTTGTGTGTTTCTGGTTGCTACCTACACTGATGGACAGCCAACTGAAAATGCAGCATGGTTTTGCAAATGGTTAGAAGAGGCTGTGAATGACTTTAGGTTTGGCAAAACCTATCTGAAAGGAATGAGATACGCTGTGTTTGGCTTGGGAAATTCAGTATATGTGGACCACTACAACACGGTGAGTTTCTCTGGATTTTCTTTTTGTTTTCTGATCCTGAAGAATTGCTAAGCATCTTTGGTGTCTGCAGACATCAGTGAGACTGATGGTGTTCTGCACCTCTTGGGTTAGGCAGTTAGTGTTCTTGAGACTCCTTGCTTTTAAGAGGAAGTTGGAAAATTTAGATGTTTAAAGGATGCAGTATTTAAGGCCAGATCCAGCTCCCCTTCCAGTGCAGCACGCTATCAAAGTGAAGAGGAATGATTCCCATTGGTACTATGTTAACCTGTGGAGTGTTTTCCTCCGGATGGTAAATCTCTCATTGAATTTCCAGGCTTTTAAAACCAGTAATTAGTAGATAAAGCTGTCATATTTGTTTTGTCACAGGCTGTTCAGTACGATTTTTAAAGGACAAAATAAACCACTGACTTATTATTGCCTCTCTCCCTTTTTTAAAGTACTCCTTTCTCTGCATTTCATTTACTATACTCGATCATGTAAATCTTGATATTCGCCAGCTATATGATAGTCTGATGGTGTTTAACCCCATGAACTGACTGAGATTATCTAAATCAGAAAGAGAAAAAAAGATGTAGTTTATCAGACTAATGTACTTGTACAGTGCTTGATGGCCTGATGGCAACACCTGGTATTGTACATACATAGGTTTTGTTATTACTAGCAAATGCTGTAAAGTGAAAAACTATCCCCTAAAACACATCTATTATAGAATGATAGAAATACAGGGCTGGAATGGATCTCAAGAAGTCATCAAGTCCAGCCCCCTGCGCTGAAGCAGGACCAGGTAAACCTAGACCATCTCTGACAAGTGTTTGTCCAACCTGTTTTTAAAATCCTCCGATGATGGAGATTCCACAACCTTCTTTGGAAGCCTCTTCCAGAGCTTAACTATGCTTAGAGTTGGAAAGTTTTTCCTAATATCTAACGTAAATCGCCCTTGCTGCAGATTAAGCCCATTACTACTTCTCCAACCTCAAGTGGACATGCAAAACACAGTCCTCTTTATAACAGCTCTTTACAGATTTGAAGACTGTTATCAGGTCCCTCCTCAGTCTTCTTTTCTTAAGACTAAACATGCCCAGGTTTTTTTTTTTTTTTTTTAACCTTTCCTCGCAGCTCAGGTTTTCTAAACCTTTTATCATTTTTTGTTGCTCCCCTCTGGACTCTTGCCAGTTTGTCCACATCTTTTCTAAAGTTTGGCGCCCTGAATTGGTCAGACTCAGTGGTGATATTAATACTATTTTACCAGTGAAGGAACTATGAGGTATAGAGAAGCTAAGACTTAAGTTCATACTCTGCGTCGGCAACAGAGCTGGTATTAGAGCTCAGAGATCCCTGGTTCCCAATCACTTAGTCAGCCTGCTATGGCCATACGGCCAGCCACCTTTTTCTAAATTCCTGTCCAATTTGTTTTCTGAATGACTGTCTGTAAGTTCCTGGGCCTTGTTAATGGGCTTTTGTTCATTTCTCGTCTTAGGTTGGAAAAAACATTGACAAATGGCTTTGGATGCTTAGTGCTAGTCGTGTCATGACTCGTGCGGAGGGGGACTGTAATGTAGCCAAAAGCAAGCACGGCAGCATCGAGGCTGACTTCAGTGCTTGGAAGGCCAGGTTCCTCGCTAGGATCCAGGCACTTTGCAAAGGGGAGAAGAAGCCCTGTAGCGGAAACTGTAAGAAAGGCAAGTGCAAATCCAAAGGGAAGAAGAGCAAGGAGGGATCGGATCATGAGCAAAGGGTGTCAGAGCAGGAGAACACTGAGGTAGGTCCAAAAATCACAGGCCATTACTTCTGTGACAAATCTCTCTTAGCAGGGCTGGTATAAGGGATTCTGTGGGCTCTCTTGGAGAGGTATTGGACTCCTTCCTTCGCTTCAGCTGCTATGCCTGACTCTCTACAGGGGAGTAAGACAAGCCCCCTGCCCTGAGGAGTTTACAGTTTGAACGGCAGTTCCTTTCCTGTCTTGTTCACTGTGATATTGATCAAAGGAGCCTAAGGGAGTGAGGTGCCTAAATCCCATGGGAGTTGCGTGCCTTTGTCCTAACCTCTGATTTTAACCGCCAATGATATGGTGGCAAATGGACGGATCAGGAAAGAGAGAGAGAGACAGGAATGAATCTGGAAGCCAGATTTCCCAGGAGACTGAAGGTCAAATGCTTTGTGTACTCTTAAATTCATTTTAAAAAACAATTCATCAGGCTTTTTATTGGTACAGCTGGGAGTTGTGTGCCTTGTATAGGTCAAATGTCCCATTGTTAACTTTCCAGAAGTCTTTGCTGCATGTTGTGTAATTGAATCAACAGGCTAGAATAGGCAGGGGTTTATATTTAACATAGCACGCAAGCTTCTAAAATTCATTCTGCAATCTTTATTGCATAGGTGGAGGATTTATTTGAAACCACCAGTGAGGAGGAGTCGGGCGCTGAGGAAGATGGAAGCCGTAACTCTGTCATTGATGTCGAAGATCTGGGCAAAATTATGGGTCACATGAAGAAGGCCAAGGTACTGCTATTAGAGCAAGCTTAGTACCTGGAGTTTCCTTATCACCAAGGTAGCAAGTTGATTAAAATATTACTGCCCCTGGTTTGTAGCTATAGAGGTAAATTATAAACAAAGCAGTAAACTCCATTGGCTATCATCTAAGGACACAACAAAAATGTGACTTGAAATATTTGGAGGTAGGTTGGAGGTGCTCTTTTCCCACTGCAGCATAAATGTCTAATAAAAAAGAAGAAAAATAAAAGTTTGAAATGCAATGGGGCTAGGACAGGGCCCAAAGTTTCTCTTTGGAAATACAGGTGCATGCACAAATATTGACTCTGCTTTGAGTTGTAGAGGAAAAGGTGGTGTTCCTGAACAATGAATGCGAGGTGCCCTCAGAAGTTATTGCATAACAGTTATTTTTGCCAAGCGCAAAGATGAGTTTTCTACTACAGAACGAGGCCTACAATTTTACATTGGTTTTATAAAATGATCGCAATAGCCAAAAGTGTAAAAAAACAAACAACAAAACCTCCTGCTTCTGCCACATGCTCATTATTCCTGTTATATTGCAGATCTGTTTGGATTTATCTAGTGAGGCAGCTGAGGCAATAACTCCTAAGTTTCAGCTGGGTGTGCAATGAAAATAATTTATGTGCACATTTCTTCGTGGTCCATAACAGTAACGGCGGTTACCAGTTTGTTTTAAGAGACAGTTGCAGAGAAATCTGGCAGGCCTGATCTTATATTGTCTTAACACCCAAAACTCTAATTGATTTCAGTGGGAAACATGGGAGTCCAAAGAATGCAGAACCCCTTGAGAGGGGATGGAGCTGTCTGAGGATGCTTAATCTCTTTTCTCAAGGGGAAATTCTGAGATTAGCGGGTTTCTCCCCTGAACTCATACTGCCTCATTAACTGTCCTGGGGGAAGATGGGGGACCTGTATCTGAATGTCTATCTTTCCTTAGTATAGTGTCAGCTTAGTATCTGTGTCTGGGGGAAACTATTTTCCACTTACAGGTTGATGAACTACTAGATCTTCCTCACCCTTAACATGCTCTGATTCTATTTGCAATAGGGTACAGTCCTCCTTTTGGCTTCACTGTCATACGTATTCACCACTAGAGGTCAATGGAGAAAAGAAAAACATTATTTGTGTATGCATTGTAGTTGTAGCTGTGGAGGTCCTCGGATATATGAGAGACAAGGTGGGTGAGGTAATATCGTTTATTGGACCAACTTCTGTCGGTGAGAGAGACAAGCTTTCGAGCCACCTTGAGCTCTTCTCCAGACTTAAAGCTTGAAAGATTGTCTCTCTCACCGACAGAAGTTGGTCCAATAAAAGATTCTTTTTGATAGCCTTCATTTGTGACATGACTTGAAACCACTAAAGGGAAAAAATAATTATTTTTGCAACCATTTTTATAGGAGATTAGATCTCAAGGTTTCACTGACTAATAAAATCTAGCAACAGCACAAGGACTGTGCAATGTAAAATGAAAATATGCATAGTCCATTGTCTAGTTTATGAACAAGCAAATGACCACACCAGTAAACTACAACCACTTCCTAACGCTTTGTGATCACTGCCCTGGTAGTGACCAAAGTCAGAATTTCTAGTATAATTGAGTGTTACAAATAGGCAACAAAAACTCACTGTTGCTTAACATTTGGCCTTTCTAGGATCTAAGACAGAGTTTTCTGTCTCTACATCTCATCCTTCCTTTATTTTGTCTGTGGAGCTGGAGTCTTTTATTATCCCAGAAGTGCAACACCCCCCCGGCCCCCCGCATACAGTCTAGGGACTCTATCCTGCAACTAGCAACAAAGAGTCCTGTGGCACCTTAAAGACTAACATATGTATTGGAGCATAAGCTTTCGTGGGGGAATATCCACTTCGTCAGACGCATGTATTCACCCACAAAAGCTTATGCTCCAATACATCTGTTAGTCTTTAAGGTGCCACAGGACTCTTTGTTGCTTTTTACAGATCCAAACTAACATGGCTACCCCTCTGATACTTATCCTGCAACTCTTACACTAGTAGATCCACTTGAGTTCAGGGAGGCTATTTGTAAGAGTAAATACCTCCAAAGCATCCTCAGGGCAGGTCTACACTTAAAATGTTGCAGCGCTTCAGTGAAGATGGTATGGGGGGCTTCTCCTGTCAGCATATTTAATCCACCTCTGGGGGAGACGGTAGCTATGTTGACAGGATAAGCTCTCCCTTTGACATAGCACTGTCTAGGTCGGTATAACTTGCATCACTCAGGGGTATGGATTTTTCATACCCTGTCGTGATGTAGTTATACGGATGTAAGTTTATAGTTGTAGACCTGGCCTCAGTGAGGGCGGGGGTAAGACTCTTGTATTTCCTCTAGCTATGCGTTGGCTGTGTGTGTTAATGTCTGAAAGTTGCATTTCATTCTCCTCTTAAAAATTGCTTGTCAAGGATAGGTTTCTTAACTACAGCCATATCCTTCTATCAATTTTAATGTAAAACTCCAATTGACTTCAGTGGAGCTCCATACACAGAACAATGGCAGGGTATGACCATATAAATGCTGCATGCGAGAGGCTAAATAGGTGGATGTCTGTATCATTAGCTATGAGAATGAATGGCTTTGCCTCCGTGATGAATCTCCCGGGGAAAATGCAGACTGACTTACTAACGGGTTTGTGCAAATGCTTGAATTGTGGAATGATTCCATAGGTGCAGTCATTTATTGTAATAAAAATAAGCACCAAAGATGTGATATTAACATGCAGAAGAATCTGAAATGTGAAACTAATTCTTCATTATCGAGTGGTCTGATTTCCTAGATGGAAGGTACCATTGTTGGTTAAGTCCAAGGCATCCTTCTTTATAGAGTTGTCCTTGCTTTAGCTGCTGTGCATTAGTGCAATGGGAGCTTTTGTCTTTCAAATTAAGATTATTTTAAAAACCAAGTTACAGAATACTGAGTTGCACATGTTCAGTACTTAAATTCACAGGGCCTGATTCTGATCTCACACTGACTCTACTGAATGGGATATGAGAGACCAGAAAGGGGCCTAAAATCTATTTGTAGAATATGTTGTTGTATCTTAGCTTCTGATTTTTTAAAAATTTTTTTTACAGTGCTGATCTATAAATATTTCAGGCTTTACTATATGATGTCAATCTCGTCCTTCCAATATTCCTGTGGCTTTGGGATGTACACTTGCACATTTCCTTTGTGCGTAGGGGGCAGTAAAAGATTATTTTTGAATATTTTTAGGACCTAATTTTGATCTCTTGTATGGCTGTGTAAGGATTGGTGGCAGAGATTTGAATGCCTGGGATGTCTAGTCATAAATCCTTGTTGTCTTGATTTTTATGCAATGGCAGCATGAGCGAGGTCATGACAGCAGCATCTTAGTAATGAATGTTTGTTCAGATCTCTGCAGTTAATCTTCATTTAATTTTGCTGAATGAAATTCCATCTCCCATTATATGACTTGCTCGGAAATCTAGACTAGATTTTTGTTTTATGTATAGCCTTTCACACACTGCAAGTTTCTTAGGATTATACAAAATAGGGCATTTGATATAGGCAGCAGACCTTTTCTCATAATGCAAGGAAAAGTGGACTTAAAAACCGATAAAAGGAAATTCTTTTTTTACATGACAAAGAGCTAACTTGTGGAACTCTCTGCCAAAAGCTAAAATGGAAGCCAAGTCCTTAATAGAATTCAAGGAAGGGATTAGATCTTCATATAGGGGTTCTCGACCTTTTTCTTTTTGAAGCCTCTCCAGTGTTCTATAAAAACTCCACAGCTCACCTGTGTCACAACAACTGGCTTTCTGCATATAAAAGCCAGGGCCAGCATTACGGGGTAGCAAGTAGGGCAATTGCCTGGGGCCCCACGCCACAGGGGGTTCCGCAAAGCTAAGTTGCTCAGGCTTCTGCTTTAGCCCCAGGTGGTGGGACTTACAGTCCCTGGCTTCAGCCCCGTGCACGAGCTTCAACTTTCTGCCCTGGGCCCCGGTGAGTCTAACACTGGTCCTTCTTGGTGGACTCCCTGAAACCTGCTTGTGGCCCCCCAGGGTGCCCCGGACCCTGCATGAGAGCCACTGAGAAAAATCCACAGTTTTATGAAACAGGATAAAATAAATTCCAAGGCATATTAAAAATCTCCATGCTTCAGGACATAAGGCAACCGCTATCTGATGGGTGGTTAGGAATAATTAGTCCATTTGGGAGGTTACTCCATAAGTGGTCCACCATGGGATTTCTTGCACCTTTCTCTGAAGCATCTGGTACTGGTAACTCAGAGACAGGATGCTAGATTAGATGGAATGCAGCCTGACCTAGCCAGGTAATTCCTATGTTTTCTTGCTGTTAGCTATAATTTCAATTTTGTTGCTTTTCAAACAGAGAATTTGGTTTGGTTTTATTCCCCCAACCAGCTTTTGTTTAGCAGAGGAAGGTGTTGGCTTGTGATAGATTTAACAGCTACTTCTGGTTTTGATTGATAAAAATGTGGTGCACCTTCTCTGTCCTCTAAAGTAAACACATTTCTGGGGAGTTTCAGATAAATGTGAAATTTAATAGATGTATTTTTAGCCTTTAAAGCTGTGGTCATTAATCACAGGGATACTGTTTCTTAATGCAGTGTCTCTCTCACAGCTGGATGATTGTGATAAACTAGAAATACAGATCTGTCCTACCAAAAGGAATTGCTTTATTAACCTTCATATTTATAAACTACATTTATGAATAATAATAATAATCACCTAACTTTTTTGGATCTGTTGAGAGGTAATCACACATGGTACAAAGAAAAATATGCATCTTTAATATTAATGTTCTTGTTTTGTTTTCCAAAACAAACAGCTTTAATGTTGTGTGTGGACACAGTTGCAAAGTTTAAAATACAAGGGGGAGGGGGTAAGAAAAGAAAAGGGGTGGTTGGAAATGAGCCATGTGTTCAGGATTGAATTGAAGTGGGGGACTAGGAGTCAAGACTTTAGAATACTATTCCTGTTCTGCCACTGATTCACTGTGTGTCCTTGGAAGGGTCACTTGACCTCTCTTATCTCATTTTGCCATCTTGTAAAACGGGGTGGATATTTACTCAACTCCCGTGGGGTTTGTAAACCTCCATGTTCATACATTTATTTGAGATCCTTTAAAGTTTTATCATTGTGAAAGGCCAAATCTTACTGTCTTCCCTTAAACAAAACTCTGAGTGAAGTTGGTGGGAGCTTTCCTTGAGTAAGGACAACAGGTGCTGGTTCAAAATCTGTGCAAGAAACATGGTGTCAGCAGTTGGTATCCAAACTTAACTCAGTGAGCTTAGCGCTCTGAACTGTAAAGCTTCACAACTAACAACCAAGAGCATGTGCACAACTGGAGTAGGGTTGCCAGATGTCTGGCTTTTGACTGGAACGCCCGGTCTAAAAGGGACCCTGGTGGCTCCGGTCGGCAGTGCTGACCAGGCCATTAAAAGTCCAGGCAGCATCGCAGCAGGGGCCCAGGGCTAAGGCAGGCTCCCTGACTACCCTAGCTCCACATGGCTCCCAGAAGCGGCAGCCAGGTCCCTGTGGCCCCATGGCACATGGTGGGCCAGGGAGGCTCTGTGTGCTGTCCCGCCCGAGTACTGGCTCCGCAGCTCCTATTGGCTGGGAACTGCAACCAGTGGGAGCTGTGGGGCAGCACCTGCAGGTGCAAGGGCAGTGCACGGAGCTACCTGGCCATGCCTCTGCCTAGGGGCTGCAGGGACTTGGCGGCCACTTCCTGGGAGCCACGGTAAGTGCCGCTGGGATCCTGCAGTCCCTCTCACACTGTCAAAGTGTTTGGCATAGTCCCTAAATGGCAGTTAACTCTGAAAGTTTGTCTTCTGTCTTGCCAAAGCATGCTCCTTTTCTCTAAAGGTGGGGTTATTCTGAAATATGTTACCCATCAGGTCCTTTCTTCATTTTAAGGTGATGCACAGCTTTGCTTCCATCAGCAAATTGATTGATTTTTGTTTTGAGCACTTCAGAGCATTGATGGACAGAAATCCCTCTCTGTCATTTGTGGCAATAGCACCTTGTGCTGCGACTGAGATTGAGACTCTGTTGTGCGAGGTGTTATACTTTCTTGCTATGTGTATGTGTGTCTATCCTGAGTTTAAATACACAAGATGGACAAAGGGTAGGAGAAAAGAAGTAGTATTAACTCAATTTTACAGATGTAAACCGGGCCTAAGCATGCTGTAAGGTGATGTATTAAACTGTACCTGTACCCAGAGGTTACTCCATACCAGTTTACAAAACATGCCTTGGAGTTTGTCTTGGTTCATAGTACAGCTAGGTCTTAGCCAGGGAAACAGTGTTAACCTGTTTCTGCCAATAACCTTATATAATTGTAACTCTAGGGGTGCTAATCTTGTTCTACTGATGAGCGCAGTGTTGGCCTGTTGTTTACACTTGCGACTTGTGTAGGCTAGGGAATGACCTGTGGTTGATCAAGGATACTGACTCATCTCAAGTGGGGTTGAAAATAGCTCGGCCTCTAGGCAAGGAGAAATTGGGCTTGACTTGATTTGGGGTGCAGGAGGGGGCTCTGGGCTGGGGTTGAGGGGTTCGAAGTGCGGGAGTGGGCTCTGGGGTGGGCGGTTGGGCTTGGGGTGAGTCCGACTAGGGGTGTGGGTTCTGGGGTGGGGCTGGGATCGAGTGGTTTGGAGGGCAGGAGGGGGATTAGGGCTGGGTCAGAGGGTTGGGACATGGGAGGGGGTCAGGAGTTCAGGCTCTGGGCAGCTCCTACTTCAAGCAGCTCCCAGAAGCAGTGCCCTTTGGCTCCTACGCGGAGGCGCGGCCAGGTGGCTCTGCACACTGCACTGTCCGCAGACACCGCCCCCACAGCTCCCATTGGCCATGGTTCCTGGCCAATGGGAGCTGCAGAGCCGGCGCTTGGGGCAAGGGCAGCGCGTGGGGCCCCCTGTCTGCCCCTACAGATAGGAACGGAAGTGGGAGATGCTGCTGCTTCCGGGACCCGCGCAGAGCCTGCCTTAGCCCTGCTGCATCGCTGACCAGCTGGTGTTCAGTGATTCAGCTGAGGTCTTAGTTGGAATTGGAACAGACCTATTAGCTCATCTAGTCCATATTCTTGCCAGGACAGTGTTATTTCCTGTGGTCAAGGCCCTTTGTTTTTGTTTTGTTTAAAAATTTATGGGAATTTATCAGTGTTTATTACAATAATTAAAAAATGAGTGAAAAATCAGTGCAAAAAATTAACATAAGTCTTTCTGGGTAAATATCAGGGTTAATATTGGGGGATGGGAGGACCAAAAGAAAGCAACAAATAGAGAAAAGTAAGAGTATTGGAAATAAGAGTAGTTTAAAGCCGCGGTTTATTTCATTAACTTTACATTAATCATTGTTTAGTTTTGCCTACATTACATCAAGATAATTGAGTGTATCTTCCACTCAATTGCCTTGCATTGACACTTAGATATTAGATTAACTTAACATAAACATAATAGGCTGGATTTTCTTAACATAATCAGTATTTTTGTGTAGTCGTGTGGTACAAAATTCGGGTCAAAAATCAGTAAAAAATGAAATCAAAGGGCCTTACTTATGGTGTATTTTTCTAAGACTGTATCCCTTCCAGTTTTACATGTTTGAGACAGTGGGGTTTTCAGCACTTCCCTTGGGAGGCTGATAATCCTGCTTAAATTTTCCCTTTTATTTTTAAAAGCAGCAAAGAGTCCTGTGGCACCTTATAGACTAACAGACGTATTGGAGCATGAGCTTTCGTGGGTGAATACCCACTTCCCTTTTATTTTTGTTCATTATTGCTAGTTCTGTCCCCTTAGATAACATTAAGTAACTCTGTCTCCTTGGTGTTTGCGTGCTTCAAATATTTGTAGACTATCCTTCATTAAAAAGGTTGGATCCATTTGACTAGAAAACCAGTCTTCCATAAGCCAGACCAACTTCTGAAGGTCCTTAGCATGTTTCTCCTGGGAGAATAAGTAATGGTCTGGACCATCTGTGAAACAGAGTTTTATCTTTTGGACATTATGGGTGGCAGCTGCCATGCTGGAGTAGAGGATTGTATAGTGAGTTACATCAACAGATTTTCTTCAGCTGTGACCCACTGAGAACGAGAGCCATATTTAATGGGAGGTTAAAAAGACTTAAATTAACTGTGTGCGTAGTTTAAATTGAAATGGCTAATTTTATCCACAGAATGTGTTTTGAATATCTTGAATTCTACGTAACGAAGCCAAAAACACAGCTGAGGAGTTTTGACAGTTTCAACTATAACCATCTGTGGAGGTGTTCTCCTCCATGTCTGCAGATATCGGCAGGACCCCAAATAAACACACGCTGCTGAAAGCATTTTACGTTTTGTGTGTGCTTTCCAGGCATATTTGTAAGAAATGCATATAAAGAAGCATTTGAAACATTTGAGCTGTGAATTTGCAGATAATGAATGTTGCACTGCTTTCTATGCCTATCCTAACCAGGAATACAGAACCTTCTCTACTAAATTGGTCAACTGATCCCCTGTTCTGCCTTTTGTAATGGCTAATACTTGGTCGTTCAGAGGAAGGTGGATTTCTCTGGCTTGTTCCATAAAGTGCCTAGCTGATTGTGTTGTGCTGTACTTATAGGAATAAAGAGAAATACATTTCTTCCTGACCCAAGATTGAGGTCAGTTTGTGTCCGCAAGCATGAGGTGTAATTGTTCTTATTTAAGTCCCAATGAACTATAGTAGCAAACTCCCACAGGCTTCAGGATTTGGGCCGTAAGTAGCAAAAATCTGAATCCCCCAAGTTTTCATTGTCCATGGACTTTTGCTGCCTGTGAATATAGAACAGAAGGATGGGTGTTTGGCTTGTTTTATTGGCAGCCACATTATTTCAAGGGCAAAGAAAAGCTGGCTGTAGCCTCTACTTGCTTGATTTGTTACAGAAAGACAATAAACTTGCCTTAGATTTACTTCAGTGCTTCTTGCTAAATCACCCTTGGAAGTTTGCTCTCTGTGCTAAGTTGTTTACTTTTGTTCTTTTCTTTCAAATCCTAAATAACAAACATGAAAGGTTTATTATTAAGCAAATGAATAAATACAACTCCTAGGGCAGCGAGTTGCTTTTCCCCTCAAGAAATGTCTTGGATTGAATACTTACCAAACACAAAACAAATTGGGTACTCAGCTAAGATTGGAACAAATGATTGGTGTCCTGTTTACACACTTTGAAATCAGCCTTGGAAAAAAGTGGTAGACAGTCTCTTAAAGGTAGGAAAAAATAAGAATTTATTTTTTGAATTTAAATATACAGATTTCGATTATATTTTTTTAATTAAATAGACTCTTTACACTTCAATACTTTGCTGAGATATTACAGTGAGTGTAGTATATAGAACAATAGATCTGCTAGGACACTTAATCATGCAAGATGACTTTTCTTGTATTCAAAGATTGGTTCTGTATATGATAATTTATTTGTACTGCACACTTATGTGAATGACTACATTTAATACGGCAACACAGATACACATTGTGATCTCTACTCCATGTAAAAGGGAATGCTGCTGCATCAGTACATTCTGTCCTGCCCTCCGAGGGAGAACAAGAGGCAATGGGTTCAAACTACAGTAAAGCAGATTTAGATTAACTCTCAGGAAAAACTTCCTAACTGTAAGAACAGTAGGACAATGGAGCAAACTGCCTAGGGAAGACATGGAAGCTACTTTACTGGCCATTTTCAAAAAGAGGCTGGATAGCCATCTGTCTTGGATGGTTTAGACTCAACAAATCCTGCATCTTGGCACGGGTTAGCCCAGGTGACCCTTGTGATCCCTTCTAACCCTATGGTTCTATGATTCTATGCGGTACAAGAGCTGAAATTTACCTTGTTACTCACGTTGAGTAATGCTGCACTCCGATAAGTTAATGGGACTACTCTGAGGAAGGTACTGCCCACCTTGAGTCAAGGGGAGAGCAGAATCTAGCCCAGACTTAAATTATGGCTTTTAGAGAGGGGGCTGTTCAGTGTTCAATAGTTACGTAAAAGATGACTGACTTACCTTCTCCCTGCTTATGTATGAAGCTTTTTCAGTAACATCAATATTTTATTGTCCAAGTGTCTTGATGAGTGAAGATGGAGTCTTATATTGGACTTAGAAACCTATTTATATTGACAAGAGGGCTGTATGTAAGACACGTGAGGTAATTGTCCTGCTCTACTTGGCACTGGTGAGACCTCAGCTGGAGTACAGTGTCTTTAGGAAAGATGTGGATAAATTGGAGAGAGTCCAGAAGAGAGCAACAAAAATGGGGAAAAGTTTTAGAAAACCTGATCTATAAGGAAATGTTTAAAAAAAAAAATGGGCATGTTTAATCTTGAGAAAAGAAAACTGAGAAGGGACCTGCTAATAGACTTTAGATAAGTTAAGGGTTGGTATAAAGAGGATGGTAATCAGTTGTTCTACATGTCCACTGAAGGTGGGAGAAGTAGTAATGGGCTTAATCTGCAGCACGGGGGATTTACGTTAGATATTAGGAAAAACTTTCAAACTATAAGGGTCGTTAAGCTCTGGAATAGGCTTCCAAGGAAGGTTGTGGAATCCCCAATCACTGGAGGATTTTAAGAACAGGTTGGACAAACACCTGTCAGGGATGGTCTAGGTTTACTTGGTCCTGCCTCAGTACAGGGGGCTGGACTTGATGACTTCTCAAGCTCCCTTCCAGCTCTACGTTTCTGTGATTTGTATTAGTGACTGGGTGCTTTATGTTGTGGACCTTTTAAGAAAGTTTAGATGCATTACACAGATGTTGGTAGAATTGTTGATGTAAAGCTGTACTTGTATTTTAGAACGGTTTTTGAACAAACTATGAATGTAAAGAAGCAAAAGTTGGATCAGATCTTACTAGTTTAGTAAGAGACCGATCCTGTTCTGTTCTGATGACTGATGCCTACTGCACAAGTAGTCCTATTGAAATCAACAGGTACTACTTCAATATGAAGGGGGGGTTAGAATCTTCTATCCCATAAGACTTCCCGGAAGCAATGGCAAACTGAATTCTTTGATGGTTCTGAACTGGCTCTAAGTGTTTTCTGAAAACTTCTTGGAGTTCAAATGAAATACATATGTGTGTCTTAAGAACTGTTTGAGTTACTGAATCTCATCAGGAAGACCATGTGGAGCTCAGGAAATTAAGAGCAATTGTTTGATTAGTATCTATGTTTCTTTAATAGGAAGTAGAAATAAGCCAAAACTGGAAAAAATTATTGGAACTTCCTGGTACATAGTGGGGGGGGGGGGCGGGGGGGGGCGGCGGGAGTCGGGGTGTGTGTGTGTGTCTATTGATTTAAAATAGACCTAGATCAGGGGTGCTGATTAAAATAGACCTGGTTGTGAAACAACTTGATTTTTGGGAAATCAGAATAACTCCATTTTTAAACACCATTAAACGTATGTATATTTTCTTTGAAATATTTAAGGACAAACATAGTACACCTTCCATCAAATATCTAAGTAATTATTTACACTTCCATGTGTGCTGTCCAGGCAACTATAAATGGCAATACAATCTCAGAAGTGACACTCATACAGCAAGGGATTCACAATTATGATGTACTCTTTTTTTTTTGGCCCTCTTTTAACTTTATACTAATTTGTGTTATTTCTTTATTCATGTCAAACTAGACTTCGGGGATTAGCCATATTTGTAGCATTGTATCTCTGGAGAGCCCAATACTCTGGTTATACTGTGGCTGATAATGGTGGCTCTAATCTTAGTTGGGTTCTGTGATGAGATTTAATAGCTTATTTCTAAACGTTGCAAACCCAACCAACTGCATTGACAGTCCTGAACTGATGCAGCATCACAGCATGAAAGGACAAGTTATGTTTCTGGAGTGGGTGATGCTCCAGATAGACATAAAACAGAGGTCTGAAGCACTGGCCAGGAAAGGTCCTATGGTACTTAGTGTAAGAGTAGGAGAAACATTCCATGTCTCCAAGTCAGTAAATTGTCTTGCCTATCTAAAATCCTTCAGTGTTTTCAAACTGTTATGGGCATTCTTCACAGACCTGTGCTAAATAACTGTGCAGTGCTGAGCACTATTGGAACTACCCAAGAGGTGGCTGTAGTTTACTGGCAGGGAGAAAGAAGAACAGGAGTACTTGTGGCACCTTAGAGACTAACAAATTTATTAGAGCATAAGCTTTCGTGGACTACAGCCCACTTCTTCGGATGCATATAGAATGGAACATATAATGAGGAGATATATATACACACATACAGAGAGCATAAACAGGTGGGAGTTGTCTTACCAACTCTGAGAGGCCAATTAATTAAGAGGAAAAAAAAAAAATAAACTTTTGAAGTGATAATCAAGCTAGCCGAGTACAGACAGTGTGATAAGAAGTGTGAGAGTACTTACAAGGGGAGATAGTCAACGTTTGTAATGGCTCAGCCATTCCCAGTCCTTATTCAAACTGGAGTTGATTGTGTCTAGTTTGCATATCAATTCTAGCTCTGCAGTCTCTCTTTGGAGTCTGTTTTTGAAGTTTTTCTGTTGTAATATAGCCACCCGCAGGTCTGTCACTGAATGACCAGACAGGTTAAAGTGTTCTCCCACTGGTTTTTGAGTATTTTGATTCCTGATGTCAGATTTGTGTCCATTAATTCTTTTGCGTAGAGACTGTCCGGTTTGGCCAATGTACATGGCAGAGGGGCATTGCTGGCACATGATGGCATATATCACATTGGTAGATGTGCAGGTGAACGAGCCCCTGATGGTATGGCTGATGTGATTAGGTCCTATGATGATGTCACTTGAATAGATATGTGGACAGAGTTGGCATCGGGGTTTGTTACAAGGATAGGTTCCTGGGTTAGTGGTTTTGTTCAGTGATGTGTGGTTGCTGGTGAGTATTTGCTTTAGGTTGGGGGGTTGTCTGTAAGCGAGGACAGGTCTGTCTCCCAAGATCTGTGAGAGTAAAGGATCATCTTTCAGGATAGGTTGTAGATCTCTGATGATGCGCTGGAGAGGTTTTAGTTGGGGGCTGAAGGTGACAGCTAGTGGTGTTCTGTTATTTTCTTTGTTGGGCCTGTCTTGTAGGAGGTGACTTCTGGGTACTCGTCTGGCTCTGTCAATCTGTTTTTTCACTTCAGCAGGTGGGTATTGTAGTTTTAAGAATGCTTGATAGAGATCTTGTAGGTGCTTGTCTCTATCTGAGGGATTGGAGCAAATGCGGTTATATCTTAGAGCTTGGCTGTAGACAATGGATCGTGTGGTGTGTCCTGGATGGAAGCTGGAGGCATGTAGGTAAGTGTAGCGGTCAGTAGGTTTCCGGTATAGGGTGGTATTGATGTGACCATCGCTTATTAGCACAGTAGTGTCCAGGAAATGGACCGCTTGTGTGGATTGATTGAGACTGCAGAGCTAGAATTGATACGCAAACTAGACACAATCAACTCCGGTTTGAATAAGGACTGGGAATGGCTGAGCCATTACAAACGTTGACTCTATCTCCCCTTGTAAGTACTCTCACACTTCTTATCACACTGTCTGTACTCGGCTAGCTTGATTATCACTTCAAAAGTTTTTTTTTTTTTTTCTCTTAATTAATTGGCCTCTCAGAGTTGGTAAGACAACTCCCACCTGTTTATGCTCTCTGTATGTGTGTATATATATCTCCTCATTATATGTTCCATTCTATATGCATCCGAAGAAGTGGGCTGTAATCCACGAAAGCTTATGCTCTAATAAATTTGTTAGTCTCTAAGGTGCCACAAGTACTCCTGTTCTTCTTTTTGCGGATACAGACTAACACGGCTGTTACTCTGAAACTTGGCAGGGAGAAGTGATCCCTGCACATACGGATCAGTTGTAAAGCACTTGGAGATGAAAGTCACTATGGCTGGGGATTTTCAAAGGAATTTATGGGAATTAGGTTCCCAAATCCCATTGACTTTCTATGGGATTTAGATGCCAAACTCCATTAGACTCCTTTGTAAATCCAGGTAGTTAAGTGTTTTGGACAGCATGACGAAGAGGTGGAGTGGAATAATGGACGATCAGCTTTTAACAAACGAATTGCATGAGTGCCAGGTTCATCTTGGTGTGCCAGAATTGTTATCCGGTTTAATAGCTGTGATTTGAGGTTGCTAGGAATATTCCTATGTCTAAATATTGCATATTCAGCTAAATGATTGTAATTAATTCTCTTTTAACAGAAAGAATGTGAACTTGAGGAAGAAGCTGGCAGGACAGGTCCATCTCAGCAGAGCAGTGGGAAAAATGAGGAGAGTGAAAGGAGGGAGATGATCACTCCAGGTCTTAGAGATGCACTTACAAAACAAGGTGAGGGTCCATAAAGATGGTGTGCAGACCAGATTCTGGATCAGGCTTCAAAAAGTTTGTGTGTATAGATTTTTATCAGAAAGGGTGCAATGTAAGGATGACAAAGAAAGGATTGAGCTATTGTATGCCTTTTGTTTATGGTGGGTTCCATGATGCCTACATAATAGCTATGGGACGGTCTTTTTGTAGGTGTCATCCTCCTGCCGCAAAGTTCGGACACTAGTGAAATTACTGAAACCAAGCAGTCCAGACCTAAAATCCTTAATTGGGCACGGCAGCTCTTGAAGTCATAAACAGTAGTGACGGAACAGGAATTTTGGAGTCTAGAGGGCATCAATTTTCTTTGTGAGCCAGTTTGTTAATGTTTTGGGGAGAAAACACCCTGGTGCATATCCAGCTCCCAAAAGAGAGGGCTTTTGAAGGGCATTTGAAAATTGGCCTCACTTCTAATATTTTAGTCCAGTACTTTCTTCTCAGTTTCATACTCTGATTTCAGTGCTGAAATTCATTTCCCAAAGATAAATTCCTTCAAATGAATCTGAATGGTCCACTGGAGGAAAACTAGATAATGACTTCTCTCAAGAACCATACAGAACAATGTTAATGGACTTAAGGCCATTATTTTAAAAAACATGTATGCGAGAATGCATGAAAAATGCCAGATTTACAGCTCTGCAGACCAAAATCCCCAGAACAGGTACAGCTTGGGCAAAGGCAGCACAATGCTCTGCAATGTAGCCCAAGGGCGTATGAGAGAGTAGTTTGGTCTTCAGCTCTAAAGATGAGAGGGGAGTTTAGTTTTCATGCCCATTCACGCATTAGATCCTCTCCTGAAGCTTCCGAAAAAGGGTATCTGTTGTGATACGGATATCGAACTTAATAGCTGGACTGAGACAGGCCACAGCTGTTTGAAACAAGTTCACTTTCTGTAACATTTTCAGTCACTGACAACTTGATCTAGCTTCTTTGACCTGGTCACCTGAAGGTGACCCAACTCCCTGTCCCAGCCATCCAGTCTTGTCACATGTTGTGGTGTGGTTTAACTTAGACCAGATGTAAAAGAAATGGGAAATTAATAAAACTCAGAGTTAGAATAAAAGAATCTAGCAAAGGCCTCGTAAGAAATAAAGTGCTGCAAAACTTGGCCACTAACCTGTAGTGCCTCCATGTGGGTACCTGTCTTGCTACTTGCTGACACCTTTGGAAGCCTGAAGTGTCTCCCACACGTCCAGGTTGCTTAAGTCTTTTTTGCCTTTGTTGCCAAAGGTCATAATTTCGGTGAGAAATGCAGTGTAAACTGCTGCAAAGTAGTTGAATATGTGGTGCACTTTTGAGTGCTTCCCCTGTCTAACTTTAAGGTCAAATCCTGTCTTAGGAGCAGGGATGCTGGTAGATGCGTAGGGTGGAAAGGGAATGTGAAAAGGGATGGATGGTATGCAAAGCAGTAGCATCTATTGGAGATAGTAGCACGTGCAGTAGCTGCCTGGGAATTTGGGTTCTGACTGTTCCCCGGGTTGGAAGATTGACCCCGATGTGCTAGGCAGCATGGCAGCTGGTACCCCGCTAAGTGATCTGCGGAGTCCTAAGGAGGAATCTTGCTCTGCTGCCACATGGACGTGAGGGGAGAGGCTTTTACTGTCTTTCAGTTGGTGAAACACTTTGATGATAGGAAGTGATTATAAATGCTGCTTATGGCCCTGGCCCTTTGACATGCTGGGGGCCATCAACTGCCAGGGGAGCTGAGGACGATCAGCATCTTGTGGGATAGGGCCCTATGTTTGCATTGCAGTGCCCTGCCCAATTGTGAGGCTGCATTATGTCTTCAGGAAGGGCGAAGCAAAGTGACAGCAATGATTCAGGCAGCTTCACTTTTCCAATTGCCTTTAATTTGCTTTGGTGGTGTGGCTCTGACGAGATATCTATTTATTTGGTGTTACATAAAAAAACATTCAGTTAGACGATCAAAACTGCACCCAGAGCCCACTTTTCCACAAATCAAGTTTTAAACACCAGGGCAGATCTACCTGAGAAATTTCATCATTTGAGACCTTCAGGGAAAATTGGAAGAATTCACTTTCCTGTTGGCAGATTGCATTTTTTTTTTTTTAGGTACATGTGTGATTTACATTTCCTTTCTGGAACATGCCAGCAATCACAGCTGGATGAATAAACCTGCAGTCTCCAAAGAGTTAATTTTAGCATGCCCATTTCTGTTAAATTAAAACCTCTCAGTGCAACACTTTTCCACTGTGCACAGAGTACACTATATTCACAAAAACTAGCATCAGAGCAGCCTGCTCTATAGGGGTTTAATTTGCCTTCCTTCTGTTTTCACATGTCAAAACAAACATTCTTCCGGAGATCAGACTATATAGACATATTTACATGGTGGTTTAAAAAAAAAAAAGGGCAGAGGATTCAAAAGATCATCTAATTTATTTAGCAGTTACTGGTTGCTATGGGTTAAACTTCACTTTCTTTTCAATGTTATCCCTGAGGGCATAATTAGATCAAAAGAGGTAAAAATCAGTGCTAGTGATTCAGAATGAAACTGCTCCTTTAAAATTGAGTTGCAGTACACGAATTTGCTTTTGTCTCTTTAGACAATCTTAAGGATCATTCATTTATTTTTATTCACCTTCAGGCAAATTTATCTTGCTTGGTCTAGGTGACTTGAATATCGATTGAACAACTGGGCTTTATTTTAGCACCAGTTTAGCACCATGGATTTTCCACCAGTTAAATGAACCGTTACACTCGGGTTGTACAGCAGGGGTGGGTAAACTTTTTGGCCCGAGAGCCACATCTGAGTATGGAAATTGTATGGCGGGCCATGAATGCTCATGAAATTGGGGTTGGGGTGTGGGAGGGGGTGCAGGCTCTGGGGTGGGGCCAGAAATGAGGAGTGCAGGGTATGGGTTGGGGTGCAGGGAGGGAGGTGAGGGCTTTAGCTGGGGGTGCGGGCTCTGGGGTGGGGCTGAGGGTACAGGAGGGTGCTCTGGGCTGGGCCAAGGTGTTAGGAGGGTGGGAGAGGGATCAGGGCTGGGGCACGGGGTTGGGGCACAGAAGGGGGTCGGGGTGCAGGCTCCAGGTGGTGCTTACCTCAAGCAGCTCCCACTGGCCATGGTTCCTGACCAATGGGAGCTGCGGGGACGGTGCTTGGGGTGGGGACAGCACATGCGGGAGCCAGAGGGGAGACATGCTGCTGCTTCTGGGAGCCGTGCAGAGCCATGGCACGTGTGGAGTGGGGCAAGCCCCCTACCGCTCCCTGGCTGGAGTGCTGGAGTAGGGCAAGTCCACAACCCCACTCACCGACGGGAACTCGAGGGCCGGATTAAAAAGTCTGAATGGCCGGATACGGCCCCCGAGCCGTAGTTTGCCCATCCCTGTTGTACAGGGTAGTAGGCGCTTGTAGCTGTGTATTTACTGATTAGTTTAATAAGGGCATTCTTCAATAGTTTCCTTCTATAAAAAGCTATAGTCAATTTTGTATAGTTAGGAGATGTTAATTCCCTCTCCCTCTTCAGTGTTAAATCTTGCATAAAGTTCATATGCACGGTAAGCTGTTCAGTACTTCCAAGTAACAAATATAACTTGAGAGAGAAAGAGAGAGTCTTAGCAATGAGTCTATTTCAAGTATTTGACTGTGGGTGTTATGTTTACAGTGATATTACTTTGCAGTGTTCATGTTATAGTAGATTTCATCTATTTAGGCAGACAGGAAATGAACTGAAAATAGAAATCAACCATTGATATTACTTTGTTTGCCAGAGCAAACAGTATTTAGCTAGAGATGAGACATGGCTTATATTCTAACTCCTTGAGTTGCTTATAGTTTTTCAAAACAGTTCCTTCTTGGCTGAAACTTGGTATGCTTGGTCTTAAGATGAATTTTTGTGTGTAGAAAAGCTTACCTCTAATGACTTATAAGTGTTGGAGGCTGAATTCAGATTAGGAGGCAAATTTAAGTGTGGCTTTAGCTTTAGAGGCACCCTTAAATTATGGTTATGATCAGAAGAGAGTGACTGTTAAAGTAAGTCCATTCTGAATCAACATATCTGTTCCTTGTGTGTAATCCAGGTCAGGTCTGCTTATTTTACTAATGCAAAAAATGTGGTAAACTTTTACACCATCCTGCTAGCTGTATAAAATCAGCTGTGGCATAGGAAGCTGTATTCTGTTCTGGTTAATGAATCATTCATGGGATTTGAACTTCTTTATGATTTGCAGAATACTTATTATTGGTGATAGACAAGTCAAAATGAACCCATCTTGACATGCAGATCCCAGGGTGAGGGCTTGGAATTAGAAAAATCATCATTTGTCTAGTAAGTAGACTTGTCTCCAAGTAATTTCTGTATCAATAAACATGATCCTCCCACAGTGCCAATTTTGAAGTCCATATTGAGGACTATAGCTACAGTATTACGGTGCTTAAGAAGAGCACAGTAAAGAGAACCTTAAACAAGCGGGAATATAAATGCAAAAAAATAATAAGGCTGAGAACCCAAGTGTGGGGGGGGGGGGGGGGACTCCAAATAAGGCTTCTTCCATGTCTCCGTTAACTTGGGGCATGTCTACATTTCAGTCATGGGATGTGATTGCAGCTTGTGTAGATATACCTGAGTTAGCTTTAATCTAGCTAGCTTGGGGCCTGCGCAAAGAAGCTGCGGAAGCATTGGCTTTAGCGTGGGCTAGCTGCCTGGGTAATTATCCATGTGTATTTTACAGTATATATACATTTTATACGTGTGTGTGTGTGTATACGGTATATTGCACAGTATATATTTAGTACCATGTGGCTGAGGTAATGTTCCTTATATACTTACAAAGCAAACTGGGCCAAATTCTTCTGTTGGCTGGAACAACTTTGCTGAAGTCGAATGGAATTGTTTTGTGTTTACACCAGTGTAAAAGAGAGCAGAATTTTCAGCCTTAATAATGTCCAGAATGTCCTCAGTTTCATGGGGCTTGATTTCTCAGCCTTGATGATGTTGCATTTAATTATAACCTTAATTTCCTGTTTGTTAGCTGAATGGTAATGGAAATGCCAAGTGATCGGGAATATCCATTGCAATAGTGCGTGTACTTTCTCTCATCCTGTTCTCTAATGTCAAAGAATCATCACATTATAGAAAATTGGTTTCTTATATAATGGGCCTCGGTAGAAGAGAAATCCAAGGGAAAGCAATAGTAGGAGAGAATACAGTATCAGAAATAGCAGGGGTTATTTCAGTCCTGTAACGTCTTTGGTGCTCTCTCGTCCCATTAGGATGTCAATGTAAAGTGTTTTGATCTAAGATTTTCAGCGTGTGTGGGACATGCAGGCATTGACGTCAGGAATTGCTCAGGGTCCATTTTCCAAATGCTCAGCGTGTAGAGTTGAGGCCAGACTTTTAAAAGTACCCAGGAGCTCCCATTGTTGATTCAGATGGCCAGATTTTCAAAAGGGTTCAACACCCAATATTCTGAGCTCCGTTGAAAATCTGAGCTTGATTATGGGTGCTGAGCCCTTTTTGAAACTTCTGGCCATAAAGGCTAAATGTGCTGTGAAAGTGATGCTGCATTCTGCATAGGCACTGTCACTGATTGTCTTAAGAAACATGATGTACCCCTGCATGGGTTGTATACTTAAGGTTATATTTTCATCTTTCAGACTTGGGGATAATACATGTGTAAATCCCTGTGCATCAAGATGAAAATAAAGCCCTTGAACTCCAGGGGGTGCTAGCAGTCTTCCGGCTGGGTTATGTATTGGTAACAACAGTGCAGCCACTGAAATGTATGCTATAGAACAATAGAATTCAAATGTTTGCCTTGGAAATATTAACCGTGAGTTGTGAAAACAACTAAAATAAAATAATTTTCACTCAAGTGCCTGTAAGCACAAGAATGCAGTGGTTTTAAAAGATGAGGCTCTAAATCTGTGAAATTTACTTAGAGAATTTGTGTATGTTTCAATAAATATGGAATATAAAGTTAAAGAAATAACACCCTAAGAGCAGGAGTTACGGAGGCTAAGCAGGGTCATGGTGTGGGAGCTGCCAAGAGCTCATGGAGAAGTGGCTGATCTTCATTTGCTAGTCTAGATGCATAGCATTTGTGGCACAAAGCGACAAAGAGTCCTATGGCACCTTATAGACTAACAGACGTATTGGAGCATAAGCTTTTGTGGGTGAATTCACCCACGAAAGCTTATGCTCCAATACGTCTGTTAGTCTATAAGGTGCCATAGGACTCTTTGTCACTTTTTACAGATCCAGACTAACACGGCTACCCCTCTGATACCTGATTAATGGCACAGAAAGTAGTAATAATCGAGATTCTGTGGGCCTGATTAACCTTTTGCCTACGTCAGTGTAAGTCGATGAAGTTACAAATGTAAAACTGGTGGGGAGAAGAAATGGACTCTTTCTATTTCTATTTTAGGTATATCTGTTTTTCCAGGTTTTTTTGAAAGGGGACGGGACTTACTGGGGGGGGAGGTTTTGAAGTCATGTGGCCTGTTAGGTTTAGACAAAATATAGGTTGAAGACATACAGACAGGCAAGGATAAAATTCTCTCTGCATTCTTCATAATGCTGTCTGTCCAGACAATAGGAGGGGTGTGGGTTTTTTTTTTTTGTTTTTTTTTTTTTAGAAATTGAAAAAAGTCCTAGGCATATGAATAAATGTGCCCAGTTCATAAAATTACAGCTGGAGGAAAGAGATCCTTTAAAAAAACAACAACTTGGTCTCTAGCAGCCAGTGAAACTGACACACAAGTGTACATGGAGAATATACTCTGAAGTTTCCATCATGCTGCGCATATCTCTTCATGCTTCAGTTTCCCCATCTGTAAAATGGGGATAATGATACTGACCTCCTTTTGTAAAGTGCTTTGAGATTTACTGATGAAAAGCACTATGTAATAGCTAAGTGGTATTATTTATTAGTGCACCTAGAGGTTCAGGTAAGGGTGAGTTTTCATTAATAGAATGATACATATACGCCAGCTCCTGTTATCAATGGTCACTGTATCACATCACCCTTGGGCAAACACTGCCTTCTGCCTTCTCAGTCCTCATCCTCAAAGGGAACCTGCACAAGAGCTGCAAAAGATGAGCCGGGGAGCTTAAATTTATAACTTTGCTAGACACGAAAAATCAGGGTCTTAATAAAGATATTGGATTTATGGCTTATTACAACAATGTGTAACCCGCTAATCCCCCCACCCCACTCTTTTTTTTTGGTCCTATGACTGCAGGGATGTTAACAGGCCACTTCATCTTGAACGGTCCCTTAGAATATGAGTTAACTACTCATGCTAAACTATCCTTTCCACCATTGATTTAGCTGTGATACTGGGAGTACTTTTCCCAGACCTGAAGAAGAGCTCTCTGTAAGCTTGAAAGGTTGCTTCTCTCACCAACAGAAATTGGTCCAATAAAAGGACCTCACCCACCTTTTCTCTCTAATGTCCTGGGACTAAGGCCATGTCAACACTACCACTTATATCCGTATAACTTGTTGCTCAGGAGTCTGAACCCCCTCCCCCCCAAGTGACATAAGTTATTCCGACAGAAGTGCCAGTGTGGACAGTGTTATGTTGGTGGGAGAGCTTCTCCCATCAACATAGCTACGGCTGCTTGTGGAGGTGGGGTTTTTTATGTCGACAGGAGAGCTGTATTCTGCTGGCATAGAGCGGCTACGAGAGCAGTCTTACAGTGGTACAGCTGTATCGCTGAAAGCTCGCTAGTGTAGATGTGGCCTAACACAGCTACGACACCACTGCAAACAACTAGTGATCACATCAGTCTTTTATGGGTGGGGGCTGGAGAGCTAATTTTACAAAAAGGATGGAAAATTAAACTTCCTGCAGTAATCAAAAGATTCCTCACTTGACCTCTTATCTCTGTTTCCTCCTGAAGTTGTGTTTGCTTTATTGTATGTAAAATCATATTGGCGTTCCTCTTGCTGGTGTGTTTCAGGAATATTACTGGGTAATATCTTGTGATAGTTGCAGGGCAAGTTCCTTCATTCGACCCAAATACTGGACATTCAGTCGACATTACTTTGTTAGTGACAAGAACATTTGCAGCAGCTCTGTGGGTGGCTCTGCTTACCACTTTGTTCTGTCTATACCTGCATAAAGCATGAGGTTTTTTCAGCACTAGTTTAATGTAGATTAAAACACTGAAGTGGTATTTGTGGCGGTGTATTTGTCAAGCAGACACTTTGATAGGAAATGGTGCTCTGATACATCGGTGGTTTTATATGCTCCGCTAGTTTGGCAATTTTGTAATATAAAGATGGATCTCTGCTTTGATTAAAATGAAAAATAGTATCATATTGGACACTGAAATTTTAAAAATTTGCCAAGTATTTTATGGTCAGTAAATTAAGGTTGAGGCTGGAGTTTGTTGCAGCTACTGGCAGTTCATCATTGTCAATTTCCCAGTCTCAGTTTTCTGACATCTAGGTACATATGTTTGCTTGTATCTAATGCACATGGCTTGAGAGCTTGTATTTATTAGTCATAGCAGGTTTTTTCAACATGTTGAAAATGCAAAAATAAGTTTTTGGTAGTCACAGAAGACGTTAGGTGCTCAAAGCAATACTTTAGTAGCTCAGTTGGGAGGCAAAGAATCACAAGTATTAAGCTGCAATTGTTTCGCAGTCAGGGTCCAGTCCTGCAACCCTTTGTCACATAAGCACTCTCATTGGGAGTCACTCTGTTAATTGCACTACTCGTAAGAAAATATTTCAGGATCAGGCCCTGAAAGCTTCCTACCCCACAAGCCTATTTTTAAAGTACTTTTACCCCCAAAATGCTTTAAAAATGATGTTGTGAAAACTAGGCCTCGTATTGGTTGTGTTGATTGATTTCCCCCCTTCACCCCTCAGACATGAGACACTGGTCAGAGCTCAGAACAAAATCCAGTGTGTGTTTATAGTTTAATATCCACCAATATGACTGGCCAACCTGTCCAGCTACCAGATACTCTTCATATTTTTGCATTAAATACTAATTTAATTCCAGTAGTTTTCTTTTAGCCTTTGTGAGTTTTGTGGTCTCTTTCCCACCTGCTCCCGGTTTCTCTGCCAAGTAATCTTTGCCAAGTATCCCTGTTGTGTGGTAGATCAAGCAAAGAAATTGCATTATGGCCTTCATGATAATCCTTAATGTTGGGGTTAATTACTACTGTATTAGTGACCTTATTGCAACCCTTTTGCACTCCACTTTTGCATTGTGGGAGCAAATGGGAGACTTTATTCCTGTGAACAGTCTCCTGATGAGTGTCAGGTTTAACAGGCAGCAGTCACTTCAAACCAGAGTGTTTATTTAAGGAGACTGCTTAATACAACCAGACAAATATATTGAATGTTTATTATCCCCTGTTCACAGCAGCTCTCTGAATTTGTCTGATTTTCAAGTTCAATGTTGCATCGAATTTGCTTTCACCAGAGCTTGCAATGACTTCTTCCTTATTGGGGAGCGTGGCTAATTTTTTGCTCTTGCACCTCCTGGTGATTTCAATTGCTTATTTAGCTCAGTCTGTCATGGTTAAATCCTTAATTTTACAGTCCTACATCTTTCAATTGTTGGCAAAACAATTTTTTGATAGTGCAATGACCCTCCATTGTGGTGTTCCCTACGTTTCTGTGCTACTTAGGGCTGGTCTGCACTAGATAGTTGTATAACTATATTGATTAGGGGTGTTAATTTGTACTGATACAGTTAACAGTACAACTTCCAGTGTGGATACAGTTATACTGATACAAAGGTACCTCATACTGGTGTATAGTTTACTTCACTTACCGAACTATAAGCTTATACCGGGGTAAGCACTCGCACTCATACCAGTATAACTGCATCCGCAGTAAGAGGGTTTTGCCTTTTTAATTATACCAGTATAGTTAAAGTGGCAAAACTTCCTAGTGGAGACAAGGCCTGAACATCTGAGTTTCCTGGAGATGTTTTCAGTTCCCATGGATGACATGCTGTTGTAATGGAGAACACACTCTATCCTTTCACTGGTGATGAATTCTCAGTGGCGGAGAACATAGGATGTGATCCCTGTATGGATACCAAACAGTGATTTTATGTTGTGGGTTTTTTTTTTAAATCACTTGATAAAAATGGTGCAACTTGGGTCTGACTTGTGGTTAAATTTTTTCACTGTGTACATCCTGCTGCTTGACAGCTGTAACGTAGCTTCTGTCTCTTCTTTTAAAGTCTGGCAGTCAGAACAGATCATTACCAAATGTTCTTTTTATCCCCGTAATATTATAGCCAGAGGACACTCATTTCTCTCAAAAGCTGACCTGCAGGCTATAATTCATGTCTTTTATAACACTCAGGCTTGATTACTGAAATTCACTATTTGGCAAGCTCTAGTTTTTTCAGAATTCATCAGCTAGAGAAGGCTCACTTGGTACAAAGTCCCAGTTTTGAAGTCCTTGTGCTTTCAGTAAAATTTTTTTTGTTGATTTCATTATGATGCTGCTTATGATGTTAAAGGTATTTCATGGGCTTGACTTACATGAATATTTGGTCATTAAAGATGTGTTGATGAGTACTTCTTTTGAGCAGTGATGTGATCATAAATCCATCTAGTTGTGATTAGAGAGAGTGCTGTCCGGAAAGCATTTTTTTATTTGGAGTATATTGAAGCTAAATTTTCAGCTTAAGCCTGTATCTCATTATAAGTGTCTTGGGCAGATGTGAAACTTGAAATTTCTTTGCTAGCACCTTAAAACTACTAGCAAAGAGAGTTGAATATGTTCAGAATGTCCTTGGGAATATCTATGCACAGGCTTGCCCTGAGTGCTTTTAGATGGGACCAGTAGCTGGATTTAATTGAGACGGCCATTGTAAGCATAGCAAATAGGAAAGAAGATCAATAGAGTTACCACAGAACCAAAGAAGTATAACAGTGAAGGTGACCTGGCACAGCTGATGGAAAAGGTGTCCTGGCCTAGGCTACTGAAGGGTTCATTATGTATGGTTCAGGTAGCAGACACACAACATAACGAGAGAGAGAAGAGCCTCATTTTGATTTTGTCTCCTTTGCACCCACAAAAAATGCTACCGTATCTTGTATAGTTTAATCATGAGTATGCACAGTCCTTTGTGCTCCTTTCTTCTGTGTTACTTAAGCTGGCTTGCTGCCGGTATTGGTAGACCAAATGGGAGATAAATAAATGGGTTTTAGAGAAATTGGAGGAATGGTTTTATTCGTTAAAATAGCCATACTGAGCTGTTAAACTTTAGCCACTAACCTGCATGGGGATGGGTTTCATTTGGCTTAGGACTTCGCCATTACTTAATAGTCCTTGAAACTACTAGGATGGCTGAGTGGGTAATTGTCACCAAACTTTCCACACAGTCAACACAGCAGGTGAAGAGCTTTGCTTACCCGCTACATAAATTGCTTTTAAGCCCTTCTGCAGATCTCTGTGCTATTTCTTCCAGTAGTATAATTCCTGGCACAGGCCAACTAGGTGAGTCAGACACTTTTCATCGCTAAAGTTGAGAGCTTCAGCCCCTCTTAAATGCTGAGCAAAATCTTAGGAGGTGCTGAGCATGTGCAATCCCCATTGCCTTTATTGGAGGTTTGCAGGTGCTCAACATAGTGAATTTGGTGTGAGTGGCCCTTTCTCAAGGGAAATAAACCTTGTAGGTTCAGGATCCCAGGGTCTCAACATCTCTTAAGATTGATCTAATTTTTTCATTACCCTGAACTGGTCAACAGAGGATTTGGGCAGGTGGGTTTTATTTTCAGTAAAACTTTAATATAATAATTTTTATTTTAAGTGATAATATTGAGACTGTCTTACTGACATGCAGTGCTGTAGTCTTGGAGAAAATAAATCTCTCCTAAAACTGTCGATGGGGGGCTGCAAAGGGCACCCGATGAATGGGTAAAATGTTGTTTTAAAAAAAAAAATAGGGCATGGGAGCTCTGTCGAGTGACATGAGCTACAATTGTGGTCAACGGAACCTTCTTGGAAGGGAGGAAGAAGACGTGCAGTTAGTTCTACTCAGACAAATAATAAAAATGAATTACAGTAGCACCTAAAGGCACCAGTTGAAATCAGGGCCCCACTGTGGTAGGCATTATAGAAACCTAACAAGAGGTAGTCCTTACCCCAAAATGCTCACAGCCTAAATAGTCAAGACAGACTCAGGACAGAAGGGGAAGAAGTGGCACAGGGATAAATTCCAAGTCTCCTGACTTCCAGTTAAGTGCCCTATCCACTAGACCAGGCTCCCATGCCTCATATGGCTTGGGTTTTTTTTGCCTTCCTCTGCAGCATGTGGGTGTGAGCCAGTTGCCAGGATTATCTGAGCATATCTCACTTAATCATTTCCCTGCCATTGCGGGGGCCTTGGGCTCTGGTGCACATCTGGCCCCTGCTATTTCCTGTTTGTGGCGCATAACAGTCTCCTGAGGGGTGTAATACTTTGGTCTAATTTCGGTTGTTGGGTTTAGCGTGCGGGTGCTGGGTGATGGTGGTGGCCTGTGATGTACAGGAGGTCAGAGTAGGTGATCTGGTCCCTTCTGGCTCTAAACTCTCTATGTAGTTTTGGTGAAAATAAATCCCACATTTTAAATGTTGATTGGGGGCTACATAGATCCCCAAATACATTGGTAAAATGTGTAATTTCCAAAAAAGATGGGGACAGACCCTCAGCAGGTGTAAAATGGCATAGCTCCATTCATAGAATCATAGAATGATAGGACTGGAAGGGACCTCGAGAGGTCGTCTAGTCCAGTCCACCAGGACTAAGTATTATCTAGACCAACCTTTTCCATGGGGCGGGCGCCGGATGACTACCCGCTGAAGACCGTGGCCGCTGGACAAGCAGCCGCCATGAAGCGGCAACGTCAAGAGGTGTCGCCACCGAAATTCGGCGGCATTTTGGCGGCAGCGCTTCTTGACATTGCCGCATTTCAGTGGCTGCTTTTCCGGCGGCCAGTAGGCGGGTGCACATGGATGCCCCAGCGGGCGCCATGTTGGGGACCCCTGATCTAGACCATCACTGACAGGTGTTTGTCTAACCTGCTCTTAAAAAATCTCCAGTGACAGATTACACAACCTCCCTAGGCAATTTATTCCAGTGCTTGACCACCCTGACAGGATTTTTTTCCTAATGTACAACCTAGACCTCCCTTGCTGCAATTTAAGCCCATTGCTGCTTGTCCTATCCTCAGAGGTTAGAGAATAATTTTTCTTCCTCCTCCTTGTAACAGCCTTTTATGTACTTGAAGACTGTTATGTCCCCCCTCATTCTTCTCTTCTCCAGTCTAAACCCAATTTTTTCAATCTTCCCTCAAAGGTCATGTTTTCTAGACCTTTAATCATTTTTGTTGCTCTTCTCTGAACTTTCTCCAATTTGTCCACTGTAAGCTCTTTGGGGTAGGCACAGTCTCTCTCCATTGAAGTCATTCATTCTGGCCCATAGGATTTTTGACAGCCAATAGTTCATTGTCCATCAGAATTAATTTTAGTGTAACTTCTGCCTACGTAACTTGCTTTCGGCTAGTCCTTTGAAGTGCTGAGGGCTCTCTACTCCCTTTGACTTCAGTAGGAGGTGAAGGGTGCTCAATACCTATGAACACGAATAGCCTGTTGAGTGCTGAATATGCTCAGTGGATAAAATAGTTGCACAGCCTCCTTCTGTGCTTGCAGTTTGTCATGCTGCTTTATTTGTAGCTGGTACATCTGCCTGAGATTCTTACTCTCATTTTAATTCTGCACTGACTTCATTGGGGCTGCAGGGGTGTGTAAATCAGGATGGAGCATCACCCTGAGCCTGGTTGCAATGAGATGTGCATGATAACTTCACAAGTGAAGAACATAAAATAAACACACTAATTCTGCTCTTTGATTCGCTGTGGGTGGCAGTGATTGGTTCCTTGTGCCGAATGGAATTTTATATCTAGCTCATGCTTCTGGGCAGGAAGGAGGACTTGATTCATAAACTTTTATTTGCCTTAAAAGAATAAACATCATAAACATCTGCTGGAATTAACCAAGAAAAACTAGCTAGCTGAGGTAAACCTTTGGGTCTGTGGGTTCCAGTCTGCATTGATTAGTAAAGAGCTCTGCATCTGGTCTGAGTTATGCAAGTGGGCTTTCTGAATCCCACTTATCTTTGTGCCCATTTCTTAGTGAATTTAAATCTTACAGACATTTGGGTATCTAAGTATTTTTTTTTTCAAAGAGGAAAAAAACTTAATGTAGACTATTTAGGGTAATAGTGCTTAGAGCTTAATGAACATCTAATTAATCCCCACATCCCAATGAATTTGAAGAGATGTGTCAGTACTGTTGTGATGTCAAATTTACATTATCTTCAGAATATAGGGTTGGAGTTGTCGCTGGTGTAAATCAGCATAACTCCACTAAAGACAATGGAGTTACCCCAATTTACACCAGCTGAGAATCTGGCCCACAATATCTTGAGTCCAGTTTAAAATCCCGAGGTTTCCTTCCTGCTTCTCTCCATTCCAAGCCCATCATTCTCCTTTCCATTTCCGACTCTTATCACTGTTGCAGCACGAGTGGGCTGAGGAGAGCTGGCTATGATTCTCCTTGGTCTGTCAACCTTGCTGAAGAAGATCCCCTTTCCTTGTCCAGGGGAAGAGTCACTGCTAGGCCCCTAGTTTAAGGTCTGGCCAGTTTGGAGAATGACATACACTGGCTATTTAGCGGCCTACGTGAGGCCCTGGGTTGGTCTCTGCCCCGTTTTAGTGAACAAATATCATTTCACATAGGCCATTTGCTGGTACTCTTGAGTCTACGTTGAAAGGGCATGAAGGTGGAACAATTGTTCTCCTAAGGTGCTCCCTCCAGAACTGGGCAGAGACACTAGTGTGGGAGAAGCTTCTGGAAGAGGTGAGCAGAGGTGTGATAAGTCTTGTTCTGGGTATAACCTGTGCTTTTTGTTTCCTGCACCTTTCTGAAGGGCTAGATGATGCATTATGAGACTGAAGGGTCTTTCCTACGTTGACGTCTGCTTTATACCCTTTAACCCTACCCTAGAAACCTATAAGCACCTGGACTTTGCACCATGCAGATAGTCCAGATTCACTCCCTTTTGCCTAAGCTTTCCTCCTCCAGGTTTGGCTGTTCCCAGGATTATTCCTGAAGACCCCTTGTGTTCCAGACCCTATTTCCTTTTGCCCCTGAGAGAGATTCCATCCTCTGTATGGCTGGTTTGGAGCTAACTGACTTGTTTGCTGCTGTGATTTTGCCATAGTTACAATGTGCCTAAGTACCAGATGCCTCAGCACAGACCCTTTGTCACTGTGCTTTGTCCTAGAGTCTGCCACTGTGTTACACGGCCCCATGTTGGGGCCACCCTCTTCATCAGAGGGAGACTGGGCAATATAAATATATCATCTGTAAACAATCAGCCGCCATCCTGAATGAGGTGGAGTCAGTTTTGAGTGGCATGTGGCTTTCCCTCTGAGATCTGGGCTCGCGAGAATAAAACAAGGCCGATGCTATCAATGAAATAACTCTAATGCAGGGAATTGCTGATGCGTGTGTGTGTGTGAAGTTTCTCCACCATGTTAACTTAGGGCTTGACTTGCCACACACTAACTCTTTACGTAGACAAGGTGTGACTCTCCAGCACACTAGCTCACCAAGCACTAGTTTGCTGCGTGGACATCACTACGGTGTACTAAAAGTTCTGTAGAGCACTTTGTAGCGGGGGCCACGTGACGAGTTAGTGCGCAGCAAGTTAGTGGTGCTGCACATCACACTCTGGCTTGCAGCTCATTAGCTCTCCATGTAGACAAGCTCTAGTATCGTGTCACATCCACCATCTGAATACTTTTAATTTTTAGGGGTGGCTAGCGGGGAGGGGAGATGTTAATGCTCTGAGACTAGATTAATTTTGTGTGCCAATTACTGCAGCTTAAAATCAATTGAACTAACCCTTCCCTCTTTTCTGTGCAGGTTACAAATTGATTGGAAGCCATTCCGGTGTGAAGCTTTGTCGGTGGACAAAGGTACCTTTTTATTTTTTTTAAGGTTTTGCAAAACTAACAGAAACAAACATCTAGAGACCTAAATCAGGTGTGACCCTTCTCTGTCCAAAATAACCATTTGCAAATAATTACCTGTAACCAAACCTTAAGCTGTCTATAATGTTGTCGCTTTGCATTTTGATTTATTAAATCCCTGCTGTGAAGAGTGGAAATATGATTTAGGCAAAGACATTGGAGCCACTCTCTAGTAGTCTCATTTTCTGCAGTTTATTCCTGTTGTTGTTGTAGCTCCTGTCTGCAGTAATATATAGCATGAAAAATAATTGGGAATGTTGGGGAGATTGCTTTCATCACAGATGCAAGGTCTTCTAAAGCAAAGACGATACATTCCATCGTAAAACTCACCTAGCTTTAGCAGGGTATTGAGACCAGTTTGTCCTTTAACTGATGTTTCTGGTTTTCTGTGGTTGTACTGCCTTGTCCTTGGATTTTCAGCATTTGTCAATCAATAAGCTGGATTTTATTTCTAAGGAGTAAAATAACTTTACTAGTGTGTTAGATTCTGAAAGTTGAATTGTACAATATTGCCCTGCCCCTCCTTTAAGCCCTATGAGCCTATGTTTTGTGACTGATCTAAAGGGTCTGCTCTCTCCCCTCAGTGGAAAAACCGAGAATGTTATGAGTTTTGCAGATTCAGCATATATTTTACTAAAACATTCTCAGAATTATAAACTCTGGGATTAAGCACTTTTACTGAACGTGCTGACACATCTGTAATTCTGGAGTCATGGCAGTGATAAATTCCCTGGTCTCTCTGTTTTTGGCGTAGTCTGTTTTGAAAAGAACTCTTTGAATGATGATTGCCAACATGGGTGGCTGAATCTAGCTTTTACTGAAATGCCTGATGGAGACGTGTCACATCACAATATCTGCACCTGTGAATGGTTTAAAGCACACCCTGCCGTACTGTCATGAATGTTTTGTAAGGCATATTGATCCTGCTAATGCTTTTGGTGACCACTGCATTGATTGAAAAAAGTGGGCTGTAAAATTACTTTTAAAAACGTTCCTTCTGTGGTTTTTAACATACTAGCAGGCAGCAATATACTTAAAGAAAAAGTTGTCTGACTTTGTCAGTGCTGCAAATGAGAGCGAAGAATAGAGAACTGATTTGTTTTAAAGTGCCATCGCTTCAAGCAATATTACATAAAACCCATTAAAAAGTATTGAAGTACAATTTGGGAATGGATGGGAGCACTACATAGTTATCCCAAAGTGTGTGGTGTGGATCTGGCCTAAGTTGCCAGTTTCAGACTGGTATCTTAATTGATTTTAGTAGATCTAATTTAAACCAGTGGAAAGCAGAAGTAGGCCTAAGGTTTATTAATGAAAACAATCTGTACAGTGCCATCTTAACTGATTAGATGTATTTATGCTTTGCCATATTACAGAAAAGAATTGGCAGGTACGAAAAATTTGTACTTCTGGGCATCTCAGAATATCCATCTGCACTATCTGGCTGTCTTAGATGATGTGCATCTTCTAAAATCCATACATATGGCATTGGGCAGGGACTGTGTTTTTGTTCTGCACTGTTCTGTACAGCACCAAGCAAGGGGTCCAAGGACTCCTAGGTGCTACAATAATACAAATAGTAATTTAACACCTGTTTGGAGGCAGAGGGCACAATCACCTTTTTTAACCCCCCCCCTTTTTTTTTAAATCACTTAGTGCATAATTATACTGTAATGGTTAGGCGTTAGCTGTATTTTCTTTTTCTCTGAGAGGATGACATTTTAATCTGGATCACTGGGGCTTTTTGATTAAAAGGGTTTGGTTTAAAAGTTAATCCATTATATTCCTCTTTCCCTCTTGATAGTGATAGCGATCCTGTCTCATTTATTGTTGTTTATCTGATGTGTTGTGCAAAAAAAAAAAAAAAAAAGTCTCTGACCCAAGCAACATACATTCTAAATAGACTGCAAATTCCTAAGGGAACAGGGGTCCTCACAGGGACCCCTTTCACACAGCAAGCCTCTGAATGTGACCCCCGCATATAAATTTAAAAACACATTTTAAAAAATATTTAACACTAATATAAATGCTGGAGATGAAGTGGGGGTGGGGGTGGAGGATGACAGCTCACGACCCCCAGTTTGAGAACCCTGGATAGACGCTGAAAACCCAGGCTTAAGGAGATAATGCAATCCTCCTGGAACAGACTCTTGGCATAAAAGAGGGTTTGTATTACACCTCTACCCCAATAGAACGCTGTCCTCGGGAGCCAAAAAATCTTACCGCGTTATAGGTGAAACCACGTTATATCAAACTTGCTTTGATCCACCGGAGTGCGCAGCCCTGTCCCCCCCGGAGCGTTGCTTTACCGCGTTATATCCGAATTCGTGTTATATCGGGTTGTGTTATATCGGGGTAGAGGTGTATTTAGATTGGGATTGAGAAAGAAGCAGTTTTTCAGGAGAATTAAAACAAGTGGATGTTTAATAAGGCAACCTTTAAATTGATTTTTATTACTATTTGTAGTAACTTTTTACAAGAAAGTTACCTTAAATGTACAGCTAAGTGGCGTAACCTGTTGCTTATTGATAGTGAGTGTTTTTATAAGGCTAAAAGTTTTAACAACAGATATGGTACATGATACTATTTAAGAAAAAATGTTTAAGCGCCAGCTTTGTTTGTTTCCTTCCTGTAAAGGAGAGTCATGAATTTTCCAGCACTGATGTAAACTTTTTATATAGGCACATACATAAGCTGCTGTACACTGATCTGCTTGTCATAAATTTTCTCAAATAGACTTTATCTGTCATTATTGTGACCTACTGCATTCAGTTAACCTGGCTTGTGGAATCTGTCCGTGGATGGATTTGAAAATCAAAGTGGCTGATGATTGAAAGTGAAGATCTGTTAGGGGAACAAATAACCATACAGCATTTGATATGACAGCATTAAAAACAAAAATGATGCAAAACTTAAAGAAATGCCTGTAAAGATGTTTGAGTGTTGCTGTATTGCCGTTAATACAGCATCGGGGACTTAATCGCCATTCCAATGCATTGACTCTGATGTAGATTCTTTGGCAAAAGGAAGCTTAATTTAAGCAGCCTTATTGGTATTCAGGTTACTGAGCTAATTAGTCACAGGTATAAGTCTCTAGTGAAGTCAGTTCCATTGGAATTTTCATACATTCCTAGGTTGTAAAGCCAGAAGGAACCATTGTGATAATCTCGTTTGATCTCCTGTATAATGGGAGTAAGAATTAAGTTTGAGCCATTGTCTTATTTCTTTCTATGAAAGAAGCTGAAATATGGCTGGAGTTGTCAAATTTTGTTTTTCTAGAATATTTTGCTTTTTGCATCATTTGGTTGCAAACGGTGTGTTAAACTTCTATGTGCCTTTTTTTTTTCCTGTTTCTAGTCGATGCTGCGAGGTAGAGGAGGCTGCTACAAACACACCTTTTATGGCATTGAAAGTCACCGCTGCATGGAGACCACACCAAGCCTGGCTTGTGCAAACAAATGTGTGTTTTGCTGGAGGTAAAGTACTGATGATGATTTACTTTGGTGCATTAATTGGTGTGTTTATAATCTCCTCCTGGATTCTTAGCATGAGAGAAAGACCTGCTTGCAATTCTGTAAACTCAGCATACCTATTAAAAAAAACCCCAAACAGTCCTTCAAAAAATTAAATCTGATTTGTTGCGTGCTGACAGCCTGCTGAGTGCTGTGTACACGCACTTAGTAACACACAGCCTTGATCTTGCAAGTGGACATGTGCTCGCATGTGGAGATCCAGTTGCAGGGACAGTACCTCAATGCCCTTCTTATTACAATTGCAAATGGGAGGTTTTTAAGTTTAAGATATTTCATTACCAAAGGCTGCTAAATTTTGCATCCAGAGTAAGAAAATATTAATATGATAAATTTGGTTTAATAGCCCTCTTTAATTTTTAATCCATTTGTATGACATTTTTAAAAGACATTTTAAAAAGATCCTTTTATAGTGCCTGAGAATTTGGTGGAAGGATTAATTCAGTGTATGTTCTTACTGTTTCGATAGTGAGAGTGGGAACAATTTCAAAAGCATCTTTGAGTTTCCAAAGCATTTTTCATCTGGAAAGATGACATTTAGGCTATAAAGGAGCTAGCCAAGAGACTGAACATGCTGTGCTTTACTATGCAGCTAGTTTTTTCTTGCAATGTTAAGTCCACTGGAAAAAATACCAACCACTAATACGCCATCTTGGGACCTGATTCAGTTGAAAAAAAAATAAGTCAGCTTCCACATGGTGCAGGGTCCCAGAAGGATTAAATAAATGTGTTCATATGTTCTATATTGTATGAACCGTGTGTGTGTGTGTGTGTATGTGCCTAAGTACCCATCACAAGATGGATGGTCTTGTTAATAGTGTCTTGAGGGGTGTGAGCTTTGTCGAGAGCTGAAATTTAAGATAATACCTGAACTAGCACTCCTTACTCAGGCAAAAATTTCATAGTATTCAGCAGGAATTTTTTTGCCTGAGTAGAGAGGAACCAGGTAGGCCTGATGGGAAAGAATGTAACCCTCAGTATAAATAAAAACACTGAAGTGAAAATGTGATGAATGGGAGTAGATGAAAGTTATTTCAACTTCTCAACTGTTCTTTCTTCTTCTATCCCATTAACTAATTCAATACCGTTCAAACTGTACTTAGCTTGGGTATTATTTCTCCCCAAGAGCACATAGACACCATTCATTTTCATATTCTGCCAGTGTGCTGGACCTCTCAAGATCATCCTGTGAAAACAGCTGCATTCCCCTGAGTGTCAGTTGCTCCCCCTATTTTGATAGTCTGCAAATTTAAGAGTAAAAGTATTTTAAATAACAGTCCCAGTGCAGACCAATTGATATTTTGAAAAGGACTTTGAAGATTACTACTATGTAAATGCTAAGTTCAAGCGTTCTGTACTGGCCATCCTATTTAAATCAACACTTGAGCCTTAATTGGTACTGTAATCCTAAATAGGCTCTCCACACCTCATGGTCTAAAAGGACACCATGAGTTTCATATGGCATAGTTAATGGGTGTTATTTTCCCACTCTATTCTACAGTATGTCATAACTGTTCTGTAGCTAGGAAACAAAATGTGGTTTTTCTTTTTTCTCTTTTCAAGACTTCAGTTTGTAATGATGCAGTTAATTTTGCAATGGTAACTGTGCCATTAGGAGCGATTTTGACGTGTGTGTGTAATTGTGTACCCAATCCCAACACAGATGGGGCGTAACATAAACGTAAAATAGAAAGCAATAAAACCACCCAAACGGAGCTTTTTGGTACCTCGTGTTCTATTACAGAAAATTTAATACCGTTCCCCTCCAAAACAACTCAACTACAGTATTTTCTATCAGCAGGATTCTGTGTCTTGAAGTATGGGGCTGAATCAGAGACGCCAAGGAAGAGTAAATTTGAAAGTATGATAATTGGGATAAATCACCAAGTGTGAAACCTGATATATGACTCTAACTCATAGCTCTGTGGAGGCCATTTGTCACTTTTTAAATTAATGCTGGAAATGGAGTAGCACTAATGAATAGTAATGCTGAAAAACAGATTTTACTAATGGTGACAAACGGAGTGCAAGGAAATCACTTTCTAGAGGACTATGCTGAAAAACATTCTAGTTTATTTGCTTTGGGTGAAATGGGTCTAATTAGTAAGCTCTTCGGTATGAACAAGAGGAGTGTCTCTTCAGCTGTCAGGTGCAGTTAAAAACACGGATACAGATGTGAAAAACAGATGTGTAGCAAATTTCAGTGATCTAGGGTCGTCCCTACCTCGTTCTGACCAGTTTTTTGGAGAAGCTAGGTACAGCCTAGGTAGTCCAGTGATTAGGTCACTGGCCTAAAGAAGACCAGGTTTAATTCCCTACTGCACCACAGAGTCCCTGTGTGACCTAGAGCAAGTCACTTAGTCTTTGTGCCTCAGTTCCCCATCTATAAAATGGGGATAATGGTGTTGCCCTGCCTCATAGGGCTACTGTGGGGATAGATACGTTCCAGGTTGTGAGATACTCAGATACTGTGGTAACAGGGAGCACCGACTGGTGGAACAGGCAGGCTCAGTGGTACTCCAGTACATCAGGTGGCACCCCAGAGTGCAGGGTAACCCATCACAGTTACCATTTGTGCTGTTGGAGACTCATGTGGCAATGGTTTTTGATCCAATGCTAGTAAAATATTTGTAATATGTATTTCCATCCTGACTGGCCCTGTCAGCTAGCTCTACACACTCCCCCCTCACTGGGTTTCAGAGCACAGGCTCCAGCCCGAGCCTGAACGTCTACATTGCTATTGTTAGCCCCGTAGCACAAGCCTGAGCCAATTGACCTGGGCTCTGAGACTTGCTGCTGCAGGTTTTTTGTTTTTATACAGTATAGACATACCCATAGAGTTAAATGATGGCTGTCCCAGTGCAGGTGGGGAAAAGGCACAAGGAGCCTCTTTCCCCACCCGGCTCCCCTGGCAATGTCTTCACTCAGTGTGGGCGCTGGCTAGCATTGGTTGTGATGCTCATCGTCCTAAAGGCCATATGCTTGAGTGTGGCCATGGCTCGGCCTTTGGTACGTTAAACTCTGCAGCTTTAGTGTTTTTTTTTTTTTTTTTTTTTTTTTAAGCGTGGTTTGGCTCACTCCATCATCTGTGGAAGCATTGTGCCTTGTGTAGATATAATGCCCAGCATTCGTGAAAGGAAGCAATTAGGGGTGCTCAGTCTTCAATACTACTTCCGTTCAGAGACAGGCAAAATTAAACTTGGCCCAGGATTTTCTAAGCGCAGTGTACACATTGTCGTCATATGCTAATACTGTAGTCTCTTCACAGGGCTCAAGGGATAATATGCCTGTTCTTTAAGGGCTTATTCATGTCTTAGTAAAGTGAGTAGAGTTGGCAATGGGAACAGGAATTAACCTTTAATTATTATAATACATAAATATCCCAAACTAATAATTCACTTTACAAAAAAAAAAAAAAATAATAATTGTCACCATCCATTATTGTTCTCAATCTGTCCACTGTATTTGTCCTGTCTCTTCAGCTTAATTGTCTAAATGGAAAAATCTAAGTGACCAAATCTTTTAATCAGTGAGAGGAAGCGTACTGACTGAGTTTTCCGACACCGTGCGTATTCTGTCATGATTACTTAGGAGATCACTAAGCAAACCTGATTTGATTATATCCTTTGGCTGAGTGTCTAAAACCCAATCAATTACTGTGGAGAGATGAAGCAGTTAAATAAATACAAAATAATAAAACCTATTAATTGAAATCTTGAGTAGGAGGCAACCAGAATAAAATACCCTATAAAAATTAGCTCATATTTCTTCTTTTAACACTACATTGATTACAGCTGTGTCACTAGTACAGCAACCTGAAATTTTGTGGCTTGCACTCCTCAGGGATGGATTTCCTTACCGTAGTACTTGAATATCTGTATTGCCAGCCCGCAGTGTTCAAAGAGCAAGAGTCCGGCCCCCGGAAACAATGAAATTTTGAAAAGAAATACATTGTGAGTTTTCAGGTTTTCAAGCTTTTCTCTGCAGTTGGGAGGGCAAGAAACGTACCTTTTAAAAACAAAACCAACAAAAGCAGACTCTCCTTTAATAACTTGACTCCAGAAGCTTGGGCTTTTAGAGAAACATTAAATATCATGATAAAAATCACGAAAGGTAGCAACACTGGAATGTAATAGAATTACATTAAATAGAATTGGAGCCTGTAAGGTGGAGAAGGCCCCTCCCATCGCCAAACAATCTATTCATTTTAATAAGTGACGTCATCTTCCTGTAGGAGTTTGTTCTGTTAACAAAAACAGGGTAATTGAAAACTAGCATTACTTAAACCCTAGCTTTAGCCTTCTCCCCAGGCTTGATTTGTCCTCTAGTTTGTTTTCCATAAGACCAGACTGTCCGAGCCCCTACCTTCCTTTGCAGGTCACACTGGCTCAGTAATAAGGACCCTACGGGTTTCAGCACCTGTGTGACAACGTATAAAGGTGCTTGTTAAGTCCCCATGTGTAAGGGGGTTCCTGCCTATCACATGGGTAACCTGGGGTTGGGCTAAAGCAGAGGCATGGCTAGCCAGAGAAAGGATGTATTTCTTCCCTCTCGGCTTGCTGGAGTCTTGAACGATGGGTAGTGGCGGTGACCAAGTGTTCCAACCAACTTCGGTCTTGTTTTTAATTTGTTTGTATTAATAACAGCAGCCTTGAGGAAAGAGCCTTGGGCTGAATGGTAGCGTAGGGCTTTAGGTTATCTTCCCCTGCTGCCAGGTGAGGCGCTGGGAGAATTCTGTCACAGGGCCTAATTCTGGATTCCTTCCACAGGGGCAGTTCAATTGACTTCAAACATGAGGATAAGCTGGACGGTTTGCAAAATATATAGCCTGGGTTTAATGCCAGCAATAAATGGTGGAAACTTAAACATGCTAACAAAAAGGTTATTTGAATGGAGAGCAGAGAATACCTTCCACAGGCCTATAGGTACAGTGGCTTCTGTGGCTGCCACCTCCATTTTGTAGCAACTTCTTTATGAGGTGCTCAGTTCGGTATAAATACCTAATTAAATCCTGCCTTGTCAAGTCCAGGCAATGTAGGATGGGGAATAGGTCTCTCTCTCTCTCTCTCTCTCTCTCTCTCTCTCTCTCTCTCTCTCTCTCTCTCTCACACACACACACACACACACACACACACACACACACACACACACACACACACACACACACACTTTCCACTTAGATAGTATTTTCCACGAGTGCCCTACAAAGTAAGGAGTATTATTATCCCCATTGTACAGAAGGGGTAGCTGAGGTACAGCAAAGTGAAGTAATTTGCCCAGGGTCACATAGTGAGTAAGCAATAATATGTATCCAAAAAGTCCTCTAAAATCAGGCAGTCTGGTCCAGTGGACAGGATACTGGATTGGGACTTGGCTTGTATTTGTGGCTCTGCCACTGACTTACTGGACGACCTTGGGCAAGTCACTTTACCTCTCTGCTTCAGTTTTCCCCATCTGTGAAATGGAGATGATGATACTTTCCTCCTTTGTATGGACAAAAAACATGTTTGAAAAGCTAGCTGGTATCATTATTGAGATACCTTTCCCTCAACATTAATTTCCCAGTCTCAACAGCATACCAGCACTGAAATCCATACTTTTCATCACTCCCACTCTTGTATCTCAAAACCATGATGTTTGATATCTCGTACCTTTTATGTCCGTGGTGTTCTCTGTGACTATAAAACTTTTGTGATACAGTACTATGGTATCAGTAATGAATATTGTTATGAGCTGGTAAGGTATTGTTATGGGTTGAGTAAAAACCTTGTTGAGATTGGTGTGTATGAATTTACCCTGTATTTAAGATAACTGTAAGGACAAATCAATCACAAGCCACTACTTAAGACAAAAGGGTTAGGTGACCCTGCCCAGGAGTTTTGGACTAGGTGGGTTGTGGGGTTTTGCTGAGTGTTGTTTTTGGGTGGGTGTGAGGGTTGGCAGAACAGACACTGTGTGTGTGACCTTGGGAAAAGATAGTGCCTTTGGGTCATTGGATAAAAAGGTTTGGGGCTGTAAGCTAAGAAATTGCTCTTTTGGTTTTTGATTCCTTCTGTGTTCAGAGAAGCAGGACTCTGTACTTTCCTTGTAAATAAACAAGATTGCATCAAAGAAAATACCAGACTCCATCAACATGTGCTTCCAGCTGGAACATCTTTAGGGCCCTGAACTATGGCTAGCCGCTAAGGTCAAAAAGGCATAACAATATAATAAAGCTATTGGAAGCACAGTGCTCACTTTCCTCCACTAATTATTGCACATGGTTGGTGAAATGGCACTCAGTCTTGCCAATCCATTTTTGACAGAATGCTAGAAACAGTCTGAGTTGATTTTGAAGGAGAAGCTTCCATGTCTCCTCATTCTTGTTAAGTGGGGAGCAGTTGTTATGTTGATTGCAATGCACATTTCCTTAGGGAAAGAATATTCGATACACTCGGCTGAATTTGGAGAAGTACTTTGTTTTCTTAATGCATTTCAAAGGTCTCTATTAGAAAAAGCATGTTCTACCAAATTACATGGCTCTTAACCCCAACTCTTTCCCCTCCTCATCCCAGCCCCCAAAATAAAACAAACAAAAAGAAATGTATAGCACAAAACCATCTTTGCTGACAGAGTAAAATTTTTGCTGCTGATTGAAGCTAAGGGTGGATAAATGACATGCCCAAGTCCACATTGAGAGTTAGTAGCAAACCAGGAATATGTTCTAGGAGTCTTGACTTTCAATCCCCAACCACTAGACTATACTTCCCCATACTGTCTGTAGAAGCTTCCTATTGTTGGTCTCCCACTCTGAGTTACCTAGGCAGGCAGACACTGGCACTTCAATTTTTTTTCCTGCTATTTGTTTCTTTATAATGGACTGCGCTACTTTTTCACAGTGGAAAATAACTCCTTGTTCTGTAAAGGTTTGCAGTAAATTCACTGACCTTTTTCCATTTTAAGCAAATAGTGTTTATGGAACTTGCCCATGGTAGTAAACTAGCGGTTGCTTTATCGTAAATATTTACACCATAGGAGCATTCATCTTTCTGGGAAAAAGTTATGATTAATTGCCAGGGCCCTTTGGGTAGTATTGGTAAATGATATAGGTAGATCAAGGGCCTGATGAGAATACAAATAAGGTTCACTTGTAGGCCACACTGATTTGCTGAGGGACCGCTAGAATGATCTGAAAACTCCCTGTTGTGTTCAGGTGATGTCTTTCATCAGTTTCTCATAGCAGTACACTATAACAATCATGCCTTATGTTTTAGAGTAGCAGAGAAGTCTCTTAAATAAATGTTTTGACTCTGAAAGTTCTCTAATACAATAGGATTTTTCCCCTTTGTTTTGAGTATGGTGTGTTAGTGCTGGAAGGGGAAGAAAGTCCCTGTAGCAGATCACTGACTCACTGCTGCGGCGCCTCCTGCTGGTTGCCTCGGGAATTAGCTCAATTCAGCGCTCAGAGCGCCCTCTGCTGGCCGGTGTCTCGCCTGCCTCAGGCCCCCGTGTCCCTCCCAGACCCTGGTGCCCTTTACCTCAGGGTTCTGCCCCCAGCAGTACCCCCACACTCTGGGTCTCCCCTCCCAGGGGAACCCCCAACTCTCTACACCCACCTTGCCTCATCATCTAGCTCCCTTTCTCTGGGGCAGACTGCAGTCTGTAATGGCTACTCATCACTGGCAAGGGGGTAGGACCAGCTGCCTCTGCCTATCCCCAGGCTGCATCTCTGCAGCCCCAGTACCTGCTTAGGCCTTAAATGAGGCCTCAGCCTGGGAGTTGCCAGGCTGGAGCTCCTCAGCTCCTCTTGCCCTTCCCCAGCACTGCTCTGCTTCCGGTACCCTGAGCTCCCAGGCAGCCAGGTCCTTCCCACTCCAAGGCTGGAGTGAGACTGACCCTGCTCCTCCCTTAGCCCTTATATCAGGGCCAGCCGTGGCCTGATTGGGTGTGGCCACAGCTTTGGCCGTCTCCCCAATCAGCCTACCTTTTTTTCCTAGGAGCGGGGTAACTGCCCCGCTACAGTCCCCTATGATTACCTACTTAAATTTGATCTTGGACTGTTCTTAAGACCGGGGTAACTAGTCGGGCACATGTTCTAGGACACCTTAGAGCCTGCTGGTGAATGAAAACGTGAGCGTGAATTATTGGCTCTGGCAATAACTAGGAAATGCCATCTCCAAAGCCATGAAATATGCTTTGTGTCCCCACTAAAACTCCATACGCCAAATAAGCCACTTGTAGACATGACCCAGTGTGTTAATTAAACAGTTAGCGTATTAAAAAAATCAAGGCCTGTGAGACGCTTATAATTAAGGGGAGTCTGGAGTCCCTCAAGGATCTATCCACTTCCTGCCAAGTCACCCTATTAAATATGGCTGGTACAAGCGATGGAGTTAGACATGTAAGAGTTGTATAAATACCTTTTTAAATTTCACCTTCACAAAATTTTCCATGTTGGCAGGATAAAATATTGTATTTTTGGAGAAACTCAAGAAGAATAAAGCTGCTTTTGGTTGAGATTCACTTTTATTTATGCATTTTCCCTTTGTGAGAAGTTAAAGATGCTTCAGGCATCAGTGCATGCATTTGTTCTTTACCTGAACGAGAAGGATATTTGGTTCAAACAGGCACTTTGGACTTGTGCTAGGTTGAGAATCAATTAGTTTGGCTCTGTCAAAGTGTGAGGTTGAAGGGTTTTTCTCACTTAATCCCTTTGACGTTGGTAGAAGTCTTTTGATTAACTCAATGGGCTTTCAGTCAGGCCCTTAATTCTGGCCTGCGATCTCTTCCTTCCCTCTTTTAGCCACATATTCGATGTTATGCATGAGCTCTATGTAGCTGGAAGACTGAGGAAGGCAAGTGGCCTTGAAGACTATAGAAGAGTAATATCAGAGTCTAAGTTCTGCAGGTCAAAAACTACTTGTCCGAAATGATCCTTATATCAGCATTTCCTTGAGCAGTGTTTTGCACAGTAACCTGAGCTGTGAATGCTGTGTGGATAGAAGGTGTGATCCTGTATTCCTTGCTCACTGTTTTAATCCATCAGTGCTATTGCATGAGATCCAGTAAGGTATTTTGTTCCCTCTACAGCGCTTTAAATTTGTTCTGAGAGCTGTACTGAAATTGAAGGTGCAAGTGCTCAAATGAGAGAACAAACAGGCAGCCTTGTGAATACACAGGCAGCCTTTGTGAATTTCAGATCAGTTCAAAACATGAACAGAGGATGGGGGAATGCACAAAATTAGTGGAGAAACTTCCATTTTCGACCTTCTAAAAATAATACAGAGTGTTTTTGAAAACAGAAGTGTATGTGTGTGTGTGGTTTTTATTTTTTAAAGACCATTTTAGGGCCTGATTCTTCATTTTTTTTGTCTGTTTGTTGATACCAAGTTAACCCCACTGAATTCAGTGGAGTTATTGTAAGGGAGAACAGAATCAAGCCCATTGTCTAGGACACCTTTCTGTGTTGTTACTGGTATGCACAACATGAATCACTTATAATAAAGGGAAACCATGCTTGATGTACTACCTTTTTGTCTGGCAGTTAGGATGCATTTGGAGTTTTGCACAGTTGAGTTTCGATGGATTTATAGTATATCTGGAAATCTAAGGGAGAGGGTGAAATATAATTGCAGGTGCTTGGCCTGTGGAAAAGGAATCAGTGCAGGCAAATCGGTTGAGTACAGCTGCTGAGACATTGATATAAGTGCCTTTAGGTAGGTGGGCTTTCCTGAGCAAGCTGCTGCATTGTGGTCTTACCCCAGCTCCGTCTCAAATAACTGACCGATTGTTTTGTTTGCCGCTTACTTCAGTGTGGAGAACTAGTACTTTGTTAGGTTTCAATAATCCAATACTTAAAAAAAATCTTGTAAGCAACCGGAGAAGCCCCCACCTGAATAAATCTAGGAAATTAACCGGATCCATCATAAATGCATCTCTGATCTATTGCAAGTTACACTGTCCTTTTTTTTTATATTGAATAACAAAGTCTGCTCTTGTCCATTTTACACTGGAACTCACAGAAAGGGTAAGGCTATTGTGTTAGAAACAAATCACTTCATTGTCAGCTGAGGATAGCATCTGTACCTACAATATATGGCTAAATGGCCTGGGACCTGCCTCCTTGAGTGTGTCATACTGCCATAGCTGCACTCATTGGAGATGCTAGAGCTGGATCCCCTTGATTTTAATAGAGGCATGGTTGGAGGCAGAGTGTTCCCTTGGCCGCTGAACAAACTTTTGCCCATGGTCCAGAATAGTTAGACTTGTGGCCTTCAAAGTGTGCTGCAAGGCCCAGCTTTCTTCCTGGGGAGAAGAGAAATTGAGGGGGGCATGGGCAGGGGGTAGCATAGGCAGGGGAAGGCTGTGCCTCCCCCAAACGGCCTGGTGTGGCCCCATCCACGCTCTGGCCCCCAGGCCACCACCTGCCTGCTTCCAGTTACCTTTCTGCTCTTCTGCGGCCGAGAGGCTGGGTCAGGCAGGCTGGTGCAGTTGCACACAAGGCTTAGGGCTGGGGCTTGCTGGGGTTGATGGCGCTTCAGCTGCACCCACCTGGTGTGCTTGGTTTGGGGATGCTCCTGCCGCCCAGCACTGGGGCACTAGCGTTCGCGAGGGTGTGTTCGGTCCGGGCTCTAACGGGGAGTGGGGGAAGGGCAGAAGGGGATGGGAGGGGGAGCAGCCAGGGGCTAGCCTCCCCCAACAGCGTGTTCACCCATCGTCCATGAATTGAGGGCTGATGGAGCTGGCTGCTTTGTTAGAAAAGTCCCATATATTTATTGGGTTGTGCGAGAGTTGGAGTTGTTTTGGGGATTTGCAGCTGGCTTTTGTTATATTGTATTGTTTTTTAAATAATGTCAGTGGTGCAAAGATTGGCAGGTGGGCTCATTCTTGTGCGTTATAAATGACAATAAAAAAATCCAATATTTCTCTTTTCAGGCATCATACAAATCCAGTGGGCACAGAATGGCGGTGGAAAATGGACCAACCCGAAATGATCTTGCGGGAGGCCATTGAAAACCACCAGAGCTTGATCAAGCAATTTAAAGGTAATTTAAATGTATTTCTTTTAATGAAGCTGTAAAGCAGAAATCAGAACAGACACGAACTAATAAAGTGTGGATCAAAAAATGTCTGAAATGCTAGAAAAGAAACATGAGACTAGTAAGGGCCCTCAAACGTACGTAACTATGAAATTTTTATGGCACATTATTTATTGTTGTTTTTTCCCCCAGATGATTTGTCTTGTTTACATCCTTAGAACTCAACTGCTAGTTGCTGCCATGAGAGAGCTGAAGGGAGCTCTTTCTCATATATGGTAGCAGGAGTAAGATATATGGTTTGTGGACAGAGGCCCCACAATGGGTGGGGGCAGACTGGGTGACTACAAATCTTGACCTTGCTGTATAAAAAGTAAGTAGAGATAAGAATGGAAGCTGCCCATTAACCTGAGCAGAAGGAGTGCCATAGAGCCTCAATGGAATGAGCTCTGCAGGGTATTGGCTGCATTTTCTCTCATGTTTATGTACCTGGTTTATGCACTTTGAGGGTCTGATTCCCCCAGAAGTACTAGGCACCCAGAACTCCAACTGGAGTCAATAGGAGCTGCAGGTGCTCAGCACCTCTGGAAATCAGCCCACTTGAATGTGTAACCTGAAATCTTCTTGGCTTTGTTTCCTGTATGAACTACTCATTAGCTCACATCCTTTTTCAGATATAGAAAATTAGTTACCTTGCCAGGGTCAACACTTGTGCACAAGAAAAGCCAGCCTGTTTGACAGGAAAACTCTAGAACTAAGTTCTTTCTTATTGACAGTTTAGATTATGACTCTGTCAGGAGTCAAATGAAGCATCTGTAAAATGTACAAGACGAGTCTTTGTCTTGGATGTCATTGGGTAACCCATTTGTCTATCGCGGCTGAGCATGGAGTGTGCCCAATGGATGAGAAACACGACAGGCAGAAACTTTTTTCAACAGTATGGAGTGATCCTGTCTAGTTCATTGGTGTTCTCTCTTATGTAAACCCAACTTGAGTTAAGCAAAGTCGGTCCTGCCTTCCTTTTTCGTTAAGTTGCTGATTTAAATCCTGTTATGTTTTGGACGAGACAGTTTCTTAGGATCTTCATACACTAGATGTTCATGGCCTGATTCTAATGGAGAGGGCCGGGGATGGTAGGGCTGTAGTGGGATAGAAGAGCTAGTATTTGTTGCTGGAATGAAGTGAGGGGGTTGTGAGTGCAGAGTGGTGTTGTTGCTAGAATGGGTTGGTCCTGGCAGTGCTTCTCCTTGCTCAACCCCCACCCTGACACAGCTTCCAGCCACAGAATTCTCCACTGTGTAAATGATTCTCTCTCTCTCTCATTCATATATATATATATATATATATATATATATATATATGAGAGAGAGATATCTTATTGATTGATTGGCTGCTGAAGGGGACAGGGGCAGGATAATTTATTTGATGGATACTTTTTCTAGGTAGTGACTAGTAAACCCCATTGCCCTTTGCAAGGGCACATGCTGCATAGGTATAATAAATAAAAACCCAGAAAAGCAGGTACCTTTGGTTTTGCAATCCTGGATTTGTAATGAAGTGTGCCCTGAAAATCTGGGTGCTGTAAGAGGTGGGGAGGGAAGGTCACTTATCTGCGTGTTTCTGATATGTTTAAACAAGATCCTTAATACAGAGTACTATAATGCCGGTCCCGTAAGAACAGTGAAGCTCGGTCCATAATGTCTGTTGCCCCTTGAGCTGCAGTGCTTAGGCATATTGGGAATTAAAGTCACAAAGAGCTGAGGAGGTGGACGAGTAAGCGCCTTAGAACTGAAAGTGAGCTCAGCCACCGGAAATGGGAAGTTGATTGCGGTCATTATGTTTAGTTATTAAGTGTATGGGAGTTCATGTGCTTCTTAACATGTCCATGTACTCATTGGGAATAACCCTGAGTTAGCATATCATTTATGCTGGTCAAAATGATTGCTTCTAAAACCTCAATACCCCACCATTGTGTATGTAGTGCATGCCATGTTGGACAATAACTGTTGTAGGAAAATTTTAGAGAATTTAAAAATGTACTATTGGGATTATTTCTTATTTCCCTCTGCCTGTAAGCCTGATGCCTTGGTCACCATTGTCCAATAGCGTAGGGTTCATAGGGGAAGAGAAATTAAGCTAAATGCCTCCCAGAATAACTTTGAGACATGGAAATGTCATTACTTTAATGTCTGATATCTCTGCCCCTTCCAGAACTAGAAGAAAGTGCTGTTTGTCCCATTGTAAAGCTGCGATTTTTCCTTTCCAGTGGGGTAAAATTCCCATTTCTAGTCCTGCAGGGTCCCAAGCGAGTAGATACTAAAGCTGTCACGGGCTCAGGACTAAATCTAACTCATTTTAAACGCACTATACACCTCTACCCTGATATAATGTGACCCGATATAACAAATTCAGATATAATGCAGTAAAGCAGCGCTCCGGGGGCGGGGCGGGGCTGCGCGCTCCAGCGCATCAAAGCAAGTTCGATATAACGCGGTAAGATTTTTTGGCTCCTGAGGACAGCGTTATAGCGGGGTGTACTTCCTGGTTCTGTTCACAGACCAACTTCTCTATTTAAGGTTGAGGCTGTATCCTCAGAACACCTTTTTTGTATCTTGATGTTGCAGTCAAGTGGGTAATTTTCTGTACCGTTTGAGCTGCAGTGTCTAGGCAACATGAGGTTGAGGACTACGAAGCCATAACTCTTTTAAAATGCTTAGTATATTATTCAAATGCATCAAGGCACCTCAGGGCAATATAAAGTGACATCTTCAGAATAGAAATTTGAATTGGCTTGCCTCTTATTCCTAGTGAAATGAGTTCATGTGCAGACGCAGAAGCTCAGGGATCTAGTAATGGATGGGATAGAGCGCTCTTCATTCCCAGATCGCTAGTATGAATCTGGCTCGTGTTCTTAGGAGCTAAAAGCACTTACATCTGATGACTGTTCCATGGGATCGCTATAGTTGGTAGCCTTATTGTTTCACCTTCTCACTTGGAAGTGGTCCTTGCAACTCAGGGATGAAGCAGTGTTTGTGTGTTAATAGGTCTTTTGTCTCTTAGGAAATGTCTTAAACCAGATGGTATTAGTGACTGTTATTGATTTGCAATGGAATATTGTTGCTGTGTTAAATGAAATGTGGGCCTTTGTTTTCATGGGAAATGAACAAACTACTTTCAGCTCCAAGGGAGGAGGAACATAACTTTTTAATTTCTTAAAGAACGGCGTATGGTGCTTGGTTTTGTTCCCCCATTCCTATTCCTTCACATGTGTTTTGAGGACTTATATATGGGCGAGAGACTATTCTATACTGTGTATTAAAATATTGCCTTTGTTGTTTATATAGGTTCATTGTATACACAGTGAGCTGAGACCTCCGTTCGTGCAAAGCAATGTTGGGGCATTGACTTCAATGATGCCATGTTAATTTATACCAGCTGCGGATCTGGCTCAGTAGCGTCAATCATCAGTCCCGTTTTCTTGATCTTGACACAATGAAAATCTTCAAATGAGTAGCAGCATAGGTGGATTGTCTCAAGTAGATGATTCAGAAAGGCTGCTTACAAATTGGTGTTCAGTTATTGGAGGGTAAAATGTTGCTTTTTTTTTTTTTTTCCTTCAGGATTAACCAATCTTCTCTTTCTCTGTGATGGTCAGCAAATTTTCATCCGCATTTTACTCTCTTCCCAGTTTCCAATGAGTATTCAAGATTGCTGTGCATGTAGGTTTTGCATGAATTATTCTGTAAATTCTTTTCCCACAGCACTCTTTCCCCCCCCCCCCCTTCCCTTTTTTTCAGGTGTGCCAGGAGTGAGAGTAGATCGCTTTGAAGAAGGGATGGTGGTGAAACACTGTGCGCTGTCTCTGGTGGGAGAGCCAATTATGTACCCAGAAATCAACACGTTCTTAAAACTGCTGCACCGGCACAACATCTCCAGCTTCCTGGTTACAAATGCACAGTTCCCTGTGGAGATTAGGTGAGAATCCTACAAAGTGGTTTGTGGGTTTTTTTTAATGGTTTTGTCTTGTTCTAAAGAGTTGGTGATGTATGGTTTGCTTATACTTTATCATAGTGGAAATACACAATGCCACAGTCTGCATTAGAAATAGCCATTAGAATTATTGCTCAGAATCTGCCTGGGTCATAGTTTTAGTCTCTCCGGGCTCGTTTCCCTCCCTCTTCCTTCTCTTCTCCACACCAATGTACATTTACTTTATTTTTTTCCCTGTGCCTCTTAAATTCAGTGCAATTACTTTGAAGTGAAATATAGGCAGTATAACCAAACGTCCATTCCAGAAGGTTCTGGAGATACCTAAAGTCTATAAGGATAAAACAAATGAAATGCAAATTGTATTTTGCTTTTGGTGTTGCAGCTGAGTAAAGGAAGGGAGTGTTTCTAATAGACGGGGCACAAATTAAAGCTCATGAGTTCTATTCCCAGTTCACTCACTTGCTTCCTGTGACCTTGGGCAAGTCACTCACTTCTTCTCTCAATATTCCCACCTGCAAAAGGTAATTAGTCATTTTTATCTAACCTCGCAGAGGGAGCTGTGAAATTTAATATTTGTAAAGCATTTTCAGATACTTCGATTAAAGGTCCTGGGTGAATGCAAAGTATTATTTGTCTCTTTTGAGAGTGCTTGACCCCTTTTTAACCAAAAATCTGTACAGCACTGAAAAACTCGCTGCTAATGCTCAGACCTTGTCTTCAGCTCCCACAACTGCAGGGGGTGGAGGGGTGGGGAGGGAGAGAGTACTCCGAAAGGCATTAGTTAACAGCATAGACCCAAATTCTTCTCTGGTGGAATGCTAGCAGTGTCAGTGGAGGTACAGCAGCAATGGCTTTGGTGTGTTTTGTTTCCCACAATCTCTAATTCCAGGTGAACAGGACATTCCATTTGTTGCAAAAGAATAACTTACACATCAGCAATCTCTGATATTTTGGCTTCCTCTCTGGCTCCCTTTTTTGGTCTGAATGTGGGGAGTGGGGGGTGGGAAATGGCAAATTTTTTGGAGTGAGTAATTGGGTACTCCAAAGCCATTCCACATGACTGGGTAATTGTGTAATCAAGTTACTTTTCAAACCATGTATTATGTCCCTGATAGACAGAAACTGCTCTTTCTAGAAACTAAACATTGAATTTAAAAAGAGAGCCAACACTATTTTTGAAAATATATTTCTTGGAAACTGATGTCGTTTTTTTTTTTTTTTTTTTTGGTGATAAAATTCTAGTTTGGCTCTCTCATCAGCATGTCCATTGAGCCCAACTAGCAAAATCCTAGCCTGGTATCTGGTACAGCAGTTAATAAGACTTGCTTTAAGACCACACAAACCTTGCTAAGATAAGAGTGGTCCTATTCCTGCTGCTGAGCTTAGACTCTACAGTTTATTGACCTGATATTTTGTCTGTATTGTAAGTCTCTTAGGGCTCTGTGTACAAAAGCATTTGCAGGTTTAGCTGACAATTATATCCACTGTTTTTTAGTTACAATAGGTTGTGTCCTTTGTTTGTTCACTGCTAAATCCATGTCAGAGCCCCATGGAATATCGCAGCCGCTCTCACAGCTTGTGGGATAGAACGACAAGTGTATTCATATACTATACTTTCAGACCCAACTATGCCCCCTTGTGGGTGCTGGGGCTCAGTCCATCACTGCAAAGCGGAACAGCATAGTGCACGAGGGTATGTAAAACCCCTGCTCTTGATCGTGTCCCCATCCTTCTGTGGTATAACTAACTCACCTCTACCCCGATATAACGCTGTCCTTGGGAGCCAAGAAATCTTACCGCGTTATAGGTGAAACTGCGTTGTATCGAACTTGCTTTGATCCGCTGGAGTGCGCAGCCCCGCTCCCCCGGAGCACCGCTTTACCGTGTTGTATTCGAATTCGTGTTATATCGGGGTAGAGGTGTAATTCTGCTGGCTGCCTGCAGCTGCTGGAGATGGGGCATGCTTTGGTTCCTTGGCGAAGAGGAACTTTTCCAGTTACCATTCTGAAAGTGACTAGCTCTGTCTTGAGTGATACCTTAATAATAATAACATATTATTTTATTAGGAAAATGTAACATGCAAAAGACTGGCTACGCTCTTTGTAATTGAATATTTCAATCCCTTGATATCTGGAACACTTGGCCATTTAGGTGATTGCCATTTGGACTGTCAGTTCAGAGCATGCTCACTAGTAAAACGGTTCTTAATCTAAAATGGTAGATTTGTTTCCCATTAATGATCTGTTCTTGTCTGAATCTGGAGAGGAGGAATATACTTGGGTACTTTGCAAGTTCATGTCGAGTAATTGGATTTTCCGACCACTGACAGCTCAGCTCTGGTCTCATTCCAGGCAATTCTTGTCACTTTTAGTTTTCACCTTCATGTTTTTTTAAAGCAGGAGTGATTGATAGCTGTATGAAGGATTCTTTTTTTAAAGACTGGAGTTGTAGCCTGCTCATTAGCAGCCTTCACAGGCAGCGTTTGTGGAAGGCTCTTCCTTAATTTCCTAAGATATTGAGTTAAGACCCTTAGAACTGTGCGATAACATTTTGAAGCTGTCACTTTGTCTAGAAGGCATTGTGGTAGAGTGTTTTTGCCCAGTGTTTGACAAATGTCACCAGCCCTCCAGAAGAGACAAAAGGGTATAAAAATTAATTTACTTTGTCTATTTCTCTTGCTTTTAAGGAGCTTGCTAAGTGTGATTCTCTCAGCTTGTTACTCTTTGTTCATTATTCCTTGCATAGCAGAATACAGTGTTATTTATTCTGCTCTTTGCATCCCCAGTTATCTGTGTCTTCAGCACACTTGCTAGCCTTGGGGTTCCAGCATGGATGAAATCGGTCACAGGCTCATGGAATAGGTTTTACTTTTTAGAAGTTGTTTACGTAGTGCTTGTGTTAACCCACTGGTGAATGTGTGTTTTAACTGGGGGCTGTGACAACTCCTGTCCTCTGTGGATCGGCTTAGAGGGGACCTGTAACACACACTCACCAGGAGATTACACTTGTAAACAGCGTAATGTCTTCAATTATAAAAGAGCTATAGCATAATATGCTTTCCTGCAGAAATCCAAGCTGCAGCCCTTTCCACTTAGACTGATGCAGGCTGGGATTGCTGTAATGACCTCTTTAGTCAGCTAGACAAAGGCATTGATGTCCTTGTGAGAGCTGTATCCCACACTTTTTGCACCAGAGGAACAGTCCTCAAAATGTTGGAACTTGGGAGCCTGGGCTATTAAAGTGTGGGGAGGAAATTATAAACTAAGGATACGCTTTGGAATCAATGTCTCATATTCTAGTAGGTCTGTGGCCCCAAGGATGCTTACAGTAGTGCTAGTTGAAAAGGATTCAGTGCAAAATTTTGGGCGAGTCCCATGAAATAAGGTCCTCTACAAAGTACCAGGAGCACATTTCTAAAGCCACTTTTACACTTCTTTTGTTGCAAAATGCCCGTTTGTGTTTGGCTTACAGTTTTGGAGCCTTAAAGTTCCACCTGCCCAGCTCAGAGATGTCCCACTCTGCTGGGTGAACTGCATTGAGCAGCACTGCATTTCAGTTGAATAGGGCTGCCTTCCTATAGGACAGGTTGCATTTTAGGGCACTTTGCCTGCAGATGCTCTAATAGGAAGTGAAGCTTTTAAATGCTTCTGTTGAGACCACAGGCTCCTTTGATCACAGGCCGCTTGGGAATGTTCTTAATTAGTGTTCTACCTGGATGAAATATGCTGTTCAGTGAGGATTGGATTGTTGAACTATCACTGGGTTTCACCCTTCTGCGAGTGGTTAGTATGTGGTGTTCCTTGCTTTGTGGCACATTATGTGGTGAAAGACTATTTTCTGTCGCTATTAGAAACCCCAGCCATTTGCTAAAGATGCACTGCTGAACTTTGAGAGAGTATGCTGTAAATATTACATTACTGCTTTTGCTTTTGGGAACAGAGCAGAATCCAGCATAGTTATTTGCTCTGCAATGTTATGTCTTATGGATGCTTCTGTAAAAAAGCATAAATTCAGTTAGCTATAATGTCTGAAAATAATGATTCTCCTCTCCTTTTTATTGACAAGGAACCTTGAGCCAGTAACACAGCTGTATGTCAGCGTGGATGCTAGCACCAAAGAAAGCCTGAAGAAAATTGACCGTCCCCTCTTCAAGGATTTCTGGCAAAGGTTTCTAGACAGTTTAAAGGCCTTGGCTGAAAAGGTACCAAGTTAAGAATCGTTTTTGTTAACTTTTTCCCCTTTCTGCCCATTTTCCGCTCAGGAAGGGGCGGGGGGGGGTTGTGGGGCTTGAAGGAAATGGGATGCTGAAATGAAGAGCTTTATTTCTGTGCTCTGTACAGTTTGTGGCGTTCGGATTGCTAGACTGCTTATCCCAACTCAAAGCTAACAAAGGACTTTGGGGTTTTTTATATGGGAATAAATTTCAGGAGACGAGAGCTAGAATGTGTGTCAAGAAGAGAATCATATATTTATTTTCCTGTCCAAAATGGAGGTAGTCCCTGCCGAAACAGCTCACAGCCAAAACGAGGCTGTTAGAGAAAGGTAGGAAGCCCAGAAGAGGGCATGAAAGCATGTGTGATAGCTAACATTCGTTTCCAAAGCTTTCACCAGGATCTCAGCAAAGCCCCTGTCTTGTGAACACTTCCACATTGGCTGCAATGGGACTACTGATGTGTAAAAATAAGCGTACGTGTAAATGTTTGTTTGCAGGATTGGGGCCAAAGACAGTGGCTGTATATACTTGGGCAATGTAAGGATGCTGCCTCTTTCTGATATTTCCAGGTTGTAACTTTCTTTCTGTGCTGCATAAGGCAGTTGAACACTGGGCCAAATTCACTGCAGGCTTAAGACCTGCTTCTACCAGCTGTGAGTTTAGGCCATAATCTTTTATAATTTTCCATCTATCTGAGAGAGCTCTACTGATCTGATTTGGGCACTGTGTGAATTAACAAGATAGGTGTTTTGTGTACATGTTTTCTCTTGTCTTTACTATTGCAGCACTCTGAAAAAAAGCTTTTATTCATATTTCTGGCACAACTTTACATGCTGCCAGTGAGACTGAGCAGATGGGAGATGCTATTTAGTGTATATAATAAGCTTTGCTGTGTTCCGAGACTACAAATATTAGGCCTGTTTCTGCCAGATTTACTTACATGAATAGACCCATTAACTTCAGTGGAACTGCCCGAAGGCTTGGTCCTGCAAATGCATGCAATTAGTTTTTTCACGTGGATACACCAGTTTCACTTGCTGGCAGTACTCACACGGGTAAAGGTACTTGTGTTGATGTCTGTGTACAGGATCATCTTTGTAAACTCAGGACGGAATCCTGGCTTCAGCAAAGTCAGGGGCAAAATTTCCATTAACTTTAATGGGATCGGGATTTGGCTTGGGGAGGCCCAAAATCGATTAACCCAAAAGGAAACAAAACCAACCAAACAAAAAAGGGGGACATTTTGATGTATTAGGAAATCTGACTTTGGCTAGTAGAATCTCTCTCTTGACCTTGGTTATATAAGGTACATTCACTGCTGAGTTCCTGCCTGTTGTCAGAATCTTTCCACCTTCATTTTTTGTGAGGAACATATTGGCAGTTATATCCATAGAGCTAAAAATACTTTTGGTCAAGGTGAAGACGAAGGGGAAAAAAAAGCCATGCTGATAGCTGCATTTTTTTCCCTTCAAAGACAGATTTGGGTGTTCTTATAACGCTGACAACACAGCACCCTCTTAATAGCAGCCAAGGTTGATGATATCCTTGATCAGCAATGGGGTCTGATTTGCATAATACCAGGGCAAAAATATGCAAATGTCAAAATCCCCTAGGAAGCTTGTATATTTTTAGATGATTTTGTAATTTTACACATGGCTGTGGTTATAGGGGGTGTCTAGAAACACCTGAAGTGGTTTATTAAGAAGGAGAACCTTCCAAGTTTTCTCCTCAGTGTGCATGCTTTGGTGACCAAGTCGGAGATTAAGCACTGTTTCACAGGACTCTGATGAATTAAGTGTGGGGAAAGCTGATGCTGCTTCTGATGATCTCAAGGGATACGGTTCATACTACAATATGTATGTTGGGATAGGGAAGCGATGATGCATTGTGTTGAGAAAAGCAGTGCTATGTATCAGGAAACAGAACACAAGTCCTCAGTTTTGCACGATGCATTCAGCTGTCGTGTCTTACATAATTCCTCCAAGATACAGACAGGATGATATTGTAGTTGATATAAGGTCATTGTTATTAAGAGTTTATTGTGGGTTTTCATCCCCTGTGCTGTCAGAAAATAAAAGGCTTCTAAAAACTGACATAAAATGTCTTCCTGTGCTTGCTACAACTTTGTTTGGCAAGAGTTGTTCCTGTATTCTTGCTCTCCCTCATCCTGCCTGTGGTTGGTTGCTTGTATCACAGTAGCACACAGAGGGCCCAGACAAGAGCAGGGCTCTATTGTGGTTGGTACTGTAAGTATGAGAGTCAGTCCCAGCCTGGCATCTTGGAGAGCCAGGTAGTCTGGGAGCCCTGGGGTCTCCAGCTCTGGGGAAAGCTGTCTGGAGTCGCAGACCTGGGGAGATTGTCCCAGGACTTCCAGGATCCCAGCTCTTGCAGGCTCCCTGCTGTGGTGCTGAGAGTCCTGGCTCCACAGCAGAGATCCTGGAAATCCTGGCATGGTGGGACTGTCCTGGAGCTGCAAACCCTAGGCGCCTGGGGTCTCTAGCTCCATGGCAGGATTTCCTCAGAACCCTAGCGGGCAGGGTTTCACCCCTAGTTTGTTAAACCAGTCTTGCTTTCATGAGAAATTTGTGGTTCAGTGACCTGTGTTTTCGGAATAAAGTTTCCTCAGAAAATCTCTGACCATCTCTTATCAGGATATCACTTTCCAGTGCAAGCAACAGTGTATCTTCCCAATCCTGCTGGAAAGGCATAACAAGTGGGATTCCGCAGGGGTCTGTTTTGGGACCAGCTCTGTTCAATATCTTCATTAACGACTTAGATATTGGCATAGAAAGTACGCTTATTAAGTTTGCGGATGATACCAAGCTGGGAGGGATTGCAACTGCTTTGGAGGACAGGGTCATAATTCAAAATGATCTGGACAAATTGGAGAAATGGTCTGAGTTAAACAGGATGAAGTTTAACAAAGACAAATGCAAAGTGCTCCACTTAGGGAGAAAAAATCAGTTTCACACATACAGAATGGGAAGAGACTGTCTAGGAAGGAGTACGGCAGAAAGGGACCTAGGGGTTATAGTGGACCACAAGCTAAATATGAGTCAACAGTGTGATGCTGTTGCAAAAAAAGGAAACATGATTCTGGGATGTATTAACAGGTGTGTTGTGAGCAAGACACGAGAAGTCATTCTTCCGCTCTACTCTGCTCTGGTTAGGCCTCAGCTGGAGTATTGTGTCCAGTTCTGGGCGCCGCATTTCAAGAAAGATGTGGAGAAATTGGAGAGGGTCCAGAGAAGAGCAACAAGAATGATTAAAGGTCTTGAGAACATGACCTATGAAGGAAGGCTGAAAGAATTGGGTTTGTTTAGTTTGGAAAAGAGACTGAGAGGGGACATGATAGCAGTTTTCAGGTATCTAAAAGGGTGTCAGAAGGAGGAGGGAGAAAACTTGTTCACCTTAGCCTCTAAGGATAGAACCAGAAACAATGGGTTTAAACTGCAGCAAGGGAGGTCTAGGTTGGACATTAGGAAAAAGTTTCTAACTGTCAGGGTGGTTAAACACTGGAATAAATTGCTTAGGGAGGTTGTGGAATCTCCATGTCTGGAGATATTTAAGAGTAGGTTAGATAAATGTCCATCAGGGATGGTCTAGACAGTATTTGGTCCTGCCATGTGGGCAGGGGACTGGACTCGATGACCTCTCGAAGTCCCTTCCAGTCCTTGAATCTATGAATCTTCCAGCTGATGCGGAGAAGCTATTTTCAGGTGTAAGTCTTGCTCTCTCCAAAGTAATCTTTATTGTAGTGCTCTTTATGATACGCTTTCCGAGAGATCTGTGTGATTTAGTGTTAGGTAGCTGGTGGGTACTCAGAAAGCTTTATTTGTTTTAGATCTAAATGTATATTCTGAACATGTCTTAAGCACTGTTTATCAATGAAAAGTAAGAGACAGGTGTCAACTGAGTGATTAAACTAACATCTAATTTAAAATGTGCTTCTTCCAAGCATCATGTCTGAAATACCCAGCAGAGCTCACTCACCCCTTCATCCTTCCAAAGCAGATGACTTTAGCTGATCAAAAAGATGAAGGGCTGACTTAATTTACAGTTGACAAGTACCTTCTTGGGGAGAAAATGACTGGTACTAAAGGGTTTTTTCAGTGTAGTGGTGAAAGAAATAATAAGAACCGGTGGCTGGAAGGTAAAGCCAGACAGATTAAAATTAGAAATGAAGCTGATGCTTTTAACAGTGAGGGTCGTGAACTACTGGAACAAACTACTGAGGGAAGTTGTGGATCTTCTATCTCTTGAAGTCTTTAGCTCAAGTTTGAATACCTTTCTGGAAGAGATGCTTTAGCCAAACCGAGGGTTTTGGGCTCAGTACAGGAGTAGTTGGGTGACATTCCATTGGCCTGTGTTACACAGTCAGACTAGATAATGTAATGGCCCCTTTTGGCCTTTAAAAACTATGATTCTATAGACTTGATTTCCATGAATTCTACTGAGTGAGGTTCTTTACGATGACAGCTGTTGAAAATTAAGGACCTGTCTGTGCTGCATGGACAGTACAAATCTGGTGACACGTTTCATAAAAAGAGGATGTGGCGGTTAGTACAGGGGGTGGAGTGACCTTGTGTGGGGACCCCAACCATAATTTGGCTCATAGTTGGTCAGCTGCTTTGGGGCTGAAAAATGGCATAAAAATGTACTCCCTTTAAAATCGGATAAATAATATTTTATGGTAAGTGACTTACATATTTGTACAACAGAAGCTGTAAAATTATCTTGGAGAAAAGTTGAAGTAGGTGCCAGCAGAGTGTTAAGATCTGCATTTGGGATCCATCATTACCCTGTGGTACCTGTGCGCACACGTATATTTTTCTTTGAGAAATTAGTTCAACTAATTTTTAAGCAGGGAACTGTTTGCTCACTCACAAAGGAAATTCATGGAGCTGATGAATACCAGAGTATAGGAAAAAGTCAATTTTGTGAGCTTGATGCATTCTGCAGAGTTCTTTTCCGCCTCCGCATGGTGCCACCTCTTTGTCATCTTTAGGTGCCCCCTAGGTACCTCTTATTTCTCCGTCTCCTTGACTTAATCATCATAAATCCTTTCCAATCTGCTCAGTACACTGTACCTCAAAGTACTTGCTGTGCTGCCAGACACCAAGTAGGCATTATTGCACTGTTTTAACTTTCAGAGTGCAGGTGCCAATGTTCTCTTAAACAGATTAGAACGTTGGGGCGAGGGAGCCCAAACCCTAGGTTAATATAGCATTATGACCCTGCCAGAATTGATGACAAAGCAGGACATTATCCCGCCCTTAAAAAAGGGTCACACACGCTAAGGACCTCCCTGGTGAGCCTTTCCAGAGTTCATTCTGAATTGTATCTTTTTGTGGGATTTGGATCCTAAGTTTTAGATCTTTTCCTTTCTTCAAGTTAATTGAAATTTCTTTGGGAAAAGGGTAATGACTCTTTGCAGATGCAGTGCTGCAGAAGTTCCTCATCTTCAGTATGAAAGAAGGTTCTTAACTCTGCTTAACTGGGGACTTCACCTGTTGAACAGCCAGACCCTTAACTACAGTGCCATACTCCCCGATCCTGCCAAGCGATACACACACGTAGATCTGTACTCCATGCATGGAGTCACCTTAAGGGATGGTGTTTGCAGACCCACTTGCAGGATCAGGGCCTCAAAATGTGAAGCGGCAATTATACATCAGTTTACCACTTTCTGACTCTATTTATGACACCACTTCCATGTAATTCCTCATAGATATCTGAGTGTATATGGAGATGCCTGCATCTAGATTTCAAAATTATGCAAGCTTGTGTCTGGTCCTGTTTACTTAACTCTTCTTTTTAATGTGATTCTTACTGCAACTTACTCTTTGGTTCTGTGTGTTTACACATGATGTTTGTAAATTCGTATACTCTGGGAGTTGAATCTTAGTTGTGTTTGGTGCTAATGCTCTATTACATTATACAGTATATGCCAATAATTATAGCCTTTATGCTTGCAACAGATTTTGGTTTGTGTGGAGATTATTTTGTGTGGTTGAGGGGAGAAATCTCTGTTCATCAGTTTGGAGAGACTGGTCTTTGTTTCTGAATCAAGATTTATTTTTTTAAGGAGACTGTAAAATGCAAAATTTGCAACAGATGTTGAAATCAGTAATCAATTTTGTGTCACTATAAATTTAGAAAAATCTGCCTCTCATGCACAGTAAACCATCTCTTCTCCACGAGCTGTTTGTTAGCTTTAATGATTTTGTTGACAAGATTTATTGGTGTAATCATTGTGAATTGGAACATGATGAAAGTTATAAAGGTACAATGTTTTATGTTAAGTGATACTCCCTGAAATACTTTGCCCTCTTTCAGCATGGCCTACCGAGGAGTATAACCTGAATGAATCTGGAACAAAAATATCGGGACTTTGGAAAGAATAAACACTTACTTAGCCTTTTCTAACCCTTCTAATATCACTTGTAGAAAGGAAAAGGGAACGAAGAAGTTTGTAAATAATACATTGCAAAATCAAACCTGTTTAATATTCCACATCACTGGTCTCTACTGGGATACCTGGAGACCTGAAATTACAAATAATTACATTTTAAAAGACTGGTTAAGGATCAGTTCCAGTTTTGCTTACCTGGTGTCAGACTTCAATTTTTTCCTCTGCAGGAGTTAATTCCTATCTCTTATATAGCGCTTTTCAGCTGTAGCTCTCAAAGCGCTTTACAGAGGAGGTAAGCATCATCTTCCCTATTTTATAGATGAGCAAACTGAGGTGAAGTGACTTGCCCAAGGTCACTCAGCAATTCAGTGCCAGAGCTGGGAATAGAATCCAGCTCTGTTTAGTCCCAATCCACTAGACCAGGGGTCGGCAACGTTCGGCACGCGGCTCGCCAGGGTAAGCACCTTAGCGGGCCGGGCCAGTTTATTTACCTGCTGACGCGACAGGTTCGGCCGATCGCGGCCCCCACTTGCCGTGGTTCGCCATCGCGGGCCAATGGGGGCTGCAGGAAGCGGCGAGGGCCGAGGGATGTGCTGGCGAGCCACGTGCCGAACGTTGCCGACCCCTGCACTAGATCATGCTGCTCTTGAGAGTTGATGATGTGGCAAATACCCAAAAGAGAGCATTCTCTATCCTTCCACTGGGTTGACTTGGGAAGCCAGAGTTCTGTTCTGACCCTGACATGTTGGGTGACCTTGGGCAAGTCCCTTAACTTCTTTATTCTTTATCTGTAAAACGGGGCTGCTAATACTGATTTTTGAAAAGCACTTGGAAATCTTTAGCTGAAAAGGTTCTGTGTATATATGTATTCGTTGAAACTCTTGCAGGGGAAAGATGGGGACTAATCACTGGTTGTGGCAGCTAAGTAAAGGAGAATTAAATCTCATTTTATTTAGAATGGTGATGGCCCAAATGCTGTGTAGACTTGTACTGGGTCTGTACAAGTTTTCAAGGTGTTGCATAATGTTCCCATCTGTTAAATGATATGTAACCTCTTTTAACTGTTAGACATTTCTGTTGTCTTTAAACAAATACCAAGAAGCTCTAACTTGGTGATTTGTAAGGGGGTATTTATTTCGTCCATTGAATTTTTTTTTATTTGACATTTTGTGAAAGAAGAGGAGTTGACAAAGCATTTCCAAGGGTGATTTACATTTTCATTTCAGTGAGAATGAATGTAAAACTGGTGCAAAAGCACCACAAACAAAATTGAGAAATTCAGTACCGTGAAGAATATAGATACTGGTGTGCTAATGCATAGCGAAAACAGAGGGAAAGAAAGAAACATGGATCCTTCCACACCCAAGAAAAATGGAATAGTAAGATGGCTCTTACTAGAAGAAGAGAAATCCACAGCAAGGATGAAAATGCAGTCTTTGGTCCATGTGGTAGGCTGTTTGGGTTGTAATTGTGACTTCCATATAGAGCTAAATTGTGCTCTTAATTATGCCTGAGTTACCAAGGACAGATTTTGGCTAATTGCTTCTACATGTCTAGAAAGGATTTACCACAGCACACTGCATTCCAAAGACAAAGGGCCAGGTTTTGGTGTTCAGATTCAGGTTGGTGGCATTATTCTAGATCATACCAGTGCAAATGAGAGCAGAAAATCTGGCCCAAAACTTTCACTTTTGTTGGGGTTGCTATATTGTGAGTGAGCTGAGTGCCAATTTGCTTGAGCAGGGTTCTTTTTCTTGCAGCCTATAGTAACTAAGGCCTTAACGCTGCAAAGAGAGCGCCATGTGTGGGGTCTTTGCATGAGTGCAAGGAGTATGTGCCTTAAACAGTTCCTTTATTATAACTGTACATCCACCTAGCAGGACACGAGACCAAAGCTGTTCCTAGTTTTGTCAGGCAGTTGCGTACTGGACAGCATTCAGATCCCTGCCTGGCTATACGAAGGGTAACCTTTGACTTCTCCAGCCACACCCATCAGCTTTAGTAACTAGCAGCTTCTGAGGGCGGGCAGGGCAGGCCATTTGTAGTCTAGTTGATGATGTAGGATCTGAGCTTTAGGGCCAGAGCCTGCATTTCTTCCTTGGACAAAACTCCCATTCAGTTTGCCACTCTAAGGACTGGACGGCTCGCCCTGCAGCGATCTTCAGTGCCCTTTCTGAAGCTGCTACACTGAAGCATTATTTTTCAAAAAATTAAAATTGGAGATTCCTCCTCATGAAAGCTTAACTACCTTGAGCAGAGTGGAGTCGGCTTGGAACTGAAATCTCTTAATTAGAGATTGACCAAAGGCTGTAAACTAATTGCCAGTTAAAGGTGATTTTTTTGTTTTGTTTTTACATTAAGCCTTGTCACTATGTTTCAATTTAATGGGTTTGTTCAGCTGCTCCGATTAATGGTTAGCAATACGGAAAGGGAATAGTGTGGCAGTCAATTTTATGACTAGCATTAATACCATTGATTTTTGATGTAAGCACCATATAAAGTACAGTAAATCTGAAAGGACAGATGTATTTTGATCAATCTTTCCATCACTGTTTTCTCACCTAATTGCCTGCATAACCTTGCACTTCTGTTTAAGTACAAGAAACTATGTTACTAAATTTCATATGATAATCATCAGAAATGTACGGCGTTAGATGCACATCAAAGTAAACTGGTGGTTGTGGAACATGGAATGAAAGATAAACTGCCTTGTGAGACTGAAAACATGGTGAAGAGATTTCTGTGGTGGTCATGATTTTTGCAAAGCCCTCTACCATATTACAGTTAATTGAACATTATAATGGGAAGATAGTAATTATCAGAATGGGTCAGACCAGTGGTCCTTTTTCTGACCGTGACCAGTATCTGATGCTTCAGAGGATACGTCATGGCGGTACCTGACCACAGCAAATATTTCTCCTTAACCACTGTGAGCTGTTATCAGCGTAGGGCCTGAAGCATGAGGGTTTATTACTCCCTGTAAAAAACACATTTCTAAAATCGTGTGTAATAAATCTCTGGATGTTTTCTTTATTCATATAAACGTCACATCCTTCTTTTGAATCCCACTAATTTTTCAAGCTCTGGGTTCTGCAGTTTAATTTTTCATGCCGTGCAATGAAAAAAAGTGTCAGGGTTTTAAAAGCCATTGCCTTAATATTGATACTAAGCTTTAGGGAATGCATACCACTCTCTAATGCTAATTATTTTGTTTCAAAATCTGAAAAAAAAATCTGTAAGCATTTTTTTTATTATGCATTTGTTTAATTTCAGGAAATCCTAGGGGTGATGCATACAATCCTGTTTTTTTTTTCTTCATTTTTTTAAGTCCCTTCTACTCATTGAGCTACCAACTGGTAACTTTGTAGAGTTACTCCTCATCACCTCTTCCTAACAATAATATTTATTACTAATTTGTATTTGTCACATTCTGGGGTGAGGGGTTGTCACTGCCTGCCCTGTAACCCTGAATGCCTCCAAATGCTCTTCTACTGTGGTTCTTTTGTCTGGATGCTCCCAGCCAGCATCCATTCCTGCACTGAGTGTCCATGAGTTAAACATCTCTGACTCAGCAATTCTGGTTCCAGCAGTTTGTTTGTGACACCTCAGCCATGCTCTAGTGACACCTGGCAAGATAACCCCAACACACTCCCAGGCCTGAATTTTTCCCAAAATCATGTGCTCTGCAATGTCCAGCCCTGTCCATTGAGAGAGAGATTAAGGTTAATTGTTCCTTTAAAGGCACAATACCCAGCAGCTTGCCACCTTAACTGGAGTTAACGTTCACTTTAAATCAAACACAGCACTGGGTTGGTTTAGATTAAAAGTAAAACAAGTTTATTAACAAAAGGAGACAGGATTTCAAGTGAGTTCAGATACAAAGGATAGAGTTGGAAATGGGTACAAGCAAGTGAAAGTGAAAAGGACTTTCTAGAAGCAAAGACTTGAACACAACAAGCTATAGGCTTTGTTCAAGGCAGTTTCCTTACCGATACTCCTACCAGCAAGATGCTGACCAAGCCCTCTGGTCAGGATCTCCCACAAAGTCCAAAGGGCTCAGTTCCTTTGCTGTCTGAGGTGAAAGATAAGGGTTCTTTGCCTCTCCCTTTTTATAGTCCAATGAAGCTTTGAAATGGTTTCTTCTGAAGGTTACCCCCCAAAATAAAGTTAATTCAAACTGGCGACGTGGAGTCTCCTGGTGAAGGAAGTTTCATGCTGCTTCTTCCCCCACTGGTGTTTGCTAAAATGCAAATTGATCTGTTTTCTGCAATCTCCTCCCCCTGCTGTCTTGATGGTCCTGTGTACCTTCTATGTAATTTGCATTCCCGTTGTCTCTTAATGCAACAGTTCTCAACCAGGGGCCCTCTGGGGGCCACGTGCAGTTTTCAGGGGGCCTGACAAGCAGGACTGATGTTAGACTCACTGGGGCCTAGGGCAGAAAGCCAAACCCCCGCTATATGGGGCTGTAGCCCGCAAGCCCCGCCACCTGGGGCTAAAGCCGAAGCCTGAGCAACTTAGCTTTGGGGGATCCTGTGGCGTGGGGCCCCAGCGAATTGCCCTGGTTGCTACCCTCTAATTCCAGCCCTGACTTTCATATGCAGAAAAGCAGTTGTTGTGGCACAGGTGGGGCATGGAGTTTTTATTGCATGTTGGGGGGAGAGTGGGGGCTTCAGAAAGAAAAAGGTTGAGAACATCTGTTTTAATGTACCTTGGCGATGCCTTCCAGGATGGGATAACTTTTGTCCTGGTTGGCAGACACACTTTGAAAACATAATTTCCAACATGTTTGTAAATTTTGAATTTGTCTTCTGTAAATATATATCACAATAATATGAATGAGCTGTATGGGGTTAGCTTTCTATTGATGTTTTACCTGACACCTTTTAGTTATAGGTTATGACATCAGTGGACTGGTCAGGGCAGGCCAGGTGAAAATCACTACCAGATTCCAATGTGCACCTTGCCCTCTTGCATTGAGATGTTAGGGTCACAGCATTGTCATAGCTTTTCTAGCTTTTGAGTTGCCCCATGTCCTCTGTTGAGCTCCTAATGTCACCCCCTGGGGATAGGAGTGGAGTTTCTTCACAGCCAGCGTTTTGCTCTCCGAAGTATATTCCACAAAGGCTGCAAATCTGCCAGCCAAATGGGATCTGGCAAGGAAAATTAGAAACTTAGTTAGGGATTCATGGGGAGAAATAACTTCAAATTATTATTCTTCATATTACAGCACCACCTAGAGGCCCCAACTGAGATCAGGGCTGGGTGCTGGGTGCTGTGAGACCGTCACACTCCATGGGGCTGAATAGGTTAAATAGCTTCTATGGCAGAGAACGGAAAGTCTCCAAAATCGCTGAACGGGCCGTTTTCTACATTTAGTGTGCAGATGAATCTGAAGCTGAAAGCATGTGCTTTGGATACTGTGAAATTGCACACATTTACCCATTTCTCTCCAGATGAAGTCACCCCCACACAAATGGTCCTTAGTAAAAATGTCTGTAAACAAACAAATCTATTGTGTTTGTTTTTAACTTTCTCTTGGGCTAGAGGAATGCTGGTTGGGGTGAGCAGGATGGATTCTCTCCTCCCTATTACTTCCAGAAGAGTACTCTGCTGTCTCCATGTTTATCAGATTGGATGCTTTTACAATAGGCACAATATAAATGATTTCTTCTCATTCTTTTTTTTAAATTAAACTTCACTAGTCCATTTAAAAAACAGTCTCTGTGAAATCTGAATTAGGAAGTGCCCTTGTAATAAAGACACATCCCGCATAAAGCCATTATGCAAATCCATTAGGTATACTTAATCCTTCCTCAGCAAATGACCTCTTCAGCCCTACACTTCTATGTTTCTATGCTAACACCAGTAGTCTATGCTGGTTTCTCTTTTAAAAGAGACTGAACTTTGTTTTAATTTTAGCACTCAGAGAAACCACAATTCCTGAATGTGTAGTTTGCAGTAAAACCCATTTAGCCAGAATTTCAAATAACAAAAAGAAGGGCAGTTGAAATATGATATGGAGACATCACATTTTCTTATAAGGTGAAGCCCGGAATCTAAAGAGACAGTTTCCAGCCTTGTAACAAACTTATCTTTGTCTTTCTTTTCCTGTATGTGCCTTGACATTGTTGCACTAACCTGCTCTTGTCTTTGTGGGCTGTGATTTTTTCAAAGGATCCTAAGGCAGTAGGCACTCGCTCCCATTGACTTTCAACCTAACTCGTTCAGCCCCTCTGGAAATCCCAGCCCCCAAGGCTTTGTATCCAGCCCTGAATCCTGAACATTTTGATTCTCCCGGAGGATATGTCCGCACTGCAGCTGGAAGTGTCAATTCCAGCTCAGGCAGATGGATATGATCTAGCTTTGATCGCGCTAGCATGCTAAAAATAGCAGCGTAGCTGCAGTGGCGTGGGTTGTGGTACACGCTAGATGCCTCGAGTATTTACCTAGAGTCTCATGCAGGACTGTACTTAGGTGGCTAGCCTGTGCCACTGCCCACGCCGCCATGGCTACACTATTTTTAGTGCACTTGCTCCGTCAAAGCTAGCTCATGTACATCTACCCAAGCTGGAAATTACACTTCCAGATGCAGTGTAGACAAACCCTGAGACTCATCCTATGCGGTGCTGGGTTCCCTTCAGCTCCCATTCATTTTAATGTGCTCAGAGGACACTTGGCACACTGCAGGATTAGGCCCTGAATGTATGTTTCAAAGAGCCTTTTGAGACTATCTGTTGCAGATGGCAACACTTGGGCTATCCAGCTCCCATCCCAGCATTTCAGATCTTGGGGTGAAATTCACCTAATCCTCTTCCCCTCCCCACATACCACACAGCCAGAATGAGCATTGCACAGGGAGCTAAGTAGGGGTTGAGGAAGTGGGAATCCAACCACTGATCCACACACAGGGCACAAATCGGCTCTGCATCCATTCCATGGCCGTTATTAATGGACTATAACAAGGTTCAAAAAAGAACTAGATAAGTTCATGGAGGATAGGTCCATCAATGGCTATTAGCTAGGATGGGCAGGGATGGTGTCCCTAGCCTCTGTTTGCCAGAAGTTGGGAATGGGCGACAGGGGATAGTAGTACTATACCTCTTCACCCTGTTTCTTACGAAGTATTTATACTTTATCACTTGATGATTACCTGTTCTGTTCATTCTCTCTGGGGCACCTAGCATTGGCCACTGTCAGAAAACAGGATACTGGGCTAGATGGACCTTTGGTCTGACCCATTATGGCCGTTCTTATGTTATCAGCTGCCAATGCTTTTTTATGCAGAGCTTCTAATCTGCTGCAGCCACCTGTTTTTGGATCCAGCAACCCTTTCCCCCGTTGTTCACCTCTGCATCCTGGTGGTTAGAACCGACGTGTGGTCTACTTCCCAGCACCCCATGGTCTGAAGGCCTTTCAGCATGAACACGCCCCATGGCTCTAACTATATAGTATTACAGGCATGAGGGTTTCACAGCACAGGGATCCTTGTGTGTGACCTGCCGAAGGGGGAAGATTGCTCATGCCAACTGCACTCATCCGGACACGGTCTTGCTCATGTGTCTGTTGTATATCTAAACAAAGAGACGTGGACGTTAATTGTCTGTGTCCTAAAGCTGCCAGATGGGACTTGGTCTCAAACTATGAGGAATTTTTATAAAAAGTTACCTTTGACTTTCCTGTAGGAAGACACTGCTGTTAGACGCTAGATTGTGAAAAGCAAAGTCATTCTCATATAATTGCACTCTAAGAGGCCATGTGCTAGAACCAGAGTTATCATTTGTCCATTCCAATGCACTGAAACAATTTTGGACTTTTCTACTGCACTGTAAGGAGAGTTTCGTTCCATCCGAGTTGGCTATAAGCAGATTTCCCTTACGTGACTTTACAACAAATTAAAATATTTAGAATGGGATCATGCTCATTAATGCGACAGCAGGGGAGAAAATGCAAGTGGTGGGAGCAAATCCAAAACAATGACTAACATTAGGACCTAATTACCAAATTCATATTCCTGTAAAACAAATTGGGAGCAGTTTTCCCGCCAAGTCTGTTTGTATGCCAAATACAGAACCTAATAGGCTCTCTAAGCTGTTCTGCGCCACTGCTGGTACATGTTACCCAGTCTGTCAAGACTCCCACATTTCACAGTTGCAATGTATCTGCGTCCCCTGGTATTTCTTTTTATTATTTTATATTTTATTGAGGGTTCCCCCCCCCCCCAAAATAAGGGGAAAACAGGGAAAAAAAGAACTAAAAAGTAAAGGGAAGGAAGGGGAGCAGGGAGGGGAAAGCAAAATTACATCTCTGTTTCCATCTGCTAAGAATTAATCAAAGACTTCTAAAAAAGTTAGAGCAAATCTTTTCAAATTTGCCTGTGATGCCTCTTGTCCAAAACACTGCCCACTTTCTGCTGCCACCACCACCATTCTACCTATGCTCCTGTTGGAGGGAGTTGATGGAAAGGCTCCCAAGACTATTGAATTAAATCCTGAATGAGAAGTGTTTGAAAGTGGGGTTATACTAGCTGCCAGTGGTAATACATAATTTCTATCTAGTCCTTTTCACCATGGATCTCAAAGCACCTTGCAGCTCTAAAGACAGGCACAATTCCATTCACGTCCAAGAACTGAGCACTCTTTTTTCCTTAAGTAGGGCCTGCTCATGCAGACATGCATGGTAGTAACTTTACTCCTTTGCGTAGGTCTAGAAATCGGCTGGATCAGAGTGTGAGCTCCTTCGGCCCCAGATCGTATCTTCTTGCTGTCTCTAAAGCATGCAATTGGTACTATATAAAAATTATGTTATTTTAAAATCACATGAGCAATCCTGTGGAGCTATGCTTTTAATAGGATGGGCAATTAAATTTTTTAAAGCCCATTTACCTTTTATAATAATCATTATCTTAGATTGTAACTATTCGAGTAATATAATGGCACTACAAAAGCAGCTGCCTTCAAAGCTCTCTTAAATCAACAAGACATAAAACGTATCTTTCTTCTGCCTTTTTTTTTTTTTGGTTAAATTCAGTTGGCAGAATTACAGCAAGTCAGGTCTTTTAAAACTATTTTTTAAGGTAAATTAGACAACCCCCAAAGAAAAATACTCCTAAATCTCTTGCTTCATAGAGTGTTAGAGAGGTTTTCTATAAGGTAATTATATTTTTATGGCAGATTAATCTGTACTTTATTATTTAGCCCTTGCAGCCGCACTGCTGGTTTGTTGCTTTCCTGATGCTTAGTGTGTTATCCCTGTTCTTTTAACCATAATATTAACTTGTCATACTTCAGTCTGTTTGACATGCTGATGTGCCACGCATTAATCATACATAACTTGTATTATGTCTGAGTTATTGGCCACTACTTTCAGTGAACCATACCTGTGACACAGCTGAAGTTTTGTCAAATTGTGAAAATCTTTCATTTTAGTAGGCATCATGCCTCTTAGTGTTTCATTATCTCAGTGTCACTCATAAACTATCATTGTCATAGGATTATGTAAAATGCAGAGTTACTCTTCCCCCTCCCCACATATTCCCAGTTGGCATGTAAAAAATAAGAAGTCTGAACGTTGCAAAAGATGGTCTTTGCATGAGAGCATATCAGATCCAAGGGGAGCTGAAAAGTCATTTTCTTTGGCCAAGATTTTTCAACAATAGGAACCTACAGTAAGGCTTCTAAGTCTTTAGCTGGGCGCTCTGGTAGGGTGTACCACCCCTTTACAGGACAGTCTGGAGTTCACAGCCAAGATAGCCTGGATGCAGTCCAGGAATGCCCTGCCCTGTCCTTGGGACTGGGTTATATAAACAGGAAAAGAAAGCTGAGCAAGAAATTGGGGACCAGAAGCCAGGCTGGCTGATAGAGGACAGGCACCAGGTTACCGGCCTGTAGACTGTTTAGCTGACTATACATTTGGTGGCTCTGAGTGAAGGACCTTCTGAACTGGGTTAAGTGACTCATTCCCCAACTTGACCTAAGGAAAAGGGAGAGAGCTTGCTTGCCATCTAGAACAAGGAGAACTGGGATTGTTGCAGGTGGCTGGGATCAGTTTGGAGACCTTCTTAGAAGTGACTTTTATTTTTTTTTTTTTGGGGCGGGGGTTAGTTTTGGCCTCCCATTTCTTGGATCTTCTACAGGCATGTAAATAAGTGTCTGACTTTCAAAAGTGCTGAGCACCCAGCAGCTGCCAGTGGAGCTGATGGGTGCTTTGCAATTTTGGAAATCAGTCTGCTTATTTATATTCCTAACTATTGACTATTTTTAAAACCTTTGGCCCTGGTTTTCATTTAGATTGTTGCAGAGGTGGCTGGATTATTTCCTCCTTTCTCTTCCCTCCCTCCTCCGCCCCGCATGAAGTTCCCCACATTATTTGTCAATATACTTTAAATGTTGCTCTTCAGTAATGATGATAATACCTCGTTGTTATACAGTGCTTTTCATCTTTTGCTCTCAAAGCACTTCATGGGGATTAAAACTGAGGAACAATTATTTTTAATGTTTCAGTTTTTTAAATAGCATTTTCATGGTTCTTAAACTGTACATGAAACTTTTTCATTAAAACCTTGCGGTGGTGATGTAGAATCAGAACTGAGTTGGTATTCTAGCTGGGGTTGTAACCAGGGTCCCAGCCCAGTGATATGGGGAGATAATGTTTTACAGATGTGTGTTAAAATTGAGGGCTGCCCACTTGAGTTTTGTTCAAACCGCAGTGGCTCTTTTCATGATAATACATTGGTAGCCTTGATGTCTTGGCCATATTCCAAGGCTGATTACTTTCCGCCTCGCTAAATTGCCCATGCGATTTGAATTGGAGATAGTGATCGTCATTTCCTATTCTGAATAGTTGCTGCCTGATGTTTTAACTGCTGCTGTATTCCACCCTAGTGACTGCTGCTGTATTTCATTGGTCGGTAAAGCAAGTCCTTTATGTATAAAGGCCCTGATCTTGTGAATACTTGGGCATGATGTGACGAACTGGGCCTGTTCTCACGGTGGTCTGTGAATGCTGACAGGGGAGTGTTCTGGGATAGTCTGCATTGCAGGATGGGATCTGCCCGAGGGCGCCCGAGGGCGCATACCTGAGTGTGTAACATGAGAACCCAGGAAGGGGTTGAAGGGGAGGCGACTCCTTAGCCCGGGAAACTGAACAAAGGCTGTGGGAGGGGTCGCTGAAGGCAGAGTGCTGGAAGCAGGCAGGGAGAGAGGGCTGGGGGGCATAGATGGCTCTGACCTCCCAAGGGGGGCTGGGCTTGGATGCCCGGGGACCCCAAGATGGACCTAACTGAGGGGGTCCCTGTTGTCTGTGCCTGCAAGACCTGTCTTGGACTGTATTCCTGTCATCCAAATAAACCTTCTGCTTTACTGGCTGGCTGAGAGTCATGGTGAATCGCAGGAAGCCGGGGGTGCAGGGCCCTGAGTCCCCCAATACTCCGTGACAACTGGTGGCAGCGGTGGGATCTACTGCACCCCGTGGACGGCGCTTCCTCGGCGCTTCCTGCAGTAAGTGACTGGGGAGCAGTAAAACGAAGGGGGATTGACGGGGACCAGGCGTGCTGAAGAGTGAGAGAGAGACGGTTATTACCCCTGGGAGTGTGTGACCAGCGAGAAGGACTTTTGCAGTAACAGGGTCCCCCGAGGGGATCGCAGCGAGTGGTCCCAGGGGCGGAGGAGTCTGCAGCTCGACCCTGGCAGAGAGGCGGTGACCTCGAGAAGGGCTGGCACACTAGGGGTCCCCCTGGGAACTGTGGGGAGCTGTGAGCACACAGGCCGGTGAGTGGGCAGCAGGAAGATGTATGCCAAGCGGCTTAAGAGCGACCTGGTGGAGCTGTGCAAGCAGAGGCGGCTGCGCATTGGGAGGCTCACCAAAGAACAGCTCATTGCCCAGCTGGAGGCGGAAGATCGCGCGAATGAACTGATCCCTGTGTCTCAGGGAAGCAGCCTGGCAAATGCAGCGCAGGCACCAGTGTCTGTCCCAGCTGGGAGTGGTCAGCCGGCTGCTGAGGGCTTCCCGAGACCCCTCCTTCCTATGCCTAGGGGAAGGGTGGGGAGGAGCCCAGCAAATACCGAGGGCGCCGTGACCCCCCCGGCCAGCAGGGGATCCCCCCGGCGAAGCCCGCCGGCCAGCAGAGGATCCTCCCGGCGACGTTCGGCATCCGGGGAGCGGAATTGGCTGGAATGGGAGAAAGAGCTAAAACTGAGAGAGCTGGAGGATCGTGAACAACAGAGACAGCATGAACGGGAGGAGAAAGAGAGACAGCATCAGCGTGAACGGGAGGAGAAAGAGAGACAGCGTCAGCATGAACGGGAGGAGAAAGAGAGACAGCATCAGCGTGAAGAGAGACAGAGACAGCATGAACGGGAGGAGAATGAGAGACAGCGTCAGCATGACCTGGAACTGGCGAGATTGAAGGGCAGCGAACCCCCGGCTGCGGTGAGTGAGGGGGGACCCAGGACTGCACGGAGCTTTGATAAGTGCATCATGGCCCCATACAAGGAGGGGGAGGACATGGATGACTTCCTGGAGGCCTTTGAGACGGCCTGCGAGCTGCACCGTGTGGACCCCGCGGACAGACTCCGGGTCCTTACCCCCTTACTGGACCCCAAATCCGTGGCATTGTACCGCCAACTGGGAGAGGCAGAGAAAGGGGACTACGAACTATTCAAAAGGGCCCTGCTACGAGAGTTTGGGCTGACTCCTGAGATGTACCGGGAAAGGTTCCGGAGTCAGGATAAAACCCCTGAGATCTCATATCTGCAACTAGCCGCCCGCATGGAGAGATACGCCAGCAAGTGGGCTGGTGGGGCCCAGACGAAGGAGGACCTGATTAAACTGCTGGTACTGGAGCAACTGTATGACCGGTGCCCATCCGACCTGAGGCTGTGGTTGGTGGACAGAAAGCCAGAGAACCCGCGACACGCCGGGCAGCTGGCTGATGAGTTTGTAAAGAGCCGGTCAGGAGATAAAAGGGAGGAGTCCCAAAGGAACAGTCCCACCACAACGCAGAGAGAGAGTCACCATGGGACCTCCCCATGGGAAAATACAGAAAAAACCCATCAGAGGGGAGCATCCGGCATCAGGACCATCCGACCTACTCAAGGGGACCCATGGGACATGGGCTGCTACCACTGTGGCCAAAAGGGCCACATACGGGCCCAGTGCCCTAGGCTCAGGGACAGACTGAGCAGACCGAACCCACAGAGGGTTAACTGGGTAGAGACCCAGCCCGGCGAAAGGCAGCATTCCCAGGGAAGAGGGGCTGGCAGAGTACCACCTGCTAAGGAGGGAGGAGAGCTCCAGGCCAGCTCCTCTAGGGGGCTGGATGCTCCAGACTCAGGGTTTTTGGTTTATATGGTAGGCGCGGGGCTGTCCCTCCGGAGAGAGTACCTTGTTCCCCTGGAGGTGGATGGGAGGAAGGTCAGTGGATACTGGGATACGGGCGCAGAGGTGACGCTGGCCCGGCCCGAGGTGGTGGCCCCAGATCAGGTGGTGCCCAACACCTACCTGACCCTGACGGGGGTGGGCGGAACACCAGTCAAAGTACCCGTGGCAAGGGTACACCTGAAGTGGGGGGCCAAGGAGGGCCCCAAGGATGTGGGGGTACACCCGTATTTGCCCACTGAGGTATTGATGGGGGGGGACCTGGAGAACTGGCCAAGCAACCCCCAAAAGGCACTGGTTGTGACCCGCAGTCAGAGCCGGCGAGGGGCACTGCGCCCTGGCCTTGGGGGGGGTGCCTTGCCTGAGGCGCAGGACCCTAACCTGGTGGGGAGGGAACGCCCAGGGACACGGCTCAGGGAGGCTGCAGCTTCAGGCCCAGCGGGCGAGGAAGAGCAGGTGGCCATCCCTGTCCCAGCTGCTGAGTTCCAGGCCGAGTTACAGAGAGACCCCTCCTTGCGGAAGATAAGGGACCTAGCCGACCTCAAGGCGGTACAGACCATGGGACGAGGTGGCCGGAAAAGGTTCCTGTGGGAGAAGGGGTTCCTGTACCGAGAATGGGCTCCCCCAGGGGAAATGGAGTCAGGGGGGATCAGGAGGCAGCTGGTGGTACCCCAGAAGTATCGCCGCCAGCTGCTGTGCCGGGCCCATGATATTCCCCTCTCAGGGCACCAGGGAACCTGGCGTACCCAGCAGAGGCTGCTACGGAGCTTTTACTGGCCTGGGGTCTTTGTTACTGTCCGACAGTACTGCGGATCCTGTGACCCCTGTCAGAGGGGGAGGAAGGCCTGGGACAAGGGGAAAACAGCTTTAGGACCCTTGCCCAGCATAAAGGATCCTTTCCAGAGGGTGGCCAAGGTTAAAAGGGCGGCTCTAAACCAAGAGAGCCCAAAGCACAGACCTCCAGACTGGAGCGCTGGGAGAAGACCACAGCCCAGTTGGAACCCCAGAGGTATGGGGGTGGGAAAAGGGCACAGGCCGCATAAACCTTCCCACATGCGAACTGCGAGTGCCATCAAGCACCCCGACCTAAGGGGGGGCGTGAAACTGAAGGGGCCTGGTGTAATTCCCACCAAGGAACTGGAGGGATGCGGGGGCATCCATGGGAACGGGGGTAGGTTCGAACTTCCCCGGGTCACTGGCTAAAGTGACCCTGCTCAGTTCGGTCTCGAAGGGGGGAGAGATGTGACGAACTGGGCCTGTTCTCACGGTGGTCTGTGAATGCTGACAGGGGAGTGTTCTGGGATAGTCTGCATTGCAGGATGGGATCTGCCCGAGGGCGCCCGAGGGCGCATACCTGAGTGTGTAACATGAGAACCCAGGAAGGGGTTGAAGGGGAGGCGACTCCTTAGCCCGGGAAACTGAACAAAGGCTGTGGGAGGGGTCGCTGAAGGCAGAGTGCTGGAAGCAGGCAGGGAGAGAGGGCTGGGGGGCATAGATGGCTCTGACCTCCCAAGGGGGGCTGGGCTTGGATGCCCGGGGACCCCAAGATGGACCTAACTGAGGGGGTCCCTGTTGTCTGTGCCTGCAAGACCTGTCTTGGACTGTATTCCTGTCATCCAAATAAACCTTCTGCTTTACTGGCTGGCTGAGAGTCATGGTGAATCGCAGGAAGCCGGGGGTGCAGGGCCCTGAGTCCCCCAATACTCCGTGACACATGGATTCACAAAAGCATCCCTGTTCAGACCTGAATGGGGTCTTATTACTCGGGTGCTTGTTTCCTATGGGTATATCTATGCTGCAGCTGGGAGGTGTGATTCCCAGCTCGGGCAGCGAGACTTGTGCTAGCTCTGCTCAAGCTAGTATGCTAAAATAGCAGCGTGGATGTTGTGGCACAGGTGGTAGCTTGGGGTAGGCTCCTGAGTCCAAGGCAACCAAGTCATGGGTCTAAGCGTGGGTGACTAGCCCAAGCCACCACCCGTGCTGCAATGTCCACACTGCAATTTTTAACACAGTAGCCTGAGTAGATCTAACTCATGTCTGTCTATCCAGGCTGGAAGACTCATTCCCAGCTGCAGTGTACACATACCCTAGGAGTTTTCCTGTAGCTCAAGCCCTGTGTTTTCATAATAACGTTATAGGATTGGGCCATGTGTTAGCAGTATCCATGCTGCTCCCGACACTTGTTTTCTCTAATGTTGGATTTACCTAATTTCCCAAAAGGAACTGAAATATCATTGTTCCTGTCGGCCTGTTTAACAATAAATCTGAAGTATGTTTTTGCTGATGGCTGGATATAATTTGGTTTGCTGCTCTTCTTTTATTTTCAGGAACATTGCACTTGATTGTCTACTGTGAATATAAATTTTACATGACAGTCCCCGGGAGCCAGCCTAGAAATAAAAATCTTTCTTAATCAATAAAGGAAATTTGGTAAATGATTTATAGAGATAAGTATGTTAAAGTGGAAAAAATAGTGAGGACTCTGGATCTACTTAGTAAAACAGTTTTCGGGCCTCAGCACAAACGTTTAGTTAACATTTTATTTCCAGCAATTTTTAATCAAATAAACAGAACAAAGACTACAATTGGGATAACAAAGTAGGAATAATAGCTTACAAATATTAGTGTATAAGTAAAATGGGTCACAGAGAATCTCGAAGTTTAGTGTTACGGATTTGGTAGGTGAGCAAGAGACATGAATCATAGTTAGTTTTCTACTTTTTTTTTTTAGTCCTCAATCTAGCAAAACACAAGCACATGCTTAACTTTGAGCATGTGAGTAGTTCCACCGACATACTTAAGTGCTTTTTGGATAAAGGTCTTGGTGAGGGAATTGGTAGTGGTATGTTCCCAAAGCATCTCTGTAGACTATTCCTGCCCTTTCACTAGAAGGATTGTAGATTTGGCCAGTTACAGTTGAGTTAAATGAACTCCCATCCAAGAACCAGATCTAAAATGTAGAAGAACTGACTGCAGGATTTTCCACCTTTTTAATAATTTACAAATACACATTTTAATAAATGGATTTCTCTGCATTGATAACAGGGAAATATATTGAGGCTGTAGAAGAATGAGAGATGGTTTTATGGATTTCAGCCTTGGTACCTAAGTAAAAAAAAAAAAAAAAGGCAGATAATTAAAACTGAAAATTTTAAAAATCTGATTTGCATTGTCTTTGTCCTGGCCGGTACAATTTTCTTGTGTAGAGAAGCTCTCGGTAGTTACAGGATCCGGTCCCTAATCAGTTTGACATTTACTTAGTCAATTTCACTTTTGATTCTCTTCCATGACTAACTCAGTGCAGGAATGGTTTGGAATGCAAACACTCTAGGGGGGTATCTATGTTTTGGAAATAAAACTATAATTTTTTAAAGGAACATCTCAGGTGCTCTTTGACATTATAAACCTGGGGTCAAATCTGAACTAACACTGGCCTTGTCTTCGCCGCTTAAAAAGATATTTTCTTACAAAATCCTCAGTGGAGAAGATGGAGTTAACCAGAGATCAGCACTATACCCCTGCTTGGGGCTGATTCTGTCTAGGTTATCTGCCAGTAAAACTGAAGGGCCTTGCCCTCCCTATGGTTTTTACTGCCAGAGAGTCTTTTTTTTTCTGTATTTTTTTAACCAGTGAAGAAGAGAGAGCCCAAGGGCTAGTCTATGCTAGAAGCTATACAGCTGCGCCACGGCAACGCTTCTGATGAAGATGTTCTATGCTGATGGGAGGGTGCTCTCCCGTCAGCATAATAAAACCGTCTCCACGAGAGGCGGTAGCTGTGTCGGCGGGAGAAGCTGGAGTGTGTACAAACCCCAAGTTACTTTAAACTGGCATTTGAATAACAAATGCCTGATCAATGTATGTTTTTGGATCACAAGTGATGGTGTTACACACAAGATAGATAGCCTGTTCTGTTTTTGCCTGAATGACTGTGTTGGACATTCTAAAGAGAGGAAGTGAAACCTCACTGCTATGTGCTACTTGAGTTAAACTTTTAAGGAGTAGGCTTGGTGGTATAGTTCACTTGGGATGGTGTCTTCTGAGAGCCTGGAAACTCAGGTGCTTTAGTGAATTAGGGAAAGGCTAGTTTGAGCTCTCCCAGAGGCTGGGAGTTAAGCCTGAATGAATCAGATGGGGCCACCTTACTCTCAGAACCAAGAATCTCTCTGCTAAAACTCTGTCACCAGGTTGCTTTATAAAAGCGTGGAGGCTTCTGCATTAAAATTAGGGGCTGAAAACTGGGATTTGTTGACTTCATGACCTTTGAATTTATTTGCTGTGTCTTGGATTTATTGGTTTTATGCATGTTGCATATCATAAGTTGATGCATTGCTAAAGTTTTCTTTTATAGCAAATCCCTGTAACAAGTGATTGCTGCTGTGTGATAAATTGTGGCCAAGGTTATGATAACTTTACTCAGAACTTTAAGTTAGATTGCTTTTGGAGTAAGATGCTCCTCAACCCGAGAAAGGGCATCAAAATCTGGCCGCTGGAAATTACTATTTTTCTATCTTCAGAGGGGTTGCTACTCCAAAAGTTAACCTTGCCTACTGCTCCCATATTTATAATAAACGACCTGCCAAGGGCACCAGGAATGAAACAGTGGTCCTAAAGTTGTGCATGTTTGTAAGAATTTAAGCCATTCTATATTTTGATAAGGGTTAGTACTTGGCAATTCAGATCCTTTTAAAAAGTTGTCTCAGGCCAGGGTGCAAGTCAAGACTCTTTGTCCAAGAGAGCGCAGGAAATACTAATGAAAAATCCAAAAGCTGGTTTCTGCAGTAGCTTCCTATTCATAATCTAATACCTACAAAGTATCTGCAACGCTGGAGTAAGACAATAGTCGTTTTCATGTAGGATTTATGTAATTTAATCTTCCACAAGTCTTTTTTCCCTTTTAAGCAAAGCTACCTTTGCATTTTGTTTGTACCACTTACATTACTTATTTAATTCCAATAGGCACAGAATATGAATTTACTTTGAAGACCAGGTGACTAAAATGTCTTATTTTAGTATAGAGACAAGGTGGGTGAGGTAATATCTTTGATTGGACCAACTTCTGTTGGTGAGAGAGACAAGCTTTCAAGCTTACACAGAGCTCTTCTTCAGTCTGTTTATATCTAAGGAAGGTATATAACTATTCAGAAGATACCTCTGACAGAGTGGATATTCACCCACGAAAGCTTATGCTCCAATACGTCTGTTAGTCTATAAGGTGCCATAGGACTCTGTCGCTTTATTCAGAAGAGTTTGCTTTAAGCAGTACAATAGAAATCTCATACACTTTGGGTGTATTGAATACTTAACAATCTGACTTGTAACTCCATGAATATGTCCAGTTCACTTTACCAGAGGATTCTCATTCTTTAATGAAGGAGGGTGTTAAACCAACATATGCCTGACTGAGTGCTTGATCCTGCCCTCCCGGGGAGGAGGGAATTTCTGCAGGCATCTCTCTCCTACTGTCTCATTAGGTATGGGTCTCCCATGAAAAAGGCTAAGGTTGCCCCAAATCTGTTGGAGCCTGGTGGTCTGCAGAATGCCAAGGCCCACTGTGGGTAAGCCCAGAGTGCTTCTACTGGCACTGGCCATTGTGGGCCCTGCTTTTGATGCCCTAGTAACACAGCTCACTGGTGCGAGTGGCGAGTTCTGAGTTGAGAGCGCTTTGCACAGATATGCACAAGATGCAAGGCAATCGGGAGTCAGGCCTGCGGTCTGATCCTGAGCTGCGGAGTACTTACAGCTCCCACTAAAATCTGTTGCAGATGTTCAGGATCAAGCACAAGCTTCAGCATTGCTTTTGTAACTCGTGTTATGGATTCTGTGCCTTCCCCCTCCCTTGAAGGGAAATTTTTCCTCTTGCCCCTAACTGCACCTGTGGAGGGCCATTTATAGTAACAGTTGTGATATACATCCCTCCCCCCTCTGAGATTAGAACTGGTATGTTCTGTGAAGAATAATTATATCTGATCTACAAAAAGATGAATGTTAAGGTGGAGGGAATTAATTAAAAAGAGATGATAAAAAAAACAAACAGCCTAATCCCTCTTGGTTATTGAAGCAGGAAGGGAGCACTTTGTCAAGCTGACATGCAAAACCTACCTTAGCAGATTCTAGAATGATGGATCGTAAAGAGAGCACTGTCTCCTATATTGGCTTTAGCTGATTGCTGAGATGCATGGGATAGTTTGGCTTTGCGATTTGGACAAAGTCAAAGCTTATACCTAGAACAAATGCTCACTTGAAAATTGTACGGGATTGGAAAACTTCCTGACATGGTTGAAAAGTGGGATTTAATTGCATGCTAAAACTCCAGTAAGTTTCCGTGCCTGTGTTCAACATCAGTGGTGATTGTCAGTTGTGTTCTTTGCCTCTCTAGCCGTGAGACATAAACTCTTACCCTACTGATGGGTAACAGGATTCAAAAGTCTTCTCTGGAGAAAAAGGTTTTATCTCCTTGTCTAGTGGGTAATAACTTTGGATTCCAAAGTTTTTTATTATAGGATTTTTATTACAGTTTTGTTCTCTGTGCCCCTCATTGGCAATTGGAAGATGCAATGTTTCAAGAAACTAATCAGTTGTACGATAATAATCTAATAGGAACAAAAACAACGAGGAGTCCGGTGGCACCTTAAAGACTAAGATTTATTTGGGCATAAGCTTCCGTGGGTAAACGACCCACTTCTTCAGATGCAACGGGAATTTAATAGGAAAATGCTGTTTTTCATCAAGGTGCCTATTGCATGGAGTTGTTTGAAATGTGTTTTCCTTAAGTAGAAGAGCCAGAGTCCGTATGTTTAGAGTTTACTGCAAAGTATGGCAGTGCCAGTACCTGGTTCTTGTCGTGGACGGAGGGGAAAAGATCAGTAGAGCATACTTATGAGTCTCTCTGGTGTGATGCCTAGACTTGCCTGGTTTACGTATTCCCTGGTATCGTAAAGGTTTAAGAATTTTGCGGGAATGGGTTGTGCCCTGTGGTATATATTGAACAACCTTCTAGTTTGACACAGTCCCTGATCAAAATACTGTACTAAGGCTGATTTTAATGAACTGAATAGCACTATGAGCTCCAGAAAAACCTCTCCTAAGCAAATTCGCTACTTCTTAGAACGTTGCCCTGATTTGAGATCCTCGGGTAACGTTCTCTCGATGACAGGTTTCAGAGTAACAGCCGTGTTAGTCTGTATCCGCAAAAAGAAGAACAGGAGTACTTGTGGCACCTTAGAGACTAACACATTTATTAGAGCATAAGCTTGAGGAACCTAAAGGAAAAAAGAACAATGAGGAGGTTAGCAAGAAAAAATTCTGACCGAGAGGTGGTGCTGCTGCAATCCCATGCGCAAGGTCTCAACATCTGAAGTGGGGAGCTGGGCCCTGTCCCACATAAGGCCTCCCAATTCTCCCTCGCCCCCGGATAAAAAGAGCCAACATAATTTCCCAAAAATGAAATGAAAAAATTATATACATAAAAAAGTTTCACGGAGCTCTATTTTTATATAGGGATCATTAAATTTCTCTAGTCTGACCTGCAAATCATAGGCCATGGACTATCACCCGATGATTCTTCCGTTGCCAGTTAGATCAGAAATAGGGCCTATAACTTCATTTAGAGTCATAGGGTAAAAATCTCAAAAGCACCTACATTGCTTAAGCTCCTGAGTCTCATTTTCAAAAGTGACCTAGACACTTTGGAGTCTGTCACTTAGATGATGATGTTATTGTTCATAGGGTTGCTAACCCTCCCGGTTTCACCAGGAGTCCCCTGAAATTGGGCTCTATCTCCTGGAGGCTACTGAAGCCAATCCAGGAGATTTTAAGCTGGTAAAAGTCTGGTGGCGCAGCAGGGCTGAGGTGGGCTCCCTGCCTGTCCTGTCCTCGCACTGCTTCCGGAAGTGGCCAGCACATTCCTCGGGGGAGCGGGAGAAGGGGGTCTCCGCATACTGGCCTTGCCCTGAGCACTGACTCCGCAGTTCCCATTGGCTGGGAGCTGCAGGGGTGGTGTTTGCAGGCAGGGGGCCGCAGGGACGTGCTGAGTGCTTCCGGGAGCAGCGTGGAGCCAGGGCAGGCAGGGAGCCTGCCTTAGCCCCACTGCACCGCTGACTGAGAGTCGCCTGAGGTAAGTGCCGCCCAGTTGAAGTAGGCACTCCTCAACCCCTCCCGCATCCATCCCCCTGCCCCAGCCTTGAGCCCCATTCCTGCACCCAAACTTCCTCCCAGAGCCTGCACCCCAACCCCTGCCCAACCCAGAGCCCCCTCCTGCACTCAAACTCCCTTCCAGAGCTTGCACCCTGCACCCCCTCCTGTACCCCAACTCCCTGCCCCAGGCTCAGCCCGCAGCCCCCTTCCACACGCCAAACCCCTCGGTCCCAGCCCAGAGCCCGCACCTCCTCCCTCAACCCAACCCGCCCCAACCCGGTGAAAGTGAGTGAGAATAGGGGAGAATGAGTGACAAAGGGAGGGGGGATGGAGTGAGCGGGGCAGGGCCTCGGGGAAGGGGTGGGGTGGGGGAGCAAGGGTGTTTGGGTTTGTGTGATTAGACAGTTGGCAACCCTAGTTGTTCATCATCAGTAAAATTCAATAATGAGTGAAATTTTTAAGTGTCATAAGTGCTCTGGCTGTACAGAAATATACTAAATATAGAGCTGTTGTAAATAACTCATAAAGTATGTGGGTATAAAAAGCTACATTTTCACTGTATTGCCTAAGGAATACTGACCAAACAGTTATAAAATCCACATTGGTATGTCAGTGTTATGTTGACAGCATACACGCAGAAGTCATAAAATACTCTTTTTGGAAGATTGTAACGTAACGCTCCTTTATTTCTTAGAATCAGGAACCTTAACATGCAAGAACCAAAAAAACAGAGAGAGACAAAGGAGGCTGCTCCCTAATGTAGAGTCTCAGAACTCATCCCACCTTGCTCTGAGCTGACTCTTTGCAGACTGACTGCTAAAGAACCAGAGTGCACTCTTCCTTACAGGGGCCCAGAGTCTGCAGGGAATACAAGGAAAACTCCTGAGAATTTAAAGTGGCAGCTTATAATTTTAACAGTTTTCAATACAGCCCAGTCAAGAAATATAAAACCACAAAATAGATCTGTTGGTGTGCTGCAAAGAGACTAGTTTATTGTAGAAGGAACTCCTTGGTTTATGCATCTGGTTTTGTTACTGGAATGAAGCAAATCTAAAGAAGAGTTTTTCTTAAGTGCTACTGAAAAAAAAAAACTTCATTATCTCTGTGAGATTGTTAGTGTAAAAAATAGTCCTCTAGGAGTTTGTTGTTCAGTTTTTTTGAGAATAGTGGACCAATAATTTGTAAAATGCGGTTCCCTCTCTGGAGCCATTGGTCAGTAAGAATGATTTATAATTGCTGATGAATGCTCTTATATAGTCAAGGATATATTATCTCCGAGTACCAGACTGTATTATATCAAGGATACCCCTTATTTCAAATGTGGCAGCTCACGTTCTTAGGTAGGCAGACATTATAACATATTGTTAGTAATTTTCTGAAATCTTAGCTCTTTTTCAATATATTGATTTTAAAGTTGATCTGACTCTTATGGCTCTGAATGGATTTGCTTCAGTATGCTTTACTGCTCTTTTCTTCTGCTACACTCCCAGCTGTTCATTAAGATCTGAATCGGTTGGTTATCTAATCTACCTTGATTATAACCTTGTGATGATGGGAGCTAGTTTTTTTTTCCTTCTGTAATTATGCCCCATGACTGTAGAATGCACTTTCTGCTGCTGTTGATAATTGTTGGTCTAGGTCGATATTTTAAACCAGGCTAAAGGAATGTTCCATATGTTTGCTGCTGCTTTTAATTGTTGTTAATTATGGATATTTTCATAGAGCTGAATTGTACACTGCCCTCAACTCCCCCTGTGAAGGGTGATTTAGAAGAGTTGTGTTTTGTATTACTGGAGCAAGTCAGAACTATTCATTTGGCATATGTTGTTTTCTTTCTCCAAAGTGACATGTTTGTATCTTCCTCCTAGATGCTATTTCTACAACTTTTAATTTCCTGATTTAGCTTGGTCTGTGTCAGAGGAATGCCATTTAGAAGAAGAGCATATAGTTTTTTGCAGCCTTTGTAAGATGGTGCTAGTTCCAATAGCAATGTTAAGTGGCGTTGTTCCATGTGTCATTGATTTTGGAGGATGTTGAGCATAGATTTTTAAATAAAACTTTTGCATTTTCACTCCCTCAAATTTCTTCTTCTCAACTGAATTATCACTTGGACAACAGTCTTCTAGCTTTTATTATTCATAACATTTTAACTAGAGTTACTGTGATAGCTGTCTGAATTGAAATACTGATTGCTTTTCCTGGGAACATAAGGCATGTAACATTAGACAGTAAATGTTAACATTCCAGTGTTTTGGATTGTAAACTCTTAAAGTGTAAGATGTCTTATTCTATGTTAGTTCAGTGCATACTATGGTGGGGTCTGTTCAGAAGAATATAAGAACGGCCATACTGGGTCAGACCAAAGGTCCATCTAGCCCAGTATCCTGTCTTCCGACAGTGGCCAATGCCTAGTTCCCCAGAGGGAATGAACAGAACAGGTAATCATCAAGTGATCCATCCCCTGTCACCCATTCCCAGCTTCTGGCAAATCATCACTGCCCACCCTGGCTAATAGCCATTGAAGGGGTCCCTATACGCTGACCTAATTCAAACACTAATAATATTATGATAATATGTGGCTATTTTTGTTTGGGTTAATGCTGATGATTACATATAAGGATTACTCACACGTAACACATTGCGGGATTGGGCCCTTACTCGTTTTTATATACTTTTATTTTTTAAATGAAAAAATGAGTGAGATTAGTCTTTTTTTCCCCACTCAGTCTACGCTTGAAATATATTGCCCTCTGGATGTACGCTACTTCAGTTGCAGTATTAATTCCTGATGCTGGTTAACTTTTTTCCTGTCCCTTTGGGCAATATTTCAGTGTTCTTCATCTGTTTCTCTCAGAGCCACTAATGATTAGCTAATATTTTTTTCTAACGGTTGGGTTGTTAAAATGATTGATAATATACGCTGACTGCAGTTATTAAATATCAGTCAGCTCTCCCATTTAAAAAATACTTTTCATATACTTGTAGCAGTTTCAGTTTCACAAAGTGGGTGAAGTGTGTCAGACTTTTAAAACAGACAAAAATTTAGATGTGAACATACCAGTTGAGATCTAGGTGACAGGAAACCAAACAACTAATCTGTACAGTACTTCATTATTACAGAAGGAAATCTGCATGGGCACAATGGGTTTATCACTTTCCCCAGTATAAATTTAAAAATATTTAATTTCCTTTATGTAAAATCCTCCTTCCATTTTCAGAATTCTTTGGCTCTCCTTTAATCTTTACCCTCAATTAAAAACACCTCCTGTCATCTCTTACTGATACAAGAGGGCACTTAACAATTTCAGTGTGCTTATTTATTATATTTACTCTAATGTACACTTAATGGTATTATAAGGTGTTGATAAATTTTGGGAGAACATTTTACGGGCTTTTCCCAAGGATCTTGCTACAAACCAACGGTTCTCAAGTAGATAGCACATTCCAAGTAGATACTACAGCCGTGCATAATGCCTTGTAAATTGCACTTGTTTCTTAAATCTTTGATTCTGCCCTGAGTTGTTAACACTTCAGTTAGGGCTGATCTACACTGGGGGGGGGGGGGGGGGGATCGATCTACGATACGCAACTTCAGCTACGAGAATAGTGTAGCTGAAGTCGACGCATCTTAGATCGACTTACCTCCCGTCCTCATGGCGCGGGATCGATGGCCGCCACTCCCCCGTCGACTCCGCTTCCACCTCTTGCCCTGCTGGACTTCCGGAGTCGATGGGGAGCGCGTTCGGGGATTGATTTATCGCATCTAGACGAGACACGATAAATTGATCCCCGATAGATCGATTGCTACCCGCCGATCCGGCAGGTAGTGAAGACGTACCCTTAGGCTAAGGGGCATGCTACCCCTGCTCCATATAGTGGCAATTACCATGATTTTGCAAAGAGATTCTCACCCCATTTGTGTCTTGGCTAATTTTGTTTTCATTTTTATTTTGTCATTATTAACATACATGACCTTTCAATTCATGTATTAACAAATATTATAATTCTTAGCCCGTATTTGTTGCATTGAAAAGATGTTTTTGTGTTTGGTCAAATTCTGTGCATTTTTGTTCAAATTCCCCAAAATGCTAACTATATCTCATAAAATCTAGCTGATCCTGATATAAGGCTGTCTGTCTTTTTCCCGCTGTTGAACGGATTTCACATACTTCATTTCTCCATCTCCATGCCACTAATATTGGGGAATTTTGTCCTTTTCCAAAAAGGGGCTATTGTAGATCTGGGTTCTGGCAGTAGTTGTGTTATCAATGTGTCCTTCCTTGAGTCAATAACCTCCTTTAGATTGTAACCTAGTAGAATTGCTAAGGGTTCTGTGAGTAGCCTAAATGGAGTGGGTAGTTTTTCTTGACTGGTATGCAATCTGCCTATTCCAATGGGGATTACTGAGACTGTGATGGAAATCCATACAAACGGGCGTTTCCACATTTTAATGAAAAGTTTCTGTTGGGGCTTCAACCTCCGGACAGGGCGGTATCTTCCTTCTCTGAGTCACAAAAGATTTGTGCATGTGTATTATCAGCATGTTGCATTTTCTGCACACACAGCAGAAATGCACTGGGCCCTGTTCTTGTTGTTGTTTTTATATGACATTCCAGTGTTACCTCTAGACTTAATTCATGCAGGGCACACAACTCACTGATTGCATTTGGAGTGTATTCTTCCTGACTTTGGCCCTTTGCATTGACGAGCTTGTATTAAGAGCCATTAGTTTACTTAACATTACGTTGAAGCTACACATATTTATTTTCCAGTTCTAGCTGACCCTTGGGGAGCAATTTCTGATTTAATTGGTCTGACCGTCTGTACCCCTATGTTCACCCTTTTTACAAGACTATGATAAATTTTGTACAAAGTGAGATATTTGAAAACTCATAATCTGCTGAACATTATTGTAGTGTTTAAATATGTGTTGCAACATGGTATGTAAAATTATAAAATGCTACTGTATAAGATATATTCCAAATATGGGGAAACAGCTTCAAACCAGTTCCCCAGAGACAAAAGGCTAGCCAAGGTCTCAACTAGGCAGGCATCAACAAAATCAAATGGACTATCACCTGGTTAAGTGGCCATTCTTTGGCAGGAAGAAGGGTATAAGCAAAAAAAATTGCATAGCAGCAAAGAAAACAGCTTAGAGGTTCCTGTCCCCCAGACCTCCTGTCTTCTGAACCTCAGCTGGAAATGATCTTCAAAGGGAAAAGAGAACTATAAGAAATGGGAAGAGATTCCCCAAAATATTCCTGCCTTTCTCTCTGCCTATGACAGCCACAACACCTGAATGATAAAGAGAGAGCTTTGAACTAGAAGTAGGGTTCTGGCTGAAAGGATTCCAGCCAGTGACACTGTAAAAGCATGAGGGACATTTTTGCTTTAAATTCACTTAGCTTGTTAAGTTAGATGTTAGTTGGATTTTACTTTTTAGTTTCTTTGTAACCAATTCTGACTTCTATGCCTCATTACTTGTAATCACTTAAAATCTTTCTTTCAGTAGTTAATAAACATGTTTTATTGTTTTATCTAAATCAGTGTGTTTGGATTGAAGTGTTTGGGAACCTTCATCTGAGATAACGGGGTCTGTGCATATCATTTTCTATTAATGAAGCGATGGACTTTCTATGAGCTTGTATTATCCAGAAACAAAAAGGCGGGCAGTACAAGATGCATGTTTCTGGGGGGAAGTCTGGGACTGGGGATTTGCTGGTGTTGCCTTGTAATATAATACATGACTGGCTGGCTAGAACACTCTTGTAATATAGCTGGGAGTAATTTACATGCTAGAGGCTGTGTGGGAGCAGACCAGGAGTGGTTGTTCTCACAGCAAAGCAGCGTAAAAGGCACCCCAGGTTAGAGAGTTGAGGAACACAGCTGGTCAACAGTCCAGATTGGTAATGTCCAACCCTGGGTAATGTCACAATTGCTTAAAAAATGGTCAGGCATGCAATACAGATGAGATTTTACTGAAGTTAAGATTTTTTTGTAATCTTTGGTTTCCTTTCCCACCAATAACCTTGTAAAAGATGCTGTATCCTTAGCATTTCCATTGTTCTTTCTCTCTTTAATAATCCATTTCATGACCTTGCTGTTATCTCGCCTCCTGAACTTTCCTTTTGCTACTTCAGTTATATCACAAAAGCCTTCACCCTACCATTCCCAGAAGGCAACAAGGTTATGAACAATGGAGAGCCAGGGGGAGGACAGATACTTCATTCATGCCAGACTCTGGGCTTAGAAATCATTCCTTCTTCTTGATGTGCCAGGATACTTGTCACATGGACTAGAGTCTTTTAGAAGTGATATCACTTGTTAAAGTAAATTAGATTAATGTTATTATTGTATCTTCATTGATTATCTCAGCTGCTACAGATGGGCTTTCTACGCAATGTAACTAATCCAGAATTTGGCAGCTAACACACTAACTTTCAAGAGCGATGCCGTTGGTTTCCTGTAAAATGTATATTAATCTCAGGTTTCTTCTCTTCTATAAGCTTTTGTGTTAGCTTATCATATCAAACTGTTATGGATTCTTTATATGTAAGGTCCTCACAGAGGTGTATCCCTTCAAGGACTTTGCGGGTTCAGCTTTTAAGGCTGGCGGTAACGTTTTTAAAAGTGCTTAAGTCTGATGGAAAATGAACAGTAATTAGGCTGCTAAGACCCAGCTACTCAAAGGTCTCTAGGCCCATAACTGCCTTTGATTTCAGTGGGAGCTAGGGGCCTAGATACCTTGGAGGATCTGGGCCCAAGTCACTTTAGGCACTCTTGAAAATTTTACCCTTTTTCCTTGTGTACCATGATGACTTTCTGAGGCTTTTTGCTCATAATGGACAGAAGTGCTGAGGCACAAAGGGCTGGATTTTTAAAGGTATTTAGGTGCCTACAGCTGCAGGTAGGTGCCTATCTGCATCTTTAGGCACTTAAATATCTTTAAAAACCTGGCCCAAGATGTTCTTAAATATTAACTAAAGGAGCAGTCAGTCTTCAACCTTTGTTTTCAAGCCGTGGCACCCAGTCTGGTTTTGTCTGCTGGTCCTTTGCTAGTAAGTGATCCAAAATGCATTCTGTATTTATAGCTATATAGATATAAACACTATAGATTTTTATACACTGTAGATTGTAACTAAATCTTTTAGTTTACTTAAAGGTGAAGGTTTCATAAAAATCAGGTGGAAAATTACGTTATATGGAAACTAGATGCATGCAGATCCAAGGAAGTGTGATGTTCCTGGGAGTTGGGACTGGGACTTGAAACCATCTGGCTATCAGCAGGCAGTGTTGCCTAATAGATAGAGCACTGTGCTGGGACTTAGGAGCCCTGGGTTTTATTCCTGGCTCTGCCACTGACCTAATGGGTGATTTTGGGCACGTCACTTCACCCCCCTGTGCCTGTTTCCCTATCAAAAAAGTGGATGACGTTACAGTACTGACCTCCTTCGTGCAGCCCATTGAGATCTACTAATGAAAAGTTCTATATAAAAGCTCCAGGTATTACTATTATTGTTGTTAATATAAGAGCTAGGTATCCTTATTAGCATGTACTTCTGGAGTGAGGAAATATTTAGTATATTCTGTAATAAACTGGCTACTGTGTATGTGTACAACTCAGCTATACTGATTGGAATTAGGATGGCTTATGAAATTCTGCCGTAGGCCCTGTAATGCTGACAGCTAGCGGAGAATCTCTTCTAATTCAAGTAGTAAAGGCCTGATTCTTCTGCACCAGAAACATTTGATTTCTCTCCCTGATGTTCCTGTGAATTTCTGGCCATGGTATGCAGCCTGCTGACAACCGTGAAGTCTTAGGTTGCCATGGATTTGTTGCATTATCTTTTCGAAGTAAGCTGGTACTCTTGTAACAATTTACAATGTACTCTCTGCCAAGGATGTAAAATGAGTTAATCGAAAAAACAATTTTGCTGGAAAATTGCTCTATAAATAATGTTTTATTCTACCAGCTTCTGTTTGGAATATAGTGAAAGATGAAGGAGCTGGGGGAATAAGAGGGCAAATGAGCTTTCTCAAAAAATAAAACTAGAGCCTCGCCTTATCCCATAGTTAAGTGGCTTCCTACTTACAAAAGGGTTGTTGCTAGTGTCTGCTCGAGCAAGCTTGCCCTAAGAAAGGGACTAGCAAGAAGAATTTTTGCTATAAGCTGGGGATGTATCGGAAATGACAGAGGAGGAGAAAGACCTGGGTGTATTGGTTGATCACAGGATGAGCCGCCAATGTAATATGGCCATGAAAAAAGGCTAATGCAGTCCTAGGATGCATCAGGCGAAGTATTTCCAGTAGAGACAAGGAAATGTTAGTACCGTTGTACAAGGTACTGGTGAGACCATTTCTGGAATACCATGTGAAGTTCTGATCTCCTGTATTAAGAAAGATGAATTCAAACTGGAACAGGTGCAGAGAAGGGCTACCAGGATGATCTGAGGAATGGAAAATCTACATTGTGAGAGACTCAGAGGTTGGCTTGTTTCGCCTAACCAAAAGAAGGCTCAGGGGAGATGTGATTGCTTTCTATAAATACATTAGTGGGATAAATACCATGTAGGGAGAGGAGTTATTTAAGTTAAACGCCAATGTGGGCACAAGAACAAAAGGATATAAACTGGCTATCAGCAAATTAGATGAAGGTTTCTTACCATCAGAGGAGTGAAGTTCTGGACCAGCCTTCCAAGGGGATCAGTGAGGGCAAAAAGCCTAACTGGCTTCTAGACTGAACTGGATAAGTTTATGGAGAGGATGGTATGATGGAACTGTCTACAATGAAATGTGGCCCATCGGTGACTGCTAGCAGCAAATATCTCCAATGTCTGGTAATAGGACAGTAAATGGGGAGGGCTCTGAGTTAATACAGAGAAGTCTTTCCCAGGTGTCTGTCTGGTGGGTCTTGCCTATATGCTCAGGGTCTTAACTGATTGCCATATTTGGGGTCAGGAAGGAATTCTCCCCCCTCCCCCCAGGTCAGATTGGCAGAGACCCCAGGAGTTTTTCACCTTCCTCTGTAGCATGGGTCACTTGCAGGTTTAAATCAGTGTAATGGTTCTGTAATTTGAAGTCTTTAAACCATGATTTGAGGACATCCGTATCCCAGCCGGAGGTTATGGGTCTATTACAAGAGTGGGTGGGTGAGGTTCTGCGGCCTGCAATGTGCAGGAGGTCAGACTAGATGATCATGATGGTCCCTTCTGACCTTTAAATCTATGACTCTATACAGAGTGAAGCTGCTGAACAGAATCACTTTATTCTTAAGAGATGCACAGGGTCAGTACTATGCATGAGTGTGTTTACTGTGGACATCCTAGGAAATAGGCTAGTGCGATGAGAAATCCCAGTGCATGGATAGACTGTGTTTCACCAGTTCTTGAAGAGAACAGCTTTGTGGAGAAAGAAACCTAGAAGTAGTGGTGGTGATGTGTTGATGAGATTCAGAGCCGGGATAGAGTGCTGCTGATGGATTGATGTTGGTTTATTTAATAGCATTGCAAATAATGCACACTATTTTTATAGCACGGTCTTTATGGATTAGGTTGTGAATGGGACACACAAATATTTTTTGGTAGTAATTTTAATTGTTACTTTTGTTTCCAATAAAATGCATAACTTGTCACAAGGGAGCTTTTTCTACAGCCACAGTGAACGTAGCGTACCATAGCAATTGTCAGACCCGGGCAGATGAAGGCTCCCTCTAGTTTAGTTGCTCGTCTCCATTACTGGCAATGCCACGATTCATCTTGCTGAAATAAAATATCCATATTGCAACTAATGGTGAAATGTCATACCAAAGACGAAGAAATTTTCTTGATTTCTGCTGGAACCAAGTGATTGTCCTGATAATTAAATACTCCCATATGTAATTGCATATGGGGAGAGAGTGTTAGATGCAGTCATTCTAGACCAAAAGTTAGTTCATGTAGCATGGGTTATTCCTTTCGTTATCTAAATTACTGCAGTCCTCCCCCCAGTACTTGGAACTAGGATTCTACAATAAAAAGCTTTTTCTTTTTTGGTGATAGTTTGAAGACTGTGAATTACAAACTGGGAAACATCAATGGCTCATTAAGTGGAATGCAAAGGAAGTGTCACTGAACTGAGTTTTCCTCTATTTCAGCAACAGCGCACAGTGTATAGACTGACACTGGTGAAAGCTTGGAACGTGGATGAACTCAAAGCCTATGCTGAGCTGGTGTCCCTTGGTAAACCAGACTTCATCGAAGTTAAGGTGAGCTGCGTATCAGTACTTTTCCACTACATAGCTTCTATTTTTTTCCTCTCCACTTTCTATAACACAATAATTCAAGATTGCATGAGCACCAAACAAATAAATGACACAGGCATGGCTCTCTCACCACAAGGAAGCGCACACCGCTGCATGGAAGGGACTCCTGTCTGGGAGTGTGCAAGCCTCTTGTACACACCAGCACAGAGGTCCCCAAACTGTGGGCACGTCCCCCTGGGAGGGCCCAGAGGAATGTCTGGGGGAGTGTGTGGCTGCTGGCCCCTCGCTCAGCTACTGACCCCATGCCTGGGGCTCCGAAAGTGGGGTCCCAGCTGCCGGCCCCGTGCCTGGGCTTCGCTCCTGGCCCTGCCCCAGCCTTGGCCCCCTTACCCCTGTCCGCATGCCCCCCTCCTGGAGTTGCGGCCCTACTCCTGGTCCCAGCTGGGGGATGGGGGCATGGACAGGGGTAAGGTGGGGGCACAAGGTAAAAAGTTTGGGGACTACTTCGTTAGTACAACCAGGGACAGCTACCAATGAGTCTGGTAGCGGGCCCAGTGGGCAGGGCTGGGATGGTACAGCCATGTCAGAGGAGCTGCCTGGGGTGGGTGTGGACTCCTGCGAACGGTGGCCTGACCTGCTGCTGCTTTTGCCGCTGCGGTTCCTGGCCCAGTCACTAGCCATGGCCCTGCTGGTCTCGCTCGTCATCGCTAGAGTCCTCCAACTCCATGGATATCTGCTTTATACCTGCGGATATAAATTTTGTATCCGCGCACGGCTCCAGGCACAGTGCCACCAGGCATAGAGATGGTATGTGGGCCAGAGTGTCTCATGCTTATGTCCTTTAAGGGGACGCAGCATGCATTTTGCCTATCAATGGCAGACTCTGCACATAGGCCGAAAGAGGTGGGAAACCTTCTTGGGGCTTCTCCATTCCTCTTGTCTGCCCCTGTACATGGCCCTTAATTACAGCTGGCTGAAAATTTTTGCAATGTACAATTTCAACATAAGCTGTATAGTTCTTAGGGCATGAAAACAACTTGTGTATTGGCTTTCTCATTTAAAGGTTTTTTTTTCAATGCACTTGGTACTGTACATGAAGACAGTAGCTAAGTTAGAAGACAAAAGTGGACAGTTCAATACAATAAAACACAAATAATTGGTTGGCATAGTCAGTCAACCACAGTCACCTCATAAAAATAGACTATCCGCAAACTAGGTGAACCTCCATCTATTGCAGATCCTGCAATACCCTCCATTTCTCCACTTGAGTCATCACAGAGCTTTTAAATTGAATTGCACTGTCCTGTTATTTTAATGCATAAGAACTGCAGCAGTGTGTATGTCCTTAAACAAACAAATAAAAAAGCTTAACTATGAAGCACCCTATTACTTACAGCATTTGCAGGCAGTGCCCATTCAAGATGGGATTTTTCTTTTCCTGAGAACTGAACTGTTCTTATCACTGTCTGAACCAAATGGCACAGCTGTCTATGCATCAGTGGAACATTTTTAGATTTGGATGGCATTTCCGTCTCTTTAAAATGTCATGAAATTTTCTGACACTTTCCTGGAGCTGAGTTTTGCTTGACACTGGATTGTTTTGTTTAAATGGACTGTAATTTATAGTCAGTGAAGGACAAACACCTCCTCATGGGTTTTTCAGTGGATTTTTTATTTTTAGTGCTTTTATTTTGGGGCCGGGCTTTTTTTTTTTTTAACCCTTTTCTTTCATCTTTCAGTTCTTTAAAATGGGTGTAACATTTTAAAGGGGGTAAATGTTGTGCTCCATAGGAATAAAGCATCTCACACTAAATTTAGCATTCGGTCAACCAGTAATCTTATTTGTTCCATATAGTTTTATTTGCTAGTTTCTGCTAAACAGCAGCATTTTTGAAGTGCAGAGGGTTTGGCTCAGCGGGGAAGGCACAATAGTTTTCTCCTCTTACTGTGCTGTCTCTGTGAATGTGATTACATGGTTTCTTACTTCAAGAGTGGAACTGATTTACCTATTATTTTTTGGCCTCCCTTTCCTCTTGGCTTCTATCGAGACAAGGTGCATCCCAACAAGGATGAAAGACACACATTTGTGGCCACTTATACCCCAGTGAAATAATGCCAACATGGGAAGGCAACACCTACATCTTTGTTTTAACAACAATGGCTTCTATCGACTTAGATTATTTTCCCCATTCGTACCTGAGCTGGGGCTGTCTAGTGTAGGGTGGGGATGATGGAGACCTCAGCTGAGGTCAGTGTCCCATTGAGTTATGCTGTATGAACGTATAATAAGAGAAAACTCTCAGTGCTTCAAAGAGTGCTCGTACAATGTAAATAGGCAAGTCCAGAGGGTCAGAGAGAGGAAGTATAATTATTATCAACCCAATTTTACAGATGGGGAACTTGGCTATAGAGAAGAGAAGTGACTTGTTCACGGTGATGCCAGGAGTCTGTGGCAGGACTGGGCCTGGAATCTAGATTGTTCCAGGTCCTAATCCAGTGCTTCCACCACAAGACCATGTTTCTGCTAGTGCATGTTGCAGAGAGGCTAGCAATACGTCTGTAAATATAGGTAGCTGCAATAATTTCAGGGCCATCTTCACCAGTCTCTGTGCCAAGTCGTATGTGTGTGATCAAGTGAGTGTGCAGACTATGTAATTTTGGTAATGCTGATAAAGCAAAGTCCCATACTGTTGAACAAAATGAAAACTGTATATTTCAAACTGCTACGTGGCTTGCTGGTATTCTGGTATAGGGGTCTATACTGCGAGATGCTGAGCATTTCTGAGAATTTCTGAGTGCCTTCAGCTACCATCTTCCAGCTCATCCAGAGGGTGCTCACCTCCTCCCAAGAGTGCTGCAGGGTCATAGTGAAGAGAATGGTAGAGGAGTGATATGCCTTTTGTGGTGAATCTGTTTGCTAGGAATCTAAGCATGAGAAAAACAGGAGAACTCTGGGTCTGGGCGTGTGGACAAAAGGAGCCTGGAAAAGGGCTCTGGGTCCTGATGAAAGCCACCATAGGCTGGATGCAATGCCCAGTGAAATCCGAGTCTGTCCATTGACTTTAATGGGGTTTGAATAAAGCCCCAAGACTCTAGATAGGAATGTGAGTGCTTCCTATAAAATGCTGCTGCCTGAGAATCTGTAGTCCTGAAAGCAGTGACCCTGCACTAAAATGCAGGCAGTCTGTTTTGAGTTACGGAGATAGGTGATTATTTTATAGGTGATGCAGTTACTGAGCCAAACCCACTCTAACTATTGCCTTGTTGCAGTCAGTGAGGTCTGCTGGGGATGCATTTGGCCCAGGAATGTAATCCAACAGTTTTGGCAACACTATGGGGATTAAGTGCAATGAGTCAAAGTTTAAGCTCCTAGCAGCATGGATGTCATGCAGCACTGAGAAGAGATCAGATCCAGGGGCTCTGAATATCGCAGAGTCCATTCTTTCTTTCTGCACTTGCTGGGTAGAGTTGTATGTATTACTTAGAGTTCTTAGGTGCTATTTAACTTCTTGATGTCACTCCTGCTGATAAACATAGGGGTCTGTCCTTTAGTGCAAGAGAGGATGTAGAGAGCAGCTGTGACGTGGGAACTTTCCCTCAAATCTTTCCTTGATTTACAAGTATTATTTTTAATCCTTTGGGAATGAAGTAGATTGAAGAACTCATTGGAGACCAAGAGTCGTCATAGTCTTTTTTGCCCTAGTTATTCTAGTGCAATGGGTTCAAGAAAGGAGACCAAGAAAAAAAAAAAAAAAAGGAATTAGGCCCTGTAGAGCATCTGCTACAAAATGAAGCTTCATCTCAGTGGGATTTTCCTGGTTAAATACTTGAAATAAATTATGTTAGTTTTAAATGAATGTAGCTAATCCCCTGTTGCTCCAGAAACACTCTTGGGGCATAGTGGAAGGTCAAAAGATCTAGAATCTAATTCTGCTCTCATTTACACATCTTACATTGGTGCAACTCTGTTGAACCCTATTCATCTCTCACTTAAACTAGTGGAAACTAGCATTCATTTTGTTGTTGGCGATGGTTACCCTTGTGTAAAACCTGTGGGCCAGGAGAATGAGGCTTATGGAGATCAAAATTAAGAGATCCATATAACAAAAAGTATCAGCGGGGTAGCCGTGTTAGTCTGAATCTGTAAAAAGCAACAGAAGGTCTTGTGGCACCTTTAAGACTAACTGAAGTATTGGAGCATAAGCTTTCGTGGGTCACAGGACCCTCTGTTGCATATAACAAAAACACAATTACTGCATATTTTAATGCCATATTAGGACTGTCACACTTTAATTCAAAAGTGATTTGTGTATTTAATCTATCGAACATGCAGTTTGGCTTTTTACACTGCTCTACAGCCAAAATGCTTCTAAAATAAATGTAGTCAAACTTTACTAATTCTGGGTCACTGAGAACGAAAATGATGCTTAAAATTGTTGATTGGCTCTAGTTTTCAAGATATGCTATTGGGTCAATATATACGACCCTTGACTTGAGAATGGCGGAGGATAAGTGAGTTATAAAGGGAAGGGATCTCAATTTAAACCAGAAATTACTAAAATACATCTTTGACTGGATCTATGAATAAATCGATGACTGGGTTTGGACAGTACTTGCTTTTTAGGCAAAACAATGAATGATGCAATCTGAAGCTGGTATTGCGTCATACATGATATGAATTGCATCATGTTATTCCTAGAAGTCATGGATGATGCAATCATAACGAAGCTTACATCACTCTGCTGAACAAATTGCCCTATATCAGCTCTAGAAATCATACAGTTTCGTGCTCTCTTATTTGTCAGTGTTTGATTTTGCAAAGGGACACATTTCTGTTTAGCCAAAGTGAGCAGAGATGCCTCATACTTGTGTGAACAGTGCAGATAACTTCTGCTACGTTTCTGGTGAAGTGACTTTTGCATCACAAAAGTGCAGTATAACCACTATGGTTAAGAAAGCCTATCACCTTTATTTTGGCTGCAAAATTGGAGATCAGGACAAGAGGTGGGCCCCACACATATGCTGCAACACTTGTGCAACAAATCTTGGCCAGTGGTTGAACAGGAAAAGGAGATCTATGCCTTTTGCAGTGCCAATGATTTGGAGAGAGCCAACAGATCATACCAGCAATTGTTACTTCTGCATGGTGCCTCCAGTTGGGAAAGGTGTGTCAAAGAAGAAAAAGTGGACTGTGAATAGGACTAAACTATGTACTCATAGTTTTTTGCCTTTTGTTTCATAATAAATTTTATTTATATAACCCTTTTGCTGATTTTTAAAGTGTTACATAAACAGGACAGGTGAAATATTATCATGTAAAGCAACCATAAACACATGAAAAGACCTAGATTTACAATTTATGATTAAAACTCTACTATCTATACAATATACATAGACATGAAATGTAAAAACTTAAATATTTTAGAAACAGTAGCCAATCAGTTGTTTTAATTGTTGTATTTGAATTCAGCACATCAAAATACATAATAAATAGCACATTTTATCTCTGAAGCAGACGACTTCTCAAAAATTGTAGACCAATGTTATCGGTGACATACCTTATCAGATTTTTGCCTAGGAAGCCACCAGTTTATATGAATAAACACACAGTATCTTGCAGTTTTTTTCAAATCAAGTGCATTCATAGATTCATAGCATTTAAAGCCAGAAGGGCACATTAGATCATCTAGTCAGATGTTCTGTATGTCACAGGCCGTTAAATTTCAACAGGTCTAACCCTATATTGAGCTCAACATCTTATTAGAGAAGCCTGTGTGAAATTTAATAAAAGGATCCAAAAATTGGATCCTTAATAATTCATTCCAAAGATATGGAAAACATAGTGCATATGCAGTAGATTAATTTATTTAAAAATGCACTGGCGGTGCTTCCGTAGGGTTACCATATCTAACAAATAAAAAAAGAGGACCCTCCACGGGCCCTGGCCCCGACCATTTCCCCACCCCAGCCCTGCCCTAACTCCGCCCCTTCCCTGCCCTAACTCTGCCCCCTGCTCCCTCCCGCTCCCAGACACGCGAAAAGGGCTGCCCGAGCACTACTGGCTTCACGGTTTGCCGGGCAGCCCCCAGACCCTGCGCCCCCGGCTGGCGCTTCCCCAGCACAGCTGGAGCCTGGGAGGGGAAGCGCCCAGCCGGAGGCGCAGGGTCTGGAGGCTGCCCGGCAAACCATGAAGCCGGTAGCGCTTGGGCTTCAGGCAGCCCCTATGCCTCCGGACACTGCGCCCCCGGCCGGGCACTTCCCCTCCCGGGCTCCAGAGGCCCAAAACCCGTAGCGCTCGGCTCTTAAACGGAGCCGAAGAGTTGGGAGGAGCAGAGCCGCCGTGGCCGGAGGCTCTGCTCCTCCTCTGACTCTTCGGCTCTGTTTAAGAGCCGAGCTGCCCGAGCGCTACCGGCTTCAGGCAACCCCTATGCCTCCAGACCCTGCGCCGCCGGAGCCCGGGAGGGGAAGTGCCCGGCTGGCGGCTGGGGTCCGGAGGCAAGGGGGCCGAAGAGTCAGGGGAGGAGCAGAGCCGCCGCGGGAGGGGAAGTGCCCGGCCGGCATTTTCCCAGACATGTTGGGCTTTTTGGCAATTCCCCCCGGGACGGGGGTGTGATTGCCGAAAAGCCGGACGTGTCCGGGAAAAACCGGATGTATGGTAACCCTAGCTACCGGGATGAAGGCCAGATAAGCACGGAGCAAACAAATACATCTCTAAATGGCGTGGTTTACACAGCAAATCTGTTACACTAACATTCCTAATTGTATCTGTGCCCTTGTGTGCACTTACTCCAAACCTCTCTCTGCAAACTGACCGTAGCTTTCAGACAACATGTGTGGGAGTGTTCATGCGTACATAGACTCTTGCAGCTCTGACCCTGATTTTGCAGACCCTTACCAGTCAGTGCAGTAAACCTGGTGATTGTGTTTGCGTGGCCCTTTGTACATCATTGCTAAACAGACACGAACCTACCCAGGAACAGTTCACCTGGGGAGCAGGCTGGCACTACTAAAGAAAGGCCCAATTGGTAGGCTCACATAATGAGGAAAGCCTCTGGGATCAGGCCCATAATTGATCCTCTTCCTTTGTCCTCGTAGTATTTAACCAATTTCTTTCACCTAAAATAAAAGATTGTGCCAGATTCCCAGTTACCCAAGGGCTATTTTACACCATGCAGCTACTTCAAGGAAGAACTCTGGCAGGGGCCTTAAGTATAAATGAGGCTCAGGCCCAGTATGTATAATTTCCAAAAGCCTTTGTCAGATCAGTCTTTTGACTGCTGCTGCATTTGTCTAGCTATATCCTACATCACTGCTTCCAGCTCAGCGCTTCGGAGGTTCTGGGCTAGTGTATAAGGGATGGTGGATCCGGTGTCAGTCAGAAGGAGGAAGGGCTTTCTGGAACTGGTATCTGAGGCTTTGCTATCATTAAAATGACCAGTTAATAGGCTGGCTGGGTAGGGCCACCACACGGAAGCATCTCCCCCATTCTGCTTACCTAATCTTTAACATTTAATATGACACGGGTAAGTGTTTAAAACAGAGGAAAATTAATACTTCTTTAATGAGCTTTTACTTGCAAGAAGTGAAAGCTGATTGGCTTCACCTGTCAAAAAGCTATTCAGAGTCCTGGGTAGTGTTCCATTCTGCATTTAGATGGAGAGAAGAGGAAGTTAAAAATCACGTGTCCTAGCGAGTGCTATAAAACAAAAACAACTTATGTATAATTTTCATGCTTGGGAAACGCTGACCTGTGCCATTATCTACAGAACTCTAGGTTAAATGAGTCCTAGCTTGACAGAAAGAAAGGGATGTGCCAAAACTGCATGCGGCATGGCGTGATTTTCAGAGAGGGTGAGCTCCCACTGAAGGCCCAGCCCCTTTGAATACCAGGCCAAGTAAAATTTTGTATTGGAAAAATATACAGCCAGCACTTTTTGCTATTCCTTTTTCAGGATAAGGCCCCAGAGTGGTAAATGCATACGTATGTGCTTAACTCGATTTGTATCAGACATCCCACTGAATTCAAGTCACTTATTCAAGAGCTTCAAGTTAAACCCATGTGAACATTTTAGCAGGAGGTTGTATTTTTAAAAACAAATCTTGAATTCTAGATGCACTCTGTCAGGTAGTTTGGGCTGAAAATGTAGTCATTTAACAAAATCTAGCATCAATACATGTTTTCATGATGTGAGAGAGAGAAAAATTAAAGCAGGTTACTTTTTGGTTTTGATTTAATCATTCCCCACATTCTTTTTGCAGCCCAAGCATTGCGGCATTGTGTTGGTGTATCAGTGTGTGAAAATAACCAGAAGCCAATCTGAAAGACTCGTCTATTTTAATTGTCTAAGCCAAGAGTAATGTATAAAGTAAATAGCAGTTATAAACCATGAAAACTGACGTAGATATCTGAAAGTATTTGTTATTAAAAGAATTATTATGGCACAATGTAAGGTGATCGCCAAATCTGGACTATGATTTTTAAACACTGTCACCACTTAATGCTAATAGAGTAAATAATAACACTTACATAATACTTTCCATCTGTGGATCTGAATGCTTTGTAAAGGTGGATAAGTATCATTATCCCAATTTTACTGATGGGAAAACTGAGGCATAGAGTGGGAGATTAGCATTAGGATACACAGCAAATCGTATCTGAGCTGGTGATCAGTTGTCCTGACAGCTAATCCAGTGCTCTATGGGCAGGTGTTTGTACAAACAAACCAGATTTGGAACATGATATCCTTTAAAACTTGATATTGTTTTTTCTTTAAATATCTATGCAGTCCATTTCTAAATGTTAGAGTACAACCCACGTTCATGGAAATAGCCTTTATATTGTGGTTGCACTTCATGACTAAACAGTTGAATTATTGGGATGTCAGATATAATTGATGCAAATAAACTGATGTCCAATCAACTTGAGCGTGGCTATAAAAAAACACATTTCAGTGAGGAGTAGCTGTGTATTATAGCTTTAGATAATATTGAAATCCCAATAATATGCATTTTTATTGCAGAGTATTTGATCCATCAACGGGCAGTTTAAGGTAGTTACATTTGCCTTGGGTCAAGCTTGCCCCAATTTCTGAGCAGTAATCCAGTCTCTCTAATAGTAGGTCAGCCACATTTTGATGTGGCAGCACTTTATTCTTTTGTCATTTCACACAGTACTCTGTTTAATGAATTTATAATCAGTGGTTTAGTAGATAAGAGAGTTCTCTTGTTCATAATAATTAAATTGGAAGGCCTGCAGTTTATTTTAGAAAAGAAGCAAAGCTCTCTCATTTTTAGTTCACAGGTAATCTTCCTCCACAGCCATTTGGATTAGAATGATTCATGATTGTTCAGGTCCTTTGGAAAGGATCCAAATCTCAAAAGAAGAAACTCTCTCGTGACTGAGTGAGCACCAGACAGCACTCCTTTTTGTGTTTCTCATTCACTGTAATTACAACCAACCTAGCACAAGACATGGTATAAAATCAGTGGTGAAAATTCAGCTCCATTACACCAGTGTGTAAATCCACAGTGGGTTCAGTGGAGTTACTCTGGTTTTACATGTGCAGAACCAAAAGCACAAATTGGCCCGAGTATTTAAGACACTTTTGAAGAGGTTTGGATTTCAAGGTATTTGTCTGAAAGCTGTTACTATAATTAGCATGCTGAAAACATGCATATTAAAGACTAATTAAGAGAGTGTCATTGGTGTTTCCACTACAGAGAAGTTTATATATAAGCTATTGTGTATAATAGAACTGTTTCCTTTTCAGTGGTTGGCTTCTAAGTATCCGAAGAAGTGAGGTTTTTACTCACGAAAGCTTATGCCCAAATAAATCTGTTAGTCTTTAAGGTGCCACCAGACTCTTTGTTGTTTTTGTAGATACAGACTAACACGGCTACCCCCTGATACTTGGCTTCTAAGTAATCGCTATTTTCAGGTATTGCTGAAAAATATAACAAGACTGCCCTAATCAACCATGTATGTTTTAGAGGTATTGTTGGCACTGTTAATTAGCTCAAGTTTTAAGAAGTTGAAAGCTGATGTGCTTTTGTACAGTGTGTTGCTAAGATGATTTTCACTCGTGTGTGTGTGTGAGAGAGAGAATTAATCAACCGTCCAAGTACTTGGTAATTCCATTTGTCACTGCGTTCTCTTTGCTTGTAAATGATATCTTTGAAGCTTATTAAAGGAATGAGTCATGTTGTAGCTTCCTAGGAGTTTTCCCCCCTCTGTAATCATACATTTTTCATGCTGCTCAAATCATAATCTGCATAATGAATGAGGGGAAAATATTGCTCTACAAAGCTGTCTCTGTACAGCTGAGCCTTTGAGATATATATTACGTTATTTGGGTGTCTGGTTGCTTTTATATAGGCATGTTTAAAATCTCTTCAAACTTCCAGTGCAAGGTTAAATTAATGTACTTTCCTGTTCAGTACTCCCTCTACGTCTCTTGTGTCTTGCACAGTGCATCTGTTACCTCACTGGTACTGAGCTACAGGACGCTGCTTTAATATCTTTCACTTGGGTAGATTAACAGAGGCAGTCCACCATAGGTTAAAAATGTGAAAAACAATTGCTTCCAAAACTTGTATGGTTTCTAATTAATGCAATTCCATTTCTTCTTAAGGATGTTTCCACTATCCTAAGAGTCTCTCCTGCTTGTATGTTTCACTTGCCCCCATTTCAAGCCTTTGCAATGTAAGGATTTGGCCCTGTTTTTAGTGCTCAGCACCTTCAACTACAGTACCTAGATTTTAAACTCTTTGGGTACATCTATACTACCCGCCGGATCAGCGGCTAGTGATCGATCTATTGGGGATCGATTTATCGCAGCTAGTGTAGACGCGATAAATTGATCCCGGATCGCTCTGCCGTCGACTCCTGTACTCCACCGTGGCGAGAGGCGGAAGTGGAGTCGACGGGGGAGCGGTGGCCGTCGACCCCACGCCGTGAGGGCGCAAGGTAAGTCGACTTAAGATACGTCGACTTCAGCTACGCTATTCTCGTAGCTGAAGTTTCGTATCTTAGGTCGATTTCCCCCAGGCCTTTGAGGCAGTGACTGTCTTTTTGTTCTGTCTTTGTTTGGTCAGCTCCTGGTCTATGAGTGTGCTTTAGAGGTGCTACAGCAATGCACACAAAACCGCTGGAGGTTTGAAAGAACAGGTTAGACAAACACCTGCCAGGAATGGTCTACTTATTACGTTGCTCTGCCTTGAGTGCAGGAGACTAGACTAGATGCCCTTTTTAGGTCCCTTCTGATCCTACACGTCTATGATTCTATAATAAACATTCATAACACCTGCAGGATTGGGTCTCGAGAATGAAATGCTGGAAAGGATCAGGGCTCCATAAACATTTGGTGGAGATGCAAATGCTGATTAAAAGAAACCCAAGTTTCTTCCCATTGGAAAACATAAGTTTCAAAACATAATCTTCCATAGAATTGCATGTGCTCTGTTTTTAAAGGCACATATCTGATAGCATTTTGGGACCAAATAAAACATCCACAATCATGTAGCAAAGATAATAAAATGGCCAGTGGGAATGTGGGGACAAAGTGGCCAACTTTTATCAGAGCTTTCAGCATTTGCTAAATGTTAATTTGCTAAAAGATAGTGACGTCAGAATAATCTCAGCAGTGTATCCTGCTACAGTAAGTTCTTACGAAAGATTGGTATGTGTATGTGTTTGTGCACATGTGTGTATAATGTATGGTACAGATTCAGCACTGAGAAATAAAACATAGTATCAGTCTTTATGTCAAGGGGAGTCAGCCCATCTCAGTCCACTTGCAAGTAATTAACTGCCTAGGTGGCTGATTAACAGCTAGTTGGCTAATAAGCACCTGGACTGGACCTAAAGACTACCACAGCTCAATTAGGGGAGAAAGCTCCTAGAGAGAGGCAAGAGGGTACCTCTTGCCCTCACGCTCTCATTGGCCATTTTATCGTCTTTGCTACTTGATTGGGGATGTTTTATTTGGTCACAAAATCCCACGTAGTCACAGGAGGCCCAATCTGCAGGAAGCTGCATGTTGCTAGGAAAAGAGCTGTAGTCAACAGGAAGGAAGGCCTTGCAGAGGTCCTGGCTTCAGGAAAGGAATCCAGTTGAGAATGCCTCATGGATAAAGGACCTGGCCTTGAGGACAGTTAAACTCAAGTGGGACTCAAGTGCTAAGACGTGTGGTTGAAGGTCTCTTTCTTGTGTGTTCTGTTGAACTTTTCATTAATAAATGAGACCTTAAAAGTGTGGTGGTGTTTGATGCATAAAAGCCTGATAGAGCTTATTAATGACCCAAATGGGGAAATTAAGGCAGGGCATATCCACAGAGATGCACTTGGCCATAAGGGGTGTGCATGGATGGTACAGAGCCATAACATGATGTAATTAGCTGAATTCACAGCAGATGCTTGAGTGAATACACCTCAGGGATGGCCTTGTGGATTTTTAAGTATCCAAAAGCTGTGTAAGTAAATCAGATGGCATGTGGGTCAACAGAGCAATTTAATGCGTCTCCTATGCCATGTCCTTCATTTTGTGTTCTAGCAAGGGGAGTTTGTAAGAGTTTCCGTGCTGGTCCTTATTGGTATTAACGGCCATAAGAAATGCATGGTGTTCAAACACTTATTTCCTTTCTAATATTTAAGTAGAGCAGGGCAATGTGATATCTTCCCCTCCCCTCCTCCCCAATTCATTTTGTACATTTAGAGCCCAGTCCTGTGAGGTGCCAGGTGTCTGCTGAACAATGCTGAGCATTCTTGATTCTTCTGCCTTCACTGGGAATTAAAGGGAGGGATTCTCCCATTGGCGTAGGTATTGGACCTCCCCAAGACACGGTAGCTGGGTCAATGGGAAAATTCTCCTGTTAACCTAGTTCTGTCGACACTGGGGCTTCGGTCAGTTTAACTGCATCGCTGAGGGGTTTGGATTTTTCACCCCCTTGAGCGATGTAGTTATACTGACTTAGTTTCCTAGTGTAGACCAGGCCTTAGAAGGGAGGAAAGTGCCATGTTCAGGACCCTGCATTTATGAAAAATGGATGTGGCTTCCCCCAAACATTCAAATGGCACACACAAATTAACAGCCTGCAAAATTTCAGTGTAGATAATGCTGCAGGTTTTGAGTTGTAGAACTACAAAATAGCCTCTGAAACTAGGAACTTGTTTCTTTTGCATGTCTGAAAAAGCCAAGCAGATCTTCTTTACCTTGTTTAAAAATCTACCTGTCACCTGGCAGAGGCCTTATGTTCCTGCTTTCATCTTGGAGCCAATATTTGTCCGAGTTACACAGTCATGAAAATAGAGCTAGGTACAGTAACGGAAAAACGGGCATACCTTTCTTTAAGCCATGAGAGTTGTTACAACAGGAGTCTTTGTCACTTTTGTTATTATGAGTTCATATTACTGAGCAATTCAGATTTTTTTTCCTCTCAGGGATGTTGAGAAATAGAGGTCAGAGGAGGTGGGAGTGAGAGGGAGAAACAGAGGGAAGGTCTTTCTCAAGTGCACTTTGCAAATTCCTCTGCTTTATAACTGCTCCTTGTCCCCCTTACAACAGAGCAGTTTTGCTCTCAAAGCTTTCCAAAGAGTCACACTTCATGCACTTGCACATAGGATTAGGAAACATTTGCACGCCTGCAATATGATGTTTTTTATTTTCCCTTGAAGAGAGCATGGGAGTGTGCATGCTTGAGGCTTGGGTGGGCCATCCATTTTCTTACCTTCGTCAACCCCTCCAGAAGAATATCTAATGGGTTTGTTGCTGGTCCTCATGTTGGCATTCTGTGTATTTTACAGTAATTTCCTACTGTCTGTTTTATGCAGGCAAATCCTTTTAGAATAGCAGTGGCAAGAAATTAAAATGGCCAGTAGTGAGTTATTTGAGATCTTGGGCTGCAATCAGATGTGGAAGTAAAACAAAGTGCTTTACTAACAGTGGACTAGTTGACCTGTTGCAGCAGAAATGCAGTCTGTGCTGGCATATAGCTAAGTCTGACATTTGCAGCAGCCCCACAAGATGGCTTCTAGTTCACATGATGTAGAGATTTTTTATGTTTAAGGCAGGCTGTGGTTTCCCAAACTTGCATATTCTGAACCACATTTTAATAATAATGAGTGTCTTCTGCACATCCCATTCATAACTGTGTGGCCTATCTCCCCTTTTCTTATTTATGATCTTCTTCCACTTCTGGCAACTACAGTTGTGGATCCTGAAAAGTAATAGTAGCAAGTTAGTGGGTGTATTTTCAATGGTCTCTTAAATAAATTTAGAAGCTGCGAACGAGAGCCAGTACTATATGACTAGTTAGTTCTCTAGGGCAATGGCTCTCAGCCTTTCCAGACTACTGTACCCCTTTCAGGTGTCTGGTTTGTCTTGAGTACTCCCAAATTTCACCTCACTTAAAAACTACCTGCTGACAAAATTAGAAGTGTCACAGCACCCTATTACTGAAAAAGTACTTACTCTCTCATTTTTGCCATATAATTATAAAATAAATCCTTTGGAATATAAACATTTTACTTAGATTTCATTGTATAGTATAGAGTAGTATAAACAAGTCATTGTCTGTATGAAATTTTACAGTGGACTGACTTCGCTGGTGCTTTTTATATAGCCTGCTGTAAAAGTAGGCAAATACCTAGATGAGTTGATGTACCCCCTGGAATACCTAACAAAATTTAATACGTGTACCCCTGGTTGAGATCCACTGCTCTAGGGAGCAGAATTTAAGAACCATTGTGGTAGAGAATTAATTTGTGAGGGGATGGAAGGAATTAGTCTTCTGTAAATTTTTACATTTTGTTAGGCTGCTGTACATACAGTAATACTTTGTACTGCGATAGTACCTTCCTTCCGAAGATCTCAAAGCTGTCTGTGAACATTAAAGGTGTGGTTTTCAAAAGTGCCTAAATGGCATAGGAGCACAAGCCATATCGACTTTTGCTATGTTGCTGCTGCTGTTTTTTTCACACCCTAACGCATTAAAGTGTGTGAGTTGGAAGGGGTGGATTAGCCCATTTTACAGAAGGGGAAATTGAGGCGTGGATTGCCGAAAGTGGTGAGGAGAGAGCCTTCAGCAGAGGTGAGATTATTTCCTTATTCTCTTCCTATGTTCTTGCTGCAAGACCATCCTTCCCCATCCAACACACACTTTGGCTGAAAATATGGGTGTAAATTGTCAAAAACAAGCTCGCAGAGTATATTGAAGTGTGAATTGTACATATGCGTGTGTAAATGCTGCCTTAAATTTGTAGCCATCTTTAAAAGGCATTTAGTAATTACTTCAATGTGTTTCGACAGGGAGTGACGTACTGCGGTGAAAGCTCGGCCAGCAACTTAACCATGGCCAATGTCCCCTGGCATGAAGAGGTGGTGCATTTCGTCCGGGAGTTGGCTGACCTGATTCCAGACTATGACATCGCATGTGAACATGAACACTCAAACTGCCTCCTGATAGCTCACAAAAAGGTATTGCGTCTTTTTCCTGGTGTGTGAAAACAGACACGGCATAGAAAGATTTGACTCCTCACTTCCTAAAAGCTGTGAGTTTAGAGTGACCAGATGTCCCGATATTCTGGACTTTGTCTTATATAGGTGCCTATGACCCCCCACTCCCGTCCCGATTTTTCTAAGTCTAAGCTCTAGTTCAGCAGGTTTTTCTCTCTAGGTTTGAAAGATTAGCTTTTTTTAAAATCCCTTAACGCATTTATCCCATGGAGCTCTGGGGATTAGTTTATAGGACTGTTATGGGTTCAGTGACTGTCCTGTTACAATCTGCAGTACTGTCCTTGATGACACAAGCAAGATCTTGAAAATATCAAACAGTCTTTTGGCTCTCAAAGAAAATGAACGTATCTATCTTGCTGTCTTTGCTTTGTGTTTTTTGGCAGCAGGAACAAACTAAATGGGGATGGGTTGATTGTTGCTACCTCCCGCCCCTATTTCTTCCTTAATAATGTTGTTCAGCAATGAGTGTCCATGCAGATTAGACATTGAAGGGACACCAGAGTTTAGAGGTGTTTGGGTTATTTTATTTATTTATTTTTTTTGAATCATTAGAATTCCTGTCAAAGCTGTAAACATCTTTATTCCTGTTACTCTGAGTTGGAGGAGCATTGGGGACTGCGTTCCTTCTCTGAGATAAACAATTTCTGCACAAGACAAATTGATATGTGGGTGTTAAGCATGGAAAAATTTCCTCTCAGAGCAACTTGATGTGTCTGGTTTGCAGTATCAGAGAGCTCTGCAACTGTATTTCTAGAAAACAGATCTTAAAGGACAAACAATAAAGCAGCTCTGTCATAATTTCATACATTCTCTATCCATATAAATGATAGATAAACAACTCTGAAACTACTACAGCTGTCATAACAGCGACACCAGCCCAGTGGTTCTGTCAGGCACTAAAATATTTTGTAGGCAAAGCATGTTTCAGTGGTGCATATATGTATGTGTATATATAATATATTTTTCTTATAAATGCCATCAAAGTAATTTGAAATGCATGTGAGATGCCAAAAGGATGGTTAATTTTTATGGGTGTGGGGTACGGAAAATATTGTACTATTTGGCGTTCTAATGTACAGAAAAACATTTAAAAATGAAAAACAAAGGACTGTCTAGGCAGCTGATGAAATTACTACTTATTATCTTGGTATTAGATTATGCTGTGTGTCTGTCTGTCTGTGGTATTCACCTGTTACCTCTGATCATTTACTTCAATTGTGAACTCCTTTTGGGGCCATTCTCTCTCCTGCGTGTACTGTGCCTACCACAGTGGGCTCTGGGCACTACAACACACACACAATAACAAATTAGTCTATTTGATTAAAATCCCGACTTGCAGAAAATCAGAAGTTATTTTAATTGGTGTTTGCAACAAATTATAGTGGCTGAAAATTTCCAGTAGGAAATTTCAGAAGGTGCCAAATTCACATTTTTTTTTAAAAAAAAGGGGTGTGTGTGCAGTAGGGTTAAAATAATCTGACATGCTACTTTCTTGGCCCATGTCCTCATAATATTTCCTTATTTTTCAATTCAAATCTTGTGTGGTGGAACTGGTAGCTGTGCCAGAGTGCATTCACAATGGAAAAGTCTCTTTCATAGCAAGGGCTATGGCCTAAGGAAAGGAAACAAATTTTTGCCTAGGTCATCGAAACATAATCTAAGGAACATCATTATTAACAGTAACAAGAATAGATGGATACTAACCTGTGAGGAATTCTACAACTACTTTGCTTTCCAAATTCATGAGGAGAGGGTGTCTCTCGTCTTGGAATTCTCTTGGAAGCAATCATTACCCAGGGTCTAAAATAACTAATAAAAAGGAAATTTATTTCGACTCCTTTTAAATTCTGGACTTCAAGCTCCAGTAGAGAATAAAACTTATCAGTATTTTACTTGTGGAAAACCAGAGCTATGGGAGCCATTAGGCTGCATAAAAGGAACCTTTAAAATAAAATAAAAATGAGTGGAGAAAAAAGGATAGTAAAAATAATTAAGAAATTTCATTTGCTTCATTCTGTTTTGCAAGATCTAGCTGTTTTATTAAGTTCAAATTAAAAAAACAACAACCCTTCATTGAAATGCCTGCATGTTCAAGAGAATTTAAAAATGGGAGAGAGAGAATGCGCAGTTTAATATCTGTTTTGTCTTAAATTAGGGGCATTGACTACAATTGCTTTAAATATGAATAATCACTTAAGCACTTTTGAAAAGTCCCATTGTCAAAAGGACTTAGGCATTTGGGTGGTTGACTCATTGATAGTGGATGTGATTTAGGGACCTAAGTCCTTTTTGAAAATGGGACTTAGTCACATTTGAAAATTTTACCCCTTCGGGCCCAATGCAATTCCCATGGAAGCCAGCTGAAAGGCTCCCATTTATTTCAGTAGAAATTGGATCTGGCTTTCAGTGTTGCATTAGCCACTATGATTAAAAAAACTTGGTTAATAGATCAGTATTAACCTATAGATCAAGAAACTGATACTGGTACTATTTTGAGGTTGGCTTGATACTAACTGCTGTAGAGTAGCCATTGCTATTGAGTGCCATTGTGTTCAATGAAGGTAGATAGCCCTATAGTAGCCAAGGGGTTTACTACTACTTTGCTATTTATTCCTTGCTTGTATTGCCCAGTGTGTGCCACTTTCAGAAGATGTTAGTCCCCCTTGTCTTTTCTGTGTTCTCCCAGTTGTGTCTTTTGCAGCACCCTCTTTTCTGAAACTTATGACTTCCATCTCCCCTTACTAGGTGCTCAGAATATTCCAGCTCCCTCCCATTTGATTATATTTTCCCAGCATAGCTGTTATAGTCTCCAGTAATTGCATTTGCTTTGTGGCAAATCCTATGAACACTCAAGTACAAAAATCTAATTTATTACAGTGCTTTTGAATTAATTGGTGGAGATATCAAGACAGCGGCAACTTTATAATTTAACAATTAATTCTAATAACCTTTCCAGAGAGAGAACTTAGGCAGCTGGTTTTCCTTGTGTTGTAACAATAAATGGTATCCTTGAGACAATCAGAGTGAGTGACTAATAAGGGAGAAAATCTGCTGCAGATGCCTCGCAGCAAGTATCTTTTTGAATGAAAGTTACAATCGCAGTAATTTCTGGAATAAAAACGTCCGCTTCTCTTTTGTTGCTGTTGTTGGATTTGTGTTACCCTGGTGTGTGCCATGTATTCCATTGTCTTGAAACCTTGCTTGCCAATTACATTCTGTTATATTGATTTTAAATAGCCTACCTTGCTTTTGTGATGGGTTTGTTTTCCATCAGTGCTGTCTCTGTGGCTTTACATTCCTGGGTTTCTCATTAGTGCTATTTGTATTATGTGCTGCCTTTCTTGCTTTCTACTTCTGTTGCTGTTTATTTTTGAGCAGCTCAAAGCAGATTCATAACACTGAAGGATTATTTTTAAGAATTTAAGTATTTTGTGAGCTTCTTCCTTTTTGGTGTAATGATGAGTATCCCCACCTGTCATATGGGGTACCTGGGTTTTTTCCCCATGCCAGGAGACTGCATTTTGAGGTGGCCAGTTGGGCAAGGCATTGGGCTACTACTATATTATGTTGTGCATGCGTGGGTTTGAATCCCACCTTCATCAGTCTTTAGGAGGTTTCAGTAGTGTAGTTGCCTGTAATGTGGAAGGTCCCCAGTTCGAAACAGGATAGAAACGATCAAAAGTTTGGGGTAAATAGGTAAAATCCAAAGTCCTGTGTTATACAGAAGGTCAGACAAGATAATTGAATGGTCCCTTCTAATCTTAAAATCTGTGAATTGACAGACCTTGTATAGGTGGATCTGAATCCAAACGGTGGAGCCAGAGATCCCAAAACTTTGGGGATGTTTGGCTCTGTATGGGACGGTTATAGCTCAAACCCTCTCCTAGTACCTCTTGTATTCTACACTGTCTGCAGGTTTCAACACTGGATTTTGTGGGCTGCAGTGCTTTAGAATCAGTGTTTCCCAGTGGGGTGGGTCCTGACCCTTCAGAGGGTGGCGGGTTGGGTCTACGTGGGTCTGTGTAAGCTTCAAAGCTTGTCTCATTCATCAACAGAAGCTGATCCAATAAAAGATATTACCTCACTCACCTTGTTTCTCAGAAAGATCCAGAGCATTTTATTTCCTTCCTGTCCCTAACAATCCCACACTTTGCAGGTCAATTTTTGGGTATAAGCATTCTCTGTCCTCCTAGAACCTGGGATCGAAAATCTGAACTGCATTCTCTTGTTTATGCTAGTTTGATGTCCGTGTCATTGTACCGACGATGGTAGAGTTGCATAGTGAGAGGAGAATTGAGCCTACGCTGCCATAAATTTGAACCAGATCTAAAACATCCCTGTGTTTACAGCAAGCAGGGAAACCCATGTAGCTCCCTAACCTGTCAGTGAAATAGTCTAACTTCTCGACAGCAATATTATTGCAGGCATGGGATTGTAACTTGATGTTTCTGTGATTTTCTTTAGTGTCACTCTCAAAATATGAGGTTGCTTCTGCTGTGCTTGATCTGTTAGTTATTAAAAAGGGCACTGTGGGTATTCTGAAGTAATCCATTTTTCATCCATTAGAATTAAAACTGTCTGGGTGTAATCTATGGCTTAATTGGTAGATGGGCTGCTCCATAATGATGATGATAAGAATTATATATATATAAAAAATCTACAGTAATGCATCTTTTATATAGAATAATCTGCATAAGATTAGATTTAATGAATAGCAGCTAATAAGTTACAGAAGAGAGATCCCATGTGTGTATGGCATTATGCCACTATACCGAGGATGATACAGACATCATGTTGCAAGGCTTTAACTCTTTTAGAAAGTGTGATGACAAATTGAATGTATAAAACTTGATCAGTGCTAAATTTGAATGATGATCTAACTGTCTAAACTGGTGATATCACTGATCATGTGAGTAGGGTACTTATGGACAGAGAGAGATTGTTGGGGGTGGGGTGGGGAATGGAAATCTTCAATGTGATTGTTCATGGATGCGGGTTTTTAAGATTTCTGGAAAGATATAGTTCTGCACCAATATCATTGTCCCCCAGCAGTCAGTGCTGATATTCTGATTTTTGTTTTTACCCCTAGGGTACAGTATGTGGTAAAATTCTCATAATTACATGGCCCATACTCTGTTAGAGTTTTATAACATTCCATGCCACATGTTTGACTTGCTTCACCTCTTAATCCTAGTTGCTTCTCATGGAGCCTAAAGTTATAACTAGCAATTAAAAAGTAACACTGAGTTCTGAATTAGAAGCGGTGATATGAGCCTGATAGAATTCAGCTGTCTGCCATATTTCTTTTGGTTTCACATCAGCTCCAGTCCAGTCATCCTGCCATACAAGAAAGCATATATTAAGAACCTTAAATAGGTAAAGAAACTGTTCACAATAGCTTAATGAATTATTCAAGTTGACTCAGACAGATTTCTATTGGCAGGTGGTGAAAATAGCCTTGTTATGAAAATTTGCATAATGTAATGCTGTGCACTGCCATTATGTTAATCTGTTTAATGCTACTTTGTGAATGTATAAAAGCTGTTTTATTAAGATATCTCACTGTCATCAGTTTAAATTAAGGAACTGAGGCTGGAAAGTTGCATGAGAAAATGCATTAATTTTTTCCCCAACTAACCTAATTTAAGAATTTTCCTCAATGCTCACGTTAATGAGAACAAAGGGTGGTTTATGCTGAAATGGTGCAAAGAAAATGGCATAAAATTGAAGCACTGAGGGGCCCTAGATAAGTAAATAAAGTGGTCATAAACTTTTAAATAGGAAACTTCCTATAATATTACATTGCATTTAGATAGCTCCTTCTGTCTGAGTTAAGCAACACAGGGAGGGAAATTGGAGGTGCCAGTAATATCCCCATTTTAGAGATGGGGAAAATAGAGGTATGGAAAGGTAAAATAACTTGAAGCTCAGTGGCAGAGCCAGAACCAGATCTATTTGTTGGTCTAGGTTTTTGCACTGCACCGCATGACCGTGGAATTTGAGTGCCTTCTGACTCCTACTTCCAGGCATTAATCAGTAGCCAATTCATGCCTCTCTGTTCCATACATTGTATCCTATTGCACTTTATACATCAATATATTATGTGCACAAATATGGTACACGTAGAATCTTTGTAAGCCTGGTGCCATGGCTTCAGAGAATAATATACTGCAGTAGACCCACATTCAATAGCCATTTTAATGCTATCTGGTCTTGCAGAGCTAATACACTTGGTCTCCATGAACATGTATGGGGGGGAAGAGAAAGAAAATGGGCAACAGCCCTTACCTTCTGTGCCAGCAAATGGTCAATTAATGGAGTGGCACTTACATTAGCCTAAAAGGAAACATCTGTTTTATGCTGGTGTTTTGGGAGAAGAGTGTTGCTCTTAGTTGGCAAAATATGGGTTTATTTTGACCCAGGTCTGCTGGTTCTTTCTGAGAAGTTACAGAGCACCATGTTGCTTCTACAGATCTATTCTCTAAATATATTGAGACAGTTTTGCAAATGTAAAGCGTTTTGGTGTGTGTTCATGTGGTAACAATCATGTTCGAAGACCACTAGCAATCAACGAGAGTATCGGATATGATGTGCTAGCGTTCCTACAAGCTTTACAGTATGGCCCATTTTTAAGTTGGAAGAGTTTCTGCAACCAAAAAAAGCATCCTAAGCTATGAGTGCACATCTGTACTCCGTCTTCGTAAGAACATTTTGTGTTTAATGGAAAAAGAATTGTTTAAGCTCAGTAAGAAATCACCTGAGGGAAGCTGCTGAAAATAGGGACTCAAGAGGGTTGTTCTGATGCAACCCTAACCAGTGCTTTGAAGCTAAGTCTTACATTTCAATAAAACTTGTAAAAAGAAGAACAGGAGTACTTGTGGCACCTTAGAGACTAACACATTTATTAGAGCATAAGCTTTCGTGGACTACAGCCCACTTCTTCGGATGCATATAGAATGGAACATATAATGAGGAGATATATATACACACATACAGAGAGCATAAACAGGTGGGAGTTGTCTTACCAACTCTGAGAGGCCAATTAATTAAGAGAAAAAAAACTTTTGAAGTGATAATCATAGAATCATAGAATAGAATCATAGAATATCAGAGTTGGAAGGGACCTCAAGAGGTCATCTAGTCCAACCCCCTGCTCAAAGCAGGACCAATTCCCAGCTAAATCATCCCAGCCAGGGCTTTGTCAAGCCGGGCCTTAAAAACCTCCAAGGAAGGAGACTCCACCACCTCCCTAGGTAACGCATTCCAGTGTTTCACCACCCTCCTAGTGAAATAGTTTTTCCTGATATCCAACCTGGACCTCCCCCACTGCAGCTTGAGACCATTGCTCCTTGTTCTGTCATCTGCCACCACTGAGAACAGCCGAGCTCCATCCTCTTTGGAACCCCCCTTCAGGTAGTTGAAGGCTGCTATCAAATCCCCCCTCATTCTTCTCTTCTGGAGACTAAACAATCCCAGTTCTCTCAGCCTCTCCTCATAAGTCATGTGCTCCAGACCCCTAATCATTTTTGTTGCCCTCCGCTGGACTCTTTCCAATTTTTCCACATCCTTCTTGTAGTGTGGGGACCAAAACTGGACACAGTATTCCAGATGAGGCCTCACCAATGTCGAATAAAGGGGAACGATCACGTTCCTCGATCTGCTGGCAATGCCCCTACTTATACAGCCCAAAATGCCGTTAGCCTTCTTGGCAACAAGAGCACACTGTTGACTCATATCCAGCTTCTCGTCCACTGTGACCCCTAGGTCCTTTTCAGCAGAACTGCTACCTAGCCATTCGGTCCCTAGTCTGTAGCAGTGCATGGGATTCTTCCGTCCTAAGTGCAGGACTCTGCACTTGTCCTTGTTGAACCTCATCAGGTTTTTTTCTGCCCAATCCTCTAATTTGTCTAGGTCCCTCTGTATCCGATCCCTACCCTCTAGTGTATCTACCACGCCTCCTAGTTTAGTGTCATCTGCAAACTTGCTGAGAGTGCAGTCCACACCATCCTCCAGATCATTAATAAAGATATTAAACAAAACCGGCCCCAGGACCGACCCTTGGGGCACTCCACTTGAAACCGGCTGCCAACTAGACATGGAGCCATTGATCACTACCCGTTGAGCCCGACGATCTAGCCAGCTTTCTATCCACCTTACAGTCCATTCATCCAGCCCATACTTCTTTAACTTGGTGGCAAGAATACTGTGGGAGACAGTATCAAAAGCTTTGCTAAAGTCAAGAAATAACACATCCACTGCTTTCCCCTCATCCACAGAGCCAGTTATCTCATCATAGAAGGCAATTAGGTTAGTCAGGCACGACTTCCCCTTCGTGAATCCATGCTGACTGTTCCTGATCACTTTCCTCTCCTCTAAATGTTTCATAATTGATTCCTTGAGGACCTGCTCCATGATTTTTCCAGGGACTGAGGTGAGGCTGACTGGCCTGTAGTTCCCCGGATCCTCCTTCCCTTTTTTAAAGATGGGCACTACATTAGCCTTTTTCCAGTCATCTGGGACCTCCCCCGATCGCCATGAGTTTTCAAAAATAATGGCTAATGGCTCTGCAATCTCACCCGCCAACTCCTTTAGCACCCTCGGATGCAGCGCATCCGGCCCCATGGACTTGTGCACGTCCAGTTTTTCTAAATAGTCCCGAACCACTTCTTTCTCCACAGAGGGTTGGCCACCTTCTCCCCATGCTGTACTGCCCAGTGCAGCAATCTGGGAGCTGACCTTGTGCGTGAAGACAGAGGCAAAAAAATCATTGAGTACATTAGCTTTTTCCACATCCTCGGTCACTAGGTTGCCTCCCTCATTCAGTAAGGGGCCCACACTTTCCTTGATTTTCTTCTTGTTGCTAACATACCTGAAGAAACCCTTCTTGTTACTCTTAACATCTCTTGCTAACTGCAACTCCAAGTGTGATTTGGCCTTCCTGATTTCACTCCTGCACACCTGAGCAATATTTTTATACTCATAATCAAGCTAGCCCAGTACAGACAGTTTGATAAGAAGTGTGAGAATACTTATATGTTCCATTCTATATGCATCCGAAGAAGTGGGCTGTAGTCCACGAAAGCTTATGCTCTAATAAATTTGTTAGTCTCTAAGGTGCCACAAGTACTCCTGTTCTTCTTTTTGCGGATACAGACTAACACAGCTGCTACTCTGAAACCTGTCAATAAAACTTGTGTGGGAGCAGTGGTCATTTTTTTGATCAAGTACTTTGTCAAACGACTGTACTTTGCAATAGAGTTAAAGGGACATTCTCAAGGTTTGCGGGCCCAACATGGAACACTTCTAAAGGTCATTATTTGTAAAATGATTTTCTGCAAGTGGAAAATTGTGACCAGTCCCGCCCAAGCCCCAATTGCTCTGGGGCTGGGGGATCCAAACGCGAAAACAACCAACCTCTGATAACAATTCTGGTTTCTGTGAGCCTTCCAGGGATGGAGAGAGACACAATGTTGCCTTGAGGCATCGTTCATGTCAAGTTTAGTTCCAAGCTGGCTCACAAGAGTCTGAAGCAGTTTGGGAAAGCAAAGGGGACAGCAATATGTGTGTGTATGTTGGAAAATTCAACAAGCCCACGTTCTGAGCTCTCTAGTTGGAGTGCTCAGCTAAGAAGCTGGAGTTTTAACACTCTTGGAGTACTTCCTGTTGAAACCTAATAAATAGTTTTTGAATGTCTGATAGTTGGGTGTGGGAAAGAAAATTTCCATTTGTTTTTTTTTAAATGGGTGGATGAAGGAGGGGAAAGATGGTAACCAGAATTCAACTTTGGGTCTGTCAGCCTTAAAAAGCTTCCCTTTCAATATTTGCTGGTGAAAAACCCTCTTTTAACATGTGGTGCTGTTGGCAGTTCAACCAACTGGAAAAATGTTGGTTGAACATTTGCGGAAACCAGATTTTAAAATTCTGTAAGTTAGAGATGGAAAAGCTCTATCACATTCTCCAGTCCATCTTTCTGCCAGTGCAGGGTCATTCCCTACAGTACAATCCTGGAGCAGTTTCTGTGTCGCTAAGCAATGCCAGTGAAGCATGTATTACTTTTTCTTTCCACTGAGTGATTTTTATGTAGTCTAGAAAAGATTTATGTTTAACCATTATTTTTTGGAGTGCTGTAACTTCTGCATGTAAAATGATGTACCTTGAGGTTATTAAAGAATAAGTGATGAAAAAAGTAATGCCCTGTTTTTCCTGTGTAGTGGTGGTGTGAAGAATTACTGTGTAGTTAAACTCTTGCATTTGACCTCAGTTTGGCGTATATATGAAATGCAACGTGCTTATTGCCGTTCAGTCAACAGTGGAAAGAATTCCATGTTTCGTAGCCCTTTCAGTTCAGCCTTTCTGACAGTCTGCAAGGAGAAGACCCTAATGAATGAAGTGGGCAGGGCAGCTAATTATCACTCATCCCACGAGAGGATGTGTCCTTCAAGCTCAGGATTAGCTCCAGAAGGGTAAAACCTGGATAGTAACGGCAACAGGCTTCACAGCACCACTCTGGTTGAATTTCTTATTTTGTCTAGAGTACGTTCTCTTTGTCTGGGAATAAGTATATAAAGAACTGCCAAAGTGAATGGATGAAGAGACACCTTATTCTCCAATTTAATGCACGTTCCTCAGAAGAGAATAATAGTGTCATCCTTATTAGGAGAAACTAATTGATTTTTGGCTGACTTCCATTTTTCAGCTGTAGCATTTCATGTCACAGTCTTTGTTTCTCTTCTGTATTATACCCCTCCATATAAATCTGTTGAGGCTTTTATTTCTCTGCAATTATGCGTGTCTGATGGAATGTAGTATATTGTACTACAAATTATATTATCTCAAACATAAATTCTTTATACGTTAGTTACTAAAAATTGCTTATGCAAGTACTGTTATGAGAAGAAATATGCGCTGCAGCAATTTACTGTTTTCCACATTTTAATCTGTTCTTTTCTTCAAGAATGTTCAGTTTTACATAATAAGCTGCTCTATTTTCAGCGTAAAGAAATTCAAGTGGGAATGGTATTCCAGTAGATAATGCCCTTTGAAATAATGGTAGATACACTTCCGTTAGGGGTAAATAAAAAACAAAGTAGTCAACATTAGCCCCCTCCCCCCCCCCCCCCCCAATCAACCTCTTCCTTCAGGCTTGATCCAAAGTTCGTTAATGGAAAGAACTCCCATTCACTTCAGTAGGCTTTGGATTGTCCCCCTACCCCCTGAACTTGCTGGGGAAATTAAGTGGGTTTTTGTGCATATTGAGGCAGGGTGGAGGGGCAGTGGCTCCCTAGAGTAAGTACTGGAAGGTGTTCAGATACTGTGGTAATGAAGGTGGTGTAAATATGCCTGTATCAGATAGAGGAAGATCATCTACGGTGTGGGCTAATCATCCCAGAGATAGGAACCAGTAGAGCAGTCAAGCCTGAGGTGAACATCTGAGCAGACCTTAATATAACCTTACTGTTGTTAAGGCCAAACCCCAGAAAGGGGGTGAGTTTTTTCACTCTTCAGTGACTTAATTTTAAAGCTGGTTGGAAAAGACAATCTCACATAGCCTGTGTTACTTTTTTTTAACTGAACTAACTAAAAAAAGTAGTCTTTTGTTCCTGTGTTTATTACCTTAAAACACTAACTAGGTAGTGAAAAATACAATAAAAAATCCCCACTGTATTGGCCTTTTTAATAACACTAGTTTTTAGAATTATCTTTCCATTGTTTGTGTGGACATTGAAATACTATAGCAAGTCTTAAATCTTTCACTAGCTGGAAAATGCTCATAAAATTGTTGAACTCCAATCAGTAAATCTGTGTGGACGACCGAAGAAGTCATTGTCTCGCTCACCACTGTTTGTTTCATTTTATTGCCTTGGAGGAAATAATTGGTTTCCATGATCCACTGTGCTTAAAGGTGACTTTTTCATATCCACGTTATATTGCTATTGCATCACAGCATTAAAAATATTAAATATTTCTTCTTCTGTTTTTGTAGCAAAATACCATAGACTCTTAGCTTGATTGTTGCTATGGGAGTTGGATGATGATCATGATGAAAGCCTGTAAAGGACCCCAATAGGGATTAAGGGCCCCATAGTGCCAGGTGACTTCACAAGAGTTGAGGGTTCATCACAAAAACCATAAGTAACTTGAACCACCTGCATCTTTGGCTAGACTTCTTGGGTTGTCTAGCTCTAGTTCAGAGTGGGAATGATGACATTTGGTACGGGTCCTGAAGGGGAGGGATCCTTGGGAAAAGATTTAGCCTGGGGTTCCTGGGATGTTATTTTGGAATTTCCTTTGTGTAATAAAACCGGGCCCCCGGAAAGGGTGAATTTTTGATCTGGTGATGAGTGCCTATCTTTTGCTTGGAGCTGGGTGGGAACTCCCCCAACTCACATTGATCTTGACTGGTTAAATTGCTTCCTTTCACTGTGCTGCAGGTTGCCCAGTTAAAAATATGACTTCTGATTCTTACATGCCTTTTTAAGCACTTTGCACACTTTTCATGCATGGACCTGCAACTATTATTGTTGCATTTGGAATTCTATATAGGTTTCCCTGCTATAATTCAGATCTTATTTGTTTCTTGCACACTCCCTTTGTTGCACTATCAAGTTTTTGCTGTTTGACCCCAGTTTATTTGGGCTTTGATAAGGGCTTGGTTTCTTTTGCATATGTATGATCCTGTTGAGTAATAGCATTTGATCCCATGGTTCCCAGTGCTATTTGTATGCAAGAAATGCTCAAATAGACCTTTCAGAGCCTGCATATCAGATGAAGCAGATTGACACTTTACGTAATTGCATTTGGTCATGAATACTGTCTGATTTTCTTAAGGGGATTGTGTGGGTTCATTTTTTCTTCAGGAATCTGACAGTTCATGTTGCATAACTTTTAAGAATTCTGCCCCCTTGTTACAAAAATAGCCCATTGGACACTAGTGCTGGACATACCATTTTAGTTCCCCCAGTTATTCTAGTATGCTTTGACAAAGATTAGTGTAGTCTTAGTAGGACAGTTAGAGCAATGAAATATAACACTATTGTGGCCTGAAAAAAGTAAGTAGTTTATTTAAAATAAAAAGCTTCTAATTTTTCTCTAAAGCTCATTTTAAAATCTCATCTCTGTAAGAGACCACTTTCCCCAACTAAGGGCATGTCTACACTTACCTCTGGAGCAGTTGACTGCCGAGCGCTCTCCCGTTGACTCGGTACTCCACTGGAGCGAGAAGCGTAGACGGAGTCGACGGCGGAGCTTTAGCAGTCGACCTACCGCAGTGAAGACACTGCGGTAAGTAGATCGAAGTACATCGACTTCAGCCACGCTATTTTCGTAGCTGAAGTTGCGTAACTTAGACCGACTTAGCTTGTCCCTCCCCACACCCACCCCCAGTGTAAACCAGGTCTAAGTTGGACAGCAGTGGAGTTCTGTATGTGTAGCAGCTGCTGTGCGCTGTGAAGAAGACGACATAGCCCATTCGTGAGTTTAATTTCTTTTTAACCCACACATTCATGTTCTACTGAGTGCGGGTGAAACTGAATCACTATTGATTAGCTTGTCAGTGCAGATGTGGGTTCGGTGGTAGTTCTGTTGATCCTTCAGATAATATACAACAATACCATATTGTTCCCAATTTAATAATCTAGCTAGCTAGCTAGAGTAGTCTGCTGTCTGGACTGTTGCTGTAGTTTTTAATCTATATCTTTGTTTCATCTTGACTTCATGACTTGTGGTTATAGCAGTTTTTCTTATTATGGGAGTGGGTACAAAGTTCGTCAGCTGCTGAATGCAATTAAAATAATTATTGCAAGGTTTCTTCCCCCCCCCTTTCCAAGGTAAGGGCACCTCGTTAGTTTGCAAGAAAGTAGGCTTGTTGAACTATCCATTTGCTGAATTGGTTTCAGGTTTTAACTATTTTATTTGATCTTTGATCACCATCCACTAGGTTGCCCTTTATTTTCGCTTCTTTAAATGGCTTTGATCCATTCCATATATATATACACATGTATATGGAGTTCCTCGTATAGTCATGGAAATTGATTCACTATGTGTTAAACAGTTCACTTTCATGGTATCACATACTTAAGGCTGCAATGACAATCCATTTGTTGGTTTCCTCTCTTTAAATATTGCCTGTGCATTGTATGCCAACGCTTGTTGGAATCCTGATCCATTTAATGAACTTTCTTAAATGTCTTTCGTTCTAGGGGGTCAAAGCTCTTTTAAGCCATTAAATACGTCTCTCTCATTCCCATGAGGATAGGGGGAGCATGATAGCTAGTTGACCGATTGGAGAGTAAGGCACAGAGAAGTTAAGTGACTTGCCCAAAGTCACAAGAGTCAAAGTGAGCTACAAACAGAATACAGGCGTCCCAATTCCCATTCTCCAGCTCTAGCCACTGAGCACCACTGCATCTGGAGACCTCAGCCAAGAGAGGCGCCCCTTTGTGCTAGGAGCATAGGACATGGGAAGAGTCTCCTTGTGCGGCAAAGCTTTTAGTCTGAGTAGACGAGAGACAAAGGTGGAGGTGAAGTGGCTTGCCCAGTGTCAGGGACAACAATAGATGTAGTGCCCAGGTCTACTCTCCCTGGATGCACTACCCTATCCACTAGACCACACTGCCTTATAGGCAAAAATGTCTCTTTAAATTGGAAGTTGCTTTATTTATTAGCTGTATGCAGAACAATAGATACATCGCCTGGTTTGAACACGGCCTTCGTATCATCACATATTTAGAGCAAACACTGAATAAGAAGTATTTGACAATGCAATCATTGCCTGCAATTATGACTCTGCATTTTCCCGTTCTTGGCTAAGAGAACTATGCTGAGGAATCTTCAGACAAACCATCTTCATAACTATTAGATGGACAGCAATATATTAAGAGGAGCAAAGTTTTATTTCAAATGTCGCTGATGTCAGCATTTTTTTTTCCTACTGAAAAGCTTTTAGCTCTTGGGCACCAAGTCAGATGCCATTTAAATGCATAACGTTCAATTTTTAAACACCCCCCTCTCCCTCTCCACCCCCCCGTGCCAGAACATTCTCAGTCTTTCTTGGATGGAGTGTGTAATAGGCACTTACTTAGCGCCGATAAAGCCTAATTGAGGATTCAGTCAAGGCGGTTGATAAATTAGCAGAGCTGGCTTATTAGACAAATGCAGTATAGACTTGTCAAAATAAGCAATTCTTAAAATTCCCATTGCATAAGAGTAGAATTCATGTAATTAAGCTTCTCTTCCTTTCTCTGTTCCCCAGATGCTGTCCTCTTATTCTTGAAGGATAATTCAAACTTGTTTCCTACAAAGGCACACCTGTATTATTTACCCTATTCTGTTTCACTCGGTGGTTGCTAATGTCCTCTAGCTGGTATTACAGCCTGCTTATGTAACCCACTGGTGAGAGTGTGTCACAAGTCCTCATCCATGCTGATCTGCAGAGGATATGAGTTGTTAAAGCCCCCAGCTACAGGGCTTTGGCTATTTAGCTGAACCGCGAGCATCTCTTGCTTTTAGCTCTGGAGGACCCCATTGTAATTCCCAGTGCTTCAGTCAAGATAATGGCTGTTACGCAGGTTGATCACTGTGATGGGACAATATTCTCCAGACAGGGATACCTCACTGACATTGTGTAACGCACAAGGCTGCGACAGAGTGTTTTCCAGCACCTGAAACCATATTCTTCATATAAGAATGAACGCTCGGGTGAACGCTGAGATGGCTGCAAAATAGGCTGTCGAGTGTAGCCAAAAAGGATAGGATGAGGTATTCCTTCCGAGGAGGCAGCACTGAGTGTTAACAGGATCGGAAGGACATTTACTTTTGACATGCAGGTAATGCACCCAAAAAATTACGTCTATATGCCAGTAGATAACACTCAATTTTGACTAGCGCCTTAAGAAAAGTGACTGTTCCACATCTGTCTGCGTTTTGTCAAGCTTCAAGATGTGAACTGGAAAAAGTGGATTTCCATTCATGGTGAACAATACACTGTCTATATATTTTTCACATTCAGTCGTTATCATGTCTTAATTTTTGGATGGCTTCTTTTCCCTGGAAGAAACGCTGTGTCTAGAGAATAAGAATGCTGCAGTTTGATGACCCAATTTAAAATGTAGCTATGAATTCATCAGCTTGGCTAAGCATATATTCAGGTTTTTTTGGTACTCTTTATTGCTCCCAGATATGACAATATTCTTTTTTCCCCTTTCTAGTTCAAGATCGATGGAGAATGGTGCACGTGGATCGATTATGATCGTTTTCAGGAGCTGGTCCAGGAGTATGAAAATAGCAGGGAATCAAAGACCTTCACCGCAGCAGATTACGTAGCCAAAACACCACACTGGGCAATGTTTGGCTCCAGAGAGAGGGGCTTTGATCCTTTGGACACTAGATTTCAACGAAAGAACAAAACAAAGGACATCTCAGGGTGTTGATATCACTAACCTGATTGACAGATAGAGCTATTGTTTGGTTTTTCTTACTTGTATAGCGTAACTTGGATACAGAATATTTGCACATAGCCCTGACCCTTGACAGCAACAAAAAAGGCAAAAGCTCTTTGTAATCTCTTTCCTTCTGTTCCTTCTAGCTCTGCGATTTAAAATATTAGACACTTTTTAATCTAGTACAAATGATCCATATAAATAATTGGCATGGTGCCATGTAAATTTTATTCTGTGTATAGACTTTGCAATTAGAGAGTAACTGTGGCCCACACAATTTAGTGTTACAGCTTTTATTATTTTGTTGCTCAACTTTTTGGAGTGGAGAGAGCTGGCACCTGTTTGCTTCCTGTTTCAACATTTAAATGTTCTGTTTCAATAACAATGATAGGGAGAGTTGAATTTTTCAATGTAACTATCCCCCTAGTTTGGTTGTCTGAGGGCATGAAACCTGGGAGCTCTGGTTTTGAAAGCCTGACCCATACCAGGAGCATCATGCCATTGGCAGCACATAAGATTTGTGAACGTGTATGTCAAATACAAACACTTGTTGCTATAAGTAAAAAAACAAATTAATCTAGAGCCCGATCCAGCAAGATGGAGAGTATCCACTGAAGTTATAGAACACCTCTAACTATGCTGGTAGTGTGAAGCCTTTAAAACATGCCCAAGTGTCTTCCAACTTTATGGATTCTTATATTTAATATTTTCTAAATAGTTGTGCCTCCAAACAAAATGTGTTCGGTTTTGTATGAACTCTTTTGGGCCAAATTGTGCTCACCAGATTTATGCACAGTATCCTGTTGATTTCAGTGTGAGTTTTGAGTGAGGTAGGCTATCAGTATTTGATCATTTGAGTAAGCCGGCAGCGAATTTTAATTTGAATCCCTGACCAGTAGGAAAACCTAAATGCATCACATCTTAATATCTAAAGAATCATTTCTGCCTTTGAGCGGAAAGACTGGAACGATCAACAATATTTTGAAACGACTAGGAATAAGGCACCAACAGAATCTCTCGAACCAGATCATAACTTGCATTTTTGGCGGGGTGATAGTGGCTAATCTTCAAGCCTAAGTGCCAGCGTGTTTGATCAAAATTGTCAGTTGTGAATGAAGAGCAGTTTTGATTCTAAGCAGTACGTTTATTCAGGAATATTACTTGTTGTCTAAACCCTTCAACAGTTTCAGTTTTTGTGACAACTTCTGATTGTGATGGTAGAGCCTGGACTTGGGGCCTTGTTGTGAACTTCCTTACATATATAAATATGCATAAATATACAGTAACAACAGTGAATTTGTCCGAGTTATAAGTGTAAAACTGGTGTAAGTAAAGTCTGAATCAGGTTTGGGATTTTTGTTCCAAGAAAACTATTGTCTTTTATCACAGAAAAGTAAAGGTCACACTGATGTGCATGTTATAAATGTATCTATTGGAGAGACTGGACCACAGATGGCTTTTTGTGATATTCTGAGATATTAAAGTAACTACTACTGGGAATTTACATTTAAATAAAGGTGGTTTTTGTTTACCACTGAGGAAATAATTGCTTTTGTATCTCAACAATCTGCACCATTCTGTTTATGAAATATGTTTGGGTGTGCTGCATGAAAACCCCATGCAATATCGATACGTCTGCTCATGTACAAGTTACTAAGCCTCAGTGTGAAAATATCTAAGGCCAGATTCTCAGCTGATGTAAATTGGAATAGCTGCATTGAAGTATTGATGCTGTGTTGACTTGGACCAGCTGAGGATGGTGGGTTTATTTATAATCTCCATCTATATGGATCTTAGACTCCTGTTGCATATGGCTACTATAGAATGGAATTGTATTTGAATATTTTCCACTTACAGCAAACTCTAAGAAGGAGTATAATTTGCCTGTGCAGGTTAAACAATACAATCTCAGACATATTATGGCGATGTGTTAAAGAGAGCTATGCTTACTGCCATGTTTTTAAGATATATGCATCTTTTAGATGTGTTCTCTCAGGGTTCCCAGAGAATGCCATAATGTATCCTGACTGAAACCTAACTACCTAATCTGGCTGTTTTATGAAGGTCATTGCTATTTTTTAATTTCTTTGTTACAGTAGCTGGTATTTTCAAAATTAGTAATATCCCTGCCTTACAACTTGGACGTGTCGGTATTCGTGGGATTGTAATTTTTTTAAAGTGCAATTCTTAAACTGTAAAAAGTGATTCAGAAAAGGCAGGAAATAAAGTACTTGACTTTTCAGCGCAATCTTTTGTGTGTGATTGTGCACCGTTCACCATTTTTTCTATATGGGGACCTGAATGAAACATTTAAAAAAAAATTGTAATGGGAATTTAAACGTTTGAGCTTTCGGGTTGCTTGTAGCGAAAAGTGTGTGTGTGTGTGTGTGTGTGAGAGAGAGAGAGAGAGAGAGAGAGAGAGAGAGGTCTGATCTAGTGTGGAAGATGTCCTAATAGGTAATTTCTCCAGCTTTTTTCCTAAATGTTCAAGTTTGTTCTCATGCTATGGAGGTTAAAGGTGCCAAATACAAACAGCCATGATTCTCCAGAGAGCGACATCTAGTGGTTAGAACATTTTGCTCACTGTAGTATTGGGTGTAATAAAATTGATAGCTTTTGTGCATTGTTGCAAAGTCAAAAGTAAGAATCCTTTTGTTATCCTCATACCATCAACCACAAAGACAGCATGGTGGCCTTTACACTATCTCTACTCTATTAATTGGAGACTAGAATTCATATATCTTTCAATACTAATATGCTAGGAATGTATTAATTTTATATGTATCAAGAAGAAACATGGTTGTTCAGTGAATTGTAAAGGAAAGATAATTAGATTTCATTGATCCTTTAAAGGTATTGGAAACTCATAATGTAATGCAGTTGGCATATTTAATTACGATAATGGTCAGAAAGCCATAATCAAACATGGGATTTTTTTTCTTTTCACCATCCACGTCCCCAAAATACTTTCTAAACCCTAGTGTGAAAAGCAACTTTGTGGTTCCAATTTTTCACTGTTTTTTCCAATTAAAAAGTCTAGGGAGCAACGCTTTTCCTTTCTGCTCACTGATCTGGGCTTGGCATAGCTTACTGACTCTGCAAGCATTTTTAGTGCTCTCATCCAGGTATTAGTGCAAGATATCACATCTTAAAAAATCACGTCATTATGATTACCCTCTTGTTTCCTTTCAACTACATTTTAGCAACTACTATCTCAAGCTTCCATTATTGGAAATTATTTTATACCATCTGCAAACTGAGATGCCCAGCTTTCTGTCATTAGAAGCTATTTTATAAGAAAATTCACTTTTACTAGTAAAACTTGAGTTTTGCTGTTACCGTCTCTTCCAAGTGAATAGGGCTTTTTAAAATATGGATTATAGCTCTCAAAATATGGATTACAAATTCCAAGAATTCAGAGGAGGCTGCGTTCTGGTTTTGCAAAACAAGAACCAGAACCAGTATGGATAAATCCTCTTGGTTTTTTTCAACTCTAGAATGAGGTTTTTCTCATTGGCTGGAATGGATGTTACATGCTAACAGTACAATCTTTTTTCTGTCAAATCCTTAAGGTGTGAAACTGTTTATACAATGGAGGTCCAGAAGTATTTCATTGCATCAAAATGTGCAAATTTCACTTTGAAATAGTGAAAGTCGTCTTGTATGATATAGGAGGGAGGTGGGAAAGAAATGATCTCGCTTAGAAGTGCTCCACTGGATTTAATATGAGGGGTAACGTGTTCAAATAGAAGTTGTCTTCCCTGGCAGTTTAGCTATCATCACACAGTGTATTTGTTCTTGAAGAGCTGCAGTTTAAACAACATTGACATGCTACTGCTCCTCGGCACAGATGTTCCAGGAGGAATTACCCTCTGATGGAGATGTCTGTAGACTGAGACCTTGTCCAATCCTGTTATGTTTCATGGCAGCCCGAATGTCTCATTAGAAGTTCCTTCAGGGTTGGGGTAGTGGGGTGAAAAGCATATTTCTTTGAAATTAGGGATGTTTTGTGTGTTGCTAAGAAGCACCAGAGTGTAAACCCACTTCTAGTTTCCCATATAAATCAAATCAAGATAATTGCCAGAAATCCCTGCATAGGTTCTGGTAGATTAGTATTAGCACTTAGGCCTCAATATTGCAATTGACTGCTCATGCCTATTCGCAGCAAACTGTAGAACTGGGGCCCAGCGATGCACTATAATGTACATACAATACTCCATTTCAGGCTTCCTGTGATATAGCTGTTCTGGTTTCCTAGGGCCAGATATTCTGATCACTTCCAAAACTCGCTGATGTTCCATGGAATTACACAGCTATAAATCAGCCCAGAATCTGGCGCCCTGGCTCTTAATCTACCCTAACCTCCCAGTTCAGACCATGCACTGCAGTATAGTTAGTCTCGGCTTCCTCCTTGTATTTAATCATTGAAGGCTGAGAGTTGGATTTTACTAATGGGGTGTGTGCTGCTGTTGACTACTATGGTGATAATTAGGCAGTTAATGCTGTATAACATCTAAGTGCTGGATCATCCTTTCCCATGGAAAATCCTAGGGGAGTGCTAAAGAGTCAGAAAATGCTCCCATGTGTTCTATCTGTCTCTCTAAGGTTCTCTATTACTGTCGTATTTGAGCACCTCCCAATCTTTAATGTATTTCTCCTCACAACACCCTTGTGAGGAAGGCAGGCACTATTATCCCTATTCACACATGTGGAATTGAGGCACAGAGGCTAAGTGATGTGCCCAAGGTCACATGTGGAGTCTGACAGAGCAGGGACTTGACGCTACATTGTTCTACTTCTAGGCTAGTGCCTACTGGCCCATCTTTCCCCTCTGTTCTGATCCCACCTTGTCAGAGGTCCCTCTCCCCACTAAACGCTCAGGAGCTGAATAGGCCTGTATTGCTTTGAAGCCTTTTTAAAAAATATTCAGCAAAACTTGAGCTCACCAAGGAAGAGTTTCAATGACTGGTGTTGGTTACTGATTTGTAAATATAAATCTCTCGGCACACAGTGGGAATTTCTTGCGATCACTGACAGGTGGCCGCTTCAACTGGAAATTTGCAATGGTGTGAAGAGAAAAAAGAACGAATACTTCATTTTTCATTCAGTGGAAAACAAAATTGTGTTTAGTACTGAGTGCAGCTAAGGGCTCAAGCCCAGCCTAAAATGCACAGACCTAGTTCACGTTGAAGTCAGTGGAATTACATCCATGTATGCAACGGCTGGAATATCTCACCTTGATCATGGCAACGGTTAATGGCGGATCAAGGTACAATATTTTAGTTGCCTTAGGGAGCAATGCTTTGGGATGAGTGAAACGTGAAAACCTTGAAAATTAGGAACATTGAGCAAACTAAGGGCCAAATGTTGTTCACTTGAGTAGTTCCATTCACTTTTAGGACTATTCCAGTGAATAAAACTAGCTGGATTTTGTCTTGCAATTAGATCTGAGTTGCTTTAAGCACAATACATGTCTTTCAATGCCCATATCCCAAACCAAATCCTCTTACACAACTAGCTTTCAAGTGTACAATTTAATATGAATTGCCATCCAGCGTTGTTCCTAAAATATGCTAAAATTCAGACCCATGCAACAAGGGATTGCTCCCCTAGGTTAATATATCTGAAAAAGATAGGCTAGATGTTGTACTTGGATTCAGATATTTGGTACTGTGAAGTCTGTCAGTTTTGCTGGACATTTTTTTTTCAAATCTGAGAGAGGTCCTTTGGTTCTGAACAATCAACAATAACATTTGATGCTTTCACAGAAATTGCTTATTTTAAGGTAGATTGAAAATAGATTGCCTCTCTACAAGACATTCACTTTGCCTGTGATGTACACCCTTTCTATGCTAGGGCTGTATTGCGACAGTATTCATCCAGCCTGCACAAGAAAAGAGAGTGATCTTTCGGGTTGCCAAACTCTATCCTTTCCCTTTTGACATAGATTTATAAAAGGGCCTGGTCGTGGGAGAACTCCCATACGGCTCAGTGATCAGGCTCGGGACCATCCTCTTTGGAGATTTTGATGTCACCTTTCCGTAAGAGTTACTGAATAAGCTGCTAGTCAGGGAATGTCAAACATATTTTTTATATGTATTAGTTTGTAACAGAGCCTATTGTCTCAGCAATTGTGTGCCTTTATTCAAAATATGCACACTATATCAAACTCCCAGCCTCCCATACATTAAGAACATAAAAGTGGCCATACTGGGTCACACCAGTGGTCCATCTAGCCCAGTTTCCTGTCTTCTGACTCTGGCTGGTGCCAGATGCTTTAGAGGGAATGAGCGGAACAGGGCAATTGATCAAGTGATCCGTCCCCTGTTGTTCAGTTCCAGTCAGAGGTTTGGGGATGCCCAGATCATGGGGTTGCAACTCTGACCATCTTGACTAATAGCCATTGACAGACCTATCCTCCTCAAACTTATCTAATTCTTTTTTGAACCCCTTGGCCTTCACAACATCCCGTGGCAATGAGTTCCACAGGTTGACTGCATTGTATGAAGAAGTATTTCCTTAGGTATGTTTTAAACCTGCTGCCTGTTACTGGTAGCAATGGTCACATGGCCATTTAAAAGTCTGACTTAACAGCTCAGTCTTTTCTTTGTGGCCTGAAGCTCCCCAGATTGAGGATCTGGCACCACTACAGGGAGCAATGGCGAAAAGCATGACTCTTCTTGCTGAGAATACCCAGGTTCTTCTCCTGGAACGTTCAACTCCAGGATCCAAAGGTAAGGTAGATTTTAACCTCTGCATTGTCTTGGTGTAAGACCTTCTTAGTTAGCATGCCGTAAACCAAGTTAACCTGTCAAGGATCAGGCAGAGCTGGTATTTTGTGATATAGCGGTGCCATCATTTTCTGCAGAATTTAATCTTTCACTTAAAAAGTTCTAGCCCTGTTCTTGGGGGGAGGAGGAAGAGGGACACACCACGGCACACACCATGTGTTTTGCATGACTGCTGTCGAATAGCATCATCAATTGTTGATGATTGTAGCTGCAACATCCAGCTACTGTAGAGTTATGGATAGGAATGGAGTAGAGAACCATCACTGTCATCCCTGACCCACTAAAGTTAGTCTTCTCAAAGGATAGAAATAGCTTTTTCATAAAGAGCAAAATCATGATTAAAAACTTCCCCAAAACAGTCGCTCTCTATCAGCCCTGCCTTTACTTTGCTTCACCTATGAATGACTTTGAACGTTATATTTAGTATGACGCAATAAGGAGAAAATGGAAAGAGACATCTTCATTTAAATAAGGGTCTCTCTTTCCTTTCATCCAATGCAAATTGATTCATGAGCTGGCACTGGGTAGTGGCACCTGAGTGAAAGTAACTGATGGCAGGTACAACCAGGCATTGTGCAAATGACTTAATATGATGGAGCAAAGGAAATGAATATTGGGGAAAATATCAATTAAAATGATGCATGCATTCTTTGCTAAGTAGAGAACTTGAATTCTCTTCCCTTCCCCCTCTTCCCCGCCATTTTTGTGTGTGGTGTTGCCTGATTTGCAGGAATTTTCAGCTTTGTTTGTTTGTTTTTTAAAAAGTGATGTATATGAAATAAGTTTTGGTTTTTCTTTATTGTTTTGTCAATCACCAATTAACACTTAGTTTGATTCACTTACTATAGTAGAGGTAAAAAATTTGAAAATCGCTTAAGTCCCATTTCCAAAAGGGATGCAGGCATTTGGGTATTTATGTCTCATTGAAAGTCACTATGATTTAGGACATGTCTACACTATAGCTGCTATGGCTGAAGTATCATTTGGAATCATTCAAACAAGCAAAAGTGCATTCTTGTTTGATAACCTTTTTCTATGGGGAGCTTGTAAGTCAAGAACATCCAGGCTGTCTGAATTCAAGTTTTATATATATATATATGAGTTTTTTAAGGATCCAGGGCTCTTCTGCAGAAAGCCTTGCTATCACCAGGTCTAAAATTACATCCAGTCTTCCTCTAAACCAATCTTGACTTTCTTCACCCGCACTCTGCTAATACTAAGGAAAAAGGTTCTCAAGATGCTATTTGTTCCAGCAAGTGCACATTTTGAAAGCACTATCTTTAGTGCACACTGAAACTTGACACCTTTTTCAATGGCTTTTACAGGCAGACACTGACGTGTTAAAAGGCAGCAAGATTATTTATTATTAACCCTCACATTTTTGTGTCATCCTTGCTGTTTGTATGCCCAGCAGAAATATAGTCAGAAAGGGTCTTGCTTTACAAGTATGTATTGTTCTTGTTTCATGCCTGAACTAGGGGGAAATTTAATTTTCCTGTCCGGGTAGATACTTGTGTGATAATTTTTAACTTGTAGCTGCTCTAGCACAAATGACTTTGCCTTAAGATTTAACCGCTGGATGCTGAGTCAGACAACTCTGACTAAAATGCTAGAGCTAAAGAATTGCTACCTCACTGGTTGTCTGTTGGATGTCCTATTCTCCTTTAGAAAAATAATATGATGCTATTCGACAGCAGTCACAGAAAACACTGTCTTAGGTACTTATCTGGCCACCATTGCCATGGTATCTGAACATCTCACAATCTCTAATGTATTTACCCTCACAACACTTCTGTGAGGTCGGGAATTACTATTATCCCCATTTCACAGATAAGAACTGAAGCACAGAGAGATTCAGTGACTTGCCAAGGTTTCATAGGAAGTCTGTGGCAGAGCAGGGAATTGAAGCCATGGTGCCCAAATGCCAGGATAGCACTGTAACCAGTAGGCAATCCAGCAGTACTACGGTAAGATGCAATCTTTTGGGCCACTGCTGTAGTGCTTTTAGAAATGGAATCCTGCGATATATATATAAAGCACTAAACAGGAGATGACAGCCGGAGCACGTTGTAAGAACGGGAGCTGAGTCAGTTTTGTGGCAAGTGGAGCTGTGGTTAAAGTAGGGTTTTTTTTTTCTTTTGTGCTCCACCAGATCAACCTGTAGATTAGCATGAGACCCAACAGCTTCTCCTTGCACTGGCCAGACAAGCTTTCATCTGGCTTGTCTGGCTCCTTCAAGCTGAGTTATGTGATTGCTACAGCAGGGTCTGAGACGCACACACTGTTTGATCTAGCCCTGTTCTGAAGTAGTAGATCCCAATGAACTGGAAGGAACAGCAGTCTACCTAGAAGAAGGTGGTCTATTATGTAAAACGTTTCTGTGAATGTCTAGCTGGAAAGACACAAGTAGCAAATTGGCAGTTTGTAGGAGATGGGGCGGGGGGAAAATACGTATTAATCACTGGGGTTGTGATGGATCTTTGATGCCCAAAGGGGAAAGATTTATTTTAGTACTCTTTGTTAAGCCTCTAATTATGAAGAAGGTTGGAGACCCAACAGGGACCTGTGATGCAGACGTAGAGGAGGGTTATATTTAGTCCTGTGGTTTTAAAAATATTTCATTTAGAAGAAGTTGTTGACATCAGGCTGGGAATAATGTGAAGTGACAGCAAGTGCAGCAGTTACTGGGTTTCAGGGCTCCTGAGTCCTATTTGTGACTCTGGTTCGAACTACACTAACTTGCAGCATGGCCATGGGTAAGTGGCTTGGGATCCCTTGTTCAGAGGTGCTGAGCACCCACTGACTTCAGTGAGAATCGGGAGTGCTCAGTACTTTTGAAAATCAGACCCTCAATTTTTATCCCAGAGTCTCCGAGCTATAAAAGGGGCACGTTTTTCTATCATAGAGGATTGATGGGAGAGTCAGCGTAAGCAGTTGTTTTCACTTTGATCACGATATTCTCAGTCCTAAGTGTTCAAAAATCATAAGATTGGCTTAATAAAAATTATGAGACTTAAAAATGTTAATGGGAGGGGTGTGTTCTTTAATCACCAGTCTTACTTTTGAATCTTTAGGATGCGCTTTTGTTTTTTAAGCTTTTCTCTGCTACCAGGAAGATTAGAAACTTATTTACAAAAAAAAAATTCTCATGTATTCACAAGAGTCCAGGAGCTGGGAATTTAAGAAATGTTGCAAGACCTATGATAAAATCACAAATCAGCAACATTGCTTTCATCATAAATTCTCTTTTTTTGACAGGGAATATTTTTAGAGATAACCCTGGCGCAGACAGACACGTAAGTAATATCATACAGCTGTAGAGACAAAAGCTTTCGAATCAGCTCATCAGCCATATTTAAAAAAAAATGTAAGTAGCAAGAATTGTAGTGCTTGGCTACACACACTTAATTCAGGGCAAACTGAGGTGTAAATCTCCACTGCACTAGCCTGCCACGGATTAAGTTCTGACGCACTTAAAGTTCCCTCGTGCACTTTGATCTATTCCTGTTTCAAAGCAGGATAGATCGAAGTGCACTAGGGAAATTTTGATATGTGTCAGCAGGGTCCACACGGACACTTCGTGCGAGGCAGGCTAGTGCAGGGTAGATTTATGCCTCAGCTTGCTGCAAACTGTAGAGGAGCCCTTAAATTCGCAATTTTGGGGATTAGGAGTAAGAACAAGATGATTTAAAAAAAAACTTCTAAAAATTGTGAAGTATCAATTATATTTGGACCCTTGTTCCAACTTGCTACTCTGGTTAGATACAAAATGGAAAGGAGTATATTTGAGACTGGTACATCTCATTACAGGGGCAGTTGTTAATTACAGTTTCAGGATGATTATCTGACAGATGGATTACCTACCTTTCCTGTGTCACATTTATACCTTAACTATGGAATAATCTTAATTGTTTCTTCTCTCTTGGGCCTGGTTCAATAAAAACTCCATCTGCCATGTGTGCTGTGCAAGCCCAGTGTTTTAGAGGGGAGGGGGGATTCTGTAGCCTGGATGCCAGACGGAGTATTCTAGAATCTGGCCCTAAGCCTTTTCCATTTTGCCGTCTGTAATGATATGCTGCAATATGATGCAAGTACCACTGCAGTACAGTGCTGCTGCAATATGATATTACTCTTGCTGGAGTGGGAGTGGGGTGGAAAGTCAAGAGCTGAAATTCCTGTCACTGCAGCTGCTATGTTCTGAGTGATTATAGACCACCTTCTTGTCCTGAAAACCGCAAGCTGAACACCGTGCCTTCAGTCACAGCCCTCAGCGTGGTATGTTTCGTAAACCTCACCAACCCATGAGGCAGCATGAGCCAGTGTGTAGGACACTAGACTGGGAGTTAGGAGACTTGGGTTCTAGTCTTGGCTCTGCCACTGACTGGCTTTGATACCTTGGGCAAGTCACTTCACCCCTATGTCTTGTTCCTTTAGGTGGTATATTCTTTGAAGTTTAGACTGTCGCTTACTGTGTATATTGACAGCATCTAGTACCTTAGAGCTCCAATCTCTATTGGGGTCTCTAGGCACTGCTGTAATACAAATATATAATGATATTTCCCTCCCTGCTTTACTCTGGTGAGATAGTTGGTTGTTACTAGCTTATATCAGCAGTACATTACAGCACCTTCCAAGCTAGCTCAGCTACACTGGTTGGATGCACCAAGGGGGCAGAGCAAAGGTGCATCTATTCCCCGGCCCAGCCACTCGGGGGAGCATGCCTGCTGATTCCCAAGGGCTGTGTGGCCTGTGCAGGCATGTAATGTGAATTCTCATTTCCCCCTGACTCTGAGCAGCTGTGTAGGCCAGGTCACAAGCTGGCTTTACATGCCTTTAAATATCAGTGCTCCACAAATCATTTCACCCTTTGTGGAGATAGATGTCAGGAGGCTGAAGTCTTGTGTCCTAACCTGTGCTTCTCTTTTTCCCACTTCATTCCTGCTGAACACTCTTCTTGCCAGAGGCTCCCCATCCGGCTCATCAGAGCCTTCACATCTGTTGCCGCTGGTGTTTGGTGCATTTGAAGCCAGCCCTCATACAGGTTTAGTCTCAGCTGCGTGTTCTTTAAGCACATGAGCTGAAAACTTTTACCCTCCAATCCAAGGGCAGTCAGGACATACCCATTTCACAGCTCATGAATATGAATGGCTGCAATACTGACTACTTAAATGTGTGTCCGCTATCTGTAGAAGACAAATTCTACATGGGTGGCTGTTCAGAATATTATTAATTTGGGGTCAAATCCTGACTCAAGAAATCCCAGTGAGAGTACTAGGAATATGGACAATAGGCTGAACCCCTTTGCTTCTATGCCTTTTCTTGAGAACATAGTTAGACCGACTGATGCCATGGAAGAAAAGAATTCACACTGTGTTTATATACAATGTATATGTAGGTATCACTTATACAGCAGCTTTGCAAACTCCTATACAGGTTATAAATAGATATCACTTCTCTTGCTTCTGCAATGTGGCCATCTCAAGGGTGGAATGTGGCAGCTGTTTAACTGCACAGTAGCATCGCAGAATTGCTTATGACAGGAAGCAAAGAATACTGCCTTATCCAGTTGAAATGGAAGTAGGCAGAAGGTAACTACTTATCTATTCGGCTTCCTTCCTGCTGGATAGCCAGCCACCAATGCCTCCTGCAGCACCTAGGAGATCCACTTGCCTAGGTGAAACTCGCTTTAGGGACTTCTTGCATGAGTGTGATTAAACTAGATTGGGCTCTTGCACTGGGAAATCTGATGTATGAACCTATTGTATTTGGCTTGCCTCCATATCTAGCTCCAGGAAGGGTTGATATGACTGGTTATAGACTAGCATTAAAGGTTGCTCGCTAGTTATAAAAATTTTTGCTACGGGCCCCAGCCTGCAAAGACTTATACATATGCTTGACTTAATTGACATCGATGGGTCAACTCACATGAATCCAGTTAAAACAGGTGCATTTTTTCAGGATGATATTGTTCATGTGAGAGAAAACATCTAGTTGATGGGAAAGGAAGGAAATTTTAGAGGCTTAATTAGTTACTATTTCCCCCACAATGCTAGTATTCTTGGTTGATTTCTCTGTCTCCCTTTTCTAATGGATTTGCCATACATGTTTTTTATCGCCAGGAATTTTTATGCATGCTGATAATAGTGTAATCCTCACCTCTGGGTCTGCCATCTGGGAGTTTAAACTGCCACCGCCGTGCTAAATTTCATCCTCTTTGCCAGGGGCTCAGATTGGATCAGCTGTTTAAATCATTTTAGCACTAAATACATGTTATTTAGAAAACAGAGAGAAAGCGTCAGACGAGAATAATTAGCCACTAAATGCTCCATTCCCATTCAGTGGATTGCCCCAGGAAATGAGAAGATACTTGTCAAAATTATTGGCACTTACGCAGTCCCCAAGTGGTTGTCCTATTGTCAGCGACGTGTAATTTCTCCTTCTGAATCAGGTTGCTCATGGGAAACTAGTGAAACTAAGGTATTGTCTACACAGCACCTTTGCTTCAGTTTCAGTCATCCGTGACCAGCCAGGTGTAATTGCCTGTGTGAGGAATCCTTTATGTAGACAGGCAAAGCTACTGTTTACAGTGCTTGAAACTAGGCCACGCTATGCTGGTGCAAATCTGACTGTCAGCATTTTACCCTGTCTGCACGAAGCGTTTGCTGTGATGCCGCTACACTTGTGGCTGAAATCTGTGCATAGCTCCAGAGTAGACAAGGACTGAACTTTTGCAGGAGGCAATTTTTCTATATTTCTCTAGCTAATTACATTGAGAATATGGAACTTGGCTTTGAAATATTTTTCAGGGAAGCAGTCCTGTTCCACTCTATAGTTTTGAGTACAGCCTGACAATAAAGTTCATTATCCTTAGGTTCCCCTACACAGTACATTGATATGGGAGGAAATTATGCATTTAGGTGTCACATTTATCAGGTCGGTTTACATTATCCCTACAGCTGCACTGACTCACTTCCACTTCCCAGTCAGTGCTGGCAGCTTCATTTGTTACTCCACGTTATCTTGTGTCTCACCCAAAATCTACTGGCTTCAAAGGTGATGGAAAACCTTCAACAGAGGATAATGACAAAAAAAGTCTCTACTGCACTTAGCTTGAAAGAATGTGCATTGTTCCTTTACAGTGTAGATTCAGTACATGGCCTCAGTCAGTTCTTGGGGCAGTTTTCAAACTGTATCATGCGCAAATTCTTGCCTTTACTGGTTTCAACACTGGACATAAAGCCTTTCCTCTACTTTCCAATAAGTGTGGCTTGTTATATTGATTCAGTTGTGGTTGGGCCCTCTAGATGCTAGTATAATATAAAAAATAACAGCCAGAGCATAGATTTGCAAGCGGAATTTGGCCGTCTCAGCCATGTGGAGTAGGTTAAGCATTCAGAACACTGAGTGTGCTTAACTTTCAGTTCGCAAACTTTTTGCCATTCTATGAACAGTCTGGCTTCTGAAAAGCACCATGGTTTTATCTTGTATTTGTACAGCGCCTAGCATAATGGAGTCGTGGTCCATGTCTGGGGCTCCTAGGCACGACTGCAATACAAATAAATAATTTAGCAAAACCCTGATGTTCTTATGCCGTTGTACACAGCTGATTTAATCGTTATAAATTACAGTTGATGACTTATGGAAACTGAAAAAAAAAAAAAAGCTCTTGAGGGCCCTCCATTGTGTAACCCATTGGGACCTCTTTGGCTAAATGTAGCTTTCAAACATCTTTCATCTGTCTGAGCAATCCAGTTACAAGTTTAAATATTTGGGTTCATGCTGTTGATCTGTGACAACTGTGGAGATTTTGGGTCCCTCTGCCAATTAGTAGATTAAAATGATGGATAAACATCATCTACGCCTGGTATAACCTGGTAAGCAGTGTAGCTATGTGGGTCCCAGGATATTAGAGAGACAAGGTCGGTGAAGTAATGTCTTTTATTGGACCAATGTCTGTTAGTGAAAGAGACAAGCTTGGACCCAAAGAAGAGCTCCGTGTAGCTCGAAAGCTTGTCTCTTTCACCAACAGACGTTGGTTCAATAAAAGTTATTACCTCACCCGCTGCGGCTCTCTGGTATCACCTTAATCCTTTCTTGATACACTGGCACTTTATAACTTAATGTATCAGAACGGAACTTGTTTTTGTGCTAGGTGGTGGTGAATAGTCATGTTTATTGCCTGAGGACCAACCAAGAATGGGAGCCCTTGTGATAAGCACTATACAAATATAGAGTAGTGGATGGTCCCCTGTCCTGAAGCATTTACAATCTAAATAGCCAAGACAGGCACAGGGTGGGGAAGGGGTAGAACACAAGCAGAGTGAGCAATGTGATGGCAGCAAATGGCATGTTAGCTTCAGGATTTATTGGGGGGTTGGTTTATTTAGCAGGGGATCAGCTGAATAGAAAGAAAAGTGAAAGCAGAAGAGACATTGAAGAGAAGCAGGTGAGGAAGATAGGGAAGAGGGGAGAAGGGATAGGTGTGGAGTGAAGCTGAGGTGAAGAGGTGGGGAGAGGGTTGGAGCAAATGGACAATCACCACAGACCAGAGATTGTCCAGTCAGAACTGTAGAAAATTCTCTGGGATCAGAAGGTCCCTGCTTTGGCTGTATCTGTGCCAACCCATTGGAACCTCTGGCTGGCTTCTCTTTGCAGTTTTCGCTCCCGAACCACATGGTGGGGGGATGGAGTGAAAGAGGCTCCATCTGGGCTCTAGCTTCCCTCGGAGAACTTCATTTCCTCTCCACAAGGACAGCAGTAAATATCTGTCAGGTATATGTTATGTGGTCTCTTAACCATGATTAGGCCCTGAGAAGTGGGAATAAATATTTAGTGTGTAATGATTTCCTTAATATGGTAGAGCCAAGGTGGGTGAGGTAATATCTTTTATTGGGCTAATTTCCATTGGTGAGAGAGACAAGCTTTTGTGCTTACACGGGTTTTTGAGACCTGAATGCCTCATACAGAAACTTTGCTAAACATCCTAGTTAGATACGATGAGCGGGCCACATAGCACGGTTGACGGACAATAGGTGGACTGCAATCATTACTAAGTGGTACCCACGAGAACAGAAAAGACCACCTGGTCGGCCTCCAAGAAGATGGGAAGATGACATTGTTAAACGTTTCGGATGAACATGGAGAAGAAAGGCAAGAATGCGAGAAGAATGGCGGATGTGTTATGATCGGCGCAGTCTTAATGACAGCTGAAGACCGATCGATCCAGGTGATCCTAGTCTACTTGTACGTTATTAAGTTTTCTACCTTTATGGCCCTTGATGTTCATTGCTAGCATGAAAACAGGATGTTTGTCCTGGAGAGCTGATTTGCTCCTGCTGTTCATTTCCCACCTGAAGTCAGGAGAATGCTCCTGTTCCCATGAGGGCTGCAATTGGCTTCAATTTGCTAGAGATGAGCCTGATCGGAAAAATCCAGCAAGGCTAAACTGATATTTCTCACCTTACAGAGATTATTTTTTTATCTTTCCTATATTCTTTATCTTTGTCTTGTTTTTTTATAGGTGGATGAGGAAATCTATAATCCTGAGGGTAGATGATCTGGTTAGCTATATAACATGAACGTGTCTTAAAATTGCATCAGCAGTATTTCTTATCTTCAGCTTTTAATTTGTTCCGTAGCTGTGTTTGGGCCTGATTTTATGAGATTCCTCTTTGGGAGGAGCTGAGCGTTCCCAACTCCCATTCAAGTCTTTGAGAGTTGAGGGCACTAGGCCTGTTGCAGAGGTTTCTCAGCAGTTTGTCGGATCAGAACCTGTGGTACTTTATTAAATATTGCCTAAGACAATTACATGCTCTGATCTAGTAAGGAGCTTTGCCCAGTCAAAGGAACGAACGAACGCATGCGCGCACACACACACACACACGCACGCAAAGGAATGAACACTCCCACTCCCTCCCTGAAGGACAGGGGCCTTAATTCTTTTAAAAAATAAAAACAAAAAACAACCCCTCCCTCCCCCACCAAAACAACACACTCCAATCAACTCTCCATCCTGCCTGTGTCTGTGTCATTTAGCATGTGGCCAGCAAAGAACCTCACTACTCTGCAATGCCCTCTATTTGAGGGCAGGAAGATACATGACATCTAGAAAAACCTTCTGCATTCTAGTAAATGGTATTAACAGGCCTTCAGGATAACTAATTCAAAAGGCTGGGTCCCTTACATGAGTCCTCTCTAATCTTCTACACGATTCTAGAATGACAGAGTGTAGATCTCTTTTCTGTTAGCAGTTTTAGGGTTTCAGAATTATTTTAAAAATAAGAAATAGATACCACCAGCCATATCTGTAAAATACGGAAAAAAACTGCAGGGACCTTATTTGATTGAAACACTTAGGTTTAGTATGGGTGCAGATGATCTAGAGAATTCCATGTTTATTTCATTCCTCAAATCATGTTTATGATTAACATGATTCAAATCAAGAAATGGCAATATTTACAAATTGACTGATTGCTTTCAAATAAACCACACCATAATATACATTTCATAATTCTTGCCATTGACAGATGCATTCTCAAGTTTCATTTGATCATTGGACGGGCAAAGATGCCTTTCTGAACATGGTTTGCTTATTTTTATTTTAAATTGCTGCTTAAAAGTCGTAGAGTTGCTAAAGAGAAACTTTGTAGTGCAGTTCTCATTATATGCAAATGTCAGGTGGACATGGTGGTCCTCCTTTTATTTTCTGTATTTTATTTCCTGTATTTCCTATTTCCCTTGTACCAGAAAGAGGGCTCTGGAGAAATGATGTGGATTTTAGCCCATCTCTATACACAGAGGGTATGTAGAAAACTCAATTTCCAGAATGTAAAAGTCAATTGTATTGTGATTACATGTGGCATAATTTGGGTTTGCTCAGTTCATTGTTACTCTGTCTTCTTACTGAGCAACGAAATGGTCATGTTCTATGAAACAGAACTCTGAGAAGGTTAATGCTTTGTATTGGCAGTTGCAAGCAAAAAAAAAAAAGGTTAAAAATATTTTAAAAGTTACAAAATGTAGTGGTTTACCTATTTCCTGTGCTTCTTGGGGGGGCATTCATGTAAATCAGATTCTCCCCTCCTTTTTTTTATATGAAATACATTCCCCTATATAAAGAGGTTTAGCCTTTACTTGTAATTTCTCTTTGCCATTTTGGGCCAAATGACTGGCCTCAAATCCTGCTTTCCCATTGTCATAAACAGGGCCATTTTTCTGCAGTGCAGAATGAGAGAGAGAGAGAGAGAGAGAGAGAGAGAGAGATCCCAGGATAGCCAGTAGCCCAGTTGTTGGGCACTTACTTGGAAAGTTGGAGACCTGGGTTCATAATTCCTGCTAGGACCTGATTCAGAATAGAAGTAGGTGCTGTCTGCTTTAATACTATATATCTAGCTCTTCTCTGCTCATGGTGCCGGGTGCCTAAACTGCCCATCTTCCCTTTTCCCTACTGCAGCCTGCACAATTGGGGCACACTGGCACAGGCAGGTGACCTAGTCCAGATGATGGCAAAAGGGCCGGGAGGCTGCAGGTTGTGTTGCTGAAGGGTCTGAAATTTCTCATACTGTCTCCCCTACGTGGTACCTACCATACAGAGGAGACAGTGCTCTGAGAATCCTCTGTATTGGACAGAATGGACAAAGGGCATGTAGATCCTTGGCCCAATTTTTATTTTAATGGTTCACATTCCACTTTCCTGCTGTAAACTATTGTATATAGAGGCTAAATCTGAATTCTCAGCTGGGTCACTGTCAAATCTTATCGACAAATGAGAGGGTTTTCAAAAGCACACTTGTTGTTTGAGTGTGTTGGGCTGATTTACATAATAATAGACAGAGCTGTCATTTCTAACGCCGCATACTGACAATACATTTCCTTGCACTGGGGCTGGTATATTTCACATGCACATCACTTACAAAGTGGCTAATAAATAAAAATCGTCTTTGGAATTATCATGTAGGAGTGACACCACTTTGCATATTTCAACCCAGGGCCAGGGACCATGGGGGAATTCTAATGTGATTCAATCTCACCCAATAGGCTGCAGTGTGAATGATAAAATGCATCATCCACATATATTATAAATCAACTTTATAGATTAATTCTGCAAAAAATAAATCTCAGTGGGGTTTTCATACAGTGGACTAGGTAACGATTCCAAGAGGCTTGCTGTGGATCAGAAAATTAGTAAATAATAAAATATTGTTCTTTGGTAGCAGGCTTATGGCATTATAACTAAAGCCGCTCTGGTACAATATTTAGTCTTGTTTAGATAGACCTGCAATAGCCTGATCCCTTGTTCACCTCCCATTTCAGCTGTTAAAACTGTTTGGAACAGAACATTTCATCTCTTTTAAGCAAATAAGCTACCCGAGACATTAAATGTAGTGAGAAAATACAGCCACATAAAACCAAATTCAGCTGGAAAACTGCACTGAGGAAATAAGAAAAAGAAGCAGCTCCTGTAGTTTTGTGTTTCCAGCAAACTTTACCTTTCTAAATAAGATTCTGGAGTCCCCAAAAGCCCTTCCTGCTTTGGGCATGTTCCCAGCATGATGTTAGAACATTGAGCCAGTGGTGGGATATTCATTACCAGATGCCCTGGAGGTAATTTGATGACAGAGTTCCACTATTAGCCTGTATAGTAGGTAATAGAACAGTACGCAGTCTAAAGTAACCCATCTGCACACCGTAAATTGGTAAAGCAGTGTAGTCAAAGGTAGTGAGGTAGGTAATTACAGCGAGCGTATGTTACCATGACCGGCTTCTTTGATGGATAATGCAGCTAGAGCATATGCACCCATATCACTGCAGTGTCCTGCATACTGTCACTGCTCTATAAGAATGTGTCATTTAATTCCTTTTCGTTTTCTGGATGGTCTCTGCTTGTCTCTCAGGAGACCCACAGATTTCCCCCCAGTTTTCTCACCTTAAAGACCTTGGTGAACTTATGCCCACCAGCAGAGAGTGGGAGCCATCTTTAATAGTACTGGGGCTCAGGGCTTCAGCCCTGCAGGAAGCACCTGCCCGGGGGTTGGGGCTTCAGACATGCTCCTACTGAAGCCCCAAGCCTGGGCAGCCACCTCCTGTAGGGCTGAAGCTCCGAGACCCCCTTCCCCACTGGGCAGAATCCTCTAGCCCCGCTGCAGGGAAGAAGATCCGAGCTCCCCACTCCTAGTCTGGTAGCTGGAGAATGGGGGGAGGGAGGGAGCATGAGGGGCTCCGTGAGCCGCACTTCAAGTGTAAAAGAGCTGCATGCGGCTCACAAGCCACGATTTGGCCACCCCTGGTCTAATCTATCAAAAACTAGAGAACTTCACGCTCCAGGGCTGCCTGTCTGGCTTCTTTCACCAGCAGTAAATGTAATTAGAAATTTTGTGTTAATTTCCCAAAGGGATGAAATATAATCTTACAGTAGGATGTCACCTTCGACTGCAAGTTCTTTGGGGCCAGGAGCGTTGTCTTTATTTTTCTGTACAGCACCTTCCACCATGGGGTCTGTAATTGGGTTTCCTATGTGCTGCTATAATACAAATAACAAAGGTAGGCACTGGTAACTTAAGAACAAGAAGTCAAATGAAAGCAGCACATGCATCATGACTTGCCCTTTCTTTCATGCCTGACTTTTAGAATGTGCTGTAGGGTCTCACTCCCACACCACATTGTTTATGGAAGACCGAGTAATACTTAAAAGCAAATGAAAGGCCACACGCAGCTTCAGGCTCCCCAAACGGAGCATTTTTATCCTAGAAAGTCATGAAAAATGTCCTTTGGCTGTAATCCCAATTTATATCATAGCAGAAAATGCCCAAAATGTGGCGGTAACCTGTCCATTTGGTCACGTATTGTATGGTATGAAGATATCAAGCTAAAATCAAGAGAGTTATTTACTATCTGTTAGACACCATACATAACCCAAAGGAGTAAGTCTGGAAAATCAGGATATTCATTCTCATACGTTTTTGGCTTCCTTTAAAATGGCAGGTGTAAAGATTTATTGCTTAAATTCTCTTTAAAAAAAATTGCACGTAAGACAAGGCCAATCCCGTTGCAATCTGTTTTATGTCAGTGAAGGATTCATCTCGAGAATGAGCTGTACAAGCGGATCAAGTATGCAGATGCGGTTCTCATTTAACGCTAAGCTGTTATTTAATGGAGACAGAGCACAGCTTAATTTTCTTGCTCAGTCCAGGCTCCTTTGCACTCTCCTCACAGCACAGTAGCAAGGCCAGTATGTGTTCCGAAGAGCTGTGAGCCTGGCCCGTTCCCTGTGGTTGAGATGGGAAGAATGGAAGCCCCTTGTGCTTTGAGTTTTGTAAGGAATGATATCCCTTTAAGACTAAGGAAGGAGTCTGGATGAATGCACAGCACCCTTTGCCCAATCAGATTGCATTGAGCTGGCAAACCGCAGCAGACTCCTTGTCCTTGCTGTCAAGCTTACACTGTAACAGCTACTTACACGTGATACCCTCGCTTGCCCATTCAAACGCCAAGTCATTACAGCTGGAAGTGGCTAGTTGTAAAAAAAAAATCTCTTTGTAGGTCAATGATCATTCTGTATAAAATTTGATGACGGTGTTTGGTCTTCGGTGTGTGCAAACAGCTTCACCAACTTGAAACTGTGAATGTATCTATTATTTGTAGTGGCCTACGGGCCCCAGCTAACATTTGGGCCCCATTGCCCTAGGTGCTGTGCAAAGACATAGTCCCCCAAAACCATACATTCTTGATGGGACTGAGACATAAGTAAGCGATGTTATCCCCACCTAATAAATGAGGAACTGAGCCGCAGAAAGATTAAGTATAACATTTTCAAAAGCACCTAAATTCCATTTTCAAAATGAACTTCGGAGCCTAAGTCTAATGGAAAGACAATGGAACATAGGCTCCTAAGTGCCTAGGTCAATTTTGAAAAAAGGGCTTAGGCTCCTCAGTCACTTAGGTGCTTCTGAAGATATTACCCTACGTAACTTGCCCATGGTCACCCTGGGTGTGTGTGTTGCAGAGCTGGGAATTACCCCAATCTCCTGAGTTCTAGTCCAATGCTTTTACCACAAGACCATCCTACTTCTTTAAACCATCTTTCTGCTTTAAGCTGATAATAGGTTCACAGCTAATAGCAAGGGGCTGGTTTAATCACTTTGCCTCATCTACAGTAATGGAAACGCATTTAAATCAATGGTACTCAACTGCAAGAGACAACCCTTAATACTAGAGCTTATTACACACATCCCTATCCTCCCTAGGGGCATTGTTTATGTCCTTGTAATGACAAGCACAATCCTACAGGTCACCCGTAGGTATAACCAGTGTACATACAGTGCCAGTTCAAGAGGAGAGAAAAAGTATGGAGATGCAGCAGCTGGTTTTACAAACTGCATGGCCAACCATGTCTGAGTCTGGGGGATCTCAGAAGCCTTAGAGCTTGATTCTAATCTCAATTTACTCTGATGTAAATCAGGAATGACTGCACATATAAACCATCACACTGGTGTAAAACTCTTGTGAGAGCAGAATCCGGCTGCATCTTCCTTGACAAACTGCAGGCCTGTAATCCACCATTAGTCCAGCTCCATCATTGGTGGGTAGTGTAGTGTAGACAGGGCTCCAGAGCTTTTTTTTACTTCTGTGTCCTCATTGGAGTTACTCCTGAGTTATACTGGTGTAAATGGAGGCATAATAAAGCTCTAGGGACTCTGACATCCTCTAATCTCAGGGTTTGTGTAGAGACACTCCAGGTAGGGTTAATGTTGTAAAAGTCTGTCATCTTTCACCACTGCTCCCACCAGTGGCAGCACACAGCTTGCAAATGATGAGTCCAGTTTGTTCGGGGTGTAGTCATGGCCTTCAAGATCAGTGACAGAACCGAAGTTACACCCTGCAAGGCTGCCTGAATGAATGTGAACACTGCATGTTTCCATTTAGCAGGGTTTCCTTTAAAAACCTACTTTTGCTCTAATTGAAGCCAAAACTTCCTGTTGTCTTCAGTGGAGGCAGGAGCAGGCTTTCAGTTACTAGCTCTATAAATTCAGACACTTGTTCAAGTTAGTGCTTCAAGCCCAGGCATTCCATCATCAGTAGTTATTGCTTTTCCTAGATACCACTGGATCAAGAGCCAAGCCAATATGCCTACCTCAAATCTCCTCTAATGCTTTTTTAACTGGAAGCCAGATTTACTGTTTCTTGCAAAGACTGAGGCAGAAGTTGTTTTTGTCGGATCTTTGCTGTTTACCTGTTCATGACATTACAGTTAAGCTTCTGTCGGTGTTTTTGTGATAAATCCCTGTGCTTGCCGTTTTATGGCTTGGCTGAAAACATTTGCTGTGGGCTCAGAATTGTCTTGCAAGGTCTCGCTGCAAAAGTAAGAGAGGTCGGCATTTTAGATGTTACTTAAATTTTTTTTTTTATTGCAACTCTTCGTGAAAAACACAAACAAAAAAGCCTTTCATTTGCCAAAATAAGGTAATTTGTAAGCAGTTCTGGGCCGCTCTTCAGAGATGCTGAGTACCCATAACTCTCATTGGCTTTACTGGGATCCGTTGATGCTCACTAGCCCATAAGTAGATCAGGTGTATTGGTCCTGCTTCTGATCCCATCGTTTTCAATGGGAGAAAGATCAGGCAAAAACTCCATTTTAAAAAATGAAAAATATTAAAATAGCTAATATAGGACCCTGTCCCATAAGTCTTCCTTAAAGACTTGTTCACTTCAGTGGGGCTACTTATGTGAGAGGAAAGTAAAGATTGCAAGGTTCAGGATACACATACAATTGTAAGCCTGTTGAGGCAGGGAGTATCTTTTTGTTTTGTGTTTGTACAGCACCTAGCACAGTAGAGCCCTGGTCTAGGACTAGGGCTGATAATAGATAACGCCAATAAATAATAATAGTATGCCGTACTGTGTAGGCTACCATTGCAACGTTGCTCTTTACATTTTCCTTAGAATTGCAGGAACACCCCCGAATAGGAATATGCCTAGTGGTCTGATTCATTTATTTCTTGAGAGGTTCTGAGAGTCTGCACGTCCATTGGGTGCAATCTGGCAATCAGTCCATGGATACATATTCACATGGTAGTCTGTAATGGCTGATCTGTGGGAGGCAGATGCATTTCTGTGTGGTTTTAAGATGTTTAATGTTTACCCAGCAGACTGGAACATTTCCTTGGGAGCCACCCCTGAGTTCAGCTAAGCATTGTGTATCAAGTTCCATAATGATACAGTCATTGAACACTTTTAAATAAATAAGTAGTACACACTTGAAACAATCTGTGTTTATGCAGGGGACCATAAGGACGAGGCACAAGCAGTTGTCATTTGTCACATGCTTAATTTCTTTTACTTCTCTTTTTCTTACTATGTACCTTTTATTTGTAGTAGTGCCCATTAGAACTGGGTGAAATTTCTCAAATGAAACTTTTTTTAGTGAAAAATGTAGATCCAGTTTGACCAAAACACATCTCAAATTCATGTAGATTTTGGCAAATTGTATCAGTTGGAAAAAAACCTAAAAAAGAAAAAAGAAATAAAACCTGAAAACAAAACAAAACATTGTTTTGACATTTTCAAAATGAAACATTTTGGCTTTTCAATTCAAAATGACTTTTTGTTTAGGAATTTCCATCTATATATATAAAACAAAACAATGCTTGAAATCCAAATAATTTTGTTTTACTTTTCAATTTGCTGAATATTTTGAAAAGTTTTGATTTTGGGTTGATCCGAAATGCTGTTTTTTCTGAATTGCCAGCAAACGGAAAAACCCATAATTCTCACGTTTAGTGCCCACTGTGCGTGAGACAATTTTCAAACACCCAAGAAGATGATTCCCCACTGTATGAAACTTGCATGGTAAGAAAGATAAGTAAGGAGACAAAGTTTAGGGGAAGGGGAACAGTAATAGGGAATAGGCAATTTATATCCAAATAAACTCAGTTCATTGAGGACAGCAAAAGTGGATCTTTAAGAGGAATTAATAATTTGTCACCTTTTTTTACCTTAATTCTTTGTTTGCTTCCATTAAGATTTGGCTCTATTGGGGATTCACTGTTTGAGGCAGAACAATGCCATTTGTTTCTTCGGAAATGTAGCTAGTGTTCAAGTGCAGCTCCAATTAAAGCTGTTAAATGTGTACTTTGGCTTCCCTGAGATTTGGCAAAACGTTTTTTTTTTTTTAAGTCAGCATTTTGTCTGTTACTACACTCCTCAATCACATTAATTCCTGGATCCTCATGCTAAAAGACTTGCAGTCCTTTCTGTAGTTTGTAGCTGCTGAGGTCTCTCCTGAAATTGTTAGTGAAGCTCAGAACCAAAGACTGCAGCCCCGACAATAAATTTAGATTCCCCTCCACCCCTTTTTTTGGGCTGGTTCCCACAGTGTAAGTGCAGATTTCAGTATCTCAGTTGAATGGAGCGGAGCCAGAAACTGCAGCAATGGTCACCTTATTAGAGCAGAGCTAGCATTATATAAACTGTATGATAATGGGAAAATTGTGCTGTGTAGCAAGCATAGCTGCATTGAAGGGAATGAATGAGGTAGGAGCAGAGAGGGACTGTTATATATTCCACCAAACAAAATTCTTCTTTAAAAACAGCTCGGGTTTCTCAAGTCCCAAACACAACCATAAAAGAGGGTGGGAGACGACCAGTTAAGTCTGCAATATACTACTGATGTTAATTTCTAACCACGAAGCATGGTTGGAGATGAAGACAGCATGTTTTGTGTGGAGGGGTAGGCTGGAGGCGTGTGTTGTGGATGAGGTAAAGTAAAGAAAGCCAAATCATGTTTGACAGGGTATGTCTACACTACGGGATTAATCCGAATTTATATAATTCGGATTTGAAAAACAGGTTGTATAAAGTCGAAATGTATGCGGCCACACTAAGCACATTAATTCGGTGGTGTGCGTCCAAGTACCGGGGCTAGCGTCGATTTCTGCACCGTTGCACTGTGGGTAGCTATCCCATAGTTCCCGCAGTCTCCCGCGCCCATTGGGATCGTGGGTTAAGATCCCAGTGCCTGATGGGACAAAAAACATTGTCACAGGTGGTTCTGGATACAGCCTCACCTCCTCCCTCCCTCCTCCCTCCCTGCATGAAAGCAACGGACGGCAGACAACCATTTTCGCGCCTTTTTTCCTGGGTGAGTGAACACTGCAGACTCCATACCACGGCAAGCATGGAGCCCGCTGAGCTCAAGACAGCAGTCATGAACATGTAAACACCTCGCGCGTTCTCATGGAGTTTATGCTCAGCCAGGACCAGAAAAACGAGGCGAGAAGGCAGCGGCGGCGGCAACGCAGCGACAAGCATGATGAGGACATGGACATGGACACGGACACGGATACAGAATTCTGTGAAACCACGGGCCCCGGTGCTTTGGAGATCATGTTGTTAATGGGGCAGATTCTATCCATGGAACGCCGATTCTGGGCAAGGGAAACAAGCACAGACTGGTGGGACCGCATAGTGTTGCAGGTCTGGGACGATTCCCAGTGGCTGCGGAACTTTCGCATGCGTAAGGGCACTTTCATGGAACTTTGTGACTTGCTGTCCCCTGCCCTGAAACGCCAGAATACCAAGATGAGAGCAGCCCTCACAGTTGAGAAGCGCGTGGCGATAGCCCTGTGGAAGCTTGCAACGCCAGACAGCTACCGGTCAGTCGGGAATCAATTTGGAGTGGGCAAATCTACGGTGGGGGCTGCTGTGATGCAAGTAGCCAAAGCAATCACTCAGGTGCTGCTACGAAAGTTAGTGACTCTGGGAAATGTGCAGGCTATAGTGGATGGTTTTGCTGCAATGGGATTCCCTAACTGTGGTGGGGCGATAGACGGAACCCACATCCCTATCTTGGCACTGGAGCACCAAGCCACCGAGTACATAAACCGCAAGGGGTACTTTTCAATGGTGCTGCAAGCACTTGTGGATCACAAGGGACGTTTCACTAACATCAACGCGGGCTGGGCGGGAAGGGTTCATGACGCTCGCATTTTCAGGAACACTACTCTGTTTAAAGGGCTGCAGCAAGGGACTTACTTTCCGGACCAGAAAATAACCGTTGGGGATGTTGAAATGCCAATAGTTATTCTTGGGGACCCCGCCTACCCCTTAATGCCATGGCTCATGAAGCCGTACACAGGCAGCCTGGACAGGAGTCAGGAGCTGTTTAACTACAGGCTAAGCAAGTGCAGAATGGTGGTAGAATGTGCATTTGGCCGTTTAAAAGGTCGCTGGCGATCATTATTGACTCGCTCTGACCTCAGCCAAAGAAATCTCCCCATTGTTATTTCTGCTTGTTGTGTGCTCCACAATCTCTGTGAAAGTAAGGGGGAGACCTTTATGGCGGGGTGGGAGGCTGAGGCAAAGCGCCTGGCTGCTGATTACGCGCAGCCAGATACCAGGGCGATTAGAAGAGCACACCAGGAAGCGCTGTGCATCAGAGAAGCTTTAAAAACCAGTTTCATGACTGGCCAGGCTACAGTGTGAAATATCTGTTTGTTTCTCCTTCATGAAAACCCGCCCCCTTTATTGACTCATTTTCTGTAAGGAACCCACCCTCCCCCTTCCCCCAGCTTTCTTTCAAACCAAATAAAGTCACTATCATTTAAAAATCATTTATTCTTTATTAATAGATTAGAAAAAGAGGGAGGGAACCCGGGTGGTATTTGGGAGGAGGATTGCTGGGAAGGAAAAAGCCACAAAGAAAAGGTTAAAAAAATGACAGCCTTTTGCTTGGGCTGTCTACTGGGGTGGAATGGGAAGGTGTACGGAGCCTCCCCCCCCGTGTTCTTACACATCTGGGTGAGGAGGATACGGAACATGGGGAGGGTGGAACAGGGGCTGAAGCGGCAGTCTGTTTTCCAGCAGCCGTTCCTGAAGCTCCACCAGACGCCGGAGCATGTCTGTTTGCTCACGCAGCAGCCCCAGCGTTGCATCCTGCCTCCTCTGGTCTTCCTGCCGCCACCTCTCATCTCGAGCGTCTCTCCTCTCCTCACGTTGGTCCCTCCTGTCCTCACGTTGGTCCCTCCTGTCCTCACGTTCACTGGCTTCTTTCCTATACTTTGAAACTGTTTCCTTCCACTCATTCAGATGAGCTCTGTCACTGCGGCTGGATTCCATAATTTCAGAAAACATCTCGTCTCGCGTTCTTTTCTTACGACGCCTTATCTGTGATAACCTTCGGGATGGAGGAGGGAGGCTTGAGGAATTTGCAGCTGCTGTAGGGAGGGGAAAAAAGAGAGAATTGTTTAAAAAGATACATTTTGCAGAACAATGCTTATACTCTTTCACGGTGACCAACACTATTCACATTACATAGCACATGTGATTTCTGTGCAAGGTCGCATTTTGCCTCTTAATGCTGAGTGCCTGTGGCTTTGCTGCTAGAGATCACAGGTCTGGGCAACAGAATTCGACTTGCATGCGGCCATGGTAAGCCATTGTCTTACAGCTTCTGCGCCCTCCTTTCCCACATACCAAGCATAGCCTGTAGAGTGCTGCGGTTTTTCTGTTAACATTCAGCAGCAGCAGCAGAAAACAAACTAACCACCCCCCCTCTCGCCATGAATTCTCTGGGATGATCGCTGTACCCCTCCCCCCCACCGCGTGGCTGGTATCAGGGAAGATCCCTGCAGGCACCAAACTAACCCCCCCCCCGCCGCCGCCCCCCTCCCGCCATGAATTCTCTGGGATGATCGCTGTACCCCTCCCCCCCACCGCGTGGCTGGTATCAGGGAAGATCCCTGCAGGCACCAAACTAACCACACACCCCCCCGCCGCCGCCCCCCTCCCGCCATGAATTCTCTGGGATGATCACGGTACCCCCCCCCGACCGCGTGGCTGGTAACAGGGAAGATCCCTGCTAGCCAAACGTGAAAAACTCAGGGCCAATTTCCCATCTGCGCTTGGCTAACTGCAGGGAAGGATTTATTTTCCGCCACAGGCAAACAGCCCAGTAGGAACGGCCACCTCTGTCCCCTTAATTAAGTTCCCGTATTTCAACCAGGTTACCAGGAGTGATATCACTCTCCTGAGGATTACACAACAAGATAAAGCACGGATGTTGCTTGAATGCCAGCAAACACCGGGACCATACGCTGCCAGGCTTTGTCAGGCAATGATACCAGATTACTTGCTGCAAGCATGGCGTGGTCAAGTGTCCTACCATGGAGGAGGGAATAAGGATGCACTGCCCAGAAACCTTCTGGCAAGGCTTTCGGAGTACCTCCAGGAGAGCTTCATGGAGATGTCCCTGGAGGATTTCCGCTCCATCCCCAGACACGTTAACAGACTTTTCCAGTAGATGAACTGACCGCGAATGCATCCCAAGTCCTCAGGGCAAAGTAATCATTAAAAACCGTTTGCTTTTACAACAAGTTTTATATTTTAAAAGGTAAACTCACCTGAGGTCCCTTCCATGGGGTCAGAGTCTTGGGTACTGGCTTGGGAGGCTTGGGAGGGTATTTCAGTCAGGGTGAGAAAAAGATCCTGGCTGTTGGGGAGAACGGAGTGCTGTGTGCTCTCTGCAAGCTCATCCTCATCCTCATCCTCCTCCTCTCCCCCATCGGCAGAATCCTCAGGCGTCGCTGATGAGACTATCCCCGACCCAGAATCCACGATCACAGGTGGGGTAGTGGTGGCAGCCCCCCCTAGAATTGCATGCAGCTCGGCGTAGAAGCGGCATGTCCGCGGCTCTGACCCGGAGCGACCGTTTGCCTCCTTTGTTTTTTGATACGCTTGTCTGAGCTCCTTGACTTTCACGCGGCACTGCTCAGAGTCCCTATTGTGGCCTCTCTCCATCATGCCCTTGGAGATTTTTTCAAAAGTTTTTGCATTTCGTCTTTTAGAACGAAGTTCTGCAAGCACTGAATCCTCTCCCCATACAGCGATCAGATCCAGTACCTCCCTCACGGTCCATGCTGGTGCTCTTTTTCGATTATCAGCCTGCATGGTTACCTGTGCTGATGAGCTATCTGTGGTCACCTGTGCTCTCCACGCTGGGCAAACAGGAAATGAAATTCAAATGTTCGCGGGGCTTTTCCTGTCTACCTGGCCAGTGCATCCAAGTTTAGATTGCTGTCCAGAGCGGTCACAATGATGCACTGTGGGATAGCTCCCGGAGGCCAATACCATCGAATTGCAGCCACACTATCCCTAATTCGAAATGTTAAAATCGATTTTGGCGCTACTCCGCTCGTCGGGGTGGAGTACAGAAATCGATTTAAAGGGCCCTTTACATCGAAATAAATAGCGTCGTTGTGTGGACGGTTACAGGGTAAATTCGAATTAAAGCTGATAAATCCGAATTAAAGTCGTAGTGTAGACCAGACCTAAGATTGCAAGGGTGAGGACTTAATTAATGATTTCCTAGGCGCTTTTATTTGCGATGGTCACTGTTGAGTCTAACTTATTTGCATCATCCCTTAAGGGTCCAGTCCTGCTGGAAGGACCCGTCCTTAATGTAAAGATGGACATCAAGTTTGTAGTATGGGAGTGACTATGTAAATGTCTGTGTCAAGTTTCTGAGCATGCCCAGTATGAGAGAGACATTTCCAGAAACTTGACTTGAGTCACAGTGAGCCACGTACTTGTGCAGGTTATAAAAGTCTTCTCTTGTGGCAAAGGTGGCTTCTAAGGGCTTTTGCCTTCTCTGAGCGCTCTGTCTGCATAAGACACATCTGACAGTGAATGGATTCTTGCCCAAGATTTTCAAATGTGGTGGTGATTTTGGGTGCCTCAATTTTTGCATGCATAACGTGAAACTCCTTAAGAGGACTGGTTTTAAACAAGCGCTTGAGCACCCACCTTTGGATATCAGGCCTCTCTAAGGTGTTCCAGGTTAGGCGTCCCAAATTGCTGGTGACTTTTGAAAAACTTGGCCTTGAGGGTAGAACTGTCAGAAGGCTGACAAAATCAATCCTCACAGCTCGTTAAGCAGTAAATATTAGAAAATACTTATTTTAAAAGCTTAAGTTTTAAAAATAATTGGTACACTTAGCATTTCTTTTTATGCTTCTGTCTATCTATCTGAGGTGTCTATATGGCCCCTGTTACCATGTTGTCCAAGAAGTTCACAAGTATAATTTCTTGTCATGGATTTTAATAATTGCGGGGAACGCAGAAAGTAAACTTATTTTGCAGTTTTGTTATCACTTAGAAGTAAGTGCATTGCCTTAACAATGTAGCATCAGGTACCTTACCTGAATTCCTACCTGGATGCTACCTTGATATTCCTCCTCCTCCTCCACCCCCCCAAAGATCTATTTCAGTTTACTCAAGACCTCTATTTCTTATTTTTCTTTCTCCTTCTCCACCCTAAGACTAACCTGAGAACACAGAGAACATCCAGAACCTTTTGAACAATACTTGTGAGGCTCTGATCTCTTCAAAGGCGCTGTTCGACGTTTGATTTAACAGATGCTAGGCAGATTTCATTTAAACGTCTTTTCAAGGCAGTGTTGTGGGACATTACAAGAATGCGGCGCTCTATCTAGATTCCTTTGGTTAAAGGAAATTCAGTGTTCTTAGATTCTGCTTATACAGCTGGGGTTGCACTTAATGATCACTTTGCTCTTTTTCTATTAACCCAAGAACAGTAAGGGATGAAGAGTGAAACCACTGGCACAAAATCCTTCCTAATTATGACTCTCTCGGAATAGGCAGGAGAGAGAATCTTGCATCCACCGTGACAGAGAAGTAAACCCTTGATTTGTTTCCAGAGCTCAGATAACAGCACAGTGAGCTGGAGGAGGATTCTGGGTAGCACAATGCAAATGAGCACATGAAGCAACCCCATTAGTTGCGGTCTCTTTATAGCTCCCCTGATGACCCTCAGGAAGGCTGAGTTGCAGAAGTCCAGCCTGACTGTACTTCTCAATGAAAACGGAGTGGTGTGATCATTACATCATCCATGCATCTGAAGAAGTGGGTTTTTTACCCAAGAAAGCTTATACCCAAATAAATCTGTTAGTCTTTAAGGCGCCACTGGACTCCTCGTTGTTTTTATCATCCACTTTAATTAGTCCTTACCTGGTGTCATATGTGAACCAGTGCACTAGAGGTGAAAGACTCCATTTCCTAATAGGTTTGGCCCTGTGAACCATCCCATGCATGTCCGCAAGGTAAACTTTCTGCACCACATGCCACCGTCTATACCACACCTGGTAAAATGGTGTCACTACCATTGCGCCGTGACTGTTCTGTTTATTTTCATATCATAGATTTACTATAGTGTTTCCTACTGTGGTGATAATTACAGATCATGATATGACGCTGGGTCCTGCCGGTGGCTGGTTTGCAAATCGTCTATTGGCAGCTGACAGGAACCACGTGATTTTGTTCTGAGTATAATTTCTTCAGTACCCAGACAGCTTTAATACAGAAGAAAAGTCTTTGATGGGATCAGAAGCTTTTGTGAAATCTTCTAAGACTTCTGTGCAGCTCGTTTTTCTGCATGAAGCATTTACAAAATGCTCCTGACAATACATTATCCATGTCACAGTTTAAGTGCCAGTATTTTAATATGGAATAGACGCTAGAATGAAAGATATCAGCATGTTTATTTTTCTATTTTCTTGTGTAATGGTCCATTAAGTCAATATTTTCATTATCATAAAAAAAATACCCTGAAGTGACGTGCATGCAAATAAAGCTATTTATATATTACTGCTTATGGTCTCCACTTTCTATAAATAAAGGAACAACTGCAGTGTAGGCCACTTTCTCGCTCTCTGAAGAATTCCTTAATGAGGTTCTAAATTTTAATTGACGTATAGGGATTATTTCTGTAGGGGCACATACAATAATGGATTACTTGTCATGGTGAATGTACATCAATTTTTCTCTCTTAGTATAAACACATTTGTACTGAAATTGCATTCAATGTAAATTGTGCTATGTTAAGTTTTTTTTAGCACAGAACTAGCACGTGCCTGTCTACCTGGCACACTCCCTGCTGCATTGTAGAAATACCCTAGGTGATGTGTCCAGGACCCCATAGAAAGCCTGTGGCAGAACCGAGGATAGATCCTAGAAGTCCTGCCCTCCAGCCCTGTGCTTTAACTAGAAGACCATTCTTGTTTTAGATCATGGATATTGAATCTCATGCTTTAGTATGTCATCCGATCACCTCCAGGAGTCAGGAAGGACACACTGTTAGCATCAGCATTTTTCTGAACCATCTTGCTGGAGACAGACTATCAGATGAGAAAGTATCAGTGGTCCCCTCTAGTTCTGTAAGTCCGATGTTCCTGTTAAAGATGAGTTTGAGACACAATGTCTGAGGGTGCAAAGAGCAGCTAGGCTTTTTGTTATGGGCCCACCTAGACTTCCTAGAGACTTGGTTCTGCCATGTGCTAAGCATCTTTAATACCCACTGGTGCCTGTGGGGATTTGAGGTCTTGCACCTTGCAAGATTGGACCCTGCATTTGGAAGTATCAAACCCCACTCCCCCCCCGCCATATTCTCAGAATCTGTATTCTGCAGGCTTCCCTCCTTTGCCTCGGAGAGGAAGTGCTTTCTATTGTGTCCCTTTTCTACTATTTTCGAGGTAATGGCTCAGACTTTCCTTCCACTCTGCAGTGCTAACTTTTAAAGCGCCCCACCTTGTAGCTGTATGTTTGGTGAACATGTGCTGCTGTTTCTCATGCACCACAATGTCCCCAAAATGCAGCCCGTTTTCTCCAAAACGCGTGGTTAGCTTCTTTTTATTACAAAAATTGCCTTGATATTGTTGCTATAAATTGTAAACTTTTCCAGAAGACTTATTTTAGATCAGTAAATTTTATCCAAATATGTAGGGATAAAGCAATCAGCAGCCCCCCCCCCCCCCCCCCGTTCCCCCTGGGAGGGTATTTCTCAGGATTATGTGATTAAACAAAGGCTTAAAAGAGGAATCTTCTTTAAACAGCTTATGAAATAGTTATTGAAATCTTCTGAGAAGGAAACTGTACTTAAAAATGCTGATAAAGGTAATTGAAAGAGGGTCAGCAATGCAGGAGGTTGACTTGACAATTTTGTTTTTTGGGGTCCCCAATCCTACATGGGTACAGGCATCTGCTTATGCTGAGGTCATTGCAGAATTGGGGGCCTTAGTTAATATTTTTGACTAATCCTGATGTCTTTATGGTTGAATCCTGAGCCATTGGATCAATGGATGTCTCAGCATCCTCTCTTCTGATGGATGGATTTGAATCCCTTCTGTGTTTTTAGGAAGGTGGGCTAGTGGTTAAGGTGCTAGCCTCGGGCTTGAAACACCTCGGTTCAATTCCATGCTCTGCCACAGACTTCATGACCTTGGGCAAGTCACTTAGTCTCTCTGTGCTTCAGTTCTCTCTATGTAAAAAGGGGATAATATCACTGTCCTGCCTCACAAAGGAGTCACGAAGATAAACAGGGGCAGCGAGGTGCTCAGGTACAATGGTAATATAAACACAATAAATAGATTGTGCTCATTATAATAATTGGGTTCAGTACATATTATTTTCAGCCAAATCTCTGAGCACTTTACAAAGCCTCTTGGTACACCCGTGAAATACCTATTAGTACCAATCTATTATATTTAAACATTCGTGCCATAATAAAAAAAATTATCCTCATTTTGCAGATGGGGAAACCGAGACTCTGAGTGATGTGCCCAAGTTCTGTGCTTCTCAGACACATCTGGGAATTGAACCCAGGAGTCCTGATAACCTTTTTCAAATTCTAACCACAGGGTCACGCAGTTTGCCTCTCTCCTGTGCCCTTGACTCTGAGCTATATCATAGCCTTCTAGCTCCCTTCAACATCATTAGTGGATTGCTTTCAGGATCACTCTTATCTTATGCAGACAACAAAGCGGTCTCTTTAAGCCTCTCTTCCTGATCTGAATATCATGCTATCCTTTTGCTAACATTATTGATCGCTACACCCCTTGCAAAAAGATTTTCAGTGATTAAAGGGAGAGAGGGAGAGAACAGATTAATGGCTCATCCACTATTTTTAGTCTGTAGGGAGGTGATCCTGCTCTGCCTTTAAAGTACCAAGATGGATTCTGCTGCCATTAGCCTGGTCTGAATTCCACAATCACAGCACTAGCTGAAGATTCATGGTCGGGCATACCAGATGGAGCAGTGCAGGAGTTGCCTCTCTGGGACATGCACAGAACATTTTTAGCTCCAGTAAGGCTGCAGGAACCTTAATTAACAGTGGCAAGGCATTGTTGGGAGTGAGGTTTCTATATTGCTCCCTGCCACAGGGGAAGTCTCCTAGAAACTTGCTGGCAATTCTTTCACTTTAGCAAATTGTGCTGCGTTCAGTTCTGACTTTGCTGGGATTGTTTCAAGTTTTTTTTACTGGTGCTTTTCTTGTACTATGGGTCGGTGCTTTGAATGTGCTATTATGGGAGGTTGTAGCAGGGAGCGCAGCTTTGTGCTTGAAGCACTGGACTGGGAGTCAGGACATCTGGGTTCAGTTCCTGGTTCTACCACAGACTTACATTGGCACCTTAGGCAAACAGCCTACCCAGCCTGTGGCTGCCCGCGAGACTTGGAAGCATGAGTCCCATCTAAAAGCTCATATCCGTGCTCGTTCCCTACTGAGTACATTCTGACCATTTCTGAATGGTTCATAGAATATCAGGGTTGGAAGGGACCTCAGGAGGTCATCTAGTCCAACCCCCTGCTCAAAGCAGGACCAATTCCCAACTAAATCATCCCAGCCAGGACTTTGTCAAGCCTGATCTTAAAAACCTCTAAGGAAGGAGATTTCACCACCTCCCCAGGTAACCCAGTCCAGTGCTTCACCACCCTCCTAGTGAAAAAGTTTTTCCTAATATCCAACCTAAACCTCCCCCACTGCAACTTGAGACCATTACTCCTTGTTCTGTCATCTGGTACCACTGAGAACAGTCTAGATCCATCCTCTTTGGAACCCCCTTTCAGGTAGTTGAAAGCATCTATCAAATCCCCCCTCATTCTTCTCTTCTGCAGACTAAACAATCCCAGTTCCCTCAGCTTCTCCTTATAACTCATGTGCTCCAGCCCCCTAATCATTTTTGTTGTCCTCCACTGGACTCTTTCCAATTTTTCCACATCCTTCTGGTAGTGTGGGGCCCAAAACTGGACACAGTACTCCAGATGAGGTCTCACTTATGTCGACTAGAGGCGAACGATCACGTCCCTCAATCTGCTGGCAACGCCCCTACGTATACAGCCCAAAATGCCGTTAGCCTTCTTGGCAACAAGGGCACACTGTTGACTCATATCCAGTTTCTCATCCTCGGTTTTGAAGGTTTTTAAAATTAAAATTAAGGGAAACTTCGAAGGAAAAAGTTATTTTGATCCAGGACATTGAAAACAAAATGTTTTGCTTTTTACCCTGATTTTTCTAGAGTTTTTATCTAAAGGAACAATTTGGTGAAACCGAAGAAATTCGCAAAATGATTTGATGTCACCGAATCTGCATTTTTCAGCGCCAAAAAAAAAAAAAAAAGGTTCAGCTGAAAATGTTGGCTCTGCTCTCATGGCTGTCCTCATTGCAAAGAGCACCTTATGGAGCCTATCAGTGCTTCTCGATGTGTGGTGTCAAGAGTGTCACCTCAGAGAATGGCATGAAGCTTCCTCTCTCCAGGGACTGAGCTGAGCAGGGTGTACTGTGGAGGCTTTGGACAAAGATGGGCAAACTTGATGTTGGCTTTGATTGTGCGGAGCCTTACTGGTCATAGTCTTGTTCTTCAAGCTGAAATCCAGGGGGGGCTCACGCCTGGGTCCCATTGCGTTGGAACGCTCCCATCTCTCTCCTCACACACACTTCCAGGGGCTCAGGTGCCTTTGGCCCATCTTTCTTCTTCATGCTTGTGCTGGAGAAGTAGATTAAAGAACTAGCAAGATCTGAGCTCTGCCCCATAATACAAAGCCATTCCTGATTATCATAATTGGCAGAAGACTGTGTCCCAGTGGCCTGTCAAGGAGGGAGAGATAGAGGGACAGATGTTGTTACAAAAACATTAGGAGCAGAAGCAGGTGTCAGGGACTTTAGGAAGGCAGGTGGCTTTCCTCCTTTACCTGGGATCTTGACATGATGGCACCTAGTATCCACTGAAAGGTTTGAATGTGGATGGTTTGCATGATGTCTGTAATCTGATGTTTGATGTAAACTAAGAACATAAGAACGTCCATACTGGGTCAGACCAAAGGTCCATCAAGCCCAGTATCCTGTCCTGTCTCTGACAGTGGCCAATGGCAGATGCCCCAAAGGGAATGAACAGACAGGTTATCATCAAGTGATCCATGCCCTGTCACCCAATCCCAGCTTCTGGCAAACAGAGGCTAGGTACACCATCTCTGCCCATTCTGGCTAATAGCCATTGATGGACCGATCTTCCATGAATCTATCTAGCTCCCTTTTGAACCCTGTTATAGTATTGACCTTCAGAGTAGATGTCTACCTGTGGGCAAACACAGATATACTACTACAGCCCCCTGATTGTGATGGGGGAAAAAAGCACCAGACAAATCTTGATGGTTCCATCTAGCTACAGAAACTAGTGACGTTTGCAACAGAGGAGATTATTGGAAATGTGTTAGCCACTAGGGAATACTGTTGTCCTCAAAAAACAGCCATTCGGATGTACTTCGCTGTAGCAATACTGTTGCATCAGAGAATGCCTGCAGGCTGGAAAAAAGCAAGTAGCTCTGGAAAAATACTGACCTGAATATAGGGTGACCAGACAGCAAATGTGAAAAATCGGGACAGGGGCAGGGAGGTAATAGGAGACTATATAAGAAAAAGACCCCAAAATCGGGACTGTCCCTATAGAATCGGGACATCTGGTCACCCTACCTGGAAAGGTCAGCTGTAATAGACAACTGCTTGTTTTGTCAGAGAATAACCCAAATGGCTGGGTTTTCCTGTTGTCCCTTCAGGCTATTGCTCTTGGTTTTGACAGTGGTAGATGTAAAATGAGCATATTGATGGTCATCTGGGTATCAATGCACATGTAGCTATGTAGTGAAAGGTTCTCAACTAGATACTTGGGGATACCAAGTTTCAGAGTAGCTTGAGATGCTTGTCTCCATGTAGCCCGGCTGACGTGGACTTTCAAGCAGGCTGCTTCCCTTATTGTGTGATCTGATTTCAGAGTAACAGCCGTGTTAGTCTGTATCCGCAAAAAGAAGAACAGGAGTACTTGTGGCACCTTAGAGACTAACAAATTTATTAGAGCATAAGCTTTCGTGGACTACAGCCCACTTCTTCGGATGTGTGATCTGAGTCATCATTCACATATGGTTATAAACAAAGGCCATCTGTGTATTTTGTGCCACTCTAGGGGAATTAGTGAAAGCTGAGGGCAAGAGTAAGGGAAAATTTGGGAGTGCTGACCCCATATTAAACCCTTCTAATGCAGAGTAAAGATTAATTGATGCTTGATTTTCAAGTGACTGGTTCAATAGGAACTGCATTGAGGCAGAGCTAGGGTGAGCAGATGGAGATATCCCATCTCCTAGAACTGGAAGGGACCTTGAAAGGTCATCGAGTCCAGCCCCCTGCCTTCACTAGCAGGACCAAGTTCTGATTTTGCCCCAGATTCCCAAGTGGCCCCCTCAAGGATTGAACTCACAACGCTGGGTTTAGCAGGCCAATGCTCAAACCACTGAGCTATCCCTCCCCCCAGATCAAATTTGCAGATGTCCCGATAAAATTACATCTTGTTACGTTTTGTCCCGATATCCGCCGGCAGCACTGTGTTGTTGTTTTTTTTTGCTCTGCCGGTGGGCCCCCTCCCCCCCCCAATGTGTCCCGATATTTTTTTCCCCACATCTGGTCACCCTAGGCAGAGCAGCTCTGGCCCACTTCCAGAAATTGCTCTTCTGCTGACTATGAGCCCTTAGCAGCTATGCAGCATGGTGTGGTTGTTGGGCATGGGTTGGATAAACCCTCTTGTGTTTTTTCAGTATCAAAGGAGTTTATGGTTCAGGAGGCCAACACGACGAGATGCTTTTATTTCAGAATTAACACACATGCACCATTTATGCCACCCCGAAAACGTGCATCTGTCATTTGTTACTTTAATGACCTATAACATTTATTATTGGGCTCTTGCGAGATAGCTGGTACCCCTGTAAAAGAATCAGCTTTGTCCAAGCGATTTTCTCTTCCAGACCCCGGGGAAAGCCAGTTCAGTGCCGAGAGCAAATCGTGGATAAAACACGTTTTGGATGGTGGTTGGGATGAAGGGAGCACTGCTGTGGTCAGATGCTCCATCCTGCCAGAATGGGTGCAGAGAGGTCAGAGGAGCGGAGTTGAGGGTGAGGCAGCTTTGGCTTAAATGTTATCACCAGTTTCTTCCAGAGCATCAAACACTACCATTTTTGCAGATAAAAGCTGCCAAAAATTCAAGACTTCCTTTTAATGAAACCCAAGTTCTCATGCGTAATCCCCAGGAACTAGAGAACTCCTTCCCATAGGGAACCCCATGGGAAGGAACCTGCAGGGAGATTTCCCCCCATACGGCTCTATTGCAGTGGGGGAAAATGAGCTAAGGGTTCTGCCCCACAGATCCTGGGCCACCTACGTGAAGCCTCTGTACTGGCACTGAGCCCCCCCCCCCCCCCCCGTATTACTTCTTGAGAATTCTGGTCCAGTGCCTTAAGCATCCTTTTGGAGTTGCAATGCACAGGGCTGGAATATTTGGTGTGCACTGGGCAACTTAGAGCCACTGGCCCTCGATTAGTCTCAGAAACAGCCATCCATTATTAAAGGGGACAAAATTCTGATTGTGACCACACCAGTGTGAGGGGAGAAGCTTTTTATGTATTGATTGACAGAGTTAATGATAATGCACAAAGGTTCTGATCCTTCAAAGACATACACACAAGCTTAAATTTGTGCCCTAGAGTAATCCCTACTGAGCCATGCGTAGAGTGAAACGTGTGTGTAAGACATAACAAAGTTAGTGCCCCAGCTTGGAATAGAGTGTCGAGCTGACCTTCACCAGGACTGGAATAGCTCAGAATGTACTATAGCCCCCACCTTGAGGATCCCTGAACATTAATTAAATAAGCCTTAGAACGCGCTATCTAATCTTTCCAGGCATTTATGCCACAAGCATCACTGAGACATCTGAACCACCCCTATGAAGATGTTAAGTCTAATTCTCCCATACTACTACCACTTGATCACACTCTCTCCCTCTTGCATTAATGCTGGTTGAGATTGGCTAATGTTTTATTTCTTCTGACGTCAGACAAGGCAGGTTCCATCGACTGTGCTGAAGCTTGTGTAGGGCTCACAGGAACGCACATTAGAGCTGCCCCACTTCTCTCTGCTTTTTCATGAGTGTAATATTAGCCACGAGAATGCAGGCAGCTCTAGATAGGAGAGAATGAGTGAGTGTGCATGTGTGCGCAGAGCAAAGAGAGAGGAAGGAATTGAAAAAGATATGCATCTCCCAGAAGTCTGTGCTGGAAGGAGACATTAAGCTTGGAAGAATGATGGGCAAGATAAAAAAGCCCAGGGACTGAAGAGAAGTAGGTGGGGGAAATGTAAAAGAGAGCAGATGCATAAATGGGGGGAAGCAGAGAAGAGAGAAAAGCAGAAGAAACACGACAGCAGTGATGTTATTTAATGGCAGATTTGATGCTTGCAAGAACCCCCTCTCCCCACAGAGGTGATGGTGAAAATTAAAGCAAACCCAAGGGAGATACTGGACTGTTCATTAGGATTATTTTTAGTTGTGAGTGTTAAGTTACAGTATTAAAGAAAATAATCACTCAATAGGATCTCCGTATGCTGGCAAGAGCCAGGATTTTAAGCTGTACGTAGGGCAAATCCACTCTTAACCCTACTGCAGCTGCACTGTGAAAATCTAATTTCAATGACGCTTGTTATATGAGGGTGGAGTGGAAGAGAGAGAGGTTGAGTGAGAGTCTTGAGATTCTCAAGATTATAGCTGAGATGAAGACATGTTTGAGCTCATCAAAAGTTAAGGAGGTTTTAAAAAAGCACAGAAAAAAAAACAGTTCAGAGGGAGGGCTATGCATATGTGAGCACTGTCTCTTTAAAGATAGACAATGAGCTGGATTCAGGCGGATACCTCCAGCCATGACAACAAGCAAAAGCATGATTGTCAGGCTAGAACGAAAAAGGGAAGGGAGAGCTGCCTATTGGAAATAAGATATAAGAAAGGCAGTGGGGATGGCAGGGCAGGGAGGCAGAGAGGCAGACAGGATTCCAGTCTGGTTTTCCAAAGAGCCATAATTACAATAGTGAATGACTGAGAAAGCAGACATTGACCTTGGCAGGAGAGACAGGCTGCAATATTCCCTCTGTGGGTGACCTTTGGGTGGGTGGGAAGTGTCTGCTGAAAAGCCAGGAACATCAAACATACACGAAAGCACTGAGTCAAATAGAGGATGAGATGAGACACCGGGTGTCGGACATGTTGCCAGGGCTAAAGTGTTAAAGAACAGGGGTAGCTGAGGAGAGGATGCATGCTCGAGAAGTTATGGCTTATTGCCTGTAAGGACACAAAGTGTGCCTATCAAAGTGGGTCTATCTTTGCAGAGATTTAAGACAAGGGGGTAAAATTTTCAGTAGTGCCTGAGTGACTTAGCAGCCTAAATCCCATTGAAGTTAGTGGGACTTTGGCTCTAAGTGGCTTAGGCACTTTTGACAATATAACCCTGGATCCATTAGGCAGAGCATGGTGTTGGGTTGTAATATTTCTCTCTCTTGTTTCATTATGACCCAGGTAGGAATTTTAGACGGTTTGGGGAAATTCCCACAAGCCATCTTCAAGAGGTAAAACAACCTTCAACCTCTAACCAGAGGCAGTGAAGAGAAGGGGTCTGGAGAGTCCTCGACTCAAGATTTGTGGCTATTATGGCACAAGCTAAGCATTCCTTGCCCCAAGGGTGTATTGTCTTCAGGGCTATGGGTCTCCGGACGCATGAGAAATGCCTGATGACCATGAGAATCTCAAGAACTGAGTTTACAGGGGTAAAACAATATTCTAGGATATGGGTGATGGAGGCCCACTTACCAACAGGCCCGTGGGAAGTTAGGTGGAATTACAGGGAGAGAGCTTTTCTGGAAATCTGTGTGGAAATCATGGGTGCATCGGAAGTAAACATAAGTTTAATGCGCTCACTCTATTCTCTGCTGGACACCGAGGGCTCACTTCCATAATCGCAAACCTCTGATTTGCTCTGGCTACACTAGGAAAATAGTGTAAAACAGGTTAGTGTAAATGTATTAGCTAGTCATGGTCTATTTTCCGAGTCTAGATGTGCTCAATGACTTTAATGGAAGTGGAATCAGGTTTTACTTAATCTCAGCCAGTCAGAGATATTTCTAACAGGAGAACATTTCACACCAGGCTGTTATATTTTGATTTCCCTCCCTTCCCCCAGTTTGTGTGTGTTGCTTAAACTGTAGGAATATTTAAAAAAAACAAGGAGTCCTTGTGGCACCTTTGAGACTAACACATTTATTTGGGCCTAAGCTTTCATGGGCTTTTTGGTGGGTTTTAGCTCATGAAAGCTTATGCCCAAATAAATGTGTTAGTCTCTAAGGTACCAAAAGGACTCCTCGTTGTTTTTGCTGATACAGACTAACACGGCTACCACTCTGAAACCTGTAGGAATATAGTTGACTCAAATAATTTGATTGATTTGAGTGACTATATCCTTGTATCTTCCACTGGTTTGATGCGGTTTAGTATCTAATGTAACAGCACAAACCACAGCATGATGGTGTTTTCTGACCTCCAAAGGGTTAATCAAATGCCTTTTGGGGATTGGGCTCTTTAATATTTTGCTACACTGTCAACACAATGATATTGGTGGCTACTTTAACAGCTTTTCCTGTCCATTCCCCTTTTAATCTTGCATAAAGTATGAGATATTGCAGATAGTAAGAGCTATTCACATTGTTTACTTTCTTCTATACAGCAATTAATGTCACAGATTTGCAAAAAGCCAAGCATAAGGGCTGCAAAGAAGTGTTGCCTATGAAATTTTAAACACCACAGACTGCACATTCTCATTGGTTGTTGATTCAGTTGCTCTTTACCTTGCCTAGTATTCTAATGACCATTACATTATTCTGTTTATGTGAAACCTTTAACATTAAAAACATATTTTAAGAGGAAGTTCTTTGATTCCTAATGGCTCTGTTTAAAGAGGTTGGTGGAAAAATATCTATAATTACTGTCTGTATATATCTACTTTCTCCCTCCTCCTTTGAGGCTGAGAAGCTGTTTAGCGTCCTACTCCGATACTGAATTCTCATTACTGGCGGCTGTTAAATTCCTTCCACAAGTGCATTGCATTTAATCTTTCCCATCAGAATTGTAGTGTATTCCAGAGTTGAAAGGTGTGGGCCTTTACTCTGGATCTAAAACTGCCCTGGACATTGGATATGGATCCAAGCTTTTGAAATCAGTTGTGTGAACCCACTGAGAAATAACTCTTCCCGCTTCTCTCATAACTCTTCTCTGGAGAAGCTGAGAATGAACATTTTGCAAGTTTCTGAAGTGTTTGGAAAAAGTTTTGCTTTCCACGCCCAGTTTGCATCTGGGACTGGCACTGGAAATGCTTGAGATACCACAAGAAAAACTGTTCTGGCAGGTATTCCCATTAGTTCACAGGTAATGAAATCTCACAATAGAGTCTTTACCTGTGGATTTCCAGGTTGCTTTTCCAGACTCGTGAGGTTTGAATACTTCAGAGAAGCTTTGGATGAGCTTCCAGATACTTATCTGAATTGACCCATTTAGGGTTCACCCATCACGTGTACAAAATCAGTCATCAAGTTTGTAAACAACAACAAGGCTAATAACATGTTTTGCTCATAAAGAAAAGGTAATTTGTTTAATCCCCTAAAGTTCCAATAAACACAAAGGCCCAGCTCCTCAGCTGGTGGAAACTGTCACAGCCCAATTGAAGTCAATCTAGGTTAATTTACACCAACTAAGGATCTGATCTAAATAGTCTGAATGGTACTGCTGCCTCAGAAAAGATTGAAATTTTGCGCAATTTGGAGGAGTGCAGGGGATATGTCCCGGTCAGACAAACTTTTTTGGCTAGATTGTCTGTTGCTTTGCCCTTCACCTTTGTTGTGACCTAAAACCAATTTAAGCTACCCAGGAAATTACCCCAGCGTTAGGGTGACTCTCTGGCGGCAGAGAACCAATGTCCCTACTCCTTTCCCCTGATTGGATTAGCCATTTTGATCTTAGATTGCATTTTTCGCTTCTTCTGAGTGCTTGCAACCTGGCTTAAGGTAGAACAGCTTTTGGTGCTCTAAAAGGGCAACTGGCTGTGTGCAGAGAATTACCATGATCAAGGGGGTACAATGGTGAGCTTTGAGCCACCATAGCATACCAGCCCCTCCTGACCTGTATTCTGTGCAACGCAGCCAAACCCCAGGACTTGGCTTTTCCTTCACTGTAAATATTAATGATGTGGAAGAAATGGAGCTAGCAGAAACCTGACCTGGCCATGCATTTTGAACTGCAGAGGAATATATAAATACTTTAAAAGTAGTTTCCCAGAAGAAATTTTCTTCAGGAAGCGGCTGTGCTATGACATGCCCTTGTTTTTGTTTGGAAAACTCCAGGCCAGCGTGCAGTTCAGTCCAAGAGATGTGTGTGAAGTTTGGGCTTTCGGGGATGCTTTGCAGCATGGTGGCATCAGGAGTCATTTTTGCTCAACATGGATTTGAGGTACTGACTCAGCATCTCCAGGGAATCCGCTTGTGATCCTAGGCACCTCTGTATTCACACCCTACACACTACTGGAATAATGTTTGTACAAAGCATGCCTGTGAGATATCCTATGAAAGCTAGTAACACGCCGCTTATTCATAGTGTGAGATAGATGTGTTAACCATATATGTGAAGTTATGAATTCTCTCTGTATGATATTAGAACATGTTTAAGACCAGACTGCCTAGCCTAGATAAAGGTGATGAACAGGTCTGTCCGAGACAAAGGAATGTGGATTTACCTCGATTTACAGATTAGTACTAAACAAAGTCATTGAGCTAAACTGGAGGGATTTTCCTACTCCTGAACTCAAGAGACAGAGAATTAATGTGGCTCCTGCACCCCAGAGACACAAGAAACTGAATCCTGAGGAGGCCTTCCTGACTTGTAAGACAGACATCCCTTAGGGATATAAAGAACAGAGAGAGACTCCACTTTATCCTTCTCCTTAGGCGACAGAGACCAAGTGATCTGGTCTCTGTGATGGATCCTGGCCAGTAGAGGAGACAGTGGTGGGTGTGTGTGTGTGTGTGTGTGTGTGTGTGTGTGTGTGTGTGTGTGTGTGTGACAGAGAATCCATCTTGAACAAAGACTGTATCTTGCTAGATTAAGTTTTAGACTCTTAGATGCATATTTTCCTTTTATTTGCTTGTAACCATCTCTACCTTTCTGTCTTTTACTTGGCGTTACATAATCCACGATTCCTTTGTTAATAAACTTGTTTTGCTTTCATTATAAATCAGTGCCAGGTAAGTTCAGGAAAGTGCGTGCTTATAGGAAGCTAACAGGTTGGAGTGTTTTACTGGCTCTGAAAAGGCAGCAAATCGGCACTTTCTCTCTGAGGGTCCAGTGAGAGGTACTGGTCCCTGCACTAGGATGATTTGGGGCTGGAAGGGTCCCAAGGTCAGCATGCAAGGAATAAACAAGTTGGGCAAAGCTAGGGTGAAGCTTGTGGGCTGCCGGCAGAGCTCAGCCACAAGAGAGCCAAGGTTACAAGGCAGATGGTGGCCTGGGTGAACCCCAAAACATCAGACTGATGACATGTGTTTTATAGGAATTAGTGATGAGAAAGAGAGAGAGAATGGAGGTTATCTTTAGGACGCATCCTGTAGAGGCATGTAGGCTAGGCTCATCACTTGCTGAAAGAGAGCTGCTGCTGTTGGTTCACCTCTGAGTCCAATGCACGCCTCATTCCTTGATTAAAATGTGCAAATCCCTACGTGATAACATTCAGCTCTAATTTGGAATCGATTTTACGACATTCTCAAAGCCCAGCCTTGCGGTGAGTTTTCAAAGCTGAGGACCAGCTTATTTAAGGAGTACTTTATTTAATGCAGCCAGAAAATAATGGAGGAAAAAATAAAATTAGGGAGACAGATTAGTTAGAAAACAAGAGGGATTCTTTTATAATTTAAACAAGAAGAAATAAAAAATCCAGGATAATGGAAGGAGTCAGACGTCACTCCAGAGCTCTGTTTTTCCTCCAACAATTTGGCAAATTTCACTAGTTCTGGAAAGCTCACTTTTTGCAATTCAGAGTAAAAAGAATTTTTGATTAGTCTCTCCATATTTTTCAAGTTATTTAGGCACCAACACCCCTGGAAATCTGGGCTTAAGTCACTTTTGAAAATGGGACTTCGGAGCCTGAGTGACTTTTGAAAATTTTACCCAGGATCTATAAACCTCATGATTTATGTACTTCGGTTTTGAGACTTAAACAGATCCTCATCTGGAAGTCCTCAAAGCTATGACAACTAACACAGCTGACGAGGATCTGCCCTTGGGGGTATGTCTGCGCAGCAACAGAAGATCCATGACAGTGAGTCTAAGAACCCAGGTCAGCTGACTTAGACTTGCAGGGCTGGTGCTGTGTGGCTAAACATAGCTGTGTAGATATTCAGGCTTGGGCAAAAATCATTCAAATCTGTGGTCTGAAAAAGCAACTTGCTGGGATTCCACCATTATAGCTTTAGAAGCTTAGTGATGTGGACAGTTCACATTAAAAATTGATACACATAACATATACTATAGTAATTAATAATATGGGGCTGAGAAGTGATCTGAGAACGTTCAGGTGAGCTATAGGGAAGCAGCTAATTCCAATATTTTACCCTTTAGAAGATTTGTTTACCCTTGAAATTATTTGGGTTTCTTGTGATCTGGGTAACTTTACTGTTTCGGTTTAAAATGGGTAGCTAGTCTCAACTTTTTAAAATGTCCAGCTATGTGTACTTCTGTGCTTTCCAATATGCTTTGACTAATAAGCAGTTTCTTTGCTGTGTATTATAAAAGGCAGCCAAAGCTGGGTTCTTGCATGTGGACTTGTCACCTTGTTTTCATATACTCAATAATGGCCCAAATTTTCATAAGTGGGCAGTGATTTTGGGTGCTGAAAGTTTTGGGTGCCCAGCTTGAGGTCTGACCTTTATAAAGGCCAGATTTTCAAAGGGTGGGTGCTCAGCGCTTTCTGAAAATCAGGGCCCTCTAACGTGTCTCAAGTTGAGGACCCAAAATTTTGAGGCACCCAGAAATCACTAGTCAATTTTAAAGTTTTGAGTCAATATTCCCATACATCTGCAGATTACCGAAAGTTTAGTATTGCTTGTTTTTTAGGAAGATACATTTATCTGGTAACTGATCTGTTTAGATACTTAGGCAATGTAAAATGCAAAGGAGAGTGAAACTAAAGAAAACAGTTTTAAACAGTTTGAATGAAAATTATTACTTTTCTAGTTGGTGTAATAATCCTACCTGTTCTCCAGTGGCCACAGACTCCTCCAAGGCATATAAGACCTGAATTTTTATTGTAGAATAATAAGCATGAGGAGAAACCCCCCCACATCCAACCCCTCCCCCAAAACCTTTCAGACCTTTTTTATACATCATAAAGAAGCAAAAGAGGAGCAGAAACGGTTTTTGTTCCTTTGCAGGTCACCTTTAAGGGGCAACTTGTTATCCATTGCCAACTCCATCTAATGTGTATTGATGGAGACTAAGGAGATGACAGCCAATGTGGGAAAGAGCCACATTGCAGCATAGATTGTCAAATTGGAACTGAGCCTACCCAACAGCTGAGGTTATGAAAGTGGTGGTAGGCATTAAACAGCAGATGCAGAAACTTTAAGGAATAACAATAGTGAAGTCCAAAACTGAGCAGCTTCATCAGCGTTTCATTTTGTGTTTGATTGGAACTAAGGAAACTATAAAGCTCACCTGATTGTGACCAGGTTAACTGTATTACTGCTTTGCAGTCCCATTGCTGGAGAACACAGAAGTTGGAAAAAACTGATTTCAGTAAGAAAAGTTGCTGAAGTTTTAGGGCCTGATCCATCTTAAAAACAATATATTTGGGGGGTTATGCCATCACAAAAATACAGTCTCAACAAGATACGGTGGGGCAAAAGGAATCTGATCAGAGCAAGTGTCCAAAACATCATTGAGCATCTGAGAAGTGGAGGTACTAAACTGTTATTTTTGAAGTATTCATTCTGCACACGCACAGAGATACACAGAGAAACCTACGTCAGACCTGCTCATAATTGGTTTGATGACCCATTATTTTTTTAACGGCTTTCAACAAAAATGGATTTTTTTATGTGTGTGGAGAAATTTCATTTTGCTTGAAATTTTCTGTTTTTTTTTTTCTTCAGTGAAAATCTGGAAACTGAAAAATGTGGGATAACATTTTTCTGTACCAAAATTCTGGGAACAGGGTGAATTTGAATTGGTTTACGCCCTCTACTGATATTCTGTTCAGAGCAGGATGGGACCTCCACCTGCTCACGCTTGGCTTTTTTTTTTTTCAATGTTTCTCAGTCAGACCTTTGTTGGGTTTCTAAACAATGGGGTGTACCTTGAAGATGAGAGTTTATGCAATCCCAAATGTGCATTGTAGGAAACATTTCAGAGTCCCAAATCTCTCTCCCCCAAATTAGCGTAATTTCATCTGCTAGGACATAGACATTTTTTAATTAAAATCCAGTAGCATTCTAATCCCTAGTAATGTTTCTGCATTCTCAAGTAAATGCACCAAGGGATAAATTTGATGGTGGCATTGAATCATGGTATGAGCCAGGGGAATTTCACACAGATGTTTAATAAAGCAGTGTTTACCTGGAATAGCATCACCTTGATTTTGATGGACCCTTGAATTTAATGAGAGCTCTCTGAAGGAACACAGCCCCCATCTGGCACTCCTAGAATGGTTGCAAATGGACTAGTGCCAGCAAATCCTGCTTTAGTTAGGCTGCAAAACTGCTATAGACCACAGACCTACTAACCTGAACAACGGTAAGTTGAGTTCACCTATAGACGTTGACATGCTCGTTCTTCTGAATTCCCATGGCATGGGTCCCCATGGCGTGATAATCCAGAGCAGCAGTATACCAGGTGTGAATGTTTATTTCACAGTGCTTTCCCCTCCACAATTCCAGTCATTAGTTAGGAAAACAGATAATAAGAATCTTCTCCTTTTTTGAAAACTAGCTTTAAAAATGAGTGTGATGTTCATGGCTGATAGGCATAACCTAGAATCCGATTCTCTCTCTCGGTGCACAGAATTACAGGTGCTGTAGGGGCAGTCTGATTTCCCCTTTAGTGTCTCACCAACGTTCCTACCTAGGGATGAGAGGATAGCTCTGTCTCAGTGGCCCATCCAGGCTTGGACTCTCATGGGAGTTTTTGAACTATGGGAGCATGTCCACTAAGAGCTGGGCTGAACACCCCCTCCCCAACTCATTACACATCTGGTAGTGTAACACGCTGCTCAGTGTGTTTTGTGTCCTCTACTGTGCCAGATCCATGGAAGATATGGATCTCATACAGTTCCCAGACAGAGAGTTTATTTCTGTAGCTTGAGCTGTGGAGACTTATGATTTTAGCCCTTGGTTCAGATCCCTGGTGTGTCTCAAGCAGAGAGCTGTAACTAGGGGAGAAGGTAACACACACTGACCGGTGTGTTACATATACAGAGCCAGGCTGTCAAGCAGAGAAGCTGTAACAGTCTGGTGTGCTCTGTAGATTGGGCATACATGTGTAGCACATGCTGACCAGTGGGTTACAGCAGGTCTCTGAAAAGCTATCAGTTAATCACTACTGACCTAGGTTGGATTCCGGCAGGTGGCATGGTGATACACCGATCTATGTCTCCCAACGTAGAGTGTTGAACTATCTAGTTGCTCAGCAAGTTTTATTCTGAAGGTAAAGTGATGTCTTCTATGACCTTGTAGAATGGTCAGCAGTGTTTCTAAAGAATACTCTTCCAAACCAAACCTGCCAGATACATTGATCAACATTTCTTCCTTCTGTATTTTGCTCCCATTGTGAGATCCTGAATGTTTGATTCCAGGTATTTGGAAATACTGGGAGCAGTGGGCAAGTTTTTCAGTTTCAGGAGTGACTGTTGATTTTGGGTCTCTGACATGAGACACCTTTATGGGGGCCTGATTTCCAGAGTGCTCAACACTTTCTGAAATCCAGGCCGCTTTAAGTTGCCAACATTTTAGGAACCCAAAATCCTTAGTGACTTAAGAAAATCTTGCCTTACATGTGCAAACCTTTCTGGGGTTTCTCAATTGTAAAACCTATCTGCATGCAATGGTGACTGTTGCTCCTTAAAAACCAAAGAAGATGAGAGATATGAATATTAATATTAATATGAATCCTGCAAGAAAACAAGGAACTGAGATTTTGGCTGACACTAGTTATGCATTTTGAAGATGCAGAGAATGACTATCTAAGGATGGTTGAACTGGTTTAGTGAGACTTGGAAATTCCCCTTGACGCTCATCAGAACTCCAACCAAACCTATTCTCATGGTCAACAAAGCTTATTGAGGAGCAAATTCTGCCCCTGCCCTCATCACCTCTTCAAGAGGATCCTGCCTGCAGTGGAACTGATGTGGGGCTGGTACAGCCAGGATTTGGATAGTTCACATACGTGGTGCATAGCCCCGTGTACTGTAGGGCCCAGCTCGCCTCATATCCCCATGCAGCTGGAAGACAAAGGATGAGGCAAGGCCAAGGCCAGCAACTCACGGAGCAAGGGTGTAACTGTAAAAGTAGAACTGCAGTAGCATCCCTGAAGCAGCTCTGTTTCCCCATGCCTCAGACCACTGAGGGGTAAGTTTTTCTCCTCCCTTCATGAAGCCTACTGTGGCAAGGGTAGCTTCTTGGACTTGGTGGATGGGGAGGAATTGCCCCTCAGCTCTTCCTCCTCTCCTTTCCCATTTTTGAATATCTCTGCCCTTGTGGGTTCCAACAAGGGTTCAAAGAGGTAGCACCAAAGTACCATGAGCAAGGCTGGTTTGTGACGGACACAAGAATTTCTTAGCTTTCGACGAGAGAGCCTCTCCAGCCCAACTCGGCAGAGCTGAGAAGTCCAGATAATTCAGATAAGCATCTAATTGTGTGTATGTGTATCAAACCCAAAACCTCAAGCCTTTCTTGAGACCTAGGCCCTTCACCCCTTGCTACTTTGAAAGCAGCACTTAACATCCTGTTTTTATTAAAAATCTCCCAGGAAATAGCATATGTCCCATAGTATTCTACTCTTGAACGTCAGTTTTCTGTAAATAGCTATGCAAGGTGGAAATGAAATTTAAAAAGCTACTTGGGACACCCAAAGTCCTTTTACCACTAGTTCATTTTCATTCTCTTTTGGATTATTTGTAGGTCAATCTAAATTTATTTACCATTTTCAATCTCAAATTCAATCTTCTACATGCCTGATCGTAAAACCAAATCCTTTAGCATTTTCTATTTGCCACAGTTAAACTCTCCTCTTTTTATCCCTGATTTTGTGTCATCAGCAAATTGTTCAAGTTTGTACTGCAATCATTTGGTCTGTCTAGATCATTTGCTGTCAGTGGAATGAAAAGCAGCAGTAAGCTAGAGTTAAGCAATGACTTCTGCTTTAAAACATTTGTGTGTGAGAGAGAGAGAGAGAGAGAGAGAGACCAGCACTGCGACCACTTATCCCATCATACAAGAGCCTCCTGCAGATATAAAAAAGTATGCTCAGATCACATGAATGTCCTTTGTCCTTGTGAATGTGGATCAATTGTTAGAACTATCTGGGTATATCTCACTTAATCATTGTCCTGCCTCAGGTCCTGGTGCACCTCAGTCCTTCCTATTCTCTCCTGGGACACACAACAGTCTTGTCTGCTTTGGGGTGTAATTCTTTTGTCTAATTTTGGTTGTTTGGTTCTGTCACTGGGTGCTTGATGGTGTTGGTGGCCTGTGAGATACAGGAAGTCAGACTAAATGTTCTGGTCCCTTCTGACCTTAAACTCTATAACTTTCTGCTTCCATTTAAGCAGATGTTTCAGGGAAGTTCAAGAGGAAGGTTTCCACCCCCCCCCCCCCAAACAGACACTCTTGAATGACCACCAAAGTCTAGATGGAAGCCAGAGAATAGTTACTGTCATACATCTAGTGATGGGAATCGGGTGTAACTAGCTAGAATAGATTTATATAAAAATCCAAAGCCTAGAGTTAGGGCTATTGTAACCTCCTCCAAGGAAAAGAAACATCATAATGATGCGTGACAATTAGAGATGGGCCCAGATGAAAAGTCTGAATTTGAACAGCACTAAACTCCCTGAACATGGGAAAGTTCACATCCAGGTATGTTGGCCCAAGCCTATTTCTGTTTCTACAATACGTCATTTATTGTATCTGTTGTTATTATTTATTTGTACTGCAGCTATGCGTATGGGCCCCCGTAGAGATTAGGGCTCCATTGTGCAAGATGCTGTACAAACACACAGGAAAAAGATGAACCCTACCCCGATAAATTTACAGTCTAAGTAGGATTGTAATGCATCTGACTTAGCACAGAGTCAAAGCTCCATAAAGATACTAAGGAGTGACTTGCTGATGAAAGTCCCACCTTTTGAATGAAATGTGAAACTGAAGAGGGGAAAGAGTTCAGGGGATTTACAGTTTTGAACCAAATGTGACAGATATTACTTATGCATACGTACTGCACTACTGGAAGGCACTGAGATAGACACTGATGAGGGAGGTATAACAGCCTATGTAGAACAGACTAGAACAGAAATGAGAAAATGCAAAACTTGATGGTTTCACTTCCTGTTCTGAACTGTTGTTGAGCATTCATTGTTAAACATCTGCTATTGTTCACCCCACAGGTGGCTGTATTCTATTAGTGAGAGAAAAGGTATCTATATACTTTATATGTTCTTATAATTAGGGCCCAGTCCAACTCCCATTGAAATCCAAATGTTTTATTTTTGTTCATTAAAGGGAGCAGGAGTTTGTAAAGCACTTTCGGAGCCGTTAGGATGAAAGCTGTTCTAATGCCGTATAGGTTCAAAGAGTCACATCGATCACTGGTTCAACTGTAATGAAATCAATGGAGTTGCATCAGTGATGAATCTGGCCTAAGATCACAAGCATCTGTGTGGATTGTGCTCCCCTAACTTATCCTCTTACATGGTTTCTTTTTATTACGTGCATCCAGGTACAGGTCTGTCATTTCCTCAGCTAGTTTTGCTCATGTTATCCTTTTTATTCTAGTTCTTCTTGGTCTATAAGATAATTTTTCCATGATGTACTTTAAAGCTCAAAGAAAACCCCCAGTGTGTCATGTAGCAGGCCCTAAATGGAAAAACCTCACTCTTACTTCTATGGACGCCTTCCAGCTTATTGCATTGAAAGCCAATATCTAATGATAGTATTTTCTCTTCTGAGTTCATGTTTTGACTTATTACTTCAATTATTTTGTCTTCCTCTACAATTTACTTCCATATTTTACCCTATAATAGGCTTGCTGTTCCCACGGATCTTTTAATCTCTTATGATGATGATAATAAAAAAAATATTCTTGGCGCTACCTGCATGCATCTGATCATTTCCTTTGCATTCCTAATAACAGAATTACACGTGAACACAGAGCGTGTTTTGACATCTTTTTCTTTTACCTACCAAAGAAGAATTACCAGTATTATCTCCATCATTCGCAATGATACAGCAACAGAGTAATAGAATCTCTCAATGTGGGATAACTGGACAATTCACAAGTTGATGTGGATACTGCTTTACAATCCAAGAATCCTCTGTGTAGAAATAGATTACCTCCTAAAGGTTCTGAAGAGATGAATACATAGAAGTACCCCAGACTTAACACTTTTTGTGTTTAAAATACTATTATTATTAGGATTGTGTTAGTATTATAGTTTAGTTTTATCTATTTGTATTATGGTTGAGCCTAGAGGCTCCAGTTTGAGATCAAGGCCCTATTGTGGTAGGCACTGTACAAACACAAAGTAAGAGAGTCCCTGCCCCAAAGAGCTTACAATCTAAATAGACAAGACATGCAGAGAATTGGAAAAAGGAAGTAGGCCTATCCCCATTTTATAGAGGGGGAAATGAGGTGCTGGGAGTTTAAATGTCTTGCTCAGGGTCACATAGGAAATTTGTGACTGAGCCAGGACCCAGATCTCCTGAGTAACAATGCGTTAACCACATCATCCTTCCTTTCTAATAAGGTTTACAAACATTAGCTATTTCATCTTCATTCTGAGAAGGTAAATATTGCTACACTCCGTCCCTGGATGAGGAAATAGAGGCAGCCATGTTGCATGAGTTTCCCAAGGCCTTGGAGGTAGGGCTGTGTGAATAATGGATTGTTTGATTCACTGACAATTCTGGGGGGGAAAATTGGCGCAAAGAGAAAATGAACTTTTTCAAAATTTTTGGAAAATCAAAAAAGTAAAAAGAAAAAAGTTTCAGGTCAAACAAAATGTTTTACATTTTTCAAATAAATGTGAAGGAATTTTGTAAATGAAAAATGGTTTTGAAATGAAAAATTTAAATGTTTTGGTGTCACTGAACTTGCATTTTTTACTGAAAAATGTTTTGACTGAAAAATTTGCCCAGATGTATTTGGAGGGATCTAGTGTTGACACTGCAGTTGGAACACAAAATATTTTATTCTATTATGTGCTTAAACCATCTTATCCAAACCTTTCGGCTCTGCAAAAAAGTAGGCTGGAAATTATTTAGATGCAAGCTATTTGTGGCTTTTTGTTGTGTGTTTGTACAGTGCCAAGCACTGTACAATCCTGGTCAATGACTGGAGCGCCTGGGTGCTGTTGTAATACAAATAATAATAATAAAATTATAAATGTGCTGAGATTTCCTTTCAGCTTGGCAGGATATGCCAAAATAATGCCTTGTCTCATGGAGTGTCAGCATTTCTAAGCATGGAAGCACAAAGAAAAGTAATAAAAAAGAATAAACCAAATCTTTACGTGTCTAAATACCTTTAAAAATCTGGCTCTTAGGAGCCTAAATCCCATTGAAAGCCTATGGGAATTAGGCTTCTAAGTGTCTAATTCTTTTTTTTTAAATGGGACTCCTAAGTCACTTATGCGCATTTGTAAATGTTACCCTTTTCCACTATCTGTATTATTTTTGTTTTTCTAGGCCTTTTTTTTACTGTACCAAGCTCTTTTCAATTTTCCTTTCTTTTCATTTTAGGTGCTAATTATTTTTCTCACAGCAACGAGTGCTTCAGTGCTCTACAAAACCAAATCACTCCTCCTATGCACTTCCCTTCAATCAAATATTTATATTAGTATTTGCTACTTGGTTTCTGTCTCCCACATACCTAATTAGTAGTACACTAAAAAGTCACTTTTGCATATCTGTCTCTTTTGAGCTTCATAGCTAATTCCTGAAATCCCATTTTGATTGTGACTATTTCTCTCCAGAAAGTAGAACTCTTCTCAGTTTCTATTCAGTATAGCAATCATATCCTGTATGAGGCTAGTTCTATCTTCTAATTGTAGAAGCTCTTTTGGTAATTATCCATATCACATCTGGATTGAACAGTTTCCCCCTTACTAGAATTGAATTGAGGAAGACTCAGTGAATAGTTCCTACATGTCTTCACTTCAGCAGGTGAGGGAAGAGGATTTCTAAGCCTGAACACTGTTGACCCTTGGTGAATAGGGGGCGCTTGGGGTGGGGGCAGCGCATGGAGGCACAGCCCCGCCTCGCCTCGGGCCACAGGGAGGGACCGGCAGCTACTGGAGCGAGCAGGCAGACGCTGCTCAGCTCCGCTGTGCTGAGGGGGGAGGGCCTGGGGGTGGCAGGTGGGGCCAAGGGAGAGACCCGGCCCCAAAACTGCTGGAGTCCCGCGGGCCACATTGGGGAGGCTCGTGGACCGCAGGTGGCCCGCGGGCCGGGAGTTTGAGACCCCTGATTTAAATCATGGAAATTTGTGATGTTGTAGCTAATGTTAGAGCTGACTGGGAATTTTTTTGACACAACATTTTTCATTGGAAAATGCTGATTTGTCAAAATCAAAACTTTCCACAGAAACTTACTGGTTTTGATGAATTTTTCATCTAGACAGTGTCTTGGGTTCAGGGTGGAATTTTGAAGGAAAAGAAGGAGAGAGAGAGAACCGCCCCTGACTAGTCAAGAGCCTGGTGGTTAGGGCGCTCCCCTGGGATGTGGTAGACCTTTGTGCAAGTCCCTGCTCTGCCTGATTTGGAGAAGGGACGTGAACGTGGGTCTCCTATATCCCAAGTGAGTGCCCTAAGCACCAGACTGCTATCTATTCTGGGGTGAGCCTGTCTGTCTTTTCCTGAAAAGTTTGGAAAGGTCTGGTTTTTGTTCCAACAGGGAGAGCAAACAAATGTCAAAAACTACAGATTTCTTTACAAAAAGTTTTCTTGTTTTCTTGATAGCTCTACCAGAGTTCTATCAAGTGCTGTAATATCATCGGGCGTATGAGAAATGGTATGAAAAGTTTTTTTTTATATGCCCAATAGCTTCTAAAGTGATCTCATCTTAAATGGATCAAGTATCCACAAAAATACCTTGATTAGCCATTTTTGAATTAAAATGAATTGAACTTTGAATTGTACTGTATTTAATACCCAAGACCCTTTTGCAAAACCTAAACTTTCCTCACTTAAGCATGCACCAGAGGGCACTGTGTGATGTGCGGGGATATATATAGAACTTTAATCTTAATACAGCCAGGATTTGTTTTCCTATAATGCAGAGAGTACTCATGCGAACATATAGAACTGACGCGTACAAAAGCAGTTGTGGGAGAATTGTTACAGGGTGTTGCCACGGTTACAGTCACTATTTGCCGCTGAACCAGTGTTCTGACAGCCGCTACGTATGTAAAACAGAAAACAAGGCCACCTTCAATACACACATTCTCCAAACCGCTGCATCACAAATGTGCTACATGAGAGAGTCTGTAGAAGGCAACTGTTACAACACCCACAAGCATGCTACATGTTGAATACAGACTATGGCTCTTGGTCTGAAATTGCTCATAATATAAACGATGGGGCAATTGGGACGTGAATTCTCCCTGGATGATAGATTATTAACCTGATAATCTGGAGATTACTGATGTATGTTGGGTGATGCTTACATTGGCAAATGCCATCCTATCAACTTCCTTGTGGCTTCACTTCTGGAGTGGTTCTGGCGCATAAATTAAGAGGTTTCTAAGCAATGATCTTCATTTCTTGCAGGGTTCAGATGTGCCAGTTTGGAATATTGAGGCTGCATTGGGACTGTAACAATGCCATTGGATCAAGCCTCATATCTTCTTTTCAGATACTTTGGCCCCGCTATGGAGGTGCCATATAGTTGTCTGAAATTGCTATGAGATGCACAGAAGCGTCTTGTGAGGGGCCATTTCTGCACTGAAAACAAACTGTGTCACCGTCTCTGCCTTGGGCAGGGATAATCCATTATTTTTTGTCAAGGTCCAGATTTCTCGGTCAAGGTATATAGTCAAGGTCCAGACTCCAGAGAAAATAATATAAAAATAACAATAATGATAATAAGTAAATAAATAAAAAAGATTTTGCGGTCTGTTCAAAAGCATCTGGCGGTCTGGATTTGGCCCACAGTCCGCCTATTGGCCTTGGGTCTGACAGGAAGGCTAGGAGGGGCATGTTCATTTTTAGGTACACCTCTACCCCAATATAACGCGACCCGATATAACACGAATTCGGATATAACACAGTAAAGCAGCCCTCCGAGGAGGGTGTGTGTGTGGAGGGGGGCGGGGCTGCGCGCTCGGGCGGATCAAAGCAAGTTTGATATAATGCGGTTTCACCTATAACGCAGTAAGATTTTTTTTGGCTCCCGAGGACAGTGTTATATTGGGGTAGAGGTGTATTTCCCCTTGAGTTGGACCCTAGGGCACCCAGTGTTAAGGCTTGTTTGTATTGTATGTGCCGAAGAAGAGTGTATGAATATATGGGTGCTAGGCAAGATTCCAAGCTTTGCTGAAAAGTGGAGAGTGTGAATAAGCAGAAGCCACATACTTTTTGCTTGATCTAAGTTTTCTTAAAATTGTGCCTTCCTTGGAACTTAGTATAAAAATGGCGAGGAAAGAAGGGGATGAAGGAATCCCCCTCACTGGAGCGGCCATTGCACGGTCAGACTCAGGGTTCACAGAGGTACTGTTCTCTCATCTAGGGAATCTCGGTTAACTCTGCCCCATGGCTGGGGCTCATGCTCCTCATCACCAGAAGTGTACAACCTTCTCACCCCATTATTTTGTTTTGTTTGGAATGAGAGATTGGGATTGAATAGAAGGGAAGATGAGTGGTCTGGTGCTTAGGGCACTGGACTTGGATTTAGGACACCTGGATTAATTTCACAACTGAGACACTTCCTGTGCGACCTTGGGAAAGTCACTTAATTTACCATGGGCCTCAGTTCCCACTCTGTAAAATGGGGCTAGCCCTACCTCACAGTGGTGGTGTGAGGACAAAAACCATGAATGATTGTAAGGTGCTCAGATACCACGGTGATAGACCATGTACCAAGCTAGCTAGAATAGAAATGGGTCTGTTTCTCCCCTCGTTGACTAGCATAACTCAACTGACATCCATGGGGTTACTCCTGACTTATCGCAGTGCAAATGAAAGAAGGATCAGTCCCACTGCATCTGAACTCTGGAGAAGTGCTGCTCTGTGTTCAGCTCCTGACCTGAACTTGACAGCTCAGGTCTGTCTCTGTCATGGGCCTAAAATGGAACACACAACTTCGAAGGGCTGTGACCTTTAGGCAGATTTTGGGTTCAGATTTGAGTCGGAAGCTTGGCCCCACCTCTGTTCAAAACTGGTATCCCTGGTATGAAGCGAAACGAGAAAACTATGACCAGGTCTAGCACAGTAGGGAGAACCGTGTGAGCACGGAAATTATTTTATGTTTAGCTGAAGCAAATGTGAGGTTGGCAAATTCAACAGACTGTCTCTTCAACTGGGTTGGTTCAATCTGTGATCCAGTCAGTGGGTGTCAGGGACTGGAGGCTGTTGTAAATTACAAAGAGATTGTATTAATATAGTGTGCCTGGAAGAATGATCTTGTAAACTGATTTAAAGCAGGATGAGTTAAGAAGACTGAAGTCCAAATTGAAAATAAAGGTGCAGCTGTTCAGCTGGCTTGCACCATCCATACTCAATCAATGTGTGTTCTGTAAGCTTCCCTCCTGACTGTGGGGCTACCGCAGAGATGTGGCTAGACCTGGGGTCAGCTCCAGATATTTGAACCTCTCTTCCTCACCTGGGTCCAGGAGTGTATGTCCGTTTGTAGCTGAGTCTATTCACTCAGTCTGCCTTGTGGCCAATAACTGAATATATTAAGCATATACCATGCCAGTTTGATGTAGGCCCAAGCTGTGTTTGAGAGCTTCTCAAGCCTCATCCTGATGGATATCTGCATTTGGGTATGGCTCACTGCTTAGACGTCCCATCATTGTAAACAGTACTTATTTATCTTATTTTTGGCACTCCTCACTATAGCATCTAGATGCCTGTATATTAAGAACATAAGAACGGTCATACTGTGTCAGACCTATGGTCCATTTAGCCCAGTATCCTGTCTTCCAAGGGTGGCCAATGCCAGATGCTTCAGATGGAATGAACAGAACAGGGCAATTATTGAGTGATCCATCCTCTGTTGTTCCCAGCATCTGGCAGTCAGAGGTTTAGGGACAGAGCATGGGGTTTCATCCCAGACCCTCTTGGATAATAGCTGTTGATCAACCTATCCTCCAGGAACTTATCTAATTCTTTTTTTAACCCAGTTATACTTTTGACCTTTATAGCTTCCCTTGGTAATGAGTTCCACAGATTGACTGTGTGTTCTGTGAAGAAGTACTTCATTATGTTCGTTTTAAACCTGCTGCCTAATAATTTCATTGGGTGACCCCTGGTTGCTCTTGTTACGTGAAGAGGTAAATAACACTTCCTTATTCACTCTTTCCACACCAGTCAGATTTTATAGGCCTCTTTCACATCCTCTCTTAGGGTACGTCTTCACTTACTGGAGGGTCCGGCGGCAGGAAATCGATGTTCTGGGATCGATTTATCGCGTCTGGTTAAGACACGATAAATCGATCTCGGATCGATCCCGGAAGTGCTCGCCGTCGACGCCGGTACTCCAGCTCGCCGAGAGGAGTACGCGGCATCGACGGGGGAGCCTTCCTGCCGCGTCTGGACCCGCGGTAAGTTCGGACTAAGGTACTTCGAATTCAGCTACGTTATTAACGTAGCTGAATTTGCGTACCTTAGTCCGAAGTGGGGGCTTAGTGGGGACCAGGCCTTAGTCATCTCTTTTCTAAGATGAACAGTCCCAATCTTTTTAATTTCTCCTCTTATGGAAGCTGTTTCAGGCTCCTAACAGTTTTTGTTGCCCTTCTCTGTACTTTTCCAGTTCTAATATATCTTTTTGAGACGGGGCAACCAGAATTGCAAACAGTATTCAAGATGTGGGCATACCATGGATTTATATAGAGGCATTATGATATTTTCTGTCTTTTCTGTTCCTCTCCTAATGGTTTCTAACATTCTGCTACCTTTTTTGACTGCTGTTGCACATGGAGCAGATGTTTTCAGAGAACTATCCACAATGACTCCAAGATCTCTTTCCTGAGTGGTAAAGGCTAATTTAGACCCTATTATTTTGTATGTATAGTTGAGATTAATTTTTTCAATATGCATTTTATTGCACTTATCAATGTTGAATTTCATCTGCCATTTTGCTGCCCAGTTTTGTGAGATCCCTTTGTAAATCTTCGCAGTTGGCTTTGGGCATACCTGTCTTGAGTAATTTTGTATTATCTGCAAACTTTGCCACCTCAATATTTATTGCCTTTTCCAGATTATTTATGAATTTACTGAACAGCACTGGGCCCAGTACAGATCCTTGGGGGACCTCACTATTTACCTCTCTCCACCATCAAGACTGACCATTTATTCTTACCCTTTGTTTCCTATCTTTTAACTAGTTACTGATCCAGGAGAGGACCTTCCCTCTTATCCAGGGGTGGGCAAACTTTTTGGCCCGAGGGCCACATCAGGGTTGCGAAATGGTATGGAGGGCCAGGTAGGGAAGGCTCTGCCTCCCCAAACAGCCTGGCCCCTGCCCCTATCCACCCGCTTCCACTTCCCACCCCTTGACTGCCCCCCTCAGAGCCCCCAAACCATCCAACCCCCACCTGCTCCTTGTCCCCTGACCGCTCCGCCCCCTAGCCAACTCCCCCCCCTGCTCCCCGTCCCCTGACTGCCCCGATCCCTGTCCACACCCCCGCCCCCTGACAGGCCCCCCGGGACTCCCACGCCTATCCAACCGCCTCTGCTCCCTGTCCCCTGACCACTCCCCCCAAAACCTCCACCCCATCCAACTACTCCCTGTCCCCTGACCGCTCCCCGGAAACCCCCACCCCTAACCGCCCCCCAGCATCCCACCCCCTAGCCAACCGCTCCCTGTCCCCTGACTGCCCCCCAGAACTCCCCACCCCTAATCGCCCCCCGGCACCCCACCCCGTATCCAACCACTCCCTGTACCCTGACTGCCCTCAGAACCCCCTTCCCCTTATCCAACCGCCCCCCCCCCCGCTCCCCACCCCTTTACCATGCCACTCAGAGCAGCAGGACTGGCTTATTGGAAAGTCTGGGAGGTGGGTGGGCACAAGCTGCGCAGCCCGGCAGGAGCAGCGGGCCAGAGCGCTCCCTGCGCGGCAGTGTGACTGCAGGGGAGGGGGGACAACAGGGGAGGGGCCGGGGGCTAGCCTCCCTGGCTGGGAGCTCAGGGGCCGGGCGGGACGGTCCCGTGGGCCATAGTTTGCCCACCTCTGCTCTTATCCCATGACTGCTTACTTTGCTTAAGAGCCTTTGGTGAGCGACTTTGTCAAAGGGTTTCTGAAAGTCCAATTACACTGTATCAGCTGGACCGCCCTTGTCCACATGATTGTTGACTGGTGAAGCATGGTTTTCCTTTACAAAAGCTGTGTTGACTCTTCCCCAACATACTGTGATCATCTATGTGTCTGATAATTCTGTTTTTACTATAGTTTTTTCAACTAATTTGTCTGGTACTGAAGTTAGTCTTACTGGCCTTTAATTGTCAGGATTGCCCCTGAAGCCTTTTTTAAAAATTGGCATTACATTAGTTATCCTCCTGTCACCTGGTACAGAGGCTGATTTATGTTATTTTGAAAGACCAGAGCTATGGCAAGCCCTAGGCTGGGTTTGTAACTCATTCCCCATTGCTCCCCGCTGCCAAAGGTTCATTTTTTAAAGTGTCCACTCTTGGGCTTATATTTCTTAGCCCCAAATTTTCCTTTCTATTTCCCTTGACTGTCCTGTAAATCAGTTTTATTCATTTACATTTCTTAGATGGCAGCCTTATATTTCAACGTGGTTACATGTATTTTAAATCAAGATGGGTTGTCTTTCTGTAACAGATGGTCTGGCTGAGCTGCAAGTTATTGGGCTCAATGCAGGAATCATTGGATGGACTTCTCTGTCCTGTGCTATATAGGAAGTCAGAGTAGATGATCATAATGGCCCCTTTTGGCCTTGGAATCTATTAATCTGCATTTTGATGATGTATAGCATCCTAAATCCCTCTGCACGGGATGATGAAATGATAAAATTACCATTGTGTGACTGCGATATTGATAGCAGGTTAATAAGCAATGAAAAGTAATAATACAATAAAAACTGAAGTGAAAATGCTCATCAGAAACTCTTCCTATTGTGGAACAGAGCTGCTGCCCTGAAATTTCCATCATTAATTCAATGCTTTCCCTGTAGATTGAGTGAGTATTATAAAAGTAAGCATTTTTCAGCACACAGTTATGCTAATGGAACAGACAGCTCTCAGGTAACCTCAATAGAGGTGGCTGTTACTTATCTTCCTTTGAACTGAATAATTCCAGCAATCTGAATAAAACGTACAGGCTTGTATTTGCATTTTTAGTATACTGTAGCTCTGTAGGAAGTCAGACAATCGCTGCTGGAGCTGCCAGAAGCTAAAAAGAGTAACTGGAGCTGGCAAATGTCTCTTACTCCGGGACCTGTTTCATATCATCTGTGAGCAAAGTCCTGAGGTCCTTCATCTGGCTCAGACCAACCTAGAGAAAAGGGGCTTAAGGAGGATATCTCCGCAAGGATCATCTCATGGACATCACCCCAGATAAATTTGTTAGGGATGGGCATGGTTTAATCTTCCTTCTTCCCTGGGGAAAAGGCCCTGGGGCTGTCCCCAGATTCATAGATGCTAGGGGCAGGTGAGAAAAGTAGGTTGGGGGAGAAGGGGGGGGAAATACCTGGAAAGGAACAGTGCAGTGTATATAAAAACATACAGTAATGAATGGACATGGTTTGTGGCTTGTCATTGTGTTAGCTCTGTCCTGTCCGTCTGTCTCTGTTTGTGCCATATGGTTTTTTCAAGGTCCAAATCCTGAAGCCCTCATTCTGGCAAACTCTCCAGGGAGTTTTGGCTGAGTTAACAGGGAATAAGGGCCTCCAATTGATACTGTTCTAGAGGCTTCAGAGGGTGTTTTGGGGAATGAGCTCAGGGTCCTGCCTCCTCCCCGTGCCTTTGCCTTCTCCCCAACTGCTTGGGGCAATTTGTACCCCCTTTAGGGGTAATTTGTGTCCCCAGAAGGGAGGTTTCTTTGTTCTTGCCCAAACTCAGGAAGTGTAACCATCTCTAGCCCTTGCCAAGAGGTGCAGACGTGTGAGTGGGTAAGTGAGGAAGTCTTCATTGCTTCCCCCACTCTCCACCCACGCCAAGGTCCAGGCCAGTTGGGTGCTAATCTCTGTTCCTTGTATCATCCCTTCAGCCTCACATATACCCACAGCACCCCGTTCCATTCACACGGGTGATTGTAGCTGTTTGAAAAGGCAATGCGCCTTCCTAATTTTTAGCAACATAATGGTCGCGTCTCCCTGCATGTTATCGTTAAGACGTTTTCTTTGTGCTTCTTATTTAAAACATACAGATAGCCTGAGGGGGAGGGGGAGGAGGGAGAAGGGAATCAAATGATGAGTTTTGAAAAGAATCCTGATTAAGGGATAAGGGTCACACTAATGGTTAATCTTTGTCCTTCGCTACCTGAATTGAACTGATGTAATCCTACATATGTTAATGGGAAACTCTGCATGAAGATATTAGCAGTCGTCACATCCTAGTCCTACCATTATTTGATTTGCTCCCATTTAATATCAATTCAGGATTAACCCAAGAACAAGGTTTTACGAGGGAAACTCTTTTTCTTTTTAGTTTAGTTTCAGGGGATTCATAAATCTCACTGTGGATTTCACATGCGATAGTTTAGAAAAGGATGCAAGAGTACACTGCAGCAGCAGAGGAAAGAGGACAGAGCCGCAGAGATTCAGAGAAGCAGACAGCCATTACACTCTTCGGAACAAAACCAACACAGTGGATTAACACTCAGTGGGGCCCGGATAAGTAACAATAGTGGGCACTCGGGGTCCCCTAAGACCATCAGTCAACTCCTAACTCCCTCATCTCTGCTTTCAAAGCTCCCACAAATAAGCTTTCTCCCTGTCTCCCTCACCCTAGTTTGGGAAGTCTCTGTTTCGTCTGAGACTCCAAAGTAAGCCCCTTAACCTCCCCAAATAGACTTGGTTACTCACTGCATCACTGGACTCCTCAGATTCCTATCTTATCATAGGGTCCCAATGACTGTACCTTGATCTACCCATGAAAATCACCTTTGATTTTCTTACGTGCATGCACACACCTTCTTTCACAATGTACTTCCTGGGGGCTATATTAGCATATGAATTGAGATAGATTAACGTTGATACTGCATCTTTCTGCACAACAGGTGCAAAATGAGAGAGAATTATCATGCCTGTCACTGTGCACTTTCTCAACCCCGCTGATGAAGAGCAGAGCCATGAGAGTGAGACAGGCTCTGTCTGCCATGTATTCATGATATCAGAGTGCCAGATGAACAGGGCATCCAATGTGTCACTTTGGAAAGGAAGTACCATCTTGTGTTCTTGTTCCCTACTTTCACCACAGCTACTATTTGATACTAAATCAAGGCAACTTATTCTTTCTGTCCTAGAGAAAGTTCCATACTAAGCACGAGGGGAGGAAATTGTCAAAGGCACAAATGGCAACTAGACACCTAACTCCCATTGGCCTTTGCCCATGATGTTTGCAAAGGATAGTATGGCCTACATGCCTTACTCTTTTCCTGGAAGACATTGATGCACTATGTTCCCACAATGATTTCATCTACATCACAACTGGTTGGCTTGAGTTTGCATGATTTGCAGCACAATTTTGGAGGTGTTTGCATCTCGTGAGATTTGCGTTATGGTTCTGGGTGTTGTTTGAACCAAATATGGAGGCCAATATGATGAGTATTTTTAAGCATTCCTATCTAGAGGCAGATCTTTGGTTCCAGCTGGTTTACACCACGGAAAGAAACCAGAATGCTACTCTAAATATCAGCTCTGGATTCTCCTGACAGAGGGTGCTACTTGCTCCCCTCCCTTCCAGGGGCAGGGCAATTTTGGGAGTGGGGCAGAGCGAGTGGCATTTTTCAGGGACAGGGCAGTCCCTGTGGGGTGGCTGAAGCCTTCGGGCTGCTGTAAATTACACTGCAGAGCAATTTTGACCCCTGGACAGCCCAGGACCCTAGAGTGTCTGGCTCTCTCTCTGCTCCCCACAGCTGTGTAGAGTGTAAACTTGGCCCAAGTTTGGATCTGGCTCATTCTGCCTATGATGCCACACGTCATCATGATACCTGTGGGCCTCAAGAGCTTGCTCAGCTCAGCACACCTTCTGTGACCACCTGTCCAAGCTGTGACTATTCATCGCTCCTATCATTATGAAACCACAGCACATAGACTAAGCTCTCTGCATTTGACTAAATGTCTGTGGGCCCAAGACAATTTTACCAGGAGCTCTGCTGGATTCATTTCCATTTCATTTCCCAAACTAGACCAGATCTTGCTTCGTTTTGGGTTTCCATTGTAAAAGGATGACGCAACCCTGCTCACCATGGCAACAGAAAGCTAAGGTAGAGTCCACGCTGTTCTTGGCAACATCCTGCGGGTAATGGACTTCATTCACAGTACTACTGTATCCGCAGCATGCAGTAAAAAATACCGGCACAGAATGCTTTTCTACAGTGATAAACATGCAATTAGTCTTTGCTGTCAGATTCACTTATCGCTTTTAGTGTAGACAAATACCTTGAATCCATTTGAAATGTTAACAGTCAAGTATGGGTTGAAATGAAATCTTTCCTACTCTATCTCCTGTTCACAATCATATGTTAGATATATGTATAAGAGAGAGAATATGATTTGATTTATATTATTTATGGCTGCACTGAAGCTACATAATTTGTTAGCATTAAATCTTGCTTAATGTTTAGGTGATAACTGCTACACTTCAAAGCATTGCTTAATGACTCTTTCCCCCTTTCCCATCCCCTCAAAGTCACTCAAACAAGAGAGGTTTCAGAGTAGCAGCCGTGTTAGTCTGTATCCGCAAAAAGAACAGGAGTACTTGTGGCACCTTAGAGACTAACAAATTTATTAGTTAGTCTCTAATTAATTAGGATGCATCCGAAGAAGTGGGCTGTAGTCCACGAAAGCTTATGCTCTAATAAATTTGTTCATCTCTAAGGTGCCACAAGTACTCCTGTTCTTCAAACAAGAGAGATACAGAAGCTCATAAAACCCAATTGATGATTGTAAAATCTCTTTGGATGCTGAATCAAGGACAAGGTTTTGTACCGACCAGTGGGTGTCTGCAGTCATGCCTCCATTAGACTATTGGGTATTTGCAATTGCATGAATGTTGTAGAACAGTGGTTCTCAAACTTTTGTACTGATGACACCTTTCCCATAGCAAGCGTCTGAGTGCAACCCCTCCTTATAAATTAAAAACACTTTAAAATATATTTAACACCATTATAAATGGTGGAGGCAAAGCAGGGTTTGTGATGGAGGCTGACAGCTCACAACCCCCCATGTAATAACCTCACGATCCCCTGAGGGGTCCCGACCCCCAGTTTGAGAACCCCTGTTGTAGAACGTGGTCCACAAATGTGAGAGCTCCTTACTGCAAAAGTAGCTCAAGCCAGAAATGCAACCGTAAAACCAAGCCCTAGGGTTGGGATTTCTCAATCAAAAGTAGTGAAAAATATGTTAGTGGTTTCCTGATCGTCACAACCCTTTTTCTCCTCTGAAGGGAGCATAGACCGAAAATTACACTAACCTACTGAAATGGTGTGTGTGTGTGATAAGAGCATAAAGCTTGTGTGTTGACAGCTGTCTTGCTGTTATAATGAAACCTACTTCTTGGCTCACTCTAGAATGGGACCTGTGTTCAAGGCTGCTCAAATTCATGCTGAAATAGAGCAGAAAAGAATAAAGAATCATAGAAAGGAAGGGCTGGAAGGGATCTGGAAAAGTCATCAAAAGTGCCATAAACAGAGCTCAGGAACTTCCCTTCGGGATAATAAAGGGAGGAGTTCTATAAACTCTATTTTTAGGGGTTTTGTTGTTTGTAGCTGGTGACTCTTGGCCCTGGGCAGGTGATAAAGTAGCAGTGACCCTATGGCAATGCTATAATGGGTCAGATCTGTGATCCATCGAATCCCCCGTCCTGTCTCCGCCATTCACCAACATCAGAGGCTGGAGACAAAGGTTCAAGTCAGCAGCAAATCTGGTAGGGGGAAAAAAATCATAATTTGCTAATTGAAAATGTTCTTGATATTGTTGAAATTTTGAAAATATACAACCACCTCTGTAGCTGGTTTAAGTAGGGGGAAATGTAACAAAAATGGTATTAAACATATTACTGATTTTTTTGAGTTTTTAAAGTTTTCAACCAAATCTACCCTGCAGCAGGCAGTTATGGATTAACCTTCCCATGAACAAAGTTTCTTCCTAAACCTCTATTAGTTAGAATTTGATTTATGCCCTGAAGCAAGAGTGTTTATATTCTTTCCAAAATCCTCCACTTAAAAAAAAAAATCCCTCTGTTATAATTAGATATTCTTGTTATCCATATGCGTGGCCAATCCTTTTATAAATGCTGCTAAGCTCTTGGCCTCATTGATATCTTGTAGCACTGAGTTCCAAAGGCTAACTGCAAAAAAAAAAAATTGCTATATCAGTTTTAAATTCAGTTTAATTGAATGTGCACTTGAGTGAATTGCAGCATCCGGCCTACCTTCTCTATACACCATTCACTATTTTGTGTGTCGTTGTTATGTCCCTTCTTACTCATCTCACCTTAAAGGTGAATGGTCCCAGCCTTTTCAATCTCTCATCATATGGATGTTTATCCAGGTTTATAATCATGTCTATCACCTGTCGTTGGACCTCCTCTATTTCTGCTTCCCAAATCCATTATTGAGATAGGGTGACTAGAACTGAACACAATATTCCAGGTGACTTGTTCAGTGACTCCAATATCTCACTCAACAGAAAACTTGCCTCTTAAACCCTCTGTTTTCTTTTATCTTCTCATCTATGATTTTTCTGGAGCATTTATCATTGTAACTAGCACTGTTATGGAAATTGGTTAAATACCCATTGTAACTTATCTAGATTTCAGAGAGACATTTGTTTGCCACATGACAGAATGATTTACAAAGGCAGGAAAGTGTGGGATGGGGGCAATTTTACAAAAGTGTGTTAAAGAATTGGTTCATCTCTATGTTTAACCTATAGTTTTTGTTTCCAAATTCCATTTAAAGTCCTAAATAATCTCCTGTGAAACTTGGGTAAGACAAACCAAGTGTTCAGATCTTCCTGCTGGAAATCAGGAAAGCCAAACTGGACATGTGTTCTGATATGTTTTATTCCCTTTACTTTTTCTTCATTAGCAGAGTGAAACTTATATAATAAATATAAATGGGGAATGTCTATACTTGGTATTTTTTGGTTTAACATAATCCTGCATTTGAAGGTTTTGCTCCTGTCACAGAGCAGTTGTGTTTAGTCCTCCTCTTGGTTGGTAGGAAACAAACACAATCTGTAAAAACAAACCCCAACCCCGTTTATTATTATAGTTACTATTTATTTATTATTTATATTATGGCAGCACTTAAGGGCCCCAGTCAGACATTAGGCTCCGTAGCGCTAGGCACTATATAGACAAGTAAAATTGGTGCATTTCTCTGGCCTCTGTTATGCAGCAAATGAGATTATCGTAGTGGTACCTTCTTGCCTTAAAATCAATGTAAGTGAGACAGAGGACACTCCTTGCCCTAGAGAGCTCATTTTAGATGGCAGGCAAGATGTAACAGAAAAAGTGTGTGGTGGAAAGATGAGGTAATAACATGAAATGAACAGGATTTAGCATAAGAGCAGAAGTCTGAGCTCCCCACTTGCCTAGCCAATGTGAAGTGGTAGTGATTTTCCGGCAGCATGCCAGGTCCGTTTTAAAGAGGGATTTAAAAGACGATAAGGTGGTGGCTTTGGACAAGAATTTGCGCCGTTCTGTTCCTGCCAGCTGTACATGTCCTCACTCGTCACCTCCTTGCTCGGACCCTGTGCTCCATCAGATCTGCCTCAATGCCCTGCTTTGCTCCTTTCCCATCCAGAGTTACAATAGTAAAGATTACAAAACCCCAAGAGTTTTGACAAGGAAGCTTAAACCCTCCTGCTAACAAGTATAAACTAGCTTCTAGTTAATTAAGGTTAGGAAGAAACTAGCCCTGTGGGTAGATCATTCCATAGCTGCTGACTGTGGGTTTTTTTGCCCTTCACCCGCTGTTGGGAGACTGGACTAAATGAACCATGGGTCTAGTCTGACAAGTCCCATGTTCTCCCATAAGTGGCTTTTCCTATGATGCTTTTTACATGATGCCTGACTCTGTACAACATGCAACCTCATCTGGTCTTTCAAACTTTGCCTCAAAAATCACTTTCTCCACAATCTCTTAACTTATGATCCTCTATTTCTATTCTAGCTACAATGTAATAAAATCAAATCAATGTAATTTCTATTAAAAAAAGAACCTCACCAAAAAAACTAGGCCCTAACAGCTACTGTACCAATCAAGCAACTCTGTAATTTTCTGCATCTTACTTATACCTCTTTCCTGTCATCTCCCCTTGTTACAATCAGTGAGAATGTAACCTTGTTTGGGTAAGGGCCATGGATGAAATCCAGACCATTCTGAAGTCAGTGGGACCTGGATTTGACCCCATGTCTTTTATCTTTATGTAAACGCCAGGCACATCTATCGTGCTAATGCTCAAATATCAAATAATGTTAGTAGCTCACTTCAGCTACCAAAGCACGGTAAACACAATGTATGTTTACCAGTAAAGAATTCAGCTGAAGAAAACATGGTGAGCAGCTATGTTTGCTATCTGTTAATGTGGAGTGTGATGCACTCGAAAGCTCTGAAGCATAAGAATTGCTGAGTGAATGTGTACAATGTAACAAGGCCCGCCTATATATTAAAACAAACATCTCACATCCTTGAAAGCATCCCAGCAGACTTATTTGTTGAAGGAGATAATGCCATGTGAATTGGACACAATATTTAGATTTTGTTTAAAAAAAAGTTTTACAAAACCTGCATGAAGAGAAATGATATCAAGACACTTAAAGTATACATTAAATGAGAACTGTTTTTAATATGGCTTTAACTAACCATAGGCTCAAGGGGGTGAGTTTCAGATCTCCATTTTGAACACTCTGAAGCATTGGGTTGTTTGCTGTGGCTTTGGTTCAGCCCAATATAAAGGGAAAGAGCCATATGCAGAATTCAGGTCTGGATTTCAGACATCCTCAAAGTTCAGGGATGTTCTTTGTGATTTATCAGGCCCATTAACTAGTTTTCTGGGAGGAGGCGTCTTTAATTTTTTGTCCAATCTATGTGGGAAGACTTGAATGAAAGACCCATGTTTAAAAAAACCTAGGTCTGGAGTTGAAACTTGGAAATGAAAGCAATGCTGAAGGGCCCTCTAAAAGCACAGCTCCATAACCACTTAATTGATAATGCTCATTCCTGACTATCAGATCAAACCATTAGCACGGTGGCTGCAGTGAATCCTGTGATAACATTGTCAGCAAAAGGATCTTATCAGGAAATTAGATTCCGCACATGAAGGCCTGTCGCACTTCTATCAAACTGGGATTTTTCACGTGTATCACACTTCAGCATGTGATGCAGTTTTTAACTTTCTGGATGGATACTTTAATTTAAATGCTTAGTATTTCGTAGTGTGTTTAATATTAGGCTGGGAAGACAATGCAATTGGACATGGGATGAAAACAAGTCAAATCACACGGATGTGTATTTTTCATATTTTTGTGAGCGTCCTTTAGAAGCCCATACAGATTCACATACGTCAGTACACAGATTTATAATTCAAGGAATAACAACTACTGAATGTCTCTGAGACTCATAAAAGAGAGCAATATCTCCCAGCTTAGACGGGAGGCATGAGTCTCCAGAAACAGACTGTCTCTGCTGACATTTACCTCTTTGTTTAGCAAAGTGCTTTTGTACCATGCTTTCCCAAGGAATGTATTTAACTAGCAACTTACAACTGATGGTTAACCTCAACCAGAGGAAGAGTGTTAGCTCAGGAAATTACATCTACTATATACTCTTTATCAAATTGATTTGGAAAGAAGAATCAGAGGCAGTCATGTAAGTTACCAATAGTCCAGAGCTGTGTGAAAATTCTCATCTGAAGCCCACTGGAGTCAAGGGGAGTCATTGGACTTTGGATCAGGCCCCAGATATTTTAGAGAAACTGGCTTTCAGAAGGGTCAGTAGGTGATGCAAATTGAAGCTGTGGATGCTTGATTCCTCTGAAAATCTGGCTCCAAATTTGCTTTCTCTCAAATTCTCTGAGCCAGAGCCCATTAAGAAGCTAATGTAAATTCATGGAAGCCATTTCAATCCAAACAGAATGGAAAGACTCCAAATTTAGGCCTAAATTCTCCATTTTGCAGAACTCTGTCATCTACAGTGCTGTATTATAATATTCTGGTTCTATGTTGGGAGCGCCTGTTGATGTTAATGAGAGTTCCACTCAAAGAACAAGCAACAGAAAGCCAGAAGATGGATTAGAAAGGGAGAACTTTGCCCCTCGATCTCAACTTTGCAGCTTGGGCCCCTCTCTAACTTTGATGCATTTGTTTTAGAATGTGAATGAAACCCACAAGTGACTTGTGACCCTTTCTCCCCGTCTTTTAGTTCCTCCATTCTGCTAGTGTTCTTCATTCATTTATAACACTGCTAATTATCTGAACAGCTTGGGACTGGTTTGCAATCTCAAATTCACGAAGGGTTTTTTTTTTTTTTTTTTTTTTTCAATCTCAAGCAAGCCCAGAGAAGATGAGGAAGAAGTGGAATAGTCTTTCTTTCCCTGTTTCTCCCCTCCCTTATTTAACTTAAGATTTGGCAAAGCCTGGCCCCAGGTGTGCTGATTCAGTATTCGATACTTTATAGTAAATCTTCAGTAGCTGTTTGCTAAGACAAAAATGAGAAAACAACCTAGCAAAGTTAGGAAACATGCTTCCATCATAACTGCCATGCCTAAGAAAATGGAGCTACTGTAGCTTTAAGGAATGTTGCACACTGGAATTCTGATATGCATCCTGAGAACACCTGGAGGACTGAATGAATCTGCTGATGGAGTAGCCTGGGAAATCAAAGGAAGAACAAGTATTTTTGCAATATGGGCACCTGAAAATCCAGTGCATATGTTGGGTCTGATTCCCTGCTGCATTGGGTAGAAACAATGATTCCAGATCAGAGTGGTAGCTTTTCCAGTTCACTTTGAATAGATGTAAATTACAAGGGAGCAAGACAGTGGTAGACTAGGGCCTTGTATTAACATGATTGCCAGGCAGAAGCAAGGGAAGTGCATCAGTTTCAGCTGCAGGTCCTTTACCCCTCACTCGATTTGGACAACTTACTGAAGTCCTTATTCAGTCAAAATTCCAACTGATTTCAGTGAGGGATTTGTCCTAGTACTCAGGGTCAGGTCCATTGGTCTTAGGAGAGATGCAAGCATTTTAATAACTAGGACAGAGCTGGAGAAACCCTATCCTTAACTGAAAAAGCTGGAAAGCATTTGTGGATTGAAAACGTTCTTTCCCTCCTGCTCCTAATATGCTTCAGGTCACCTTGTAGACACAATTGCCAGCATCGCTGCTTTCACTTCATGGTTTGTTAGCCTCCGTGCCTAGGCCTGATAGTATTGATTTATAATTTGTTGTTGCTGCCACCAGGTAACTGTTGTTGCTGTTTGCTACATGGTTACAGTATTGTCAGCAAGTTATCCACAGGCTCTGGTTTGCTGCTGCAGCTGATGGACTGAAGTGAGAGAGGATCACTCCTAAGGGAGCAACAACACCAAATTGGGATTCTAGCCCTTTAAATCACTTAAAAAAAAAAAAAAGAGCCTTCAGACTCTTTTAATTACAGCTTGTACTATATTTTGTCTTTCCAAGTAGCTGCAGTTACTCTAGGTTCTTCAGAAGAGTTTAGCCATTCACTGGCCCCACATCATGGATTTTGGAAGCTGTTCCCTGAGATCAATTGTAGTAGGTATGCTGTTTTCTGGTGGCCTTTTGGGGGGGGCTTTTATATTGAAAGTGGGCTGATTGCATGCTTTTGTCCTCTTCTGACAGCCAGGTTGAAAGTGTCCCCATTTTTCATCTGTTTCTGATTTCTGGGCATAAATGCAATTGATTTCTTTTGGCTCCTTGCTTTGTTCTGATTACAAATGGATCATAAGAGGAGTATGAGTTGCCCTCCTTTGGGGCACAGTTGTATGCCTTGATCTCCCCCCCCCCCCCCCCGTTTAGAAAATAAAGTGCATGACCTAGAGTTTTTATTGCCCCTTAAATCAATGACGTGCCACTCAGTGGAAGATAAGTTGAGCTATTTCTTTCATAAATTACTGGAGAACTCATTCCCTGCAACTTACTCTATAAATTGCCCCAGCTGGACTACAGTGTTTGTATTCTGCTCCTCTTTGCTTTCCTTTTTAAGAATACCAGGCTAACTGAGTTTTGCCATATTCTTCCATGTGCGTTGCGCTCTTAATGCAGAGCATTTCTTCGGAGCATAACAGCTGAACGTTAGGTCTATTAAGGACTGTGTTGTGTTTGGATTGGAGTTTGATGTACTCGGGAGTATAACCACAGTGGATTTATCTAGTCTTATAAATTGCCTTTTAGTGAGAACAGTGTGTACAGAGAACAGTTACCTGTGACCCATCACATGCACCAATTGATTTCTCCCCCCCTCCTCCCCACTGTTTTTTACTGAGTGATACCTTAATCCCTAGTTCCCAACAGCAGAGCTGTTTCTCTAAATTACACATTGATGTTCTTTCATTTCTATCTCTGAGAGTCCAGTTATGAGCACAATTAAGATTTTTTAATGTTAATGAGCAATTGTCTTTATCTTTGCAGTCAGATCCCAGGTGAGCTGAGGGTCCTCAGAAGCCCTTATGTGGTGTGGCTCTCTGAAGGGGAACATAGGCTTAGAAGAAAAGCATTTTCGCTGATACCTATCTGAGTTAAATAACACTTTTGACAAATAACAGACCATCTTGAAGTAGGACTGAAAAAGCAGCCACTAATCTCCCAGAAAAGGGCTAGAATTTTAACCACATGTTTCAGCATATAATGAGACAGGTTGTTTATACATGGAGTGTTAGCGCAGCAAAAACTCTGCCATTAATCCACAGGCAGAGAACTATTACTGTGGCCACACCTGTTGACGAACAGCACACCCATTTAAGAAATTCTGTAAATTCAGCATGTATCAAAGTGCATAGGACCATAAGGATGGCCACGCAGGGTCAGACGAGTGATCCATCTAGACTAGTACCATCTCTCTGACTGTGTTGGGTACCAGATGCGTGGGAGGAAGAAGAGGCAAAAAACTTCAAAGTGAGTAATATAATGTAGAGTAATATACTGACAGCTGTTGCATGAAGACGAATACAGGTGCAACTCCAAGTACCATATATCTTCTGTCCACCAAGTGGTGGCTGCTGGTGCCATGAATTGAATAATTAAAGGAACAAACATAGTGAAGGGTTGCATTCCCTGCAAGCCAAAGCTAAAGATGCCAGAGCACAGTGAAATCTGAACCATAGAATCTATTATTAGCTATTAAAGGAGTAGGCCTGCAGAAGATATACATTTTCTGTGTCCTATACTTTTAACAGGTTTCCACAATCTTGCTTTCCTTCATCATTTACTCTGTCACCCATGAATTACTTGACTGTAAAGTGTTAATTGTTTGTTTGGGCCGGTGAGCATATGAAGGAGCTTGGACCTCGTGACTAAAGCCCAGGATAATAGGTCTGCTGTTTTCAGTTTGCAGAGGAGAAGTAAATAAGCTGGCAAGGAAACCTGAAAGTGCCTTTTAGATTTGTAGTTAGAAAAAAAAATTGTGTGTATGATCTGACTCAGGCCGCCTTGTGTAACCCCCTCCCTTCCCTTGGTAATTAGCAGAGTTTGACCCTAGTACCTTCAGACCCATAGTGCAGATCTCTACCACTTGAGTTAAAGGAGAACTCTGTTAGCTAGTAGCTATAGTAGGCTATCATCAAGCACGTGCACTAGATTAATAGATTTTTTTAGACCAGAAGGGACCATTCTGATCATCTAGTCTGACCTGCTTAACACAGACCAGAGAACTTCACCAGGTATCTTTTGCATCAAGTCCATAACATGAGCCACCAGAGGGGTACATGGCATGTGCTGTGTCAGCATGTGCTGCACAAACACAAAAGGCCAAATTCAGCACTAATTGGCACCCATGCAACTCCGTTGTTGCAGGGAAGAAACTGAATATGTAATTTGGCCTGTGCTACACACAACTTGACATAAGTAGTCCAAAAATGGCGGTAACTACATTTCGTTTATTCAGGTGCATCTACCAATATGTTATTTAAGTACTAAATCAATTGAATCAGCCGTATGATAAAAGACAAGTGTATTCAGATTCCCATTTCTTAAACAAAATAACAGTCATACTGGTCAGACCAAAGCTCCATCTAGCCCATTATCCTGTCTTCTGACAGTGGCCAATGCCAGGTGCTTGAGAGGGAATGAACAGAACAGGGAATCGTCAAGTGATCCATCCCCTGTCGCTCATTCCCAGCTTCTGGCAAACAGAGACTAGGGACACCATCCCTGCCCGTACTGGCTAATAGCCATTGATGGATCTATCCTCCATGAACTTACCTAGTTCTTTTTTTGAACCCTGTTATAGTCTTGCTGCTCCATCTCTTAAATTAGGAAATACGGTAACTGTTTCTCTGGAACAGACTTGCTTGTAAAGAAGCACAGACCTGCTGACATTTACGCAGTAGCTCCAACAGCAGCTTTGCTGGGCTCTCAAATTATTGCTGCTTGCAGATGTTGCTTTTGCTCCCACCGCCATTGTGATGGGGGTTAAAGCATCTGCTGCATATCCAGAGATGGCATATCCTAGAGCAGAGAGGTGGTTCTGAGTTCTGTATGCTTGAGGGAGACCTCACCTGGAATAGTGTGTTAATTTCAAGGCACCTCACTACCAGAAAGACTGACAAACTGGACGGACTTCAGAGATGAACAACAAAAACCATTACAGGGAGGAAAAATGAAGAGCTAAATAGCTTGGCTTTAGTGATGTGACACCAACCAGCAAGCTTTCGACAGGTGCAAACACCAAGGATGGGTAGTAATTATTTATGGCGCTATAACCAGGAGTAATGGTATGAAATTAAGAAAATGACAATTCCTGCAATCGGGAAAAGCTTCCTGACCCTGAGATGTGTTTTACAGCATCCAAAGCATGTTTTGCATTGCAGAAGAGGAATATAGGCCCTCCTCCAATTACTTTACAATCTAAGGCCCCAATCCTTCAATGAATCTTGTTTAGACAGAATCCTGTGTGAGGCCCCAGTGAAGACAGAGGAGCTCCATCCAGGCACAGGGATCCACCCACATGGAGAATCAAGGCCTAAATGTTGGTTGTGATACACCAAGTAAGAGTGACAAGCAGTAGGGAGGGGATGCTGCATTGTGGAATAATGCCCTAAAGGAAGTTAGCTGTGAACGCATACAATTAGACAGGACAAAACTTAACATACAGAGCCATGCTTCACCAGCAGGGGATGGAGTAGATGACTGAACAAGATTTTTCCATTTTTAATTTGAATGTGGCTATTAAAAAAGAAAAAGCCAAGATCAGCAGCTAGTATAATTCAGTGTATTGATCTCCATAATTAAACTCTGTGTTCTGTGCTTCAATAATGCTCTTGAACTGTAATGACAGAAGGAATTAGAGGGGATTGGAAGACACACATCCAAGCAGAAAAGCACTCACCTGGCATCACTTAAATTAAAGGTGGTCTGCAAAAAATATTTTTAATTGAGTTTGTGCCCTGCTTTTGCTGCTTTATGATAGATAAAGAAGGCTTGGATTTTTTTTTTTGAAACAGTAGACTTTTCAGGATTATGACTCTTGTCTTTCCTTGGTGTTGACGGAGAACTTCTTGGAGGTCTTGAAAATGTTTGTTGCGGTCTCTTTCCTCTTAAAAGAAGGAGCTTGGAATTTTTCACACACATCCTCTTAGCTAAGTGTCCATGACACAATAGGCTTACATAAGCTCTTACCAAAAGCAGTCAACCAAAATGTTTTAAATAAACTCAACCCCGTTCCTCCCTCAAACACTCAGCTTTCTCTCTGTAACTGCATCATAATCCTACCATAGGTCAGATCATCAATTGGGATGAACTACATAGTTCATCAGTTTACACCCGCTGTGGATCTCTTTCCAAGCCTCCAGTTGTCATAGCATCTTCTAAGATAGCCAAGACCTGAATATCAGGTATGAAGAACAAGCAGAAAAATTGTTCTCCCTTTGTTGTGGGAGACAGCAATTCAGGCTTTCTTTTTACACCGCTACCTCGATATAACGCAACCCGATAGAACACGAATTCGGATATAACGTGGTAAAGCAGTGCTCCGGGGTGGGGGGAGTATTGAGGTAGAGGTGTATTGTATTTTAAAAGGCGCACACAACCACAAAAAGCACAAGTCTAATATTCGCAGGACAAATACTATACCTAGGACAAAAGGGGACCAAAGTGGGTCTGAAGAGCTAATATCTGTTTACTCACTCTAGCCCAGTGTTTCTCAACTTTTTTGATACCAGGGACTGGCTTGCTGCCTTCCTAAACTGTGTCAGGGAGATCTCAGGGACCGGAGGAGGCTACCATGGATTGGCGCCAGGCCACAGACCGGTTGTTGAGAAACACTGCGCTAGCCTATTTTGTTTTTCAGAGCGAGGGACATGTGTCAAACCCCTTCTACTTTTCTGGCAGGATATTACAGTTTGAATTAGTAGGATAAATTAAAAATCGTCATAAAATTGTATTGTCTGAATGAAATCATACAATTATTAACTGATGTGTGTGAACTAGAAGCATTAGCATGAACCTGTGACTGGGAGAAGCGGGAAACAGTCATGTTAGGAGAAAACTAAGTGATCTTGATGTGGAATAATCTTTACTGATAATCAGAATATGTTAGTTAGATTCAGGTCCCCTTTCAATATGGGCTGATCCTCCATCTGCTGGGATATTTTCTTTCTGGATCTTTATTTTTTTTTTATTCAGGGACTGATCTATTTCCTCCCTTTAAATGTAAAGCTACTTTTAAGTGTACTCCTTGAAATGTGGTTTGGAGGGAGGAGAGAAAAAGAATGTACAGGGGACATTGAAAACCTTGTCCTCAGTGATTGCCCAGGAGAGCAGCAAAAATCAATTGCCTGGTAGGGACTGGTTTTTAAATAAAGTGAAACAAAATTGTAATGGAGGCCTTGGGGCACCTTTAAAGTAGTTGTTTAAGGAGGGTGTGTATAAGAAGTGGTGCTTAATTTGATTGAGGCTTAAGTCTGATGATTTCTTTTGTGTTGGGGCCTGAAATGCCGAGGCAGAAGATTGATTCCAGATTGGGGGTGGAGGGGGAATGTCACAGGCACCCTTAGTGACTTAAGAGACCCATTTTCAACTGGGACTTATGGGAACCTACATCTCATTGAAAAGCAAAGGGACTCAGGCTCCTATAAGTCACACAGATGCTTTTGAAAATGGTACCCTTGATCCTGTTGTGCCCCACCTGTTGTTATGGGACCAAAGATAAATATCTTTATTTTGGAATATATGGAATCAAAGATAAAATAGGGAGAGATTTTTATTTTCCTATAATTCCCTTGGAAGTAAGGGTTTGTTGAAACAGCATATCGAGAGGAAAGGCGTAACTTTAGAAGGGCCTGGGGGCTGCTCAAACTTGAGAATCAGAAACCTGCCCTGCTATGTTTTACCTGAGCTGGCTGCAGGCTTCTCCTCTTCTACCCGAGAGATACATTAGGCTTGAATGTCCTCTGCATCTCAGTGATTTATAACACCATGCATCACTATTGACATCAGTGGAAGGACTCCAGACTTACGCCCGTGTAAGTGAGAAGAGAATCGGACCGGTTATGTGCAGAGGAGGTGGAGCAGACTTGCTAGTTTACTAGGAAACTTCAGAAAAGAAAGGAAGTACAATGGCATGACCAGGACTGCGGTGGGTATTATTGTTTAATATTTGTATTGTCGTGGCAATTAAGGGCTCCGGTCAGGGATTGAGAGTCCATTGTCCCTAGGCACTCTACATGCATATAGCAAAAAGACAGTCCATGCTCCAAAGAAATTATGCTACTTTGTAAAAGATTTTCAAGGGAAAGGCGTACAGGTCCAAACTAGGGTGACATGCACAAAGATCGTGTATATATATATGTAGTAAGCCAATTTATGACACGAGTCTGCTTTCAACATAAGGCCTTATTTTGCTATCGTTTAGACTGGTGTAACTGCATCAATGTGAATGGAGCCATTCCTGATTTACACCGGTGCAAGCGAGCGCATAGTCAGACATATAATATCTAAATTAGCCCTGTTCTACACACAGTACCATATCATAACTATGGCAATCATAATGAGGACTTAATGAAAATACGTGCAGGCACATGTGATAGGAGCTGATCAAGGTAAAAAAAGATAGGAAACGTGCTCCAATATTCCATTGATTCCAGTAGAAATCTCCCCATATCAGAGGGGGAAATAGTATGTTTTACTATAATATATATGTTCTGTGTTTGTACAGCATCTAGCACAAAGGGGTTCCATGCCTAGGACTCCTAGGCCTACGGTAATACCAATAGCAATAATGCTATCTGAGGGCATCGATCTCTGTTCCACAGCTTTTGGAAGGCGTGCCCATGAAAGTCATTTCTCTTTCTGTGCTAATGTGTTTAACACAGCACCACCATGGGAGGTATTCACGAACAGATGAGCTGAGACTAATAGTGGGAATTACATAAGGAAATTGCCCTGTGCAAAGCAGGAGGCGGGGTCAAATCAGCTGATTCACTGGGTCTTCCCCTTACCATTAGATTAAATAGTTTATGCCTAAAATTTGACTTACCTTAAAACTGTTGGGGCCTGATGGAGAATAGCTTCCGAGTTCTAACTATCCCAGGGTGAAGTGAAGGGAAGAAATCCTTTCCTCCTTGCCTCCCGCAGCAGGAAAACCTATGCATATCTCAGGGAACTGTACAGACACGACATGCCTCTGCAAGGGAGGCCTCACTTGAGCCCCTCTTGCATGGGTGCTGGAACTAGGAGTGCTGAGGGTGCTGTTGCTTGAAGTAGTTTCTATCCTATACAGTTGGTTCATTGGTTCAATGGCTCTCAGCACCCCCACAATACAAATTGTTCCAGTGCCCCTGCCCCTCTGATCCCCCAAGGGTCAGTGGAGCGACCAGAAATCCTGTGCAGGTGACTGTTTCTGGAACTCCCTTGTAACAAGCCCGTATTACCTTCAGTGTCGATTCCCCAGCTAACATCCACTTCATAACTGTAATTGTTTCCACACTTTCTCTGTGATAAAAGCAACAGTGCTAGGCGTCACGCTTTTCACTTGGATCTGGTCTTGACTCGCTGATATGTTAACAAGGGGTACTGCCCTCTTCCACATTGCCTGTCAGGGCCGGTTTACATTCTCCAGCCAATCCCAGATGTCAGTCAGGGAGCTGCTGTTCATAGTGCCTCTTAAGCCACCCACATCGTATTTTTGTAGCACCAGCAGTGTGATCCAGTAGATAGAGCACTGGACTGGGACTCAGGAGACCCGCGTTCCATTTCCCACTCCATCACTGCCCTGTTGTGTGACCTTTCACCTCTGTACCTCAGTGCCCCCAGCTGTACAATAGGGATAATGAGACTGCTGTGTTAGAGCTAAGTAGCATTATCAGCATGCCATCTAGGGACGATAAAACTTAAGTGGACACTGCTTTGGCAATGCTCATGTTAGACACGACGACTGTTCAAGTGGATCCAAACTGTACAGTAATTGAAATGTTTGAAGTAAAATGAATACAGGTTGGGAGGGTCAGCCTTAAATAGGGTCCCCTAATAGCTGGCAGAAGAAGAATTGAAGAACAATTACAGTGATCTATGAATGATGACTCTGGTGCTTAATTCGAACGAAACATTAAATAAATAAATAGGAGAGAGACTGAGAGAGAGAATGCAATTAATCAAGATATATACCCTTAAGCAAAAAAGCCTAGTGCAGTTGATATTGCATGTGGTAGAATTTCAACCGTTTAGCTCAGAACTTGTTTGGGTTTTCCAGTAAATTGAGCATTTGAGAAAGGAGTTGAATTGCTGTTGGAAGTACTTTGCAGCCTGGAATATTTGTTTAATATTAATGTGCAGCAGCTATCGCAATGGGTCCCCAATGATGACTGGGGACTCAGGGTGCTAATGTAACACGGTCTGAATAATAAATAGTAATATATTGCGGAAATTAGAGTCTCCAGTCAAAGCCCTGATCCGGAAAACACTCAAGCACATGCTTAGCTTCCATTGAAGTAACTGAAGTCAATGGGATTTAGGCACATGCTTAAAGTTAAGCAAAAGTTTGTGTTTTCCTGAATAGGGATGGATTTAAGCACACACCTAAGTGCTTTCCTGAATCAAGGTCAAAGTCTTCTGCATATACAGTTGTGCAGTCAGTCCGGCACTCTCTGAAGTCAATAGTAAATTTTGCTACTGACTTAAACAGCTGCAGCATTAAACCGATGTAATGATCTGCACCAGCTTGATTTGATCTCTTTTATTCTATGTTAGTGTAGCTTTAGGGTAGGGTATTAGTTATGCTAATCTCATTAGCTCAGGGGGGTGGTCATGGGGCTGGTGGGGTAGGGGGAAGTTCAGAAGTATGCACAGAACTAGTCCTCCTGTATAGTGGATTATTATTTTTGTTTTTGATTATTGTATTGTTTTGACGCATTTTGGCCCCTTGAGGGGCAGTGGGATAGGCGCTGTTGGGTAGAACAAGAGACTCCTTGGGCTTAGATTTCTTGTGACAGGCACTGCCTAGCTTATTTTGAATCAGATACAGTCTGTTCTTCCTCTTCTACAGTAGGTTGGCTCTGAATGTGCCTATGTGTATGTTTCATCTCCCTACTTTCTGATATTCGCATCCTCCAGGGTGATAGCTCTGGAGATTTACCTCCTTCGTTTCGCTCCAGAACAGGTTCAGAATAGGTAGTGACCGCGCAGATGTGAGAGGTCGGCTAAATCTCAGTGCCCATTCAGTCCTCTGCCATCTTGGCTATCCCTGTCAACAATCAGTCTCCTTTTCAATGGTGATATTGATAATGAGGCCATGTGTCCGTTGGGAGCTGGCCTGAGACCCACCAATTCATTTCACAAGGCCCCTCAAACAGCCTTTGGATGGTAAACAGATATCGATTTGGAAAACTTTTTGTATGTGATGGTAATGAAAGGGAAATCAGTGCAGATAAACTGATGAATGTTTGAGGTTTGCAAATGACAAAACTCCAGGAACGGAAAGTCAAGACTATAACGTCACTCCTAACTAAAGAAATAAGACAGGTGGCTAAGAGTTAGTGATGAAGGATTATTTTATGGCACTAAGGGACAGGCTGGCTCCCTTCAGTGTTAATTTCCAGACATCGTGAGGTTTGAGGTTTTAAAAAACTGTTACATTTTTGTAAGGACATTTTTGAGTTACTTGGACTCCATTGAAATGAATTCCATCGTAAGTCTTCACTAACAAAGTTTTTTGTTTAGGATCTATATGTGTGTGTGTGCATTAATAGACTAGAGCGCAAACCTTGACAAAGATTCAAATGAAGTTGTGCTGAATTATGGGACATTACGTATTCAGTTTTGAGCAAGACTGGGGCAATTTATGGTATTGGGAGGAACCAGAGGAAACACTGGGTTTGACTAGACCAGAGGTTCTCAAACTTCATTGCACCTTCTGACCCGACTCCAGGAGGGGGGACCAAAATCTGACCCTGCCCGAGTCCCACTGCCCCGGGCGGGTGGGACAAAGCCAAAGCCTGAGCCTTACCACCCCAGGCGGGGAAGAGGTCAAAGCCGAAGCCCAAAGGCTTCAGCCCCAGCCACGGGGCCTGTAACCTGAGCCCTGCGGCCCAGGGCTGAATCCCTTGGGCGTCAGCCCTGGGTGCTGGGGCTTGGGCTTTGGCCCCGAGTCCCTGCCAGTCTAAGCCAGCCCTGGCGACCCCATTAAAATGGGGTTCCGACCCACTTTGGGGTCCTGACCCACAGTTTGAGAACCGCTGGACTAGAATTAAGTTATAACCTGAATCTCAGTCCTGACCTCTTTGAATTTCATTGACATCTGACCTCCCCCAATGGGGCTGGTGACAATTCTAAGCCAAACGCAGACAGGATTGATTTCCCCTGTTCTGGTTTGGATGCCCTTGCAAGGCTTTCGGCCCAGGAGAGAGAGTGGCCCGATGATTAGGGCACTAGTCTGGCACTTGAGAGACCTGGGCTCATTTCCTGCTGCACTGCAGACTACTTGTGTGACCGTGGGCTGCTTAGTCTCTCTGTGCCTCAGTTTCCCATCTATAGAATGGGGATAATAGCACTTCCCTATGTCACAGGAATATTGTAAGGAGAAATACATTAAATATTGTGAGGCGCTCAGATGCTACGGTAAATGGGGGGCAAATGAGTACCTTTAGAAAAGTAAATAGGTAGAAAGCAGGACAGTTGACCTACGACATTTGGGCCAAAATATTGCCAGGACAGCTCACAAGATTTTGGCGCTGTTACATCAATACCTGGGCCCTGGTTGCACCCTGATTTGGAACTCTGAATCCAGCTTAAATCTGATCCGGACCTGAACACTTTCTTTTTGGCCAACCTCCGATTTTGATCCACATCCAGGGAGAGGTGGTGGTTTTGACTGAGTTTAACTTTGTGTTTTGGGGCGCCTTTGGGGTTGAAATCTGAGGGGAAGGAAGGTGAATTCATGCGCACGCCACCCAAAAAGAAAGAAACAAATAAGAGCCTGGCTCATACTCCTGCAAGCCCGACCAGCTGCACTCATGTAGCTCTAGTCCTGTGATTGTAACCCCTGATATAAAAGCGAGGGGTGAGGCCAGGCTACTGGAGTAACCTATTAGTTGCGTATGTGTACGTGCTAATGAATACTAACACTGTCCAAATAAGCTCAACCAGTATTTGTACAGGGCTGTACTCTATGCAAAGGCCTTTGTGCAGTCTTTGGCTGTTAGCACCTGCGGCTCTGAATTCAGAATAACTTTGTATCTGCTCCTTTAGGTTCATTTGTAAGATTGCACTAAGATTCATTGACCTTTCAGCCTAGCTCCTCTCATCATCAAACGTTTCAGCTAAATGCAGATTCAGCTCCGCCAAATATTGACCAACCCCCCTTTTCTTTAATACTGGACTTTCTGCTACCCTCAAAATCTTTTCCGAGTTCTTTAGAGATTGGTACGGTTTGGCTCTCTGTAGGATAATTAATTGGCAGTTCCATGTTAGCAGCAGCAGTATCTCTGGTGAGTTAGCTTCAGCACACAGCAATTACTTTATAGAAGGTGGGTGAAAGAGGGCAGTAACGATTTGCAAGTCATTTAGTCAGTGCTGCCAACAAGTCTCTTTCATTCTTGTTGTTGGTTATTTCTTTTTTCCATGCAGCTTGGCAAGTTTCTCTTGTGTTTTTCTTTCATTCTGTTGTCATCGCACAATGAGAACAGGACGTCATTTGACCTAAACCCTTCTTTTATAATTGTCCTAACATTGCCAGTTGCTTTTTCAAAAGACCATACATAATACCAGAGCTCCTTGGTGGGGAACAGTTATGCTTGCCAAACTGCTCAATTCTTTAGGAGCTTTCCGGATATTCAGCACAATCTCTTCTTAGCATCCTGTGGTTCAAGATTTATGCTAATACGCTGAATGGCATCCAACTGACCCTAAAATTACGCACTGCAGGCTGGCGGATCTATCACTTGGCGATAGCAAACCTGACTGCTTGAAGGGAAGTTTTCCTATAAGTGTCCCTTGTTCTCTTGGTTCATTATGAATCAGGCAATGTTTTTGAAATGTGTCACCCCAGATGATCCATGTGGGTCTGTTTTGGTTATTGCTTACTCTGGTGGGAATCAATACTGACTGAAAAGATTAGGGATACACTAGTGTGGAGTAAGATTATAATCAGGCCCATTGTGTCAGATAATCCATTGGAACCTTCCTCTTTCTGCCGCAACGGAATTGTGTTTTGTTCAATGCCAATTCCAGGCAGTGAGGTAAACGAGGCAGGTCATGCAATCCTTCCATGACTAATCCTGATACGAGTAAGTAACTATTTCAGTGGGTCGTCTCACTTGAGGGCTCACAGAATGAGTCCAAATATTGGTACAGAGGAAAGTGCCAGGTGAGATAGTAGTCCTGTTGTACATGGAAAATGTGTAGGTGTTACCTGTAAGGGTTAAAGTGAGTGAACCATTAATCATATTGGGATCAGGCAACTATAAGTAAGGGAGAAGCTCTCAGCCACAACACCACTGCATTAGCTGTTCTGCCACTCTGGCAAAATGGTACTTTCTATTTACAAGGGTAAAACTCATCTGTGCAGGAGACAGAACTTTCTCAGGAGCTGATCCTAGACTTTGAATGAATGAATTCCTACAGGAACTAAGGGCCATACAAACCTCATCACCTTCCGCTCACAGCCAGTGCTCCAAATGCAAAGTGCGCTGCTCCGACCTGCTTTCTCTAACATACACACAGAGCAGCGTGTACGTTTAAAACAATATTCCCCAAAATAAAACCCAGGCCACTGGAAGGTGCTCAGTGCGCTACTGGAAACTGTTCAGATACTACAGTGATAGGTTTCAGAGTGGTAGCCGTGTTAGTCTGTATCAGCAAAAAGAACGAGGAGTACTTGTGGCACCTTAGAGACTAACACATTTATTTGAGCATAAGCTTTCGTGGGCTAAAACCCACTTCATCGGATGCGTGCAGTGGAAGATACAGTAGGAAAATATATATACACAGAGAACATGAAAAAATGGGTGTTCCCATACCAACTATAATGAGGGTAATTAATTCAGGTGAGCTGTTAGGTGAGCTATTATCAGCAGAAGAAAAAAAAAGCGATAAGGGCGACATAAACCACGTGTATAGAACAGAAAAGTGAAGAAAAACTACCCATGATAAGGTAGAAATCCAGCAGCCTCAATATCACAGAGAGCGAATACAATGTGGGTTTTTTCATACCATTTTAATAAAGGGCTCCAGATCCAATGAAAGAATTGACCAAAGGCTTCTAAACAGGCTGAGTTCAGACATCATCTACTTTCCAAAGAGAGCACGTCTGGAACAGCTGTTGATTTCCATTTTAATAGTATTAGGTTTTGAGCTATTAATAAGACTGGAAATAACCACAATTTATTTGAATCACAGAACAGATGTTAAAATCCCCACTATGTAAATTTGTCCATCCCATGGAAGCCATGATATTGAGATCTTTGAAGTGGCTCTTTGTCGACATTTTGCAATAGCATCTTTGCTATTATGGGAAGAAAGAAAGTTGTTGTTTTTGCATCTTAAAGATCATTTGATTTGGAACTATTTAAGATGCTCTTCCTTAATTTGCTTTATACCAGATATAATGTGTGTGTAGGATTTTCTTGCCTTTTCTCGGCATAATATTTTTAAGGCAAATGCCAACTAAAATGAAATCCTGTTGAAAGAATACATTGGGATGAAGAAATGCTGAATGAGTGGTTGAGCTTGAGTTGGTATGCTGTGTTGTAAACCAGTCCGGGGTTTTTACATTTGGAGTGACAGACTGAAAAGAAAAAGCAAGAAAAGAAAAGAAAACTTTAGACAAGAAGCATTGCAGTGCTTGGGGAGCCAACTGAACTTGATTAGTGATCACTTTCATTCTCAACAGTTTAAAGGATGATGCTGTCACCCAAAAAACCCGAAGAGCTCTGTGCTGGTTTTACAGTTACAAGCAAACTCAGTTCAACTACGATGAAATGTATCTTAAGCAAGTGTTCAAAGGACCAGACAAAAATTGGACCTACTCAGAGAGAGAAAAAGGATTTTTGCCATGTGGGGGTTTTATTAATTATAAGACTGGAAAGGTCTGAGGTCTTTTTATTTCTTCTTAAGTTTCCTTTTCTGTTTTTTTTTTTCACTTTGCAAAAACATACCAGAAATATCAAATCTTGTCTTTGTTCTTTCTGTTGGAGGTTGTCTTGGAAGATTCAGAGAAGCTTTCTCAGCCCTTAACTAGGGGTGTGCGTTGAATCTTTAACAAAGTCTCTTTTTCAGGCAGTGGGTTGTTAGTTGTTTAATGATAATTAAACAAAAAAACAGATATTTTTTTTTAACCATCTGAATATGTATTTCTTCCTCCTCTCCATCAGGTTACATTGGTTTGTTACTTGTCACACTACATTACTGCTACTTCTCCAGTCATCCATCTTTTGGGAAAAACAAAGTAGACAAGACCTGAATTTTGAATATTAAAGATAGCGGCAAGAATTTTTTTCTGGCTTCCTGAATGTATTGGAGGTGCATAAACTTAATGTGCAGGCCTTTTTGATAAAGAAGGAGCAAAACTGTAATCAGTACATTATGGGGTACTTTTGGCACTCCTCCTGAGACAGGAGTTTGTAAGTGCAGTTTCTGGTACAGGTGTCAATGAAACTATTTCCAAAGAGGGTCACATTTTCTGTGACTGCAGAGTCACCAGGACTATTGGTCCAACATCCAGATTAGTGGAGCATATAATATAAAGAAGCCATTACATTCTTGTGTAAGAGGTGGTTTGCTCTCTCTGAGTGGTGGCTTCATTTAGATGCAATGTTAAACGTTTTTGGCTGAAATCTTCTCGGATACACATACTGTCATGGCAACTAAAAGCATACCTTAATACCAAAGCATATCCTATTCTCACAATAATGCTTTTGGGGAAACTTGGCTCAAACTGAACAGGCTTATAAAAGAAAATTCCCAATGGGAAAGTTCAGCTGTCTTGTCCCTATCACCTGACAATTTTGTCACTATCACATGGCAATGATAGTCAGAATTGTTTGTAAAGAGAAGTCCTTTGAAGAGCTTTGGATTCTGCTCTTATTTTTCATGCACTCTACCAGAGAGTCAAGGAAAGTGCTACAAGATTTTTTTTAATATGTAAAGTTCAATAGAATTGTGGATGGAATGAAACCCTCTTGGGTAACCAGGGTTTAATCTGGATGGTGTCCTAAGTGGCACAGGTCCAGAAACTCCATAGAAAGAATTCTGCTAGAGCTGACTGTTGGCCTTTTTAACCAAGATTAAAATTCAGGATATGAGGTATAGAACAGGGGGACAGGTTTGAATGACTATGGGAAAAAGTGAACTACCCCTTTAAGGGTCAGGCCAGAGCCTATGACCAGGAACAGTCTGGGTGTATTCAGAGAGGCCCCGCCCCTCCGGGCTGGAGTATTTAAACAGAAACTGGAAGCTGTCAAGGGAGAGGGGAGAGAAACTGTGCAGGCTACAGTGGGTGGTTTCTTCCTCAGGCTCCAGGTGACTAGCTTGACCTAATTCAGAGACTTTGTTTGAGGACTTTGTTTGGGAGCACTGAACAGGCCAAGTGAGACCCTTATGAACCAGTTATTGTAATTGCTCCTATATTGAATCCTTATTAAAGGGTTTTGCTACTTTGATAGTATGTGTCTGCTTCTGCTTGCCCAGATCTGTTAAAGTGAACTTATTGATGCCCATTGAGGAAAGGAAGGTGGGTCTCACCTGCAGTGCCACACATGGCCACAAGGAGGCATAAAGGGACTGTCCACACCTTTCCAGACCACAAGACCTCTCTGTGGCTCTCCTTGGTTCAGCCTTGAACAGCCATTGACTGTCTTACTCTGTTGTTCAGTGCTCCTTACTGATTGATGGGTTCCTAATGTGGCTTTGATTAGCTAACCGATCTTGAAGTTCAGCAGCTATCTATAAAAAAGCCATTTCTGGCTGGCGTTAAGTGGCTGGCTAGCAGAGTGAAATACTCAGACATTATTAGTAAGAAAATTCCTTCATAAGTGCCGCAAATAAGATGACCGGCAGAGAGAGGAAAGAATCCAGTTATCAGAGGAGGTGTTGAAAGCCCGGCATTGCAATAAGTAGGGATGGACAAAACCATTTGAAAGATGTGAGAGTCTATCCAGAGCTCAGAAGAAACCCTTACAGAGTTTATCATCATCATCATCATCATCATCATCATCATCATCAATTATTTGTATCACTGTTGTGCCTAGGACAATAGTTGTGGATCAGGAACCCACTGTGCCCAGCACTGTACAAACACAGAACAAAAAGATGGTCCCTGCCCCAAAGAACTTACAATCTAAGTATAAGACAAGAGACGACAGAAGGATACAGGCAGATGGAGGAGTGCAAGGAAACAGCGAGATACTGGTCAGCCTGACAAGCAGTGGTCTTTGCACACCAGCAGCCTAACTGTTGTCAAGTGTTTTGTAGGCATCACAGAACAGGAGAGATTTGAAGGAGGACAATGAGGTAGGTTTACAGAGAGTTCCTCCCAAGTGTGAGGGGCAGCATGGGAGAAAGTACAAAGGTGAAAATTGAACAAGTGGGTGATGGAGGGTGGCATCATGGGCTGATCGGAGGTGGGAGTCCATATCTCGATAGTGAATGAGTGATGATAGGGAAGGTGGGGATTGGCTGTGATGGAACTTGAAGTGAAGACAAATAACTTACAGCTGATACTATGGAGAAGAGGGAGTCAGTGAAAGGTGGGGGACATGATCAAAATAAGGGGGCTAGGTAAATTATCTGTGCAGGAGCATTCTGAATGGACAGAAGTGGGGCAGGATGGCATTTGTCCAAGCCAGAGAAAAAGATGAGATGAGGAGAGCTTAGATGAGAGTTTTAGCTGTGTGGATGGATGAGAAAAGACCATATGTTAGAGATGCTCTGCAGACAGAACTGGCAAGATTTAGACGTAGCCTGGATAGGCGGTCCGGGAAAGAGGTTTGAGTTGAAGATGATGCCCAGGTTATGGACCTGAGCGATGGTCACAACAGTGGTGTTGTCCACAGCGATCAAGAAAAGAGGTCATAGGGAGAGCTTGATGAGGGGAAGAGGAAGACTAAGAGCTCTGTTTTAGCCATGTTGAGGTTGAGCTGACAGCTAGACATCCACAAGGAGCTGCCATAGAAACAGGCTGAGATTTTAGTTTGGCCAGAATGAGACCGGTCTGGAATAGACCTGTGATTGTCTGCAGAGAGTTGGTAGTTGACTGTGCTTGCAGTTGAGATTTCCCAGCAATACGGTGTAGAGGAAGGACAGAAGGGAACCATGGACAGAGCCCTGTTGAACACACACAGAAAGTTGTAGGCAGATGAGGAGGATCCTCTGAAGGATCAATTAAAGAGATGGGAGGAAAATCAGGAGAGGACAGAGTCATAGAAGCCAAAGGAGAACAAGATTTAAAGAAAAGCACCGTTGGCTGTGTTGAAGGTGGCTGACAGGTCGAGGAGGATGGAGCATTGGTTCTGAACTTTGGCTTCTGAAGATGTTATTTAGAGACTTCGGTGAGGGCAGTTTTCAGTGGAGTGCAATGCGTGGAAGCTGGACTGGAGAGGGTCTAGGATGGAAGTGAAGAAGTAGAACTCCAGACAGCCATGGTAAACAGCATACTCAATGAGTTAAGAGATGAAAGAGAGAAGGGAGGTGGGGCAAGTGGGGTCAAAGGTGAAATTGCTCATAGTGTGAGGGGAAAGAGCCAGAGGAGAATGAGGTTAAGGAGAAGAGTAAGGGCGGGGATAAGAGTAGGTGCTAGGTAGCTCAGGAGGTGGGATGGGGTCACTGGGGCTCGTGGAGGGCCTAGAGGAGGAGATCATATGGGAAACTTCATCTGTGGCAGTGAAGAAGGAAGCAAGAGTTGCTGACAAACTATGTAGCTAGTTGCTTGACCACACTTTGGTTCAGTATGAAATATATTTAAGAGACCAAATACCCAATGTCATTCATGTTTATTATTAAAACTCAATAACAGTATAGAAGAGGAAAGAAGGTTCAATAGGATACCATTTCCTGCAGTTTGGTTAAATTCACCTTACAAAGAAGGTGTGCTGTCAGAATGACATTCCTAAAGCTATCCTTTTTATACTCATCCATTGACAAATATAAGGTAGTGTGTGCCTCATCTGAAATTAGATTGAACTAATCAGCTTTCTACTTTTTGTCTACCCCTTATCTCTTTGTTCTGAACACATGCATTCCAGGTACCAAGGGGTGTGATGGCACCTTTTCATGACGGGGGGAGTTGAACCAGGGATGCAGGTCAAATGAAGAGTTGAGGAAAGATGCAGCTATGGAGTCAGAAGTGGTGGCAGGGTAGAGAGAGGCCTGGGATGGGGGCAAATGTCCCCAGAGGTGAGGGGAAGGAGGCAGAGGAACTGCGTGGATGTGAGATCTGGATTTGTGCTGATGGGAGGGCTGGAGAGGGGAAAATGAAAATGGAGAGTTGGTGGGATCTGTAAAGGGGTGAGGGTACCTAGGATGAAAAAATGGGGTCAGGGAAGGAGTGGAAGAGGACAGATGCTCTGATGCAGAAGAGGGGTGTGGAGAGAGCCTCGTGGGAGTGGCAGATGGGACGAAAAACAGAAATGGAGAGCTGAAAAATGCTCTGGTGGTAATTCTAGTAGCAGGACCTCTGCTGCACAGCAAGCATGAATGCCCCCTCCTCCCTTCACGAGGGAGGGGCAAGAAGGCAGTGGGCTGTGGCACTGGAACAATCCAGGTAGGGGGCGGGGGACTGGGGCAGGCATGTCTCCCTGGTGCTTGCTGGTCCACCTGCTAAGCATATGTTCAGATAATGACCCCCCTGTGCCTCTATGCTAGCTAGAAGTGTGGCGGGGGGCACAGGAAAAGCTCTTTCTTGTGGTACTTCTGATCAGACCAGAAGTAGGGGTTATAAGGGATCTCCCAAGAAGGTCTCTGCCCCTGAAAATCCCCTGCTCCCACTTTTCAGCTCCAGAGCTATGGAGAGGGTTTGGGTTAATCTAAACCTCCTCAACGACTGAATTTCATCCATCAGTATGGAATCAAAAGGCCCGGTCCTACACTCACTGAAGGACTCCATTTGAGTTCAGTGGGGGCAGGGGCAGGCCCTAAGGGAGGATCTGGACTCTCTGTAGGTCTTACAGGCAGGGAGGCTAGAATGTGACTAGCCCGGGGTTGGGCGTGGGGACAGAGAGACTTCCTCTCCTTGTGCCTCTGTAACAAGGGTAGTCACGCTCTCCATCCCTGCAGTGTGGGAGCTCACAGGCTGCGCCAGCGTAATGCCAGCAGCAGCTATCACTTCCCTACAGGATGCTGAACTTGCCCTTCCTTCAAGCTGGCCTTCAGAGCACGGCACGGGGAGGGAGCCAGGGAAGTCTTGCACCCTGCACATTTGCCTGTATATTGGGCCTGACTCTAATCTCTCCCTGTTTTTTACCCCAGTTCCCTGGTTCCAGTGGTGTTACTCCTGATTTACATGAGCGTCAGTGCATTCAGAATCAGGCTCATTGGTTCCAGTGGAGTAGTCCCAATTTACATCAGTCTCAGTAAGTTCAGAACCATTGTGCCTATATCTGGCCCAGTGCTACTGAGAATATCCTTTCAGGTGCTGCACCTCTAACATTCCCATCACTGTGGGGTTGTGGCTGAATCTATCCCTGGATTTGTCATTTTGTCTATGCAGACGTTGTTTGCAATGAAAACAAACGGGCAAGGATCCCTGCATACCTGTAAATAGTGGGGCTGTCTGTGAAAGCACATCATTTAACCTGTGTTTTAATATTCTGTGGAAATATCGAGCTTTTTTTAATAACTAAACATCTGTTACAGCTGCAACTATTCACTGTTTGTGTCAGTGCTGTGCTGCCATGGTTGTCCTGCTGCCCACTGAAAGGGTGGTATGCATTATTAAACGGTCTAGTTTAAATAAATTATAAACTAGTACAGTGTGTGCAGTAAGTTTCTGTCAACTCCTTGCAGAGTCACATTGCTGGCTTTGATGTCCCCCTGATGTGGTCACCCATCTTCTGCAACCATTTGTCTCATCTGCCTGATGGGGCTGATAGAAGAACGTGGAGAGGGGCAGATGAAATGTGAAGATGATCAAAAGGGAGAGTCTCCCAGAGAAAAAGAGAAGATCTCAGAATCTCTACAGAGAAGCAGGCAACCAGAATTCCCTGTCTGGCAAGTCTCTTTCTAATCACAAACTGTTCCATTCAGTAATGCATGGGTAGCGGGTATAGTAGGTCAGAGAAGGCTAAGCCTCCCCTAACCCAGGCCATGGCCCCACCGATGCTCCGCCCTATCCCCCAAGCAGCGGGAGCTCAACTCCGGCTGGAGGCAGGTGGCTGGGCTTGGGGGCGGAATTTAGTCTTCAGATTTATGTCCCTTCTCATCTGTTGTGTTCTTACTATTCTGGTACTGCCTTCAATAATGCTGTCTTCCATCTTCTATAATGATGCTTCCCAGGTAGCAATAATTCCTCACTTGTTGTACAGCTCTGTCGTTTGCTGGAATGTTGCATGTTTGCCCCGGATCCTTGCATACCACCATAGTTATTGTCTTTAATCGTATTAGGGGAGCATAAAAGCTGGCCTGAGTCTGAGTTTATTAGTGGGTTTGGGACAGCCAGAGCCTCACTTTGTGTTGAGCAGGAACTGGGAAGTCCAAAGGGATTTCTGGAAGGCTGGAAATCTCCAAAATGGATTCTTCATTATTTTTTGAAAATGGTTTGACTCACATTAATTGCATGAGGCTATGGAGGAGTCACAACAGACCATCTGTTTCAGCTGTTTGCAGGCAATAATTTGTATATATTTTTGCCACTTTTGATATTCTTTGGAAAAAATATGTGCTTGGATGATTTCAGAGTTACTTAAAAAGAAAAGAGAAATACACAGTTGATGCAGTTGTTATAAAAGAAATATATTGTTATTGGGTTTTCTAGATGGAGGTTTTGTCTCTGACAGGCGGGCTGAAGGACACTATGTACTGTGTATTTCCTCTTCACCAAGGAATCATGATGCATGCTCTGCTAAGCTCTATTACAATGCACTTAGGAAGAATTTTTCCTGGCTCTGCTTTGATGTTAGAAGGATTTGAGTACATCGGGATCGTTCTTTCTTTCTTTCTTTCTTTCTTTCTTTCTTTCTTTCTTTCTTTCTTTCACCACTACATTTCAGGAGTTGATTACTGAGGCACTTTGATTAAATCAGCCCTTTGCCTCCAAGTTATTCTACCCAGAAACTGAAAAATGAGTTAATTCCTTGATTGGTGTTCACAGTTGAAGTTTCAGTTTGTGACTGGGCATCTCACACAATAATTACAGGACAAATCAGTCTGATTCACACTGGCCAGCTGCAAACACTTATGTCCATGCTCAATTTTACGCATGTGAGCAGTGCCATATGTTGCAATCAGGGGCTCACTGTGATAATGATACCAACAAGTCTGTGGATATATTTCTTGAAGGGGTACGGTCTTCTCTGCCACACATCTGTTTGAAAAATTGTTACCTAATATTGTTACAAGAAGCACCTAACATCACTATAGCTGATAGATATTAGAATATTGTTTTGGTCTATTGAATTAGTTTGTTTACTTTGAGCATTTGATAGCACTTAGTAATGGGCCAGGTGTGATTGCAAAACCACAAAAATTGACCACTGGTTGTGGGGGACTTCCGTAAACTCCTTTTTCTGAGATGTCCTATTTCAAGTTGGTGGTGTCTCTTTAAGAGATGAGGCTACACGGTATGGTGATGTTTGGTAACTGATCATGAATTCCATGTCTGAGAGAGCAGATTGAAATAGAGAGGGTTATACCAGGTATCCGAGAGTTGTATTGGTTCGTGGCATGTGTATCCCTGGAATCCCTGTACTGCTGCTTTAATGACACAAGGTAGCACCGATATGGCAGAGCTTGGTGGGTTAGCACAGCTAAAAGGTGGTCCTGGGGCATGGATTTATTTCAACAACCTGCATGCCACAAAATGTTGCGGTTTTGCTCTAGACCAGAGGTTTTCAAACTGCGGGTCGTGACCCAGTGCTGGGTCATGGCATGGAAGGCGCTGGGTCTCGGCGGCTCTGGTCAGTACCACCGACCGGGACGTTAAAAGGCTGGTTGGCGGTGCCGCTTGGCTAAGGCGGGCTAGTCCCTACCTGTTCTGACACTGCGCTGCTCCCCGGAAGCGGCCAGCAGCAGGTCCAGCTCCAAGGCGGGGCGGCCACAGGGCTATGCATGTGGGGGTGGGGGTGGGGAGCACCGAGCACCGGCAGTGGGGGTGGGGCAGTGCCTGCAGGCGAGAACCACACGCAGCCGCTTGCGCACCTCCGCCTAGGAGCCGGACCTGCTGCTGGCCACTTCTGGGGTGCAGCACAGTCTGCGGTGCCAGGACAGGCAGGAAGCCTACCTTAGCCCTCCCACTGCGCCGCTGACCAGGAGCTGCCTGAGGTAACTCCACACCCCAACCCTGCGCCCCAATCCCCTGCCCCAATCCTGAGCCCCCCCAAACCCAGAGCCCCTTCCTGCACCCCAAACCCCTCATCCCCGGCCCCACCCCAGAGCCTGCACCCCCAGCCCAGAGCCCTGATCCCCTCCCACCCTCCTGCCCCAGCCCAGAGCCCTCTCCCACACCCTGAACCCCTCATTCCTGGCCCCACCCTGCAGCCCTCACCCCTGCACTCCAACCCTCTGTCCCAGCCCTGAGCCCCTCCCACACCCCTCATCCCCAGCTTCGTTGGGTCACGGCCAACAACAATTTTCTTCAACTGGGTCACCAGAAAAAAAAATTTGAAAACTACTGCTCTAGACTCTTGGTGTCAGTGAACATGAGTTGCTGGCGAATCCAGCACAGAAGACAGATGCTCTTTGACCTGTTTGTGACATTTGGGGTAAATAATAGCCGGGGTTATGGAATAATAGCCAGTTGTCCCATTGGGATTAGGGTCATTCAGCAAAATTGTAAACGTATTCCAGAAGATGCTGTCCTAAACTGGGCAGATTAGTATTCTAGTGTCAGGATCTAGGAGTTCATTCTGTGCTTGGTAGCCCAAATGGGGCATCTTGAACAAGCCGAATGACCCAGGTATGAGGTTAGTTAACTTCTGGTTAAATATCAGTTAAAGGGACCAGTCCTACACCTGTCACCGTGCCTGTAGTAGTTCTGAAGTAGTTATACTGTGCAAGGTAGGGGATGCCCAGGGTGTGCCCAGGCTGAACTCTACGCTAGATCCCTGTGCACCAGCATGCAATAGTTGAGTGGGGGCAGTAAATGGGGTGGAGGTAGCAGCCCCCTTTCCGCCCCCTTTGCCTGGGTGAAGCCTCAAGGCTACAGTATCAGCTGTCTCCCAGGGAGAGGGATGCATTTTTTCTTTCATTGAGACCCCATGCATCTCTCCAGAATCTAGCGCAGCTACTTGGGTTGAGTTCTGGGGAGCAGATTTTCCCTTAAGGGCTAAATTAAGCAGAAACTGCACAGAGATACCCGGCTGTAAACCCAAACCCAACTTGAACAGCAGCAAGAGCATGTGGTGGGGGCTGACTGAACCATTTTAGCTCCCCACCTAAACCACTGGGAAAGCCACACCTCAGGTCTGCCATGGAGAGGCATTCTTGGGCAGGGCTGAAAGGTGGTCCACGCACCCATGCATGTGCTGCTGGATGTAGGGTGATACCTACACATACTTCTCCTTTGCAGATTATTCCAACCCCTCTTGTAGGAATAATTTTCCCAGGAAGGGATAAGATTGGTGCATAGAGCTGACGCATTCCAGATAGGCGGGTTTTAGTCAGGAGCCATTCCTGCCTATCTTAGAGATCATGATGTGCTTTGGGAGTTAGGTATAAAAGAAAAAAAAGAGATCTCCCCATCAGTAAAATTTCCCATTAGTGTAAAGTCTGAATGGCGCTTCACCCCCCCCCCCCAAATGTCTCTTATGTCTCTTGCCACTGGGAAGTCTAAAAATAAGCACATTCTCAACCAAACATTTTAAGATGTTTAAAATGAAAAGCAACACAAGATTTAGAAGATCTGACTCATTAAATTACAGGGCTATCTTTGATGACGAAAAACCTCCCCACTGCCACTCCCTTGTAAATCTAGAATATATATACATTGCCTTATAGGGTATGTCTACACTGCTAAGCACCGCGACTGGCTCGTGCCTGCTGATTCAGGCTAGCAGGACTCAGGCTGCTTAATTGTCATGTAGATGTTCGGGCTTGGGCTGCAGCCTGGGTCCTCCTCTACTCCCACAAGATCACAGAGCCTGGGCTCCAGCCCGAGCCTGAATGTCTACCCTGCAAGACTGCAATTAAACAGTCCTGCAAGCCTGAGTCAGGTGACACGGGCCAGCTGTGGTGTTTAGTTCAGCATTTCTCAAATGCGGCCACCAGGGGCTTTTCTTGTGGCCAGGGCCTCCTGGGTGGTGATTGGGGGGAGAAGGGAAGCTGCGAAGCCACAAACGCCAGAGGAGCAGGCAGCCAGTGTGAGTTCCCCACCTTTACAGGGGCGGTGGGGTTCAGCTCTGGGGTGGTGGGCTCTGTCCGGCCACATGGCAGCAAGCTCCATCCTACAACTGCTGGATGTTGGGCTCTGGCCCCAGTCCCGGGCTCTCCACACCATTGCTCCTGGACTCTGTTGCCTCCGCTGCTTCCCTACCCACCTCCCCATCCAGGGCTTAATTTGTCCTCCTGCTTCCCAGGGCTGAGTAAGTCTGTTGTGAAAAGTGGTATTTGTATGTTTGTTAATATCACTTTTCACTGCCTTCTAGCTATCAAGTCTGCTGCTGTGAAAAGTGATATTAACAAACATACTAATATCCCTTTTCACAGAAGCAGACTTACTAGGTAGCAAGTCATAAAAAAAGCATCCAAAAAAAGCAAAAAGACAAGAACACGTAAAACACCTTATTTGTGTTTCTATTCTGTTTAGATCCAGTAAAGAATAGAGACAACTGGACGTTATTTTTATTATTAGGTCTTCAAAAAACCCTACATAAATTACACCAATTTGGACCTATTTATGTACATATTTATTTGTTCTAAAGTTAATTAAGTATTTTAGGAAAAATTGTCAGAGCGGCCACCAGTAAGAGTTGGTGGCTGCACTCTGAGGCCACCACATTTTTTTCGGTGAGAACCCCTGGTTTAGTTGCAGTGTGGACATACAGATAATGACCTGTTCAAATAGCAATGGTCTGGGATTGTATGGGATTACACCTTTATTCCATTTTTAATATATAGAGTTCCAGGGCATTATCTAGGTCTAAACATTAATAAAAAAATACCCTGCTCAAAGGCATGAGCATAGGGTGCCTTTTTCTCAGGCTCGACGGCGATTCTGCCACAGCTCAAGATCTTGCGTGGTATTGTTGGAAGTTGAGGCTACTTCTTGAAATGAAAGATCTACATTTACATTGGTCCTCATGCTATGTTTTCCTCACCCTCTCTAAGTCACAAGTGTTTGGAGTTGCAATTGGTAGTGAGCAGATTTTTGTGGGTGTTGTCACAGTTACCTACGGGTTTATTTTGTAATTAAAAGGCATTCTTGTTTTATTGTCCGGGTCGAAAGAGTTTACTAACGGGATCTGCAAAATCAAACTGATTTCTAAGGCTCCCATCCTGCAACGAGCCACGCTCTGGGTGGCAACCTATTACAATACTGAAGCCGTAGCTAGCACTAGTAGGTAAGCTTGAATCAAAACCCTGGACTTTCAGACAGTGGGAAGGGGTGGTCGGGTGCCAAAGCTAAGCCTAGATCTGATCTTTATGGCCAGCCCAGTCTCTCTAAGGGGCTGAACTGAAACTTTGGAACCAAGCACATGGAGGGGATGGAGCTAGAATCAGAGAGTCATAGAATTTAAGGCCAGAAGGGACCCAGATCATCTAATCTAATCCCCAGTGTATCAGAGGACACCAACAGCATCTAGCATTCGCACACCAAACCCAACAATTGAAATTAGACCAAGGTATTGCAACCAACCGGAGACTAAACTATTGGGTGCCACAGGCAGAAAATAGGATGCACCGAGGTACACCCCGAGGCCTCTGCAATGGAAGGCAATTGATTAAGTGAGATTAAACCCATACGATCCTGGGGCATGCGACCAGGAGAAGTGGATCTGCTAGAAGTTTTGCAGCTCAGGCCCTTTTCTAGTAAGCATCTCCTCTGCCGTCTACAACTATTCTAAGCAATGCAACAGTTGGATAATTTAGGCCTGATGCTGCAATGCTTACTTGTGCTGAGTTGCACCTTGTTCTGTGAGTAATCAAAATCAATCCTCTTTGTGGAAGAAGGTACTATTCAGTGTGAACAAGGGCAACAACACTGGGTTATTAAAAAGCTGGGGCAGAACTGCCTTCTCTCTCTTCCCACAAAACAAGCACTGTTAACTGTTTTGCTTCCTAAACTACCAACGATCTTCCATGTGGTTCCTCTTCTGCCCCATTGCAAATACCTAATCAATCAACATCAATTACATGAGTTGGCAAAAACAATAAGCACTGCACAGAAGGATCATAAATCCTCAAGCAGAACCTACTCACTAATTATTAAATTTTAGAGCTAATTTTAGCTCTAAAAATTGCCCATTAAACTTCAAAATAAATCATCCAATAGAGAAATGAAATAAAGGAAAAAGTTTCAGAACAATTTGCCTCTGGAATAATTAACCATTGTTAGAAGGGTATAAATATCCAGGCTGGGTAGCAATTGTTTGGGATGGTACACAGGGGTTTAATTAGGAATAATGGGATGAAATTAAGCAAAAAGAAAAGTCAGAAAACGTGCCCTAGTTGTGAGACCTATTAGGGTATGAAGTATTAGTGAACTGTCCCAAAGGAATTTTTGAACCTACACTTCTTGGGACATTAAAAACTAGAGTGGACAGAGGACAAGAACACATAGTATATTGTAGGGAACAATTCTGCACTGGAAGATTGATAGTTTAGATGGACCTAATAGATCTTTTCCAGTTTTGATTTCCTCAATTGAGCAAAACTTCTACTGATTGCAATGGAAGATTGGCCATTTTAAAGATCTGTATGATTTGATGTGATGGGTGTATAAAATTATTATATAGCTATGGGGGAGGGATAGCTCAGTGGTTTGAGCATTGGCCTGCTAAACTCAGGGTTGTGAGTTCAATCCTTGAGGGGGGCGTTTGGGGTAAAAGTCTGTCTGGGGATTGGTCCAGCTTTGAGCAGGAGGTTGGACTAGATGACCTCCTGAGATTCCTTCCAACCATGATATTCTATGATTCTAATAATGGGGAGATATTTTAAAATGTCAGCCCTTTCTAAAATTTTACATTGGCTTGGATCGATTGCCTCTTGACCTCTCCCTTGTTCTGCTGCAGGTTGACCAATGATCTAATCTGGTGTGGCCAATGCAGCTGGTATGTTCCTAGTAGTGGTGGTCACTTGTTAAATGATAGCTCATAGCTATGTATCCATGGTGTTGCTTGGTCTGTGCTTTTACCGCAGAAAGAGCAGCTCAAAAAGCTGATGCATAGATAAAAAAGAAAAAAACACCACTCCAGTCATGGGCTTACTGAGCCGTCTCCTCTGAACTGGGTGATGCCCAATGTTTGATTAATTGTTTTGCCTGATCTGAAGCATGTTTATGACAAGTTACATCAAACCATGATGCACTTGTTAGCAGAGCGATGCCTCAGTGACAACTATCACCAATTACCAGCAGGCAGCTAGGCCTGCAACAACAACTTGCTCTGTCTTTAATAATTTTTCACTGTATTACTTTGTCACGTTGGTATTATATTGTCTCCCTCTGCATTATTTGCAGAAACATAATGCAGATGACATACTTGTGATTTCTGAAATTTTCATCCCTTAATGAAAAATACACATTTCCATGTGCTTGTGCCATGAAGAGCTAGCATTTGTGTCCACATGTAGGAACAAAATTGGTAATTTATATTTATTCTTATAAAACACAAGGTTTTACACAATCAGTAATATATTTTAAAGGATGTGGAGTAAAAGAGAGGGAGAACCGGATTCTGATCTCAATTTTGTGGATGTAAATCCAGAGTAACTGGGGTTACTTTGGATTTATGCAGGTGTAGCGGAGATCAGAATCTGGTCCGTGAACAATTTAAAAAATAAATATAGAACTCCAATCATTTTCAAATTACTATTTTCAAACCACAAGGCAGATGCTTTTGCTACTGGATGACAGGGATTTGGTTACTATCTTTGGGAATTTATGGGGGGAAAAATAAGCCTAAAGAGGGAATTAAGTTCTTATAAATTGATTAGAACTATAATGGGCAAAACCCTGCTTGCTTTACTCATTCCAGTAGTGCTCTTAAAATTGATGGCGTAACATATAAGCAAATCAGGCTTGATCCCTTTAAGAGTTAACCAAAGAAAAAAGGAAAAGCAAAAGAATGAAAAAGCAAGGAATTCCAACCCTACCCTGGTGCAAAACATAATGAAAACATAGGCGGCCTATGTGCTATCAACTCCATTCCCATTGACATCAGCGGGAGTTATGTTCATGGATCAACAATTGAAGTGTTTTCGTTGGACATGGATATGTGTTCTATATAATGAAGATAATGCAGTGCCGGATTGTAGACTGGCCTATGTACCCTTATGGCGATGTACGAAGGAGTAAAAGAATCCCCGTGCTCCTGCATGGCCTCTCCAGACCAGGGGCCCAGGTGCATGTAAGTAACATGCACCCAATATCCCTGCCTTCCGGGGGTGAGGAGTGGGCAGAGCACAGAAGACCTTTGGCTCCACCCTTCCAATGCATTGGTCAATGCAACTGATTTGGCTCAGGGGGCAATAATCTGCAACTGGTCAGGGTTAACTAGCTCGCTGGAGCACGTGAGGAGCATGGAAAGGCAGGATCCCTTCCTTGAACTTCTGCTCTTATTCACTGTGCTTTAAAGGCCCCATCTAGCCCTAAGTGTTGGTAACATAGTGATTCACTAGTTTGGAGAGAGAGGCAGCAGATAGGAAAGATTTTTACACTGGAAACATACAACACTAACAGGCTATGAATTAAATACCCTTGAAATAGAAAGATGACACGTGATCCATGAGGCCACACAGTCTTTGCTTAATATTAATGTGATTGTCAAAGTGTTTTAGTAGCTGCTGGAAACTCTCCAGGTCGTTTCCTGAATACTATGCACACGCTTCTAGTTGGCTCAAACAGTGGGCTTCCATTGGAGACTATGCCCCAGTTCTGCCGGTTAGAACATTTCTCCAGATATCAGCCTAAAGAGTCTTTAGTTTAATTTCATCACACTATGGCACCCGAATCCTTTGTTCCTTGGGTACTGCTTACTCAGTGGGAGTTCTGAGTGACATTGGTTCAGGGTCAGGCCCCAGGCATGTAAGGAATGGCTGGCTTTGCCAAGCAAGCCATATGCATGCATTCCCATGAGGATGGAGCTACCTTATAGAATGCCTTTCATGGTGAAGAAAACGAAAGAGAAACAGCTACTCAGTCACATTAGAGTGACCATGTCAGTGCTTTTCAGACATGGAGAGAGTGCCCTTCCCTGTGTGAGTAAAGAAAGGAGAGACGGGAGAGAAAAGAAACCCTACTAATCCCAGATATCATGGTTAAAAAGAAACAAAACTCAGTGGTATCTTCTGGCTGATCTAAATTGTCTGGAAGCCATAACTCTTCAGCTTAAAGTGATGCTCAATAAACCGCGAGATGCAGAAAAGGTAGCCTTGATATTCTATCCCTGCATGAATGTGCCCTAGAACTTTAGAGAATTTGGAACCACTTCAGAGGGCTGACTGCCTGGTAGGAACGGTGATTTATGATCATTTGGCAACATCTTTCCTCTTTTGCCCTCATCAATATCTCTGTATATAAACACAGAGAGAGCACTGCATATTGTCAAGAAGTAAGGGTGTAACTGCTAGGTCTTTGTTGAAACACATACCTGTTCATTCAGGAGACTTGTGGCAGTGTTTAGTTATGCCTTTTCTTTTGTTTTGTTTATAAAAATGCTGGTGTCTGATTCTACACTCACTTACGTCAGCCCATCAAACATGTCTTTTGTGAGCTATTCTGAAGGATTGTGGGTTTTCATAGTAGGTCAGAAACAAAATTATTTGGCACTTGGGTGTCTAGAATTGAGACACATTAGTAATATGCACTGTGTTTGGCTTTGCCTGTGTCCCGTGTGTTGAGATAGTCTTTGGTCTAAAGACAGGGAAGATGATTTAGTGGTTTGAGTGCTGGTCTTGGACTCAGAACACCTGGGTTCAATTCCTGCTCTTCCACAGACTTCCTATGTGACCTTGGTCAAGTCTCCGAGTCTCTGTGCTTCTGTTCCCCATCTTTAAAATGGGGATAATACCTACCTGACATGGGTTCTGTGAGAATAAATAGATTAAAGATTGTGCGTTGCTCAGATACTATGGTAAAGGGAGCCATATAAATATCTAAGATAATGTCTAGTTAATATCCTGTAGTGAAATATACAACACGTAGGAACTTGAGCTCTCACAGGGTATGTTGACACAGAAACTAGACACCTGCGGCTAGCCCATGCCAGCTGATTCACACTCACAGGGCTCAGGCTGCGAGGCTGTTCCATTGCTGTGTAGAATTCCCATGGCTCTGGGATCCTGCAAGGTGGGAGGATCTTTGAATTAATTCTTCAAATATGGGCCTTAAACTGTGTTTAGTGGATTGTGCTGCTAGCCAATTAGAGGATTGGTGAAAAGTGGTAGCATAAGACTGGCTATAAATATCTTCCTCCAGCTATCTCACTCAGAGTCACTTCCTCCCCTAGCTGCAACCCTTACTGCCTATGCTAATTTACTTCCCTCTCATGTCTCCTCTCCTTCCTTCCCCAGTCCCCTGGACTCTCTATCCAAGCAGTTCTCAAACTTCATTGCACCATGACCACTTTCTGACAACAAAAATGACTACATGACCTTGCTCGGGGGGCAGAGCTGGAGTCCAAGACCCACTGCTCTGGGGTGAGATGGGGCCGGAGCCCAAGTCCCAGCCCGGCCATCACGGGCTGAAGCCCTTGGGCTTTGGAATCTAATGCTGGCCCTGTCAACCCCATTAAAATGAGGTTGGGACCCGCTTTGGGATCCCGACCCACAGTTTGAGAAGCACTGTGAGTCTATCCCTTTGATCTCTCCCTGGGAGTTTTCTACATCCTCCAGTCTCCCTCAAGGGGACTCTCTCTCTCTTTTTCTCTCTTGGGGTCTCCACATTTTTTTTCTCCTTTCTCCTGGGATGCTGCTCATTGCTGGGTGGTTTGTCTCTCTCCCCTTAATCCTCATCTCTTTGCCTTTCCCTCCCTCGGGCTCTCTCTTTGCCCCTACCTCCTCTCAGCTCTCCTCTCTCAATGTGCCCCTTAGTCCTCCTCTCTCTGCCTCACCCTCTGTTAATCTGCCCCTCAGCCCTCCTATTCCCGTTGACTTTCCTCTTTCACCCTGTCCCCCACTCCCTTTATTCTCTGTAGCTCTGCTCCCAGGCCCCTCTCCTCTCTGCCTGTCCCCCTCTGTCCCCCTACTCCCTCAACCCAGCCTCTCTGTGCCCCCCGCTGCTGCCCAAGCCAGGAGCCGCAGATCTGCATGACTGCGCCTCACCTCCTGGTGAGGAAAGAGTTACCGAGGGCCCTGGCGCAAGGTGTCCAATATGAAACGGCTCCAGTGTGCAGGAGTTTTACGTGGGCAGCTTCTCATTCGGAGGGGAGGAAGCTGTAGCTAGCTGCCTGGGTCTGTGTGCACGGAGGCCAGGCGCTTCTCCGCTGCCTGGCCGCAGAGCGGGGCAAGACAAACCGGAGCCAGCCGAGTCCAGGTTCCTGATCCCGAGGAGGTGGATGGGGGGTGTTTCCCAAGCCGCGAGGAGCCAAGCCGGGGAGAGGCAGGCGCTGTAACTTCGCCATGGGCTGCTGGAGGCACCGGGGGGGCAGGCAGCTGCTGCATGGAGTTTAAAGGGAGCCCGGCCTGGGGAGATGGAGCACTGACGGCCCCGGGGCGCACCTGTCCCACTGCCGGAGATTGATACAAAGTCTCACTCCTCTGTCCCTCCCCCCGTCCCATGCACCCCAAGAACAGGGGAGCCGCTGGGACCCCGCGAAAGCCACCGGGTGCCTCGGGGGGCTGCATGTTTTCTACCCACTTTGTGTGTGACCGGAGATTGCTCGTCTTGGGCGGAGAAAAATAAACCACCAACGCGCCCCCGGCCAGCAGCGACCTGGAGGGGGGCAGAGAGAGCCAGGGGAGAAAACCTGTAGCGGCGGACGCGCCTGCTTGAAAGGTGAGTACAGCGGGGAGGCAGAGCCCGGGGCGCGGTCCCCCTCCTCTTCTGCAACCTCCCGCCAGCCGCCCGGGCGGGCGAGGGGAATGATCGCGACTAGCCAGCCCGGGGGTAAGGGTTTTATTACATGGAAAGAAGGGATCGGGGGGAGGAAGTCTGTGTGTCTGAGGGGGAAAAAAAAAACCCTGAACCTGCCGAGAGCGGCTTGTGTGTTGATTGTGCAGCTGTGTGCTGGTTTCTGACCATCATTTGCTTCGATTAGTGTGGTGGGGATGGTCACAGGACTGTGCGTGGTGTAGACTCAGCAAAGACCTTTCTCTGCAAGGAAGAGTGGTGTGTGCATGCATGTGTGTGTACACACAATAGTGTGTGCATGGGGGGGGGGTCTATAGAATATACCTATCCCCATATTCTATTAACCATTCCCATCTGCTGCTGGACAGTGGGCTCGCCCTGGGGGACCCGGACCGATTGGCAGCCGGTTCATTAGGCGCAGAGAGGTTGCAGGCTGGAGGATTTTGCACCTGGCGGTTTAAAGGGGGGGGGGGGGGCGTCCAGCCTTGGCTGTTGGGGTCTCTTCCAGCTAGTGTTGGATGCACTGCCCCCCTCCAAAATTCTCGACAGAGGATTGAGCTGAATATCCCCCCCTCTCCCTCCCTCGGGATGGAAGCAGCAGAAGGGGGGGGGGGCGGCAGGGCTGAGGCGAGGCCGGTGACACAGCGGGCAAGTCGCAGCGTGGCTAACATGTTGGCTGCCTGGCGGGAGGCGATGCTTTGAACTTACACCGTGTCGGGGGACCTTGCGCACCAAGGCCACCGCATCCCAAGCAAGCCCGGAGCAGCTCCAACGCCCCGGGGGAGGGGGCAGCCCGGGGCCAGAGCACCAGCCCAGCTCTCTTGTTCTTCCCCCGGGCAATTTAACGTAGCTGTTGAGTCGTCCCGGGGGGAGGAGAGGAGAAAGGCGATAGGTCAGTGCCGCAGGTGGGCATGAGGAGGCTGCGCTGAGCTTAACGCCGTTAAAGGGCTACAGCTGTGCCACAGGGCGACGGAAGCTGTGTGTAGACAGACAGAGAGATCGCTCCTACTTATCTATATTTTAATACACTGGTTTTATATTTATAGCAACTGTGAAACGTACCTATTGGGGTACACACATTCTCTCTCTTTTTCCGAGCACACATTATTTCTCCCTTTCTCTGTGTATGCCCATTTTCGATCACTCCCATTATTTTCAATAACAATCAGTAACACAGACCTGCATCTGCTTTGAGTGTTGTATGCATCCATATGGGATATAGATTTGGGGGTGGGCGCGCACACTCTCACAAGAGACAGAGAGGGTCACAAGTTCTCATTTAACAGCATCCCACTAGTGTTCTATTGTATTTTCCAAACACCCCCCGGGCCCAAGAAAGAAGATACACGATTGTTTGGTAGCTGTGTAATACACAACTCTGTAGGTAGGTATAAGTAGATTTACAGAGAGACTCAGAAAACAAAGAGCTATGATTTCCCCTCCATTTGAACACCCAGGTCCAAATTAGTCCATTGAAGTCAGGGAAGTCAGTGAATTCACACCATGGATGAATTTGGCCCATAATGTCAACTAATTTTAATGGCAGTAATGAAAAGGTGATGGTCCTACCTGATGTATGCACAGGTGTATTAATAGGTTTTATGTATTCAAACACACATTGGTTCATTGGATTTTAAATATAATTTCAATCACTGAAAGATGATTTGTAGTGTTTGCATCCTCATTTATCTACTAAAAGAGCAAAAGGAATACATTTAAGAAAGCCTCCCTCTTAGCTTTCTTGCTTTCTGAGGTCTTAAGGCTGTATAATACCATTTCAGCTGACACCGATAAGCTATTCAAAGAAGTTTCTGCTAACATTTTCCAGCATGTTGAAGCTGCATTTTTCTTAGTATTAGCTGCATAGTGTTTCAATTCTTAATTGTGCACAGTGCAGGATTTTATTGTGGTGATGGTCATTTCTCTTTTGAAATTCGTAATGATACTGACTGCCTCAATGAGAAAACGATAGTAGAATTCGATCCATTGTGGAAACAGCTGTCCACGTTATCATTGGTCTAAATGATTTATATCGATATTATCTATATATATCAGTGGTCCTCAAACTTTTGTATTGGTGACCCCTTTCACACAGCAAGCCTCTGAGTGTCACCCCCCTTAAACACATTTTTAAATATTTAACACTATTATAAATGCTGGAGGTGAAGCGGGGTTTGGGGGTGGAGGCTGACAGCTCGCGACCCTCCCTGCCATGTAATAACCTCGCGACCCCCTGAGGGGTCACGACCCCCAGTTTGAGAACCCCTGATATATATGTATTTAAAAGAGGAAACAAGCCACATTATATTTATTGCGTTTATCGGACTATTAAAAAAACTCCTAATGTAATTGGAAATGGGATTTCTCTGTTTTGCTGTAAAGCAGATGCACTGGATGTGATTGGTTATGGATTTGATTGACTAGGTTGCTTACATCATGTAGGTGGCTGACATCAAAATGACACTTCGTTTTAAGTCCAAAAGAACCATCTAAACAATTATCTGCGATTAGATCACATATATATGATGTCTTAGTGCAAATAAAAGTCTCTCTAGTCCTCCCTCCCCCATATTGTTCTGTAATGAGCCTTTCATTGCAGGGATAATGTTTAGGTCACATTGGCTATGCTATCACTTTGAATTAATGCTGATGTAAGCTTCCTTGACTTGAAATAATTTACTGTTCCAGTCTCATACAATAACCAATGGAAGTTCTACATTTAAGTTATACTGGTCGCTTGGAATATAAATTCCACCAGGTGAGCACCCTGAAAGTTTTCATTTTAGAAAGCCTGTCCCAGCTGTTTTACATTATGGTATTTCTGTGAAAGTTTGTTTGTTTATTGCAGGAAACTTTTTATTACCTCATATGTGTGGCAGGAGAAGCTTTGATGTGACAGATTTACCCCTAGTCAAGTTTTCTATCTTATTCTAGATCCTGTACTCTTTTCCTTGGCATATGCACTGCACCTACTGAGCCAAATCTGTCCTGACATCAGTGAGGTAGCGTGGGGTGTAAGTCAAGGAAAAATTCAAACCGCACTGTACGTGGATCTGGATGATGGTACATGTGGGCCAGATTTTCCTCATGCAAAATACCCACTTGCAGTAAGGACTGCAGGATTAGACCTCTCAGGGTGAGCTCTGTCTTGCAAGGTGCATCCTGCATTTGACTTCATGTGTGACCCAGCCTGGTTGTGACTGACAGCCCCGTATTAATTGCAGTAGTGCAAGAAGAAGGCTCATAATAAAGTATGCTTCTTCATGCTGATGAATTACATTATAGTGCAGGGCTTTATAGAAACTACATGTATTATGGAATCTCTGGCCTAAACTTACACTGCAAAAATTGTATTCTGTTAAAGATTCTAGTTGTATATTCAAACCTTATTTTTATGCAGAATTCTGTTTTACCCCTCTCTCTCATATTACACAAGGCAAAGTTATCATCTCTCTCTCTCTCTCCCCCCCCCCCCCCCCCCCGTAACACACTTTAACATCATGCAGTCTTTGTCCAATCAGAATGTGGTTCAGGATTATGCTGATGCATCTTATCTATGGGAGATGGTTTTATGTGTGTGTGTGTGTGTGTATATATATATATATATACACACACACACACATAAAACCATCTCCCATATATATATATATACACACACACATATATATATATATACACACACACACACACATAAAACCATCTCCCATATATATATATATACACACACACATATATATATACACACACACACACACGTTTATATATGTGCATGCACATACACACTCCTGTAGCCACTTGTTCCAGCCTTTACCTCAACAGAACCAATGCAAACCCAGTCCAAATACATTTCAATGGCTGATCCTCTGCTTCTAATCCAGTCTCCAAAAAACCTTCCCCTCTAAATTGTAATGCACGGCAAAATCCTTCCTCCCTCCACCCCAAAATGATCTAACTGGTAAGGCAGATGAAACATTGCTTAACGAGTGGCAAGATAACAGCACCTAGTTAGTATTCAGGTTTAATTTTCAACAATGATGTGTAAATTGAAAAAATAATGCCTCTGTAAAAATTGTTTGCATTAGCAATGCTAGTGTGCATCATTTTAGCCATCATTTCTGCACACACAACATCATTGAGTCAGCATGAAATGTGGCTGACAAAATCTGTTAATAGATACAAAAGGAAATGGGAACTCTTTTAATATATCATGGGATTGTGGAATGTCTTTTAGAATGTTTGTTTTATTCAGTGGGATTGGCTTCTGGCAACTAAAGCAATTATTGTATGGATATTATAAATAATATCAAGTCTGTTTTATATAATAAGCAGTACAATAAAATATACTTAGCTGGGCTATTAACTGGAGGAACCGATATCTGTAGACTGACTTTCTGAAGGTAGATACCTGCTGATCATACTTTGCATCTGTGAATTTGACTTTGTGCAGCATGTGGGTAAGGTGGCAGCATGTGGGTAAGGTTGCTTCTGCGAGTATGTATTTGAAGGACCAGGCCTTGTACAATGAGTTTGTACAATGCTTTCTGAAGCATTTGGGGAGCTATCTAGATGAACGATGCTATAAAAATGTCAGATTGATGTGTATGTTGATACACATTGCCTCATTTTATAGAATTCCTTGATCTTACATATTCTGTTTTGTCTCCGTCTAAAAACTGTAATTTAAGAGAAATGCCTTCTTTCATATTAGTTTTTTCTGCATAGTATGATATCCTCCAGGGCAATAATCTACTCTGAAGCATTGTCAACATGTCAACTGTTATGTAAATGAGATTCCAAATAGTTAATTGACCCTGCTAAGTATTACAATTATGAGCAAGAAAGCAGAGTTAAGCCCAGGAAAAACAACGAAATGAAGTCTACATAACTGTTTTCAATTATTCAGTCTCAGTGACTCTTTTTATAGTTCAAGAAGCGACATGAAAATCTCTCTGGAGCTAACTTGTTTACGGAGCACCAGCAGGTTTAAAGCACTGCCAGCCTCAGACTTCTCTCTTGTACATTTCCTTCAAATAAATACTGAATAAAAATAAGAATCCTGTAATTTGGCCATCCAAAGAGCTAAACGCTATGCTTCAGCAGGAAATTATCATTTCAAAATCTCGGGACAGCTTTGTGACAATCTTCCAAAGACCAGTACCCTGAGAGGAAAGAATTGCATAATTTCTAAAGAATTTTAGCACTTTACTATGGAGTCTGATTATCCCATAATTATCACTTATGCTTTTAGGCCCTGATTCAACAAAGCACTTATGCAAGTGCTGTAGTCTGATTGAAATCAGTAGGACTTAAGCATGTACTTAAGTACGTTGTTGAATTGGGTATTAAATGCATAAATCCTATTGACTTCGATGGAACTGCAGCGCTTGCTTCAGTGCTTTGCTGAACTGGGGCCATAGGCATTAATCCTGAAATCTTCTCTATGCCAGCAAACCCCTGTACCCATGCAGAGTTCATTGTACAATCAAAACCTAAATATAGATTCTTCCCCTTAACCTGCTCAGTGCTACTTAGGTACTATGGTAACTGGTGTTACATATAAATGCCACAGATGGACAGGCAGTACTTAGCTCTTTTCCTTTGGGTGGACATTATGACAACCTTAGATAGTGGTGTAAAAAATATAATATTAATGTTTTAGAATCCTCTGCATCTCCTAGTCTGAAAGCACCCTGTTAACGCATCTGCAAGATCTCCTGTAATAATAAATAGCTGTACAATTTTGGAAAAGTGTTGCTATTGAATATAACCTAGGTCAAATGTCCTGGTCTGATCAATCTGGGACTTTGGAAGTCTACACCTACACCCTAATTTAAGGACTGGCCACTTTCTCTACAATGTACTCAACCAAAAGCCTAGATCCTAACGCCCCATGACTTTGAAACTTAGATCTGCATTTGAATTTTGTATCACATTTCATCTCTAGTTATTCCAATTTTATAATTTCCTCCCCTGTTTTACTACTTTCTATCTCATTTATGATATTTGCATAGCCCCCAATTACCATAACATCTAGACAACTTCAGTAAGAGTTACCTGCTGTTGCTTTTAGAACTGAAATCATGCAAGCTGTCCAATAGCTTCCTTTCAGGAAGGGAGGTGATGAATATCACTAGAGTAATTATTCAGAATATTCGCTGGAGTAATTAATTGTCCCATTATTAAAATTAAATGTTTTGGCACTTTACAACAATACCCAATCAACCCTGAGGCTATTTGTAATGACATGTTGTTTTGTTAAATCTGTTGTAAAAATTCTTCATTATTGATGTATTTCCATTTATTATTACTCAGCTATGATATGTTCAGTCTATTATGAATAGTAACTTGTGTATATATATTTTTTTTTAATTTGAGGCTTTTTGTTCAGTATACTATAGTGCAGATAGGGAATGCTTTGAATTAATTTCTTCAGCTCTGCTAGAACTGTTTGAAATGAAGGCAATGGGACATGGGAAAATGAACTAAAACATGCTTGGGAAAAGAATCCTTACAACACTTGTGATAAACAAACCCACAACAGCCATATCCTCTGTTAACAGTGAAAGACAAGGTCTTTAAACAGATTAAGAGAAGATGTACAAATGTATAATTCGAGACTTAAAGATACACAAGTGATATTTCCTTGCTACTTTGATGTTCTCTTAGGAAAATCTTTGAAATATAGTTTTTTCTTACTGCTAATAACAATCTTCTTATTCCATGTTGTCAATTAGTTCTGTATCATCTTATTGTGTCGACATTCTACCCTTTTTCTAGGCCCTGATTCTTCAATGAGCTCTGCATGGGCAAAAAAAGTGAGATAAATTACTTCAGAAAGAGACAGATCTCAGATTTTTTTGACTTAACAGTAAAGATCCTTGGTTGCTTGCTGGCATAAGGGTGTTGAACAAACAAAGAGGATAGTGTGAAGACTCTATTGCACTGGTGACCTTTGATGGCCCCATTTGTTCACTTAGACATTATCGCTGTTGACTTTGTTCAGTTCCCCGTACACCAAGTGCTCTGCTGGTGAGGGGGAAATTGCTGATTGCTAGATGAGAGGAAAGAGAAACAGCGATGACTACCACTGCATGTCAATAAGGGGGAAAACAGTAAGTAATTGCTGGGCATGGATTCAGAGAGAGCTCTGCTGGCATCATCATTCATTAGCAGGGTAACCTGCTTTGGGCAGAGTCTAAAGAGAGCCAGAATGGGAGACAGCGATGAGATAATGCTTGGGATAGGTGCAAGTATCCCAAGGGGGAGGGATAGCTCAGTGGTTTGAGCATTGGCCTGCTAAACCCAGGGTTGTGAGTTCAGTAAAGATCCTTAGAGTGCTGTTTTTGCTCCCGATCCCTAAATGGCCCTGAAGGGGGCCATTTAGGGATCGGGGGCAAAAATCTGTCTGGGGATTGGTCTTGCTTTGAGCAGGGGGTTGGACTAGATGACCTCCTGAGGTCCCTTCCAACCTTGATATTCTATGATTCTAAGTAAACACACAGTATAACATTGAAGTCCTTTCATAGTAGATGTTCTGACCTGGGGATTTATACTGTGTTAATAGGTGTGGTATCTTCATAGATTCATAGAGTCTAAGACCAGAAGAGAGCATTAGGTCACTTATGGTATGTCTACAGAGCGAAGAAAAACCCGTGGCTGGCCTGTGGGACTCAGGCTGCGGGACTGTTGCATTGCTGGGTAGAATTCCGGGCTGGGCCTGGGCTCTAGGATGTTGTGAGATGTGGGAGGGTCTACACAGCAATGAAACAGCCCCACAGCCTAAGCCACACAAGCCTGGGTCGGCTGACACGGGGCAGCCATGGGTTTTTCTGTGATGTGTAGACAAAGTTGTAGTCTGATCACCTGAATAATTCCAGCCATTAAATTCAACCCAGTTACCCCTGTATTGAGCTCAATAACTGGAGTCTGGCTGAAGAATATCTTCCAGAAAGGCATCCAGTCTTGATTTTAAGACAACAAGAGACAGAGAATCCGCCGTTTCCTTTGGTAGATTATTCCAGTGGTTAATGACCCTTACTGTTAAAGATTTATGCCCCATTTCTTATTTGAATTAGGCTGGCTTCAGTTTTCAACCTTTGGTTCTCTGCAAGATTAAAGAGTTCTTTACTACCTGGTATTTTCTCCCTATGAAGGTACAGATACACTATAATCAAGTCACTTTCCAATCTTCTTTTTTACAAGCTAAAGAGATCGAGCTCTTTGTCTCTCACTATAAGGCATTTTCTGCCACCCTCAAATAATTTTTCTCTCTCTTTTCTGTACACTTAGCAACTATGTCTCCTCCTTCTTCTTTTCTACTCATACATTTCCAGTAGTCCATGCTTCCGATCCCACTGTAGAGGCCAACACTTAATTTTTTTAGGACTCTGGACTTCACTGAAATTTCTCACACTCTGAAACTTTTTTGGATGGAGGCATCCCAGAGTGCACTGCAAGCCATACTTGGAGTAAACAATCCCCAGGGCCCAGCAGACAGGCTGAGACTAGAGAGGGTTGGAAAAAGGAGTTTTTCCTGTGGAAAATTTTTACAAAAATACCACCCTCCCACCCCACACACAAAATACATTTTTGTTTGTTTTCCATAGAAAATTTCAATTTTTTTGGTGAAAAACTAAAAATTTTCAGCCAACCCCCCCAAAATTTTCTGCTGAAAGATATTCGTAGATAAAAATTTCTATTTGGAAATGCTGCTGTGATCCCTTATGGGTTTTGTAGTTCAGTTACTTCATGCTCCCATTCTCCTATATGAGCTGGGACCCCAGGCCTGACTACATCTCCCATGCTGCTCCAGTGTCTCCCTTCTTGCTGAGCCATCACATTATATCATGGGAGATGTAGTCCCACTGGGGAACCCAGCCCATAGAGGGAATGGAAATGATAATGCTCATAGGTAACACAGCTGCATTTCCCAACCTGGATTTTCAGGCATTTGGGTTTTTGATGGAAAGTCAAAATTTTCCATGGAAAGCAGACACTTTTTGCAAAAAATGTCATATAACTGAAAAATAGTTTTGGTGGGAGTTTTTGACCATCTGAATTGCAGAGTGGGAACGTGACGCTATTGAAAAATGATGAAGGGATAGTGAAAAGGAAGCAAAGGAACTAGTGCAGGGCTGTGGGAGGGTAAGCAAGCGAGGGGATTGCTGGATGGCTACAGGAAGGGAGGAAGAGCGAGGGGGACTAACGGAGGGCAGCATGGAAGAATTAAATATAGTTGAGCTGTTGGGGACTAAGAGGAGAGTAGGATGGATCTGAGTCTTAAAGATGATTTAGATTTAAGCTGAGGATCAGTCTAGTTCCTACTCCCTCTTTTTGTTATTTTTAAACTTAACATAATAACGTGGCTTAAGACTTTCCCACCATATTTCAGTATTTTCAGTGTTTAGAAAGGGGTTTATATATTTTATACTCAAGTTTTCCTTTCTACTGTTCAGAACTCACAAGAATCTTGGCATTGCTGAAACTTCTGTGTTTATCAGCATGGTGCCTTTTAAAGTGACCTTCGCTACCGTTTTAATTGTCAAGTTTTCTGGAGGAGGGGAAAATCTAGCAGTAGCAGCATTTGAGGTCACCATACCTTTATACTTGTCAACAACCTGGAAGCTCCTAGCTAATGAAATGGCTTTGTGACACTGCACCCATCAGGCCAATTGCTCAGGTTTTGTTTCCTTCATTTCAAAGAACTAAACTGCTTCCCAGGTTATATCCTTAACTGTCAAAAATAATCTGAAATTTGTAGTGACCCCTAACCCACCATGGGTCATCAGCAGGGATTTAATGTTCATTATTAAAAGTTTGATCCATTACACACTGACTTCAGTAAGCATTGGATCAAGACCTAAAAGCACAGGCTTTTACTACTTGATGGGAACTAGAAGGGGAGGGTTCTGAGTTACTACCGAGAATCCTTTCCCAGATGTCTAGTTGATAGGTCTTGCTCACATGCTCGGGGTCCAACTGATTGCCATATTTGGGGTCAGGAAGGAATTGCCATCAGGTCAGAAACCCTGTTTTTTTCCATAATTTGAGTATGTCAGTAACTCAGCCAGAGGTTATGGGTCTGTTACAGGACAGGGTGAGTGAGGTTCTGTGGCCTGCGATGTGCAGGAGGTGAGACTAGATGATCATGATGGTCCCTTCTGACCTTAGAGTCTGTGAATCTATAGTTAAAGGATTTACTCCCTTAGGCCCTGGGACAGGGTTGGGACTTGCTGCTGCGGTGCCTCCTACTGGTCGTCTCAGGGAATTGGTTCAATCCAGTAGGGCGCCCTCTTCTGGTGGCGTCCCGCCTGTCATCTCGCCTTTGGTTGGCGTGCGGACTCACGTTGCTCCCAATGCACAGGGTCCTCCTTCTGGAACACTGCCCTCCGACAGTGTCCTTCGGTCCGTTCGCACCCCCTTCTGGGGAGGGGAGGGGTGATCAACAGTCTCACACCTTTAAGTCCGATCCCTACAGTCCAGGATCGGGTGTGGTTCTGGCTGGCCGCTCCCTGCGGCCTATGGCTGAGCGTATGGCCAAAGGGAACAAAAAGAGGGGAAGGGGGGGGGACTCAGGCCCGCCCACTACTCTGAGTCCCGGTCCAGAGGCCCTCTAGCAACAGCCTTGTTGTCCTCCTTCTCCTTCCTCCTCTGACTACTCCTCTGGACCACTTCCCCAACGGCCCTTCTCCCCGCTAGGCCTTTTCCTTCCAGACCTGCCGCCTGGCAGGCTATGGAGTAGAACCTTCTCCTGCTCTCTAAGGCTGGCCTGCACTGCGCTGTCCGTGGTGCTGGCCTCCCAGCTCTGGAGACAGGCCTGGGACAGACTGACTGCTTTCGCCCTGAGCAGTCTTTTATATAGCTGAGCTGGCCCCTGATTGGCTGGCTCCAATCTATCCTCTGATTGGCTCCCAGTAAGCCCTTCTCTGATCGGCTGCGCGTCTACGCAGGCGCCCGGGCCTGCCGCAGCCTACCCTCTCCGGGCGTGGGGCAGCCGCCTCACCACAGGCCCCAATCCTGCAAATGCTTAACACTTAACTTTACTCATGTGAGTAGTCTCATTGAAATCTGCGGGAGTACCTAGAAGGGGACATAGCATTTAACCAGCATATTACAAGGGTGTGTGTGTGTGGTTTTCAGTTTCTACACCCTTGGTCCAGTATGAACCAGTATTAATTATGTCAGAGTCTCCTGTAGTAAACTGCATATGCACTGGTTATAACATCTGTTAACTAATACTTGGAGATTCAGATTTGTACTTACATGTTCACAAGTGGGGGAAAATTCTATCAGAGAACACATGGGCTATTCTGCGCTCCCAGTATGCATAATGAGCTTGCATTGCAGTCCATGGAAATTTGGCTCTTAATAAAAAAAAAAAATAATAATAAAAAAAAAAAATTGAATGAACAGATTGCGTTGTCCGTACCAATGTAGCCGGGAAATCCATTTGTGCAGCCTAGGGTTCAAAGATCTGTAATCTCTTTGATATTTTGTCCTGTGTACTTGTAAAGTGCAAGTTCACTGCATGTTGGCTGTTCAGCTCAGAGCATGTCTTGCTACTTGTTACAAAAGTGATGATTGTGTAACAGCCTCTTGCAAACATTTATGATGCAAACACAACCCAGTGTAATAAGCATTTCTTGTTGTTATTTCAGTATTGCCTTTCCCACTGTGTTGCCTTGTGATCCATGAGCTATTAAGAAGGGCTGTAAGCAGGCAAAGTTCCCACCCTTTGCTGCTCATAATATATACACAGTTATATATAACTCCAACTTACCCCCTCCACTCCTTCCTGGCATCTTGGCTTTGTTGATAACTTAAATAGCAGCAAAAATATAAACTTCATTCTAGGTTTTCTCCCTAAGATTGTCTATTCTTACAGCTTTTCCGGTCAGACCTCCTCTATCCCAGACCTTATTTCCCTCTGCTCCAGAGATTTTTATACACTTGAGGTTTGGGTGATTAAAAAGAAGACCTCTGCATTCCTATGCAGGGTCCTAGAATCTGGCACGCTGTTAGAAGAGTCAATCAGGCACTCCTGATATGCCTGTTAATGCGCCAAATATATTTTCTGTTGCTGAGCTGAGACTTTTTGGGTCCTTCCAAGTTCTTTGCTGCTGGATCTAGTATTGAAATGTAAGGAGAGCCAACTCTATGCCCAATAGGAGACACGCAAAAAGAAAAAATACACAGTCAGCAACAGCAAATCCAAGTACTAATGCACAAAGTCAATTAATACTCTGACTAATGGAGAGGTGTTGCCAAAAGCACATGTATGCAACAAGTTGCTGACTCCCATTAAATATATTGGCTACAGTGGGAGAGATGTGGATTAACTCCAGAACAGTTGCTCAGATGAAGGGAGGGAATGGCTAAAGATGGCTCTCTAGTTACTGCCTCTTCCATGGTGTGATGTGTCTGTTAAACCTGCAGCAACTAGGGCAGAATGAGGAAGACAATGAGGAATATTTGGAAAGACAACTGTCTCGCCTGGCTGACATGCTCAGAAGATGGAGGGTGAAATTATTTAAGATATGTCCTGTTGATGCACAACTACCTATTTGTGTTTTATTCTGATCTTTCCTCTGGGCCAAGTTAGAAGGTCAGTTATTAGCCTGATTCATATAGATACCTAAGACTGTATCAGCAATCTTTCAACGCCGTGGGAGATGGGTAAAGTGCCAGAGATCTCTCTCTTATTTGCCTCAGTTACTGTACTTGACCCTTCCTCCAATTTTGTTCAACCCAGCCCCACTACTTAATTTGGTGAATCTTTGCAAAAGGGGCTTATAACAGGACCTGAGGGTGCTTTATGGCTCATACATTTGTTTCCCTACAATCTAATCATTTTGTAATCATAATCTAATCATAATCATCTTTCTTTCTTTCTTTCTTTCTTATAAAATCTATTCTTTGCTTGCACATCTTCATGTGGAAGGTACTTGAGGCAATCCCTGGCAATCATATATTGCTGGACATAATGAAGAATTTAATAAAAATGTTGCATATTTTGGTAGCCATCACATATCTGCCAGTATAGTTTCAGGGTAAATTTGAGCAATCTATTGGCCAGAACTACTTAGATTATCCTAATCCTGCAGTGAAGGCCTCAAATGCACTTAATTTCTAGTTAAAAGAAAGTTTCCAGTTTAACAATCAGATGAATTTTCAGTAATGTCTGAAACTCTTTTTTTTAAACATAGGAGCCGAAGAAGAATGAAAGCTACAGCAATGTTTCTCAACCTTCTGATACCAGGGACCAGTTTGCTGCCTTTCTAAACTGTGTCAGGGAGATCACAGGGACCAGCACTGGTCCAGGGACCGTTCATTGAGAAACACTGAGCTAAAAAGACCCCTGACACCAAAACACCAGTTGACTGAATAATTAGTAGTAAATAATTTATTCAGTGAAATTCGCTTTGTTTTCCTGTTGATGAATTGTGCAGGAGCACCTTACATTTGTCCTCAAATGTATTTGTACCAAAACCCTAACAAATATATTTGAAAATGCTGCTGTCGCACCTGGTGAGAAATGTAGTCTGACTGGTGACCTGGTTCCCCCAACCAGCAACTCCCTGAGGCATCCCGGCAGCATTTCCAAATAACATTTTTGGGGTTTGGGAGATATATATATATATATATTTTTAATAATGAAAACTCAATCTTTTCCATGGAAACAGACTCTTTTTGCGATTGAAAATTCAATTTTCTTTCAAAAACCAGTTCCAGTGGAAGATTTTCAACCTGCTGTTGTATTCATCCAGCTTTATCAGTGTTGCAGTCCCTAAATGAGAGTCGGTCTGTCTTGAACTATGCAAAATAGTTACATCATGTGAAAAACATACCAATAGCTGCTCTCTTCAGCCTTTATTTGTTGCTGGTAGTTTGAGGTGGACTTCCCCCTTCTAGGCTGTGTTGAGGTTGTTGGGAGAGGGTGTCACACAGAGACTGACTGGTGCCAACTGGCAAAGGACTCAAGGTTCTTAACAAGCAATTCCTGTCTCAGACCTGATAAACTCACTACCCCTGATACACCACTTTCATAGTATTATTCCATAAAAGGTAGCATGTGAGGTCTCTACTGAAAGCTTGTATCTTATCAATACTCATAACCATGGCAAGATGTGTGTAGGGTCATATTTAAGGAATAATGTAACTATATGGAAAATTATGCCCTTATGGTCTTGGAGTAAAAGTTAGCAGGGAATCGTATAGCTCAGTGTTGGCCCATTCAGGTGGTAGGAAGTTGTCACCACTCCCTGGCTAACTGGCTACGTAATGTATTGCTCAGTGCACTAGCCCAGAAAAGTCAGTGGAAAACCATCAAGGACAAACTATAAACATTGAAACTATCTGGAAGTGAAAAGGAATGATAGGACAGTGAGGGGCACATCCTGTTGGGGAATAAAGACAAAAGACTGATTCAGTATATCACAGGATGGAGAAAGACACTCTGGATCCATTCACTGAGGAGGGGGTGCTTCATGAAAGACTGGGTCCTGTCTCCTTGCGACTAGAAAACACTGGAAAAGGCTGTACTTGCAGGTGAGAATCTGCTCTGTTGGCTAGGAAAGGTAACTATTAATATGTGAAAAGCAGCAGAGAGTCCTGTGGCACCTTAAAGACTAACAGATGTATTGGAGCATAAGCTTTCGTGGGGGAATATCCACTTCGTCAGACGCATGTAATGGAAATGCATGTGTATGTGTAATATCTGTAAGCCCTAGTTCACGTTTTATGATTTTGTTTTGTACGTAGACATTTGTTTCCATCACTCGCACTGGTTTCTATTTGAATCTCTCGTCTTTCTTAAATCTGTATTACCATGACTGAGCTCAAGTGCTGTGTGTGGTGCAGGCATGGTGGGCTAAGGTAAAATGGGTAAGCTGGGATACACTATTCCTTTGTGAGCAGAGGATCTGGGATTTCTATGGTTATCCAGTGATCAGGTGCTGGACACCATAGGAGGACATTTTGTAGGGACCCAGGGGCTGGGAGCATCTATTGTCAGGGCAAAGGCAGGGCTAGTGTAGCTCAGAGGAGAGTTCTTGAGTACCTGACAGGCTGGTTGTGTTAGGGAGTTAACACCCAGCTGACACCGGTAAGACTCCCTCACAATGGAGGCAGGTGGCAGGGAGGTGAGTCTCAGCCCTGGGTGCCCTGAAAAGCGTCACAGTGGGCTTCAGAATTGGAGATCAGGTAGGTGGTGTGAAACCCGTTCTCCCAGCCACAGTCACTAGCATTATGAAGTGGGGTGGATCCTCCACAGGAACACCCCCTTTCTTCTTTGCTGTCCGTTCCAGCTGTGAGCTCAGCCAGGCAAAGGATGGGTCAGCTGCTTCACAGGTGGAAACCCTCCAGATGGAAGGGAGAGTACCCTTGGTGGTGACTGAGTATTTGATGCATCAGCTACAGAGGCAGCTTCCTGCAGGACAGAACTCTGGATTCTTTCTTATGCTGTCTCTGTAAAAGGGCAGAAGAAAGTGCTGTGTCCCGTTTCCCACCTAATGAGTTAATGAGAAACATGTTGACATGGCTACAAATTCAGCAATAGGGACTCCGGTCACATGCCAAGTGTGAGAGGATGCTGGGTGCCACCCGCTCTCAATTGAGCAAGGGTTGGGCTGGGTAGCACTGTGAGGTCTCCTGAGAGCAGGAATGTCTCTAGGCTAGTAATGCTGCCAGCCTGGCTGCTCTGAAGAGTGCCGGGCAATGCCAGCCCCTTGCTGCACCTGGTTGCTTCCCCTGTGAAAGGGTTACACAATGCCTTGCCGTTTCTTTTCCTTTAAGGCATAGTCTCTTTCAAGAGTTCCTGCCTGAGCAGTGAACCACCAAGGCTGTGTCTTTAAACTACCATTAATTAAGTGCTCAGACTCATTAAGATAGAGTCACTTTCTCTTTATTGCAGATGAAGAGGAAAAGGTCAATATTTCTACCACAAAGGGCCTTCCTCAAAAAGACATAAAACATTTAGTGCAGCAGTGTGAATACAAATGAGAGAGGGACTTGTCTTGCAGACCTTACTCGAGCAAACACTCCCATTGAAGTACTGTGTGGTTTGAGGTCTGGCAGGGTCAGGCCTACACAGGTATTTTGTCCCTCAAGGTGTTGTGCTCCTCTAATGCTTCCGAAAGTGTAATGCAACTTATGTAAGGTCAGGACAAGGAGGTACACAGGGTGAAATCCACCTGCCTCACACAAAGCTGGAGTAAATCCTCTTGATGGTGGGGGGACTATCTTGGAGCAGGGAGAACGGAGTATACTCCTTTTCCCAGTTTGCAGACATAGCCAGTCCTGAAACCCGTCCATAGTTAATAAAGGACTTCCACTGCACGGGACCACTGCTAAGGTTTGTGGCTGCTTAGATTAGTGTAATCATGGACCCACAGGCTATCTTAACATCTCCCTTGTGTACACATAGTCCAGCTGTGTCTCATTTAGGCAATGCCATGTGCAGTGTCGTTCTTACCTCTTGCCGAAGAGTCATTGTGTTTCCACCACCCTCTGTGACCCTGCTTGCGATAGGAGGATTTTGCTCAGACTGATCATGCAACAATCCACAAGCAAATATGACAAAAAGCGACCCCCTTTCTATAAACAAACTGTGTATAGTAGAGCACATCACTGATTACCAGATGGGTTGATATTTACCCACTCTCCCATAAAAACTTTGCTTGGTTCAGAATATTTCCCCTTTTTTGTATGGCTCCCCCACAATCCAGGTATTGCAATCCAGATGTTCTGCTTCATCTCTTTCTAGAGGGATTCCATTCTGGTGGCAGGATACCTCAAGCTTCACTCTGCTAGCAGTTGGATGTAGATTTCAAACACCCCAAAGTTCAGGGGATGGTTAACTCTGGTATTTTAAAAATAATTATAAAGACAAGGATTCGCAGGTCTGATTTTTAAAATGGCTAGGTATGCAGCTACATGCAGAAATCCATACCTTATTTGCATGTGAATTATTGCAACTGTGCACACAAATCGGATAACCCTGGACACCGTTCTGGCCTGTTGTGTGCCCTCAGCTGCCTGATTTGTGCATGTTTAAACATCTGACCCTGTGTGAGGAGTTGAGATCTGGATTTTAGATATCAAACTAGCCCCAAATATGTGACTGCTCAGGTTTAGGGATTTGGTTTAAGCCCCTCTCTAATTAAATGGGATTTCAAAAGTCAGTGTAGTTGCTTTTATATTGGAAGTATGATTATGGAGGAAACATGCAGATCAATTTACGTTTAAATATTTCATTGTGTGACATGACAGCCAACATGAATGCACAGCTTGCTGGAACTGCTGTCTGACTGGTCAGCATTTAAATATCCAAACTGGCGCTGAAATGGTGTTCACTGTTCTCCTTTTGCTGTGTATATAAAGTTAGTGCCTTGGCAACACAGACTGATGTATCTGAGTGAAACACTTTAATTGGTAAGTGCTGGGAAATTATCTATGCTTAATGAAAAAGAAAACCTATTTATGTTTTTAATGTGCTGCTGGAGAAACTAGTTCCAAAGTAAATATATTTTAAAAAGGATTAGGATTTGTTTGCGTAATTACAGCAAGAGAACTGCTATGTATGTACAAAGCAATGACAGGGAAACAAACTTTTTCTCATTCTGTGTTACCCGTGTATCAGGTTGGTTTGCTCTTTAAGGCTATTTAAGCTTTCATAAACTCAGTGAAGTAGAAAGTCATTCATTACAGGATTAAGATGTGCATGTGTTTCTATATATATTGAGTGTATGTGTGTATATATATGCGTCTGTTTTATTGACTATACTAAGAACATATGGTGGTTGTAAGAGCCAAATCACCCCTGTAATTGTTACCCAAGAAGTTGAGGACATGATTCAATAGTGGCACTTGTCTCTCAGAGGCAGTGCTTCAGCATGAATGTAGAGGTGATGTCCTTTGAATGAGATGCAAAGGAGAGACCCTGTAATACGTTTTTATCGAGAACATTCAAGGGACCAGTTCCTCAGCTGCTATAAATCAGCACAGTCAATGTAGCTACATCAAATTACACCAGCTGAGGATCTGGCCCGAGGTATTTTGGCCTGTGTCTTGGCCAAATTCCAGTTTGTGTAAAAACATTGTGCCAGAGCCTTGGCTGGTATAAATCAACATGGCTCCATTGACTGCTGTTATATCCGCTGAAGGTGGATCCTTTACACTATAAAATGCGCTACGGCTGAGATGGAGTCTGATTTACACCAGCTGTGGGTCTGGCCTACAAACATTTCAGTTTCAAACATAGTTTCAGTTGGTTACAGCGAACTTGCTCCTTTCCTGTCCATCCTAAATCATTGTATATTATTGCCATGTAACTGCCATTTTTGACTGGGGAAATGGCTGTCCTTTGATGAAACGTACCCTAGGTTATGGTGGGCACTGCTTATGCTGTAGGTGAATTGTAAAGAAGTTTCCATTGCAATCTCCTGGGATGCTTTCCTAGTAATACTTTTCTGCAACATTCATACACTGGGATGAAAATGTTCATCTCCAGTCCCTGCTTGAAGGTGAAATTCCTTCCTTCAGCAAGAACACTGCAGTTAGATTCTTTAAACTGTGGCATGGATGTAATCTCACTTAGGATTGGTACTCAGCACTAGTACTAACATTTCCTGGCTGAGATGCTGAAAGCTGCCTAAGGGATTTGGATGTTCAGTTTAAATTAATGGGAATTGGGCGTTCAGATCCCTTATGCAACTTTGAACATCTCAGCTCTGACGCCTTGTGATTTTGCACTCTATTAAATTCTCCAGGTTGAACATTGCTAGGTAAATGCAAAGGATTATTATTTGGCTAGGACATCGGCATTCTGCCTATGCTAACTCTCCCCCTTAATGAAGAAGACACTGTTATTTGTTTAGTTTCTGGTGTAGCGACAAAATTAAGCCTGCAATCCATCAGTCATGAACTTGGCTTCTCTGAGCATTCATCATTCTGAGATGCAGAAGGTTTTAATCCTACTGCTCTTTCAAAGGCAGCTGATTGCTCTCTGAAAAGAAAGAAAAGAAAAAGTATTATAATGATTCTTCTTGTTTTTCGTGTGCAGGGAGAAGATGCCATTCCACCATGTAACGGCTGGCTTGTTATACAAGGGGAACTACCTGAATCGATCGCTCTCTGCTGGCAGTGACAGTGAACAGCTAGCCAATATCTCTGTGGAGGAATTGGATGGTAAGGAGCCTTGTTTGAGGTGGGGAGGGGGTAATTAGACAGTAGGGAAAGGCAGTCAGTGAGCCTGCATTCATTTTATTAGTTGCGTAATCTTAAAGTAACTTGAACGCCATTCTGAGTGTGAAGTAGAGAATAAAAGGTTTGTTTTAAGTGGCACAGCTCACCAGATCTAAAATGAGGGGAAGGCCATAGTCTGAAGTTATATTCAGATCTCAGGTCTGCTTTTAGCTTCAGTCTCTGTCCTTTCACCTTCAAATAAGGCAAGAGCTTTTAAAAAAACAAGCATGTTCTGAATGGGCCAAATTTTGCAGGAGAAAGTTAGACTAACATTTTGGATAAAGATGCCTTGTTCTTTGCACAGGAAGATGCCTTGTTCTTTACGCAGGGCCAGGATCTGTGTTCCTAGATGTATCATCACATTTGCTATATGGCCATTAAGCAAAAAGTTTTCTGTCTAGCTGCATCTATTTATCTAGATAGATATGTGGAAGCTGAATGTGGCTCTGGGGCTGGAAAAGTGCTTTGCAATTGACTTCTCCAGGTCAATGATTGAGGGCATAAGCCAGCCTTTAATTGACGACAGTTAGAAAGAAACTTTCCTTGTGGGTGGATTATCCCATAACTTCCTACTGTGGAGTTTCTTGCACTTTCTTCTGCAGCATCTGGTATTGGTCACTGTCAGAGACAAGACATTGGACTAGATGGACCTGGGGTCTGATTCCTCTGTTTTTGCCCAGATAATTTCTAATCACAAGTGCTTACTGTTAGATGGCTGTTCTGTGAGCAACGTGGAAGACGTTGAAGCTCGTGGTCTACTTCCCAGTGGACCTTTTGTACAAACTCTGCAGAGAGCTTAATGATTCAACGAGCATGGAAATAGAGCTAGATAGAAACTGTCCCTCTAGAACAGGGTTTACACGTATTGGTGGGGCAACATGCAAGCAAGCCAAGTTTTATATGTTCTGAGGATAAATCAGATCTCACAAGCTTGACAGGTCTATTTTATCTCTACTCTCTGTAAGTCAATTTTGCAAGCTGAACGTTAATTTAAGCTAAGAAGAAAAAAAGTACGTTCTCCAAATATATCTATTAAAATGATTTTTTCCCCCCAGTGGGAATTTACTATACTTATTAAAGGTAAGAAATATACAGTACCTAGTATAAAACACTTTAAACACAGTTTAACTAAAAATGTCACTTAAGGTATATCACTTAAGGGAAGTGTGCAGATTTTATAGCCACACTCTGTGTTCCCTGTAAGGTGCTGTGGAAGTTTGGATGAGAGTTTGGGTTTGGTTGATAATATCGCTGAGCTGGCTTGCCCATTGTGGGCTGCAATAAGGGAGAACAATGTGGTTAGGTAAAGTTTAGATGCTCTCATAGTTGATGATCAAATAGGTTAGCACAATGCAGACAAGATGGCAGTGGATTAAGTCTTGCTCAAATGCCGCTCTGGAAGACTTCGCTGCTACACACTAACCAGGGTGTTCCCATTTTAACTTCCTCTATAGCTCACAGACCCCTTACCTCCTAGTGACTGAGGAAGGAATTGCAACTTATTTATTTAGAAGATTTGCATTTAGCAGCAAGCAACCAAACAGAAAAGCCAGGTCTCTGCTCTGAAGTGTTTACATATCAGTGTCAGACACGAAGGCAAGCTCTCTGTCAGTGCAGCGTGGCCTCTTTGTGTTACTGAACTGGAGTAATCTGGCAGTGAAGCTGATTTAACTGGCCCAGAGAGCTAGGGAAGGGGAGACACCAGTGATCCTGTAGTGGCAGAAGGACTTTTGTGCCATTCACCCTCCCTGCCGCTAGCACTGCAGGGAAAAGGGGGCCTGGCTGGAGGAAGGGAGAGTGGCCAGAATACTGCTGAGATGTGCTGATTCTCAGTCGTATTTTCACTCCTCTCAGGCTGTTTGCAGTTGGCCTTCAAGCTGCTCTAACATAGCACAGGGAGACCAGCCCTGCACAGAACAGTGACAGACCAGAGATTTAGGCCCCCTTAACCACCCCTATCCTACTTTGCAATTTGGCCACCCCCCAGTCAGGTAAAATTCATGCATGTTGTCGACTGCATTCTGATTTCACAGGCTATTGGTCATCACAAAATTCAACCCAGGGAGTGAAGGTGCCTGGCCTAAACAGAGTCAGTCTGAATATGAATCACTGAGTGTCATTACTCATAATTAATGTGAAATGTCATGAGTAAGTCCTGGGTAGCCGGTTTATAAAACCAGTGGCAGTCGCTGTGAATGTTAATCCCATGTCAGCTCAATGTGGTTTGTGCCGTTGCACTGGAGAGCAGCTTATTTCATTCATCTCTGTTCACAAAGGATATCCCACTCATTCTTCAAAATACAGGCGTCTGAGCTCTTTTGCTAATCACCCGTTTCTTCTTTGGCTGTTAGACACAGACTTCTCATTAGAATTTACTTATAAATTTTTGGCAGCATTTTGCTTTACAAACACTTATTTTCAAAGGCTTTGTAACTTTGCCATGAAGATATGTCCCAGTTTTTAGCTTAGCAGAAAAGATCTCAACCTGGGAGCATTTTTTTTCCTTACACACAAAATTGGTGCTAAATTAATTCAGTTCCTCTTAAGCCATATCAGCGTAGAAGGATTTCGTAGGTAGAAATGCTTTCCTGTGCACTGTGTACTAAAATCTAGCTTAGTCATTTTAAAAAAAAAAGGACGGGATCTCTTTTGGCCATTTGTTATTTTTTACCAGCAGTAAGTATTATTTTATTATTTATTCGTGTTATTGTAGCACCTAACAGCCCCAGCCAGAGACCAGGATCCCACTGTGCTAGGTACTATACAAACTTAGAACAAAAAGACCATTTCTTCCCCAAAGAGTTTACAGTCTAGGTAGCAGTTAAGACGTTTTAGCTTTGGGCGTTGGTGAGGGCATATGGGAGTTATACTGATGTACTAACGGCCGCATCACAACCTTTGTAACATAGTAACAAATTTGAAATTAATAATGCAGGCTGGGATTTTCAAAAGGAGCCTATGGGAGTTAGGGACTGAACGCCCATTGACTTTCAATGGGATTTGGGTGCCTAAACCCCCTCCGGTGCCTTCAAAATACCAGCCACAATATGCTAAATCCTTAAAGGATTAAACCTTCTTGCACAAAAGTTAATGAGAATTTTGGGTGGGACTTCTTGCAAGACTGAGGCCCAGATAACCATCTGATCTGTTAGGCTTCTCTGGCATCATTGTAGCATCTAGCGTGTTTGGCTCAATCTCATTCACTTCTGAAATGGATTTTTAAAAGTGCAAGTGATCAGTTACTACGGTGATAAGTGCAGTGTAAGAGCCTAAGTAAAACCAAATAGATTAGAATGTTATTTTTGTTGAGGGGTAATGTAATTAATTCATACTTGCATTGTTGTTATGGGGTCAACGGGGTCATACAGTGCTGTATGGTATGAACATCAGACAATTTAAATTGTTCAAGGTTACACACATTTTTAATAAGGGGTAAATGTGTGCAGAGATTCTGGGTTGTAGGGTGAATAAGCACATCTTCGAGTAGTCTGTTCATGTGCCCAAGCAATTCTTCCACCTCTTTTCTGGCTAGTCATTCTCTTCCCATGAGAACTTCTCAGTCTTTTGTCGGCCATCTGTCTATTTTAAATGCATCCTCTTTTCCCCGTTCTGCTGTAAATACTACTGTGGCAGCAAAGAAAATAAGCTGAAGCAATAGTTCGTTACTCTTTTGATTCTCTGTTGCCAAAATTTGTAACACAAAGTAAATGACAAAGTTGAAACTGACCTGCCATCCACAACCTGTCTCTTGGGGATTATAAAGTAGGAGCTGGCCTCTGGTGAACGTTATGTGCCGTATAGTCAGCAATAGCTAGGCATGAGAGCATAAATTCGGGCTAGAGCAACTGCTTTATCTATGAATTTCCTGGCTATTGTTGATTCATTTCAGAATTTTAGCACTATTTGCACATATTTCCTTTTAGAATCAGCTGCTGCCTTAACATTACAAATTGCTAAGATTATATATATACATTTTAATAAAAAATCAGGGGATGGAATCATCATTGCAAGTTTGAGTCATCCACCCACACAGGCACTATCTAAAGGGTATCGTTAGAAGGCAAAATGTTCCCATTGTAAGAGTCTGACAAATATCACCTGAAGGGAAAATCTATGCATTTTAGGTAAACTTTGTAAAAGTCTGTGTATGTGTGGGTGTATCTCACGCGCACACCTCTCTCTCTCTCATACACACTCACACACACGCACACCTCTCTCTCTCTCTCTCTCTCTGTTACACACACACACACACACACACACACACACACACACACACACACACACACACACACACACACACACACACACACACACACACACACACACACCCAGAAGAGCAGCCATTAGGGAGGAAAGATGTCACGGTGACTCGGAGCCTGGCCCAAGTCACAGTACAGTCAATCGGCATTGGACCTGGACCCTCCATGTCACTATAAAGCACAGGAACATATGATTGGACAAGTCCAGTCCCCTGCTATCACTGGCAACTACCCCACAGAATCCCTCTCATACATTTATCAAGCTCCATCTTGAAATCAGTTAGGTTTCTTGCCCACACTGCTCCCATTGGGAGGCTGCTCCAGAGCCTCACCCGTCTGTTGGCTGTAAACCTTTTTCTGATTTTCAGCCTCAGTTTATTCATCCCCATTTTATACCCATTTGTTCTTGTGCCGACATTGTCCTTCAGCTTAAATAGCTCTTTACCCTCCCTGATGTATCTAAAGCATCTTGAAGTAATAAGGTATTTCATCCACAGATTTAGATCATATGGCCTCCGCCATAAAACCTTAGCTGTGCCTGTAAGACCTTCTCTGGGCTGGGGATGTGCCCTGATTATAGGCAACAGCCTGGCTGAAGTGGTGCAAGCTCTAGCGTAGTGAAGCCGAGGGAAGCTCCATCAGTACAAATCATGGCTTTGCCTGTCCAAGCTAGGCCTGCAGCAGTGGAGCTATTGAAAAGGCTGTAACTGGGGAAAGTCCCCAGTCTAGACAAGCTTTGTTCAAGTGGCCTTCAAATGAAGCGCTCTAGGACTTTCCCTGAATCAGAGCTCTTCCTCAAGGATTATTTTGTTTGAGTTGAAGACAAACATGCTCACATGTCTGCATGCACTACAGCACCTCCATTACCAGGCTTCCACCTGTTTCATTGCCAACTCTCCGCCATTATGGAGTGGAAGCAATACCTGCAGAAGCGATTTTAACCAGGTCACTTGTATGCTGGGCTGCTGCATGAGATACAACAGTGAGTGGCTTTAGAGTATAATTGGAAAACAGCTCATGCAAAAATGAAAGAGCCTGGTTAAATGATGTCCATATGGACTTCAAAATTAGATGTTGGCTGCCATATGCCAATAATCCAGGCAATGAAAAATTGGATGAGGATATATTGAGGCAATAGTTGCAGCAGGACAATAAGGCATTAGGATGATGGATTATACCACTAAATAGGCTCTCTTGGGAAGCAGGAACAAAAACTGTGGATCCCAATTCTCAAACTAAGGCACCTAAACTTTAGACACGCATGTCTACAAATTTTGTCCATGGCTGTTAAAATGAAGGCAGAGGTCATGATTGCTGACTGGATAATGGGTAGCCTCAAGAAGGTCAGTTTTTAATGCATTTCAGATATATTCTATGCCCTGCAAAGCACTAAGGCACTGATTCTGCAAAGCTCTGAAGCATGATCTTAACCATAGTCCCATCCCTATTCAGCAAAGCACATAAACAGGCACTCAAGTCCCATTGAACTGCTTAAGCATTTTGCTGCATTGGGACCTGATTTGCTATTGGCTACCAAGAGGACTTGATAAAAAGGCTGTTGCCGCTCGGAGATGGGGAACCACAATATTAGTCCCAGAAGTTCCTCCCTGAAAATGAGTCTTTTAGAATGTGCCTGTTCTATGGCTCCTTTGGATTTGTGGCTATTTTGTTCACCCTGCTGAGTTCTGGTGGCTCGAGGAGCGGTTAGATTCTTGCTAGTCTTAATATCAAGCTGATTGCACAGTATATTTGCAGATGAGACTTATTGTTGCAGAATGAGCCGCTTTAGTATCCCCGGAGAGCGTGAAACTTAAGTACTTTGGAGAAGAAATGCACCAGCACTCGGAGGGAGGAAAATCCAAAGGGGCTATGTCCTGTTAGATGCTTGGTTGACACACGGAGCAACACTGAGTGAGTCTGCCTTTCTTAGCTTTTTGGCCATGAAAAAACCACCCAGAGGAGGAGAGGGATAAAAGGGAAAGATAAGGTGCATTTGGGGGTTCAAGGACCTCTTCTGAAATGGCCGAGCATGACCCAGAAGGAACTACGCTGAAATGCTAGCCAGGCTTATGTTGCATTAAAGGCTCGTGCTCAGATTAGCAGCTGTGGTGCACAGCATTGAGGGCGATAGCAGCAGAGGTTTCTCAAAAGCCCGTATTTCAGTGAGCGCTCTGGGAGCAGCCTGTTAATTACATGGATGAAATTGTATAACGCTCGGAATGCTTGTAAAAGAGGTTTATCCATGGATTCCCCGTCATGAAAAATGATCTGGGCTGAAAATGGAGTAATTTACGTTTTAAATTGTGTTTAAATGCTGTTTCATCTTTGTGGATATAAAGCCACAGTGTCATGATGCAGATACTCCCCTGGCTGGACCTTGGGTATCTCTGATGCCTGTGGGGCTTTTCTTTCCAGTTTCCCAAATATAAATATATTTTAATTACAGTGTGCATTTCTTCAGTGCCCAGTTGCTTCAGGTTTGAAACAGTTTCCATTTAAAAATCATAAATACCAGCACGGTAATGATAACTTATGTATAATATGGATTATTTTATTATGAGATGCACATTTGCTCCTGAAAAAAGCCCATAGAACGAATACCCACAGGAAGAACATACATGCACACAGAGAGATTGTGGCTACCCATTCTGGCCTGTGTTTTTATTTACTGTGGGCTTAGGTTAGAGAGTGTTCATTTAAATCAGACAAAGGGAGGACACAGCAGTGCTCTGCATGTATAATTATCCCAATCTATTTTATCTTCTATAAAATTAATATGGAGTCTATAGATTCCAGTGTTGTTTGGGTTTGCTTTGATGTTTATATACTGGCTCAAAGACATCGGGCCTAATTCTCCATTGAGCCGCACCTTGTGTAACCATTTAGAAAGTGGGAAAGTAAGTGGTAAAATCTACTGTTCTGATCTGATAGCATCTTACACCCACTTTGCACAGAGCTGTCATGAAATCCAGGTGCTGCAGACAGACAGACACAATTACTAGACAAATCTCTCTCTCACACACACACTCACAGGGACTGCAATTCAGTTCCAGAAACACAGGCGTCTAGCACTTGAGCTACAGGAACTTTTGTTAACAGGAGTAACAGGTCCCAACCCCTAACAGACACCGGCAATCACTCGGATACACGAAGCCGGTATGGCGCCAGAGTGACTCTTGGGGTTAGAAGGAAGTTGGGCTCGGTAGGGAGCCAAGCTCATATCTTCTAAGTTGTGGATGCTGTGATGTCTCAGGGAATGCTGTGGCTAGAAGGCCAGTGCTGTGCTATTTGAGGCACTAAGGACCCTCAGCAGGCAAGTGGTAAAAAGCTACAGCATGGAAATTGTGGCGCGGCACAAAGCAGCTCAGGTTTCCATTCCCAGATGCTTTACTGCCTGGGCCCTGGCTGGCGGTTCTATATTTGCCCAATGTGGCAGGTTGCTAAAGTATTGGGGGGAAGCTCCTAGCGTTTGTGTATGTGCTGGGGAAAGGGGTCGCAGATGCCTTGCGTTAAAGGGGGAAGTGCTTGCTCCTTTTCCCAGAGGCCAGAATCCTTTACTGTAAAACTCAGTCACCTTGGCTTACTGCCCCAGCAGTCTATTATAAAGGAAAAATCCAGTGTAACACATCGCGGCTGTCTCTGAGGGGAGAGCTCTGACAGAGAGAATTAATAAACTGACGATCAGCTGCCAACAGATGACAATTGCTAGGGACACCATCTGGAAGACAATTAAAGAAGTTACGTTTGAGCTCTAGCTACGTCACCGTAGCTATTGGTATTGGCTGGTCAGTGGGCAAGTCCTCTGAGTGTCACTGGGGTTAGTTATCCTCCGCAATGAATCTGAACGAGGATGGTGTACGAAAGGGGGCCAGTCTACTGGCGATAGCAAGGAAGGAACCAATACAGGGTGGACATTGTTAACCCTCTGTGTACAAGACCTTTTTTAGAAAAGCCCCGCCGTTTGCACGAAGCCACTTTTACCTCACTCCTCATTACTTTGTTTATTTAATCTCTTGCCTCGTAGCATGGAGACAGGTGTGCGTGTCTCCTACTGGAAACGCATCGTCGTTACGTTATCCCTCATGTGAGCTGAATTGTGGGCGAATAGTCCTCTGAATTTTTGTAAATAAACCCAGTTCATCTTTAAGTCTGCCTTTCTTTGGAGCAGTATTATAACTCGCTCTCTGCATGGGCCAAGGACCTGTGTGCAGAGCTGCTGCCTGGCAAACTCAGATCAAGCTCTAAACATGCTTAAAAGTCCCTCAAATCGGACAATGACACATTGATACCACTTTAATATGGACCTTTTTAATGCATATTTCTAATCTAGACCATTCGTTTTCCAGAATCCGTCCAGTTCCTTGTCCTAAATCCATGGTTCACCTCACAGCTGCTCTGCAGGGAGCATGATTCTCAGTGCATGTTGCTCTAAATACTCAGTGGGCCTGATCCTTAGTTAACAGCAAAGCCCCTTTGCAGCAGTCTGGAGAACACCCTCCGCACAGACAGCCTCTCAGAAGCTGTGGAGCTCACAAAAGGGGGGATAGGGAGAGTGCCCTGTTCTGTGGCTATTCTCTGCTTCCCACGCAGACCCCTGAATAGGCAGTCAAAGGTGGCTTTAAGCTACCTTTGCCTCCCTCCTGCTGTTCCTCTCCCAGGCACAGAAGCAAGAGAATGGAGGATTGGGGCCCATGTGTTTAGTCAGCATCAGGTGCCTACATCCAGAGGCTCAGATGAAGGTGAACATTTTCTAGCATCCCTCCTGGACCTTTCAGACGCTGCGTAAATTCATTAGTGGTCAATACTGGTTGCTGTTGGTTGAAGCGCCTCTCCTTGCCACCCAGGAGACTGTGGGGTTTGATTCTGCTTCTGCTGTTTGCTCCCTGGGCTGATAGGGCCTGGGGTGGGGAGTGCTGTAGGGAAACAGATTTCAGATCGAATGCACCTGGAGATGGTTAGAGGGAACAGCCTCTGAATATCCCAAAGGAGATTTTTTTCCCTTCTTACAGAATTCACCCTACCGTTGACCTTTTAAAAACTTCCCTCTTTGATCCTTCTTTATCCCTCTCTGACCACTCTTGGTGGGCTGCTGGCTCTGTTCCTGCCAAGATAGCCCCATTGAAGCCAACTACTTGCACGAGAGGCTGTCTCCTTCCTGAGCTGCAGGTTCAGTGGAGGAGGAACGGCAGCCTGGTGGGAGCAGCAGGAAGCCTGCAGAGATGTGTATTCAGACCAGCTGACTGAAGATTCCCATTTGCACTTGGTATCTTAGAAACAGGGGCCATTGTGTTGCTAAGTTGCCTAGGACAAGTCTCTTAGCCTCTCTGTGCCTCACCTTCCCCATTTGTGGCTGAATAAATCTGCATTAATACTCATCTCATTCAGGATTCATTAATTTAGGGGGGATTCTCCTCTCACTTATGCCAGTTTAAATTGGGAATAACTCCACTGATGTCAACGATGCTAGACTCATGTCACGCCCATGAAGTGTGTCCGAGAAGACGCAGGCCCCCAATATACTATGTAAGTGCTTAGTCAAATAGCCTGTTCTATTTTCTGTTCTATGCCGTATCGGTTCTCAGACCAACTGTCCTCTATCTCATCGCTTAGGGCTTTCATATCTCAACCAAAGTCCTGGGGCTGCTGCAGAGTGGACTCAGGAGGTTCAGACAAGATGCATTTAACAAAGAGGCAAAAGGAGGATGAATGTTACTAGAGTACCCTGATGAATCGAAGCCAGAGCTAAAGTGGAGCAAACGGGACCTTAATGTTGCATGATTCTGGTGCAGAATGAGCTTGCATGAATTTATAAAATGCGGGAAAAGGTTCTACAGGCTCAGCAGTGGTTAGAATGCATATTTCATGTTGCATGGGGAAATGACTTCTGTTCAGTTAGCTGTACCCAGTCAAGGGCACCTCTGCAGTACTTCTGTTCTAGCAGGGTTCCTGCTCAGAATAGCATGCACTGTAGTGTATCAATTAGCCAGCGCACTTTGCCTGTTTCCCCTTCAATTAGCATTATTTTAAATAATGAATACTTGAAAAAGCAAACGATGCGAACGCTGAGAACCAGCTCTGTCTCAGTCTGTTTGCTGGGTTGTCTGTTGTCAGGTGCCCCTTAGAGTTACAGTGGTCAATGTTTTAGCCATCATGAGGTACCTCACTGTGTTTTTCAGCATGTCAGATTTAATCAAGTTGTAGCAAAACCTAAGTCAACTTCCTCAAGTCCAGAAGAGTCACCCTGCCAAACGTAGCGACGCCTACGATTAAACATCTGTTCGCCACAACGTTTAAGTACATTTCATAAAGCCAGTCTAAAGACTAGATTAATAATGAGATCTGGCAGCTACAGAGCAACAGACTGGGAGCCAGGACTTCTGGGTTCTAGTTCTGCACTGAGACTTTGTGAAAGTCATTAATTGCTATGTGCCTCAGTTTACCACATGGGAGCAATGTTTCTAAGAAGGGCAGAATAATATTTATATCCCCATCTGGGTGGTAGAAGATTTCCCAGAGATAGTATTCTGAGGAAAGCCCCTTTTCGGCAAAGTGCTTAACTTTAACATGTGTTTTTAGTGGAAAGGCTTAAGTCCTTTGCTGAAATGGGTCTAAATGAATGGCATTGAGCGAACCTCTGCTTTGCATTTATCCCATGACTGAAGGAGATGGGGAATCTCCAGAAATCCAGGGAAAGCTTTGCCTGTATCTTCCGCATGTGATCCTTTTTATAGACCTTTTTTTTTTTTTTTATTTAGAAAAATAAGATAAAATGTCAAGGTTAATGTTAATGGCTTGAGTTTGACTTTCGGGGCATCTGTTATGTGGTATCATAAAGCATCTTCAAATCTGCTGTGTTATTGGTTAGAAGCCATCGCAGGCAACTGCTGTCCAGAAGTCTGTAATGACACGTTTTGATTATGTCCCCCCCCCCCCCCCCAGTACTCTCCCCACACATGATAAAGTACATTTGTCTTCCTGAGGGGGCAAGGCTGTGACTCATGTCTCATGACTAGGAGAGCTACGAGTCACTTAGCAAGGCATAGATCCAGAGGAGAGAAGCTAAGTATGCTATGCTCAGAAGAGTAAAACTAATAGACTGCGTTGCATCTTGATACAGTTCTGACCCACCTTTCCATTCTCACTGCAATTACAAGGCTGTGGGAAGCATGAGACCAGCTGTTGTAAAAGTTCTGTATCCAAGTTTACCTAGCCAGGTCATGTCATTGAAGGCAAAGAAGGGGAAATAGAAAAACATACGGTAGCTCATCCCAAAATGAAATGAGAATAGATGCAAATAGCCAGAGAGAGGACGCTGGGAACATCTCTGTATTGTCCTTTTTCACTGAGTGAATGCACAGTAATATACAGTGCAACCCACACGGGGCACCCAGCTCCTGTCCTGCGCAGCCACTGAAACACACTCCTTCCTGGTAATTTTGTCAGATTATTTGCAAAACATTCAGAAAGGAGGAAGAGGAGAGGGGTGGAAAATTGGTGTCAGGTAAGATAGGAAGTGAGCGGGGATCTGCAATGTAGTGGCTGAGGGAGTTTTAAAGCCAGGGAAGAAAGAATAGTGGGGGAAGTGGAGAATCACGTGTGAGAGGGAAGCAGGATTCTCTGTGGTGGAGTGGCCAAGATTCTTGGGGGCAGATTAGTTGGAAGAGCAAAGCAGGAACAGAGTAGCGGTGGTGGAGGGGTGATATTAGAGTCAGAGCTGGGATGGGGAAGCAGGGAATATTGGGGAAGAGATTTGGTAGCCAGGGGAAGCTGGACAGACTGTTCTGGAAGGCCCAGGCAAGGAAGCAGCTGGTTGGTAGCTGGCTTGGTGTGGTGTCTGACCACTCAGGTTCCATCCTAGAAGTCCTCTTGAGCAAGATGAGCTGGCAGCCAGGACTATGGGCAGCAGTTGTCGGCTTGTCGGATTGCTGCTGTATCCAACTGTCAGACAGATGGTGGGGCAGAAACCCAGCCGGCAAGAAGCTTTTCCTGGCCTTGGCTGGCTTTTGAAACATCAAAGGGTATTAAAATTGAAACTTTGAATTCGAAGTTTGCTTCTGCATGCCCCTGAGTACCAAAGAGGTGCAAGTAATCCCTATGGTTAATATATCACTGGGTGGGTATATGGCTCTCTCCATGTGACAATTTCAAGTACTTGACAAACATTAATCATCCAAACAGAAGAGCAGACCTGTTTGCCAGGCAAGTATCCTCGTCATCATTTCACAGAGAGGGACACAGAGAGTTTGAGCACCTTGCCTAGTCACACAGCACAGGAGAGGCAGAGTTGGGACTAGAACCCAGAACTTTGTTTGGTTATAACAGGTTTTACTGTGCATGCCTGGGTTAAGGTATTTGTCATCTGGACTAGCCCAGTGGTGGAACAGTGTTGTGGGGCTGTGGGTTTACCGCTTGCCTCATTTCACTTCAAAGGTGGCACAGGGTCAGTGGGAGAAGCAATTTCTGTGTGTATATATGTGTATACATATGAATTCTCCACTCAGCGCTATTGATGTCAGAGGGAGTCTAGAAGTGGAACAGGTGCAAGGTCCGCAGTAGAGGTCTGTAGTGCCGATCAAAAGGCGAATCGTCTCGGTAGTATGTAAAGTGCTTTGTGATCATTTGCCATTTGTAATGCTATTACACTGTAGGATGAGTGGGCCAAATTCACTGAAGTTAGTGGGATGACACCATGAATTTGGCCCAGGGCTATTAGCAAAATCTGCCTCGGAGTGAAATTTAAATGAGTTAGAAATTACATTTCTTTTTGCATTCAAAGGTCAGGTTAAAGCACATGTCTGTGGTGCATATAGGTGTTGCTGTTACACAGTCTTCCAAGTTCTTTTTCTGAGTATGTGAGCAAATGTTCAGTTTTGGGAAGACAAGTGGTATTGTGCAGAATTCAGTAGCGGGGAGTGTGACATTCCGTCCCATATTCTTCATAGCGATAGTAGTATGATATAATTATAACTATGATGTATTTTATGCAAGATAAGGCATGTGAGGTGTCATTGGAAAGGTTATGGTTTGCTGAATATGATTATCCTATTTGTATGCATGTATACTTTTTGTATCCGAAGTTATGAGTATTGACTTATATCTATTTCACATGTAGCTATTCCTGGGCAACGCCTACTAGGAAAATGCTCTCAGTCTAGATGGCTGGCTGGGAAGGGCCCATTCAGGTTAATGAGCCATTAGGAAGAAATAATAGGCCTTAGGAGATGCTTATCTCCCACCTGGTGAGCCTTCCTGTGAACGCTCCAAACAGCCTGTGGGGGATGGCTGCTGTGACTTTACAGGGACATGTGACCATGTCACTTAGTGCTGGACTCCACCTTGAGATATTAGTATTTTTCCACTGACTGGCGTGCGAACCAAGCTGTAAAACAAAGGGTTCCTGCCATATGCAAAAGCTATATAAAACAAGGGAGTGACATCATCTGGGTTCTTCACTGACTCCCCACCCAAGAGGGCTCCTGGAAACACTTGAGGAAAAAAGACTGAACTGGGAGAAGTGCTGGGCCCAGGCTAAAGGGATTTTTACCCTGTGACTAGAATACCTGGGCATTCCAAGCTGTAAGCAAGTGCAGCTTGCCCCTTAAGAATCTGCAGTCTGCTTCTATCATCACTTAGGGTGAGAATCTGCTCTTCATATCCAATCTATTTAGTATATTAAGCTTACTTTGCGTTTTTGTTTATTTATTAGGTAATCTGCTTTGATCTGTTTACTATCCCTTATAATCACTTAAAATCTATTTTTTTGTAATTAATAAACTTGCTTTTACTTTATCTAAAACCAGTATGTGGGAATCATAACTCGGGGGAGAAAGCTGTTGCATATTCCTCTCCACACTGAGGGAGGGGGCGAATTTTATGAGTTTATGCTGTACAGTTCCCTGTGCAGCGCAAGGCGGTATCATTTTGGGTTTATACTCCAGAGGGGTATAGGAGCTGGGAGGTGCCCTAGCTGAGGCCTTCCCATGCAGGGGCTGGTTAAAGAGCCTGCCTGCATGTAACTGCAGCTGGGTGTGTTCCTAACTGTATGTAGGCTGGTGAAAGTGCAGGCTAGAGAAAGCTTTGCAGCTTGTCACAGCAGTACAGTGTAAAAGGGAGCCCAGGCTGGTGGGTCAGGGGGTCTCAGTGGCACCCCGGGGGAGTAACTCATCACAGGGAGCTGTGCGAAAAACCAGAGAGTTTGCTCTCTCTCGGCCTCTGATTCAAATCAAATATTTCCTAGGAACCAGTCATTGGTTTTGGGCAGAGATTCCTGAAAGAAGGAATTGCCTGTGTGCTGTATGTGACCATCTCTCTTCCAGGACTGGTGTATGTAGGTAAATAAAACAAGCTATACTTAGAATATAACCAGACTCCAGGTCACTGACTTCTCTTCCACTGGGGATCTTGACCTGCAAGGCCTCTGGCATCTGCAACCAGTAAGCTGAAGGGCAACTATAAGTAGAACCCAAAAGCTGATGAGAATTGGAATGAATGTTCACATACGCTGTTTTTTCAGTACTTACCTGGGTGTAAAGTAGAAAGTGTTTAGTACACAGACTGTGTCTTTCTATATGTGTAAACAGCCCCCTGGTATGTTGTAGGAACAAATAATGCAAATAATAAAGATAAAATATCTGCTTTAGTTATTCTATCATTGTATATTTTCCAGTCTTCAGTAATACAGTGCTATGATCAGTCTTAATGTTTCACATCTTTGCTGAGAAATGCGTAAAAACTAAAATAACCTCTCAGTCGTGAAAAGGTATCCAAGCTCATTTTCTCAAATTCACATCTTTATAATGTCATTTAGGGGAAGTAGTGCCTCTTTGTGATAAGTCACTAGAACACAAACATGTCAGCAACATTTGGAACAGGGCATTTCTAATTACTAATGAGATTATTCGTTTGGGCAATTATCTACAGAAATTGGGAAAGACAGATCTCATTACCTTTCTTTCATCTAAATCTAATGCATAGCCAGGGGGTTCCTTGAATAGGTTTGAATGGCGGGGGGAGGATAACTGTTTTAACTAGCTAGTAATTGGTATTTTCCCCCTACAGTTGAATCAGTTGGGTGTATTTTTTCTTCAACAGCTCTTAATGTGGAGGTGGCATCACCTGTGCTCTGCAGATACAGCTAAGTTTGTGCCTTTGAAAGGTGAACCTGCTTTTCTAAAAGCATGTGATGGGTGAGATGCCTGTCACAAGGACTTAAATTTTATCTCTGACAGCTGGGGAGGAAAGTAAACTTTTAGTTCAATGCTGGTGTAGGAGAGATGGAAAAATATTGAGGGAGCTGAAGGACATAGCAGCAACAATCATCTTTCCCTACCTGGCTTCCTGGGATTGTAGCTTTCAGCAAATTTGATTTTCCCCTCCCATACAGCTGCATTGATTGCTTTACTTATTGTTTTATAAAAATAATAGATGTAATGACACCAGTGATTGGCTAGTCTGCAGATATTGAATTTCGTACCTCTGAGTCTAAAAACACAGGCCCCTGCTACCTGTGCTGAAGAAACAAACCCATTAGCTTGGGGGCACTAGCAGATTCATAAAAAGAGCTGGCTGGACATTGTGTGAGGAAAATGCTGATTCATCAAACCGGAAATGTTGATCAAAAATACCTCTGGTTTAATGAATTTTCGATGAATGAAAGGCAGGTTTGCATGGGAAACCTGCCAGCTCTCTGCACTGCTGGGAAGCCCAGGTTTTCGGGGGCTGCTGCTCTGGGGCAGGCAGCCATGCCAGGGCTTCCAGACTCTCAGCCATATTGTTGGGAGCCCCAGCTCTAACCGAGGCTTGGCAGGGAGCCTAGGAGCCCCGCCAGGGAGCCAGGCTCCCAGGGTCTGCGGCAGCCCCTCTTCATGCGGACTGTCCTGGGCTGGGAGCCCCAGGACTTCCAAACTCCTGTGCCAGCTGGTGGCTGTGAGAAGAATGTCAATTTCATTCAGCAGCAGTCTGGTCCTGAGGAGCAGATTTTCTTTAGGAAACACCATGTGTGGATATTTCCAAGATGAATTTTTTTTCAGGATTTCTGGTTTGTGGAAAATTTCAAAAACGTGGAGTTTCCTGCAGAGATCGTACATTTTGGCCAGCTCTATTCATAACCCTTTTTATCCTAGTCCAGCCACTAGAGGGTAAGTAACAGCCACAATAGGGTTAGTGCGGGTTACAAAAAAGAAGTAGTAGTCCGCAGACAAGTTGCATTTATGACGTGTATTCTCTACACAGCACAGCAATCAGGATAAAGATGCTTTATCCTACTTTGTTTAGCTTTTGGGTAGCCTCTTACCAATGTATGACAGTTTACAGGCTTAAATGGTCACCTGTTTAAATGCTCTGAAAGTTTCCAGAATGAAAAGGTTATTACCTACGTAATGTACAAAACAGATGCAAAGATTGAATTACGTACAGCTCCTTGTCACTGGGCCCTGCAATGAAATTTTCACATGGTGTGTGTTGGCATTAATAGCACTGTTTTACACACATTTACTTTAAACCTCACCAGGCCCCATAAAGTAATTAGTGGTGTTGCCTCCAGGGAGCTTTTAAAATGACTTGGCCAGAACAACCCAGAAAGTCGTCTGCAGAATTGGTGGTAGTTCACTAGTTCCTGGCTACCAGTCCTATGGTCCAGCCACTAGACCATATTGCCCTTGGCACATAGTTGCCACATGGGAGTACTCATTTGAATTGGATTTCTGCTTCATTGGATTCCATTTAACTAATAAGCAAGGGGCACAGTTTGAGGGCACTCCAACAGCTAATTAACCATACAGCTAAGAGGCCAGTCTGCCTGAACAACTGCCTGTCTCAGTTCCTTATCTTTATGGAGAAGGGGTGTGTGTAACCATTGGCTATAGTTTATGCACACTGGGTCTGATTAAAAGTCCATTGAAATCAATAGGCGTCTGCCCACTGACTTCAGTGGGCTTTGGATCAACCCATTATTAAAGATAGAAAGCAGTCAGATTGGGCAAAACTCTGACCACTAGCCTGTGCACCTCTGATGACTTCAGTGGTATAAATCAGATTAGTATTTGGTCCATTGTTTCTGCCTGTATAGTATAAGCTCAGAAAACATCGGCCTAATAACTCTTCTCAGTATTGTAATCCACTGGTTTAGTTTACATTACATGTCCCATTCTTGTGACTGGTCCAGAATCAGAGGATAAGAGCCTATTACTGCTTCCAGCTAATGGAATTACTCCTTTAGTTTGAATGGCAGAGTCCTATGCTTCTAGACCTGATTAGGAAGGCATTTGTGCATGGTCTTAAGTGGTGTCCGGATCGGGACTTTAGTGCTGATAACCCATGGTGGGGAGCAGGACAGTAGCTTGATAGGTTTTATTGTCTTTTTCTTTGTGGTTTTTATTTTGCGGTAGTTTCTGTGTGCTCATGTAACTATCTCGCCCTTTATAAAGAATAGATAAAAACAAACCAACCAACCAGTAGAAGTAGAAAGCTGTGAGACCAGTTGAGAATATTGTGGGAGTGAAGCACTTATTGACAACTCCCATGTGCAAAGCTGGCCATGTGCCTTTCTGCTCTCCTACAACTCATAGACTTTAAGGTCAGAAGGGACCATTATGATCATCTAGTCTGACCTCCCGCATGATGTGGGCCACAAAAGCTGACCCACCCACTCCTGGAAGAATTCTCTCCCTTGACTCAGCTGTTGAAGTCCCCAAATCATGATTTAAAGACTTCAAATCGCTGAGAATCCTCCAGCAAGCGACCCTTGCCCCATGCTGCGGAGGAAAGCGAAAAACCTCCAGGGCCTCTGCCAATCTACCCTGGAGGAAAATTCCTTCCCGACCCCAAATATGGCGATCAGCTGAACCCCGAGCATGCGGGCAAGATTCTCTAGCCAGACCCTCTGGAAAAAGTTCTCTGTAGTAACTTTTAATATCCCATCATTGACCATTGTTGCTAATTACCAGCGATGGCACGTTATTGACATATTGACTCAAATCACTTTAGCCCATCAAACCATCCCCTCCATAAACCTATCAAGCTTAATCTTAAAGCCAGAGAGGTCTTTTGCCCCCACTGTTTCCCTCGGAAGGCTGTTCCAAAATTTCACCCCTCTGATGGTTAGAAACCTTCGTCTAATTTCAAGCCTAAACTTCCCCACGGCCAGTTTATATCCATTCGTTCTCGTGTCCACATTAGTATTGAGCTGAAATAATTCATCTCCTTCCCTGGTATTTATCCCTCTGATATATTTAAAGAGAGCAATCATATACCCCCTCAGCCTTCTTTTGGTTAAGGTAAACAAACTGAGCTCCTTGAGTCTCCTTTCATACGACAGATTTTCCATTCCTCGGATCATCTTAGTGGCCCTTCTCTGTACCCGTTCCAGTTTGATTTCATCCTTTTTAAACATGGGAGACCAGAACTGCACACAGTACTCCAAATGAGGTCTCACCAGTGCCTTGTATAACAGAACCAGCACCTCCTTATCCCTACTAGAAATACCTCACCTAATGCATCCCAAGACCGCATTAGCTTTTTTCACGGCCACGTCACATTGCCGACTCATAGTCATCCTGCGATCAACCAGGACTCCGAGGTCCTTCTCCTCTTCTGTTACTTCCAACTGATGCGTCCCTAGCATATAACTAAAATTCTTGTTATTTATCCCTAAATGCATAACCTTACACTTCTCACTATTAAATTTCATCCTATTACTATTACTCCAGTTTACAAGGTCATCCAAATCTTCCTGCAGGATATCCCGATCCTTCTCCGAATTGGCAATACCTCCCAACTTTGTGTCATCCGCATACTTTATCAGCCCACTCCTACATTTGGTTCCGAGGTAGGTAATGAATAGATTAAATAAAATCAGACCCAAAACCGAACCTTGAGGAACTCCACTGGTAACCTCCCTCCAACCTGACAGTTCACCTTTTAGTACGACCCGCTGCAGTCTCCCCTTTAACCAGTTCTTTATCCACCTCTGGATTTTCATATCAATCCCCATCTTTTCCAATTTAACCAATAATTCCTCATGAGGTACCGTATCAAACGCTTTACTGAAATCGAGGTATATTAGATCCACCGCATTTCCTTTATCTAAATAATCTGTTACTTTCTCAAAGAAGGAGATCAGGTTGGTTTGGCACGATCTACCTTTCGTAAAACCGTGTTGTAATTTGTCCCAATTGGCATTGTCCTCAAGGTCCTTAACTACTTTCTCCTTCAAAAATTTTTCCAAGACCTTGCATATTACAGATGTTAAACTAACAGGCCTGTAGTTACCCGGGTCACTTTTTTGCCCCTTCTTGAAAATAGGAACCACATTAGCTATTCTCCAGTCAAACGGTACCACCCCCGAGTTTACAGTTTCATTAAAAATTATCGCTAACGGGCTTGCAATTTCTCGCACCAGTTCCTTTAATATTCTCGGATGAAGATCATCCGGTCCGCCTGATTTAATCCCGTTAAGCTGTTCGAGTTTGGCTTCTACCTCGGATACGGTAATGTCAATCCCCACTCCTTTATTCCCATCCGTCTCGCTTCTACTATTCCTCAGCCTTTCATTAGCCTCATTAAATACCGATGCAAAATATTCATTTAGATATTGTGCCATGCCTAGATTATTCTTAATCTCCACTCCATCTACAGTCTTAAGCGGTCCCACTTCTTCTTTCTTTGTTTTCTTCCTATTTATATGGCTATAAAAGCTCTTGCTATTGGTTTTAATTCCCCTCGCAAGGTCCAACTCTACACGGCTTTTGGCTTTTCTCACTCCATCTCTACATGCTCTGACCTCAATAAGGTAGGTTTCTTTGCTGATCCCTCCCATCTTCCACTCCCTGTATGCTTTCTGTTTTTTCTTAATGACCCCCTCTGAGATGCTTGCTCATCAACAAAAGCTGGTGTTAAAGTCTACCCTACTTCCTCATGGCTACAACGTGCAGTTGTCACCAGTCATTTTCTTTCAGTTGCATTCATAAGACTAATTGTGCTCCTTAAGAGGAGGAGATGAGATCGATACCAATGCAGAAATAAAGCGTATTAAATAAATGATGTCCCATTTGTGCAGTGGTCCTGTTAACCCTTTTGAACAAGTGGCTGTCAAGATTTTTGTCCACATGTGAAATATTTTTTTAAACCCGGTAGTAGCAAAGCTTTGGCTTTCTTTTCAATGATTGATTAGTTGAATGATTAATGAAAGGCTTTGTGGCTGTTGATATGACTCAGAAGGAGAAGCTTTGATGCCTAAAACTGATGACTTAGTATTGTACAGGATTTGTTTGGTTTTTTTTCTCCCCAAAGTTTCCCCTGTTCTTAGCTAATAATAGCAGCAGCCCCATGTTGCTGTTTCAGGGTCATCCTCCATTACTTGTGTATTCCAAATCCCTCTGGACTTCCAAGGAGATTTTGAGTGTGAAAGAGCTACAGGATTGGGCCCCTATTATTAAGTCTTGGCACAGAAAAAGCTTTTGGGCAACTTGAAGCTTTTTGAGTTCAGGGCTTTGTCTTCCTCCAGCAATGACTGGCGACATCACTAGCACCCAGTCAGAGCATTTCCATCCTACTTCATGAGATGAGCTACTTTCGGCTACAGAAAAACACTGAATCTGCTTGCCCAGAGGATGGAGGCACTGATTCCAGCCAGTTAGCTTTAGAATGGGTTTGTCGTTTTAAAAATCCAAATGCACATTCTGAAAAGGTAAAATTCTGACCCCATTGATTTCAATATTAAAACTGCCACTGATGTTAATGGGACCAGGATCTGGCCCTTAGTCATTTGAGATTTAAATAGTTGGCTAATCTCCTTAGCTTTCCTTCATTTGTAAAGAAACGCTTTTTAGTATACATGGGAATTAACGAAAATTTCAGCTCCTTGAACTGTGAGGAAGTTTGGATCCAAATTCTGCAACTAGTGTCCTTCAGCCGGGGAACCAAAACCCCAGAGCAGAATACTCCCACATGGGGAAGTTTGGCACAGCTCAGATCCATCTCTGCCTTTCAGTTCCCATTTTAGTTTCTTGGTCCGATGTGAATGCGTCACAGCATTTTTCCATAGTAACTTTATTTCATAAACTGGGAACTCTGACTTTGACAGTGATGGTAGAGAAAGAACATGTCCAAACATGTGCTGAAATATACAGTGCTCCTGGACAGTTATATTTTAATACAACTGCCTGCTCACCAGACGGGCTTGGTAAGGCAAGATGAAGATGGACATGTGCAAACAAATTCACAACAAATCTTGGTTTAAATTTGACCTGGGTCAGGAATCAGCAATGACTTGGTTGAATTGTCTTCATGTCTGTAAACATATAAATTGTTCTCTATCTGAGGTGGCTGTGTGCCAGTGCTGTTTGGGCGTGAATGGTGCTTGCCAAGAAAAGTCTGAGTGCTATATAAAAGAATTACAATATATTTATGTATATTGTATCTAAATAGTTAATATAAGGAGCACCATTTGCTGGCAGATAAGAATATACATCCAGTTTTTAACAAAACAAAGTCAGCCACATGGTATTTTACAATATGGCCACCAGTCTCATCATTTTTGCCACTGAACACATGCAAACCAGTGAAAAAGAGTGTGAATTACCACATTGAAGGCTTTCTTAGAGGCTTGCATTGAGATCTGACTATGGGCAAAATGGGTTGCTCTGAACATTGGGTCTTTTGAAATACACGGTAAGCAAGCCCGTGTGTTTCATCAGCAATTGACCCTTTCTCCAGTCCCACTTGTTATACTACACGTGAATTGGTTCTGTCGCACGAAAACTGGGACCCACTTTTGAAACAAACTTTGGATGCGTTTAGTCAAATTTGTCTGACAACAGCTTTGAAATTCTCTGCCCTGCCCATGCTTTCCAGTGCTGAGATGTTTTTCCTGTGCCTTAATTTTAGGCCCCAGTTCTGCCCCCACTGATACTACTAGCAAAACTCCTGTTAACTGCAGCCGGACCATGATTGGGCTCCAAATTCCCAGCAGTCTAATGCAGAAAAAGTAAAAATGGCAGCATTCAATCATAGAAGCACTGCTACTGTTCAGACACAGTAACAAGACTATTTTGAAAACGTATTTAAGTATATCTAGGTATGATAGAGTAATAAATACTTGGCTTTCTCTGCAGGGTCCCTTTTTAATTGAGGTGAGGCAGCCAGACAAAAACAGGAGGAAAACAGTACCCCTGTAGGAACTGGCAGCAATTTTCCACTTAATTGGTGCCTTTCTGGAAGTTACCTAGAGAAGGAAAAGTTAGAGTATTGTACATAAACGATTATTTATTAGAAAGCTTAAAATTCTGTACACATGTCCTAAGGACTCGTTTGCACAGTGAGGTAATATGCTCTACGGGGGTGTGATTTCTAAAGCATACTTGCCCATGAATTGGTCCATGTAGATCTGCCCAGATTCCCCAGTGCACTTTAACATAGTACTGTTTCAAACAATGCTACATTAAAGCGCACCAGCAAGGTCTACACAAATTATTGCACAGCACCTTAGTGTGCTTTAGAAATCACACCTGAGTAGAGCGCATTACCCTCCCATGTAGACAAGTCCCATGACCCTTTTTTTTTTGCCATGAACCTAAAACATATTGTGGGTCATGACTGTAAAGATTTCCAATAAGATGAGTCTGAGCAAAGTTGTATGGTCAACCGAAGTTTCTAACCGATAAAGAGACTGGGTGTAAATAGGAATTTAATACTTCATTTGTCTAAACAGAGATTGATATTTTAGGAGGAAAGGGTTAAACACTCCAATGGGTAGCTCCATGGCACCATAAGCTACTTTGTCACCATATAATATATTTATAAAATATGGTGCCAAGGTATTTTTAGAAGCATGTTGTATGTTGATTATTTTGCACAATTTACAGCAAAAGGCATCAAATATTTGTCTCATTTGTGTGTGTGTGTATGCCCCAAATATTGAGAAATAAGGACATTCCATCTCTGATACGTGTTTATTAACATGAACTTTCAACAATTATGTAGGTTCAGAAATTAGTTTTTGATGTTGATAAAAATAGTGAAAGCTTTGCAGAGAGCAAATTTGTCACCCACGGTAGTTAATTTGCACTAACTTTGATGCAGAGTTTAATTTAGATTGATGAGAGAGGAATTTTGTTATGACTATAAAATCCATTAATTACAGATCCTGTCTTAATTATGAATGGCTTTATTTTAAAGTGAGGTTTACGACCGAAATTAAGACTTGGAACAGTTCAATCAATACAAACATCAATTAGACCTGACTTTATACTCCCAATTAGTTTCTAGAGCTTTTAAATGAAGTGTAAAAAGTGTACCGCTTTGTAGACATCTTTTAGACGTACGGAAGGATCGGGAGGTCTTTGCCATTTCATTAACAGCCTCCTCACAACAAGCATGGATGGAATATCAAACAGGATGGTGGCCCATCAAAGAAGCTTATGGAACGAACTATTTAAAAGGCAGAATGTGCTGCAGATCTAGCGGGAAGTTAGATGCTCTTAAAGATATTAAATTAATAAGTATTATTTGGGTACCAATGCACTGAGAAGCATAAGCAAGACTGGGGTCCCATTGTCCCATCTTAGTGTTCTGTGTTCATACAGCGCCTAGCACAAAGGATCTTAGTCCAGGACTGCGGCTACCCCATGCTACTGCAATGCAAATAACCAATAGGAATAATAGGGGGTGTATGAATAAGAGAATAAGAGTCGATACCCTAAGTAGACAAGAAAGACAAAGGAGGGAAGAGGAAACCGAGAGGGGAAGTGATTTATTCAAGATCACATTGCAAGTGGATGGCAGAGCCAAGGTCAGAACCCAGGTCTTATGAATCCCAGTCCAGCCTCTCAAGCCGGTTTTATCTAGCCTCAAGTGCGCGATACAAATAAATACATTGCACTTTTATAGCACGTTTTGTCTCCAGTCCCAAAGCCCTGTATAAAAATATGTATTTAGCCTCACAAAGCCCCTGTGAGGTAGGTCAATACTACTGTCCCTCCAACTGTGAAGATAGGTGAGCTGAGACATGGAGAGATTAACATAGGGCATTGCTCTGAACTGTGACCATCTTAAAATGGCACCTTCTTCTAAGCAGATCTGTTCACTTTGCACATCCGAGTCATATCTGCTGACTTGAGGGACAAAAATATTTTTTAACTGTTGCTTAGGCCTGAAGAGCCAGTTGAGCTACGAAGCAGTGGTTGGATTCCACTCCTGCTTATGCATGGTCACCCAAATGTCTGACTTGAATTCCAGTCAGTATTACCATTGACTGTGATGGGTTTGCTCGGGAGTCACTGTAGGCATAAAAGGAGCTGCAGAGCTTTTATGCAGTGTTGTTTTATTTATTTTATGTAGCAGTGATGCTTTGAGTTAGTTTCCCAGAGCTGAAGAGCTCTGTGTAAACTCGAAAGCTCGTCTCTCTCCCCAGCAGAAGTTAGTCCAATAAAAGATTTTGCCTCACTCACCTTGTCTCTGCAGAGCTGCTGCTTTTTATTATTGAGGGCCGTGCACGGAGGAGGCAAGAACTCAGTTTGACTCCCAGAACCCAGGTTATAAATTTGGAGTGTTATGAAAGACAGAAATAACATACTTTAGCTTCTAAACTGATTACGTTTGATCTGGAAGCCACTAGGAAATGAGAAGCCTGGATTTCTAAAATGCCATTTATGGAGAGTAGAATCCGCACCTTAAGGGATGTTAGTGCCAGGTCTAACGGATAACTAAGCCCTTACTTGAGCGTTGTGTGCTCTCTCTCTACAGGGATGAGATTTGTCCCAGCCATCTTGACAATGCAGGAAAGTCTGTGGCACTTAGGTTAGCATTCAGGTGGCCAGTATGTGTGTTCTACCTCATCTCTATTTAAACTGAATGCTCCATTAAAACCAAGCTCTCATTTGGATAATTGGTGGAACTTGCCCCTCAGTTGGTAACTTGGCCAACCAGAAAACAAAGAGAAAGAGAGAGTGAGAGAGAGCGCGCGCTAGGCAAACAGCAGAAGAAATTATCATAAGCCCTTTTGTTGTTTTAAATTCCTTCAAGCAGAGCCATTTGTACTGGAGAAAATCCTCCCAAGGTATATTTAGATCATATGAGCAGAAAAAAATATTACACCATAGCAAGCTGTTTACAAATGTGCTAACCTTGTTTAGTGCTCCTAAAACTCTCTGCTTGGTGTGCTACGGTGTGCGTTAATTGCTTGGCAGAAAATATGCAACACTGCTTTTCTAAAATGATCTAGATTGGCGAAGGTCTGCAGCTGGGGCAGTGTACGGCGTTTATATAAATAACCATGAATAGTTCTGCAGTTCTTCTATCAAAACAGAGATGGTGAGGCAAAAAAAGACAGCTGGTGCCAATTATTGACTACTCTTGCTTCTTCATTGAAATTCATGGCGCCTTTGTGCTATGAAGCAAAAGGCAAATTCCATCCACGCTCGGCCAGTTTGAGAATTAAAAAAAAAAAAAAGGCCAAATTGATACCTCCGTCTCCCTGGGAAGATTGGGGACAAAAGCCTGGAAAGCTCCTAGTTGGGGGTTGTAGAAGTGGGGAGGACACTTGCCGCTTTGTCATCATAATTCCACCATCCTGAACCATGGAGAAAGTGCTCTGTGATGAATGGGATCTGCATGAGAGGAGGAAATGGGCCCATGGGTAGGAATAGGAGGATCAAGTGTGCTATACACTAGGAGCAAGCCTGTAGATAATGAACATAGCCCCGGGCTGTGTTAACTCTTGTGTGCCCTGTCTCCACACTATGAGACCCTTCTTTAGTTGGTGTCTGTGAGCTGCAGTCATGGGAAGCTGTGGAGGCAGGCAGGTGCATTGTAGAATTCCATGTCCGAGGCATATGATCTCCTTAGCCACTGGCAATTCTTGCAGGAGATAGGGACTGGTGGCTTTACCCCCACCTGGTTGTGGCCTAGGACTTGCAAAACCTGGGTTCAAGGTTCTGCTCTGCCAAATGCTCCCTCTGTGTGACCTTGAGCAAGTCACTTAGTTTCTCCGTGTCTCGGTTCCCTCTCTGTAGGAGGAGGATAAGAATATGTCTCTACCTCACATGGGTGTTGTGAGGATAAACACATTAAAAACTGTCAGGTGCTCAGATATTACAGTAATAGGGGCTATATATTTATTGTAGGATTCCTGTATACAGAACTCCCACCGGGCTGTATTTCCATGGCAGAGAAAGTGATTTGTTTTGGAACCACTCAAAGCTTTATAATTCAGCATAGGGCCTTGTGAAAGGAGCTGGAGAACAACATTTTGTCTGAATAACAGGGGGAAACTTCCTGGACACTTATTGAACTGAGCAATAATCTGTCAAGGGAAGTGATGGAAACCCCATTGCTTGAGATATATAATACCTGACTGGACAAAACATATAATATAGGGAGGAGTCCCTCCTTAAAAGGGGAAGGACTAGATGACCTACCTGACATTTCCCATCTCTTTCTTCTCTTATGTTTTGTGTGATCTGGAGGAACTTAAATATCTGAGGAAGAGAGGGAGTGGAACACAAAATAAAGCAACAGTATTTGGCTTGATTCTTCTCGCCTGCCATGGGACCATTTTGTGCTTTGTTGCCAACGCAAAGCTGCCCTAAAGCTGGACAGTCAAGGATCCTCCTTGTGTAAGGGGAACCTCACATGCCACAGAGCTGGCGTAATGGCCCTTACATCTCCTCCCCATTCATATGGCATAGGGGACATGGCCAAGAGGTGTGAGTGTCATGGCTGTGAGTTCCTTTTATCTGGTGACTTTTGGCTGTTGTTATAGCCCCTTGGGGCTACTGGCAGCCGGCATAACTTAATAACTCTAGTTATTATTTTAATATAATGCTTCTTCCAGGAGAATGAACTGGGCCCGATTTTGTCCTTTGCATGTGCCTGGATTGTGTGGAAGTCACTGAGTCTCTAAGGGTAGAATTTGGATTGTAGTCTTGGGCCTGGGCTTTTCCATTTGAGAGAGAAGCGACTTTCAGCAGAGATGGGAGGTAATATATGGGAGAGTTACATTTCAAAAACAAACCTCTGCTTAGGGCTGGTTTTACACTCGGTTTTTATACTATTCTAACTATATCGGTTTAGAAACGCCTGAGTGCAGTGGCAAAAAGCTATGCACCTTTATATCAGTATAATTGTGTCAACATGAAGGAATCGCAAAAAGAACAGGAGTACTTGTGGCATCTTAGAGACTAACAAATTTATTAGAGCATAAGCTTTCGTGGGCTACAGCCCACTTCTTCGGATGCATACAGAGAAGTTGGCTGTATTCCACGAAAGCTTATGCTCTAATAAATTTGTTAGTCTCTAAGGTGCCACAAGTACTCCTGTTCTTTTTGCGGATACAGACTAACACGGCTGCTACTCTGAAATATGAAGGAATCGTATCACTTCAACTATGTTAGTTTATAAGTTATAGGGCTACAAAAACTGCGTGGAGACCAGCCCTTACATAAAAAGGGTGTTGGGAACGAGATCTGATTTTCTATGGCCTTTTACCTCGTGAAGTCATTTACACCTGTGCACAGTGGGTACAAAATGCCATTGCAGGGGTACATGGCTGCACAAGGCAGTGGAGAATTCCTTCACTCTCCTTTCACATGTAGTTTAATTTGAGAGGTGAAGATCACAGATTTTACCTCTCCTCTACTGTGAGTTTTTCCTTCTCTCTCAGATTCTCTGAGTTTTTTTTTTTTTTTTTTTAAAGCAATCTGCTGTATGTTGTATTAGACGTTATGTTCCCTTCTCTTCTCCACGTCTCACTGAGAAAGATGCTCTTCTGATCCTTCTGTTCCTGAGGTGGCTTCTCAGCAACGTTCTAATTTGTCTGATTTCAGAGTTTTGCCAACGCTGTGTATACTTAGACTGAGTTGGCCGAGGCTATTTCTGTGATAAGAAAACATGTCAGGTATCGTACAGTATACAGCAAGGCCCGGTTACGGTCTCATTCTCTAAATAAAGTTCAGCTGTATTTGGCAAACATTTGCATACATGTTTTTAGAACAGATCCCATTCCAAACATTCACAGGTATTGTGTAACAAATGCTGTATAGATTCAACCAGGTGCTTAACTTGAAGCATGTGAGTAGTCCCATGGAGAGATGTAAAACAGTAGGAGCTGACAGTTGGGAGTTCTTTGTGATGAGAGGGGTCCTTAACTTTCGAACCTACTCTCCCCACCTACCCGGACATCTGTTGACATTCAGCCACACTGCAAGGCTGTCTGTTTACCCAGACTTTTAGAGAGGGAGGGACATGACAGGTGGTTGATATTTGTGTTAGCGAGGGGAGTATTGCTGGGCTTGCTTTGTACTATGACGATTATTTTTTGCTCGTGGGTGTGGAGAAGCTGCTGGCTTTCCTTTTCACGTGGTGATATCTTTAATTGTGGTAAAGGTGCCAAGAGATTTTAGGGGCTTTTTCTTTAGTATATTCCTTATACATCTAAATAAATTAATGTCTGCAAGGAGAAATGCCATAGCAAATTTATCAAACATCATCCCTAATTAGCTGTTTCAGTATGGTTTAATCTGGGGGCAATTCCACCTGATGCGCAACATTATCTAGACTGTAAGAGGCAAAGACTGTGGGTATATTGTCTGTTTGCATACTGTGACTGTGTGTGTATATTATCTATGTATGTAACATGCCTGTATATTGTGTGTATGCATACACTGTGACTGTATACATGCCTTTGCATACTCTGTGTGTATAGATTGTCTGTTTGTTGTGTCTGTGTGTGTGTATATATACTGTGATCGTATATTTTCTCTGTGTGTATACAATGATTCTGTGCATATTGCGTAGGGCACTGAATACACTGAACATGTTTAATAAATAATTATAATAATGTGAGTAAAATCCCCTATTTCCCGCATCAGCTGCGAAATAGCTGCTCTCAAAATTTGGCATGCTATATAATAAGATGAGTCTGTATGGTGTCAAACTATGTTTGTTTGCGCTTTGTAAGTATTAGCTCCAACGTAAAATATATACACATTATCGAGTCTTTAATTAGGGAATTCTTTATCCATTTAATTTATTTAACAGACAGATAGGATTACAAATGGTGTGTTCCCCTCTGACTTCGGACAAACAAATAAAGCATGCAAGTAATGTACATGGCTTGAAAGTTCCAATAGCCAAATGCCAAATTGATTATTTAAAGGGCATTTGACACCAAAATACTGTTCATTCCATTTTATTTCATTTCAGAACCTTTGATCACCTTGCAGCAGTAAAAAACATGGCAGGCTGGATACATCTGATTGTAAATGGCGTGACTATTCCCTCTTAAATCTAAATTACTTAAGCAGCCTCTGTCTCCTTCCCTGGAGCTCCAAATAGTCACCATGGCATTATTATTATCATCATAACTGTCGGTTTTAGTAATCTACAGAAATAATGCAGAAAATACATGGAGGAGCTAAGGTCACAGCTAAAATAGAGTCGAGCTTTTTTTTTTTTTTTTTTAATCCATCAGGGATGCGGGAAAACGAAAATAAGCCCAGCAATATTTGTAAAAGCTTCAAGGATTTTTCTTTGCCTGTTTGTGTGATAGAGGAGCTGCAGGCCTCCAAGTATGGGCATTTCCTCATGCTATTGATCCCGTCTTCTCCTAGACAACTAGTATACTTCATAACAATAAATTGCTGATCGTGCGGTCTTGATGGACTCTGATGATTACTGCTGTGGGAGCAAAGACAATCCCAGCAGGGAAGCAAACTCTCCTTTTGCTCAAAAAAGTACTCAAACTCCCCATGCTGGGCTACAGAATGAGAGAGACACTCACTAGAGTGTTTCTCTCTCTCTACCACTGAGAAGTATGGGGAGGATGGGCACTGTGCTAAACAGAAGAGTTTGCTTCCAGATCATTTTTATTTTTTATTAATATTACAGGAGCACCTAGGGGACCCAACTGAATTCAGGGGCTCTTGGTTCTAGGCACTGTATGTAGACATTATAAGGAACAGTCCCTACCTTAAAAAACTTAAAATCTAACTGGAAAAAGGGTGCAAAAAAGGAGATGTGATTATCTTCAGAGTACAATTGGGGACCTGAGATGCTGAATGATTAGGGCCAGATACTATAAATGGATATGTTCTGGGGGAGCCACCTGCAGGATCTAGCTCGAAGTGTGACTCGTCCAAAGTCTCATAGGAAGTCTGGAACTGGACCCTGATCTCCTGAGTCCCAGCTCGTTGCCTTAACTACAAAGCATTCTCAATCTACTGTGATGAGGTATACAAACCTCACACTGGACAACAAGGGGTTAAGGAACTGCTCTGGGCTCAGACAGTTCTGACCTGTCACATCTGCAGATCCCACTCACACCAGAATCACAGGAGAAAACCACCTTTGCCAAGACTTTGGCCACTGTCATTTAGGACTACGCCCTTTGGCCTCCATGGTGCCACAGAGACGTTCCATCACCTGCAGCATGCTATTTAGATGATATGGTCATCCACAGCTGAGATTCGGATGAACATGAGGCACAAGTCACCACTGTACTTTGGTCCCTATGGGACGCTGGGCCAGTTGGAAACCCAGCAAAGTGTAAGATTGGAAAAGAAGAGACCACCTTCCTGGGATGTAGTTTGGGGACGGGCCAGGACTGACTCCTTGTGGGTAAAGTGCAGGCTCTCAAAACGTGCCTCTACCAATCACGAAGAAACAAATCCAAAGTTTATTAGGCCTCCCAGATTACTACTGCCGATTTGTGCCCAGGTTTTCAACCACAGCAGCCCTCCTCACAGACCTAATTCGGAATAGCAGCCCCGAGAAGGTTCACGGGTCCGACGCCTGCAAAAAGGCCTTTTAGAAGTTGAAAGAACACTTGTGCAAAAAGCCTGTCCTGTTCAGTGCTGACTTCTCCAAAGAATTCATTTTGCAAACCAACACCTCAGAAGTGGGACGGGGCGCAGCGTTGTCCCAAGAAGCAAATGGAGAGGAACATCCTGTACTTTACCTGAGCTGCAAACTATTCTCTTGGGAATGGGCATATTCCGTAATGGAAAAGGAAGGTGTGGCTGTGAAATGGGCCGTGAACTCCCTCCACTACAACCTCCTGGGAAATCTGTTCTAGCTTGTCACTGATCCCGTCCCTTATGGTGGTTACACACCAGCAAAGACACAATCCCTCCGGCTGTACACCTTCCAAGTTCAGCACAGAGTGGGAAAAGTTCACCAAAATGTCATTTTTTTCAGGACGGGGAAGGGAGGGGGGGACAATCTGCTGGTCTGGGTCCCCAGTGCCATCTTAAGGAGGTTGAGGTGTGATGAGGCATACAAACCCCACACTGGATGACAAGGAGCTAAGGAGTTGCTCTGGGGTCAGCCAGCTACGCCCCACCACACCTGCCATGCATGCACATGCTGGAGGCAGAGTTGAACAGGGGAGCGGAGCAGCTCACCTGTTGGCAGACCAGGGAAGAGAACAGAGCGTCAGCCCTCAGCTCCCGAGGAAAGGGCTGACTGAAGGCAGGAGCTTCCCAGATGACTTCCCAGAAGGCCTCTGCCTGAGGGGAGGGCCAGATTCTGATGCCCCCGGAGAGAGATTCATGGATTCTGATGCACCCCGAGGGGGACCAGTTCCCCTCTCTTTCACTAACTCTGTTTATTTGCGTCAATCCCCCTTGTTGTTTGTTTACGGGCTGCTCTGGAAGGGGACAGGCTTTAAAGTGACCTGTCCGGAGGGCCAGGTCACAGGAAGGAGGCAGAACAGCCATCAGCAGGAGACGGCCTGTGGGCAGAGAGCTGCTACGCCACACCTGGCCACAAGGAGGTGACAGCGGTGAGTTAACCCCTTCATCCTACACCCATACAGACAACATGACTCTTATCCCACGCTAGTGTCCATCAGGACAGTAATTCCACTGAGATCAGAAATCAGCCTAGAGAGAGAGAGAGAGATGAGACCTTTTTTATGTAAATTGAATGCCTCATGTTTGGCAAGAAGAGAGAGACCAGGGGACATGGATTGCAGCTTTAGTTGCCTTGCGTTTCCTGTATTTTTGAGGTATCAAATGAATTGAAAGTGCAGGCAGCCACATCTGAGCTCAGAGAGTTGATGCGACCTTGAGAATTACAGAGCTTATTATGGCCTTCTGTATGTTTACAATATTGTTGTGCCTTTATATAGCACCCTAAACTCCTGAGGACCCCAGAATGGAGAGGAACACCCCGACGATCCCAGAATGTTATTTTACAAAGGACCGCATATCAGGAGTGTGAGCTTCTGCAAAGGACTCGAATGGAGGCAACGGATGTGAATGTGAGAGTCGAAAACCCTTTTAGGAACTCTTGTAGGTTTAGAGAGAGGGAGCTATCAAATTGTGGTTCTACAGATGGATGCAAAACTGAGCAGGGCTTTATCGATCCTTCTTCTGCCACTAAACCCAGAACTCTTGGGCAAGTGGAATGAAAGGGTCTTAATCTTTCCATGAATCATACCAGCTTTTTGACCTGGTCCTGCTGAACCTTTCATTATGATCAGCTGCTTATTTCATGGAGGAGGAGGGAGTGGGGAGAGAGAGAGAGATATTTTCAAAGTACCATTTTCACCCGCTTGCCTGTCTTTAATGGGAATTCACTGATTAGGTGCATAAAAGTCTGCAGAAGATGACATTTCACTCTGCTCCATTTTAATACAAAGGGTACTACGGTTGCTAAGAGACTGATGCTTCAAATTTGGAAATCTTCATCCGCACTGGATATGTTATCTTGGCAAATTGGACTTTCAGACTTGGCAGAAAATGGAAAAGAGTAACTTTTAAAAATAGAGATAATTTAGATGATGCCAAAGACATCTGGTATCCTTTTCTAGAAATGTGAAACCGATCTATTTTGCTAATATACATTAGATCAAATGCACACAGTGCAAGTTTTACCCATGTCTGCATTTGAGGTTGGTTTATTAATTTGCTTTATGCTTGGAATCTTTAGCCAGATAATTTTCTTAATTAAAATGGTTTTATGTTTATAGCAGATAGAATCTGTCATCCCCGTGAATCTCAGAGCATTTCAGCCTTTTGCCTTATTCAAAACAAAAGCTCCAGTAGCATAATACCCCATGCCACATACTAGGACAGTGGTTCTCAACCTTTCCAGACTACTGTACTCTCCTTTCAGGAGTCCGATTTGTCTTGCGTATCCCAAGTTTCATCTCACTTAAAATCTACCTGCTTACAAAATCAGACATAAAAATACAAAAGTGGCACAGCACACTGTTACTGAACAATTGCTGACTTTCTCATTTTTACCATAGAATTGTAAAATAAATAAATTGGAATATAAATATTGTTCTTACATTTCAGGGTATAGTCTATAGAGCAGTATAAACAAGTCATTGTATGAAATTTTAGTTTGTACTGACTTCGCTAGTGCTTTTTATGTTGCCTGTTGTAAAACTAGGCAAATACCTAGATGAGCTGATGTACCCCCCGGAAGACCTCTGCGGACCCCCGGTTGAGAACCACCGCACTAAGGCACTGGCTCTGTAATGGCTCAGAGAGTAAAATGCCACTTACCAAATTGCTAACACCACTTCCTAGGCATTCCTTTCAGCTCTCCCATCCAAGTCTGGGCCCTGCCCAACTGATGATCATTGCACAAGGTAATGAGGCTACAGACTATGTTACTGTATTATTATTGAGCCCTATCTTCCCCTGTATGGGAATGAATGCCCATGGAGAAGAACAGTGAATTTTCTACCCATTTGTCTATGGCGTGGTTAGCTTTCCTTTTCCCTTTATCTCCTCTCCAGCAAAATGACTTCTCTGCCCTGGCATTGCTTATGTGGGTTGGTGTTTGTGGGCCTTGTGAAAGAGGCAGGGGGAGGCTTCGAATGAGAGAGGAGGGTAGGAAGCTTCTGGGCCTGGGGTGGTGGTGGTCTTCTGTGGGTAGGAGGCAGTATGGGAGAAAGTAAGAGGACAGGAGTGGGAGAAGGAAGTGAAGGGAACAGTGTGGTTGATGTCTCTGGGAGTGAGAAAGAGGAGAGAAGGGAGCACAATAAGAGAGCAAGAGGAACACTGGGGCAGAACTGCAGAGGGACTTGAGGACAAGAGGTTTAAACTTGACTTGGTGGGTGAAGAGGGAGCTATGGAAAGGATTTGAAGAGGGGTGTGATTATTTTGGGAGCTGCAGTGTGAATGGATTGTAGGGGAGCAACTATTTATTTAAAGAAACTCATTAATTCTATGGTAGAAAAGGTCACCGGAATGATCATTGATCAATATGTCATGTGAGCATGGATAAAACATGTCAAGAGAGCATAGATGTAAAATAATGATAAAGGCAAGTTGCCCATTTTCAAATTTAGAAATCACACTAACTGCTCTTGGGACATTAGTCAACTTTGATATCATGCACACTAATTAAACCATTCTCTTTAACGAGCCTTACTTTCATCTTTCTCCATTAAGATTTTTTTGTTCTGTAGGACTAAAGGCATTGTTCAGCTCTGATCCCGGCGTGCGATTTGAATCAGAACTAACATATGGGAAATGGTCACAAAGGATCGAACCCTCCTCTTGTTAATACTGGTGCAAATCAGGAGCAGCTCCACTGAAATCAATGAGGTTGCACTACAATAAAACTGGTCTAAAGGAGAGAAGAATTGAGCCCTGTAGCTCTTTCTTGCACCAGCCCTTTGTTTTTATTGGCTTCATTCCATAAATATTTTCATGAATTCATTCAGTAGGGATCCAGCTGTATTTTTTCTGAATAATCTGCTTGGATATTTTGTCAGATCCCTGCCACTTCACCGTGGGGATAGCATATATAATTGGATGAAGGTTAATTGTATTAGAGAGGCAAGATGGGTGAGGTAATATCTTTTATGGGAGCAGCATTGTCAAAGCTAAATACAAGGTGGAACAGATTGTTTAGCCTAAGGGGTTAACATGTTGTAAGAGAGCATTCAAGGTGAAGTGGACAGTTAACATCTTTGCTGTCATAGGACAAGGGAGCTTTAGTGGATTATAGATTGGTGTAATGAGCCATAATCCAGTGTCTTTATTAAATCCATGATTTTTAGTGTCTTAACGAAGTTATGAATTTAAGCTTGTCTTTTGAAGGTGTTGTGCAGGTTTCCTTTGAGGATGAGAACTGAGAGGCTAAATATAGAGTGATTGTTTTGTGAAAAGTGTTCACCCATGGATGATATGGTGTTTTTGTCTTTTATCATTTTTCTGTGCGAGTTCATTCAAGAGCATAGTGATTGTCTGATGTCACCCACATGGTTGTTATTGGGGGTATTTAGTGCAATGGATCAGGTACACCACATGTTGTGAGAGGCATATGTAGGACCTATGGATCGTGAAAGGTGTATTGTGGAGGATATTGGTCATTGTAGCAGTGGAGATATGTCTGCAGATTTTGCACCTGCTTTTATGGCAGGGTCTAGTGCCTATTTGAATTTGGTGTGACTTGGTCTGTGGGGAGTTTGCTTCTGATGATGAGCTTGGTGAATTTGGGGGGTTGTTTCAAGGCCAGAAGAGGGGGTTTGGGAAAGATTTCTTCCATGATGTGGTCCCCATCAATTATGGATTGTAAATGTTTAAAGACACCCCATATGGATTTTGGTGTGGGGTGGTAGGTGACAACTAGAAGTGTGCAGTCAGCATTTCCCTCCAACCCCCCATATTGAAGCAGTTTCTCTGGCCTGTTCCATGATGTGTCCTAGTTTGATGAAGGTGATTTCAAGTGTGTTAAGATGTGTTCCCCTCAGAGCATATTCTCAAATCAAATTACAGGCTTAACCTTTCTAACCATGGCCAAAGTCAAGTATTAGTAATGGATAAAAATGACCCTCTGTGTGAATTCTTTGTCCCAGTGCTGTAGCTATTATGTTACTTAAAAGACTCCTGCAAATGACTTCTGAAACTTCTTTAGAGATGGGCCAGAGTCAGAATACAAGGATACCCGTAGATATTCTCCAAATATTCAGAGATAACCCTGGAGGTTCAGATTTAGTGTTCAGTGCACAAACTCATTACCTTAAAATATGGTGGGGGCCAAGAATAATATTGTTCTCAGCATTCAGGTATGACTGTTCTTGGATGCTGAAGGGCACTATCAAGCTTAGTAATCATAGAATATCAGGGTTGGAAGGGACCTCAGGAGGTCATCTAGTCCAACCCGCTGCTCAAAGCAGGACCAATCCCCAGACAGATTCTTGCCCCAGATCACTAAGTGGCCCCCTCAAGGATTGAACTCACAACCCTAGGTTTAGCAGGCCAATGCTCAAACCACTGAGCTATCCCTCCCCGAGGTGAGATGAAAACTAAATTTTGTTTCCCAAACTTGTCCAGCTTTATCTGATACACTCTCATATCTTCACCTCAAGTACCGAACATACCCATCATGTGGCAGAGAGTACAGGAGGCTCAGCATTGCTACACCCATAGCTGTACAGATAGACCCACATTTTCAAAATTGGATGCTGAACTTTAGGCCGCCAATTCTGAAGAGTTTGGCCTTGAACACACATGCTTTTCAGTCAGCACTGGCCAGCAGCAGCCAGATCTGTTGCAGTGGAGACCGAAAGAGATGGGAACCTCCAAAGATGTTGGCTGCATAGAATGCCCACTGTCAGTCTTTCTAACCTTCTCTAACTTGGTAAAAGAATGTTTGGGATGAGTGATCAAAGTAACTGGACAAAGCTCAATTCCCCTGTAAATAATATATTCTTTCTACAACAGACACTGCATATACTCCAGCAGTGGAGAACACCTTAGCAATACTGGCTGTGATTTTCTATTGCATTGCATTGCATCCTTTACATCGGTGCAAAGTGGGTACATAATTACTTTGGTAGAGTTTTGCATTCACTTTACACTGGTGCAAATTATGACACAAGGCAGTAGAGAATATTGTATCAGCTGTGCTGCATTGGGTGCATTAGTGTTGAGTGTGTCTGAACTTGTATATCTTGTTGAGTGGACCTCTCAGTGCTGCTTCATGATAAGGGATATGAAGAGTCTTCTCAAATGGTCTTACACTATGTAAAGCCATAAATAAAGCCAGATCAAAGGCATATGGCGTAAGTAGGGGAGATTAGAGCTCTTTGTAATTTTCCCGACAGAATGGAAAATTCTGTTGGAAAATGCTGATTGGATTAAATCAAAACATCCTGCAGGAACTTGAAATTTTCAACAGAAAATTATCAAAATGATTGATTTTGACTACAACATAATATAATTGAGTTGATAAATTTCAGAGTAGCAGCCGTGTTAGTCTGTATCCGCAAAAAGAACAGGAGTACTTGTGGCACCTTAGAGACTAACAAATTTATTAGAGCATAAGCTTTTGTGGGCTACAGCCCACTTCTTCCACTCTATATGCATCCGAAGAAGTGGGCTGTAGCCCACGAAAGCTTATGCTCAAATAAATTTGTTCGTCTCTAAGGTGCCACAAGTACTCCTGTTCTCTTTGAGTTGATAAAGTGGAAATGAAACATTTTGGCCTTATTCAAATGAAACATTTTTGATAAGGTCAAAACAGAATGATGTTTTGATATTTTTAAATGAAATTTTGAATTTTTGTTCTGGTTTAGATGTTTGTTTTTTGGAAATTTTGGAATTTCCCATGTATGAGAATTCCAGGTTCCAATCCACTCTAGGGTCAGTGGATGTTGTTTTATTTCCCATTCTTATTCATTTTCCATATACTGTGAGGAGAATCAGATACCTTCAGATACAACACCTTACCTTCTTTGCACTATAAAATTACCAGCATCCACAAAAAGCAGAAAAGACGGATGGCCATTAAAAACATTATAAATAAAATATATGATTAAAACTCCCCAGTCTAGATTCTTAGTGTGTTTTCTGAGAAAGCATTTTATTTTTTTCCAAATATCTTCAGGTACAAAGATTTATTAGAAAACTTCCATTTCACCTCTAATCTGAAATTACTTCTGGAAAATTATTATTTATTTGGTTTAATTGTGGCGGCCTGAAGGATTTAGTGGAAAACAAAACAACCCCTTCCATAAATAACTATACCATGCTCTCCCCAGCCTGCCTCCAATTGTAATATTTGAAATTAACTCCTTTTTACAGGTGAGACAGAAGGGTTATATGGCTAGATCATGGAGTTGCCAAAAGCCCCGAATGAAGGGATGCTGCTGCTCCGGAAGAAGGCCAGGCACTGAACTATAACTTAGAGAGAATCCTATACACGGTGCACTTTATTTCCCACTGTACACTGGCTCAGCTCTGCTGTGTTGGCATACGGAGGGTGGACCATGGGTGAGGGAACCTTCTGCCCATCGCCTTCTCCCTGGTGCAGGAGTGGGATTAGCAGCTTTATGGCAGCTGGCCTCTCTGCTACACACGGTCTGGTGACACGGGTAGCCTGCACACTCACCTGCACATAAGTTAGATTATGTTCAAACCCATGGTGCTACATCTCTGCCGCCCCTCCTTGTTTCCCCACCTATTTTTGGTATCCTCTTTATGTCCCCTTTAAATTACAAGTAAGAGTTACGCTCTGGTTCTCCTGCCTGAAGTTTTTACTGTGCTTGCACCACCACTTTGGTTTGGACTTGTGAATAGCCTTATTGATCTGAATGTCACTGGGAAATCTCCATCAGTTTATATAATTGAGGAGTCAGGTGCTCAAGGGCTTTTCTACTGTAATTGCAGGAGGAGATGATTGAGTTGTAGAAAACTGAGGTTCAGATAATGAAGAATTGTAGAGCCCTTCTGTCCAGTCAGGTCATTACTAGGTTTGCAAAGAATTTGCTTTCGTAGCAAGGTCACCTTAGTATGAATGTGTTCAGTGGAGTTAAGAGAATATAATCACTAGTCACCGGGCAGAAAATGTTAGCAGAGCCCCATTTTTACTGTGCAGCAAACATCTCTATAGTAGAAGGTAACAGAAGACAAGTTGGGCTTACCAGAAAAGTTATAAATCTAATGATAGCATGAATTCTAAGATGAACTTCTGTAATTAAACCACCACGTTTATAATTTATCTCCAGCACTTAGACAAAGGCCAGAGTGGCTGAATTCATTGAACACGATGTCCGCACTGCACACGTCTTTCAGCGGAAGTAGAGTATGTTTAAGTAGCAAAGTAGACGGTGAGGCCTGGCTTCGGCAGACAGAGCACGGATATGCCTGAAGGCTGTGGGTATGTACCCGAGGACATACCCTATACAGTTCTCCACTCACCCAAGCTGCACCTCACCCTCTGCACTGCTGTTGTTAGCTGTGTCGTCTCCCAGCTGCTGCAGTCTTTCCTCACCGTAGAAAAAGGCTCTGGCACAGGGGAAAGCTTCTGCTAGCTCCCTGCGACTAGAGCAGGGGTGGGCAGACTTTTTGGCCCGAGGGCCACATCTGGGAACAGAAATTATATGGGGGGCCATGAATGGTTGGGGGTGCGGGCTCCGGTGTGGGGCCAGAAACAAGGAGTTCAGGGTGTGGGAGGGGGCTCCAGGCAGGGGCGTGGGGTGTGAGGGTGGTGGTGAGGGCTCCGGCTTGTGGTGCGGGCTCTGGACTGGGGCTGGGTATGAGGGGTTTGGGATGCAGGAGGGTGTTCTGGGCTGGGATCAAGGGGTTAGGAGGGCGAGAGGGAAATCAGGGTTGGGGTAGGGAGTTGGGGCATGGGGAGAGGCTCAAGGGTGCAGGCTCCGGGCGGCACCTATCTCAAGCAGCTCCCGGAAGCAGCAGCATGTCCCTTCTCCGGCTCCTATGCAGAGGTGTGGCCAGGTGGCTCTGCACGCTGCCCCATCTGCAGGTACCGCCCCTGCAGCTCCTATTGGAGCACTGGAGAGGGGCCATACTGCGGCTTCTGGGGGCCACGTGGAGTGTCCCCTGACCCTGCTCCCTGGCTGGAGTGCTGGAGGGGGGCCATGCTGTGGCTTCCAGGAGCCATGTGGAGTGGCCACCTACCCTGCTCCCTGACTGGAGTGCCGGAGAGGGGCCATGCTGCAGCTTCCAGGAACTGCTTGGAGCAGCCCTCAACCCTGCTCCCTGGCTGGAATGCAAGAGCGGGGCAAGCCCCAGATGCCACTCCCCAGCGGGAGCTCGAGGGCCAGCTTAACACGGCTGGCGGGCCGGATCTGGCCCACGGGCTGTAGTTTGCCCAGTGCCCACCCACTAGAGCCTTTCCTTGCCAGAGGGAAAACTGCTGGAGCCTTCCCCACCTCAGGAAAAGATTCCAGCAGCTCCTCATCACTGGTGCCTTCCCACTGCAGGTAAGGACTCCCATTGCTAGACCCTTTCTCCACCAGAGGGAAAGACTCTGGCATCGGGGAAAGGCTTCAGCAGAGGGCAAAGACTCCAGCAACTCCCCCCTGCCAGAGCCTTTCACTGATGCATCTAGTTACACCCTGCAGTGTGGACGCAACCTGCTTTTCACTGCAGCGTATAGCTACGCATACGCTACATGCCGCCAAAAGTGGTGTAGGTGTAGCCTATGTGGGAAGTTTTGATTCAGTGTAGCTGGCTCTATATAGTCCTTTAAAAAAAAAAAAAAAAAAAAAAAAGATAGATAGAGAGAGAGCGAGCGAGAGTAAAGAGAAGCTATTTCCTTTCACTCTGACACAGTAAAGAGAGATGATAATGAGTGAGAGCCGGAAAGGGCACGTTCAAGTTCGATTGGGTTTTGTCAACAGACTCTCTATGCTCCTTTTCACAAGACATGCTGCCAGTATAGCAATTTACATGTTATAATGAATATTATTTTGAAGACGACGAAATCCGTGGCTGCTTGAGGGTTAGGGAATAGAAAATGCATGGGGGAAAAGTAAGTTAATAATGAAAAACCTTAAATCAAAGGTACATTATAGTCTTTACAAGACAATCTGTTGCCTTGGGCCAAAGTTAGTGGAAGTGAATCTGGGGCCCAAGGAGTAAAAATTGCTGATTGAAAAGGAAACATGGGGATGGTTGAAATTGGTCTTTGAAGTGGGCAGGCTTATGATGGAGGAGTATATAGAATAATAATATGCAATATCTAGATCAGGGCAGGCAACCTATGGCACGCGTGCCAAAGGCTGATTTTCAGTGGCACTCACACTGCCCGGGTTCTGGCCACTGGTCCGGGGGGGCTCTGCCTTTTAATTTAATTTTAAATGAAGCTTCTTAAACATTTTAAAAACCTTATTTACTTTACATACAACAATAGTTTAGTTATATATTATAGACATATAGAAAGAGACCTTCTAAAAATGTTAAAATGTATTACTGGCATGCGAAACCTTAAATTAGAGTGAATAAATGAAGACTCGGCACACCACTTCTGAAAGGTTGCTGACCCCTGATCTAGATGTTGTAGTGTGATCAGGTTAGGGCCCAATCATACAAGGTGCTGAATAGACACTCAGCAGCTCCCATGATAGGGTCCTTAATGAGGCAACTGATGGAGTTAAATGAACCATGTGGAGATTTACTTAAAGGTGCTGGCGTGGGTGAAAAAGCTGTCCAACTTCAATCATTTTTGCCCACAAATGATTGCACCCACAATTAATTGCACTCACAAAACTCTGGTTCCAAAAAAAGAAAGAAGCCCAAGTTCTTGTACGCGTCAGAACCAAATGCCAGGTGACTTTGAGGTGTTCCCATAGCAAATCAATCCCTGCATAGCTGTTTCAAGGACGTTGTCCTAAATGTGGAACTTAATGCCCTGAGTTAAGCACCCAAGTTTGAAAATTGGGAAGTAAATTTATAAAAGAAAGTTTTCAATATCTAAATAATCCACTTTTATGAAGGGAAGGAAAATAGCTATAAATGAAGACAGAGGTCATATTTCCCAAACAATTATTGCCTTGAAGATTGCAGACTGAAGCTGTCATTTTACTAAGACCTGTACAAAAACGGTTTCAGTGAGAAATCCGAAGAGGATGCAAATTAATGAATGATGGCCAACCATTATCTCTTTGACATTAATGAGAGTCATGGGTAAATAATCTTGAATCAAATTACCATCAGTCTTTGAAATGCCCGTGAGCAGGGTCTTAAACTTTTATTATATCCAGCAAACATTTTCATTTTTGTGAGCATGGATTGAATACTCATGGCAAAAAACTGGAGTGATGTAATGGGAGGAAAAAATAGGCCTTTACTCATTGTCCATAAATGGTGGTACCGTGGAACCCTGATTTTTGTGAATGATCGTACTGCAGCCTATGCAGTTTTGTTGTGCAACTACTGTAATTTTGAGATGTTCCGTTTTATGGACTCCTCAATTAGTTTGTAAAATAGGGGGTATGGGCTTTCCGTCACCACTAAAGGGATGGGACTAGGATGATGAGGGAAAGGAAAAAGAGGAGTTTCTTTGGAAAACTATGAAGAATAGCTGTCTCCTTATTCAGCTTTCTGAACAGCAGTTTTTTAAACTGTAAAGGAAATATAATGGGCTGTTTATTTAACTGGACACTTGTAGTGGGGGAGGGGCCATATGTTTTCATGGCTATGAATTCTTTTTCATTATCAATAATAAGTAGTGTTGGGAGTTCCTTTCCCAGCTGTGCTTTGAAAATATTACCCTTGCGGTCTCAGTCCACTTCCAGGTGAACATCACAAAAGGCCCCCAACACAGCTGTCCTCGCTGGCAGTCTTATCAGAAAGGGCTGAATGAGTCATAGAGCCTGTGACCTACTCTTGTGGTCCCTCCAGCTCACAGGGCCGAGAGCCTTGGGGGGATTATGCTGCCACTGCTTGTGTTTTACCTGCTGTTTGGATAAACCGAGAACTAGGCAATATCGCACTTTTCAGCAGCACAGTAATTCACAGTAAAAAACAAAACAAAAAAAACCAGAGTGAAACTGTCACTCTCGATGCAGATTTTTTTGAACTCGCTGGCATTATCTATTCGGGATCCATCTGCAGGTTTAAAAATCAATTGGTATTTCTCCTTTTCTATGCAGAGTTCTTTGTGGGATGGTTCAACAATCAAAAGGAGAGGTCATACGACTCTTCCATTTAATACACAAGTCTCTATACATGTGTTAGGGTGGGTTGGAGCCTCTTGGCTTGTGTGGAGAGACCACAGAACTATTCTGCAAATAGCATTAAATGCAGCACTGGCCACACTTCCAGCTCAGAGATTGCACAGTGACAACAATGTACCGCAGGGTCTTGCGTAAAATGGGTAGACATGTAACAAGAAGCTTTTTACTCAAAGAACAAAAATGAGATATTTGCTTATGTAGCCAACATCCGTCTCAAATGCTGATATTTATAAATGATTTGTTTGGTTGGGGCTGCCCAAGAAGAGACCCATTTTAGGAGCCATTTGGCTGAGAGAACGGAATGCAAAGCTGAGTATTTCTGACACTTAAACTGGGAAAGAGACAATCTGTCACCCTTGCTGAAGCTCTTTGGACGAAGTTGTCAAACAGCGAAGAAGAAGAAGAGATAATAGTGATTGGCAGGAGATAGGATCAGCCCTGAAATTATCACCGATGGAATGGACTGGTTGGGGAGCAGGAGCTAGAACAACTGGGAGAAGAATGCTAGGCTGGGAACAGCAGGTGAGTTTTAGGGAGAGGAGAGGGAGAAGCTGGTGAGGCTGAGAAGAATTGGGAATGGCAGAGGGTGCATTAGTGAAGTCCAAAGTGCAGGTCATTCAGGAGCCATATGATAGCTCTGATGCATATTGGGCTGTAAGTTGGCTAGGAAGAACGTTCCTCTCCTAGTAGAGAACTTTATTGCCAATCATGTTTTTCACCTGTGTAATGTTGCATCATCTTTGCACTGATGCTTGCAATGAGCATCGATATGCTGGGAGCAAACACAGATTTACACTTTTCTCTTCTTACCTCTTTGTTGACATGCCCTTCCTTGCTTGCTGTTTTTCTCAGCACAGATTTATCTGTTTGGTCTCTTGAGGTGTAAAAACAACACATTGAGGTAGACTAGCCAACATTTCCCTCACACCGACTTTAATTGACTGAGCAATCAATAATACTGCGACCTGTGTGCAGTGGTCCACAGAGCAATCAGAACCAATCTAAATTTGCACTGTGCCCTTTGGGAATCAAACATATTTTTTTGTGGCAGTTCATCAATGGGTGTTTTATTTTTTTAAGCTTATTTCAGACGCAGGGAACTAAAGCAAAATTATTCCTGGTCAGCTGAAAACAAAGGGGAAAATGTGCACCATTTAAAATCACCACTCACTGAATTATTCTGCATTATTTCATTCACCAGTTGAGGGCCAGATCCAGCTATCATTGAAACCAATGAGAGACAAGGAGTTCCTTTGATTTGAGTTGAAGCAGGTTCAGGCCTGCAGTTACATTCTGGGTGAAATCCTGACCCCAGTTAAGCTGATGGGAGTTTTGCCATTGACTTCAGTGAGCTCAGGATTTAATCCTCTATGTAAAAAAAGGTACCAGTCCTGCTCCTGTTGAAATCAGTGGAAAACACCCATTTACTTTTCAACATAACCAGAGACAGACCCAAGATGTCCAGGATGCTACTCAGAGAATTGCTAAAACTAGACTTGTAGCTTGCCAATTCTAATGGGAATGACATAAAATGATGTAAAACAAGTTACTACTATTCCAAACACTTTTGACAGCTGGCGTTCACAGTCATATTCTTCTGCAGAACACTGAAACACAAGACAATGCAAGGTTCATAAAATTATAAGCTACTCTATATGTTCCCTCCGGATCAGAATTAAAGCATATTTGCCTGGCAATAGGTGGGTAATGGGAAGTTTGCAGTGTTGCTGTCTGCCCTGTTATGCGGATAAACATCCTTAAGGACCACCTATAACTGGCACTAAATATTTACTATGACAGGTATGGCAACTTCCTGCCATATACTTGGGAGACATTACTGAATTAAAATTAAGTTTAAGTATCTTTGGGATCCATTGTATTAACTGAATGGTTTATGTATGATTGTATTCTACTTCATGAGGGAGGGGTGCCCCAGCTTCTTCAGGAACTAAAAACAGTGAGTGATGATTAGGACAAATCACCCAGAGATACCTGGGAAAGCTCACATATGCTAGTTCAAACTGGATTCTCCAGAGACCAACAGACAAAGAAAGGATTTTTGGATTCATTAGCCTGAGTTTAAACTGATTCGAGGACTTCTTTCTGATCCAGGAAATGGACAAGACCTGTGGTCCACCTTTAGGGAAGGTTGGACTAACTTAGGCCCCTTAAAACCGATGGGTGATCTCTGGTAAGCTGTGAGCATGCATATGGGAATGTTTATTGTTTTTTTATATGTTTTCTCTGTATTTGCTTTCACCTGAAGAATATATGTATTTGCTTAGAAAGAGCTGTGTGGTAACTTGAACTGTTCATAGTCCTGGGAGAGAGAACAAAGCACAAGCTTTAGGAACACTGGCTTGCTGGGGATATCGCAGTAGAAGACAGGACGCTGTGCAGCCTTAAAAGCCCTGGTTAGGAGCGAGTAAGACTCGCTGCCCAGAAAAGGTGACAGCTGTGAGCCGGAAACCTTTTGGTACATGCCCTCAAGGGATGACGGATGGGGAATACAGGGGAAATTACCCTGAAACTATGACATTTATTATCGTTTAAAAAAACATATCCTTTATTTGGTGCATTTATGTGATAGTAACCTGAAGATTATTTGGTAATTATTAGAGTGGCTGGGAATTTTCCATCTAAATGCTTTTTCAATTAAAAATGCAGTTTCCCGCAAAATCAGAATTTTCATGGGGACTTTCAGTTTTGCCATTTCTCCCACCCCACTATTTTTCACTAGGAAAATCAAACTGAAATGTTTTGGGTTGGATCGACCCAAATTGAAATATTTCAGTTTGTGAAACGAATCAAAACATTTAGTTTGGGTCAATTTGACATTACTCTGTGTCCAGCTGAGCTGCCATGGTGCCTCTTGGGAATAGTAGTTCAAGTGCCTCATGCCCCCATTCTCCTGTATGAGCGGTGTCCCTGGCTAGAGTACATTTCCATGATGCACAGCAGTCTGTCCTCTGGTGGAACCAGCACAGTGCATCATGGGAGACGTCCTCTCTCCAGGGAGCCCAGTCCATAAAGGAAAATGGGGGTATGAGATACGTGAACTACAACTCCCAAGAGACGCTGTGACAGCTCTGACAGACACAGTTCAGTGTCAAAAAGAAACATTTTGATCCAATAGTGCTGTAATGTTTCATTTCTATCAAAACAAAACATTTTGACATTTCTAAATCAAAATTTTTCAGAACTTTCCATTCTACCAATTTTTAAAAAAAGATATTTTGACACTTCATCCCGATTTGGGATGAAAACAAATGTGGTAATATCACAATTTCCCAAGGGATGGAAATTCTAATTTTTGACCAGCTCTAGTAATTGTTAAACTTATTTACTAGACAACGAAGGATATAAAATTGGCAGCTTTTAGATCACGTATTTATACTTTAGAACCCAAAGCTGCATTGAAGCCAAGGAAACTATCTACTGGCAAACATAAGGGATGTAGGATTGCTACCCATGTTACAATGACAGAAATGATTGGATAGTGATTACATAGCACTTAATGTGGTCAACACTTGCAGTGTAATTACAAATTTATTACATGGCTATTTATAACTTATCAAATATATTGAAACCATCTGCAAGGCCTGAGGCTAGTTAGCAGGCAGTGATTTCCCAAGTAGAATTTGTTTCACAGAGAGTTGTGATTCACTCTGGATCAGTATATGCAACAAGAAATAATGAGGATTGCTGCTCGTTACCAGTCATATAGGGATTTCCTGTAAATAAATGTATTGCTGAATTGTAGGTAAGAAAACTCAGGAAGTTTTAAAGGAAAAACAATATCAAACATCACCAAAACAGCTACCTCTGTGAATGGCTTTTCTGACATGAAATGCATCGAAAGAAACTGATTCAGAGTAACTCATGTAAAGGGGGAAGTAGCCTTTGAATCTTCATAGAGTCAGATGTAGATGAAGAGAATTTATGACTTGCTAGACTGGATGTCAAGTCAGAACGATGATAGCTGTCTACTTTCATGCCCCTCACAACAAAAATTAAAAAATTCTTATTTCACCGGATTGTTCTTTCTTTCATCCCAGAGGAATTTGGGACGTAATAGAATTGCCATGTGCTGCCTAATAACAAAAAGCTAGAAGGTGCAGATGTTAAATGCAATCAGAGAGTGGAAATTAATTAAAAACAAAAACCCTTGCATGCTCAAATAACTCTGAGAAATGAGTACTGTACCCTTTAGCACTTGTAGAACATAAATCATCAGAGGGGGGGAAATAGCAGGCTAAACCATCATGAGAAATGTGTTTTAAAAACAACAAACAGAAGCTGAAGCAAACATCCACAAAACCTGTGACCTCTAGATGATAGAGAAGGTTGAAAAGTTTTGACTTTCTGTACAGGTTGCTCTTTGAGCCAGATTCACTGGTTTTCTTCTGAAATGGAGATGCTTTTTGGTTAAGTCACTACAGAACTTGCACCTGGAAATGAATCATAGAATTATACATTGCAATGAGTCAATAAAATAAACAAATAATGAATATACTCTAGATTTCTTTCTGCATTAATACTTCTCTAGTCCTTCCCTCTCCTGAATTATCTGTTTCGTGTTGTTTGTCCCTAATTCAGTGATTTTGCATTTTTCCAGCTGAATCTCATTTTTGTTGTTTTCTGCTATTCAGTCTAACCTGTTGTGCATGGTGTTATTTCTCTGTCCTTAGACTGAGTGGCAGAAGAGCAATGCACTTTTCATCCTTAGATCTTAAAGCTCTTTACAAGGAAGATCCAAGGTCATTATCTCCATTTTACAGATGGGGAAACAAAGGCACAAGTTGGGGCAGTGACTTCCCGATATCACCCTGAAGAACTGAAATTTCCTTAGTCTCAGTCCAGTGCTGTTACTGCTGGAACACACTGTCATGGTTCTGGGGTTAACTGCATCTCTGGCCTCTACAGATCTGCTCAAGGACACCCCATAGAGTCTCAGAGTTCAGCCATCACCTCTCTATGGGCAAGGACATGTGTCTCAGTCTGTAGATGAGGGATTTAAGTTTCAGTCCCCATGTAATCCACTGTACTGATCCCAGAAGGTCTGTCCCTGTCTCAGGAAAAATGACAGGGTTACCAGTGACCAAGCAGCTTTCATAAAGCACAACACATTTATTTTAGGGCAAAAGCATTACAGAAAGGACATTTAAGAGAATAAACAGTCTACTCGCATGCAAAGCTGACCAGGTGTCTCCTATTTTCCACATGGAGGCCCTGGCAGATTCAAGTCTTCCAATCCTTCCAGCAGTGTTTTGCCCTCTTGGTTACAATCTCATGTCAATTGTTGGATCAAAAAGAGGGTTTAGTCAGCCAGTTCAGGCTGACCCTTATATTACCGGCTCTCTCCTTGTCTCGGCCACTTGAAACAGGTCTGAATTCAATGCAGTTCATTCACTCCAAGGGTTCTTTACCTGCCCCAGGATCCGCATAATTACCCCCCAATGATTTTAGTTCTTGGCGGAAGCTCTGTGACCCTCCCCCATAGACATAGAATACCATCCTTCGCTCACAATGATGCATATAACATTTATAGATACAAAAGCGTGTGACTAATCCCTGAGCCTGTAGCATCTGGCCCATCTCAATATAATAGTGTTTGGAAGTGTCCATGTTTCTAAGGTCTTGCATCTATCTCACACACAGTCACCCAATATTAAAATCCCCAGATACTTAACTACCACCTTCTCTTCATGTGTAGTTCTATTTGCGTTTTCTGGGTTTGCGAGGTAAACTACATACGTCAGACTGGAGGGTGACAGCCATACAAAGTGATGCCAAGTAATATACATGGGCATGGGAATATACTAAAATCCCTAGTGGAAACCAGTAGAACTTGAACAGACCTGTCGCTTGCTACAGTATGGCCAGCCCCTGCACAGGACTGCTTGGAACTAGTGCACCCCCACTGGTCGCTTCTCCAGAAGGGTTGGGTAAGAGGCTTCACCCTTCTGGAGCAGTGTCAATCTGTGCTACCCTCCGGTCACAGTCTGGCCCTTATTCTTCTATACTATTATCATGACTATGTTTATTATGGTTGTGCCTGGGGACTAGCCAAAATTGGGGCTACCCTGTGGTGGGCACTGTACAAACCCAGAGTAGTAGACCTGAGCAAATAATGGAATTTTCAGTTTGAGCACCGAATGAAAAACTCTGAAAAAAGAATCTGGTTCAAATTGAATTTTTTTGCTGAAACACATAAATTTGTTTTGAATCAACTGAAACATTTTGGTTTGATTTGAATGAAAAAAATTTTTTTTTAATTTATTTAGTGCCAATTAAAATATTTTGATTTACTCGAAATAATTTGTGTTTTGGTTTTGATTTGTCAGCATTTGGCTGTTTTACCATTTTTTGTTTTCTTTTTAATCTGGCTAAATTTGAAGTCAACGTCAACATTTTGAAATTTTCAAAACACAACATTTTGAAACAAAAAAGTCAAAACAATGGTTGAAATAAAATGTTTTGTCTTCTTTGAAATTTTGTTCCTGTTTTTCTCTGCATGGAAATTATTCATTGAATTGGGCCCAAATTTGTAGAGAGTTTTGGGGCATGGAAAGATGCATTTTTCAACCAAAAAAAATCTATTTGTTGAAAATTATTTGCCGTGCTCTAATAAACAGTCCCTGTCCCCAAAGGGCCTGTAGTCTAAATCAGTCATTTTCAACCGGTGGTCCTCAGACCCTGGGGAGTCTGCAGACTATGCCTATGATTTCCAAAGGGGTCTGGCACTTCAATGTGAAATTTTTTAGTGGTCCGCACATGAAAAAAGGTTGAAAACCACTGGTCTAAATAAAGGAGTTCTCAAATTTTTCATAGTGTGCACAGGATCTTTGCTGAGTGATTGCTTCATGGGCACCTCCTGTCCCATTTGTGATTCAGAAGCATCAGTCGTCATTGCAACCACCGTGATCACTTGGAAAAGTGATATAAGGGAAGTATTGATGTATTTTTAGCTTCTGTTAATGATATTTAACGGCTGGTAACAAAAAGGGGGAACCAGAACCTTGTGATCCACAGGTTCAGAGACCACAGTTTGGGAACTGTGGTTCTGTACCCGTTAGCTAATAGAGTTGGCTTGACTATACCCGAAAAGGAACCAGAGCCGTGTGACTTTTAAGTTAGGTGATGTGTCGAACAGTAACAGGGAGTCTGTTGGAGAGCAGAATCAAAGAGTGCTACAAAGAAAAAAATGTTTGAGGTGGAGTTACATACAAGTATACAAAGGAGGCACTTACTGAAGTATAGCTGCTTTTTGTACTTTGAGTACAACCTATTTATAGCTCCCCTAATATACTTACACTAGGAAGTGCTATTTATAGACATGAGTGAAAATAGGTAGGTTTGGGGTCAGAAGTTGATATTTCAGACTCGGTTAAAAGTTAAAAGTTCATTTTTCTGAAGGCTGTGGAATAGCTTGAATTGAAGTTTATGTCGGGATTCTGACCAAGGCCCTGATTCAGCAAAGCACTTAACCATGTGAGTACTCCCAATGAAATCAATGAAACCTGCCATATGTTGGGATTAAGAAATCCTACACTGAAGTCAATAGATGAATGTAGATTATTCATGTTTAAGTGCTTTCACGTTGCAGCTTGTAAAGTTTTCTGCGGTTAACGCCTGATATTTTCCTTTAAAAAACATTTTGTTAGTTTCCTACTGTATTTTTAGTTCTGATTTGCTTTTTTTTAAGCTGTCAAAAGATTATTTTTTTTAAATGAATGGATTCCACTGTAATATTTACTGCGCTTCAGTTTTCAGCCCAGCATATGAAAATAGATCTCACTCGAGCTGGCAGTGTCTAACGGGATTCATTGCTACTCCAAAGGCTTTATGTACTGAAACTTCCAGCTCTGCTTGATTTGAACAGACTCGTCATCACTTTACATTATTGTGATTCCAGTGCATCCAGGGCCGGCACCAGCCTAGCAAGCAGGTGCCTGGGGCGGCCAATGAAGAGGGGAGCAAAGGACCTGCTGCCGAATTGCCGCTGTAGATCGCAACTTTTTTTTTTTTTTTTTGCGCTGCCCGGGGCGGCAAAAATGCTAGAGCCAGCCCTGGTAGCATCTATCTTTCACTTATGAATAAAGAGGCCATAGTTAATTCCTGTAGGAACTGAAAATATAGCTATTATGGGTCTGATCCAATGCCCACTGACATTAACGGGAATCTTCCCTTTGACTTCAGTGGGTTTTGGATCAGGCCTTATATGGATGACATATAAAAGGCGATTTAAAAAACAACCACCCAAACATGGAATTATCCCATAGTATAAGATAGCATAAGGCACAATAGATTTTGTCAAAGCAACGGTGGTGTATGTGTGAACTTTGACTTATTGTGATTTAGAAGCTGTCTTTGGGCTTTAAAAGAATTATTAGAAAATAATTAAGTCACTGCAGCCTACCACTGTGAGCTATGATATCATCAGCTCTTCCATTATTATTGTAACTGATTCCCTGCAGGGCACTAGTATTCCCATTAGTCAGATGGGGAACCGAGGCACAAGAAAGTAAGACACTTGCCCAGGGTTACTCAGGGAGTCTGTGGTGAAGGAGCGAATTGAATATCGATCTCCTGAATCCTAGGCTAGTGTCCAACCCACCTTGGGCTAGTTGAAAATTTTCTGATGAAACTGTTTTATGGCAGAAAATTTAATTTTGAATTGAATTGAAAACCAAACACCTGAAAATTAAAATTTAATTTTTCAGCTGAAACTAAAATATCTTGAATCAGACATGCTGCCACGATACCTCATAGGAGTTGTTGTTTGGTACCCTTGGTCCTCATTATCCTCTGTGGACTGGGGTCCCCAACTGGTTTTCATCTGCCATCATGCACTGGGGCCACAGAACTCACATGGTATACCACCTCTTCTCCCCTGGGAGCATCATGGTGGATCATGGGAAATGTAGTCTGACCAAGGAGCCCAGTCTCTGGGAGAATGGGAGCGTGAGGCACCTGAACTACAACTCCAATGAGGCACTGCAACAGTATTTTACAAATATTTTTATTTTTAGTTTTTTGCTGAAGATTAAATTTTCTGCAGTGAAAAGAGCCCTGTTTTCCAACCAGCCACCTTTTCATCTGTTTAAGTATATACACTTTATTAATTTTGCAAAAGCAAAGGCCACAGAGGCACCAGCCATGCAATACGATCCATAAGTCCTGCAGGAGACAGTTATAATACAAAGAAATATTTGTGCAGATAAGTGGCTCATTGCACATCCCCATGGGCAAAGGGGAGCAAAGTGGATAGAGCTAGGGCAGTGAAAGCCGATGAGGGAAACTCACCTCTATGTCATGTTCCTACTTTCCCAGTAATCTTCAGAATCCTACTTTGTGCAGTTGGAAATAGCATGTTGGTGAGGAGTGGCCATCCACCTTGGAATGCTCCCTCTGGGACCCATGTGAGTGAATACAGTATGGGTACTAGCAATATTGACTTCTGCTCCATGCCTCTCTTTAGGAGAGTGGGCACTGGGCTCCTCTGGGGTTCCCTGAACCATCCCCCTTCAAGAGAACATTCATCAGAAAGTCTGTGGTTCACCAGACAGAGTTTCCCGGAGTCATCTGCCTTTCTTGTAGGTTTTATTACTGAAAGGTACATTATGGCCCTGGGTAAACTGAAACTGATCAGTCAACATCCTTGCAAACAATGCACAAGTAAGATAAACATAACTGATGACATGTTAAATAAGGAATGTGTTCGTATCCTAGCAGAGATTATAAAGAGCTGATTGACGTGAGATTACTGAACCTGTTAATAGCTGATTATCTCCCTGAAAGGTGTTTAATAAAACATCCTATGTTTTCTTTCCAAATGCTTGTTGAAAAGACAAACCTATTTAACAAAACAAACCACAAATCCCTTAAAGTAGGAAGGCTTCCCAGCTGGCTGAAACTCCAGAATTGACGTGAACCAAATGTCCTGCATTTTAAGCAGTCATGACCATTGAGGAATTTGATGGTGAAACTTCAATGTCAAGAAAGCCCTGAAGTATGTCAAACTTGGATAACCATCAGTGCCCTTAATGCATTGGCAGAACATGGACACTCCAGGATAGGGAATGACTGAGCAGTATGGAGTTTAAAGCGGCTATGAAAGGCTTGAGGTGTGAATGTCAGATTTAAAACAAAAACAATATCAGATGTCAAAAACTGAGCCAGGGTTGGGAAGAATGATGGATGATTTCTCTGGTTCTCACAGCATTTTTATTGATCTGTGGCTGTTTATAGCTGTAAAACAGTTATAAATTAGAGGAATGCCATGAAAAGTAGTGGGGTGGTGGAAATTGCCTGGAGGTGGTTTTAAAGGTATATATCATGATTTATCAGACAAGAAAGAAAATGAGTATTTAGGGCTTCATTTGGGAGATAAGAATCTTCTACGAGAGAGATTCAACTTCCAAAGGCAGTTTTTTGGGCCAAACATGTTATTGGCTGGAGCCAAAAATCTCCTATTTAGATTGATGCGACTTTGTGTAATAGTGGAGAGACATTGTGGTGATGTGGGTGACCTCATTAAAGGGTCATGCTTAGGTTATATGAATCTGCATGTAGCAGAGGAGTGTGCCTAGGTTCTCTTACCCTGCGACAAGGTCATGGTTTTATGACCCTGCTTGTATGACGGACAAAACTTATCTGCCTTACAAATGTGCTGACAGGCTTAATTCATTACTTTTTCTGAAAAGCACGCCGAGTCTGTTGTATTCCAGGGTTGGTGTGATGATTATAATTCTAGAAACATAGGAATAGCCAAACTAGATCAGAACAGTCCACCCAGAACAGTCCATCCCATTTCACACACAGCTCAGAATCAGATGCTGCAGAGAGATTCAGAAAAACCTCAAATAAATATTTATGCAATAATTTGCCTAGGGACAAATTACTTTTGGATTCCTAGTGGTTGTCTTATGCCTGAAAACTTGAGGGTCAAACCTCAAACCAGGAGATTTTTTTTATCTATATCTTTATATATCCTGGTTACTATTACTGGAACATTAACAAACATCTCATTGATATAATAAAGAGAGATGTATATTCCATGCATGGAGAGGTTAATGCACCGTGATGCTATTTCACCTTTCTTCTTTTCTTCATTATTGCAGAAATCCGTGAAGCCTTTCGGGTGCTGGACAGGGATGGGAATGGCTTTATCTCCAAGCAGGAGCTGGGCATGGCTATGCGTTCTTTGGGATACATGCCTAGTGAGGTGGAATTGGCAATTATCATGCAGCGCCTTGATATGGATGGTAAGTCGTCGTTATGGCTGGTGCAAGGTCCCACATGAGTTCAATAGCAGAGACAGAAATAGAACGCAGGACTCCCGACTCCCTGTCCTATGCCATATCCGTTAGACCATACTGCCTCACCTTATAAAATTCTCCAGATGAAACCTTTACAAACAGATTTTCACTAGCAGATAGGACTGCCCTATAATTTCCAAGCAATGTCCAGGTGGAAGCAGCAAAATAGTGCCTTTCAAAGTATCCCGCTAAGCCATTTCCTCCTTAGTTTTGTTTTCAGATATGTATTGTGAATACGGTGCTCATGAAAGGTGTCAGCTGATAACCCAGGAAACTGAAATCCTTTATTCATTCACAGACCAGGTACAACAGTGGTGCAAGCTTCCCCACACTGTCCCTGCTATATGACTCTATTCTGACCACCTCTAGGAATGAGAGGGTAGCTCCGTTCCCATAACACATTCAAATACTTGGCTTCTCTGCTGTGCCAATTAGAGGTAGTCCTGGTGGTGGTTTTGTGGATGCTTGTTCACTGAGAGTTAGACTAAAACCACTAAACATGTTTGATTCAGTCACTAAACAGATATCAATTGTGAGGACTTTTTGGTTATTTCTGGGCTGCCTTTGAACCAGTGACCTTGCGTTGGAAGGCTTTGTAGCCCGTTATCTGTGTCTTGATTGCTCCACGCCTCTGAGCAATCCAGTCCTTTATAAGCCATGATGTAATTCTGCTGCATCATGCATAGCTTGCAAGTGAAAGGTGCTGTCGGTGGGGCTTTCTCATGCTGTGTCTGAAATGTGGAAGTTTTGGAAGTTTTGATGAGCAAGGCTTTGAAAAGGATGGAACGAGGCCCTGTGGAGAGATCTCCTTCAAATATTACTAACATATAATAAAAGAAAAGGAACCAATTATGAATAGAGGAATAGGACATCAAGGCTTTTGGAACCATGGGGGGACTCTCTTAGCTGACGTACACCTGCAATCATACTAGCTCAGAATAAGGAGCCATCTTTAAAATGTCCTTAGAGTTATAGGTCAGAAAGGTAAATGCTTTTCTAACAGCTAAAACGTGCATAGATGCTGGACTAATGGGCAGCTCTTCTCTCCTGTTTCTGCAAAGGCACATAACAGCGTTGAAAAATTATACGAAATGGTGCAAAGCCAAATGGAAAACATTATCGTGTATGCAGTACAGATACATTAATCATGTCAGGCTGCAGAAAATTTGGTGGGTTTTTGGTTTTAGTGTTTGTTTTTTATAGTAAAATCTTTCTGGTCATCTAAAGAAGTTTTACAAATGAAGAGTATTCTAAATCTGCAAATGTTAAGTTGAGAGTGTTGGTATTCTTCGTGGGCAACAGATGCACTATGGAGTATAGCTAATAAAATGCTGCTTTTAAATAAAATTTGCTCCTTGTTACAAATGTGTGAGCGAAGGGCAAACTTCAGATGTTTCCTAGGTTTAGTTCATATGCTGCTTTGGCTTAGAAATTGGGCTTGGAATCCACGGCCGGCTCCAGGGTTTTTGCCGCCCAAAGCGGCGCAAAAAAAAAAAAAAAAAAAAAAAAGCTGCGATCGGATCTGCGGTGGCAATTCGGCGGAAGGTCCTTCGCTCTGAGCTGGAGTGAGGGACCCTCCGCCGAATTGCCACCGAATAGCTGGACGTGCCGCCCCTCTCTGGAGTGGCCGCTCCAAGCACCTGCTTGGCAAGCTGTTGGTATCTAATGGGCACAGAATTTCTCACATGATTTTTGGTACTTTCTGTTTCCAGTTAGGACAGATATACCATGATCACAGGTTCTCTCATTCTCTTGTAATTAAAGAGGGCGAAAACACCTCTATGGAATGTAAAAGAGCATGATAACCTTTCTATAGAATGTTCAAAGTATCCCATAGAATTCTATAGCAGGGATAGAAATCAATAGAAAATGGATTCCATACGGTGGATTTTAAAAATAGTGGAAAGTATCTCATTCTTTTGAAAAAAATTCTATACGTTTTAAGAATAGTTTCTATAGAGCACTATTGTGTTCATCCTATTAAATTCTACTGGATTCTTCCATAAGGGTGATTTTGCTTTAGGTTTTACAAAATGATACGGTACAGATTCATACACTATTTTAGCTGAGCCCGAAGTTTTTAGTACAAAGAATGATTTGGATAATGACTTCAACTCCGGTCCATCTCCTGTTATTCTCTCATTCCTGATATCTGGAAGCTATGGAGATCTCTGGCATGCTGTCATTTCCACTTCTAGTATGGCTGGGACCTGTAAGTGCAGAGGTGGCATGAAAAGGTAAAAGAGGGGAATAAATTAAATGAACTTCTGAGACCTTTGACAAAGTTTCAATGTGAGTTTTGCATAAAGATTGGGAGGTGAGTCTTGTATCTGAGCCAATTCACCCATCCCGATCTAGCTTTTCTAGCTGTGTTGTTTATTATTAATTATTCATGTTTCTAAGGTGCCTATTTTCATAGTATTTTGACTGAAGAGTTTCTGGATGAGAAGACACATGCATGTGATGTAAAGAACATAAGAACGGCCCTACTGGGTCAGACCAAAGGTCCATCTAGCCCAATATGCTGTCTTCTGACCAATGCCAGGTGCCCCAGAGGAAATGAACACAACAGGTAATCATCAAGTGATCCATCCCCTGTTGCTCATTCCCAGCTTCTGGCAAACACAGGCCAGGGACACCTTCCCTGCCCATCCCGGCTAATAGCCATTGATGGACCTGTCCTCCATGAATTTATCTAGTTCTTTTTTTAAATCTGTTATAGTCTTGGCCTTCACAACATCCTCTGGCAAGGAGTTCCACAGGTTGAGTGTGCGTTGTGTGAAAAAATACTTCCTTTTATTTGTTTTAAACCTGCTGCCTATTAATTTCATTTGGTGATCCCTAGTTCTTATGTTATGAGAAGTAGTAAACAACACTTCCTTATCTACTTTCTCTACTCAATTGATGATTTTATAGACCTTAATCATATCTCCCCTTAGCCGTCTCTTTTCCAAGCTGAAAAGTCCAAGTCTTATTAATCTTTCCTCATATGGAAGTCATTCCATACCCCTAATCATTTTTGTTTCCCTTTTCTGAACCTTTTCTAATTCCAATATGTCTTTTTTGAGATGGGGCAACCACATCTGCAAACAGTAGTCAAGATGTGGGCGTACTATGGATTTATATAGAGACAACATGATATTTTCTGTCCTGTTATCTATCCCTTGCTTAATTATTCCCAGGAGTCTGTTAGCTTTTTTGACTGCTGCTGAACATTGAGTGGATGTTTTCAGAGAACTATCCACAGTGACTCCAAGATCTCTTTCCTGAGTGGTAACAGCTAATTTAGACCCCATCATTTTATATGGATAGTTGGGATTATGCTTTCCAATGTGGGTAAAGGATAAGTGGACCCAGAGTTTAAAAAGACAAAAACAAAACAGAAAGATTAGTAGGGAAAATTCTTTAGGCAGTGCAGGAGCTGGGGGTGGGTAGGAATATTATGAGAATTTATTTAGGCTGCAAACTGAGCTAACACAATGCAGCTCAAGGTTTTCTTTTCTTTAATGGATTGCTCTGTTCCACAGCTTATCTTGAAACATGTAATGAGAACCTGAAACCGTATAACTCGCTTCCCTTCCTTTCTCTTGATGTCTCAATGGGGATTGTTGGGTACTCTGGGCCTGATCCAAAGTCCAATGAAGTCAACGGAAATTGACTTATCTGGGCTTCGACTCAGGCCCTGTACTTGCAGATATAGATCTACCCAGCCAAGTTTCTCTCTGTCATATATTCCTGATGAGGAATGCAGCACTTTGTCAGAATAAAGCCAGAAAACTGAAGCTCTTGGCAGTGCTTTGCCTACATTTATCTCAGTTGGGATGCCAGGTTGCATGATAAATCATTCTGTACAGTGTGCAATCATAAGACCCCCACAGTACGTGAGCGCTACGGAAAAGACAATAAACCCTCTGTGCATTTGGGGGTATATGACTGATAAAGATATAATGTGCACGTGGATATGTTAGCCAGATATGTGCTTCTCCCCAGTAGGCTGATGACAGGGCCTGCTAATAGTAAGGTAATAAAATTGGCAGTGATTTATGTGTAATCTGAACCAGTCTGTGCGGACCTAGTACAAACATAATGTTTTTATCGGACAGTACCTTGGGAGTATCTTTGGATTGCAAGATGGCAGAGGAACTGTATCTGCCTTGCCTTAATTAGCTGACAAATTGATTATAATGACACAACCAGAAGCAGTCGGCTTTTCCATTCCTGTATGAACCCCATTTTGTAAGGGGGTTGAGAATGAGAACACAGCTATTAAAAATCTGTTTCAGGTTGAAAATGAATAGAAGCCTTAGCCCGGGAGCAAGTTTGTCTTACCCTGATTGGATGAATTTGTGTTTATAAATTAGAGCCACCAGCATGAATAATGTGGACAGTTTTTGATGGCTTGGCACTCATCCTAAAGTAAAATAACAGCAGCATGTTTCATCTACATAGTCGCCATTGTCCTGAAGGATCTCATAGTGCTTCACAGGTAGGGTGACCAGGTGTCCTGATATTATCGTGACCATCCCAAAATTCGGGGCTTTGTCTTATATCTGCAACTATACACCACCACCACCCCAAAAGGGAAGTGTCCTGATTTTTCACTCTTGCTCTCTGGTCACCCGATTGACAGATTATACAGGAATCACTTCCTATCCCACTGAAAAGCAGCTACTTCTGGGGTTGTAACGTGGTAGTTGTTTAACAATGCAAAGCGTAACCACATAACAGGTTAGGACAGAAATAAAGGAGAATTTTATATCCCATTGAAAAAGCAGGCAAAAGTTAGGTTAGGTAGAAAATGCTAGTAGAATTCTAAGTAGAAGTGGTAATTGTCCAAACTGGAATTTGACCAATACCTCAGTAAAAGTGCCATGCAGTCTTTAATGCCCATGAGTTTTCAGCAACACCATGTTTGCAGCAGTCCAGTGTCCCGTAACACCATGTTGGGGCATTAGTTTATTATTGAGATAAAGAAAAGAGACCCACCAAAAGAACTTGCATCAGTAGACTGAATTTTTCTCTGGAGTTTTCCCATCCAAGTGCCGACCAATGCTGACTTTTCCAGTTTGTATGATCTAATCCTAACCCCAGTTTAGAATCATCTGCAATGGTGCATCGAAGCATATATTGTACTGTACTCTCTCAGAAGGATTCTTAGGACAGTTGGAACAGAGAGAGAAGTTTCTCAAATACCTCTCTTGAAATTCGCTTTCAGTTGTGAATTATTCAGTTTGGCCACAGTGTAATGATTTATTTTGAATTGCATTTTCTTTTATTGGAATCGATTATGTCCTGGTTGTTCTTGCCACTTGCTCTGGAGGAAAAAAAAAAAAAGCTTTTTATTTTCCTTTTGGTTCTTATGAGCATATTATCCCACAAAACGACTGCATGGTAGAAAAGAGTAAGCGTCTAGTTAATTCATTAAAAAGATAATGACACAAAAACTTCATGGTGGAACTTTTTTCAGGTATAAAGAGTATAACTATGGAGGCGTGGATGCAACAGATGTGATGATGACAAGAGCAGGGATGGACATGAATAATTTGTCAGAGCAATGGACACAGTTGACAGGAGATGGGAACGTCTTTGGGATGAGATTAAGATAAAGGGATGGTGCTTGGTAAAGTAGAAAACTTGAACTGATTCACAAACCCATAATCTCAATGAAAGCAGTTTGAGCTGAAATGTTGGTGTCCTTTGGGCTTATATAGGCTGATGATTCTGAACGAACATTATTTAGAATGGATTTGTATTCTAGTGTAGTGAAACAAACTGGATTATGTGTATCTGTGCTGCTGCCCTCTTAGGGATGGCGTTGGAATTGCTCATTTGAGTGTCAAACCCTGTAGCGCAGACAGAGATGTTCTTAACTCAAGTGGTAGAGACATGTGAGTTCAGAGCTATAAGATCTGAGTTCTGTCCTTGCTGGGATGACAAAGATGGTGTGCCTGTGGTGACAACCGTGAAGTTACAAGCGACCACATACTTATTATCATGGTGTGGTTAGTACTTTACTTCATGGTAGTTATATGCTATAGTTCTGCCTGTTATGCTGTGGGCCCTGTTGTTTTATATGGAAGAGGCAAAGTGAACCTCACCAGGGAATAGGGTTACGGGCTAGAAGACTGGCCGGAGCTGGGAAGCGAGTGTGTTTGAATCCTGCTCTTTGTGCCGCTGCTGCAGTTCTGGGTCTAGCAAATGAAACAAGGTATCTGCAGATAGGAATGTGCACGCTCATAATGAAATCTGCACTAAGGAACCCACTTTCAACAGGCAGCTCCCCCGTAGCAACTGACCACGTGAAAGGGTCCCCAGAAGGCTTCCAGGACAATGCTTTGTTGTGCATGTTAGGTAAAGGGGTAACACGCAAAAGTTTGTTGGGCACTATCTTCCCCCTGACCTTAAGGGGGGTGTCTGAGATTATAGGGAGAGCAACATATTCACTTTTCACGTGTGGCTAAATTCTGCCTTCCCTTGGGTGGGCGTGCTGTGTGGGGGCAGACAGTGAGCCCTCTTCTCCCTCAATGCATCCAAGCAGGGGCCGGGCAGCACAGTAACGGCCAGAGCAGCGGTTCTGAAACTGTGGGTCAGGACCCCAAAGTGGGTCGGGACCCCATTTTAATGGGGTCGCCAGGGCTAGTGTTGGACCTTCTGAGGCCTGGGGACAAAGCCTGAGTCCCACCGTCTGGGGCTGAAGCCTGAGCTCCTCTGCCCGGGGCCGAAGCCCAAGGGCTTGAGCCCTAAGTGGCGGGGCTCAGGCTACAGGCCCCTCACCCGGGGTGGCGGGTCTTGGGCTTCGGTTTTGTTCCCCTCCCTACGCGGGACGGCGGGGTTCAGACGGGTTCAGGCTCTGGTCCCGCCCTCCTGGGGTCATGTAGTCATTGTTGTTGTCAGAAGGTCTCAGTGCAATGAAGTGTGAAAACCCCTGGGCTACAGGGTAGGGAGGGAGGATGGCTGAATATCAACTGATGGTGTTTGTCAGCCCCAGGTAGCCTGGAAGCACCCCTGCAAGGACCTGCCCTACTGTGCACCAGGTGGTAAAGTCTGGAAGCAGATGCTGGGGGTACGTGACCTTGCTAATGTTTGCATCAGCCATTGGGAACACTGGTGCATTTGCTTCCCCCCAGGCTAACTGAGCCATTTTCCCCGTACCAGCCTTATGCAGACAGAATGGCTAAAGGAACCTCCACAGAGCTGCTGCCACTCCGCTGCCCTCCCTCCTATCATAATGTGGGTCAGGTAGAAAACAACACAATTTAGCATATTATGATACCAGCACATTCCCTGCCCTGTGCATTTGCGAAGGAGTAAGCATCCAGCTGCCTTCTCCCGAGCACGGCCTGACTGAATGCAAAATACTTCCCCTGAATACCAAACTCCGCAGCTCTCACTGGAGGCAGGCACTGCAGGTCAGCGCAGTTATTGAATTTCTTTAAAAGGGCTGCTGCTTATTTTTTTAATTTTTAAAGTCTCCTTACCATTTTCAAAGGTATATTTCAGCCAAGAAGAAGGGTGGCTGCTGCAGAGGGAAATATTTTCCCCTTAGCTTTATTTTTAACAGTAAAAAAAAAAAAAAAAAAGGGGGGAAAATAATATATTGTGAATATTTCAGGTCTCTAAGGAAACCTAATAAATGACTACAGTCGTATTGCTTTACTCGCTATCGAAAGGGGCTGAGATACTACTCTAATGAAGGTGATATAGTAGGGTTACCATACGTCCGTTTTTTCCCGGACATGTCCGGCTTTTCGGCAATCAAACCCCCGTCCAGGGGGAATTGCCAAAAAGCCGAACATGTCTGGGAAAATGCCGGCCGGGCACTTCCCCTCCCGCGGCTGCTCTGCTCCTCCCCTGACTCTTCGGCTCTGTTTAAGAGCCGAGCTGTCCAAGCGCTATGGGCTTCAGGCAGCCCCATTGCCTCTGGACCCCAGCCGCCGGCCGGGCAGCCCTTTTCGCGTGGCTGGGAGTGGGAGGGAGGAGGGGGCGGGGTTGGGGCAGGGAAGGGGCGGAGTTGGGGCGGGGCTGGGGCGGAAAATGGGCGGGGCCAGGGCCCCATGGAGGGTCCTCTTTTTTTATTTGTTAAATATGGTAACCCTATGGTATAGCAAGCCAAGTAGAATAGGATAGAGTAGTGTGTGGAAAAACTGCTTCTCATTCCTGTTTGTGTGTTGGGGGGAGACCAATGCTTTCATCCCTGTAAGGATGAGGTGCATCCTGAGCAGGGTAGGCAATGCTTATGCCCTGTTTTGAGGATACAAGCAGGTCTTAGATTGTGTGTTGGCTCTCTGTATTGGGATGAGACCGCAGAGGGCTGTTCAATTCACTTGAATATTCACCAGATGCACAATGGCCGTATATGAACACACTGGATGTCATTCCTCAGATCTGTGATATGTGCTCTGACACCATGGACCACATTCTGCCTGGCTTACACCCCAGGGCCCACTGATGCCATTGGGGGAGAACAACATATTCACGTTTCCATTGCCTCGGGTGCAATTGAGGTAATTTAGGCCTTGTGTTCCTATCTATATGCTGAACTGCATAACATTAATGTGAACGTTACAGATCATGGGTGTTTCATGTACCGTGTGCTGGGTAATAACATGAAGGACTCCATGCTTATAACATTAAACCAGCTCTTTATTAAGAGAACTATTTACAGAGATGTTGTGATGGCAGCTAGTATTCTAGCCATGTGCACACAGACTGACTTCCTGGTGCCTTCTTCAAACTCTTCCCTTTTGCAACCTGTGCTCCTCCCTCCAAGTTCCATGCATGTTGCTACAATGCTGAATACATACCTATCTTTCTGAAGTCTTGTTAGCAAGTTGGGATGCTCTGTCTTTATAGCCTTGGGATGTAAAATATGTAAAATGTATTTTCTGTGCGAAAAAAGGAATAGTTTGTACGATTTGCCAATTAGCAGGAAAACTAATAAAGATATTGAAAAACAGCATATTAACGACTGCATTTTCCTATGTAGTGAGCCCACCATTTAAACTAGCCTCTAGAAATAAAAAAGATGAATCTGTGACTCACCCTGCTTGAATTTAACCGTTAGGGCTATTGAAATCAATGGAGCTATATACCCATAATGCAGAGAAGTTGGCCCCATTGTGTAAACTTCCCCCATAGTTAGGGATTCTTCTAGCGCTCCCTTTTCTGATCTTACTTTTGGGGTACAGTCAGGTTGAGCTGTTACAAGATTGAAATACGGTTGCCAACCCTCCTGGTTTCACTGGGAGTCTCCCGGAATTGGGCTCTATCTCCCGGAGAAGCCAAACTGGGAGATTTTAGGCTGCTAAAAGTCCAGCGGTGCAGTGGGGCTAAGGCAGGTTCCCTGCCTGCCCTGGACCTGTGCCGCTCCTGGAAGCGGCCAGCACGTCCCTGTGGCCCCTGGAGGGGGCAGGGGTCTCCGTGTGCTGCCCATGCCCTGAGCGCCCACTCTACAGCTCGGGGGAGGAGGCGGAGGTGGAGCAGGGGGGAGCGATTCCTCTGTCCCCCCAGGGTTACTTCCTGCGGACCTCCCCGCGCCCCTCACCGCCGCAGCTCATCTCTGCTCAGGGCCAGCTCCCAGCTTTTTGCGCCCCAAGCAAAAAAAAAAAAAAAAAAGGAGCTGGAGTGCCGCCCCTTGGGGAGTGCTGCCCCAAGCACATGCTTGGAGGGCTGGTGCCTAGAGCCGGCCCTGTGTGGAAGTACCAATTGCACTGAAAATTCTATGGGAAAAATAAATTTCTCCTTTAGAAATTAAAAGCCAAGCTTTCTTGGGCAGCTGTGCCAGCTGAACTCAACTAACAGATTGCTGTAAAACACCAGGTCGCAGAATATTAGATCCTTTATTAGGAGCTTTGCTTTTTGCTGTACTGTGTGGAACAACCATGAAATCCACATACTATACCGCCTGAAAACATTTTCTTGTATCGTAATGCTTTTTTTTTTGGCTTTAGCAGGGTGGATAATTCATTGTGTTTCAACGGGAAACTCTGGAAAAGATGAGTGGATCCTAAATTGAAAAAAAAAAAAAATTAAATAACACAAAACAAAAAAAGCCCCCTGCCCTGGCCTACACTACAGAATTACTTTGGTATAATTTGAATATAATTACTTTGAATCATCTACACTACTGAGCGACATAGTTGTACCGACCTAAGTGCCGGTGTAGACAGCTCTGTGTTGGCTGGAGAGCTTCTCCCACCGACAAAGCTGCTGCCTCTTGCAGAGGTGGATTAACTATGCTGACAGGAGAGCTCTCTCCCCTCGGCATAGAACGTCTTCATTAAAGCGCGGCATTCGTGCAGCTGTGCTGATTCAGCCTTTCAAGTGTAGATCTGTCCTAAGACATCAATAGGAAGAGACTAGATTGCTTGCCATAAGCACTTCACTTGTTCCTTGTACGTGAAAAACGACCTTGCTCAGATACAAAGTTCTGCGAGCTTAAATCATATTGCTTAGCTGGGCACTGACTTGGATGACCCTAAGGAACTCTCACCCCTTACAGGAATATGACAAACCTTTCATTCCGGCTAAAGAGCTTTATCAAGTCCAGCTATTTTTTATTTTAGTAAAAACCACTTACAGCTGCTCTTATTTGTTCTGGGGGTGGGGGCAAGATACCTCTCTTCTGTACAATAATAGATTTTGTAATGTGCTTTTCAGTGCAATAGGAAATGGGGTCCAGAGATGGATCTTTGTTCACCTTTCACTGACGACCAATATTGTTAGAGCTCTCCTCCTTTTACTCCGTCATTGTTGAATAGGAGAAGCCTGTGGCATCTTGGATAAATGTTACGGAAAAGTATGTTAGGCTCTTTCTTTCTTTCTTTCTTTCTTTCTTTCTTTCTTTCTTTCTTTCTTTCTTTCTTTCTTTCTTTCTTTCTTTCTTTCTTTCTTTTACACAGTGTTGTGAAGACTAAACCATATTACCATCAATATTATAGTTTAATTCATTCTAATTGTCTGATCTAAATAAGCATAGCTGGTCTGGTAAACTAAGTGATTGCTGAATGAGTAAATTGATTATTAGATTGAGAACCAGATGTTAGATGCTCCTCTCTCCCTTTTTTGACTTCAGAGCTGGCTCATAAGCTTCTCAACATGCAATTTCATAGTTTAACTCTCTTAGGATGAGTTTCTCTCCCATGCTTTAAACCAAATGTGAGGGGCGGGGAATGGGATATGGCCGTTGCATATTAACTAGGACTTTTAGAAAGCATTGCCTCTACCGAACTTCTCACATAAGTCACTTAGAGCAGCACTTTTACAGGCAGCCACTAACTGTTGATTATTGTCCAGCTTCTTGAAGCCGAGTGTTGAGCATTCACAAGTACAGTTGGGAATTGTGGTTGCTCAGTAACCCTGAAATATCAGTTCCATAGTGTCTCAAGTTGGGCATTGAAAATGAGTGGAAATTTGCACAAAAGTGGGCCCCGATCTTTCTTTGCCTCAGTTCCCAACTGTAAAATGGAGATAATGATACTTTCCCCCCTCCTCACAGAGGTGTTGTGAAGGTGAATGATTGTTTGTGAGGCAAGTAGGATACTACATTGATAAGCACCATTAAAAAAAAAAAAGCCAATGAGCAATAACAAATTCCGTGTTCAGTGCAGGGTCTGGCGGGTGTGTTTGGGGCCACATCCTGAGTGATGAGGATAAAAAGAAATACTGAACAGCTCTCTTATATTACCTGAAGACTGGGACATCTTGTGCATTGACTGGGGCCAGGGTTCGGTAGAAAAAACAGTATGTGATCAATACAGGATCCTAATGCACATGGGGATTGCATCTTTAAATTCTGGCACTTCTATCTTTGACTTTGCAATCTCAATAATTTAAAAAAAAAAAACCATAGGGGTTGTGTGTGTGTGCAGTTTGTATGGACTACATCTATAGTTCCTCATACTTAATTATCAGCTTCCCAATTGTGTCAAATGTTGCAGAGCTCTCTGGTAACTGCAATGATGATTGCAGAGCTTCTTGCCATTCTGGGAGCCTCTTAGGCAAAAATGATTAGGGTCTCATCCAGCTTGATCTGTTTTTGCTTTAGCTGATCATTTGGCAAACTGTTCATCTACTGCAACATGTAAGACTTTCTGAAAGTCTAAGGGGAGCTGCAATAATCCTTTCACTTTTAGACACTGCCTGATAGCCAGCACTCTCATCTCCTAATGATAGCCTCCGCAGTGCAAATGAGGCTATTTCTGCAGAATAGGTATTGATAGCTTGCAGCAGGTTGGCCCGATGGCCTAGTGGCACAGCCAAAGGACATGGAGGCAAGCCAGGGACAGCAGGCCCTGTAGTATGTGTACCTGCAGTGCAGTCATTTGGAGAGAGAGGTAATTTTGAGGTTATATGGTTTCCAAGGGATTGTGTGGAGCTGACATCTCACTTGACAAATGCCTGGTGAATTTTTACTGCACTGTAAGTTGCTGTTATCATTGGACTGCTCTCCTCTACCCAAGTGCTAAAAAACAACCTGCTCATTTTTGACTCGTAATAGATGCTGTGGAGAGCAAGCACCAGTCTCTCTGTTTGTTTAACCCAGCGATTCTCAAACTGTGGGTTGGGACCCCAAAGTAGGTCGTGACTCCATTTTAATGGGGTCTCCAGGGCTGGCTTAGACTTTCTGGGGCCTGGGGCCAACCCAAGCCCCACCGCCTGGGGCTGAAGCCGAAGCCCGAGGGCTTCAGCTCTGGGCAGGGGGCTCAGTTTACCTGGGGGGAGGGGCTTGGGGTTTGACTTTGGCCTCACCACAGGGCAGCGGGGCTCAGGGCTCAGGCTTTGATCCCCGCTCCTAGGGTCGTGTAGTAATTTTTGTTGTCAGAAGGGGGTCGCAGTGCAATGAAGTTTTAGAATCCCTGGTTTAATCTACTGGTGCATGTATGTTACAGATCCCACTCTGTGCGCCTGCACAGAGGATATGAATTGTTACAGCCCCCAGCTTCAGAGCTTTAGCTCATTGGTTCAAACTGTAGCAGCTCATGGTTTTAGCTCAGAAGGTCCCTGTTCAGTCCCTGGTATGTGGGCCAAGATGGCAGCTGTCACATCTGCATCTCCAAGATCTGGTTGCCAGGCTGAAGTTTAAATGGATACTCATCAGGGTAACTTGATCTCTGGTGTTAGACAACAAGCTTCTATCACTCGTTCCCAGGTGGAAGCACCTGAGCTGAAGTTACAGCCCTAGTCTTCGATCACTGTCTTGCAGGGTCAACAGCTAGAGAGGGTCCTGCTGGCTCATATGAATAAGCTAAGAGTCTCTTCTAATGGGGACACAGTCATTCAGTCCTTGGAAGAGCTCTGAACTCCCTTTCCTTGCAAGGGCAATGAACAAATGCCAGTCCCTTGAAACAAGGTGCAAATGGGAAGTTCAATACCAAAATCCCATAATTTTCACACACAGTTACCATATGGCTGGAAAGAGTGACACGGAGCAGGATAGAGAGTCACTGCTGCTAGCTAGTAAGAGAATAAAAATGAACGGAGGGGTCGTGCATGCTTGTGACCCAAGCTGCAAGTGACTCCCTCATTAATTCAAATATATCCAGCTAGCCGCATTCTGGAGGTCAAACACAAGAAAAATGTGGGTACTTACCAGTGCACACACACCAGATTCTTATCTCCATTTATATATGTGCCTTATCCTTTGTGCCATGGCCAGGGTTTTTCAGGAAGTGTTCCCCTGTGTGCTAATTTAGCATCAAAATCTTTGCCTGAAAATGTATTTACATTTGCAAAGTCCACTGTCCTTGAGTGATTTCTCACTGCTAGAGAATTGGTCTCCCTTTCGCCATCCCACTCCAGGAAATGGGAGCAAACCAGGTTCTTCATTGTCATTAGAGCTCAACCAAACCCAAGCAATGAAAGGATAACGGCCATGTGCTATGTTCCATCATCTGAAAGCAGGGAAAGACTGCCTAGGGCTGTGGGGGAACTAAGCAGCAAGGAAGAAAGCAAGTAACTTGATGCATCTATTTGCTAGAATAATGTCTCCTGTGCATTGAGGAGAGACAATAATAACAATAGGGTCTACTTCATCCCATTAAAGTTACACTGCAATGCCATATGTTCTGGGCTATATTTCCATTGTTATGCAAGGTTTTAGCTATACAGTTTCCAGCCCATCTTCCACTTTGACCTTAGTGGAAGACAATTAGTGGGTTGTATTATAGGGGATCGGGCAGAAAAATTCACAGAGTAACTCTTTGAAAAATCCTCTTTTAGGTAGACAAAGGGAAGCCAGTGAACTGGCTCTAGGGAAGAATAATACATAGTGAGGAACTTCCATGTTGTGTATTACCTTATTTCAACTCTGTTTCTCACATGGCCATGGTTGTAGTCCTGCAGTCTGACCTACTAGTTAGGAGTAGGTGTAACTTGGCCACTATTGAAAATGTTACTCTATTTTCCATGCTGCTGGGAAGCTTTGAAGTGTGGTTGGCTACAAATATTTAGGCGTTGACATGCCATGAGCTTTGTACGGCTGCGTTAGTAGAGTTTCTATGCACCTTGGGTTTATAAATAAGTCACAGTAGTGTTTGATTGTCATAATCAATCAGGGCAGTGAGCGCGGTATGGGTCAGGTTTATAAACGTATTCCTCGTTTAAAACTGATGAGATCAGGGAAAAGAGGATACTGCTCTACATCACTAAAAGGGAAATGGAATATCTGAACTGAACAAGCAACAGATTTGCATCTTCTCACTCCCCATGCCTGCTGTTTAATTTGCATTAGCTTGCCTCGCTGGTCAAATTGCCCTTGACGGTAGTTCCTTGAATGCGAAGAGGATTTGCTAAGGTAATTAATGTAAAATTGCAGGTTGAAGGAAGGGGAGACTGGTGTAGAAGGTGGATGGTGTACACATTGCAAATCTCTTGGCATAGAGAGAACTGCAGGAATTGGGCATGACACAAAAAATATGTGCTAATAAAGCTGGAGGTGGGCTCAGACCAGAACTTGGGATTCAAGCCCACCCAAACCCTGAGGAAGTTTGGCTTCATATTTGTGTGACTCAGGTCTATCTGTCTAATTGCTGAAGAGTGCCATCAAACACCCTCAAATGCCTGGGATAGTCACATTTGGATCCAAACTTTGCATCTTGGCCCCATCTCTGCTGAAACCTAAAATTTCTGAATAGGATGGCATTCGATTGCTCTGAATATCTAATAATCTCTGCCAACGAGGATTTCTATAGGCATGGTATAGGTACTGAATGTGATTGAATGCAACATAGATTATAATTTGATGAGATACGTGCCTAGCTGAGATTTTTAAAGGAGTGAGGAAAGAGCAACTGTGGATCAAATTCTGCCTTCAGTTAAGGTCTGATCCTTGAAGATGCTGAGCGGTCTTCTGAGCCGATCTTAACTCCTGCTGATCTGAGGGGGAGCAAAATTCATTCAGCATTATCTCTTTACAGAACCTTATACCTGAGAGAAACCCCATTGATTTTAATTCTGCAATTACAGCAGTATTATATGGGGTATACCTGAGAACAGAAAGTAGCCCTTTATGTTCGTTTTCCCATGATCCGTACACTGGTACAGTATTTAAGGATTTTTCTGTTGACTGTTGAATACCATAAAAGGAGTTCTTGGTGTAAATTGTGATTTCTATCTCTGATACAGGATCTCTTCTGAGTCTGATGGTGGGAAGTGATTATTTTGTTATGCTTAAAAGAAATGTCAAAGGGACCTTTTCTGTTATGTAAAATCCTGGTTCTGCTTAGGTCATATGCTAGTCACCAGTTTTAACTGAAAGTGCAGCAAATAAGGAAATAAAATATCTTTGCACTTTTGTCGCATCTTTCATAGGAAGCTTTCAAAACACTGTACAAACTTCAATTAATTCAGCTCCGGAACAGCCTTGTTGAAGTAGTCGTTATGTTTAGATGGGTAAACTGAGGCACAGAGTGGTGACTATAAAGGATTTGGCCAAAGTCCTAGTAAGTCAGAAAGTGAGCCCAGAAGTCTGGACACTTGTTCCATTATGTAGCACTCTCGGCTTCTCTTCTTAGTAAATGAAATGACACTGTCTCTAGTAGAAAATGTTATGTGGATAATTCAATACGTTGGGGTCAGACGTGAAGAAGCAAATATATGTGTGGTCAGGTACTAGTAGCTATTTAAAATGCAAATTGTTTTCTTGATAATCTGGCTAATATCTTTAACCCAGTTTGTAAGGTAGTATGTGTTTCTATTACAGCATTTCCTTCTAAGCAAGGCATTGCCGTGTACATCATCTTGAATTCACTGTCACCTTGCATTGCATTTCACAACATGATCCAGTGTGATGTGATTGATACAGTCTGACTTGATGTCTCAAAGTTCTGTCTCCCAAAGGGAAGCAAAAAGAGCACCGTCTCTCTGCCTATGAATATTTCAAAAATCTGCTCTCAAAGATGTGGGGTCCCTATGCCCCCCGCCTTGCCCTTAGCAGACTATCTATGAAAGGAATGTTGGCATTGACTCTTCTATCATGGGGCTGAATCCTATAAGGTGCTGAGTGCGATCCGGCAAAGCATTAAGCACATGCTTAGCTGTAAGTGTGTGAGGATCATTCCCAATGATATGAATGAAGCGATGCGCAAACTGAAGTGCCTTGCTGGTCTGGGGCAAGACTGCTCAGCGGTTGGCAGGATTGAGCCTGTTATGAATCCCTGCTATGTTCTTCAGAGCCGTGCTTGTTGCTTCCCCCTCAGAATGTTCTTTCCATCTCTGCGTGTCTTCCTGAAAATTATTGACTGCACTCTTGAGTGGGTAGAGATCATCGTTCTGGAAAGGGAATCATCTCTGCTCGGCTTATTTGACATAGTTTTTCTGCTCGGATAAGAATTTAGTTTATATAGATTTCAACAAATGAGGCATACGTACAAATGGAGAACAGCAAACAATTATCTTAGTTACACTGAAAAGGGCAAATACCTGCAGCCCACAAACCACACGCGTACATGCAAATGGAGGTGTTGCCATTAATCAGTATTTACTCGGAAGTAACCACACACCGCAGTATCTAAGATACCCCAGTTAACACTGGCTTTTTCCTAATGACCGCTGTCCAGAGCTGCTCTAGTCTGATCTTTTAATAGTGATTAATTCTTGATAATTTAAGAACAAAACCCACACAATCGCCTGTGGGGCCCAATCTGTCCCCACTCGGTTAAATGGGTGCAGGATTGGGAAGAGAAGCAGGAAGGTCCCAATGATTAGGGTGCTAACTTGAGACCTGGGAGACCCGGGTTCAGCTAATGTCACGTCTACGCTAGAACAGCACTAGAAAGCCCCCCTGATGTAGCCAGTTTATACTGGCATAAGAGTGCTTTTTGCTGGTAGAGTACTTGTATCAGCTCCCTGGATAACATAAGCTACACAGGCAAAACCAGTTTCTTGTTGGCATAACTGCATCTATATTAGGGCTTGTCATATAAATCACACCCTTTACATGACATTGCCATATCCGCAAACATTTCTAATGTGGACCTGGTCTCAATATGTGGCCCTAGGCCAGTCTCTTAATCTTTCTATGCCTCCATTCCCAAACTGTCAAATGAGGAGAACAGCACTTCCCTACCTCAGAGCGGTGGTGGGAGGATAAATGCATTAAAAGATTGTGAGGTGCTCTGGTAGTGTGGTGATAGGGAGCTGAAAAGTACAAAGAGGCAGATGTGCATTGCACTCACCTTTTTAAAACCTGGAAAAGCAAAGTATTTGAAAGATTCCTTAACCACTAGAGAAGCGCTCTCTTTCTTTTTTGGCATTTTGTATTAATCCTTCTGTAAAGTCCTCCCAGGTGATAATTAATACTTGGACACACTACAAACAGCGCCAGGGCTCATTTACAAAACAGACAATATACTGCGGGGTCATGGAACTGCACAGGCTGAGTTCATTAGTGGCACGAGCAGTCTCCTCTTTCTGCTAATGACACTGGATCTGTGTCTACACTGTCTTCTCTGCATACAGAGTACACAGGGCTGTTAGGAGATACACATTGATGAAAGCTGATATGAATTGCCTTGTGGTTACATTATTGCCTGGCTGTTCTTCGTATGGTAACCTCCGCTGCAGGATGCAACTGGACCTGCATAAGAGTTTGGGAAGATTTCACTCTCTACAGGCTGATTTACAAACAGGATGATGATGATAATAATAATAAATTAATTAATACCTAGCTTTTACACAGAGCTTTTTCCTTTGCAGATCTCAAAGCACTTTACAAGGGAGATCAGTATCATTATCCCCACTTTTTACAGATGGGGAATTCGTGGCACAGGGAGATGATGTGATGGGACAAAGGTCACCTAGCAAACCAGTGGCAGAGCTAGGAAGAGAACCCAAGTCTCCTGAGTCTCAGTCCAGTGCTGCCATGCTGCCTCCCTCCTACAGCTAATGGAATTGCGATCTTGCTGAAATGCTCGAGAACCTTTGGTTTTTAGAAGTGACTTGCTTGTAACCTCAGCAGGGCATGGGGACAGCCTTTTCATCTCTTTTTGTACAGTACCTAGCACAATGAGGCCCCGATCTTGGCTGCTCTTTGGATAGTAATATAATATTAAACCACTAATAAGAATGGAAATGAGAGCTGTTTCCCATGCAACAGATGTGATTTTGCTGGTGATCATAGTGTCTGGATGATGCACTCACTGGTTCATAACTCGTTTTCTTTCCGGGGGCAGAGCTATCCAGGGTGGCACATGGACTTTTGAGCGACCTTTGAGATACCAATCAACTAAGACTCATTGATAGTTTCCCTCTCATTCCAGGGGATGGCCAGGTTGATTTTGATGAATTTATGACCATTCTTGGACCTAAGCTGGTATCTTCAGAAGGGAGAGATGGTTTTCTTGGAAATACAATAGACAGCATATTCTGGCAGGTAAGTGATCTTTTTTTTTTAAAGCAACATCAATGAGCAAATATCACTGTCTCAAGAAACAATGAATGCATGAAATATTTTGCTGAGATTGAACAATTGTGTAAAGGTTATTCAGTTCTGTTATGATCCACATAAGACCATACTGTAGGAATATTGATTGGAATGCAAAGCAAACATCTGTGTTAAAGGGAAAATAGATTAGTTTGTCTAATGAGGCAAAGAAATAGAAATATAATCTATATGGTTGCCCATCAGGTGATCTCCCTTTAGACGTCATATTTCACTCTTCGCCATCAATGTGGTAATAGTTAGTATGCACTCCAAGCCGGCAGAACTGAGGTGAAGTTAGTCAAATGTCTAGAATGCTGATCATATCCTATTGGTGCTTACGTGTGTTCTATGAGATACAATAGGTCGAACAATTTGGGATCAAAGTCTGGGGATAATGAAACGCTCTGTTTATCACAGAACAAGTAGACTTGCAGTGCCATTTGCAAGCGGCTCCTATGCTGACGCATCAGTGTGCCTCAACCCTTCCCTAGCAGGGTAAGCCGATAGCTCCCGTTCCATGTGAATTCAGCCCTTGGTGCTCAGACTCCTGTCTAAGGAGTCAGCCAGTGCCAAATGCGATGGCCGTTTTTGCAGCGTGGATACCTGTAAACTTGACAACTGCACTGAGCTGTGCAGGCTTCCAAAAAGGATTGGATTTTTGTATGATGACAAGGTTATGCTGAGTTGTTATAGTAAGGATTACCCCTCCCCCAACACACACACATGTCCACCCCCAAATTTTGGAAGGGATATAAACGTTAGTGCTTCAGGACATAAGAAATCCTCTAACCATTGGGGGTTAGGTATAAACTTTCCCTATGGACATATTATTTTGTAACCGCTTCCTGCAGGGTTTCTTGCACCTTTCCCAGGCCTGCTGTTTGAGACAGGAATATTGGACAACTATATCCAGTATTTCTCTGCTACTATGGGATGACCAGTGATTTCACATAACAACTGAGTGCTTTTGGATGGCCTACCAGCTTTTGGTCACTATCAAGCCTAGTCCTTGTGGGAACTGACAGCCTGTCTCCTGTTACTAGTTCCTGCAGACATTCAGTCTGCCATATTTGAGTGGTGTAAAAAAATCCTTTAAAACTTGTTTATGATACATGCTGAGATGATAGGAACAAGATTGAAAGTGTTAGCTCTGTATTCCCACTGTTCATTCATCAGAGTAAGTACTCAGTGTTGATGAACCAGCAATGAATTATGACATATCTGGGAGGGAAACAGTGTTTGAAGAAACATGAAGAAGTACCGGGACTTTGCAGAAAATCATTATTGTTCTTCTGCAGCCTCCATCGAGCCCCACAGGTGAGTCACTTATCAAAGAGCTTGACTAATACAAAAGGGAAAAAGCTCTAGCATTTCGTACCAAACAGTATATGCCTGTGGCTAGCCTTGCCTCACGAGCCGGAACAGTGGAATTCTGGGTTCTATGTCTGGCACTGCTGTGGACTCTCTATTTGCCACTGACTTTAACTCTTTTGTGCTGTGGTTTACTTTGTTTCTACGGTGAGGAAAGTAATAATGCTTCTCTTCCTCACAGGACTACTGTGAGAATTAATTAATTGAGTTTTATGATTCTTAGGTGACAGATGCTATACAAGCTGTGAGAAATAGTCTGGAGGGTTATCTGTGGGCAATAAAGACTTGACTGAATTGCATATGTGCTTCAGAGTACATAAAAAATTGTACGCAATCTTAAACCTTATAATAATTCCTAGCTCTTACATAGATCTGCAAGCACTTTGCAAAAGAGGGCAATATCTTTAGTAGATGGGGAAACCGAGGCACGGGGAGGGGCCATGACTCGCCCAGCAAAGCAATGGCAGACCCCCAATTTGAACCACGTTTCCTGAGTTCTAGTTCATTGACGTATCCATGAGGCCGCATCTAAGCCTGGTGCGCTCACATTTTCATTTTGCATACAAAAATGTATCCCTCTTCTTTCTGAGCAGGTCAAATTTGTCTAAAATGTACCTCTGCAATTTGATCGCCTCTTCTCAGAAGAGTGAATCGGCAGAAAAATGTAGCAAAGGGCAACTCAGGGCTGCTGTGTGGCATGTTTCCTTTGCTTATTTTACCTACTCAAATATCAGAGCCTTGATTTATCAAAATATTTAAGCAGTATTTAAGTTCCATCCCCGTACAACAAAGTATTTAAGTACATGCGTAAGTTCAGTGGGCCTTAAGCACACGCTTGAAGTAATGCACATGCTGAAGTGCCTTGCTGAACTGGGTCTAAATTCACTCTCAACATCCCACTAATGCAGACTTTAAACTTTCTCGCAAAAGGGAAAGGCTTGGACATGTGTAGTGATTTTTGCATGTTGACAGTTTTGGAAAAATCCCCTCAAGTATCTAAAGAAAGTTGAGAGTAGCTGCAGCCCTGTTATGTCCATTCCAAAACTATAAGTGGGCCCAGGCAGTTGAAGGTGTTAACATAAACACTAGAAGGTGCAACTCTGTCTTATGTAGGTTGTTAGCTGAAGGCCTGGGGCACCACACCATAGAATCAGCATGTCAAGAGGCACCTCGGAGAAGTTTTTTGTATCAGGTGCGGAGGCAGAAGATACATTTTTGGCTTCCAGAAACTGCTTTGCCACTATCCATCCAATCTTTCATTATCCAACTGTCACGATTTTGGCTTGCACGGTATTTTTGCCGAGGCCCAAGTTCCTATATTAATGGTGCTTTCATCCAGATTCTGTTCCCAGCACAGTTTAAATAATACAATGACAGAGTTAAATAATAAACAGCAGCAGAAGGAGAGAGAAATTCAAAGGAACCGGCGAGGGATGAGAGATGCGTGTTCAAATGAAATTGGGAGGGAGTTGGTGTGATACAGGAAGGCTGTTCCAGATGGCTTGAGCTGCAGAGGGGAAGGATCTTGCAACAACACTAGCAGGACTGCGGGAAGACAGAGAAAGATGCCAATGGTAGAAGAGTAGAGAGAGCACAGATGGGAACAGGGTGTGTAAGAGACAGACCTGAAATAATATAAAACTGGGGCATTCTTCCTGTTGCAAATATTAGGTAAAGAGTAATGGACATTCAGAAAATAATTAATCTCTGCTGAGGGCTGTACAGTGGTACAGATCGGGAGAATGAAGGGTTTTTCAAATGTATGTTTCCTATTTTCCTTCCCACTTGAGCTTTGAATTGCATTATATCGATTCCTGTCAAGGCAGCTCACTCACTCTCTTTATACAGTAACCAAGATCAGATCCACTCTGGAAAGAAAGGCTTTCCATGTTCTTGCGTGATGGTTCAAGAGGTTGTAGGGTGGAGATGGGGGAGGGTAACACTGTAAAGACGATTTCAGTTCAACACAGTGTTGAACAATAGTATCAATAGAGCTGAGGGAACGTTAATTTCTATCACGGTAGCTCTGTCTCTGTAAAATTTCTAGCTAGAGCTTGTACAAACAGAGTACAGTTTTGCAGAGAACATTGTCAATTACATATTTCAGTCCCTAGTTCTCCATCTCAGCGCCATTTGCTCAGACGGGGTTTTTACTGATGCTTTCTGTTTACAAGTGAATATAAAATGTAACCGTGCGTAGATGTCTTAAACTTTCCCAGAACTCGTTTTTTCTTACAAACAAAAGTTATCTGATACCAGAAGATTTTTATGAGCACTTTGTTTGGGTGATATTGGTGTATGGTTTGAAGGACAAAAGGATTTCTAGTGCAGTGTTTTCCATAGTGGGGAGGGGGTGTGCCTCTAGTGGGGATCAAGGATTAGCTGGAGTGGTGCAAAGAGACCATTCCGTTGACCAGAGTGTCAGCTTTTTTTTTTTTTTTTTTTTTAAGTAAGAATAAGGATAAAAATTTGGAAAGTGTCTAAGGCTGTGACTGTACTGCAGCTTACGTTGGCATAATCTATGTCACTCGGTGGGAGTAAACCACCCCCCTGAGTGACATAAGCCACACCAACATAAGCGTCAGTGTGGACAGCACTATGCTGGCGGGACAGCTTGTGCCACTCATAGAGGTGGTTTTATTTTGCCAACAGGAGAGCTTTCTCCCGTCGGCACAGAGTGTCTTCATCAGATGTTCTGCAGCGGCCTAGCACACTTAGCAAAGCACACTGATCTCCTGCATAGCAGGGCACTATGCAGCCATGGGCCATCAGACCAGCCAAGCATGTTCTGTTAACATGGGAGCTTTTGTGCTGCAAGAAGGGAAGGAAGGCTGGTTCCAGCCACGTAGAGGAGAATGGATTTTCTCTTCTCACCACCAGGTGGTGATGGATGTGTCGAGGACAGGATGAGGCACAAGCCCGGTAGATTCGTGCTGGGTGAATTTATTTTAGCGAATAGTAAATTTGCCAAAAAAGAAGAAAAGAAATGCAGTTTGGGGGCGAACAAAACGCTTTGTGAATTCAGATCGAGTTTAGCAAATAGTTTTGGCTGAATGAAAAACAGAGGGGAAAAATTAAAAAAATAGAAATGAACCATTTTGATATTGGCATTTTCAAAATGAAATTTTTTTAACCTGAACAAATTCCTTTTATTTTTGTTTTGTTTTGTCAAGAAAAATAAACCCAAGGGAAAACATTTCAGATTTGGTTCCATACTAATTATTTTTCTGGATTTCTCAGTACCACCATCTATCATTCACTCAGCTCTATTCATGACTATATCCAGGGACTGAGGAGGCTACAACAGCTTCCAGTATTGGCCTGAGATGGCTGTGGTGATTTTTATGAGGCCAGCGGAAGGCAGGATTCTGTGTCCTGCTGGCCTCTGCAAAAAATTCGGAGGGCAAGGACCCCGGTTCAGTTTCTATGTGGAGAGCAATAAGGATGCAGTGAGGAAGGGGATAGAACATCTGCATAGCCACAGCCTGGCTTCTGTTGCTGACGCTTTAATGAATTTATGTGAGGAGCTGCCTGTTCATAATCTATTGTCAGTTGTCATTACTAATGGAATCAATCTCCCATGGGATAGTTCTATGCTGTATTAAACCATTCTATCAATCAGTGGTTTAACAGAATGAAATGAGGAAGGAAATATTTGGAAATCTCGTTGGCATCAACAAAAGCCAGTGCAAACTTGGGGGAGGGAGGGCAGAAACTCTGAAAGATATAAGGTGGTTGGGGAAGGGCATTGGTTTTTTTCTAAGTCCAGTAGATAAATTTAACAAAATTTCTTCCTCTGAAGAACTGAGGAACAGTTAGTTCCTCCTCTAGACCCTGCAGAGGAATTAATTTGGAGCCTGCACATTTTTTAGCATTGTCATAATCCCTGAGGATGTATTTTCTCTCTCTGAAAATAGTATGTAATTTAGCCAGGTAATAAACCCGGCACTTCTTCACCAGCATTGGAAAAGAGTATTTCTAAATAACGGATTTCCTTCTCCCCAGCTGAGCTGGGCTGGAGAGGGCTTGGGAGTATGTAGATTCCTGCACATCCTTTATTTTGTTCTACTCTAATGCTGGTCTTCCCATTTCGTCTGGGATCTGGCTTAGCCAGTGCTTCATTAATTGTCTTTAGTCAGCTCCCCTTACTTTTGCAAACAGCTGCTAAACCAAGCAGTTATACCACTCCAACCCCTCAGCACAGATACATTACACTGGTGCAGTGGTTCTCAAAGTTTTGTACTGGTGACCCCTTTCACATAGCAAGTCTCTGAGTGTGACCCCCCCTTATAAATTAAAAACACTTTTTAATGGATTTAACACCATTATAAATGCTGGAGGCAAAGCGGGGTTTGGGGTGGAGGCTGACAGCTTGCGACCCTCATGCAATAACCTTGCGACCCCCTGAGGGGTCTCGACCCCCAGTTTGAGAACCCCTGCACTGGTGTAATATGCTGTGAAACCGGAGTAAGCCCCATTTTACATCAGTGCAACACATCTATACTGGGAGTTTGCAAACTGGTGTAGCTACATTGATACAAATTTTCCAAGTATGGACTTTAGGTGGTGGTGTTTTAGTCTTTGCAGTATGGAAGCAGCCCCGTTCATTCACAGTTTTTACCGAGGACTCCAGACAACATTTGCTGTGGTTCTAAATAATGGCAGATGCTCGAAACTGTGTAACGCTAAGTTTGTGGGTCAAAGCTCCAGATGATGCACAATGTTTGGTGGTTGGCTCAGCTGTCGGAATCTTATCTGTCAATTGACTACTGAATCAGATAGTGAGCGGTATGAGGTGGTTGGCTGTGGCCCATGGAGGAAAGCCTACTAATGTTTGTAGGTCTAGTGCCTATGTGATGGCCACCATATTGGCGCATACTCCAGGGATTGACCCAGAAACCTCCAGAGCTAGAACCATGAGTTTCTACAGCTTAATCTAAAGAGTCTCTAGCTGGGGCTGTCCCACTCATATCTTTTGCAGATCAAGCACAGAGGTGTACCTATAACGTGCACTCACCGGTGGATTACCCAAACAAGCCAACGTTTTCAAAAGTGATCTGCAATTTTGGGTGCCTCCACTTTCGGGCACCCAGCTTGAGATGCATTGAAAGGGGGATGATTTTCATAGGGCAGGTGCTCAGAACTTTCAGACCATCGGACATTTTTATAGCGTCTCCAGGGGAGCATCCAGAATCTCAAGTCACCTTTGAAAACCTTGGTCTGCTGTTGATTAGCAGACATTACTATAGGCTTAACTGCCTGCTTGGCATGACTCCACTGCATTTCTCGACTCCTTTTCCCATTTTACACAAGGTTGGTGGTGCCCAGGATTCTTCGTCACTCTTTTTAGTCCATGACACATGGACTCATGAGTCTTGGAGTTCCAGTCCTCCTCTCTTCAGACTTCTCTGCTAGAGTCTTTCCATCGTATCCTCAGTATTTCTTAATGCCCTCTTCCTCCCATGCTTTCTTTGCGTGCCATTCTTCTCCCATTCTTGTCACATGTCTAGATAACCTCAAATGTGAGTTCTCCAGCATACCTATCACCGAGAGTCCCAAGTTCATTTTCTCCCTGATTTCTTCCATGCACACTATCACCTCTGCTTGCCTGTCATTCATCTCAGGACGCAACAAGAGACCTCTCTTCGTGGCACAGGTATCCTGCGTAGAAGTGCTTTGGATAGCCTGCTGGAATATACATGAAGTTGTGCATTTGTCAGGTTCATTAATTATATACCATCCAGGAAGCTGCTGTTTGTCCTGTGACGAGTGTCTCCATCCTTTAACCCTTTCCTCCACTATATAACAAATGTAAAGGCAAAGATTTCAGGAATGACTTGGCACACTTGGGATGTCTCGGTTTTTGGGTGGTGAACTTGAGACACCTAATGGGGCCTTATTTTTAAACAGCATCTGTCTGAAAACCAGGTCCATTTAAGCCATCTCAAATTGGGTATCCAAAACTAGAGGCATCTGAAATCACTACATTTTGAAAATCTAGGCCAAAATGCTTCTGATCAAAAGCAAGAAACTAGACCTCTGCTGTAGCCAACAATAGGGAGAAAAGACAACTTCTCAGTCCTATTGTGTTGCATAGTTTAAACAGGCCTATTTATACCATTAGCCTTCTTAAAAGACACCAAAGCCTTTGTCTGAGGTATATTTAAAGCTAACAATTTATATAAAGAGGCATCCTGCATGCTGGGTCATGTTGCTTTATCAGCGTGGCAGGTGGTGATTTTGGTATTCAGCGTCACACATTTGGAAACACGCATACTGACTATTTCTTAATTCATAGAGGTTATTTTTTTCTTTTCCCACCTCTCTCTCTCTCGCGCACACACACACACAGAGTTTTGGTCTGTGTCTGTTGTTTTTTTCCCTCTCCTCCTGATGCATAAAATAGCAACTGTGCTCTGACTTTCTCAATGAGCCAGTTAACAATGAATGGAGCTGTGAGTGCCAAAAGTAAATGCACAAATTTGAATTGGCCTGGGGCTCCGTTGCTCTCTATGGGATCTGCATTGGATAGGTTCAGTGGTGGCAATTCTTTAATACATTTTGCCTGCTCTCTTGAAGTTTCTTTGCTGGGTTTGTTGGGAGAAATGTATTTTTTTTATAGATCTATTCCTTATGTTAAGTTTCAAGCACAACAACAAAGGCAATGGAGGAATGCATGCAGGACTCATGCCTTCCATCTTGAGCAAAGCACAAGCAAAGTAAGCTGTCATGGGAGAAGAAGGAAGGTCCTCTCATGGATTGGTAACTGGTTAAAAGATAGGAAACAAAGGGTAGGAATAAATGGTCAGTTTTCAGAATGGAGAGAGGTAAATAGTGGTGTCCCCCAGGAGTCTGTACTGAGACCAGTCCTATTCAACATATTCATAAATGATCTGGAAAATGGGGTAAACAGTGAGGCGGCAACATTTGCAGATGATAACTATCTTGAGTAGTTTTGTAAGTCCCCAGCAGATTGTGAAGAGCTACAAAGGGATCTCTCAAAACGGGGTGAGTGGGCAACAAAATAGCAGATGAAATTCAATGTTGATAAATGCAAAGTAATGCACATTGGAAAATATAATCCCAACTATACATATAAAATGATGGGGTCTAAATTAGCTGTTACCACTCAAGAAAGAAATCTTGGAGTGATGGTGGATAGTTCTGTGAAAACATCCACTCAATGTGCAGCGTCAGTCAAAAAAGTGAACAGAATGTTGGGAATCATTAGGAAAGAGATAGTTAATAAGACAGAAAATATCATATTGCCTCTGTATAAATCCATGGTACACCCACATCTTGAATACTGCATGCAGATTTGGTTGCCCCATCTCAAAAAAGATACATTGGAATTGGAAAAGGTTCAGAAAAGGGCAACAAAAATGATTAGGGGTATGGAACGGCTGCCATGTGAGGAGAGATTAATAAGACTGGGACTTTTCAGCTTGGAAAAGAGATGACTAAGTGGGATATGATAGAGGTCTATAAAATCATGACTGGTGTGGAGAAAGTAAATAGGGAAGTGTTATTTACTCCTCATAACACAAGAACTAGGGGTCACCAAATGAAGTTAATAGGCAGCGGGTTTAAAACAAACACAAGGAAGTATTTTTTCACACAATGCACAGTCAACCTGTGGAACTCCTTGCCAGAAGATGTGAAGGCCAAGATATAATAGGATTCAAAAAAGAACTAGATAAGTTCCTGGAGGATAAGTCAATCAATGGCTATTAGCCAGGATGGGCAGGGATGGTGTCCCTAGCCTCTGTTTGCCAGAAGCTGGGAATGGGCGACAGGGGATGGATCACTTGATGATTACCGGTTCTGTTTATTCTCTCTGGGGCATGTGGCACTGGCCACTGTCAGAGGACAGGATACTGGGCTAGATGGACCTTTGGTCTGACCCAGTATGGCTGTTCCTATGTTCTTTGAGCATGGGTTTTCCATAGTGCTGTTCTGGCCAGAGGCTAAGCACAGACTACACACCCAAAACTCATTTAAATCAATAGGACTTGCAGATGTTCAGCACCCTTCTGGTTCAGGCCCGAAGAGCCCTTGTTTTTGATTTAGCATCTCCAAACAGTTTCAAATAAGCTTTCTATTTTAGGTACTTATATGGACCCCATTACCAGAGTATCTAAGCGCCAATAATCTTTAATGAATTTATTCCCCACCCACATCACCCCTGTGAGGTAGGCAAGTGCTATTATCACCATTCTACAGAGGGGGAATTAAGGCACAGAGACATTAAGGTCTGGTCTCCACTAAAATTTAGGGCGACCTGGCTATGTTGCTCAAGGGTGTCAAAAATTCAGCTCCTCCCCCGGCCCCCCAAGAGATGTAGTACAGACTTCTTCCAGTTCAGAATTCTTCCATCAGTGTAGCCACTGTCTCTTGAGGGAGTGGTTTACTACAGCAATAGAAAATCCCCTTCTGTTGCTGTAGCAAGTGTCTACACTACAGCGGTGTAGCTGCAGTGCTTGTAGTGGAGTCATAGCCTAAATGTCTTGCATCAGGGCGCACTGGGGGTCTTTGTTAAAGCAGGGAATTGAGCTCAGATTTCCCAAGTCAGCACCCTAACCACTGGACCATCCTTCCTCTCTTCAGAAGTATCTAAGAAATGGCTTATTAGGGATTTGGAATGCTGGCAAACTTGGCTAAAGAACAAACCTTCCCTAGACTACCTTCCTTCGATTGTTGTGGTGGTTATCAGGCTTTTGTAATATGCTTGTGTCTTTCGGTTTGCTTAACAGAACAATAACAATGCAGAAAAAAAACAATTTCCTGATGAGGTATGTGAACTCTAGAGCCAATGGAAAAATGAAAACCTATTTTCACAAAGAATTGCTGAACGTTGAAGCGATTGCTCAGTATGGCAACACTGAGTCTACAGGCCCACGTCCCCCACGTCCCGCAGACCTTGCCTCAGTGTGCAATGTAGACATACCCTAAATGGATACCCAGGTGGTAGCATTGTGGAAATCAGGATTTTTAGTTGCAATCTACTGGTTAAAGCCTGATCTGAAGACGACTGAATTCAATGGAAAAGACTCCCATTGACTTTTCAAGGGACTATGGATCAGGCCGTAAATGATATCACTGGGGCATACAGTGCACAACTAATATGTCCGCAAAACAGCAAATGTTAAACCATGTGCAGATGACTGACTTGAAGCAGTTCGCATCTGCAGAAGGCAACAGGGTTTGACAATGTAAGCCATGCACCTTTACCGTTCTAGCAGTGATGAGCGTAGATGCGTGTTCGACAGCTTTTCTATCGTAACACCTAGAGCTGTGCCACCCCAGTGGCACCTGCTCACCTGTCTTTGTAAAACGCATTTATTGTTTTGGTCTGATGGGGCCAGGCTGACCACGTTTGCTGCTGGCTGCTGCAAATGAGTGCTTCATAGCGCCTTGTTCTCCCTTAGGCCTCCCCCCAGCACGCAGGTGGAGTAACTGCTCTGGGTGCTGGGAATTCCTTGCTGGGAGGAAGGGGAGGAATCTTGACCCTCTTGCCCCACAGCTCATGGATAACTCTGTGGCTCTAGTATTCCCAATCATGAGACCACTATTTGATCTCAGTTGCATCCCTTCCTTCCTCAGGGGCATCTGCCCCTCTCCTTGGGCTAGGATGTTCAAAGGAGCCTCATGGAGTCAGGCACCCAGCTTCCACTGGAAGTCAATAGGATTTGGGTGTTTACCTCCCTTTGAAAACTCAAGTCTTTTTCCTTAAAGAGTCCCATCAAACTTCGTTATACCACCCCTGGCATGTCACGACTTTCTCTTACGCTAGCTCTCCAGCTCTGTCCTACGTGGCCTTGACAAATCACATCCTCTGATCTTGTTCAATGCCTTTCTCAGCCTCTCCACCAGTCCCTTACCTGTCTCTTCCAGGATAAGCCATAGTACAGCCCGGTTCTTCCATCACACACCTCCCTAGCAGTGAACACCATCTTTTGTTTAGATGACAGTCCATGCATCGCTGGCCCTGAATTTTAGCCCATAGTTTCTGGTCCAGCAAGCACTTGAAAAAGAAAAAGAAAACAGAAGCCCTGTTTTTCAAGTGTTTTTGAGATGAATCCTACAAATAGGCACTGTAGAGGTTTGAAATTGATTGTCTGGCAAGAGTAGAATAGATTACTGTCTAGTATGTTGGGACAAAAACTATGCCCACTGTGCTGTGAACTTTGCCTCACCGACTGAACTCTGCACTGGCAAAGAAGAATGGGCTTAGTCCTCTCTCCTTCCAAAAAAAAAAAAGTGTTGTTGCTTTGTTAAATAAAAATTTCTAGCAGAGACAGGATTTACCATTTCTGAGTGGGTGGAATGATGCTGAACGTGAAGAGAAAGCTGATGAAATGCCAGAGGTCTCTCTCTTTTAACGAATCCACTGTTATCCAGACAAAGTACCTCTCCGCCTGTCTCTCCCCCACCCCCTTCATTTTACTGTATGTGAAGTTATAAATATATTTCTGTGCCAGCAAGGGAAGAAATATATTATGCCTTGAAATGCACAAGATTCTCTAGAATTGATTGTCTTAATGCATTTTCTAGTGGCTGGGAAAGATTTACTACTGTATATAATTGAATTCTACACGGTATTATAAAGTGGTCATTTTTTTAAAAGAAGCATATATAAGTCAGAAGTAGGACTGAAGAAATATGTTGGAACAGATTCTAGCACCACTTACTATGGCATAAATCCAGAATAACACCATTGAAGTCAATGGAAATACTAGAAATACAAGGATATATCTGTGAATTTGATATTCTCCTTAACCTCTGAGGATAGGACAAGAAGCAATGGGCTTAACTTGCAGCCAGAGCGGTTTAGGTTGGACATTAGGAAAAACTTCCTAACCGTAAGAGTGGTTAAGCACTGGAATAAATTGCCTTAGGAGGTTGTGGAATCTCCATCATTGGAGATTTTTAAGAGCAGGTTAGACAACAACAGTCAGGGATGGTCTAGATAATACTTAGTCTTGCCATGAGTGCAGGGGACTGGACTAGATGACTCTCGAGGTCCCTTCCAGTCCTATGATTCTATGATATTAAATGATCAAAACCTTTCCTGATCTCCCTCTTTATATATTGATATTTATGGTACTTTCTATGTGTAATTTCCCCTGTAGTGAAATGAGCAAGATATCTGTCCAATGTTTCCATGGAGGTCTTACCTTGTACATCAACAGTTCTGTCACGAAGCATGTTCATTTTTCAAGGGTTTGTACACTGAGGGCAAAGAAAGGCAGAATTCAGAAGATTCCTTATTAAATTATACCGGTTGATGAGCTCTGATATCCTTGCAAAGCAATTAGTCTAGATATTACCAGATAGACAGTGCAATGCAGAATTTGAGTTACTAAGAAGAGACAAAAAAAGAAATCTTACAAAGATGATTTCATTTCTGTTCTCTTTCAGTCATTGCTGTGTGTGTTGTTTTAGATACCTTTCTCTTGGGGACTGGATAGCTCATGGAATTGCATATAAGATACAGAGGGTGTCAATCCATTAGCTTTCTCCAGAGTTATCAGTCCTGCAACTTTCACTAGCCCTAAAATTCACTCAATTTATTTTTCTTTTCATTGATCTCTCTCTCTCTCCAAAGTTTAAGTGGATACATTTTAGAGGCGCAGCGCTTGGTGTGGAAAAGAAATGACACAATACTTCTTAGATAGTGCCAATCTTCAATGAAGTATGTGTTGTATACCTACAGGAATTGTGGGGACTCAGTGAAGACAGAACCCAGAAATCTTAGCTCACAAAACCCGGGTCTCTACCACTTGAGTTAAAAGGACAAAAGCTTTGGTATTATTAATGTTTACATATTCTTTGTGAGCTCCAGTAGGGGGTGACATAATATCACCTGCTTAGTCAGTGTGTTACAATGTGTCCCTTCCCCGTATTAGACATTCTTCTTTCTACCTACTGGTTCAAGCCAAACTTCCTCATCTTTTGTCATAATGCCACCTCTTTATTACTGCCTCCAATATGAAAGCTATGAACTTCTGGCTCTGAAATGTTCTTGCAGTTACTCAAATAGCTCTCAGCAAACTATGTATTTTATTCTGACATTCAAAAATGCTTGAATCCCAAGGGCAGTTTTAAGTCTAAGGGTAGAACATATAATGATCCTAGAATCAAATGATGATGTAATCCTCCAGTGAAAATACATTCACTTAGGAAGTACATGTACTGTAATTCTACAGAAAAGGAATTTATTTTCCTTAATTTTTTTTTAACTCTGTAAAACACAAAAGTATATAGTCAAAAGAAATGGGGAGGATGGAATGTTTTCCTCCAAGTCTTCAATTTGTGCATAATCATTTTAAAAACAAATATGTTTCATACTAGAAAATCAGTGATTTAAAAATAAAATAAAATGTGTGTGACCTAGTGGTTAGAACACTGGACTTGGAACTCAGGAGACCTGGGTTCTATATGCAGCTCTGCCACTGCTCTGCTGTATGACTTTAGGCAAGTTTCTTAGTCTCTCTATACTTCAATTTCCCCATCTGCAAAATGGAGATAATGATACTGATGTTTGTAAAATACTCTGCAATTCACTGATGAAAAGCGCTATGTACGAGTGAGGTATTTTACCATCATCATGTGTTTCTTTATATTCCTGAACGTTCTGGGCTTGTTATAAATCCCCAGTGCTTTACTTTTGCTGGCAAACTGAAATACCCAGGGTGACATTCACCCCACGCAACACTTAAATCTAGAAACAGGTGAACAGTTGATTTTTTTGGTTTGATGGTTTAACTGGAAAAATTAAATTGTTTCAGTTCGATCTGAAATGAATTTTTTTTTAGGAAAAACTAAAACTTTAAAAAAAAAAAGTTGTTTTGGGTCAAATGAAATATTTTGTTCAGGATTTAGGATTAGGCCCATAGGTTGGAAATGGGGATATAGGGCTTTGTGTGCAGGAGAGAGCTTGCAGGGTCCTGGCTGGTATGAGCGGGGTCAGATTGAGAATGGACGCAAAGACAGAATGAATCCACTGCCAATGTTCCCCTTAACCACCAGTATTCCTTAGTAAGCTCTTAGAACACTCTTCATCTATGTTTTCATCACAGAGTTAAACCCAACAGGGTAGATTGCATAGCAAGAAGATTTTCAGCTGATGGTTGGTGACTCCAAAGTAAATAGGTTTGAAAAACCAGATGCATTTTTTCCACATCTATATAAAGGCTGAATCTGAACAGCATAAATCAAATCGCTGTAGTGTGTTATAGGTCTTTTGTATAGAAGGGCACAAGCCATAAAATCTTTATCTGAGGTTGGGTCTGGATTTAACCTTCCTACAGTGCCCCCTCCCCCCTACCTTCTCCACACTGCCCCCTGAAAGTTTGTGGAAGTTTGGAGTTTGTATTCTGGTTTGGACCCATCTCTAAACTTTCATACTGCTGTGTTGCTGTGTAGAGAATAGAATGCAGCTGATGTGTTTCAAAACTAATGATTCGTTGAAATGTCAGGGTTTCTGAACCCAAGCTTGGCAAATATGAAGGGGATTTTCTCCTTCCAGCCATACTATATCTAGCAAAGATTTATTTTTTAAATTGCTTCTCCAGTGTTACATTCCAATAGGAATCTACCAACTGAATTGTGATCACCTGTAGAGATTTTGTGTCTATGTAAGAAAGCAGGATACCTAGGTCAGTCAACACAGCACATCACTGTGTGTGTGAAATTTCAATCCAGGCATTGATCTGAGTCGGGATTGTACATTAAATAAAAACACAGGCTCTAGCATCTGGTGGGGAAGAAAATTCATTTTACAATGTTGTACATTTAACAAGCAAATTATTATAGTGTTCCAGAGATGCGGTCAGAGGGGACAAGAACAATATTCTATAGACAGAACTGCAGTTCCTCAGATGGTGAAAATCAACACAGCTTCATTAGTTCAATGGAGCTATGCAGCTTTACCCCAGTTAAGAATCTGGTCTATAGATGGGGACGTTTTTTGAGGCTCTGTTGAATGCCAGCTGTGATGAGATGTCTGGAAAGTCAGGCAGACTGAGTCTTGAAGGGAGCACTATTTTCTTGTCTGCAAACTTGAATGCACAAGTAACTACACCGCTCTCAGAGTATTTTATATTTTGTATTTATTTTTATAATGTACATACTGTGCATGTTAAAATCTCTCTCTCTCTAGGTGACAGGTTTATTTCTGGGTTGGGGTTGGTGGAGAGTGGGGGCCACTCCTTATATATCTTGTGTTTCTTCCTTATCTGTCATTGGCTCAAAGTGCGTTTTGAATTTTCGTTACCCTCATCTTCTCTCCATTTCTTCTGCTTGGTTGGAACACTAGCTTGCTGAGTCCTGTCTTAATTTAGGCCCCAGTTCTGCAACAACTTATACACGTATTTAACTTTGCGCACTGCAAGTTGTCTCATTTAAGCTAGCGGGTCTACTCATAGGCATAAAGTTAAGCACATGCCTAAGGCTTGCAGGATCAGTGCCTTAAATGTAAGCTCTCTGGGGCTGGACTTGTCTCTTTTTATACATTTGTCCATACTCCATCACATTGAGGGCCCATTTTTATTTTGGCCTCTAGAGAGTACTGTAAAGAGTAAATAATAATAATTAGAGATGATCAAAACTTTTTGTATGAAAAAGATTGTGGGTTTTTTGTTGAAAATTTCACACCCCCCCCCGAAACTTTTCATGATAGAATTAGTGGAGAAAATTTTGAAAATAATCGAAAATGTCTATTTTTACCAATATTTTCACAGAAATTTTGATCCATTTTTTTCTTGAAATCCTTATTAAAGTGTTTTGTTTTACCTCAAACCATGGTTTCTTACTGCAAACCAAGTGTTTGCCGAATGAAAAAAAAATGTAGGTAAAAAAACGTGGGGAATTTCATGAAAAACAGAAAATGGGTCCATTCCAAATGGCAAAATGGAAACAACATAAAAAATGTTAGTGAAATCATTTCTCCATTTTCTAACTAGCTTGAAGAAGTGTGTGCAGAGTACTTTATCAAGCTTTTCTGGCTGTTTGCAGTAGAGTCTTAAGTAATGCACCTTGTTCAGTCAGGGCATCTCAGTCGCGACAATTACTGAGACAAATATAGCTATTGTAGCCTATTGTAATGATCATTCTTTCTATGAATGCTGTTGGTCCAACGGAATTGGGAAATGCTCTCTTCACAAAATTCCCCTACATCCCTTTGTGTACCAGAAAACAGCTCTTTGTTTTTCTTATAGCTTCAAGTTACTCTTCTGTTTACCCTCAGAAAAAGGGTGTTGGGGGAAAGGTCATGAGAGACTAGAATCCTGTAGTACTCTTCTCGCTTCCCGAAACAGTCTGTTCTGATTGCAGTTCAAACAGCTGACTGTTGATTGCTGTACAGGAATCAAATTAGATGAGTTAAAAACCCATATCAATCACCCTCAGGCACACTTGCATATGAGACATAGAATCAAAAGCTTTATGGTAATCAAGGTAAAGTGGCTAATTAAAGTCCATTAAAATTGTCAAGTTGAAAATCCCCTCTCTCGACTTCTGCACCTTCTCAATCCTGTCTGTTTGACAAACCACAGCTGACTTCAGTTATTTTCTGTGGCAAAATGCGCCACAGCTGGACATGCTACTGAAGGCACCGTAAAAGTCAAGGTATACAATTGTACTCACACCTAGATTATGGGGATACATCCAGTCCTAGAGGCGGGAGGAAAGTGAAAGTAAGAATGTTTGGATTTAAAGTTTACAAACCTTGGAACTGGTTGCAATGTAGACACTGCAATAGGTCTCAAAGGGTTTAATGTTTTCCAATATACACCTCTACCCCGATATAACGCGACCTGATATAACACGAATTTGGATATAATGCGGTAAAGCTGTGCTCCGGGGGGGCTGGACTGCACACTCCGGTGGATCAAAGCAAGTTCGATATAACACGGTTTCACCTATAACGCGGTAAGATTTTTTGGCTCCCGAGGACAGCGTTATATCGGGGTAGGGGTGTATACCATAAAACTTAAAAAATTAAGATAAAGATCTAACTGTACTGAGACTCCATAGTGTCAGAAATGCCCTGTGACTAATATGCTGTGTTATTTCTAAAGCACTGGTCATCTTACTATATATGTGCCTGTTCTAAATTTAAGCCAAGAATATCCTCCTCTGAGATTGGCTTTTCCCAATTTAACCTCAATATCAAAGTGATTCAGAACGGCATGCCAGGCACCTCCATAAAAGGTGGAAATGACACACACGTCATTGGTACTTTGACATAATGAGAAAATGTCTCAGATTGCACTGTCAAATAATTGCATGCACAATTATTAGGAGGGGCTGTGGTTCATATAACCTTCAAAGCTTACCTGCCTGAGCTGCATGTGCAATCCGATAGTTAGATGTCTAAATCATATGAATTGCGCGCATAAGTAATTGAAGATCCAGTTATCGGTGCTTGCAAAATCAAAAGCTGGTTTGAGGCCTTTTTCCAAAATCAGGGTCAAAACTGTTAGGCACTATATTTTGATATGGGCTTAATGCCTGATATTTCAGAGGTGTGAGAGCACCTGTAGCTCTCATAAGCATCAGTGGGAGCTGCAGGCTATATGAACCTCAGAAAAATAGGCCTTAGTGTTCTCTATACTATAGTACAGGGGTCGGCAACCTTTCAGAAGTGGTTCATTTATTCACTCTAATTTAAGGTTGTGCATGCCAGTCATACATTTTAACATTTTTAGAAGGTCTCTTTCTCTAAGTCTGTAGTATATAACTAAACTATTGTTGTATGTAAAGTAAATAAGGTTTTTAAAATGTTTAAGAAGCTTCATTTAAAATTAAATTAAAATGCAGAGCCCCCCGGGCCGGTGGCCAGGACCCAGGCAGTATAAGTGCCACTGAAAATCAGCTCGCGTGCCGCCTTCGGCACACATGCCATTGGTTGCCTACCCCTGCTATAGTATGTAATGTCATTGGGACTGGATTTTTTCCTAGCTTTCAGATTTTTAAAATTTTGACCCCTGCTTTCAGGGTGATTGTTAGAAAGCTGTACTTTTCAAAATAAAAAGTTGTTTCAACCCAAAACCCAGAACGTTTTTGTTTTGAAAATATTGAACCTAGATGTTTTGACAATTTTGAAGTTTTTGAACCCCCCCCCCTCCCCCCGAATGGGAAATTTGTCAAAACCAGCCCTTTCCCACAAACAGTTTCAGGTTTGACGAATCAGAATTTCTAACGGGGGGGGGGGGAGAATTGTTTTATTGAAAATTCCTCATCAGCTCTAGAAGTGACATGATTTTTGGGTGCTTTTTGTTGGGTGCACAACTTGAGACAGCATTCTGAAAACCAGACTTCTTTAAAGGTGTCTCAAGTTGGGCACCCAAAACCTACTTTTGAAAACATTGGCCTATAGTATTTAGCTAAGAACATCACTGGCTGTGCTCACCATTGCTTGATTCTGCAATGGAAAAGCCTGGATTAACTCCACTGTGGTTTTGCTAACATTCACTTCTGATTGACGATGCTATTTTCAGGAAAAATCTCATGCCTGAAAAAATAGATGAATACTTCAGCTGAAGACAGGGAATGTGTAACTTAAACCTTCCCCCTCCCCTATTTTTGTGATCAACTTAAAGAGGACATTGTATGAAATACAGTGATGTTCATGTGTCAAAGGCATCAGAAGAAGATGCAGTGTGTGAACGAAAGGTTTAGTGAATACATTTTTCAGATGCTGCGGTCTGTCGTATTTCTACTATAGAGTGTCCCTATAATTTTGTTGTTTGTGTTTTGCTTCATGCACAATTATTTTTTTGTAACATTTCCTTTCTCTAAATAGTGTAAAGTACATTTCTGGAGGCAAGACGGTATATTATGTTAGACCATAAGTCTGACACTGAGGTTCCTTATCCCTACTCCCTAGAATAAAATCACCCCCAAAAGCTCTTTACTACTGACGTGGTAGAAAGTTCAGTTGAAGCCTACAGAAACTGCTGGTTACTCTGTTGCTATGAGTACAGTCTTTTGCCTTGTTAAAAACAAGGCGATCAATTCTCAAGTCCCCTCCAGCAGTTCACTTAGCATTTGTTGGCTCTTGCCAGATACCAATATTCTAGAGTAGTGAGGGAGGGAAACACAAATCGGCTGTCACAGAAAAAGGAAAAAAAGAATGAGTCAAGGAAGTAATTTTAATGTATGTGTTGGATCATTCGGCCTGTGACCAACAGGCAGACAAGGAGATTTTGCATTTTAGGTCTAAGGAAAAATGAGGTTCTTATCTGTTATCTAATATCAGAATGCAGATTGCACAGTACTGAAACAATACTGTGCAATCATCTTAGAAATCAAATCTGATGTTTATTCAGTGTGTTGCCTACAAAACACACTGGCATGAGAAGAGGCACACAATTGCTTAGGTGAAAGTGAATCATAGCCACAAACTTTGCAGTAAACCCAAGTTTGAGGCTAAAATGAATTGTGCCTCATTTTGACCATTGATAAGGAGTTAAGAACATAAGAACGGCTGTACTGGGTCAGACCAAAGGTCCATCTAGCCCAGTATCCTGTCTACTGACAGTGGACAATGCCAGGTGCCCCAGAGGGAGTGAACCTAACAGGTAATGATCAAGTGATCTCTCTCCTGCCATCCATCTCCACCCTCTGACAAACAGAGGCTAGGGACATCATTCCTTACCCATCCTGGCTAATAGCCATTAATGGATTTAACCTCCATGAATGTATCCAGTTCTCTTTTAAATGCTGTTATAGTACTAGCCTTCTCAACCTCCTCAGGCAAGGAGTTCCACAAGTTGACTGTGCGCTGTGTGAAGAACTTCCTTTTATTTGTTTTAAACCTGCTGCCCATTAATTTCATTTGGTGGCCCCTAGTTCTTATATTATGGGAACAAGTAAATAACTTTCCCTTATTTACTTTCTCCACATCACTCATGATTTTATATACCTCTATCATATCCCCCCTTAGTCTCCTCTTTTCCAAGATGAAAAGTCCTCGCCTCTTTAATCTCTCCTCATATGGGACCCGTTCCAAACCCCTAATCAGTTTAGTTTGTAAAGCTTCAAACTTCTTACATTTTAGGATCCACACTGTGACCTTGGAAACATAACCATTGAGAACACCTCAGAAGGTCCAACTGCTTTTCTTGATCTCTAAACCTCCTGAGTTGTACACTCAGGGACCCAAGTCAGGTCTAATTCTTCAATTGAATGGAAGAGGAGGACATCCATCCTGAGTTCCTGAGAAACTCAATTGGTCAGATGTACATTCTTAAATGAAGTTATCTGAACTGTTTAATCTTTGGATTTGTATGTGCCATGCAACAATGTAGCCATGCATTAGGACACCGACCTCAGGGCATGTTCTTCCCTCAGTTACATCCTGTGAATCTCTTTACAGCCCACTGAAGTGACTGGGGGTTGCACAGGTGTATCTGAGGGCAGAATTAGGCTTTTTTTTTTAATACTGTCATGCTGAGTTCATGATCTATGCGTGTTTCAAACTCTGTGTGGTCTTGTGGGGCACTGATTTTTGCAAACACACCAGATTGCTGAGAACTGTTTTCCACATCAGTTTTAGTAACGGTCCCAGGAGCCAGCGCTGGAAGCAATCGGAGCGCTCGTTTGGACTGTTTTCAGTAAAGTTGCTGAAAGCGTGGCTGAAGCACAGTGAGGCAGGGATGCCTGATCTTGTAGTCCTTAGGCAAAGCACCCATTGATATCAGTTAACGTGAAGTCAATGGGAGTCTGGACTGAGCGAGGATTCTAAGATTGAACTCAATGAGTTCTATTAAGTGATACATTCATTATAGAAAGATACAGCTGGGTGAGGCTCGTGAACTCTCGCAATGCTAAAAATACAACATCGTACGACAGATGAGTTCACTAATCTGCCCAATGGGAGTACGTTGCTGGTCTTGCCATTTATCAGTCCAGCCAGTTCCTTGGTGTTCCTGGGATTGTTTTGGTCTTGTGGCCTCAGCAACTGGCTTGGCAATTGATTGATGGATCTGGAGTTCATAGGAAGCAAAACTAGTATCTAAGAAAATAGTAGAATGAGAGAGAAGCAGAGCCACAATCCTGGGGAATTTGGAATGCCAACTATGCCTACATTCCAAGAGGAGGCCAACAATTCAGACCTACTGTTAATGGATCTATTGACTGAATGAGTCCGAGGCAGATGGGCAATTCCAAAAAAAAAACAAAAAAACTCTTCATAAGGAATCTGAAAGGCAACTGTGGTATGATCAGTTATGTTGTGTGTCAGTGTAGCCCTTTATATTTTTTACTAAATTCTACACTTGAAAGACAAGGTGATTTTGTAAGAATGACTGAAATAGGGTGTCCGATTCTAGGACCTTGCTTAGAGATGTAGAGCTGCTTTCCTGACTCATCTTGGCACCCACACTAGTTAGGTCCTCTTAGTTCCAACACTGGAGTTTTGCTTATTGAGATTTGAATGTTTCCCTTGGCCAGAGGGGTCCTGCAGTGAGAAACCCTAGGAAAAGGCTCCTGGAATAGGAAACTTAGGCTGAGATTTGTTTAGTTTTAATTTCACACCAAATCGAAACCCAGGAAGCAAGTAAATTTAAAGACCTCTAATGTGCAAGTAGGTTTACTGTGTTAACAGTTGAGCAAGAATGCTACCAGCACATAGTGACTTTACATAGTTCCGTCTCTGTCCTCTCACAGTAACATTTTTGTATCATGTACAAATCAGAAGTTGAATTTGCAAGGATAGTGGTTAGAAATCTCCACCTTGGACCATAAAATAGAGCAGCCTTTTATTAGCCATAAATAAGCTGCTTGCAATCAAAATGTAACTGATCATTTTGCTGATGTATTCATAAATCAAAATGCTGCACCACTGTAATCTCTCTAGTATAGCCATAGCCTAAGAGTTTTCTGTAATTTTTGTCTACTGCCAAACTGAATGCATACGTTTTTGCAGTGAGTCCGCTGTGTAATAACCATTCTCACTTACATACGTTGGAGAGAAGCTGTCTGCTTATTTAGGAGAGACCAGATGATCTTCCCTCTTTCCCTACTTCTTCCTGTAGGACTTGTCTTGGGAAGGCCATGTGACTCCTGTGCCTTCCTTTGGTTAGGGTCATGGCTTGGTGAGTGGTTTTTCCTTTCTAGCTGTTGCTTGACCTCAGCACTCCCCTTTGCTTTGTCCTGCTGCTGCACTGCTTTCTACACTCAGCTGTTCTCTGGGGCTTCTGAAATCCTGGAGCTATTTAAAACCTTGGCCGTGGTAACATTTCAGCTGCTATATTGCCCTCTTCGGCGCAAGTCATGGAGAAACTCCACGTGCCGCTAAATGTAAGAGAGATTCTGAATCAAGAGGTGCAGTTAAGGGATCCTGCTGCTATCTCAGGGAGCGTCTGGGACCTCGCAGGTTCCCACACTAAATCATGCAACTGGAGAGGGTAAAGAGGCAGGAGAGAGTGGCATATCCTCATTGTCGATTGTGGGGAGAGTGTCTATGGGCTTAAACGTTAGCATGCTTATGCAGAGCATATTTTGGAACCTCCAGACGTCTGTCTATCCAGCATGCGGGGGGGACGGGAATGGGGGGAACATGATTCAGAGCTGCTGCCACAGCAGTTAACTTTTGACTTCTAATCAACTTGGGGAGCACAGCCTCTCAGAGCAGGGCTATCCATTCCACTGCAGCACGCAGGTTTAATTGTGCCCCCAAGCCACACACCAAAAGAATGAGAACTGTTTCCTTAACTGAATCGCCACTCCGCAATGGAAAGAGAGATGAAAAGAGAGGAGAGCATTTTGGGGTTGTAAATACGTTATTCTCCCTTGGCCTTTACAGCATTTCAATGTTAGTTATTCAAATGCTTCCATTAAAAACAGGTTGGGTTGTTTTTAAACAAAATAAACAAGTTGAAAGTAGCCACTGCTAGATTTTCCTGTTAGGGCTGATCTACACATAGTTAAATCATTATAAAAACGGTATCACTTTAAAAACAGATATAGTTACATTTAATGAAACTCCCGGGTGTGAGCGCGGTTATAGTAATTATCAGAGTGTTTGTATCCACTTAATTACCAAAATAAAAGGGCTGATTTTTATATAAAGCTAGTTTATGCTGGTATTACTGCATCCACAGTAGAGGTTGCACTGATTTAACTATATCTGTTTTGATTTGTGCATAAGCAAAAACTAAGTATACTGATTTATAGTCAAACTCTTGGATATTCCTCTCAGGTATTCCTTTAGTGCATTAAGAACACAAACTCTGTTTGAAGACTTGTATAGTTGTCTGAACCCAGATCTATTCTGTCCCTGATTCAACAAAATTGATAAGAACATGATAATCCCATCTCTATTCAGCCAAGCATGTAAGATGTCCTACTGATGTCAATGTCTTAAACTTAAACACATGCTTAATTTGTTTGCTGCAACAGCCTCTGTGAAGCTCTCCTACCTCTCTAATTTGGCGGATAATGATTCACATTATCCTTTGTTCTGAGCTCTCATGAAGAGGACATACATAGTGCTGAAATGGATCTTTAGTGGCCCACAGCTGGGCGCATTGTTACCGGTACCAGTGAGAATTCGGAAACCAATATGCTTAATGCACAGTAATTTATTTGAGAAAGAATTACACAAGTAGTTAAGTTTACATAGTACACATCTTTCCCAATAAGCCTCAGTTCCTCAAGCATAAACCCTCAATAACTATGTTAGCCTTACACAGTATCCTGATTGGCAAACAAAGCAGGTTTATCTACCGATTCTAGATGGAGAAGCCTTCTCTTCTTTTCCCCTCTCAGCTACTTGGTCCGTCAAGTGTCCCCCGAAGCAGGGTCTAGGTCACCCTGAGGACTTCTGTCTTCAGATGTTAAGTTAGTTCCCCAATTAACTAATTTACTTTGCTTAGCATTTGCCTTTGCTTAAAGGAGTCACATGTCCCAGAAATATGGCTTGTGGGTGTCTTATTACTGATTTTCTTTAATTAATATTTTGGAAGGGACTGAAAAGCAGACACAGACCAAAGTTCAATCACCCTCTTATCAATTATTCACTTAAGCTCTTCCCGTGATGCCATCCAGAGTGGTCAGTTTGACCCAGGTCAGCTTGTACTAAGCCCACTGATTGCATGATTTTACGTAAGCTGGTTCCCTTGCTGATCTTCCAAAGTTCGATGTTGAAACATACACACAGACTGAGCCTTTATTAACCATTCAGGTGCTGTTTTAGCCCTGCCAGTAATTTTCCACACCATTTATCTAATGCTAAGAGAATCCTGCTCCCAGAATCCTCTAGCAGATTCCGACATACCAAGCCATACCAAACTCATGCTTACCACATTCATTCATAGCAATTCATAATAATTTGGCACTGACCCAACACATAGCATCATACATACAAAACCAGAACATTATTACTTGATTGCTGGCTCCATCTAATGTGATCTATCCATGGATTTATCATGTGCATATCACTGTTGTTGTTATTAATATTGCAATAGCACTTGGAGGCACCAGTTAGGAACAGTGGTGTGTTATAGGAGTGCTCTACACGGGAGAGATGTCTTATTATGCACAGCTCTTTACATGAAGCTGTGATCCAGCACATAGCACAGTGGCCTCTTGTAGTAACAAGACAGTGTCTGCCCCAAAGACCCCTTGATCTTGGTTAATGACAAGATGCAAAAAGTGGAAGGGACAAACAAATTGTGTCAGGTGATAGTACTAGATAACGGTGATATGAGCATGCTTTCCTGTAGGCTAATGGGGTGGTATACAGTGCAGCTTGCAATGCCTCGCTGTTATCAACAGGCAGTGCTCTATAAGCAACAAGCAGTCCAATGTGAAAAATAAGAACCATCAGATCCATCACTAAGGGGAATGATTAAGTTTGTCATTGCACCGACAGCGTCCTAAAGTTTAGATAGCTTTTGTTAAGTGAGTGAATCAAACATCTCGGTGTTTGTACTGCATCTACTGCTTCTCAAAACTAATTAGTTGAGCTGGTAAAAACATGTGACGGAGTAGTTTTCTGTTGAAAAATGCATTTTCATCAAAATCTAACTTTTTTCAGGAGTATGTCAATTTCAGCAAAAGTTTTGACAGGAAAAATTTTATTTGGAGAACATTGATTCCTTTTGTTTAGACTTAAAATTCCATACATTTAATGTGTGTTAATATACATTATAATATAAAATAAGCATTTCATTTTAACTTCCACATTTTATTAAATGTTACGTAAATATTTTGTTTCATGTTGAAATACCATAAGGTAAAAATGCTTCGTTTTGATAAATATTTTCAAATCATTTTTTTCCTAGCATTGTCGTTTTGCTGGGAAACGTAGCTCTTTATTCCAATCTGGAACAGAAATTTTTTTCAAAATATTGGGATTTCCTATGGAACGGAAATTCTGGTTTCCTGACCAGATCTACTAAGCAGTCAGCTGATGGCAAACCGTCACCAGATCAGCTTTATCTGGTATTCCGTCTCTGTTAAATATATTGATATATATATGGGGAGAAAGCTCAGTGTTTGGCCAAGTTTTAAATAGCTCATTCCCTGACTTTATTCCAGTTCAGATACGGTGTATATTGGTGGGAGAGGGGGGAGCCTATAAACTGGTGAATCGTTATCCTTGGGATCCCTCTGCATTGTCTGGTTGTGGTCACTTAATAATTTATTGGGTCATCACACTCTCTGGTAACCCCCTGCTATATGGATTTCACATTTAACTTTTTTTGTGTTTTTATTAAATTTTACTCTAATTATTAATTGTTTTTTTAACAGTGAACACGGTAAGTGTACTAATGCATAGCGTTATTTTATTTCATGCAATTAAATATAGCGGTGAAGGCCAGACTGAAATATTGTACATATACATGACTGTGTTAACATCACCTATATTTTTACATATTGATGGTGAAATCAAAACTGACAATACAGAACTGGGCCTGTCTTCACTGGAAATCAGGCTAATTATTTTCTCCCTATCAAAAAAATGTGAAATTTACAGTGCAAAGGCTTTTAAGGAAATGCAAACATCTCCTTGAATTTCAGGTAGTGCTGCATTTCATGGAAAGGTTTTCATACCTCCCCAGGTTTCTGAATGAACTCCTGAAAGCCATTTTTTTTGGGTTAAAGACTTAGTCACTGTATACAAAGGGATTGCCTCGAGTAGGGAAATGTGAACTGTTGTAACTACATTGATGTAATTTCTGGAGGTAGGTTGTGCTCAGGTCAGCCCCCAAAGAGGGATTGCAATGATGTGGTCTTTCCATCAATGGCTATTGAAAATGGTGCCACATGATGGCTCTGAGGGTGGTCAGTTAAAGTAATTAAATTTTCCATCTCTCCCATAATCCCTTTTCTTCGGGTTTGCCACCGATGGTATAACTAATAACAGAAACTCTGGGTTAACGCCGCTCTGATACCGTAGCTCAAGCCAAAGTGCAAAGTTCATGCTAGCAAGGCTGTCACTAGGTTTCCTCGTGGCTGGCCTCTCTAGTTGATACATCACCATGTTATTTAGATGATAGCTATAGCTATCGAGAGGTTATTCGTCAGTCCCAGAAATAGTCCAAGAATTGAAGACTCTGCAGCTTTCTAAAAACTGGGGCGAGAGGAGGCTTTACGGTACTAACAACAGTTTTAGGTTATTAAATATGGCATTAATATTAGAGATTGATACCTGGGTCCCAATTATGCAGCATGAGTTAAACACCAAAAAGGTTGGTGTAGGAGTTTGGCCCGTTATAAAGATTGGGGACATTTGCAGAATTCAGGTAAGGGTTTGGATTTTGAGCAACAATCTTAAAAATCAAGCATAGTTGGATGTTGGTTTGAGCAACAATGGGTCGTTATTACTTATCCTAATCCTACAGAATGTAAAATATATCTCATGTCACCTGACCACTGGAATATGGGCTATTCCGATGTGGGTCTCTCTCATGCTGTCTTGTTGAATTATTCATATAAAGTGGAATGGCTTCCATAGTTACTGGGCCTAGAGACAGAATGTGAGACTGACTCCATAATCCAGTGGTCAGAGCACTCACTTGTCTCCTCTTTAGTCAGATGGGGAAATTGAACCAGGGTCTTCCATAGCTTGGGTGAGTTCCCAAACCCAGTGGTTTTCAACCTGTGATCCGCATACCCCTGGGGATCCGCAGACTATATCTAAGATTTCCAATGGGGTTCACATCTCCATTAAAAATTTTTTAGGGGTCCGCAAATGAAAAAAGATTGAAAACCGCTGCCCTAACCAGTGGACTAAAGTTTATAAGAGAGACTGCCTCTTCCTTCCCGCCACTCCTTGGCCATTTTGTGCAGAGGTAGGTGTGCTCGAGAACACCTACTGGATTTGGGCCCACAGGCAAGATAGGCGCTGTTCCACCTATCTTCACCTGGCTTGTGGGTCATGCTGGGGCGGAGATGAGCATTCTGGATGCCTACCTGAGGCAGTGGTGGGCATATCCAGAGGCAGAAACCTAGGTTCCTATGGGAATTGAGGGTTTGGTGAAAATTGAGGTGCCAAGTGAATTTAAGATTAGATGGAGCTGAGTGGGAGTTTTGTGGATTGCAAATCTGGGCTAAAGTTGCCCAAGTCCCTTTGTAGATCTGGGTCTAAGCGCCCAATGTCGCATAAGCCTCCTAAACTGTATTGCCTGCTCTGTAACAGACTTAACGCCCAGTCCCATCCCTCCTTTCAGCATTAGACTACAGTCACAATGGGTTCTTCGGTCAATAAAAGTGGAAGGAGACTTCCAAAGAGTTTGTTTTCAGTTAGAGCCTTGAAGGTACTAGTTCAATTAGAAGCAGAGGAGGATCTGAGCTGCAGTGTTTGTGCTTGTTGGAATCCAAATTTTTGGATTGGGTCTGCCTCTAATTAGTCTATTTCCTTTTGCGTCAGTTATTTAGGTGGGGAAACAGTAGGATTACCATATTTCAGCAAGCAAAAAAGAGGACGGGAGGAGCCCCGCCCTAGCCCCGCCCCTGCCCCTCCCACTTCCCGCCCCCCCAGAACCCCCAACCCTCCCCCCGTTCCTTGTCCCCTGACTGCCCCCTCCTGGGACCCCTGCCCCTAACTGCCCCCCAGGACTCCACTCCCTATCTAAGCCTCCCTGCCTCTTGTCCCCTGACTGCCCCAACCCTTATCCACACCCCCACCCCCAGACAGACCCCTGGGATTCCCACGCCCCATCCAACCACTCCCCACCCCCTGACAGCCCCCCCCCAGAACTCCCAACCCATCTAAACCCCTCTGCTCCCTGTCCCCTGACTGCTCCGATCCCTCTCCGCACTCCTGCCCCCTGACAGCCCCCCCGAGAACTCCCAACCCATCTAAACCCCTCTGCTCCCTGTCCCCTGACTGCTCCGATCCCTCTCCCCACTCCTGCCCCCTGACAGCCCCCCCCAGAACTCCCAGCTCCCCACCCCCCCGCTCCTTGTCCCCTGACTGCCCCCTCCTGGGATCCCTGCTCCTAACTGCCCTCCAGAACCCCACCCCCTACCTAAGACTCCCTGTTCCTTGTCCCCTAACTGCCCCCTCCTAAGACCCCCCCCCCAACTGCCCCCCAGGACCCTACCCCCTACCTGTACCCTGACTGCCCAAAACTTTCTCCACTCCCCCCAAAAAGCCCCCCCCCCCGTTTCTTGACTGCCCCCTCCAGAACCTCCCTGGCCCCCTTACCCTGCTGCTCAGAACAGGGTGTTGGGCTCTGTGCGAGCCGAGCCGGACACATGGCTGTGCTCCCCAGCACAACAAAACCCGGTCCCTGGCCCTGCACAGTGCTGCTGGACCGGGCTGCAGGGGAGAGCTGCCGGCTCAGAATGCAGGGCGGATCCGGCTCCTCTACAGCTGCTCCAGAGTCCAGCCCGGGACTTTCCTGCAGCCCTCCCAGCTGCTCGCTCTGCTCTGCCGGGGGAGGGGGGGAATCCCGGACATTTTGAGTGTTTTACAAATTCCCCCCGGACGCTATTTTTAGAACAAAAAGGAGGACATGTCCGGGTAAATCCGGACGAATGGTAACCCTAGGAAACAGTGATGTGAAGTCACGCACTGTTACCTGCTGTTTCTTACTCTGCCACACTCAGGTTTGGAATTTTCATTGAGTGCAGGAGTCAATTATTAACACACATGGCACATCTCCTCCTTGATTTCTATAAACGTTGATCGTTCTATGGTAACTGGAGCCAGGAGAAAGACCACTGTTTTTCCTGAAAGTGGAAAACATTGGTATACTAACTCATAGTTAGTTAATTATTCATTTTCAAACTTAAACTGTGTCCTCTTCAAAGTGTGTGGGTGGAAATGTGATTGCTCTAAGTTGCTTTGCTAAATGAATCCCATTTATGGCTAGCAGAGTGAGGTTATGTTTTGGGCCGAACATTTTATGAACAGCATCCTTTGATCTAATTAAGAAAAAACCCACACAAAATAAACATGCAGTATATTTTTCAGTTTCAATTTATACAAGTTTACAGCAAGAGCCACCTTCTGTATTAAATGCATGCTCCCTTCTGCACAGTTCTGGTTCTAAGCAATCCTTTGTGCTTGCTACTTCTACAAAGGACAAGTTCACCAAGAACGGAAGGTGCCATTAAATCAGTCACTCTGTGTTTACAGTAATAGCAGTTACTGGCTTCAGCTACATGCTGTTTTATTACTGCAACTAAACAGCACTTGGGAAGTCATGTTTCCGTTAATATCAGAGGCCAGCCATAATGTTGTATATAGAGGTGAGCAAATAATTGGTCCATACATAATTTATTTGATTGTTTTTTTAATCTCATTTGCAACTTGTCCCTTGAACAAAAAGTGAAATCCTCACATTTTTTCTGAAAGAAATTAATAGACAACAAATAAAATATTTTGTCAAATTGTGAATATTCACAATTTGCAGTTTGTGCTGTGTTGCTTAGTTACAAAAGTCAAACTGTGCTCTTTCTGATCTCTGATTGGATGACTCTGGTATATAAGCAACACAACACAGATTGGAAATTGCGAACTTTACCAGTGAACACAAAAATTTAAATGTCTTTTCCAAGAATATTCTAGTCAAGCTCACAATTAGGCTTTTGGACGTATTTGTGCTAGTAAAGCTTGAAGGCACAAAAATTCACATAAAGCAAATACAGTAGGGTAGAAAATATGGTTGAATTGAAATTTGCTTTCAAGTTCTAATGACTAGTGTTTTTGTCTGTCTGGGTTCTTGTACTGGTACCCATCTCTCTCTTATCTGAACATTTCCTCCGACTGGTTGCTTACCATTGGTTATAATGTATTCCAGACCATCAGGCCTTTACAAGGCTATTCCGCAGCTTGACTGCAACCAAATCCTTGTGATCAAAGAGGCAGACTTCCTCTTCCTGCAATGCTCTGCAAGGCAGACATTAAAACAGCTATTTGAAATAAAATAGTATGTGTGGGAATGGGAATGTGTGTGTCTGATTTGCTCCAGACACTACAGGTATATGATTTCAATGTGAGCACTCCCCCCAGCAGACCTCATGCTTCCTGAGACTTGGCATTACCTGTGAATGCATTTACCATTAATTGCTTTCTTCCTCAACTCTATATGAGTAGAATGGGTGACATCTGGCAAATATTTTTGCTAGAAGGTCAAACAGCCCTCCCTCCCCCCAGACACTTTTTCATTTTTTTTAATCACATTCATGCTGCTAAACTGCCGGTGACTCAGTTCATAGCAATGTTGTTGATAGAGTCTCATCTGACCCAGGTGAAATGCATCTTGTGTCTCTCAATTGCAGGCTTTCGTTAGAAGGGGGAACCTGTTACTTCCCTTCAGATAGGCACACAGAACTTCTGTAATGCATTTTGCCTTCTTCTGAACCACCAGTTGTTGTCTTAATATTTTCTCCTGTCTTTCTCCCCTTGACAGTGCCAAAATCTAGCTTTTGCTCGTTTTTCTCTTAATCAGAAATGCTTGCTGGGCTTCAGATACTGGCTGCTTCACCCCCTGGAAGGATGATTATCTACATAGAAGTCTCTGCTTATGTTTAGTCATCCGCTGGATCTTCTGCTTTATATCTCAGCTCCTGAAGCCACACACAGTTTCTAACTCTGGATTTCGCTTGTGAGATCTCCTGAGATTTTTGACTTGATGTATTCTTGCTCTGCCTGTAAAGCCTATGCTCTAATCAGTAAAATGCCAGGGACCAGTTTAGGGACCAATCTAAAGCCCTTTGCACGTAGAAAGTATGGAGCTTCCAAGGAAGCTGTCCTGATCTTATTTCCAAAGAGTGAAATCCCCAGAGGAGGAAGGCAGAGAGAAGTCAGTCTACTGATCGACACTAGAACTAACAGGGAAACAAATAGAAACATCTAGTTAAGTCTTTTTGGCTCTAGTTAGATCAAATGTGGGTTTGCATCCAGTCTGTCTAATGGGCCAGCTCAGCGCTTGGATTCAAGTACTTCTGGATTCCCTAAAGATATGGATTTGAACATAGGAACACAGACTCTTGCCTACCAAAAAATCTCCTGCAGCAAGCTCTTGAAGTAGCTTTGTTCTCTTAACTGTTTGTTTAGTGGAAGAAAAAAAGGCATTTGTCATTTGTGTTTTCAAGATGAAATTCAGCCTTAATATCACTGTTTTTTATTTATTGCACAGTATCTAGCAATCCTGGGAATAGCAGTAGAGGATATACCAGGCATGTTGCTGGTGCTAATTGTAGAAAACACATGTCACTGTTACCTGAAAAGGTGATGCTCCAGTTCTGTGGAACCAGTGGCTCGCCAACTGAGCTACTTAACACTTTGAATACTGGCATTTTCCATCCAGCCTTTGCCAGCACCATGAGTGATGACTATCTCCAAGGGGTTAACACAGACACATTGGTAACAACTGCCCACCATCTCCGCTTAAATATGCGGCTCACATGTGGTTGCTGTTCTGGATCCTGCAGGGAGCTCTGGGAATGAAGCAACCGAGAGCAACTGCTGTGGCTAAAAAAAAAAAAAAAATGAGAGAGAGCAATTTAATAAATGAAATTCCCTTTTTCATTATATTTCATTCTTGGCTGCGATTGCTGGTTGGAAGAAGTCTATGGCAGTGGGTGAAGGAGGTGCAGAGTTCACTAAGATATAGAACCCAGAAAAAGTGTAAGACATCCTGGTATGGTGGTAGCTCTACTTGTCATGGATTGTCCAAACATACCACAAATGCTTCAATTGGCGATTTCTGCTGTGTGGTGGAAGATGTATTGTTTCCTTCTCAGCGTGTGTGGAATTTAATAATGGTTTTCAACCCTACAATGTCATCCCAGCTCAGGGGTGACCAAAAGTCGTCGTCGTCTGATGGCTTTTTTGGGAGGTTTATATGAAATGAGTTGTTAATAAAATATCCAGGACCTGACTTTCAGTGATGCTGAGCACTCAGATCTGCAGTTGAAGACAGTGGGAGCTGTATGTTCCCAGCATAGCTGAGAATCAGGCTTACTTTACACCACACCTCTTAGTCAAAGATATCAAAGCCTCCTGGAAAGGTAGAGAGGTTAAGTGAGTGACTTAAAGTGGTCCACACTGGACTTGGGAACAGAATCCAGGATTCCTGACATCCAGTCTCCAGTTATAATCCCCAGTCAGCACTGCTGTCCAGTGCATGAGGTGAAGGTGACATTCCGCTAAGTGAGAATGCAGCCTAGGAGAATAAAAGAAACCGGTATAAAGTTTTGTTTAGAGTAGGGCTTCTGAACCTGGTGAGTAACAACTGAAAGGGGCGGAGGTGGGAGAAGGGGGGGTCACAAACATAGGCTTTGCTTGGTGCAAGTGTGAGCAGAATTTGGACCAATGTGTTCAGACTTTGGAAAAACATCAGAAGCTTTGGGTACTGAATCAAATCTCTGTACCAGGTTCACTAGTCTGCTCTGAATCAAATCTCTGTACCAGGTTCACTACAACGTTACATTTCAACAGCCTGCCCCGTGATAAGATTGTGATCTTAATCAAGCACTCAATAAGACTTGAGCACTAATTCTCAGGGATTCTCAAACAACAAATACACTGGTGCCCTCTACCCCCTTTTTGTATTTACACTGAGCTTTTATCTTTATTAAGCAATCAATAGACAGAGACACCACTGAATAATGGCCAAGGCCGCTCTGATGTGATTCATCACCTAAGGTGCAGCTGGGACCAGTGATATAGGAAGCATGTCTAAAAACCTGTTCGCTACTGTACTTGCAATTGGTGTAGAGTAGCACAAGAATGTTGTTTAAGTTGTTTGGATCATGTTTGCAATAATGAATTAGAATGCAGGCCTCACATAGGCTTTGGCTGGTTGGTACAGTGAATGTGTGTTTGAGGATTTATTCAAGGCACAAGAACGTCTTGCAGAATATACTCTGTTCTTGCCTTGCACTTTGTTACTATCAGTTAAGGACTTTGGGATAACTGAATGCAATCCCCATCTTAGTATTTGGTAGTGAAACAGATGGCAATTGAGTGTCCGTTTAAATCAATGAGTGTTTTGCCGTTGGCATTTTAAAAAGAGCCGAAGTGGGTCCTAAAACCAAAATTTTCCAAAAGTGGTCACTGATGTAGGGTACCCAGTTTGATGCACATTGGGCCTGATTTGCATCAGGTGTTGAGCTCCCTCTTGCTGTCGGAAGGAACGCTGGGTGCTCTGAAAATCAGGCCCACGATGTCCCATGTTAGGCACCGAAAATCAGAGTCCACTTCTGAAAATGTTGGCCCAAGTGACAGGCTCAGAATCCCAATGAGCCAGCGTCAGAATCGCTAAAAGAATCCAGGTCTCCCTACTCCCAGTCAGTGCTATTTAACAAGACCCATTTTCCTGTTTTTATACCAGATGTGTCGCTTACCCCGCCATGTACAATACTGCGGAACCTGGCCCAGAGCCTCCCATGGGTTATGTTGTCACTCGCACATTGCATCTGCTGTGATCAGTTTCCAACAGTGAGCAGCCTTTAGATATATTAATGTAAATGTGTAATAGTCTGCAAAGGGGCCAGACTGACAGCCCTAGAAGCCAGGCCTCAGGTTTCAAATTGTATCTATATTTCATTTTATAGTCACAGATGTCTTCTGTATGTCAGAGGAAAACTAGTGGTTTAATTTTCTCTTGAAGCTGGAAGTTTGGTGTCTAAGTTTGGATTTTTGAGAACTCTCTGCCCATTTTATGCTTGGTGGAGTGAAAACTCATCTTACTGCTTAGTGAAAATTATTTTTATTGCTGATGAGTAACATTCCTTCCCTCCCCCCAACACACCACCACCTGCTTCCCTTCTCATTAGTTACCCACTGGAATTTGGATTAGTTGCCTGCTGTGTGAATGGATAATATTGATCATTGAACTGAAATTTTAAGCCTGTCACATTGCATTACACTGTACAAGATTCTTAACTGAATAAGCACTTTGGCCAGGTGATCTTGAATATTGTAAAATTCAAGTGCAATTGCATTTTTAGACCCGCTGTGCCTGCCGCATGACAGTTCACTTGATGGGAGACACTTCTGAATGTAATCAAGTATTTGAGAGGGAAAATTGGTTTTCTTAATAGCAAACCTCATGTATGTTACCAGAATTATGCTTATGAGCGTTGTCAACCAACGTAAGAAAACCAAATGTTCTAGGAAGTTCTAGCCCTAATTTACTGTGAACTTGCAAGCATCATCACACCCTCAAATCAACATTTAATTCAGTGGCTGTTTTGGCATTGACATCAATCAGACCAGCAACAGGCCATGATTAATAAGGAGCTGAACGTTAAATGAATTTTCATTGGCAGGACGGTTGTGGTAAATCCACATTGCTTATGGTTGAGTTTTATATAAAATCATGTCCACATAGGGTGGGTGGGTTATTAAGCTGCATATTTTAGTGTGCGTTGCCAGATGTGTGCAGGAAAATGCCTTTTAAAAAAGATGACTGTATAAGATCATGGGAAGAGTTGTACTGAGGATTGATGTTTCCCTATCTCTGTTTTTGGATATGGAGTCCTCAAGAGGTTTGGTTCAGATAAGCACCCAAACTGCCTAAGCCCCTTACGTGTGTAAACCGGGATCCAAGGGTCACAAAAACAGATTTCCCTGCAGTGTGTTTGCAACCAGTCTTGGCTGTAGCCCGGTGCACAGTTCAGAGACACATTTTGCATATTTCATATAACAGGAAAACAGTTCCTCACGTTACAAATATTTGTCTCCTATCTTTGATTTAAACCATCTGTATATTTAAACCAGCTTTATAACTGTGAATTTTAAAATTCATTTCAGCTCAGGTTTTGGACAAGGAATGGGCTACCTTCTTTTTCTGTCTCCAGGAAAAACAGCGGGCTTTTTTTGTTGTGTATGATGGGAGAGCTTGTCCCTTTTAATGTTATCACTTCTGATGCCCTCGAAGCTGCTGCTTTTAACAGCCTCCCGCTGTTCATAGTCGTGAGTCATAGACAACAGGTCTAGAGGACATTCTTGTTTTCACAAGCCAGGACAGGGAAAACAATATAAATCATGAAGTTCTTTGCTGGTCTCTGGACATCAGTAGTTGTTCCCCATAACTAAAGTCTGGAAAAGGATCCTACAAAAACTTCGCTTGGCTATTTAAGGCAGTGTTTCTGCTCTATCAACACCTTGGAATACTATACCCCAAGAGGGACAGAGCACACAGACAGTGGGGTTTGGATTATGTTAGTTAAAAAGGGTGACATCTTGGCCGCATTGAGCTCAATAGGATTTTTGTGCCAGGCTTCATTGGGGCTAGGATTTAGAGTCACAGAGACATAGAAGGGCCCATTAGATCAAGTCTGACCTCTTGTATATCACAGGCCATTAACACTGCACCATCACTAAACCCAACAACTTCCTTTCCCTCTCTAACACCAAATGTTGTGAATGAAGACAGATGTGGCTTTTTGTTTTAATCTTAAATAAAACTGTGCTTGTGCTCCAAGCTCTCACTGCTTAAAAAATTGCTGAGCACAAGCAGGTTTTGGTACAGCATAATGTTTGAGACCGTCTACAGGCTGGTTAGTGATTGCAGGCAGGGTATTTGAATCCCTACAGCTGGTGCTTCTAGTCCATATTGAACTAGCATTTCAGGAAGTTTTCTTCTCTACCAAAATACTTAATCTCTCTCTAATGAGTCTGCTCATGTCCCTTTAACTATCTACAGGGTCCCTGGGCTGGGACCTGGAGGAGTGGGTGGGCCAGATCCACCTCCTCCAGACCTGGAGTAGTGGGCGGTACTCTGGCCCACCTCACACCTCCGCCCTTCGACCCTCTATTAGCCAGTGTGGTAATGGAGATGCGTAAGACTGAACCATCAGCCTGGAACCGACAAGTTCAATGAGGGGAAGTTCACCTCAAAGTACCTGTGTAAACAATGTGTTCTCATTTCCATTACATTCCTTCGCAAGACAGGCGGGGAGGTTAAGAGGGAATCTGTGATGACATATGGGATTTTGTCACTTACCTATTGTGTTGTATTGTGGTAGCACTTCGGAGCATCGTTCATGGATCCAGACTGTACTGTGCTGTATAGACATAGAACAAAGATTGATACTTAAAGACAGTCCTTGCCTTACAGACAGGTGGATACAGTCGGGGGGGGAGGGGAGCACAAGGAAAGAGTGAGACCGTATTAGGCAGTGTATGAACGTACTCATTGATCTCAGTTCTATCATACTGACTAATTAAGAGTTGCCTGCACAACGTACTGTCACAGATCTTGTAGCTAAGGGGTGAGATTTTTCAAAGGCACCTAACACCCCTTTAACTTGAGGAGAGATTACATTTCTTTTTAACAAACTCCCCCCCATAACCTGTGTTAGGGAAAAAATAAAGGCAGGCGCACAGCTACAAACACAAGATATCCTAGGCTTTTCCTGATCAAATAATCTAGAGGAATAGGAGGGGAGGGGTGGGACTGTGAGGGTTAATAGGGTATAGAGTTCTTTCTCCACTAGGTCAAGGACTCTTCTCTATGTCAGGTTGGGAATGGGCTCAAATTGTTGGCCGTTTATTGTTCTGTGTGAAATTTGGTAATATCAGGTCAGTTCCCAAGCAGCGATTCAGCAGGACTGGAGCACGTTGTTAAGTGCTTTGCTGAATAAATGCATGTTGTTGTTTTTTATAATCCATCCCTAAAGGCTTTCCTTGTTGTAAAAATCACCATCACAATTGGGACCTTTTATTGGGATTCACAGAAGATGGGCCAAAGATCAGTCAATTGGTTATGAACCCAATGTCCCTGATCCAGTCACCCGTGAGAACATTCCTAATTGTCCGTAATCCACATTCCTACATCACAAACTAGAAATGAGTGTAGTAGTCTAGTGTCTTATTTCACAGCCACATTTTTCCATTTGCTTTTCTTTAGTGTTGTGAAGGTGGCCTAGTACAAAGTCCAGTTTCTGAGTGAGGAGTTCATTTATCTGCCTTAAGAGACTAGTCCTTTGTGGTGACTCAAGGATTCTCTTACATGGAGCTTATTTGAGATGCTGTACTAGGAGAGCCAAGATGCAAACAGCTCGTGTCAATGTATTTCCCATGCAGAGGATCTAATATATCTAGACTCACTGAGAGCACACATGTAAATAATTTAGTCTTGGAGAACTTCTAGAAATCACAACTTGAAAGCACTTTTTTACAGACCCAGAATCCTCTTCAGGGATGATTGAATTGACTAGGATAAAATAAAAGGGCAAATTTTCAGGTCACTTCCTAAGACCTTGGAAATGACCTTAAGTTGAATACAGTATCTAAATTGTTGAGCTCGTTTGCTTTTCGCAATGGCAGTGCCAGAGGGTTGCAAGAGAACGTGTTCTTGTGGAATTTGTAGTGGCAGCCATGGAGGTTCAGTGAAACCACCAACCCTTTGACTCCCTATTGGCTCCCAGTTCAGAAGCTGTTATAAAGTTTTCTTAATTAGTCGGTATTCATGCATTTCTGTAGCACACATCACTGTGTTATCTGGGTCTCCATCATCCCTAAATCTCTTGTAAAAATGGGGTCATTGTTGCCCAAGGCTTTCAAAAAAGATTCAGCAGGGAAATTGATCAGACAGTTCATACTTCCTCTGACATTTAAAAAAAAAAAATCCGAATCCTGTGTACATTAAATGAAGTTTCATGCTCTAGGCAGTGATTCGGTAAGGGGGAGGGTAAGGAATCCACCATCCAAAAGGGTAACAGATGTCAGTCCCCGGTGTTTTCCCACTGTTTGCTTTCAGGAAATTCATTTCTCGCTGCTGGGAGGATGTAGCGTTTGGCGTAGCGCTTCATGGCTGCATTTTCCAGGAGCATGCCAATACTGGGGATTGCTGAAGAAGCCAAGCATCTCTGCGACCCATAAACCAGCATCACTTGTCAATGGAAAAGAGTGAACATGGGCAGGAGTAGAAGAAAGATACAATTGGCGATTGTTCTTGCAGTACAGATGATAGTTGCACAGGTACATGATGTGGATACTGCCTTCTCAATACAGTATCTAGGCGGTAATGATGGTGATACTTTGTCATTTCAAAGATACTTTGGGTATTTTTTTACCCAGTGAATGACTGTTGAAGGGGTCTCCTTTCCCAAGGATGTCAAAGCACTTTCTATCTATTACCTACTAAGCTTCTCTACCTCCCTGTGACGTAATAGGCTAAATATTATCTCCATTTCACAGATGAGGCGATAGATGCCTAAAGACTTAGGCAAGGTGCCTAAGGTCACTTCTGTGGCAGAGCAAATAAAATGCCAGGTGAAAATCTGGGCAAAGTTCCAGGATTTCACCCAGGTCTCCCAGGCCTGGGCCAAAACCACAAGACCTTCCTTTTGCTAAAATTAAAATGCATTGTAGAATCTTTCCTATGACGTATTCTGATGCTTTTTGGGTCACCCAGGCCTGGGAGTTACCTTGTTGTCACCTGCTTCCAATATGAGGGAGCCTTGCCAGTGCCAGTCTGGTTTTAGCTCCCTAGTACAACCAGCCTTTCGGCCTCTGGGCTACACCAGCCCTGCCTTTGCCCTGCAGGTTGACAATTGACGGGATTCGGGCTGGGGTGCCTCTAAGTGTCCTCCTATGGTGTCCAGCACCTGAGTTCTGCATACCCACAGAAATCCCAGGTCCTCTGCTTGCAAAAGAACAGTGTGCCCCAGGTTACCAGTTTTACCTTAACCCACCAGGCCTGTACCATACACAGCACTCGAGTTCTGTGATGGTAATACAAAAGGACACTTGAGCTTTTTTATGTAAGAAAGAAATCAAATGTCCATCACAGAAACAAACTGATGATTTTGTTTTGCATGGAGCCCTGTAACGTGAACTAGGGCCTACATGTATTAATAGTTAGCTAGGAAAGGTAACAGAACAGATTCTCATGCCCAAGGTCAGCCTTTTGCACATTTGCTAGCCCCAAGGTGCTTTCATGAAGCATTCCCTCCTCAGTGAATGGATCCAAAGTGTCCTCCTCCACCCTGTGATATACTGAATCAATCTTTTGTCTTTATTCCCAGATGGTGTGATCCCCTCACGGTCCTCTCATTCCTTTTCACTTTCAAGAGTTTCGTTTTCCATTGACTTTTCTGGATTGGTACAACAGTAGACAAAGACAAATTACAATTGATCAATACATTACATAGCCAGCTAGTCAGGGAGGGGTGACAGCTCCCTCCTGCTTGAATGAGCTATTACTGAGACATATGATTCCCTGCTAGGGTGACCAGATGTCCCGATTTTATAGGGACAGTACCGTTTTTGGGGTCTTTTTCTTGTATAGGCTCCTATTACCCCCTCACCCCCGTCCCAATTTTTCACACTTGCTGTCTGGTCGCCCTACCCTGCTGACTATAAGGAATAATGTAACTAACTTTTACTCCAAGACCTTAAATAAGGGCATAATATTTGAGAATTGGTTAATCATTGCAAGATGTGTGTAAGTTGCAAGCTTTCATAGTATTGATACTGCTTTCAGTAGGTATTAGGTGTAGTGAGTTTGTTACGAGTTGCTTGTAAAGAACAGTGAGCAAGACCTGACTACTTTGCTAGATGGAGCCTGTGTCACATATGTATCTCCAAGGCCCACTAAGTACTTACCTTATGGTTACATTGCAGAGTTAGATAACGGTGAAGCATGTCACGCAATAAATTTTTTTCCCTATCCCATCACTTAATACGAACAACCAGCTACTTAGGAGAAAACAGTTCATGCTTCCTGGCATAAGCTCACCATTCATTATCCATATACTTATCTATTGTTTGAATCTTTCTAAGCTCTTTAACCTGTGGAACTCAGTGCCACTAGATACAATCCCACTGAGGCAATGATATTGCGTGTAGAGTTTTCCTCAGTTTGACATTTTGTGCCTCTTGATTTTGTTGAATATCCCTTTTTCTTTATGAGAAGGAGAATATGATAAGAGAACAGGCATATGGAAGATATCCTCAGACATGTACAAAATTAAAGATAAATCGGGTGCTCTTCAGTCCCCTTTTTTCCTCATACTGAAGTCTCCCGTGTCTCTAATCATTCTTATTGCCCATCTCTGTATCCCTTAAAAGGCTACCAGAGAAAACTGAAGTCAGTGTTCCCAGAGAACTTGATTTACGAAGTGTGTAATTCACTTGTAGCCATTTGCACACTTGCACCATCCCATTATAGAACACTCATAACTCATTTATAGATGAAAATATGAATAAAGCATATGTACTAGAGATCTCATTTTCAGTAATGATGTGTTATTATGGACTCTAGTTTATAAAAGCAACAAAAACATCTGTCTAATGTTAGGATTGGTAATTTTACAGTGTGATGAATCTTTGCTGCCATTGAATAAAAATGTTTGTTTATATAGTGAGCTACCCTGTCACTATGGACAAAGAATTGGAAGTTAATTAGTAACCACTCAAAGAGTTTTTTTTAACAGTAACCACTCTGTGTGCCTGGGTCTCTAAAATCCATCACCTTGCATTTTCAAGATGGGAGAACACAATGAATTTCATTTGCCATTTACTTAATCTGAGGAATGTCAGAGGGACCTATCCTCTCTTACCATTATGTATAGGTTTTTAATAAGGGACTTGACCAAACAATTTTTAAGGGAGGTGACTATTCCCTTTTCCAGTCATTCATAAATATCCTACACAGCAATGGTCCGGGAACAAATTCTTGGGGCATCCTACTGTTGATCTATGTCAGTTTTTAACTTGGCACTGTATTCTTACAAGTAGGAACCGGCTACTAGAAAACAATATTAACCCCTTAGTGATAAGACGAGGCCTGCCCCATACTGGGCTCTTTGAGCCCTAGGCAGGCTGCACAGGAGGCAGCCAATCAAAGAAGGGCTGAGGGGAGCAGCCAATCAGGGCCCAGTAGGCCCCTTATATAAAGAGCTGCAGGGCAGAGCAGTTTCAGTCACTCCCTGGAACTTGATGACGGAGGTGAACTGGCTGCTTTGCAGGCTGAAGGCAGCTAGTACGCTGGACAGAGCAGTGCTTCTGACAGAGACCTGGGGAGCTAAAGGCAGCTCCTGGGAGGCTGCAGAGATCAGCAGGCAAGGGCAATGGGGCTGGGGGGAAGTGGCCCAGGGAAATCTACGGAGCAGTCAGAAGGGCGGCAAGCAGCGGCCTTCTTCAGGTTCCCTCCCCGCCACCGCTTGCAGCAGGGGGAGTGGTTAGACAGTAGACTGCAGTCACCATTGAGAGAAGTGGCTGGACGGGGGTTGCGGAGCTGTCCCGTAGAAGGTGGGACTACAGAGCGTGGCACGGCCAGAGGGCTGTGTCACTGAAGAGGACACTGCGGTCCTTGGGGGGACGTGGGTCCAGGAGAAGTGATGGTGGTGAGACACCACCAGAAGAGGGCGCACTGGCTACCAGAGCTAATTCCCTTATCAGCCACAAAGAGGTGCCGGAGTGGTGAGTGAGCCCCCTTAGACTATTGAGTTAATGTCATGGAGTGAGGTGAGAGGCAACTGAGCAGTTCTCACAAGAGACTTTTGAAGATCCAAATACATTGTCAGCTGCTTCTCCTCCAGCTGTGGTTTTGCTGATATGTGCAAAGAATTTTAGTAGAGTAATTGTTTCAAACTAGCACAGCTTCTGTAAACCACTAGATGACCACTATTTTATAGCGACAACCAATTTTCCTGGTACTAAAACAACGCATGCTGGTCTGTAAATCACAGGAACACCCTAGCACCTTTTAAAAGAACATCTGCTGCCTTCCATTCTTCTGCCGATTTTAGTGAGCGACTGCATGTGCGTGTTGGCAGATCAGCCGCATTAGTCACTAGGGATGAGACTTCAGAAAGAACGCAAGATGGACAAACTGCTCCTTAATATATCATCTTGTGCCAGTGCAGACACCTTGACCTTATATTACTTAGGGAGTATTTCTTCTTTTTAACATCCTCTGTGGTGACGACAAAGGCCAATCAGCCACTTAGTGTCTCTGTAGTATCTTTCTCCCCTCTAGTTGCTCCCTTTTCTCCCCAGTGTTAGGATTGCCTCCAAAAGCTTATCCAGACCACGTCGGCCACTTCTGGGACAAGAGTTTATCCAGTTCTCTGAAACCCAAGAAATCAGTTCAGCTCCACGCTCGTCACTGAGGTTTTTTCAGTGGCCTATGTCAAGCTACAGTTGAGCCCAATCAACTCAACTGTAGAGGTGGGTACAGGGTATCCAGCCCATTCAGTCGATGAATGTAATCATGAATCTGCTTAAACCCACATTTTAATACTATTGGTTAATACCTCATACCATGCACTGGATGATTGGTGCTTGGGGATAGCACCCGATCTGTACAGGGACTGGTTTATGTAACCAAAGTATGCTAGTAAATAACGCTTGCAGCTGTAACTTATCCCACATCATGCTCCTTAATTTTTCTTTAGCCATTAACTACATGTTATTTACAAGGCCACTTGTGATTTTACACTTTGAAAGAAAACAGAGGTTAATGAACATTCTTTGTGCAAGGCCGACACCCAGCAGTTGAGGAGATACAGCCAATCTCAGGCAAGGAATTATATAAACAAGGAAAGCTTGCCAAAGTCTATATTTATTAGACCCATAAATTAAAACCACACCTCCAACACACTATGCTTTCTTTACTTTCCCAAGGTGTGCAGGTGCTTTTCTATAGTAATGTTATCTAATGGCAAAGTTGAGGGAAGGGGTGAGAGGAAACACATTTGTATTGATAAGGGGCACAGATAGCTTGAATTACCACACTCATCTAATTACAGGTAATGTTACCATCTTGATGTGGGACACAGGCCTCTTTATCCTGCATCATGCTTTTTTAGATCCTAATCACCCATAGCTAACACTGTAGCTACAAATGTATTTCTACCTGGTCTTCCCAGAGAGACATGCACCTCAAATGGTGATGACGTGTTCATCGTTTTGCTGTAGAAGGTGTTACCTCCACTTGGAAGGAAAGGTACGGACTTCACTGAATTTAGTAACTACAGTAGCATCTTAAGCTGCCCACTTTCTTTGAGTGGGTTTCCCCCCCATTTCGGGCTAGGCTTTTCTCTTGTCCATACTGGGGACAGAGCAGTCATTTGTCTTTTCTAAGTTGCTCGACAGCCTTCATTAGAGTGTACGGCTATATTTTCTCTTCATTCTTTCACCTAAGGTGATATTTTTGTGGCACAAACAAGGGGCATCTGGAAAGGATGTAATTTACACACATAGCAGTAAATGTATCCTGGGCAGTAGCTAATTATTGGACCCCATATATCCCTATCCATCCACTATGGTAAGATAGTATCCCTGGCCTTTTACCCCAACCCACCTTAACAACCTTGGAGGAAGTTGGATTCTGGAGGCAACTTTGGTGGGGGAAACTTCTGTAAGTACAGTCGCTAGATGAGTTGTAGCTGGTGAGGCTGGGTGGCCGAATGGGGGATCCACATGTAAAGATGTGGAACCTTCCTATAGGGTAGAAACCCCATGGTAGAAGTAGTGCTTCCTAGGAATTCAAGTTGAAACTTCTGGACTTTCCTCTCCCTTACATTAGAATAATCCATATAGGGGACAGGAGACTCCTTGATCTGTTGTTGTTCAGTTCAACTGAGGAGTTGTCTATACCCGATTTCACAATAAATGGATTTTAAAAATTACAGCATCTTTGTTTCATATAATAGTGGGTTTTTTTTTTGGGTTTTTTTTGTTTTTTACTGAAAAGATAGTAGAGTTTTGAGAAGAGTCAAGACTACCAGTGTAAATGAAACTTCATTGACTCTGATGGAGGTATTGAGTCACTCTGTCTCTTCCATTATATTTATATAATATCTATTGTGAATCTGGAGCTTAAATGCATGAACAAGCTCATGGTCCCGATTCTCTTCTCACTTTTAGTTTAAATCCAAAATAAGTTCAAGTAAATCTCAAAAAGTTCAGGTCACTTAAGCATGCATCACTTGGAGAAGGCTTGGATAAGCATCCAAAGCAATGCACGCAGCTAGTGGAAAATGGTGATTTGCAGAGTGCTCGGGCAGTAACATAAATAATTAAATGATCTTGTTGGCTTCTCTCTTTATATGTGAATAATGGGGCTGAAAGGATCTAAAAATGATGATGCTCAGGCTAGTCTTGAAATAAGTAACATCTATTTGTCTGGAAAATCAAAGTGACTATGTTATTCATTTCTCAAATTGTAATGTAAAATGAACTATCCTAGGAAACATTGTAAATGTAAAAAGACTATCTGTGAGGAAGCCTGCAGCATCTGAAGATGCAAGTTTTAATTAGAAATACAGTTGGAAATTCCCATTTGGTATAGAAGCAAATTTTCTCCTGAGGGTCTGGAATCTAAACTAAATATACATTCACGTTGGATTTGCACATGACTGATTAACAACTCAGATCTATGACAAATGGATCCTAAATTGTGGACTTTTTTTTAGGATTAATTCGTTAGTTTAAAAGAAGGAGAAGCAAGCAATGATTTCCCCTCTAAGTTTTCATAGGTTAATTGATTTGACATGACATAACAGCATTATTGAAAGAGAAGACAGTATGAATTTTAATGCCAAGGGGCCTATTTCTTTTAACCTGCTTCAGTAATGGTTATGCCCTGGCCTTGAACTGGAGAATTCAGTGTGGCATAAAGGTCTCTGACCTAGTGGGGTGCTTTGTCTTAAATCTGCAAGATAATATACTGATACTCTCTAAAGCATTATGATAATGCTTTAGAATCAGGTGACCAGATCCAGCACTGGACAGCGGATGAAATTAAAATGGCCAAGAACATTGTTACACAGGAATGGCGACACTGAAATATGCCTTTGGAGTTCTATTCCAGTCCAGCTCGAGTGAAAACTGTAGGCAGCAGAAGTCAGATTTCTGTTATTCAGTTGTTGATGGTCTCATCTTAGGAACCTGCTGCCATGTTGATTCTGTCTCTGTAATGTGTAGACATGATAAGTAGCAGTAGTGAATTTAGAGTATACAGTACATGGCCCATACCCAGACCCTAACACACCAGAGCACTGGGGCTTAGCCCAATTCCATCTCCACAAAGTACTAATTGAATCCCGAGGGAGGAATGCCCCTCATCGGTGGTAACTACGTAGCACCTTTTAGGTAAACAACATAGTCATGAAGGAACGTCCCCATCCATGTCTTTTCCAAAAGGTCCAAACAAAATGTTGGAATACTTGTTCCGGGGGAAATTTTCTCTTTCTTCCCATTGACATTGCAGGACAACACAACCAAGAAAAACAAAGTTCCCCATGGAAAGGTAATTCTAGTTTCCAGCCAGCTCTAGTGATTTCAGTTTTTCCTCCTGTTTTGCTATTCTTGTGGCTGCTTTGCAAGAGTTATCGAACTTGGAGATTGGGAATTCATTTGTATAAACACCTTGTTTTCCTGTGCTGCTTTGCCATCCTGTTCCAACCCCCTCTGTGGCCCTTCTGAAAAGGTCTTATTGTCCCCGGCCAAGTCACATGTAGTGCTGAGCCTCCCCGGTGAAAGAGGACTATGTGAAAGGAGACTACGTCTCAGTCCATGTAATCTGCCAGTTCTTCTGTATCATGCTTCAGGATTGGATTTGGGTGCCTGATTCTGTGACCCTTACGCCTGTTGTGTAATGCTTATTCAGGCAAATGACCCTCTTGAATTCATCGGGACCACTCACATGAGCAAAGGTTTCAATGAAAAGGTGCTTCCGAGGAAGCATTCAGGCTTCAATCTGAATGCAAATGCGGGCACTATCGTACTGCTTAAGTCAATGCTCACAGCGCATGGAGTTTCTCCTTCAACACAAGTGGCACTGACAAGCTTCAGTGCAGTCTCCAGCAGGGTCAATTTTCTCACAGAGGGATGGACTGGATATTTTGTCCCCATTTTTTGAAAGCTGGAAATCCCTCCCCCGTTGATTGTGGGAGTCCTTTTCATCAGAGCTTTGTGCATCAGTGTAGATCCTCAAGCCATTGCTTCTTCCTGACTGTGGGAGGATTTTAAGACACGATGATGATGGCTGTTTAGATGTTTATGTTTAAGATCCAGCTGCTCTCTGCAGTTCCTGAAAGCGACCCTAACCCAGCACAGAGGCAGCATCTTGTATTATCAAATGCTATTAGGCTAAACCATACATCAGTCCACCAGCTCTGGGTTTTCATGACTCTTGGGGCATTCTAATAGGATAATGCTTTCCCCAGTGAGAGGAAAGTTGACTGATTTGGGTAATATTATGAGTGGCTGGATAGTAGTAACTGGAGGCCTCTTCTGCTTTTATCATCTATGCGTGTTGACTGGGTGGGCCTGTTTTTATTTTGAATGCTGTGTATTGTACACAATACTTGATAATGTGCCGAGTGTTAAGACAGGCACAGGGCATATATTAAAAAATGTAATTTAATTTTTTTTAAATATATTTCTGAATCCATTACGTACCATTTCCTGCAGCCAAGTCTGCTTGATTCTTTTCAGCAATCTTATGTTAGCAGCAGCCAGCATAGTAATGAGTCCGTTACTATGGAAATGAGAGCATTGCTCCTTGCTGGCTCCTGACTGATTTTTGAGCTGCTTTTCAGTTTCGGAAAAGCTGTTCCTGAATTGTGCTTATTTGGGTTATTATCCCTCCGCTACCAAAACTTGTGGGTGAGAAAGCTTGGCAATTAGCAAATGGATAAGGTCCCTTAGTTTAGCATTCTACAGAATCACCGCAACGAACCATTCGCCTCTGTTGGAGACCTTCAGGAGAGGAAACAGAAGAATAGGAATGATTAAATATGATATTTTAACCATGAATATGTCCTAACAAACCTGTGCCCAGCTAACCCTTTGTTACACCATGACCACTTCATATAATGAAGGAGCATCTGAGCTATAGACCCACTGTTACGGTAAGATGAGCACAGGCCCCTACCTACTATCTGAGCGCAAAGAGACACCCCATTAACAGTATAGAGGCAATCTCCCACCCACCCCCAGTTGGACCCATCCGCTAGGAGGTAATCTTGCAAACGTCACCAAATTTTAACGTATATAATTCTGTGGCACTTCCTGCCTGGAAAAAGCTGGAGCCCCATGCCCCTTATGCATCCCTTTTAACGTCATCCTGGGAATTCATGTGAATTCCAGACTGAGGCTCGTGGGAAATAATTTCAGATTTTACAGTGTTCCTCTCATTGATTTTAATGCTGCAAAGTAATTTCACACTTCCGTTGCCTCAACCTGATTATGCTAATCAGCCAGAGTAATTATGGAGGAAGTGACTCGTACAGAGGACAGCCTTTTCAAAGGGGCTTTGCTTTATTCCCCTGGGTTTGCTTTTTAGGCCCCACTCTGGCCATATGGACAGACTTGTAGCACCCACGGGGGGTCATTCTGGTTAGATCGGATGGCAAGATTAGAGCCTTAGCGTGTCATCAATATTAGTTTTAAAATATAAATCAGGAACTCATACTGTTCTGACCTTCTGACAGATGTCGGGTTTTGTGTTATTTTGAGGCATGGATCTCTCAGTACAGGCACAGGCCAGTCCTGAATTAGAATTTGAGCCTTGACACATTCTGCAGCCTTTGGACAAATCCACTTTTGGCCTGTTTTTCCCCATATGAAGAAAACTCTTAGCCACCCTGAGATGGAGTTGTGTTGCTTTGATGGTGTAAAGCACGGGGTAATAATTATTTGATTATTAAGGACATGCGACGGTAGGGTACTTTTCTTGATCAGCATTCTGACCATTACTAATAATTTGTTGTATATCCACTCCATAATATCACTGAACGACCTCTCTCGACTTAGGCCATTGCCAACAGTAATGCACCATGCATATTTCACTACGACTCTGCAGTACGTGTGAAAAGATTGAGCAGTGAGTTCAGATCCTGGTATCTGTTGTTACAAATGGCAGAGTTCTGGAAGGAGATGCAGCTTGAGTAATGTGCCAATGAGCCCTTAATTTTACACCAGAAAGGCTACCTGGCAAACTAAAAGAGGCCATGTGAGCCACAGAAGGATGACTCAGCCTAAGTATCAGAGTAACAGCCGTGTTAGTCTGTATCCGCAAAAAGAAGAACAGGAGTACTTGTGGCACCTTAGAGACTAACAAATTTATTAGAGCATAAGCTTTCATGGGCTGTAGTCCACGAAAGCTTATGCTCTAATAAATTTGTTAGTCTCTAAGGTGCCACAAGTACTCCTGTTCTTCTTTCAGCCTAAGTACTTCATCTCTGAGGTACCCACTCATCCTTGCTGAGTTTTGGGCCTTGGTCTCTCTCTCTCCACAAATTGCTCAGAAGAATGACTAAAACTAAGGCTCGATAGAGATGCAAGTTGAAATATCATGTCCTAGCTAAAGGTACAGAGAGGAAGGCATAGAGGAATTTAAACTTGTAGTCATTTACACAAGCACGTTGGAGTACCAGCCATTTTGAGAGGGTCAAAAGAAAGTATAAGTCAGGGGTCGGCAATGTTTGGCACGCGGCTCGCCAGGGTAAGCACCCTGGCAGGCCGGGCCAGTTTTATTTACTTACTGACACAGCAGGTTCGGCCGATCGCTGCCCCCACTGGCCGCGGTTCGCCGTCCCGGGCCAATGGGGGCAGCAAGAAGCCGCGGCCAGCACATCGCTCGCCCGTGCCACTTCCCGCCGCTCCCATTGGCCCGGGACTGGGGGCCGTGATCGGCTGAACCTGCCGCGTCAGCAGGTAAATAAAACTGGCCCAGCCCGCCAGGGTGCTTACCCTGGCGAGCCGCGTGCCAAACGTTGCCGACCCCTGGTATAAGTCAATGGAGAATCAGGCCCAAAGTCTGACCTTTGAAACATGTGACAATGCCCATTTCTTTCTCATTTTTGACTAGTGGGGATGTGATCAGATGGTTCAAGATACTATGAGCAATCTTACTCCACTGAACAGTTTTTATGATTATGCCTACCACCAAAGTGTACAGGCACTGCAGAAGAAGAAAGAAACTGAATAACTGAGAGGAAGCAGTCTGCAAACCTAGAGAAATTTGGGGCTATGCACATGATTGTGTGGTATTTGGTGCAGATGTCTGCTATTGAGGGCCCCTAGTCTGACCCATAAATTATTTCTTCCTTCACTTGTGACAGTGGTGTTACTGGCGATATGCTGCATAAATAAATATCATAACTTCACTCTGCCAAATCAGTCCAGAGGCACGAGAAAGGAAAAAGCCATAGTAAGACCAACTGATCCAATCATTCCTGTTCCTACCTTTTTGTAGCTTTCCGCTTTTTTCCTTTCAAAAATGAAAAACAAAGGCTGATTTTTATTTCTAAAACAGGCATTATTGCAATAAGCATTACGCAACTTTATCAAAACGTGTCAATTTTGGACAAATGTCAGGTTTTGTCCCCAAAAACAGGTTTCTTTCAGAAAATGTCAGGTGTTTAACCTTTTTTATATAAGATTTCTGTTTCGGTCAAAGATTTTGATTGAAACAATAAGTTCGGGAAGAATTTCCCGTTTACTGGGAAACTTTGTTTTCCTCTCTCTCATTCCATTTCAGAACAGAAAATGGTTTGGAATTTCGCATGCAATAGAAAATCTGGTTTCTGCTCAGCTCTAGTATCAAAGAGCATAGCTTCACACACCTGCTAATCTAGAGTTACAGTACATGAAAAGTTCCTGAAAACATGTTTTCCTGGACTGTAGCTATTGAGGGTTGGCCAGATCACCCAGCTAAAATAAAAGCTGGCTAAATAGTTCATTGTATGAAATAAAAGAAGGAGAAAATATCCGGTTGAAAGTAATGATTAGTCTTAGGCCCATCCCCCAAATACACATGCCTTCATAGGAACATCACATTCCTTGGGCCATGTTTTAGTGGAAGTAATAAATTAAACAATTTACTCTGCATTACAATTAATGGACTAATGCAGAGATCTTGCTAGAACTACCAGCAGTGAAATCATGCTCCATTACGCTGTGTGATTAAAAAAAACAACCACCAACCTATGAAAACAATGCAGGGATGAGAGCCAGATTCTCACTGGTGGTAGAAAAAAGGTCTGGCTTTTATTCTAGATCATGACATCACTGAACCTGGACCATTTCCTAAGTAGTGGTCATCTGTCAAAATGGCTCAAATCCTGATGCATTAGCCCTGACTTCAAGGAACGAGTCAAACTGACCGAAAGACTCCGAATGCACCAAAAAGGCAGTCCTTACTATTTCCATGCACCGGAGTAGTGGAGAGCATGTTAATCTTCTCTGTATTTGGTGTACAGGCCATTTTTCACTAGCAGCGGAGGAATAAAAGCATGTCCCTTAATTATTCTAAAAAATTGAAGGAGGACTTGAAAAATGAATAGTTTTTCTTTTCTTCAAAGGAATGAGATCTTTGAGCTGTTCTTCAGTGGATGTGGAAAATTCACCACCACCTGTCCTTATGGAACTGATAGTGCAGTGCAAAGGGCATGCAGGTTTTGGCAGAAGTGTTCTAGACGGTATGTTACTGTTCCCTCTCCCCCAACACACACACTAGAGCTGGTTTAAAAAAAAATTAAGACTTTTAGGTCAAAAACAATTTCCCCCCCTTTATCGGGTTTTGGGTTTTTTCCACCAAACCTCCATTTTCCATAGAGAAAGGGTCACTTTTTCATTACGTCTAAAAACATTTTCATAGAAATTTTCCCCCAATTTTTGACCAGGCCTAATAAATATACACCCACACACAGATGCATACTTGTATCTCAGACCTCTATATCTAGGAACAGAGTGTCTCTCTCTATATAGACACACACAGATGGACACCTATACATATGTATTTACAAATAGTCCCTTCTGGCATTAGAATCTGTGTATGGATGCCTATTAGACCAGATGATCATGGCCTCCTATGTAACACAACCCCATACAATGTCTCCTAGAGCAGAGCTTGGTTTAAAAATTGTCAGTGACGGAGAATCCACCACAATGACCCTTGGTAAATTGTTCCAATGATCAATTATTCTCACTGTTAAAGCTAGACAAATGCAGACCAGAAATAAGGCATTTAACTTCTAGCCCTGGGATCATATTGGCTCTTTAATAATGGGCTCTTCGTTTGCTAAATTGAATATTTGTTCCCCATGTAGAGACGCTTATAGACGGTAATCGTGTCACCCCTTAACCTTCTCTTTGTTAGACTCAAGGAGCTTATCACTGATTACAAAAATGCCTTAGTCTTGTGGCTCTTGTCTGAATCCTCTCCCATTTATCAACCTCCTTCTTGAATTGTGGGCACCAAAACTGGACACACTATTCCAGCAGCCGTCACAGCAGTACAAAATAACCCTTTACTGCTACTCGAGAGTCTCATATATGTATCCCAGGATCACATTACCTCTTTGGGCCACAGTGTCACACTGGGAATTCCTATTCAGCTGATTATCATGATTGATAATCCTGCTTCCCAGGATAGCATTCTCCATCCTGTAAGTATGTCTGACCTGCAGTCCTTGTGTACACGTTTAAATGTAGCTATACAGCGTTTGCTTCCAGCCTGCTTACCGAGATATCGGGATCACTCCGAATCAGTGATGTAGTTTACTTACCCACTCCCCTAATTTGTGTGGCTTCTGCAAACTTGAGCAGAGATTATTTAGTTTTTTTCTTCCAGGGATGGATGTCTGTTCCTATATATTCTTATGGCTAGCTGCCTAGCGCTGGGCATAAATGCCTACACCTGTCTAGCCCCATCTATACATGGAGATAGAAGCCAGGGACCGTTCTCTCCACCCAAGAACAGGCACGTAGACCCCTCTTCCTATCCCAGCGATAGCTTACATGTAAGAAGAGGGGTCCATAGCTGGGAACACCCAGGGACATCCAGCCCCAGCCATGACTTGCTACCTATAAGAATGCTCCTCTACTTCCAGCTATGGACAGGAATAACCACCTGTTCCTCTGTATTGTTACAGGTAGGAGGCTACCCCAGGCTATAGGGATAGGAACTGGTGTCTATGCACATGTCTAGGCAGCACCCAATGTATTCTTAGGGATAGAAACAGGCATCATTTCCTATCCCTAGCAACAGCCCTGTATAGATGTCCATAGCCTCATAAAAGAACATATACATGTGGCAAGTATTATTAACAAGTTGTGTGCGCACACTCTGTCCCCAAATCTAGCCATGTCCTTTTGAGACTCCACCACGTGAGGAAAGACATTTAGACTTGCCTCGGCTCCACTAAGTTCAGCTCTTCTTTGAGGTTTGTCTCCGCTAACAGCGGCCCTGGTGCAAGTGAGCTTTGTGGCCCTTGCACTGAGTAGTGGAAACAAATCATTCCCATTCTCATTGCCAGATGACTCTGGGGCCAGGGAGGTTGTTCTGAGGGTCATGCATTGTGAACAGACTTTTGCTTGATGCCCGTGTCTCTTTGAGATGCAACGTTTCCATTGCTCTTGTGCAAAATTGTAACAGCTTCATTACTTTCCGACACTGAGCATTCTGAAGGCAAATGCAGTGAGTACACACAGAGTTGGAAAGGATTGCTACTAGAATAGTGGTGTTCACTCACTCAGAACTAAAAGTTTAAGGGGAGTCAAAGCTAGAGGAGAAACCTCCTACAAATCAGTAACAAAGATTTGGCTCAACTTAACTTTATTCAATATGTGCGACTACACCAAAGGAACAAAATGATCCCACATCATCATTGGTGTTTTTCTTAAGTCTTCAGCGTTATGAGAATTGTAGCAAAAAGCTTGGGAAAAAGAAAACAAACAGAGAAGGCAAAATAAAGGGATGCCACATGGTGTTGGTTTTTAAATGTCAGTATGTTTGCATATTTGAAAGCTACAGTATTGCCAGCCTCAAGGGAGAGTTGCATTTTCGTGCGGCAGTAGGCATGGCAAAGTTACTAGAATCCACACCTGCAGGCCAGTTAATCCTGCAGAATGATCATCTACTTTAGCCCATCATCTCATTTGCGACGGCAAATGCCTTTGATGGTGCCAATTTGCATTACACAGCTGCCCATTGGCTAGGTAGCTGCTCTCTTCTTGTATACAGTATGAAAGTGACGGTATTCTGCACAGAGCACACATTTTTATATTATATATACAGACACACATACATTATATATAAAAATAAAAATCTGGTATTTCTTCTGTATGTAATATAATTACAGTGGCAAGAAAAGTGTAATGTTGCTGGTAGCGTTTCTGCAGCAATGCCCCATGGTTCAGTGATTTTAAGGAGATGAATTTAAAAACTTTCCAGCTGTGACCTGCCAAGGAGGAGAGAGAGGACTGAATCCCCAAAATAGCGCTCTTGTTTTGGAAGGAAAGGTGCACTTAAGAGTGCAGGGACAGGATTTGGACAATGTGTGTTCATGAATGAAATCCCACAAAACGGAATGGTTCATATTTGGATTTATTCACGTTTGTGAATGTCCCAGTTGGAATATGCTCAAGTGCTGTCCTGAGTTTAATTGAGGCCGCTTAAGCTCATGAGCCTGGAAAGAACTTTTGCATTAAAGTTTGACTACAGCTGGCAAGTCTCTGAGGCACAAGGGTTCTCACAAACTATGGCCCAGTGCATGATAACAGCAGTGAGTTGCATGCTAGCTCTAAGACTTAAGGAGGCATTCATATGGTTTTAGCTCACAGGCAGCTGATTTTGAGAGGGTTTCCCTTACAAGTCAGAAAATAAAAATGTCCTGGGATGCCACTACATCATCCCCATGTTCAGTCAGGGGTGCAAAATGGCATCGTCTGCACACACCGCACGTGTGAGGTCATGCTGGGCAGAGAATGTCATTTTGTTCATGCAGTGAGGGACCAGACAGAATCGGCACAGCTGGTCCTGGACCATGTATTGCCTACAGTAACATTATGCCACTGATGGGATGGCCGGGTGGGGAGGGTTGAAAATATGACATGAATACTTATGGGGCTGGTTGACACTAACAAATGCCCTCTTCCACCAAAAGAAGGGAGGAAAGGTCTTTCCAAGTCCAGTTTGAAGTATATTTGCAAGATGAAGTGCAGAAGCTTGCACTCATGGTCTCTGGCTGCTTATAGCCCTAGAGAATGTACTGACAATCCAATCCCATCCCCGGGCATCAACTCCAATGAGCAGGATGGGGGCAGTGACAGAGGGGAAAGGCCGTCTTTTGACACAAAGGCAATGCCTTGACATGAAGAGGAGTGGGATTAGGCTCCATGAGATTCTGCCCAAGACTTTAAAGGGAGCAGATTTAGGTTCTAAGGGGTCTGATCACATGGTATATTTAATCATTCTTGCCTTTTGAAAATGTAATCTTTCTACCATCCCTTGTGCTCTGTGCTGATGAAAGAAGATGGGCACAGTGTGTGCAAACACATAGTGCTCCATGGATAATTCACTCCACTGTGCCCTAGTTTTCTTTCTGCCTATCCCTCTAGCTCAGGGGTTCTCAAACTTGGTGACCCCTTTCTGACAACTAAACTTAGACCCCAGGAGTAGGAACTGAAGCAATGTAGTGCCCTTTCAGTCCAGGAGCAAACAAAGAAAATATACTTAGTGGACCAGACCCAACAACTGGACCTGCTGAAAACACAACTTGTTATTGATCTATGGTTTGGCTAATCCCCCCCTCCTGCAAAGCATTCTAAATCTTTCACTTGACAACCAATAATGGCGTCTGCGTTGAGGGCTGATGGTGACTGCCCACTTTTGTAAATTCTGTTCAAGTTCAGATGAAGAAACTGAACTATTGAACCTGTTGTGATTTGTGCTTCACTGATGAGCTAGGGGGAGGAATAATAAAAGGTTTTGGGTAGAGTTTAATTTGATTTCCAGCCCAATTTGTTCTATAGCAGAGTTCTGTCTAAAAAAAAAATTAGCCACCCTGTTCTCTCAATCGGTCTGTAAACTCCATCTCTCTATCAAACTTCATCACTTAGTAACAGCACGATACCCACATAGAGCAGGGCTGGAACAATTCTTATTGATCACATCTGTATACTACAACCTTTTTCTCGGTTCTGTGGCATGATTGCGTGTGCAGTGTTCATTCAGACACAAATGCAGCTGAGTAGCATGGCTCCTTTTAAGCCTGTTTTGTGCCTGTTTCTATGTCCTCTGTTTGGTCTGCATCCTTGTGTTTTATCAGGTTAGCGGCCCTTTTGCTCCAGAACTATGTTCCTCTTCATTTCGAGATTAAACTTTAGCTGTGCCACAGTCTCCAATCTTTCCCTCCGGTACTAGGTCTCAGGCTTGCATTTAGTGTTGCTGAATTTTATAGAAACAAGCACTGCCTCCTTTTTTCCGTGAGCCCACAGTTCATTGTAAAAATTTCAGAAAGGACTCTTATCAGGCATGTAGATTTACAAACATGTTATGACCACCAATACCTCCTGATAGCTGTTGTCTACCTCCTACTTAAGAAATGGGGAGCTGCTTGAAGATGACTAGAACACATTTCTACCCTTCAGCCCACTGTCTTCCTTCATTTGCTCCCTTACAATTTTGTTTTTCCCTTTAGTGACTGATCTCTAGTTCTGGGGCAAGTCCCCATGTCCTCTCTTTGATAGCAATGCTAGGTGGGCTAATGCCCAGACATAGGCGAGCTGATGAAGGGATGGAACTTTGAATTATAAAACTGGATATTATTCGCCTTTAGCACCCTGAAACGTAGAATAGATATTCTCAGATTTCTTTTACTTTCACAGAGCCATCACAGCTGTAATTCTGACATTTACAAAACAGTGGGAGGACATTTTACATGAATCATAAATTGGCTCCACTGTATTAGAAATTAGGAAAAGACAAGATGACATTAAAGAAAGTAACGGAAATAATAATTGTGTATGTGACACAGAGAAATCTACCCATGTAAATGATCACATAAGAAAAGTCGAACAGTTAAGAGAGGATACCATATAGGGCAGAGAAACACATACTAACGATACTGATAACCACAACAATCATCTGCAGTTGTAGCGGACGTTAGCAGCTATGGAGGGGGAATATTTACTGAGAGCTAGGTAATATCTAGGGGACTTCTGGAAGGCCATTTCTTCACACCCAGCAGGGAACATATGAAGCAAGACCAGTCATCTGGACTTCATTCCTCATTGAGTTGTCACCCCCCAGAGTTTCCTGTCCATAGCTGACTAGGAGGAGGAGAAAAGAAATTCTCAGTAATCAGGACAGCATCCTTGAAACACACCACTTAGATCACCTCCCAGATCAATACATTAGTGTGTTCCAGCAGGGATTGTACAATGGAACAGTTAGGGGGGAATGAAAGTTCATGCTAAACAGGATTATGCTTTCAGGGAAAGAAGAAAGTTCCCCGAAGTAGTTGTACTCCACTGTAGTACAAGTAGAAATACAGTGAAAGCAGTGTGGCCTAGAGGAAGGAGCACTGGACCAGGAGTCGGGAGTCCTGATGTCTATTCCTGGCCTGCTGGAGTGACCTTGGGCAACTCACGTCATCTCGGTTTCTGTAAAATGGGGATAATGACACGCACCTCGCTTTGTAACATGCTTTAATATCTCCTGGGAAAATAGATACTGTATCAAAGCTTGATTTTAATGCTTTAATTCTGGGCACATGGCACTGAACCCTAAGCAAGTCACAGGTTGATTATGTAATATTTGAATTTATGATTGGTGGGTAATCCAGCATAATTCATTTCTGCAGATTTGTTTTTAAAATTGTAGACGGCTTTCATACATACACCAGTGCAAATGAGAAGGGAGAGACTCACTGGCTTCAGTAGAGCCTGTTTCACCTTTCACTTAAACAGGCTCTCTGAATGGCTTGGAATCAAATAATTTTCCTATCATCCCAGTGCCCAAGAATGAGACCCTATATCTGCTGCAGATTGAAGTATCTCAATACAGTTAATAAGTAAATACTGAATGTTTTCTAACTAGGCATTCTTATGCTTCTGGATCTCTGTAATTCCCAGCTCACTGTACCCTTTAAACCAGTGGTTCTTAACATTTGCTGCAGCCTGCACTCCTTTGGTTCTCAAAATATGTTCTCGCACCCCTGATCAAAAATCGTTGAAGTAGGTCAGTTCTTTAAATCTAGATATATTTTTTGTTCGTATATTACAGTAGTGATTAAAAAGTGTATAATGTTAATAAATACATAGGTTTGATGAAACAAAGTAATTGTACTTACGTGCCTGTGCTTAGTTTGTGCTTTCGATGATTTACCTTTAAAAAAAAATCTGGCATGTCTCACACCCCCAGAAAGGGCAACTCGCACCCCAGGTTAAGAACCACTGCTTTAAACTAACCCAACATTTTCAAGCCTTAGTACATGCTGGGAGCAATGATAGAAATCTGCTTGCCCAGGCCTAGTGTGAATTGTGGTTAACAAGCAGTGATGTGTTTGAACACAGGTGCTACCAGCGATGCTCCCTCACATTCTAAGAGCAAAAAGCAAAATAGAAACTGAGCTGAACAAGACCTTCCATAGACTGAGTCAATTTCTCTTCCTAAATATGCAATTGCTCACCCTAATCTTCCACTACAGTTCTTAAGTAATTACCCATTATGGGAACTCACAAGTGAAAAAAATAATGAGAAAACAGTTACCCACATGACAGTAGTTAAACAGCCTGGAAGCTCCTGTGTTTCAAGCTGCTCTGATTGCAGATACAGTCACGGCCACGCTTTGACCTCTTTGCTAACTGCATATGCTAGAGGGGGTGCAGGTGCAGCGAGACCTCTGCTGCCTCCAGCACACCCACAGAGGAGGAGGCTATAATTTTGGCTCAAAGAGCTAGTGAGCGTGATTAGCACTGCTGCTTTCACTCGGCACACCCCAGAGGGTGTGTTCCAGTGCTGGCACGGATGCCTCCATAACAAGCTGCAGGGGTGCTTTGGGACAGATCCCTATTTACTGTGTGTCACATGCAGGCAGAACGTCCCCTCACCCAGCACACTTGGATACTAACCCCGTGCTTTGCTGGATCACAGGGCCATAATTTATCCCAATGTGTTCAGTGAACTTAGAACTACCAACTAAGTTGGCAAAGGAGCCGGTGTTCAGTGCAGGCAGATGAGTCACTAATCCACACGCTTCTGCCTTGTCTCTTACATACAATACTTACGTGTAGAGTTCTGCCTAAGAACGCCCTGCCATTTCATTTGACAAGCCTGAAGAGGGAGGGCTAGAAGCTTGTCTAGAAGGTAGTTACTGATCATATTTGTGGGGGAAAAATATTCTATGAAAAATGGCATTTTAGATTTTATAAAGAGCATAAAACAATCACCCACAAACAAATTGTTTTTTAAGATCCAAGGGAGGTTCATAATGATCCAAGTTTGCTATAATTTGGCACTGCTTTATGGGCAGAATCATTTCTCAGCTTGGCCAAGAGCCCAGGTATTTTTATTAACGTTGCAACCAAAGGTTGGTTATTACTTTGTCCTTCATTCTCTCTCCCCCTCCCCGCCCCCCTTGCATACCCATTGTGCTGATGATAGATTGGACAGTTCATCTGATATCTCTCTCCGCCGCACTCAGACAGATCATCATCATTTGCATGATTCATTGTATCCGTTTAGATTACCATTTATCCAGCACTGCACAGTTCTGGGCTTTTTTGCTGAGCTATAATTTTAGCCCAAAAGGAACTAACTATCCAGAGCTTAATTTTGGGCCAAAGTACGACTAGTGGGTCAAGGGCCCTACCAAGGGTATTTTTTTCATATATCTTTGACAACGGGTGCACTGATTTTTTTTTTTAATCAGAGTTGAGATATGAAAGCAGGTACAAGGCATAATGAGTGTTCCTGATGCAAAAGCCATTCACTGCTTAAAAGACAAGTCGAAGTCTAAACGCTTTATAACAAAGCCTGAGCTCTACTTATGTCAGGGTTTTTTCCCCTGTCCAAATACATTTGCACTGGTTTGTTAAGACAATATGAAGTGGGCGATCACTTCTGGTGTGAAGAAAAATTGCTCTGAATTCAAGCACCCTGCTTGCAAGCCTCTGAATATTTACCATTATGTTCATAGTCTTGAGAGAGTTGTTCAAAGCATTGGCGCCCAAGAGATTTGCCAAATGAGGAAAAAAGAAAAACCCTTCGTTCTGTATTGTGAGGTGATCTAAGCTTCGGTCTTTAGGGAATAACAAAATAGTTACACTCGTGGGGATTGTGAATGAAATAGATTTCTCTTGCTACAGGCAAAGATGAATTAGCGAGGTACCGTAAATATTAATGTAGGTGAGAAGGCGGACAATCAAATTATAGCAAGGAGGACACTTCCCTTGTATTTGAACTGAAATTAAAGTTACTGACTTAATGTGGTCACCAAAAGACCAAACCTGCAACATACTGAATGCCTCCTCAAAGATGTTGAGCAAGTTCACGTCTCCTTGGTGTAAGGAGAAATTGAAGGGACTTAACCATCTTGCAAAATCAAGCCCTCAGTCAATATATGCTTTTATGGAGGAGCACACGATTTTCCTCCAGAACTGAAGAATTATGGTGGTGCGTGCAGGCTTCAGGCCTGGTTACAAGCAAGCATAGATTTGTCTGTGGAAGTTCTTTATGTGATGCACCCACATCTAACTGGATCACTGCATCAACCACAGCGGGCATATGTGTTTTATTAAATAAGGACCTGTAAAACGGGAGCAACCATGTTTCGTCTCCTTTCTACGAAAGCATCATAAGTGAAGCATATGTTAAAATGGCCATTCTGTGCCTTTGAGTGCTGTTTTAAGAAACCTGAGCTGATCAGGGAAACGAAACTGTGATATACTGCAGTCAGTAGCCAAACAGAATGCTTTGTCGGATGCAAAGTATAAGAATTTGAGAGCAGTTTATGGAGTAAATAATTGAAATGAGTTTCCGACTATATGCTGCACACAGCTCTTTCCATACATATCTGGGTCCCATTTTTACCCAATAATTTATAGTCCAAGTTAGTTAATTTGCAAATCTAATTTGCCCCAGTTGCTGGAGTTACACACCAGGGATCATCTTGATCTCTGTTCAAAACATGCCTTGCTAAGAGCTTGTCTACAGGTGGAAATTTACCAGTTATACAGCATGATTTCTAAAGTGATAGCATGACTGATTCTAACACTTCCTGGAATGCCATACTTCTGTTGACAAGCTTTTAACGTTGCTCTTATTGCTAAGACATAGGAAGCTCACTCATCTACTGAAGAGGTTTTTCCCCCATAGCTCATGCAAGTTGGTGGCTACTGTTCAGTTCTAAAAACTTAAAGTCCACTTTTAAGTTCTCTCCCCCCGAAGCTGAGCCTACATGCTATATAGCAGATGAAATCACGCCCTTCTTTTACAAGCTGTGATGATTTTATATCTGGGTTGGACACTATCAGAAATGCTGGAAGATTTTCACCTACCACAAGAGTTGCATCAGCATAGGGATGTACTAAGTCTAGAAGAAAGCTATCAGATATGTATAAAATCCCCAAGGCCAAATAGTCATCTCCATTTCTAGTGGTTGTGCTCTCTCCTTTTTATATAGAAAGGAGAATCAGCATGGACCTGATCCTAGAGGCAGATCCACGCAGCCAGAGCCTTGAGCCCATGTCCAGCCCAGCGTAGTTTTGATAAGCAGAAACTCTCAACTGCTCAGTTTTGGTACTGTCAATGTGCTGCTGTGCAGCATTTAGCACAACTTTCCCTGCGAGTTCCGGTTACAGTTACATTACAAAACTCCCAGTTCCCAACTCCCCTTATCGCTAGGAAATTTGAATCTAGCTCCACCCGCCATGAAAGGCCAAGCCAGAACCCTGGCGCTGAACATCCATATGTTTGGGGCAAGTTCAAACGCCCACTTCATGGCTGAGAGTAACATTTCTTTTTTTAATCTACAGGGGGAATAGATAAGATGATCTAATGGTCTCGTAGAACCTTAAAACTCTTTCCCCTTGTCTGACCGCCTGTATATACAGGCCCTTAAATTTCAGTTCAGGGGTAACAGTGAGTCTAATAACATGTTCTGCATTTAGTTAATGGCAAGATTTTCATATACCATAGATCATGCCTAAGTGACTTAAAGTATGCACTTAGCCAGCTCACCATTATCTAAGAAAGAGTTCTAACTAGTTCTGGCTTTCAGCACGCAGATGTGAGTTTCTTTAACCAACAGTTCCCTACGTGCTATCAGGACTAAAATCCTGGAAAAAAGGTTAATACTGAGGCATGCTAAAGGGAGGTGGTGAGGGAAGTGCTGTCCCTGGAGATTATCAACACAGAAACTGAGCTTATTGAAGTACCACCCTGCCTCTGAATCATAATCGTCTCTTTCGTACATCCCCAACAGGCAATAGTCAGAGTTCTGATCATAAAAAGTTCTGTACATTCATTTGTGAAGAAAATGGAGAGATATGAACAGACAGTTTATCAAGCTGATTCGCTTCTCTTCTACAGCATAATACTGGGAGGAAATCCATAAAAGAATCTCCATTGATCGGGTTCTTCCCTCTCTCTAAATGCTCTTCCACCTTGTTCTTTAGCGACAGCCAGTGTTTTATAGTTTGACTGCTTTGGGATTCACTGAGAGAAAACTCTTGGAGAAATTTAAAAAAAAAGTGTTAATTCCCCGAATTTAATTTATTCTTTTATGCTTATTTCAGGAAAGTTACCATCGCTGTATGAACCCTAATTTACAGCCTAAGAATGAAAAATAGGCTCATAAAATCAGTTTCCACCAATGCTCTTTTCACCAAAACTAAGGATTGTGTTACGAACATACATTAATGGCAAAAGGACATTTCCAACTAAGACTCTGATTGGGCCAGAAGGTGTGGGCTCAAACTGGAAAAGATTTCAGGCTGCTGAGTTTCTAGGTGCTGTTCATAGCTCCAGAAGTTTTCATCCCCAAAGATGACAAAACATTTCACAAACTGCAGGCCTGATCCCGCAAACAGCTTCATTACCAAGCTCCGTGCTTATTGCAGATGGAGGATCGCTAAAGGCGGGACTGAGTCAGGGATTGGCGCTGAGCCCTTTCTGGTTTATCCTCTGCCTCTTCTTGGTAAGAGTAAGGCCCGTGCAGAAGAACTCCGCGCACAGGCTCATGGATGAAGTGAGCAAGTGCTGCAGGGGTGGGTTTCCTACCTGGGGCCCCCCCAGTCTGACGAGCAATCTAGGTAAGGTGTGTGACAAGACAGAATATATCTGCAGCCAATTATAAACCCCCTCTTCTACTGTTCAACACAGTCAGTGGCTCCATGTCTTAATGAAAATAAGTCTGGACGTGCCCAATTGGCTGCTGGCTCAACCTCCGGGAACAAAACGGGGATGACAAGGGGCAGTGGTGCTGCTTGGTGTGGGGGACTTACAGGAGAGAGCGTGCCCCTGCCGTGATCGTAAGGCAGCAGTTCTGCTGCAAAGAATACTTTGGTATTTGGTCACCAAAAGAGCCATGGCAGATCCTTTCCACCAAGGATTTCTTCCAAAGAACCTCAAGAGAGAGTCCTTCGCCAGTTGCCCATTGACATGGGATACAACCACACTGTAGCTGAAGTGCGCTGGTATCCAAACGTACTTCTCTGCCTGCTGGGCGGTTTCTTGCACCTTGCTCCGAAGCAGCTGATGCTGACCGCTGTCTGGGATGGGATACTGGGCTAGATGGACCACAGGTCAGATCCACTGGGGCTATTCCTAGGTCTGTGATGGAGTGAGGGGAGTCCCATTACTACTTTTGATACCCGCTGCCCGTGAAGTTGACATGCAGTCTCCCTGAAACTAGCCCATCCAGAGCCCCTCTCCCTAGCATGTCCCAAGAGGCAAATAGCCAACACACTCCTATAAGGCCACACAGGCAAAGGGTGGACTATCAAAAGCACCATCTGCTAGTAGTTACAGAAATGCCTGAGGAGGCAGAACACCAGTGATTGGTGGAGGCCCGAGAAGATGGCATTTCCATGCATATGTTGGGGAACTTTCAAATGTACGATGTGAGTTAGCTTACAGAGCACAGAGACCACGATCTGTGCTTATTCCTTCATCTGCCATGAAGTCACAGGCTGTGCTTTCTAGAGTTTGCAGGCACCCCTGATTAAAGTTAGCTATGGGGCAGACGGAAAAAAAAATCTCTGTAGGGCGGAGCTATGAACTCCTGTGCAAAAGCTCACGCGCCGGCTTCAGAGATCTCCCTTTGAGGGGAAAAAAAGCACTATTATAGCATCAACTACCGACCACCATGCCTCCTTTGGCCAATAAGGCATTGGCTTCACTGCAGAGTTAACTCAAGTGTAACCCCTAACGCGAGTCCTGTCCACACCAAAAGAGAGGAAAGCAGAACTACAGGGCAGGTGAGAAAGCATGTTCCCAGTATGTGGGCGAGACACTGTTGGGCTCTGGGTGTTTCACAGACCCCTGGTAACCCCCTGCATTTTAACAAAGCTCAGTTTGGCCCATATTTTGCAGCAGAGATACTAGAGAGGTAAATCTGGTATAAATCCAAAGCAATTCCATTCACCTCAGCATGGTGCCAGCCTGAAAACACTGCCTCAGAAGGGGGTAAAAATGATCAAATGACACTTGGCTCTGTAGAGTGCTTTGAAAATGCAAAGCGTCATATAAAACATCAAGTAATTAATGCTTCCGACACCCCTGTGAGGTAGCCAAGTGTCTGTTCGCCTATGTTTACAGCGCTCTAGTTGCCAGGAGAAACATTTTTCCTGTTCATACCAGTTCTGAAAGAAATCAGAAGAGGAGTACACAGATTTCCATACTTACAACACAATAAGTGGGAAATTTGTCATGTGTATGTGTTCTAGCACCAGCAAAGTCTATAGATTGCTGGTGGCGACTGTGCTTTTGGTGATATTTTTCGTAGGTCAGCGGTGTCCCAAATCCAGCAAAAAAAGCAACCAACCCCAGTACACGGGGGTCTGTTGGGAGCTACATGAGGCGCTTGCACTGTTCACCATTGCCCATGCTGTCTGCTGCTCTCTGCGTGATAACATTGTTGGCATCAGATTTTACAGGTCACATGAAAAAGAAATAAATTCTAATTAGAATTTTACAGATCAATGAATCCGTGTTTATTTATATGCAAAAATATTTTTAAAAAAGGTATCAAGAACAGCTTTTGAAAGCTCATTTTCTCACATAGGCAAACGGTTTTTCATCAGTGAAGGACAAGGTGGTCAGGGAACAGGGCCTTAGCTGTTTTCCATGCTAAACTTCTCTTTGTTTTCCTGTTAACTAAGAATAGATAAGCTTATCCAATTGCTTGGGGGGGGGGAGGGGTGTTTCTCTTTTGCTCCTATGGTTTATGAAATTGTTGGATAAGAAATCTAATTACTTGCTGTCAGTGTGTGTTTAATGGAAGAAGCAGACACAAGTGGTAATTTATTTTTCTCAATCACCGCATTAGGCCAGAGGTGTAGTTTGGATTCCTTTTTCATTTCAGGAGGTGGGCATTTCTTTTGATACAGAAGTTGCACGTAAACGTCTAGTGTTTTTGTTCAATAAATAAATCAAGCAATAAGTTCTCTAAAATAAATATTCTCTCTTTATATATATATATATTTGATGATATAACAAAAATGAACAAAAATAGTGTCTGTTTAATGGTACATTAAATTCCCAGCCAGTTACCCAAAAGCAAAGATGTCCCCTCTGGAGAAGGGTAGGGGACTGAGTTCCAATGAGAACCATCGGTTTCAGCATATTTTTGCAGGAGTGACACAGTTTCAGAATGGGCACGGACCCGGTGCGGGAGCAGCACCTACCTGCCATATGCTCATGAATACTTGAAGATGAACATGCCAGCTCCCTGTAATAGGTTTTCAGGAAAGAGAAGTCAGAACAAAGAAGAGGGAGAGATGCTGGTGCACTGCAAAAAGCTGCTAGGCAGCCCAATGTATAGAGATCCTACCGAAAACAAGCTTTGCTGGGTCGTGGCCTGGGTACGGCCATTTTCTCATAGAACCCATCCTGGATTTGGCTTCTTGGGCACATGCAGGCCTGTAAAGGCCCATAGGCAATACAGACATAATAGGGGAAGCGATGGATAGCCGTCATTTCTAGTCTGGTCTTTAGAAGTATGGAAAAGAATTTGCAAAATAACCTCTGGGGCCTTTTCCTTCACCCTGAGAGAACGAGAGCGCAGCAAATTGAGATTGTGGAGAGAGGGTCCCTAAAAGCATTTATGGCTTGTTACCAGTTACGCAAACTAACTGAAATGCTTTCTCCTATTCCCACAGTTTGACATGCAAAGGATAACGCTGGAAGAGCTCAAACATATTCTGTATCATGCATTCCAGGACCATTTAACAATGAAGGACATTGAAAACATCATCATCAACGAAGAGGAGAGTTTAAATGAAAACTCTGGCAACTGCCAACCAGAGTTTGAAGGTGGTGAAAAGTTATTATGCCTTCTCTCTCTCTCTAAGCTTTTCTTTCTTCCTCTGTTATGAAACTCTAGCTGAATCCTGAGGTCCTTTCCTAAGGGTTTAATGGGAACTGACCTGACTATTATCAATGAGCATTGGTCTGCTTAAAAGCCCAGTGAAAACTGAGTATGGCCCTCAGAATTTGAGCCTTAATCTTCTTTACTCTATAGCCATTAAAATTGGGCATGGAGAGGGGGGCTGAAGTGTTTTAAGTATCAAACTGATATCTTGTATGGTTTCCAATACATTTACAAGGATTGAAAAGGTCATCTACTAAGTAGAGTTTATGACTACTTCATAGGAGCCCTAGGCATTTTATATTCCCTTTAAGTGACACTATCAGTGGTTCTCAAACTTTTGTACTGGTGGCCCCTTTTCACAAAAAGGCTTGTTGAGTGTGACCCCCCCCCTTATAATTTTTTTCATATTTAAAGTGTTTAATAATCGTGTAAAATGTAGGAGGCAAAGCAGGGTTTGGGATGGAGGCGGACAGCTTGCAATCTCTTCTCTCCCCCCACCCCATGTAATAATCTCATGTCAAGCCCCCCAGTTTGAGAACCTGTGCTCTATCTGACTAACCCCCATCTTCATACAAGATAGATCTTGTGACATTTGTCAGGCTCAATACCTGAACCATTTGGGGGGGCGGTGTGTGTGTCAATTGCTTGGTGTCCTTGCACAAGCAAGGTAAGTCTTCCCCACCAGTTTCCCCTACACTCTCTTCCCTTTTTGTCACTTATAACCCAGTAGCAAACCTACATTTAAACTTAGCCTGGCTTTGAAGTCCACAAATTGCTTAAGGGGAGGAAGAATCGCTGTGTACTTGAGTATGCGTTAAACAAATCTACTAACAATCAACCACCCCAACCCCCTCCCCAAATAGCCTTCCTTTACTTGAGCTGTGGCACAAAACCATTTTCTTACATTGAGGGGGTAGTGAATGCCTAGCGTTAATTAAGGGGCTGATGGGGCAGAAGCAGGAATAGAATTGAGAACCTCTTCCCTTCCAGCTCAGTCTGCTGCCCCATCTGGCTTTGGGAGCACCACCCCAACCTGCTCTTCATGCTAACTCCAGCTTTTGCAACATCCATGAGTGTGAGCGTGTGTGTGAATTGATATTTGAGTTTTCATACTCCAGTGGGGAACAGTTTCAGTCCCTGGAAATGGCATGAAACCAAGAAGAATCAGGTGGTCCAACAACCACTCCCCTCCCCCCATCGGTGAAAAATGTCAAGGAATCAAAAAGGCATTCACCAAATTGAACCACCTCTTGGGAAAAAAAAATTGTTAGAAGGTTATTGCAAGGGTTTTCTGCTTGTAAAGTGCTCAGACAAAAGGATCTTTGATATAAATTAATAATAAAGAAAAATAGGATTGCTCATTTTAGGCTCAGTGGGAGGTCAATGAAGGAGGAAATGGCGATTCTCTCAAGAGTAGCTACTTCTCGCTGATGTTATTTCTGGGAACCTCACAATGGTTAGTATAAAATAATTATACAAATGCCAGAAAGCTTTTCAGGGAGACAGGAATCTCTTTAGCTGGTTCAGATCCTTGTGAGAGGCAAGGTTTAATCCTTGTAATGGAATTAGCACAATTAATTACAACTGAGCTCTGGAGTCATCTCTCTGACACTCGTTAATTACTGTTGATCGTCCTGAAATCACCTATCACTCGAAACCTGGCATGGTTCTCTCTTCTCTGCAAAGTAGAATGTTACCTACGTAAGCCAACCCATTAACACAAAAGACAGCGAGTCAAATTCTGCTCTGTGATACTAATCTACTAAAAGTTTGGCCCCTTAAGATCCCGATCCTGCAAAGATTGACACATGCTCTTACACAAGCATTCTGGAACTAATCACAGTAACACTTTGGATGAGTTGAAAGAGACAAGGTGGGTGAGGTGATATCTTTTATTGGACCACATTGAGAATGATTAGCTTTGTATTAGCAAAACTGGGTTAAAAAAGTGAGTTCAGTGATTCCATAAGGAATCAAGTATCAGGGGGTAGCCGTGTTAGTCTGTATCTACAAAAACAACAAAGAGTCTGGTGGCACCTTAAAGACTAACAGATTTATTTGGGCATAAGCTTTCGTGAGTAAAAACCTCACTTCTTCGGATGCATAGAGTGCCACTCTATGCATCCGAAGAAGTGAGGTTTTTACTCACGAAAGCTTATGCCCAAATAAATCTGTTAGTCTTTAAGGTGCCACCAGACTCTTTGTTGTTTCCATAAGGAATGTTTACTGGAGTGCTTGACAGAGGGTGCCACATGCAATTTTGGCTTTAATGGTTGTAGTCGCTTTTATACTTTACCCACTGTAAGATTCCAATTGGAAAAAATGATCCAAAGTTTAAAAAAAAAAAAAAAATCTCATCTAATCTTTCATTTCAAGTTTAACAATGCTTCATTGCGTGTAGGTAGTTTCCCACAATAAGTTCAGAGTGAGAGAAAATAAAGGATCCTAATCTAGAAGAGCAGAAATTTTTAGGTATAGACTAGGCCTCAGATGTAGCTCAAGGTTTATTTAGTTTGTATCACTCAGGGCTTGGAAAAATGTCCTGCCCTGTGAAACGTAGTTAGGTTGACCTAACCACTACTGTAGATACAGCTAGATCAACAAAGAATTTTTCTGTCGACCTAGCTATGGCCTCTCAGAAAGGTGGATTCAGGCTGCACCACCACATTTTTGGGCTACTATAGCAGCCACATACCCTGATTTCGATGTCACTATGTCCTTCAGGATTGGAACCAATTTAAATGCAGAATGAGTTTGATTGTGAAGGGCACTAGTTTTACAATCACACTGATTTGATAAAGGAAGAATTGCCTGCAGTTTATTTACTAAAACACTTCTGTGCCCAGCATATTTAAGGTAGTTTCATTTACTAAATAATGCAGTTTTTGTGCATTTTGAATTGATTTCCAATTTCTAGCCACATGGAGCCTGACATTTTTTTTACTTGCAGTTATTCCTCTATTAAATGAGATTCACCATTTTCTAATATAAAGAATTAAAAGTTTAATAAATGGGTAACATTAAAAAATTACATAGAAATTGGAATAAATGCATATAGATCTAGTGCCTCCTCCTGGTTAGCAAAAAGTACCACCAAATTACACCAACCAGTGACAATCGACCTGTCTTTAGGAACAATAAAAAGCGCAAATGCAAAACAAGATTAACATCGATTTCTTAAAATCAAGGCTTGCGGATTTAAATCTTGATTAAAAATGGAAAGTTGACGTAAAGCAAAGCGCTTAAAGTCGCCATTACCTGCCGATAAGCCACTAATGTGAGTTCAGCACTGAGCTGGGCCTGATACTTAGGTGAACTATCAACAGCCTGGGTCTGCTAAAATTGGGCTCGAAGTGTCATATGCTCAGTCTGTCAGCACGTTGGTACTTCCAGCTTCTGAAAGTACAGCGGGAACAGCTTTTTCTCATGGGATGTTGGCGCTGCTGGTGCCAGACAGAACCCAGAAGCATATGGACCCATTAAAAAAAAAAAATCAGGAGGAAAAAGATATTTAACCAAAAAACTGGATAAAAGCTAACTGAATATTTCAAAAGTTTCACTGTGACACTGGCACTTTTCAAAGTAATTTCAGGCCTAAAGAATGTGCATCTTTCCCCCATGCATAGCTGTTCACTTAACCATATACTCTGCTGCCCCAACTATACCCATTACACAGGTGCCAAACTCTAGTGCATGGCTCCAAAGCAAGAACGCAGGACTTCACGGAGTAGACATGCCTTAATTAAGCAGTAAGTTTGCAGGTAAGGCAAGTAGAGTGCCCCGCTGGATTTTAGTAAGACTTGGAGAGGTGTGGGGTTCTCCCCCCCGCAACTAGTTTAACCCTTCTTCAAAATCAGCACTCACTAGCACTGTTGAAACATTCTTCCCAACAGAAGGACGCTGTATGCTCTTTCCATGGACAGATGCTCAGAGGGGATAATTACCACAGAGCATCTCAGGTCTACACGCAAAAGTTGTGCCACTCACTGTACTGGTATGACCCCCTAGTGTGGATGCACTTACATCAGTATAGAAGGTTCTTGTACCACCACTGCACTTTCTTTACAAGAATACGCTATAAACTATGCTGGTATAAGTCACCTTTTATATTGGTGTAACTGCATCCTCAAGGCATTATACCGGCATAACTACATCTGTTAAAAATATTCACTCCTCTAAACCAAATACAACTATTGCTTCAAAAACTCTGTCCATGCCAGGCCTTAGCCAACTATTTTCTCTATTTTGTGGCCTGAGATTCCATTGTCTGTGTACAGACTTTCAGGATTACACTTTAAATTTTGTGCGTCAGTCCATGTCTAGTGAAAATTATAAATGCATATCCAACTCTACACACCTGGAGTTTTTGGCGTCTATATTTAGAGTGCGCTGACTGACACTTGGAACCCAAATCCTCATCTGAGTCCAAAATTGCCATCTATCCAATGACAAAGTCTCTGCTCTGGTAGAGAAAAAAAAAAAAACGGACTCAACCCCCCAAATTGACACGTACATTTTTTCCTCTTCTTCATTCAGATTTTCCACCCTGATAACAAGTGACCACAACAGAGACTAAGTACTGAGATCTCCATAGAAATGCCTAACAGACAGACTGATATGTACGGTGATTAATGAACAGTGTCAATGGGCAGAAGAAATTAATGAGCAGGCCAGGGGAACGGAGGCGAGAACCAGGAATCATCATATATAATTTACGGCAAAAAGGAGAGCAGTTCGCAATTACACTACAGCCTCTTGCCCGGCAGTGCCTTAAATCAAACTGCTGGTGATATTCTGTTAAACACATCACGGGAAACAAACTAGAATGTCTATAGGCTGATGACTGTGCACTGCACACACCAATATTTCATCCTCAAATGTGACATTGAAATTAACAAGACATAACTGAGAAGCTGCAACCACAAGCTAGGAGTCTCTGCTCCTTGCTCACAGGAGGAAGTCGGCGCCTCATTTTCACACTGTGATTTTCCTAACTATTTCCAGACAAAGGGAAAGAAACCCGGGACTTGGCTATACCAACATTTAGTGCGTGGCAAGCTGGGGTGCACATTTACAGCTCACTAGCTTGCTGCACACCAAGCGTGTGATAGCAGGGTCCACATGGACAGTAACAGCTCCCTAGTGCACTGCATAGGGTAGATCAACGGGCACTACGGCACTGTTAGGATAGGTCTACACTCACAGCAGCATATGGAGTACAGACGCCGTACGGCCCACTAGCGCGGGTATAAATAGCAGCATCACTGGTGAAGCACTGCTTAGTAGCGTAACACCACGCCAGAACCTTAGGGTATGCTCAACTACATGCCCGAGCGGTGCCTCCCACACCTCACTGCTGGTTTTAGTGGTGTAGCATCCTGAGGCCTCCCCTCTGCTTCTCCCTGCCAGAGCCTTTAGGTACAGGTACAGCTACACACTGCATTGTGGATGCAGCTTGTTTTTTTTACTATGGCACATAGCTACACGTGTTACTCTCGCCGTAGGCAAGGCCTGAATGTATGGCAGCGGGGTCCACGTGCACAGTGAGCGGGCAGCAAGTTAGCATGCTATAGCTTTACACCATGACTTGCTGCGAACTCAGTGTTCGTATAGCCAAGCACCTAGCGTCGGTCGCTGCATGCAGGAATTATGACAATGTTCACTGTACATATTTTGTAACACTTACTTTGAATTTGCTGGATACTGACCAGGTCCTGTAGCACCTGCATTGGAAGATGGCTCATCCTTTTCTTCTAGCCATAGATTACCAGGATAACACTGGCCAGATTGGACATGGTAGTTTTATTGTGGAGGCTGCTGACTCAGGGCATCCCTCAGACACTCTGGCTATATTTTGGTCAACATTAGCCCTTTAAAGACTAACAGATTTATTGGGCATAAGCTTTCATGGGTAAAAAAACAAAAAACAAACCAACCCTTACTTCAGATGCATCTGAAGAAATGAGGTTTTTTTACCCACGAACGCTGATGCCCAAATAAATCTGTTAGTCTTTAAGGTGCCACCGGACTCCTTGTTGTTTTTGTGGATACAGACTAACACGGCTACTCCCTGATACCTGTTAGCCCTTTGTAGCCTCTTCCCCAAGCCAACAGAAGAGAAACTGCAGCCACTCTGCGCCCCTGCAACAGCTCTTCCTCCACAGAGGTCCAGCATAGACCCTGGGCCATATCTTGCCTGGCACGTGTTATACATGCATGCATCTTCGTTAGTCACCCTACATTATTCAGATGTTCATATATGCCTGCTGCATAGCTCATTACCTTTGCTGTGCTTGCGCTCTGAGCCCACTTGTGACTCGTTATCATACATGAACAAGTTACACACTCATTGAGTTACACCAGGGCCTATTCACACTTGGCGACCCCCCCTCCCTCCACTAAGATTCTACTGCTTTGATGTGACAATCTTCTTACGGATAAAGGAATTCCCAGGAAACCAGGTTATGTATCTCAAATTGCCGCCTTCTAGTAAGCCTGCTGCTCATCACTCAGCCTCTCCTAGAGGGACTCTTGACCCTGACCAATTTCAGAAGAAAGCTCACCTCTGACTGCTGTGCTTATTGCAAAAGCACCAACCACTGCTGAGATTGTGGTGTTCTCTGTAACACCGTGCTCACCTCCTCTGTTTTGGGGAGAAAAGTGGCTAGCCTCTGGGAGAACTCCGGCCAAACAAACCTAGAGGAAGATCTAAGTGTTCTGCTTAAAGGATTTCATTGCTCTCAGTCCTTCCAAATAGGAAAACACAATCCACAGCCATGATGGTACAGAGCCTAGACACCACTACATACGGGTCTCTGCTGTAAAATGCTGACTTTCCTCATTCCAAAAACCCCAGCCTTCTCTTATCAGGGAGCTCCGTGGAAGGCTGGCAGCTCTGACCCCATTAGCTGAATCTAGCCTGGCTCGACCGAGCATCCAGTGCAGTGCACCTAGATGTTCCTGGTAGCGGTCTTTTCTCTGACCTTTCCCACTGGAATAAAGGCAAGACAAAATATTTTTCAAGAGAGCGGAACTCCAGGAGGACAAAGCCCATGAGGCAATCTTTAAACATCAAGTTCTAGGACCACTCCATCTGCCTACTTTGTTCAAGGCCACTTGATTTTTTTTTTTTTTTTGGAAAGGGGTGAACCTCTATACACACAAATCGTCTTCCTAGAGAATGGCACTGGCCAGCTCGATGGCTGCTACAGCTGCATTCAAAACCCTTGCTTTGCATCACAGCTGTAGGAATTGTAGCTCAGTGGGGGTTATGTTGCATTACACAACTCTCACAAGTAGACAGATCAGAGCTACAGGAAGATTATATTATAATGGGTGGTCTCAAAGCAATTTTGTACAAGGTGGCAGCTTTCCTTTTGGTAGGCAGGGCAGGAATTCATACCATTCGCACAGAGGAGCCTGCCATAAGGAAAACTGGGGCCCTGGAACTGACAGGTTCCTCCTCCCAGAAGAATTCAGGATCTGGCCCTGACCAGATGAAAAAAGTTTGAGTGCACACATCTCCATTAGACTCAGCACCTCTCAGGATTAGTGAAGGGACTCTTATGCATGATTCATAAAACTGCTTTTCTTCCTCCTCCCCTCTGCTTCCTCCCCCATCAACACAGTGTACAGTATGCAGTGCAGAATAAGACTGGCAGGAATAATTTAGGCCCACAGTGAATCACCAATGATTTATTCTTTAGAGATGGAAATGGAAGATTTGTTTGTGCCTAATAAGTTCAAAATCAAACAGACTTTAAGTTCTTGCTACTCGTATATCAAATAAAATGTTCCACAGATTTTAAGCATGTTGCAAACTTACTGATGAACCATTTTTTTCATTTGCCAGTGTTCTAGAGAACACACAGTCCTGTTGATTGTCTCCCTTTCGAAAGAGGGATGCAGCTGAGCGAGCATAGAGTGTGCTGGGGTGCACAGGATTTCTTATTTGTGACCACCCACATACTGCCTTATCATATCAGTGAGAAGCATGAAATAATCTTGTTCATTTGTGTAATATAAATTCAGTATGTCATAATCTTCTATTAAAATGAATACAAGGGACTGATAAATACAGTGATGCACAATATAAGAACCAAGACAAGAGAAGTAGGCAGACAGGAAAAAATATCAGAATACTCGCTATCCCAGGCCTGCTTCTGATCTTAGTTATTTCCATGTAACTTCTATGGGATTGCTCCTGAGGTATACTGCAGTATGCAAGATCAGACTCACATACCCCACTTTGCAACTATTCTACCCTGAGTGTAGATGTGGATTACTGAGTATAGCATTTGCAAGACCATTATCACTAGCTGCACAGCTACATCACTGGATTACTTTGAAACATTTCCTTCAGCTGGATTCTGCAGCCATTCCTCAAAACAGAACTCCCACTGCCTTCACAAAAAGTTTCACATGCAGGATACAACGTTGCTGGAGAGTGTAAGAATTTTGCAGTATGTATTCATCAAAATGCAGAGGAGTTGTGTGGTTTATTTATCACTCTCACTTTTTCCATAAAGACTTTGGTTTAAGCTCATTTCTTTCTTCTCTGTTAAAATTAAAAACTCGAAAAAATTGTATGTACATTTCCCCCTCGATAGAGACTTTTTGTGCCACATTGCTGCTGAGTACTTCACCAAAGCAGCGCAGTTCATGCGATTGGATGTTTAATCTAAACAATATTGAACCAAGTATATAGATTGAATGAGAGTTCCCTTTTGTGCCATTTGAATATCTCCTCCATCAGCAGCAGCGTCAGCAGGAACTAGACACCTACTGCGTGTCCTGGGCCCAAGTATCCAACTTCATAAAAGGGACGGATGGACAGACAGACAGACGCACAGAGAAAAGTTGAGATCCAAACATCCCCATAGGTGAAGAGAAATCAGGTCCATCTCTAAAACCAAAAGCACACAGGGCACAGTTGCTGTGTAGACAGATACCTGCAACTGGCCTGTGCCAACCAACTCAGGCTGCAGGGCTGTTTCATTGCTGTGTAGACTTCTGGGCTCGGAAACAGCCCCGCCACCCAAGCCCTGCGAGCCAGAGTCAGCTGGCATGGGCCAGCCGCAGGTTTTTCTTTGCCGAGTGGACACACCCATAATTTGCACTAGTTCACTTTTTTCTTTCAGCCATGTGAAAAACCAAAGCATGTTCTTAAGGGTAGAAATGCTATTAAATAAAGTCTTTAACCCTTACAGTCCCTTTTGTTAGGCAAATTATCTCCCTTTTATAGATGACGCCGAGCCGGAGACGCTAATGCCCACATTTAAAAAAATAAAAATAAAAATATGCCTCTAACCTGGGGACGCCATGGATCTCTGCTGCTTATTTTCCACTTACTGATGAGCACCTCCTGCTCCAACTGAAATCAGCAGGCGCTGCATCCGCTCTGCTGCAACACCTCAGAAAGGAGAACCTATGGGCTTCAACACTAGAGGCCACTTTTGAAGAACATCTCCTCAATGCCCAAGGCCTCCTAGTGAGTTGTGTTAGTAAGGAGTAAAACACCGGTCTCCTGCCTCCCAGTCCTCTGCTTTAAGTAATGAAATCTTTCCAGTGCCATAAACATTCGTTGCGTGCGTTGTTCTCCAATAAAGTATACAGCATGTGGATCATGGTCTTATACGGACTCCAATCAGAAGGGACTGTCAAGTGAAATTATTCTGCAGTTCTGGTTTCATTTAGACACTGGGCCATATGCTCTCCTCAACTGAAGTATTGAGGAGCCTTCTTAAAGTACTGTCTCTGGTATTCCAACAGAGCGTGAACTGTAATTTATTATATGTCAACCTTGCATACAAGATCTACCAATTATAATGTCTCACTAAACTGTTATCATTAAAGATTAATTTCACTGCAGCCCTCTCCCGATGGAAGTTATAGGACTAACTTCTTATTGCATCTTAAGCTTGCTACCTAAAAACACAGTTTCTGAAGGCTGGTGCATCAGAAGATTAAAGACTAGAGAGACTTGCATAGACTTCGACTGTCACAATCGAACAACAAAAGCTCACTCTGATTTCTCTCTTCCTTGTAGCCTTTCCTCATGAGACAGCAGCATTATCACAAAAGTATAATGCTGGCCACAGGGACCAATCTTTCAGGACTCAGGCTCCCCAAACTCGGACTGCTGTCACTGGCAAGAGCATACGATCCTATTCTGCAGGAACAGTGTTAGGCCATTACAGTTGACAATGAATTTTTGCATTTTGTCCTTTCGTTGGAGGAAGCTTTCAGAAGCAGGGGAAAAAGAACAACAACAAAAAACACCTTAGGCCCTATATCAACTAGATTTTGGAAATGTCAGTATTTCAGGCATAAAATAATGAATCAGTATTAGATGTAAAATTAAAAACAAACAAAACACACCACCCAAGGAAGAAAGCAACAGTGAGAGGATAGAATAGGAAAAAGGTACAGGCTGGAAGTCAGGATATTTTTTTTTTTTTAACTTTTATTTTTTATGTGCGCACACTATTAGAGTATACAGTAATACAATTGCCACAATGGGGATTTTTATACTTTCTTTGCATGGAAGTTACTTTACTCCCCTATTGGTTTCTCTGACCTAGGGAAAAAAGGATGCTAAAGAAACAGCCATTTCAATCAAAATACCACATTTTGAGAAGGAATAAGGCCATACTGAAGTGTTATTGCAGGGCAACTAACATTTATATGGAAGCGGGCGTTACAAATCAGACTTCCTTACCCCCTTACGAAAGAGGAAGAAACAGTAAGACACTCAGAATTGAGTATCTGGAGATTCCTGACAGTTATGAACAGCTTTCCCCACCCTGCTTTCTGCATGCCTTTGGATATTCAGGTTCCAGCTGGCATCAGAACCAGAAGGGCAGGGTATTGTGAGAGAAAACCCATTCTCATGAAACCACCAGCCCAAGCTTTCCAGACTTGAGAAGTTCAGAGACTCTTCCGCTCATCAGACTTTCAGATGTTTGTCAAAACTGGAGTATTATCTCAGTCATTTGAGGTTCTCTCATTACTAGTCTGACTGACCATGGAGGCACCAACTTCATGTCCATGGTATAACTAGGGGATGGGGGAGCCATAGCAAAATTTTGTGATTACCATGGAGGTTATGGAGAAGGTTTATAATCACTAGCAGTAAGTCGGTGCTTTGCATAATCAATCAGCTATGCCCTCTCCCCCACACACACCAAAATAAGAGAGCCATTGGCTGCCTAGCACATACAGATAAGATAGATTTCATACTTCCTGCAACAGCAGACTTAATGAGACATCGAGTTGCTATAGCCCTTTAGCAGAGGCTCACTAAGCACATGCCAAATATGAATCGTTACGATAATCCGGCAAGGTGGGGAAACTGAGACCTGGAGGGGTACATTGGCTTGTGCAAGGTCACAGTGTGAGCCAGTGGTAGAAGTTAAAAAACAAAACCACCACAACTCCTGACTTCGAATGTTGTATTTTGACTAGCAGCCGATACTCCCGCTTTTCTACAGGATATTTAGAGAAGTTTTCCCTCTGTTCTGTAAGGCTTCCTTTTAAATGTTTTTCAATGCGTCTCCTTTTGCCTGTCCACTGAAAAAAAACTTTAAATGCGCTTCCTGGCAGTGATTACACCATATTTAACCATGGCAATTGGGCACGGTATTTGGAGAGAGTTGTCTTATGAGACTGCATGTGGCATACTCTGCTCAGTTCTGAGCACCTCATTTCTGAATTCCTTCCAAATTTGGCTACATCTTTCCAGTCAAGACCAACACAAATGATTTATAAAGAAAGATTAACAGAGCTATATCTAAAGGACTGAAGAGATGGTCAGTTCTTTGGTTAAACAGCAGTAAATATAAACCCTTCTAATACTTATAAACAGTGTTTCAATCCCAAGGGGAGACAGCAATGGGTTAGGATGATACAAAGGGGTTTTTAACTAGGAGCAAACAGTGAAGTTAGCGAACATTCCAGGTGAATGCAATGAGAATTGATCACTTGATTGTTTTACAAGCCATTTTGGTCAAAACACTGCGAGAGCGCAAATCCTGCATTGGCAGAAAGATGCACTAGATAGCCATAATACATATTTGTCATCAATATAGAATCCAAGCGAAGATTCCAATGTTGTTCTAGGAACTATAAAAGAAATAAACTGGGATCTGGGATCGCGCTGGTGACCAGTCTGTATTGAAAATAAGAGGGCTTGAATTTACCCTTTGAATTTAGTATGTGCCAGGACTGGGCAACAATTGGCTCAACAGTCTCCCTTTGAAGTGCACAGAGGAGAATTTAAATTACCGGTATGGAAATCCAGGGGTGGAGATCTTTATGGAAATGCAACTTTTTCTTAATCAGAAATCAAACAACTGGGGCTGTCTGGAGGAATCTCAAAGGAATAGGCTAGAGGTTTAACCATTCAAAAGTCAGACCAGTGAAAAGGGTGACATTATTGGGGTAAAATTCAGTTGATATGGATTTTTTTTTGCAGAGGGGTTAGAGATGCAAGAGATGTTAAGTGCTTATTATGATGCAAAGAAACTGGTGAAAGACTAAATACTTCCAGTTGTAAGAGTGTCTCATCTTTACCTTCTCTATTTTTTCCTCCCACTTTAGTTCACTCCCAGAAACAGAACAGACAGACCTGTGTACGGAAGAGCCTTATATGTGCATTTGCCATGGCCTTTATTATAAGTGTCATGTTGATTGCAGCCAACCAGATCCTCCGGAGCGGCATGGAATAGCCTTTCACCATAACACTGTGAACCAAACTAACCATGCATGCGCATGCCAACGGGTGAACTTTTTCCTCAATCAACTTTGAAAAGGGAAATAAAGAAAGGCGGGCAGATAAAGAACCAGTCGACAAGGAACCCGAGACCAGCAGTGTAATATGGCTTGTGAATCAACTACATCCTCTTGGCAGGGACATAAAAGGGCTGTCTTAATGCTTTAATGGTTTTGTTTCCTAATGCAATAAACATACAGGAGTCCTGAATTATTGCTTCAAAACAGCGGTGGTAACTTGAAGGAGGACTCACTTTCATCCAGAGTTATATTTTGTGATTCTGAAGAAGCGCAGCCTCACGCGCTATTTTTGTGGGCTGTCTTTTAACCTAGGGGCCAACAGACTATTTCGAGCAGCTTTCCAGGGGTTCTACATTCCTAGGAAGTCGATCATAGTGTAGCCACAAGCAAATACAGTTTGTTTTACTTCACATACTTTGCTGCGTTTTCCCTTATGACTGTGCCCTCAAGTCTACGGCATTGGAGGGGAGCTAGAAAGTCTTGTATAGTATTTTCACATTTTAAAAAGGAAAATTTGCTAGTATTGTGCAATTTCTATGTTTTTGTTTTTAAACCCACCTTTGACACAAGATTGTGGGGGAAGCACTGTGTGTGATTTTTTCTGTTTCAATCAGGGCTTTTAAAAAAAAAATAAAAATAAAAAAAGCTTGCTTTAGCACATGGGCATTTTAAAAAAATCTGTGCACAGTCTTCCTACTGAGTCTGCAACCAGCGCTATCAATTAAAGATCATCATATTTGGCTCCATCTGTGCATCAAATGTCACTTGTTTTCAATCAAACTCGCTTTTGCCCTTGCTCTAAATTGGTCTTGCACAAGCTTCTCAGACACCAAAATCACAGGAGAACTCTTCCGAGAAAAACAATATTTTTTGAGTCCTGGCTCCAATCACATGCCTTGTTATGGAAATGAGGTATCAGAAGTCTCTATGCTAGGCACCTCCTGTAAAAAAAAAAACATAGTAGCTCCCACTTTTGACTTTTTGGTGTTGTTCGTTTTTGATCATTCGACTGTTCTGTCTCTTATCAGGGGCAGTTTTCGCCCTCGTGCGTAGGCTCATGGGAGAGAAAACTGAAAAGCAGAAAGCAACAAGCAGTGGAAGAGCACAGACTAGAAAATACTGCCATATGTTACATAGCATGTCAGCCGTTCGGATCCTGAGCGTTACTCATTTTTCCTGGAAGAGATTTTTCACGAGCGGCACAAACAAGATCAGGGAGTTATGTACTGGGAAGAGCGCAAGGACCACGCACGCTTGATGCCAGGATCAAGTATGGAATTTTTATTTTTTTAAACAAGGCATGATCCTTGCATTTAGCTTTGAATGATCCTTGCGTCATCTGGGTCTGAGGTATGGGGGAAGTCACCTGCTATCACTGTCAAATGGACAGTATGTGTATGTGTCTGGGGAGGAGAGAAGGCATAGGGTGTATTTCTTTAGATACCCGAGTGTAGGGATAGAGCCATAAGAGCTGCAGGAGTCTACTGCTGCCAGCTACGTTAGATTTCCAAAGGGGTGGAAAGTGTCACTGTGAAAGTGGGGGCCAAGGAGCATATGCTTCACCTTTTCAAAGGGAGGCGGAGCTTCATCTCCACCACACACTTCCCCTGGACTCAGTGTAACTTGGGGTGTGCCAGCCAGAATCACTGCAGAGACGCAGTGTGCTCCATGCCTTCTCTCCCCCCCTACCACGCAGCCAAGCCTTTTAAACCCTAATTGGTCCTGAAAACTAATGTCATGTCTTTTTGTTATATGTAATGCATATTTTTATTAGGTCTGATTAGAAAATGATCACAATGGAAACATTCCTTCCTCTTCTGCCTCCTCCCCCATCTACAGACAGTTCAGCCATTCACAGTGGCGGTGTTCAGTATCTGTCATGTATTTGCATTCCTCTCCCCACACCCTTTCAAGCCTAAATCCACAAACTTTCCATCATCCATCTTTTCCCTGTTTATGAGCAAGACAACTTTCCTTTTTCAAAGCAACCATGCAATTTTTCTGCGTAGGTTTCAGGACATGACACACGTACACACTTCTTCATTTCTGTTCTACTGTGGCCAAAATTGGATCAATGGGTAGACTATTCTCTGAGAAGTATTCTTTCTCCCAGAAGGAGAGATTTACATATGGTATGGGACAGGAACGGACTTCAAAACAAAATCAAATCCTGGGAGAGTTCTAAACACATGCTTCTCATTGCTAGGGAACAGAGAGAGAGTTAAAGGCTTTCTGCAAGGGACCCAGCAGATCTAGTTGACTAATGAGCATTGAGCTCTTGATGCTGTAAATGTGGATGACAGTTTCACGTCTCAGGGGCACGATGAAAGTGGCATCACCGGAACACAGCATCAACACTACTTATCACTGGGTGATGTTTATTAACAATTTGCGGTTACTGCCTGGAGGCTTAACACTTCTTGCTTAATATTCCTAGTTGCCTAGTTGATGGACCATATTGGTGCCTTTTGAAAGTTAGAAACCAGCGTTCCACATGGAGAGCAACTGAAGCCGGAGACAAGCATTCAGTCATGGCCTGACCCAGCCCCCCCCCGGTTTGCGTCCTGTGGAGCTGGATCAGATCACTGGGGACAAAGCAAGACCTTTCCCTCTGGCACAAAACTCCCATTGACATCAGTGCGAGTTTTGCCTGAGAAAACTTGGCTCTGGGTACATTAACGGATCAACATGGGTGTGTTGATCAGTACAGTAATAGTAAACAAAAGTCACCAGCATTTGGCAAGTGTCAATTATTTTAATCATCCCCAACCCCTGAAAACAATGCATGGATTTCAGTAGGTGTTCTTTATGTTTTAGTTTACATAAAAAACAGGGTTGTAATTTCATATTGTTCAGCATAAATATTAAATTGTTACTACTAGAATGTTATTAGGTTACATAAAGGGACTCAAAAACATGTTCCCATTCTTGGTCAGTTACTCAGAATAAGAGAAAGCCAAAGCCATGTAATGTTTGATTCATAAATAGGAATTTGACTTTGAAAACTGATCCTCAACCACAGTTAAAAGCTCTGTTCTCATTCCCCGCATGCCGGGGAGCCTGGCATGCATCAGGAGTGGGATAAATCCTGCCCTCCAAAATACCGGCACACAGTACAGCATGTTTAGTACGATTAACTACTGCATGTGGGCATGTCTTGCACATCGGTAACTCACTCCGCCCGGTGCATAGCGACACTACAAGTTCCATGGGAATTTCAGTGACTGCTCCGCATTGCCATTCGATATGCAAAGGCTATTGGTAAGGCACGTGCACAGTGTCAGAAACATGCAACAATTTCTTAAAGAACACGCAGCCCAACTTCCTTAGTGTTGGTCAAACAGTATTCAAGCCAAGAACTGATGAGCTTAGCCTGCATTTTGGTTCATGCATCATTCCCAGATTCTGCAAATACACTTGTATCTAAGGGCTTGGCTAGTTGGAGGGTTGCACTGGTTTGACTATGTGAAATTCAACAGATTAATTTAAACTGGTGGAAAACCCCTAAATGAACACACTTATTTCAATTTAAGTGTAGACTTATTCTGGTTTAGCTAAAGCAGAATAAGCCAATGAGAGAGTGTCCACACTTTTGGATTGCATCCGTTTGATCAAACCAGTGTAAATCTGCATGTAGACAAGCCCTAAGTTTTTGCCATTGATTGGACAGTTCTTATGTCCATTTGTGAATGGAGAGCTACAGGCAACTGCAATTTGCGGTGTGGGATTAATCATGTGGATTTACTGCTTCCTAATTGAAGGACATGATCATGAAGTCACAGCTTCGTTGGACCGGTCATGTCAGCCGCATGGAGGCCAACAGAATTCCCCGCCAGCTTCTGTATGGTGAGCTCTCCCAGGGCATCCAGGTCGTCCACAGAAACGTTACAAGGACACCATCAAAGCCAATCTGCGGTATCAAACCTAGGAACCTTGAGGACACCGCCAGCAACAGTCAGAAATACCTGCATCGCCTTAGAGGAAGACCGCTGCCAGCGTCTACAAGAGGCACGCGAACGACGTCACAGAGCATCAGCAGCGCACAATCCACTGACCGCGAACTTCCCATGCACCATCTGCAGCAAAATGTGCACCTCTAGAATTGGCTTGTACAGTCACCAGAGGGCAAACCATAAGACCAACAAGTGATGATCTGCACAGATTTGTCATCATCGGATTCGATGGACTACCAAGAATCGAAGGACAAACTTTTTAAAAACAGGAGACTACTGAACAACAAGAAAAAGCCTATCTGATGATAACTGGAGAGGCATTTGGTATTTGCCAATATTACCAGGAACACGGAACGAATCTGGACATTCATGAGCAGCTAAGCATATGAGCCTCACAAAAAGCTGAATATGAGGTTGTTGGTTTGTTTGTTTCTTACCCAGCTCTCTCCAGGTTTGGCAAGCTGGCACTGTATCCATGTAAGGAGGATTCTGGCTCAGTCTTAGGTGATCCAAAATGAAATTTTAGGCAGGTTCAGGAATATTTTTCATTCTGACGCTTTACACTTAAAAGGTAGATCCTGGTTTTCAAAAGATGTCGAGCACCTGGTCACTTCAGTTGGAATTCTAGGCACTCAGCACCTCTGAAAAACATTATGAGGCTTTCGTAGGGGGTTATTTATGGTACAGTCTTGGATCAGCTTTCTGTTTCTTTAACCTTTTGCCCTGCTGTATCAGTATCTGGGCAGCCTCAAGCTGAAGTGGTGGATGAATAAAGCTGCAGCTAGGGAATAAGCGAGTGGCAGTTTACGTAATCGTCAGCTGAGCAAGTTGAACATGGTAGGCTCACACCATCCAACTAGCAAAGTTACAAAAGCACCAGAATCAACCTTCACGTAACTTTAACCACTGCCAAAGGAAAACTTGAAATCAGATCCAGCATCTGTGCAGATTGAGATGAAGTTACAACATGTTACCATGCAGCAAAACGGGGAACAATTGTCTACCACCGAGTTGGTACTCACAGCATTGCTAAGGTTGCAGCAAGATTTTCCACAAAAGAATAGTTGTAGCAAATTTGGGTATAAATTCAATTACCAGTCAGGAGATAATGAGCATTTTGCCCAGACATATCTTAGAAAATTCAGTTGACTCTCTGGAACAGTTATCTTGTTATGAATCCCAGGGACAAAGAAAACTCTAAACCATATCCCAACACACATTGAAAGTTATCATCTAAATTTCTCAAGCTGTCTAGGCTAATGCAGTGAGTTCAGCACAACACATTTTATCCCCATCAAGAGAACGGAGAATTCTGTCTGAACCCATTTATTAGCTCTGATCTCTAATGCTACCTCCATGGCCCTGCTACATAGCCTTCCTCATCACCTCTGCGCCCCACTGAATCTCACTAAGAGACTCTGACCTGGGGTGGCAGAATAGACGGGGACAGAACATGGAAGAGGACACCTGCTTCTCAGCCTACCCCTTACTCCTCCCACAAGATAACCCTATTCTAATCTTGCTGAGGCCAGAGTTAAAGTTGTGTATTTGAGTGTGATTTTGAGGGACTGGGTACAGACAGTTCACACTGAGTATTCTAGGTGTGTACTCGCACACTGATGTTTAGATGGCAGGACCTGTGAATTGATTGATCAGGAAGGTGATGTGGCTTTTACTGGAAATGTCCTTGAATTCTTGTGACTGTATCAAAAAGGTAACGCACTTGTACAACCTAAACTCTACATTAACCGGGGGGGGGGGGGGGGGAGGGGGAGGGAAGAGAGGTCACACCCCCACCCCCACCCAGGAGTTTAGATGATTTCAAGATGTCATCATCCTAAGATTACCAGTCACAGCATTCTAGTGAGCTCTGACCTGTCTGTTATTGATCTGATTGAATGCAGAAAGCCCAGAACAAAGACTGTACTGTAATTAGGTCAATAGGTGTTCGATTAGTGGGAGAGAGAATCTTTCTATACTTAAAGTGTGTTGTGTGTTCCTATGAAGAACTCAGAGTGCCTGCTGGAACTCAGCACAGGACCGTGACCCCTGTCCACAGTTCCAATGCTATAGATGAAATTCCAGTTTGAAGTCCTCACATAATACAAGGAGACTTGCACCATTCTCTCTCCCTTATCCATTCAAGCTTTTAAACTCAACTGCAACTTCTATGCGCGCGCACGCAGAGCACGGTCAAGAACTGGCATCCCTCAGAAGCAAGAAATTAACAGTCCTAATTTAGATGGTTTGCGACAGGAGAAATGGTATTTTGATCATCCACAGAAAGGAGTTACGATTAATGAGAAAGAGGCTCTCTACTTTACCACCAGATATAGTGCATTATTAAGTTTGTGGTCTGAATTTTAAAAAAATAAATGGTCATCTTAATTTCATAAGAGCTTTAAATCTGACCAAGTGTCTTGACTCATATATTAATGCTTAAAATGGAGGAACAACAAGTCTTATAGCAGCCATATCTTTGTGAAATAATAGACTATACTCTGATGTCAGGAAATCTAGTGGCAGAGCTGTCAGTTTCTAGGAAAGTGACGGGCTTTATTCTAAGAATTTAAAACAGAACGTTCACTTTCATCTCTCTATTTTGGTTGCCACTTTCATGAGGACTATCATTGATTCTCTTTTATTCACATACATTAATTTTAACTTTCTGGGTCAAAGGGAACACGCGGATTTCTGCCAGAAATATTTCCTATAAATCTCAGGAATATTCAGCGTCTCTGACTAGACTTCCCAATTTAAGTCTGCAAATTCTAATGCGCTCTCATTTGGAAGGAAGAGGGGCAAGTTAATTCCTAGTATTCAGCTAAAATCCCTGGGGATTTTGCTTGAGGTTGAACAGAATTAGGAATGCATGATTTCCCCTCCCTGCCCTATGGTCAGCTACACTGAAAATTCCCCTTTGTAGGTTTTTTTCCCCTCTCTCCTGCTGATGATAGCTCATCTTAATTGATTGGCCTCTTACAGTTGGTATGGCTACTCCCACATTTTCATGTTCTCTGTATGTATAAATATCTTCTGTGTGTTCCATTCTATGCATCCGATGAAGTAGGCTGTAGCCCACGAAAGCTTATGCTCAAATAAGTTTGTTAGTCTCTAAGGTGCCACAAGTACTCCTGTTCTTTTTGCGGATACAGACTAACACAGCTGCTACTCTGAAACCTTTGTAGGGAAGTAACACTAGTGATTGGGGGGGGAAGGGGTAATGGGAGGAGTGTGTGGGAAGATGGGGGGAAGCTAATATAATAACCTCTGATTTGTTGAAAATTTTCTGACCAGCTCTACTTGTTCAGTAAAGTATTGTCAAAACATGCCATTGTCGATAACAAACCATTTCAGAAAGACACAGATTTTGAAGAACTTTTTGAGATGCAGGGCGGACAGGAGAGTGCAACCTGACCTTTTCGATCTGAAAACAGATGTTTTGACAATTGTTTCACAAAAACTTTCAAAACATTTTGGTTTAGTTCCAGTGCAGAACAAAACCAGATTTTGAAACCCTGAAAGTTTTCACAAGCTGGTATTGTTGTTTTCTGTCCAGTCCTATTCAAGAGTGATCATTAACAGGATCCTAAAGAGAAGTCTGGTCTTTGCTTTCATCACAAATAGCCAGCCGCAAGGACTGCTGTTCTTTCCCTCCCTTTAAACTGCATTCCTATTAAAATTGATTCACATCTGCTAGTCCTGTGTCTGAAACAGCAAACCCTTCCTCATGGGCCTCCTGTGACTAAATCCCTGACCCTGCAAACAATTATGCATGTGCTTCACTTTACTACTGTGATTAGCCCCACTGATTTCAAAATTAGGCATGCCCATGTTTGCAGAATTGGGGCCTAAGAGATCAGGACCCTCGATTGTATATCTGTTTTGATTTTAACTGTAAACGAGCTATTTTCATATTCTTCCAGACTAAAACACAGTATTAGCATTCCTGCCATTCTTGTCTAGACATGCCAAACAGTTCTTGCTTCATTCAGTGGCTCCTGTTCTCTCAAATCCCATCAACTAAAGTGAACGTACAGGGTGTGATTCTTCTCTCACATACATGGGTGAAATCAGGAGCAAATCCATTGACTTCAATGGAGATAAACTGGGGCGAGATCAGAATCAGGCATGCTGACATTCATTTTATTATAGGACCTGAATAATTGATACCTACTGGCTCAGTCATATGAAATCCAACATAGTTTAATTTATATACCTCAGTGTTGCAGCCATCATTATTTCTGCTCCATTTCTCATTCAGTGTTAAAAATCAATCATTTTTGCTCATTAACTGAAGACATGGCATTTTAATTAATAACAATCTCCACCCACAAAGTCAAAGGAATAATGGTTAAAAAAAAATTGTACAAACCAATGTAAATATTAATATAAATGAACTTGGCATGCAACTTAAATAAATTCTCTGTTATTACAATGTTATCTGAGTGTATAAAGAAGTGTATAAAGAAAAACAGATTGCCATATGTACCGGCTGTTTCCGCTAACCAAACACCACTGTAAATATATAATGTGTATAAAAAGATTTTAATTTTAACATTATTTATGCAATAGAAATAAAGTTTTCGTTTCTTTTGACGAGGGAAGAAATTTCTTTTTTGTTCTCATTTTGAAGCAGTCATTGATATTCATTCATGCCCAAGAATGAGAGAGAAAGCTAGATTTGCATAAAATATACAGACTGAGACCTTTTCTTTCTTCTGAGGAATACATGAAGATTAAAAAAAGATTTGTTTTTTGCTTTGAAAATAGATTTACATATTATAAAGCTTGTTATTACAAACAGTGCTTTTGGCTGAATACAGGCACTGTCAGTTTGATGCTAGGATTGAGATAAGAAGCACGCTACAACGTTACATAGAGCTTAGGAGGGTACTAAGAGGGGCTCAACTCCTTTTGTAGAGGTCAGAAATAATTCCCCTGCAGTCAGTAGAGTTACAGTGATGCAAGCAAATGGACAATGAGGCCCACGACTCTGTTGCACTACAGTACTTTCCTGAACACTTAACAGCCTGATCTGACATCTACCACAATCAATGGAATGACTACCACTGAATTCAGTGCCGGTCCAGATCAGATCATTACTGCGTAGGAATGTATACATAGGAATGTATAATGTAGGAATTACAACAGTAGTTGTAAGAACAGAGAGCTTATCTGAGACCTCAGTTCTGCTCCTGACTCTGCCGCTACATAGGCTTCAATACTGCAAGCCGCTCCAGGCAGGAAAACCGCAGTATTTTTGAGGGGGCCCACTGACTCCAGCAAAGTTCTATACAGCCATTGAGCAACTTGTAGGAACGAAGCCTTGGTATGTGAAGTCACGTAACCTGCTCTTCATTTTACTCTGATCAATTTTACAGAAAATTCTTCTTCATCTACCTCCTAATTCACATCTACAATGTGCTTTGAGATCTTTGGATGAAGGGTCGTTTAGAAGTATTTAATATTATCCCCAGAGCTATTAGAACAGCATTCAAGTTAACTCTTTACCAAAGACAGGTCAGAAAGTCTGAAATGAGACTACAGCTACGTGGAGTGACACCCGACTGCTTGATCTGTGATGTCCAAATTAGAATTTGACAAGTTTTTGAAGTTGCTCACTCACAAAGTTGTGTTTTGCGGTTCGCTCACATCTATCTTGTAACTACAATTGAGTCGTGAAAGATTTTTTTTTAATAAAAGCACTACACCTGGTATAGAAAAAAGAAAAACTTCTTATCGAAAAACTTCTTATTCCTTTTTTTAATCCATAGAGAGTGCTTTACATAACAGGTGGGAAAACTTCAAGAAAGTTGCAGAATTTGTCTCTGACTCCGGTTCATATATTTATTACACAATACTTGGATGAAAGACTGCTGTTTCAGATGATGTTCCTTAAACTTGGAAGGTTTATCAGTTTTACCACAAATGATTATCCATCACTAATTCATTATACTTTTGTTTCTGTTGCATGACCGAAACTTTATAAAACAACCATGATTTGGTTGGCCTATTGCACTTACACAAATAGCAAATCTCAATGTGAATAGGATTTATAGATGACACTTCTACATACCCATGTATACTCTATCCATTGCCCCCCTCTTTTCCTCCACCTGATTTACATCTATAGCATTCATTTGCTAATGCTAATCCCAATGCAGTATTTTTTTTTGGTAAAGACTAGTTAATACAACAAAGAAACCTTTTCAATATTAAGTGCAGTTTCAAGTCCTCCATTTTAAATTGGCTCTTTGTTTCTTACCCTTGATAACATTTTTAATTAAAATGTTTTTGATTTATCTTCCATATCTTTTTCCATTTATCCTTCCACCCACAGAAGTTATCAAAACATTTGTAATTTTCTAAGAAAGTAATTACAGGAGATGTTGAGCACAGCTTTTAAAAATTATTGTTGCTAAACAGTTTTCATTAGCCTTCTTATTTTTCACTTGCTCAGAAATTTCTGAAGCATTTCCCCTTTGGACTGAAAGTTTCCCACGCTTACCCAAATGTGATTTCTGGGTGTGCTGGACTCGGAACAAATTCCCTCCAGTTATTTGAGTTAGAAAGTGGGGGGGGGGGAGGTAGGGGGCATACCATTAGTCATTTGAACAGGCTACAATAACAAGTTTGAAAGTTGAAATCTAAAGGAGTTGCATTTTGATTCCCGGAGTGGTGCATGGGATTGTTTGAAGTTTAAATTAGATGTATTAATTTGCGACATAACAAACGCACCTTTACAACATTGCAGAGAATAGTACTTCTGGTCAATTCCTGCTCCCACTAAAATAAATAGCAAGACCCCCGTTGACTTCAACAGTACCCAGATTTAGTCAGAGTTTAATCACAGGTGGTACCCAGATATTCAGGCAGAACTAGAGCCAAATTTTACATTCTCCAGTGAATCAGTGTTCTCATGCCACAGTTGGGATAACCCACCTTTAAGGAACAACATCCAGGCAGTCTCAGCATTAAAACCATTCGTTTATGGTCTTTTACTAAAATATAGCAGTTTGCTCATTCAAGAATGGCTAAAAGTGTCCTATTTAATCCCTAATATTACACCAGACTTACAATGAATATAAGAATACTGGCCAGGGCGTTTATTATAGTGCAACATAATAAATACAACCTACAACTGGCATACAGCACTGGGAAATATACTCTACAATGTCGATATATTGGTAATTATGCATAGTCAGCCTTTTCAGCCTTCATGCTGGGCCCGAACTATAATAAATGTCTTTTAACCCCAATTCCCATTTAGACTGCTACTTGTCCACCACGAGTGGCTTTGAAAATATATTCTCAAAATGCATTTCATGTATAATGAATGAAAGTGGAGATCATTCGAGCTTAGCTTTACAAGTGGCTATAAAAAGATGACCAATAATAAATAGCTATTATTACCATTTAGATCTGAGGTGGAACAAAAATCCCGCACCCACTTACAAAAAAAAATAAAAAAATTTAAGAGTGATTAATTCAGTTAAATCCATCAAAATCTGGTAACGCCAAGGAAAGGAAAATGCACAATTAAGTGAAAACATCATCCTTTACCTGTCCACACAGTATTGCAACATTTATAATCTCTGCATCCATTATCTTCTCTAGTTGCAGTTGTCAAGTGAGCAAGTAAAGTAATCTTGCCATAATAAAACATTTGTCGTACTCCAGTGGAGATGCTACAGTATTTCTCTAACAGCACAGGGTAAGAACAGTTGGCAAATTTCAAGATGTTAGACACTAGAAGATCACATTATTTACTTTTTAAAAAACAGAAGCTTATTAATAAAACGGGAGAGTTGAAGGTTAACAAAAAGATAATTGGAAAAAATCTTTAGTATTCCAAATATTTACAAGATATGTGTATAGCCTTAAAAACAAACCAGCAAGTATATTTTGTAATTACATGGTTGGCAACGGCTACTGCCAAGCAGCCTGCAGACAGTAACTCCGGAGTTCATCTCCTAGCATCAGCACCGACTCTCGCTCTGTGGCCAGGGGTAAATCACTGCCTCAGAAATTTAATCCTTGAAAAATCCCTATGGGCCATATTCATCCCTAGCCTAAGTGAGATTTGACTCCTTAGGCAAAAATCCTGCAGATCACCGAACAGGAAGGCCGTGAGATTTGGCACATGCAGAAAGGAGGCACTGCAGTACGGCTACAGGAAAACAAGGTAAGTAACTGCTAACGAGCCACCTCCTGATGAATCTAAAAAAGCTTATGCACTATGTAAGTGCCAGCCTGCAAAAGCATTTTTACAGTTAGGCTGCAAAACTCCCCAAAATAAGGATTTATAATGGAAAGGCTGAGAGCCCCTTAACTATAGTGGTACGAACTGTACTACTATAATAAGGGTAATCACTGCACGTTACACGGAAAAGCTCTCAAGTGATTGCTGTTTGCAGAGGCTGATTAAATATAAATTAAACTCATCTGCATGCTCAGCAAGAGATGTGAATGGAATAGCGAAGGCATCTCTCCCTCAGCTCCACTCAGTACTGTTAAATGTTTGGTGAAGATCATCTAATGACCTGGCATAACAGGACAGAGGGAGGCTGCTGTAGGAATTCTGGAATTATGCCAGCAACTGGAGCATCTGCTTATCTAAATTAAAAAAAAAAAAAAAACACCATGTTCACATGCACAATGAGGAGTTTAGATGGAGTAAGAACAATTTTTTTTATTAGTCCCATGTTGTTCATGGGGGTAAGAATGTAACTTTTTGTACTTCCACTGCTGCATCGCCATGTAATTTTGTTCGCTTTGTGCCCTATTTAGGTCTTTGTGATCCTGATTTCTTGCATAACTGATTCAGTTTCACAGCATTCACAGCTGTCCTCACCCCTGCCATAAAGTGAACAGATAGGCAATTACTGCTCAGAGACCCAATCCTGTACTTTCCTTGAAGTGCATTCCCAAACATTCGATTCATGATTAGGAGGGAAGCAGCATTCACTCACACGGTTTTATTTGGATGAAAAACAGCCATTTCCAAATCTGGAGCATCAATTAGTAAAGACCCAGGAATGGCACTGACAAAATCGTTAACAGTACAGTACAGGGAAGCAGCATTCACATTCAACAGAACTAGGAGTTATTAACCTGCTTGGCAGGAAAGCTTCATTGTTAGTGCAACAGCTCCAAAAGTCTGAGCTGCTACGCGAAAGGCCGGAGAGAGTCCCTGATCCCAAGTACTTTAATGGCTATAAATTGATTTCAGAAACTGAATTTTACAAATTAAATAGACTATATAGTTTGTATTAATTGGGCAGACATAATAAGAACACAGGCAGAAGGAGCATGCTTGGAAGGGAGTCTGGATTCTCGGCTTGTACAGCCAACTCTTCCAAAGACATGTCATTTTTTCATTGGCATCCCCTTATGCCCCAAAAAAACGCTAATCAACCAAAAACTGAAACAAATCACCCTTAACAACAGAGGTAAATTAAATAATAATTGAGAAATCCCTACCCTAGGCAGAGGTTTTACCCCAAAAAGGAAAACATGCCAGGGATTCTATGCAGTCCACTAGAGACTACTGTATCAATTTGATGTGGAAGGCACTCAGATACTAAAATGATGGGTGGCAGTATAAAATCCTACAACAGACAGGACTTTAACCTCTCAGTTTAAGTTTATCACTTTGAAAAATAGACCAATCCTGACAAGCCTCATGGGGTTGTTGTGAGGACTGTAATGCAAGTGCTTTAGAGTTTGAAGAGGAAAGTCACTATAGGAGAACACAATTATAGGTGCATCACACTCATCTACCTAGGCTTGATTATTTTAATAAGTTATGGATAGTAGGCATAAGTAATTAAGCTAGGCCTGCCATATATATTAGGGCCAAACCTTAAATGTATACCCATATCCAATGGTAAAAGGGCCCACACCTGTATGCCTTATTTTCCACGTACCATTACAATTGTAAATGCAAGTATATATCTTAGGTACCTACACAGATGATTGGCATGCAATTATTAAATGAAAGTCAGTGGTACTTCATAGGATCAGACTCTCGGATTCCCGTCTTGATCTATCATACGTCTGTCGGCCTAGCTAATTTGTGGGCACTCAAACTTTATATATCACACATGCTTTCCTCATACAGCTCTGGGCCTAGTGCTCTTACCTTGATTTCATAGAATTCCTTCCCAATATTTTAAATTCACCTGAAAAGAAATGAAAACCACTATGCTCAAGCTACCGCCCCCTTCCCTAACTATCCCTTTGTTTATCAAACTCGGATGCTACAACCATCCTCCTACCCCTCAGGCCTGTCACCTGGCAGTCACCTTTCACCTCATTCTCTCATTTGACCCACTTGGTCAAGCCATTGCTAAATCTTGCTGCTTTTCCTCTTCCACAATCTCTCTAAAATCCGGCCTCTCCCCTCCTCATCATTTCACATTTCACCACCTCTGTTCTGGTGTTGCTCCACTCCAGTCCATTCAAAATGCTGCTGCTGCTGCGATAAACTATGAAGATGATCACCACTTTAACAGTCCCCACCGTCCACGAGCTTCCTCCTTCACTCCCACATCAACCACAAACTCCCTGGTTCTACCTTTCAGGGACTGAAGAGTTCAGCTCCACTCTATCTAGCTGGTCTAGTAATCTAACACAATGCTGATCCATGCCTTGACTCCATCAGCAAGCTTCTGCCTTAAACATCTCCCTGCTTTTTCAGACACTTTTTCTTACACCTGGGAAAAGCACTGATAACATCCAAAGAGTCTCTGTCTTAACCTCCTTAAGACTTCTGTGGTGGGATGTAGGGGTTGCCACCTTCCAAGATGCAGAAAAACCATTGTGTTTATAAGTGAAAAAAGTGCCCATTCTGTCAAAAGTATGGAATCTCCCCAAGCTAATAAAGCCAGAGGCAACTTCAAATGTTACTGATTGAGATTTAGTTTAGTTTTTACTTTAGCCGAAAACCTTTGGAGTGCCTGTTTGCTACAGAAGTGTACCAAATCTTTCCTTTCATGGTTTCAGGTTTGTAAAGAGAGGCAAAGCATTAGTACAGTAGAACCCCAGAGTTACGAACTGACCGGTCAACCACGCACTTCATTTGGAACCAGAAGTAAAGTTTAAAAAAAAAAAAAAAAAAAAAAAGAAGATTTGACATGGCGAGAAAACTGGTTTCTGTGCTTGTTCATTTAAATTGAGACGATTAAAAGCAGCATTTTTCTTCTGCAGAGTAAAGTTTCAATGCTGTATTAAGTCAATGTTCAGTTGTAAAATTTTGAAAGAACAACCATAATATTCAGAGTTACAAATGGCCTCCATTCATGAGTGGTTTGTAACTGAGGTTCTACTGTACATTAAGAGAAAAAAGCACTATAAACTCCAGCAAAATAATCTGTCTTTATTTAGGATAAATAACCCCTTTGTATGCCTTGCGCAGTAAGTATTCATTAGACACTTTGAATGTAACGATTGCGTACACATGATGCCTTGTCAATAGCAATTATAATTTGCTGCATGTATTTACATAATTGCAAATCTCTATGTTGTTAAAGATGGTTCTTAAACACTTATCACTTCAGGATTTCTTTAGACTCCACTGGTCTCCAAGTTGTGCATACAGTAATACTGCAGAAAATGGTCACTGAAAATTAAAGTGGATTTGTTTTATAACTCAAGTTTAAAGCTTAAGAGCTATTTGGTCATTTTATAGGCTTGCAATGAAGCGGGACGAGGCTACATCAAAAGGTGAATAACTATAAATGCAAGGGACTAACAGAAGGGATCCATCACCTTGGTAACTAAGCAATACAACTACATTTAAATGCTAGAGCGATGGACTGATTACTGACTGACTATAGACAGGTAAAAGCTGTTCTTTACTCTACACCAGTCAATCTGCAACTTTCTACGCACTGAATTAAAATACTTTTGTTAGATTATTTATTATCTTTCACATTGTGGCTAAATTCTACATTTGATTACATCCATTCTACCGGAATGTAGTGGGCAAAATCCTTCTCATTTAAACCCACTGAAGCCAATTTCCCAATCATAGTGTCTAGGGTGTCCAGTTAAGATGCATAATCTGTAACAGAACATTTACAGGGTTAAAAACAAGTCACAAAACCAAAAACACAACAATTTTGGAGAACGATGCTGGAGGAGATTAGAGATTTCAGAAGTTCTGGAATTTAACCCTTCTGGTGCCATTCCCCAGGTAGGCTTTGATTAGCACTGCCACAAAATACCAGACCATTTATCAAAAGCACCTAAAAAGGACGTACTGTGTAAGTGCCACTTTACTAGCGGTTCCATTGCATCTTGCCTATTTATTAAGATGCATTGGTCAAATGTTTATTTCACTCTAATATAATCAATGACATTGAAAAAAACAGAATCACAAATTTAAAAAAAAAAGCCTTTGTGTTTAATTTCTTTAGACTGCAGGAGGAAGTTTCTTTAATAGATATCAATGGTATAGAAAGCTCTAATACTGACCTGCTGTTGTGGGGTATGCACACCCCATCCCCTCTTGGGGCAGGTCGGGGTTCTGATACTACTGCGGTTACAGTCTACCTGACTACCCCTAGCCTGAGAGCAGTACGGCCCAATGATCGGAGTCTGGATAGCTGACCTGGGAATCAGGGCTGTGTGGCCTCATGGTCAAAGTCAATATGGCTGCCCTTGGTGATACAGGCTGTGCAGCTTAATAACTAGAGTCAGTACGACTACCCTGGAGATCAGGGATGTGCGGCTCAATGGTTAGAACAAGGGGCTGCCATCGAGGGGGAGGGGGGGGCGAAAGGGCTGGGTGACGGCCAGCGTAGGGGGACCCGGTCCATCCCTTCTTCACTGGGTCCCGGCCCAGGGCCCTGTTAGTGGTGAGTGTGGTCACCACACAGTCAGCGTGGATCCTACTGCTACATGCTGACCTTCCTCGGGTGGGAGATATCACTCACGCCGCCTCCGTGGACCACTTCCTACCGTGTCTCCTGAAACCGAGGTCTATATGTCATGAGGGTCTCCAAGCCCCTTGGTGTAGCTAGGTCTCTGAGATTCTGACTCCAGTTGGTTGGCCATAGGCAACAGGCCTCTGGTCTGGTTTATTCTCTGGTTCCCGCAGTCAAGTGCTGAAGCAGCTCCTAGGCAAGAGCCTCCACTGAGTGTCCTCCCTCCTCGGTGGGCAGCCTAGAATGAGCTGGGCTGCTCCCTTTCATATGGAGGCAGCAGTTGGAGCATACCCAGCATGGTCTTAGGGGTGGGACTTCTGCTGCCCATAGTGTTGGGTTAACCCTTTCTTGCTCAGTGTGGGGTATGCACACCCCGTCACACTAACCTATATGAATTGTTAACCCATGTTTAAGAAATTTACTAAAGTGCTGATGCTTGTTTAATGTAACAGCTCAAGGTTCCCTGTGCCCCAGGATCCATGTAAACTTTGCCCCAGCATGTGGGCTGGTATGTTGATTTAGGATGGCATGATAGTCAACAAGTTCTCAAAGGCTGGTTGGACCAAACAGTAGCATTTGGATTCCAGTTCCTTAAAGTTTTGGGCATCTTGGTTCTCACTGACGCCTAGTTATCTTCCATTACTTTCAGGCCACGTTTGTTTCAAAGACTGATGTCTGAGATTTAAAAAACAAAATAAAAAAAAACAACTCACAGTTGACCTAAACCTCCCCACAATGTCAGAGGGAGAGTTGATCTAAGGGATGAATGAAGAATTCAAAATTGACTTCTCTGACCATTAAAAAACCCAGATATATTTTTTTCCCTTTGCTAACCAGAATAAATAAATGCATATGTAGTACACTCCACATCTTTTCTGAGGACTGGGGAAAGCTTTTTTGGTTTGGTTTTCCAATTACACTCAGCATATGTAAGATCTACCTTAATTAATGCAAGCTTATTATTAAATTAGAGCACCATATATAATCAAGACAAATTAATTAGATTGGTCCCCCTTTTTTAAAAAAGGGAGAAGTTTAGCTGGTTGGTTTATTGGCTTTTTAATCAAGGTTTTAATTAAGTCAATACAATTGAACTCTTAAATAGTGACTGAATTGTAATATTAATTTCCACATGGAGCTGTGAATACACATCGCTGGGGACCTAATTACATTAGTTTTTTCTTTCTTTGTTGCCTGTCAGCCTTCTCTTTTGCTATATCTTAAGTTTTTGACATAGTGGCTCTACTGATCCCAGGGAAACACATTCAGTGTAATTAAGTTAATTTATCAATAATAAGGTCTGTTAACGGAGTTTCTTTGGAACTTACATTTAAAAGAATCTTTCACGTCTACAAAAATGTTTATTTCTGCTCTCCTCCACAAAAATGTTTAAAGTAAGGAGGTTATTAAATACATTTCTTTGGTCCAACATCTTTTGCTCCCCCCCCCCCCAAAAGAGCAACTTAATTTGCATACATTTACATAAATATGCATACGTTGGATTTGTCAAGAGCAAAAATTTGTCCCTATTTACAGCCATTGTTAGCCACATCAGGGGAAATGGATGGATGTTCCCCATAGTAGAGAGAGGCAAAGCCATTGTTTGCACTGGTGAAATATAGCTTGGTTTGAAGCAGGAGTAAACGCCATCTGTACAATCCAATTTCAGCTTACCCCCCTCCTCTAAAACAATAAAAATACAGCTAAATTTTATTTTAACTCCACGCACACAGGGCCTCCCCAAAGATGGAACCCTAGTGGAGCTGACAAAATAATGCCATACAATATCTCTAGCACACCTGTTGGACAGGGCTACACTAGGTGTTAGCATACAAGTTCCTACTGTATAGTATGTTATGGGAAAAAAAAATCACTGGATAATACAGCCTATAGATAAATGGTTCCTATTGCTTTAGCAGTCTAGCGTTGTGCTGGTTACAGCAGGTGTGTGTTTTCCTTTCACTAGTAACAGGACATGCGGATGTGACTTTTCAGGAAGGGGCAGAGGTAGACCTTCCTACATGAGGCATTATTCGGATCACTTTTTGGTGCTCGCCACTCAAGTGATTCTGTGAAGATCAGAAAGTCTGAATAACCTTGCCCACTCTTCAAATGAAACAAGCGAGCACATCCTTGAGATTGTCAAGAGGTTTCTAAGCCATTTTCAGTACAGTCCATGCAGCTGGTTGTAAGATATATGTTTATTTCAGTGGGAAACAGAATTAGTCTTGCATTTATGTTCTTGCCCAATATGTGCAATGGAAAGATCTTGAAATAGCATAAAGACACCTTCCCCCTCCCGTGTTTCTTTTTTGATATACTCAACTTCCTTCTACCTAGAGAAACCAAACAGCTACACTGCGCGGGAGAAGATAAAAATGATGAAGCTGGGACACCTACAGAAAGAAAGTGGTACTTACGGCCTCACTTATTTGCACTGGCTTCTTAATTGGTTCTGTAGGAATGTCTCTGATCCCTGCTAAGTGTATGTGTGTGTCTTTCTCTCCACATACTTATAGACTATGCAAACCCTTTCTAAAACAAATGTTAATATTGCAAACATATTTTCACAGGAAATAAGGATTCTAGTAGTCTCTCTATTGAATTAACAACACCTGTTCATTTTCTCCCATTAACGTACCTGTATAAAGCAGGGTACCTGCCTGTATTTATACGTATCTGTATAATGCCAAACACTGCAGCAATTGTGTATTGCTTTAAATAACCTTAATAATTTTACAAACATTATATTGACAGTGTCAACCCTCTCACCGTAGTCACAGCAGCTTACTAACATACATTAACTTTATGTACAAGGGGGACATATCAAAAAAAAGGGGGGGTAAATGCAGTCTCTGTGGTTTAGTCACTTCCTACCCTTCCGGCAAGGCCTGCCACCAGGAGGGCTTATATAGCAGAAATGTTTTCTTTGGGGTGCAGAGTGGACACTGTCAAGTGGAACTAAAGATTCAGACATCCTTTGGTGTGTGAACTCTTCAGTAGTTATTGTTTTTAGCCATCTTATTTACGGAAAAATGGTGAACTAGTCTGGCAAAGATAAAAAATGAACCCCAAACTTGAAATGGACCTCTCTCGAGGTTCCAGCACACATTTCAAAACATTTTTTCCTATTCTATAAGTGCCATAACTTTTATCTTTAGGAGTATGAGATAAGAGTAAAAATTATCAAAAACTTTTTGAGATGAGGTGAGATGAATTGTGTGTGGTGTAAAATGAGAGTTTATTTTTAGGCAACCCATTCAAAGAATTAAACATGTATCCGGCAATTGGCTGATCAACAGAGACTTACCTTACTATCTTCCTCAAATGAGGTTTGTGGGGAGGAATTGCAGAGGCTGACCAAGTAATATTCTGAACGGAATGCGGCTTTAAAAAAAAAAAAAAAAAAAAAAGAGAATCAAGTGTGTGACATCTAGTGGTGGAAGGGAAGATTTAGGTTTTCATAGGTAAACAATGAGGATGAAATTTATTACAGGAATCAAACTGGGATTTCAGCCATGGAGGAAGCTAGGACTTTCCTCTGCTGCCAATAATATGCTGAATTTACCTCTATCCCACTTGACACTAGGCTGTATGCAACTTGGGGGCGGTTTCTTAACTGAACGGATGTGTTGAAGCTCAACATCCTGCATGCAATTGGTTAGTGTGTTCAGTTTGATGAACGTTTTACTGCTCTAGCAAGAATGCTGCACACAGAGTTGATTCCTGCTTTTTCTGTTTGGTTCTAACTCAAAGTAGGAGGAGGTTATATTTACAGATACCTTTCAGCCCAAGAGAAAGCCTTAGGGATTTCATATTGTAAATATAAGATCTGATTTTTCAGGAACCGGGCACCTTCATCTTCCAGTGAATTTAAGAGTTTTAAAGCACTCAGCAACTCAGAAACCAGATCCCTGCAAAACGTGATATGGGTTCATCCAATTTTAAGCAAACCCGAGTGCCATTCAGCGATAGTAACAAGATACAAAGTCAGGCAAATTCCCACTACAGTTCTGTTCATCCTATTCTTTTAATGGAATTGTAAAAGATGGTAATTGATAGGAGGACAACACCATACAGAACACAAGCAGGCGCTGATTCATTTGTGCCCTTGATACTTTTGAGAAGGCCAGGAGACTTTACAATACTATCCACCAAATATCATCACTAAAGTTATTTATGATAAACAGCTAAACTGTATGATTTAACCTGCAAGCAGAGCTAAGGCACTGTAACACAGAGTGTCATTCTAGGTATGAAATAGGGGTACAAAACACCTTGTAAGAGATTAGAGCTAGAGAAACACTCAAAAATCTGGTAAGCGGTATTTATAATTTTCTCATTCAAGCCTCACTTCATCCATAAAGACCACATGAAAAGTAGAAGCTAGGGATAGGGTGAGGGATTGTTTGGAGGAAATTTTGAACTAGGGATTGGAGATGAGGTTAGGACATTCACCCCTCACCACTACAAAGAAACCAGCACTGGGGCTATTCAACACAGGACAGACTTCCGCAAGCCCCATTGGGAGGATGCAATAGGTCTTTTGCTGCAGGGCTGAATTTCTCCCTAAATGCATAAAAATCAGAACCTTTGTTTAAAAGCAACCAATGATGCTTGAGAGAGAGGGAGTATGAGTGTGATTATATATAAAAATAATCACACACACACACACACTTAAGCCTCATTGTTTTGGTTGTGTGTCTAAATCCCTTGGACTCCTTTGAAAATTCCAACCTAAACTTTTTGGGGTAGAGACAGTCTTACTCTGTATGTAAAGCACCACGCACAATGGGGTCCTGATCTTGGTTGGGACCTTAAAGCATTACTGTACTGCTGCTCATAAATCTTGCCCTCTAGGCTTGGAGCATCCACCCTCTTCTCACTCAAAATTTGTATGTATTTGTTTATTTAAGATAGTGGAATACAAGAAGTGTGATCTAAGTAATATTCATTCAATCTCCAGCTAGGGGTCATTATCACGTCTCTCATTTAGATAGCAAGCTATTCAGGGCAGGAACCTTGTCTTCTGCACTATGCATGTCCATGATGCTCCAGTTATTAGAGATAGTCTTACTCCCAAGGTTTAGATGTATTCATATCCCTGCATATTAAACCACTGGCCCTCTAGTGCTGCCTGGATGCCAATGTGCTGCTGGTAGCAGGGAGGATAGAATTCACTCTGCCACCGGAGCCAAGAGAGAAACTCCACTCTGCCTAGCCATAGATGGTCTGACACACAGCGCTCACTATATCCAATACAGGGCTATTGTACATGTTTCAGTACACACACGTTAGTTCATTACCTGAGGTTTTGGTTAAGGACCGCTACAGTTGCTAGCACTAGTAACAACTCAGAATGAAAAATAGAACCTTTGAGTTACGAGTCGTGGTATCAAAAAGAGCCGACACAGTTTGTGCCCTTCAAAAACGGGGCAAATCTAAATCCTCACTCCTTTAACTACCCAATATACTCCCACAGTTGGATTGTAGGTACACAAGGCAGCTACCAGAGAGAAACCACCCTGTCAGACAAGAGGAAGGAGTGCATTTGAAAGTGGAATAGCTCTGTACAAATAAAATAAATATTGAATTAAGACTTGTCCACAGTGAATTAAATGGGACCAATTTAGAAGGATATTAAATGTTTACATAGATAAATCTAGGTCCCTGGGTGCTCTTTAAACCATTCTTCGTGCCATAAAAGTACCATTAAAAAGCCATGAAATACCTGGGTTTTTTTTATTGCTAGACACCTTTTTCTCTAGGAAGTCCCATCTGCTATACTTAAGGCTCAGCAAAGAGCTACGATTATTGCCTTAATGTAACTGCCATGTTTTTCCTGAGCCCACACCAGAGTTTAGAGAAAAGTTCAAATGATCCCGAGCTTATGCCATGTAGAATATTTACAACATGAAATGGCAATTGTCTGCCTTTGTAACATGGCTCAAAGCTCTCAACATTATTTGGTAAGTGCAGACAGGTTGGATTGATTTAAAGCAAAGTGATTTAAACCATGATTAAATTTGATCATTTAAATTAGCAAAATGAGAAACCTTGATTGAAATAAATTTATTTCAATCTTGTATTGCACTCGTACTTTTTAGTTGTTTTCCTAAAGCAAAGGTGATGCTCACTGGCTGGTAACCATTAAAACATGTTGATTTGCAACAAGCCTTTATACAAAGTTTGGTACTTTTTTGCCAGTCACGAGGATATAGTGTATCTGTATACATTTAAACAAGTATATACTTTGACATACAATAAAAAGAACAGTAAAAATTAAAAACTGAATGCCTTAGAAAATGGTGAATGGTACATTTCTTGTTTACTTGGGTCGTTTACTTGAGGTGTGTGTCAAGATGCATTGGGATAGACATTGGAATTCAATTAAAAATATACAAAATGTACATTTAAAAATGTTTACTAGTTAGATAAAACTAGCTTACATGTGGTTGATATACAAGAAAAACAAGCAAACAAAAAAAGGAAGCTTATCACAACAAGTTTTGCTTTTTAAACTGATTGTATTAAACAATGGAAGTAGAGTTGGTAGTTAGTGATAGGGTGACCAGATGTCCCGATAAAATCAGGACCGTCCCGATTTTTAGCTGTTTGTCCCACGTCCCGACCGATCTCTGTTTGTCCCGATATTTTGCTCTGCTGGCCTTTTTTTTTTTTGCCCCCCCTCCCCCCCCCCCCCCCCCCCCCGTGTCCCGATATTTTCTTCCTCTCATCTGGTCACCCTAACTAGTGAGCTGAACTGACTGTTTGTGGTTCTCATCATCCATTTCCTTCAAGATTTTAGAACTAGTAAGTCTCATCCTCGCGTGCCAGTTTTTATTTATAGAGTGGAAAACAAGCCTTCCTGCTTTTTCAACTCCTAATCAATTTTTCAACTTTGTTTGAACTAGTCATTGCACTGAACTAGTTAAATAAACTGAAATGAAAAAAATAGTGTGTCTCTGCACCTGCACAAGAGGCTACCGCTGTCAAAAGATGGTTTTAGCATGTGAACAAACGCCATTGCAGGTACTTGGCCAACGACATCCACCACTTCAGTGGTTTGACTTTCTTTAAAATAGTGGTTCTCAAACTTTTGTACTGGTGACCTCTTTCACACAGCAGGCCTCTGAGTGCGACCTCCCCCCCTTATAAACCAAAAACTTTTTTTTTTATATTTAACACTATTATAAATGATGGAGACAGAGCAGGGTTTGGGGTAGAGGCTGACAGCTCGCGTAATAGAATTACAGCCCCCCCATGTAATAACCTTATGACCCCCTGAGGTGTCCCGACCCCCAGTTTGAGAACCCCTGCTTTAAAACTTTGGCATCAGGCATGTACTGCTTGATTTTTTAAAAAAATTAAATAAAAAATCCAAAATTTGAAATTATGACAATGTTAAGGCCTGAATGTAGTGCGATCTAGTAAAAAGTACTTACGTTAAACACACTTCATAAGAAAACTATTTTGATTTTAATAAATCATTGTTATTTATCCACCTTGAACACTAACACTGTGTTCTGAGCTGAACAAAGAAAATGAAGACAACTTTTGCTGGGTAGTTTTTACTATATTGCAAAAAATTAATTCACGTGCACAAAATAGTTTTGCCCCTCTACTGAGCTAGAGAAGGTTGAGGTTTTGCAGAACGGCTTCCTGTTGGAGGAGGAATCAGTGACAGAGTCTTGGTTTTGTATATTGTAAATAAACATGTTGAACTACAAAAAAGCAATATACATCCCAGTTATTGAATGGAGGTGGTCACACACAACATGCAAACAACCCCCACCCCCCTTTCAGAAATCTCAGCCCAAATACCTGTGCCTGTTTCCAGGAGGCAATGCCAAACCAAGCATTAACTTTAGAGAGATTAATGGAGAGCACAGAGGCTTTTGCTGTTTGTAACAGCATCCCCCAGAAGATCCTACATGTCATGGAAACAACAATACAGCATTTCTTCAAAAACTCTACACTGCTTGTAAGCCAACAAAACAAACAAACACCTTCTAGACTGCAACAACGCCATCTGGTGACTCCCACCATAACAATATGCACTCACCCATTTTACACAATTACACATACAAATTGCTAAACTCACCACTGACCTGCAGCCATCACTAAGGTCTGGGTCAACACAGGGATTTTACTTATGGAGATAGGGATTTGGCTCAATGCAGCTAACAAAGATACCATTTAACTGTTGGAATGCAATTTGCAGTGCAGAAGAACTGATAAAGCTTCACGGATTCAAATCAGGCTGCATTGGTGTAAACACGGATGCGTTGGGGGATTGCACTGATGCAGATACACTGGGATTTTAGGAGCTAGTGTAAACGAAGGCTTAGCGTGGAGCATGGCAATTGAACAGCTTTTAGCAAGTATTTTAGTACAAGCAGCAAAGACATATATTGTTGCCTGTCAAATGGGGGAACAGAATATTAGTTCCCAAGCATCTGGCCAAGGCACCCGAGCTAACAACTCTCCTCTTGCATTAGTGTATACAAGAAGTCATGACCTCAAATTTTCTCTTGTCAGAGAGATGGCATTCTGCCAAAGCAGCATCCCCCAATGTCACACTGGGTATCCGTAATGCCAAATCTCCCTCTAGCTTTACCTTGAGCACTCACTGGTAACTCGTGACAGAGAAAGCGAGTTAATTGGTATGATTCAGTTTCCCCTTTTCACCTTGACAATGTGAGTGAAAGGTGCCCAAGCTTCCATCCCCCACACTAAGCAGAGCTAGAATTGTACCAACGCTTCCAAGAGGGGCTTAAAGACATCGCTCCCCAGAATTCTCATGGTTTCATGGGACTTGAAGTTGGCAGGAATTTGGGTTTCCCCCTTGCCGGATCAGAGACAACATTCAGGTTCACGTTTGTGAATGAATTCTGGGAGAATTCCTGGAACCAGAAGTGGGACTAGTGCAGGGATAGTCAATAGGCACACCTGGGGCCAAATGTGGACCACCAGATGCTTTTGAACAACCCATGAAATATATTTACTTAATACAAAAATATCATTATTATTGGTATTATTTTCTCTGGAGTCTGGACCTTGACAAAAAATAATTAATTACTCCTGCACTAGGCTTGGCATTGATACAACCACCTAAATCATATTAGAGTGGGAAAACACTGCCTTTGGGGAAAAAAAAACCAGAAATACTTACAATGCTAACATATAAAAATAAATATGGGACAGTTCAATAATGGGGAAATTTACTGAAGGTTACAATGTACAAGCTACTCTAGACCAGGAGTGGACAAACTTTTTGGCCCGAGGGCCACCGTCGGCTATGGAAATTGTATGGCGGGCCATGAATGCTCACAAGTTTGGGGGTTGGGGTGCGGGATGGGGTGAGGGCTTTGGCTGGGGGTGTGGGCTGAGGGGTTGGGGTGCAGGATGGTGCTCCAGGGGCAGGAAGGGGATCAGGGTGGGGCAGGAGATTGGGGCACAGAGGGGGCCAGGGGTGCAGGCTCTGGGGGGCGCTTACCTCAAGCGTTCCCCCCCTCCGGCTCCTATGCAGAGGCACAGCCAGGTGGCTCTGCGCACTGCCCCGTCTGCAGGCGCCACCCCTGCAGCTCCCACTGGCAGTGGCTCCCAGCCAATGGGAGCTGCAGGAGGGCGCTTGGGGCGGGGGCAGCATGCGGAGCCGCCTGGCTGCCTCTATGCATAGGAGCTGGAGGGGGGACATGCTGCTGTTTCTGGGAGCCGCACGGAGTGGGGCAAGCCCCAGACCCGGCTATCCAGCTGGAGCTCAAAAGGCCGGATTAAAACGTCTGAAGGGCCAGATGCGGCTCCCGGGCCGTAGTTTGCCCACCCCTGCTCTAGACTATGAGCTTCTGGGAACATGGATTCCCTCCCCTGCCTTAGAAATCTGTGAGCAATGACCAATTATTTACCTCATTATCTTCTGGCAATGCTTGAGATAGTCAAAAAGGCACAAGAACAACTGTAGGCTTTTCCCTGCCCTCGTTTTCCCAGTAGACTCAACTAAACCATCAGAAGGCAGCTGGAAAGAATTTCTGAGTTGGACCACTCCTTCTGATGCCAGATCTCAGACTGGACTCAGTGAGCTCATCTAAAGAGCCCCCACTTGAATGCACTGTTTAGGTACTCAGAGTTCAGATAACTTGACAGAACAAATATGTCTGCAGAGATCTCCATCACTGAACACATGTACAAGTTGCAATGAATGGTTTGTGAACAGATCAAACTCAAATCCAGGCCAGTTTCCATTGCCCTGGGAGGCTGGGTACAGCAGCATGACCATCATATCTCAGTGCTTCCCCAAAGTGATGGTTTACAATGGACACTGATGACAGGGTTGAGTCCCATTTAATTCTCTTTGAACTCAGATCTGAAGCAATGCATCTCCACATATCTAAAGGAAAATGCCAGTGGACAAAAGATGCAATGTAGGATACGATTCAGAGTTCTGGATGTGCCAGTTTCGGTCCAAAATTCTAGTTCATCGCCCTCTCACCAGCCATGCTGTCCATATAAAATAAAACCAGATAATAAATAAACTTTTGGTACTAAATTTACTCAAATGCAGCTGTGCAGCAAATGGGATAATCCATTTAGATGAAATAAATGAGCTTGCGGTACAAACCTGGCAGATCAACACAACACTTTTTGCATTCTGGCTGAGATTAGTCTGAATCGCCGGTAATCAGCATCATGAGATCTTTTTCTCGGGATGTGAGAAAAATGCAGTTTATTTCTACTCTGCAGTAAATTGCACACTACCTTGGAGCGGTAAACAGCTCCTGTAGGGGTACAGAACGCGGTTGTGGATAAGCAAGTATTTTGGGAAGGGCGGTGACACTTTCGACCCCTAAAGTGTACCACTCCCTGCTGCTGGAGCTACATTCAGAAAAGTTCCTGTAGTGCTGGGTCTGAGCCAAGGAGTTCAGAGTCATTAACTTCCCCAAAGACCGATGGGCCTGATCATCAGCATAGGATCTAACTGTGCAAGCCATTCGTCTCCTAGTTCCTTGTTTACAGGCTGGAAAAAATTTTTTTTTTTCCAAACTCCTTACATTTCCTGCTATCATATATAAAGGGAAAAGAGTAACCGCACAAGGAGCATCAGCAATCTAAGCACATGACGGATCCAGAGGAAAAAGGGAGGTAGAAACCGCTGCTGGAGTAACACGTTTCCTAGTTTGGCATTTAGCCACTGACTATTACTTGTTGCAAGAGAAGGCCTCTGTGAACCAGTCTGCACAGCCCCAGCTCAGTCTCGGGTCTGTGAATGGTTTTGTTAGTGCATTGTTAAGTATGTCATTCTAGTCCCAAACTCCGCATTTTCCATTTCCATAATAGTTAAATATGACAAAAATATTTAGTAGCTAAGAAATACGTTTCCGCCCCATTCTAAAAAAAAAAAGCAAAATAATTAACGTAACCTTCATTTGCTCTTGTCCCGTGTATTAATGCAAGGATTATTGTTTGCTCCAGTGATTTTTGGAGAGGGCTGCTTGAAAGTGGGTTTTTTGATAGTTACTCTGGATCTTTAAAACTGGCTGTCTTCCGGTCGCTGTTAAACCGAGCAGGTTAGTAACACTGAAGTTGTGCATTGCTCGATTTCCATAGATACTCAGTATTATGGCCAAGGACAACGTTTTGTAGGAGTGTAAATGCAGAAGGGAAGATTCAAGTGCTGCTAGAAAGTTGGTGCCAGATCCTCATCTCAATGTAGGCAGCGATAAATACTCACTGACTTCCAGGGAAGAAGGGATGGAGGCCCAGGGGTGCTCGAACTAAGGGTGCAGCAGCAGCCCCGAGCTTGAAGTGGTCAGAACAACCAGTGCTTAGGATGTAATGAAAGAGGTGCCGGGGCTCAAGCAATATTTTTACTTTCATAACTGATGGGCAAGTCCAGAGGTGCCAGGGCTATGAACTGCCAAGCCTAGAGGGGTGGGGCTCAGCCCTGGCACAAATTAAGCACTGATAATCAAACACATGGCTTCCATCATAGACAGGGTTTACCGTTTTGTTCAATGACTCTCAGCACCCCCACTATAAAAACTGTTCCAACGCCCTCGCGGGGGCCCATCACTTCTTATAGTGGTGAGCTCCACCACTCCAGTGGTTTTCAAACTTTTAAGGCTGCATATCCCTTTCCAAATAATGCAGGCTGCCGCGTACCCCCAGTCATAGGCTCATAATATACCTAGGATTAGAGTGTCATTTTTGTTGCATGCCCCCTGAGAAGAGCTCTTGTTCCGCTAGGGGGAGGCGTACTCCAGTTTGAAAACCTTGCCCTAGTGCAAGAGCCTTCTGGAAAGGGTGACAAGCATATTTTAGGTTGGGGGGGGAGAGAAGAGATACTCTGTGCTGGAGCTATGCTTTCCATTTGCATTGGCGTTCATGCCCACATGCTTCTAGACTACAAAACCTGGATGCACAGTACAGTCCTTGGGCTCCTTAACACCAGCTCCGTTTACTCAGTTATTAGTCACGACCGCATGCTCACATCAAAGGGAGTTTGCCTGAGTGGGGGGCTTCAAGCCAGATCCCAGAGCTGCCAACTTGACTTCCAGAGAAGCTGCAAATGCTCAGCGCTATAAAAATCCCGGTCTGCGACTCTACCCCTACGAGGCCAGTGGAGCAGCACAGCGAAAATCAACGGGGATTGAGTTTGCTCAACCTCCCACGAAGTTCATCTCTTCACCAAGTCTACACATGACTTAAGCCCTCAAAAATAGGGCTCAAAAAGGCTTACGTGGTGCATTGGCATTGTGGAGGGACCACTGCAAAGGGGTGAGTGAATAAAGCCCTTTGACTGTTGTACCTATCAAAGAGGAGGGTGCCAGTGCTTTGCTGATGGAAAGAGCAAGCCAAGTTCTTCTCATTAGAACCATCAGATGCTTATCAACCTGGCCCATGTGTTCCAGCAATAACACGTTGTGGTGAACAGTGTCTGCCTAGCTTGTTAGTAGATAAACAGGAATCTAATGGTGAAAAAGACATCGCTTTGCTTTGTGAGGGGTTTTTTTGTGTGTGTACACTAAAGTAGGTATCATAAATAACACTGACATTATGGGTAATGGTTTAGACAAGTATTTCCCCATATATAAGGGGAACAAAATAGCTCAAAGAGGATTTCAGTCTGGTTATTAGAGGAGTTCTATTTGGACCTTTATATTAAAATGATGGGGCAAAGATACTGAAAAGGTTCATAACGCAAAAGAAAACAAAACAAAAAAACACCACATCAATATTCTGTTGGAATTCCTCAGCTGAGAATTTTAAGAAGCCTTTAGCATCAGATTTCACATAGAAATTGCAGGTAATGGCTCAACTATTTTATTTCATATTCTCTGGATGCCTCACCTTGCGTGGAATAATCTCTGATGTCTATTTAACTCTGAATTCCTCTTTGCAGGCAAGCTCAAACTTAAAACTATTGATTAAGCTGATGAGGCGTTTAACTTCAAGGGCTTGGTAGAAATGGTGTCTTTAATAGAATGATCAATCTCTGTTTCCTCCTGAAATTGTTTGCAGTTTTTTGCCTCTTTTACAGTGTTCACTTGTATATATTATTTTACTGAGATGTGGAATTTCCTATAATGAAGTCTGAGACTGGAGTGCCATTAAATGGAATCATATTGCGTCAAGTAATATATAGTATTTGCATGAGGGTAGTGAGCCAGTATGAGACTACTTTTAAAAATGGTCTTTATCCACCCACCTCCAAGTGAATAACCTTCCAATTCACAATTTACCTACAGACAGAGATTTTGTGTTTGCTAACAACTTCCATGGTGCTACATGGTAGCATTTCAGTATAGGAACTTTTTGTACTAAGAAGGAACGGATGTTATGAAGCAAGTGGGAGAGAAGTCAAGGAAATCCACGAAAAGTCTCCAGACAACATGTGTCATTGTTTTATATATTGTTACACAGAGCTCCTTCTGGAGAAGGAGATAAGATTTATTTCCCCCCCAAGATAATACAATATGACCAAAGATTTTGCCCCACAGTATACAATATGCTGTAGTGAATGACTTTATGCTTATTGCTAATGAACCACCTACCCTGTTAAGCGGTATGAACAAGGAAGTCCACACTGGAAGTGTGGCCATGTCAGAATTCCAGGAGACAAACCAATATAACTTTCACAGTGGATGCACAAAGGTGTATGAAAGTGAATAGTAATTTTGGTGAAGGTAGGGTGGAGAAGGGGGTCAAGAGAAAAAGAGTAACCCACAGCTCCTTGTACTTCAGAAGAGTTTTACTTCACTTCTTCATCTCATCCCACATTGGTCACCTATCCCTACTGATGAATAAAACTAACTGCTTGAAGAAAAAAAGAGGAGGTAGCGGAGATGCTGAACTGGCAGGTTCCAGTGAGCAGAGGTCAGGATGGTATCGTCCTTACTTATGCTCTATTTACCCACACGGTCAAGCGCAGCTTTCTGTTATGCCACGAGCCACTTGAGCGGCATTCCCAGCGGCTGAAGCCTCCCGCTGCAGTTATTTCCCCCCCTCCCAATGCTGTTTTACTGCTGTGGCAGAGCTAGCGTCTCCTAGCCTCATTGGAACATAAAAATATTTATAGGTTTGGCAGGACGACCATCACGGCAGGAAATCAATAGTGAATGAGTGCAGCACGAGACGTGCCATGTGTAGTGCATGAGTCTCCACAGCTCAGTCATGGCACAGATGTTACCCTTGTCCCCATCACCTTGCGGTCTATTGGCCGTCCCTGTAGTTACTAACCACAACTGTGTCCAGATGGCACTTCATAGCGTGCTGCCTCCAGCAAGTTCTCCAGGATAAATACCATTTCCTCCCTGACCGGTCCCCACGAGAGGTTACAAGATTATTTTCCCTCCCAGAACCTACCACAGCCACTCTTTCCTAATAATGAAAATTTGAATTAAAATACAATTGAGACTAGATGGGGGGGAGGGAGAGGGGGAGGAGGAGAAGAGGGGAGGAGGATTAGACAATGAAGAAGTGCCTGCAGGGAAGATCTAGTCTGAAACTCTGCAAAAGCTCCTCTCAATAGGCATCTCCAGACTTTTTGCTTTTTTAAATAAAGCGCCTCCTTCCCCCCCACCACACACTTTATCTGGACAGTATATTCAGTTCCAGCATCTGATATTGGGCACCATATGCTACCCTCTCACTGCTCCCTTGGATCACAATCCTTTATAGTCTGGGACCCCTTTGCAGCTCTCAAGGGTATGACAGAGCGCATTCCCTAAAGGCATCTAGGTCTAGATTACAAGCTCTGGTGCCACACTCATTTTTTAATCTACCTAGCAAATAGAACCATTTCTGTTCAAGTTCTATTGCCTGTTTTACTAGCTGGCACTAAAATTTTTTCTCCAGTTTTCCAGCTGGCAGTTTGAACCTGCTTAGCCAGCCTGAAGCATCGACATGACTGGATGTCTGTTTGCACATCCTAAATTGAATCCTTTTGAAGGTGCACACACAAAAGTCACTTCTCCCGGCCAAATTTGCATTGTATTTCCAAACAAGTTTGCCCCTCCAAGAGCTGTCTGCTTTTTCATCTAGCCTAGCAATGAGGCTTTTATCTGCAAAGTGTCCTTGTCGATCTGAATCCAACCCATCTTTCTGGAGAGGTACGGCTTATATTTTCTTAAAAAATAGAATAAAGTTAAGAGGGAATTTTTGATCAGCTATGAATTATTGACCTATACAAGTCACAGAGCACTACTGTCAGCTATAAAGACAACTGGCCTACAAATCTGAAGGGAAGCTACGCACTCAACAATCCCTGCAAAGGACTGGCTGAAGTGAGGTCTTGCCTTTGGATGTGATGGAGGTACCTAATGCCAGATGGCCAAGAAGTGACCTCTATTAAGGCCCTGTGGTTAGAGCGGTAGCTTGGGACTCAGGACATCTCAGGAGGTTCAATTCTGTGCTCTGCCAAAGACTTCCTATGTGACCTTGGGCAAGTCACTTGGGGCCAGATTTTTAAAGATATTTAGACTTCTAATAGCCATTGAGAACAATGAGTTGCAGGTGCCTCTAGGCACCTAAATGTTATGTTCACAGCATACACACAGGCTACGTTTACACAACAAGCTAGGGTTGTGTTTCCCCTGCGTGTGTAGACACACTCGTGCTAGCTTTTATCGAGCCTGTGTGAGTATAAATAGCAGTGTAGCCATGGTAGCGTGGGCAGCCAGGGCACAGCTTAGCACAAACCCACCTGAAACCAGTAGGTACATAGCTGGTATTGTGGCTACACCGGTATTTAAACATGTGCTAACTCGCCGAGAGCGAGCACGAGTATGTGTATGTAAGCAGGGTGGTCACACCCCTAGCTTGTAGTATAGGCTTACCCACAGAGAAGTTAGAGACAAACGTAATTACTCTTACTGGAAGATTGCAATGTAAAGCTACTTCATTTCTTACAACTCAGAACAACAAAACACACAGAATCCAAAAATAGAGGGGGGGAAACAGGTTGCTTCATAAGGCAGTGAGTATAACACCCCCCCTTACTTTAAGGTGGCTCTGCTGACTAACTCAGATGACATGGCTTCCCTCTGAGCCCCTTAGCCTGGAAGCAGGACCGGAAAAATCCCTCATGCTCATACCTGCATTGGCTAGTTTGCGAGAAAGGGCTGAAAAGAGGGCCAGGACAGTCAAGCTCAGGTAGCAAGGAGAAGGAGGAGGAAGATACTTGCTCTGGGGCAGAGAAAACTAAAGGATTCTAGGGTGTTGCCAAGAGCTAAACCAAGAGAGCAGCCTTTTTGCTGGATAGTGCCAACCCAGCACTTCACACACAAATAGCATCCCCTTGTGGTATTACGAGCAAATGAGCAAGTGACAGCACAGAAGAGATCCCAAATTCAGAACTCCCAATTCTGGCCACGGACCCTTTTAAACATTCAGAGGTTTTAAAATGTGAACAAATGCCTCAGCCAGTAAGACAACTTGAATAGTCTTCAGGGTTAATAACCAAGGGCTCCATTTGTAACCAGTCACAGTGTGTCCTCGGAGCTGCAATATGTTGGCCCCAAAATCATGCACTAAACACAGTGAGAGCCAATGGCAACATCCAAGACAAACCAGAGATTTACAGAGAAAACCAAGCAGTGCATAAACCACTTTGATTTTTACCAAACCCCTTAAACACACAAAATGTTTTCTATCCATTTCGACAATCTAATGAACTGTGGCACAGAAGATTTAAATAACTTGCATCCCCATTTCACTTGCTCTAGGTTGGAAATGGGCACAACACTTCAGGTTTACTTTGATTGTAAGCTGCTTGGGGGAAGGGGCATCTTTTTGTTCTGTGTTTACACAGCACAATGGGCACGTGGGTTCTCCCAGGTAGAGCTGAGGAAATAATTTAGGTTTTGATTTGGTAGCTGAACTGAAAAAAAAAAAAATCAAATCTGTTTGTTTCAAACAAAAGAAAAAAAAAAAAGTTTCTCCCTGAACCAAAAAAAATCTGGAAAAAAAAGTCGTTTTTTAAAGAAGTGTCAATTTGAATCGACACTTTGTTTTGGAAATGTCCATTTGAATCCATCTCAATCTGTTTGAGCCAAAGCAAAATATATAATATATGGAGATATCCTATCTCCTAGAACTGGAAGGGACCCTGAAAGGTCATGGAGTCCAGCCCCCTGCCTTCACTAGCAGGACCAAGTACTGATTTTACCCCAGATCCCCAAGTGACCCCCTCAAGGATTGAACTCACAACCCTGGGTTTAGCAGGTCAATGCTCAAACCACTGAGCTATCCCTCTCCCCCAAAATAATGTGATGGTTCTGGGTTTTTTTGTGTGTGTTTTTTCAATCAAGACTGAATTCAACACAAATCTTCAAATAGTTTCAGTGCCCTGAAACTAACTAACGAAAGTATTTTTCAGCCAATTTACTGTAACTGAAAAACATTTACCCAGCTGTACTCCTAGGTGCTCTGGTAATACTAGACAATAGTAATAATAGGGTTTGACTACACTAGAGAGACTAACTGCCAATCAATTAATGTGGAGTGAACTCAAGGTAGTTAAACACATTTGTAAAGGTTAGTGTGGATACTCCTTTACAAAGGAGAGTTGGAGACAAGAAAGATAACCCAATTAGCAAGTGCAAAGCCTATCTGATCCAGGGCCAGTTAAGAACATACGACTATAAGAACGTAATACTGGGTCAAACCAATGGTCCATCTAACCCAATAGTCTGTCTTCCAAAAGTGGCCAATGCCAGGGAAGGAACCGAACAGGGCAATCATCAAGCGAGCCGTCCCCTGTCATCCACTCCCTGCTTCTGGTTCAGAGGCTAGGGACACCCAATTCTTGGGGTTGTGTCCCTGACCATCTTGGTTAATACCCATTGATGGACCTATTCTCCATGAACTAATCTAATCATACTTTTGGCCTTCACAACGTCCCCTAGCAAGGAGTTCCACAAGTTGACTGTGCATTGTGTGAAGTAGTACTTCCTTTTGTTTGTCTTAAACCCGCTGCCTATTAATTTCTTTGGGTGACCCCTGGTTCTTGTGTTATGTGAAGAAATAAAAACCACTTCCTTATTTACTTTCTGCACACCATTCATGATTTTATAGATCTCTATCATATCCCCCTGTAGTTTTTCCTTTTCCAAGATGAAAAGTCTGTCTTTTTAATCTCTCCTCCATTACATACATCTTTTTTGAGATGGGGGACCAGGACTGCATGCAGTATTCAAGGTGTGGACAAACCATGGATTTATACAGTGGCAGTATTCTCTCTCTTTCCTAATGGTTCCTAACAGTGTTAGCTTTTCTGTCTACCGCTGCACATTAAGTGGATGTTTTCAGAGAACTATTCACAATGACTCAAAGATCTTTCTTGAGTGGTAACAGCTAATTTAAATCCCATGATTTTGTATTTATAGTTGGGATGATGTTTTCCAGTACGGATTTATCAACAGTGAATTTCATCTGCCATTTTGTTGCCCAATTGTACAGTTTTTCAGATCCCTTTGTAATTCTTTGCAGTCAGCTTTGGACTTAACTATCTTGAGTAATTTGCAACATCTGCAACTTTTCCCCTTTTTCCAGATCTTTTATGAATAAGTTGGTCCCAGTACAGGTCCCTGGGGGGCCACCACTGTTTCGCTTTCTCCATTCTGAAAACTGACCATTCATTCCTACCCTTTGGTTTCCTATCTTTTAATCTGTTCTGATCCATGGAGAGGACCTTCCCTCTTATCCCCTGACTGCTTACTTTAAAGCAGTGGTTCCCCAAATTTAACAACCTGTGAACCCCTTTCACTAAAATATCAAGTCTCATGAACCCCCTCCTAAAAGTGAATATTTCCAGGGATTTCCTCCTTTACCAGAATATAAATTATAAAAGCAGTGATCTTGGAAATATAAAATTTGTTTTTATGACATGCTTATTACACACGATTATTATTAATCATTACAGTATTATTACATTATGAAAACGGCAACACTCTTCCAAGATCTCACTTTCGTAGCTTGTATTACTTTGAATAAGCCTATTATAAGACAAGGCTCCTATGTTTCATCAAGGAGTATCAGATGTGAGACTGCATGAAGGTATTTAAGAAGCCAACTCAAATTGTTCCTCTTACACAAGCATTCAGGTCTTGAGCAGTCCAGGCAAACACCACACATTACAACAAAGCTTAAACTTGTTTTTAAAATTATTATGAAGAACAATACTAGCTGTCTATTTAATTTTAAAAACAGCAAAAAATATCCACCTTCCTTTCCATTTCTTATAAGGAGTCTTGAAGTTTAAATCTCCTCAGTGTGATAGAAATGCTTGCTTTGATCTGCTTAGCTCTTGGAAGTTCAGGGGCTCCGGGCTGCTGGCCCCGTGCTGCCCAGGGTCTCTAGGGACAGCTCTGTCCGCCATTAGGAAATTTTTTCCTGAGAACCCCCGTATCATTTCATGAACCCCAGTTTGGGAGCCATAGGTGAGGGACCTTGTCAAAGGCTTTCTGAAAGTCCAAGCACACTATATCCAGTGGATCACCCTCATCCACATTTGTGGACCCCCTCAAAGAATTCTACTAGATTGGCAAGGCATGATTTGTCTTTAAAATAGCTGTGTTGACCCTTCCCCAATAAGTCACGTTTTTCTGTGTGTCTGATAATTCTGTTCTTTACTATAGTTGCAACCAATTGGCCTAGTAATAAATCAATATTTTCCTCACCAAACGGCTTGACTGATTGTTGCCACTGATTTCAATAGGAGTAGAATGAGCCCCTAGGTGCAACTCTTGTGTCACAGGTTTGACGCACTGACAAACCAGGCTCTCACGGTGGATTATGGGGTTTATACAAGAGAGGTACAAAGAATTCTGATAAATCATGTAAAAAGGGATTGATGTTTACCTTTGATAATGGGATAATCAAGATGATGAAAGAGCTCCTTCAAAGAAGCCTGGTGTTTGAAGCTAGAGATAAGAGTCTTCTTTACAAACTGAAACACTGGTTAAGTAATTTGGGTGAAGAGGATGCTTTTGGGACGCAAAGGAGAAAGGAGAGAGAGCACGAGGGAGATGAAGCAGTCGAGGCTAGTAACAGTAGGTAGGCAAAATTGAGAGACAGACAGACATTGAGACAATTTACAGTAGCAGCTAAAGATCATAATGATTATGGTTCAAAACAGGGGACTAAAAGAGGATGCAAAAAAAGTTCTCACTGAGAACAAGATGAAGAGACAAGTACAACAGAGTTTAAACACACACGTCTACTTCTGGGGCCTTTTGAGGTAATTCACGCATTTGTAATAGGCAGCAGGTTTAAAACTCATCCCTAAATCAGTCTCATGCGGTAGCTGAGCAGAATAGATGTTCTCAGCGAATTACTGTTGGTCAAGAACTGATCACACAAGTCGTCTCTTATTGCTGGTAAACAGAATTGCTCACACTGGAGTTCCAGTAAGAAGCCACTACACAGCCCTGGCTTGCCCTTTTCTTGCTGCTGTTAGTTTAAATGTGGTATCCACAGTCAGCCTAATACAATAACAATTATCCTGGAGTCTTTTTATCCAGTCTCCGCCTCGTTACTTTAGGACATTAAATTGTATGAGCCATTGATCTGCCAGCAAACCAAATCTGCGAAATGCACTGCAAATTAGCTGGCTCCATCTTTGCTACCCACTACTCCTCATTATTACACAAAAGAAACTAAAACATGCTGCAAAGGGCATCGGGCCTCCGCCCACTGTTTCTAGTTAATGACACATGCTGCCCGCTATCCTGTAGCCAGTTTTGGATTTAAATGTATTCCAGTAACACTTTCCATTCCAATCTTATTGGTTATGTAGGTCACATTCATACACTTCAGCACCAAAAAATATTCTGAACTGAACTCAGTCTGGCCTTGCTACAGTAAATCTCATACTTATGCTTCTCAGAAAGCCTGGGAGCCTTGGACACGTAACTCCAAACTGCATGCCGGCATATGCCAAGAGTGTGAATCATAAAAATGTTGGACTGGAAGGGACCGTTAGAATTCATCAAATGCAGCCCCCTGCACGGATTCAGGACCAAGAACACCTGTCAGCGATGGTCTAGGTTTTTGTCCAATCTGTTCTTAGAAACTTCCAATGATGGGGATTCCACAAACTCCCTCAAAAGCCTGTTCCAGAGCTTAACTACCCCTATAGTTAGAAAGATTTTCCTAATATTAAACCTAAATCTCCCTTGCTGCAGGCTAAGCTCATTACTTCTTATCCTACTTTCAGAGGACATGGAAAATAATTGATCACTGCCCTTTTTATAACAGCCCTACAAATATTTGAAGACTGGTATCAGGTCCCCTCTCTTTTCTCAAGGCTAAACATGCCCAGTTTTGTTTTGTTTTTTTAAACCATTCCTCATAGGTCAGGTTGTCTAAACCTTTTATCATTTTTGTTGCTTTCCTCTGGCCCATGTCCAATTTGTCCACATATTTCCTAATGTGTGGTGCCCAGAATTGGACACCGTACTCCTGAAGAGGTCTAATCAGAGCCGAGCAGAGTGGAACAATTACCTCCTGTTTCTTACATACATCACTCCTCTTAATACGTCTCAGAATATTAGCCTTTTTTCACAGCTGCATCACATAGTTGACTCCTTTAATTTGTGATCCACTATAACCCCCAGATCCTTCTTACCAGTACTACCGCCTAGCCAGTTATTCCCCATTTTGTAGTTGTGCATTTGACATTTCCTTCCTAAGTGAAGTACTTTGCACTTATCTTTCTTGAGTGTCATCTTGATGAATTCAGACCAATTCTCTAATTTGTCAAGGTCCTTTAGAATTCTCAAGCTGTCCTCCAAAGTGCTTGCAACCCCGCCCAGCTTGGTGTACGTGACACTATGCCCCATATCCTTCATAGAAATATGCTTCTAATATGAATATGGCAGAACTAAGATGTATTTTATGCAAGGTGGGTCATGGGAGATCATTGGAAAGGTTGTGATTTACTGAATGTGATTATCCTATTTGTATGCATGTATCATGTCTGTATCTGAAGTTAGGAATATTAACGATGTATCAATTACAAATGTGTTTGCACCTGGGGAATGCCCACTAGACTAAATACTATCAGTCTGCCTGGGTAGGCAATGAACCATTAGCATTTCCAAAGTCCTATTGTTTTCCCTAATCTCCCAGCTTCCTGGGATGCTGCTTTGACACTGCAAGGTCAGGTGATCATGTCACCAGGTACTGGACCCCATCTTGCCCTACTAGTATTTTTCCAGTCATAGGGACCAAACTGGGAAACAAATGATTCCCACCATATCCTGCCCAGGATGACAGCTGACAACATCTAAGGAACAAGGACTGAGGAGTGGGGAGAAGACCTGAGGCCAGGCTGGAAAAGGTGTCTGGCCTGTGAAAGAAATACCCAATACAACATTTAGGGTGAGAAACTACTACTTGTAACCAGTTTCTTTAGTGTATTGAGCTTAGTTTGCACGTTTGTTTTATTTGCTCAGTAATCTGCTTTGATCGGTTTGCTATCCTTTATAATCACTTAAAAATCTGTCCTTTATCGTTAATAAACTTGTTTTATTGATTATAAAACCCAGTTTGTGAAATTCATAACAGGAGGTGGTGGGGAGGGGGGCAAAAAGCTGTGCATCTCTTCCTCCACTGGAAGGGGTGATTTCATGAACTGACGCTGTACAGATTTCTGTGCAATGCAAGACAATACAATTTTGGGTTTGCACCCCAGAAGGGCAATTCCCTAGCTGATTCTTCCCACGCAGTGCAGATTTCAGTGTCCATGTCTTTCTGCAGCTGGGTTTGTCCATACCTGTACGTGTGCTAGAGGAGGCCTGAAGGCCTGGCACAGCAGGACAGGGTGAAGGAACGCAGGCTGGTGGAACAGGCGGGCTCAGTGGGACCCTAATACATCAGGTGGCACCCCGGAAGCAGGGGGCAACCCATCACAGTGTAATCGGCAAATTTTATAAGCACATTATCTACTCTGTTATTCAAGTCATTAATAAAAAATATTTAGTACCACCAGACCCCGGACTGACCCCTGAAGAACTCCATTTGATACACCCACCTAATTTGACAGCGAACCATTGATGACTACTTTTTGAGTAAAGTCTTTCAACCAGTTGTACACACACCTTATACTAGTTACATCTAGACCACATTTCCCTAGTTTACTTATGATAATGTCATGTGGGACTGTGTCAAAAGCCTTATTAAAAATCAAGATATATGGCATCTACTGCTTCCCCCCCACCCACCAAGCCAGTAACCCTGTCAAAGAAGGAAATTAGGTTGTTTTTTGCATGACTTGTTCTTCACAAATCCATGCTAGCTCTACCTTATAACCCTATTATCCTCCTGGTGTTCACAAATTGATTTTTAAATAATTTGTTGCAGTATCTTTCCAGATATCAGAGTTACGATGACTAGTCTACAATTCCCCAGGTCCTCCTTTTCAAAGACAGATACTATGTGTTTGCCCCTCTCCAGGAATTCTCAAAGATAATTGCTTCAGCTAGTTGCTTAAGTACCCTAGAATGAATTTCATTAGGCTCTACCAACTTGAATACAGGTTTAATAAAATTTAGGTATTTCCCTACTTTGTCTTCCATTTCTTTCCCCCTTGTCACTCAACAAGTAAATATGAACATCTGGTCACTACAAAGGTTAACAGTGTTGAAAAAAAAAAGAAAAGAAAAAAAAAAAGTTATCCCCAATACTGTCCAAGAACTTGTTAGAAATTTGCGTTTTGCCATTTTACTTTTCCAACAGAGGTCTGGGTAGTTAAAGTCCCCCCTTACTACCAGGTCTTGGATTTTGGCTATTTCTGTTATTAATTCCTCCTCCTCTTCCTGGCTTTTTTTTTTTTTTTAAACTCCTTTTATCTTTATCCAGAGACTCAACTGTCTGCCTCCCACCTCCTCCTGGATCTCAGAACAAGAGTATATATTTTAATGTATAATGCAACACCTCCTCCCTTTCTACCCAGCCGGTTCTCCCTAAGCAAGCTATACTCCCTATACCAATATTCTAATCATGAGGCTTTTCCCCCACACTAGGGATGTAAAATGTTAACCGGTTAACATGCCTTAAATATTGTTAACGCCCGGACCAGCTGGCCCCAGTGGTCCCGTGCCAGCCAGCTGCAGGCCTCAGAGTGGCCCCGCCGGGCCAGATCCAGCGGCCGGACCTTTAATTAATTAACCGTTTAAACAAAATATCAAATTGTTTAAACGGTTAAATATTTAATTGTATTTACATCCTTATTTCCCACCAAGTCTCTGTAACACCAGTTAATACGGGGTCGGCAACCTTTGCCCAGTGCTGTGCCGAGTCTTCATTTATTCACTCTAATTTAAGGTTTTGCGTGCCAGTAATACATTTTAATGTTTTTAGAAGGTCTCTTAATTTAGTTATATATTATAGACTTATAGAATTGTTGTATGTAAAGTAAATAAGGTTTTTAAAGTGCTTAAGAAGCTCCATTTAAAATTAAATTAAAATGCAGAGCCCCCTGGACCGGTGGCCAGGACCCAGGCAGTGTGAGTGCCATTGAAAAGTCAGCTCACGTGCCGCCTTCGGTTGCCTACCCTGAGTTAATACATTACAACTTCATACTTCCAGTTCTCCTTGTTTATTCCCTACACTCCTTGCATTTGTATATAGACCTCTAAGATGTTGAGCAAATTCCTACATGGATATCCCCCTGTTGCGCCTATGTCCCTATTGTAATTTTCCAGGTCTCCCCCCTCAACCCTTCCAATATCTAGCCCTCTGTTAAGGTCTCCTTTTTAAAGATTCATACCTAGGAATGTGCCAAGGCCATTTGAAGAAGAAATGAAGGTCACTCCTCTGTAAACAGAGGTCTTCAAGATGGACTCTGCACATTCACACTTACCACACACCTTCCCTTGAGTCTTAGTTCCAACTCTGGATATGAGTGGGCAGTGGAAGATTCGAGGTGACTGGTGCACCATGTCCCCTTTTATAGCCACTACCTCGGAATCTTCAGAGCAGCAACGACACGGAAAATGGTAGCAGTGCCCATCGGATTGCTTTTACAAAGTTCCATTGGTTCAATCTGTACAGTCAGTGCATCCAACTCGCTTTGGTTCTTTTGAAAAATTCCCTGTCTCATAACTCACCCAAGGTCAGAGAGAGAAAGAGAACACACACCACTCGGAACACAAGTACAAACCCTGCCCTTCACCAACACACCACACACTGTCCATGCTCATACAGAAATAAGTCTTTAACACAAAGGAAGTTACTGCAAGAATCTTTGACCACAAACCTTCAAACACACTCCACACAGTCTGAGAGACTCTTCTCCTCTGTAGCTCACAGACACACTAATATCAATGAGGGTGTGTGACAAGACAGAAGAAATCTATTCTACATGGCTTTTAATATAATCAGGGAAAGTCAACAGCAGGGACCAAACTTCACTCCCTAGTTAAGGACAACTGCAGAAAGAAAAAAAACCTCCCACCATTTCTCATTAACAGGAGATTCCCCCCGCCTCATTACTACAGCACAGCTTGCAATATTTGATGCTTCTCTTAAACACCCCAGCTCCCAGAGTCATGTGATCATGCAAAACAAGCCCTCATGATTGCTAAAAAATAAATAAATCCTAAAGCCTCAAAAAAACCAGAAGGCAAACAAAAAGCACTTAAAAATTAAGTCCTTTTTTAAAATTTGTTTTTGCAACGTGACTCCTGTTTTTTTGAGCTTTTGCAGTTGCCAATACTAATTTTCACGAGAGTTCTCAAATCGTTGAGCTATGCAGTGGACTTATTCTTCTGTTTAGAAACCTGGGGACCTCTTGTGGTGATAAATGGCATTTATCATTAGCATTGGCTTATGCCTTATAGACACCAAAACCTCTCCTTATAATCCCTAACAGCACTATAGATGGATGGAAACACAGATCAGGGTTGGTGCTGTTTAAAAAAAAAAAAATTGTTGTTTGATAAAGAGATAAAAGGTCAGATATTTAATGGTATTTTGCCATTGCTGGCAAATGAACTCAGTGTTGCAATGGGATTTAGGCTAAGTGCCCAAATCACTTGTGAAAATCAGATTTAGGCTCCTAAATGCAGAGCACAGCAACACCTATATACCTTTAAAACTCTGGGCTCTAGTGAGTAAGATACTGTCTTACTTCACAGGGCAAATTAACAAAGCTTGTTGTAGCTCTGTAACTCTCACTTTGGTAAAGACACACGGCCATAATCATTTGTCTCCATACAAGGGGCAGATTGAATTACTAATGAGTGGCTTTGGCTACAACATGGCCTCTCTCTCACGTAGACCAAGGAACCTGTACCCAGATTAAGGGTTGCATAGTAGGTATATACAGATACAGAGCAGTACATGCCATTGCGATACTATCCTACATGTTGCAGTCAGAGGCCTGCTCCGGTTGAATTGTCTGCTTTTTCCTGGCTACTTCGCTTGGATCGTTCTTTAAAAGAAGAAGTTTTTAGATCTTTTCTACCTGCCTTTTTTTTTTTAAATACCCCTCTAATTCTATGTACAGTAGTAAGTCACAATTAACTTATCTTTTCTATATCAAGATTTAGTTTGGGTATCACTATTAAAATAGATCAACCAAGTGAAGCTTTATAAGAATTGGAGGGAAATACTATGCTGTAGACTAGGGTGGCCTTCAGTTGGCAAACCAATATGGTACATTTCAGGTCTAAAGAACAGGGATACAGATAAGGCTGTGATTTTCCATCACAGGCTGCAAGAAGCAGAGCTGGTAATAACTGATGAAATGACTGCTGTATGTTGGTCTGGTTATTGGGATGTTTACTAGGATTATATTAGTTTACTTTAATAGGGGGTTTAAGGAAAGACAAGCAAGAAGGGACAAGAAGAGCTCAAGATACATCTTCCTTCAGCAAAGACTACGGGTTGCTAAGGTACACTGCCTTTTAGCTGGGACGAGATTTCCACCTTCCCAGCCAACCTGCTAAACTAGTTTAGTTCAGAAGGGCCAAAGCTCAGGAACACATGAGAAGAAAAGGATTCTAGCCATTTAAAAAGGGTGTCTGTCAAGAGGAGGATTAAGATGAAGGCACCATTGGGGTATCTGAAGAAAGTTAGGCCAGAAGGCAAGTAAGCCAGTAGGCAAGAAGCCACATGTGTAGATTGTTCTAAAATCCTCTAACGGGTTTGTTTCCATTGTGAGATTGGTTGTAAGAAGGCTGGTTTAATCACTGGATACCAATGATCAGACTCCCACAGAGAAAAAAAAATGCAGGTATCGGTGCTCAGTGAATCCTGCTGGGTAAGCACAGCTGATGTGCAGGGTGCTGTGACTCAAGTCCCAGTCTAAGTGGGAGGTCTGTGGCATTGCACCCAGGAGAAGCAAAGGCATGAGGGTTGCACTGAGAGAGACCAGGAAGGGGACAGCGGTGCAGCTAGCCCTGTAACCATGACAGTCATTTTCAGCCTTGTTACAAGTTTGTGGCATTGACCCAGCGGCTGGAACCAAAACACCTTACACCTGAAACCCCCCCCGTCCCTCCCCACACACTTTGGAGCAGCATGAATCTGGATCGAAGCTTCACAACTGGGCCCAATCCTGCAAGGTGCTGAAAATCCTCAACCACCATTGAATTCAATGCCCAGTGCAAATGGGGGCCCAGTGCTGGCTGGCGTTCCTAGGCAAAACTGAAACACGAGTAATATAGCTAATAATTTTTCCTATTTCTCTCTCTGGACTTTCTAAACACTATTATTCTAACGACAATAGGAGGGAAGTAGTCCTGCATATCACATGCATGATGAAATAGAGGTCCACTTTCCTACAAATAACACTCACTTATGCATACAGTTGACTTCCTCACGTAGCTTTGTGTTAACCTCTTAAGTGTGTCCTTGTAATAGGCACCCTGTACAGCACAGAAAATAAATGGTGGAAATAAAAGGATAGAAGTCCCATACACAAGAAATGGGAGTTTGATTCTGCTCCTACAGCTGTCTTTCTATTGTAGAAACTTCTTCAAAAAGAAAGCCATTAGCATATTCTTTAGAATCTGTTTTTTCATCCTCAAAGCAATTTTTTTTAAAACCCATGTAAAGGTTTCTGTTTACAGCTACAATTAAACACTGATAACTATCTAACAATATCCCTTTGATGAGAAGTCAGACAATGTATCGCTCCTGTTTAAAATATCAAGCTTATCTATCCTCGGTCAATGGCTGCTTAAATAATTAACTGGTCTTTGGCTATTAACATTACCTCTGTAAAGAACGTCTTCAGAGGAGTCCTTTTGCAGTGAGTTGTTACAGGCACGTCTCTTCTTGATTATGATCGAGATCTTGTTGATGATGATAAAAGACCAGGCTACGTTTGCAGAATGCAATGAAGTTTGATTCTATTTATGATGTTCCAATTCTTCATCTCTGGTACAGACTGGGAGACACAGCAGCATAATCTGAGATGGTGCCAGAATGAAGTAACTTAAGTCTACTGGCAATTTTTGTACCATTATGCAAGTTTAGAAAGCAGGAGAGTCAAGGTGGTGTAACTGCCTAATTTGGACAACATTCTACTAGTATAGAAGTGCTCATATTGGTATTGCTTACTCTGCTAAGGGAAGAAATACCTTTATGCTGGATGCCTCCAAAGAGCATAACAGGGTGGAAGTAGAGGCAACTAGTGGTTTAAAATAAATAAATAAATAAATAAAGACAGACCGCTGCCCATGGTACTGACCGATATTGTCTCATACTTTCCTTGTGCTCCACCATCTAGCGTCTCTTGTCTTATACTTGGGTTGGAGCAGGGACAGCCTTTTTGTCCTGTGTTTGTTCAGTGCCCTGCACAATGGGGTTCTGGTCCAGGACTTGCAGTCCTGGAAGCTACCACAATACAAATAATAAAATACCAGTTAACTGTATCCACTGTAGGTGGTCATACCACTTTACACTGGTTTCTATGGAAGTACAAAAACTATATGTAAACAAACCCTAAGGCAGGAAGCTGTCCAAGAGCAGCACCGCAGTCAGTCTAAGCAGCATATAGTATACAGTGTCCACTGTAACGGCCACATGGGAGCATCGTTACCTCACACGAATAGCACTTAGAGCGCCAAGATAAGAATCGGGGCTTAAACACCTCAACATTTGGGCCTTTTTCAATAAGGTTGACGTTCTACAACACATCCGCTCTTCCAGCGTCACCTCATTAATGTTCACAGAGTTGAATAGGCAATATTCCTCAGCTCCAACATTTATCAAGTCACAAACAGAAATGCTAGTCCACAAAGGGCTGAATTCATTGAAAGATGTTGAACTCCTCACAAGAAACGTCTGGTTTAGCTACCCGTCCCCGTGGTGGATTTCATCGCCTTCTAGGCCAACAGTTTCAAAGGCGTATTACTGTACCACATGCTGTGTACTATTAGCCTCCCGCACAGCGGTGTGCGCTCACGACCTTTGGGGAGAAGAAATACACATGCAGAGACGGACACCGGCCTGTACAAACACAGCAGCCCCAAACACGCTCAGACACTGCCGCCCCCCCGCCCCCCGGACTGGTGACCATGGACCACATGCAGACACCAGCCCCCTCGACCCCCAAATACAGCCCTCCTAGGCATACCTCAGCCCCCCGCCTCCCCCCCCCCACACACACACACCAGCACCTGCCCATACACAGCTGCAGCCCCTCCCATGAATGAATGCACAAACCCCAGCCTCCCCACAAACACAGCCACAGCCACCCACCCCACCTGCACAACCACAGGCCCCCCACCATGCAGATACCATCCCCGCCCCAAACAGCCTCAGCACACCTCCCCCCACTGACAAACATGCAGACACCAGTCCCCCCACCCCCAACGAACGTGCCCCCAAACATGTGCACAGACACCAGGCCCCCCTCCCACAAACACAGCCACAGCCCTCCCTCTTGGACATGCACTCAGACACCATTCCCGCTCTCCCCCCCCCCCATATGAACAGAGACTTCCCCCTAAGGACAAGCACACAGACATGGTCCATTTGCAAACATAGCCACCCCCACTACAGACATCAGTCCCTCCCCCCATAAACACAGCCTTCCTCACCCATAGATGGGCACGCTGACATCCTCCCACGAACATGTGCACAAACACCCCTCGTAAGGGCAGATGCCCCCCCCCATCCCATGGATACAGACACCAATCCCCATGGACACATATGCAGATACCAGGCCCCATAAAAATCAGTCGTCCCCCCCCCCCCCGCCACGAACACAGCCACAACCCTCCTTGAACACTTCACACATATTCCAGCCTATCCCATGAACACAATGCCCCCAGCTGTGCGCGAAGACACGACCCCTCCCAAACACAGCCACCCAAGGCATACCTCAAATCCCCCCATGCCATGAAAACAGCCAGCTGCCCCAACCCCATGGACGAACAAAGCCAGCACCCCCACAGACCTGCATGCAGATACCAGCCCCCTCATCAACACAACCAGCCCCCCACAATGGACATACACAGACACCAGCCCCACCATGAACACAGCCAGCCTGTCAGAAATACACCATGTGCAGACCCCAGATTCCCCATCAGAACAGCGCCTCCCCTCCCCGGACACATGGTTAAACACCACTCCCCCCCACCCCCGCTCCACACAATGAAGACAACCATGCCCCTCATGGACACAGACATCCCCTATGGACACAGCCACCCCCACCCACAGATGTGTGCACAAACAGCCCCCCCATGAGCACATGCTCAAAATGTCCTCCCCTTGAATGCACCTAGAGACACTACTCCCCTCCAGATGCGGGTGCAGACCCCAGCCAACCATGAACACAGCCACTGCCCCCCCCCCGATGCATCACGCAGACACCAGTTAACCCCATCCCTCCATAAATACAGTTGTTTCACAGAGACCCTCATGCAGACAACAGCCCCCCACCCTTCCACACACTGTTGTAGACATGACTCGTGCCCTGCCATACATATGGTCACCTCCCCACGGAAGCGAACCACCTGCACCCCTGGGAACACAGCCACCATATTCCCCATGGACACTTAACAGCAACACCAGCCTCCCCCACCCCCAAACCAAACCACCTCCCCAAAGACCTGTGTGCAGACAAAGAGCCCCCCTCCACCTCCGTGACATGCAGGTGCTGACACCGGCCCCCACCCACTATGAACACAATTGCTTTCCAAGCCACAAGCAGAGAGCAGCGCCCCCAGCATATGAACACAGCCAGCTCCCCTCTTCCCCCACTCCCTCCATGTTTCTCACACAAACCCTCCACTGATTTCAGGTGCACCCCACCCACAGACTTATGAACACAGCTGACACCACCCTTCTCCGCAATGCATATATACCTTCCCACTCTCCCATGTACAAAGCTGCACCCTCACCCATACGCAGAGGGGAGGGAAATTCAGATTTTTTCCTCAGGTCTTTACGCTCATGTCTCAAATGCCACTCTGACCAGTCACTCAGGAAACTACCCAGTAGAAAATACTCCCAGTACAGCCTTGTGTCATGTCTCCTTTAGCATGGTCAGGGCAAGCACGGTATCCCTAGTCTCCATTTGCCAGAAGCTGGGAATGGGCAACAGGAGATGGATCACTTGAGGATTACCTGTTGTGTTCATTCCCTCTGAGGCACCTGGCATTGGTCACTGTCGGAAGAAAGGCTACTGGGCTAGATGGACCTTTGGTCTGACCCAGCCTGGCCGTTCTTGTGTTCTTAACTCTAGTGGGTAAAGAATAGGCCTGGGACTCAGATATGGAATGAAGGGATTCCCAGCTCTGTCCCAGACAGGCTATGCAACCTCTGGCAAGTCACGTGAGGCCCAATTTTTAGGGTACCGAGTGTCTGCAGTTCCCATTGGCTTTAGTTGGGAGGTGAGAGTGCTCAGTATTCCTGGAAAAAAGTATCTAGATCTTAGGAAAACTTGATCATGGAGAAGCTGCCTATCAAACAGGTATAATAATAAATATTTAAATTGCATCACAGGGCTAAAGCAAGATTGATGGATGATTGGAAACACTCTGTGAAAGGTCAACTTCCATTTTTCTTCTTGAAGATTTTACATTGTTTCTGTCTTGTTAAAGCAAAGGTAAGATTTGTCACCAGAACAATCTCCGATCATTGGTTTAATCTGATCTGCTGATGCTAAGCACTTGGTGTGACGGGTTGGATCACAGAAACCCCCTTGGGAGCTGCCACCTAATGTACCAAGACTACTTCTATTCCTGTTTTCCCTGCCAGCTCAGGACTCCAGCACCCTGTCTTGCTGAGCCAGACACTCCCGTCTGCTCCAACACAGACCCAGGGTCTGAATCACTTGCCCCCAAAGCTGCAAGTTTACCTGAAAACAGCTCACAGAAGTGTGCTTGTCTTTAGCACTCAGATGCCCAACTCCCAATGGGGTCTAAACCCAAATAAATCCATTTTACCCTGCATAAAGCTTATGCAGGGCAAACTCATAAGTTGTTCGCCCTCTAACACTGATAGAGAGATATGCACAGTTGTTTGCTCCCCCAGGTATTAATACATACTCTGAGTTAATGAATAAAAAGTGATGTTATTAAAATACAGAAAGTAGGATTTAAGTGGTTCCAAGTAGTAACAGACAGAACAAAGTAAGTCACCAAGCAAAATAAAATAAAATGTGCAAATCTATGTCTAATCAAACTGAATACAGATAATCTCACCCTCAGAGATGCTTCAGTAAGCTTTTTCTCAGACTGGACACCTTCCAGGCCTGGGTACAATTCTTTCCCCTGGTACAGCTCTTGTTGTAGCTCGTGTGATAGCTAGGGGATTCTTCATGACGGCTCCTCTCTCTCCTTTGTTCTGTTCCACTCCTTTATATATCTTTTGCATAAGGCGGGAATCCTTTATCCCTCTGGGTTTCCACCCCCCCTCACTGGAAAAGCACCAGGTTAAAGATGGATTCCAGTTCAGGTGACATGATCACATGTCACTGCAAGACTTCATTACCCACTTGCCAGCACACACACACACACACACACACAGGAAGACTCACAGGTAAACACAGCCATCTGCAGACAATGGGAGTCATCAAGATTCCAAACCATCATTAATGGCCCACACTTTACATAATTACAATAGGCCCTCAGTTATATTTTATATTTCTAGTTTTAGGTACAAGAGTGGTACATTTATACAAATCAGATGATCATACTCAGTAGATTATAAGCTTTGTAATGATACCTTACAAGAGACCTTTTGCATGAAGCATATCCCAGTTACGTTATATTCACTTATCATGTTTTTATAAAACCATATAGACTGCACAATGTCACACTTGGACCCTTCAGAAGGCAGCCAAAATAAATATTAAGAAATCCCATAATACACCTAGTTAGTTGTACAATGTCTCCCTATTGTGTATGGATTCCTTCCTCATCAGCTGTTGGCTTACTCTCATTTTACCATGCATAAATAAGTTACCCAGCCAGTTCAGCCACAGTCTTGGCCTTTTTGATCTCCTGCAGCCATGAGCATGTCAGGCTGACAACAAACCTGGAGAAGAATAGTACCACACAGGGAAAAGGAAAAGCTCCTTGTAGGATGAGGAATAATTGTATTTATACTAGGAGAACAGCCAAACAAACTTAACAGTTACAAGGCAGCATTCCTGCAAGCAATATCCAGCAGTGTGAGACAAAGCAAAGCATCAACCTGTTCTGCATGTAGGGCATATGAGAGAGAGAGAGAGAGAGAGAGAGAGAGAGAGAGAGAAGGGCAGTTTTCGGAGAAAAGTTTAGTCATAAGACTAAGTTAGAGCAGTCCCTGAATTAACCGGGGAGGGGGAGGGGGAAGGGAAGGGGGTCAGGGAGAGGAAATCACAGTCTAATGCTCTCAGAATATGATTGAGACAAACTCTTGGCTTTGAATGGCCTAGGAGGCAGATCGCTTCAGGGACTTGACCAAGATCGGTTTCCTTCCCTGGAACACTCATTACTAAACACAGATTCTGTGCTTGCCACTGTAATAATACCACCACCCTGCTCTTACATGGCACTCTTCTTCAGTAAGTCTCAAAGTACTGTAAAATAGAGGTCAGTTTAAAAAAAACAAAAACAAAACAAAACAAAAAAACCATAGATACACAGATGGGAAACTGAGGCAGAGAGATGAAGCGACTTACCCAAGGTTTGCCTGAGTCCCTTTCCAGTGCTCTAACCACTAGGTACTCTGCCTCGTTTTGTAAGAGACATGAAACAGTGAAATCCCTAGAAGACAAGAAACAGAGGAGACAATGCAGACGGACCCAGAGGAGGTAGTAACCTAAATTCCCACCCACCCTTTCAAAACCCTTTCTTGTGAGCATCACAGTAGGGTTACTAATAAAAGCCCCTCTCTGGCACTGAAACGTACACCTGTGGCAAGCTCCATTGGCTTTACTGGAGTTCCATTCAGGGCTCCGCCCACACACAGCTTCTTGCTAGATCTGGGCCAGAGGGTTACTTGTCATCGCCATAAGGAATGAGCACAGATTGGAGGCACGCTTTGAAGATAAGGAAACGCTGCACCAAGCGTGGTTAATAACTGAGCAGAAACTTGGCGCTAGAGACCAATGCCACGTTTGGGAATGTTTGTCAGAAGATTCAGAATTAAAAAACAAAAAACAAAATGAACGACTCCATAGGGTGAAGGTTTGAGAAAGCTGAAACAATTAACAGTGGTTGGCTGGCCTGCTCATTTTATATACCATCACTCAAACTACACTTGAGTGCCCTCCGAGAGGCATGAGACTAATTGTAGTGAAAGCTTCAAGTTAGCTTCATGTTGCAGCCAGACAGAAAGCATTTCTGTAATTACCCAGCCAATGCTTAGAATTGTCACCTTTTTTTTTTTTTCTCCTGTAAGTCAACCAGGTTTTCAATTCATCTTTTTTTTTGGTTAGAGGCAATCACATTTCACAAGCGCAGACAATTCCTCCGCTGGTTCTGTTAGGAACCTGGAATTGCACCCACTGGCAAAGTGCAAAAACAAACAAACAAACAAACGCCACTGATTAGATACAAATGCCAGCTTCTTCTGGACCAGCATCCTCAACCTTTTCAGATTGGCAACCTCTTATTTGAGATAATTTTTCATGACCCACTTACATTTACTATAAAAGAGTAAAAAATATATTACAATGCTAAGCCTATATAATTTGCGTGTGTGCTGAGAGGCTGGCAGAACACTTGACTGGGAAGGATAACGGTGTGAGGAGAGTGGGGAAGGGAGATTTTCTTTGCTTTAGATCATGATAAAGTTTTAGAACCCTTGCAATCCTCCCAATCGCTTTTTCTGAATCCCAGGATTGTAACCCATGGCTGAGAAACACCAGTTCTAGCATATAGACTTGAACCCAACTATGGGGTGAGTTGTACCATGCCCAACACTTCCTCTCCCTCCCTCCCCTCTAAAAAAAAAAAAAAATATCAGTGTTCTGGGAGGGTGAATGGCCGTGTTTGTTTTTGGTAAAACAGAAAAACAATTGCACGATGTGGTGCCCTGTTAGAAAGCTCAAAATACAAGACATTTTGCCTCCTGATTTTGTCCTAATGCATTTGGCAAACACAATGTACCCGACGAGCAACGTGCATTTCCTTCACGTTTTGAGCGGAGCCAAGATTTACCCGGTGGTTGCCTCTTGTTCAAGACCTTCTTCTTACCATAACCTGAATTTGTTCAGCTGGGAAAAAGCCACATCCTCACTTCTGGTTTGTTGTTTCACAAGGTTCTTCTGGGGGGGAGGGAATCCCCCAAGGCCCCCCCCGCCCTCCCCATTACCACAGCATCTGAGCACCTCAATCTTTAATGTACTGATCCTCATTAGCACCTCTGTGAGGTAAGGCACTGCTTTTATCCCCATTTTACACATAGGCAAAGAGAGGCTAAGTGACTTGCCCAAAGTCATGCAGAAAGCCGGTGGCAGAGCAGGGACTGAACCTGGGTCTACCAAGTCCCAAGCTAGTGATCACACACAGTCTCTGGCCAAATTTTCAATGCCCTGTTTGATATTGTTAAAACATTAAACATGATTTTCAAAGCACCTCAGTTTCTGCGAAGACTCTGGATCCGCAGGGCTCCTTGGGAGGATTCACAGATGCGGACTTCTTCTAAGCCGGATCATTTTATTTTTTTTGCTTTGAGGCCCAGCTGTGATGATTTGATTTTTGGCCACATGGTGGCACTATGAAAATGGCCTTGAGTCAGCTACTGACTTTCACAAAGCAAGTTCCAAGAACCATTCCCCTTCCTACACAAACAATGCCAGGAGCTACACAACCCCATGGCTACTTCAGACAATGGGTTGTGATGGAGCAACACTTTTTCTTCACAAGCAGAACTATTTAATCCAATCATATTAAAAAAAAAAAAAAAAAAACCTAGACAAACAAACAGTTAGAAATTAACTTTTCTTTTTGTGCCAGTTTCTCTGCACATAGATGTATGGAAACCTAGGGAAGCCACTGGCCTCTCTCAGGGATCTCAAAATCTCATGGCCAATTACTTCTAAGCTACAGAGAACAGCCACAGATTCAAACAATTGCCTACTACAGCACTGTCAAGGACATGACAAGGAAGAGACTCAAACATATACACTTTAACTGTTAAAAGGAAGCATGAAAAATCAAAGGATAAATTGCACTGAGGATATTAACAGCAGTTCAGATTTAAGGAGCCAAAAATCTCACATTATCATATTGTTAATAGGACTTAAGCTCCTACCTGCTGCCAACACTGCTGGGTCACTGCATGTTTAGAGGGGTGCGCAGGTAGAAGGCACCTTTAAATGGATTCCTTTCTACTAGTCTCTGGTGAGCATCCCATGAAAAAATCCCACACAGAACAGAGTCTGGGACTGCATAGCCGGAGTTTGTTAGTCTCTAAGGTGCCACAAGTACTCCTGTTCTCATAGCTGGAGAGAAGTTTCCCAGGAGGTCCAGGTTGAACTACTCCCTCTGAGGTGTCGGGGCTCTTGCACAACCAAAGAAACCAAACCACAATGCTACCTCTAGCCACATCTCCTTCCTGCAGCGGGAATCCTTACACAGCACCATCAACACTATTCATTTCTAGAGCACCCTGGCCTGGTCTCCAGCTTGCAGAGTGTCCCTTGAGTGAGCTGGGCTGCTCTTCCAGGTTCTAAGCCTAACGAGGCTCAGCTGCCCTTGATGACTGCCAGCTCAGTCATCTCCCTGAGCTGACTGTGCAAACAACACACCTCCCCCACTGCTGGGATTCAAACCAAACCAAACCAAACCAAACCCACAGCAGTGTCTGGCTTGGTGAGAATTCCCTGCAGGGGCAGAGGGGGTGGGAATAACAGAGCACACAGCCCCCTCTAAAGGTCACTGGAAGTACTGCAGAACCTGCACTTGGGCCTCTTTTGGAAAAAAATCAAGGAATAGGTTTTGCATTCTGCTCAATGCTTCTTTGTTAGTAAAATAGGTTCTAAGGTCCAGTGCTGTGTGTATGACCTTTTATTGACTGCACAGTTATAACGCTTGCTGCCTTTGCATGCACAGTCCCTGCACCATCGTTGATAGTATCTGATTCTTTATTGGGGGTCCCTTTGGGACAATGCTAGAAGTTACCATAAAACCAGAACAGATTCTAAATTCTAGTCTGAAGTGATTTACTCAGGGCTCGAAATTCATGCCCTTAGAATTAGCATGAATTTAAAGCAATGCTGCGTATACAATTCCCAGAGCAGTTCAGAGCTGAGCACTAAAGCTGCAGTTTAGAGGTTATTTGCCCAGGTCAAAGGCAGTCCAGAATGGCAGTGAATTTATTAAAAAGCAACAGAGGGTCCTGTGGAACCTTTATGACTAACTGTTAGTCTTAAAGGTGCCACAGGACCCTCTGTTGCTTTTTACAGATTCAGACTAGCACGGCTACCCCTCTGATAAGTGAATTTATTAGTACTTACTAGTAGTACTTTTTTGATTATTAATACTTATTATTTGAACTGCAGTAGCATTCAGGGGCCTCAGTCAGCATCGGGGGGGCCCCAATGCACAAGGTGCTGTGTAAATGCACAGAAAGTCCCAGCACCTGCCCAGAATAGTTTATAATCTAAGGCCCAATCCTGCAATAGGATGCATGCAAGGAGATATCTGCAAGCTGCCCCATGTGAGAAGATATGTGCATCCACACAGAGCCCACATGGGACAGCTTGCAGAATCGGGGCCAGAATTGCTAAAGGGGTCAATAAGTGAGTGCGAGAAATTAAAGGACCAAAGTGGGAGGGAGGAGGAGGAGGAGGGTGAAGATGGCTTGGTTGTTGCACAAGCACCAGTAGGTAGATCCAGATGGCATGTGCTGCTGGGGAGAAATTCAAATGCAATGAGGGCACCATGCCCCTGGGCTGGGAGGGAACACAGAACAATCTCCAAGGGCAGTAAGGAAGAGGGACACAATTGCTCCCTAGAGTATAGGAGAACAGGAAGGCAGCACCACCAACAGAATGGATCTTCTCAGACTGAATCAGGGCTTGCCAATTGCCCTCCCTGGGCACCGGACCCTTCCGTCCCTGCTTTCTCCACTGTGGGTGGGAGACCCACCTCGTCTTCAGCTTCCCTCATCTGGAATAGCCTCCCTCTATGTCCTCACTTCATTTCAAACATCTTATCTCTCCATCTCTGCAACCGGATTAGGCTCTAATTTAAACAGAGTGGGGAAATTCAAGTTGTTCTCAAACATGCTTGATGGCATAGTTCTATGGGCAGTCTCATATGCGTAAGTTTCCCCCTGCCATCTAAAAAAAAAAAAAAAAATACTTAAAGACATCTAGATGCCCTTCCTGAGACACACCCATCCTATTATTAAATCATTAGGAACTTTTAGATCCAGAGTTCAATCCCCGCCCCCTGCAGATGTCAACTCCTCCACAGCTGTTGTTGCAATGTCATTTGCTGACGGTTGCCCAGCAAGTCAGTAGCAGAGCCAAGAACAGAACCCAGATGTTCTGACACTCATCCACCCCCACGCTCTAACCACTAGACACCACTCCCTGCAAGAGCTGGACCAGTGTAATCCAGAAGTCCTGACTCTCAGCAACCCTCACACACCCAGAGCCAGAATTAAAACCCAGTAGATCTGGCGCCTAGAGCCCAGGCCCTAACCATTAGCACGGACTGCCAGAATCAGGATTAGAAGCCAGGTGTCCTGATTCCCATTTCCCCTCTCTGACTACTCCCAGAAGAGGCAACAACCCCAGCTAATGCTAGAGATACACCACATCCCGCAGGCTGAGCACTCAGCTCATAGATGGAGCATCGTTCAGGAAAGGCAGACACTCCATCAGCATCCTCGGGACACTCCTCTAGCCTGGCAGTTGCTTTCATTTCCCCCACCTGCAAAGCTGTTGCCATCTGGCTGTTTAGGGGCTGGAGCAAACGGAGCTGGTGGTCCTAGTCCAGTCCTCACTGGATAGGGATCTACATCAAAAGCCACCCGCCTCACCACGGATGCTCAGCAGGGTCCGTGGAGAACCCGAGGATCGAATGGATAGGACGGCAATTATTTTTAGGAGGCTAAGGAAAGAGATGGGACTGCATGGGGAAGTCTGCCCGAAGAGCCTGATTCAAAGTCTAGTCAAGCAGTGATAAGTCTCCCATTGGCTTCACTGAGCTTTGGGTCAAGCCCTCCTGTTTTGTACCCTGACCTCTGGGTGAATGGAGGGCTTCTGGCAGAGCTGCTTATTCAGCACTTGGTAGGAGAAGCACTGAGTTTTGGAGCAGCTGTGACGTTACCTTCCCTGCAGCAGTAGAGGGGGCAGGAAGAGATGCTTTTAGATACCTGCGCTGAGAGGGCAGCTGAGCACAGTCTCTTTCCTTTGGGAGACGGGAGAGTGGGCAGGAAGACATGCAGGGCATGCATTGCCTTTAATCTTCTCTGCAGCAAGCCCAGAGAGCAGCATAAGATGACGATAGTGACTCACCCTGTGGGCGTTCTTATGGGAGGGAGAGGAGCGGATGAAAAGAGCTACACGCAGGATGCGGAAAGTCTCAGACCAGCCCCCGCTTTGTGGCTGTATTAGTCTGGGGCAGTGAGAGGCCTTTGGCTCACAGGCTTAGCATCGCAGAACGAGACAGAAAGAACATCTCACACGCTAAAGTATGCCCCGGACCCTGTTCTAGCTAGCCTCATCTTGTTCTTTCATGTACCCCTGTGCTACGTGTGTAGGGAATTGGTCTGGGATTGAGAAAAACTGCCTCTGTTGTATGACCATTGGCAAGTGGTTTTATTTCTGATTCTCTGTCTTGTCTAGCTAGATTATAAACTCCTCTGGGCAAGGACTCTCTCTTCCTTTGTGTTTGTACAGCACCTTGCACAATCCTGTTTAGGGCCTACAGATGCGACTGTGATCATAGTAAGTCTCAGGATATGTGTACCTTTACTCTTGAAGGTAATTGTCATAGAATGTTAAACACTGCAGCAAGAGCTACATCCATCAGCACGCATCCTATATTCTCACCAGTGTTCTATTTAGATAGCTATCTCAACCATGGGCCCTATAAATCTTCACAAACAAACAAAAGCCCCCATATATCTTGCACTCTTAGCAAGGTACAATCACTCCCAAAATATAATTACACTTTGTCGGTATTGTACATCTATCCCAGGCCTCACGAGAGTCCAATATTTTAATGAAATGTGGGTGTTACAGGATATCATGTAGTTTGGTAGCGAAACTATTCCATCAGTAACTTGATCCTATTACTATATAGGATGATACCAGAAATATTCTCACTCCTAATCACAACTGGCTTCTCGGGCAATGACTATTAGCATTATTGACTAGAACGTCTGTCTTATTGCAACTTCATGGCATAACTGAAGAGAATTGGCTGAACTTATCACTTTTATTAATTTTACAAACAAATTTGCAGTGTGGAAGAAATTGTTCATTAAAATACAGAGGGAAGCTTCCTTGATCTTAAGGACTAAGGATAGGCTGTGAATAATGAATGTATTTTAACTGTCACATATCTAGGAAGAAATCAAATACCTAGAAATACCAACCTTGACTTTGTACGGAATTAAATATTAAGTAACATTTTAGCAGGCACTTTCCACTCCTCACCTTGCAATTCCAGCAGTTAAATAGTTCATGAGAGGCTAAAGAGAAAATCCCTTCTCTTCTGATTAGGATGGGTGGCAACTGTAATTTACATCAATTCACCTCCAGCCTACACTTTGGTAAAAGAAAACTGGTGCTAAATCTCATCACCAGAGGTGGTGTCAAGGCCAGAGGTTTTCCCAGCACACCAAGACCACTTTCGCAATGATTGGGGCTAGAACAGTTAATAATTAGCTTCAGAAATCAGCCTGATTTTTTAAAAAGTGTGCGTCTCAGAAAAATTGTATTTTCCCTCAATTGCTATGGTTAGTAATCACTAGGCTGGCAGTAGTCAAGAGATAGCAGCTGATTAATATCAGATCTCTAGGAGCTGTTAGATATCCATCAAAGGCCTGAAGAGTGTCTGTCTTGCCTATTGAAACACAGTTTACCCACTAATGGGATTATAATTATCTCACTATCAACTGCAACAAAGCCACTCAGCAGGAGCTGCTGCACTTCAGCTGTGGAGGTCACCAACATTATACTAGTGGGAAATGTACCAGGAGACTATCGCAATGCTCATCACCTGGCATTGTCTATGTTAGCATTATTATCTGGGTTGTGGTAGTGCCTAGGAGTCATGGGCAACCACCCCATTGTGCTAGGTGCTGAACAAACACAGAACAACTTCCAGCGGAAAGCGATCACAGGGGGTGATTCCCTTTATTGCAAAGTATCTCGATCTCAAATGGTGCTGGCTCATCAGAGCTGGGCAGATATCCGTTCTCTCAGAGCTTCTGCTACATTCATCAGCATTCTAGAGAAACCCCAATGTGGGAAGGAGGAGTACTGAAATAACAAGCTAAAAACCCAACGCCTACTGCATGAGAGCAATTCAACAGTGATGTAAGTCAGGTTTTGTGTAACTCTGAGAACACCAATAGCTGTGTGGATACCCATTGATTAACATTAGAAAGTCAATGCATTTGGAATACAGACACTAATGATTTAAAATTTAAAGAGAGAAAAATATTTAACCATTATACCTAGGTTGGATGCAAGTCTCAAAAGGGAAACGTTAGGGGAAAAACAGAGGCATAGTTACTTAGAGGCAGTAGAGGAGAAATCTAAACAGCAAAATGATGATGTATAAAGATCAAAGCAACTAGACTAGAGAGCCTAACCACAAAGAAAACAAAGCAACAGAAAAATAAAAGAGAGGATACAAGACATAGAGGAACAAAATAACCAGAAGGGAATGAGTGGAAATAAGCAATTAAAAGAAACGGCAAGAGAAAAAAGACTGAACAAAGATACATGGAGAATAAAGGGACTGAAGAGGACGTAGATGGAACAAATCCATGCTGAGAACAAAGAGCCAAATCTCAGGCAGCCAGAGTCACTAAAAATAAAACAAGACAGCTACAGGCAAAGGGAGAGGAGGACAAAAATAGCACTAAAGCTGAAGACATGATGGGAGAGAAGGTAAAAATGACATAGCCTTAAAGACAACGGCGGAATCTCTCCCCCCGCAACAAAACCCAAACAGCCCAACAAAGCGCAATCCCTGTGAATATACCAAATCAGCAGCTGGTGTGATTTGGTGTCGTTCTACTGAAGCCAATAGGGCTTTGCTGATTTACACCAGCTCAGGATCAGACCCAAGTCACGTTAACCCTCCGCTCCCAAGAGAATGACATGCTTGTTCTCCACATGTGCCCTCACGTTTTCTTACTGAGAGTTAAGAGAAAACTCTCTGGGCTCTAGCAGCATGGGTGGGCACTGCTATAACAACATTATTAGTTCTAACTGAGTCTGTGCGCCTATAGGCTGCGGTGAGAAAGGGTTGTCTCATAAATAGGGCCACAAAAAGTGTATGCAAGGAGTTCTCTTAGAAGTGGTGCATTTTTACATCCCAGGCCCTTCTTAAAGTTTTTCTCTGTCATCTTCACAGCAGATGACTCATTTCTGACCTGAATTTAGAAGCATTTTTGTCTCAGCAGAAGGGGACTTCCTCTTGCTATTTTATGTACCTTTTGCCTCGCTCATCCCATTCTAAAAAGAAAATCAGTGGAACCATAAAGCAATGAATGGAGCGACAAAGGGACTCCTCTATTGCCAGCCACAGTTAAGAAAAACAAATCGTTGTCAGATAATAAATAATTTCCCGCTTTTCGCAGCCCACATAATTCACTTCTGTAAGTCAGAAAGTACAGGTGTGTATCAGTCATGCCCAGGTTGAACCAGCCCGTATGCCAGCCCAGACGTCAGACTCTCTTCTCCTGAGGTCCAATCCTGCAGGCCTTTGCTCAGCCGATGAAAGAGCCTCCAAAGGGGCCTGTTATGACTCCTGGGACTCATCAGGTCACAGAGATGCCCTCTGCCAGCTGCACTTTGTCCTGGCCACATCGCCGCTAACTGCAGGGAGGGGGCTTGGAGGAAGAGCAGTTATACTAGCTCTGTTCTATCAGATGCTCATCTCATGGCTTCTCAGCAGTAGGGTCCCTTTGTACCAGAAGAGCAGTGAAAAATGACCCCGATACACAGAGAAAGCTTGGAGGGAGAATTATAAAATTCTCAGTGTAGCTACGGTACCCTCAGAGATTGCCTCTCAAAATGCAGAGTTGTTTGAGGTTCATTGCAGGGTTCCACCCAGCTGAATGTTAGTATTACAAAACATGCTGGTATTCCCACATTCACCCTGTCTGACGAGCGTAAAAAGGAATTGGTTCCCGCAGAGTTTGTCGGCTACCTATAAGACACTTAAACATAACAATAAAACCTAGTTACAATAGCTAGGAAACAAGTTTTCAGGGCTATTATCCATCATGTCTCAGAACATAAAATGATCACCAAGTGGGATTTAAAAAGAAGTCCCTAGGGAGTCTCCCATATGCATTATCTTTTATTATTATTATTTTGCCTCTCTCTGAACATCTGATATAGGCCCCCGCCGAAGATATTGCACCGAGGTAGAAGGACCGTTAGTCTCTTCTGGGGTAACAATTCTTATATTCCTTCCAACCAAACATTTAGCATATTAGGAGATACAAGAGCTAGTGCCCTGACTGTTAATTTGTAGACCATACATATAATATATAGCAGACAATGAACTTACCAAAGATCTCAGCCTGGAAGATGGGCCAGAGCCACAGCTGGCAGAAGTAAGCAGAGCTACATTAGATGTATAGGGTCCGATTCTCATTTATATTAGGGTCCCCACTTTACACCAATCTGGCATTGTAAAGGGGCTTTATGTGGGTGGAAAGCAGACAGAAGGTAAATGCGAATCAAGTCCATTCATGCTTATAATCTATAGACCAAACAGTCCAGTCCTTAGGCAAAACTCTCATTGGGGTTAATAGAAGTTTTGCTTGTTTTAGGCCTGAAGGCTTGGTCCCAATCAATACAGAAGTCACTTTAACTACCACTGAAGTGCAACCACTTTTTGGAGAGAAACATTTATCAGTGCTCCCACCTCTGGAGAAAAGAGTGTGGTCACCAACGTCCAGAGCACAGAGTTTAACAATGTTCAGCAATGCCATACCATAGTTCAGACAGACAGTAAAGGGACTTGCATCCAGTTGAAACTATAATGGGAATTTGTGAAGAAATCTATCCAGGACACTGCAGCTAACACCTGTGTTCTTGAAAAAGAACCATGGGATCTTTAATGAGCACAAATAGAGCAACTGAGTCTATTTTTTGTTAGAAGTTATTTAGTCATTCTGTGTCTGAAGCAACATAGTTATTTTGCTTCCATTGTAGACCCCAGTCCCCCAAACATTTACACACATTAGTATCTTTACGCACCTGAGTAGCCCCATTGACTTTATAGTATTGTGTAACTCTTGCTGGTAAATGTTTGTAGGACTGATTTTGCCAACCATCTCCCCCAAATAAATACCTCCAAAGTGCTCAACCCAACCTTCAATTTTCCACCAAAGCTGCAAATTCTGCAAAGCTGGGGAATCTCTCAAAACCTTGCCTTTCTGCACTTGTCAGGTGGATGGGGCTACAAGGGGGAGAAATTCAGATCATTGAACCTGACAAAAATGTAATCTGATTGTTTGTGTAAATTTACAAAACACTTTGGTTCAAATGAGGGAGGTCTGGCCCTCAATGGATTATTCAGCTAGGCTTGGAATTTCAGCCGGGATTTCTAATGGTCACATGAACTTTCCGTACGTTTCATACAAAAAAAGCAAAACCAAAAGCGCATCTGCAGTTTCGTAGTTGCTTCCCAGCGCTCGTTATAAGGATTTCACAATGCTTAATTTCACACTGCATAACAGAGTGCTTAACTCCATACCCATTAACATTGGATGAGTGCCCACAGAGGCTTTTCTAGTGGGAGTTCATGAGTCAAACCTATGACTTTGAAAGCAGTCTAACAGTGAAGTTTCTGAAAGCTTGGCTATCTGCCCAGGGCAGTGGCAAAAAAGTTACTGCTAAAGAATTTTGACTGTAGGAATAAAAGCTCATTTTTGCCTTTGAACCCATAAAATAGGTTGCATTGTATAGTTCCCTCTGACCTAGACTGGCCCATTATAAAATCAGAAACTTACAAAATTATACAGCAATGACAATGCAGGTGTTCTTCCATTAGTCTTGTAATATCCCTTAAAAAGAGCTTTTAGCATAATCCCAAAAGCCCCTCCCCATGTCTGATGATTTACTCACAAATAATACTTCTGACCAGGTGATTTCTCATCTTCTCAGTATATAATTTCATTATCTTTGTGACTGACAGACCAAATTAATCTGCATAGGCGAGCTCCCTTTCATTCTTCTTTTTCTAAAATCTAAGTTCCATTTCTATAAAATAAAATAAAAACACCTTTGTGTTAAATAGGGAGCAGAGGATAATGAGTCCTTCCACATTTCAGTGGCAGCCAATCCTTTTTAAATTACTTGGGAGGCAAGCCACCCGGACATTGCTTGTTGAAGCAATTAACAAATTACTAGAGAGAGATGCAAGATGCAACATTTAGATCCAGATCTGTAAAAGCACCAAAGTTTGGATCTCAGGTTTTGATTTTGGCCTGTCTTTGCATTTTACAGTCCTAAATGTAAGAACTTTAAATGAATACAAGAGGTAAAATCCTGGCTCCATTTAAGTCAGTGGTAAAACTCCTGTTGACTTTAGTAGAGCCAGGAGCTTGTCTGCTGAAGTTTTCTTCTTGATATTTTTAAAGCCTGCTATGTATGCTGATTGGAAACCAATTTAGCAGAATTTCTTCCTTCACCCCAAACCTATATCCATTTGAGTACCAAATCAGAAATGCCTTGTTCACGTCCAAAATCCTCTTCACTTTTTCATTTTCTTATATTTACTTATATTATGATTTATAAAATAATAATATCAAAGAGCTTCAAAATACTCATTGACAATGTCTTCTTAAATGGAATCCCATCACAAAATAAGTCCAGTTTCTTCCCCAGAGTCATCTCTTTAGACAAAGCCTGATGCAAAGAGATGGTTCTTACTTATTTTAGTGTGGTGATCTGGTCACCCTAACTATATAGGTAACTTTACATGTGTGATTAAAGTATCCTATATGCCTAAGTGTGGCAGGACTGGCCTCTGGGTTTGGAATAGTCATAAAAGTTTCAGATAAACATGCAAACTTTTGGGGTGATTATGCTGAAACATTTTGAGTTCTCCCAACACTAAGCAATACATGATTTCCATGCTGACCTTTAGTAAATGAATTGCTCATTTAGAGATAATTGTACTGCACTTATTATTAATTTTGTAGCATAACCCTCCCCCGCCACCTCCACCATTTTTTTCAGTGAAAAGTTTCTTGGCAAATTATTTTCGTTACAAGGTGGCAATGAACAAGGGGGGGGACTTACATACATTTTAAAACATACACATCATGCTGTTTTTGTAAGTGCTAAAATTTATTACACAAGAGATGATGCAACAGCTAATAAGAGAGCGAAGTTCTACAATGACTCCGTACTGTGCAATTCAGGACAACTGAAAGATTTCACTTCATTAAGGACAGCGAGGGTGAAAAAATCAGAGAAATGCCAATGAATGAGGGAGTCTTGTCAAGCATGATTGAACAATGATGTTCATTGCTGTAGAAGGAACAATGAAATACATCTGCTTCTGTTCAATAAATTACTAAAACATCAGCTATAAACCTATTGCATGGCACTGAAAATGAAACTCATTAAACATCAAGGTAGCTTCATCCTGACCCGAATGGAAGACAGGCACGAGTGTTCTGCAGCAAACAACTCTGTGTACATCCAGTCTTTGGGAATGATATTTACACGTACATCTCATATATTAATATATTTTAACTCACCCTGACCAGAGGGCAACCAGAAAAATTATTATTCTGTGAGAAAGACAAAGAAAAGAGGCTCCCTCCTCCCCACAACAGACCCAGTTTGATGTGAAATGAATTCTTTTAACGTCCATGTGAACACTTGGATGTCACTATTCCCCTTTCTCAATTACCCTGACACTGGGACCCAAACTCAATATCTGGGGGTCACCTATGATGGCTGAATAAATCGGGTAGTGAATATTCTTGTGGTTCAAAATTGAGAATGTGACGGTGCCTCCTTCATTGTGTTGTTGTAATTAGCCTTGATGGCTGCCAGGGCAGGAACTTGTGCCAAATTAGCATTGAAACAAACTACATTCGTTTCTCTGTTTACCTGACTCCCCTGATTTACCCAAAGCTCATGAAGACTCACAGAGGCCAGGATTGTGGTAAGCAGGCCATAATGACAGAGATACACCAGCCATGGTACAATTAATGGGCTCAAACACCTACCACGGGGAGTAGGACTAAAACACTACAAAGTTGAGGGTTTTTTATTATTATTATTTTGTCTTCATTTGTCACAAGTGTATTTTTAAAATTAATCCCACTACTTCACTCAGAGGATTGCCTTGGTAGGATCTTCTCTCCTCTTACTTGCTCTTGGCATGACCTGCAAACTAGCATAATTATCCTCACTTTTAAAAGAACAGAACAACAATAGGATAAAGAAGAATTGCAGGAGAGTCAGTTCTGGTGCTGTCACTACAGTGTGGAGGAAAGCCAGTCAGCTACTCAGCATGCTGTTGGTTGGTCAACATCTTGCTGTTCAGCTGATTGGCTGCCCATTGGGCAAGGAAACTTCCATTGGCGTCCTCACTAAGAGCACACTGGAATGGTCCTGCAATGGGGCAGTCATTTGACATCGGCGTGAAGGAGCAGCAATCACTTTGGGGGGAAAACTGGAAGGTGTATTTAGGGGAGAACACATTCAGAAGGGCGGTGGTGGGATTTCGCTGCCATTTGGCAAAGGCGTGGGAAAAGGAGATCCATTCTGCATGGGGTGGTTTAGTGCAACTGTTAGAAGGTGGAAGGTACGGGAGATAACTACTTTAAACAGCCTTATGGACTGAAGCAGGGTTTTGCTATTGCTGGAGAAGGCGTGCGTGTTAAGTGGAGGGGGAAGCAACAGAAGATCATAGTTTTTTATTTCAACTGATTTAGTTTAATGAAGGAATTGGCATGAGATAAGAATACAAGAATGGCCATACTGAGTCAGACCAATGGTCCATCTAGCCCAGTATTCTGTCTTCCAACAGTGGCCGGTGCCAGGTGCTTCAGAGGGAATGAACAGAATAGGGCAATTATCAAGTAATCCATCCCCCGTCATCCAGTCCCAGCTTCTTGCAAACAGAATTTAGGGACACTCAGAGCACGGGGTTACATCTCTGCCCTCTTGGCTAACAGCCATTGTTGGACCTATCCTCCAGGAACTTATTTAATTCTTATTTGAACCCACTTATACTTTTGGCCTTCACAACATTCCCCAGCAATGAGTTCCTCAGGTTGACTGCACTGTGTGAAAAAGTACTTCCTTATGTTTGTTTTAAACGTGCTGCTAATTAATTTCATTGGGTGACCCCCTGGTTCTTGTGTTATGCCAAGGGGTAAATAACACCTCCTTAGTCATTTTCTCCACATCATTTATGATTTTGTAGACCTCTATCATCTCCTCCCTTAGTTGTCTCTCTGCTAAGCTGAGCAGTCCCCGTCTTTTTAATCTCTCCTCATATGCAAGCTGTTCTATACCCCTTATATTTTGTTGCCCTTCTTGGTATCTTTTTCAATTCTAATATATCTTTTTTGAGATGGGGCGACCAGAACTGGACACAGTATTGAAGAAGTGGGTGCACCATGGATTTCTATATTGGCATTGTGATATTTACAGTCTGATTATCTATCCCTTCCTTAACGGTTCCTGACCTCCTGTTGGCTGTTTTGACTGCCCCAGTACATTGCACCGATGTTTTCAGAGAACTATCCATGATGATGCCAAAATTGCTTTCTTGAGTTGTAACAGCTAATTGAGGCCCCATCATTTTGTATGTATAGTTGGTATCCTGCTGTTGGGAGAGGGAAATCAAGGGACTATTTGGAGATGCCTTTGAGATCTGTCACTTTAAAGCATGCTTGTCCCAGGTTGAAGAAGAAGGTGGGTGAGAGAAAGGGAGAGAGGAGACATTTAAAAACACCTAAGAACTTTAACTCAGCTCACTTTAGGCTTTCAAACTTGGCAATCTTTTTCTGTTTTATTCAGACAAATGCTCTTGCTTGACCAGTGGGTTTGTCCAAGGTCTCTTAACTCTGGTCCTGGTATAAACCTTGATGGCCCTTGCTAAGAGCTTCAAGTCATTTGTGAAAGCAGCACTTCCCTGTCAATAAACTGTCCATAAGACTGCACAGGCTTCATTCCAGCAGAAATAAGTGATACCTTGAGAGCTCTTGCTAGACGAAAATAACAGTTCTGACGCAATTTCACCCAGCTGGAATCAGCTGTGAGAGACTAATATACAATAAAAAAAACCCACGAATGCCCACTTCCCCCAAGGTCCTCTCCTGATACCGTGAATAAAGCTCTGTTTTTATATTTCTTTCTTTCCAAAGTTGTGAAAAGGATCCTGGTCTGATCGGTCCAAGTCACTTGTGTTGTGAGTGAAGTTCTTCAGACTGCTCTGGCCCTTACACCTTTACTTGATGAAGTTTTTAATTGTCCATCTTTGTCCCGTGCAGCTGCGAAGAATTAGATCAATGCCGGACATTCCTTTGTTCTCCACTTCCAGACAGCGCCCAGTCCCCTTATTCAGGATAGCACCATTCTAAAATCAAAGATACAGGTAAGTACCTTCTGTGTAGCCAACAGGTGACTGCATGCAATCGCTGGGACAGGGACTGTGTCTTCCTCGGGCCTGGTAAGTGCTTAGCACTTGGTGGGCGGGCATGAATGCAAACTAAGAAATAATATCCATTAAAATAATCCTTGAAATCCTTCAGCCCTAAATGCATATATCCCTGCCCCTTCAGCTGAGAAATTCTGTAATCTGCAAGAAGCAGGATCTTATCCTCTGTGTGAGGGAGACATGATCTCCACATTTAGACAATATATTACATACCCCCGTCGTAGACAAAGGCAATTTTCAGTCTATGAGGTCTGCATGAGCCTATTCTGGGATGCCATTTTGTAACGAATCTATGGCTTCATGGATACATAATGCAAATATCGAATTCTGGACCTTATGCACCAGCAGTACAAGACTTAGAAAAAAGAAGAAACATCCTTAATCTCACCAACGTTATATCGTTCTTAGGCTGAGCAATTTCTGTGTGAGTAAAAGTAGCAAAGGGGGCACAAAAACACCTCCTCTCGCAGCATGTTGGCTAGTAGCCCCTACCTTTGCAGAAATGCTTCCTCCATGCTATAAACAAGAGAATATGTGAAACAGGCCATAGTTAAAGGGAAGAGAAGAAGCAGGCAAAAGCCCCATCCTCACAAACCTGTATGAAATTCCAGCGTTTATGGAGGCTGCTCTTGACCTTTTCACAATCAAGGAGCTGAGGGAGCCGGCTTTTCATGTTATCCACCAGGCAGCGGGTATCAGGCAACAGAGTCGTGGTCCCAAGGGCCCCCAAGTGAAGGTATCCCTCCTTGGTGTAGCGGGCAAGCTGAGGGGGTGGGGGAAAAAGACTGTTAGTACTTCTCGAGTGTGATTAGAGAAGAGATGCAGAGGGGACTGAGCTAGTGAGTACAGGAGATGGGAATGACATGCAAAAGCCTGTCTCCGGAGATTTCTAGCCCAGTTTTGCAGACGGATGCAGGTGGCGGGGGGGGGGGGGGGGAGTTAGACACCTAAATACCTTTATGGCTCTGGGCTTTAATTACTAACAACCCCGTGGGGTGGGATCCTTTGGCCTTTATTTGGTGTTGATACTATGCTAGTCATGGTGGTTTTAGATTGCAACCAGCTGGCTATTTTGGGGCATGCTGGACCATTCTAGTGGTTCTGAGATGCTTAGCTGTGGGTTCTTCTTTTGACAACTAAATGCCATTGTCGGTGTGTCCAGAGCAGCCCTCCAGCTATTCTAGGCATAGGTAGAAAATAGCAGCCAGTAGGTAAGGATAGCCAAGTGAAGGATTTGATTTGTGATCACGTCCCTCGTGAACTGATCCAATCTTAGATCCCCCATATTGTTCCCTATATGTGTATATAGCAATAGAGGATATAAAAGCCTCTTGGTGTAACCATTTCCAGACACTGGAGTATCCATCAGTATCCTGCTAACGCATAACTGTATATCTCGCTCCTCCCATGCACCCTGAACATTCTGTCTGTTCTGGAGGAAATGTTGAATGATAGCACCAGAGGAAGGCATCCGAGCTGTCTTGTCCTCAGCCATGGAAAGAATGAAGTCTTGCTACTGGGCAGAAATTAGCTATAGGAAGACGACTGCCCCCCTCGTGTCCCTTAGAGTTGTTGACTGTCCAATGATCTGCATAGTTGTTTAAGAAAGGGCTGATATATTTGCACTGTTTAAAAAAATATTTCCCTAGACGTATTTAAATTCACAGAGTGAAAAGAGAAGAATGACAGCAGCCTGCCTTTTATAATTCAGGGGAAAGATATACACAGCTGCTTATTTAAATTATGAATCACTCCATTATCCAGCAGACAAATGAGAAGTATTCAGCACATTAATTAACTGAATATATCTCTGACCCAGATGCTTAAAGAGAGGCAGTAAATCACACCGGGAGTTATGGTTATCTTGGTTGGAATAATTAAACATCCAAAATCAAGTTAAAAACAATGTAAAGGGGTTTGACTTGAACCAATAAAAGCAGATACCGATTATTAAGGTATTTGTTTCTAATTTCATCTTTACTTCACTATGTTGGTTTAGACATACAAGTGCATTGCTCTGGGTTGGCATGCATGACTGTGTCTCTCTCTAGTGGCTAGTGACCATAACTGCATGCTGTAGTAGGATGAGGCCCTGAAACATAAACCCGTATCAGAGGCCCAGTATGAGGCCTGAGGCCTGAACTAAAGTAATGGTCAAGACTTTGCTAACATAAAGCAAAGTTAAGCTGTGAACCAGAGGCAGGCCCTGATCACAGAAGCTGGCAAGGAAAGGGCTGATGCTGCAAAAAGAGACATACCTAAAAGGTACTGAACACCAGATATTAGAACATTTGCATACTTGTACATTCCACACACAACAAGGAACAAGCTGACCCATCCTAAAGACAGAGCCAAAAGGGTAATATGATGGATAGAGTTGTTTTGTTCGAACCAACATGTACAAGGTGAGAGGCGGCACCTTACTACATAGTGGGATTGTACCTTACTACGTAGTGCGGTTGCACCTCAATACGTCAGGAGTGATGTGTAACTTGTTTGTACCTGTGTATAAGAATGCATCCCTGAGTAGATATCTTTGTCCAGCCTAGGGGGCAGTGGAAAGTCCCGCCACTGACTGACTGAGTCCATTGTCAGGGAGCACATATGTACTAGCTAGCAGCACCTTAGCAGCACCTTGGACTTCTATGCCAGAGAAAGTTGGAGACGGTGTTTCTCTTCGATAATAAACCTGGCCGACGTGCCTTCATACCTTACTAGAGTCTGTGGTCATTGGGGGTTCTCTCGGGGTCTGCTGTGTCAGCTATCTGCGCAGAGCTGGGACAGCACACAGAGGGAACACACGCACACAGCCGATTGATATCAACATTGAACAGAGCAGAGCACTACACCAGTAGCGTGCTATTTATTGACAGCTTCATCAACTCCTTCAGATCATTTGGCAGGGTTGTGGTACGTTTGGTGCTGAACTTCCCAGGTTCTCTCTCCAGGTGGGGCAAAGGGGGATGGATTCTGGCTAGAACTGGCTGAGGACAGGAGAGGGCTATGCAATGCCAAGCCGTCCCTGCTGTAGGGTTCCTTAAGAACATTATTCTAGTGGTGTAAATCTAAGCAAGACCTAAGCTATGGTAACTCACAACAAAGGCCACTGTCCCCCAGCCATTCTGCCCACCACGCGCTCCTTGCACTGAAGAGAGCTTTGATGCAGTAGGACACATGTAATATCATGATCAAACTTCCCCTGACTGTGCATTGACAAGTTCTTTTTCCCTGTGGTTTTCGCCAGAGCCTTCAGTTGTGTTAGGGTTGAGTCAGAACAGAAAGGAGTGCTTTCTAGCGGTTAATGCAGCACAATATAAATCAAGACTGCTGGGGTCTAATCCCAACTCTGCCACTGACCCACTGAACAGGCCCTGGGCAAGACACTTAACCTCTCTGTGCCTCAGGTTATTCATTTACAAAACAGGTATAATGCTCACCTGGCATCACAGGAGTTTAATTACTTCAACTCTGCAACGTGTGATGAGACTGTCTGGAAAGAGGGCTACCATATGAACAGAGCATTAGAATTACTCTAAGAGCAAATCAAATATTGCAGAATGGTGAAATTCTGGATTATCTGTTTTTAATGGCGCTGATGTTTTTATGTTTCAAATCCTCAGCAGTGAAATTCTTGACTGACAGCACGTGTTTTAGTAAAGCAACCAAACTGAATTAGTATTTGAACAGTAGCTCACAAATCTTTCAAGGACTAAATATCAAACTCCTTCCTTTAATACTGTGACTTTAAGAAATCCATCGACAAGCGCAAGCATGCAGTACAAGTATTTTTTTTTATGTGCTTTTAAAACCTTAGTGACCATGTATATAATTATTGTATTAGGCATCTTTCCTTTCATTATGTTTGGCACCTTCTCTTTAGCCTGTTGGCCTACTGCCCACAAGGCAATAAAATTTCTGTGCTTAGATGTTATCTCCTAATGTGGTGGGAAAAGTAACTAGAGCAAAAATCAAATCAGGTCCTGAGGGGAAGGGGCAATGGGAAAATGAAATAATCTGAAGAACAAACACGGATCTTATGAGAAATCTATCACAGGGGATATAGTAGATGTTCAACCTACTTGGTATAATAGCCAGATAAATAAAGCCCAGAATGCATTTCTGGATTGACTTCAGCATATTGCAAACTATTTGATCTAGCTCACTGTCAACCAAAACAGAGCTTGCAATTGCTTTACTCTTCAGTTTTTTTCATCAGCTCAAGGTGGAGGACAGTTATTCCTGGAAAGCATCACTGCTTGAAAAGGCTGTTTTGGAGTGTTAACGTTGTGCACATGCCTTGATGAGTTAAATAAGTTTAAGGGTGTGATTTTCAAATAAGCTTAAGTGATTGAGGAGTACAAGTCCCCTTGTGTTCTGAATGAAGGATGAATGAAAGTTGTGATGTTTTGGTTCTAAAGTTACTGCCAACATTGTTGAAGTTGCGGTTTTGGTGCCCTCAGCTGAAGTAACATACTCTGCCTTCAGTGCAGAGGTGTGCAGGCCCCTCAGGGCAGAGGTACTGGGGGGACAAGTGTATGTGGGCACCAAGGTGGCCCAGCCCACATTTCAGCAAGTGAGAGTGCATAGAAGTCGTGGGGAGTGTTGGGCGTCACACTTTCCACAGATCAAAATGGCAGGCTGTGAGATGTTAGTTCTCACGGATGTACTCTACACTGCTAACTTCTACAGAACATGTTGTTAGTATTCATGAATAGTCCCACACTGGCAGGGACTGAACATGCTGCGGCCGAGTATGGACATCTCTAGGGATTGGGTAGAAGAAGAAGAGGAAGCAAAACCATAGGAATTACCATAACAGACCTCTATGGGTAGGTCTACACTGCATTATAGACCTGAGTGAGACCCAGGCTTGTGGAGTGGGTGTTTCCAAGCCAGTGTTTGAGCAGCTACACAGCACGGAAAGCCTGGGTTTCAAATTGCTGAACCTGGGTCTCTCAGTCATGTTCATGTGTCCCTACTGAAAACCTTCTGAATTAAGTCCATGTCTTGACCTGTGTCCACATTGTAAAACAGAGCTTGGATCTGAGTCTCAGTGGGACTTCGGGGGCTCTGATCAACCCCCTCAGCAGGGTCTGAGAACGTAGGTCTTGAGTGCGTGCTGACCTGAGCGAGTCTGATCAGTGTGGACAGAAGGGGGGTTGGACTCAGACCTGAGCCTGGGCTTAGCATGCAGTACAGACACACCCTATCAGACCACTATGATGTGAGGATTTTTAGAAAGGGGGAGGGGAAGAGTAAGAGGGAAAAACAGGGGAAAGGGAAGGAATCCAAGAGGACCCCTTAAAAAAACCCAACAATCTAGTGACCACACCGTTAAAGGAAATTAATATGGAGTTACACAGTCTCAGGCTAACTGCTGACTTTGGGCAAGGTTGAACACGTCCACGTGTAGCCCCATGAGATGTGCCTCTAAGTAACTGCTCGCCAACATAAGGGTTGCACAACCTAACCCCCAAATTAACAAGTGAGGTTGTGCTAAGGGACTGGTCCTAGAACCTCCAAGTATCACTATTCTAAATATCTTTCCACTGCAGAAGAGGATGGTGGAGCTCTGTCTCTGTTCAAAGGAGGTAGCAGCTGCCTATGTTTTTAAGAGGGAAGGAGGGGTAAAGTAAAGATTACATCATTTATTTAGCGAACCTGCAGCTTCTGCAAATTTAAACACAGTTGGGTAAGCCTCTCACTCTACAAATGCACTGGTGCATCATTCAGTTTGATCTCCTCATTTGTAAACCTGACATTAACAATATATACTCTTTGATTACTATTTCTGCCTGGTTACTCCTCTGTGATGGAAGAAAGTTAATTAGACTTCTTAGGACCTGGTAAATAAGTCTTGATGATGTTCCTTGACTACTGAAAAATAATTGAGAGTTGTTTAGCTTCTTTTCTGTAGAGGGCAGATTCTCAACTAGCCACAATACATAAGAGTACAGTATTTTCTTTTTTAAATAATTCAATCTAAATGCTATTTGTCCCCCATGATACACCAGTCTTCTGGATTATCTCACTATTAGTGGCTTTGTCCCAGCGTCCTGCTGCTTAACAGATTTGTTTGAGGAAAACATATTTTATCCTATAATTAAATGGAAGGCACTGCTGGATGGACATTATCTTGTATTATAATGCCTTCTATTATGCTAATATATCACCACAGTTCTGTCACTCCAATGACAAGACTGTAATACATCATCAAAACACTTTGCAGTAATGATATATCACTTAAAAAGATGAAGCTAACAAAGTGAGTCCAAGAGCAGATTCAATTTAATTACAGGATAAAGGGATTCCTCATCATTCACGCTTGGTGATGAATTAACCTAGAAATGAATGAAAGCCTTATATGAAAGAAGGAACACTAAAGGGAAGATAAACAGCGGAGACAAGCAAAACAAAACAAAACAAAACAACAACAAAAAAGGCCAGGAGACAAATGCGGGCATGGAGATACTTGGAGCAAAAGCTAAAAAAAAAAAAATAATAATAATAATCTAACCGGCAATACAAGCTGCACTATGTGTCTGACCGCAAGGCTCTGAAGCCAGATTGCATTTTACCAGAACACCAAAATAACTTAGCAGACAAATCTAACTGTAAATGTTTGCTTTATGTGCCCAAATGCCATTCTCTTTTTTTGGAGCAGCTGGGCATACCATTAGATGCCCACATTAATTGGGGTCATTGTTTCTTTCATGGTTTGGAGAGGAAAGGAACAACATGGATCAGAAAGAACAGGAAGAAAAATCTGCTTTGAGCTGGTTTCGTTGAGCCTGCCAGTCAAACAGCAACGCGACATTTTAATTCAGATCACCACGTAGGAAAAGAAAACATCATTAAGCTTAATTATAAAAAAAAAAAAAAAGCGGAAGGAAGAAAAAACCTGCTTTTAGTTATTCATCTCAAAGTCCAAGGTTAGCAGGCAGTATCAGTTTAGTTTCTCATACAGTCAGAAACTTAAAGGCATAAGCTTTCATCTACAAAGTACAATATGCAGTTTGTGCATAATTATTATTAAATGGCACATTCACAACAGTGCCTAAGTTATGTTTAGTAAAGAGCTACATCACTGGCTGATCTAGTTTATCCTTCCCTTTGTACAAAGAATAGGATATCCATCCATCTTCATCTTAAGGCTTAACTGTGAACTGATCCCATGCTAGGTACAGGTGGCCCTACAAGAGTTTTCAGTTCAGCTTCAGTGTGAGCTAGTATCCCATCACCGAGATGTTGACTGGAACTACTCTACCCTTGTGAATCTTCAAAGGTCAGGCTGGAAATATCTTGAGGATGGCTCTCTTAGGGTATTTCTGGCACTTGGGCATGCAAATTTTCCAGCTGAAAGCCATAAGGGAAGATAACTTGTATCTGAACACATCAGAGGCCCTGAAATTACCCAGGGCCTTTACAGCAAGGGAGCCTTCTATTTATTCATTTTCCTGTGTATTTATATGGCCCCTTTTGTCATACTGTCCAACTGCCTCGTAACCGTGTATATATTTTTTCTCCCAAGACTCCCTGGAGGTAGCTCAGTGCTGCTATTTTACAGATGGGGAGCTGAGGCAGAGACAGACTAAGTGATTTGCCCAAGGTCACATATGAAATCTGTCCTGGTGCTGGGACTTGAACTCACGTCTCCCCAAGTCCTAGACTAGTGCCCTAACTAGAGTACCATCTCTATGGGAATAGTGCTGGTGAACCATGGGCACTGAGGTGAGCTGAGCAGCTGAAGCCATTGCTGGTCACCCCACGAGAGCCAATATCAGGCCCTGTCTTTGGGCAAGTTACCAGTCACTGGATCAAGTCTACCTGACACCAGGGCCTTGCTGTAAACTTGAACTCTACCATAATCATCTCCTCTTTCATAAAACGGGAATAACAATACCTCCTTGGTAAAGAGCTCTATGATAGACAGATGGGGGAAAAAATCCTATAAAAGAGCTTGATTATATACAAGTGCTACCACAAGAGAGAGGAAGAGAGACAATTTTCAAACATGAGTTTGACAAACATCTCTGGTAGTCTATCCTACCACTGCTAAAACTACAGGGTGGAGCCAGAGCACGGCTGGAATCAGTTACATGGGCTGGAACAGCTTTTTGCCAGCCAGAAAACTAATGCTTTAGCTGCAAATCTTTTCAATGAATTAATTACCTCAAACAAGTTTAGGAACCTTTCTGTCTTGCAGGAGACCGTTTTCCCCTTGCACTCCTTTCTGGTGTATGTGAGAAATTGGTTTCCTTAGGCAAGCTTTTTATTATGCAAATATCTGGTGAGCACTTACTATGATGGTCTTTATTGTGTTATATTTCACAGTTTTGATCTTAATGAATGCAATTGCAGCCCTGAGCTCTCTCATGCAACACTGGTAGAAGAAACAGCAGAATAAACCTTAGAGCCTTCCTTTCTCACAACTTCTAATGAGAACCTCATTGACCCCAGAAAACATGGAGATGTTGGCTTACAGAACAACTGGGACCAGGAATTAAGACTTCACCCTGAGTCCTTGTAGGACGCTTATGCACTTTTTTTAATAATAATAATAAATGGAAATATCCTATCTCCTAGAACTGGAAGGGACCCTGAAAGGTCATGGAGTCCAGCCCCCTGCCTTCACTAGCAGGACTAAGTACTGCTTTTGCCCCAGATCCCAAAGTGGCCCCCTCAAGGGCTGAATTCACAACCCTGAATTTAGCAGGCCAATGCTCAAACCACTGAGCTATCCCTCCCCCTTTTGAGATGAAGGCTTGATAGGGAGCTCACTTTGTAGGCAGAGTGAACTTGTCAAACAGTGGCAGTTTATAAAGGTACCTTGGATCTCGGATTCTATTCTGTATAATTTTATATACCCCCTTATTACTGTTGTATGGGAATGCTTTTAATCAATGTGTCAGGTGTGGCTAATTTTGTTTCTCATCCTCTGCCCCAGGCGAGAACTGTGTGGAAGTGTAGTGCTTTGCTTGGGTAGAGTTGGTTTTAGATGGTAGATTTAAAAACAACAATTAGAAGACATTGTCATGTATAGGGCGATATACATGATGCTGTCCATCTGGAAGACAGAGGGAATCAAAAACCAAAACCAAGATAGTAGAGCAAGGGAAATAATATATCACAGGCAATAAAGTTTCCAGAGCCTCTGGAATAACAGTCAGTCCTTCCCTTTCAAAAAACCCCACTCAAAGGCAGATGACTTGCCTTCTAATAAATAAAACTCTACCTGAATGTGGAGTGGATCTTGGCACACTAATGATCCAGGAAAAGTTTTTCTAGCAAAGGGCAAATGATGAAATCCCTTCTGTTCAGATGTTGAGCCAGAGGAGGTAGGGTGAGTAATGCTTGACCTGATTGTTCAGTGCTGTGCACAGATTTTATAGTAGGGTAAAAGGGGAGCAATAGAAGAAAAGAGAACTATGAAAGATGGGTTGCCGGCAGGTTTGCCTTCCCAATTCCAGATGTAGCCATTACCTACTGGTGCATTTATTCTCTGAGCACACTGACTGTGGAACACTCCATCTGTATCCTTTCCACCTCACCTATTGCTTGATTGTGCTCCTATAACAATGGGTAAATCTCAAGCACTTCAGAGGCTGAAGTTGGATACACACCCAAAAACTTGGATCTTTAGCTAAATTATCTGAAAAACCTCTTGCGTGTGTATATATAGATCGGGCTGCAGATCTCATGAGAACTAGTTCCAATATTTCCTGGGTTTGGTTGGGCTGGAATTTAATGATTTCTGGTGTCTCCTGCTTTTGGTCAGGTAGGAAAAAAAAAAAAAAACAACAAGTGGCCTATCGTATTATGGCTCTTCTACTTCCAGAAGTATCATGATCTTGCTTTGGACCCTCTTCATCTCCATGGAAGAAGAGCATTTTGAGGAGGGATATCAATGAAAAGGTGATGACTACCTGGCAGATGTGAACAGGATTGCGCTCCCAGGTTATGAGGAAGCACAAAAGTAGACATACAGGCCAAAATAAGAGAAGGATGCAAAGTGATAAAGGAGCCTTGGCAAGTTACCCTTGGAGGCTTGCAGATCTTGGAAGCACAGCACAGTTTCCATCCCCCCAGCTTTAAGGATGGATGCATTGGCACTGTTTATGCAGTACCTATTCAATGGCTACTCATAGGATTTCCAATTCCAGGGCTGTCCAGCCAGCACCATTCAAGTATAGTGAATTTACTAAGTTTCTTTTTAAAATATTGAAGGATAAAGTTATATCATGGGCTAAGGTGAGCCATAATACCACAAAAACACACCATGATCTTTAGCCCAGAATGTGATTTGAATTAACACAATGGTTCAAAGAGCCTTTTGGTTGGCCCATATTTTCTTGGACAAGTAAGAGGCTAAGGTCTAGTAAGGCTCCATTTAAGTCCTCACCTAGTTGAAAGAACATTCTAGTTATGCCATCGGGTGAAGGGGGAGGGGGAAAAAAAACCACCGCCATTTGCTTTGTTTTCCCATGTGTCTCTTTACCCTGCTGGTAACAGAAAAATAAAATGCCTTAATGTGTTACATGTGCATGCTCTATTTTGCTGATTGGCTATTTGCTTTCAGCATTATTTATCCATGTCGTTTTTAAATTAAGATTTTATGCAGAGCTCTCTCAAGATTATGGTAATTTAATTTGGAAAATTGCTCTAAGTGAATGGAAAAAATATAACCCCCCCACCCTCTTCATTTTTCAGATGACGACCAGCCTTGTCATTTGAAAGTCTAAATGAACAGACCCCACTGCATGTCTTTATTATGCTTTGCAGCTATCTCGGCCAATTCTCTGTTACTTGTGCACACTGTATAACAGAAAATAAATCCTAACCTGAGGTCCCCAGCCGTGGCATGGATACAGTATTGCTGTGTGGTTCTCCTGTGGACCCTGGTCAAGGCATACATCTTTCGCTTTGTTGTTACGAAGCTGTAGAAACAAACATTGCATATTTACGTGTCTGTCCCTTACGGGAGGGAAGAATGTAACCCATGATCACAGTGAAGTCCCCGGCCTTTAGTGTTATGGAAAAGAGAAGATGCTTTACCACATCATACGCAATAGGTTTCTGTACTGCATACACAATAGTTTTAATAATGACTTGCATTTATACAATAGCCACCACTAAAAACCTATTGTTTACTGACAATTGCAATGATTTCAGTTGCCTCTGTATTTAGGATATTAGACATGTGTGGTGGTGATGTTTTCAAGTCATCCACTGTATGGTTTGGGGGGGGGGGGTCAATGCAGCACTCCTTATTCCTTAGCCTGAAGTGCTCTAGAAGCCCTGAAATAAAATTCAGAGTGTCTTATGTGGGTGCAATGATGGAGTGTGTGGGAAAGAGGGCACCAGGAACCCTTTTCATGCTACCATGGGAGAGCAGGATGGGACACAGGCCTAGCGACTAGGCAAAAGTCCCAACCCATTTGCTCAGGGACCCAGAGGACGCCGTCAGCCATTTCGGAGACATGCTCAGAGCTCTCAGCTCTTGTGCCCATGTTGCAGTTGGCAGCAAGCACTGGCAACACCCCTTTTCAGAAGAGTAATGGAGAGCATAGGGATCAATGCAGTGCTTCTTGTGGGCAAGACTGCAGAGTGTTTATAGCTTTTAAATCATAATGCTGATCCAAGCTGTGGCTGCAAGTGAAACTGGCGCAGTGTTGACCTTAGTCAGGCATTTTTAAGGAACTTAGGAGAAGGAGGGTAACTGAGGGATGGGAAATACTACTGGCCTGGGAAAAATTGAGGCAACTGAAAAGATCTTTTAGGCTCAAGGAGAAGCTTGCGCATACTAATACAGACATGGTGTAACATTTATACTGTAAAGTGAATGAAATGTTGAGAGAGGAGTCAAGCAATGAGATTTGCTAATGTGTACAGTCATTTGTTCTCCAGAATCTCCCCATAGACACCAACTGAAGTTATATCACATATTAAAAATTCCTGTCTCTATTTTCAGCTTAAAAGACATCAATAACCTTGGTGTGGGACATGTTCTTGGGATCCATGGGCTGTTTCAGCAACTCCGCCAGGGCCGTCATTATTCCATGGGAAATGTATTGCAATGGATCATTACTACTTAATTTCTGTGAATAGCTGTTTTTATAATTCTCTTGTGGTCCCAATGCCAGTCAATACTGAATTCAGTCTTTTTACATGGCACAATGGTATGGCTTTGGGGCAAAGGATTACACCCTATAGAGCACATATGTCCAGGCCCCTGCAAACTGGCAAAAGTTAGGTCAAGTGTAAATTAAGAAATTTCTACAATAGGACAGCACATTCCATACACACACATATTATATATATTATAAACACACACACACACACACACACACACTCACAGGCTTATCCAATGGAGTTAGCAGGCACCATACACAATATTGTGGGAACTATTTAAATGTTTGGGTATATATGGGACCCCAAAATCGGGAATGAACCTAAAGCTCAAAACATTATAGGGAACGGTGAACAAATTCTAAAATGCAGCTATTCAGGATCATCATGAAAGGTGTTTCTGATTATATACACATTGGCATGCTCATGTGTCATTCCTTTATACAGTATGATACTTATCAATCTGTGTTAAGAGCATGCTTTGTCTTAATTACCTCCCCATAGGCAATAGTATTATTGTATCTCCTCATTTCTGGGTAAACATGGTCCAGGTACCACTGGAAATTCTTACACTTTAAGCTTTTTCTTAATGCTTTTCTCTCCGAGACATCCCCAATGTCAATGCCTGGATTCTGAAAAAGAAAAAAAAGACAAACTCGGCACCTTAAGTAAGAGTTTATTCTTGCCATGTTATTTAACAAAGGGATTGGGTTTCCTTGAATTCTCATATGGTTGCCGAACAGCTTGAAGATTTCCAAAAGCCGCTCTACATACAGGTGGACTATGCTATTTTCAAAACCCACACACACCCATTTCTTAAAAACGAAACAAAAACCCACAAAACACACTTTGTCCAAGAAGGTCAATAGAAAGGCAAGTATCTCATAGCCACAACAAACAGGAAGAAATAGTACTCAGATTGATGTGAAGTGGGCAGGAATTCAGAGACAACAAGTAAGATTTAGGAAGCTGGAAGAACTGACTTTTGAGGAAAGATTAAGAAACCATTAGTCAGTGGGCTTTGGATCAGTCCCTAAAGCCAGAGAATTTCCTGAAGGGATCAGTGCCCAAAATGTTCAGAAGAGCTCAGTTTCTATTTAGGCACCAAAGTAAGAGTCCGTCTGGCCATAGGTTATTAGACGGGGAGGGACTGAGTGCTGAGCTCTTGTGAAAATCTGGCCCCAGTTGTGGGTACTGTACACTTAAAAATCTGTCCCTCCTAAAAGAACGAAATTCGTGAAACTTCGCTAAGAGATGGCTGAGGAGTGAGCATGTTTAGGAAGGTGTAAAAGAAAAAAAAAAGACTTAGGGCATCATGGGAGAATATAACCAAGAGTAATAGAATAAAATTATGGAGACAATTAAGTTTAGGCTGAACCTCAGGAAAACCTCCAGACAATTTCAAGTATGATTCAACTTCGATGACAGGTAAGACTGGGTATAAAATCTGGATGAAGTGAGCTGGGATGATGTGCTAAGGAAGCCCACAAACCAAGTCAGACTGAAATATTCAGTGCATGGTGTTTTACACTGAGCAAACATGTTCTATATATTATATAAAAACAAAAAGGAGTCAATACATGTTTGCACTGAAGAGGTTTTATAATGGATATGAACAAGTGTACTTTAAAATTAAACCCTCACAGGGTGACTAATAATGCCCATAGAAAATTCCGGAACCATTTGAAAAAGACTCAGCTGCTCTTTTAAGACCATTACTAGGGAGATTCCCGCTGCTCCTTAAGCATAGAACTCTACTGCCCTCAAAGCTTGGGATCTAATTTTCTACTCTCTGTGGTAAGCTCAAAAAAAAACAAACAAACAAACAAACAAAAAAACAACTCATCCCAAGAGCAAGCCCCCCAAAGAAACTTTTATTCACTTGCCTCTTACACAGAAAGGTCTAAGGCTTGGGTCTGAGCCCACTCAACTTGCTTACAACCCTATCCCAAGTTAGCCAGGAATGATTGCAGATACAGCCTAAAAAAAGCCAGAAAGCAGTCAGAAGTCAGACTCCTGCCAACTCTCTTTCTTCATCACATGCACTTGGAGTACCCACAACACTCAGATCTTTTAGCCCCAGCTCATGTGTTTCACAACAGCATATTAATTAGGGACCATCTGCAGTCCCCAGCATGTCAAATCAGGAAGCCCTTTCAGAAGGTTAGTACCTAATCAACCGCACCGAAGTACCCTTTGTTCTCTGACAAAGAACAAAGGCTACGTTACTGCGTGGCCAAATGCCAGTAAATCTCCACAGACATAACCTTTCTTCAGACTACAATGGCAGCACGCTCAAAACGCTCATCCCTCAAGGATGGTGTTTTCTTACAAGCAGGCTCTACTGTAACAGGACGACAGGCTGCTGTACTAAATGGAATTCATCTTTGTTTGGATGTGCTCTATAAAGCCTAAACATATATTTGGCAATCCCTCTGCAGGCAGAAGCTCCTATTCAAGTCAAAAGGAGTTTTGCCTGGATATGGACATCCAGAGTGGCTCCTTGAAACTAAAATTTAATAAGGGCCTAGGTAAACAACTCTGTTCACTAGTGACACAGCCACTCAAGTCAATAGTCTTCTTCTGTACTTCTATGGGGAGTTGGATCAGGCCCTATCTAATGTTCACGCACAACTGCTATTGGAGGCATGAAGTAATACAAGCCGAGGCCCCAATCCTGTAAACTGGCCCATACAGGCAGACACTTATGTTCAAGCATTTATGTGGAGTAAACGTAGCCATACAATCACAATGTATTGTACTATTTACAGCAGCTACACAAACACATATCTGTTGGAATTGGAGCCCATTTCATGAATAGCTGTTCCATTGTCTTGGATGTTTGTGTATCTAATGCATCTGTAAACATGGTTTATAAATGCTATTTGTCTCTAAACTAAGGTCTTCAGGGCAGAGACCCTGCTTAGCCTATGTTTGTAAAGCACTGTGTTGAAGGCTGGGAACTTGGAATAGAAATTGTTTTCCCAACAATTTTTGTGGAATACACTCAACAGAATGAGCTTGGGCTACAAGTTGGAGAATTTACAATGACGTTGCTATTATGGAAGCGATGGTTCCTGTTACTATGGGTCTGTGTCGCAAGGCATGCAACGTACATTCACCACATGAAACAGTGTGTTAAAAAGACATTTACTGAGTGTGCAGAAAGATTTGATTGTTTTCTGTCTTTCTGTGGGATTAAAGACTAAATTTGCTGGGTAATGTCAGTGATATAAATACACAGTAAATATGAATTGAAGCATGAGGCAAATACATTGTGTGTTTAAACCAAACCCTCAGCTGGTGTTAATCGGCATAGCTCCACGGACTTCTATGTCCTCCAGTAATATCCTCCATCAAAGTCAACGGAGCTATGCTTATTTGCACCATCAGTATCATGATGCAAAAGACAGCTATGTACTGTTTATTTAAGATGTTAAAAAAATAAGAGGTAAGAGTACATGAATTGAGGAAAAGCTGTACCTCCAGTGGCAAGTTCCATGCAATGTAAACGTGAGACTTGTAATCGTCCATCCACACTTCGGCCACTCGCAAAGCATTCCGCTTGGTGTAGAAACCAATGTTATTGTTGTAGGGCTTCTTCTTGCGTTCAATGTGAGCAACTCTGGAGCACGGCAGGACTTCCATGCTGCCACCACACAGCCACACCTGAAACAGAGCAGAATGAGATGTGCAGCCAGTCAGTTGACGAAGGACTGAGTTTTCAGATCAGAATCCAGCACATTAATCTCTGCTGCTCTCAGGGTACAATCATCCAAAAATGGAGGAGGAGGAGGAGAAAGAAGGGCTGTTCCCTCCCCCCTCCCCCCAAATGAACTACCACAGTCCGTTGACCACCATGTGGATGACAGCATAGTCTGATAAAGGCTCTGTAATACCTGAGAGCCCAATCCTGCAAATACTGTCAGTGTAGTGCTCACTACTGTAAATCCCAATTAGACTACTCATCGTAGCAAGCACTCTGTAGGGAGAAATCAGGGCCCTATTTAAAACAATGGTAAAACTTCCACTTAAGGTGACCAGACAGCAAGTATAAAAAATCGGGACAGGGGGTCCGGGGTAATAGGTGCCTATATAAGAAAAAGCTTCCAAAATCGGGACTGTCCTTATAAAATTGGGACATCTGATCACACTACTTCCACTGGACTTCAATGGGGCCAAGATTTCGCCCTATGTTTGGTAAGTGTCTGCAGGATTGGGCCCTTAGTTTATATGGCTGTTACTCTTGACTAATAGAGTGCACACACCACTTCTTTTATTCAAGTCATAGTGGTGTCTGCGACGTATCAGCATTATTGATGCCGACAATGGCACCAGAGGTCTGGAAAGGGCCCGATCCAAGCTCACTGACTTCAACTGGAGACTTTCCATTGATTTGGATCAGGCCTTGAATTCAATTCTTGGCCATGTCCAATCCTGGAAATCTGTTGGGAAGGAAGCAAGCCCTAAGCCTTTTCCATAGCTGTAAGTGCCTAGGGCACTCTGGGTGACCAATGGAATATCGGCAATGTTTGACTCTACAAGAAAGGTAACGCAGTGAAACGGATTGTAGGGACAGATTTCTCTAGGAAACATTTGCTCATGCTTCCCCGCTGGCGCCCCCCCACCTCCATGGTTTAAATGTCTTTAAATCGCAGATTATATTTTATTACAATAATTTCAAGTCTTCATTCTCTCATACAGAAATGGACTGAGGCATACAACCAACAATATATTCTTTCCAGAAACCTTTATGTAAAGTCTTAGCATACCTGTACTCTACAATCCCTGGTTTTTAATCCATCTTAAATTGATAAAGGATCATATCCAGGGCTCTAGGCACTGGACAGGTATGACACAAACGCATGCCAGGTATGCCTCATGATCACAGTTGAGCCTATTTTGTGGTGTTATTCATTAATGTTTTGCATAATTATTATAGCACAGTATCTGAGATTATTTCCGGGCCCACCACTTTTTATTTCATTTGTGTGCTCCAATTTACGTTGGCCTCATTCCGTATGGTATCACATTCTGATCTCAGTTACCCTGAAGTAAATCGAGATTAATTGCATTGGCCCAACAGGCGCACAATTCTAGGAGACACACAAAAAGAGCATCCATATGTACCCATTCAGAACCCTATGGCTACAGAGGTGACCCTTAAGAGCTCACCACTTGTATCTAAGAGATACTAAGGTAAGCTTCTCTAGGAATTATTCCCTTGCACTTCCCTATGTTAATAATGACAAAACTGAAAATATTTAGTTATCCAAGGCAATTAGCCAGTTTTTATGAACTTCCACCATTTATTCAAATGGATAGGTTCAAACGCCTGTTTTCATGCACAAATGCGGAACGACAACGAGCGAGAGTGCATCTTCCAGGAACACATTGGAGCTAATGCTGTACCTTCCTTGCTCTCAACAGCACATATACCCTGGGTATTATTTGTATTCCAGGAGTTCCTAGGATCCCAAATCATGTATCAGGATCCCACTGTGCTAGGTGCTGCACAAAACAACACAGCAAACCTACCCTGATTCTGAGGTTTGCCCTTGACTTCTAACACCACCAAAACAAAGATAGAATTCAGAACTGTGTCACTTTTCATGCATCTGAGCAACCCTAAGAGCATATTTTATTTTAGAACCACCACATTTCAGTGTTTCCAAAATGAATTATGGGATTTCAGTTCCAAGACAAATTTTCAGATTTTGGCTTTTCATCCTGATTGAGGACAGAGAATTTTCATGTGGTCAGAATTATTGTCACAGAACTAAAATTCTTTTCCCCAACACTACTAGTTAGCAGGCTTGGGACGCGACTATTATGGTCTTGTGTTTTACTCACAATCACAATCTTTTCATATGAAACAAAAAGTTTATGTTTCAGGAATAAATGTACAAAGAATCTCTGGACAAATGTATATGGTAGTAAACTAAAGGATAATGTCTCAGGTATCATTTGAAGGGCACTGATATGTGTATACATACACAAGTCTGTTGCAGTAAGATCAATAAAATGCAATTATGATAGGAATGACCATGCTCTACCCTCAAATAGATCAAGCTGTCATAATAAAATAAATAAAAATGGAAACATCTCTACCAAGTATTTCCTACCTGGTGAGAACTGTAGCAGAGAGAAATAATTCCAATGTGATTTAAAACCAAAATTTGTTTAACTACTTGTATTTTTATAGAACTTTTCATCCTAGGAACATTCATATCAAACTCCTGTGAAGTAGGCAAATATTATTCATCTTCCCATCTGTACAATGAGGACAAGGCACAGAGCGGCTGTCACTTGTACTTGCTCACACAAAACCAGATTGGGTTTCCCTTACTGACACTGGTGGGCAGTGAAGTGGCTGCACTGAAGTGGCCCAGAGGGACTAGGCAGAGAATAGAATCCAAGAGTCTTGGCTTCCCTTCTTGTACACTGAGCATTAGATATACTTCTTTCAGTAAGTTCAAATTGATCTATTATACGCATATCTATACCCTGTTTAAATAGGACTAACAGTAACTTACTTTGAATGCTGAGTTTCCATATAGGTGTTATTAGGAAGACGTCCAGATATTGTTCTCTTTGCTCCAATAAGAAAAGAAGTACAGGACTAACCTTCCAATTAAGCCATCTTCCCAATGAGCCGAAGAGCCACTTAAAGTGACTTAATGTGGGTCTTAAAGTGACGCAAGTGCTTGAAATGCCATAAGCCTTTAACACACATTAGTACTTAGAGCTACCTATATGTTACAATGTCTTAATCTGCCTTAAGTCTTCAGACAGCTTTGCACATGTAATTGAGAAGTTCATTGGGAAGGGCTGTGTTTCATTTATTCCTGTTGAGTGTCTCTCAATTAAGCTTTAAAAAAAAAAAAATAACTGGTTGCCTGGGAACCATCCCCATTAAGTGGCTTTCCCAATTAAGTGTATAGAAATCTAGATGATCGCAAAAAACCTGTGCAACCATGCGGCATTGTTTGCTACAATAGCTCATATTAACTAGTTAATATGTTCCACACAGTTAACTGACTGTATGCAGGATTTTTCCATTACTCAGGGGATCAAACATTAGCTGTGAAAGGGAGAACATAAAATAAATCGCAACACTTAGATCAATGAGGAAAAAAATCCACTTTTAAATTAAGTCATGTTTGGCCTATTTAACTTGGCACTGTCCTTTATACATATAGTTACAAAAGGAGCATATTATTTTTTTAAAATATGCATGCTTAGGATAGAATGCATGTTTCAAAAGTTTACTGTGGTATATTTCCTGGTGGGAAAAAGAATCATGAAAGTCTTCATTATTTTTCAGCATAAGACAATATGTAACAGCTATTAGCCAGCCATTCATCCATCCAGAAAGATGTAAAACTGGATGCATCTCCCTCCAGTAATTGATAATGGTGACTGTGTAACCTCTTCTCTATCCAGCATAGAAATACAGGTCATGGGGATACCAGAATACATAAATAATTTTTTTGAACTAAGCTCTATGGAGCGAATCTCAGAGAAACAAATAAAAAAAATAAATCTTTCACCCACAGACTTTTGAAATACACAACAAAAGAGCGGTAGGTGATGCGTTTCCAATTATCTCCCAAACAAATTTATTGCCTTAGGAATTAATGAGAAAAGAATATATAATGATTTGTCTTGTGTAGTGAAATTTACTAGTGATGTTGAAATGAGATCAGTTATCTCTTTTCTAGACATTTTTGGCATATACAGGAAGGTGGGAAAAATGGTAAATACATGATGAACCAAGTTTGACAATTTTACTACACTACGGGGGCCATTTAACTTTCCCTTCCAATCACCCTTTTCAAGCAGGGAAAGTTCACTGGTATGGTAATAAATTCATGAGCTTTTTGGCATCTCAGTTTCCTTGAGGATACAGGGAGGCCATTGTGGGGAGCTAAAGTAGAAAGGAGAACTGATTCTGGACACAGCAATATGGAGTTAGGATCTCCAGATGCATAGATGCCACCTTTTCATCAAGTAACCCATCTTACTCTGCAGGCCTGGGTGCCAGAAATCAGGGGCTTGCTTCAACTCCCACTGGTTTTAAAAGGTGTTGGATCAAGCCTCAGGAGAAAAGTATGTGTTATCCTGAGCACACAGGCTGTCGAGGGGGAAAAAAGAAAGAAAGAAAAACATATTGCCAGCAGCATGAGTAGGGAGGCACCAGCAGAGAAAACAGCTTGGGAGAAGAAGCCTCCAGCCATGAAAGAATCACTCAATGGGAAATGTCGGGCAGGTCCTTTCCACAGTTAAATACTTGCACTGTAGGTGCACTTGCACAATTGGTTGTGATGGTTTTTTTTTTTTTTTGGTGCTATCCCAGACCTCAGCGTTTTTCAATGGAATTCATCCTGACGAGCAGATAGTGTGCATCTGGGAAGACGCCATGCATTCATTTCAAGTTTGCATTTGCAAAATAGGAGAGGCATTTTTACATGGCTTCCCTCTCCAGGAAGAGCAATTTGCATTTATTCCTCTCAAATGACAGCTAGGAATCAATCATTCACTGTGCTTGTGACTATCCTGAAAAATAAAAAGATACTGACATGAGTGGAAGGTATATGCCCTCAGGGCTGAGATGGGACCAGGAGATGAAGCACTCTGTCGCCTGTCAGAGAAAAAGGCTATGTGCTCTATGATTGCCACCTGCTAAGATTATTGCACGCACTTTAATAGAAAGAGAATGGCTGATTACTTTAGGAAATGCAATATACAAATGGTGTGTGAGCGAGAGAGACCCAGGAGATGCCAGGTTAACTAGATCAGCTCATCTCTACAGCCACAGAAATATTGTTCACAGTGTTAAGTAGTTAAGAACAATTTCCTTTCCTGTTCCCTTTGCCCTCAAAGAAGTGCCATAACCATCCATTTGCTTTGCTACTGTCGGACGGCAGCAGCATTCACCCTAAAAGGAATGTTCTTTAAACAAAATGACCCTTCACAATCAGTCTAACGTCAAAGCAACTTCTCAAGCAAAAAGCATAATCCAGGTCTAGTGATCAGGGTTGATGCTGCCCTCATGAAGTAGGTAAAACTCCAAGTTCAGGGGGAGCATCTCCCTGCATAAGCATACGGGTCTGTACACCTTTTCAGTACTCTCTGATACCTCTTGTGAGAACTCCCTGGACTGGGACTCTAATCCCTGTTCTGCCACTGATTCACCCTGTCTGAATCTCTGCCTCTAGACATTAATTTTCTCATCTGTAAAATGGGGCCAATAATATGTGTTTGATTTACTAGCTAAGCTCATCCTTTGCAATCCAGGAAGGAAGGTGCACTGTAAGTGCAAAAGATTCTTACTGTTACAAATGTGGCCTATGAAGCAGACAGAAAGGTTTGTTTTGCTCATATTACTGAAGTGATTTTTATACTCCAATACACAACTTGTGTGGTATGTAGGTCAATTGAGCCCTAATCCTGTTTTACTACTCCTCTGCATCAAGTTAAGCACATGCTTAAGTACTTTGTCGGATTGGGCTGAAGCATAAATGGCTACGTAACGGGGTCAGCACCTGCCTCTTGTGAGCGCTCCCTTCCCTGGCCAATAATGCCTGCAATCACAGTTCTTTTGAGCAGGTCTTCAACGACTCAGCCCTCTGTCTGAGCTGCATTCACTGCCCCCCCCCTTCCAGGGTATACAGTCTCAGGTTTTTTCCCCAACCCTGGTATGGGGCCATAGCTCTAAGGTTTCTTCCCAGACGCCCTGCCTTCAACAACCCAACCCAGGCTCATCTCTGTACCTGCAGCTGGTGTCCTTTCAGCAGTGCCCTCTGGGCTCAATCTGCAACCAGACCAGCTCAGCTGGGCCCCATCTCGGTGCCCTTGCCTGGTCAGGCCAGGTTGTAGGCTCAAACTGCCCACAATGACCTGTCCACAATCCTGCTGCTCAGCCAACCAGGCACCTGGTCTTCTTGAAGCTCCAGACAGAAACTGAACTCTCTGCTCTGCTGCTTGCCTTTTATATGGCCTTCTGACCCCTGATTGGTCACTCCAGCTGCCCCTCCAATTGGTTGCTTCTCTGCAGTCTCGCTAGGTTGCCTGGAGGACTTCTCCTCTATTCTATTCTGGGGTGGGGTGATGCAGGGCCAGGAGGCCTCCAGCAGGGGGCCTCCAGACCGAGTTCACTCCATCACAGGTAAGATGAAAAGGCGAGTGGTTTTGATTCTCTCAAACAATGATTTTATGGCAGAGGGAAGGGATATTTCCACAGCACTATCAAAAAAGTTAGGAAGTGAACTAATTAAAAAAGAGAGTCTAGCTTATAGAAAGTAATCTCCCAAGCAATTCACAAGGAAACAATACTAGTTCAATCATGATATTCACTGAAAGGGAAACATGGGTGATTTGTACAGTTAATAGTTTTACCCTTAAAGAAAAGGACAATAGTCTAATTTTAAAAAAATCAGATACGTGCCAAAGACAGCCCCAGATAAATTATCATTCGTAAACTACTAGCCATTTTTCCTACAGAGAAGACATTTGCATAGTTATCTTTACTGCCAAACCACTGTTGGATCACACTTCACTGTCACCCTTATATAATGCTGCAGTTCCTTTTGATTTAGCAATATTATAACAATAAAAAGGAGATAAATGCAATACTATATACAGAGTACAGAATTATAGGCAGAGCTGGTAATAACACATTTAGTTAAGGTTGCCTGACACTTTCCAGTATAAGACCCTGTTTTCAATTGCTTATTACTTTGCCAAACCATAACATTCAGGCTGAAATATATACTAGAGCAACTAAACCCCGCTATAGTTCACATAAGCAGATGTTATATGCAACATCTAATCAGTCTTCTTTAAAAAAAAAAAAAACTTTTGACAAAAAAGGGAAAGTGGGGTGGGACCCTCCTAACTTTTATTCAGCAGCCTCCAGACTTTTTCAGCTCACCACGCTGAAAGACTGACAGGAGGCAATGGGCCACAACTTGATTCACTTAAACTATCTGGGGGGTACATGACAAGTTGTACAGTGCAAGTCATCATCCTTTCCTTAATCATTTACTAGTCATCCCCAACTAGGTCCCAGCTATTCCGCTCACTGCAGAAGGTGAAAGGGGCCTATAAAAGGAGGGGAATAGACTTCCCACTGTTCCAGACATACCATCCCCAAGCCCTTCTTCTCCGCTCCCTTGAAGGGGACTCAGGAAAAGGGGGGGGGGGAATCAGCTCCCCACTGTACAAGTTGTAGGAGCCCTAAAAATGCTTGTTCAGCTCCCCTAAGGGATGCTTTCCTTCACAGCCTTTTCCGATCTATTTCATCAGATAACCACATCCCTTCCATACCAAGTACCCACACTAGACATCCACCACACATTTAACATACTAAGTTGTGACATCCTACTCCACCTCACTGAGAGCCAGACCTGCTGTTGGGAGACAAAAAACACCCCATCCCTGCCGATATGGTGATGAGGGGAAAACTCGTTCCCAGCTCCCCCAAGGAAAATGGCAACTAGCATAATGCCCACAGCAGGTCAAAAGGGAGCCTGGTTTCAACACCAGGCAGACAAATCAAAAGTCACTTCTAACTAGCCAAGGAATTGTCTACAGAAATGGAAATCAACGTAACTTTTGGAATGCTGGATTTGGAAACAAGAAACTGGGGGAATTTCCCAGAGATAAATAGGGGACAATACCGGGGGTTGGGGGAAGGCGGGGGGGGGAGGGGGAGGAAGGGAGGAGAAGAGAATGGGACAAAAAACACTCCTTATGAAAACATTGATGGAGCTTCACCCTGATCAGCTAATGAACTTTAACACCTGGACTTGATAATGAGCTGAGTGAAATCTTTTTTGGCAAATAGATATTTTCCAAAAAAATGCATTTTGGGTCTCTCTGAAATTATTTGCAAATTCAGGCTGAATTTCACAAATAGCTTCAATTGATTTTTTTTTTTTTAAGTGAAAACATTTTATTTTGACTGGACTTAGAAATGGCATTTCATTTTTTAATTTGGCCAATATTTAAAATAACCTCTTGAATCAAAATGGAAAAAAAAATGAAGGAAGTTTCTTCTTTTCAAGTCAACTGAAATGTTTTGTTTGATTCTAAATGAACTTTTGAGTTTTTCAATTCAATGAAAATTTTTGGAAACATTGGTTCCGATTTGAACTAAATTTTATTTTATTTTATTTAAAAAACAAAAGACAAAACAAAAAGCCAACCTTTTGGTTTGGCTCCTGAACCAAAAAATAAAAATAAAAAATCCATTACATACTCTAGTTCTGGTTGTTAAGCAGAGGGGAAGTGGAGGTGGATGGGGGAGAGAAATGCTTTCTGTATTTAACAGTGGCAGGGTCAGAAGATGACTTCCTTTCTAGAGATGTAGATTTTCTTCTCTTGGCTGTAATTAAGCTAAGGAAAGCCTGCCTCACTAGGCTTTAGTCAAATAAACAGATATGTAAGCCATTTCTTTTAATCAGATTTTCTCTGTTTTTAAAACAAATCCTGTTTTTTAAGAAGGGTGCTAGTGGGTTGGTATTGTGTGCAGATCTCCCTGAAAGATGCAAAGCCCTTCAACCTCCAAGGAAAAGTAGAGAAGGCAAAAGGTGGGGTGTAAGGCCTGAGCCTCTTTGTCTATTCCTAGTCAAACAGGTGTCCCTCGCCAAGTGAGATGTGTTGCAAAGGCTATGCCAGGCACATGCTCCAGGTGAAGTGTAAGGCCCAAAACAGAGACATGAGTTATTTGACAGGGATTATTAAGTTTTATTTAATGGTCCTGAAAGGTCCCAGATTGAAAACCTGGATGACAAAGGGCTTTTGTTTATCTATAAAAAGTACAGGATGGGCAATTGTAGTGTCAGATTCTGCCAACTCATGCCAAACCAATATGCCTCAAATCCTCACTTGAAGGGGCCATTTATAGGGCTGGCAGGGGGAAAAAGGAAAATATATTAAATATACTCAAAATAATACATTCTTGTGATGCTTTCCTGCTTCTCTCCCCCCTCCTTAAGCTGCATGATCTATGGGGCTGGATAATTTTATATTATGCATCTCTTCTGGTGCCATGTAAACAACAGTAATGCCCATATAACTCTTGGCCTTACTGACGAGACTACCAAATTAAAGCCATCTGTGGTGGCCATTTGATGTAACCACCTGTCCAGTAGGAACTGGATTGAGACCAGCAACTCACTATACAAAGTCCAGAGTATTTTATCCCTGTAACTGTGAAAGGAATATAATCAGCTTAACATTTGTCATACTGGAGAATATTAGAACAAAACACTTCATGTCTATGCATTGTACAGTTGGTGGAGCTGAAGTAATTATTGCTCTGTGCCACCACTTGTCCAATCAGAATGACACGTACACTTGGTAATTAGGTTTGTATAAAATTAAGAATTAATGTTGCATTTCTCCAACAACCACAAAACAAACCATTTTAAAAAGTGCACCATTGCCAGATAGAATGTGCATTGATTTGACTGTATCAGCAAAAGGTAAAATATTAAAGAATGACCTTTGGCGGAAGTCTATATTTAAAAGACTCCCAATTGCAGATACACTGCACTAGTTGCTATGATGAAGTTCTGTACTCTCAGCTCTGAAGAAACTATAGAAAAAGAATGTACTACTTTTTAACCCTTTTGCGGTTGATACTTATTACACAGTTAAACTACTGGCATCTACAACAACTGCATGATCAGACCAGAATTTTGTCATCTTAACTTTAATGTAGAAGAGGGATAAACTATTAGACTATTTCTAAGCAGGCATCTTGGGGAGGTATCACATTTATCTAACCTGAAGATATAAACTAAATTCAGCCTGAACCTGAATCCCAAATTCTGTCTGAAACCTAAACTACATCAAAACCCCACCTCCTCAGCACATCTCTGGCCTTGTCCACAGAGTGACGTACTGTGCAGCAAGCCAGGGTATGAATGTGCAACGTGCTAGCCTGCTGCATACTAACGCTACGTCCACACTATGAGCCAGTGGTGTGACTCCCAGCTTCAGTACACATACTGCTGTTCAAAGGTCTCATTGAGCTATCGTAAGTACACTATGGACATTTTAGTGTATGGTAGCATGGTCAACATGGCCACTTAGGTTGTGGCACAAGTGCGTACTGTAGATTTACATTCTGGCTTGCTGTGCACTAACTAGTTAGACAAACGCACTAATATATGGCCAAGTTCTACGGTCCTTGAATGAGCAAAGCTATATTTGTGGGCGTAAGTTATTCCTAGGTATTGTAGTATAAAATCGACCATAGATTTGCACAGTACTTAAATTCCCCAACACATTGAGGTCACATGACCAGTCTCATCAGCATAACAAGGACCTTATTATGTTTAACAGTACAATACAAACATTCTAGGCTTATAAAATACAGCGGTGGCTCCAGGCACCAGCGCTCCAAGTGAGGGCGGCAGTCAGGCAGCCTTCGGCGGCTTGCCTGCGGGAGGTCCGCCGGTCCCGTGGATTTGGTGACAATTCAGTGGCAGGAACGCCGAAGCCGCGGGACCGGCAGACCTCCCGCAGGCATGCCGCCGAATCCGCGGGACCGGGGACCTCCTGCAGGTGCGCCGCCGAAGGCAGCCTGCCTGCCGTGCTTGGGGCGGCAAAAAAGCTAGAGCCGCCCCTGATAAAATAGACACGTACTTAAAAAGCCACTGTAAACTATAATCACTATCCCCTATGGAACAAACAGAAATAGCCAAACCCTTTGTGTTATCAGTATAGAAAATACGGTAGTCTCCAGAAATTGATCCTAATCTACTCAGCAATTTTATTGCAGGTCACACACCAAAATAACCTTGATCTTATTTTCCCCATTATTGTATATAGTACATGTATCCAGTCACATAGTGATACAAGTAAAAATGGTGGAAGATGTTCAACAGAATTTTGATCTATTTTTGATGCAAAGAGTCTTCAGAGCAAATTAGCCATAATCTGTTATTTAGGATAGCAGGGCTCAATACTGTGTGTGTGCATGTCATATTAAGTTTTAATCATAAGAGGCAGTTCTGAAACAGAATTATTTATGCAAAGACAGGCACCAAGTGTGATATAGCAGCTCCCGTGTGGACAGTGTGCCCACTTCCTTCAGTCTATTATTATTCCTCTCCACTCCTGCTCATCATTAAAGGGGCTTTTGTTAGCTGTAATTATAGATAGCCTATCCTCCGATCTGAACAGAGAATGCATTGAACGGAAGCTACTGAATGATTTCATAGGCTATCCGTTTTCATGTAAGTAATTCAAATCTATTCTTTCTAATAGAAAATCAAAACAGAAAACTTGCTCAGGTAACTCACCATGAAGAATAGATAATGAAATGAGCATGTACCAGGTACGTATACTTAAGGCCTCCAAACATTTTAAAGCACAACTAACAATAATACTTTGTAGGCTCTTACAAGTTCTTGCTACAATCTCCCTTGCTTATTAGTTTCAGCCAGGGTTTAGCAGGTTGTTAAACAGTTTTCCCTGGAACAACCCACCTTGCTCGCAGGTGCTATTCCTACTTGGAAAGGTTTAAGTGGGTTCTGCCTGCTCACTGAAGCATGTATCTGATTGGTGTAACAGACTACAAGGGAGGAGGCAGTGGTGGTCTGGAAGAGAGAGGCTCTGGAGTGTGAGTTGAGAAATCTGAAGTAGGAACCCTAGGTGCTGAAGCACCTTGGAAGAATGCTTGGGTCTGAACTTCGCACTAAAAGCCAACCCCTAGGAAGCATTAAAAACAGCTAGTGGAAGCTATTTGCAGTACACAACAAGTTTTACTGATCGTCCAAAACCCAGAAACTATCCTACATATTCATGAGCACCATCTACTGGCACTATATCTATTAACTCCCCTCTTACATATGCACAGGTATCGAGCATTTTTGTAACAAGAAATGGATGAGTTTCAACACTGCACATCTGCCTTTGTTTAAGAGCAGGTTGAGAAAGGCATCTGCCCACAACTGTATGTAAAGAATACCAGTTCGTAGTGACAGTAGTATGGACGGCACTCGGCACAGCCTAATGCACGGCCTTCTGCAATGCAAAAAATCTGCTAGAGACCTCATAGATGTGTGCAACTTCAAAATCAGGTCTCTATAAAGGTCCTAAACAGATGGTCAGAGACTATAGCAGGTCTGTCATATTTTTGCCATTCATTCTGTCCATCTGCCTATCTTTTATAGCAGCCTAAAAACTTCCATTTTAATCAAGTCATTAAAGTACAGGATGAATACTCAAACGCTTAGCATGGACAAGCACTGTGGTTCTGAGGTTATCAGCTATAGAAATACTGTTAATTTCTTACACTTCCGCTGAGTATTAGAGCTCAACCAAAAACTTCTCAAAAATTCAGGCACATGTGAACATCAAGTAGTGTCCAAAGGCTCGTAGGATTAATAAACTATCAGCTGCACTTTTAAAAATAGTAGTAGGCACTGTCATATGTTGAACACTCCAAGTCCAGCCAATCCAGAAAGCATTTATTTTCAGAAGTAGCACTGGAAAAGCAGTTAGGCTGGAACTGTGATTTTAAATGTGGAAGTACTATCTTCAGGGGAGTGTTTAGTGCAATGAAAATGATGCAGCCATTGGATGTACTGATGGTCCTCTCCACGGCCTTCAAATTACCTTCGGTGATGGGTCATCTAGATTCTGTTGTCTTCAAAGGTTTCCAAAGTTAGTGGCTCATTAGCTAGTTCAGTATTTATTGATACGTGTCAGTTTGATGGAGACCATATAATTCACTGGATTCTGAACTGCTTGGTGCCCAACTCAGACTTGATGGACTGAATCCACGTCTGACTTCAGGGGCCTCTCACTTGTTTACAGCTGCTAAGAATTTGGCCTCTTGACTTTGAACATCACACAAGTAATGAGGAAGAAGGCTGAAGGCTGTCAGGGGATTTGGAATGAGTGTTTAATTTTGTCTGTGGAAATAAAAATCTGTCTGTTCCAGACAGACAATACTTACTGCATAGTGGGTTTTCCTCCTTTTGGCTTATTGGCTAAACTGCACTCTTATTTTTATTAAGAGCAATATTCAACACTTTCTGTCAAATCTAGTTCTGAGTTAAGGCTTGTTTCGATTCTGAGGGTGAAATCCTGGCTCCAGTGAAGTGAACAGCAAAACTCTGATTGACTTAAGGGAGACCAGGATGTCCTCCTGTCTCTATAATGCCAATAACCATGGTCCGTTTGCCAAATACAATGTGTTTTTTAAGTATCAGCATGGTCCTAGTTAGGACTGGGGGTGGCAGGAGAGAGAGAGACAGACTTCCCCATTACTGTGGGAAGATCAGTGTAAACGGGAGTCTTGCGTTGCATTCTCAAGAAACGAAAGACAAGTTCATCTTGATCTTGCAGGACATTGAGCTCCAGAGCCGTATCTTCTTCACCAAGAAGATTTTGGATCTCCATCCACAGTGAACTTACATATGGGTAATAACTTATAATAATTATAACTGGTTGGAAAATGCCAATTGTTTCTTGCCGGAAATGTCTTTAATTTCTCACAATTTTGTGAGTCGCCCCCCTCCCCCCCAACAAAAAAACAACTCCCCCAAAACCCAATACTTTTTGGGTTTTCAGTCAAACATTGTTGAAAACTGAATCTGACTTAAATGGGACTTGAAGATACCCTTAAAATAATGCGTACATCCTTCCCGAACAGGGATACTGCCCTGGATTAGGGTCAAGGGCTCCATTTGTTTGCAGCTTTTTTGCTGGGAAGTTTGACCTTAAAGTCTGCTATTTTGGATACTTTGATCCTCCGCTAGTTAAAGAAGTCAATGGATACAGGACCTACTAAATGACAGCCAATGAAACCGCCTGAGATTGAGAAGGGGGCAGACTGCTTCTTTTAACAAAATTGCTTTCATGACGGCACAAAAATCATGCTGCTTTGTTAGGCCCCGTAATAACCTACATTGCAAATTGTTCCTTTGATCTCAGGGACCAAATTACCATGGTAGAGATCAAAATGATTTTTAAACATTATCTTTCCCACTGGCTGACTTCATTAGCTTTTTACAGCTGACACCCTACTCCTCAGTAACATGTTCAAAAGCGGTTTGTTTGCTATCGCACTCCAGAAACCTCAGCCAACAGGGGCTTACTGAATAGATTTCTGTTTACCTTGGGGTATGGTCACAGCATGGACCCTACTTGGTTGAGCATCATCACTAATGATTTTTTGTGTAACAAATGCTGGGACACTGTTGTGCTCATTATGCCAGATCTTTTCATTGGAATTTAATGGCATTAAGTTCCAAAGGAAATGTTCTCTGCGTTGTCCCTAGATGACTTCCGTTATTATTAGTCTGCCCAGTTATACATTAGATAGCACAAGTGGCATCCTAACATAGCAGATTGTATCTGCCTGTCCCAGAAGAGGTAGCTAGCTTGGTCTCCAGGCTGTCACAATGTCTGGCCATTGTCCGGATCTCTGGCTGAAGGTTAAGCTAGACAAGAAACTAATTTACAGCAAGTAATATTTAGAATAACTATTTTTAATACTTTCCTACCCTTGATGGATTCACACCGATAAAAAAATATCAAAAATATGAAGTTTTCATGCAGATAGGTTTTTTATATTTTTAATTAGTCTCAATAGTCAGATTAATATAGCATATCTACAAGAACCTGTTCTCTGCATAGGTGTGTGTGTAACATATATCCTATAGAGTAGCGAAATACTACTCTTCTAGATAGGGGTCTGCTCCAGCATTTTGCTCTTTAAAGTGTCCATAAAAAGCTCAACTCATAAAAACCATGGGAATGGAGGATGGTGAAGACCGATTACAGTACTGATGTGGCTCAGTCAGGTGTACAAAGAGGGTAAGTGAGATGTAGTGTGGTCCAGTGTATATTGGACTAGGACCCTAGAGATCTAGGCTCCGTTCTGAGCTCTGCCAGTAGCCAGTCGTGTGCCCTTGGGCAGGTCATTTCAGTGCTGTGTATCTGTTTCCCCTCCCACTCATTATGTGTCTTGTCTCATTAAGAGTCTAAGCTCTTTGGGGCAGGGGCTACCTCTTACTACAGGTATGGATAATGCCTAAAACTATGGAGCTCTCATCTTGATCAGGCCTCATGATGCTATTGTATACAAACAATTTCAGAGAGGTATTGGGTTTTCAGAGAGAGAGAGAGAGAGAGAGAGAGAGAGAGAGTGTGTGTGTGTGTGTGTGTACGTACTGTGCCTAGAACAAGAGGGTGTGAACTGTGATTGGAGTCTATAGGCACAACAGTTCAGAGGGGAATATAAATGGAAAGGTTCCCTTTTAGAGGTTAGGCAAATCTCTATCCCCTATTTCAACAGAATACAGATCTTCAATGGAAGTTACACCAATAGAGAATTTGGTTCAACGACTTTGCAGGGAGAGTGATGAAACATGGGCACGTGTCAAAGGAATCTATGGGCAAACTTTTTTTTTTAAAAAAAGTGATCAGATCTGCACCAAAAATGTCTTGGTATTTGTCAGAGCTATTCAAATTTCTTGGATGAATCTGTGTTAGAAATCTGTGAAAGCAGTCCTTTCCTAAAAGATTTCCAGTGCTTCCAGATTCAGGTGTTTTATCTTACTCAGTTGGCCTATTCCAAGTCAACACATCTGATGACAAGATTAAGCTCATTTATTTGAAAGGTTTTTTAGGGCTAACATTATTTTCCTTGCATGAAATATGAAATATGCAGAGGAGAAGCAGTGGCAAAAATATGTGCTAAAGCCTCCATGAAGGTAAGAATGCATTGTTTACTCCCTTAATAGCATTCTGCTTATCACAAGAATGCACTTTCCCTTACAACATTACTCTAAGGTCCCACTAGGCATTTCATAGATTTTTTTTTTTTTTAATTTCTTCCAAGTTCCCAAATGCACAGTAATCACTGAGAAAACACCAGCATTTAAATTCCTATGTTTCTTTTCTTTTCTTTTTACATTGCATTTCTTTGTTTTAATTATTAGGGAATACACTTCTCTTACAAAACTGGCATCTCTGAAGTCCCCAATTCATTGCATGGGGTGTCACAAAACTAGGTAATGGCCTTTTTGTAGACCTTAGATATTACTTTAAAAGTGAGGCTGATCCATGCCCAATCATTTGTCAGCTTCCCTTGTTATGCCTGCCAATTAATACACATTGTAATGGATGTTTTGCATCTGTACCCATAGCACAGTACTGATTCCATGTAGACTACTGAGTAACAAAAAGAGTTGGTTAGGAAAAGAATATTTTTCCCTTGGATTTCTTTAAAAAAAAAAAAAAAAAAAAAAAGCGCTTAGGTTTTTAAATGCAACCTCCCAAAATGGTTCAATTTTCAAGTTGTTGAAAGCTAAAAACACAAAGAGTTTGAAATGTCTCAATACAAATTTCCATGAGAAATGTCAGTTTTCCAATGGAAACCTGAAAAATGTAATAGAAAAAAAAAATCAGACACTTCCAAAGGAAATTCTCATTTAGATAAATAAATCCACTTTCCAACTCTGCCATAAAAATTCCAACCACCTCTAATAGACTTAGTCCACAGCATTTTGCTTGGTGTGTACAGAATATTTTCTGAGCCATATTTTATTCTGAATGAAATATCAAGATATTTTTATGGAGATAATGACTTATAGACATAATTAGGCTGGAGTAACCAGAGCATGTGTAGTTTTGCCGGCTTCATTCCAACTACTGTCTGTCCCCAAAAAGAAGCTTTATCCAGCTTTAGAATCCAGTTCAAGCTTTACTCCTGCCTCTTCCAAGCACTGACTGCCGGCTCATGAATTTTGCGCTATCTTTGGTTAAAGACCAAAAGAAAATTCTCCTGAGCCAGAATTGCAAAATGAAGGACCTTCATTTCAACCTTCTGTCTCTTAATATTACATTCTCTCTTCCTGTGCCTAGTAGTACTCACTCAAAATTCTGCTTAAGTGCTAACATGACTTAACTCCTTTTAAATGCATTTTAAAGAGTGCTGAAAAATGGAGGCTGCTGGTTAAAACAAACAGCTAGAGTGCAGCAGTGTCAGTGCTCGTTTTCCCACTAGGAGACTCTGCTGCACAACGAATACAAGTGACACAAATGGACAGTGTATTGTTTCAGTGCTTTTGGATATCTGTCATGCGCTTAGCTTGTGAACTCCTGGAAAAACTTGAAAAGTGAGCTGGTTTAAAATTTTCCGATGTCAGAAAAGAGTTATTGGGTCAAAACTGAACCTTTCTACAGGACTATCGATGAAATTTCATTTTTACAAAATTTGAAATTAAGTGTTTGGATAAGGTCAGTAATATTGTGCTTTGACCTTATTGGAACGTAGTGTTTAGATTTCTCATTTTGAAATGACTGTTTCAAAATCTATTTCACTATTATTCCAACAGAAAGTTTTGCTTAACCTAGCAAAAAAAATTCAATTTCATTTAATCAGAAATGTAGTTTTGTTTTGTTCTGTTCTGATTTGGAACGGAATCAACAATTCTGAGTTTTAACCACCTCTACTTGGAAACTGGAACTCGATCAGTAAATCACTTTAGGAGAAAAAGCTGAAAACAACAAGTAAACCCCATTATCTCCATCGATTATGATGTTATTGGATTCCTTTTCTAGTTGGCTGTTGTGTTCATATTTAAATAACTGACAATGAGTGGCTATTCCAGGCTCTAAGCATTTTTGCTAATTATTACCCAATCACCGAGATCCAAAACAGCAGCACATGCTTTCCCTCCCCACCTCTGCAAATCCATACAGGGGAAGGAAAACAAAATGAAAATATTTCCTCCTAAATGCAACTGGAAACTCCTCTCAAGACCATTCGAGAGCCCTGTTAGAAAAGATGCACTTGGAAGCAGGCCTAGAGCTATTGCAGAGCGAGGAAGTGAATTCCAAAGTTGAGAGGTGCCCAGGGGACGTTCCCTGCCAGAGCAGCACCTACTCTTCTACAGCAAAAAAGCTCCAACTCAAGTACTTCCACTGAGCTCTGCTGCAGTGGTGTTGCACAGGGCAAGGATAGTCTCTTAGGTAAGACAGTCCTAGGCCATTCAGGAATTTATAGGTCAAAAACACCACCTTACATTCCATCTGGATGCCAGTGGGCAGCCGCTACAGGTCACGAAGCCGTGATCCAATGGCATGCCATCTGTGTACGCAAGGCATGCATTGCAAATGCCAGGATCAGCTGTGCTCGTAGGATGATTCCGTCCAGCATTCACACGCACTTGGAAGGCACCATATAGGCGAACTAGGCGGTTGCCTACGGTGCCAAGTTAAATGGGGCACCAAATTCGAGGAAAAAAATCAAATTAAAGAAAAAAAAAAATAACTAAGATGTCATTATTTCAATTCCCGTTCGCGTATGGAGGGAATCTGAATTATAATTCATTTCTCTATATTTCTGAGAATTTATTAATATGTCAAATCTTTTGTTTACTGCAAAAAATAAATATGTTAGCGAATTTTTTTCTTCAATTTGGGACGTAGAGTCAAGATGACTCACTCCGCAATTTTGATAAGCAATAACTCAGCCACAATGAAACACATCCACCAGTGGCAAGAGCTGCAGTGCTAGTGACACCTAACTCCAATATAAATCAAAGTCGCATAGCCGGAAATTCATGTAGAGCGGAGATATTGCGAGTTGATACATGTCAAACGGTCATTTTAACACACGTCGCAGGTAGATGGTTAAGAATCGAGTGAATACTGTGGAAAATTGTGTTTCTTGGTGCCAAAGAATAAATCTTTCAGCATTATGAATCCAAAATGTGAGTATCTTAAAGCGTTATTAAACCTTAGCGTTATTATTGGGCTGTATAATTATGAACTTTTCTTTGTTATAACTGGTTCACATGTAATAAATAAGGTCTATAAAAGAAAAGTAACAGCGTTAACGCTTTGACTACAAAAGTGATGATGTCACACTCCAAGCGAGTAATAGTGAGGAAGGGGATTACTTTCCAAACAACCGGTGTTTATAAAACGGTTATAATGTTGAAAAAGGTCATTTTGTTTCCGTGAAAACACTAACTAACTGTTTTAATAGGTAAGTGAGTTTATGTTACTAATCATTGAACCTTTAAGTGGTGAAAAGACGTGTTGGGATGGCTGCAATGTGGTTTAAATCACCAAACATGCGGTGGGTGTGTCAGCCATCCTTAACGCTATAATGCTTGCAGTCGGGAGCACAGTACATAACAATATTCAAATGCCCCATGGCAGAAAGAGGAAAAAGAAAACCCTCAGGAGCTGAGCATCATAAATGAAAGGCTGAGAAGAAAAAGGACCAAGCAAAACAGCAGGGATCCTTCCTGAAATATCTTCTCTTTAATCCAAATAAAGATGGAAGCAGTTCACAGCTTCCAGATGAAGGAATTTTACTTGGAGAGGAGGTTAGCTCACATCCGCATGGAAGCAGCTTGGAACATCAAGATGATGCAAACTTACTTCTAGATGAAGGCAGCTCACAGCATCAGACTGATATGGAAGTGGAGAAAATTTATTCACCTTCAGAGACACATGTAGAAATTGAAGAAAATGAAGAAGAAGGAGGAAAGGATGAGGAAATCACAAACAAGTTACAGTATGGGGACCCAGCTTCATGCCCCAGATGTGATGACAGTGTGCGACAAATTCTCATGGAACATGGACCCGAACAAGTTCATGAATTTCCCTTCCCTAAGGATGGAAATAAAAGAAAATTATCTGCTCAGCATTAAAAAAGGAAATTCATTAATGGGGAAGAAATTAATCGAAACTGGTTACAATATTCAGTGTCGAAGCACTCTGTTTTGCTTTTGCTGCAAGTTGTTTAGAAATCAAGCAATTGGTACATCACTTACTGAAAATGGTTCGAAGGACTGGAAACACATATCTTCAATTCTCTCTTCACACGAAAAGTGCAGAACATTTGAAATGCTTTCAAAATTGGAAAGAACTTGAATTACGATTGAAAAAAAGGAAAAACTATCGATGAAGAACATTCATGTGTAATCAAGGAAAAAAGAATATTGGCAACAAATATTAGAGCATCTGATTGCTTTAGTGAAAGTTTGCAGTGGGCAAAATTTAGCGTACCATGGCTGCGGTAGAAATGAAAAATTATACATTCCAGGTAATGGAAACTTTTTAAAATTTGTTGAATACCTAGCTTTGTTTGATCCAGTCATGAAGGAGCATCTACATAAAATAACTGATCATGAAACACAGGTTTATTACTTAGGAAAAAATATGCAGAATGAACTGATTCAAATCCTAGCAAATGCCATTAAAAAGAAAATTGCAGAAGCTGCCCATTCTGCAAAATACTTTTCAAAAATACTGGACTGTACACCAGATGTGAGTTATGTTGAACAAATGACGATCATTCGTTTTGTGGATATGGAAATGTCTGCAGATGAAGATAATGTTAAAGTGCTCATAAAGGAACATTTTTTGGGTTTCGTACCACTGATGGAGATGACTGGAGCATTTATGACTGAAACTATTCTACAAGAGCTTGAAACAATGTCATTATCTGTTGAAAACTGACATGGCCAAGGCTATGATAATGGTTCTACTGTAGTGTAGATAATGGGAGTAATATGAAAGGTAAAGACAATGGTATGCAAAGGAGAATGATGGAAATCAATCCTAGGGCCTTTTTCGTTCCTTGCAGTGTACAGTCTCTGAATTAGGTTGTCAATGATGCTGCTAGATGCTGTTTGGAGGCAAGCAGTTTCTTTGACCTGGTGCAACGTGTTCATCAACATGCCGTTGGGAGATTCTGACTCGCCATGTGAATTCTCTAACTGTGAAACCACTTAGTCAGACAAGATAGGAGCGTCATATTGATGCTTTGAAGCCTCTTCGCTATGAACTTGGAAACATTTATGATGCCCTAATTGAAATTTCTGATGATACTACCTTTACTGGATTATCTGGCAATATGGCACGTTCAGATGCAGAAGCTCTTGCAAATGGCCTTTCCAAGTTCAAATTTGTGACTTCACTCATTTTGTGGTATAATATCCTTTTCGAGATTAACCTCACAAGTAAGCAACTTCAGGAAAAGAACTTGAACATACATTCTGCTAGTCAAAAACTGCAGCAAACTAAAAATATTCTGGAGGAATTCTGAAGGGTTCGAAAGAACACTAGTAGATTCTCTCGAGCTTGCTGAAGAAATAGATTTTTCGACAGAATTTGAACCAGAGCCAGTTTGCATTTGGCAAAAGAAACAGCAGTTTTTGTATGAAGGATGAGACACACCCATTCAGAACCCAAAACAAAGGTTCAAAGTGAATTTCTACTTCGCAGTACTTGATACTGCTATTCACTCAGGTTGATGAAAGATTTCAACAGATGCAGCAGCAGAGTCAGTATTTGACTTTCTATATGATATCCACAGCTTGCAAAAGAAAACAGATAAGAGAATTTTGTATAAAACTGGAGTCAGCATTGACTCATGAAAATTCAAAAGACATTGATGCTACATATTTGTGTAGTGAGCTTCAGGCTTTTTCAAGACGACTTAAGAAACATTCCACTCCTGAAGAAGTCCTGAAGTTCGTTTGTGAAAATAAACTCAGTTTTCCAAACATTTTTATAGCTCTATGCATTCTTTTAACTTTGCCAGTTTCCGTAGCTAGTGGAGAACATAGCTTTTCAAAGTTAAAATTGATAAAAACATATCTGCGTTCAACAGTGGTGCAAGAGAGACTTGTTGGACTTGCCACAATGTCAATAGAGCATGAAATAGCTGGAAAACTGGATCTAAAAGAACTAGTGACTGAATTTTCAAAACTTAAATCAAGAAAAGTCATGTTTTAAGAGCACAGAGTATTTTGTATTCGGTGTGTTTTGTAAATACAGGTTAAAGTTCATTGAAGGGTTTTCTTATTTCTTTCTATATTAGATGTGGTGGTAGTGGCAGTTAAAGCAGGATAGAGTAATAGATGATTTTGGATTTGTAATCATAAAAATTATAATTAACATTTTAAATCATTTTTATTTGAAATCGGACTGAAATATCAGCTAGCTGTTGTGTACAAATCTATTCTGAAAATTTCGTGTCTCTATTTTAGCTGATTTCAGAAACATTGGTTGGACAGACGGACGGACAAACCGAATAATTAAGCCTCTGTTTAAAAAAAAACGCTTAAAAAACATTAAAAGGAAAAAAAGGGGCAAAATGTTTCCCAGTTTACCAAAAGCCTCAGCCTAGATCGGGTTTGGGGGTGGGGGCGCTGATTGCTGGCAGCTAATCTAGGGCTGCCCCAGTCCTCTGCACAGCATGATCGTGCACACACTGACCGTGTGAGATCATTAGAGCCCTGCACGGATACAAATTTATATCCACGGAACCGCTGGGCTCTCCCGGGAACTGTAACGGTGAAAGGAGAAGAACGTGGGGCTGCCACTCCCAGGGGCCAGCGCCCCATGCTGGCAGCTCCTCCGGCACGGTACTGCCCCCAGCGTCTCCTCCCCATCTCTTCTACACAGATGTCGGCGTCTCCTGTCTGGGGGCATGTGTGCCGCTTGAACACAAGAGTGTGACCAGGGACAGCTGCCAGTGAGCCTGGTGCCTGCCCCAGGGGGTGGGGCTAGAGGCAGTACAACTGCGCTGGAGGAGCTGCCAGTGCAGGGCGCTGGCTCCTGGGAGGGGCTACCCCATGTTCTGCTCCTTTCCCTGCTGTGGTTCCTGGGAGAGCCCCGTGGTTCCACGGATACTGATTTATATCTGCATCTGTTGATATACATTTGTATCCGTGCAGGGCTCCAGAGATCATACTGCATGGAGCATGGCATTTGCAGGCAAGTATAGAATTGAATGTCTGTGATGGTCTTTGGTAGCATTAGTGGTCTGAGCTTAGGCCCTTCAACATGCGGTGAGAGGGTTTGGTAGGGAAGCCTAGGCCCTCCCACTCCACCGGGCTCTGGCCCTGTGAAAGCCACAAGGTCTGACGCTCAAGAGTGCCTTAAGGCTGCCCTCCCTCGGTCATCTCCTACCACTTCACCATTGTCCGAAGTTTGAAGTCCATCACAGGAGACAGTGAAGGGCGTCAGCCCACCACTTGGCATCTCTTCACAGCCAAGCATGGTATGGTAGCTTTCTCCCTTTTGGGGCAGCGCCTGCCTGCCTGCCTTGGCCCTCTGGCCAGGTCAGCTCCAGGTCTCTCCCCTTCAGGGGCAGTCCATAAATACAGGGAATCAACACCAAAACTGGGTTAGTAGGTGAGGGGGAAATGCCTCCCTCTCCAGGTACAACAGAAGTACGTCCTCCCTTCCCTCAGGGAAGGGGCTTCAGGCAAGTGTGAGGGAGAGATCCTGCCTTCCCTCAGCCCTCTTCTCAGGAGCTGCAAGGTAGAGGTCCCTTCCCTGGCCCACCCACAAAGGAACTGTTCTGCTCCCTTTTAACTCCTCCTCCAGTCTGTGCATCTCTTGCAGGTGTGGTGGGGCAGGGCTGGCTGCTCACTCACCCCTTGTTGCCCAGTGTAGGGTTTTTATACCCCATCACAATGCCTGTCACAGCATACCGCAGGATGTCATATGCCCACTGTGGGATTCCCTACACTACAGGTTATGCCAGTATAACTTGTCCCCCTGAGAGGTGGGAATAAGCCACCCCCCCCTCCGCCGAGTGACATAGCGTTACACTGACCTAAGCACTGGTGTGGACAGTGCTATGGCTGCGGGGAGCGTTTCCTGCTGACATAGCTACCGCCTCTCACAGAGGTGGTTTTATTACACCAATGGGAGAGCTCTCTGCTGGCATAGAGCATCTTCACCAGACCTGCTATGGTGACACAGCTGCATCGGGTGCAGCTGCATCACTGTAGCGCTTCTCATGTCGACTAGTCCTTAAACAGGCGGCCACATTCTGCACCAGCCTCCAAAAAGCCTTCTAGCCTGAGCCCCAGCTTGTAGGAGTCAATGGAAACACTCCTATTGACGTCAGCGGGCTTTGGCTCAGGCCCTTAAGCTGTAGTTGCAGATACGGCACACTGCAGCAGTTCAGTCTAGAGCCAGGTGGCAAAGGCGTGGATCACAGTAACAAGATTTAAATCGCAATGTGATAGCAAGTAATCTCTTTACTGGACCAGCTTCTGTTGGTGGAAGAAAATCTTCAGAGTTTCACGGAGTTCTTCAGGTCTGGAGATTCATAGAGGGACGCACTGCTTTGGGTCGGAGGTGTAATTTGTGAACTTCTGTTCATTAGGTTAACTAGAAGCATGCACACTGACCTTCCCTGTAAGTTAACAATCACTAGTAGAATTTATGCACAGTTATGCATGCCACACCGGGGGCAGAAGAAGATACCATTTGTGTGCTTGCCATTCCTTTGGCTGGCCCATCTCCTGATAAGGCAGCCTAAACTGTTACCATTTGAAGGAAACGCAAAGATCAGACTTGTTACCACCAAGCAAAAGTCTCCGAGGCAAAGCAGTGCATTACAAGCATGTGTGCAGGCAGACACACAGAATTTGCGGTTATTAACATTACACATTGTACCAAGGATAATGGGTTTTTCTACATGTTCACAAAGCATATAACTACTTACCTTGTTCTCATTTGCTGTATTCTGTCTGTCATGGTTTGGGTGCTGTTAAATGTCTTTGGAGCTATTTAGAATTACTCATCCCCATGCTACCATGAAATGAGAAGGTGAACTCGAATTGCTAGCACATCGGTTGTCGCTGACTGTGTTGATCTCTGTATAATTACTTGGAGGTAGATACCCTTAACACAGAAAGATGACTCAGCTTTCAAAGACTAACGCTCTTTATATGCCTCAGACACTCTTTGAGGTGCATTAGCAACCTTGCTTGCAGGACTAAGCTCTTTGGGGCCAGACCCAGTGTCCGTGTCTATGGCAGTGATACTCCGACTGCTGCTAGTGAGCTGCAAGTGGCTGTAATGTGTCTCCTGCGGCTCTTTGCAGCACAGACTATTAAAATGTTGTGATTTAATTAACAACCAGTCAGGATGCTTCTTCTATGTTATTATCCAATTAAGTTATTAACTTATTTGCTGTGAGACTATATACACACACTAAATATTTCCCATCATACTGTTTAAACATGAATACAGTAGAACCTCAGAGTTCTGAACACATCAGGAATGGAGGTTCTTCATAACTGTAACTCTGAACAAAACATAGTTCTTTCAAAAGTTTACCACTGAACATTGACTTGATACAGCTTTGAAACTTTACTATGTAGAAGAAAAATGCTGCTTTCCTTTTTTTTTTTCTTAAAGTAGTTTATGTTTAACACAGTACTGTACTTGCTTCTTTTCTCCACCCTCTGTACTGCTGCCTCATTGTGTACTTCCGGTTCCACATGAGGTGTGTGGTTGACTGGTCAGTTCGTAACTCTGGTGTTCAAAACTCTGAGGTTCTATTGTAGTTCTATAGTAAATGAAACAATTAATTCTCACGACTGATGCTCTTTTGGGTATTCTTGATCACTAACTTGGCTCCTGAACCACTAAGGTCTGAGTATCACTGGTCTAGGACTTTGGTCCTGCACAAAGCTTTGTATGGGCAGGCTTCTGGGCTCACACAGAATAATATTAAGTTAATCTGAATTTACAGAGCTCCCAAATCATGAAGTCATAGAAACATAGGGCTGGAAGGGACCTCAGAGGTTCATCTAGTGCACTCTGCCATGCTGAGGCAGGATTGAGTATACCTAGCTATAAATTATTATTTAAGACAATTACAGCGGTCAAAGGTTGGTTGTTTTATTTCTAAAACAATACAAATTTCTAGCCAAAAGATGGCTTTCTGACCAAAGTGAAAATTTTTATTTTAGTCAATTTTTCTATTTTTGGATGAAAATGGAAAACTTGTCTTCAGGGTTTGGTTGTTTTTGTTACCCTTCACTTTTCTCCCCCTTTTTTTGACAAGAAGGAAAAGAAAATTGAAGGTTTTATTTCCATGTTGTCAAAAAACTAAGAAGTGCTGAACATAATTTTCTTCATCTAGTTTGACATTTTTCATGGAAAATTTAGCATTTTTCAAATATCTTTAAAGATATTGTATTGCACTATGTTGGTACCTATGAAAAATCAATCTAGAGCCTTACACCTGAGAGTAATGGGTTTGTAATACGTGCATTCGTCGTCAACCTGACCACTCTACTTATATGTTGTATCCCAATCCCACCACTACCCTTCGCCTATATTTCTGGTGTCTGCCCACAGACTTATTCCTGAATAACTGCGATAGATGCCCTGAATTTAGTTTAATCATTTTAAAATAGATTAAACTGTAAAAAGACACTCTTATTCCAGAATAAGGATGTCCACATGGAGTTATTCAGGATGGGATATTCTGCCTTAAAGTCACATCCTATCTTAGGGTATGTCTACAACAGAAATGTTACAGCAGCATGGCTGCACCTGCTCTACTGTAGCGTAGATGCTTATTACAGAACTGGAAGGGATTCTTCTGTCATCGTAGTAAATCCACCTCTGAGAGCCATCAGCTAGGTCAATGGAAGAATTCTCACACCAACCTAGTGCCATCTACACAGTGGCTTGTGTGATGAAATTAAGATAACTTAAGGCATGACACTTTTCACAGCCCTGAATGAAGCAATGAAATCTTCCGAGTTTTGTCCTGTAGACCAGCCCTTAATTTGCAGTGACTTACACATGTAGAAGACAAGCCCTCACATTATAAGTTCTTTGAGGAAGTAAGTATGTTTTATCCTGTGCCTATATAACAAATAGCACATTTTAGGCCTGAGGCTATCCCCAGTGAAATGAATGAACGGACTTCCATGGACTTCAATAAGCACTGAATAACAACTAAGATGTCCAGTCAATGGAAGAGATTCCCAAATCCTTTTAAGATTCTCACTGAAATATACATAATTACAGTTGGTTGAAAAATGGAGGGGGGGGGAAACAATTTTTATGGACAATTTTCCTTCTTGTCAAAATGTTGATTAATACGATCATTACCACATCAAAATTTGAAACATGGTGACCAGACCTGCAAAGTAGAGTAAATAAATAGGAGACTTCAAGAGATCCTATTGAAGAGATGAACAATACTGTAAACAAGAAATAATTCAAAGAAAAAAGAGACTGTCTTCACTGACGGATGGTTAACAAAGAGCTAGATTTCAGATCTCAGCAAAATAATGACCCTTGTCTGGTACATGCTAATCATCTGAAGCGCACTTTCAAAATTCAATTTTTTATTTTGTTCTGTGTGTTCATTTAAGTGACAAATGTGCAGGATAATAATCCCACAGTATAGTGCACAACAGTTCTGATTCACTTAGGAGTCAGGCTTTGTGAAAGGAGGAAAAAAGTTCAGTTACTGTTCTCTGCCTCTAAAAAGGAAGATGAATGTGTTTCAGGGCACTGACAGTTTCACACAGCCCCCTGCCAGATATTACTGTATTTGCCGTAACTACAGAAACAAAAACAAATACGCTGCACAAATACATTCATAATCAGAATCACACCGCCACAACTGTGGCTGTCCAAATGCTTACAGATTTTCTGACCTCATGTATACAGTCAGTTATACACAGCATATAAAACGCAGTAAGAGAAAACGCACAGAGTGCAGAGTAAAACTTGTCTGAAAACTTTTAAAAACCAAGATCATATCAGATTGCAGAAACTCGAGGATGGCAGAAAAAGAGGGAACTGGGTTACTCAGTGAATAAAAACTTTCAAATGTAGCTGGTTTTATAAGGGCTGAATTGCGAGCCCCTGGCTCACACCAGCGAGCAGTTAGTCACACAAGCTATTCCACTGAAGTTAGTGGTGCAGTTTTATAGCAATGAGCTGAGAATGACCAATTTAGGGCCAGACTTTCGCACCTTTGATTCCCACTGGTCATCTGGTATGCAGTGGGACTGCTCATGAGTAACCCCCCACCGAACTCAAAAGAAGACACAATCTGGATCTAAGTGGAATGAGTTTGGCAATCTCAGCTCAGTCCCTGGTGATTTCATTCCAACTCTTAAATCTATTGGCTGCAGACCATAACAAAGGCATGAAAGACATTCCTTGAGGGTTCCTCCATTGCCATCTGCAAATAATGACCTAGCAGTCCTAAAAATAGCGGTAAGGGGGGAGGAGGGGGAATACTTCAGGTAAAGCCTTTGAACATGTCTTATTTGAGGCCTAAGTGAAGGAAAACGATTCCAGGTATAGCAATTATCCACGTGTGCCTATTGATAGGAAATTTCACCTCAACTTTTCTTCAGTGCACACAACAGGATTTTGAATGCTGTTTGTGATACGTGCCCCGGATCTTGCCCCTTTTAGCATGAGCCGTAGGATTTATCTGCGTAAACGAACAGCTGGTATGAGACACCCAACAGAGAAAGAATCACCATCTAATCTCTGAATGGGACCAGCTTAAGGACAAATGGAGAAAAGCTGCACTGCAGAAGCGATTTGCTGCACATTTAATATTATTAAATGCTCAGGTCACTACAGTAGTGAGCACCAAAGAAACTTATATGCCCAGATCTTGCCACCTTTACAGTATGTTGAAACATACATTTGATTAATCAGAGAGACACAAGGTGGGAGGTAATATCTTTTATTGGACCAACTTCTGCCAGTGAAAGACCACAGAGCTCTTCTACAGGTCTAATTAAACTAGCATTTCCCCTCCAACAAACAGGTTGCAAGAACCCCAGTGCAGAAGGAATGTACCCCTATAAATAAGTGGAAAAGGTTTGTTTATGACTGTATCCAGAACAGGTAATACAGTGGAACTTAGATTAAAATGACCAAATCAAGACCCAGGACAAACTGGCTGCTTGATTTGTCTTTACCCAAAGGTTGCACCAAATTATTCTGGAGACCACAATGGGATACTTTAAGGGCATTGCTTAAGAAAGGGGTTTCTCCATCAGAAATAGTGTCCCTAGTGCAGGTTTCTGGGCCTGATTCGCCACTAACTCATACCAGGGTGTATCAGGAGTAATTCCACTCAAGCCAATGCAGTCACACTGTAAGTGAAATGAGAAGACCATCAGGCAATATATATCATGATGCTGGAGTAGGACCTCCAAATCAGTGGTTAAAGGGAATACAAGGATTCGGGCAAGGTCACAGTCTCGTTACCCATCTGTTTAAAGGCATTTCCCTGTGCTAGTCCTGCTTGAATCTCATCCACACCTCCCTTAGCACCGCAGGTCAACATGTGTGCATTGAAATGTTTAAGCTTTGTACTGTGCTGAAGATAAAAAAGGATCAGTGAATAAACACTTGGGTGGATTTCTTGGTCCACACCCAAGTATGATTTGGGCCACTTGGCGCTGATGTGGTGGCTTATTTCTTTTGCTCAATTTTGAAAGAGGGGGGATTAGCCTAGTGAAAGAGTTTGCTAGGCTGGTATCTAGTACGATCTTTTGGACTAAGTTTAACACGTTCCAGTGTGAATGATGAGACTGGAATAAGTGAGATGGTAGGATAAAGCAAGTTATCAGCACTCCATCACTGGAAGAATAAAGCCCCTTTTTCTCTGCAATGGTGATTAACGGGGAGCAAAGGGAGATGAAACCAGGGCACACCGTCTGCCATCCACTTAATCTTCAGATAATGGTTTTCTTAAAACTCCCTGGTCTGGCTGCTCTACATCCCCAGCACAGTGGGCACCGTAAATGAGTCTGTCTAAAGAAGAAGGATAAAGACGTAAAGGAAAATAGGAAGATAAAGGGATGGGGAAAATGCCTGGCATGCTAAAAAGGGTGGTGGCCTACAAAGCTATTACTTAGAACCAATGCGGTAACAGAGATGAAAGGAGAAAGATTAACTTTTGTTGTTCAAGTTTGATGAAGGCACTCCGCTCGGTTTGAGTGAACACTATTTCTTGCTGAAAATCATATAGAAGAGCATCAGCCGCAGTGTCGAAAGGGACCAAATGGAGGATTTTGAAGCTTGATTCTCAAAACGACATTAATATTTGTTCACTAGGCTAATGTATTTAAATGTCATGGCCTTTGAAGTTTTCTATTGCCTCAGTCTGAGGATTTGAGAGAAGGAGAACAAAACCCCCAAACAAGACATTTATTTAGTGATCCTGAAAGTTGTGATTGCACAGACCTACAGAACAGGGGCAGCGCAGGCAAAGACAGTGCAAACTGCCCTAGACCTAGGGGAAGGTGACCAGCTGTCCCAATTTTATAGGAACTTTCCTGATATTCAGGGCTTTGTCTTATATAGGTGCCTATTGCCCCCCACTCCCATCCCAATTTTTCATACTTGCTTTCTGGTCACCCTACTTATACCACACACTGACAACATACACCAAACTCTACTAAAGCAGCCAACTCAAGCCTCCATGACCATTCAGTTCCTGGATCTTGTTGAGGCTGGTGACAAGGGACAAAGTTGTAATGGAAGTGCTTTCCATGACACCAATGTTGTCCACTAGGAATTTGCTGGAGACCAAAAATTCATTCAACATAGTCCATCAATTATTCATGTAGCGCCATCTGTCTGCAGAAATAGAGAGGCAAGGTCCCTGCCTCACAAAACATGCAACTTAACTTGGACAAACACTGGAAATTATGGGAACAGATAAAGGAGTAGAGTAGGAGGAAAGAAAGGAGGACAGAGAAAAAAGTAGGAAGAGGATCAATTGAAACAGCAGCTAAGTAAGTAGATAGAATCAAAGGAGAGTCAGTCCTTGAGACAAAAGCCATTGTGACAGACATCACATACTGATTAGTGGACATATGAGAAACAGACACTGGCTTTTGGTCTCTCACTTCTAGAGCTGGATAAAAATGGCAGTTATTTTTCACAGGAAATGTTCAACATTTTCGGCAAATATTTTTCAGTTTTTCAAAGAAAAGCCTAAGTCTAAAATATTTTTGATTTCAGAAAACCTGAAACTTTTACCAAACACCAATTATTTTGGTGGGTGAGGGGGGTCTCAAAAGACAACCAACCAGTAAATGTCGACAAAAATGATTTTTTCCAATGAATATGTATTCTACTCACTTCCAGATTGAGTATTATGGTCTAGGTATACTTGGCCCTGTCTCAGCACAGGGCTAGATTAGATGACCTCTCGAGGTCCTTTCCAGTCTTACATTTCCATGATTCTAAAATGCAGTGACCTAGGAGTGAAAAATTGCATATCCCACACCCATTTCCCAGAACCTTTTGAAACAGTTTGTTCATGAACAAAACCACCTAGACAAATACATTGACACTAATGTCTACAGGATTACCAATTCTCCACACTTAGATGCCACCAGTGATGGGCATACTACAAATGGATTAAATACTGTAGACAGATGTTGTTTGATTTGGTTTTTTTGAGCCTAAGACTACAATCCTAGAGGCTATTTTATACTTTTTAATCCAAAACTGAAACTTTAATGAGCACTCTGGATTGTATTAGAACATCAAAACAACCTCCCACCCCCACCTTCATGGCTCTTATAAAATCATTGTTAAAAAAATTTGGCCTGTTTTTCAAGTTGAAGTAGTCAAAATATTTTACATGTTCAGTGCTCGTGTACACTTATGATTGCCAATTATTCCAGATGTCTCTGCTAGTAAGTGATATCTCACATTCTTACTTTCTAACTCCTTTATTCATTCCATGGAAACACTTGATTATAATTGTCTATTACAGGCGGGTAAACAAAATGCATTTCCAATAGGACGCCTACATAATGCATGTGAGAGACTACATACCAGATGAATCAGCCAGAACGGCTGCTTTGACAGAAACTACTAGATGGATTCAGAATACCTAGACAGTTTGGGGTATGGTTTCTAAATACTACACCAGATACTAGGGCAGCAGTGAAATTTTACTGGGAATAAGTATGTGACAGAATTTTAGCCAAAATTCTGACATTTGGCTTTGACTAATCTTAAGAGGCACCTCTCGCTGCACAAGTATCTACAGCATAGCTGGATGTGAGTGCTGCTTATCTCTGTGTCTTGGCAGTTTTCACTGGGGTGGAGGAGAAGTTAGAAAGAGGCCCCATTTCCTTGTTAGACTTCCCTGGAGAATTTCATGTCAGACTCTCTTCTCTCACCCAGTATCAGAGACACACAATTAAAAGCCCCCAAACCCCAAAATTAAATAGAAGATTTGTGCACATACTGGTCCGGATCCTCTGCTCATGTAAATTGGCCCTGATTTACACCAGTTGAGTATATGGCCGTGCATCTGTTGGATGAAATTTAAAAAGCGATGTTCTGATCATTTGTGATCATTAGTGTCCCTGTGACACTTTTTATAAGAAAAGGGATGTTAACCATTGGTGGGCTGGCCAAACACAAGCTGGTGTGAATAGTCAGCCTGGCTAAATTAAACTCTTCTTAATTTCCTCTCTTAAACTACTGTGCAGGATTGCTGTATGCTGCTCAACAGTTACTGCGTTCAAAACAGAGGGGGCTGCATTTTCATGGTGGGTGAAATGATCCCTTCATATAGTTTGTAACACAGCACTGGTATCCTTCAGGATGCAAGGCATTGGATAAACTCAAGCGAGTGTTATCCACACATCACTTTGAAAATAAATTCCTTCAGTTATCAAAGGCACAAGAAATCATTTAGAAGCGTTTGTTATCTGAAACTCAATTATAGTCTGAGCACCCACATTGCCAACACATACATTTATTAGGCCTTCTGCTACTGCCAAAAGTACAGGGAAAATCATAATGGTTGGTCAGCTAAAACAAAGAGTTGCTTTGTACTATTTAAACAAGTGTCCTGTAGCCCCAATTCCCTCATGCCTCCGTTATAAAAAGTGAGTTGGTTAATTAGCCCTTGACGAGTTATTGCAAACATTAATAAGCAAAGCTACAGCGATGAGAGAGCCTGTAATTAAGCATTCTGCCACTGTCTGGTTCTGCAAATAAGCTCTTTGAGACTTAAAAAACAAAACAACCCAAACCCTCAAATTAAAGGCAATCTGAAAATGAGTTCTGTCGCAGGGGAGTGTCTACTCACTGCTGGACAGCTCCTCCTCTTGGCAGTTCTGGCAATTAGCTTGGCCAGTCCTCCTGGCTTTATAGAAACCCCACCTATACCCTCACAGGTGACCTTCCTTCTAATTAGCTCCCTCCACACAGCCTAAATTTCCCCCATTTGCAGCTTAATTGGCTGATTGAGCCCACCTGATCTAATTCAGCTCTGGCAGGGCTGGTGTGGAGAGCACATTCCCCAGACTGAAGGGTATTTATATGTTTGATTTTTACACAGCCCCCGTCCTCCTTTACAGAGAATTCTCTGTCCATAGCCAGATACCATATGAAGATAGTCAAAGGAACGCATCCTGAACAGATTAAAGAGGAGGAGGATGGCAGGATCTGCCTGAACTAATAGGCATTCCAAACACCACAAGTCTCATTTAAAAAAGGAGAGCCTCCTTCTACATTAGGTGATTTTCTACCAAGCCCTTCTGAAAACTTGGTCTCATGTGGTCATACAAAGACCAGGTCCAGAATAGCACTTTTCAAAAGGTTTATCTTGACACGTGTTTCGTTTTCATTTAGGAGAAGGAGCACTGTCTAGCAATTACAGCTTATGTAGAGAGTAAGGGTCATCTTCCTGACTTTGCAACAGACTTCCTGCTTGACCCTGGGCAAGACACTTAACCTGAGTGCACCTCAGTTTTCCTTATTTGCACCCTGGGGAACTATCAGGAGTGTAATGTCTGTAAAGTGTTGTAAGACCTTTGAGTGAAGGTACTAGAGAAGAGCAACATCTTATTTACAGGAATACTGTACTTCACGCGATCATGGTAAACACACCATACAGAATAACTTCTAAGAACAATAAATTCTTAGTCATCTGAGACCAGACTGTGGTATTCCTCCGTTGCAGTGTTTGCTGAGGAGTCGGTGAGGCTGGATTAATTTTTGTGGAATCTAATTGGCCAAGAAGTGAAGTGAGAATTAGGAAGGTTCTGCTGCACAGCGCAGAATTTAACTTGGCAAGAGTGCAACAAATAACTTGGCTGAAAGCCATTTTGGGTATTTCCGTTGGAAGCCCCTTGGGATCTTTAGTGCCCATAATATCATATATGCAATGCCGGTAAGCCTGCAAGGATGAGAGTCAGTATGCTAACACAACCTTACTTGTAATCATTTGCTAGGGCTCAGGAAATCACATGGTTTGTATTAATAGCAAGTGCATATTATTATTATTATTATTTGTCTTACAGTAGTGCCTCAAAATCCCTACCCTGTGTACTGCTAGGTGCAGTACAAACACACACAGACACAAAGAGCTCATTGTTGAAAAAGAAAACATAAATTCAAGGTGAGAAAAAGGAAGCATTGACATGCCCATTTTACAGAGGAGGAAATGAGGCACAGTGATAAGAAGTGACTTGCCTGAGGTCACAGAGGAAGACCTGTGCAGAGACAGCGACTGAACCCAGAACTTGAGTGCCAGTTTAGCACCTAGACCATGGGCCACCCTGCCTCTAGTCAAAAGAGTGATAAATTTGGGGTATGTTTCAAGAAGTGCACAGTTTTATCTCAATGAAGACCCATCACTAGGAGACAGTGTGTTTGATCCCTTGGTGGAAGGGGAGTTGGGACACACCTTGCATTACTTTCCTGCCCGCCTCCTCTGGAATAAAGGAGTAGATGAGTCTGGCCATTGGTGGGTCCCAGCAAGAGCCAGCCAGGCCTCCCGAGCTGAGGGACGACTGTCTACAAGGGGGCTGATGGGGAGTCAAAGAGGGGAAGGATGGAGACATCTTGGGGAGGAGTCCTTTCCTCATTCCCTTCCCCATCCGAAAAACAGCCAGTTCTATCACGAGGCTCACAGACAATGTTCAGTTTGTCCTACAGTGGAAACGTGATGCCACTGTTTCGTTTCAGGAAATTTGTGGTGAAATTTATGATGTCCCTGGAATGGGACCTAGACTCGGACTTGGCCAAGAAGTTAGACTGTGTTGAATATTACCGGAGGGTGGAGGGGGTAAGGAGGAGGGGGAAAAAGTCCTTTCAAATTTGTTCAATGGATTAGCAAAAACCAACATTTACCCTCAGAAGCTATTACAGCTCTGACAGGGGAAAAGGCAGAGAAAGTGATTTGTCATGCTGGTTCAGTATTTAGTTTAGATAAGCTTCGGTGCCTTTCCACACACACACACACACACACACACACACACACACACACACACACCCTCAGCTGGTGTAAATTAGTGTAGCTCCATAGATCTGGCCAGGCTAACAGTGATACATAACATATGCTTTCCCCCTATATTTTAGTTGCCAATTTCTCCCTAATCCTGTGTCCCCCCTCCACACACCCCCCTCCCCCCAAAGCAGATGTGGCTTTTGCGGTAATCGTTAATGATCCTTTGCACGCATCAGAAACCAGGATTAGGAAAGCAATGGAGCCAGACAGAGACAGATGTTGAAAGCTCTGGTTTTGTAGTGCGAAGAGGCCAATCCTGCAAGGTGCTGGGCACCTCCTGCTGAGCACTGTCACCTCCATTCGCTGCCAGCATCAGGCCCTAGATTTTTAACAGAACAAAAGGTTCCTTGCACAGAAGAATTCAATTAGAGCACTGGAATGCTCCCTCTTACAAAGCTGAACGCAGACAGGCACATCCATTTCGGCCCACAATTAGCTGAGTGGGAAAAAAAAATTTGAAATCGAGGCTCCTGAAAGAAAACCTCATTCTCTACTGACTAAAATTCATATTCGGCTTCCAGACAAAGGCCGTTGCCAATCGATCAGTCTCTCTGTCAGCATTATCCAAACCAGCCTGAACAAGTGTTTAAAGTACAAGATGCTGAACCTGGTGAAAACTTGAAAATGACAAGAGGGGGTGGCTGAAGAGGGAAAGGCAACAGGCGCGTGTAGCAATGGGAGGTTATGGAGCTGCACAGAAAGAACAACATAATCTAAATAACCTTGAAGCCAAGCGATCGTCTTTGCAATGTGCTCTAGCTTGAATTTGGTTCCCTGCATTTTCATCTCTCTTCAATTATTTTCACTCCATTTATTTAAAAAAAGCCTTTTTAATGAGTAATCCTGACATTAGTGGAGACTTTTGGAACATGTTAATGATGATGAACCTGCTAATGAGAGTGAAGGAACTGAAGCCCTTGTAGTTTTCCATAAAGTAAATTCTTCTGCGACAAATGCTTTTTTTTTTTTTTTTTTTTTTTAAACTCCTAACACTTAAAGTTTCAAGCTCAATATTATGAGAAAGGTGAAGCAGGATGACAGGGTTCATTTATTCTGCTTTGTGTTTCACTTCTGAGACTTCTCTAGAGCCGAGACTGCTAATCAAAATGTCCTTTCAGATGTGTGGTGACTTTTTATGTGGAGCAGTTGACGTTTGTTCATTAAAGATTTAACTGTGGCCATGAAGCTTATTTTATCCAGGGCTTCAGACAAGTCCCAAAGCTAGATGATTTTTTTTTCTTTCCCGGCAATCCACCAGCTCCAAGCAGATCTCAGGTATGTGATGGGAACCACATATACCAGGGGCATCAGCACCTCTGCTGCAATTTAAATATGAACAGGACTATGCTGTGTACTCTGTGCAATCTGACTACTTTAACTGACTGGTGGATACGTTGTGATGGCTATTAAACGATGCTTTGGTGGAAAAAAAGCCACAGTGGATAAGCATCTTTCCTCTGTGCAAAGAGCAGGGTGGGATCAGGGATAGTAACATACCTCGTTTTTATTTCTAAGGTACTCAACCATCCGTCCTTACTATCTTTAATGTGTTTATCTTCACAACACCCTTGTGAGACAGGTAAGTACTATTATCCCCATATACAGATGGGAAACTGAAGCACAGGGACACTAAATGACTTGCCCACAGTCACAAAGGGAGTCTTTGGTGGAGAAGAGAATGAATCTGGGTCCCCTAAATCCAAGATGAATGCCCTAGCCAGTGGACCAGTCTTCTTTGTTAGCATACCTCAGCCAATGATTTCAAAGTGATTAACACATAAACGATAATTATTCTCATTTTCCTGATGAGCCTGAGATAGAGAGAGACGAGGTGACTTGTCACACAGTCAGCCAGCTCCCTTGACTCATATTCCAGTGCCCTATCCACTCACTCTCTCTCTCTCTCTGGATGAGCAGACAATTAACACACCAGTCATGGATCACTTTCCCAAAGATACATGGTGTTGCACAGATTAATAAGAGTTTCCAGGTCCACTCAAAGTTGGCTACTGCTATGCTATACTGTAGATTTCTTATTTGATCCCAAACCAGATTGGTTATCCCTCTGTAAAGTAAGTTCTTTGATTTATGAAACCAGCCCTTCACCCACCCTTCTGTACAAAGAAGTGTTTTATGCAACGGATCCAGAGTTGAAGCCAGGTGTCGTTACTGACCACTCTTTGTAAAAGCTCAGTTGCTTACAGAACTCAAAATGCATGTGTCTGTTCTTCTGCTGGCAAAAATAAAGTCTGAGAGTCAACTGGAGTTCATACTCTCTGCAACGAAAATGACAGAGAAAAATTGTGTCAGAGACAGCCAAGGAGCAACTTTTGGCTGTTATAATAATGGGGGGGGGGGAATGGCTTAAGCTAGTTGGGTGTAAGAGTTGGATATTTTTCTGTATCAGCTTGAACTTCATAAAGATTACAAGGAATAATCAAACTGCAAACATTTTAGCACTTTCCTCTAGTTATTTTAAATATATATAAAAGTTTCCATAAAAAAGTATTAGAAGAAACCAAACTTTGAGAAAATGTGCACGAGCTTCCATTTAATTACACCTTTTGTTTTTGCTAGGCAAAATGCCTGGAACAGTGGTGTGTGTCTGTCATTTTCCCTGATAGAGTTGGCAGCTGTTCAAATGCCCCAAAAGCACGACCAGCAGGGTTATGAAGGAACGTTGCCAGTGATTAATATTACACACTGGTTGACCTGCTGTAATCATTAAGCTGTTTTCCCAGATAAAATTAGAAAACATTTCATTCTCACCTTAACTTGCATGTTGTTCACCTGCATATTCCACATTTATTACCGCATTCACATTAGAATAATTAGGCTAAGGACTGAATGTAAAATTGAACTTCATTTCCCAACCTCTGTTCTATACTTTTATTATAGCCTAATAATTTTTATATTAACTAGAGCTGTGCCAAGTTAGGACTTTTTGTGTGTGTGCGCAAAGTTTTCTGCAAAAATATTTCTTTAAGGTAATTTTTCAGCTGCAAAGTTTTGCTTTTGCATGAAATGTTGGGATGATGGATTTTTTTCAGATTGATTCATTGAAAAGCCATTGCTGCATGAAACTGTGAACAGAAGAAGAGATGGGATAGTTGCCATCTTTGAGATTTTCATTTTGTGGGCATAGAGTGGGAGGAGGCAGGGAGGGAAATACTTAATATATTTCCAGAAATGGCTCTGGTTTTCAAACAAGTGCTTTTATGCTTCCCCCACCATGGCATTCCTCATACTTGGGAGGAGCTCCCCATAAAAATCCCAAAACTGAATCATTGTCCTCCTTCAAATCCCTCTTTAAAACCCTCATTTGCTGTGCTGCCTACAAAAAAACTTGACAACAGGCAGTTGGTGTGCTGAGAGCACTGCCTGTCATGCTGACCCATATTGTCTTGTAGTTTCCTTTTGCTCCACTTCTCTCTATAGCCACCTGTTGTTTCTTGTTTCATATTTAGATAGCTCTTTGGAATAGGTGACCATCCTTATGTTCTGTATATGTACAGCACCTAGCACAATCAGTCCATGACTGTGGCTCCTAGGTGCTACCTCAATAAATAAATAAATAAACAAACAAACATCCATCATTTTGTGTGTGTGTACATATGCATCACTGCCCTCTATTGGGTAGAATCAGAAGTCCTCACCTGTGTGTCATAGAGCCTACAGCTGCCGGAAATCCTTCTGTATTTCAAACGGTAGGGGCACTGCTTGTTGGGACAGAGGTTCTGATTGTATAAAACAGAGCTGAAAAGTTTTACATAAAGTCTGCACCAGATTTGCTTTTGACACAGGAAGGAGTCTGTTACTGGCACAGTTTTTCCGCCTCCTAAAGCACTATGTGAAACTCCTGAAAAAGTTTCCACACTGAAAAATAATAGTTTCATTGTTTTATTCCAGGCAATTTTGCAGCTAGGTCAATGAAACATGGAAAAATTGGAATGAGCTCATTTTCACTCAGAAATGGGACTTTTTCCCCCCCAAGTAAACAGTTCACAGACCATGGCTTATTTTTAGGTAAAAATGGGTCCATTTTCTAGTGCAGAACAACATTCAAAAAAGTAAAATCAAATTCCAAGTATCTTCTACTTTCATTGCAAATAGTTCACACATATCTAAGAGCTAAGCCTCCAGTTCCCTTTCAGGAATGTCATATATGGCTTTGCCAAACAGATTTCATAGTCCAGGCAAGGCACATCATTTAAAGTGGGTTTAGAAGGTTGCAATGTGTTTTTATCTTCTAGAGAAGCTTCATGAGAGCTCTTAGAATCGGAGGATCTGATCTCAACCTCTTCTGGCACTGAGAAGTTACACAGCTTGACTGAAATCAACCTATCTCCAGTACAACAGAAACAAGACAAAAAACACCCAAGGAACCTAACAATGTGTTATCCTTTGCTCGAATAGGCAGGAAAATACATGAAATTCAGCAGTGCAAAACTGAAGTAAGGGAAAATTCAGCAGTTTCGAGTGAGTTTTCCTTCAAGATTTTTGGTACAAGCCCACTAAAAAAAGCTTGTATGAACCTGTGGGGATGTTCTTCCTTTATGTCTTTAGTGGACAGCAGGCAGGAAGTGGGTCTGAGGAAGGTTCTGAGCAAAAGCTCTCCAGTGAAGAAGGGAGAGACAGAAAATAGTTATGGGGAGGAACACCATTCAGGGTTAGAAGAAAGTTGCTTTATCTCTGATTCTTCACTATTGCCACAGAATAGAACACCTTGTAGCTGAAGCTGCTCAGGAAGTGGTCTGATTCCAAGCTCAATGAAGTCAGTGAAAATTCTCTCAGTGACTTCAATAGCCCATAAAGTATATTTTTCCATGTTTTGTTCCAAGTGTCTGAAATTAGAATTTTAGAGCCAGAGTATGATTCTAGCCTACTGACTAGGCTATACCCGTTTTCAATAGATCACTATCATCTACATTACACCAATTTAACTGAGACCAGAATCTGGTTCTTAGAACAGACAAGCTTATTCCCCGAACTGCAACTTTTCCAAATGGCATTTCTCCATAGTGCTCATACTCACATTATTTTTTTTACTGTTTGAGATTTTCTTTCCTGGTTTTAGTATTAGAGAGAGGTTTTGAGATGTCAGAAAGAAAGTCTGTTTTTTCACTTCTCCTAATAAGCTTGCACTGTGATATGGAAAACAGTTCTACTGCAAAGCAATCTCCAAAGGAAGACCCCACTTTGAGGGATTTTTCTTTGGCTTCCTAATCATTTCAGCATGCTAATTCTTGCCATTAATGATCACTCACTGCATCTGGTCTGTTATACAGTGATTGCCACTTGAAACGATTTCCTATATATCAGAACACACTTATTCTAGCAGGGAATTTGATCTCGGGTAATGCAGTTGCCCTAAACTGGGTAAAACAGACAGTGTTAGTTCTGGGTTGTTTATGCCTACTGTATGGTAAACATGGCATAAAAATATCCCCTTATGATCTGAAATCAGGGATAGCCTAACAAGATAACCCAGAAAAGATGTGAAATTTGGAATATGCAATGACTAAAAGTAGCCTTTGTTCCGATGAGGTGGCTCAGAATCAGATTCCTCTGTTCAGCAATAGATAAGCCAGATCATTTGTTCCGCAAATCAAGTACAGATAAGCATGGGTGGTGGAATTAGGTGAGCTGCTGCACCCCCCTGCCCTGAACTAGTAATAACAACACAAATACATGGCTTCCGCCTTCAGTACCCCCCGACCCTCCCTATAAAAATTGCTCCAGCACCACTGCAGATAAGAAAACAGGGAGAAAAATGTGCTAAATAATTTAACCTTCCTTGTATAAAGAACAGGAGTACTTGTGGCACCTTAGAGACTAACAAATTTATTAGAGCATAAGCTTTCGTGGGCTACAGCCCACTTCTTCGGATGCATATAGAGTGGAACATATATTGAGGAGATATATATACACACATACCGAGAGCATGAACAAACAAACAAAAATTGTTTTTTTTTTCTTTTACTTAATTGGCCTCTCAGAGTTGGTAAGACAACTCCCACCTGTTCATGGTGTGTGTGTGTGTGTGTGTGTGTGTGTGTATCCTCAATATATGTTCCACTCTATATGCATCCGAAGAAGTGGGCTGTAGTCCACGAAAGCTTATGCTCTAATAAATGTGTTAGTCTCTAAGGTGCCACAAGTACTCCTGTTCTTTTTGCAGATACAGACTAACACGGCTGCGACTCTGAAACCTTCCTTGTATAGGTTATCAAATTTTGTTTAAAATAGTTTAAACAAATACTTAAAAAAAGAAGACGACATAACTGAATCGGCACCATTGTGTGCAGTCAATAGACAGTCTTTAAATAAATCTTTTTCTTTCAAAGAGAAATAATATAGTGAAAAACAACAGCCTGCCTTCCATTCTGGAAATAATCAGTCTTCTAGTAAGTAATCCATCATTTCAAACTCCTCATTCTTTCAAATAATTATTTAGAGTTCACAGTTTATTAATTTGACAGCGCATCTCATCTACATAGTCTGTTAAAAAGCTTACATTTAATCAGAAAATCAGCACCACGGCTTGCTGAACAATGACACCTTCTCTCGCTTCTTTGATTTAACTGATTTCAACACGCTTATGAAGGTCCTTTATTTATATGCAGGTAGTGCAAGTTAATGCAAAACACATTAACTAATCTTAAATGCCACATTGGCGAGTAACAGAGCTGGGCAAGCTGTTCGTAGGGAATAATTTATCCAATGTATTTAGCCCCATTTTTCTGCTTATGAATTATCAGCAAACAGATACATATAATTGTTTTATGAGCACTTTATGTTAACATCTTGTAACCCAGGGGTATTTGCATAAGCTGTATTGCAGTTGTACCTAGAAATGTCAGTAATGGAATTATGCTAAGCACTGTACTCATCAGAACAATAAGATGACCCTTGCGCCATACAGTTTACAAGCTAAGTAATAATAGGAGTTAACAGTAGGGTAATTATTGAACTATTCATTTCAACTATGTATTCAACTGTTCATTATTTGTGGTCTGTGATTGGTTGCTTCAATTCCATGGTATAGTTTCAGCTCCTTGATCTGATGACTAAAACTGCATAAAATGAGGATGAACACCGTTGGTGCAAATAATATTTGCGAACAAATACCCTGGATCACCAGCAAATAGTAGTATTTGCATGAAAAGTAGCCATTCCCCAATGTCACTCATCTGAATGAGAGCCCAGGAGCACAAATGTTACTGCGAAAACTACTGTGATTTAAACAGTTATTTGTAATTCGAGGAAGAGATTTTCAAAAACTGCCTAAGGGATTTTGATGCACAATTCCCTTTAATTTTAAGGGGAATTGGGAAACCAAATTCCTTAGGCAGCTTTGAAAAACCCAGCATGAATATCTGAATTTTGAACATTATTTTGCACTGTTCACCAAATTCTAGTTGGATTTATATGCACACGGTAGTCATTTTATAAAAAGATTCAGTTGTATGATGGTAGATTATTAACAGTAAAAGGAAATGTAACATTGCACCCGTAGGTGGGTCATCACCAGCAGGGATTGACTCTGGGATCTCTGGTTCTAAATGGTCAGTTAGCTGAGGCTGTAAGTAGGCTCATCAACCTCTAGATGAAGACCTCCCACCACTAGAGGGGGACAGAGTGTCACACTGAGTGAGTGCAAGTTACATAAAATAGGAAGCAAATGTGCGCTGAGACATTGTGGTATAGCGGAACTGTACTGGAGACAATCTCCTGGTCACATTTTGTATTAGGTTCACATGCATAAAGGGTTAATAAATTATGAATACATGTTATAAGCATGTTACAGACACGAGCAGTATGTGTCGCAGAAAGCAGACTGGTGCTAGCCCATTGGGGGGCCCCAAGCAGGAATATTTCCCCCCTCCCACCCCCACTAATAATTAATAGGTGGCCCATTGAGCTGCTCGGGGGCCTAAGCAAGTGTTTAGTCTGCTTATGCCTAGTGCTGGCTCTTTCTATTAGAAAGTTATAAGCACATCTGTAGAAGGTGTTAGAGATGGTTGTAACCAACTGGCTGAAGTCTATAACAATCAATCACCCATTGATTAAAAGATCTACTAAGCATTTCTTATTCCTTCATGCATCATTTATAAATGGAAACTTACTATAAAATATGCTATTGTGATAATATAAAAATGAGTTTCTCACCTAGAGTTCCATTAGAGCCGCAGTAGACATATAGGGAGAGAATGGATTTAATAGATTCTTGTGCTTTTTGGGAAAATTAATATTTAATTCAGCTGAGCTTACTTTTTATTTTTCACAACAATAATTTTTTAAACATTGCATACAAATCATCTTCGTGAATGTATTTCCCCAGCGTCCCACTGTATAAATCAGAGTGCTGGGTAAACATACAGCCACATGATGCTGCATCTAGCACCCTCGCTTCCCATAGATCATATTAGAAAACACTGCTGGCTGCCTCATTAGCAGGAAGAGAGGCGCCAAATACATTGTTGGAATATGAATATTCCTGAAGTATGGCATGCTTTCAGAGTAAAGTGTTTTGTTACTTTTCTATTAGACCTTCCAATCATATACATTTACAATCTATCAACATTGCAGAGACCACTAATCGATAGACTGTCCCAGACCACAGGCCCATGATTGGATAGGATAAGAGATCATTGTATGGGCTTTGTACATTTTCTGGAAGACGTGGCAAGAGATGTCCAGTTGTGAAAAGTTTAACAGAGCTTCTACTGGCATTTGGCTCAGCCTGGTGGGAAGATAAGGTGAGACCTGATGGAAGTCTTTATGGTAATGTGTGGGAGGCATACACAGAGGCACAAGATGGAACTCAGAGCCCAGGGAGAAGGGAAGCCACTTTAGCTGTAAGAGTCTGTCTTCTGCAGTGCTCGCACCAGAGAAATCTTCTTCTGGTTGGATCTAGAGCTTTTATCCCTCTTTGGCCTTTTAACTCAGCTGACCTCACCCAGAAAGCCCAGATATCCAACTGGGAAGGTTCCACTAACTGATGAAGTCTGCTTCTAGTGCCTAGTCATCAGTTGGCTAACACAACAAGTCAACTTCCATTTGTCAGTAGTGAATCCTACTTTGGCTGAAGTATCTTTCAGGTATGGCTGAAAGATCAGTGAGGTGGGGTTAACCACAAGAACAAATTGAGACACTGCTGGATACACTGAATTGCTTTTAGGAAAAATTCCTAAATCAGCCTAATTCTCCTCAGTATCTTCCGCACTTGAAATCCTTAATGCAAACAAACATATTGGAGGTCAAAGCTACGCCACACGCACTTTAATAGCTAAAACTGCAGTGAAACAAGAAAAGATCTCAAGGTCACACCTGTGGAAGGTGGGAGCGGGGTGAGAGGGAAGGCCCGTCTAAGTGTTTAGAATCGTGGGTTATATCAAATCCTGGCTATGCACATGAACTGGAGGACGTAATTTAACTTCTGCGTACCTCAGTTTCCACAACTGTAAAATGGGAATAATGGCCCAATCTCATCACCACCAAAGCCAATGGAAAGATTCCCATTCACTTCAGTGGAAGATGGATTAGGCTCATTCTCTCTTTTACTATCGCTACCTCACAGCTTTGTAAAGAACTAGAACATTATCTGATGCAAAGTCGTACCTATAGAGGTGCAACCTATTATTATCATTGTCATCATTAATCTCAAGATCAACAGGAGCATCCAATTCCACTAGGACTGATGATTTAATTTAACCACCATCCATGAAAATTAATTGAAAGAACTAGCAAATATGAAAACAGAGGCCTAAAGACTGCTCAAATGCTAAGGGAAAATACAGCTTTAGCCACTTTATTAAATCATTACCACCCAAGAGGGTTATTATTGTCATCACAGGTAGCCAGGCTCATGCATGGGACTGGGACCTTGAGAATGGAATGCTCTAATGCCAACACCTTAATTTTATTTATATCTGTGCGTTAGCAATTAGAGCACAGTCCTGTTTTGCCAATGAAACAGTTCACTATGGCTCACTGACCAGATGATAAAAGAATGACAACATGATTATACATCCACATATCATCCAGTGCTCTCTTAGGCCTTGCCCACATGGTGTGCTAGTGTGCACCGGCCAGGGCGTAAAGTCTAGTGCGCACCAGCCTGTCACACACTAACTGATCCGTGTGGACTTTGTTGATGCACACTAAAAGTTCCTTAGTGTGCGCTGACATAGTCCCATTTGAAACAATACTACATTAATGTGCACGGGGGAAACTTTTAGTGTGTGTCAGCAGGGTCACTTTAGTGTGCGACACACTTGTGCACTCTAGAATTTACCCACCAGCTGGTGTGCCTATCTGCAGGGGAAGGCTGAAAAGAGAGTAATAGAGCAAAATGAAAAAGCAGGCCTTCTGATTCACACACGTAGGTCCCAAACACATGCAAAGCCCCTCTAAAAGTTAAACAGGGATCTGCCTGTGTGGTTCCCGGAGCAGAATTGGGTCCTTAGTTTCCATTGCCTATAAATTCTTTATCACTCTTGAAGAAATGGGCCTGAGCTGTAAAGTTTGGTTCTGGATCTGAACTTTCCCTAAGTTCAGTGGCATCCAGATCTGGCGTTTTGTTTGTTTACTTCCTCTAGCTATTTGATGTGGGAGCTCTCTAATAATTAAGGATTTAAGAACAATCCTAGGGAGCCAAATATTTAAATCTTTACTGTCTGTCTTTCCTTGGGAAAATTCCACTAAAGGCAAGAGTAATTGAAGGGAACAATAATTTTGCGGAATAAAGGCTGCCTTAGGCTTCAGGATTTGGCACAATAAAAATTCAAAGGATTGTTCACAATGAGATCCACAAAACAAACTAAGCTGGAGAAAAACTGTTTCCACAGTTTTCTGTGTACAACATATCTAACTGGAACCTTGGGAAAAGCATTCTTCCTCCTGCTTTTTACATGTGCAAAACTCAAAAGCACACAGCTGGAAAGATTTTACTGAATGTATCAACAACAACAAAATTTCCTCTTGGCTGAGATCAGGAAATGGGGCAATTTTACTCCAAAAAGAAGTGGTGAGCAGCTGAAAAAGCAGAATTGTAACAAAAGTTACATTTTAACATTAATGACAGTGGTCACTTACTGTGCCTGCAAAAACATAAAACTGTGTATGCGTTCATAGTAAAATAAGTTAGCTGATTCTTTAATGTAAAACTATTTCGTTACTATAACTCTTTACTCATTGCAATTGTAATAAATCGACAATATAGAGCATCTTCAGGGCAAAATATCAAAGATATTTTTGCCTCGGAAACGTAGCTGTTCAGGGCGAAGAGGAGGATCCTTACACCAATGCATCCCTATTTTCTTTAAAACCTTTTGGTCTTTCAAAGGGAGAAGGTGAAGGTGGGTGAGATAATATCTTTTATTGGACCAACTTCTGTTGGTGAGAGAGTCAAGCTTTCCAGCTTACAAAGAGCTCTTCTTCAGGTCTGAGAAATGTACGCAAAGTCACAGCTAAATACAAGGCAGAACAGAGGAGTTTACACATATTTCAAGGGACCATTCAAGATGAAGTGGCCTGTTAACACCTCTCCAGTCATAGTGGGGAAAGGAGAGAGGGGGGGAAAAAGCTGGGGGGAGTGAGGTTTAGTGGGGTATATATTGTAAGCCTTAAATTTAGTGTGTCTGTTCAAGCCATGATTTTTAGAGTCTAGCAAAGTTATGAATTTTATGTTATGGGAGTTATGAAGCTCCCAGGCTCGCCTTTTGATGGTGTCATGCAGGTTTCCTGTGAGGATGATGATCAGGAGGTCAGATATAGAGTGATTGCTTTGTGAAAAGTGTCCACCCACAGGTGATATGGTATTTTTGTCTTTTATTGTTTTTCTGTGTCAGTATATTTGAGAGCGTAGTGATTGTCTGGTTTCATCCACCTAGTTGCTATTCTGGCATTTAGTACACTGGAGGTTACACCCTATGTTGTGTAGAACCCATGGATCTTGAAAGGTGTGTTGTGGGGGGTATTGATCATTCTAGCAATGGAGATAGGTTTGCAGCTTTTGCATCTCTTGTTCTGGAAGGACCTGGTGCTGCTTTGAGTTGGTGTGCCCTGGTCTGTGGGAGCTTGGTTCTGATGATGAACTTGAGATGTGTAACAGCTTTACCATTCCAGAGTGCCCCCTTGTGACCTTTCCCAGTGATCTCCTGGAGTCAGGCCCTGGGACTCCAGCCAGATTCCTTTAAAGTCCCACCTCTTTCAGGGGAATAATGTCCTTCAAGTTCCAAATAACGTTTTCCACCAGCATTAAAGCAAATATAGCAATCCTCCAAAGGTCTTCTACCTCTTCTGGGACTTCCCCTCTCCAACCAAACTAGAGTCCAAACCACAAATACCACTGCACCTCTTTGACCCCCCTTGAGTTTGAGGTTTCAGCCTCACCATCCTGTCCTCAGGTTGCAGGGCCGCAAGATGTGATCCCTCACAAGGCCCACTACAAGGAATAATCCTGCCTTCTGCAGCTATCCCTATTTTGCCCCATTCCTTTATCCAACGTCTCCTCCCAGGAGAGGGCTTCAACTTATCCTGTCCCCTGAGCCTCCTCCAGAGTGACATGCACATATTCAAGTTCCTCCCTCAACCTGACCACACCCACCCCAGCTGTACCAGCTCCCAGGTTCCTTAACTCTTTCTCTGCCTGTGTGAGGTTTACACACCCCATCATAGACAGGAACAGGGAACCATTTAAGGAACTAAGGTCCTGATCACGGGATGAGAAGTGTATGAGCAGATCCCTGTATCTGTGTGGAGCCCTACAGATTTCAGTGCAGCTGCATGCAGGTGCTAGGGTCCACCTGACTAAATTTCATTGCAGGTCTGGGTCCTACGCAAGCACTAAGGTACAAAGAATATATAAGATATCAGGTAAATGATACAAACAGGATATTGTACCTGAGGCCTGGCCTGACATGAGTAAAATTAACACACGGAGGGACGCCTAATTTCTTGGAAAATAGAATTAGGGATATAAATGAATCATTGGGTTGAAAACAGAATATTTGTGCTAAATAAAATAAGTAAATAGGGTCAGTAAGCTAAGAAGACAGAATGTCTGAGCCAACTAAGAGAAGAGGAAGAAAACCCAGGGAAATATTTACTATGAATTAGATAACAAGAGACAAAAATAAGTTAGGAATATAGAGATGAGGTAACGAGGAAGTCGAAACATGGACCGTGCCTGGACAGAGCATGCAGTACAGGGACTGGTTCCTGCTAAGTAACCAAGCCAATCCTAAAACATATGATACAATGTATAGTCAATGCAATGAGATGTGAAAATGTATATAAAGAGATAGAGTTTCTGTGTAACTTTGGAGCCGTGATGTACCCTTCATCTGCCTTTACTCCTGGGTTTGAGTCTGATGAATTCAGCATAGCACTGCTATATGCCAAATAAAGATACCTGAGTGATGAAGTCTGGAGCCAAACTGAGTTCTTGGGAAGCTGAATAGAAAGAAGTCTTGAAGGGAATCCCAACCGATATAACACAGGGATAGTCACAGTCAAATACTACACTGGTATTAGGCACGCTAAATACTTGTCTACACAGTGGAGTAATGTGCTTATGTGGCTGTGATTTCTAAATTAAACTAATGTGCCACACATTAATTGGTCCAGTAGACCCTGCTGATGTGCACTAATGGTTCTCTAGTGCACTTTAACACAGTACTATATGAAACATAGAACATTGGTGCGCTTTAGAAATCACACCTCTGTAGAGCGCATTACCCACTTCCCTCCTCTCCCTCCCCCACCCCATGTAGATAACCCCTAAGTGTCATGTTGTTCCATTGATAGTTTAGTTCAGTGTCAAGGTAGCATGTCTGTTGTTTTAGAAGTTGTGAGTAACAAGTCTGCTGAGACCTCTTTTCCTTGAGCTGGACTTGAGATTAGAGTTAGAGATGGGCTATGTTTTTCTCCACATCTCATATTGACTTGATTTTTTTCTAATAACATTTCAATCACACAACTCTTCTTTGTGAGCCGCAGTAGAGTGATGACACATTCCCTAGAAGCTGCTGTTGAGACTGGTGTTATTGCAGATGTATTTATTTCCCAGAATATGTTGGATTTTTACTCAAACTGCACATTGACGGTATTTTTTAATCTATTGGGTATGTGATGAACTAAAATTTTGGCTCTCGTGACATCCCAGAAAAAGTTTGCTTTTTGACCCCTTTGCCTGCAACCTCTCCATCACACGTCTCTGTGTGTGTATGTACATGTCTTCAGATTAGCACACATTTTTAATGGCATAGTTAATACCCGCTAAAGAGGTTTAAAATAAGAAGGACGATACACCATCTCTGGCTGCAGAACAAGAGTCCCAAAAGCGGTACCCTTATAAATTGTATTTTCCCCTTTGTGCGCTCTCTCTCTCACACACACACAGAGGAATCTCTGGTGAGGAAAGGTGAGATGATGAGCAGCAGCAGGAGAAAAGTCCAACAAAAAGTCTGCGATGTTTGCCGACACCCTTTTATTATTGGTTCAGATAGACAGGTGGTGTAGCAGCCGAGCAGAGGACACATGTCGTGTGCAGCCAAGCACACTAATCTGATTAGCAGGTTACTGAAGGGCAGAGCTGTAGGAAGGATGTGGGTGAAGGGTTAACAAAAAATCACAATTCCAACTGCAGATGTGAGGACTATTTCTGCCTCGATGATGAAATGAGTTTAGCTTTGACAGATTTGGGTCTGGACTGCTTAACCTCCCCTGCAAAGAAATTTTGAGATGATTTGCTTTGTCAGAAGAAATCCTTACTGGTGTGCACCTTCCCATACATATTAAGACTTAGCTGGTGGCAGAGCACAAAGGCTCCTTGAAAATCACTTGCTGTAAAATTTTGTGCATTTTCTGTGCTTTATGGGTTTCCTAGATTGCACAGTTATTCTGTAAATAGAGCAAACTTCTGAAATCTGGGACAATGTAAAGGCTGGCACTTGGATTCTACGGGGATAGATGCAATAAGAAAACCTAAATTAAAGCAGCCTAATTCAGTGGGGACATAAATGGAGGGGTCACTGAGCTGGACACAGGTGCCCTGCAAGTTGCACAGATTTGGCATTCTGTAAAATGAGTGCACCTTAAAACGGGGCAGAAAGGGATTGCTGCAAAGAAGGCAACTAAGAGGAGAGCGTAAGATAAAGCAAGTCTTTCCTGTGCTTTGGGCCCAAACTTGGTGCCACTGTGATTCCTGTTGCCTCTAACAGCACAAGGATCTGACACTTTACTTGATACTTCCCTGTCACCTTTATTTTGTACCCAGAAGCTTAGAACCAGTAGGCAAAAATGAGCCATTTTTATTTATTTCTAGTCCTCTTTTTTTGAAGAATAAGGGGCCTCTCTGTCCTCCTCCCCCACAAAAGAAAGTGGGTGAAAAGTTAATCCAGGGCCGAGAGGGAGAAAGAACCCTATCTGATGCATCTGTTCCTGCATCAGGCCCTCTAATGTCAACATCTGTGTTTGCAGTAACAAACGCTTAAAGGGTAACTTCAGTACAGACATCTGAAAACTTTTTGTAAAGAAGCAGCACACTCTCTTCCAGGTTCCTTTTCAGACACTCACCGTTAACAAAATAGGCTTTTCATGCTTCTGTGGTATAAGTTATCAGCTATTCATTTCGGTCTGTTCTATTTACATGATGCACACTTGCCAAGAGCTAAATGCTTTCAATGAGAACAATGCATTACATGTTACCAGTTTGGAAGGGACCCCTCTGTATTTCTTTACAGTGATGTTTTCCAATAATGAAGATCGGGAGTCCTGAATCTTTCCAGGATGTATGGATCTCGCCAGTAAGATATTCTATTCAGGATTTGGGGGGTTTCTTTTTTAAGAGAGAGTAAGCACTGCTTCAGTACCCACTGCTCTCATAGAACTGTTTGTTAAAACTATTCCTAGCTGGGAATGAAGTATGGAAATGCAGGAATGACTCATTTACACAGCTAGGGGCCTGATTCAAACCCCAGAAAAACTAACAGGAGCCTTCTCGTTTATTTCAGTGAGCTTTGGATCAGGCTCAAAATACAAGTTCCATAAACATTTCAGTGTTTTTGGAGATCTGCTGCTATGCGCCAGATCTTCAGCTGCTATAAATGGGCATAGCTCCTTCCACTTCAATGGAGCTACACGGATTGACATCAGCTGAGGATCAGACCCTATAAATAAAAATAAATATCAGTATCTACATAGATGTGATGTATGTATGTGTATGTATAAACATTTCAATTAACATATAAAGCATTCATAGTAAGGATAGGTTTCAGAGTAGCAGTCGTGTTAGTCTATATTCGCAAAAAGAACAGGAGTACTCGTGGCACCTTAGAGACTAACAAATAGTAAGGATAATTAATCATTGGAACATCTTACCTACAGTTGCGGTGCATTCCCCATCACTGGCAATTTTTAAAGCAAGACTGGAAGCATTTTTCTAAATGATATGTTCTAGTGAAAACAGGAATTATTACGGGGAAGTCCTATGAAGGAGGCCAGATCAGATGATCACTGTGGACACTTTTAGCTTTACCCTATCAATATGTACTCTATGTCTGTATATTCGGCACCGTCGCTTTAAATTTTGCTAGTAGGCAATTTTTATGGGCTTATTGTTTATGCTGTTTTGTTAATGATCATTTTTCTACTTAAACCTGTATGGTGGAAAGCAGATCAGTTGTAGAGGAAAAAGAGGGAGCTAGTTTTATGAAAACAAAGGAGCAAATGTGGTTTACAGCTTATTACTATTCCTGTTTCTCCTGCGGATGTTTCAACATCTAAAGGACTTTACTTTTTAAATATATATTTTCCTTGACACTCAATAGTTATGACTGGTTTTAGAGAAACACCAGTTGTGGTAATATAACTGAAAATAATGACATGTTGTAGATACTACATTATGCATTCAGCTTTATAGGGCTTGGCTAATAACCATGTCACAGAACTCTGCTCAGTAAAACTGTGAGAAAGTTTTGCAATGACAACAAAACTGACCTTTCTGGCTTTATACTGAATTTGTACAAAAGGCTAAAAAGCATCTGAAATGTTATGAGTCTTCAGAATTTTCCATTAGAAAAAAAGCTGTTTTCACTTTTAAACTGTCACAAAAAAGCTTCTATGCAAAGCTCATAAATGTATGTACTACCATGCAAACAATAGGAAACACAATTCTGATTAAATCAAACTAGCTCACATTTGCACTTCCCATGTTTTTGTGTGCCTGTGAAATTCATAGCATTTCATAACCTGAGCTTGGCTGTGAAGTTCTGGGCAGGAAAATGCAGGAGCAACTTGGTACAAGATTATCATCCTCATCTACATCATGTCACCCTGAACTGGAAATGTGTTTATTATTTTTTAAGTGAGGGGCTGATTTAATGAAAATATAGAACCATAGGCTCCTGTGACCTTGCATAGACTCCTATGGTTCAGAAATTAGATATGTATTATATTTCATTGGGCCCTAAAGGTCAATAAGTTTTATTTGCTCATACATGTGTGTATGTGTCTGTCTGAAAGAGGTGGGGGCTTAAGGAGAGACGAACAATACACACAAAAACCGAACTTTAAATGGCAATTCCTAATCCGGCAATTTTTTTGTGAGAGGCTTACAACTATTCATATTTCCCTTCAGGGCATAAATGTTGCTTGTAATTCTGAAAAAGGGTGGTGGTGGGGAGAAGGGGACTCCATTTAAGTTTCACTCTCATAGAATGGGGGCATTTAGGAAAATGTTTAACAATAGTGGTTGAGATTTTGGAGGACCCTGTGGATTTAGACACAGAATGCCTGCTGCTACCTCCTCTTATGCAACGCCACCCTTCAAACTCTCTGTGATATGGCTTACCCACCAGGACTTGCAAGGCAAGGGAAAGAACTCAATTACTCATGCTCTGTACAAGTATGGGGGGGGTGAGTAACTCATTGTCTCCTGGCTAGAGGTAGACTGAGGGAGTTAATGGGGAGCAGGGCCGGCTCTAGCATTTTTGCCGCCCCAAGCAGCAAAATAAATAAATAAATAAATAAATAAAGCTGCGATCGCAGTCAGCGGCAGCTCTACCGCCGCTTCATTTTACAGCGGCAGTTCGGCGGCAGGCCTTTGCTCCCAGAGGGGATGACGGCCCCACCGCCGAATTGCCGCCAAAGGGCCGGACATGCTGCCCCCCTCTTCATTGGCCGCCCAAGGCTGGTGCCTGGAGCTGGCCCTGATGGGGAGACAGGTCTCTCTGATAAAGAAAGGTATCGGCCTAGGGCTTAACAGACAAGATGAACCAGGAACTATAGTGAAGCCTGAGGGGTGGAAGGAATATTAATTTGAAGACTTGTTTGAATCTTTATTTGACTTGTTCAGGCCGCAAGGGGCTTAGACTTTTCGGCGACTTGGCCAGAGCGTCAAGCCACAGAATACTCTGAAGGGGAGTCAGAAAAAGGCCATTGCTGATCCAAGAGAGATCTCAGCAGGGGCTGCTAGAGTTGAGGACTCTGTGCAATGCTGCGACCAGAGTTGAGGGGGTGCCCACCAGGTGAGAACGCGCTCTCACACTCTCTCAGCTCCTTCACACATCCCATTCACCTGTTATTTGTCCTCATCTGGAAGCATTTCCCACCCACACCAAAGAATACAAATAAATCAATCACAAAAATTAAAACAAAAAACATGGAGTGGGAACTCATGCTCCCCTTCCCTCAAATAATACACACGCAGAAAGAAAACCTTTCCATCCTACCCCAGGTGACTGGTCTAAGTCACCAGAAAGTGAATATGAGTATTAAATACTAGCTATTGCTCCTCCTACCCAACTCCTCCTAGCCCTGGGGAGCAGAGAGTTAACATTCTGTGCAGCTTTAGCTACTGCTGAGTATGCTTATGCTCTAGGGAAAAAATAACATTTATTATTTAATGGCACTTCTTCAACTTAAAAGGTAGTTTTCTTTTTAATGCTCGCAAATGCTGCTTTTATATCGTACAAATGCTAATCCCCGGTGAACAGCCATTTGCTACTCTTATGTAATCTAAGCAGACAACATAACTCTGACAAGACAAGACAAGACAAGACACTCCGCCTTAAATTTGGCAAAAGTAGCAGATGATCTAAATGAAAGGCTTTGTTAAATGGCTCAGTCTCTAGGTTTTCACTGACAGCAACACTGTTGTTGCATTGTCCCAGCTCAGAAAGGTGCATTCACTATTGCTTTGGCTTTACGAACTTTTCACAAGTCTGGATAATTTATAAACTATGAGGAAATGATGGACCGGGCTTGGTTTTTTTCACTGCAGTATTTTGGAACTTCTGCTCCTTGTTCTCGGAAGTGCAAAGATACATTTAAATGAAATTCTGGACCTGATTGTGGCCTGTCTAATGTTCCCAGGCAGGGGAGCAAGGGGGCTCCAGGCATCCTAGGTGGACTATTCAAGTTCAATTCAATGAGACTTTATCGGCAGGGCAAACTATACAAGTGTTTCCCCCCATACCAGGTCTGTCGGGGCAGGTATGACCCACTCAGGATGGATACAGTCACACACTGTGTTTATGGTTTGAGCCCATGTGTCTCAAGACAGTGCAAGGGAGAAAGCAGCCTTCCCAGAGCTGCTACTCCCATGCCTACACGGGTGTGTGGGGAGGGAGTGAACTGGGGAAGAGAGAGGGCAAAGCCCCTGTCCACTCCACATGCTAGCATCCTGGGGCAAGTCAGGAAAGAATCATTCCATGCTCCCAGAGCCAGAGGGAAATCTGGAAGCAGTATGTGAGTCTCACAGTCACAGTCTGTTTCCTGGGCTGCACAACAGCAAAACCACAGTTTTTAGCCCTTAATAGGTGTTGAATGAGAAGAAGTTTTCCAGTTTTCTAAAGATGGTTTGGTTCAAGATTTGGGGGAGAATCTCAGGAAGGAGCTTATTTTATGCCAATGTATTTAATTCAATTTTTACTTAATACAATTATCTGTAATTGCCATTAAAACACTCCTGAGAAACTGTAGGGGGTCGCAGAGTGTCAGCACCAGTCACTCAGCATGTCTGACTGTGGGCTGATGCCGGCAGGAATAGAACAACACATCAATACTTGCCAAATTCAAGGTTTGCCAGGAAGTCCCCACAGTGAGATGCTAAAGAACCTTCCGCTGAGTTACTGGTAACTAGAACCATGCAAACATTCCACACAGAATCCTTTGTGTTTCAGCCCAACGCAAAACACAGTTCAAGGTCCTGAAAAGATTCACTGAGGGCTTGTCTACACTTGGAACACGACAGCAGCACACCGTAGACATAACAGGAAGGGTTCTCCCATCGGGGTAGGTAATCACCTCCCCAAGAGGTGGGAGCTATTTGATGGAAGAATTCTTCCATCGAACTAGTGCTGTCTACACAGGGACTTAGGTCAGTTTAACTACGCTGCTCAGGGGTGTGGATTTTTCACACCCTGAGCGACGTAGTTAAGTTTAATTTTCTAGTGTAGACCAGCCTAAGGTTTCTGCAAACTGGTATCTAGTTTCAAATGAAAGCCGCCAATTGAAGGTTTTGGATGGAAATGAAATGGAATGCTGTAGTTTTACATGGGTTTGACCGCAAAATAGATAAAACACGGTGGTTTATACATGTCTCATTTCTTCCCACTGGAAAACGAACACAAGTTGTATTTCTTGGAAGAAAATACCGATACGTCTTTTACACAGTCAATGTGTGAATGAAGCAGAGACAACAAACACCTAACAGAAAAGCAATGTTCCATCCAACATGCTGAGATGAATTTGCCAATTAGTGAATCTACTCCTGTTCTTCCTGCACTACAGAGCCGGAGCTCAGGTGAAGGTTCCATGGCCATTGGGAAGAAACAGGTCAGAGACCGTGTGTGTCCAGAGGCAGGAGTGTGACAATGGACAGAATGCCATTCAGGTGCTAAATTACCAGTTGAAGCATCAATAGTGCTTGTGTATGAGCCTGCCACTGGGGGTTGGTCTATCACAGCACTCTAGCGACCCCGTGAGGAAGGATGGATCACAACGGGAAAGGATATTATCCCAGATAAACTGAACACATCTCCGTTCAACAGAGAAAAATCCTTATTTTACTACTGTTTGGGTACTGTGATCACAACAAGTCTTGGAAAGATAAGGACTTATTGGACTTTAAACTGACGCCTCTTTTTTTTTAGTTTACACTTGAACTTAAGTTCAGCTGTCTTCCCCCACTTTAACCCTGTGGCTTTGGCAAAGCAAAACAGCTGTTGCAGAAGGACACATGGTTTTCCATCCTGCGGGAAATCCAGACAGAAATTTTTCAAGTGGGATCATATATGGATATTCTGTTGCAGAGTGGTGAAATCATAGGACCCTCCCTACCCATCCGCCACTGGGCTGCAAGGCATGATACACTAAGACACTAAAGACAGCACAGAGCAACCTTCTTTATGAGGTAGAAAATGTAACAGAAATGCTGATCTTGAAATATTGGTTTACACTACTTCATTTGCATGTGCCCATGAGCAACAAGGGGGTTAATTAATACACGTTCTGGGTTTCCAGCTGAATATGAAATAGTTACTGCATTGAGGCTTTAAGTATAAATCTATTTAAAATACAGATTACCTTGCCTCCTGGTGTCTTTTCCCTGTATTTTCTGTGCAAATGAGGTATAATAACTCTCAAAAGTAGAGCCACGTAACCCAATCCAAGAAGGATGCACATATATTTTAGAGCCAGAGCCAGTTAATTAGGACATTAGGAAGAGGATTGTTTTTTATCTTTTAAAACTTTTTCAAACCCATGTTCACTTCTAATAAAAATAAGGTTGAGTGTTTTGCTTTACAAATATCAGTTCTTAAAGTGCTTTGGTTCAAGTTTAACTCTTTAAGGCATCAGTACAGCAATGCACTTAAGCATGTGATTAAATTTACAGCATACAGACTAGTCTCAAAGAAGTCAATGTGACTTCTCATGTGCTTAAAAGTTAAGCGTTTGGCTGGATCACGGCATATAGGGCCAAAGGTAGAGTTCTGGACTAGCTCACCCAAACTCTTTTTCCTTCTGCTTCTGACAACCAGAGGGAGAAAATGTGTGGCCCTGGGCCAAATCCTGAGCTCTTCATTCTTTTCTGTTCTATTTTGGTTCTTCTATCGCACCCATCACCATGGTGTCTGAGTTTTTAAACAAAGCCAAGGAAGGGATGGTGCGTCTGTTGGTCAAGCCCCTGAGTCATTACAGAGCTTAAGGGAGGAAAACGACCTATAGGAGGAAAACGACTTATAGTCTACTACCAAAGGGGTGGGGGGAGAGATGGACTCATATATTTGGAAAACAGCAACAATTCTAATGCTGAGAGCAAGAAAGGAAGCACAATGCACATCATAGTACAGAACTGAGGGTGGTTATGGCTAACACACTAAAACCATGAGCCACTACACATGTGAAAACTGTAATATAAAAGCATGCCTGGTATCTTTACAAGTAGCTGGGTTGTAAGCATTCTCTGCTGCTTTGGAACTGCTGGGAAAGCAGTGATGAGAAAGAGACCTCTGAAGTACCAAGGAGACAAATGAGAACTCAGTGCATTGAGTTATTGGGGTTAACCACCTTTCATGTATCATGGCAACAAGTGCACTGCAAGGATTAGATTCTGTATGAACGAGAAGCCTTGCCTTGAATAATAAAAACACCAATGGGAAGCCAGCTAGTGTGGCACTCTGCTACCTTCATATTGTAGTGAACTTTGCCTACGACTGTGATTCAAAATGAGTTCCCAGGAGCAATACCCACAAAGCATAACAGGGACACACAAAGGAGGAGGATAAATGCATCGGGATGCAGGACATAAACCTTCAGAAATTATTCTATTGTTCTAAATACCACACAGAGCAAGTCTCGAGTTATACCACAATGAGAATAACGCATGCTGGTCTGGTCATTTACTGTCTCAAGGAGAAGAGAGATTCTCAAAGGTGGCTTGAGGAGTGAAGCAACCAACTCCCGCTGAATTCTGATGGGAGCTACCTGCCCTTTGTGCCTTTGAAAAGCTCACCTGAGATTGTTAGGATTGTAAGAACGGTGGCAAAAGTGACTAAATAATCTGAAGAGATGATTAATAAAGAAAGGTTTATTGTCATTATTGGTGGTGCCCAAAATTCTCTAGGCCATTTCCAAATACATAAGATGACATAATTCCTGCCCCAAAGAGCTTGGTCTATATGGAAAGTACATAAGTCTCACAGTAAGAGCAAACTGAATGTGAGTGGATGGGTGAAGGAATCCACTTTTCACAAAACAAATCTTGAAGATTAATTGAACCAACACCCAACTGTTGGAGATAGTGGGCCTGATTCTCCATTGACCTGTACTACTGTGACTGAGATCCAGATTGTCCCATTGGATTTATGCTTCTAAGGACCTAAATCTCTTTTGGAAATGAGACTTAGGTGCCTAAATCAGTTAGGCATTGCAATGCTGAGCACAGCAACAGTAAACACCATTAAAAATCTGGGCCTACATGTTTTATACCCACTTGGCTCTCACCATGCACTGACGTAAATAACAACACATGGTGCAGGGCAACAGAGAATCACACCCTGTAGCTAAATGAAAGACAAAAAGTCAGAGAGGAGAAGATTAGCATATGAATCCTTCGGACCAAATTTCTTTGCACTGAAATTTGCTTGGAACAACCTGCCAAATCCAGCAGGAGAAGGCCGTTGTAAGGCAAGTGGTGAAAATCACTCAAGAGGGAATTAGATGCATATCTGGAAAAGGACTATCATGTTCAAAGGAACTCCGGGAGCAGATGCACCAATTAAGACGCTACCACTGTAACATAAATTTTCAACAGTATAAAAAGGTTGAGGCCAACATATTAAAAAGGGGTCAATGATAACAGGTGTCTAATCTGAGCCCCCCCAAAAAGGGATGAAGTCCTTCAGAACAAGTAGGGAGCAGGAGAGGAATTGTGATCTGAGTCACAGTTCCTTCCCAGAGCTCCTCCAGGGAGCTACCCCTTCTTCTGAACCTAACCTACCATTCTAGCCCTATAATGAGAATATTTGGCCATTCGTGGCACCCAGCCTTAAAAAAATAATACTGTGCAATTATTTTCAGAAAGCTGATTAGAGGGAAATGTCATCTTATTATTCGACGTACTGCTCTCCTTGCATGGCTTCTTTGTTAGAAAAAACAGGGAAGCAGATATGACCCAGATATCATTTTATTCCTGCTAGAACTGCAGAGCCAACATCTATGGACAAGGAAGCCTGATTCTACCCTGTCTAGAAGCATCAGCTACCAAAGTATCAGCTATGTTTTAACTGTTCTTTACGGGGGATGATTTAAGAGGCAGAAGGAACAGCTTGAGTTTCTGTCAGAGCCCAGGCTTATGTTTGCAGTGCTGGCACTTAGAAAATTGTGTTCTGACTTACGAAAATGAACAGATTTGCTCGGGAAGTCCTTGAGAGAGGACAGATATGAAACCCCACATTGCTATTTATGTAGTTACACTTTGCAGAGTGTAACATCATGTCAAATTTTCTCTTATCTTTCCCAACGTGCCCTGTTTTTTTAATAAGAAGGCAACCTTCAGTTTTTTTTAAATGGTTTTGTTTTCCACATTATAGTGCAATTTATATCTCAGACGTTCCAGGAACTTAAGATGACTTGCTAGCTCATTGTATCAGTGAACAAGGGAGGAAAGTTGGATTATTGTTTCATGCATTTAGGGATATTTTCAAGGACAGTTGTACTCTGAAAAGGGATTCTGAAAAAACGACATTGTGGTGGCTCAGTAATTCTCGACTGAATTGCTACTAAAAGGAGGTTTATCTCCAACAATCTTAGCCTGTCCTCTGAGAGCAGGGTTCATTCTGGTTCATGCACCATGACCACAGTAATAAATGTTCAGCAAGTGAAATTTAACATTTCTGTTGATGACGACAGGACAGGAATGCAGCTCAATCTCCCAGGACCGCATTGACTCAGCAGGGCTAACAGGAATGGTAAAAACATATCTGAGTCAGAAATACAAGCAGATCTAACTCACAATGCACTGAAGGACCAGGCCTGTTGAACTTTTCTAGTTGTTTTCTGACCATAACTGCATTTTCAAAGGCAAGTTAAATAATTTACACACCCTCTCAGTGTTGGCCTAACTCTGATTCCATTGAAATTACTGGGAATTATTTACCATTGGCTTCAATGGGAGCAGAGTTAGACCAGTGCTGAGTGCTTTTGAAAATACCACTGCATAGAGTACAGATCCTAGACCAGGGGTGGGCAAATTTTTTGGCCCAAGGGCCACATCTGGGTATGGAAATTGTATGGTGGGCCATGAATGCTGATGAGATTGGGGGTTGGGTTGCAGGAGGGGGTGAGGACTTGGGCTGGGGGTGTGGGCTCTGAGGCAAGGCCAGAAATGGGGAGTTCATGGCGCAGGAAGGAGCTCCGGGCTGGGGCAGAGGGTTGGGTACAGTGTGGGGGAGGACTCCAGCTGGGTGTGCGAACTCTGTGGTGGGGCTGGGGATGAGGGGTTGAGGGGTTCAGGAGGGTGCTCCAGGCTGGGACCAAGGGGTTCGGAGGGTGGGAGGGGGTCAGGGCTGGGGCAGGAGGCTGGGGCACGGGAGGGGGGGTCTGAAGTGCAGGCTCCAGCTGGCGCTTACCTCAACCAGTTCCCAGAAGCAGCGGCATGTCCCCCCCCTTCGGCTCCTACGCAGAGGCACGGCTAGGCACCTCTGCGCGCTGCCCGGTCCGCAGGCGCCACCCCTGCAGCTCCCATTGGCCACAGTTCCTGGCCAATGAGGGAGGCGCTTGGGGCGGGGGCAGCGTGTGGAACCTTTTGGCTGCCCCTATGCATTGGAGCCGTAGGGGGGACATGCTGCTACTTCCAGGAGCCGTGCGGACCCACAGCACGCATGGAACGGGGGAAGCCCCTGACCCCGCTCCTCGGCGGGAGCTCAAGGGCTCTATTAAAACATCTGAAGGGTCGGATGTGGCCCCTGGGGCCGTAGTTTGCTACCCCTGTCCTAGACACCAAATGAGCGAGTAATGAGAAGTGTAACTCATTCCTTGTCTGAGCTATCTAATCCCCTGAATTCAGGAAGGTGAGATGGTGCTGCAGCTTTCACCCTGCCTTGTGGTTTTCTGCTTGGAGGGTGGGGGTAAGGAGCTTTATTTTTTGGCCAGAGCTTTACAGGAGATTTATCACAGGAAGCTGCTGGGAGTACACACTGAATTGACTGTCCTGCCTACACTCCCTTCTCAGCCAGTGCTGCTCATTCTTCGAGTTCTGCAGACCCACATATCTACAGGCCCTTTAGCAGAGGGAAAGCTGTGACTGCTCGCCACAGCTGGAACGTTCCCAAGAGCGGCCCAGAGCCTGCAGTTACAGTGGCGGAAGACAGGGCTGTACGTCTGGTTCTGTATGTCCAGCATTACGTCAGGCCTTTGGCAATTCTTCAATTAGTAGTCACTCGAAGACCAGAAAAGGCTTATAAGCGCCAAAAGCTCAAGTGGAAATTAAGGGGTGCATAGTCTTGAGAGCAGGACCTCTGTACACAGAAGTGAATTTCATCTGCAATATATTGCCTGTTGGATGGGAAGAGCTAATATTTTTCGATGAAAACGATGAACTTTTTCCCTGCATAAAAAGAATATTGTCGGTAAAAACACTAGAATCAGAGTGGGTGAGAATGCTCCCTTCACCCTTCCTTATTGGAGTGGAGATAACGGGCAGGGACAATAAATCATTTTCTATCAGGAGAGAGCAAGAGAGTGAGCAGCATAAGCGACATGACTGCCTGCTTGCAATTTCCCTTCCTTAAAAGAGACAGCTCTAAATTGCTCACACCACTGCAACTCTAATAGAAGAAAATGGTGTAAATGTCTGGCTCACAATGCGTCAGAAAACTAGACTGACATTTCCTATAAAACATCCTCCAGCACCTTCAGTAAATGCGGCACTGACAACAACGTGGAGGAAACGTTCTAAATTCACAATAGTACCAATTTCTGTGGTTAAAATAAACGTTTTTCCTGATTGGCTATTTGTCAACAGTGGAAATATTTCTTTCAACCACACAACAATAATGCTGACTGAAGAATAAAATCAATCTTAATACAATGGGGATACCGACCGATATAAATAGCATGTGACCAAGCACATGGGCGCATGGGAATTGGTGTGCTGCTTTATTTCTAAAGCTATGCTTCTAAGACATTTTCCAGGGTCAGTCTTATTCTATTTCTTCCTTTGCTCTGAGTTAACAATATTTTTACCTGGAAATATTCTTTGTTTAAAAATTCCCCACTTTCAGTAGTCCCTGTGGTTTTTGCGCATGGATTCTGTGGTATTGTGTGAGCCATCCAGGGTCTTTCACGGATCCTGCAAGTTATGCAGGTGCTTCCTTGTTCCTTGAAAGCAGGGAAGAAATGGACCCATCTTTATGTGTGGCTTCCTCCTTCCCATTTGCCAGATCAGAGCACTTACCTCCATTTGTGGCTTGCCCTCTCCTAAGACCTCATCAGTCCAATGTGGTACCCTGCTTGCCACCCCTCACATCATGACTATCTGCATCTGGCCTTTTACCCACTTTATAAAGTTTATAGCTGTTCAGTATAAATGCTAAGATACATCAGCTGATTAGGCAGATGGGACAGACAAACACCAACTCATTAGGCCATGAAAGACATCATAATGTACGTAATTAGTATCTCATAATTCCAGCCTCAACCTCCAAAACTAGTTTAAGGCACATCTCCTTTCCAGGACCGACTGAATATATGGAATTTGGGGTATATATGTCAAGCCATTTGGGAGATGTGAAAACCAACCAAACACACTAAGAAATAAAATTAAGGATATATTCCAAGAGTGAACTCCACTTAAGATTTGAACCTCCATCTCTCTCAGAAGTTTTCTCTGATTCATCCCCAGACTGAAGATCTTGCAGGTGGAATTTCAAGCAGATCAGTTTCATTCTGGCAAAGTGAGGGCTGGGTGGGTAAAAATCCCACATCATGCTAATTACGTTCTCTTCCCGAAAACAACAAGGAGTCCAGTGGCACCTTAAAGACTAACAAGTGCATCTGAAGAAGTGGGTTTTTTACCCACGAAAGCTTATGCCCAAATAAATCTGTTAGTCTTTAAGGTGCCACCGGACTCCTTGTTGTTTTTGTGGATACAGACTAACACGGCTACCCCCTGATACTTGTCTCTTCACGCACTCACAGGCCTAATAAAACCTTATGAATAAATGATATGCTTTTCAGCCTCATATTTTTCAGAGTGATCAATGTAACAATATAGCATAATAGATCTCCCACTATCTCACTCAGTAGGTCGCTGCCTGTGGACAACAAGCTGCAGAATGTCTTGTAAAATCAGCAGACATGACAGTCACAGGAACTATACTGCTATGTGCTGACGGGCAAGGTGCTAAAGAAAGAATTTCAGGTACAATCCTGCCATCAGATATTCCTGTCTGTAGCCTGATTTACTATTTTAGTCCAAAGAATTTCAGTTATTGTCCTGCCATCGGGTATCCATATCAGTACTCAGGGTTTAGAGAGTTGAAGATCAAACATAAAGCTCAAACCAAGTACATTTAGAATGACAACAAACAATGCTTATCGCTCAGCCACAAGGGGACATTTTATAGTAGGTGTCTGTATTTGGCTAGTACTAAGGTATTATAAAAACAACATACAACCAAACCTGGGCTATTTTAAGGCTCCGGTAACGAGTACCAAGCATTCAGACTTTCCTTTCATAAGATTAAACACAGGTAAGTATTTATTTATCTAAGCTTTTTATAAGGCCCCCATTTCCATAGTACCTGAGTGCCAGACTATATTAATGTGTTTATCCTCACCCTGTGAGGTAGGGCAATGCTATTCTGCCCATTTTACAGATGAGGACCCCTGGCACAGAAAGACTAAGTGATTTGCCCAGGATCATATTTTAAGCCCTTGGCAGAGCAGGGAATTGAACCTGGAGTTCCCATGGCCCAGGTTATCACCTTAAATACAGGACCATCCTTCCTCTATTCACTCATGCATAGAACATCACGGAGCAGATTCTCTGCCCTATTCCTCTCCCTTTGCTCTGCCTATGTGGCACAAATGGCTAGAGACTTGCTGCAACTTGGTACCACATGAGATGTTGATTAAAAAACTAGAACAGTATAAAATTAACATGGCACATCTTAAAAGGATTAAAAACTGGCTAACTGATGGGTCTTAATATACAATTGTAAATAGGGAATCATCATCAAGCATATGTTTCCAGTGGGATCCTGCAGGGGGTTGGTTCTTGGCCTTATGCTATTTATCATTTTTATCAACAACCTGGAGCAAAACATGAAATCACCACAATCAACCTCTGCAGATGACACAAAAATTGGGGGAATGGCCAAACAATGAAGGGGACAGGTCACTGATTCAGAGCTATTTGGATCACTGGGTAAACTTGGCACAAGCAAACAATATGCATTTTACTATGGCTAAATGTAAATGTATACACCTAGGAACAAAAAATGCAGGCCACACTTACAGAATGGGGGACTCTCTCCAGGGAATCAGTGACTCCGAAATAGATTTGGGGGTCATGGCGGATCATCAGCTGAACATGAGCTACCAATGTGACACTATGGCCAAAACAGCTAGTGGAATCCTGAGATGCATAAAGAAGGGAATCTTGAATAGGAGTAAAGAGGTTATTTTACTTCTGTATTTGGCACTGGTGCAACTGCTGCTAGAATTCTGGGTCCGGTTCTGGTGCCCACAATTCAAGAAGGATGTTGATAAACAGGAGAGAGTTTAGACAAGAACCATGAAAATGATTAAAGGATTAGAAAACCTGCCTTCTAGCGATAGACTCAAAGAATTCAATCTATTTCAGTTACCAAAGAGAAGGTTAAGGGGTGACTTGATTACAGTTTATAAGCAACTATATGGGGAACAAATATTTAATAACGGGCTCCTCGATATAGACGAGCAAGAGCGAACACGAACCAGTGGCTGGAAGCTGAAGCGATACAAATTCAGACTGGAAATAAGACATACATTTTTGACAGTGAGGGTAATTAACCATGGGAGCAATTTGCCAAGGGTCGTGGTGGTGGATTCTCCATCATTGACAATTTTAAAATCAAGATTGGATGTTTTCTTAGAAGATCTGCTCTAGGAATTATTTGGGTGAGGTTCTCTGACCTGTGCTATACAGGAGGTCAGACTAGATGATCCCCGTTGTCCCTTCCAGCCTTGGAATCTATGAACTCTCGAGCTAGCGTAGAGGAACTCAGTGGAAGCAGAGAGATTCAGCGGCTTTCAAAAATCCAGCCAAAATACTTTATTTTATCCTTAGTAAAGAGTGATAGTTGACATTAATTTTACGCAAAACATACAGAGAAAAAAAAACATTTGATTTTCTACATACAGAAATCCATGAGCTCCTCTGTGCTAAAAAGGAAACTAAATATATATATTTTTTGTTTCTAAGGCCCTGATTCTGAAAACACTTAAGCATCAGAATAATTTTACTCATATAAATTCAATGAGACTATTTGTGGGTAAAATTCACCCTGTGCACAGAGCCCATCCCGGACTTATGTACCACTGAAGTGCCACCTTGAGAACTTATGTGGGAGTTAAGGGGTGCACAGTCCTTGCGCCCTCTGCACAGGGGTAAATTTCACCCCCTAATTATAAAGTTACTAATGTGTATGAATGGTTGTGGAATTAGAGCCTAAATAATTATTAATAAAATAACAACCACCCCAAAATGTTTGATTCCACCCATTTGCATATATTACCTGGAGCCAACCTCTCAGAATTCATTACCCTTATTAAGACCAGTCCTCCGCTAGCACATACGAATGTGCAAATGGGTTTACTGTTACCTCTTTTGCATGCACAACTGCACATTTGGATGCGCACATCTGAGATTGACATGAGACATTTAGGTGACTAGTTAGGAAAACTCAGGGCGTGGCTACACTTGTGAGTTAGAGCGCATTAAAGCAGACTCGGGCGCCCTAGCTCACTACCTGTCCACACTGGCAAGGCACATAGAGCACTCTGACTCCAGGGCTAGAGCGCTCCTGGTACTCCACCTCGGTGAGAAGATTAACACTTGGTGCGCATTAGCTGAAACGCCCGGGCGTCAGTGTGAATGAGGTGTTGCATTACTGCGCTCTGATCAGCCTCCGGAAACGTCCCACAATCCCCTGAACTCAAGTGGCCATTCTTGTCATTGTTTTGGAATCACTGCAGGCATGCCAATATGCCCTTTGAAAGCTCCGTTTCTGACAGCCAGCATGCTTATCTGCTCCGAGACAAAGCAACCATTACTGTGGAATGTAGTGTGTGAGAGAGAGAGGTGGGGGGGCGGGGGACAGGGGTCTGTTGCTGTCTGAACTTACAAGATAGCATGCTGACATGCTCTGAGCCCCCCTCAACCCACTCTCTCTCCCTCCACATACACACAACACACTCCCTGTCACACTCCACCTCACCCCCTCATTTGAAAAGCACATTGCAGCCACTTGCATGCTGGGATAGCTACCACAATGCACTGCTTTCTGTGGCCGTTGAAAGAGCTGCTAATGTGGCCACGCCAGTGTGGACAGACTGCAGCGCTTTCCCTACTGCACTCTCCGAAGGCTGGTTTAACACAAAGCGCTCTACATCCGCACGTGTAGCCATGCCCTCGGCCTTTGAAATGAGAACACACCTTTTTCTCCTCTAAAAAAAGAAATAGATAAAAATAAATGACCAAACCCAAACTACAATAGATTAAACATTCATGTAAAACAAAGACAGAGGCATCCACCAAGCCTCAAAGAAATCCTTGAATTGTACTTTTCTTAATTAAATCTGTGACTGATTCCTACTACACAAATAAGGTGTGGGATGGATCAGCTAATAAGCATTCTGAGTTAATTGTCTTCATCAAGTGATGATTCGTACAAATGATACTATCAAAGGAGTAATAATATCCTTATTGATTAAATTAATCTCTAAAAGACAGTTTAAATGAGTTTAATTAGCAACGCATGACATTGCTGAAAACAACCTTGTAACCCATCCCCAGGGCTTGAAATGATGGCAATACACACAAAATAAACCTTTGTTCAAAACAAACATCATATATAGTTTCCTGGGGCATCTCAGTAACTCTCTGTGACCAACCGTGAAAATCCATACAACCCTCACACACAAAGAAACAGCGTGATGCATATTAAAAGCAAATGGTTTCCTTGCAGTTCAAACATTCACTAAAAACTGCACCCACAAAAAATTTTCATTTAAAAAGCAAAACAAAAGTGGGAGTGGAAGTTTTCTGAATAGAGTTTTTTTTGCCAAAGTTTGCAAATGCAGAAGGGGCATTGTTACAGCTCCAGGAACCTGGATAGAGCCCAGCCACTATCCAGACCCGGTGTGTAGTACTTCTTGTGAGAGCTGGTACCTGTTATCCACCTGCGTATGCCCATAGCTTAAACACACCCTCTTTCAGAATCCCACCAGAATCCCTTCCAGTTTACTGGTTAAGTCTCTCAGAAGGCCTAAAGCATATAACACCGAGTCGGCACTGAATTCTAACACCCTTGCTCTTTCACCTAACAACTAAGCACAAGAAAGTACAGATCATTTAGAAAACAATAAGCAGCCTAAATGCAATGCCCACCACTAGCTCACCATTCCCTTGGGAGTACTTGGGGGCAAGCAGGCAGGGTTCCCCCTGTCTCAACAAGCTTCTACATGCTGGACTGCTTCTCCCTCATATTGAGCTGGAGAAAAATGGTCCCCTGAGTAAAGCAGCTCCTGCCCTTTTATAGCTTTTAGCCCCCTTTGTGGGATGACATCCTGCTCAGCCGCCGCAGGTGACTTACGGTAATTGCCAAGGCGACCTCTCCTCTGATAGACCAATTCTCCGGGTTAGGAGCCAGTCTATTTTTAGGGCTATTCCATTTCAATAGGAGTGCACTTTAAGTCAACAACCCTCTTTTCTTATACCTTTGTCACCAGCCTTTGGAATTTCAATTCAACATGAAGGCAAACAGACAACGGAGAAGGCAAAGGGGGCTGCACATTCAAAATGGAGCTTGCAGCTTGATAAAACTGCCAAGTGTTCATAAGCATACACAGAATTCATAAGTTATTACAGATTCCCCAAATCCTCACGGGCCTGGAGAAACGACTGTGCATGTTGAGGAGACCAGTTATTTGAGGGAATTGGGTAATGCGTTATAGATTCTCACAGGCCTATATCACTGGACTAAATCGGTGTCCATTAAGCAATGAATGGAAAACTCATACTAATTTGCCATATTGCTGGCCACCTCAGGAAAGAAGCTACCAGAGCAAATGTCCCTCTTACCACTAGAGGTAATAGCAGTGCTATGGCTGATAAAAGAGTTTTGATAGAAAATTTCTGATGTTGGAAAATTGGATTTGTGATGAAACTTTTCATGAAAAGTGTGTGCTTAAGTCCTTTCCCGCACCGAGGCTGGAACTGCATACATAATATACAACCTTGACATTGGTAAAGGCCCAAATCTACCTCTGAAGTCAAGGGGTGTCCTGAGACCACATTCAAGGGCTTTATATTAGTGAAGTGAAAATGTCCACAGAGTTCAAAAGCTGATGCACTCCTACAACTGCCCTTTGCTCAGACATCTAGAGCTTCGATATTCTCCAGCCACAGCAGGTAGAGCTGGTGACCAACTCTGCTGTTGTGGAATAACCGTGAAGGGTAGAATTTTGATAAAAAATGGCCTGCTGTGGAAGGTATTTGTTGCTAACTCTAGGGAATGCTGTTCAAATATACAGGCCTGGCATGTGACAAGTGTAGTAAGACCTAGCACTGGGATAAATCAATGGCCAGGAATAGCTTGACATACATAAATAAATAAATAAATAAATAAATGCTGTTGAAAACATCTCCGTTGAAATATTACCCTGAACTCCTTTGCCTAGTGGACACCACCATTTTCTCTGCCAAGAACAGGCTGACAGCGATTTTATTCTTTTGGTTTTTTTTTAGTGCTGCCTCAGGATATGAAGTAGTCGACTTTAGGGACAGGGAGAGAGACTAAGCACAAGATGTGAACTCCTTCTAGAGTCACTGTAGTGAGATAAGAGGAATGACAGTAATACAAAGAACAATCTGTGCTCCATGCCAGGGCCAGGTTTACCCTGCAAGTAGAACAAGAAATTGCCTAGGGCAGCAAGAAATTAGAGGCAGCAAAATGTTTAGTGGGTTTATTATTATTTGAGTGACTACAGGGTAGGAGGATGTTTTCCACTTTGTAGAGGGCAGCAAAAACCCTAGCGCCAGGGTTATCTGCAGCCCTAACCATGGATAACTTTTTTGTCAGAGTGAACCACTTAACTAATCTGTCAATGCTCTCATTTGAGCTAATTAGTAACAGCAAGTAAATAGATAGATTTCTTTTAATGCATTTTATAGCCATATGTACTGTACATATATCTGAACATATTTATAAATCAGATTCTTGTAAAGTACATGTTCTTTTTAAATACAGGACAAGATAAAACCTTTTTTTACTGTTATCCTTTTTCTTTAGATCACCTTCATTTAATTGTACCATAGAACAGTGTTTCTCAAGTGCGGTCACCGTGGCTGCATGCGGCCACCGAGGGCTTTTCTTGCGGATACAGTCTCCTGGGCAGTGATGGGGGAGGGGGGCAAAGCAGTGCCCCCTCCCGAAGGCCGCCAGAGGGGAGACACAAATGCTGGAGGAACAGGCTGCTAGTGAGTTCCCCCCCTTCCTTGGGGTGGTGGGCAACAGGCTCCGGCCCTGGGCTCACCCCCATCCATTCTCCCTTGACCCCCATTGCCTACCCCATCCATTCTCCCCATTGCCTCCGGCCCCCAATGCATCCCTACCCACTGCCCCATCCAGAGCTTAAATTGTCCCCGGGCTTGCCAGGGCTGAGTAAGTCTGCTGCTGTGAAAAGTGATATTTGTATGTTTGTTAATATCACTTTTCACAGCAGCAGCTTACTAGCTAGCAAGTCTTTAAAAAGGAAACCAGAAAAGCAAAATAAACAAAGAAACAAACAAACAACAACAACAAAGACAAGAACATGCCCTTATTTGTGTTTTCTATTCTGTTTAGGTCCAGTAAAGAATCGAGACAAGTATACATTATTTTTATTATTGAGTGTGCAAAAAAATCTCAACATAAATAAATTGCAATGTTCTGGACAAGTATATGTGCATATTTATTTGTCTTTTCTAAACTTAATTAGGAATTTTAGTTAAACTTGTCAGAGCGGCCACCAGCAAGAGTTGGTGGCTGCTCTGAGGCCACTAAAAATTTGTTGTGAGAACCCCTGCCGTAGTATGTTTAACTGATGTTTTTGCTGGATGTCTGAGATGGTGGGCTTTTGTCCCTTTGGTCTATTGTCTAATTTTTGTACTTTAAAACAAATGTATACATGCATACATTGGAGGAGGAATATCTCAGTGGTTTGAGCATTGCCCTGCTAAACCCAGGGTTGTGAGTTCAATCCTTGAAGGGGCCACTTACAGATCTGGGGCAAAATCAGTACTTGGTCTTGCTAGTGAAGGCAGGGGGCTGGACTCAATGACCTTTTGGAGTCCCTTCCAGTTCTAGGAGATAGGTATATGCACCCAGAAACATATGATGGGTTTTTTAGTAATATAAATATTAAACTATATTAAAATACAGCATGATTTTCAGAAAGAAAGTGGAACTTGCATCATCACCAAAGAGAAAACCATTATCTTCTGACTTGTAAACTGAGTCACGTTTGAGCTGAGAGGCATTGAGACAGAGTAAACAAAGAACCACACAATTACTTTTTGACAACTGCCACACTTTAAAATTATTCAGCAACCAATCAAACATTTCATATTAAGATAAACTTTAGCAATGGTTTCTGAGGGTTAATAGGTGTTATAAGCATATTATAGATGGTTGTAACCCAGAGTTTAAAACAATTTGTTGGTTGGATGCTATATTTATTAAAATGTCAATTAATTATTTATTAACCCTGTATAAACAATTTATAAATGGAACCTTGATATACAGTGCAAACCAGACCAACTGTGACAAAAGCCACCATTCTATTGAATTTAGTACCAAAACACCAAACAACTTCACTGTGAGCAAGACTGGGCCCATATGGTGTAACTGTGAGTTTTTACACAAAGGCCAACATTTTCAAAAGTGACTAGCAATTTTATTTACCTGCAGTTTTGGATGCCCAACTTGAGACACCTTAAAGGAGGTTGATTTTCAGAGGGGACATGCTCAGCACCGTTTGAAAAGCAGGCCTTTTAAAAAATGTCATAAGTTTGAGCCCCACATGTATATACACCCCAAACCACTAATTACTTTTGAAAGTCTTGGCCAGAGTGTGTATATATAATATGTGTGTGCGTGCATGTATACACATTGGAAAAAATAAAGATTAGGATGGGGTCGTGGGAATTTTCAAAATCTTTCAAGTAGAGATATTCTTTTAATAGATCCACAATATAAAAAAAAATAAAAAAATATTACATCTCTGATCATTGCTTGTACCTTGAACAACTATCTTGCTTTTCTAGCAATCTCCATTTAAATCCTCTGAGACTAAACAGATGGGTTGAATTATTAACTAGGAGAAGAATAGTTTTACTAAATACTATACCATCTCTGTCAATCGCTGAATGATAGCAACATAAAAAAGTGAAACAAACAAATGAAGGTGGTTACAAGAGAGTTTGATACCTCTAGACTCAGGGCATCAATTGCATGCTCATGGTGCAATAATTACCCCATAAGGAGTGGAATTGTGTGGCATATTTGAGGCCTTTATCTTCTATTCCCTTGTTTAAATGAGATTACTATTCCCCACATCCAATAAAAACAGATTTTATAAGTTACTTTTGATTGTCTAGCAAAGCAAATATCATCTGGCAAATCTATGAAATAAACAATGACTTTTCATTTTTTACAACAGCACTAATTCAATTTTTCAGTTATGAGCAAGTTTCAGGTCTCTCCCACTATCAGCTCCTTAATCTAACCAATAGTATGTTCTAAGCCCAGGCTTGATTGGATCTCCATAGACTCCGCCACTGCAAGTTTGTTTGCAAGCATTGAAATCTTTTGTCTATGAACCACTTTGGGATATATTATGGATAGGGCCCTATCAAATTCACGGTGCATTTTGGTCAATTTCATGGGTCATGTGATTTTAAAAATAATAAATTTCATTATCTCAGTTATTTAAATCTGAACTTTCATGGTGTTGTAATCGTAGGGGTCCCATAAAGAAATTGTGTGTGTGTGGGGGGGGGTCGCAAGGTTATTGTAGGGGGGTTGCGATACTGCTACCCTTACTTCTGCGATGCTGTTGACAGCGGTGCTGCCTTCAGAGCTGGGCAGCTGGAGAGTGGCGGTTGCAGGCCGGGATCCCAGCTCTGTAGGCAGCAGCACAAAAGGGTGGCATGGTATCGTGTTGCCATCCTTACTTCTGCGCTGCTGCTGGCAGGGCGCTGCCTTCAGAGCTGGGTGCCTGGCCAACAGCTACCGCTCTCCGGCCACCCAGCTCTGAAGGCAGTGCAAAAATAAGGGTGGCAATTCAGCAACCCCCCTAAAATAACCTTGTGACCCCCCCCAGCAAGTCCCTTTTGGGTCAGGAAACCCAATTTGAGAAACGCTGGTCTCTCCCGTTATATCTGTATAGTATTGGGTAAAAGCACACAAAAGACCAGATTTTACAGGGGGTGGGGAGACCAGATTTCATGGTCCGTAACGCGTTTTTCATGGCTGTGAATTTGGTAGGGCCCTAATTTCTAATTATGGAAACAACCACATCTAATATCTTTATAGTAATGAATTGAAGTTGCACTAGAAGACATTGTAAGCAGGAGTTTCTTGTGTAGTTTCTTGTGGCAGTTACTGAAAATACGCCTACTGATATATCACAATTAAAGTGGGTTACACCAATTTATACATGCACTTTATTATGTGGCTGTTAAATGTCTGTAAAAGACATTTTAGCATTCAAATCGTGCTTGTGGTATTCACAACGAGTATCCCCATCACCTTCCATGAGACTATTTCTGTGAGAGACACAAGCATGATATTTTCTTTGACAGTGGATTTGATATTTCGCATATCTATAATTTGTTATCATGAACTGATGCTATAGACCTGATCCAAAGCCTACTTAAATAATTGGAAATGCTCCCTTTGGTTTTAGTAGGCTTTGCCCCATATGCAAATGTTGGGGGACAGGAGAAAATATACTCCCAATAAGTAACTAAATGTTTTCTTTACTCTTTCTTTAAGGTGCCACTGAAAGTATCATGTGCTCGACTGTAATGCAGATTCTAATTGATTTTGGTCTTTAAAAAAGATACTTGTGCATGAGTTTTTTAAAAATACAATTTCAAGAAAAATTGCACAGAATGGTAACAATTTCACAAACCTTGATTCCTAGCTCTATGTTCTCTCCTCCATATACATCCATTCCAGGATCCAGAAGACCTATTTCTCCAAAGAACTTCCTGTTTACAACAAATGAACAGCCAATCATAGCAGGTGTCCTGCAGGAAGAGAAAAGAAAAATAGAAACAGCATTATGAGCAATGCAAAATTTTTAGTTGTCATTTTCCTTTTTTCTTTCTTTCTTTTTTTTTTAGAAAAAGGACTGTAGGTTTATTTAATCAATGGAAGTTACCTAATACCTAAAATAAGGCCTGATCCTGATGCCACTGGAGTCTTTGGTAAGCTCCTATTGATTTCAGTGCGGCCTGCGCTGGGTAGTGCCACCAGCTTCACAGTAGTAAGCACTGTGCTTGTAGAATTGTAGCATTATTTGGGAGATATTATAAGGTTACCATACGTCCGGATTTTCACGGACATGTCCGGCTTTTTGGTCCTCAAATCCCAGTCCGGGAGGAAATTCCAAAAAGCCGGACATGTCCGGGAAAATAGGGAGGGGTCGTGGGGCTTGGGTCCGGGCTGGAGCTGCTGGGGCTGGAGCCGGAGCCGCTCGGCCAGAACCGGGGCCCGAGCCAAGCTGGGCCCGAGCCACTGGGACTGGGGCTGGGGGTGCTCAGCCGCTGGCTGGCGCCACTCGGCCAGGGCCGGGGCCGGTGGAGTTGCTAGGGCCGGGGCTGGGGCCGGAGCCACTTGGCCGGGGCCGGCGCCCCAGGGCCCGAGCCAAGCCGGGCCGGAGACGCCGGGGCCAGAGCCTCTTGGCCGCGGCCGGCTGCCGGAGGAAGCCGCTTGGCCAGGGGGCCCGGACTGGGCCGCGCCTCCTCGCGCCCTCCCTCCCCCCCGCCACCGCCCCAGCTTACGTGCTGCCTGCCTGTTTCAGGCTTCCCACGAACATTTGATTCGTGGGAAGCGGGGGAGGGGGAGGAACAGGGGGCGGAGCGTTCAGGGGAGGGGGCGGAGTTGGGGCGGGGACTTTGGGGAAGGGACGGAGTTGGGCGGGGAAGGGGTGGAGTCAGGGAGGGGCCAGGACAGGGAAGGGGCGGAGTTGGGGCAGGGGCAGGGCCCCATGGAGTGTCCTCTTTTTGTTTTATTAAAATATGGTAACCCTAGATATTATTTTGCCACTGAAGTAAGACTGCACAAAATTCAACTGCTGAACTACCTATATACATTAAAGGGAGCAAGGAAAGTTCTGTGGTTAAGGCACTGAACTTAGCTCAGCCACAGACTTCCTGGGTGACCTTGGGCAAGTTACTTAATGTCTCTTTGCCTCAGTTCCCCATTGGTAGAGTAGGAATACTACTACTACCTTCCACTCTCCCTTTTTTCTCTTGTCTATTTTGAACATAAGCTCTCCAGAATAACAACTCTTTTTTTGCTATGTATTTGCACAATGACTAATCAAATGGGGCCCTGATCGTGGGTGGGATCTGCAGGGTGATATAAATTATAACAATAATAATATAATTCCAGAGAAGGAAATATGCCTCACTAATGAATAACAACGACAATCATGTGGGAGAAGCAAATTCATTAAAGACACTGGACAAATATTCACACACTATTTTGTTGCATAATTTCCCCAGCTCTACCAATAGCCAGAGTTACTCTCGAGAGGATAGGTGTGAAAGATTTGACTCCAGAATCCTGCAAAAGTTCTTGCTTTCTAATTGATGAAGCAAAATTATTACTTGCAGCCTCTGGAAGGCCAGCCAAGCTCAAGGTATCCATTAAGAAAAAAGGATTAAGAAAAATGAGCGTGTGTCAGGGACTGACATTAACATATGCACAAACCGATATAGAAGAAATACAGTCCCACTGGATATTTTCCTAATAACTATAAAACATTAAGGGCACTCATAGGTAGGTGTATTTACTACTGGTGGCAGTTTTCTTTCTTCTTCAATAACTAGGATAGAACAAATGTAAATATTGTTTGAAAACACTGGGCAGATCTTCAGCTGATGTAGATGGTCCACTGGAAACAAGGGAGCTATTCTGATTTATGCCAGCTGAGGATATGGGCATGGTTGAACAGAACCCCATCCCTAAAATTATTATTTTCCACACAGCATGTGGCTTAAAACAACTAGATTGTTACGCTCTTGCTACTTTCGGGTTTGCAAATCTGTTGTGGTTGTGGTATATGGAAAGCTGAATCCTCTGGGATATTTTCCAATGTAAAATGGAATAATAAAAGAGACTCCCCCTCCCTCCCCATCTAATCTAGACTTTGATCCTAGCTGTAGAAGCAAAGCCTGGACCCCTTATGGATATCAGCAAGGAAAAAATCAAACATGACTGTAGTATTTAGGGGTGCAGAAGGGTCACCAAAGCACTTTGGCCTTAAATTATTCCCATATACAAATGGAGCTCTGTCCCCAGTATCCTTTGGGGTCAGGAAATAAACCTAGTATTTAAGAGGTGGTATTGCCCTCACTAGGGTGAAATTCAACCTTGAACAGAGGGACAGCACAAGCCTATGCAGCAGTTAACTCCTACTTAAGCCCCATGACTAAGCGCATAGGCCTTGGGTTGCACAGGGAAGACTTTCATCCCTTAATGCAAATTCTATCATATATGATCATTAGAAAACTCACTGTATTTCCCCATGAGCACATGTTGTTTCCTATAAGGCTGTCTGGTCTCGTTGTAGAAGCCAGCCAGTAGGAGTCAGGAAGTCTGGCTTCTATTTCTGGCTCGACCACTGATATGCTTTGTCATACTTAACAAACATGCTTTAAATGAGGCAAGTCACAGAACCTCCCCGTGCCTCAGTTTACCAATCTATAAAGTTGCTATTTACAGTACTTCCCTACCTTGCTTAGGGCCAGATAGTGATACTCAGGTTGGGTTGTACCTTATACCATGAGTCATCCCATGGGAGTAAATGGGAGGCAAATACTACTCTATCTTAGTAAAGGTATCACTCGTTGACTCATAGATGGTATGAGGCCTAATTCATTTTTGTGAATTATCTGAGATCCCTGGATGAAGGGTAATATGTATTAAGTGCAGATTATTTCTATTATAAGATTTAACGTAGAATCATAGAACAATTGGCATATTAAATTAGTAAAATACAGGAACTATCAATACTCTACCTTAAATAGACTCTTTTTTCAGGCAGCCATCTGATCCTTAGTTTCAATAAGCAGTACAATACTTCATGGTTTGCTCTACTCTAGTACTTAAGAATTCAATTTCATTGCTTTAATGGTAGCAAGATTACTACCTTTAGCAGAAACAATTCATTTTGAAATGATACTCACGTTAGAGATGCCAACATCTAATAGCTCCATTTTCCTAGATTACCATCAGGAATTAAACTAAAGGAAAAGTCACACTTTTTCTGTCACAGAATGTGCACAACCCCTTTTTCTCTCGTGTCTTCGGAACTGGGAAGCCGGCATGGACACTTTGGGTCTGTCTACACAGCAACTAGACTCCCGCGGCTGGCCTGTGCCAACCAACTCAGGCTCACGCTGCGGGTCTGTTTCATTGCTGTATAAACTTCTGGACTCAGGCTGGGACCTGAGCTCTGGGAGCCTCTCGCCTTGCAGGGTCCTAGAGCCCGGCCTCAACCCAAGCCCAGAAATCAGCACAGCAATGAAACAGCCCTGCGGCCTGAGCCTGAATTGACTGGCATGGGCTAGTTACAGGTGTCTAGCTGCTGTGGGATCTAGTTATGGGGGCTCTGGGGCCTTTTGCTTCTACATCAAATTTAGTTTAGGTCATTAGTGACAGAAAGATACTAATTAGTTCTGGTCAAAAATTTTCCAGTGAAACGGTTTATCAATGGAAAATGGCGGTGTTTACAAAACAACATTTTTGATGAAAAACGGAATGCCTGATAACTGAAATATCTGGATTCTGAAATGCTGCTGCAGTGATTCATGGGATAGTTCGGATACCTCATACTCCCTTTCTCCTCAATGGGCAAGGCTGACCAACTGGACTTCATGATGCACCCTGACCAAGGAGCACAGCCTACGAAGGAGAACAGGAGCACGAGACACGTGAACTACAACTCCCCTAAAGCACCAAGTTAGCATTTCAAAATCAAAATATTTTATTTTTTTTGTGAAAATATTTCAGATTTTGATACTTTTAACCAAAAATATTTTTCCCCAGAAGAAAACCCGCAGTTTTCTAACCAGCTGGTGGCCACAGACCAGTTCTTAGTGAACAATGGCCCACGTGCACACCCTCTCCCCCACAAATTGTTATCCTTTTTGACAGTCAAATATTTTAAGGACTAGAGCTCTGATCCCGCTAATATTCATGTGCTTAACTTACTGTAATGTGAGTAGTTCCACTGAAATCAATGGAAGTACTCGCACATCTTTGCAGGATCAAAGCCTCAGGATCTAATCTAGTGCTTCCTGAGTGCCACAAGTACTCCTGTTCTTCTTTTTGCGGATACAGACTAACACGGCTGCTACTTTGAAACCTGTCATTATGCAAGGCACTGCATTTTGCCGTATGGAGTGGAAATCCATCTATATATCTCCTCAATATATGTTCCATTCTATATGCATCCGAAGAAGTGGGCTGTAGTCCATGAAAGCTTATGCTCTAATAAATTTGTTAGTCTCTAAGGTGCCACAAGTACTCCTGTTCTTCTTTTTGCGGATACAGACTAACACGGCTGCTACTGTGAAACCAGTCTTTCCAATGACTTTATTGGATCAAACCATAAAGCTCCAACCTAAGCAGCCAATAAAGTCAATGGGAGTCTTTCCACTGATCTTTTTGAGCATTAGATCACACCTTAAACGAACATGAAAACCGAAATTATCCTCTCATCCCTGCTAATGGCCACTCCCGCCAAAGCCACCTGAGACTCGGGACCAGTGATGAAGCTGTCAGCACCGCTTTAACATGTCCTTTCAGAAGCCTTGTGAGTGAGTAATCTGACAGAGCTTTTATAATCTCACCTCCAAATTTTGCTCAACAATATCGTGCTGCATATTCATTTCCGACCAAATGATATCGTTAACATGCTAAACGAGCAAATGGAGCATTCCTGAGCTCCCTTAAGCAATACAAATTAAGCGCTACATTCTTCTTCATAACAATGGTTCCTTATCAAATAAATGAGGGCTCATGTGGCAAGCTGGAATTTAAATACAAACTACATTTGATTTAACAGCAAATCCTTCAAAAAAGGTGGACATTTAGAATAACAGAAGACCCATCCACAATGAAATAATAGCCCTAGGAGACTGGATGATAAAGCCCTTCATTTTCCCTACCCCTTAATTAAAAGCATTAGCACAGTTTGTTTTGAAAACACACAGATCAACTCACACTCAATGCATTTTTTATTTGTCCCGATAGCTAATTTTTCTTTAATGCGAAGCGAAAAGTAGAATTTGGCAGAAAGACTATTAACAGAGATGATTCATATTTAGTGGAATTATTGGCTTTGTATCCTGAATTCCATGGCTTGTTAGTTTCTTGCTGTTATTTCACTTGGCTCTTATACACAAATAAGTGACAAAAGATCAAAAAAAGCTGGCTGAACTATCCTCAGTATGAATCTCTAAATAAAGATAAATAAGACACAGAGGCAAACATTTATCCTAGTCTATTAAGAGACTTTAATATTCTTCCTTTCTCTGGTGCACAGTTATACTGTAGACTTCTAAACCACTCTCCTGAATTGAAGAGGAAATATAGTCTAGTTAGTTCTCCTATACAATTAGTACTATACTTAAAGTACAAGTTACAGTATGTACACCTCTATCTCGATATAACGCTGTCCTCGGGAGCCAAAAAATCTTACGGTGTTATAGGTCAAACCGCGTTATATCGAACTTGTTTTGATCCACTGGAGTGCGCAGCCCTGCCCCCTCTCCCCCCGAGCACTGCTTTACCGCGTTATATCCGAATTCGTGTTATTTTGGGTCGCGTTATATCGAGGTAGAAGTGTATATACCAAGTAAGGGGTTTTGGTTGGATTTGTGTTTTTTTTTTTTAATTTTCTTGTCCATACAAGTAAAGGCTGACAATGTAAGAAACCATGATGGGCATGGTCAGAGCCATGACAGTCACATTTAGTGGGTGGAGGCAGGGGGTGTTAGAGCTGGAATCAGGAGTCTAGAGTGGGGGGAACAAGGCCTGAGTAAGAACAAGGTAGGGGAAGGGGCAGGAGCAGGAGTAGGAACAGGACTGAAGCAAGAGCAAGACGGAAGGTGGCTAAGGCTTATAGAGTGTTACTGCTGTCAGGCAGGGGAGAGTTCCAATCCATGAAGCAACATTGAGTAAACTGAGCTACTGTTTCTCCCGCAAGGTTTATATGCCTGCCCCGAGAGTCACCAGACCAGCTCCTGGCTTGTGGATTGGCTGGAGCCTAACACAGGAATCCCTCATCAACACATGTGGTTTATTCAGGCTCTAGTTCAGGGATGACTCATCACCTTACAGGCAAGGCTGAAGGAGACATATTGAATATAGCTGGTGTACTTCAGCCTTGGAATCACTCCATATCGCTCTAATCCGGAGGCCACAGCAGGCTCCAGGGCTGTAACCCAGCCGTTCTATTTAGGATAAATGTGGAGGGTTTGTCTAGAAACACATCCTCTTGCCCTGCTTCTGCCTCATCCCCAGCCCTGGCCCATCCCTCCACATCAAACTCAAACAAGCATTTTGCTTTTGAGGTTCCAAAACCATAGGAAATTTGCACCCATTGTCTTTCATTTTTGCCTGTGTCTGCACTTTTGGGTTGCGGCTGGGAGGTATTGCAAAGATTGTATGGAACCAGGAAAGACTGGGAAAATCATTAAAAAGCCTGTTCTCACAAAATTTCTGGCCCAATTTTGCAAACTCAGGAGGAAATTCAGCTAGTATTGGTAAATGTGAATTCCATTCTCAATTACACTGGTGAACTGGGATTACAGTTGGATTTACGGTGACTGCATTGCTATTACATCTGGCTTTATATTGAAATGAGAACAGAATCAGGCCCATGTTATCTAGTAAACTTCAGGTAAGTTGTCTAACTTGGTTGAATTAACAAAGTGGCTCTCATGTGGTGGACCACCAATTATTTTCTTCTCCCTAAAGGAAGTCTGTGTTGGAGTTAAGAAAAATAGATTTTATCGACAGCTGGTCTAGGGCCAAATTTCCATTTGCTTTCTGTCGTATCTTTGACTGCTTTTTAAAAAAAAGAGCATGTATTTATGGGCATTCACTATACATAACGAAAGAGATTTTAAGTTAACTACATCATTGATCAGTCTTCTGTACATCACTGAAACTCCGTTTGTAAACTCAGATCTTTCTGAACCTTGGGGAATAGAAATCAACAAATCTAGAAAACACAAACTTTGAGTTTAAGTATTAAAGCAGAGTGGATAAACAGTTCAGTCAGTGGCTAACAGTCATCTATACTTGAAAGCCTTCCTGATCTGCTTTGCACACTATGTATGTACTGTTCTCGCTGCTCAATAGATATGCACAATATATTGTTATTTATAGTATTTAATTTTCTTTTAGACATGGACAAAATTAAGGATTTTGTAAACAAATTTGTAATTGTAATTTGTAAACAAAAATGACTTGTCACTATTGTACATGTGTGTTTCTATGCATGGGGTGCCCGATGCACATAATGAGGAGTTAATAAAGAACTGGGCGCATAACATATGGGTTTATTCCAGGGGATGTGTACTCTTACCACAGTATAGCAGAAATCAAATCCCAGCATGTGGTATTGAAGAAAGCCTTTTTCAGTTTATAGCGAGGTTAATATCTTAGCCCCAGATGCTTATTCAGTAACCGATAGTAGCCATCTAGCTGCCTATTTCTGCTTGCCTAAAGCAAGGCTATAGAAAAAGAGCTCAGACATAACAGTTTTTATGTGTATCCATCACCCCTGAGTACAACAGACTTTCCTCTGAACAAAACTCCTTCGATTAAAAATAAAGAGAGAAGATATTGGTGGAAATAAGTCTCCTGTACCATGAATGAAACCAGAGTGATGGGGCCATCACTAGCAGTTCTGACAATCTTCAGTTGCCCATCCAAACCTATTGATGGGGAAGTCATTCTGGAAGCATCACACAATCGGACTGTCTCATGAGATTTCAGTACTTTTGGTGCTGCGCTGGGCTAGAAATAGCAGAGAAGATAGCTTCTCTCGTAGGGTCCATCCACTTCTGCGGTTGGTCAAAACCAGTTCAGAAGAAACTAGTTACTACCTCTATTACAACTTGTTGATTTAATGTATCATGTCAAGGACTATAGGAGAGAGGGCTTGTAGATAGAGAAGGTATACTTTGAACCGGAGTTACAAGCGAAGGAAGCCTGAAGCCCATATGTCAATTATGTCAAGGATGTCTCTTCCTTCTTGGAGATTTATATTTGGCAATTCAGTGTCTCAGGCTACTGAATACTTGAATTCATGCTCAGGATGAGACCATCAGCTTTACTGAATGTGTCTGCAGAGCCCTAACTACTTTTGCCCAAGACCATCCCAGCATGCATTGGGTCTGGTTTAAAACCAAGCATGAATTCATCGGGGGTAGCCTTTTGTTTGATTGTTCTGAAATCCTGATCAGGAATCTATCTTCCCAGGTTACTATATCATCATTGTTGGAAGTGAAATGAATTTTAAAACTTCTATTGTGTTAGTGTAATTCCCAGATATAAACTCTCAGTCCCCTGATTCCACAATCACAGCTATATTTTTTAGGACAGTCATTGGGATCATCATAATAATGGAATGATGGGCCACAGTTTATGTTGGTCATTGGGGCCCCACAAGGGGTTACTAGCTATAAATAGATTTCACAGTAAGTTTTCAGTCATGTTTAGCAAATTGTACAATGGAAAAATCAGATATGTTGGAGTGTCTCACTGCAATGTTACTATGTGCATTTTAAAGACTCAAACTACCTTTTCAGCTGGATTTGATTTAGTGTGACTCATGTCCTTTCACGACTCCCTCCAGCTCTCTAACCAAAACTCTGAATAACAGGAAAGAGACACTCCAAAGAATCCAGTCCCAAGTTTTACAAGAAGCCCACTACATGGGAATTAGAGTGCCCACGCACCCTGGACAAGTTCAATAAAGCAGATAGTTACTTTAATACAAAACTTCAGTGCATTAATTCGAGCAATTTGAGAAGCTTTCCATGTGACCACTGCATAGTAGTACACAGGTGTGGTGATGTGATCTGGATCACATGGGAGTCTGCACACTTATGTCATCACAGTCATTTGTGAGTACTGCTTCTCCAAGAAAAACTCAAATATTCCTTCCCCTTCATAAATGAAGGTACGCAGTTTCACAGACGAGAACCTTCTCTGAGCCTCCCTTCATCAGCTCCATAATGACTTGGGCAGACACTGGCTAGATTTCATTCATAAGAGTGTAATAAAACGTGTACAGAAGGAATGATGGTTTGCCCCTGGCAATGTACCTTGGTTAATAGTATCCCCAGGATAGCATTCAAAATCGTTGTTTCTTGAATGATCCTGGCTTCCTTGCGCCAACGACCTTGCTGAATTGTCTGTTTCAGAGGGGCTGATTTTCCCACTCTTGCTAAGCGCTAGTATCCGAGAAACAAATTAAAAGTAAGACATATCGCATAAAAGAACTTAGATTTAGTGTCTTTTTTGAAATTTGCATGAGCTTAACAAGCTTTAAAGAAGCTTCTAATGAAACAGAACCCTTGAAAACTATATATTTTTGAAAGTCTGTCAGTTCTACTTATGTATTTGACCTGGTCAGTGTTGTGTAAATGGTTCTATTCCCAGTTCTATAACAGACTCAGTTTGGGACCTTAGGCAAAGTATTTAACCACTCTTTGGCTCTCTTTCCCATCTGTCAAATGAGTGTAATATCTATGGCGAGCCAACATCTATAAAGCACTTTTATGATTCTTGGATTAAAGCTGTTACATTAACTGTAACTATTGTTAACTGTACATGAACTGTAACTATATGTGCCACGCACACAAATGTACTACTTCTGTGGCGAGAAAAAAATCAGTAGATAGGACAGCGTGAGCTGTAACCTTATGCCTGAGGAGTCACTCAGTCTTCCAAGTCCAGTTCTACTTTAGCCAACCAGTAACAATGGTGGACCACATGTTTACATTTTCTATACCCCTGGTGGATTACGGTGCAGCAGCTGATGCTGTAGCAAATCTTCTATGAAACTTCCAAGCTTAAGGCATTCAACATAAAATTTCACATCCAACTGCTACCAAGGTCACAGCCTAAGGACATTTTTTCTCCCTTTTTTTAAAAAAATAGATCAGTCCCAGCATTTTCCATCACAGGACACCCTTAAACACTCACAATTTCCCTGCACACCAACATATTTTTAGGGATTTTTAGCAAGGGTTTTAGTGCAGACATGCTTGCCATAACAGACTTTCAAAATGCCGGAGTACTTCTTGGCATCATATGGTAGGTTATATAGAGTCCCTGATACTAGTCTATTGCAGTCAGAGTTATAAACTCTGGCCAGAACATCAGTTGGTGTAACTTGTCCAGTGAAGTCAATGCAGCTATGACAATTTACATCAGCTAGGAATCTACCCTTTATTTTAAAAGGTTTGTAAATTCACAAGGCCAGAGTCTCTGGCATAGGGTGACCAGATGTCCCGATTTTATAGGGACAGTCCCGATATTTGGGGTTCTCTCTTATGTAGGCGCCTATTACCCGCCGCCACCCCCGTCCCGATTTTTCACACTTGCTGTCTGGTCACCCTGCTCTGGCACCTTGCTCATGCTGAGTAGTATCTGACTCAGCAAGAAGTCTCACTGAAAACAATCAGACTCTCTGTGGAGTAAGATACTGTTCCATCTGAATGAGGATGTTAGACTGCGGACCATATTTATGTGATAAAACACATGAAATCTTTGTCTCATCTGACTGCTTTGTACTCTTATTGCTTCTTGTGACTCTCCTTTTATTTAACTACTCAGGCGCCAATTCTTACAAAATTAATTTTTCCATTGGGCTAACCTGTCACAGGCTACTGTTTGATCTTTTAGATTCTCCCGTTCTTTCCACCTCCTTACTTTTACCATGTGGATCATGGTCCAGTTTCTAGAAAAAGTCTATTCAAATGCAACAGAATGCAAATACAGAGTAATCAAATCTGACTCCATTTGCCCTGGTAATGGAGTTTGCTAGTAAGCCCTACATACTGATATATCAGTAGCTGCACATAGTAAATTACAACTACAGGTGTCCATGAGTAAAGATGAGCCTCACCTGAAGAGATACAGCAGCGCCTACATACAAGGGGGAAAGGGAAGTTTGATTAGAGCCCAGGAAAAGGGCTGAAGACAAAGTGAAAGAAGACAGACCTCCAGACAGAGGGCTGTGCCCTGTGGAAGAGTTGCAGGGAGATTTGTTTTGGGGTTTATGTTGGAGTTTGAGTAAAACTCTGGAACTGATGTTCTTTTACATTTAGCCACAGGATTAAATCTCTGCAATGACCTTGCAGCACTGGGAGCTGGTGAATGATTGACACTATGGGGAAAATGAGGCAGACCTCCGACACAGATTTAAAGAGATCCTACTACAGATCTGAACCAAGACCCTAGATCCAAAGAGTTCCCAGATCTGAATTTTGCACAGGACAGTCCTCTAGGGGGACCCCACACCCATCCTAAACACTAAACAACTGGCCTGTCTGTCTGTAATCCAGAATCTTCTCTCCTTCTCAAATGCTCTCAGCTTCAGTCTCTTCATCACCCCTTTCCCAGCTGGCCTTCTACCCTTGATGGAGCACTAATTCCCAGATCTACTTTCCCAGAGCTTTCCTTCCCAAAGGAACAAAAAGAGTTACAATAACCAACCCAAAATATTCTTATTACAAAATTTTCATAAATAGGGGTGAATTTTGTCACCATTAATAGCCGCTTGATCATTTGGACCATTCTCTTCTCTTTCCTCCACCCACTTACACAGCTAGCATACCAGGGAGAACCAGACCTACAATGCCAATTAAAGCAAACCCCTTAGCAGGAATTATTTGTAATTTTGAGTTTGAGCAAGGGGATCCAAGGTTTTATTCCCAGGTCCATTGCCAATTCACTGTGTAACCTTAAGCAAGGCATTTCACTTCTCTTTTTCCCCTAATTTCAGTTCCATGCTTTGTTAATATGTGGACAAGAGAGGAGCAATGTTGCATCAAATTAATTTAAAGATGTTGTTATGAGTTTGAGGACATCACAACACACTTGTGTGGCAGCCCTGGATAAGGCTCATTAGATAGTTACCCTTTAAAATGAGACTGTTTGGCAAAGGTCTTGAGAAAATTTTACAGCAATTATCTGATTCTTAAAAGCCCAACTCCCTCAGGACAAACTTAAAGGATGCTATTCAACATCAGCTAATTTTAAGCCACGTTCCAGGGCTATTTCAATACAAGTGACTCCTTACGGCAACGGGAAGATAAACGAAAAAGGAGAACCTCATCCTTTTAAATTTAACACAGAATCTCTGGCCTGAGGTTATGGGACTCCATGCGCTGGCCTCTGACCATAGAGGGAAAAGCTGTGCTTGTTTTGATAGAACTGACAACATGCAGCCGCCACTGAAAGCCACAGTAATAGGGCTGTGCAGTAGAATTTCCCACCATGCCAGAAAGATTTCTTCTCCTTGCAATCTCCCAGTTCTCAAAGGCAGAGTTGTGGGAAGTAATATGGCCCTTATAAGCAGTGATTTATTAGTGATATTCCTACAGGGGAGAAGGCTACACAAAGGTCTTGGAGTCTCAGATGGAGATAAATATTGCATCATTTTAATATATATGCCAAATAATAATGGAAGCCACTGAAAAATACATGCAGAATGACAGGAAAAATACATTCCTGTCTGGGAAGTTACTGAACAGTAAGAATCAGGAAAAGAGATAGCTTAAGAAGGAGACTTTCCCTATGCTCCATCTTACAAACAAATCACAACTTGCCGAGCACAGGTGGGAATGTTACGAATGAAAAGGGCAAACAGGTGAGGTATTTTTGTTTGCCTTTTTGTTTTTAATTCCATTGTATCACTGGCCCCCTAAAAAATCCAGCAAATGTCAACTGGTATTAGATTTAAAGGACCAAACATTGAAAAACAGTCTCTGAAATTGCTCCTGAATATTCCATGCATGTGTAATATTGGCGAAGTATGTACTGCAGTTAGCTCCAGGGGCTAGTCCACCAGCCTTGAGTGAGCTAGGCAAAAGGTGTGTTTTTCACTTCATGTTTGCTAACATATGGTAACACACACACACACAACATAAAATCCTAGTGAAGACAAGTCAGCTTGTAGTTTTAACCTGAGTTAGCTAGTCAAGATAAACCCTGGACCCCTCCATAGTCGTTACTTCAACCTGTTAACACATAGAAAGAATGCACCCTTTTCCCAAGCGAAGCTGCATTCCTGGAGGATAATAGCCAACTACTGCCATCAACTAATGGAATTACTTCTTCTGCTCAAGTGATAGAAGTGTATGCTGTGGTACAGAATGTCACGAGTTCAAACCCTGTTGACTACTTAGGTGGGAGATCTATTACACATACAAACCTTCCATTCACAAGAGCATGTTGGTATATGCAAATCAGGGTTATTTATTTGATTTGTGAGAAACAGAACTCCTGGGCACAAATTTAGGGAGGGAGTTGAGGCCCGTTTGAAAATTTGGCTAAAAAGCTAATTTCATGATGGTGACAATGACTAGGGGCTTGTCTATACAGGGAATTAAGCTAAACCAAATTGAAGCTACTTTAATTCTGAATGAGAGTGTCCACACATAGGTTTAATGCAGTTTGACTAATCCACTTTAAATTCACATCTTTAGGTCTTGTCTGCACTTGAAACGCTGCAGCAGCACGTCAGTGTAGACTCTCACTCCAGTGACAGGAGAGGTTCTCCTACTGGTATAGGTAATCCATCTCCCGGAGAGGCAGTAGCTAGGTCAATGGAAGAATTCTTAGCTATGTTGCTCGGGGTGTGGATTTTTCACACCTTTGAGCAATGTAACTGGGTCGACCTAACTTTTTTATTATAGATGAGCCTTAGTTAATGCAGATTAATTTTCCCGAGTATCCCCATGTAGACAAGCTCTAAAACTCATCATTTCAGGCAGTTCCCACAAAGAACAATTAGTGGCTACAACAGATCTCCAAGATAACTGTATTTGTACATGTCCCTAGTTAGCAAACACTTCAGATTTCACAAAAGGATACCACTTCCAGATACTTCTCAGGAGGACTTCTTGTTCTTCCCAAATTTCCCTCAACCCATATGAGAATTAGTGTTGGGTGAATCCCCAAATTCCAGAGATTGGGCCAAGTACCCAAAAGCTTGGATGCTTATTTGACATTCATAGCTTTGCAAAAACTGAGAACAGTCCTTCTTATGAGCTTTCTGGTACTCCTGTTTCCATTTGCATTGGATGTACAGAGAGAACAATCTCTGTCATGGTGTTTCACCACTTCTGCTTCTGGACTGAAAACAACAAAATGAGAATGGAAAATAGCAGAGAGAATATGTATCTAAATTTTTTTAATCCTCAGAAATGTTTGGGGTGGAGATCTTTGTGTGTTTGTGTGTGTAGGACACATGTTATTGGGGTAGGCATCATCTAGTCCTAATCCATGAGTTTTTCAAATGAAAGCACCTAATTTATTATGGAACAAGCAAACCCCACGTACAGCAAATTTAGCAGCTAGCACTAGACTAGAGCAATTCTGCTACCACCACAAAACAAAGCCTCAGTTGTCGTGGCTCCATCAAAATCAGCAAGTAGCGCCACTGACTTCAGTTGAGCTATGCTGATTTATACCAGTTGAAGACCTGGTCCAAAATACTTTTATCATCATTTTACCATGAACGTATCCATTTATTTGGTAATGATAATGAACTTAATGCAACTTCCACTTCATTGTATTTATATTATTACCAGACTGCTGATTAAAGGATAATTGCTTTTCGATGTAATATGTGTAATTAACGTACTCTGCAGGAAGGTGTTATTTACTTTGCTCTTTTTAATGTGAATTTAGTTCTTGTTAAAGATGCCAGAATGATAGACTTGGAAATGGACAGCTTGTATTTATCCGCCCACCACACAAACCCCAGGTAATGGCAGAGCCCACTCCTCACATTTCCCCAACAATGTGTTTTGGGCATGACCCGGAAGGGTAACCATACTCTAAGTTGGGGAAAGGGTGATCTAGTGGTTAGGGATGTAGGTGGATCACAGGAGATCTGTATTCAATTCCTTGCTCTGCCATGGACTTCCTGTGTGACCTTAGGTAAGTCACTTAGCCACTCTCTGCCTCAGTTTCCCATCTGTAAAATGGGGATAATAGCACTTCAGTATCTCACAGGAGTGCTGTGAAGATAAATGCATTAAAGTTTGTGAGGTGTTCACACCTTGTAGTAATGGGACCATATCAGTACCTTAGCTAGATGGGATGAGTTAAGTTTCCGTGGCCTTTCAAATCTTCCATGGAGAATTGAGTAGTGATAAACTTATCATATTCACACAAGGCACTGTACAGTCAATGACCAGGACTGAATCAGAATCAATGTCTCAGAGGACAATGGCTCTATATCCCATTAACAATCATCTGTACCATCCAAATCTCTCACAAGGAAACCACATACTTTTATTATATTTGTCCTATGCCACTTAAAGTGCAGTACTAATCTGAAAATTGACATTGACATTTTTTGCTTTTTGGCTCTGCAGGACTAAAAGGAATAAAAAGCAGTCTAGGCTTGATGTTGTCACTAAATTAGTAGCTAGGATTCTAAATACGCACAAGGAACAGATCTGTTGAATAATATGCTATTTTGCATAGTAACTTTTCAACAAGTGGTACTGCTTTTCTTTAAAATATTTTGGGCTAAATCCCCAGCTCATACACGCTGAATTCAGTGGAGTTACACAGACATACAGCTGACATTCTGAACCTTTATTATTAATTTGTCTTATACAAGCCAGCATTGCTCTCAGATATGTACAGGTAATGGATATAGAAGTCAACAGCGCAGGGAGAGAGTTTCCTAGGTATATCTGAAGACTGAATTTAGCCCACTGTGTCTGTGTTTGCCATAGTCTGTTACTAAGGATAGGAAAATGAGTAATGCATATTGACAGATAGAGCAGTCCCACTTTGTGGGGAAATGAGAGTGCACTGAAATAGCCCTGTAAGCACCTGATAGAAGCTGAGTAATGCATTTATTCTGACAAATACCTGATGTGGTTCTGTTCACCGGGAGGGGGTAACACTCAGGTTTATTTTACCATTCGCACACCTATGGTATCATGGAACAAGAGGGACTGATCAGGGAAATCATAAACATGCATGTTTGGTGCCTCTAGTTGTCAGTGACATTCCTATTCTTTCATTTTCCTTTTTTGAAATTTTAAGGACCAGTTCTCTATAATTAGACACGAAGTATGCACATTTAACAGCATAATTAAGTTTTCCCTGGTAGCTGTAAAAAGAAAGGCGGGGCAAGGGAAGGAATGTATTGAGAATCTAAAAAGAGAAACAGTGAATAAGGCAGATAGGGAGACTGGAACCCGGAGGAATGGATGGAGGAGGTAGTGAAGAATGAACATAGATCCTCTTAGCCGTCACTTACCGGTAAGAAAGATTTGGGTTCATTTCCATCACATAGAAAACAGATTTGTCTGCACACAACTTAACAAATGGCCCGAGTCTGCGAACTCTTCCTAACAGCAGGAGACTTTGCTCACGAGATCAGTTACACTGGTCCAGATCCAGAGCTGGGTGTACATTAACATTGATCACAATGGACTTATGATGATTTACACAAGTTGAAGATCTGGCCCACTGGCTTCAGTGGGGCTACCTGCATGCCGAAGCCCTGGCAAATCAGGCTCAAAGTTGGTAAGTTATCCAAGGTGCTTCTATTAGCATGGAGTATACTTGGTTTGTGGCCTGGGAGAGGTAACACAAACTCGAAGCCAATTTTTAATATCTTTATATATATTATATATATATTCCAATTTAAAAAATGGAAGGTGAAATCCTGACCCTAAAGAAGTTAATGGCAAAACTTTCAGTGAGTTCAGTGGAGACAAGATTTCACCCTCAGTATTTAAAAATTGCTTGTAATTATGGGATACTGAGATGAATAAGTACCAAATGCTATGGGCCAGATTTTGCTTTCACATTGCTGAAAATCAGGCCACTCTCTCCACCGAAGTGAATGGAATTACACAGGTGTGAAACTGGTCTGGGCGAGAGAAGAATTGGGCATCATTGTAAGTTAGAGTTGCAGAATGAGGCGCTTTATTTGTGGGCTTAAATCTGAGCACAGTGTAGGGGAAACTAGTCTGTACTCAGCGTCCTCAGGAACTGGAGGAATCTTTGAGCAGGGGGTTGGACTAGATGACCTCCTGAGCTGTTTTACAACCCTAATCTTCTGTGAGTCTATGAATCCACGAAAAGGGACCATTTTGCCCTTTCAATTGATATCACAGGGGATACAAACTGTTTACTGACTGCACAAAACGGAATCGGGTAAGTCAGCACATCTTTCCTTGGCAGCCACATTTTGGAGTGCGCAGCCCTAGCTGAGTTCACTTGCTTTCGTGCTGTTTGTATCCAATTTGGAAACAAGGTTCACAAGATGAAAAATGATATGGACAAAGGAAGGTTGCGGAGACATAATTCCCCTCCAATCTTTCCCCCTTCCCCAATAGTATTCTGCACATCTGGCTTGGCTAGGGCCCTGTTGTGACAGATGGACAATATCCCACAATATCCTGAATTAACTTTACTGAATCAAGTTAACCCTCACTGAATGAGGTGGAACACCTTTGGGGTCCGTTGTATTAAAAATGCAGTTGTTGTGTTACTGAGAGATTGTAGGTATGTCCACAGGAAAGGTAAACAGGAGCACAGCAGAGGACGATTAGGCAAATTCACTCAGATGGTAACCTCTCCAGGGAAACACCATCCAATTAGAGGTTTAAATATACTAGCTCAAACTGGATTCTCCAGGGACTGACTGACAAAGAAAGGATTTTTGGATAAATAACCTGGTTTTAAACTGGCTTATGGCCTTCTTCCTGATCCAACAAACACCCAGGACCTCTGGTCCACGGAGCGCCCCACTCCTTAGAAAACGGTTGGAAGGACTTTGCCTACAGAGGCCTATAAGATTGATGCTAATTCTGAACTGAGGCTATTATGAACCTGTGTCCATAGAAGAGCCCTCCTTATTGGGAGGGTTGAAGGAATGCTCCTGCCAGAGCCCATGTTGGAGGTGGTAACGTCTGGTAAACATATTAACATGCATGTAGGTTCTTTTATTGTTTTTAGTAGGTTTTCTCTGTAGTGCTTTTACCTCAAGAATAAAATAGGCTTGCATGAAAAAGAGCTGTGTGATATCTATAACTGTGGGCAACTGTGATGTTAACCGTCTCTGAAGAGAAAGACAGCAGGTGTGCTTGGGCAGCTTGTCTCTGCCCTGAATAATACAGTGAAGGGGCTCGTTCACCTGCACATCTACCAATGTGATACATGCCATCATGTGCCAGCAATGCCCCTCTGCCATATACATTGGCCAAACCGGACACAAAAGAATAAATGGACACAAATCAGACATCAAGAATTGTATCATTCAAAAACCAGTAGGAGAACACTTCAATCTCCCTGGACACTCAATAACAGACTTAAAAGTGGCAATTCTTCAACAACAACAAAACTTCAAAAACAGACTCCAACAAGAAACTGCAGAACTGGGATTAATTTGCAAACTGGACACCATCAAATTAGGCCCAAATAAAGACTGGGAGTGGCTGGGTCACTACAAAAAATAATTTCCCCTCTGCTGATAGTCACACCTTTTTGTCAACTGTTGGAAATGGGCCACCTTGATTGCATTGGCCTCGTTAGCATTACAAAAGTAATTTCCCCACCCTTGGTATTCACCTCTTTTTGTCAACTGTTGAGAATAGGCCAGTTCCACCTTAACTGAATTGGCTCGTTGGCACTGACCCTCCACTTGTTAAGGTAAATCCCAACTTTTCTTAGTGCTTTAATATATATTTTGCTTACTGTATTTTTCACTCCATTCATCTGATGAAGTGGGTTTTAGCCCACGAAAGCTTATGCCCAAATAAATTTGTTAGTCTCTAAGGTGCCACAAGGACTCCTCGTTGTTTTTACAGTGAAGGTAGGGAACTGTGCAGCCTGGATATACCAGTCAGAAGGAAGTCAGATGCAGGTCTCCACCCAAGAGAGGCAGGTCCTGGGGAGCTGGAAAACTGAGAGTGGGGGCCTTTGCTGGATCACTGAGGGGAAATACAGGTGCAGTTGCCCTGAAATGTGACACTGTCTTTCTAATGAGGAACGGTGGCTGGAAATGTAAAGTGAAGGGATGGTGAAGCCTTTTGTCATTCCCAATGTGATTAGTTTTTAGGAAGGGCACACATGGTGTGATGGCTCGGTCCCTGGCTTGAACATTGTGGTTTCCTAGTCCTGCCATTAGGAACAAAGGACTGCTGAAGGGAGTAGAGCGGGAGTGATTCATATTTTCTTACAGCAAAAGAAGGATTAAAGTTTTACAAAGCAAACCCTAAGTGCTTTACCATTTGCGTTTTGCTAACAGATCCTTTGTCTCACACGACAACACATTCATGGCCAAAGGACTGAATCTTTTATTTGTACTTTGCCTAAAAGTTAAGCAATACCAGATTCCTTGGCACAGAGAATCTGCAGTTTGCCTGGCAGCATTCCAGCACGCTGCAGGCTTTAAACAACTCAAGACTTTATGAGTGAATCCACAGTCTGGAAAAAACTGAGGGGGGTGGGATGTAAGTGTTTGAACTCCTACAAAAGGAGAAGTTGTTCTGACTAGAAAGAGAGGCCTTTATCAGAGGATCATCTGATGAGTCCTGCAAACCTAGAATGAATTAGAGACTGTGTAATCAAATGATGGGTTTGTCTTTGATTCCAATTCATATTGTTAACACATGCTCCAAAATTCTACGTCTGATTCTGTGTGGCGAGGGAGAGGGGGGAGGGGAAATTTGGTTTAAATTCCATTTTGTAATTTTTTTGCAATAGGTTCCTGCTTGGATAAAGTTAACAGTTGGAGAAAAGAAAAAAAGAAGTCATGCTAGAAATCACTGCCAGATATTGCCTGGAATGAGAATTATGTCCACTATTTATATAGTGCCTTTCATGCCAAAGGAGTCAAAAGCACTTTCAGTCTGGTTTTGTTCAGTCTTTACTGAGGCCAAATATTTGTTGACCGTAACACGAGTTATATCCAAGTAAGGACTGAGGAGGATCTCAGGAAGATTTGACTCAGTGGTTGCAAGATCTGTAATAACTTAACCCATTGCTGAAATGTAGTACTTTCTTGGAGTGGAAAGCCGCCGCCGTTAAACAGCACACAACACTACAGACGACAATGCAGAGAGTGAATAGCAAAAACATATCCCACTGAAACTGAAGGGGCAATTTAAGTAGGAACAGTACAAAACTCTGTTTGTACAGCACCTAACACAATAGAATCCTAGTCCAAGAGTAAGGCTCATATGTGCTATGATAATACAAACAACACATAAACCAGGCACTCTGTATGGGTACATCAACATAACTAAATCTTTCAACATATGAATTCATTCTAAAGAAACTTCTTTATTCATTTCTTAATATTACCATATTTGTTTGAAATAAAGAGCAAGAATTCGACAGTTTAAAACTAGAGGGGCCGCCAACTCCAAGATTGTCGGATATGACTAAAGAATTCACTCAAGTAATGAGGGTAGCCAGATCAATAGAGGAAAATGTGTTTCCAGTAACAGTTTAAAAAGCATACTGATTGGTTTGATATATGTCTTTAGAAGTTGGTCTAGAAAATAAAAATGGGATATTGTCAAATTACAAATCATATAGAGTGAGAGTCTTAAAAGCCGATCATGTAATGCTCTTAACACAATTTACATCATTTATGGAATTTGTGGTACTCTGTTCTTAGCATCATGAATCACTGTAAACACCAAAAATGAGGCATGGATCCTTATTTTAGTCAACAGCCAGTTTTAAAGCTGCTCACTGTATTTAACCAAAAAAAGCTCTTTATTTTCATGAATACCAAGATGTGGGCAAATAAAGAGTAGTGAGCAATTTGACAAATTTGGGCCCTGATCTTGCAATGAAATTCCTACTTTAAAATGAATTGTGTTAATTAAAATAAGGTCTAAAGTGCAATAATTATAAACGCTGAATTTATTTTTAACCATATAGATATTTGTTTACATCTGCTCTTCATTCAGGTACTGATTCAGCAAAGCAGAGGCTTAACATTAAGCACATGAATAGCTCTACTGACATAAATGGGAGAAATCACATGCTTAATGTTAAGCACATGTTTAAATGCTTTCCTGAATTAAAGCCGCAGCTTGGATGATTAAGTTACACTGGCCTGTTTCTGGTCATTTTCATGTCCTAGCACAGTACTGCAGAGTTTAGCTTCAAAGTCTACAAGGGAATATTCAAATTAAACAAAACAGTTCATTGCAATTAATCATGAAACCGCTTCCATTCAAATGAAGTTTCGTAAAGCTTTTTTTAAACTGCCAAAACCAAAAAAACCCAGTCCTGCAAACACTTACACATGTAACTTTATTCATGCTAAGAGTCCCATTGAAGCCAGCGGGATCAGACCCTAAATTTGGATCCAGGGAGTCTCCAATCAATACAGTAATCTGCATAGTGAGTGCTGCAGAGCTAATGTAGGAAGAGAAGGATTAAAACAAAAGAATGTGACACATCTGACAGATATGATGATTCACATATCAGGAGTAGGTCTAGACTGTGTAGCAAGAGCAAAGTAAAAATATGGTTTTACAGCAGAATGATCCTATGTCCCTTATTACAATTATTTTTCATATTGCGACATTAATCTAAGCACATTAGGATTTACCTAATTATTCCTACGATCCTGTAGGACGTATAGGGTGCTTTCCTCTTTCAGATTATAGTCTCTTCATTTGTTATATATGGCAAAGCAAAGAAAAAGACCATTCCTGCTCCGTCCCTCCTCCCCCTTTTCTCTGCACTTAAAAATCAAATTAAAACAAACAAACAGAAGCTTTGGTGACATAATGCAACTATCATTAACTTTGCCTTAATTATTTCTTCTGTGTGAAATAACACTTATGTCCATGATATACATTAACAGCGTCACCATTATGCAGCTGCAGTAGCTCGTGCTAATGGACGTCTGTTATTGGGGCTATTTGATCTGGAGCCACTTCATGGCCTTCATGAAAGTTGTGAACAGTAAGATAAGATTAAAAATGTTCCTGGAAACTTGGTCCAGTCATTAAAATTACCAGACCATCTGCTCTCCTCTCATAACTGCTTACTGAAACTAGAGAAATTCCAATCTTTGGTCTTTCCCAGGTGGCTTCTTTCTGCTGCATTCACCTTAGCCCGAGGGAAAAAACTTTCTCTGATAGAGATCAAGCACAGAGACAGAATCAGAGACACTCTGAAGGAGGATTCTAAGCAAAACTGATGTATAATTAACAAAGATCTAAAGAGCAGCAATAACCTAATAAAAAAAATCTGGGCTGGAATTTATCACTTGGGCTAAGCAACAGAGGGTCTGTTATTTACTTTTCAATTTTCCTTTTACTTAGAACAATGACTCGTTGCAATATCCCAAATAAAGAGCTAGTTTTTAGGGTGCCCAATGCATTCAAAGAAAAGGAGGCCTTTCCCTGCATTATTAACTAGAGTTCAGTGGTTAATAGCAGCAAACTATCCCTGCAGCTAGGGTGACCAGACAGCAAATGTGAAAAATCGGGACGGTGGGGGGGGGGGGGGGGGGGAGGTGTAATAGGAGCCTATATAAGAAAAAGACCCAAAAATCAGGACTGTCCCTATAAAATCAGGACATCTGGTCACCCTACCTGCAGCCAGGACTTGAACCCGCATCTCTAGTCTCACAGTCCAAACCTACGAGCACATCACCTCCCAGTGTCATACACAAATTATAACTCAGAGTTATAATGCAAACATTGCTACTTTTTCTTGTGCGTCAGAATCCCCCAGTGATGCTACTAAACCAAACAGAAAAACTGCAAGGGTCCGAACTCTCTGGTATTCAACTGGCATTCGGAGGATCTCAAATGTTTTTCCCATTAATTTAATTTTACAGGAAATAGCAAGAAGGCTTTTGGCTCTCATGGGGACAAGTGGACACACAGTGGAAATATTTTAAGGCAAATGGAAACTTAAGCCAAAGTAAGAGGCCTGTGGCTACCCTTTTGTGTTACTCTACATAGCAGCTTTTCCTATTCCAATCAAATTTCCTGTGCCTTATATGTTAAAATAGGGCTGTTTTTTACACCAAGCATGTGTGTGCGCATTTGCTTCAACCTATACTTTGTATTTGGTTTAGATTATTTTGATTTAAATAGAAAAACTTTTTTAACTTTTTATTAAGGCAAAGTTAACACACTACATTGTACACTGCTTATTACTTATTCAGAATCCACTTAATATTCACAGAACCTGGCTTAAGATTCTGGCTTGCTGGCTAGGATCCCTCCTCCTCAGAATATGCTAAAAAGGGTGACAACATTTCTAAATTCTTTTCTATTTTTGAAAGATTACCTAATTACGCATTCACAGCAGACTTGGCAGTAGGTCACTAATCATGTAATCACACTCTTCTTCCCCATTTCCTCTTGACGCCACAGAACCAATAGTCAAAACCAAATTCTAATCTTGCTATTTCAAAACAAGTACTTCCTTAATGGAAAAATGGCGTGTCTATAACACTGACCTTATTACACTCAGGACAGTGTGAATTTAGCAGTACTCTTGTATACAAAGCTCTTAAATCCTTCTGTTTGTTTGTATTACTCTTACTAATGTTTATAAGCGGAGGACGATATTCTGTACAGGCACTGGCAGTTCACAGATGGGGCAGAACGTTTTAACTACATTCCCAGTGGTTAACGATAACTGTTGACTAGGTTTAAAACCAGTTGTTGACACTCACTATACTAATGTTTCTTGAGAGCAGAAACAGGTCCAAACCAAAATCCCAGACCTGAACATCTCTGAACTATCTAAAGTTTATATCTAGATACCAGCTTTTCCAAACTTTGTGGCTGCCTTTTTCTTTATAATGGGCTGACCCAAATCCCAGAACTCAAATGCTCCCACACTTGAAGGTTGTGTGGATTTGATCTTTGCTCAGTTTGAAAATGATCAGGTATATTTCTCTTCCAATCAATGCAGAGAATTGATCCAAGAGTCCCAATTGTCAGATACAGACATGAAAATGGGACAACAAAACTTTGCATTTGGATGTTAAAGTCAGCACTTATGAATGCAAATGTCCATTTTAGGTGCCTAAGTGTACATTTAGATACCCATGGTGAAATCTTGGCCATATTGAAGTCCATGGGAATTTTGCCATTGGTTTCAATGGGGCCAGGATTTCACTTAAATACAGGATTTAAACGTCTCATGTAGGTATCCACATTTGAAAACTGAGCCCCCATATCTGAAGCAGATATAGCTCCACCTCCACTAGTGGCATAATGTTTTCATTAAAGCAGAAACCTATCATGCCAAATCCTGATCTCAGTTGCATAAATGCAGAGAACCTCCATTACAGGCAAATGAGTTACTCTGAATTTACACCAGCATAAGAGAGATCAGCATTTGGCCCATCAGCTATATAAGGAACATATTTAAAAACATCAGCTGCAGCATGTTTCCCTATACTTTTATTAACCATCTACTCAAACAATATAAACAATGAGTACTGCACTTCCATTGGAATGTAGCAAATTTTCTATAGTTTAGGCAGGATGTTGACTTTCAGTGGGATGTAGGCTCCAAACTCACTTAGGGGTACGTCTTCACGGCGGGTAGCAATCAATTTACCCGGGATCGATATATCGCGTCTCGTTAAGACGCGATATATCGATCCCCGAACGTGCTCACTGTCGACTCCGGAACTCCACCAGAATGAGCGGCGGTAGCGCAGTCAACGGAGGAGCCGCGGCCGTCGATCCCGTGCCATGTGGACCCCAGGTAATTCGATCCAAGATACTTCGACTTCAGCTACGCTATTTGTGTAGCTGAAGTTGCGTATCTTGGATCAATCCCCCACCCCCAGTGTAGACCAGCCCTTAGATGTAAAGTTTTGCACAGATTGTTTATGAGTCATGAACGACACAGAAAAATGCTATTTTCTGCTACTCCTAAAGCAGGGCTTCTAATTTTCAGTTCCTAGTAGGGTGTAGGTTTGGATTAGATTAAGTCCTTGCTGCCCAGGAAATTTATATTCAAGACATTCACCAGGTCATTCCTATTTAAAAACATAGGGAGGGTGGAATTAGAGGAGCTTGGGATTTGCTTTGAAAAACTCTCTCATCCACCTGACCCTGTTACAGCCAAAGGAGGTGTCTCTGTCACTCTGCCCATCCCACACTGAGAATGATGGTCCTAGAACCAGAGTCACCAAAAGAACGAAATCAGTAAAGGCCTGGAATGCAGCTGACATCCTATTGTTTCTGAACTGCATCTGCTTTGTCACACAGTGATTTCACGCTGGTATTCTTTCAGTCTGGATCCCCTCTAGTGAGCTATCAGAAGGAGCAGACGCAAATAATGCTTTGTTTTGTTTTTTCCATTCTGAACAGGCATAAATGTTAACATTTGATTCAAACTGTCTCGTGGCTCATCTCTTTTTCATCAGAGGCTGTTTGAGTGAGGCAAAATAATCATGATCTATTTATATAGAGTCAAGTACCGACAGAAACACCAGAACAATAGATTTGCAACCATGGATGTAACTTAATTTTTATAGACTGTATTCAAAAGCAAGAAAAATGGGGATACTGAAGAAACACCAATCTACATTCAGGTGTTTCTCAAGACAGTTCAGCAAGGTTTTATTTTATCTGCTTCCAAATACAAGATCTCTGTGGCATGATATCTATCTGTCTACCTATCAGTTTGATACTGTCTCTGATCACTGTAGTATATGACCACCTTCCATGTAAAATAAATAGCAGTATTGAAGTCCCTAGTAGACTTCATGGATATATATCTATATGCCATTGTCAAGAAACAAACAAGGATTTTCTTCTCTTCCAGAAAACTGACTGCATGGCTGAAACAGTTCCCTATTGACTTCACTTGTACTTCTGGCAGATGTAAGTTTTTTATATACTGTCAAGCTTGGCAAATGATACACAAATGAATCCTGACTGTTGGTGGAAAGAGGCAAATGCTGATATTTGTTGGGATTTTTGTGGTGACTATGCAATGACTCATTACACATCATCATCAGGATTTGAAACCTGGACCTTCAGCACCAAAGCACAGACTTCCACCACTTAACCTAAAGGAGCAACTCCATTAGCGGTCAGTAGTTGTAGACTTATCACCTATTTGGAAAAGGCATAACATGAGTTTGGGGTGAAAATATGACACACTCTTTACAAGCATGTTACAAACACACAAGACAGATTACGCTAAGTGGCAACAGGATATCATAAGCCCATACACAACACTCAACTTGTGGCCAGCTATGGTATAGGCCTGGAGATAAAGCCTGTCTGGATAGCCCCATGCTTGTCACTATGGTCATAAGATCTTAAACAGATCTAGAATGCAAGTATTACCTCAGACCTACACAACTGCTGAAAGGAATCTGGTGAGTTTACGCTTCCTATACCAATCTAATTGAAAATCCATGGGAGATGAGTGCCTAACTGCCTTTGTGCCTTTAAAACCTGATATACCCTGTCTACATTAGAGCTTGGCATTGCTACAGCTATAGTGCGGGGCCGGCTCCAGGTTTTCTGCCGCCCCAAGCGGCAAAAAAAAAAAAAAAAAAAAAAAAAGCCGCAGCGGCGCAATCGCACCATTCCACTCTTCGGTGGCAATTCGGTGGCAGGTGATTCGCTCCGAGAGGGACTGAGGGACCCGCCGCTGAATTACCGCCAATCAGAATGGTGATGGTGGACGGTCTGGCTGGAGTCAGGGGACAAAGAGACTTGGCTGGGGCGGCGCATGACTACCATGATGGGTTGGAGAGGCTGAAGATTCTCACTGGAGTGAGAGAAGATAGGAGCCCAAGTGACTCGACAACAGAGTATACGAGTCACATAAAGTAAAATAAAAAATAGAAAAAATAATACATTTATAAAAAGTGCAAAATAAATTTAAAATAGTAATAATGAATAAAATACAAAAATATTAACAGACTTAAAAAAAGTAAAATAATAAAAACTGAAAAATAAAAGAATTGTAAAATACATAAAAACCATAAAAGGGGAAATAAAATAAAATGAAACTTAAAATATATATAAACAACAATAAAATAAAAAAGGAAATACAAGTAAAATATATTGAAAAGGTAAAAATAAAACTATTAAGAAAAAACACACACAAAAAGAAAGAAAAAAGAAGTACAATTGTAAAACCGAGGGCGAGAGTCCATGGGGCTTGTGCTCCTATATCATAGGGGAGGAGCTCTGGTGTGTGCCCCCGTATCCCCCTCTCTGCCCCCCATGTGGACAGGGCTAGACAGCAGTCTCACTCCGGCCATGCGGCCACCCCAGCCTGGGAGTGAGGGGCGGCGCCCTCCCGGGCTTCCAGACCCACAGACAATGCCCGGGGGGAACCACTCCCATTTATACTTGCTGGACACAAGGCTCTTGCTCGTGTTGTACAGGAGGCTAAGCGACCCCCCTGTTATACACTGAGCAATGAGGGCTCCCTTCATGTGGTGCAGAGGCGAGACCCTGCGCTCCAGGGACGAGGTAGCTGGTGGACAGACCCCGTCGGAGCGGGGAATGTCGGCAGGCGCCACTCTGCCTTGGACGGAGTCATCTCCACTTGAGCAAGCGAGACTTCCCGCAACCGCCAGGCACCTCTTCCGTCAGTGGACGGTGACCCTGACTCCGAGAGAGACCCCCGGGAGAGCGAGAGAGAAATGGGTGTCTCTCGGCTGGGCCCCCTGGGGCAAGATTCAGCCCAGCCGCAGTGGGTACTAGGTGGAGAGGGGAAGGAGAGAGAGAGCCAGGCTGGAGGCCTCCGGGCTCTGCTCCCCTCTCTGCACTGGCCTGGGGGGGGGCCTCAGGGCTTTTCCCAGAGTGTACCCAGCTCACACAACCTTGTGACATGGGTCCGGGCCAAGCCTTCGGAATGAGGGGAGAGAAAAGGGCAATGCTGCCTCTGCCCGGGCTATGCAGGGAATCACCCCGCCCTCCTGGAACTGCCCTCTGGGGACCCAGCTGGGATTGTAGCTCATTGAGATTTCCAGAGCCTGGCCCTGTTGCGGTCACACCATGAGGGAGAACAGAAACACCTGCCTTTAAAATTCAACTGTATCTGGGGTGACCCCACCTGTATTTCAAGTTCCCTAATAGAGGACACTGCTGTGGGGGGGGGGTGAGCTTGAGGGGGTATTTCGAGGTGCTGGAGGGGTGTGTATGTACTGGGAGATGGTATTTGGGAGGTGCTGGACAGAGTATTTGGGGTGTGTAAGAGCAGGGGCGCCTCTCGGGACCAGGGGACCTCCCGCAGGCATGCCGCCGAAGGCAGGCGCTTGCTGTGCTGGTGCCTGGAGCCGCCCCAGTATAGTGCTAGAGGTAATCTGAGCAAACAGACTCCCCAATGTTTAAACAGCATTGGGAACTTTTAAATGTAAATAAAGGCTATAAGGTTCTGAAATAAGATCAGGCTGGCTGGGTAAGAGAAGATGCACACCTTGCAAAAACAGAAAAAAAACACAACACTCAGTAACGAACCTTTTAAAAGAAGATTAATTTGATAGTGAAAGAAAGCTATTCCTTCCCTCACGTTAGCAAAAAAAAAAGGAAGACCGATAAAGGTGATTGATCATTTCCTTTCATCACTTCAAGGAACAGGAAGGATCTTTTGCTGCCATTGAATTCCCCCGCAGGTTTAGAGGCTTTTAAATCAATGTTATTAGGTTACTTGGTTCTATCTTCTGTGCACTTTGCTGAGCTGTTTTCCATACTCTATTGCAGGGGTCGGCAACATTTGGAACATGGCTTGCCAGGGTAAGCACCCTGCGGGCCGGACCAGTTTATTTACCGGCTGACGCCCGAACCTGCCGCATCAGCAGGTAAATAAACTGGCCCGGACCGCCAGGGTGCTTACCCTGACGAGCCGCGTGCCAAATGTTGCCGACCCCTGCTCTATTGGGTGGACCTGGAAGCAGGATTTTTTTAAATCCACTGTTTAGAACCCATGGGGCGAATGAAGATTTATGATATGAATGTTCGTTATATATGGGCCTAGTTTACAGGCACTGTTAAGACAATAAAGGGTTATTTTCTGTATTATCAAGGCACACAGTGTCAACATTTTCATCATGAGCTCCAATCGTTAGAGGCTCTATGACTTGGTCATAAAAACTGACCCTGGGCTGAAGCTTGACACAAAGTTGCAGTCTTCATTTTAAATTGGTTTAGCACTTTTAAACCACATATATAAAGGAAAAGAGCGTGCTTTGTGACATCAGATGCTTTTTTAAAAAGCAACGTCTTAAATGTATACGAGATGCTACCATCAACTAAAGGACAATGACAAGAAGGAACTCAGAGTATGATTTATAATACTAGCACATAGCTGAAGAGCCTTTCACTGGCAGATTATGTATATGATGTACCTAAGGGTTTCAAGCAATAACAATGGAACTTGCTTCTTCAGAACATAACATCCTAACACTCCGTTCTGCACTGTATATACTCAGGAAATATGCAAAATGATTCAAACATTTTTATGGAAAATTACTGCTATCAGCTAATTCTCTCTCCTATTGCCATCCTTCCCCAACCTCTGTCAAAACCAAAAAGGCCCAAGTAGACTCCAGTTTACTGAGTTGTAAAATTTAATTAGTAAGATGTGACGCTACATCTGTATTTCTAGGGTGCAACCACAGAAAGGAAACCAACAACTGCCAACTTTTTAAAGGAAGTACTCCAACTGTCCTGAAATAAAGTGAGGGTCTGCCACAATGCCACAAAAGTGAAACTGAAGATGAATAAGCCCAAGGGAGTTAAGTGCTTCTTTTCAGTGGGATTTGGACACCTAACTTCCTTATGTTCCTGTGTAAATCCCAGCCTAACTCTGCTTTCTAAAGCTGAGCTATTGTTGTATTCAGTATAATACTGCACAGTGAGCCAGACCCGAGGCCAGTCCATTCAGGGGATGCCCTCCACCCACCGGGGAGGGCGTAAGGACGCAGTCATGCAATGTGTTGAGTGCCCTTAGCTCCTGCTCCAGTCATTCAACACTAGACCTGGTCAAAAAGGAGGCAACATTTTCCATGAACATTTTCATGGAAATTCCATTCTGGTTGTGTTTTCCCCTCAAGACATTCAAAATTGTATCAAAATGTTGTCTTTTTAACTTTTTTCAACCAGATCTAGGGCTGGTCAGAAAACAGAATTAATTTGGGGGGCGGAACTTTTTAGAGAAAAGTAATCCCTTTGTTGTAGTTGAAAATGAAGTTTCAACAAACAAACAAAAAGTAGCTGAAAAAATTAAAATTTGGTAAAATTTCAACCAGTTCTGCTCAGCACCAAAGAAGTGAGTTTAGGATGCACAGGCAGTCTTCGCTCTGATTTTTTTGTTACTTTCTTAGCTTAATTGAGAATTGCAGTTCTATTTCAATCACATCATTGCTACATTACATTTGAGTTGATGGCAATAGCACTGCATGTGGAGTAAAATGTTGGGAACGACTGAAGAGCATTAGTTATCCAACAGCCTTCTTACAAATTAATGGCTTGGTCTATGCCTCAGTGGACATCTGGGACCAGATTTCCAAGAGTTTACTACCCATCACTGTGGCCAGATTTTCAGAAGAGCTCAGCTGCACTCAGGCACCTAAACCAGGGCCATATTTTCTAAGATGCTCAATGCCTAGTAGCTCCCACTGGGATGCTTATAGCCAGTTTCTCTGCTCTTCTGAAAATCTGGCCCATAATTCCCATTGACTGCACTGTGAGTTGCCTGGGTATATCTAAGAGCAAATCAGGTTTATGTCATATCATGAGCAGAAATATATTTAGTATACACAGGAATATAAAAAAATCACTAAATAAAACTGTTTGCTCCAGACATTTGACCTAGAAATCACATCTGTGTTCTTAGCAAATATGTACAGTACACTACATTTGTGTGACCAAAGATTTCATGCTTGCCACTCTCCCCTTGGAGCAGATGCTTGATAAAACTCCAGGGTTATAAATAGGGCAATTACTTACTAAAGCCATATGTTGGAAGCACATAAAATGTGCTTGGTTAACTTAAAAACCTTCAAATAATGATCATAATAATAGGACTGAACAGATCTCAGATTTAATTTATCGATGGTGCTTTTTCGTTTGGGGCACTATGCATGAAAAACTGAAACAACATATACGCAACTTTCCCCTCCCCCCCAAACCATCTTCTCCAGTAATATTGGTCAACTAGTGGGTCAGTCTGCAGGGAAAGCACTGGAGATGTCAGGAACTAAAGAGACCCAGAGGTTCCTCAGTCTTCTGTTGTGGAAATTATTTTACTGACCATTTGGGAAAGCGGTTGTGAAATGATCCCCTTTGTTGTGGTTGTGACATGAACCCCTTTTTGTAAAGAGAAATAAAAGTTACAGAGGAATGTGTTGGGAACATGGCAAACCAGATGGAGACAGTATGGCTCCTAGATCACTGTTGTTTCAAGTTGAGAATAGGAGGAGGAGGAAGGAGACCTATCCTGCAGCACAGAGCTGGGAGTTGTAACCCAAGGTCATTATTCCTGCAACAAACTCACTATGGCTCATTCTGAAGAACACAGACTCTCTGCGCAGTTACTGTGTGACTGTTAATGCTGATAGGCATTAAATATACTGAAGTCAATGGAATTGCACTTGCTTATGCCAAGGGTAAAGTCTGGCCCAATGTTTTGAACTGTGCTGAGAGGTGAGAGAGGCACGGGTTGAGCACAGAAGAAACCCGCCATTTGCTAGTGTGGAGGCCCAGTCTAAAGAGAATAAGCAAAAGGACTTCTACAGCCAGAGTTCTAGTCAACAGGATGATCATACACTACTGGTTTCTCTTTGTCCTGACTATGATCACACACAGAAAGCTGTTAACATCTCAGTCTTCCTGCAGTCCTTCCTAGCAGAGCCAGTCTCTTATGGGATTCATGTGTGAGCCGGGTTTCTGGCAATATCTCCAATGAGGGCAGATCCACGAGTAACAACTTCAGGATTTGGACTACAGAGATCCAGACAGGACAGTCTGCCTGTCTAATCTATCCTGCCCACTAATGCAGAGCTTTACCAAAATGCAAAATAAAGCCTCCCTATATACTGCTCATGTTAGAGGGAGAACCTTCTCCTTTGCCATCTAGACCAGTATTCTGGCATTTCCCCATCTTGATGACTACCGCTTTTTCATATCTCATCTGAAAAGAAAATCTCTCTAATCTCTGAATCGCTCTTCCACTGGCATTATTTGTTAGTTAGCTCTCTTCAGCAATCTGCAAATTCTGTAAAGCCGTGGGGGTGTTGAGGGGGGAAAGTTGAATTTTATTATTGGGGCGACCAAGAGCTCAAGAGATTCACCCCCTGACTCAATGATTTAAATGTCATTTTCATTAAGCAATGCAATGGATGAACTTTGCTGCCCAAAACACTTTTTCATGCTAGTGGTGATTAATAAAATACAAAACTTAACCTATATGAATTTATTTTTGATTTCTCCGATAGAATCTCCTTCCTTTCATTATTCTTCCCCCTTTAAAATTTCCTCCTTTTTGGGGAGCATTAAATAGTTTTTAGTTTTTAATTAAAAGCCAGCCCTGCCCTACATATGGGGCCATGAAAAGTACTCACTGCCCGGGTGTCCAGGAGCAACAGTGGCAGAAGGAAGGGAAATCAATACATTCACAACACAAACCTTACAAAGCTTGTGAGCAAAAGCAGGAAGAATATGGTAATGAGATTTGAGATAGGCCCTTGTTCTATTTCTCAGGTGCCCTAAGGCAAGGGGGAAATGAATCCAGACTTGACACCCACATGGGAAGCATATGGTGAATAATTCAAAATCCATCTCAAGATTTCATCAGGAAAAGAAAGCCTGGGTAATAAAGAACAGAAAAGTACAGTACCTATGGGCCTGAGCCTGCAAGATGCTGATCACCTCATCTGAGCTACTGAGTATCTGAAAATCCATTTAAGTTAATGTGAGAGGAGATTGCTCAGCACCTTCTTCCCCACTAGCAAGTTATCTGATGCATGCTGGGAGAGTTTAGCTTTTCTGGCTGTTGTCAAAGTCCGTTTTCAAGTTCACTGCCTAATTTCTTTTCCCCTCTCTTCTTTTAGAGGCTGCACACGCCTCACCTGAGTATTCGGCACGATGCATCAAAGAAGGGTCTCTAGTGTGGCCCTAGAATATACTGATCTTGATAAGAAAATAAAGATGCTTGATTTTTTAAAGGATAATTTTTATTTAGAAAATTAAAATTCTGCTTCTTGGGAACTCTGTCCAGCAAAAAGAAAAAAATTATTAGTAGGCCCAGAAAAAAATTATGGAGTGTTTACAGCAAAAATATTTTTATTCTGAAATACGCCTTAATTTATTATTTGGGGGAGGGGGGGAGGGGAGATGTTCAGTGGAGCGTAAGTACCATTTTCAAAAGTGAGTTAGGGACCTAAGACTTATTGATTTGGGCAAGTTTATCACTGATCTATGCCTCAGTTTCCCCATCTGTAAAATGGGGATACTGAATCTCCTTTGTAAAGCTCTTTGAATTTATGGATGGAAAAGCACTGCATAAGAACTGCTATTATTATCTTTAAGCCATCTTCTATTCTATTCTGGTTGTCATACTGCTCTCCCCACTGTAGAGTGAGTCCCTTCCAGATGTGTGTTAAGTGATGGTAATAGCATTTGTCATGTGCAATTCTTTCATTTTTTCCTCCATGGTGCTGTGAGGGGATAAAGACATTATGCTTCCCCATGATCCTGCTCTGACTGTGAGGGGTTGGTGACAAATTGACATTTGGAATAAATTAAATTAGCCATATGGCTGCTCTGACTTACAAATAGAAGAGTCCTTAGTGGTCCATTCTGCTTGACAATGATCGGTGGAGTGCACCGTACTCTGGTCTCCCCTCATAACACAGATCTGTCTCCTCTTAACACAGCAAGCCCTGATACACCTTCTACACCAGCTTTATGCCATCCCAGATCTCCCCATGCTGGGAGTATCCTCAGGTGCCCTTTTTGGGCATCTTTAAGGACACTTTGTGCTGTGTCAGTGTGACAAAGTGACCTTCTGCCAGAGTCTGATCTCAGTTATACCAGTGCAAACCCAGACTCTACTGATTTCAAATGTCTTCCTCCAGCCATATGCCCATATCACTGTGATCGGAATCGGACCTCTTAGCAGGGCCCAGAATCAGGGCCAACAAATGGGAAAGAACTATTTCAGAGCTTCCCTGGAGAATGATGTTTTATAGGGAGATAGCATCACAGCTCAAGCTTTTCCTCCATTCTTAGCAAATGAGGTTGTGGCAGTGCTTACTGCTTTTCATTTGAATGAAATACATGAGAACTCACTTTGCTTTGCCGTAGGATGCCTGTAGTGCCATGGGAGCAAAAAGGCAGAAATACTAGTCTTCTCTGGTGCATTACAAAAGTGTGTTGTGTAGCCAGCCCGCTATCCTGGAAGTAAAATGTTCCGCCTGTTTCATTTGTGACTCCTGTTATGCTGGTGGTGTGGAATACAGCTCTGACAAGCTGTGTAGGGGATACCTGACAGTCTCTCTGGCTCACTGCATCAGGGCCCGAGAGACTTAGTTTGGAAGTGACAAAGATGCCTTGTACACTGTCACAAAATGAGCCTCATGCATTATACATGGACAGCAAGCCGTGTTTCTTTGAATCCATTAGGCTAGTTCAGTCACCGCAGTTCCACAAAGAGTAGGTCATGTCATTCTATGATATACAGCATTTAACTGAAAAGTAACGTCAGAGTGTATGTCAGCAAGTGGGACTGTGATTATTTATCGAGTATCCTGAACTATTCTAGCAATACCATTGCTCTATGCTGGTTAGTTTCATCTAGAGCATGTTGAGATGAAAGTTGGAGGGCACAGGGAACAGAATTTTTCCAGGAAGATGTATCCAGACCTGGCAGACTTTGCCTGAGGTTGTATAAAACAGTGCACTACAGTTTTTACTATGGACTACCCTTTAGTAAGTCAGTGCTTGATGCTTTTATAAGGCAGAACACAAAGAGCTTCCAGACAAAACACGACCAACACAGTAGGTAGGGTGCACTGGGACACCCAGAGAGGAAGGATGTGGATTAAGGTTTTATGATTAAAGTACTAGACTGGGACTCAATTCTTAACTCTTCCATTGACTTAATGTGTGACCACGAGCTAGTCACTTCAGCTTTTTGTGCTTCAGTTCCTTATCTATAAATATCTTTATTTGTCAATCTATTTAGAGTGCAACCTCTTTGGGGCAAGGACTGTTTCTTCCTATTTGTTTGTACAATTTTCTTCAAGTGACATCTCTGATGCAGAAGTTGTTGACCGTCTTATGCAGTCATGACAGAGTTGAAAAACGTCCCATCTCCTTTGGATACCATTCCATCTGACGACATTTCCAACATAACTAGCTCTCTTTCTTCCTCTTCCTGGGTGGTCTGCAACCTTGCCTGACAGTATGAGTGCTGGAAGCAAGTGACTCTGTGATCTGTGAGCTATGGGGACACAAAAAGATGTTATTTTTTTACCTAGGGTCTCAAGTTATTGTGCTCTTTTTAAATTCATCCTTCTAGTCGCCTCTTTGGTCCAAGTTTTGGGTATGCAGTTTTTTTTTTTTTTTGCTTTCCTCTGTAACACCAAAATTCAAATGCTGTCAGTCTTCTCTCAACGTCCTTTTAAAGTGTCCAGCTCTCACATCTCTACAGCAGAGTGACCATATGTCGCACTTCAGCAATTTAGTGCTGATGCGCAGCTTTAGTTTTCCACAACACAGGAAGTCTTTGGAAGTTGTGGAATACATTTTTTTTTCCCTCACTGTATCCTTCTTTTGATGTCTTCATCACATCTTCGCTCTGATGTTATTACACTACCCAAACAGGGAAACCTATTTACTCATTCCACCACTTGACTGCCAAGATACAGACGTTGTCTACCTTGTGTTTACTTATTACTGTCACTATGTACAGTGCCTAGAAAAAGGGGATCTTGTTTGGGATCTGTAGGCATTCCTGGGATATAAATTAAATAATAAATAAAAATAATAATTCCAGAGAAGAGAACAATCAGGATGAGGGTTTTTAAAATGTATTAATCATCATTATCCATCTTTTTGTGGGAAAAGTGAGCTGACCAGAATGAGGCTCAACAAGTGAACTTGAAAATAAAGGCCCAGGATTCTGGTGAGGAAGTTAAGAAACTATGACCATGGGAACATTTATACAGCAACTATGATACTTTTATATACCATCTGTCATGATTTTAAATTAGCTATAAATGCAGCTAATGTTTTCAGTTGTTAATGTTTGTCGTTTTTAGGAGTGTTTTATGTAGTTAGAAGCTAATGTTGGCTCATATGACTCACGTTGCCTTTAGTGAAATTCTTCTTCTTTAGGCGATAAATGATATACCTGATTCATCTCCCGTTACAGTCCACAGCTTTTCCCCGAGTACCCATCGCCCTGACAGAGTTCTCAGCAATTAGCATCCACTAGTGATAAAACTTAATGAGCCAGAGCCACCGCTGGTGTAAAACACAATGGATCAATGCAGTTTTGACCAGCAAGAGATTTAACTCACCCAATTTTCCTCAAAGAAGATTCCTCATAATGACCATCACTCAATTACTTTGCGTGACATTTCAAAGGTGGTGTACACAATTGACTACACTTATCTCACCCTATATCTGCCATCCAAGCCAGGGCAACACACTAGCATGAAATGTAGGATGCCAACCAAATATTCAGTTGCCTGTTGTACTCATTTGCAAGAAGGATTCTTTACAGATGGTGTACTTGGTGGGATACGGGGAGACATATATGTGTCAAAGTCCCTTGTTCACCAGCAGCCTCAGTCAGTCCTCCCATTCACTGCCCCAGGTGCCACTCCCTCAGTCGCTGGTAGGGGAACACGGGCCTGCCTCTAGTCTGGGTTCTGGCTCAGGGACTCTCTAAATAGCAGCTCCCTTCTGCACCTTGCTGCCTTTCCCTGAGCCTCTTCCTTACCTCTTGGTCCTCCCCACTCTTCTGGGTTTGCCAGCCTCTCGATTCCCTCCTTCCAGGGAATAACTGTGGGCTACTTGTCTTTATAGACCCCAAACACCTCCCTCCTGCCAGGGAGTGACTGCAGACTACTTCCCTTCAGCCCCCGCATGCTTCCAATTTCCTGTCTTTATATAAGCCCTGCCTGGTCCTACACAGGTGAGCTACCTCTAATTAGGGCTTTCCTCCCAGGCTTAATTCTCCCAGATTGCAGCCTAATTGGCTGATTGGGCCCACTTAACCCAATTCAGCTCTTTGCAATGCCAGTATGGGGAGTACACCCCATCACAGTATATCATGAATGAAAAAAAAAATCAGTCCCCAGTGGCCATTTGATCACCTTCGAAACCCCCCCACACAATTCAGCATGACTGAAATCCTCCTTTCAGGAGATGTCCAGCACTGGGATAGCAGGAAGGTTACTTGGCAGTTCTGAGATATACCAACAAAGGTACAGGGTCCAGCACCTGCTTGCACTATGCGCAGTTTTAAACTCTCTCTTCCCTCACTTTGATAAGCATGAATTTCCCTAAGAACACTACAGAAGCCACAGGAAGCCACAGACTCATAGGAGCGGGGGAAGAACATGAAGGTGCCTCTTAACATAAAAGTTCAAATCTACTGCAGCACTTAACCGGTCAGGGAGCAATTCCAAACCAAGGGTCTGATGTGGAATGGTGCTGACCATCTGCAACACCTATTGACTTCAGTGGGCATTGCTGGAACTCAGCTCCTCTCAGACCAGGCTGTGAATGGTCTCTATGATAGCCTATGCCACAAATCTCAAGAGATTTCATTGGGGGAAAAAAAAGAAGGTTGTTTTCTCATTTGCTTCTGCATAGCATGAAAGATAATCCTGTCCTATTTTAAAATAAGAATGCCACTACTTATTTATCCAAGTGCAGAATCATGCATACCGTGCTAGTTAGTTAAAGCTCAATGGAAAAGTAAATCCTTAGGAGCAAGAGCATGGGACAAAAATAGATCAATTGATTTGTGAAGACAAGATGGTTTGTTTTGAGCCTTATTTATTATTCTAGTGTACTTGAACCAGGTAGAAATTCCACTTCATTTTCTCTTACAGCTTCCATTTGTAGCTGGAGAAAATAGATCAGTGAGAAAAGAGAAGTGGTATATAATCTTGAGAGACTTTGCTTCAGAGAGTAAATTAGGCTCATGGGTTCCAGCATTAGGACTATCCGTCCACAGCTTCACTCTCAGATGGGATTAGACTGCATGACACGTTTGTTGTCTAGTGTTAACAATGAGCACAACACATGTACTGTGTGCCAAATGCTACCCCTGGGCAGGCAGACACAACTTCCTCAGAAGTCAGCATAGGTTCGCAGGCAGTATGGGACTGGCAGACAGACAGACAGATGCATACATAAAGTTGAAGGCAGAATTAGGCTCAGTAGGTTTATCATTGGGGTGGGCGCTGCATCTACTAAGGGTACGTCTTCACTACCCGCCGTATTGGTGGGTAGCAATCGATTTATCCGGGATCGATATATCGCATCTCGTTAAGATGCGATATATCAATCCCCGAACGCACTCACCGTCGACTCCGGAACTCCACCAGAGCAAGCGGCGGTAGCGCAGTTGACGGGGGAGCCTCAGCCATCGATCCCGCGCCGTGTGGACCCCAGGTAATTCGATCCAAGATACTTCAACTTCAGCTACGCTATTCGCGTAGCTGAAGTTGCGTATCTTGGATCGATCCTCCCCGCCTCCCCCCCCAGTATAGACCAGCCCTAAGGTATTTTATGAAGAGGTATCACTGTCTCTCCAGACACACACAGCTAAGAGGTGACTAAGCAACACGGGACCAAATTCTGCTGTGACTCACACCTCATGTAACCCCATTGACACTGATGGAGTTGCATGGAGTGTGGCAAATCACGGTACAAACAATAGATGCTTCATCTGTAACACAACTATGCCTCACACTGGAGGAACTCTGGGCTAACTCATGCCTCGGTTACACTGTTGCAGCCCCACTGAAGTCGTACAGGTTATGTGGTTTTTAACTGAGGATAGAACTACTCCCACTGAATTTGCACAGGTGAAAAGGAAGGCAGAATGTGGTCTTTTATTACAAAAACCTATCTGCAATCATGCGGTAATGCTACATAAGACAGGGTCTGTTTTGGCTGAAAAGTGAGACTTCAAAAGAAGTTTAAACAACGAAGACACTTGAAAAATGACAATCTGATAAGAAGCTATAGTTATAGTTCTGATTGCATTCTTTTAATAAAATGCATTGATTTATTTCTTAGCCCTTAATCCAGACTGCATGCTTACTTCATGTCTATACTTCTTTGTTCCTCATTTACTACAGAAGACATGAGAAAGATTTTTTTCCTTTCTCATCACTGACATATATTTAAAAATAATTATCTAAATATATATTTAATGTAGCTGATGCAAAGAGAGGACACTGATTCTCTTAGGAAAATTTCTACCTACTGCAGCCTTCATCCACATGTCTCAAAGCATTCTACAGACACAAATTAATCATCTGCGAGTAAGTATTCTTATACCTCAGGGGAAACTGAGCCACTGAGAAGTAAAGTAACTAGCCTAAGTTCACAGAGCTAATCAGTGGCAGAGATGAGACCATAACCCCAGAAGTTCTGATATCAAATGCTCTGCTCTCTAAACACTCAGCCACACTTGGAAATCGTATTGTTCCAACCAATTTGGTGAATGCAGCCTCAGTGCACTAGAAGATGAGTGCAATACAATAAAGAGAACTTGAGCTTTTCTGTATTTGCATACTGTTCATTGGGGATACCTGAACTCTACTATAAAAACATATTTAAAAGCAGCAAGGACCTATGCTGTTTTTCTAGTGGCAAGGAAATGATTTCCAAAGAATCAGAAAAAAGCCGACTGTCTCATCCAATTGCAAAATGGGTGCAGCATTAGACCACACAAGTCAACTATTTAATTGTCAACTAAAGGCTTAAATCAGACAAGAGGTTCAGACCACTTCTCATACTGCAAGCAACTTTGAAAGATAAATGTGCTCTATTTTGCCATTTTAATAAACTGTATTTCTGTAAAGAGTCCTGTTGTTTTATTACAGACTGAAAGGGGATCATAGAGACAGAGAGAGAGAACAGCAAGCCATCCTACAGCTAAAAAGAGATGAAGCTGGCAAAAAGCTAGGGGGCTCAAAACTACGCTAGTAAGTCATATAGGAAAGATCACCAGGCCCCTACATTTAGAAAGAGCATAACTAGAGGAGTGGCTTAGCCAGTACAATGAAGCTGAAGGCCCTGACACTGGAGGAAATTCAGAGACGCAGCTGGATTCTAACTTGGCAGCACAAGCCCACCTCTGCAAAATACATGTCATAAAACACACTATAAATAACATCTTGAGCTCTTAGGACTACCTGCACTGCAAGGTCCATGCTGGCAGAAGATGGTGCAGACTAAAGCACAGGACACACCAGTGCTGGAATATCCACTCGCTGCAGGGCCGGTGCAAGGATATTTTGCGCCCTAGGCAAAACTTCCACCTTGCGTCCCCCCTCCCCCCCTTGCACATCGGTTCATTGAGGGGCAAATCCCAACGAGCCTTGATAGCTCTAACTGCACCTGTTACCTCTTGAGTATTAAAAAGATATTTCTTAATGAGCAGTAGTGCATACAATCATACAATACAAGGGCAGAGGGGATATTTTATTATTGGGTTGTAAATCTTTTTCTCTTATAATATAAATCATACACGCTGCCAAAAAGGAAGGTCTTGTGTGTGTCACATGCCTAGGAGTGAGCAGATCCATGTACTATTCCCAGCTTTTCCTCAGAATTCCTGCAACACACAAATTCTTCTCCCTTGCAAGGCAACTCAAAGGAACATCTAGAAGAGCTGACTCTTACATAGACATATCCTTGGGCCAACACGACACCCATATGCCTCATTTTCCATTGAATAGGCACATTGCCTCCCAAGAACTCCAGAGAGCAGGGCTAGGGAGTGTGCATGGTACACCATCCCTAGAGGACATGCTACCATATTTGCAACCAATGTGGAGAAAGGTGTAAGGGGAACATGACCAAGTCTGCAGCCCAGCACCTTTTGAGGGAATTGATGCACCAAGCGTACCCAGAGTGAGTCCCTTAAGTAGGACTACTTGCAACCATGTACTATGTGTCCTAGGGTGCAGGACAACACTAATCTGTCAGTTTATGCTTAAAGAGCACTTCAAATGTCATTGCATCTACTAACTGATGATCAGACAATACAGCACTGAAGCACTTGCATAACTTTAACCATGTGAGTAGTCCTGCTATGTTTAAAGTTACTCACATGCTTCAGTGCATGTAGCATGGGGGCTGGAGAAATGCTGCTACTCTCGATGGAGTTATGTATTACAATTCCTATGGTGCCGTGTTTTAAAAATATTAATATTAAAGATTTATATTGCCAGAGGCGTCAACCAAGTTGGAGCCCTACTGTGCTAGGAACTAAATTGATACATAGTAAACGATAGTCCCCAGGTGTTTACAGTCTAAAGACATGATATAACAGGTGCATAGGCAAACAACTGGGCAGGTTGTCAGTGGTGCGTATGGCTGTGGGATGTTTCTTTTAGAATGAAATCCAAATTAATAAATAAAGTCACTTGGCATAGCCTATCAAGAATCAACTTTGCCGTTGACAAATCCAACTCAGTTAATTGCTTATCTAACTTTCAGCAACTTTCATGAAAATCTAGACTCTTTATCACTTAGATAAAAAATGTATTTCTCTCTCCCCCTCCTCTGGAAACCTAACTACTTGGTGGCTTAGTTGATATGAGTTCATTGTTTTTCATTTGACTTTCAAAACATGCTGTGCAAATATTTGAGTAACAGTACCTCAAACAGCAGAAAAAAAACAAAAAAAAAGAAAAAGTTGTTTTTCCATACTCAACTTTCAAAGTCATTTTCTTTCTTTGTGAATTTTTAACAATATTAAAGTTAGTAAAACAAGACTTTTTTTTAAGATGTTCAAGTATAAACAAACTCACTTTATTAAAATACTTGATATTTACTTCTCAACCATGTAATTGGTCTTTTTTTTTATCTGAAATCTGAAGAATATTCCCATCTTGCATGATAAGCTATAATCTAGGGCTTCTTCTGAATTCTGTACCATTGTTCTGGAAAGTAACCAAGATTTTCAATGGTGAACACAGAATCTGCTTTTCAAACACAAAAGGCCAAAAATGCAATGTGATGGGATAGCAAGTCATTGAACAACCCTAAATATTCATTTATGCGCTGGCCCCCGTGCACCCCCTGGGTCCCCCCTCGCTGCGCTCTGCAGCTCCCAGGCATGTGAGCCGCCGCCGGCGGGGTGCAGGGCCTTGAGCCTGCTCCAGGAGAGGCAGCGGCAGCTCACATGCCCAGGAGCCGCAGAACCCGAGCGCGGTGAGAGGGGAAACCGGGGGGTGTGCCTGCATGTGGGTGGCAGCCCTTGTGCGTCCCCCGGCTGCTCCCCACTAGCGGTGCCGCTGCCTTTGCAGGGCTCTGCCCCCCTGCGCCGCGCTGGCTCCTCCATGGCTGGGGCTTGCTGCCCCCGTAAGCCGACGCTCTGGCTCCTCCCTGCCGAGCCAGGGCACCGCTTTTTGGCATCCCCAATCACTTGCGCCCTAGGCAACTGCCCAGTTCGCCTAGTGGTTGCACCGGCCCTGACTAGAAGGGAGCTGTTGGGGGAGGTTGTCTACACTTGCAGTAGTGTGCATTGTACGCCGCAGTGAAAGGCAGGCTGCATTCACACTGCGATGTGTAGCTACCCGTGGCAATGAAAGGCTCTAGTGGGGGGAGGCAGCTGGGAAAGGTTCCGGCAGTTCCGTGTTGCCAGAGCCTTTCTCCGCGGCAGGAAAATGCTCCAAGGAAGCAGCGGGACCCTAAAGTGCAAAAAAGAGCCGTGTAGACTTAGGAAGCACTGCTTGGGTGAGTACAGAGTCATGTAGGGCACATACCCTAAGGTTCTGGCATGTCTGTACTCTAAGCAAAGCCTCATTGTCTACACTGCTGTTCATACCCACGTTAGCAGGGCAGGCAGTATCTGCCCTCTACATGCCACCATAAGTGTAGACCTAGCCATAGGCACAGATGGGGATGCATCACTGTGACCCAGGAACCTCATGATGCCCACAGGCAGAGAGTACAGGCGGTGCATAGAGTTTTACAGGGTGGGATATATACATAAATAATTCGCTCAAGGGTGGCATATGAGGTCTCTACCGACACCAGTAGCTCGTTGGTCATCATACTCAGTGTGAAATGTACATACGGGTAATATTTAAGGAGTTATGTGTCTACACTGCAAATTATGTTCTTAATGAAGGTAACCAGGAAGCAACACGACCTAGACAGGTTCCTTTCAAGCAGGAGGTAACAGATGCTTATTTCCCTGTCTGGTCGTGTGTTCTGGCTACTGTGTCTCACAACTGATGTCTATTTACATTCTGAGCACAACACCAATTGCAAAAATCAACAAGAGAGGGAAGCCACAGGGAAGGGGGAATCAGCAGGGGGTGTCCTGTTTATGAAAAAGAACAAAGGACTGTTCTGCTACATCTGAGGGTGCAGACACCCCGCATATGTCACCCTGGAGGGAAGCTGACAGTGTGATTTGTCTTGAACGGATCACAGCCACGCCTGGCTGTAAAATGCTGGGAGGACTTCGGGGGAGCTTTGCTGTGTAAGACATGAAAGTATCTAGTTGAGTAAGTTTAGATTCCAGAATGCGTATTATGATTTTATTGTATATGTCACCATTTGTTTCCAATACTTCTATTTGCTATCACTTGAATCGCTGTACTTTGTTAAATAAACTCTTACTTGTTTTCACTACAGACATATCTAAGTGCTGTATGTTAAGAGGAACTGAGGTGTAACTGGTAAGCTGGAGTGTCCTGCTTCTTTGGAAGCAGCGAATCTGTGAACACTGCGTCCAGTGGACCAGAGGCTGGATATTCCAGGGAGACAATCAGAGGCTGGGTGATAGAGTGTGCCTATCACCAACCTGTAGTGAGAGAGTGGGGCCTGTGTAGGCCTAGAGGGAGTGTTTGTGTTTCCCATGGCCAGTGGAGATGGGGAGTTGACCTGCAGCAGGCAAATATAAGGGTTCTTCATGCTAAGGGCAGGTGGTAGTGAGATGCCTCCAAACCCTGGGTATCCCTGGGAAGCATCACAATCACTCCCGGTGGAATTTATAGCTGTTTCTACCTAATGCAAACTTGAGGAAGGGAAGACACCATAGCAGTGACTGCCCTCCGTCAGGTTGAATCTCCTGCTGAGGTACAGAGAGACAAGTGGGCAGAGGCTTTGTTTTATCTCTTCCTGCACTAGCCCAAGAGAAACTGACCCTGAATGTCAGACATTCCCAGGAAAGCACAGAATTTATTCTGTTACTTAGATTACACTAGATTGCACACGAAAGCTGTGAAGTTCTCCCTTATGGAGTATTTTCACCTTGCTAATCCTAACAGGGAATTTAAGACTCACAACATTTGCCTATTAAAAACATCCCTGTACAATTGTTGACGTTTCTTGCTGCAAACATCTGGAGACATTTTTCTTTGAATTTTCGGTCCTCCTAATTCCATCTGGAAAATGAGCCATGACACATGAGCCATTTGCAATGCACTGCAACTATGACATCAGTCAAATTTCCATGGTAACACTCTCTCCCTCTCCCTCCCTAGTTATAGACATGCATTCCCTACAGAGTTAGGTTGCAGATACAGATCATTATATTTAATCTGAACAAATGTGTAGCTGAGTTGACTTCTAGTTCATGAAACTGCATAAAAAATTAAATTACACTCACTGTTTCCTTCTCCTGAGTCCCAGTGTCATTACTTGCAGTGTTGTGCCATTATCTGCTGGCATTTTGCATCAGTACATAATGATCCAATATCGGATGTTATGTTAAGATGCAAAAACCATTCAAAACACCAGACAGCAATTTTCTGCTCAGTTTCCCAATTTAACCTGAGTTGATGCTACATTGCAAGTTTGGATGGGGTTGGACTCCTCTCATTATAATGGCATCTTGGGCAGCTGTAGTCACTTGCATATGGCCCTTTTGATATCGGCCTTGATAGTGCAATTAAGAGGCAAGGAAGAAGAGAACTTAATTCCAAGATTTATCCTAATCAATAGTCAAAGACCCCTGTTCAATCTCTATTGACATTTACTGTGATTTATAAATACCTGCTTTGCTATATAACACGTTTTTGGGTTTAACTTTAAATCCCTCCATTCCCAATAATAACGTGTGGTTCAACTGTCAACAGGCATGGCAGGGTCCCATACTCACGTCTCCCAGTGATTTGCAAGTTAAAAGATTTTTTTCCTAACTACCAGCTTGGCAAATTCATCCTCGGCTCGGAGAGTCGTTCCATCTCAGAGACCATCACCAGAAATCATGGCTCTGCAGGACCAGTGATGACTTCAGAGATACCTATGCAACCCCATTAACCTTAACTGGGTCTGAACAGGTCACAGGGGACACAATCTGAAGACAATAGAGTTGTACACGTGGAAATGAGGGTACCATTTGTCCTGTAGTCAAACCAAAGAATAGCTCAGAGAATTGCCTATCCTTCCTGGACAGTCCTTATAGTTTTCCTATAATTCCTGAATAGCACTTAGATGTGAGGAGAGAGAGAAAGATGTAATTTTATTTACAAGGACAAAGTGGGGCCTACGTTAACAGTACTGAATTACTGAGGCCTAAATCTCGACTTCCACTTCTAGTCTGAGTACCCAGCCTGAGCAGATGCAGGGAAGAAGGGGAATTACTTCCCCCAAGCCATGAATCCAGATTTAGGAGCCACTCATCATCAGTCCCATGGATAAAGTAGCCTCCACGGATAATTATATGCTCCCAATTCTCAACTCCCCCCCTCCCACAGCAGTGTCAGGTGGGAGACTGTGCATGACTCTGCACAGCACAGGGGATGCATGCTCTTCCACATTCTCTTGCACCGAGCAGCCCACCAAATCCTGCTGCCAAGAAGCCTTTGAGAAGGAGCTGGATTTTAAATCTCTAAAACATTTAAGTTACTGATCCGTATAGCACTTGATAAAACAACTGTTCTGTGGGAAACTTTGAAACACTTGTGCCCCGCATGAGAAGAGCCTTCAGAAAGAGCCTGATTTACATGAAACAGCCGAATGAAGGATGATAGTGGACGGGAAACTGGCATATGGGAAGATAAACATAATTGAAATAGAATGATTTAACATTTCATCCACCCCTATCTAAATTCAGCTTGTGGGCACTTTTGCGTGTGTGCGCATGTGTGCACGTGTGTGATATAATCTCTTTTACTGGATACCTGTAGATGGTATTTTCTGCATTATTAGCCAAGTCAGTAAAGATGAAGCAAAATAAATCACTTTCATGTCTGGTTGGTCCATTTTGGTCCAAATTAAGTCTGATCAAAGTAATTGGAGTGAAACTGGGATTTGTGTGTCTAAATCAGGGGTTCCCAAACTTGGTTCGCGGCTTGTGCAGGGTAAGCCCCTGGTGGGCTGTGAGATGCTTTGTTTACCTGAGCATCCGCAGGTACAGCCACTCGTAGTTCGCCACCACTTTCCGCAGCTCCCATTGGCCGGGAACGGCGAACCACGGCCATTGGGAGCTGCGAGTGGCCGTACCTGCAGACGCTCAGGTAAACAAAACATCTTGCGGCCCACCAGGGGCTTACCCTGAACAAGCTGCAAACCAAGTCTGGGAACCTCTGGTCTAAGTTTTAGATCCATTACCTATTTCTTTGATATTCTAATTGATATATTTTATGCCCTGCTCCATTTCAAAGCTTTGTCAAGGGCAGGTGCATAGGATTAGGGTTCTGAGGATATCACAGTCACAAATAAAATCCATTTGGAAAGAGTAAGATTAAAAGTAAAAAAAAATAAGGTTTTCTACATCCATCATTATATGAACCAAGTTTTGTTATATATGTTCAAGCCAGATAATCCTTGGTTTAAATTTATCATTTTAGGATGATTTGAGTCATTGGATAGTATGATCAAATGCTCAGGACACAGGCTGCCTCACCTAGATGTATGCCTGTAGCACAGCATAATGTCCAATTTTCTTGTAAAGGGCTTAGTCAAGTGAACCTGTCTCAGTTTGAAGTGCTGCCAGGGAGACAGACAGGGGCAAGATAACACCTGCCATGGTGTGTATTTACATTTTAATGAGCCATCCTCCTGTGACATCACTGATTAGTCTCTTGGATGGCATGTCATGAGTTGCATGGAGGTAACGGTATCACAACCTGCTCAGCACATATTTCCAGGCTTAACTCAATTTTCGTGTTAGCTTTGCAGTTTGACTTTTATAAATCATTTTTTCTGTTAAAATAAACGATTGCGGTGTGCTGTTCATTCATGCATATGAAATTGAAAATGTTTTATATGAGTAATTGCACATACTGCAGTGCTAGTGGGTCATGGCACCATACAAATACTTCTTAAGGGGTGCGGGAAGCATTTACCTATGTTTGGTTTGAGTTTGGGGAAGATGTAGTTAGAGGTGGTCAACATTTTTAATCAAAACATTTTTAAAGTAAAAAAACTCATCAAAATGAAAGTTCCAACTGGCAAGATTTGGGGGGTTTGGGTCAAAAAAATTAAAACTCAAAAAAACAAAGTATTTTTATTTTTTTGGTAACCAAAAACTTTCAGCTGAAAACTTTTAAAGAAAAATTTCACCAATTTGTTTTTGATTTTACTAAAAAAAGTGGGAATAAAAAAGTTTACTGACCAACTCAATTTTAGTTGACTTTTATTTACCTCTCTTAAATTATTATGATCCTTGCTACTGAAGGAAAATATAACTTCCATTAGTGCTGCTATAATAATTATAACTTATTATTTGTATTACAGTAACACCTAGAGACCTGATTGAGATCATGGCCTCATTGTACTAGTGCTTTATAAACACACAACAAGAGCTAGTCCAAGTCCTGACGAGTTTATGGCCCTGACTCGGCTAAATATTTTGGCACATGCCTCCCATTAAGCATGTAATAATCCCATTTAAGGCTACTCTTGTTCTCCAAGTTAGCCAGGCACTTACATACTTTGCTGAATGGAAGCTGAAACAGATGAGCAAGGAAAGGTGGGTGAAAGAAATTATCATCATCCTAATTTTGAAGATGGGAAACTGAAGTGCCACGGGATGAAGGGCTAGCTTTGCAAAACCGATAAAATTATTTTTAAAAATTATATCACCTGTGGGTAAAATGATCACTCCATATCTGGCCTTTCAGTCCTCATCATCAAAGGAACCTGCACACCACCTTCAAAAGATGAGCCTGAGAACTTAAATTCAGAACTCTGCCACATGGACTGTACTAAGTCAAAAACACATGAACTTAATACAGACTCTGAATTTACGGCTCATTATAATAATCTGTAACCCACTAACCCTCCTTCGTCCCATGACTGTAGAGGTGTAAAGTGCCCACTTCACCTTGAAGGGTCTCTTGCACTTGGAAGGGTCTCTTGTTAACTCCTTATCTGTTTCATCTGTGACACTCTGAGTACCTTTCCAAGACCTGAAGAAGAGCTCTTTGTAAGCTCAAAAGCTTGTCTATTTCACCAACAGAAGTTGCTCCAATAAGACATATTATTACTTCACCCGCCTTACCTCTCTAAATTTGCAAAGGTATTTTGGCATCAGGCATCTAGAGGGTGGTAAGTGATCCCACCAGGCACCTAAGTGACTTTGTTAGGCACCTAAATACCGTTGTCAATCTAGCCTTAGGTGACTATTAAGTGATGTGTTGATATTGGTAAATAACCTTTCCCATGATGCCGTTACTCAAACTTTTCAATCCCCAAAAAAGCCAACAATTTGGGCAAATTTGTCAGCAAATGAAATTCAGAATCAGCCAAAGCAAAGGAGAATAGACCAAAAATGCTTATCTGTCTAAAGAAAAGAAAAAAGAGCCAAATCTGCTGTTAATGTCTGCTCCAAGCAAGCATAATTCTTTTACTTCCAAATAAACTGTGGCATGTAGGAGTACAGTAATAGTATATTAGTGCATTGATGCATGTGACCCAAAATAAGAACATTAGGATCAAGAGACTAAAGCAGCTCACCAAAACAGTTAGATATAAATATCTCTGAAATATTTATTAAGTACAGATACTGCATTTAAATACAAAATCAAGTCAAGAGGGGATTGGATGCAGGGCCGCCCGGGGGGGGGGGGGGCAAGTGGGGCAATTTGCCCCAGGCCCCACAGGGGCCCCCACGAGAATATAGTATTCTATACTATTGCAACTTTTTTTATGGAAGGGGCCCCCGAAATTGCTTTGCCCCAGGCCCCCTGAATCCTCTGGACAACCCTGATTGGATGGTTGATATGAACTTGTGATCTGATCTCCTCACGTGATTTTGATCTTTGTTTAGACCATAATCTTACTTTATACTTTAAAAAAAATATAACGATGCTGCAGTGGTTTATTTCTATGCTCGGCTCTATTTCACTGACATTAAAAAAAAAGCTGCTGTATAAAAAGGAAAAATTGGTCCTAGGCATCCTACCGTTTCTTGACAAAGCTAATTGTTAATCAGGAGGGGAAAAGAATGTTTGCCGGGAAAAGCAGTCATATTACATTGTCTTGCAATGAGGCTATTTCTTGCTAAAATGGAAAATGTGCTTCCATCATACATTGCTGCAAACAAGGCAGTCCACAAAAGCTGCTTGATTTTTGTCACCATTCCCAGGGAGATATTGGCATCTACGTATTTTACTGCATGCAGTATTAAGAGTTAGCTTTGATCATTGTTTTGGTGCTCTGTGGATTTTGGACATGTAGATGCTATCCTTGTTTACTGTTTCCTGGTGCTGTGGTCCAGTTAACTGTTACTCCTTTATTACATTTGTACTGCTGAAGGTTCAAGTGATTTTTCTTGGTGATGACTGAACTAACCCATCCCAAGATCAGCTGGAATACTCAGCTTCTGTCTTGCAGTGAGCCAGCTATCTGCTTCCCCAATCTCATTAATTATGTTTCAATAACAACTAAAATCTCTCTCTTCCCCCACTTCTCCCTTCAGTTTTGGATCACCCTTCACCCAGGGCCTGATTTCTTATCATTAACTAATACTTTATGTTGTGTGCATCTCTCACTCTTTCCACAACCATGACTTCCTAGGACAGCTACATTCCACTGGAACAATTAAACTGTTGAGCAATAGGGAGGAGGAGCCTCACAACTGCAGGAGACAAAACTTTAACGGGGGGAGGTGGCCTGGATCTGGACCGTGGAACTCACTGACACATGAAATAAGGACAAATACTAACCGTGTCACATTCAGAGCTGAATGGAAAACCCAGTTTTTTCCCCCTAGGCTTCTCCAAAAAAGTGCCCTCACTTTCATATATACACAATATATTACATTCACACACACACACACCTATCTGTGTCAAAAAATGTCACCAATCAAAAAGGATGGGTAAAAAAAAGCATTGCATCAGCTTGAACTTGTGTTGATAGATTAGAATTTATTCTTTTCCTTCAGTGTTCCTTTCCTTCCCCGAGAAAGAGAAAAGTGCAGTAAGACCTCTTTTGTCAATGCAGAAATTGTTTGCAACTATACACAGAAAAATGAGGGGGGAAAACATATAGCAAAACTGCTCTGTCATCCCAGGCTCCACTTTAGAGTGAATCAACACACACTTTTCAAGCTTATTTAGCAACACGTTCTGGTGCCAATTTATTTGGCATCTTCCATTTTGAGCTTCCTACAACAGGCAACTGGATGCAGTGTGTGTGTGCATGTGTGTTTATGTGTAATTCATTAATTGTATCCATTGAATTGTATCCATCTCAGAACAGGCTTGCTCTGTCAAGTTCCATCCTTTCCTGTCTTCAGATGCAAGCATCCCACTGAACCACAGCCAAACAAAATTCTCTATTAACTGCTAATATAATAATAAGGGTCCATATCCCCAAGCCCTTTACTCACTTCTAGGCCATTAGCCGTGTGTTGGGTTGTTCCAAAACACTTGTGATCTGTGGAGTAGATCAGATCCAAATACAAACACCGCACCTAGGACCAGTCTCTAATTCCAAAAAGTGAATGGCCACTAGAGTAGAGACAGAGACTTTCAAATTTTCTCATTCATGCAGCACTGTGTAAAGGTCATAGGTGACACTCTGGGCAGCACGTGACATGGCTTCCTGACACACTGTCTTAGCTCACTTTTCACCCTTCATGGGAGATGTGTGTCTTGGTCACTAAGCGACTAGTTTTATTATTAGAAAGAAAAGAAAAGACAACAACCAAACTTCTTTCCTCTTTTTTTAAAAGAAGCAGGAAGCTGAAATCCCATGTGGAAAACGTATTTGTGAAGAATCTCAGCAGAGCACCTGGAAACCTGTCAGACATTCCTTTCTCTCCAAGGCTGGACCTGACAAGAACATCTATTTTAAATAGCAAACGAGATAGAAGGCAATTATACAGTGCCCATTTGTGAAATTGATTGATGGCTTTTCTAATTAAAGGGGGAAAGAGGGGCAGAGTGGTGGTGGTGGTGGTGGGGGGGAACAGATTATTTTCCATTCTAATGTCAATCCACTGGTTAGGAAAAGAAAGAACTCCTTACAAACACTGATAGCTGGTGACTTTATTCTAATTTTCTAGTCAAATGGACCTGTTGAAAATTAACACAGAACTTTCAGATCTTGCTGCACCAGCCCAAGAGATTCACAGCCATTTCCTTAAATATTTTATGTAATTTCTTTCTGAATTACTTGACTTGAAGGGAAAACAGAAATAAAGAGGAGGTTACAATTGCTGAGTCGTCAACTAGTGCCTCGTAAATGTCATCACAAAAGGACTGTGCTGGGTAAATTCAGAAGTTCTACCATGTTTTTTTCTACTGCTAGCAAACTGCACTGCATGCAGTAAAGATGGATGAAAGATGGTTGGGTAGGGAGATACCATGGAACCAGACACCTCATTGAAAACACAAGGGATTATAGAACTGCAGGAAACACAGATGGAAAAGCCCATCTGAGTCCAACCCCTTGCAGGGCAGCTTTCTCCCGAGTGATGCACAGATGCAACGAAGTTCTGCATGCATCCTTTGTCAGCACATGGCTAATCCCATTGGCTTCAATGGGAGTATACACCATGCTTAAATTTAAGCACGTGTGTAAAAGGATCGGGACCTATTTTATAGCACCCTCCTCCCACCAGACCGGTTTTTGCTCTTGCTGAATGAGCTCCTTCCTGGGTTAGTTCTATCTGAGCTTTCTCAAGGAATCCAGGGAAGCTGTTCCCAGCAGGGTTAGTTGTTTTATTTTAAGCCTTCTCAGCAAACCAACCAAAACCTTGCAGACTCTTCCCTCAAAGTCTGTGCAAGCCAAGCAGTCCCTTCCCCAAGTCTGTCCCCCACAGCAGTTACTTCAGTAACCTAAATTTCCTGGCTCTTACCACAGAGTCTCAGCAATAAAAGACTCCACACAGTCTCCCTCTGTCTGTTTGGTTTCTGGAACAATTCATCTCTGCAGTAGCTCCAGCGGCAGTCCATTCAGAGCCTGGCACCCAGCCCCAGAGCATTCTAGTCCTCCAGGTCCTACTGCCCTCTTTTATAAAGGTTTCTAACTTTCTCAGATGCAGTGGGTGGGGCTAATCAGCCAGCCAGTCAGCTGCAGGTCTCTGACCGCCAAACAATGGTATACCTGGTAAATACTTTGCTCAGTGAGGCTTGACCACTGTGGGACTAAGAAGTTATAGAACAAAGTACAGGATGAGGGCCTCATCAGACCAAAAGCTAGGGACAAACATGATGTCTGATAAGGCTACGGTATGGGAGTGAACCTCAGAGCTCCTAAGTGTTGTGGTCCCCCATATGTCAATTGCTTTACTATGGGGTGGCAGACTTTAACTAGTCAAGCAACTGATGCATGCAGAATTAAGCAGAACAGAGTGTGTGCTATTTAGAGACAAATATGAACAACTGTGACTCTATCACCCATTAGTAAGAATTTCTCTCTCTCAAAAGTGGATTGTCTATAGGGCACTTGGGAACTAAAACAGGCGTAGGGCTTAAAACATAGCATCTGAAATCACATATGGTGAGCAGTGAGGAAGCAGGGCATGTCATAATATACTCAATGTTGAGTGCTGTGCTATTCATCATGCTTGAGGGGAAAAAATAGAGCGACGAGGACTCAGCCCCCTAATAAAATACTGAGAATCAAAAGCGATGGTGTTGCTCTAATGCCGGTGCTGTGGCATTGGAGTATTAAATGGACGGGGAGATTCAGAGTTCATAAATGCCTCGTCGAATACCTGCTCTTTCTATTCAGAGCCAACGCAGTTAACATGCTGTCCCTCTAGATGAGATAATTTTGTGGCATTTACTGGAAAGAGGTTTGTTTTGGATAATCAAAAATGCAGTTAACATTTGTTGGAGTATGCTTTCATTTACATATGAATGGATACCATCAGCAAAAATATCCTACAACCCTGAGGTTTTTTTTTTTTTTTTTTTTTTTTTTTTAAGGACCAGCTAAGTGATCTGCTTCATCAGGCTTTCTCAAGGGTACCAGCTAATTGCACAGAAATTAGCCAGATGCCCGTCTCTCCTTTTGGGGGGAAAAGATGACCCTGTAATAAAAAAAGAGCTGACTTGCTCCCAGTGTCTTTCCAAAAGACAGCTCCTGCTGGTGCAGCTCGAAATGCATTCCTTGCAAGATTCTGTTAAATGTTTGGGTTGTTTTGATGTGTGACCTATAGGCAAAAACGCTGGCAACAAGGACTCTACGTTCCAGAGTTCAGAAAATTGTCTCTTTCAAAGCTCAGTTCTTTTTCAGCCATGAGACTGGTGCATGGCCCATAGGGCATAGCAACATGCCTTGCAGGAGCCTCCACTTGCCCTCAATAATAGCAATTTCGATAGCTGTTGCTAGATCCAACCTTAAATTCATTTTAAAATGAAAACTTTTAGTTTGATTTGATTTAGTGCATTGCGCCCGACAGGAAAGACATGTCTGAGTCTTCCATTGACGGCAACTTACTCTGAAAAAGCCTGCAGCTTGACCATCTTTCATGTCTACCCGGCCCGTCAGGGGAGTGACTCTTCTGTCAACTACCACTACTACTCAGCCTAAGGACATCTTACTATACAGTGTTATCTTCTCCCTTTACTAGCTAACGGGCAAACTTTTAGCTTAGTAACTGTCTTTCCATATAACTGAGAAGATGCTCACAATCCTATATATTTGTTTTCTCAACTGCTGAGCCAAACCAATCAGGCAAGCGTCGGTTCGGATTTACAGCTGCAGTGAACCATGAGGGGAACTCAGAAGGGGAAAGCGTTGGGGACCATCTGGACTTTAAATAAACAGACTCAGAAGTGCTACTGCTTAACTCTTGGATTAGACCAATAGCTTCATTGTCACCTTTACTGGATGCTTCATATACCTGCTCCTTGAGTGGGTAATTCCACTAGGAAGAACTGTTCAACGAAGAGAGCTCTCTAGACTCCATATGGCTAGGGGAACTATCGGCCAGTCAGCCTCACCTCAGTCCCTGGAAAAATCATGGAGCAGGTCCTCAAGGAATCAATTCTGAAGCACTTAGAGGAGAGGAAAGTGATCAGGAACAGTCAGCATGGATTCACCAAGGGCAAGTCATGCCTGAGTAACCTAATTGCCTTCTATGAGAAGATAACTGGGTCTGTGGATGAGGGGAAAGCAGTGGATGTGTTATTCCTTGACTTTAGCAAAGCTGTTGATACGGTCTCCCACAGTATTCTTGCCAGCAAGTTAAAGACGTATGGGCTGGATGAATGGACTATAAGGTAGATAGAAAGCTGGCTAGACTGTCGGGCTCAACGGGTAGTGATCAATGGCTCCGTGTCTAGTTGGCAGCTGGTATCAAGCGGAGTGCCCCAAGGGTTGGTCCTGGGGCCGGTTTTGTTCAATATCTTCATTCATAATCTGGAGGATGGCGTGGACTGCACCCTCAGCAAGTTTGCAGGTGACACTAAACTGGGAGGAGTGGTCTATATGCTGGAGGGTAGGGATAGCATACAGAGGGACCTAGACAAATTAGAGGATTGGGCCAAAAGGAATCTGATGAGGTTCAACAAGGACAAGTGCAGAGTCCTGCACTTAGGACGGAAGAATCCCATTCACTGCTACAGACTAGGGACCGAATGGCTAGGCAGCAGTGATGCAGAAAAGGACCTAGGGGTTACAGTGGACGAGAAGCTGGATATGAGTCAACAGGGTGCCCTTGTTGCCAAGAAAGCTAACGGCATTTTGGGCTGTATAAGTAGGGGCATTGTCAGCAGATCGAGGGACGTGATCATTCCCCTCTATTCGACATTGGTGAGGCCTCATCTGGAGTACTGTGTCCAGTTTTGGGCCCCACACTACAAGAAGGATATGGAAAAAATTGGAAAGAGTCCAGCGGAGGGCAACAAAAATGATTAGGGGCCTGGAGCACATGACTTATGAGGAGAGGCTGAGGGAACTGGGATTGTTTAGTCTGCAGAAGAGAAGAATGAGGCGGGGCATTTGATAGCTGCTTTCAACTACCTGAAAGAGGGTTCCAAAGAGGATGGATCTAGACTGTTTTCAGTGGTACCAGATGACAGAACAAGGAGTAATGGTCTGGAGTTGCAGTGGGGGAGGTTTAGGTTGGATATTAGGAAAAATGTTTTCACTAGGAGGGTGGTGAAGCACTGGAATGTGTTACCTAGGGAGGTGGTGAAATCTCCTTCCTTAGAGGTTTTTAAGGTCAGGCTTGACAAAGCTCTGGCTGGGATGATTTAGTTGGGAATTGGTCCTGCTTTGAGCAGGGGGTTGGACTAGATGACCTCCTGAGATCCCTTCCAACCCTGATAGTCTATGATTCTATGACTCTAGGTGAAGGCTATGAAGTGAGGCCAATTGGTGAAAGAAAATATTTTCGCTGGGGAAAAAAAATAGTGTTTTCTTTGACTAGCTGAGAACTACTGAACAAGAGGCCCAGAGAAGTGACATGTACAGCAGCTGCTGCTTCTGAGGATCCTAGGTCAGTTTTTGATGCTAAAGATTTTAAAGCAGGCAAAATGTATAAAGTCATGAGTACTGTGTTGGTGTCCTTGACGAAAAGATCTGGTGGTCTCAGTTCAGTTACTTCACACAAAAAAAACCCCCAAAACCCACTATCACTATTAGCATGAGTCTGAGTAGAGAGGCCAGAGATTGAATGGTCCATGGATACAGAGTTATTCTTTTATCTCTAATGGTAATCTCTCCAGAAATACAAAGACATAGCAAGGGGCTACATTTTCAGAAATAAGATTAAGGTACTTGTGTTCTCACAAGTAACTTTCTGGGTGAGTAATGACAACCTGTGCATGAGCAACAGCAATGATAGAATTGTCCTCCTGTAGCATTTCTCATTTGAAGGTTTCAAAGTACTCTGGAAATTTTAATTACGCCTCTAACAGTTCCTGGAAAGTAGGTAACTATTACTTCGCCTTGTTTTACCAGTGAGGACTCTGGGGCAGACAGAGGTTTAGTGACTTGCCACAGTCACATATGGATTTAATGGCAGCACTGGGATTAGAACTGAAGTCTCCAGAACCCCAGTCTCTGTGCTCTAAGGACAACTCCTGCTATCTTCCAGTAACCCATTTTGTCCATAAAAATGTGTAAGCTGTGTGAGTACAATTTGCAGGCACTATATAGGTACTTGTTTCAAAACTTAGCTCAATGCAGACAGGCAAAGACAGAGATCAGAAGAGTTAGGTGCGCAGGGGAAAACTGGGCCAATACAGTTTGTAAAGCCTCCAACATTCCCGTATAGAGGCAGCATGGAGCATTCAGGGAGCACACACTTATTTCTCCCACAGATGGCTATGATAATAAGGATCTTTTAATTTAAACTATGCCTATTTATGCACCACTGAGTGAAAAAGACAGTGGATTAAAGTGCACATAAAAGGAAATCATAGCCCTCAGCACTCACTCTCAAACATTCCTTTTTAAGTCTCTTTGATGAAGGGCTGCTATATTTTGTCACTCAGTGCAATCGACTCTATTATCACTTCTTTGTTTTGAACACCCACCTCAGAAGTCATTAAATACTTGGCTTCTTAATGAGAATAGATTATTCTTAGCCAATCAATCATTTAAATGCCATCTGCTAAAATAAAAAAGAAATTCAAAGAGCCAATTCTCCCCCCGTATATTTTCCCTCGGTTTATGATTTAAAACTAGAAGACATTAGTATAATCAATCAAATATAGCTTTTCTCCTAGGGGAAGTGTGACCAGACCACAGAAAAGGCTCAGTTTGGCTTTGACTTACACATCCGCTTTATGGACAACTTAGAAGCAATTCTTCCAGCATGACACAAATTCAGTACATTTCTCTTGACCGGGTTTGTTTAATTATTATTGAGAATATTTATTGTTATTTATCTTCCATTTATTTGGTAACTTTTATCCCAAACACTTTACAAATTATGGGCCAAGCCCTGCTTGCCTTATGACCACACAGAATTTTTATAAAATGTACGACAGACAGACAATCAAAGCTGTGATAGCCTTCAACTATCCAAACCTCACACAGAGTTTCCCATGCCTCAGGGAATCTCTGCAAAATTTGGCAGCTTAAATTATCCCTCTGCAAAGTAAAGTCACCTTGTATAAATAGTGTGTGTGTGTTGGGGGGGCAATATTCTTGCTCAGTTCTCTAGTCAAAATATGTCGTTAGTTATTTTCTCTCATTTAAAAATCAATTTAAAATTAAAATCAAGAAAATCAACTAGGTTGTGTTTTTCACGTAGCTTGGATTGTCATTGCAAAGCTTATCACCGAAAGATAAATCCAACGTAAGGGAGGTGAAAGCTTCCTGTAAAATAAAATACTTTGAAGGTGGTAAAAAAAATAATAATTGTGGTTTAACCTTGGGGTGGGCGAAAAAGTAAGATTCTAACCCAAATCTGCCCATCCTGTGAGCTGAAACCAGACCAAATCTGTTTCGAGTTTAAAAAAAAAGAAATCAGTTCACTTCTTCCTCCCCCCCTGTTATTTTTTATTTTCATATGCCTCTCTTCTGCTTCGTTCCAGCCAGGGTAAAGTTTTGAAATACATTAAAAAAGAATGACCTAGCTGTATGACTGGCCCATTTGGAAACCAGAATCACTGGAAATCGCATTAAATAAGGCTCTCGTATGATTTATTCATTAAAAAGTTTAAATGTGTAGGTGCTTATTACCAAAGGCTTCTCCAGCAACAGTAAATCACAGTGAAATCATGCATAAGCCTGCAAGCAAGTGCTCTTCCCAGCCTGGTCTAAGGCTCTGATCCTACATACTCTGCAGTCAATGGGAATTTTGCCTTTGATTTCAAATGGTGCAGGATCAAACACTAAAACAATGTCCATGCGACGCGTATGGTATAGTTATTGCCTCACTTTCTGTGATCCAGTATGAGTCTTCCATCTTCATTACATAAACAGTTCTTTGCCCCATGATGCCACTGCACTAAGATTTAAAACCTGCCTCAGTTTACAAGAGAGAGATGGGCCCTTTGGTCTAAAACAGGCTTCCTCTGTTGTCTGAAATTACCCAGATTTATTGACCTTCAGGGCCAGGTGCAAGGCCAAGCCATATACACAGGCCGTTGCAGAGGTGGGCTTTGGGAGGAGAGGATTTGGGGGGGTGAGCAGCTTGATTTTGTTGTAGCAATTTATTGCAGGAGCTTTGGATAGGTGCCCCTCCCCCTCTTTGAGTACAAATCTATATAAATAGCTCCGATGATAGCTCTATAGTTGTTATGAAGCGGTCATTGATTCATACGTCTTCCATACTACACAAGCAAAAACCTACACAAAGTGTTATTCAGAAAAAACAGGCTGGGTTTTCAAAAGCATTCAGTGTTGGTCTATCACTGTCTTACATTGAAATCAAGGGGAGTTTTACCATTGACTTCAATGAGAGCATTGTCAGGCTGGTGCTGAGAGCTTTTGAAAATTCCACTGTGGTTACAAAGGAATAAAAATCTTACTGCAGTTTGCACAATCTCATTAAAAGCAGTAATCCTTTCAAAAACAAACAAAAAACAAAGTAATCCTAAATTTTGTCTAAAGTGAGTTTCCAGAGATGTTCTGGGACTTTTCAGAATAATCGATACCAAGGAAACAATAAATAATCACAATAATTTTACCTAATCTTATGAGGTCCTACCATTGTCATCTACGATTAATTGTCTGCATAAACTCAGAGTTACTAGATGTCTTCTGATAAAAATGCTACACTAAGCGTCTAATGCTGGTTAAAATGTTCATAATAGCTAAGCAAGCTTGCCTAAATCAATCTATTACAGTTTTGATGCGCTGCCATAATAGGTTAACCTGTAAAAGCTTACGAGGCAGCATGGAAGTGAGTTCCCCTGAGCCTGAAAACTCATTTGCCATCAAAATGCATGACGACAGAGGTTATTCTGGGAAATCTATTTGATAGTGAGGCCAATCTAAAAATATGTGCTTGTCCTGTGCAAAACAAATACTTCAAGCTTGAAGTGTAGCCTGCAAGGATTCTCAAGGGCTAGACTGGGAGAAGATGGAATCCACCAATGAGTGGCGATAAAGCAAGCACAACATTTACTAATAGGATTGAATCTGCACAAGTTCAGAGTAATGATCAACAGCAGCAGATGAGTGCTTCGAGAACTAGAAAAGAGTTGTGATTTAGAATCTTAGGGCCTGATCCAAAAACCCACTGGCTTTCCATTGACTTCAGTGGACTTGGGATCACATATTTAGAGCTGAACCTAACCACACCATAAGCACACTGACCACTTTGTTGGCCATCTCAGCAATGCGGCTGAATGAGTGAATATGATGACTGAATTATCTTTTTACTCCTGGAGATGGCACTTTTCACAGTGGCACATTAGCGGAGCACTGCAAGGAAAGCTTGCCCTACCTTCTACGTCTAGCTGGCACACAAAATGGAGATCTCCATTTTCCTGTGTTGTCAGTGTGGCCCTTTTCACTATCATTAAATTCACTCTTCAAGTCAAAGTCTAAGAGGAACACATAGGGGAAAAACACAAGATAAATGCTGAAAATTTTATTACAATAAAACACTATGTAAAGGTAACAAACACACCTATAATCCCCTCACTCTGGGTGAAATTCATCATGGTGCAGGGGTTTATCACAAGATCTGTATGCTACTTAAGCCTTATGATTGATACTATAACAATATACAATAAACACAAAGTCCAGAAAAATGTGGGTGGTGTCTAAAGATAGACACTTAAATCCATACTTAGTCCCCAATATTGCATAAGCATCTGCTAACATCCACCCTTGTCTGGGTGCAAATTCCCATTGAACCTGCAAGTCAGGATTGGGAGAAGCATCAGGAAGTCAATGGGCTTGGAGAACTGCACTAGCCTTAGGTACTAAAAGAGACTGCAAGGTTTTCATAGGTACTGAGCAGCTGCAGCGTCCACTAACTTCAAGGAGGAAGGATTAGCCATGTGAAGCTTTATAGAGTATTGGTAGGCAAAATTCCCATTGACTTCAGTGGGGGCAGGATATAACCATATATATATGCTCACTGGTGCTTTACAGTGTGATTTTTTTCCCTTGCACCAAAAGGGAAACTTAATTGTGTTAGAACAGTGCATAATACCACAGAATATTGCATCGTCTTATAGTTAGGGTACTAGACTGGTACTCAGGAGATCTGGGTTTGATTATCAGTCCCAGTCTGAGACCTGGATTCCACTCCTGGCTTGGCCTGCTGGGTGACCTTGAACAATGACTTTGCCTCAGTTTTCCCATCTATAAAATGGGGATGGCACTTGGAGATCTACTGATGAAACACTATATTACAGGTAGATATTAATTATTAATTATTATTATTATTATTATTGTCAGCTCTGCCAATGGCTGTGTATGTCCCTGGGCAAGTCACTTAATTTCCCTGGTCAGAATTTTCAAGATTAACTAGCAGTTCAATTGGAAACACCTTAATCAGGCTTGATTTAAGTGCTGGGCACCCATGCTCTGAAATTGTGACCTCTCAAGGTGTCTTATGGTGGGCAACAAAAAATTGAGGCATCCAGAGTCACTGGTCTCTTGAAAATCTTGGCCTCTTTGCCATCTGTATAACAAGGATAATATTTTCCTCCCTTGCAGGTACATTGTGAAGATAAAGCCATTAATGTTTGTAAGGCACTCAGATATTGTGGTGATGGATAATCAGATGAGATAATTCGGAATGAATCTTGGCCATTTTTTTTCTTCTCATGAAAGAAATCTATCCTGCATTCCTAGTTATTGGCAATCAATAACTCTCAACATTGAGTTCCATTGTTAGCATTTTTACAATGAACCTTAAAAAAAATTACATTTAAATGAATAGTTGTCTGTCTCTCTACACAAAGAAATGAAATACTATGTAAAATAACAACAAAATGATATAGCATTATCCAGTTTAATCAACTAGCTGTTTCAGAACTGTCACAATATACACCAGGCTGTTGAAACAGGACCTTTTGCTTGTCATCTCTGAGACAGCCCTAGAAATGCGCTTTCATAGCTCAAGGACATTAAGTGGGCGTTTTGCTAAGTAAGTAAAGGTATTCAGCAGCAGTGCGTCTGCATGTCAGATTGAATTGATCTGTCCAGTCAAGTGTAGAAGGTACACCAAAAATGTCAGGAAATCCCATTATAACCATTCGGGAATGCTATGTTCACAACATTGTCAACGGACCCACAGACCATACAGCAGAGTTCCAAAACATTCCCTTCTGCATAGGGGCTAGCATATTCTACCACTACTACCAGAAAAAAATGACAACTCCAACTCCCAAGTCAGACAAGCATCCCTATTTGAGAAGGGAACTTAACTTTAAGCATCTGCTGAAATGCTCTTGAATAAGGAAGGATTTAAGCCTAAGTTTTATTGCTTTTCTGAATTGGAGCCCCAGGGTCTGAGATGTCCTGCAAATGTATAAATCCTAACAAACCACGAGGCTGTCTTGCATAGAGTATGATGAGCGTGTCTCGCCATAAATCTTCCAAATATTGGTAACTGCTATAATGGTTCTGTTTCACTGAGTTTGACTTCAGTGAACTGAAAGAATGAGAGAGGAGAAACTGGTACCTTTTGAAATAGCATCCCAATTGTGGGAAACTGAGAACCCCACCACTGCACTGTAAAAGGCTTGGAAATCAAACTCTGCCAGCTGTGAAATTAATAATTCTTTGAGCATTGTGAGAGGTAAATTTCAGCTTTGGAATGTGCTGTTTTTAGACAAGATAATCAATCAGTGATTTCACAGCATTTCTAAGTGACCTTTTGGTGCATCCTGCACAATACAGGAGGTGTTAGGTTATTTTCTTTTTCTTTAAAGTATTCTGTTTCTTTGAACTCCCAGTAAATGCTGATCAATAACCAATAATCACAAAATACTGGATACACAGACACAATATTTTGTGTATACACACACAAACTAAAAAAAATACTCCATTAAGAAATGCAAATCAAGAGAGCCCAATGGTGATGATTTAATCACAAGATGATTGTTTCAAGTATCACTTACTGACTTCTCATGGTGGGAGTTCTAATTTAGATGTGATCCATTACATTGGAATCATGATTTTATCTTTTTGGCAGAATTGGTCCATAGCAGCTCAGTTGGCTTGGCAAGGAAGGTCTATTCATAAATCGTCTGCATGCATAAAAGAGTGCTAAAAGTCAGGACATCTTTATATAGCAGATTCTTTCACATTATAGGAAGAAACGTGAAAGAGGAGATGTTTTATGGAATCCAAAAATTACACCTTGTCCCACCTAGTCATTTAAAAAGCCTATTTCAGGGTCACATGGTACTCAAGAGGAAGATGGCTACTTAGTCCCAGACTTCTTGACTCCTCACATATTAATTCATCTCTAATCATTACTTTCCTCCCAAATGGGCAATAAGTTTCTGTCATAAACAATTAAATTAAACAGCAAACGATTGAATAAGGATTCAAATGAAAAAATGAGAGGCAACAAAATATCTAAGCCTGAATCCCCTACACCAGGGGTGGGCAAACTTTTTGGCCTGAGGGCGACATCAGGGTTCTGTAACTGTATGGAGGGCCAGGTAGGGAAGGCTGTGCCTCCCCAAACAGCCTGGTCCCGCCCCCTGACTGCCCCCCTCAGAACCCCTGACCCATCCAACCCCCCTTGCTCCCTGTCCCCTGACTGCCCCGCCCCCTATCCACACCCCCGCCCCCTGACAAGCCCCTCCCCCCCGGGATTCCCACACCTATCCAACCCCCCCCCCATTCCTCGTCCCCTGACCACCACCCCCAGAACCTCCACCCATCCAGCCACCCCCTGCTCCCTGTCCCAACTGCCCCCCGGAACCCTCTGCCCCTTATCCAACACTCCTCCCCCCCCCACCTCCTTACCATGCCACTCAGAGCACCAGGACTGGCAGCCACATGGCCCGGCCGGAGCCAGCCCCGCCGCTGCGCTGCCCGGCAGGAGCTCGCAGCCCGGCCGCCCAGAGCGCTGGCGGCACAGCGAGCTGAGGCTGCGGGGGAGGGAGGACAGTAGGGGGCGGGTCGGGGGCTAGCCTCCCCGGCCGGGAACTCAAGGGCCGGGCAGGATGGTCCCACGGGCTGAATGTGGACCGCGGGCCGTAGTTTGCCCACCTCTGCCCTACACAGATGAAGCAGGAGACCACAAGGTCACAGTAAACCTTCTGCCCAAGCTGTCTCAGCCCTGAAAGAATTCCTCACAGAAGGATAGGATTCAATCTCAAAAGGTGTAGGTGATGTAAAATCCCGAGTGGCTTGCTTGGAAGATGAGCTACAAAAGACTGCCATTGGAACCAGTGAAATTAAAGAAGAAAATGCCTCCTTAAAACTTAGACTAGACAAACATTTAAAGAGCTGATACCAGGCTGGCCCTAGACTAAATGGTGCTGGCCCGATTCATTTGTAAAACTTTTGAATACCTTATTTTGTATTGCATTTGTAGCCCATTCCATGACTTTGATCCACAATTTGCCTGCATGGTTTACCCCTGTCATATAAGACTGACTGGCGACGCCGTGCCCCTTATATACCCACGAGGGCAGAGCTGACAACATTCTAGGAGGTTTGAGGAAAATGTAGTTCTCAGAAAGTCTGGCAGGTTCCACGAGATTCTACTAAGGTCCAGAACATTCTAGGAAGTTAGTGAAAAATGAACCCACATATGGAATCCCTGAATCATTTTACTTCAAACATCCTGCTTTCCCTTTTGTCGCTAACAACAAAAACAGCACCCCAAGCCCGGTGCCTCCCCCCCAGCCCGGCACCCCAGGAGGTTGCCTGGGTCTCCTGCCCCTAAATCCAGCCCTGAGCCTATTTGCTTGGTTTAAAGCAGGAGCCTGGAGCCATCTTGAGGCTGGGCCATATTTTAGATGAGTTGTATGCCATCATCTTGCTTTGCCTGGATAATTATCTCTTGTGAATTATCCAGGGGAGAAAATTGTCTCCGAACACATTGTTTCCAGCCTCTGCTGCTGAATATTCTGTAGGTCCAGAATAAAGATTGTGTAGAACCAGATATCCAGGAGCAAGTCAGACCATCCCTTTCCATCTCTTTTAACACATAAGTCTCGATCAGGCTCTTCAAGGCCTGTTAAAAACCAAGCATGTCAAAAATGTAAAACTGAAACAAAACCAAAAACAATACTTACTCCCTTACTTCAATCTCCTTCCTTTATCCTAAAAGGTCAACTGTATGAAATAGGCAAGATGTTTTTAACCTTGTTTTGTATATTATAATTTAAAATTTTCCCATGTTTCCTTGCATAATTACAGAGTAAAAGACAGCTATTCTTTTCAAGGAAACATTGCCATAAAATGTATAGTTCAGACCACTATGCAGCAAATAATATTATTAATAATAATAATAATTGAAGCAGTTTATTTCTGTTTGTATATAGTTACCCATTATAATGGAAAGAGGCAGTATTTTACACATTTATCTTCCTCATAACGCTTCTCCTGTTGCATATTAACAATGCTGTTTTAGCAAGTTGTTAAATTATTTAACATTACTCTGACGCTATTGTCTCTGTTTTGGCATTCCTTTTCCATATAGCTATTGGAAAGCATTTGCCCTGCAATCCATATTCTCTCTAAGCCTTTGACTCTTACTTTCAAGTGATTCAACTCTTCTCAGCTCGAGGGGTCAGTGCCCATGTTACTGGACTCTCTAATGAAGTGAAGACAAATGATTATGCAGGCACCTCTTGCTACTGCGAGTGTAGGTCTGTAGTGTATCTCCATCCATCTTCACAGATCTCTGCTTTTCTGTTTAGTCCTCCTAAGTTTTTTGCACAATTGCAAAGGTGGCAGTCAGGAACATGGAAATTGTCACAGTGGATGAGCCCTGAGGTACACCCAGTCCAGTATCCTGTCTCCAAAAGCTGCCAGAACTAAATGCTCCAGAGGCAGACATAAGAACCTTGCAGTAGGCAGATATGGGGTCATCTGCCCTCCACATTAGGGCTTATCCTGATCTCTGATCATTGAGACAGTCTTAAATCCTGAAGAATGGGGTTTAATAATCCTTCCACAATTTTTTTGATCATTTATAAATTTTAAGGCCAGAAGGGACCATAATGACAATTTAGTCTGACCTCCTGCATAAGACAGGCTCAAGGACCTGACCCAATAATTTCTGCATCAAGCTCCTAGCTTCTGTGAAGAATATTCATCTGTTCCGAGACAAATTAGATGGCATATGAACTGGTGACCATTTGCACACAAAGCACAATGCCTTCCACTGCTCCACAGAGCCATTGCATCCACAGAATTAATTATGACCTCTGGATATTCTCAATATCCGTATAAACAGCCACACCCTTTTTGAATCTTGTTACATTCTTGGCCTCAACGATTTCCTACAGAAGTGAGTTCTATAGTTGGGGAATCCCCTCACAGCAGATCCCCCACTCAGGGCTCCCGCTCCTTAACAGAAGACGTAATTACTGGATGATATCTGTGCTAGTCATTTGTTTTCTTGGGGATTTTTTTTTTTTAAATGACAACCTGTTAATCATCAGAGAAGTATCTGTACATCCAACCAGATGCTCCCTACAGTACATGGGAGAGCTACACCATATCCATAAACAGCATCAAGGGCAGGAAAATGCAGATTTGGATCAAAAGAGGCCTGTTCTGGTCTTACATTATTTTAGAAGAAGCGCAAGAGTTACTTAGCAGGGACCCTGTGGATCAGCAGCCATAGGGCGAGACAGAGCAGGTGAACGAAGGCAGCAGCTAGATGGGTGAGGGAGGGAGAAGTATCAGATCAGCTTGACTCCTTACCTTTCCTCCAAAACTCACTCCCCTCCTCCCTTTCTCCGTCACTGACACAACAAGCACAATTCTCCCCATCTCTCAGACCCATACATTGGGGGTTATCTTTGATTCCGCCTTCTCCCTCGCACACACATTCAGACTGTCTCTAACTTGCACCTAAAATCAGGGCTTATTTCTCTGCCTACACCTCATCCATGGCCCTTATCACTCACATCTCAACTGCTGCAACCTCTCCACTTTGCCACCCCTCCCACACACACTCCAATGCAATCACAATGCATCTGCTATTTGCCTACAGTTTCCTTGCCTATTGCTCTGACCACATCATCCTCATTTTTCATATCTATCCACTGACTCATCCTCTCTTCACAGCCCTCCCCTTCCTCAATCAGCCGCTCTGCTAGGGTTGCCAGGTGTCTGGTTTTCGACCGGAACACCCAGTCGAAAAGGGACCCTGGCGGCTCTGGTCAGTACTGCTGACTGGGCCGTTAATAGTCCGGTCAGCGGCACAGCGGGGCTAAGGCAGGCTCCCTGACTGCAGTGGCTCCGCGCGGCTCCCGGAAGCAGCGGCATATCCCCTCTCCAGCTCCCAGGCATAATGGCAGCCAAGGGGCTTCGCGTGCTGCCCCCGCCACAAGCGCCAGCTTCACAGCTCCCATTGGCCAGGAACCTCGGCCAATGAGAGCTGCGGAGGCGGCGCCTGCGGACAGGGCAGCTCGCAGAGCCACCTGGCCATGCTTCTCTGTAGGAGCCGGAGGGGGGACATACCTCAGGCAGCTGCCCGAAGCAGCAGTAAGTGCCGCCCGAGGCCTGCACCCCTGACCCAGCCCTGATCCCCCTCGCACCCTCCAAACCCTTGATCCCAGCCTGGAGCACCCTCCTGCACCCCAAAACCATCATCCCCAGCCCCACCCCAGAGACTGCACCCCCAACCAGAGCCCTCACCCCCCATGCCCCAACCTCCTGCCCCAGCCCTGATCCCCTTCCCACACTCTGAACCCCTTGGTCCCAGTCCAGAGCATCCTCCTGCACCCCAAACCTGTCATCCCCAGCCCCACCCCAGAGTCTGCACCCCCAACCAGAGCCCTCACCCCCCCATGCCCCAACCCCTTGCCCCAGCCCTGATCCCCTTCCCACACTCTGAACCCCTTGGTCCCAGTCCAGAGCATCCTCCTGCACCCCAAACCCCTCATCCTCAGCCCCACCCCAGAGCCTGCACTCCCAGCTGGAGCCCTCAGCCCCTCCCGCACCCAAACCCCCTGAGCCAGCCCCGTGAAAATGAGCAAGTGAGTGAGGGTGGGGAGAGCAAGCAAGAGAGGGAGGGGGGATGGAATGTGTGGGGCGGGGCCTCGGAGAAGGGGTGCGGCTCAAAGAAGGGGCAGAGCAGGGGTGGAGCAAGGGTGTTCAGTTTTGTGCAAGTATAAAGTTGACAATCCTACAGTCTTCCCTCTTATTGGGTTTCCCCCTTCTCACCCACGCTGTGTACAATGCCAAGCTTCTCCTGTCCACCTTCTCACCCATGTCTTTGTGCTTCCAGGCTGCTCTCTACTCATGGAACTCAGATCCAACCCTTCAAATCCCCTTCAACACCTATAAGAAATCTATCAACCAATGACAGCTAGGCTTAGGGGAGGGGAAAATAATAAAATGTCTATTTGTACGTTAACATAGATTAGACAGGTCATTGCCCATTCACTCACTCTTCCTACGTCCCATATCTTTTTATATTGTAAACTCTTAGAAGGAAGGACCACGCCTGTCTCTGTATACTATGAAGAGAAACATCAATATTGGAACCTGGGCACTAGTAAAAGATCAGTAATATATCAGTAATAATAATGCTATACATAACTGAACAATAGCAATAACAGTTCTCCATTCCCACCCACGGCATTCGTTTTTGGGTCTTTTAAGGTACTTTGGGGAAGACTTTCAAAGGTACGTCTGGAAATTTGGCGCTCAGCTCCCACTGTAAGTTCATGGGAGCTAAGCATCTAATTCGCATTTGTGGTCTTCTCTATTGCTACTGCTTCCACATCCAACATTTCGGTCACTGAAAAGTTACTGTGCAATAGGAAATTGTAGGGGTTGCCACACTGTTACATGACATCATCTAATCTGAACCCCTGTGTATCAGAAGTCATTAAATTTCACCCAGTTACCCCTATATTGCACCCAATAACTTGTGTTTGGCTAAAACATAACTTCCAGAAAGGGCTCTACGTCTTGATTTGAAGACGTCAAGAAATGGACAATACACCATTTCTCCTAGTAGTTTGTTCCAATGGCTAATCACCCTCACGTTTTAAAAAAAAAAAAATCCTGCCTTATTTCTAATTTAGATTTCTCTGGCTTCAGCTTCCAGCCATTAGCTCTATCTCCATTAGACCAGTTTTGCCTGAGAGATTTTTCCAGGATACACCTTTTTAGTGAGATGGTATCCGGATCATTCTGTTGTCAGCAGGGATTTAAAACCATATTTAAAGAAAATAGATTATAGGCCTGGATATTGTGTTCTTGGAGTTGGGATAAAATGTAGGTGTTTTCCCATGCCTACATTTGTAACAGCAGGCAAAATATGCCTGGTGGTAACACCCCCTTAGCACCCAAGTCCATAGCAGCACATTATAAAAGAGCAATATACTGTAGCAGGTAAATACGGTCCTGTAGCCGCTTAGACGTTGTCCGACAAATTAAATTATATGAGAAAAATCACCTGATTCCCCATTAATTTAAAAAGTTAACAATAAATATAATAACCTGAATTGTTTTCTTGTAAAGTGACATTTTAAAATCGACAATTAAAACTTGTGCTTGTATAGTGCAATGGGGTTCTGATTCCTTACTGGTGACCTGAGTATGGATGCAATGTGAAATAACATGTTCCTCGCCTTGGAAAAGTGAAATCCCTCACCACAGTAACATATGAACACACACTCTACTCTCAGTCTATTACATCGTTGCCACAATTTCTGGGCCATCTTCCTTATTCTATGAGTCATTCCATTTCACTGGCTCTCTTTGATTACTGAACATGTCCCTGGCTCCACAACATACCTGATTGGCAGTGAAGGGTCACCAGCATCCCACCAGTCTTTGGGAGGGCTAATGTACATGCACCATAACTCCCAGCTGTATCCATGGGCAGAGTTCTCATAACGCTGCACCTCAAAGTTGTCCTGCTTGATATTGTCGATTGACGGAAGAATAACCCTTTTCCGGTTTTCTTGGATTCGCGAAAGAACTGGCTCAGCCCTAAAAGGCCAAAAAAAGGAAACAGAAAAGGGGCATTAACTGCTGTTATAACACAGATGGACACAGTAGCACTTTAACAACCCACGTACCTGATGGCGACACTTAGGTTATGTCTATGCTGCAATCGGAAGTGTGACTGCAGGACAGGTTGGCATACCTGTGCTAACTTTAATCTACCCAGCTGGCTAAAAATAGCAGTAAAGGCATGGTGGCATGGGTTTCAGTGTGCGTTATCCAAGTCTGCCAGGGACCCTCCATCTGTACTGGCATTGCCAGCCCGCGCTGAAGCCCACGCAATCACACCTCCATCTGCAGTGTAGACATACCCATAGTGAATGCCTTACTTCTGCTAGCTCGGACAGCACCCCTGTAGGACAGGACAAAGAAAAAGGACCCATTTCTGCTCTCACTTAAGATGTATAATTCCAGTGACTTGTTGGAGTTATAAAGATGCAAGGGACAGCAGAATCCAGCCAACAGAGGTTAAGTGACTTGGACTAGGCCACACAGCTATTCAGGGCTTGTCTACACTACAAAATTAAGTTGACTTTATCTAATTTGACCTCGAGCCTTTGAATTAATTAAGTCAATTGTGCATGGCCACACCATGCTTATTGTCTTGGTGGAGTGCGTCCTCACTAGCAGTGCCTGCATTGATGCACAAAGCGGTGCATTGTAGGTAGCTATCCCAAAGTGCAACTTGCCGCCGTATGTTTTGGGAAGTTTGTGCAATGCCTCATGGGATCAAAATATTGTCACAGAGAGAATGGGAACATTGCATCGGCATCCCATGGTGTACTGTGCTCAATGGCAAACAACTCAGTGGTTTTCGCACCTTAAAACTGCCGCGCATACGCCATAACCCCAAAAGCCTGGAGCCTGCTCAGTTGTGCACTCTTGCTGTGAACATCTCAAACACCTCGCGCCTTCTCCTGCAGTATTTCCAGAGCTGAAATAGGGTCCACTGTGTGGAACATAGCAATGTCCTGCAAGCAGCCCTGCTGCAAGCCATTGAAAAAAACAATTCACAGTTGCTGCTGGCAGTCACAGAGCAGCTGCACTCTGTTGAATGCCATTTCTGGTCCTGTGAAACAAGCACTGACTGGTGGGACCGCATCATTTTGCAGGTATGGGATGACGAGCAGTGGCTGTAGAACTTTCGAATGCGGAAGCCACCTTCCAGGAACTTTGTGCAGAGTGTTTCCCTGCCCTGCAGTTCAGCAACAGAAAAATGAGAGCTGCTCTGACAGTGGAGAAGCGAGTGGCGATCGCTATTTGGAAGCTTGCAATGCCAGACTTCTGCTACGAAGGGTAGTGAGTCTGGGAAATGTGCAGGACATAGTGGGTGATTTTGCCGTGATGGGGTTCCCTAATTGCGGTAGGGCGATAGATGGCACGCATATCCCCATCTTGGCACCAGACCACCTTGCCAAAGAGTACATAAACCGACAGGGATATTTTTCAATGATGTTGAAAGCACTGGTGGATCACAGGGGGCGTTTCACCGACATCAACGTAGGATGGTCGGGGAAGGTTCATGACGCGTGCATCTTTAGGAACTTGGATCTGTTCAAAAAGCTGCAATCCAGGGCTTTCTTTGCAGACCACAAAATGAACATTGACGATGTTGAGATGCCTATAGTTATCCTGGGGGACCAAGCCTACCCTTTGCTCCCATGGCTCATGAAGGCATACACCGGCCACCTGGACAGAAGTAAGGAATGGTTCAACTATAGGCTCAGCAAGCACAGAATGGTGGTTGAATGTGCCTTTGGTCGTTTGACAGGGCGCTGGAGAAGTTTACTAACAAGGTTGGACCTTAGTGAGGACAACATCCCCATGGTTATAGCTGCCTGCTATGTGCTCCACAATATCTGTGGGGAAAAAAGGGGGGAAATTTTCCTCAGGGGTGGGCAATTGAGACCAATCACATAGAAGCCATTTTTGAGCAGCCAGACACCAGGGCAATAAGAAGAGCACAGCAAGGGGCGATTTATCCACGAGGCTTTGAAAAGCTGTTTCAATAATGAGTCACAGTAACGTGAGCTGCTTGTCTGCATTGTGCTTTCCCAAACCTTCACTTGGCTTGTATCACTGTCCCTGTAAAGCCAACCCCCCACCCAAGCCCACTGCTTCTATTCAATAAAGAATATTTGTTTCTCGAATCCATTTACTTTATTTAACAAACATAAGTGAAGAGGGAAACCAGAAAAATAAGGTAACCTTAGGGAAAAGGGGTTGTAAAGTTGGAATGGGAGAAACATTTTCAGCTGTGTAACATAATACCACATTCCAGACCAAAGGTCTGTGAATGGACACCTTCTGTTCCTTGTACCCTCCTCCTGAGTTAAGTGAAAGGGATAATGGACTTTTCTCCCATGCCTCAGGGAACGCTTTGGGGAGGGTGATTCTGCGCCAGGCGATGCTGGCTGGCTGTCCACCAGGGTCTGCAGAGGGACTCTACCCTCCTGCTTCTGTTCCTGCAGTTCAACCAGATGCCTCAACATGCCTGCTTGGTCATAATCCGAAGCATCTCATCCTGCGCCGCACACTCTTGCTCATTGAAAGCTTTCCTGCTCTCCCTGTCCATGTCTAACTTCTCGGGCAGTGAAATCCTCCAGCCTCTCAGCTCTGTGTCAGCTGTCAGAGGCGTTCATTATCTCAGTGAACATGTCCTCCTGCCTTCTCTTTCTCCTCCTTCTACTCAGCGAAAGTCTGCATTCAGATGTTGATGACATGCTGAAGTCATGTTGGGAGCAGAGGTAGCTAGTCAAACAATGGCCCTTCCCCATAGCACCACAGAAAGCTGTTTACAAATGGCGGGGGGGGAGAGGGGGGTTTCACTCTCAAATTGCAGAATCTCACATGTGGGGCTCCAGTCCCCTATCAGCCATTTTAAACCTCTAACTACTTGCCAACCCATGCTGAGCACAGTAAAGGCACATTAGCGGCCGCGTGGTTTGGCGATCCAGAATGTGTGTGTGTGTGAGGTTTACATGCCTTTTTTTTTTCTTGTAAGAGCACTTTTAATGAGAACTTCCCCTGTTTCCCCTAGGAGGTGACCCTAGGTGATATCCGTCTCCTGAGGGTAACAGAGGCGGAAAGGAAGGAGATGCTGCAAGCGTCTGGGGATTGACCCGGTCCTTATGCTGTTATGCTGTGTACCATAATGATGCCAGCAGAATTCATTCAGGAGTTGCGTGGGAAAGTGTCCTACCAATTAAATTAAATTAAATTAAATTAAATTAAATTAAACCATGGTGGAAGAAATAAGACTGCCCTGCCCAGAAATCTTCTGCAAAGGATTGCAGAGTCCCTCAATGAAAGTTTCCTAGAGATATCCACGGAGGATTCCTGTGCTATCCCTGTCCACATAAACAGTCTTTTCCAGGGGCTACCCTCTGCATAGCTGGAGCGTCCTCTTATAAGCAGAGAACCACAGCACCTCGCTTTTTCTTCATAGTAAACATGCAATACCACCGAATGTGGGCGCCCACTAAAGTTTAACCGGACTTTGATTGTAACTTTATACTCAACAGAGGTGCCTTCCCCGGCATCCCGGTCGGCCACCGAGATGTCCTGCGACCCACCGGGCTCCAGGGTTAAAAATATTTCCTGTCTCTCAGGGATAATGGATCCACTGCTCACCTGTCTCCCATTCTTCTCCTCCTCCTCTTCCTCATCCACCATATTGTCTTGTCATCCCTACACTCACACACTTGTGAGGTGTCCACATTGCTTGTGGGAGTACTGGTAGGGTCACCCCGGAGAATCGCATGCAGCTCGTTGCAGAACCGCCATGTGTGGGGTTCAGCACCAGAATGACTGTTTGCCTCCCTTGCCTTTTGGTACTCTTGGCAAAGTTCTTTTATTTTCACATGGCACTGCTGTGTGTCCCTCATGTAGCCCTTCTCCCCCATTCCACGAGCGATCTTTGCATAAATGTCAGAGTTTCTTCTGCTGGATCGGAGCTCTGCCTGCACAGACTTCTCCCCACACAGCGATGAGATCCACCACCTCCCATGCAGACCAGGCTGGAGCGCACTGGGGGCATGTAGTCTCCATGATCAGCTGTGCTTAAGCTGGCATGCTCCCAATACTGATCAAACAGGAAATGGGAAATCAAAAATTCCCAGGATTTTAGCAGGGGAGGGGCTGTTTCCTGTGTACCTGGCTGCAGTGCAGCAGAGTTGAGAATGATCTCCAGAGCGGTCACAGATGAGCATTGTGGGACACCACCTGGAGGCCATTTAAGTCGAATTACACAATGCTGCATCTGCACTACCTCGCAGTCGACTCATGAAAATCGAATTAAGTGCTACGCCTCTTGCAGAGGTGGATTACAGAAGTCGACGTTAGAGGCACATACATTAACAGGTGTAGACACATACATTAATAGGTCGACTTAAGGCGGCTTCCTTCAACCTAACTTTTTAGTGGAGACCAGGCCTCAGTGACAGAGCCTACATTTGAATTTGAGAGTCCCTTGCTCGCAATGCTGTGCTCAATCCATTAAACCACTCTCTTATAAACATACTCGGAGAGTAGAAAGTGAACACAAAAACCAGAGGCAAAGGAAAGTTCTTCATTTCCCCGAGATTCAATGGATACTTTTTTAGGTCTGCAATGCAGCTTTGTCAGCCACCAGGGAGGCTTTAGAAGTTTCTGAGCTCCCACTTCATGGGATTTCCTGCCTGGGAGAAGCATGGACACATCAATTATGTGGAACTATTATCAATTAGGCTACAGGGACAACTGCTGTATATGGAATTCAAATAGCAACATACCCATCTGTGTTAGGGTTTAGGCTCTCTCTTATGCAATTGAATATTCCTATGCAAAATTCATGGACCCAGTGGAGAATACCACAGTACACACAAAGAAGCAATTTCACAAACCAGGAAGAATTTAAGGTATAAAGGCTTTACAAGACCCTCCAGAGCTGAGCTTTCATGCAGAGACAACACAGTCCATTTTGTAGTGGCTTAATGTGGTTACAAAGTGTTATAAACATGAATTCAGCTGTGTTTTAAAGAGCATTTTCCCCATCATTTTAACCAAGAAGGTATGAGACCAGGCAATGTAGTGAAAAAGGGCTAGTTTTCAATACTGTCTTCTGACATTCCACCTACAAAGTCAGAATGTGTACAGTAAATATCTGTATATGCAAAAAGGCTAATTGCACACTAGTGTTCATTTGGGAGTACAATTACCTACTTTGCACACAATGGTGCATGCACATTTTGCTGGAGAAATTTAGGAAGCCCAACAGGGACCAGATTTCCCAATATGAATACTTAAATTGCCCTTGAGATCCTCGATTTGCTTCCACAAGTGGATATTTGCAGTGAGTGCAGGCAAATTTTCTGGCTGCAATTTGCTTCCTCCTCCCTCCCCCACTTCTGAAAATGTGTCTCTAAATATAAGAAATTAAAGTAAATACAGGCAAGGCTGTGCTGGTACCCAAACAGCATTTCCTTGAAACATGAACACAGAAAACCAGACATGGACCCAAGCCACAAAATTCTGATCTGGAACCCTGCTTCTGCTCCAGCTGAGAGTGTTCAGAGCTGGGGTTTTGGGTCAGCCTCCCCTTTGTGAAAACAAGAACCACTGAACAGACAGGGCTCATTCTGCCAAGGATCTAAGCGATCAGTGAGAGGTGAGGATGCTCAATGTCTGCCAAGCTCAAGCTCATAATGCAGTCAAAGGAGCAATCTGCTACTCTCATTCCTTACTGATAGGAAAAGCTGCTTCAACAGTGAGTTCAGTAAATTATAGTTTCCCATACACATGCATACAATCCAGTTTTGAAAAGCTAGCAGCCTAATCATTGCAGCATTTAGATGGGAATACAGGTACCGTGTTAGAGACAGCCTTCTGAATATGTCCTTATTCATATGAAAAATGCGATAACTCTACACAGAATGTGTTTTCTATTTGCAGGTGATATAACATTTTCCTCGTAGATGATTTTTTCTTTTCCTCTCTTCATATCACACAATGAAATGTGCATTATCCTCTTCTGTCTCCAATATTCTAAGCATAGAGCATAATTTTTTTAAAAACACATTTTGTTGCAAAATATCATTCATGGAACCTTTTTGTTGTGCAGACTTAGAAACGTAATAGAATTTCCTCTGATACTTTGTGCTCTAGATGCATCAATCCTTCTGAAAGAGTCCCTTTGAAATACTTTCTGCTTTCCTTGCACTTTTGAACTTATTTTCAATTTAAGAAGAATCAAACCAATACAAAACATAAACCTTCCCCAGAGAGAAGGTAGAAAGGCCTATAACATTGGAACCATTCTCTTTTTCAATTCCCTGCTGCCTCGTCTTTTTAGCTTACAGAATTCACTCAGGTCAAGGAGGGGGCACTGATCTGAACAGAATAAAATGTGAGTGGGGGTAGGATGAGTGGAGAAAACAGGGACTTTAGCAGTTCTGCAGTGTACTGCCTCACCCAATCCAGGGTACGCTGGGGTAGAAGGAAGGATCTAGCTTTATTAATTTAATGGCCATATTTGCAAGAATGTCCATGCTAAATTATACATTTTCAGCACGCCAGATTTATTCCCTTATAATCTAACCACACCGTGAAATCATTAAACCTGATTTTGTTTTATGATACCTACCAGCCAGCAGTGAATTCCACATGGGCATCAAAGAATCCAGTGATGTGGCCCGTAGCGGCTTTCCAACCTTCAATTCGAGCTCGGATCAGGCCTTCCCTTTTCTGGTTGCGCACCACCTTCACGAGCCCCGGATATCGTTTATTGACGTACTCTTCCAGAGGTGCCTTCAATTCCTCTAGAGGAGAAAACCCAGAGAGCCAACTCAAAAGGAGCAACAGTTTCCATAGGGAATCTAGTGTATTAATCGACTCTTATCACTGGTGGAGCTCACTGGTACAGGATACCTTAGAGAAGCAGCTAGTAGGAAATGCAGTAAGTAGGCCTAGTCAATGTTAATTTGGGAAAAGGGAATTTCAGGGAGCTAGAAAGCTGAGCTGAGTGAATAAAAGGACAAAAAACACAAGTCTTTGACCAGGATGTTGATATTCTGTGACATCTAAGGCAAAATTTTCAAAAGTGACTAAGGCACTTAAGTACCATTTTCTAAAGAGTCTTAAGCTTCTAAGTGCCTAGCTGCCTCTTGAAAAGGGGACTTAGACACTTTTGAAATTATACCCCTACTTCTGTATCTTTGTTCCTAATTTCTGAGCATTTGTTTAGCCCCCATTAATGTCTTGGACAGTCCCTTCACATAGTTTCTTTTTAAATACTTGTTTGTAAATTTGGGGCCAGATTCTTTGCCCCCAACCAGTTCCTTTGTGACATTCAGACAGCACCAAGAAGCTGGAATGTGGGTGTATGGCCACCACATAGATGGTGTAAAGCCAGCATCACTGGCTCCTATGCAGCTACCGAATAGGATGTGCTTTCAGGGGTGTGTCAGAAGCATTGTCTTTGGGATCATGGCCAGCTCGCATAAGATAGGACAGTACCTAGGCTACTCTGATTTATACTGCAATTGGGACTGGTTTGGTGCAAACCAACAGGATGAAGGAATCATAACCTGGCTGTGTCGTCTCCCTTCCAAACTCTCCTGTGTCAAGTAATTCCCAACAGTGGAGAAAATTAATCTTAATCTTTATTGGCTTTCCCCTCTCTCCTAAATGTGATTTTAATGTATTTTACCTTTTTGCTCGTCAGCTATTTCCTCTCTTTGGACTATCTCTGCTTCCCAGGCTTTTTATCACTCTGTCCTCTTAGCAAAAACTGAGAGGCTTAGAGCAAATGTGAAGGGACAAGGCTCCAGAGAGTAGCAAGAGACCCGGTAAACTTCCCTGCTGTACGTGGGGCACGGTTTCATTATAAAATAAAATAAAATAAAATGTCACCAATACTGTTAAAAGAATCAAAGAACTACTATAGTTGATGTTAGTGATTTTGCCTCCTGTAGGTTTGAGTGGATTGCTGTGAACTTTGCAAAATGAGATCAGTCGACCAGTTTTATCAGCTGGTGTCGTTTAAATTGCTGCAAACTGCACCCCTCAGTTTTTCCCTTTCCTGTGGCTCAGCCTTGCCATATCAATATCCGTGTTGGTTGCATACAAACTTTGCCCTTGGACTACCTGAAATCCTTACACTTTTATTTATAGCAATGAAGAGATTTCTGCTTCATTCAGCGGAGCCTAAATATCATGCGCTATAACTACTTCTACTTACTGGGAAACTGCTGATCATTTAATTAAGTTGTTTAAGGCAGCGTACGCTCTACTGCTGAGTATGTAATGGCGCTAAGTTTCTAGAGTCACTCCTGGTACCAAACTTATTAGTACTTTCTGATGCCTGTGGTGTATAAAAGACATGCAATGTAAAAGCAATCTCTAGTGTATGCACATGGAAGCATATAAAAAGAAATAAATAAATATTGAATGCTGGAGTGTCAGATCAATTATGGAAAAGCACCCCAAAGTCTGGGTGCTTATCCACACATTACTGGGACCAAAGCTCTTGAGTTTGTAGAGCTGGACTGGAAGTCTCATGAGACTAGACTCTCCTGGAAGATTTCCAGCACTTCCTGCTTCCAACTAAATTAGAAACACTTGGCAGTCCTGCTTCTAGCCCCAGATACAACCTGCCTGCAAAAAAGGGGAAACTGTAGCAAGTGTTTTTGATTCTCAAAACAAGGTTTGGTTTTGAGTTAATAACATGCAAAACACTCAGGCTAGGGGCCTAAAACCCTTATTTGCAAGGTCTATCCCATTGAATACTACTTAATTCTCTGTTTTTTTAAAAAATGCTCTACCTTTTTTCAGAATAAGAGGAATGCAGGACTGTATCAGAAATTCTGCCCTTTCCCACGAAACCTTACATGGGGTAGTTTATCTGATTTGTCCACAAAATAAACTAATGCAGAATAATTAAAATAAAATGCACAACACTGGGTATAGTCTTTGATATGGTTGTTGGTACTTCTCCTCCCTTGTGCCAATCATAAATAGGCCAATCATAAATTGTGCTGGGAATTGTACAAAATTAGTTTGCAATTCTGACAGCAACCAAAACATGCCATGTGAGGGAGGCCGGGTGATGCAGTGGATAGAGGAGTGACTGGGACTCAGGATATCCAGGTTCTGTTCCTAGCTCTGCTTGGTATCCTTGAGCAAGTCACGTCACCGCTCTGTGCCTCAGTTTCCCAATCTGTAAAATGATGATACTTACATCTTTTATAAAGCACTTTGAGATCTACTGATGAAAAATGTGATATCAGAGCTAAGTTTTATTATGTACCAAGACAGACCGCAAGCATCATATTGTTAAAACAAATTGCTGGAGAATGACTCTCATTTCTGCAGGGCTCAACGGCTCCATGATATTACCTTATGGCCAATGCCTCTGCATGTCTAGGAATTCCTATGGGAGGCCTATTGACCTATTTTCTCCCCTCCCCCTTTTCAGAAAAATCACTGTTAATGCAAAACACAAAACACAACACTCAGAATAGTTGCTGAGATATGAGTGGTAAAGTAGGTCACTACTTTAAGAAAACATAGCAATGGAAAACAGAGGAGTAAACAGTAAATCCCATCTATTACGCTAAGCTAGAGAAGTCAAAGGAAATGGAATCGGCTATTCCCTCTCCTTATGCGCATGCTTCCAAGCACATAAAAATAGTGCTTTCGTGAGACTGTCTTTCTGGCATTGTTCCTCCTCACATATCTGTTTCCCTCAGGTAGAGTCTCTGTCTTTTATGCTGAAATGGGGAATCAGGGGGGAAAAAACCTTGCAACCCAAAGCATCTGCATCACAAACATATATAATTGTGGCAACTTCGGTTTCATGCTGAGCCACTCATAGGAAACCAGTATTTTATGGAGGTGACATCCCTTCTGTGAGAGGCTTCAAGGCGACAGAGAGACAGAGTTTTTCTGACAGATGAAACCCCACATGTATAGCATCAGTTTCTGACATATTTTTGTCAAAAGGTAAGCCATTAATGTTGCACGATCATGGATTTATAGGCCACATTAAACCAGGGGTGTTGGAACAATTTTCATAGTGTGGGAGCTGAGAGCCATTGAACCAAACTATAAACCCTGTATATAATGGAAACTACTTCAAGCCAGGGGGTGCAGCAGCGCCCCCAGCACCCTTAGTTCCAGCACCTCTGCATTAAACAATGACAAGACATTCAAAACTAGAGTTTAAATTTCTCTGCTGAAGGAAGGGGAAAACGCTAATGGGCGTTGTAGGAGGAAGGTGAAAGTTTAATGTGCCCCAGAGTGACAGAGGGAGAAGGAGTATTAATATGCTCTTGCAGACATACCTGTGCTAGCTGTATGCTAGCTAGCTTGCTAAAAATAGAAGTGAGAATGTTGCCGTTCAGGCTACAGCACAGTATGAACTTGCTTGTACAACCTGGGCTGAAGCCCAGGTCACCACGGCCTCGCTTCTATTTTTAGCAAGCTCGCTAGAGTCCAGCTAGTGCAGGTACATGTATTCGAGCTGCCATTCACAGCCCCAGCTGCAAAGTAGACATATTCTTAGTGATGGGTGAACCTCAAGTGGCTTAGAGTTCTAGTCTGGTACAGATAAGCACCTAAGATGCTTATGCAAACAACTTGGATTGGCAAAACTGCAAGAACAAACCTGTGTGCAATGCTACATTCTTTCTTTATTTTATCTGTGCAGGGTTCATTTGGCAAATAAATGCCAACTGTATTGCAGCTAACACTGATGGTCCATATTGAGATGGGACCCCAGGAGGAAACCTCAGGTCTGGGTTGGACTTTGGATTTCGACTCAGCCCATCCCTGGTTTGTCTCATTAGAAAGATAGGTCCTACCTGTAAAATTAGGTACAAGCGTAAGGACTGAATATCTGGCCCCACTGAAGTCAACGCCAAAACTCTCATGGCCTTCTCTGGAGCCACAGTTTCACCCAATGATCCAGATTTCTAGGTGAGTGGGGGCTGGTAGGAATCTGAGATTTTGCTTTTAAATACACAGCCATATCCATCCCATTGGCGATCAACTGCAGCTGGGATCTGTGAAGCCTGCACTGCTCAATTTCTGCAGAGGTTGATTTTGCACCATTCCTTCTAGATGAATTCTGCTGGACTGTAAATCAGAAGTCACTCTCACATCTAATCTTAATCTAAATCATGGTAAATTACTTCTAATTTTATCTTGCATTTGTTGTGTTCAGCAGTCATTTTTAGTGACTGATATTAGCATAAAAGGAAAATAACTCAATGCCTGCCAACAGGGCATTGTCAGAACATGCAGCTTTAGGCTCTGAATCCAGAGGGCTATTGCATTTAGGTCAGTAGCAGCAAATTTATTCTCTGTCATATAAATTAAGGGCTGCTTTATCCCAAAATATTGCATCTTTGTAGCGCAGCCCAGAGCCACATTATGTAATAAGTTTGAGTTCAGAAATAGCATGCCAGAAATTAGATGACTTCAACAAAGGGGGGGAGAGGGAAGCCTCCCCTATGAAGTTGTCATTCATATAAACTGGTTACCCTGCCCTGAGCTTCGCTATTTTCAAGGCTTCCTGCTAATTAGAGTAGGGGAGAAAACGTCACACAGTTCAGAGAACTGACTGCAGTTCTGATCAGTTGTGGACTTCGTTGTAAAATTTTACTCTTCCACATCACCACCGATGACCAGAAGATTTAAACGAGCTTCACAAAAACACTAAGTCTCACAGCATCTCTAAGAGACACTTTAGCATTACAGGTCTGTCGCATCGTACGCGCATTTAACATGCGCGATTTCAACTTTACGCGGTCGGCAAAAAAAAAAAAAAAGAAAAGAAAGAGAAAAACAACAATTTGAATACTATACCTGTAGTGTGGGCGATTTTGCCCACCATTGAACTCAATGGGGTTTTGGCTATACGCAGTTTTCGCTTTACGCGCTAACCGTGGAACGGAACCCCCGCGTAAGATGAGACGGGCCTGTATATCCATTTCACTGTTTCTGTTTGTAAACTGAGGATCACAGAAGCAAAATGACTTGTCCCAGGTCACAAAGTGAGCCAGGAGCAGAGCGGGGGCTGGAACTGAGGCTTCTTGGTTCCAAATCCATTTTTCTAATTACTGGGCTATCTAGCTCCTCACCACGGTATTTGAGCACATGGACCCCTTACAGATGGGTAGTTTGAAACAAATTCGACACTGTGATGGAGTTCAGAGTATTCATCTCCATTCTTTCTCAATTCTAACCCCATTCTCCACATTGGTGCCCATTCCCCTCTTCCCTTTGAAGAGGGCTGGATGGATTCTCTTTCAGCTCACATCCACGTGTTTTTTAAATCACGTTTAAGTTGGAGGTAATAAATATTAGGATTTTTGAATTTTTGGTATTTCACATTTCATGAGCAACTTCAAGGTAAAGGTAAAGGACACTCCTGGTAAACATGCCAGTAGACTCCATTTCAATGATCTCTTGATTCCTATCTGTCTCAATTAATCTTTAGTGGAAGATGAGTCCCAGGAGCTAGAAGCCCTAGAAACAATATATCTGCTGCTCTGTTAAAAAAATGGTCTGGCTGAATATTCAGGTTATGTTTGTCATTGGCAATTTTATTGTGCCACCAAAGCTTTTGGCAATCCCATGGTCTCCAGCTGTTACCGCCCAACTGATATCAGTTATACTATCAACTGGAATTGATAATACTGAAGGCTTGGCCAGCTACACAGGCATTTGAGAAGGTTACTTCTGGCTCATCTGCTAGCACCGAATATTTTGGCTATGAGGATATTGGTTTGATTTTCAGCCAAAGTAATGTGCAAGAAGCACAGAGGAACAGTAGACACAGTGGACAAGAAGGGTCATCTAATTGATTAGGCTGGCCTATCGCTGAACTAGAGTTAGGGGGGGACTTTTGTAACAAGACTTGGAAATGGGCAAAACTCTGTGAGTTTCCACATTTAGTCGTGTACCTTTTAGGTGAAGCTAAGGGAAGGGAAGCAGCTGCCAGCGAGCGAATTATAACATATGGATAAAACTGTGCAAAATGTGGTGACTTAGGCTGCATTATGCACCACGCCGTGGGTTCAACAGCAAAACCCAGAGGGATACAAACCAAACAGTTTGCCATGCCCCTATGTACATTGGTCAGGTCTGCACAATTCTAACCTGGCCACAATCTAGCCAGCATAATACTAGCTGTAATTAAACAACTTATTAATTAGAAGATTTGAGGTACCTTGGGATTTGTGTTGGCTAAGGCAACTTTGATGCCTAACAAGACTTGGAAGGCTCTTACCTTCATGTAAGTCTATTAAAACCTTCCCCTTTTTAATGCATTCTTCTTCCAAACCCGTAAAACAGTCAGCTCCCAAGAGAACACATAGGAAGCATTGTTATTGCTGAAATGAGCTGAGGAGCAAGATAATGATATATCCAGTCACAGGGAATATTGTTATGCTGAAGTAAATTACAACCAGTCACATGCATCACTGAATGTACCTAGGTATTTTAAGTAGCCTTTTATCTTGGAGTTTTCTTTTATAGTATGAGGTTTTCTTTTCAAACAGATATTATTCCAGATTAAAAACACTTACAGAGAGACTGCAGAAAGGCAGGCGATGCTTAAGCAACAGTCTCAGACAAGTTGTGTGACTGTGAGATAGCATATTGTCTCAGGGGCATATTCTGTATGCCTCCAGCGACCTAGGAAATGTGTTATCACTCAGAAACACAAGCGTTGTAGCGTCTTTGCAATTATAAACCAGCGCAACAAAAAACCAAAGGCAAGTACAAAACAAGTCTTTACATAAAAGTATAGTATGACTTTCAATGGGGAAAAGTTTCAAAACTGAAACTCTCTCAGCATTTGCCTTTAGGGGAGTAACATTTTGTTGCAGTACATTTGAGTTTCTGTCTATGTTTACAATTCAGGTCTACCGATTAAGAATTGTTACATTCAATACATCTCTGTAATACATTTGTATAATTTTATGTTTGCGATGTTTATTGTATATATCACCGTGTAGTAATGCAAGGAGGAAGAAAAATCTAATGTGCCTTTAAAAATCAGTTTATTCTAATCTGGAACCACAAACATCAAACCATTAGATGGTGTACCTATAAGGCAGAGTTAAGGATGCTTGAGTGCCTGAACTGTGTGTTTCTTACCTTTTCATGTTGGGATTTCTTTTAAATGTAATCTTAATTCTCAGTTTCCTGGGTGTTGTTATTCTTGATTTGGGGATAATTAAAACATCCCTGTAAGGTCTTTTATTCTTAAATTACTGAGATATACTCTCAACCTCAACTCCATTTTAATGTAGTTATGCAGGGGGGTTTTGTATTTTATACAGAGACACACATACACCTCCAAAATATGAAAACCAGAAAGAAGAACCCTGACTTTTCAAAGGCCACTAGTGATTTTAGATTCCTCAGTTTTTGAGTGCCCAGCTGGATATAACTGAAAGGGTCCTGATTTTCAGGAAGTTCAGAGCATCTGCCCTGTGAAAATCAGGTTCTTTTCAGGTATCTGAAGTTTGGCATCCAAGATCTCTAGGTCAGCGATTAAAGCCGCATACCTACAAGTCGTCTTCTCACACAGCCCCTCAGAAATACAGTCTGCCCATTCATAAGCATCAACAACAAACCAGCCATACTCAACCACAAAGTCATACCCTGAAAACTTTAACTCTGACCTCTGTTTACTCCTAGGATTCCTGGAGAATTAATCATTATTCTCTATAACCTGTAGTTTAGAATGTGGAATTATTTCCCTGTCAGAACCTTACTCATTTTATAAAATCCATTTGTTTGTAATATTAGAAGAGTGAACCCTAAGATGTTGTTCTTACTATGAGTAACTATTTTCTATCACTGAGGCCTCTTGGGTATGTATCAGTACCGTGGTTTGTGGAGCTCTGGTATGTACGTTGCTTTGTATAATTTATTATCATTTTAGCATCTTGCAGGAAGGCAGAGTCAAGGTTATCTGGCTTACCGTTGTGACACCGGCTGAGGGATGCTGCAAAGGGCTCTGAGGTAAATCAGAGTGCTTTGACAAAGCAGCAAAAATGTACAGTGAAACAAGCCAACACTTTCTAAAGCTCTTAGGGACACTAAAGTTAACCAAACTCAGTCTGTGCCTCCCCCCACCATTCCCCCCATGTATTGAACAACACTCAGGTTTCTATCCACCCTCTGACCTGCGCACAGAAAGCACTGCGTGAGCTAGCAGAGTCTTCCTCAGAGCAGATGCCAGTGAAGATGGTGCCTTTTAATCTCAGCAGCAGATAAAGAATGAGAGTTATTAATTTTCTATTCTCATTGCCAGCTGCGGTCTCTGCTATTCAAGGGAGCAACGGTTTTTAAAAGGATTCATTTCGTTGTCCTACTCCTTTCATAAGTGTCTCCAGAGCTTACCAAGAGCATTTGTTACAATATTAGCTTCAGTGCTGCATACTGAGTGGCTGACAGAGACTGTTTAGATGCATATTTCTTTGCACAAGGCAGGGACTATTGAAGATAAATAATTAATACACATGGGTTCTCCTTTAAGCCATACTTCACTCTCTATCCAGTCAATGCAGTGTAACTTAGTGGGGTATGTGCAGGATTTCATTTTGAGATTTTCAAAGAATTTTCACCCCCTGTAAAACAGAGGATATACCAAAGACTGCAAACACAAATCACCTTCACCTTTCTTTACTGGTCAGATGAGGAGAGAAATGCCCAGCTTGTGTAAATTACCAATGATTTTTGTTGACTTCAATGAAGCTATACTGATTTCCATCAGCTGAGGTTCTGACCATAGTTCCCCTCCCCCAAGCAATTATTATAATTCATCCGTTTTCTGTGGTGCTTATTACTGTAGTGCCTATTTTTACAGGCTTGAGATGCTTGCTTTATTCCAGTTGTATCTTGTCACATCTTAAATGCAACCTCTCAGCCTTCTTTGGAATGAAAAATCAGCTATCATCCCCCTGGTTCTTCACTTCCAGTTGTAATGTATCACAGGATGTAAAGCCCATAATTATTTGTATTATTTCAGCCTATGCAACAGATACTGATGATTTAACCCTTTGTTGGTATTCATTAAGGTTTTAAAAAAACCCCAATAAATGTATAAAAATTGAACGCTGATTGTTTTCTATTTTTATAATTTGTATAATTAGAATCAGGGTGGAGGAATAATTTGGACTTTGAAAATACCAGCATAGAACCCCCATAAAAACTCAAAATCCAGATAGACTCAGAATCTCAAAGGCAGGAAGAGAAAGTGTATCAAGAGAAATTGAGAACAGATTGGTCGCATGGATGGGACACAAGGAAACCTAGGCTCTGTTCTCTGATCTGCTGCATAATCTCAGGCAGATCACTTCCTCTCTGTTTCCTCTTCTACCCTTTGCCTGTGTATTTATTATTATTACTATTAACAACAACACCTAGCTCGTATGCAGTGCTTTTCATCCATAAGTCCCCAAGTGCTTTACAAATGGAGGTCGGTATCATTATCCCCAATTCACTGATGGGAAAACTGAGGCACGGGGAGGGGACATGGCTTTTCCAAGGTCATTCACAAGGCCAGTCGCAGAGCCAGGAGTAGAACCCCAGTCTCCTGAGTCCCAGGCCGGTGTTCAATGCATAAGATCATACTACCACATTTAGACTATAAGGCTCAGATCCTCAAAGGTATTTCGGAGCCTAATTCTCATTGAAATCAATGGGTGTTAGGCTCCCATGTACTTTTGAGCATCTGAGCTTAAGCTTTTGGGGGCAGGGACTGCCTCTTACTATGCGTTTGACAGTGCGCACGTAATAATAATAATTAATTAATGCTCATTAATTAGCCTCCTTCCAATGCACCGAGATAGTTCCTTTTATTCTCCTGAAATACAGATTGCTTGCAAATTGATTTAGAAGTCTAATTTGAGGTTTGATTTTGGTTCCGCTTATACCACTGCAGCTGATGGAATGGACGCTGACCGAGGGGTGGGAAGAACTGTATGCTGAACAGCACCTGATCTTCCAAGGCATGCAGCTCTTTACATCACGAAGCCACTGTCCTCCTATCACATTGAACTTCTTTATGTGGTTTTACTCCCCAAGGGGAAAAAACAAATGTCCTACTGGACCTTTTGGGGATCAAGTGCTCCATGTTTCTTAAAGAGCTCCGCCTACCTTACCTTCATCGCTGTTGTCATCCACAAGGATAATCTCTTTCAGGAGGTGGGCTGGCGTGTGATTAACAGCGCTGTGCACTGACCGCAGGATCACTGACAACGCTTCATTCACAAAGATGAAAATAATGGAAATCTGGGGCAGATCCTTTGCATATTTCAGCTCTTTGCACCTGTTGCATGAAAAGACACAAAAGGAAATTGGGTTAACAGGATGCACGCTGCAGTGTTGGAAGCTGAGCACACATGTAAAATATCGTAAAGGGCAATTTATCAAGCTTTATGACTGTGTAAAGTTGCATATTCTTGCAGACCCCATGACCACCTCTGCTCTACATTACAGGTATAGGCCCTCGTGCTTTAGGAACATAGAAATTGCCACACTGGATCGGACCCGTGGTCCATCTAGTCTAGTCTCCTGTCTCCAAATATAGCCAGCGCAACTGCGGAAAATTTCCCTCTAAGGAACCTCAGGGAATATGGCTAACTAAGAGGTAGAGTTAACTACAGTTGGGTAAACCAGGGATGAGAGAGACAGAGACAGAATTACAAAGAGACAGACTTCTTTTTTGGTATATTTATTTTTCAAATGTTCTTTCAACATGGCAAAAGCCTCTGACTTTATAATTCAAAGTAAAGCCTCCATTCTGATTTAGTTTGCCTTTCTTAAGCTGCACTAGTGTGTTTCTTTCTATTTGGTTTTTGGGATTTGCCAGAAGGAAAGGGAATTTAGTGATCTATGGTCAAACAGCTTTAGCAAATGTTTGCAATGCTCTTTGCTGGCTTTCTTATGCATTTTCTCTTCCTTGGGAACATTCTACTCGAGTGTCAACTTGAACTGGCGTCTCTGCACTTCACATCTGTACGTGAGTTTTTATGCAGTTCCATAAGTACCTCGCAGTGTTTCAGCATTAATTGCTTTACTTTTATGGCTAAACATTTATTTAGCTACTTTTCTCTGTGCTGGAGCCGGGAGGTTTTCACTCTGCAGCCAAGTTCTTTACTGACAACTCGCAGGTTTATGTTACATGAACAGCTACACCTGAGTTTGTGAACAGGAGCATGATGAACAGGATTAAAGTAGTCAGAAATGGAAGAGATCTTTCAGATAATTAAATCTGTTCCCCTGCAAAGGCAGGATATAGTGTCCCAGTGAGACACAGCAGATATTAAATTAATGCTGCCTTTGATCCTATCCAATCTTAATACATTCATCACAGGATGTAAACCAAGGCAATATATAATAAGTAGGTCTGTTGATTAATCGCAGTTAACTCATGTGATTAAACAAATTAATCAAATTTAAAAAATTAATTGCTATTAATTTCAGTTTTAATCGCACTGTTGAACAACAGAATACCAATTGAAATTTATTAACTATTTTTGGATTTTGTCTACATTTTCAAATATATTGATTTCAATTACATCAGATTATAGAAAGTGTACAGTGCTCACTTTATATTATTTATTACAAATATTTGCACTCTAAAAATGATAAACAAAAGAAATAGTATTTTTCAATTCACCTCAGACAAGTACTGTAGTGCAATCTCTTTACTGTGAAAGTGCAACTTACAAATGTAGATTTTTTGTTACATATCTGCACTCAAAAACAACAGAATGTAAAACCTCAGAGCCTACAAGTCCACTCAGCCCTACTTCTCGTTCAGCCAATCGTGAAGAGAAACAAGTTAGTTTACATTTATGGGAAAATGCTGCCCTCTCCTTATTTACAATGTCACCTGGAAGTGAGAACAGGTGTTCGCATGGCACTGCTGTAGCTGGCGTTGCAAGATATTTAAGTGCCAGATGCACTAAAGATTCCTATGCCTCTTCATGTTTCAGCCACCATTCCAGAGGACATGCTTCCATGCTGATGACACTCGTTAAAAAAATAATGCATTAATTAAATTTGTGACAACTCCTTGGGAGAGAATTGTATGTCTTCTACTCTGTTTTACCCACATTTTGACATGTATATTTCATGTTACAGCAGTCTCCGAAGATGACCCAGCAATGTTCATTTTAAGAACACTTTCACAGCAGATTTGACAAAACGCAAATAAGGTACAAATGTGAGATTTCTAAAGATAGCTATAGCACCCAATCCAAAGTTGAAAAACCTTAAGTGCTGTCCAAAATCTGAGAGGGACGAGGTGTGGAGCATACTTTCAGAAGTCTTAAAAGAGCAACACTCCGATGCAGAAACTACAGAATCCGAACCGCCAAAAAAGAAAATCAACCTTCTGCTGGTGGCATCTGACTCAGATAATGAAAATGAACATGCGTCAGTCCGCACTGCTTTGGATCATTATCGAGCAGAACCCGTCATCAGCATGGACGTATTTCCTCTGGAATGGTGGCTGAAGCATGAAGGGACATATGAATCTTTAGTGCATCTGTCTTTTTTAATCGCTTGATTTAATCGCTAATAGTAAGGTCTCTCTCATGAACAAGAGTACTCAAGCCTTCGGAGCCTTCCAATGGCTGGGAGCTCTGGACATTCAGGTAATTAATCCCCTCTCACCTGCCTTTAGGTAACCCTCTAAATAAGGGTTATCTTCTTCTTCCTTATGAATCCTGTTAGGAGGATTCTATCACCAGAGGGCCCAAAACGAGAGAGCCTGGGACATGAAGTTTGCCCTTTCGAACTATGCAGGACCACTTACTACTAGAGCTAAGTGAGCCCATTGGGATAAAATGAAACCTGACCTGAACCATTGTGCAAAACAACCCAAAGCAAAGTAAACCACTGAGTTTCAGAAAAAGTTCAGTTAACAAGTCTCCATTCCCTAGCCCCTCCCGGGAACCATAATGCTGCATTATTATGGGCCGGATTTTAAAAAGCACTCAGCATGATGGGAGCATACTGGATGCTGAGCTCTCTCAAAAATCTGTCCTGAAGTGTCATAATGGGAACTGCTGGTATGTTAAGCGGGGCTGAAGATCTAGCCAATCATTTCTACGTACTGAAACGTTTTATAAATATGTACCCACAGAGAATACATCAAGTGATTATTTAACTCCTTTAGGTAACGTCACCAAACCCTCCTGCTTTCCTTAAAATAAATGGGGAAAGGAAAAGGAAAAGAAGAAAAAGAAAAGGGCACCAGCCCATGCAAAGGGTCATTCTCAACATCATCTGCGAGAGATTAGACGTAGAACACCCATTAATGTTAGCTGCAATATAATTAGTATTTATTTATCAAATGAATCCTGTGCAGATAAAACAAAGAAATAATGTAACAATCTCTATGACATACAGTTTAAAGTTCTTTGACTCTTGGGATCAATTACTTTATTTTTAATTTTGCTAGATGTTTCTTAGGCCACAACAGGCATTGTATATGCTCTGAAATGGGAGGGAGGAAATCAGAAAGATTTCCACAGCAAGACAATTGCCAGATGGCTTATACGTGAACCTTCTTTAGTAGAACAAGTACCTCATATGAAAATAAATCTATGTTTTTCCATTGTAACAACTGCCTTCACCCTAGCTGATGCAGCCTCTCCAAAGGGAACATAAAATCATCTAACAGAAACAGATGCTAAAACAGCTTTTTGGAAAGCATTTCTTTCTACAATGCATCAACAATGGGCTAAAACAAGAATTGATCCTCAAAATATCAAACTGAACTAAAGCAATTTTCTCATTTAAAAAATTGCTCCTGTGTCCTCCAATACACAATAAACCGTGTAAGTGGATAGAGACAGAGAGATATGGAGATAATGCTTCATTTTAATTGTGCATACCTCTGCACTGTTCTTCCTCAAGGCAGGCTATTCTGGTGGTATAACCCGCTCGGTTTGTGACTTCTCAGAGAAACATCCAAACCAAGTGATTTAAGGTTCGCCCACTGTTCATTTACATTCACCCTGCACCACTCCTGTCATATTCCATCTGCCCCGATTATGGAGGACAAATGGATAGAGACGGGGACAACAGATACCAGGATCGTTAATGTGCACAATAGTGAAATCCTCATAAGGCAATCTGGCAGGAGGCAAGGTCTTTCCATAAATACAGTGCTCTCATGTGGCCATGGCTGCAGCCACGATAGGAGGCAAAGTAGCAATTCAAAAACAAACAAACAATCTCCAAGCAACTAAAACAAACTTAAGCATCAGTCTTCTTTCAGTGTTCTGCCTTCTCTTACTGGCACAAAGAGCAGCTGGTTCAAGTGTAGCACTCGGCCTGCAGCCACGTGCAATTGTTCTTCAACTCCTCTAGGGTACACGGTGATGGTTTGTTATTGACAGACTGATGTGTCGACAAATATTCATGTGTTCATTCAAGAAAACACCTGGTGCTTTTGTTCTCTCATGGGGCTGAAGGAAATAAAAAATTAAAAAAAAAACAACCCCAGAGTGCTTCAGCTCAGCCATAATTAGAGGGGCCAATGGAGAACTTGTTAAAAGCAGCAGAAATAATGAGGGGTACATTACATCGGAGGCAGTTTTATTTTTTTCTTAGCACTTGCAATAAAAAGGGACTGATCTGAACTCCATGCTTTATTTATGCAGACCATGTGGCTCAGTATAGTTACACGCTGTGGTTTGGGAAGATGACAGCTCCACTCTTGGAAATATTTCTTGCACATTTTGAGAGATGAGTGTAGGAGCAAAGGATCCTCTATACCCTATACGCTCATCAGCCTGTCAGAACCTGAGTACTGCCATGACCTGTGGCCGTTACTGGCGGATAATGAGAGGAAGTTGGAATGTCTGTAATGGATAGGGTGAGAGAAGAATTCCCTGCCAACCTGGAACATGACTATGCCCTGAAGCATGAGATGCACTTATTGTCATCTTAGCAGATATAACTATATTGTTATAAGAAAATTCAGCCCCTTTCAAAAACAGAGAAACGGGTTACGTGAAAGATCTGTTGTGCCTCTCATTAATTGAGAAGAATGAGTCTTCAATGGCCAGTGTCCTTTCAGAAGCTCACCAATAGCAGAATGAACAGCGCCTGAGGGGGAACCTCAACAATACTGCAACATTTCAACAACGCTCAAGCTATCAAAATGATCTTTTACACCAGGGGCTCTCAACCTTTCTCTTTCTCATCCCTCCCTCCGCAACACGCTATAAAAACTCCACGGCCCACCTGTGCAACAACTGTTTTTCTGCATATAAAAGCCAGGTCCGGCATTAGGGGATAGCAAACAGGGCAATCGCCCTGGGCCCTGGCGAGTCTAATGCTGGTCCTGCTTGGTGGACCCCTTGAAACCTGCTTGCAGCCCCCAGGGGGTCCCTGATTGAGAACCACTGTTTTAGACCACTATATTAATACAGGAAACACAATCCCCGGACATGGTTCAAAGTGGCTGATTTCCAGACAAAGCCACAAAATTCTGATCCAGATCTGAAATGCTCCCAAGGTCACTGGGAGTTGGATTTGGGACACTGGTTCAGTTTGTTAGTGAAATCAGGACCCAAACCCCAGATCTGGAATTTAACGTTTATAGGAGTGTCCAGTTCTTGGATTTTGGGTCTAATTCGGGAATGAGCCTCTCTCTAATTATACTTTATGTATCTTTATGGCATTTCTTGTGGGACCAGCAGTGAAAGTACTATAATACCTTTGACAAAGGATCTTCTCATGGTAATTCTGGACCTAATCAGAAAGAGGAAATATCATGATAAAACCTGTTTTTGCATATTTCCAGCCTAATACTGCAGTCCAGAAATTTGAAGGGTTTCAATAACCATAAAACATTTGGTTTCTTACCAGAACAGTGAGTCTTTGGAGGTTCTTCAGAGTTACTAATAATATATACATAGATTTTAAGACCAGAAGGGCCCATTATGATCATCTAGTCTAAGTTTCTGCATACCAGAAGCCACAGTATCTCACCCAATAATTTTTGCATCAAGCCCTTACCTTCTGGCTGAGCTAAAGCACCTCTTCTAGAAAGACATCCAGTCTTGATTTAAAGACTTCAAGTGATGAAGAGTCTACCACATCTCTAGCTAAATTGTTCCAACAATTAATTAACCTTCCTGTTAAAAATGTGAATCTTGTTTCTAGTCTGAATTGGTCTAGCTTCATCTTCCAAATGTTGAAACTTGTTATGCCTTTTTCTTCTAGATTAAGAAGCTGTCTATACTACCAGAATCTTCACCCATGTAGGTACTTGCGGACTATGATAATCAGAGATGGACCTGAACCAAAACCAGAAGTCATTGGAGCTATGCCAGTTTACACCAGTCTAGGACCTGGCCTCTTAGATCTAAATGTCCTCAGATTTGGAAGAGTTCAGATTCAGATCTGGTTGCTCACACCCTATCTTCAGCACTTAACTAGCACTTTACATCTGCAAAGTACTTACCAATGTTGGCAAACAGACCACATTAACTAATTCATACACTTTACACAATGGTATTTTTACTAATAAATCCTGCTGCTTCCCTTCCTCCCCCACTGTCAAATGTGCTATGGCACCTTCTTGTAGGATTTAAATAAAAACACTGAAAATCAATAAGGAAAACCAAAATGTATCTGCTGGCATCACTTATAGTTTTGCCTCTTACTCAGATGCAACCATTGATTTGAATGAAAGGCACTTCTATGCCCCATTAAATCATGGCTGACAAAGGCTACAACTCCTGACAAATGCTCCTTGCCCCTAGCACATATTTTATTGGGGATCCAGTTAAGAACATATTTAAACTGTGAACTTGTGTTGTCACCTATACCAAATTTGTGTTAGTGTATCATTGGGTCCGATTCTCTGTTACGCTATGGCCCTCTCACACCATTCTGGCAGAAGAAAGGAGCCCTAAAGGGGATAGAAACATCTACACCAAACCTGTTTTTAGCCCCTGATATAAGGGTATATTGAGATGGGTTGGGTGAAGGGCATTGGAAGGTGAAATCAAGCCAGAAGCATGGGCATGGCCAATGCACACTACACTATAGCCATTCTCCACTTCACAAGACCCAAAGGGGGGGTCATGGGAAGCAGACTGTAATTTAGAGTGGCCGTGAGGTTGTCCGAATGTATGCCAGGGGCTGCACCATCCCCAAACAGCCCCACTATACAGCGGGAACACAGTTGCCTAAAGTTCAGCACAGAAATGGAATAACACAGTTGGGCCTCCTAGGAGCTGGTAAATGTCCCCACAACCCTGTATACAGATGGTAGGAAAGATTTTTACATCAAATCCAAACGTGTAACCAACAGAATACACAAGGAAGCAGCTGGAAAGGAGGGATACAGCTGAATACGGGAAGGGGGATATTTTTATAAATAGCTCTTCCCACATATTAGACTACTCCATTATAGAAATAACCATTCAAGTGAGAGAGAGAGAGAGAGATGACTGGTTTTATGCTGAACAGCTTTGGGTATATCAGGCCATATGAATCACATCAGCAAATTTCAGAATAAAATAAAGGTTTGTTACCACGTATGTTTGTGTCTGCTGGACAAGTCTGTCATGAGATTCACTGAGCATTCACTTTTATCTTTGCCACATAGTTGTGAGATCAGAATGCTTATTGACTGTCCCAGTAACAGCAAAGGGGATATCATATAATTTACTGCTTGGTCATCCTGCTGAGGTGAAAAATATCCCAGTATCACAGCAAATGTTCTTACAGCACAGAGAGACCCGAGGCTAGCAAGCAGCCTCCTAAAATTACTCAGGCCTCCTCACTGATTTATCATGGTCCCATTTGGTACTAAGTTAAGAGTTATCTTCTGACTTCTAGGGTGCAATACCACGCCTGTGTCACAAAATCTACCTCTACCATGATCCCCCAAAAATCACTCCCTTCCCACATTGGTTAGACAAGTAGCAATCTGAGGATGAGATTATTTCTTCATACTCCCAACCCGCATCCAATCCATCTGTCTGTTTCAGCCACGTATTGCAACTTGTCTGCTACACACATTGTGAACAACCTAGGGCATGGATTGCCGTCCTTGCTATTTGTCTGTATAGCTCCAAGGGGGGCCTGATCCTTAAATGGGCTTCTCAGGTGCTACCATCCTATTTAAATAAATAACAAGTGATGAGACAGAGAGGCCGAAAGGATTAACGAGATCCTATGACCCTAGTTAGCCCCATTCTGCTGTACCTGCAACCAATGCCAGGGAATAAAAGGGGGGGGGGAATAAAAGGAGAGAGAGCCTCGTTCCATTCAGGGCTAGCTGGCCTGGAAGGAAGACAGAGCTCTGCCTTAAACGAGCTTCGCTTGCAGAGCTGCGGAGAGACGAGTCTGCTAGCTGGAGCAGCCACCGGGGAGGAACAATTAGACCCCAAGCAGCGAGCAACGCATGAATCAGAAATTGCTTGGGAAGCAAGCCTGAAGGGCAGGAATGACCCCCTGAAGGACTTGGGGATGGTCGAGTATTAAGCTAGGTTTAGTTTTTCTTGTAAAACATTTTATGGCTGAGCTCCTCAACCCCACCCAGAAGGAAATAAAACTGGAGGGACAATTAGCCAGTGGGCTGGAGCCCAGCTCAGTGGGCAGCCGAGAGAGAGATTCTCCCCACCCCTGGGAAAAACACTCTAACACTATTTTTTGTATTAAAAAAAAATCACATGCTTGTATGTAAAGAGGGGTCGAGACTAGTGTTCTTGGTATATGTTGTGAGGTCCTTGCTTGTGTTATTTACTCCCTTGTAGGGGAACAGAATAAACATGCTGATAACTGAACACAAAATTAGACTGCAATGAACATCAGAGTATTTATACATCAATAGGTTCTGCTAAGCATCCAGGAGTTTGGATTCTTTTCTGTACCTTTTTGCTATGGAATTTGGGCTGGGAATTTTATGAGAATGGGATTTGTCAACATTCCTAGTAACAGCGAGGCGTGGATCCAGTCTGCTGCCTATCATAGGGCTTCCTGTCGCTGCTGTAAAAAGGAAGCACAGAGATGCTTTTAAGTACAAAATAAGCTTTTGGAATCTCTTGGACCACATACGCGAGCGTGTGCAAAACCACAATGTCTCTGGCTTGGGTTTGTTGAAGATTTTGCATGAGTTCTTACTCTCTCTGGACCAGTTTGCTCATCCGTACCCAAAACTATAAAAAATTGAAGTGTAACACCAGTGAGGCTATCAAAAAAATTTCACCATCTTTACTCTGAGCTCTCAAAAGCTTCAACTCTGCAGAGGAACCTTAGGAAAGGCACTTGAGCCTGACCCCTTCTGCAAAGTTCATCTCCAACTCTGCATCCATATCTCATCTTCTTGACATCCCAAACGCTGATTGATCAGCATTAGTGAGTTCTGAACCAAAGGGCAAGTCTAAGAAATGTCAATGCAAATGTGGAATGTTGTTGTCAATGCATCACATATAATTCCATAAACCCCCTTCCTGCTTACGTTGGTATGGTTATAACTGTAAGACTCTGATCCCAACTCTCCTACATTTTTGCCATGTTATGAAACCATTTTTAAACGCTGAGTTTAAGAAAAAAAATCTTTCGGTCATTATGGAGGCAAGTTTGATAGGGGCCAAAGTTTGGTTGAACAGCTTCTCCAAACCCTTTTTAGGACTGAATCACTACCTAATCTTGATTGTAAGGACTAGTTGATCCGAATTACACATCCTATTATTAAGAGAACAAAAGGGCAAGCAATGAAACTGAAAGACAGTAAAATTTAAAACTGGTGAAAGGAAATACTTTTTAAAACAATGCTTCATTAACATGTGGAACTCCTTGCCACTAGATACCAGTGAGGTCAAGAGATTAGACATTTATATGATTAATAAGAACATCCAGCGTTACATTTAATTGTAAGTGATATAAATCCTCATGCTGCAGGGTATAAGCCAATTTTAAACAGGTGGAAGTTAATGAGACACTTCTACAATTATTCCAAACTTAGCCTTCTTCTGAAGAATCTGGTACTGGGTTCCATTACAGACAGGATACTGGCCTGAACTAGTGTCACAATTCCCAAGCAGGCCAACTGCTTGGGGGCCTGCAATTTCTGCACCTTGTGGCCCATATTGATTCAGTAACTCACAAGCCAGCCAATCTTCCACCATAGAGGCAAGGAAGAGATTGTTCATCTTAAATAGGGCTAGCTGGCCTGGCATGCATGGGAGCAATGGGAAGGCTGAGAAAATTCATGGTGCAATTTTCCCATCCCATAAAGCAGAGATGCATCATCCTTGCACACTCCCATACAAGCCATGACATGTTTAATATCTTTCTATATACTGTACATACAAACTTTTTTATTTAAACACACATCCCTGCCTCATCTCTCCACCTACCCAGCAGGCTGCCAGCATCCCTGACTCCAGCAAACAGAATTAGGAATGTTTACAACAGTCCACACATTCTGGGGCTATAGGCAAATTTAACAATCCTTCCAATGGATGAGAAATGGACACAGCCCTGCCCATGAGGAGAAATCATCTGCAAAGCGTTCTCTGTTGAAGCACTTGGAGCATTGCGCAAACCATTTATACCCAGTGGTAAACAGCAGCATTCAAGCATTCTAGAGTCAGTGCCCAACAGAAAAACAGGATGCCAAAATTCCAAAACACCGTGGAAACATTAAATAAAAAGGGGAGAGGATCCCCCACATCAGCTGGTAAAGGTCCATCATACGATAGCTCACCAGATGTGCATATGCATTCGTGACCATGACTTAGAATAATTGCTACCTAATACTAATTACTGAGAGTACTGGTACTTTGGGCAAATTAGAATATTCATTCTGAGGATCTAACAAGACTGTGCAACTTTAAGCCTCAATGAAGCAAGAATTATTACCTCCATTTTACAGAGGAGGAAACTGAGGCACAGTAAGGCTAAGTGACTTGCCCAAGAGATAGCAAGTCATTCTCAGAGCAGGAAATAGAAAAGCATGCAGCTTTAGCCACTAGATCTCCTTAGAGGAGAAAGGCTATTTACAAAAAAGGGTCCCTCCTTGGTAAAGCTTGTCCCTTGTTGTCCTCCTTTTCCTTGTGCTGCTTCATCAGCACCAAGCAGATGGAAAGATTTTCCCCAGACACAGTGCAATCCTTAGGAGGGTCAAAGCCTGGCTGGCCAGTCATACACCACTCATCCCCCATTGGACTGTCTTCAATTTCTCTTAGTGGACTATGTCGCGGGGGTCCAGATTTTCAAAGCACTCCTCACCCATTTCAGCATCTAAGCCAAGAGGCCCAATTTTCTAAAATGCTTAGCACCCAGCTGGCCATCGAAATCTAGTTATTAATCATTTCTTTGCTGGCCACCCTACAAAATAAATCATCCTAACATGCTTATCCAGAGCATTTCCTTTACTGACATTCCTTTCTTGGATGCAGTTTTGTTGTAGCCATGTCGGCCCCCGGATTTAGAGAGACTGAGGTACTATCTTTTATTGGACCATCTTCTGTTGGTGAGAGAGACAAGCTTTCTAGCCAACACAGAGGCCTTCTTCAGCTGTTTAAGCTTGTCTCTCTCACCAACAGAAGATGGTCCAATAAAAGATAATATCTCACATTCCTTTCTTGTGGGAGGTTTGAATATTTAATTGCGCAAATGTTCTTTTGATTATTGGAATAAATGATTTGTTACTTCTTGTCTTTGAGAACATCCATAAACTAGGGAAAGTGCTGAACTATTTGGCTGTGTCTTTTGTAGGTTTTCTATAAAACTTGGTCCAATGGCATAAAGAGAGTTCAGGTTCATAAGATCATAATTTTTTTATGCCTCTCCTTGTGTCTCTCAATGACATCTGGTGTTAAAATGCAAGAGTAAGGTAAAGCGCAATAAAAAAATCCCTGCAGAACTTTTGTAGATTTGACGGTGGAATTCTCTCAGAAATTATCATAATTTAATATAGATTCATATTTGACCGTGAACAAATGCATGAAGGAAGAGAACATTTTATACTTTAAAAGATGTATTATTAATTATACCTGCACTTTTGCCAAAGTCTCTTTCACTATTCAGCAATCTCTGTCCTTAGATGGCCCCCATCAGCACATCAGAGCACCTCCCAGCATCCCTATAAAGTAGGGAAGATTTATTTTCCCTATTTTTCACATGGGAAACTGAGGCACACAGACAAAATGTCTTATCCATGGTCGCACAGGGAGTCTGTGGCAGAGCTGGGAATTGAACTTACATCTTCTGAGGACAGGTCTACATTTAAAGTTTAGATGGGCATAGCTATGTTGCTCAGGGATGTGAAAAATTCACACCCCTGCGCACCACAGCTATGCCAACCTAAGCCCCAGTGCAGATACAGCAAGGTTGATGGAACAATGCTTCTGTCACGCTATCTTAGATTACCTGCAACGACAGAGATAAACCTTCCGCCATTGCTGTAGGAAGTGTCTACACTCTGGCACGACAGTAGGATAGCTACCGCTCTTTAGCTGTGCTGCTGTAGCTCCCGAGTATCGACAAGCCCAGAATCTCACTCAAGAGTTTAACCGTAGCCTTCGTCCCCTTTAATTAAGACATTAATTATTTAAGTTCCACAAGTCCCCATCTGAGGTTAGCATTATTAGCCCTTTAAACTATGGCGCACAAAAATTAAGTGATTAACCCCCAGATCACTGGTACAGAGGAATAGAACCCAGGAGTCCAGACTAAAATCACTAGACAACTTTTTTCAACTTTTAATTCTCAGACTGGGGTTACAGATGAGAATTTTTTAAAGGAGGATGAAAAATGCTCTATCAGAAAATAGCTGAACACAGACATGCTATTTTGAAAATAAGCACTTAAAATAGCCAGTGGTCTTGATGAAGGTCTACGTACAGTACTTAGGTACAAAAGGTACAAAAATGAAGGTACAAAAATGTGCCTTGATGCTATAGAGAGCTAAGCACCCTCAGCTCCCGTTTGACTTAACTGGAAGATGAGAGCGCTCAGCGGCTTGAAGGACTGGGCTACAACACTGAAGTCTTGGAGCCAGTACTTCCAAATTCTGTTCCTGGCTTTGCTACTGAACTGTCGAACACACTCCCTGGCTCAGTTTATTGGAGGAATTGACTGAACCACAAAGGGGTTTTCTGAGATTTTTACATTAAAGTGCTTTGAGATCTATGGAAGTGTCAACTGAACAAATCTAAGCTTTGACATTCTCTGTTGGGCACATCAGATGTTCATCATATCATTTAAATGTAATATGGTGCCTGAGAACCCCAGTTCATTTACTCTAGGTTAGCACTTGATACTGGTGGGAGTTCAGCGAAAACCGGCTTGTTGCCTCTTCGCTGTGCAGATCAATATACAACTGCTGGAATCTTTGCCTGCCACATTTAAAGTGCAATTATTTGTATACACCATTATTATAAGAACTTCTTATCCTAGCAGGCACGTAATTTTGTAACATATCCAGTGTGTGGTAAGGACAGATGTATAAAGTAGGTGACTATAAAGTTTGCATGGACTGGAATAGCGTGAGGAATGATACCATTGCTGTGATAGGTATTATAAAAATGATAAATTTAAAAGAAATAACTGTGTTCATAGATAATTCTTTTCTCTAATAATGGATCCACATTACTGACTGCTTAGAGGGTGGTTTTAGGACTGGTCAGATTAATTTTTGCCTTTTACTGGTGTCTGTGGAAGTTTTCATATAAATTCACTTAAGCGCTATCATCGAACTGATGAGTCTGTACCACTGTGGTGTTGCTGAGCAGGACTTGGCAAGCTTTCAATTTGCTGCCTGGTGGAATCTGAAATCGAAAAGGTCTTTAAAAAACAGACTCAACCCACGGAAGCCAGTCTTGACATGATTCACACAAATATTTCCATTTCTCGCACCTCACCTCATACATCACTATCCGCTCATCATAACTAATTGCCATATTGCATCACAAAAGCACACAGTTTAATGAGAAGCTACCTATGTAAGCCTGCTTTGGGATGAGCTGGCAAACAGAAATGCTGTGGTTGGTGATAATAATACTTTGTTCTTCTACAGACCTTCCAAGGATCTGCAAACACTCTTCAAACATTAGCTAAAGGTAAGTTATTAGGTAAGTAATCAATTAACTAGGAACAGGTATTCCCTCGTCCCCTTTTACATTTGGGGAAAATGAGAGATGGAGCAATCTAGTGACTTCCCTAAAATCATACCATTAATTAATGGCAGAGTCAGAACAAGATCTCAAGAGTTCTGATGCCTGATCCCCTTGCTCTAAATTCTCAGACAACATGCTTCCTCTGATTTCCCTGTTCTAAAAATAACAGGCAACATTCATCCCTGCAAAAACTCCATTGGGACAGAGTCTGCTCTCAGTGACACAGGTGTAAATCCAGAATATCTTCCCTAGCCTAATGAAGTTACTCACGGGTTGAATTTGGCTGGTTATTTTTTCCCACCAGGAAAAAGGCAAGGCATAGGGGTGGAGGGGAGAAGTATTGTAAGGCTACCACTTTTAGAGCAAAGGGAGTGGGAGTTAGAACTCCTGGAACTTCTAGTGCCTCGCTGTATGACCTTGGAGAAGTTACTCAGGCTAGGTCTACACTAGCGGGGGGAGGGGATCGACCTAAGATACGCAACTTCAGCTACGTGAATAGTGTAGCTGAAGTTGGTGTATCTTAGGTCAATTTCCCTGGCCGTGAGGACGGCAGCAAGTCAACCACTGCCGCTCCCCCGTCGACTCCGCTTCCACCTCTCGCCGCGGTGGGAGTTCTGGAGTCGACGGCAAAGCGATCGGGGATCGATTTTGTCGAGTCTACACTAGATGCAATAAATCAATCCCTGACAGATCGATCACTACTCGCCAATCCGGCGGGTAGTGTAGACATGCCCTTAGTATACGTGTCAAATGGGGATAACGCTATCCTACTTCCCAGGGATGTTTAGACTGATGAATTTGGCCCCACACTGCTAGAGAACTGAGAATTGCATGGTTGTACAGATTTCAATAGTTAGTTGGAGCTGTTGGCAGGGATTTTAAAAGCACCTAAGTGAGTTAAGTACCACTTTAAGTGCCCCACTAGGCACCTATTCATATCTTCAGGCATATAAATACCTTAAAACATCTGGCCCCAGGTGCCTAACTAGAGTAGCCGTTTATGTAAATCCCACACATTTTAAAAACTACACAACAGGCACATTTGTTGCCATTGTAACTGAGGGACTAGCCAGCCATAGTAGAGGCAAGTTTTCTTCTCAGTTGAATCAGTGACTGTACAGATTCATATTTGTTATTTGGATAGACAATGAATAGTTGGGTATATATCTGATGCATACCAAATACATCCTATATATACAGACATCAATGAGGCTACTAAGAGTTTACTGAATATAGGAGATTTTCAGCTCAAACAGTATTCAACCACCGGGACACAAGATATAGAAGTGTCCAAACCAGATACAGTAGTTGGGAATCCGGATTAAAACTTCCTCAGAGTTCAAAGATGTTTGGATCGGTTATTTTGTTTTGGGCCCTTCATTATTAGGAGACCCTTTTCAGTATAGACATAATTTGATTGCACTGACATGATATTATTATTATAATGTTATTGATACAGCTGTGAAGCCATGGGAGATGAGCTCTTACATATCAACGGCCAATGCGGAGTTGATTGGGTAGAATGCTTTTGTCATGATCAGACTGCAAAGCACAATAGCTGAAATATAATACATGTTATAAATCATGCTAAAATCTTCTTTTAATCTGTTGACTGGGCTTTTATTGCATGCAGGTGCATATGTCTGTATGTGTGACCATGCTTGTTTTATGTTCTCTAATCCAGTTCTCACTTTTCCCCCCTTGTAATACACTGTTACACATGTATGAACTGCGGCATCTTTATTGTTTGCTGTCTTCAAATCTAAGCAGAATTCTCCCTAAACTATAGATACACATGTAATTCCATAAATTAAACCTATCAATCTGAAGAATGTTCAGTTCACTTGCTCTGCACACATATCAGGTTTACTCAGGATATTAATTGATTCTCTGAATTTTAGGAATTGAAAGTAAATGAACAGCACAATTTTAAGAAAAGCAAAACTAAATATCACAAAGTGTACGTTGTTCAGTTATTTTCACAATTATAGTTTAGTTGTGTTTGTTTATGATCATATAGTAACTTCCGGTCATGGCCCAGATTCAGCAAAGCATATCAACATGTGATTAACTTCAAGCACATAACTAATCCTATCCCTATTCAGCACTGCACTGAAGCACTTAATTTAACTGAATCAGTTAAATTAGTTAGTAAATGTTCTATAGTATGTTTTGGAAAAATAACATTTGTTTTGATAATATGAGACTTCATGGCACCATTCTGCTATGAAATGTTTAAAAATTAGGAAACATTGGTTGTTGTTGTCTGTAACTAGTACTGAACAGAAAATTGACCATTAGTGATATCTACTGTACATAAGATATCTGTATATCTGTGTTTGTATATATATTTTTAAGTAAATGAAAATTCATGTCTTCCCAAAACTTCAAAGTTATTACTCATGCTGCACATCATGACCACAGACAATTTCATCACAGACATGGAAACAGAACCCAGAGGTTCTTATTCCAAAAGCAGTCTTCTACCAACTAAGCTAAAGGAGACCCTCCAGCACTTGTTAGCAGTGGAGGGCTTAAGACCCATAGTTAAAGCAATTCTGATTGCATCCTGTAGTTGGCAGCAATGCACATACACATTTGCCAAATACAGTATCTTTGGACACATATGTATAAAATTCTGGTTGAAAAATAATGGTACAAGCTGGACAATAAACTCCCAATTTCAAACAAAAAGGCTCATTTTATTTTTACCTGTTCTCTATTCATTGCTATATTCAGATTTTAAAACTAAGGATTTGTTTTTATCTACAAGGTGTTATAAAGCCCGAAATAAAAACCTCTAGTTATGTGATGATCTTTAAATTGTATTCATTTTAAATGGGGTTATATACAAGTTCAAGTAATCAGGTCTCAGAACTCTATGCTAGTATAGACCATGTAGGTAACGCTGAACATTAATTCATATAGCCCGAAGTTACAAATGAAAAACAGGTGGGACCAACACCAATTACAAGTGTCAAACTTTTTAATGAGTCTGTGTGCACATATTGTTCAAACGGAGGAATTATTGAAAATCTAATAACTTTCTCCACGTGCACACAAATTTGGATACATTTAAGAACAAAGATAAAATAATGCTACCTATTTAATATAAAGATTTTATTAGCATCAGTGCTGCAGAGCCAACATGTTAACCTAAGAGAAAGCTGCATGCTTCTGTGCCCTATGCATAATCAACAAAAGAAGCCACTAAATTCTTCTAACTGTGGCATCTTTATTTAAGAGGCAGATAGAGCACATTTTGATTTTCAGATTTCTGGTTGCGTTTGCATGTGGAAATGAGGGCATTCTTTGCTGGTGATGATGCATGAGAAGGAAAGAACCCATACTGGTTTTCAGATCTCAAGTTGAGTTTGTGAGACTAGCATTTGGTAAGGAGCAAATCTGCACTAGCATTCACAGAGATGGGATAAATATGGAAAACCTTCAGTGTTCAAGTCAGCATTCAGAGTCTAAGTAAGGGTCGCAGCCTCAGCTGGTGTAAATAGACATATAGCACCATTGAAATCAATAGATCCACCCCAGTTTACACCAGCAAAGGATCTGGACTGAAGTCTGTAATGTGTGGCACTCCTTATATGAATCACCAGAGGTCTAAAAGAATACAATGGGGAGCAGCAAATATCCCTCTACTCCAGGGGTGCTCAAACTTTTGTACTGGTGACCCCTGTCTAGAGTTACCATATTTCAGTCCTGCAAAAAGAGGACACTCCAAGGGGGCCCCTTCCCTGCCCCCAGCCCCGCCCCAATTCCGCCCGCAGGGTGACCAGAGCAAAAAAAAAAAAAAAAAACGGCGGCAGAGGGAGGCCCCGGAGACGCAGAGGGAGTGCGGGGCCAGGGTGAGTACCTGGAGGGAGAGGAGGGGGGCAGCCCGCGGGGCCAGGTGGTGGCTGTTCCTTCTCCCCACCTGGGCAGCCGGACTCGGGAGCAGCCGCTGCTGCAGCTCCCACTGCCGCGGGGGGAGGAAGCGGCCGATGGCCAAGCTCGGCGGCTGCAGCTCTGGCGCCCGGGCCGAACCCCCCGAGCCTGGGCCTGTTGCAGGGACCCAGCAGCGCGCACGCTGTGTGCGCCCAGCCCCTGGCCAGTCACGTCTGGGCTGGCTGCCCAGCTGATACAATCCCGCAGCGGCCCCGGGGCGGAGGCATCGGCAGCCCCGTTCGTTCCCCTGCGGGACTGAGCGGGACAGGAGGGCTGGGGCCTGCTGCCCCCACTCTGGGGCCGCCGCGGGATTGCACCAGCTGGGTCCCCGCAGCAGGCCCGGGCTCAGGGGTTCATGCCCCGGGCGCCAGAGCCGCAGTCGCGGAGCGCCACATGCTTGGCCGCTTCCCCCCGCGGCAGTGGGAGCTGCAGCAGCGGCTGCTCCCGAGTCCGGCTGCCCAGGTGGGGAGAACGAACAGCCGCCGTCTGGCCCTGGAAAGTTGGAGCCCAGGGAGGAGGTGGTCCCCTTACCATGCCTCCCTATTTTCCCGGACATGTCCTGCTTTTTGGAAATTCCTCCCGGACGGGGATTTGAGGACCAAAAAGCCGGACATGTCCGGGAAAATCCGGATGTATGGTAACCCTACCCCGTCACATAGCAAGCCTCCGAGTGCGACCCCCCCTTATCAATTAAAAACACTTTTTAATGTATTTAACGCCATTATAAATGCTGGAGGCAAAGCGGAGTTTGGGGTGGAGGCTGACAGCTTGTGATCCCCCCCATGTAATAGCCTCGCAATACCCTGAGGGGTCCCGATCCCCAGTTTGAGAACCTCTGCTCTACTCACAGAACTCTGATATATCCAGTAGCAATCTGCATTTGGATAACATTAATGTATAGTTGCTAATGCCCACCCTGCTCCTTTTCTGCCAAAGCTTTGTATTTGATTCCACCGTTTGTCCCCAAGAAATGCCTTGAAGTGAGATCAGCTGTGAAATATTTGGAAGTACATGCAAAAGCTGAAACCGTTTGATCTTAGGGTGACCTTTCCAAGGTTCCCTACATTGTCTATGTTAAGTTCATAGCATATCCACAGGATTGTTAGATAAGAACATAAAATACTCTTTCTGGAAGGTTACGACGTGACACTACTTTATTTCTTAGAACCCATAACCCTAACATGCACAAACAAAAATCGAGAGAAAAAACAAGTCTTCTCTGTAAGGAAGTGATGCACAACTCACCACAACTTGCTCTTGGCTGGCTCTTCCCGCCTGCGGGATTGCACCAGCCGGCTCTGGCTGCTGAAAACCCAGTTCACACACTTCCCTACAGAACCCCCCTAGCCTGCAATCAGGACCTGAAAAGCCATTACACGTAATGTAATAGCTTGTAATGTTAACACCGTTTTCAATAAATCACAGTCTACCTCAGTGCTGTCGGAGGGGGTTGAGGGGAGCTATAAACTTGGTTCTTCTATTTATTTTGCTCTGAGTGAGTGTATGATGCTTGAAAATGCAGAGGTCTTGTTTTGCACAGCTCCAGATGAAAATTAAATGGGCTTTTACATCCTGTAAATGCTGTGGTGGCTTCTCCCTGATTAGGCTTTTCTGTACTCCTTGTAAAAAAAAATTGTTATTGCATTTGCTGTAGGAGAAAAATCACTGTGCCTTGCAATCAGGGCCGGCTCCAGGCACCAGCCCACCAAGCTTGTGCTTGGGGCGGCACCCCGGCTCCGGCGAGAGCGGAGCCGCAGTGGGCTCGCCACCCTCCCCCGGCACTCTGGCCACCGGGGAGAGCAGAGCCCTGGCCAGGCTCTCCGCCCTCCTCCCGGGGCGCCGGCCGCCAGCGGAGCCTCAGCGGGCTCGCCGCTCGCCCCACGGTTCTTTGGCTGGTTGGGGAGAGCGGCCAGCGGCCGGGCTCGGCGCCCTCCCCTGCCGCACTGGGGGGGAGAGGGGGCGGCAGCGGGAGGCTTTTTTGCCTTGGACGGCAAAAAAGCCAGAGCCGGCCCTGCTTGCAATGCTTTGGTCAAGAGAGTTCTTTCTATTGTTTGCAATGAAGAACAAAGGTTGTGATGAAAAGGCCTTGAAGCTCCATTCCTTGGCAAATGTCATTTTCACAATTTTGAATGAAGTAAAGGTAAAAAATGTGCTCTCTTTCTCCTCAGCCTCATCTCGTGAATGCTAGCTAAACACAAGGAACTGTGACACATGGGCAGGACTTGATTAAGTGTAACCTGCACACCTCTTGGGTGTGGTGCTCCATCCCACTTAGTGGTACCGAGACCGATTAATGAGTCTGCTACAGCCTTAGCTAATGGCCATAGTAGCAGCTCATGCATTTAGCTTCAGAGGTCCCAGGTTCGATCCCACCTGGGGTCAGTTGGTGTTACATAAATACTTGATACAATGCCATAAATATGTAAGTGAAGAAGCATTCCACCCATTAAACAAATGAAGGAAATTGCTAAGAGAAGAATGCTCCTGCCTGCTATACCAGATCTTTACCTACTGCAGGTCTGAAACCAAATTCACCACAGGAACCTGTGTTCTTGCAGATGTAACCGGCAAAAGTACGTTGTCAACAATCTATTGGAGCCTGTATACCTCTGACTTTAAAGAGAAATAAGATATGAGCCAGAAACCACCAAAATGCTGGAGGGTGTTCCTGTGCTGAAGCACTTACAAATCCTATGGAGGTCTTCCAAGTCATTCATTTTAGTCATCAGTACAGAACTATGTTGGCCTGATGCTCCCACCCCAAGCCAAAACACACCTCGAGGAATAGATTCCTCGGGATACCCAAAGTGTGTTTTCTTTACTAAGACTCATGCTTGTGTCTGCCTAAAACCCCACAGCAAGGAAACAGAAGTGTCTCTCTCTCTCCTTAACTGAACTTAAACATCTCAACCAGCTCTTAGGAATACTAGGGTTCTATCATGGGACAGTTTAAGTGCCGTCCCATGGTATGTCTTAGATTCTGTGGAAGCAGGTTCCAGAGATTTAAAAGGCCCTGTCTCCAGCACACACGACAGGGGTCACAGTTTCTGGGTTCCTGAGCAGTGCAGATGTCAAGGCACGTTGAGGTCCCATAGTTGTGAATGTCAGAGGTATTCCAGGGCCATCCTACTGAGGGCTTGAACCTGTCAAGATATAGCTAACGCTTAGTTAAATTAATGCCAATCAACAGATTGTATTAACAATTGCATGATAATTAAACAGGTTGAAATTTCATTAGTTTAAAATTTTCTACAATATTTTTCATTGAAAATTTGATTTTTGAGCAAAACTTTGTTAAAAACGTTGGGGGTTTCAACCAGCTACAGAGCCAGTTGAAATTTTTCAAGAATCAAAAATTGCTGATGGAATTTTGAAGAAACAAAAACAAAAAATTACACATTATTTTTTAAATGCCCAGGAAAAAAATATATTTACTTTTTTTAAACCAGCTCATCATAATGTTTTGAAATCAACTGCCACAGAATCTGGCTTTCAATCCTATCTGTCTCTGACAGATCCAAACCTGATTTTATTTTCTGACTATCAATCAGATAATGAATACTGTGTAAGAGGATGGCTTGCCCCTTCAGGAATAGAATCCTGGGTCCAGCAAACCCTGATTACTAAGGAGGCACACCTCAACGGAGATCAGAGACTGCTAGGAAAGAGTAGGTTCCAGGCAGTTCTAGGAGTTGGGACTGATTCTACAGACGGGACAGGCTTGTGAGGAGCCCTGCTAAGAGGGTAAGTACACAGACTTGAGGAGACTTTATTTTGTAAGAAAAAGAGCGCAAGACACCACAGGAATAAGAAAAGATTCTAGCTCGGTAGAGCTGAGAGCGGCCTGCCAAGGCAGGGAAGAGTTTCAGAAGTACAACTGGAAGAGAAGAGTTTTGTTTTCTGTTTTGTGTCAATAAACTAGACCTGGGGAGAAGGAATGTTATTGGATAAAAAGCCTGTGTGGTGTTTATTTAAGGAGCCGCTTGAAGGGGGAAATAGAGGTGAGGGGTTGCTTGAGAGCGGCAATGCATTCACACACTGGTATACCTAGCACACAGAACCAATCTTGGAACATCTGCATTCAAGTTGCAGCTAGAGCAAAAACACCTACTGCAACATGGTTCACCTTCACCAGGGTGCCAGTTTGAAGAAAAAAGCTTCCTGAACCTCTTAAACTCTCTGTGCCTTCTTCCATCTTCCATTCGGAGAAATGCCTGGAGCCCAAGAGCTGCAGCAAAGCCCACAGGAATAAAAGCATATGAGGCCAAATGATGGCAAAGAGCCCATTATTCACGGACTATCAGGAAAGCAGCTATAGAAATGAACTGTGTTGGTGACTCAGAATCAGGGGGAGAACTGAGGGTAATGGCTGTGACTCAAATCCTGAACCCATTACTTGGAATGATTACAATAATTAGTGCCACTGATCTGTCATTGGACCGTTCTTAGAAAATAACTGTGGATGATGATCCACTTCTACTCATTCCATTCCATGCCATACAAGCTTGAACAGCTGCATACTGGAAAAGACACAAGTCTATCGGTGCCATGCCTTACCCATCTCCTGCAAGGACCACATGGCAGCTCAGCAGTAGAGCAGGGTGTTCCATTATAGAGGAAATACTCAGAATAATTAAAGAACAAGCTATATGCTTTTTTCTCCTTCCTTACCTATGGATTTTCCCCCTTCACTTTAACATATTCTGTTGGCTTTAACAGTGTTGTCATGCTAACAACAGATGTTCGGAGATTCTATACAACAGGAGTACTTCACCTTCACCCAACTTGTCACAGTTCTGGGCAGACACAACACTTGTGGGCGTTGTTTTTCTTAAATCTAGTCTTAATTCCCATGCCAAAATACCATTGAACCAGAATTAATTAGGATTCAAAAAGGTATTAAACATTTATCTAGATAATGAGAACGCCATATAGTTATTAGGTGGGATAAAAAATATATATAAATTAGGGATATAAACCCATATGATTTAGGGCACACACTAACGGCGGTGAGAAAGAAATATACCCGATAAGCAGATGGTTTCACAACTGTCCATTGTATGGTTTCTTGAACCTTTCTCTGAAGCATCTGCTGCTGGCCACTTTCAGAGACAAGATACTGGGCCATTGGTCTGATCCAGTCTAGCAATTCCTACTGTCCCAGTAAATTTAGGAGGGTGTTATGTTCTATTAAATCTGAGCGTTCATGCATCACAGCATCACTGCATAAAGCAGAGGTGCACAAATTTAGCACCACAATGCGCCACAGTGGCCATCCACCAGGAGCCCCAGGGCTACATCTTATTTGCATTTAAATGTGCCTTACGTTTAATAAAAAATAAAACTCTCGTCATCCTGTTTTCCTGTACTCTTATCTTCCTTCATCAATGAATAGATATTGCTGCTTGAGTTCATCAGCAATAAAACCTGCAAACAATCAGCTTTTTCCTGCAGCACCAGTTACATGCTAGAACATATAACGAGAGTGTAACCCTGGCCTGCATTTCAGGGCATTGTGGGTCACGTGGAGCCTCTGGGTAGCACTTTGAGCACTTCTGATCTAATGGAAAAGACTCTTTTCCAGGTAGAATATGAGGCTAGAAGCCAATCTCATCTTAGGTCAAAGGTGTCAAAGGTTTAAATGACTTGAATGGCCTTATCCAAGACTCATTTGTGTGCAATGCAAAACCATGCATGCTGTTATTTGATGTACCAATCCACAGCAGCATCAGAATTTGAACCTCTGATCTTCAGCTCTAAAATACAGACTCTCCGGACCACTCAAGCCTAAGGCGCCATTAGCTGACAGAAGTAGTAGGCTGTTATCCTCTATGTGGACGTAATTTACTCTTCATAGTAGCATGCTTTATTGACATGACCAGCAGCTTTTGCTTAGTGGGTGACTGGGATCAGAAGAATCGGCGTTGCAAAAGATCAGGATTGAAGTTTCACAACCAGAGCTATCTTGGGGATGTTTGCATGGCATCAAAGCCAGTTTTATACCTGACGTGATCCAATACTGTTATTACCCTCCCTTCAGAAAGGGATCCAAACTAAAACCGAGGACAGTTCAGCTCTGGAGCGGAGCTACTTTTATTCCGGAGAAAGCCAGGCACTCCTTTTTTATCTTTTTCTCAAAATAACAAAAGGAAGAACAAGTGCCACTGAGTAGCACAAATTGCTACCTATGAATAATTTGAGTCTGTGGGCATTATAATTGTCAAATAGTCTCCAGTAGAGTTGAGTATGTTTTTGCAGTTATATTTAAAATTAATACTTGCTTTATAATGCTTATCAGCCAGGGCTTTTTTAAACAGTTTTCCTTACTAATGCCACAATTTTAAATCCATTTAGGCTAATTTCCTTCGACTTGAATCTATTTTAATCAGAGACCAGGACACTTGACTTAAATGGTTTTTATAAAACTCTTCATAAAAATCAGCAATAAAAGAGCATTAGGAAAATGGAGAACAGAACCTGGAATAAGAAGGGAAGGGGGGGAATGAAAATTTCCCAATCCTCTAGCCAAGTCATAACCACTGCCCAACCAGACAAAACGCCCACCTACAATGCCAAGATACTCAATCCCCAAAGAATCAAGTGCAAAAATATACTACGGAATGCTTCACAGAGACAAACAAAATTACTGTACCCCCACAATGCCCCATATCAACCCTCTCCCAAAATATTATCCGAGTCCCACAATCATATACGGTATGTAACAAACGCAAAAACTCAATGGGAGGGAAATACAAAATAACACACACCAAATGTGATGGTTGTTTCTGCAGAAGAATAAACTGGAGTTGTGATAAGCTAAAAATGTCAATGAATTCAACCCCCCCGCCCCACATCTCAAAGAACATTAATTCCCAAACTCAACTCACAAATTAACTGGCTGTGCTAGAGGCAAGAATTCTGGATGGGAAAGTTTGTGGAGAAGCTCATATTCAGGTGTTAGAGAAGGCTCTCTCCTCCCTCCCCCCAGGGGTTTTCAGTGTAGTAGGATTTGTAAATCAGGTAGCTAGAGGTGCAAACCCTTTGATGTGTATCTGCAGTTCATTTTGCTGATGTAAATAAGCAAGTGCAAATTGTGCCTGCACAAAGGGAGATTTTGGCTTCAGTCCCTTTGAAAAATCACCTAAATATTTCTGTTTTCATTGTTCAGGGGGACTTGAAAACCATTGGTGGTTGCCTGAAACTTATTCAACAGGCAAGTAAAGGACTTCAGCTTGTCATGACATTAAGTCCTTAACCCTTTCCCAGCATGCCTTATGTATGTAACCATATCTTCTTTTCGCGTGATTATCAGTGGTCTGCAGATTCCAGGTAATATCTTTGTCACTAGCCTAATGACATGGAATGTGGATATATATCTTTTGTGCCTTAATCTTTCTAGACACATTTTATCGGAGCCTTTACTGACATCACAGACAAACTGACGCTTTCCCATTTCAGAGAACATTTTGTAAGACATATCTAAAATTAAGTTTAATAAAAATAAGCTCCAGTAATGTCTGTTCCCAGACTCTTAACGAAATGATTGGCATCTCATTTGTCTACCCTTCTCTATGTGCTTAGCAGGTAAATGTAATATCTCATCATTATAATCTTAAAATTTATCTGGAAAAAAGAGTACATCGCCATTCAGAGACATTTGGAGCCTCCATTTAAAAGCATCTGTGCTGAAGTAGCATTCCCTCATGAGCTAAGTGTGCTCTAATATAGAATCACAGAAATGTAGGACTGGAAGGGACCTCAATAGGTCATCCAGTCCAGTTCCCTGCACTGAGGCAGGACTAAGTATTATCTCGATCATCCCTGACAGGTGTTTGTTTAACCTGTTCTTAAAAACCTCCAAATTGTTCCAGTGCTCAACTACCCTGACAGTTAGGAAGTTTTTCTTGGTGTCTAACCTAAATCTATTTTACTGCAATTTAAGCCTATTACTTCTTGTCCTGTCCTCAGTGGTTAAGTAGAACAATTTAGCACCCTCTTCTTTATAACCTTTTACATATTTGAAGACTTATGCCCCCCCCTCAGTCTTCTCCAGACTAAACAAACCCATTTTTTTCAATCTTTCCTCATGTCATATTTTCTAGACCTTTAATCATTTTTATTGCTCTCCTCTGGATTTTCTCCAACTTGTCCACATCTTGCCCAAAGTGTGGTGCCCAGAACTGGACACGGTACTCCAGTTGAGGCCTTATCAGTCCTGAGTAGAGTGGAAGAATTACTTCTTGTGCCTTGCTTACAACACTCCTGCTAATACATCCCATCCTGACTACAGAGCCTAAACCTGAAAATAAAATAAATAATACTTGGATCGATCTAACCTGCAAAGATCGCTCTTTTGACCCATACGTTAGGCATTTCCTCATATCTCCCTTCTGTTACAACTGTGTGGTTGAACAACTAGCATGGAGTTGGTGAGGGAGGCAACTGACAGCAGATGCAAAGCCAAATGGCAGTGTTACAATTTAAGTGTCTGGTGACCATCTTAATAGGAACATATGGACATAGGACTGGAAGGGACCTCCTGGGTCATCAAGTCCAGTTCCCTGCTGTCACAGGCAACTCCATCAGATTATTATTATTTATTTGTATTATTGCAGCACCTAGGAAGGAGTCCCTATCATGGACCAGGATGCCACTGTGCTAGGCTCTGTGCAAATACAGAGCGAAGAGACAGTCATCCCATTCATAAACTTAACGTGGGGTACAGAACCACCTTGGGTTCAATTCTTGGGCCTAAACTCTCATTCCCTGGGCTAGCGTGCTTGGGGAGTGCAGCAAGGGCAGACTGCTCATCTATCCATTTGGTGATGGGAGAAAAGGGCCTCTCTTTCCCACAACAGCAAATCCTCTGGGTGGATTAAAGCACTGTGCAGACTGGCACTGCAGGGATGCCCATCAGACCGACTCAGCTGGAAGGCTAGTGAGGCATAGTGCAGGGGCAATAGTTTATTCCTAGAACTCTAGCAGGACTAAGGAGCTGGCAGGGAAAGGAAATAGAGGCTCTTTGCCCAATTCTAAAGAGCAAAAGCTGTGTCTGATACCATAGTGGGCAGGGCTCTGCTGCCTGGAGTGGATCTTGGCTCTCCTATCATCACCCACAATTTTACAAACAAAATATTAAGTTTTGTCCTGGTAAACTGTCTCTTGGGTTTAATCCCAACCAATTAAATTGTTCACTGTTGAACAAGATTGTCTAGTGACTGAGTTAAGGAGGAAGGGAGAAAGCATCAACTGAGATCATGGATCATTCTACAAATAGACTAGAAGCAAGAGGAAGACCAAGGACAGGGTAGGCCTGTTACAAATTGAGGCGGGGGCGGGGGAGAATAACAGAAAAAGTGGAAATGGCAGAGGTGCTTAATGACTTCTTTGTTTCGGTTTTCACCAAGAAGGTTGGTGGTGATTGGACGTCTAACATAGTGAATGCTAGTGAAAATGAGGTAGGTTCAGAAGAGGCTAAAATAGGGAAAGAAGAAGTTCAAAATTATTTGGACAAATTAGATGTCTTCAAGTCACCAGGGCCTGATGAAATGCATCCTAGAATACTCAAGGAGCTGACTTAGGAGATATCTGAGCCATTAGCGATTAACTTTGAAAAGTCACAGAAGACTGGGGAGATTCCAGAAGACTGGAAAAGGGCAACTATAGTGCCAATCTAATGAAAGGGAAATAAGGACAACCCAGGGAATTACAGACCGGTCAGCTTAACTTCTGTACCCGGAAAGATAATGGAGCAAATAATTAAGCAATCAATTTGCAAACATCTAGAAGATAATAAGGTGGTAAGTAACAGTCAGCATGGACTTGTCAAAAACAAATCATGTCAAACCAACCTGATCGCTTTGTTTGACAGGGTAACAAGCCTTGTGGATAGGGAGGAAGCGGTAGACGTGGTATATCTTGGCTTCAGTAAAGCTTTTGTACTGTCTTGCATGACCTTCTCATAAACAAACTAGGGAAATGCAACCTAGATGGAGCTACTATAAGGTGGGTGCAAAACTGGTTGGAAAACCATTCCCAGAGAGTAGTTATCAGTGGTTCACAGTCATGCTGGAAGGGCAAAATGAGTGGGGTCCCACAGGGATCAGTTCTGGGTCTGGTTCTGTTCAATATCTGCATCCATGATTTAGATAATGGCATACAGAGTACACTTATCAAGTTTGCAGACGATGCCAAGCTGGGAGGGGTTGCAAGTTCTTTGGAGAATAGGATTCAAATTCAAAATGATCTGGACAAACTGGAGAAATGGTCTGAAGTAAATAGGATGAAATTCAATAAGGATAAATGCAAAGTACTCCATTTAGGAAGGAACAATCAGTTGCACACATACAAAATGGGAAATGACTGCCTAGGAAAGAGTACTGAGAAAAGGGAGCTGGGAGTCATAGTGGACCACAAGCTAAATATGAGTCAATAATGTAACACTGTTGCAAAAAAAGCAAAGATCCTTCTGGGATGCATTAGCAGGAGCATTGTAAGCAAGACAGGAGAAGAAATTCTTCTACTTTACTCCGCGCTGATTAGGCCTCAACTGGAGTATTGTGTCCAATCCTGGGCTCCACATTTCAGGAAAGATGTGGACAAATTGGAGAAAGTCCAGAGAAGAGCAACAAAAATGATTAAAGGTCTAAAAAACATGACCTATGAAGGAAGATTGAAAAAATTGGGTTTGTTTAGTGTGGAAAAGAGAAGACTGAGAGGGGACATGACAACAGTTTTCAAGTATGTAAAAGGTCGTTGCAAGGAGGGAGGAAAAATTGTTCTTCTTAACCTCTGAGGATAGGACAAGAAGCAATGGGCTTAAACTGCAGCACAGGAGGTTTAGGCTGGACATTAGGAAAAACTTCCTAACTGTCAGAGTGGTTAAGCACTGGAATAAATTGCCTATGGAAGTTGTGGAATATCCATCACTGGAGATTTTTAAGAGCAAATACCTGTCAGGAATGGGCTAGATAATACTTAGTCCTGCCTTGAGTGCAGGGGACTGGACTAGATGACCTCTCGAGGTCCCTTCCAGTCCTATCATTCTATGATTCTATGGAGGAAATCAACACTGCTGGCTTATCGTTCACACCGGTGGTTCTGAGATATTGATAATAAAGGATACTTACTTGGTTGGACGATAATCCGGTATGGAACGATCCAGTGAAATTTTCTCACTGAGGTAGGAATTATAGCCATATTTCTCGTGTGGCCCCTTAGCTTTCTCTTCCTCCGCCGGGGAAAGGGTAGCAGGAAGCCCACCTTTACCACGCCCACCGTAGCCTTCAATGAGACCAAGCGACTTAGACAAACCTTGGGAAAGAAAAAAAAGATAATTGTTGTAGTGTGCTTATATATCAAATCACCGCCACCGCCCTTCTGTGGGGCGGTAGGTAGATGCTCTTCCTAGTAGCTGCAGCCAAATAGTTACACATTTCTCCCGGCAATAAGTGAACATCTGTACGGACCAGCAAATCAGATGAAGGGTACTTTAATTAAGGACTCAAGTTAGATATTCAGAGTCTGTCATACTCATTTTCACAATTCCATTTGTTTGGAGAGATTGTACATTTTCACTAAGGATATACTGTTATGTGTCTGTTTGTTCGTATATCTACTATTTTAGAGTCCATCACTATTGCATGTACAGTACATGCTTCCCAGCCATGCAAGAAGGGGAGTTGAGAAATTCATCATCTGCAGTGATATACCCCATCAGTTAACCAAAATGCAGTCCTGGAAAAAAGTTCCCCATCAGTAGCCAATACGATGATGCCTCCTGGAGAACTGTACATACTGCAAAATCTATTTAGTTGTTAGGGACGTTATGGTTATTTATACCTACTTCCCTTTCTCAGTAGGGTAATTACATATAAGGTTAGATGTCCCCAGGAGGAGAATGGGCTGAACACAGAATAAGAATAGAAACAAGTTGGGTAACTGCCAAGTGAATAAATTTTTTACTAAGTATGAACAGTGAATAGCATACAAATGTTGCTGATTTAAAAACAAATTTTCCCTCCTAGCTTTCTTAAAGTGCAACAACATTCTTAGGCCTTCATCAAAAGGATTTATTCATTCATATCTGTGTAGCTGTAGGAATTAAACAAGGTTCAAGAATGAATCAAGGAAAATAATAATAATAATGATAAGGGAGACTGTGGGAAGCCAAGTTAAGACTTGCTTCACTAGCGATATATAGTGCCTGACATTTTAACATTTTTCACTAGTGGAGATTCAGACCTTTCTCTTTGGCAGATGCTAAGAAGTCTGATGGATGATTATTTTTTTTTTTAAAACCTTGATATTTCTTTCTTCATTTTTATTTCCGAGAGCCCTGATTCGCAGAGCCGGGCTCTCCATCACCCTGCTAATGCTTAAGACAAGAGAAGATGGTCTTGTAACTAAAGCACAGTAGTCAGAATTCAGAGATCAGAATTCTACTCCCAAATTTGCCATGGACATCATGTGTAACCTTGGGCAGATGACTTAGCCTCTTTATGCCTTAGGTTCCTCCTTTTCAAGATAGGGATTTTAAATACTTCTCTACCTTAAAGGGTTGTTGCCAGGCTTAACGAAAATCATTTGTGAGCATAAATCACCGTGAAATCCTCTGACAGGAGGTGTTATTATTATCACAGCTTCTCACAAGGGATCTCTATCTTGCCAACTCTCCAGATTTTATCATGAATCTCATGATATTTAAGGGCTGGAAGTATTGGAAATCTCAAAAAACAGAAAGCAAAATGAAAAATTTATTATTTTTCATGACTTTTAAGCTACTTGAGATTTTTGGGGGCTGACTCGTAATACCCAGGGTTAGCAATACTATAGAACCTGGTCTCACACTTTGCTTTTAGGACAGCCTGGACCATAGTCTGATCTCACTAACACCGGTGAAAATTCAGAGTAACTCTCCGATGGATAGATTTACTCCAGATTTGGACCCATAATTTTAATTCATTCTTCTTTACCCTGTTCATGAAATATCTTTACCGAGAACTCTCTGTGATGAGTAAAATTACCCTACTCTCTACCAGCGCTATTTCTTGGCTGGTAAGAATATAGCACAGTGTTATGAAATATCCCCAGAACGTTTTCCATGCAGTCACATTTTATTATAGGTGCCTTAAGCTCCTGCTGGTTAGCTTTTAAAGCTCTGACCCCTTAACCTTCCTGGGTTTTATTTATTTATTTACTTAATTTATAACTGTGTTCCTCCCTTACAACATTTACCATTGTGATTTTTTTTAAAATAGGTTTCAGAAGTACTTAATAGAATTATGAGCTCTCCATGCAAAAGTGCTGAGCTAATGGTTTCTTCTTCCTCTTTAGAGACCCCTTAGATGACCCTGAGGCTACATGTTGACAGGGCTTAGAGCCTTATCTACATTAGGGGTTTTTTTTAAGCAAAAGCTCCCTAGAGTTGCTAGTCCCAGAATAACTCACTAGTATGGAATGGTTGTCAGAATTTTTAATATCCTGTTTCAGCAAGCTCAGAGCAGGTCTAAATGACATGGTGTTAAAAATCTCGGCAGCCACAGGAGGTGTCCACCATCACTAACAGTGGTGGATCTATATCAGTGCTAGCAATAGTGGGACATCTTTGCTAAAGAACCCTAGTGTAGTCAAGGTTCTGTGTCTTGTGAACATGCAATCTGACTGTCAACGGAGGAAGCTCTACTGAGTAAATAGCAAGAACTGACCTCCAGCTCATCAGCTTTGAATGAAAAAGCTCATCATGTCATTAACTATTTTATTTCGAGAGATTAGTCATGATAGACACACAAGTGTTGATTCATATCGACCAACTAAACAATCACTGAAGCTAATTTCCAGATATACATCTTTCTGCGCTACTCCTCCATCGGCTCATGGTGTTACAGCGAAAGCTGATAAACCGACGTCAAACCATGTAATCAGTGAAATAAATTAAATACGTAATTCAATCATTCTGCATACACTAGGCAAGGGATCTGCAATGAGCAAATATCCTCTTTCGGTGCTGTCCTGTCTGGCATATCAAAGGCACCCAAAGGGGTGGTCACAAAAAATGAAAATCCCCAGGTGTGATGTGACAACTAGGGTCTATGCATTGTACTCAGGGTTGGTCTCATGCCTCCTCCCCCAGCTTAGGCTGTCAGAAAGGTTCATCAATGCAGCTAAAGTGTCACTTTGTTTTAAGGTGCTTTGAACTGCCGATCAAGAAGTGTTTGGCGAGGATGTTAACAGCCCAACTCCAACAGGAAAATGAAAGAGACATTTGTTTCCAACTGGTTGAAAAGCTGTCTCCAAAGAGATGAGATTGAAGAGAAATAATCAGATAGGGACCCTGATCCAGCAAATCACTTAAGCCTTTTTTCATTTTATTTTATTTAGGAGAATAAATGTGCTTTAGGCACCCTTGTGCTTTCCATGTGCTTTCGGCATCCTTGAGGTAACTTAAAAATACAGCTTAAGTGCAGCTGTACAATTTCAGCTAACAACTGCACTGAAACCAAATAACTTAAAAACTCAAATCCTCTTCAAACAATCCACCAAGTTTATAATTCCTCCTCCCAACCACTCCATTTTCAAATGCCTCGGAAAAGAGATGAGTCTTACAAACATGCCTTTCACACACCATTCCAGTTGTGCCTCATTGTTTGCTTGGGCTCCCCCCACCTATTTTTCGTCATGTTGTTCTTAGATTATAAACTGTCTGGGGGCAAGAACTATCGTTTTGGTCTGTGTTTTGTACAGCACCTAGCACAACAGGGCCCTGGTTTGTGACAAGAAATTCTAGGTGTTACTGCAACACAAAGAAATAATAATAGTGTGCTGAAGATCATCAGATTTGGGCTATTTTGGACCATAGGAAGAGTTATTTCCAAAGATACAAGACCATCAAAGAGAATGCTCTGCCAGCACCCTCCTCTCATTTATACCAATGGGACTGTGGCTTCCGCACCACTTCTGATATCCGCTCTGATAGTATGGCCCATACAACATGTCTGTAGCTTTAAGCAAGAGTGGTACCATTGAGTTCAATGGGCCTAGTTGCATGCTTAAAGTAAAACGTGCTTAAGGCCTTTATAGATAGTAAGTATATTTTTAATTCTCTGTTTGTCTTTCGCTGCTTCTAGGGACCCTATGTCTGGGTCTCAAAGAGTGAGTGATCTCCCCTACCAGGTCCATGCTGCTGACAGAGAATGAATCATTAGATGCTTCTGGTGATTTAGAAGCAGGGAACAGTGAATTGATTCTGATAAAAATAGAACAGACATGAACCTTTCCCAACAAGCAAACCAAATCTTTATTATTCTGGCCAGGCACAGAAACATAACTGCCAAACTGCTGCCAGAAAGGTGCTTTTTTTGCTTTGGTTCCATCCTGTCTAGAAGGGATAAACACCATTAATCTTGCCAAAAAAGCCTGACATTAGGTGATTCTCTGCCCAATTTTACAAACTCAAGAGATTCAGATAGTTTGGATAAAGGTCAGGTATTGATCTGGACTGGATCTCTGAACATTTCTGAGCCACACCCATCAGTAAATTACATTCTCCCAAATAACACCTCAGAAAGGGTATTTTACTTCAAGTCTCCCAGATTGATTTGAATTTGGGGGCAAAGGAGCATCCAGCGGCAATAAGTAAGAGTCTATGCCTATAACGCTAAATATCTGAGTCACTCCTGCTGCAAAGCCAGAAATCAAATTCTCCAAGGACTCACAAAGTGTTGGTTTTCTTCATGATGGCATAAAAAATTAATTTCTATAGCAAAATTATTCCTACGCTAACACCGTTACAGTAACTATATTCTTCTTCTCTTAAACTAGCAATATATTTGATAATGAGACAGTAGCTTTCTCAGATAATATATAATATAATGTGATACACAATCTTCAATTACAAAGCACCTAGTCAAACAGAGAGCCCATGCACAATGCAACTGGGAAAAACATTTTGCTATACGTCAGCACAACTGAAAGCAAACATTAATCTAGCTTGTATAAATATTTAGGGAGCAAACTTCCTTCATTTAGAAGTACAGAGAGTTAGCAATAGAAAGGGCTTAAGGGTGCAAACGATCATTTACTGGCAAAGATTGTCCCAAGCCATAACCGTTGGATCCAAATTAAGAACTGAGTTTCTCTAAAAGGTCAGGACTGTTCGAATTCAGTTCAGACAGTTATAGAGCTCAGGACCAGCTGAAAAGTTTGGATCAGTTCCAAACTTCTCCAAAGTCAGACTGTTAGCACCCAGGATTTTTGTTCATACCCCGGTCTTGTTATTAGCAGAATAAAAGCAGGACTTAACAACAGAAAGCAACTCAGAGTTGGAAGACCTAAGAGACCTGGCTGGAATAGAGAATACAAGAAGAGCTGCAGCCATGCCCTGGAGCTAAGATCTCAATGGGTCTCATAAGCTAAGCAGGGAGAGTAGACAATACTTTGATGGGAGATCATCAAGGAAACCCCAAGACACTACACGAAGTGGTGCTGGTAATTTAATTAGGACCCTCTTCTTTCCAAGCTTGTACTGAAACAATTGCCTCCAGCAGGTAATGTGCTTCTGGAGGTGCCATCTTTCAAATGCACCTTAGAACTGTCACACTGATCATTTCTGGTCATTAAAGATGCATGTTCCTTTTTTTCCCCCCAAGAGGACCGTTGTCCCAGCCAAATTCTGAATAAATTACATACCGCCACACTAAATTTTCCATATAGTTTCAAATGGATATAGTATTCCTTTGTTCTTCCTAACTTCTTGTGTACCATTGCTGGGTGATTGAACAGCTGTTATATTCCATTCCAAAGTGCCTAGATACCAGTGGTGATGTAATTCTTGTAGATGGTCTATAGTAAAGCTCAATGGGGTGACATACGCTGTAATAAGTCAAATTAAATCAGAAGGTACAACATACATGATTTGAAAGAAAGGATCTACATTTTACAGTGCATGCATTGATACTCTGAGGCCACTGACAAGTAATGGAGTGACCCATACCGTGTGATCAGATGACTGTCTGTTCCAGGCACCTAGACACTGTGTTTGGATCCGGATGATTCAGAAAGTGCATTTGCAGGAAGGTCAAAGAAAGAGCATATTTCAGCAATCCAGCCTATTTATAATGACTGTCTGAATAACGCTCACAGCACTGGCCAAGGTAAGTGAACTCCTTAACCTGGCAATATTACTTAAGTGCTATTCGTTTAAAAAAAAAAAAAAGCTGATCAAGTGGGGGCATGAAATGCTCAACTGAAAGGAAACTCAGCGTCAAAAACACAGCCAAGAACTGGACAGATTTTGCTGACATAAAACCCAAGGCATCCAAATGCAACCCGAGGAAGTTCACCTTAGTCCGCCTCTGCCTAAGACCAACCCGCAGATATTCATTCTTAGTAGGATACAGGCACAACCAATTTTTTCCCCTTCTACAGGAATGAATTTATATCAGATGTCTAAGCCAGTCTAACAGATTACCATACATGGACTGGCGTCAAAAGGGGGGGGGAATAGTTATATCTATGCTGATAGTAGGAAAAATCTACAGCACACTGCCTCATATTAAAAACTGAAAGCAATAACAACATATAGAAATTAAATACGAGTGCCAGTGTTGCACTGTCATTTCTAAAGGCACAAAATTGCCTTCAGGGTCAGTAAATCCAACTTTTTGACACAACTGCATGTTGATGCCCGACAGAAACATATCTACCTGATCCATGTGCACATGTCCAGATTTGCCTACGTATTTATGAACTCAGACGACTTCCTCTAGTACAAGTACTGAGATAGATCCTTAGAAGGTATCAATTGGCATAGCTCCATTTAGTTGAGGTTCTGGCCAGCTACATTTATTATTTTGCTCTCTCTAACTTTTTCCTATCTGCCGTGCTCCTGAGTTCTGTTTGTTCTTTGTAAGCAATTTTGGACAGGGACTCCGTCTTGTGTTGTGCGTAGTGCTGGTTGAAAATTTTCCCACTGAATGTTTTTCCATCACAAAATAATGATTAGTCCAAACTGAAAGATTCTATGGGATCATGTCAACTTTGATGAAATTTTGTTTAGGAAAAAAATGGAAATGAATCATTTTGATAAGGTCAAACGGTTCCGTTTCAATCCTATTTGTTTTGACCTTATCCGAATGGTATGTTTTGATTTTCCTTTTCAAAATGACGTTATTTTGCAATTTATTGTTATTGTTGTATTATTTTTTTATTTTTGCTTTATTAATTTATATTTTATTAGTTTATATTTATTATTTCTTATTTTATATGTATTTTAATATTTTAATGTTTTCTTTCACAAAATAATTACAAATAAAATGATATAAAATATAATAATAAATGGTGTGCCTGACCCAAAATGAAATGCTTTCAAAAATGATGCGTCTTGGGAAATTTTGAAATTCAATGTTTCATTCCAAGTCGGAATAATTTTTTCCCACTGAAATGGCAGAAATTCCAGTGAATCCTGGTTCCCAGACAGCTCTAGTCATTTGTTTGTACGTTGTAAAGAACAGTGGGGGGCTGGTCTATGATTGGGGTCCCCAGACATTACCATAATACAAATAATAAATAATAATTCTACTCACAATTGTTGCTGTTGAGAGATGTAACATGCACCTTTCGCAACCCTTCCCTTCTAGTCTACTCCTCAGCGTGTGAAAGAGTTATCAGGACAATGCTCCCAAACCCTGCCAGCTCAGACACCGAGTAAATGCATTGGATCTGGATGGAATACAGTTCTGCTTGGCAGGCTGGATCCAGAACTGATGATATCAGCACATTAAAAAAAAAAAAAAAAAAAAAAAGGCAAATTTCTGCCCTCTTGCCCTATTGATTTAATGTATCAGAGGGCAGAAAGTGACTCCAAGAGTCTGTCCTGCAGAGGTCGGACAGCAATAATCAAGGAAAACATTAGGACAGGCATGAGAAATTGGAAGGTTACTGAGAGGGTGGGTGAGATGATGTTGGAAGAAAGGTGGGGAGGGATAAAAAATATTGGCGATCCAGGTCCCATTTAGTTTTGATACACTATCTACCTGTCAGTGCATTTCATCACCTCTCGGACACCAAGCTGGCTGCATGTATTGTTTTCCCAAGGTTTCTCACTCCATTTATTGTGCAGTTTTACTTGGCTGATTCATAAGTGTCACAATTTGTTTCCTCCATGGCAAACAGGAAATGCCTACAAAGCCCTTTGCTCTAGTTTCTTCCTCATAGGGCTGGACAGCTCTTAATAATGGCTGGTTTGGTCTGTTTCACACTCCTCTCTGAAATATAAATCTGTTGGCTATTTGTTGAGGCTCCAAGATGGGGGAGGGAGGCGGGGGAAGGAAAGCCCAACATAAGCAACTGCAACTGTGAATGATCCACTAACCTTGCTGTCTTGTCGGGATAAATTTTCAGCACAGAGAGTTAGACCCCCTGGCTACCATTAAAACTGATTGAAACAGTGAGGTTAAACTGCCATGCTAAAGATTTCTCCCGCAAAGCCTCTGGAATGAGATATATTTTATTATATACTATCTAAAATGTTATACAGAGAGATTGTTTTTAATTATATTTTATTTAATATAACTAATTTAATATAATCAAATGTATAACATTATAGTATTGTACATTACAGACAATGTAACTAGTCAGATAACACCTAGACACAAGTTGGGTGCTTTACAGTTCAAAAAGAAAGACAAGGCTCTTGCCCCATGCAGCCTACAGTCTTCCACCCCTATTTACCAAACATGTACAACCAGTAACCGTATGCACATGACCAGTTCCAGCCATGTCCTAGATCTGCTCACATACTTGAGTGGTGGCACCTAATCTTGATGAGTGGAGTTAACAAACAGTAGCAGCTAGAGATAGAGAAGGCCATGAGGTTAAAGTGAGGAAGGCTATGGGTTAAAGTATGTGGTTACTATGTTCAGGCGTGTGCATATCTGGGCATTCATGTAAAAAGGTTTCTCTAATGCAGGGGTGGGCAAACTATGGCCCGCGGGCCAGATCCGGCCCACGAGCTGTTTTAAGCCAGTCCATGAGCTCCCACTGGGGAGCAGGATCTGGGGCTTGTCCCGCTCCAGTGCTCCACCCAGGGTGCCGGGTCGGGGGCCGCACCACGTGGCTCGGCCCTGCTCTGGTGCTCCAGCCAGGTCACTTCCAGAAGCAGCCACATGGCCCCACTCTGAGGGTAGGGGACCGCTCCACACGTAGGAGCAGGAGAAGGGACATGCCGTTGCTTCCAGGAGTCGCTTGAGGTAAGCGCCGCTCGGAGCCTGCACCCCGAGCCTCTCCCCATGCCCCAACCCCCTGCCTTGATCCTCCTTCAGCTCTCCAAACCCCTTGATCCCAGCATGGAGCACCCTCCTGCAACCCAAACCTCTCATCCCCACCCCCACCCCGGAACCTGCATCCCTTCCTGCACTCCTGCCCCAGCCCTGATCCCCCTCCTGCCCGCCGAACCCCTCGGTCCCAGCCCAGAGCACCCTCCTACACCCCAAACTCCTCATACCCAGCCCCATCCCAGAGCCTGCACCCCCAACCAGAGCCCTCACCCTCTCCTGCACCCCAATTTTGTGAGCATTCCCCGATGTGGCCCTTAAGCCAAAAAGTTTGCCCATCCATGCTCTAATGTAATAATCACAGGCTAGATTCTGACTCAGGCTAATTACCTGTGCAAGGAACTAAGACCCACCTTACATCCATATTGAGCCACCTGGAATTTAGGTCTAGGAGTAAGCATAACAACTTGCTTGCTTCCTGCCTACCCAGAAGAGATAGGTGGAGATTACATTACATTATCACCCTCTCCAAAGCCCCTTTACGATACCAGAATGGTGTAAAGGGATCATAGTGTGACGTTCAAGGGCAATTGTGAGTTATTTTGGGGAAGTTGTATGGCCTGTGTTCTACAGGAGGTCAGACAAGATGATTACAATGGTCCCTTTTGGCCTTGGAATCTATGAATATGCACTCAGAGAAAAAGTTTTTGATTTTTTTGTGAAGTTCTGTCCAAGTGGTTAAGAGAAATTACTCTGCATATTTTCCTCCCACAGAATCTATTATTTTCAGGTCAAATTTTCTCAGGAGAAGTTGTTTATTTAAAAAATCCACATAGTCTCTCCCCCCCTCCTTCTCCTGCTTTTCTGTGAACCATTTCTTTTGTCTGCAAATGAGCCAATTACAAGGGGGGAGAGAGAGAGAGATAATCACCTCACATATTACATGGACATTTATTTTTAATCTGGCAAGAAAGGAAATGCCACGTTTTAGTGCATGCATTATAAAAACCAAAATTCAACTCACCCCATTCCCTTTGTTATGTGAATGGGCACACATGATTAATTCTTGTTCACACCAAGCCAAGCTATATTTCCATAACAGAGCCTTTGATAACCACAAAAAGAAAAAGTGCAGAGAACTCCACAAAGTCCAATGGAGTTCTCACCATGCAGATCTAATTTAGCTACAAAGACCCTAAGATACATTGAATTTTACAATGGGAATCAGCATATATTTCTACTTCAAATTTCTGCACAAGGCTAACATAGCCATGTTCCATATGATCCCTCCCAGGTCTACAGTTCAAAACTTCTCATTAAAATGCTCTTTAAAGTGCTGGTTACTTTGGACTCAGTGTTTCCCACAATGGCCAGTCCGAAAAGTAATAAGAGCATCTCAATGCAAATATGTCATTGTTATGCAAATTTCTCTGCCGAAAGAGAAACTTTGGGTCAATATATGTATTTTCTGCAACCACCTACATGCTTTTTCCTGCTAATTATCCCTTACTGAGCTATGGACTTGTTACTTTTTAAGGTCAAGAAAATCTATTTTACAGGGTTTTGCTCAGTACATTTAATCTTTTATATAGGCTTTTCTCTGGCTGTGCTTGGACACGATTCTCACTTGGAGACTTAACAATTCATTGGTGGTTCACCAATGGTTCACCGAATTTGGTCCATTCGGATACGCAGGGCACCCTAGAGAGTATTTTTGCTCTTTCAACGTCTTCTTATTTATTTGTGCTTGCAAATAGGTCAAAGGGGTGACATGGCAAGACTTGTAATATCTGAGGGCACTTATAAAAGATGCAATTCAGTAACAGGAGAGGAACATTTTGCACTGATTCCTCTTCCCCTGAGCTCCCTTCGTCTCTCACACACAGTGTGAAATGCATACTAACCGTATAGGATTCAAAATGCACATTATTAATGAATCAAGATGTTGTATGTAATAAAAATATAATAGTAATGAAACGGTACCTGGGTATATGCACATCAGCACCCCCTATAGGACGGAATCATAACTGCTCATCTGGATCCTAATCCTTATATTGCTTACCGTGAAGGTAGAGTGTCATATAGCTCAAGTACTAGGAGCCACAGGTTTGGAGTCAATGAAACTACTCACGTGTTTAAAGTTAGGCATGTGTATATGTCCTTTGCAAGATAGGGGTTCTGAAGCAAGAGGTTCAGCATTTGCCCTCTACTGTCAATGCAAAATTATGGAGGGTCAGACTGCACAACAGAATGAGAATATGGAATTCCTAGAAGGCCACAGATTTGTGTCTGATCAAAGGCTCTAAATGCTTTAAGACATAATTAAATGTTCAAGGAACCCCTATAAGGAAGCTAAATGTATTACTTAGATTTTAAACTCTTTGAGGCAGGGACCATCTTTTTGTTCTGTATTTGGACAGCAACTAGCATCCTGGGATTCTGGTCCATGTTTGGAACCCTAGTTGTATGCTGCTGCAATACAAATAAATAATAAGAACAAATTACACCCATTTTTCTGATGGTCAGAGGTTGAATAACTTGTTCAAGGTCATTCAGCCAGAAAATGTAATGTGTAGAAACAGAACTCAAGAGGCCTGTCTCCAAATCTTCACTTCATTCTGCTGCACAACGCATGCCTTCTTCCTGTGGTTATCTTTGTAAATTGCTGCATTTTAAGGTGAGGTAATATACGGCAACATACAGTAGTTCTAGTCTCCTGGAACATTTAAATCCCCAGTTATTTTGCTTAGCCAGATTTGTTTACATGATATATAGCAGCCCCTTGATCTTAGTACATATCCTCCACAACTCAACTGCTGTTTCATCGCAGTCAAAACAGTTCCAATTCCTAAGTAGATGCTGCAGGGGATGACCTACATGAATCTAAGCAAATGCATGGAGGCTTAATCTCATCTTTGAGTAGATAATGTATAGGAATTCAGCCCACTCTACCGAATAATGCCTAAACTGGCCAATACCTGGCTCGAAAGAGCTGTGCCTTCTATTTATTCCTTATTGATATTAGCCTAAAGAAATAGCATTACTTATTGTTTTTCTATTTGTATGTGATTTATTTATCAATGGGGACATAACTCATGCTGCAGATGTAGGTCAGGAGAAAAGTCAAAGTGGTACAAATTTGCTTATGTAGGAGCACTGCCTTCCTACAATGCCTAGCAGCTCCTCGGATCCGCAGTTCAAAGGGAATAACAAATGACTCGGAGTAAGCAAGGGAACAAGAGAGCAAGCAGCCAGCAGCTTTACCAATAGGTCTTTTAGACTTGATTTTTTGGTTTTTATGATATATTCTTAGACCAGCGTGTACAAACCCAAATCAGTTTTAAGCATTTGGAAAATCCACTCACAGGAGCAATGTCAGAAGTAAGGCATCTGTAATAGCTTCTCTAGAAGGGTCATTGTGACTTTCATTCTCTCCGTGATAGAAGAAAGGGCTTCTCTAATTCTGACACGACAACATAGCGGAAACCCCGTCTTTCCACTTTAACCACTGCTGGCTTTTATGATGATTACTATCTAAAGGTTCATCTTCTGCTATTTCATGTTCTTTACAAGCTCCCTTCACTTTGGCCAGGTGGCTTACCATGTTTGTCCTACTGCCTCTCCACGCAATACTACACACAGATTTTTTGGTGATATGCTATCTATCCTTTCCCTTTTGCTTCACTTTCTTATGGCTGTTGTGTGCCTATGTTTCAACCACATGTACCATGACTGGCAACACATCTTAAGTATCTTGGGCCTCTCCTGGAGCTGCTGCATGTGTGACACTTCTGCTGAAGTCAACACGAGTTGTGCTCATGCAGTACTGCCAGGATGGGGCACCTTTAGTGGGGTATTGGGGTTCATGCTCCTTATTTTTCAAATGCCTCTTTCTGGTTTGAATCCACATAGAAGAGTTGGTTAAGGCAACCAAAGGCATTAAGCCTCTTCTTCTTTTACCAAGGTTACACCCAACAGGATTTCATTCGCCTGTATATTCATTCTAACTCCACTTTCTTATTCATTTCTCAGATCTTTGGTAGAAATGAATTTAACTCCAAAAATGGAGACCTACACCAGGATTTCAAACATCCTGGTGTTCAGGCCTACTCAGACCCAGTGTGTTGGTTTGGCCCATGATTTATCATCTGGATACCCATCAGACTAGGAAACAGAAGGGGGTGTTTAAACCTGGGGTTTGACCCATATCTGCTTTGTGGTCTTTGGGAAGGTGAAGCAAAGATTGAGAGCCATCTATAACCTTGATGTGACAAGGTATCCTTAAGTGACATTGACACCCTCCTACAATCAATCTTTACTTTATAAATAGACTATTATCATTTGGAGTAGCCCACGTGCTAAATGCCTCACAAAAACAAGTCAAGTCATGGCTCCTCCTCTGAAGAGTGATCATTCTAAATTCAACATGATAATATGAGGTCACTTCAGTATTTGCCGTCAGTCTCTATATTTCCCTATGCAAACTAAAACAAATGCCTAAAATACTGAACTAAAGTTACTTAGGCTACAGCTGCACTTGGAGTTGGGGGCATGATTCACAGCCGGAACAGACATGCTCACACTCGCTCTCATCAAGCTAGTGTACCAACAGTAGTCCTGTAACCATGGTAGCACGGGCAACGGCAGGTAGATGCATGGGCTAGCCACCCCGAATGTGTACCCACAGGGTCTGGTGCACTTGGATCTACTCTGCTTTGAAACAGGAGTAGGTCAGTGCACATGAGGGAACTTTTAGTGTGTGGTAACAGGCTTCACATGGACAGTTAGTGCATGGCACACTAGCACACTGCAGATTTACCCCTGCTTGGGGTGCATTACCTGTTGGTCTAGGCGAGCTCAAAACCAATAGGCCATTTGGCAAGGATAACCACTGTCGATCAATTTAGGGATGAATGTAGTCATTACAGCATAGCTAAACCAATCTGATTTCAGACATATGAACCCTGTGTCCACTGTACCTAACCCACTTTCTTGCTTTTTTATTCACCATCACACCTTGAAGCTGAAAATCAGACCAAACAATCCCCAGCTTTTATTACTAGCAGGTAAACACCACCATAAACCATAGTTTTCAGTGTGTGCACAGACAGATATAAATGTAGATTAGTAAAAATAATAAATATGTTTTCTCCTTGAAAGCTCGAAGCACATTCTTGTATGGCTTTAGTTACAATGCTGGCAATCAAGAGGCACTTTAATATGATTTAGTATTTAAAACTTTGCTCAAAATACATCCATACTTCATTTTGAAAAGGTCAGATTTCTAAAAGGATAAATTTAAAAGGACAATGTCAAGTCCTTTAGGCCAAACAATTGAACGTACTTTTGAATTTGTACATTCTTGTAGGAAATGTGGTCCCCATTCCCATGGGGCTAGTTATACTCTTTTAAAAGTGATCTTCCCAGAACAGACTCATTTGAAAGCAAGAAAATTAATACATCCTTCGCATAAACAAAGAAAGAATTACACAATAAGGCCCTCATCCTGCAGCTGGATCCAAACAGGCAGATCCCTTACACCTGAGCAAGTCTGATTGAAATCAATGGGCTCCAACCAGACACCAGAGTCCACCTGCAAAGATGTGACTGCCAGCTCGGGCACTGTGGTACGTGAAGGGATTTAATACATTGGGTGGGTTTTTTTTAAGGTTCTAGAGTAAATTCTGCATTTTCTGGATGGATAAATTAGTCTAATTAGCTATTAGTTGACTAATTAGATTGTAAGTTCTTTGGGGCAAGAGATGTTTTATTATGTGTTTGTACAGTACCTAACAATTTAGGGGATTGGTGCATGACTGGGTTCCCTAAGCATTCTTCCAATATAAATAATAATAAATACAAAATGTTTAGGGACAGTAGGACAATTCATGGAGTAAGATGCTGCTAATCAGTGTAAAAGTATCAGAATTGGACCCTTAGGGACAAGAGCCATCTCCTTTATTATGAGTAAAATGTCTCTCTCAATGGGGCTTTGATCCCTGATTGGGACCTCTGTGTGCTACCTCAATACAAATATATAAATAATGATGCCAATAAAGAATACTGGATAGAAACCCTAAACTGTACAGAAATTGATAATTGCATCAACATATGTCTGGCGTCAAGCATTTAACAGCACTTTAAATGAAACATATTTTTATCTTTTAAGATTTCCTAATTTACATCTCCAGCCAACAGTTGGCTGCAGCTCCATTGACCTGTTTTTTAAAATATGAATGAGTCTCTTCTCTTGAGTTGGGGAAAAAAACAGCTGTTCCTCATTTGGAATAGAAAACAATATCTTCAAGTCTATGTCCTTCCTGTCCTACATTACTATTGCCCAATAGCCCGGACTCCAGGAAATACCAGAATTATATTCTTAATAGCTTGTGAGAAGTGTGCAGCTATTTCTTGGCATTCTATGAAGAGACTATTGGTGAATACTTGGGGTAAGCAGTCCTCGTGTTTAAAAAAAGAAAGCTAGTAAATACAAACAAAAATATTTGTAATAAGGCCTTGGAGTTTTAAAGCCAACATTTCAAAGACTCTGTTACATGAATATAAAGCTCTGTGGAGCATTTTCAAGGCAATTGAAATCTTTCCCTTAAAAATCTTACAGAAACGATACAATACTTGAATGCAGTTCTGTGCATGTGGCATGTTTGCCAATAGTATGGAGAACACATGACAGCAAAACCCTCAGCATCTATACTGAAAAAGTAGATTGCAGAAAATTTCTACACAGAACGGGGTAGGATAAATGCTTTTCATATGCACTTATGAATCTGAGTTCAGCACTCATTATTGCATTTGCTGTTGAGGAGGTTATATGGATATCACCGATTGCAGAAATTGACTCACTGTTTGTAAAAAGAACCCCCTATTGTGCATGCTTCTGGTTAAAACAGCCAGTGTGAATTTGCTATTAATTTATAGGTTAATCAAATAAAGTAATGTGCAGCTGCAAATCATTGCGAGCATACAAGGTCTGGCCCTACAGAATCGTAGACCTATTAAAATAAAGTATTACATGGTGTTTGCTGCTATTGCCAAGAGGTCAAGTCCTAAGATCCTTGTTGAGTTTTCATTTAATCCTGAATAATGACTATGTAAAAACTCAGGAAAGTCCTCCATGGGATTTGGCACAACATGGTATTTCAGTGCTGTGACTAGTGTAGTTATTGTTTTTCAATCCAAAATAGCTCTGCTATGTTTTTACATTAACACATCATTCACATGCATCACTGTTACATTAAGTTTGAAAAAAAAATAGAATCAGGGACCGAACAGAAATCCTGAATGGCTCTCAGACTACTAGCAATGGCTTTGTAATGCTAATTTTAACCTGATTTCAACACATTAACCTTCTGAAGAACACTGTTTTATGAATACAGCATAAAGCAACACCATGCAATAGTCTACACAAGGAGTGAAAAAATACCATATCTTAAGTTGTATACTGTGCCCCAAAGTTGTAGGGAGACAGAATGATACTAGAATTCAGCTAGTTGAACTGACATCACTATTCTTGTAATAACTCTGGTTCTTTAATGACCACAAGCAGTCAAGACCATGGATGTAAGTCTCTTCCAAAAGACGGCATCTTCAATAGCGTACTATTATCACCAGTAAGAATCCCAGCACTCATGGGACTTGATTTTCCAAAGAGCGTAGACTGATCTAGTGCTAGTTCAGAGGGCAGTGCCACCTAACAAATTATGTATTAATACAACCTGCAGTACTGTGGGTTTCTTTCGAGCTCTTTCATCCAAGCAGTAGCTATGTTTAGCCTTACTTAGGCTTGTGAGATATGTTAATAGTCCATGATGCAATGGTTGTACCTTAATTTAATAAGAAAGGCAAGGAAAGGAAAATATATGAGTAAAATAAGAAAAAGAAGATAAATGAATTCATGAGAAGATCCAGTTACTACCCTGCAGACCAGTTTTATCCAACAGGTTTATAGCAGCGCTACCTACAACTGCTTGGAATGGAAAATATCTAATAGTATCATTTCAGTAGCTGGGTACAGCCTGATCGTGTATCTCAATTATATTCTGCCTAATAATCCACCATCTGCCTCCCCAGGACTTAACCTAACATTCCACAGCTCTGAACAACTTAATTCTTGCAATGGACCTGTTTTTCCGTCCTTCACACATACACACAAAGTCACCTTCTAAGGTGTAAGATTGGCAATAGTCTAGTAATTGGTTTAAGGTACAGTATTTCATGACCTTTTGCAAACCACACAAACAAACAATCAAAAAGACCAAGTCTGGAAAATGTCAGCCTGAGAGGTGAATGCTTCAGAAATTTCTAAATGCCTAAAAACATCTGTTATAATAAAAATTCTCTGGCAACCTTACATTAGCTGTCACTAGCATCCCACCAATAATAATGTAAGTACTAGTCAATCTATAAATACAGTAAAGAGCACTGCACAAGTTATTCTCGTCCAAACTGGTTACAATCACTCACTAAAAGTCAAGGCTGAGGTACCCATCCTAAATTATTGTTGGACAAAGACTACATCACGATTTACAGCAAGGAAACAGGATATATGTGAGGGAACATAAAAGTCTTATAGATGCCATTCAAGTATTGGAGACTGCTGCCAGATGGAAACTCAGGAAATATAAAGGGACAAGTGCAGGAGTCACAAATTCCGTTTGAGCTCCTTTGTGACAGGCCTAGGGATTGGTAAAAACTATGGTTGTCAAGCAATTAAAAAAATTAAACACGATTAGTCGCACTGTTAAACAATAATGGAATACCATTTATTGAAATATTTTTGATGTTTTCTACATTTTCAAATATATTTATTTCAATTACAACACAGAATACAAAGGGTACAGTGCTCACTTTATATTTTTTTTATTACAAATATTTGCACCATAAAAAGCAAAAGAAATAGTATTTTTCAATTCACCTCATACAAGTACTGTAGTGTAATCTCTTTATTATGAAAGTTGAAATTACAAATGTAGAATTATGTACAAAAAATAACTATATTGAAAAATAAAACAATGTAAAATTTTAGAGCCTACAAGTCCACCCATTCCTACTTCAGCCAATCGCTCAGACAAACAAACTTGGTTACAATTTGCAGAAGATAATGCTGCCCGCTTCTTGTTTACAGCGTCACCTGAAAGTGAGAACAGGTGTTCTCATGGCACTGTTGTAACCAGCGTCGCAAGATATTTATGTGCCAGATGCTCTAAAGATTCATATGTCCCTTCATCTTCAACCACCATAGGATATGCATCCATGCTGATGATGGGTTCTGCTCGATAATGATCCAAGCGGCGAGGTCCGACACATGTTCATTTTCATCATCTGAGTCAAATGCCACCAGCAGAAAATTCATTTTCTTTTTTGGTGGTTTGGGTTCTGTAGTTTCCACATCCGAGTGTTGCTCTTTTAAGACTTCTGAAAGCATGCTCCACACCTCGTCCCTCTCAGATTTTGGAAGGCACTTCTGATTCTTTAACCTTGGGTCGAGTGCTGTAGCTATTTTTAGAAATCTCACATTGGTACCTTCTTTGCATTTTGTCAAATCTGCTGTGAAAGTGTTCTTAAGGCTCTAAAGTTTTACACTGTTTTGTTTTTGAGAGCAGTTATGTAACAAAAAAAATCTACATTTGTAAGTTGCACTTTCATGATAAAGAGATTGCACTATGGTACTTGTATGAGGTGAATTGAAAAATACTATTTCTTTTGTTTAGCATTTTTACAGTGCAAATATTTGTAATAAAAATAAAAAATACAGAAATTTCTTGCAGGGAAAAAATGTTGGTCTTCAAATCCATTCGAATACTGCCTCATATTCAGGGCACTGAACAAAGGCTCAATCTAACCCTAAGTGGCAGTTGAAAGCAACCCTCTGGAAAAACAAAGCAGAGCTTGTTATAGAACTGTTAATACAAGAATAATAAATAAAACACCAATCATATAAAAACATTGTTTAAATACTACTGAATAGGAGGCCTTGCTTAACACACAATTAAGATAAGAAAGGTGAAAACCGTGCCAAGAGTAACTAAGGGAAGATACAAAGGTCAAAAAGGATGCTTACTAGAGTGGATTTCAATAGCATAGATTCCAAGTTATCTCCAAATCAGTTTCAACTTTGATATAGCCACCACAGGAAGAAAATAATTAATAAATGAACATTCTCTTATTCTCAGTTGCATCAGCATTTTGGAATGAGACCCATAAGGGCTTTTTTTTTTTTTTTAATTTAACCAAATCTTTGTTTTTCTAAGAAATATTTTGGTTACGTGGAAAGCTATGCAAGTCCAGGGGGAGAGGTAATTTTGGGCCAGGCCCAGTAAATCACTTAAGAATGTGCTTTTCTTTAAGCATGTGACTTCAATGGGACCATTCACAAGCTTAAAGCTAAGTACAAGTTTAAGTGCTTAGCTGGATCTGGGCCATAAAACATCATCATGAGCTAATAGAATATGTATTTGTGACAAAGTGGGATTTTCCCTTTTTATGTTGTATGTGAGTCTTACTGTTGAGCCTATGTGAGTTTTACTGTTTTGCATGAATACCCTGCGTGCCTCAGTTTCCCTATGTGCTGCACCAATACCTTGTGGTGTGAATAGGGGTGTGTGACTTTGGCTGAGACCTCTGGGGCAGGTGAGGCTTCTCCAGCTGCCTGCACCTATTCTATGAGTGGTGCCCTTCGTAACCTGAGACCCAGGAAGGGGATGCAACCAGGTGACTTTTTGCCTGGGAAGTGAGACAAAGACAAAGAGGAGGAGCAATGGGGGTGTCTGAGGTCAGGTCGCTGAAAGCTGGCAGTCTGCTTGGGGGGACTGGAAGAGGGGGAGTCCAGGCTGCCTGGCCCAGGACTCCCCAAGATGGACTTGGCTGAAAATCACTGATTTCTGTGATAGCAAACTCTGTTCTATGCTGTGTTTTTGTCAACTAATAAACCTTCTGTTCTACATGCTGGCTGAGAGTCACTGTTGACTGAGGAGTTGGGATGCAGGGCCCTTTGGCTTCCCCAGGAACCCAGCCCAGGCAGACTCGCTGTGGGAAGCGCACGGTGTTGAGAAGGGGATGCTGAATGCTCCAAGGTCAGACCCAGGAAGGTTGAAGCTGTGGCCTTGGCTACACTTGCGGATTCACAGCGCTGCCGCGGCAGCGCTGTGAAGCGCAAGTGTAGTTGCGCCGCCAGCGCTGCGAGAGCTCCACCTCTCCGAGGGGAATAGCTTGCAGCGCTGCGAGCGAGCGTGCAGCGCTGCAGGCGCTGATTACACTGGCGCTTTACAGGGCTGCACTCGCTGCGCTCAGGGGGGGTGTTTTTTCACACCCCTGAATGCAGCAAGTGCAGCGCTGTGAATTGCCAGTGTAGCCAAGGCCTGTGTAAGCTTCTTGCCCTGGAGCCAGTATGCTCAGAAAGAGGCGGCTCCCCCAGAGTCCTGACTGGCTTCGTATGGAATAGTTCCAGAGCATTGGCCCGGTGACTCCATGACAGTATTCAAAGTGGGGCAGATTTACCAAGGAAGTCAGGTGCCTGCCTTGGTGGAAGCCAACTGAAGTTATGTACCCAGCTGTCATTTATGCCTTGGGAAATCTACCTTACTGTACAATTGGGATAGGCAATCTGTTCAGATGAGGAAAAATAATCCACCCAAACCTTTGCCTAACGCTCATACCAAACCGTTCTGAAACCATGTTTAACTTCAATGGGAACAACAGGTGCTTAGCACCTTCAAAAATCAGACCAGCTACCTGATGTTAGGCACATAATTTATGCAATGAATGTATACAACTTTGTAGTATACAACATTGCATCCTTAAAATGGGGGAAGATCTCTCAGATACTGTGTGTTCCAACAGAGGGGAACGTTCCTTTTTTTTTTTTTTTTTTAAATGCTGCCCTCAATAGTACACTTGTCATGGGTTTTTAAAATAGATTTAATTCTGGGGGAAGAGGTGGCACTGACACTTCTGGAAACCTAAACCCTAAAGAGTGCTGCTTCAGGAGCTATTTTTAGTATGTGCTGATGGAAAGTAGCTTAATACACTTTAAAAGAGGTAACTGTATAATTCATAAATGGCAGGGCAGAGCAAAGTGAAACCACAATGGCTGGTGCATGATCACTTGTAACTCATGAGCGAATGCAAGCTAAAAAATCCATTTGTGTTTATACACTTCAGGGCACACTGTACTTTATGCACTTTCTTGCCACCTGGACAGGGAGTGTGAGGAGAAAGGAGGGAAATGCCATTGAGTAAACCCCCAGCATGGACTGATATCATTTTGCAGGATTTCAGTTTTAAGAGGGAGGATGTGACCAAGGGACCTTTTGGTGTCAACTGGCACAGGGCACCGAGGGTGTACAGAGTTTTACAGAGATCCCCTGGGTCAGATATATGCCTAATAATTCATCAAAGCATGACGTGTGAGGTCTCTATCAAGGGCCCACGGGTCATCAAAATCACTGTGAAATGAGCATATGGATAATATTTAAGGACTTATGTATCTATACTGAAAATTATCTTCTTGAGGTGTTGGAGTTAAGGCAGTCCACCAGGAGGAGACATGCCTCAGACACGCTCCTTTCAAGCTGGAGGTACCTTATGCTTATTGCACTGTCTGGTCATATGGGTACTATGCCTGCCTCACAATAGAGGCCTATCTGCAGACTGAGCCAGGTGCCAGTGGAAAGCTGTGTTGTGAAGCTACAAGAGAAAATCTACAGGAAGAAACAATACAGCAGTGAGTGTCCTGGTTATGAATGAAGACAAAGGATGGGACTTGTATATCTTGGGAGGCAAAGGAATACACTGGATCCCTCACCTAGGAGACAAGCTGGCAGTACGTCTGTCTCGGGAGAGGAGGATGACAACCATACCTGGCTGTAAAATGCCCCCATGACTTTGGGTGAGCATTGATCTATAAGACATGAGAATAACTAAGTCTAGATGCATCACACGGGATGATCTTGTGGTTAAGACACTGGTCTGGGATCCAGGAGATCCTGATTCACCTCTGCCACACAGACTTCACGTGGGACTTGGGCACATGATTTCTTCCCTTTGTGATTCTCTTCCCCATCTCCAGAATGGGGATTGCATTACTTCCTTTCTCCAATATTGTACTTGCTTTATTTGGGCCAGGGGCCTGCAAAGAGTGCAGCAACGGCCGCTTGCAAATTGGCATTTTGCTGTGGAGTTTTATATAGATATAGAATCATTGGTCATACCGCCTTTAGAAATAATATCGTACCAAAAAAGGTGTGCACGTATGTCAGTAATTCCGAAAGACAGACTGAAGAACACAGGATCACTCAGGTATTGCCTGACATTTATCTTGATGGGTACAGAGAGACCTAACAACTGAGGACTGGTGTAGTAGGACTTATTGAGTCTCTAGCCTCTTAACGTCATGAAAGATCTAAGTCAGCATACATTATTCCAGTGGTGCTTGCAGGGGCTGGGTAGTTAGAATGCTGTCAGCCTTTCCATGAAAATCATGTTTTTAAGTTGAACATATATATTTGCTCCAGGCTGAAACCTGACATACAAGTTCCTGCCCAGGAGCAAATGTTTTAGAAATTGTATTGAAATCCTTTGGCTTTGTTCGTGGGGACAGAACAGAGCAATAGAAGAAGAAAAAAAGTCCGAGAGTTAGTTTTATGTTAATATTTTGGTCACAATGTAGCAGACTTTCTAGTCTCTGTTTCAGGTATTAAAGCCGACATTTGCAAACTTGGGAGCCTACAGCAAAACACCTCAAACCCTAGTTAGTCGGGGTGGTGGAACAGGGGCAGCTAGTGCTGCTGCAATGGAAATATTGTAAATGCTTGTAAACTTGTGCATGCCTCAGGGAAGCGAGAGCAAGATTCAGAGGGTCTGGAGCGGCCTTTGCCGGGCCTGGGATTGGACCAGGGAGCAGGGAACAGGACCAAGAGGGAGTAGGTGGAAATTCCCAGGATAGGACCCTGTTTCCTAGCATGGAACTGGCTGCCCCCACCACCCTAGACTCAGTAACTCTCCTCAGCCTCCCACCTCTCCCTCAATTCCCGCTCCCTCCCCTACAATATTTAGAGACTTAGGTAGAGATCTCCAAAGGCACAAACAGGAGTTAAGCACTCAGGGTGGTATTTTCAAGACTCTCCCTCTTCCACCTCCCTAATCAGGAAGGAAGTGGGCCATTTCTAAATCTGGGTTCCACATATGTAGCCAACAGAATTCTCTTCCTAATGCAAATGAAGACAGGAAATGGTTTTAAATGTTCTAGTTATTGTCTCTTAAGAAAGGACAGGACTGAAATAGCTGTGGGTGATATGCACCTGCAGGGCTACTGGGTAAGTCAGCACAGGACGTGCCAACAAAACCTGGCTTAAGCAGTGGTATTAGCCCCTCACTTTCATGCAGCATTGCATTCGTTCAAAAGTTGTTTCGTAAAAAAGGAAAATTGTAAAAGAAATACTTTGATCTTCCGCTTTTGCTATCACAGCAGAACATTAGGTTGGGTTTATTAAGTGAGTCAAGTCAGTACATACAAAAAGTTGAGATTCCATGAATTGCATTCTGTGACACTCTGTACCTCAAAATAGCACCCGGGAACCCCCATATTCACCACTGTCATACAATTTAATATGTTTTATACAAAGTATGTCTTGTGAGGTATCGTTTGAAAAGTCATGATTGGTTGAATATTACTATCCTGTTGAACTGTGTGTGTTACAATTGTATCTCAAGTTATGAAGTTTTGCTATGCATTGGTTACTTGAAATATGTTGTGAGCCTGGGAGATGCCCACAGCTGGCCTTTCGGTGGCAACAAAGGAGCAACTAATGCCCCAAGACAGATTTACATTAGGACTAGTGGGCTATGTGTTGATGGCCCATTAAGACGAATCCACTCTCCCAGTGGGCCTTTCCTGAAGCACATGGACAATGGGGATGGCTTAGAGTTACCATATTTAAAAAATAAAAAAAGAGGACACTCCACGAGGCCCCGGCCCCTCCCCTTCCCCACCCTGGCCCCGCCCAACTCCGCCCCTTCCCCGCCCAAACTCCGCCCCTTCCCCAAAGTCCCCGCCCTAACTCCCCTTCCTCCCTCCCAGCCACGCGAAAAGGGCTGCCCTAGCGCTACTGGCTTCACGGTTTGCCGGGCAGCCCCCAGACCCTGCGTCCCCGGCCGGCGCTTCCTCAGCGCAGTTGGAGCCCGGGAGGGGAAGCGCCCAGCCAGGGGCGCAGGGTCGGGAGGCTGCCCGGCAAACCGTGAAGCCAGTAGCGCTCAGGCTTCGGGGAGCCCCCATGTCTCCGGACCCTGCGCCCCCAGCCGGGCACTTCCCCTCCCGGGCTCCGGCTGCTGTGCTCCTCCCCTGACTCTTCTGCTCTGTTTAAGAGCCGAGCTGCCTGAGCATTACCGGCTTCGGGCAGCCCCCATGCCTCTGGACCCTGCACCCCCGGAGCCCGGGAGGGGAAGTGCCTGGCCGGCGGCACAGGGTCCGGAGGCACGGGGGCTGCCCGAAGCCGGTAGCGCTCGGGCAGCTCGGCTTTAAACATAGCCGAAGAGTCAGGGGAGAGCACAGCAGCCACGGGAGGGGAAGTGCCCGGCCGGCGATATTTTTCCCGGACATGTTCAGCTTTTTGGCAATTCCCGCCGGACGGGGGTTTGATTACCAAAAAGCCAGACATGTCCGGGAAAAACCGGACGTATGGTAACCCTAGGATGGCTTAACCCAGTGGCTCAGCAGGGGACATAGAATGTGTATCAGAGGCAACTTGTGGGGGCTGCAGGAAAGGCCACACACATCGCCCCAAGGCCAAGTGACCCTCCAGGAGCTGGCCTGGGCGGGGAGAGGAAGGGGCGGGGCCAGAGCCAGAAGGGAAGAGGCGGGGCCAGAGCAGTGCCTCCCACCCAGGCTCAGCTTCTGGGGACAAGAGCTGACTTTGAACATGCCAGGGAGAGTGGTGGTGGTGGTGGCTCCAACTCGCTCAGCCGCTGTCCCGGAAGTCAAGCCCGCTGCCGCTGCAGCCAGGCACTCTCCCAGGCAGCTGGGTGCTGCACCGGGCAGCATCCGGTCCCTCCTACGCGTCACCTATGCATGTGATCCCTGACTCCATGTTTGAGACAGTATCTTTCCATGCCCATGGACCGGGGGAGTATAAATTGGAGTCTGTAACATCAGCCCAGGGCCTGACTCCTCCCCCATCTCAACACCTGGAAGATCATTTGGAAGATAAAGACTATGAACAGGGATGATTGGTCCTGGGATAAGAAGAGTATTCAGCCTGTGTAAACTGCCTGGAACATCCTTACCAGTGAGTTTGTCTAAAGTGCTTGGGGAATCTGCTCAGATTTCAAAGGCTGCTGCACATCCACTATCCTTTGACAAAGTGGCAAACTAATTAATGAGCTTCCATTGCTCAAGAGAAGATCCTGAGCAGTGTAAGATGGTACATTGCTGGGGTCCAAGGCTTAGGGGGTGGGGATATTTGCTGGTGTCTCTCTGAATAGTTCATAGTGACTTAGAGAGTCTGCATGCTGTTGGCTGAGTGATCACAGCACCTAGAGGAGTTTGCTACTTGTCACTACAAAGGCATTGTAAGAGACAGTCCAGGGAAGAGAGTGAAGGGGGCACACTGGTCCCACAATTCCAGGTTGCACCCGAGAGTATGTCACAAATTCAAGAAAGACATCAATTTTGTGGGGAAGTTTGTACAACTGCAGACTATGCAATACATCTTCTGTGGATTATTAAAAGAGTGCCTCCAGTTTCTAGCACTGTTAATTTCCCCTGATGGAAAAGTCCTATACGGTTTAATGTCAAATGATGTTTACTGGCCCATCCTACAGAACTGAAAAGAGAATTATATGCTCACTATGGTTCAAAACCATATAGAAATGATCTCATTCTCTGTTAAATTCTACCCCTTTCTAGAGGGATAGCTATGCAGCCCTATTACATTTCTATAGAAACTTTTCAGAGTAACAGCCGTGTTAGTCTGTATCCGCAAAAAGAAGAACAGGAGTACTTGTGGCACCTTAGAGACTAACAAATTTATTAGAGCATAAGCTTTCGTGGACTACAGCCCACTTCTTCGGATGCATATAGAATGGAACATATATTGAGGAGATATATATACACACATACAGAGAGGGCCTGTCTTGTAGGAGGTGACTTCTGGGTACTCGTCTGGCTCTGTCAATCTTTTTTTCACTTCAGCAGGTGGGTATTGTAGTTTTAAGAATGCTTGATAGAGATCTTGTAGGTGCTTGTCTCTATCCGAGGGATTGGAGCAAATGCGGTTATATCTTAGAGCTTGGCTGTAGACAATGGATCGTGTGGTGTGTCCAGGCCCAACAAAGAAAATAACAGAACACCACTAGCTGTTACCTTCAGCCCCCAACTAAAACCTCTCCAGCGCATCATCAGAGATCTACAACCTATCCTGAAAGATGATCCTTTACTCTCACAGATCTTGGGAGACAGACCTGTCCTTGCTTACAGACAACCCCCCAACCTAAAGCAAATACTCACCAGCAACCACACATCACTGAACAAAACCACTAACCCAGGAACCTATCCTTGTAACAAACCCCGATGCCAACTCTGTCCACATATCTATTCAAGTGACATCATCATAGGACCTAATCACATCAGCCATACCATCAGGGGCTCGTTCACCTGCACATCTACCAATGTGATATATGCCATCATGTGTCAGCAATGCCCCTCTGCCATGTACATTGGCCAAACCGGACAGTCTCTACGCAAAAGAATTAATGGACACAAATCTGACATCAGGAATCAAAATACTCAAAAACCAGTGGGAGAACACTTTAACCTGTCTGGTCATTCAGTGACAGACCTGCGGGTGGCTATATTACAACAGAAAAACTTCAAAAACAGACTCCAAAGAGAGACTGCTGAGCTAGAATTGATATGCAAACTAGACACAATCAACTCCGGTTTGAATAAGGACTGGGAATGGCTGAGCCATTACAAACATTGACTCTATCTCCCCTTGTAAGTACTCTCACACTTATTATCAAACTGTCTGTACTGGGCTAGCTTGATTATCACTTCAAAAGTTTTTTTTCTCTTAATTAATTGGCCTCTCAGAGTTGGTAAGACAACTCCCACCTGTTTATGCTCTCTGTATGTGTGTATATATATCTCCTCAATATATGTTCCATTCTATATGCATCCGAAGAAGTGGGCTGTAGTCCACGAAAGCTTATGCTCTAATAAATTTGTTAGTCTCTAAGGTGCCACAAGTACTCCTGTTCTTCTTTTTATAGAAACTTTATCGTTTCACTCCTGTTAAATTCTATGGTTAATATTTAATTTTAAGGGAAGTTGCGTATTAAAATCTCCTGGACTGCTATGAAAATCTCTAGCTATTGGACTCTCCCATCCCTTCACATAAGCAGAAATTTCAAGTAGGAGAAATTTGAATGGCAGGACATAGTTGAAACTCATCATGCAGTGCTGCTGGCCACAGCAGTTTATTGATGAACTCATCTGTGCAGGTCTCTAGTTGGAGCCAATACTGTAGCTATTTTCCCACTTGTATGTATCATCTGCTCGGTTAGTCATTGCATGAGTATGGCATTACATTGAATTATCTGGTACAAAAAAAACTACATGTGAAGAGAAGGTTACAAGAGGGCCAGAGTGAAATTAATTGGAAACTAACTATTGAAGCGCTATATCCAACAGCGCCTAAACAGTGTAGATAATTTAATGCTGCGTTTGAAAGTATCTGCAGCAATAATAGCCTTTAATAATACTTCAATGCTGTTAATGAGACGGGCCAATATAATAACCACCTGCTATGGTGTATGTTAGGGAGAATCAATAATAAAGACGTGGGTAATCTAACAAACCTGGCACATGAGAAGGCCTGGAGAGAACAATGGGTATCTATAAAATACTATGATGATGGGGAAAATATAAGAAACCGAATATAATATAATATCATAGAATAGAAATGCAGATATCATGTATATTTGATGCTAGAACGTATGGCTTTCCTGAGTTAAATTGACAACTCCTCCACAGCCTTGGCCAGAGCAGCAGGATGAGACATTTCTGTCAGTTTCAGGCCTTCCCCCAGGAACACTGCTGTAGCTGCTTGGTCTGGATCCAGTAGAGTGAGCATTGCCTCACTCTGCATCTTCATTAAGGAAGGGAAGAAAAATGGCATCTTTGCGTAACTCCAAGCTGTTCTCCAACCTAAGGCCATTCGAGAATTGTACAGAGACTGAGATCCAATTTACAACTCCTCTAACCAGATTTGGAGGACAGGGTATTTTTTTTAACCTATTACTCCTAAGCTTTTTACTGCAGCCAGAATGCCTAAGTTCTGATGGCTTCAATTATACAAATCAATGAAAGGGGTTTGTTTGTTTGTTTAGAGCTGGTCAAAAGTTTTCAACATTTTGAAATCTCAATGAAAACATTTTTCAATTTTTTTCTTATGAACTTGCTTTTTAATGCCGTTACAGAGAGGTCAAATCTTTTTAAAACATTCAAAATGTCAACCACAAATTTTCACAATTTTTTAAAAGTGTTTCCACACAAACTTGTCTGTATTTTTTATCCAGCTGTAGTTCTGGTTAGTTCAGTTTTAAAAACCATCTTCATCTTCCTCCTCCCCTTCCCATAATGATACAATGGAGCAGGGATAGTTTGCATGCCTGTTTGAGACACAAGGCAGTTCCCACTGTCCAGCTACCCCTCCCTTTAAGCCATCTGCTCATCCTCAGATCGTACCACTCCACTAGCCAATAGCCTCTCCCAAGTGAAAGAATTATGCAGGACAGTGCTTGCCTCCAACTCCATTTGTGTAAATGTGAGCATTCAACTGGCAGTGATCAGAATGTTCACGTCTCCGGGGTGTACATTGAAATTTATGAGGCTGAGAAACTATGGCTAGTGGGATGTTTGTAAAACTGGTACTGGCTGGGTTACTTTAGCTCATTGTGTGCATCCTTCAAAAAAGGAAAAGGACAGCACTAGACTTGAAAGTGTTCTCCTTGTTCCCAGGCCCCTGCACAGATTTGCTCCCATATATTCCACTGATCCTCACCAATTCTGCGCCTCAAAAGTCGCAAGGGTGGGGATTTATGCTACAATAAGAGGCAGAGAAACTGCTCTTGAGTTATGTAAGATGCTGCCACCCACCTTCCTGCCTTCCATGGACTTGTCTGACCTGTCTCTATTGGCTTGGATAGTGACTCTGGAACATTGATGAGATAAGATTGCAGAATCCGGCTTCTAGTGACAAACACTTTTTACGAGGCGAAGCCTCCTGCTGCAAAGTCAGTGGAGTACTCAAGCTAATAAGCACCACACCGATAGTGTATGCAAGACTGGTCCCTCTATTGGTAGGTTGTTGTGGCTTCAATTCTCTTATAGACTGCTTTTTCCTCATGCAGTCCTATTTGCTTTGCTGACATCATTAGAGAAGGGAATGATCATTATCAAAAGGCTTTTAAATCACATTTACAAAAATCACTACAGCAAGTTTTTCTTACGACTTAGCCTCTCCCATCCTTGTCATCCTTTGTCAGATCAATCATGACAAGAAAACAAAGCCCATGTCACCCATGAAGTCATGAACAATCAGCTACTCATATTGATACTGCTTAGGGAAACATGATCTGCTTATAGTTTAAACACGAGCTCTTTGTTGCTGTTGTTGTTTTAAGAAGGAAAGGGGAGGGGACCAAAGGAGGATGACTGTTCTGTGATTAGTATCAGGGGGTAGCCATGTTAGTCTGTATCTACAAAAACAACAAGGAGTCTGGTGGCACCTTAAAGACTAACAGATTTATTTGGGCATAAGCTTTCGTGAGTAAAAACCTCACTTCTTCGAAGAAGTGAGGTTTTTACTCACGAAAGCTTATGCCCAAATAAATCTGTTAGTCTTTAAGGTGCCGCCAGACTCCTTGTTGTTCTGTGATTGAAGATTTGACATCAAGCCATAGGCTTATCCAGATACACCTAAAACAGCAGATAAACCTCCCAAACCAGAACCCCCTCCAACAATCACATGAGCATTTGACTGCACATGCAACTTCAAAACCACACCTGCCATTGTGGATAGTTTTGACTGACCATTTGAACCAGCATTGGCATAGGAGGGACTTTGGAGCTGGGACACATGTAGGCTTTCTTCAAGGAAGCTTCTTCTTGACACAACATTCATCTGTTTCTGAGAATAGCACCAATCTCCATGGCACTAAGAGTAACAAGGAAAGTAACAACAACATCTCCCCCCCCTCAGGGCTCTTTTTGCTCTTTGCTCTGAAAAGAAAGTCCAGGGTGTACACCTAAACACATTTAAATCTGCCTTCACTAAACAAGAACACTCCACCAGAGAAGTAGATGCCATCATGCTACAGGGCACCCAAATACCCCAGAAGAATCTGCTTCAATACAGAAAAAACCCTCCATTGACCACAAACCTCTAGTTGTCACCTACCAGCCCACAGAGGAACCTATATGGGGTCTCATCAAACAACTACAACCCATACTCAATGGGGACAACATTCTGAAAGAAATCTTTCCTCCCCCCCCCCCTTTCTGGCCTTCAAACAACCCCTCAACCTCTCCAAACTCATCATCGGAAGCAAGATCCCCACAGACCAGGACACACCAATTCAAAGCAGCAACAGTCTCTGCCAGAACAACAGATACAAAACCTGAAGACATATCGCCAATGCTCTGATGAGCAATACCCCTCACAACACAACTCTCAAGATCCATCGGACCTACACATGCCCAGGGCCGGCTCCAGGCATCAGCGAAAGAAGCACGTGCCCGGGGCAGCCAATAGAAAGGGGCAGCACTCCGTCTGTTATCGGGGTGGCACGTCCAGGTCTCCGGTGACAATTCGGCCGCGGGTCCTTCACTCCCTCTCTTCCTCTTCGGCAGCACTTTGGCGGCAGCTCAATCGGGTTTTTCTTTTTTCTCTGCCACTTGGGGCAGCAAAAAAGCTGGAGCCGGCCCTGCACATGCCTATGAGAACTTGTGTTGTACCTCATCCAGCGCATCAAATTCCCCAACAGTAACTATGTGGGTGAAACCAGACAAGCACTACACACTCAAATGAACTCGCACAGAAAAATGACAAAAACAGGACAAAAACACCCTATCACCCATGGGCAAACATTTTTCACAGAACCACCACTCCATACCTGCCCTGTCAGTCCTCATCCTCAAAGGAAACCTGCACAACACTTTCCTTTACACCTAAATTCATAACTCTGCTGGACACTAAAAACCATAGACTTAACAGAGACAGTGTATTATAGCTCATTAACGTGATTTGTAACCCACCTTGCTGCTTGCTAACCCTTAATTGCCCACTTCATTTTGAGTGATCTGCTATAGCATGTGTGAACCCCTTATGTTTAACAATCTGTCCCACCTTGTATTTAGCTCAGACACTCTGGTTACCTTCTTCAGACCTGAGGAAGAGCTTTGGGAAACTCCAAAGCTTGTCTCTTCCCCCAATAGAAGTTGGTCTAATAAAAGATACTACCTCACCTACCGTGTCTTTTAAAAGTATTTTAAGACCTTTTCAAGTAGTGGTTTGGATAGACTGGGATAGACTTTTCTCTCTCTAATGCTCAGTCAGATTATGTGAGGGCAGCAAGAGAGGAGAAAAGATTTAATTCAACGATACTAATAAAAAATTGAACGAAGGAAGAGGAAGAAAGAGTCTTGTTTGATATTTCTGGGCTTTTCTGGCTGCATTTGAGCTGAACATTTTACAGCAGTGGCATCTGTGTGCACTGGGCAAAGATTTTTCATTTCATACATCATTTATTCCTGTGGTGATTCCATGAAGTCACTACATGTCCTTAACGCACACACAAAAAGAGAAATCCATTCTTGTCGTGATAAGGGCAAAGGCTGGAGATACTGATCAGAGATTTCTCTGCACAGCCACACCACTAGCTGCAAGGACGATCACCAGCCCTTAATAGAAAAACGCAGGTTAAAGATAGAACTAAGATCCTTGCAATAATTGGAGAATGGTTACACAGGATACATGCACCTGCTCCTAAAAGGCTACTTGAATTCAATGCTCCAGCAAGAAGAAGAAAAAAAAAACAAAACACACACTGACTTGAAGGTCTCTCTCCCAAACTGTTGTAGAAGAATCGGTATCCAATCCCATTTATATACCCTGAGATACCATTGACATCTACCTAAATGTTCATCCTTTCTCAATTCTCACAGAATTAAACCAATCAAAGGAACAATTACATTTTTGTTGCCATCATTGATAAGTTCAGGTTCAGCGTGGGAGCTCTCTTTCCTAGATTTAAAGATTAGCTAAACTGCCTGTTCGCCCTGTCGCTCCACCCCCATCACCTGCATTAAACGGCTTGCCAGAAAGAGACATCTCTGTAATAAAGCTTGTAAACCGATGAGGGTGATAGGGTAGAAGACATGCTGTGTATCTGTGGCAGAGGTCCAACTCCAGGGAAGAGGCAATCTCACACACACACACACCCCTTTGAAAAAGGATAGAAAAGAGCATGAGGAAAGGAAAGACGAGTTTGGGGGAAGGATTTAAAATTTTAACGAGGAGGAGACAGGTGATCAGACGCAGAGATTTCACCATTAGGCTTCCAGTCTGAACTCAGTCAAAGTCAAAAAGGAGGCTCTTTGACAGCCCGGCTGAAATGGGTATCTAAGTCCTGTTCCTAGTAAGCAGAAGTTCCCATTTTAAAAACCAGCACCACCACTGGAATGAACTGGGAACCTTGGCTGCAATCTCATCTGAGAAGCCTGGGACCAAACTGGTTGGAAATGTTTTTTTTTTTTCCCTAATGGAAAATTTAAAATTTTCATCAACACGCAACGTTTTTCATCCAACAACCTTCTAATTTTTTCAACTAACATTCAAAATGTTCCACAGAAAGCAAACACGTTTTTGCAAAAGAGATCTAATTTTCCATCAAAAAACAGATTGGATGGAAATTTTTCAACCGGGGGGACTCCTCCCTCCCACATTAAAGAGCAACGTGAGTGACGCCAATGCCACTGCTGGACTTCAGCCAGGAAGCTTATCAGTTCATCATCTTTCTGAGAAGTACTTTCACTTTGTTTTTAAATATGGGGCTGGTGGGGAAGGGAGAAAATATGGAGGCAGGCAAAGGGGGAGCATGTTAAAGGTAGGTTTTAAACTGTGGAGAAGGGAATGACAGAAGGATGGTGAGAAAATTAAAAACAACAAAAGGGGAGGAGAGTTAATTTTCTAAAAGCCCATTACAATGTCATTATGCACCTCTGTTTTCCTTCTCAACATACTGATTATCAGTAATTAGCAGAGATGGGAGAGGAAATCGAGCAGGAGTACACAGACTAGATTAAACAAAATGAAAAATTGTGCTTATATTTGGTATACCATATCATTCTGCCTACCCGGCAACTGCAGACACATCCTGTATGTCAAAACCAAAGTCAGCAGGCTGGTATCCATCTTAGGCTGCTCCGGGAAATAAAACAATTGTCCAGCGAACCTCACCAGAAATGGGCTAGAACCAAAATGACAGATCCAAACTGTGGATCTGGATCTGTGGTTTTGGGGCTATTTCTATTCCTCAATGGTAAATATAAGAGACGCACACAGTTGGTGCTTTAAACCATCCTCTATCCATTAGGGGGGCAGCAGCTGAAGGAAGGAGTCAAAAGGAAGCCCTCCACTGCCCAGACAAGCCAATAAGATCTTCGCTAGTCTAATAGCTGTCCCACTGAGTAGGCCCTCCACTCTGCTCCTCGTTCTCCTGGAGTTGCACGACAGTCAACAGCCAGTGGGATTTGGGGGGGAGGGGGAAAAGGGGCAGATACTAAAGTAATTTTAAACCACTTAGCAGAGTCCCCCTTGTGGTACCTGCACTCTGTGCATGTGTCCTGCTCATTATTATTTGAACCTGGATCTTCTAGATTACCACAACGAGATCTTTAACACGGGTGCCAAAAAAGACCATTCCTTGGCTGGGCTACTAGAAGCAGTGCTAATTTCCTCTTAGTTGGAAGTCCCTTTGCATGCACATTCCCTTCAGGGAGCTGGTCCAGCTGTGCATCTTACATCATCATCTTTTGCACCCGCATCAGTCCAAGGGAACAGTCAGAGCCCAGGAGATCTATGAAATGGCAAAGGCAGACTTTTAGGCAGCCCAGGAGTGGGTGACTGATCCAAGGTAAACACCGTGGCATGGAAAAGGAGTCATGCAAAGCACACGCAACAAATCACCCATCTGCACAGGCTTGGAACAAGAACACTTGCAGCACAGCTCTGCCGCCTGCTAAACGGTGCCATTTGAGATGGTTTCCAACAAACTGCTCATCAAAAATTCATGGCTGCAGCTGACCCCAAATTAGAATGCGTTTCATTTAATTAAAACATCCATCCCAGAAATATATGTTTGCTTAACAGGCACAAATGATTTGGGGACCTCATGCTGCAAGCTGTAAAATAAAATCAAACTGTGGTAAACCAAAAGAAATTAAGCCATCAAGCAAAAGGGGTGGGAGGGACACAGAGATCTCTCGTCAAAGGGAAGCTGTTTATTGCAGGCTTGATACAAACCAAAAGCCCCCACATTTGGTACGTCCGGATAGCAATTTAACTGAATGAAAGAAACAACTAAACAAATCTTAGCAGTAGGTGTTAGGGATACTCAACATATAAAGAGACTCACTCAATAGATCATGGGTGCAGGTTTTTCCTTTGATAGTTTAATATGTTCTCAACCTTTCTGAACTGGTTTAGTTTTATAATAGTGAAATTTTATTGCTCTTAAGGTGCTCAATTCCTTCCTGTATAATTCAGGCATCAGCAATACAAGTTGTGTCTAGGCTAGGCATTTATATGCCACCTCTTCCCACATCTCTCTCTCACACACACACACAGACACACTTCACCACACCACTTGTCACACTGCTGTAGAATCTGAACACTTGACAATCTTTAATATATTTACCCTCATAGCATTCCTGTGAGGTATGGAAGTGTTGTTCTTCCCATTAGACAGATGGGGGAACTGAAGTACAAAGAGACAAAGTGATTTTGCCCAAGGTCACACAGGAAGCCTGTGGTAGAGAGAGGACTTGAGCCTGGGTCTCCAATGTCCTGGGTTAGTGCCCTAACCAGTGGCCCATCTCCCTCTTTCAACAGCTTATCCTGCATTACCTCACAAACTGAGGACAATGTTTCAGCATTGACCAAAAACAACCAAGGCTAATAAAAATAGATTACAGAGGAATTCAGTCTCCTTACTCATTTAGTCTTTGCCTAACGAGAATGCCAACAAGGGTGCCCGATTAGTGCCTGCTGCGATGGTGCTTTCTGACATGAACTGCTGTCCACTAAGAACTGGATCGACACGCAACAAATTCATTTCATGCAGGGCACAAAAAGTTTTATCCATTTCCTTAGCTATCCAGTCCTCCAGACACTTACAACCAGTACATCTCTCCAGCGGTATGAAAAACAGGAGAGAACTAAATGGGAATAATTCCTCCCTGAGCTCCTCCGAGCACACATTGGTTTCAAAGACTGCACCACCCTTCAGGATGGTCCACTTTCCCTTCCTCAGTGCACCCTGCTGCTTCCCCAGGGCAGTGGGTGGTCACGGTCATGGACAATTGTGACTGGCCATACTCAAGAGGAGAGACATGAAAAGGAAGGGTACCATGCAGCACTTCAACCCTTCTCTCTCCACCACCAATGTGGTGCACCTCCCTCAATCCAGCCCATTATGGGCAGTTTATATCAGAGTTTCTCAACCGGTGGGCTGGGACCCAAAATTGAGTCTCCAGAATGTTTCAAAGGGTCGCATAGCAGCTACTCTGGCTCCTGTCCCACAGGGCTGGCCTAACTGATGCAAACACTGCAACTGGGGTCCCAGCACCACTCAGGTTTGGCCATTGATGACAGGCGGCCGGGTAGGCCAAATTTGAGTGAGTGGCACTGCAACCCCATGAGTCAGGTCACAACTCCACTCACAAATTTAGCCCAGTCAGGGGGGCAGGGCTAAACCTGAGCAGCGCTGCAACCCCAGAGGTTGCAACACCCGATGCAGAAAGCCAAGCCCAGCCAGCCCCACAGCACAGGCGCTCGGGAGCCGCCATTGTGGGGTGAGTGCCAAGCAGGACCCAACCCCTCCAGGAGGCAGGATTCTACTGAAACCACCTCAGGGCCTCCACCCCCAAACTATTTACAGGGTCACGACAGGCTATAAACATTTACAAATGGGTCCTGAGCCCCAAAAGGTTGAGAACCACTGGTTTGTATTATCTCTGAAACTCCTGTCTTGGTTGAACTTCTGAGTCAATCAAAGGACTAAAATTCCCTCCTTTCCCCTCCAGAGAGGGGTCTGCAGAGAGAATCAGGGGTTAAGTTACTTCCTAGATAGTCTATTCCCACCTTTATTTCAGTATCCAGCATCTCTCTTTGTAACACCCAATTACCAGCTTTTCAAAGAGGCCCCCATGTTCTCAGCTCTTTTGAAACTCTGGCCAAAGAAAAACCCACAGCACCAAGTCAATTGACTCAGGTTCACAAGCCTGAACGTCTACACCGCTCTTTTTAGCCCACCAGTCCGAGCCTGGGTCAGCTGACCCGGGCTCTGAGACTCGGCATGGCAGATTTTTTTTTTGCAGTGTAGACGTGGAATGCAGCAGAGGCAGGTCTCGATTAACATTCAGCACCTTCATCCCTGCTCAAACTTTGCAGTTTAACAAGTTTAAAGAACAGAAGCAGGAAGAGAGAGGGGTTTGTTTTGTTGCCCATTAGCACCAGTTTATTTTAGGGGATAGTCTTTGAACATGCCCTCTGTATACTTTCCCTACCAAGGTGGGACCTCTTGGTCATTTCACTTACGTCTCATTTCATGCATCATTTATTCAAGCAATCAATCCCAAGAGTCTGCATTTCTTTAACACAAGAGAAGAAAGAAATGCGTTTTCCTTGCAGCTGTGGTAGAGTTTGGAAATGGTACTCATGGATTTCCTAGCACTGTAATTTCACTACCTGCCGAGATAAGGTAATTGCGGGCCCTTAACACAGGAATAAAAGAGAGGAAATATTATGGACCATCGATGCTGGACTCCAAACATTACAACACAAGTTGCCAGCCCAAAATGCATTCAGCAAAACAACACACCACACAACCCACCTAGTTCACCAATTTTCTAGGTGGAGATCAGGAAAGCCTGGGTTTTCAGATAACTGGCTATCAGGATCAGTAGCAGGAAGGCTCTCAAATTTTAGTACTGGCGACCCCTTTCCCATAGCAAGCCTCTGTGTGCAACCCCCCTTATAAATTAAAAACACTTTTTAATATATTTAACACCATTATAAATGCTGGAGGCAAAGCGGGGTTTGGGGTGGAGGCTGACAGCTCACGACCCCCCATTTAATAACCTCGTGACCCCCTGAGGGGTCCCGACCCTCAGTTTGAGAACCACTGATGTAGGTTGTCATGCCTCTGGGAGCCCCACGAAAGCCAACAGAGCTCTCTGTGGGCACAATGGTGCACTATCAATTCTGTGGCTGGGGCCAAAATTGTCCATGATTGTTATTTACGGTTAAGGCTGCCAGGATCAGGACTGGGGCCCCATGGCGGTAGGCTGCAGCAGCATGTTCCTGAAGTGCACACTAGTAACGGACTCAGTTCTAAACTCACCCATGACACCAAAACACTGCAATTTTGACTTGAGCATTTCTGGGGGCTTTCAGCCTCTTATTCATATGCCTGAGCTGCAATCTCTACATGGTCCCTTTTCCTTACAAAGCAATCTTTCATCTCATTCTCACTTCAATCCACCTCCACTGATCAGTAAACAGGTACGACAGAAAGTTAGCAGCAACAATACTAATTCAATCTGTCTTGTTACTTAATCCACATGGAAGGAAACCGACAAGCATTCTAAAGAGGTAGACATTTCAAAATTGAAGGCTGATTGTAACCCAGCATGGACTAAGTCGACCCACGTGGAAAGACAGGAGGAGGAAGCTGTAAGTAGTATGAGCACAGGGCTGAGGTCCAGGAAGTTCTGACACTCTGAGCAAATTCATCTTGGTCTCCCCTATTCAGGATCTGGATTGGCCCTTGGCACAGACTCAGACAACATCCCCAACACTATACATCCTGCTGCCACGGCTCCTACTGAGCTTGCAAAAATGGTGAATGACAGGGACCACCGCAACTTTGCTCCTCCCACCTCTAAGTCTTCCCTCCTGTGATTCACCCGGGACATGGCCCTCTGAGGTTTCTACAGGGGCAGTGCAGAACTACCTGTCACAGAGCCATTCACCATGGTTGTCAGAGATCTATCCTACAGCCTCTTGGTGTTGGTCATACTGACGCTAAGGAGCCATAGATCAATGCTGAATGTTGCCCCAACTCCCTGCGCAGCTCATTCAAATGCTCTGCCTCAGTTTCCACATCTGTATATTGAACATACCTACCAATCTCCCAGAGCTGTTATGGGGACGAATTAGTTAGCATTGATAAAGGACGTGGAGAATTAAGAACTCCATAGATCGGGGTGGGCAAACTTTTTGGCCCGAGGGGCACATCTGGGAATAGAACTTGTATGGCGGCCCATGAATGCTCACAAAATTGGGGTTGGGATGCGGGAGGGGGTGAGGGCTCTGGTTGGGGGTGTGGACTCCAGGATGGGGCCATAAATGAGGAGTTCAGGGTGCGGGAGGGGGCTCCGGACTGGGGAGGGAGAATGAGGTGTGGGGAGCGGGTAAGGGCTCAAGCTAGGGGTGCCAGGGATGAGGAGTTTGGGGTGTAGGAGGGTGCTCTGAGGTGGGACCGAGGGGTTCAGAGGGCAGGAGGGGGATCAGGGCTGGGGCAGGGGGTTGGGGTGCAGGAAGGGGTGCAGACTCCGGCTGGGGGTGCGGGCTCTGGGGTGGGGATGGGGATGAGGGCTTTGGGGTGCAGGAGGGTGCTCCAGGCTGGGATTGAGGGGTTTGGAGGGCAGGAGGGGGATCAGGGCTGGGGCAGGAGGTTGGTGCCTGGGGAGAGGCTCAGGGGTGCAAGCTCCGGGTGGCACTTACCTCAAGCAGCTCCTGGAAGCAGCGGCATGTCCCTTCTCCTGCTCCTACATGGAAGCACGGCAAGGCGGTTCTGCACACTGCCCCACATGCTGTCCACAGGCACCTCCCCTGCAACTCTAAGTGAGAGCCATAGGGGGCCATTGGAGCGGGGTCATTGGAGCGCGTAGGAGTCAGAGGGGGGGCCATGCCGTTGCTTCCGGGAGCAGTGTGGAGCGGGCCCATGCAGCTGCTTCTGGGAACTGCGTGGAGTGGGCCTCAACCCTGCGCCCTGGCTGGAGTGCCAGAGTGGGGCAAGCCCCAGACCCCGCTCGCCAGTGGGAGCTCAAGGGCCGGCTTAAAACAGCTGGTGGACCTGATTCGGCCTGTCATAACTATAAAGGGAAGGGTAACAGCTGTCCTGTGTACAGTACTATAAAATCCCTCCTGGCCAGAGACTCCAAAATCCTTTTCCCTGTAAAGGGTTAAGAAGCTCAGGTAACCTGGCTGGCATCTGACCTAAAGGACCAATAAGGGGACAAGATACTTTCAAATCTTGGGGGGGGGGGGGGGGAAGGCTTTTGTTTGTGTTCTTTGTTTGGTTGTGTGTTCGCTCTCGGGACTGAGAGGGGCCAGACATCAATCCAGGTTCTCCACATCTTTCTAAACAAGTCTCTCCTATTTCAAACTTGTAAGTAAATAGCCAGGCAAGGCGTCTTAGTCTTAGGACTGGGAATGGCTGAGCCATTACAAACATTGACTCTATCTCCCCTTGTAAGTACTCTCACACATCTTATCAAACTGTCTGTACTGGGCTATCTTGATTATCACTTCAAAAGTTTTTTTTCCTCCTAATTAATTGGCCTCTCAGAGTTGGTAAGACAACTCCCACCTGTTTATGCTATCTGTATGTGTGTATATATATCTCCTCATTATATGTTCCATTCTATATGCATCCGAAGAAGTGGGCTGTAGTCCACGAAAGCTTATGCTCTAATAAATTTGTTAGTCTCTAAGGTGCCACAAGTACTCCTGTTCTTTTAGTTTTCCTTTGTTTTCTCAACTTGTAAATGTACCTTTTACTAGAGTGTTTATCTTTGTTTGCTGTACTTTGAACCTAAGACTAGAGGGGAGTCCTCTGAGCTCTTTAAGTTTGATTACCCTGTAAGGTTAATTTCCATACTGATTTTACAGAGATGATTTTTACCTTTTTCTTTAATTAAAAGCCTTCTTTTTAAGAACCTGATTGATTTTTCCTTGTTTAAGATCCAAGGGGTTTGGATCTTGATTCACCAGGAGTTGGTGGGAGGAAGGAGGGGAATGGTTAATTTCTCCTTGTTTTAGATCCAAGGGGATTGGATCTGTGTTCACCAGGAGTTTGTGGGAGGAAGGAGGGGGGATGGTTAATTTCTCCTTGTTTTAAGATCCAAGGGGTTTGGATCTGTATTCACCAGGGAATTGGTGAAGGTCTCTCAAGGCTATCCAGGGAAGGAAATTAGCCTTGGGATGGTGGCAGCGGACCAGAGCTAAGCTGGTAGTTAAGCTTAGAAGTTTTCATGCAGGCCCCTACATTTGTACCCTAAAGTTCAAAGTGGGGATACAGCCTTAACACGGCCCATGGGCCATAGTTTGCCCACCCCTGTCATAGATGTACAAGGATTCTTAATAATACTGAACGTGCCAGCTTTCCCACTCAAATAAATGGGAAAATAGATCAAAAACCATTGCCTTGTTATCTCTCAAGCATTTGGGCTAATAAAAGTCCACTTTTGTAAGTACTGAATTAAATTACTTGCAATTGAAATGAATCATTCCATTGTAGAAACATTTGTATTAATGGTGTGGAATTATAGAGTTTGTTCTGATTTATCTGATTTGGGTTGGATTGTTTATATTCTGCTGTGTATGCATGCACAGAATGTCAATATAAATATTACAGATAACTGCTATAGAATTCCATAATATATTGATTTCTACCATTATACAAGGAGTAATTGGATTGTGGGATATTGAAAAGAATGAGTTTGTAGCATTTGCGTCTCATAGCTGTGTGTGTAAGAGGAACTGTTGTGTAGTTGTGAACAGATCAAGATCAGACTTGCAGAAATCTACCCATTGAGAATTACAGACATTTCCAGATCCTAGACACGCAGGGCTTCAAAAAAATCCATTTGCCTCCTCATCTGTAAAGGGTAAGGCACTTTCCTGGATAGTGGCATCAACTTCTGCAGAATCCAAAAGCTGTCATTTAAAAAATAATAATAATAAAGGTCAATCTTTTCAAAAGTGGCCAATGGTTTTGGGTGCCTTTCGTTTTGAGTGTCCAGCCTAAGGCATCTTGGGTCTGATTTTCACAAATATGAGACCTTGCAGCTTCTATTCATAAATTTTACACAGGTGCATAGATTTTGAGGCCTGAAGAGACTGACCTCCTGAATAACACAGGCCAAAGAACCTAGCCCAGGGGTAGGCAACCTATGGCATGCGTGCCGAAGGCAGCACACGAGATGATTTTCAGTGGCACTCACACTGCCCAGGTCCTGGCCACCGGAACAGGAGGCTCCGCATTTTAATTTGATTTTAAAATGAAGCTTCTTAAACATTTTAAAAACCTTATTTACTTTACATACAACAATAGTTTAGTTCTATATTATAGACTTATAGAGAGAGACCTTCTAAAAACGTTAAAATGTATGACTGACACGCAAAACCTTAAATTAGAGTGAATAAATGAAGACTCGGCACATCACTTCTGAAAGGTTGCCGACCCCTGGGCTAGCCCAATAATTTCTGCATCCGGGCCATGACTTGTTCTTGAGCTATCGCACACCCATTTCTTGTAGAAAGATTTACAGATGTCAAGCAACAGAGAATTCACCACCCTTCCAGGTAAGTTGTTCCAATCGCTTAATTACCCTCACTGTTTAAAACCTGTACCTCATTGACTTCACCTGGAGCTCATCAACTTCCAAAAACAAGGCCCTGTGCGTATGAAACCAGGCACCTGAAAATGGAGGCACTGAAAATCAATAACCATTTTTGAAAATGTGGATGGAATTACACTTACAGCTAGAGCCATGTAAAGGTGCCTTGGTATAAATGACACTCTGACCCTGCATCTGTAATATACAAGGATACTCTCGTTCATGATGGGAAGCCACAGAGGTGTGCAAGTTCCCAAACCCACTAGGGATGTTATTATTTCAGAAGGTAAGCCCCTGACCTTGTACCCACTGAAATCAATGGGAACTCTGCCGTTGTTTGGAATAGGTGCAGTACTACACCCTAACGCAGATGGGCCAAAAGGGCTGAAAAAAATGTGGCTTTTGCATTGAAAGGAGAGGAAGATGCCATTACATTCTTTACTCATGTTGAGTCCTTCCTCCTGCTGTCCTTCCCTTACCCTTTCCCTTCCTTCTCCTACATGCCTAATATGCATTATCTCTGGCCGCACAAGCGGTGTCAGCAATCCCAATACATCAGATGTTATAGGCACTGCTGAGGCAAACCCATGGGCTGAAACAAAGACTTGGGAAGCAACATGGAAAAAAAATAACGGAAGTTATTTTCTTCTAAAAAAAAACCCTCAGGATTTCCAGCTTGAAAACCCAACAATTCAAAGGTAACAAGAATTATAAGAGATCACAGAAATAAATAATGTGTCTAGAATCTGAGGATTGGGTTTCTTTAATGTTTGGTGATATATTTAGAGGGGTTCCTTAAATTTTCCTAGAAATTGTACCAGAGTCATACTGCCAACGTATGTCCTAACTCCTGCCTTCATGATTTGGAACCCATCTAGACCTTACTGGTCACCCCCCCTCCCCCTCCCGCCAAACACACACACACACCCCATTTCTACTGGCATCACAATATGAGTAGAGGGCATCACAGGTCTGAGTCCTTATTGGCAACTCTTGTGTGCTTGTGTTACAGATCTCCTTTCCTCTCCTGCCACTGGCACCATTCCCTTCCTGTTCTGGACACCTCTGCCCTGATCAGTTTTGTATGCTTGGGACGGAACTTCAGTAGAGTTTTCCATGGAACCTAGCCACATTGTTCTCTATTTTTACTGGACGTACAAGGAGGGTGTGCAGTGGGATTATATGTCAGAGAGACATTTTCAGGATCTGTAGTTAGTTAAAGAGTCCACGTCCTAGTAGAAAGTGGTGCAACCAACAAACCCTTGGGAAGCAGCTCAGTCTCTGGAGGGAGGTACGTGGAACAGTGCAGCCCGTTGAACAGTTCATGTTGCAGAAAGGCATTATTTTTTCCTATCATGGCATCAGCCAAGCTGTGGCTTTGGATAACGTTCCCCTTGCAATGGGTCACTTAGCTTTCAGAGCCTATTAAAAAGAAAAATCCCACTCAAGAAATGCCTCTGCTTTGCAATTCTTTATAAATTATCAAAGTTAAAAGCCTTTGGGGGGGGGGGGGGAGCGAACCAACCCCGCCACCACCACAATGGGACAAACTTCTGCTCTTATGAAGGATGTCGTGAGGTCACTATAAATACAAAACAAAAAGGATTTTTAAGCTCTCATCTGAAGGAATCACCCTAAAAAATACTACATGGAATTCAGTCTATCTTTACTACCTTGTTAGGATAAACTGCCTCAGTCAAAAGCTTAGATCGATAAATCTCCCTCTCCAGTAAACATATCAGAACAAAATGTTTGTTTCAGTGCAACAGCAGCATATCTATACGTTTCTGATCATTTAAAGGCTCAGATCAGGATGGTTTCTCTTGCAGGGAATGTGCTGCACCTGACCCAGTTCTGACTCAGAGAGATTGTAAAGGTTATCTTGCACATGACCTCCACCACTCACAACTTTCAATTTGGCAATAAGAATTGCTGAATCAAACCAAATTTAGCAGAATTATGGTACAGCAAAGAGCCTTTAGAGCACAAGCAACTCCATTTAGAGCACATCAGCAGCTCTCACTAACCAACCAAATCCCGGTCCCTTAAATAAGTTATGCAATCAGTGACCCTGATTCATTGCCTTTCACCTTGTGTAGCCATTTATACCAGTGCAAAGTCAGGGTACACCACGGACAGGCTGATCTGGTCACATTTTACGTCCACTTTGCATTGGCGTAAATGATGGCACAACATGTAGAGCAATGCGGAATCAGGCCTAGGACTTACTTTACATGTTGCTGTTAGTTTTCTCCAGCGTCCCATGCACAACAGTAGCACTCAGTACACTCATTTTGTTTCACAAAGCTGTTACCCACCAGATTCAGAACACAATATTCCAGAATCACACTTAGGATCATTAACAGGGACAATATTCCTTTTCAGGCAAGGAGACCATATAACTAAATTGTATATATGTCATAGAATCGTAGAACTGGAAGTGACCTCAAGAGGTCATCAAGTCCAGTCCCCTGCACTCATGGCAGGATTAAGTATTACCTAGACCAGAGGTGGGCAAACTACGGCCCATGGGCCACATCCGGCCCGCGGGACTGTCCTGCCCGGCCCTTAAGCACCCGGCCAGGGAGGCTCACCCCCGGCCCCTCCCCTGCTGTCCCTCCTCCCCCTGCAGCCATGCCACCGCACGGGCAGCGCTCTGGGTGGCAGAGTGGTGTGCTCCTGCGGAGCAGAGCGGCAGTGTGTCTAGCTCCGGCTGGGTGGCGTGGCTGCCAGACATGCTGCTCTGAATGGCATGGTAAGGGGGCCGGCGCCGGGCCGGTTGGATAAGGGGCAGGGGGTCCTCGAGGGCAGTCAGGGGACAGGGAGCAGGGGGCAGCTGGATGGGGAAGAGGTTGGGGGGGCGGTCAGGGGATGAGGAACAGGGGGGTTGCATAAGCGTGGGAGTTCCGGGGGGGGCTGTCAGGGGGCAGGGGTGTGGATAGGGGTCGGGGCAGTCAGGGGAGTGGGAGCAGGGGGTTGGATAGGGTCATGGGGGGGCGGTTGGGGATCCCGGAAGGGGGCAGTTAGGGGACAAGGAGCACGGGGGAGTGGGGGGGTCAGGAGTTCTTAGGAGGGCAGTCAGGGGACGGGAAGTGGGAGGGGGAGGATAGGGGGTGGGGGCCAAGCTGTTTGGGGAGGCACAGCATTCCCTACCCAGCCCTCCATACAGTTTTGCAACCACAATGTGGCCCTCGGGCCAAAATGTTTGCCCCCCCCCCGACCTAGACCATTCTTGACAGGCATTTGTCTAACCCGCTGTTAAAAATCTCCACTGATGGAGATTCCACAACCTCCCTAGGCAATTTATTCCAGTGCTTAACCAGCCTGACAGTTAGGAATTTTTTCCTAATGTCCAACCTAGACTTCCCTTGCTGCAATTTAAACCCATTGCTACTTGTCCTATCCTCAGAGGTTAAGAACAACAATTTTTCTCCCTCTTCCTTGTGACAACCTTTTATGTACTTGAAGACTGTTATCATGTCCCCTCTTAGTCTTCTTTTCTCTAGACTAAACAAACCCAATTTTTTCAATCTTCCCTCATAGCTCATGTTTTCTAGACCTTTAATCATTTTTGTTGCTCTTCTCTGGACTTTCTCCAATTTGTCCACATCTTTCCTGAAATGTGGTGCCCAGACCTGGACACAATATTCCAGTTGAGGCCTAATCAGCGAGGAATACAGCAGAAGAACTACTTTTCGTGTCTTATTTACAACAGTCCTGCTAATACATCCCAGAAGGATGTTCGCTTTTTTTTCCAAGTTTTACACTGTTGACTCATATTTAGCTTATGGTCCACTATGACCCCCAGATCCCTTTCCACAGTACTCCTTCCTAGGCAGTCATTTCCCATTTTGTATGTGTGCAACTGAGAGTTCCTTCCTAATGGGAGTACTTTGCATTTGTCCTTATTGAATTTCATCCTATTTACTTTAGACCATTTCTCCAGTTTGTCCAGATCATTTTGAATTTTAATCTTATCCTCCAAAGCATTTGCAACCCCTCCCAGCTTGGTATCATCCGCTAACTTTATAAGTGTACTCTCTATACCATTATCTAAATCATTGATGAAGATATTGAACAGAACTGGACCCAGAACTGATCCCTGCGGGACCCCACTCATTATGCCCTTCCAGTATGACTGTGAACCACTGATAACTACTTTCTAGGAATGGTTTTCCAACCAGTTTTGCACCCACCTTATAGTAGCTCCATCCCAGCTTTGCTTACTTGATTATAGATATAAAATTATGTTTCCCTTGTTTAACAGACTAAGGCTAGTGCAAAAACCAAAATTATACATATACACCATGACCTATCTGTTGCTGAAACCCTGCTTGATTCCATGGGACAGTCCATAGGATCGGTTGCATCACTTGGCAAGTCTCCCCCTTTACTCCTTGAGAATTTGTTACTGAACATTCCCTGCCCTTGAAAGCGATACCCAAGAGCTCCAGAAACAAGGCACTCTGTTACTTCTCATTTAAGTGAAGTAATTAAATAGATTTCCTACAAATGTTAAACTGATTAACATTCCCCAAAGTCATATCCTTGACTTTTTCCCTTCTCTCCTAGATCTGAGAAGCCCTTTGACATGTTTTCCCAGCAGCGACAAAAGGGTACACTGTGTCCTTCCTATAATTAGAAATGGCTTGCTGGGTGGAAAGCCTTCTGGACAAAAGGTAGAGTCACACCACTAGATCCCTAGTGCCAGGCAACATTATACTCAACTTTTTTTTTTAAATGAAGAGAGAGAAACAACAGAAAACGTGTGGCCTTCGCAATGCTGCATTATGTAATACAGCCTTGGCAAACACAATGATTGCATGGTGAGGCTTTGAAATATACATGACAAACAAACAGATTAACACTGTGCACCCTATGTGTCATGCAAAAATGTCTGATTAATGGAGCTCAGGGGATTTCTATGGCCTTTCAATGAGGTGATTTGATTTAAAATATATATATATATATATATTTTATTTTATTTTTTTGCATGAGAGGATCTTTTTCGGATTAGCAAAGTGAAGGGTCACTTTGACCTCCTGCTCCTAAAATTTCAGATAATGTGGCTATCGGTAAGCTACCAAATGCCTTGGTGCTGTGCTCTGTGGTCCTGTCACAGCCAGCAATACAAACAAAACCCTCTTAAATACAAAGGAAGCTCTTTAAGGACAAATTCTAGCAATACAAACAAGAAACCTTGTAATACAAATGAAGCTCTTGAAGGACACATTTGTGTTCTGGCTCTATGTCCTTCAGATTTCTGCAGCAGGAATGTCAGGAGAGGGCTTAGTGATGGGAGCCTCGAAGCAGATCTTTAAAATAAATACATTAATAAATAGTTTCCCCCCTTCTAAGTAGGTCACTCTGCTAGCTATGGAAATCAGCTTCTCTTCAAAGCAGGTTTGCTTCTTTCTTTATCTCCTTAATGCTAGAAATGTGCAAAGCATAGTAACAGCAAAGACTAATTTCAGACTCATTTGATTTATTTCTTGCATGGTTATAAATATGAAACAGTATTTGCTTGTGGGTGAAAAAACATTTGTTAGAAAATTCAATGAAAACTTGTAATGTTATTTCCAGAACAGCTATTTCTGAATGTGATGCATGATTAAAAAAATCCAAGCATCCAACTTTTAGCACATTGCAAATGGACTACTATGTGCTTCTGAGACCCCAATGAAATAATCACTTGAATTAACTTGCAAAAGTTTAAGGGGCTGATTTTTAGAGATGCTGAGCACCCACACGTCTCAGGAACTACAGCTGAAGTTTGAAAATTAGGCCCTAAAACTTTCAAGATATCATAACCCCACAAGTCTTATTACCAATTGAATGGATGGTTAATAAAGCATTTACGACAGGGCTGATCCTAATGCCACTGATATCAATGGGAGTCTTCCCATTCATGTCAGTGGGCTTTGGGTCAAGCCCTACATCGGTTGTATGTAATGCAGCATGCATCTCTTCGCTGTAAGTTAGAATTCTGCAGGTTTTCCCTAATTTTCCAAATGAATCGCCAAGTTTACTTGGAAGGTCAGGATCCAGTCACTCGGATGGATTTAAAATCCAGACTTCGCCGGTTACAGGTTTGTACAATGGTATGTGATTGACAAGGAGTAGACAGAGAGAAAAGTATTCACTTTTACTCCGCCAAGGCCCAGCTGATCTCATAGTTAGAACTAAAATTCTTGCTCGGCTGTAATCAAGCTACAGTAGCAGCTTATTTACAGTCCTCCCACAGCAGCAATGAAGTGTTAGCAAAGAAGAGTCACACATAAGACTCACTCCAGCCATCCCTTTATGTTCCCACACCTCCTACAATTTTTATAGTGTCCTACATACAAAGCAGGGAGTGAACAGAGAAGAAAAATGTCACGTAGCTTGCTATATGACTCATACACAAGCGCTAAGGGGACAAATGATGGGGGGGAAAGTAGCAGGAATGGAACATCACAGGCTCAGTGTGAGAGGAGAAAGAGAGGAAGGAGTCAAAAACTATGCCCAGGTTGAGATCCTGGGTGACAAGGAGACTGGCGGTGTGCTCAGAGGTAGCAGAGGTGGGAAAAGTGGAAAAGGGGTAAAGAAGATCTTATTCGTAGCCATGTCAAGCTTGAGTTGCCACAAATCCATCCAGGCAGACTGAGCGTCAAATATGGGATTGGAGAGAGGGAAACATGTCAGGTATGGAGAAGAGGCAATCTGATTTATCCACATACATACGACACTTGAAGCCACGTGAACAGAAGAGGACACCGAGGGATAAGTTACAGAAAATGAGGAACAGGGAGCCAAGGCAGTAACACATGGTTATTAGGAGATACTTGGAGACGATCCTAGAAATAAGAGCTAAAAGAGACATCTTAGGGCAGGGACGGGCAAACATTTTGGCCTGAGGGCTGCATCGGGTTTCTGAAATTGTATGGAGGGCCGGTTAGGGAAGGCTGTGCTGTCCCAAACAGTCAGGCATAGCCCAGTCCCGCTGCCTATCCAACCCCTCCTGCTTCTTGCCGCCTGATGGCCCCCCCCAGGACTCCTGCCCCATCCAAACCACCCCGTTCCCATACTGCCCCCCCTGGGACTCCTGCCCCATGCACCCCACCCTGCTCCCTATCCCCTGACTGCCCACAGAACCCTTACCCCGATTGCCCCCAACCGCCCCATCCAACCCCCCGTCGCCTTCCTGACTGCCCCCGGGACCCCTGCCCTCATTCAACCCCCCTGTACCCCGCCCTCTGACCGCCCTGCCTCTATCCACACCCCCGCGCCCTGACGACCACCCTGAACTCCCTACCCCTCTATCCAACCTCCCCTGCTCCCTGTCCCCTTACCGCGCTGCCTGGCGCACCGGTGGCTGGCAGTGCTACAGCCACGCCGCCCAGAGCACCAGGACAGGCAGCCGTGCTGCCCGGCTGGGGCCAGCCACGCCACCGCGCAGCACAGAGCACTGGGTCAGGCTGCAGCTTTGCAGCTGCGCTGCCCCAGGAGCTCTCAGTACCGCCGCCTAGAGCATTGCGCCGCGGCACAGTGAGCTGAGGGGGAGGGGGAACAGGAAGGGAGGAGCCGGGGGTAACCTCCTGGGTCAGGAGCTCAGGGGCCGGGCAGGAGGGTCCCGCGGGCCGTAGTTTGCCCACCGCTGTCTTAGGGCATGCAGTGCAATTGTTCTCAAACTTTTTTCAGGCTGTGGAACTTTTCATGAGAGAAAGGGAGAGAATCTCAAGGATCTATCAACAGCACAGTCCGCCAATACTAGATGTCACAGTTCAGGGCAACTGCACCTTTATTCCCCCTCATGGTCCAGCAAGGACATCCCCTATAGGCTTCTCAGCCATCACCTCTCTTACGCAAAGACCATTCTCTCTCTCCCTAAGGATTGGGGCCCTCTCCATGGTCAGAAGTTCCTGTCTGCTTGCTGGATCAGAAAGAAGGCCCTTTAGGGTGACCAGATGTCCGATTTTATAGGGACAGTCCAGATATTTGGAACTTTGGCATATATAGGTGCCTATTACCCCCCATCCCTGTCCCGATTTTTTACACTTGCTGTCTGGTCACTCTAAGGCCCTTAGTCAGTTTATACTCAGGCTATTTATCCAAAAAGTCCTTTCTTTGTCTGTTGGCCTCTGGAGAATCCAGTTTGAACCGGTATATGTGAGCCTCCCAGGAGGTGGTACCTCTCTGGAGGTGTTATAATGGGAGTAAATTTGCCTAATCACTCCTCATATTCCTTGTCCCTGGAGGCTGTGGTCACTCTCCCCCAAGAAATGATATACAATCTCTGGCCCACAATGATAAATACATTTAATACAGTAAAATCTTCCAAAGACATTGCTGGAAATTGCCGTATCTGTCACACTCGGTCCTCAAAAATATTTGATTTTGAGGGCCCACCAGGTAAGGTTCCACAGATGTCAATTTGAGAGTTGCGTGCCTAACCCCTCCTCCCACCGGGGCAGAACTGTAAGCTACAGTATATTATCTAGCACAATCTTCCTTGTGAGATTGCTCCACTGCCTAATAGATCTACAAGGATGTAAAATGTACTTCTGCCCCTTTGATCGGCTAGCTGTTCCAGGGAAGGCATGAGGTGGAAAGTACCATTCGAGATGTTTATATATGAAGTCTCTCTTCATGAAAGCATTCATGTGGAGCACAGGCCATAAGATGTCCCCACAATAATTTCTGGAGCAGATCTTTCAGAAAAACATCCAATCTCGATTTTAAAATTTTCAGCGATGGAAACTCCACCACAACCCTTGGTAAATTGTTCCAGTGATTAATTACTCTCACCATTAAAAATGTATGCCTTATTTCCAGTCTGAATTTGTCTAGCTTCAACTTCCAGTCATTGGATCATGTTAGACCTTTCTCTTCTAGACTGAAGGGCCCACGTAGGTACTTACAGACTGTGATCAAATCACTCCTTAACCTTCTCTGGTAAAACCAAATAGATTGAGCTCCTTGGGTCTATCACTCTAAGGCCTGGTCCCCACTAACGACCCACTTCGGACTAAAGTATGCAAATTCAGCTACGTTAATAACGTAGATGAATTCGAAGTACCTTAGTCCGAACATACCATGGGTCCAGACGCGGCAGGAAGGCTCCCCCGTCGATGCCGCGTACTCCTTTCGCTGAGCTGGAGTACTGGCGTCGACGGCGAGCACTTCCGGAATCGATTCGGGATCGATTTATCACGTCTAAACCAGACGCGATAAATCAATCCCAGAACATCGATTGCCTGCCGCCGGACCCGGAGGTAAGTGTAGACGTACCCTAAGGCAGGTTTTCTAATCTCTTAATCATTCCTGTGGCAATTCTCTGAACCCTCTCCAATTTATCAACATCTTTCTAGAACGGTGGCCACCAGAACTGGACACAGGATTCCAGTAGCAGTCACACCATTTTCCGTTTCATATAATTTAAAGAGGCTATAGTAACTCTTTATATCAAAGATCCCACAAGATCTCACTATATCGGATTAAAACCAATATTAAGGGCCAGATTTTCAAGTCAGCACCCACAACTCAGGTGCTGCGTACCCTCAACTCTCACTGGCTGTTGACAGTGCTCAGCATTTGGCTGGATTGAGCACCAAAATGGCAGTAAATGCTACACAGGAAGAGCAGCAAAGAAACTCCAGTGCTCATAGAGACAAATACTGAAGGCATCCATCTAAGACCACTGGAAAGGAAATCCAAGAAGATGAACAATGACTGCATTATTCATTATTAGGCCCATGTTCTTACGAGCAACGTTAAATAGCAGCATCTTAAAACCTGAGTATCCAAGGGTATTTCCAGAGACAAAAAACATTCAGTTTATTCACCATGCAAGAGATCTGCGTGGTGCAAGATCCTGACCCGGGGAATCCAGCAAAATCCTCCTAGCTCTCAGTTGTGCAACTTCAGCCTCCTCCCTTGCTTCACTGATCAGCAGGTTGAAAACAGCTGATCTGGGAGGTTTCTAGTTTCAGCTCTGAAGGTTCCATGCTAAGGCTCGGTACAGAGACTTGATAAAGGCAAATGCAGGAGCAGGCAAAAAATACATACGTATTGAAAAGCAGGGACCAAAGCCCTGATCCTTTAATGGGTCCAGGCTCAAGCTCTATACCTAGATGAAGTCTATGGAAAAGAAGTCAGTAGGTGGGAAGGCAAGAAACAAGCACTGAAAATATATAACTGAATTAAAGAAAACCAGTGTGTACGTCAGAAGTTATGGCTGGCTCACAGAAGGACTGCAGCACAACACCCCAGGCCTGATAACAGCTCGCTCTCTCAAGTCATAATTAATTAGCATTTCAAGGGATGTGATGGAGAAGAGGCAGGGTAGATGGTATACAGATGGTACATATTCAGTACTTAGGTCTAAGTATGCAGGTTAATAAAACAGCGTGAACTCCATCTGGGAATGACCTCTTCACATGCAGGTGTTTATTTTATTTTATATATTTAATATATTTTATTTCCAAACACACACAGCGTACTTGCCATCCACTGGGTGGGCAAATTATTGAACATTCTAGATGATTAACTTAATCCACTGAGGGTCACATTCTCAAAATGGATTAAAATGTCTCCAGCTAAAAGACACACCGAGCTATTCCTACATTTACAGAGGCAAATTAGGTAACTGCACAAGCAAATGGGTGAGATGGACAATTTTGGGGTCAAAGTTTCAGCTTTTACTTTTGAAAATCTGGCCCAGAAAGTATACTGCAGGAAACAATGATTTGCCAGTCTTAAAACTAATTCCTTTCAGTGTAATAGTAAAAGTAATAATAATAGTAATATTTCTAGTTACTTTAAGACTTTTTTTTTTAAAAAGATGAGCCAAAACAAAACACCCCCAAATTTTGGGCTGGTTCAGATTCGAGCTCCAGATCCGAATTTTGAAATTTGCCTCTAATGTCATAATGGGCCAATGCAAAATACATTATCTGTATACCTGAGAGCTTTGTGGGTTTGAAATTTAGGCTTCAGTTTTGTTGCTTGCACTCATCTCTAGTATTTTAATTTTTCAATTTTTATGATTAGAAAGTTTGGTTGTGCTTCTGTCGTGGCTCATTATTAGCAAAAAGAACCCCTGAGCATACAGCGTATTTTAGCACAGCGCTGTCTCTTCTCTGTGCGCTGAGCAGCAATTCTTCCTGTCAGACATCATTAACAAGCTGCAATGATTCCAAAGAGCCACATAACCTTATCGCTGTGACATTAAAGAGACAAAAAAGGAACCGGGTCTATTTATGCTTTGGGATGTTGTTCTTTGGGCACTTGGACTGGCGTGAGTAGGTGGGATTGGATTCAGCAGGAGAAGGGGCATTGAGGATTGTGTCTCATCTTTTTATAGGCTGCCACATTTAACACCCTGGCCGTATCTATAGCATCTAGCATTCTATATTGGGCCTCACTTCTAAGCATAGTGGAGTCTAAGCTGCAAAACTCAGGCCTAAATGCAGATCCACACTTCGAAGCCCAAGTGCATTGAGTCCATCACAAAGATCGGGATCAAGCTATAGAGCACTGATCTGAAAAAGGTGATTGGAAAGTGTAATAAAAAAGCAGATAGGTGAACTGCAAATAAACCATAAAAAGGACACGCCTTCTGGGCTAGATGGACTTCTTTTGTTCCTAGTATTTCCAATATTCTTAACTTCTGATTTCCTGATTTTCCTCTGAATGTGCCACTCTTCTTAATTAGGTTTCCCGTTAAGGTCATAAGCCTTAATTCTTCCTTACCACTTCGGCTCTTCACACATTTCCTTTTTTCTCTTCTGCAGTGAACTCTGCCTGCCTGTTTGAATTTAACATCAGTGGCCCAAGCAAAATGAGCACATGGTCTTGAACTAATTCTCCATGCACACTGGTCCACGTCACAAAAAAGCCCGGTCATAATCAACACCTAATTGGCATCCACGCTGGCCCTTCCCAGGCATCAAAAGGACTATGGAGAATGAGCAATCTTTTCATTCCCTCTTGCACCAGAACAGATGAGAGCTTCACTGGTGAGGTGAGGAAGCTCACACTGCTACTGCCTGGCTGTATCTTCTAGTCGGTGAAAAAGAGGACTTCAGCCTTTAGAGCTGCCAGTCCAATCCAGCACATTTCACTAGCATTACATTCAACTGAAAATTTAAAAATAAAAAAGAGAAAGAGAAAAGGGAATCCTGAATCAGAATTCATCAGCGCTCACTGGACCCTCTCTCACAGGCTCAGCGTGGTTCTGAGACATAATCAAAGCTCATTAAAAGACTACGAGCTTTCTGGTACTGCAGTTCCTCTGCCAAGTCCGACTCAGTCCACTGTCACTAGGAAGCTGTACATGAAAAGACCAGCTCATGAAAAACAGTAGGAGGTCGGTGCTTAATGCCAGCCTGAGAAAATAAGTGATACCATTGAATTCTCAGACAAAAAAAACCAAACTTGATTAACTTGAAGTTATGTTACTTACTGCAGAAATCCTAATGGTTATGAATGAGAACTACTGAGGATATTACAATAAATGAAAGCCAAGGATAAGAAAATATGGAAAAATCTAATTCAGATGATTATTCTAATACCGCAACATTTCATACATATAAATGTGAAAATTCACACTTGATTTTCCACCCGCCACCTTAACTCTGACCACCAAGACAGTACAAGACAAGTAACATAGCACTTCATTATTAAAGTTTTATTCAAATTGTTTCAATACAAAAAACACCACTATTCTACAACTGTCTTGTACTACATGACAAATATGTCCTTCATGGACTAATACACACACATCTTTTGAATTGTGCAGAATATAAATATTTTAATCGTCAAATTAAGGAGACATGACACAAGAACTCTGTTTTCTAATTGATGTTAATGTAGATAAGATCTTTCTAGTGTATTGCTTGATATAAAATATATGGTTAAAAAATAACACACAATCCTTGCATTTATCGTCCTTGCACAACTTATTATAAAAACTACTGAATAATATAATGACATCTTAACCTTTCCCCTACCAAAAATCAAAAGGAAAATGGAGGTCAGAATCATGAAACATGAAATTTCACACCTAGATTTTTGTTAGAGAATGTATGGACTGCATGGATTCTAGAATCATTATTTATATTATCTTATGTTTACATTTCCATACATTATAATGCTGAGATTGTATTATTTGTAGAACCCTTGATATTGCTTTATTCTTTTGGTTGTTACTTACTGTAGCAATCTTAATTTTAAGTTAATTTCGTTTTTTGTCTGGGAATTTCCCTATGTAATAAAAATACAATAAAAAGAACATTCTTCAGGTTGCAAAGTCAGATTAATAACGTTCTTTTAACATTGTTTTATATGTGTAATTTCCTAGTTTTTTTTATAAAGCAAACTGAAAAACCAGAAATTCCATCACTTGAATCATGTGCATTGCAATATAATGCTATCAGCAGGGTTGGAGCCTTTAGATACACCACAAAGACCTTTGCCATTTGAGCTGATGGAGTAACTGATAGCAGTCGTAAGCTTTCATCCTCTGTGTGGACCAGCACTAGAGGTGGAGAGAGACCCTGCTAGTGGATTTCCCAGAAGTGTGCTGATAGCAGAGGTGTGGTGAGACTCAGGAATTCTGGGTTCCATTCCAGGCTGTGGAGGCCAGTGTGCTATTGTTGGCACAGCTTCTTCTGTCTATTTGCCCCAAACTTGACCCCTTCTGCCCTGTCCCCGTCTTGTCTCTCCCCCACCCCTGGCTCCTTGTTTCAGGCCTATTTTCGTTGCCTACTCAGTCCCAGTCTCCACTCCTCAGGCTTCTCACCCCAGTCTCTTTGCCCTGGTCAGGGTTTGTTGTCCAATTCTCAATCTCCTCGACTCCCAGCCTCTTCCCTCCCTACACTCAGTTCCAGTCTCCTTGAACAGCCAGTCCCTGTTCCCCCTCCTGGCTCCTCATCCAATCTCTCTCACCTCCTCCCACTAGCTCCCAGTCCCACTCTCCTTCCCTGAACTGCTCATCCAACAGCAGCTTCCTCCGTACTTCCTCCCTGGCTCCTTGTCTAGCCAGTGCCAGCCTTCCTCCTCTGCCAGCTCCTTGTCTGATCTCACTGTTCCTTCCACTATTCTATCATCTCCTTTTTTTAGTTGTGTGTGGAACAGCTATTCAGCTCTCCCCAAAAGTCACCTGTTGAACCGGGGCTTGATCTAAAGACCCTGAAGACTACTGAAGTCAATATGCCCTGACTCCATTAATATCTTTCACGTATAACACTGAACAGCCAGTAACTACATTCAGTCACTACCGACGTGGGCCAAAGTATCACCGTAACAATCATTTGCCTGATCCCCCCTTAATCTGTCATGCTGAGTATTGATCAGCCGATAATGTGTTTGAATTTTCTCCTTCTTGTTTGAGTAGTTAACCAACCTATCCCCAAACCTTCAGGTTCAATTACCGACTTATTGCTCTGTGTATGCAGAGTTCTTCTTCTGACCTTACTGACTGGTTTAGAAAACAGCTCTGACTCCGTAGGCATTACATACACACAAACCTGTCTTATCCAACTACCAACTTCTCTACCACCACCACCAAATCATAAATTTCCTTCATACAAACTGACATACAACAGAAACTTTCCAAACATTGAGCCAGGCCCCAAGCGTCCCCTCTGCCCCAGTTGGTCAGGGAAAATAATGTTTCTGGAAGCAAAATAAGTCTCAAGAACCCGAGTGACTTCTCTGACAGAATTATGCCTTCAGGGCCCTTTTGACACCAGTGAAGTCATTTGATTTGGAAACGCTCACCCCTCCTGCCATCCACATTCCTCCCTCTTTCCCTTATTTTCTCATTTACACGTTTTTGCTCTATTAAGTCATCCTCTTCTGCATTCCTTCCTCACAACAACCCCAAAATACATTTAATAAAATAATTAAAACAAACAACAAAGACTTTTAAAACCACAACGGAACTAACATTACAGAGACAAGGTGGGCGAGATAATATATAAAATATATTACCTCACCCACCTTGTCTCCCTAATATCCTGGGACCAACATGGCTACAACAACACTACATACATGGAACTAACATGACATTTGCCAACCATCACTCTGACCATTCTGCATGGATGTTACAAAGTTCTCTAGTCCTCCTCCCTGCTCTTTTGTCTGTCTTATCTATTAGACCAGGGATAGGCAACCTCTGGCACACGTGCCAAAGGCAGCGCACGAGTTGATTTTAATTTTAAATGAAGCTTCTTAAACATTTAAAAAACCTTATTTACTTTACATACAACAATAGTTTAGTTATATATTATAGACTTATAGAAAGAAACCTTCTAAAAACATTAAAATGTATGACTGGCACGTGAAACCTTAAATTAGAGTGAATAAATGAAGACTCGGCGCACCACTTCTGAAAGATTGCTGACCCCTGTATTAGACAGTCAACTACTCAGGACAAGGACTGTCTCTTTCTGTTTGTACAGCATCTCGCATAAGGGAGCCCTGAACTGATTGGAGCCCTTGGGTACTACCTTAATAAAAATCAATAAAAATGACCATCAAAAAATTAGCTATACGTTCTGACTGTTTATCATGGTTACGCAGATGAGTGGTAACTGTTCCTCTTTTCCTTCCTTCCTTCTCCTGTCCCCTAACTCCCCCACTCCTGACATTATCCTCACCCTAATTCTGCCACTAATACAAAATATGTTCAGCCAACCACAGAACCCCAGCAGAAGCAAAACACGTAACTAACAAAACCTAGGTGGTTGTTACCAAGTTCATATGCTTGTATGTTACTTCCTGTCCCAACCCTTCATCTCTTTATGTCTTTTAATCAGTCATTTTTGACAATGGGACTCCAGCTCCTAAATCACTTAGAAGATCTTTTAAAAATTTTACCCTATGTGATTTAACCAAGGTCACACAGAAAATCTGTGGCAGAGCAGAGAACTGAATCCAAATCTTCCAAGTCAGCACCTTGACCACTGGACCATCCTTCTTCACCTTCGCTGGTGGACTGTGGAGCCTGTACCGAGTCAGGGAGACTCTATGCAGGTGCAGCGGTTTGCCTGTGCATTGTACGTTGCAAGTTCGGGAGCTTAGCTTCTAATCCTTCAGGGAGAGAGACTATGGATGAAATCCTGACCCCACTGAAGTCAATGGCAAAACTCCCACTGACTTCAATGGGGCCAAGATTTCATGCTTTTTCGGTGTTTGTACAGTGCCTGGCACAATGGGCCCCATTCGAGTAATTTGGCCAGTACAATGAATGAATCATCATCATCATTTCCCTAACAATACACACATGAAAAAATAGAAGAAACGTTTAACAGAATAGGCTTTTTATAGTTAACAGCCTATTTTATGTCTCTTAGAACTTGGCTTATTGTATGAAAGGAGGTGACACAGTTGAAATATACAAAGGTCGACTAAAGTTATTTGAAAACCAATCATGGTAAATTAGCAAGCCCACAGCATCACTAAATGGCTTTTCATAATTTTCCCCCCTTAACTTTGTTTTTATCTTGAGAGCACAATCGAGCAATTATTTGGGAAGATAGTGTAGTAATTTGGCACAAACATAAATGCTTTCATGATTTAATTTCAAGTGCAACACTAGCAAAGACCCAGAAAGAAATTCTAATTGTTCCATTTTTTACATTAACATTTCACTTCATCTTTCTGTTCTGAAAACATCAACACCCACATAGGGAGGTTATGCTGATCAAAATGCTACACAAGAATCTAAGATTAAAACCAGAGCAAAATAAGTTCTGCAAACAGTCATGCAAGAGACCTGGATTTGATTCCCAGGCCTGGCCACTCACTCTCCAGACTGAGAAAATACTTAACCTAAGCTAATAGGGATACCTCTGGTCAATGGTTCATATCTGGATTATTCAATTATCAATGGTGTATTATGATTTTGCATTATGGTAGCACCTAGAGGCCCCCAACCAAGACCAGGGGCCCATTGTGTTCAGCACTATACAAGCTCTTAACAAGAGAGAGTCTCCGTCTTGAAGACCTTTCCATCTAAAGAGACCAACAACAACAACAAAAAGAGAAAAGAAGCCTTATCATCCCCGTTGTACTCAGAGAACTGAGGCAGAGAGAGATTAAGTAACATGCCCAAAGTCATAACGGAAATCTGTGGTAAGGCTGGGAATTAAACCCAGATCTCCTGAGTTCAAGTGCAATGCCTTTACCACAGGACCATCCTTCCTGTTAACTATGGAACCACTAGAGTTGGACAGATTTAAAAATAAATAAATAACCATACACCATAAGGGGAAGGAGATAGGTTGTAGAAAGGTGGAGACTATGAAAGGTGAGAGAAACTGAGGTATTGAGAACTCCTTCATTACGTCAGTGCAGAATGCTGAGATGCTGTACACTGGTCCTCACTGTGCTAAGAGTTAAGCAATAAGATGATGCTACACCATATCAGAGTATTGCACATCTTGTGCCCAACTACCCAAGTCTGGAAATAATCCCAGCACAACACACACTTGGCTCTGGCTTTTAGGAAAGCCTGAATTTTCACCCACCAGCAGCTGTCACAATATTCTGCCATGACACTGTAGGCCAGAACAACTAGAATAGTCCCCTTCTTTAAAAAAAATAGCCCTTAGCAAAAGTTAACATGGACTGTTCCACCACGTTGCAGATACTGAGCAGCTGCACTTATTTCCTAGTTCAAGTACAGATGAATATGCAGCATCAGATCCCTCCGGCAGGCTGACTAGTGGGGCCAGGTACCAGAGTGATATGCACAGAATAAGTACCTACGAGACAGATCCACGGGCCACTGTGTTATTTATTTAGTAAAGGGGAAATGCAGACCTTACATTTTAAAGCAGCCATTGCAAAGCCTAGGAGAGGCGAAGGATCTCATTTAATTCAACCCACTCCTAGTTTTAAGGATCTCTCTTCCTTGCATCTCCCACTGACAGAAAGGTAAAAGCTATTGGACAGCATCAGGAGTTGAGTGTGTAATTGCCCAAGTACCGCATGGGCTCTTCACCCCAGTTTGCACTTTGTTTTAATTTAACCTTCTACATAGAGACTCTTGTCACTTCATTACCACATTATTTTTAAAAACAACAAGGAGTCTGGTGGCACCTTAACGCTTCCTCAGCTCTCGTCCCCTAGTGCCCCTCCTGTACTTGCGCTACATTGATGACATCTTCATCATATGGACCCACGGAAAGGAGGCCCTTGAAGAATTCCACCTGGACTTCAACAATTTCCACCCCACCATCAACCTCAGCCTGGACCAGTCCACACAAGAGATCCACTTCCTGGATTTCACAACCCAGTGAAAATAAGTGATGGTCACATAAACACCACCCTATACCGGAAACCTACTGACCGCTATACGTACCTACATGCCTCCAGCTTCCATCCAAGACACATCACAAGATCCATTGTCTACAGCCAAGCCCTAAGATACAACAGAATTTGCTCCAACCCCTCAGACAGAGACAAACACCTACAAGATCTTTATCAAGCATTCGTAAAACTACAATACCCACCTGGGGAAGTGAGGAAACAGATTGACAGAGCAAGACGGGTACCCAGAAATCACCTACTACAGGACAGGCCCAACAAGGACAATAACAGAACACCACTGGCCATCACATACAGCCCCCAGCTAAAACCTCTCCAGCGCATTATCCACGATCTACAACCTATCCTGGAAAATGATCCCTCACTCTCACAGACTTTGGGAGGCAGGCCAGTCCTCGCTTACAGACAACCCCCCAACCTGAAGCAAATACTCACCAGCAACTACACACCACACCACAGAAACACCAACCCAGGAACCTATCCCTGTAGCAAACCTCGTTGCCTTCTCTGTCCCCATATCTACTCTGGCAACAGCATCAGAGGACCCAACCACATCAGCCACACCATCAAGGGCTCATTCACCTGCACATCCACTAATGTTATATATGCCCTCATGTGCCAGCAATGCCCCTCTGCCATGTACATTGGCCAAACCGGACAGTCCCTCCGCAAAAGAATAAATGGACACAAATCGGACATCAGGAATGGTAACATACATAAGCCAGTAAGTGAACACTTCAATCTCCCTGGTCATTCTATTACAGATTTAAAAGTCACTATCATTGAACAAAAAAACTTCAGAAACAGACTTCAAAGAGAAACAGCAGAACTAAAATTCATTTGCAAATTCAACACCATTAATCTGGGTTTGAATAGGGACTGGGAGTGGCTGGCTCATTACAGAAGCAGCTTTTCCTCTCCTGGAATTGACACCTCCTCATCTATTATTGGGAGTGGACTACATCCACCCTGATTGAATTGGCCCTGTCAACACTGGTTCTCCACTTGCGAAGTAACTCCCTGCTCTCCATGTGTCAGTATATAATGCCTGCATCTGTAACTTTCACTCTATGCATCCGAAGAAGTGAGGTTTTTACTCACGAAAGCTTATGCCCAAATAAATCTGTTAGTCTTTAAGATGCCACGAGACTCCTTGTTGTTTTTGTAGATACAGACTAACATGGCTACCCCGATACAGTGACAATTATCTAAAAATAATGTCAAGTAATGTCAGAACATGGGTCGATGGCTATTAGATTTATTGCCAGAACTAGCAGCAGATGTGTCAATAAGATAGAAAGTGTATGACAGTTTGTTGAGAAAATCTGACAACAGGGAGTTGGGGTTACAAAATATAGTTGCCTGTACTGACAAAACTGTTTAGGAAAAATAACATAGCAAAACTAGAATACATTACTAAAGCTAAATCACCACAGTCCACTTGTGGTGATGTTTTATGGGGATACACTTGGAAGAGGTCTTCACAGATTTTCTTAAAGACCTCTCGCATGGCCAGATTATAACATACTGGCCTTTCACCTCTAGAAACCATCGCTCAAATGCTGGCTCCAAGAACACAATAGTAATGTGTGGTGGTCTCGTTCATATCTTTGTTTATGCACAAGACAAAACTAGCTCCCAATTTGGCTTGATTAACAGTCATTGCTCAAGAAATGCCACGACTTGACACAGCTGCGGGTATTGTAAATTAAGACTCTAGATGTAAGTTAAGGCCCAGCAGTGCAGACAAGCAATGCTTACAAATGTCCACTTCAATTTTCTCTTATGTTTTGTCTTAGTAAGAGATCGCATGGTCCAATGGACAGGCCAATAAAAAGGGGCCCAGAAGACTTGGATTGTACACCCAACTCTATCACTTCCCATAAAGGGATTCTCTCTTATGATGTGTTTGTACAGTACCTATCACAATGGAGCTTTGATCTGGGTTAGGGCTTTAAAATAATACTGTAATACAATTAATAATTAAAGGGTTTTTTTCAAAAATGCCTAAATGAGTTTGGAGCCTAGATCCCATTTTCAGAAGGGACTCAGGCATGTAGAAGTCTAAATCCCATTAAACCTCAATGGGTCTTAGGCTCCTAAGCCACTCGGGCACTTTTGAAAGTGTTCCCATGTATCTAAACTTTTGCTGATGTGCATCCAGATTAATATTCAAGAATATCCTACTCTGTCTGTGACCTAGTCACTGCTGCTACAGCTCACGATCCGTGTGTTGTTTCTCCGTGATGAATGTGTTACCAATTTATTACTCATCCGTTGCCAGCATCAGAGAATATTCGGATAATAACGCCAAACAATAATTGAAAACAAAATTATCTATCAGTTCCTTGTCAACCTGGTTGTCATCCAAATGTCACATTAACTTCTAAACTGACAGACTATCAGAAGACTAGTCTTTTAACTCTATTATTCCTTTAAGAAGTATTTATTTTTATCATTCTGTGATAGATATCAGACTTCCTTTAGATGTTCCTGATAAGAAGAATTTACTTTAAAGTCAACAGCTCTCATGTTGCCTCAGGGGATGAGTGAAGTCTATAAAAACTGTTATCCTACAGTTTAAAAGTTGGGCTGAAATTTCAAAAGGTGCCTACAGGATTAGGATGTACAATTTCCATTAATTTAATGGGAATTGGGGATCCAAATATCCTTAGGCACCTTTTGAAAAAACTCAGCTTTAGTGTTTATTATGGAGTTACAACATTATGCTTTATGTGGACAGTGGTTTTCTGGGATACGTGAGGAATATCCTGTAATGGCAGACCACACAGTTTTTAGTAAGACTTGACAATCTAATCATAGGCATATTATCTCAGATGGGGGTACATGGTAGACTGTATTATTTGGAAAGGGGTATGCAGCCTAAAAAGTTTGAAAATCACTGCTATATGAGATACGGAGTCATTTCACATGGGGGGGGGGGGGGATGTGATAGCTCAGTGGTTTGCGCATTGGCCTGCTAAACCCAGGGTTGTGAGTTCAATCCTTGAGGGGGCCATTTAGGGAACTGGGATAAAAATCTGTCTGGGGATTGGTGCTGCTTTGAGCAGGGGGTTGGACTACATGACCTCCTGAGGTCCCTTCCAACCCTGATATTCTATGATTCTATGATAAGCACAGCATAGGGGTGAGGGGAAAATCAAAGTTTCTCATATACCACCGCGTGACAGCTATTGGTGAAATTTCACAATTTAGCAGCAGCATCCACCATATCATTCTACATAATTACTCATAACCCCATTTTCCATACCTATGGGCCTTACCCAACAAGATCATCCCCCTACGAAGAGTTCTTTTGACATAACTTGTGAGTAAAGCTTTTCTGGATTGGGCCCTTGTTCCTTATAAACAGCATTTCCTCATCCTTCCCTCTTTGCTTTTATCTGTTTATCTTAAATCAAAGAATCTTTCATCCCTTTAGTGGTATATTACTTATCCATTAGGAAATCTGAATGTAACTACTCTCTGTGGGTGCCACACTGCTTCATACCAGTAATAGCTGATGGATCTGATGGTAATCGTTTTTTGTTTACATATACAGTTGTCATAGTCAGTAGTTAGCTAATGTTTGTAAAGTACTTTAAAGATAAGTGCTAGAAGTGTCAAGCATTATTATGCTGTGTAATATGTGAGCAAATTCATATTTCTTTAAAGTATTTTAAATGAGTGCCATTTTAAAAAGACAAAACTATATTTCAGTAAAATCATCTAAAAGGCCACATTTCAAAAAGTGCCTCAATTTTGCATATGCAGTCCCCACAAGTTTCATGTGCAAATTGGGTAAACAGCTAACTGTGCAATTTGCTGTTTGCTCGCACCAGTTTGGATCTGAGTGCGTGCAAATTATTGCACATGCAAAGTTGGAGATATAAATTTAATGGATGCTTTTTTGCAAAATATCGCCCTACATTATTCAATTGGAAAGTAGTTTAAAGCTCTAATTTGCTTTTTAACATTTGTATAATACCGATTTGCCTTTGTGCATTTCTTCCAGATAGGGGGCAACTAACTTCACTGGTCAAGTTCACGTTCCTTTTTAGCCAATTTCATGTCCTACACTGGCACAAGGGTGCAGTTTGAGATTTTAACACTGCAGAGGGATGTTTACTCTTAACATTCAGAGGTGTGTACATTAAAAAGAGTTTAAAATAATTTCTATTTCTATTACATTTTGTAAAATATCCATTTTGTTTTTACAAACAAACTCTTAAATGTTGGGCCTAACATGAGTTGGGGTGTCCCAGTAGAGCATTTGTCAGTATTCTCGGAAACATTTGGCTCGGCGAACAGAACTTTTTTATATTAATGAATTATTTTTTCACTGCTGAGGGCTCTGTTCAGCAGCTTGCTGACCACCTTCACTTGCTGACCACCTTCACTAATTTCATGCACTGAACAGCTTACTGCATGGATCCATTTGTGTAAATCAAACAGAAAGCACTAGACAGAACTGGTTGTTCAGAACTGATACTCATTGAACCTGCTAATAACAGAGATGGTTTCTAACACTCCCAACTTCAGGGATGTTCAGATCAGGATCTTAATTCTGGGCCTGTCTGTCTACATACTTACATGGCCCTGATTATTAAAGTATCTGAGCACCTCACAATCATTAACGGATTTTATCCTTAACACTCCCATTGTGAGGTAGTGAAGTATTATCCCCATTTTACACACAAAGGACTGTGGCACAGGCTGGACTAAGTGGTTCACACAGGGAGCCTGGCTGAGAAAGAAATATACCCTGGTTTCCTGAGTCCCAGTTCAGTGGCCTACCCACCAGACCATCATTCATTCCTACTCTCAAATGGTCATGTATGTATAGTTAGCGAACTGTTTGTATATTGATTTAATAGCCTCTGACTTGTGCCACAGTTTCAGGGTAACTTCACTTGTACTCCCACTTTGTGACCCCTTGACGACAGCCCTTAAAAGCTTCCCGTTCCCAGCCATCATCTCTCTGGGGCAGAGACCTGCGTGTCACTCCTGACCGGGGTTTTAAGGCTGAACAGCTCCCTGCACTGCGATATCCCCAGCAAGCCAGTCTGCCTAAAAATGCCAGCGCCTGTGCTTTACTGTCTCTCTGAGGGCTATGAACAGCATATTGCCAGCAGTGACAAGATATCACACAGCTCCTTCTAAGCAGGCACATTTGTTTTCAGGTAAAAGCATTACAGAGAAAACATATAAGGGTGGGTTCCCCTTGGACGGCAGGTTCTCTCTGATTACTGGATCAGAAAGAAGACTCCAAGTCTGTCTAAACTTTGGCCATTTATCCTGTTGTCTGTTTGTCTCTGGAGAATCCAGTTTAAACCAGTATATGCAAGACACTCCAGGAGGTGGAAGCTCTCTGGGAGGAGTAGGGGCTTACAACCTAACTGATTTGCTTGAAACAGCACCAACTGTTTTTAGTTCCTGGAGCAGCTGTGGTAGCCCTCTCTAATGGAGTAGAGCACAAACATACATAAGTTGTGTTTACACTTCACACGGTACAGCAGCTCAGCTATGCCATTGCAGCTGAGTCAGTGTAGAGCCCTAGTGGACACCAGTGGTCACCAACCCGGCGATCGCAATTGACTGGCAGAGGCTCCAGATTCCAGCCCAGAGCCCCCTCTGCACCAGCCAAGAGCCCCCTCCTGCACCAAATTCCCTCCCAGAACCCACATTCCCTCACCCCCTCCTGCACCCCAATCCCCTGCACCAGCTCGGAGCCCCCTCCTGCACCAAACTTCCTCCCAGAGCCCGCACCCCAACACTCTGCCCCAGCCTGGAGCACCCTCCTGCACCCAAACTCCCTCCCTGAGCTTGCACCCCTCACTCCTGCACCCCAACCCTCTGCCCCAGGCTCAGCCAATGCACACCCCACAGTTAAGAATGTTACATTGATTTGTGACAATCCTGAAGGATTTTGGATCTATAAACCACAAATGACACTAATAAAAAGTAAAATTCATGAAATGTCCAGTGGATTCTATGAGATTAGGTGCAGTGTGACCCCTGCACCCAAACTCCCTCCCAGAGCCTGCACCCCCTCCTGCACCCCAACCCCCTACCTCAGCCTGGTGAAAGTGAGTGAGGTTGAGGGAGAGCGAGCGACAGAGGGAGGGGTGAATGAAGTAAGTGGGGCAGGGCCTCGGGGAAGAGTAGATCCTGGGTTGATCTTAAATTCAAAAAGTGATCTTGTGCGTAAAAAGGTTGGTGACCACTGGTGTAGACACTCACCACAGCAATGGAAGAGGTTTTCCCACTACTGAGGTTAATCCACCTCTCGGAGAAACGGTAGCTAGGTCAAAGGAAGAATTCAGAGAATCTCAAGATTGCATGGGAAGTCTATGGCTGAGGTAAGAATTGAATGCTTTCTACTGAGTCCCTATCCATTAGACCATCCTCCTTAACCTATGTTTTTTATGGGCGCACATACACACACACACTCTCTCTCTCTCTCTCTCTCTATGAAGGTGAGTTCACACCGCAAAGTTCCGATATTTCTGTATGAACTTCCACAACTTTTTGAGGCTATTTGGGCCACAACCATTGCTAAATTTTATGTAAATGTAGAAGCAGAGAGAGAGAGAGATTAAGCAGGAGTAAAAAAGAAAATTGCAAACATTAACTGGAATAAAAGCCACAGGGGTTCCTTTCAGCAGTATTCACAACCCTTTCATTAGCTTTTTCTGCACATTTGCAGTATAAAGAAAACATGTGCTTATTAAAAAAAAAAAGACTGCAGAACTTAAAAGTCTCTCAAATACTCTTACAAATGTATATATTCCCCAAAATATCCATGGGGGGAGAGAACATGTGGCCACGCTTTTGGAAGTTCTTTGATAGTATAGGAGTTATCTGATAAGGGGGCAAGAAAACACACACACACACACACACACACACGACTTGTGTGACGAATCACACAGTAGGAATAGAAAATCAGAAAGAGCAATACTTATGGCAAATAGTTCACAAGCAAGCCGCAGGCTGAAATATGTTTACTGACTAATTCTGAACAAACAAATTTGTAAAGATCTAAGTCTGCTCATGGATAATTTGAGAACAACAAAAAGGGAATGAATTAATCAAATCTACCCTTTACTATGAATAGTTACTAAGCTGTAATACAATACTGCACACACACAGAATTCATCTGACTGGCAGTCTGGAAAAGGTCAGCGTTCCAAGGGCTAAATTACATAGTGGCTTGTGCTGCGCCGAACATAAGAAGCAACACCACTTCCACCCAGCCTCAGCCATGTGTAACATCTGCAAAGCAAGGCCAAGTAGGTTCTCACTGTCTCACCAATTTTAAGCTGCAGTTTACATTTTCAGAAACCCGCATGGTCTCTCCTGTTCTTATTGGTCTGCAAAGTCATTTAAGACAGCAGTTCTAGTTCATGTCAGAGAATCCCAAGGTCTCGCAGGAAAGTCTAAGAACTGAATGTTTTCTACTGAGTCCTTATCCACTAGACCATTCTCCCTAAGCCTGCACGTCTGGGCTGGCTCTTCAACCCGTGCATAAAGAAATGTCCACTGTGGGCAGGGGAGATGTGGTGTTGGTTACAAAATGTCATTACTAATCAAATATTAATTCTGTAGCACAGTGCAGTTATCAGACTGTCAGCACAGAATTCCATTGATTCTGTCTTTAAGGCCAACATTCACCAAAAAAAATTTCAAAGGAGAGATGGTGGGTGCACAGCTTGGCTGGCATTTCTGACCTGCTTTATACCAGATCTTGCAACAATTGGAAACACAGGAATGGTCATACTAGATCAGAATAATAAGAAGCTTATATTTACACAACAAAGCTTTATAAATGGTGCACTTATTTAGGAATCACTTATCCACCACTGAAATGCAGCCAACTCTGAGTGCAACATAGCAAAGTAGAACAGCACACAACAATTTAGACTTAACTTATCATTATTATCTGTATTACCTTAGCACCTAGAAGCCGTAGTCATGGACAGGGTTTGCCCAAACACCTCCTACTTCCTCCAACCAGGCGAAGCTATAGGAGAAACACAGGATTCCCTCAAAGGTAGAGGATGCTACATTCTGTGATAGTTGAAATTTGGCACAAAACATAACATCAAGGCCTCAGGCAAATTATAAAATACAATGTTAATGGGTATGGTGAAAGAAGAATTTCACTGGCTGATGGATTTTGTAGAGAGCTATTCTAAATGCATGGATTAGGGCCTGCGAGCCAGTTGTCACCAAAATCCAAATTTTAAATACTAAAAGTAAAAAAAAAAAAAAAGAAGCACAAGTTATACTAGACACCTGCACATCTCAAGTTGGTACTACAGTAGAATCTCAGTATTACGAATACCCTAGTTACAAACTGACCAGTCAACCACCAACCTCATTTGGAACCAGAAGTACACAATCAGGCAGCAGAGACAAAAGAAAATACTGCACAGTACAGTACTGTGTTAAACATAAACTACTAAAAAAATGTAAAATTTAATTTTTTTTGACAAGATAAGCAAACCCTTTCTGTGCTATTTTCATTTAAAAGCAGCATATTTCTTCTGCATATAAAGTTTCCAAGCTGTATCAAGTCAATGTTCAGTTGTAAACTTTTGAAGAATCATAATGTTTTGTTGAGAGTAATGAACATTTCAGAGTTACAAACAACCTCCATTCCCAAGGTGTTCGTAACTCTGAGGCTCTACTGTAGATCTTCAGTCTTGGTAACTCTTTCTCTTGTGAATGGAATTAATTTTAACTCCGAATTTAGACATGGCAAAATTCTCCCACAGAGGAGTTGTTCCATCTTCCTCGGGATCATCAGCTGCAAGGATGATTTGGGCACATCTCACTACTTCCTGCAGTTGCGGAGGACAGGTGCTAGAGAGTGTTGGTGTTTCCTATTTTCTTTATCTTTCTCATTCACCCAGGTCTAATCACATGCCTTGCTGAAGCACAACGCTTACATACAGTATTCAGTGGACAGTGAGCGAAAGCAAAATTAACAGAAATAAATTTTAGGGGAACCCCAAAATACACTTGATCAACACCCCTAACTTACACCACAGTTAAACTTGAGCCTATTGTTCAGCCAGACTCATCAATATTGCTACAACTTGCACGTGTAGCGGCCATATAGATAAGTAGCTTCCTTCATGCTCTTGAATTACAGTCCACCCAGGAAATAATTTGTGGTTTGGACAAACATATTGATTCCATCCCTTCTCATAGCGTTTAAGTGCATGGCAGCATTTTCCAGCACCAGGCTGTCTCTTACTCTACATTCCAAATGCACACCTGCTGGGAGTGTACTACAGAGACGGCCTATTGAGACCTAGGAAGAAAGGCACCTCTTGCACTCAATGGTGTGCTGGGGGAATCAATAGGCACCAAAACGTCTAGTTTGCACCCTCAAGGATTGGCCAAAAGTAGGGAGTCCTACAGCTCCCCAGCTCTCAATCCTAAGGAAAAGAGGAAAAACTTCTGATGAACTCGCACTTTCTATTTCTGGGACCACTAGGAGACAATGCCAACCAAGGTCTTGTTTTCAGCTTCCTTGCCAGGTACTGCAAGTAATGTTATATATTACACCAGAGTAATCAGATTTCATTTTACCCAACATTTTTATAGCACTATCATTTAGATACACTATATCCCAGCTTTCCTTTTCCATTCCTTTCAGTTGCCATAGTCGAACTGACCACTGATGTACCTAGCTGAGCATCTTGACTCTCACGGTGGCTAATGTCAGCACTCAATTATGTAGTACTCTACAGTGTGTGTACAGTGCCTAGGAAAACCGCTCACTAAGGCTGCTAGGTGCTACCTCAATGCACATATTTAATAAATAATGATAGTGGTGGCTGGTTGTTATGCTAAAGATTGAGGACTGATATCCCACAGATTTTTTAAAATAAATATAACTGCAGACTGTCTTATTTACAGACATGCCTATTCCTTTCTGAAAACTATTAAATTGTTTGCCCCGCTATCTTGCAGCAATGCATTTCCCAGGTTCATTATACCGAATAGTATAGAATCTTGTTATCCTTTTACTTCACTCCTCACATTGCCACGCAACACTGTTTCAACTGCTTCTGTTGGATAACACTGGGATTTAGATTAGGTGTCATCCACCTTTACAAGCAGGAAATTCTTCTCACACACATGTATGGAGTAGCAATGTAAAATGAGCCGTTCTCAACTGGCTTAGTGCATCTCAATTTGTACAACACCGTTCCCAAACCCAGAGACTGACCAAGATTATGATTATAACTGAAGACAAAACACCAGCATATGCATGCTGCATTCCAGCATATGCCTAGCATCCACTGTATAGTATTGCCATCAGTAATAGTTCTGAGTTAGTACACAAATGCAATTCATAAGGTGCTCAGTTCAACAGTACAGAATCATGCCTTAGTTCAGTATTCAAGAATCAGGGGAGGGAAGAACATACCGACATTACAGAAAATATTAACGATGTTAATTTTGCAATATTAAAATCTATTGTCTTTAAACCCACAGAGACTGGAAGCTTCAAATGGGTTGAGTGGAAGCTCTGAATCACATTGCTACTAGTGAATCTATGGGGAACACTTAAGAGAATAGCTCTTCAGTCTGTGTTTTAATTAGATATCTCACCTAGATGTCTTACATCTCTACAACGTTTCTGTATCCCACATGGCATCTTTAAGCTCCCTTTCTACATCTCCAAACTATTGAACCTGGTGAGATTTTAATAGGAATCCCTGCACTGTGCTATAAAGAGAAGCATTACTTGAGGTTTTAATTAGCATCTGTCAAGGCTGAACCATAGGAAATGTTGAATTGTTTGTGTAACTTATTACAGAAAAGTGCATTTACTGTCTGGCTGTCTGCACTTGGATGACGCAAAATGCTTTAGTCTTTTGAACCCCCTCACCCCACGCCAGCTCCCCGAAAGTTTTTAAAAAATAGCAAACAACAAATTTCTGGTGGTAAAAAGCCATTTCCTCAATCAATACACAGCATGCGTCTTCAACCCTATATTTGGCTGCTGAACTAGTTTCTGATCTCCTGAGGAAAAAGTCATGATGGTATAATTTCCTGACCGGAACAACAAAACAGAGAGCAAGCATTATGTTATTACACATTCCTCCCATTCAGTGCAAGGTACCTGCAATCTTTTAAGAACCTAACATAGCTTAGAAATTAGAGACTACACTGATTCACTCAGTTATGTCTCCTAAAGATACAGCTTGCCTCAGAACTCAGAAAAGATAGGTAAGTAGCTCTCTACTTTTGCTAACTTCAAGAATCATTGCTCTCTATTATATTTTTATTTGTATTTCCAAGTCTGGCTGTGCCCCAAAGGTATCAAAAGAATGACAGCAATTCCTACCATTTAGCTGCCTGTAGACTATATCTTCTAGAAGGGAGAGCCTTTTCAGTACTGCATCCTGGATAGGGCTGATGCCATGGGCTGTCAAGTTGGCCACTTCTGCCCTGGGATGGATTTCATGGAAGGAATCCCCGCTCTTGACAGTGATGGGTCTACACTTGGCCAGAAAGAGGACAAAGCCAGCCACTGCAATCAAGTTCAACACCAACAGAACTTTGACTCGCCGCAAAGAAGCCATCAAACTCCCAGTGTGGCCACTTCAGCTGCTGCTTGGCAAATGAGGGGCGGCGCGTGTGGAGCCTCCTGGCTAGGGACGCAAAGGTGGCTTGGGATGGGAGGTGGCTGCAGGTGTGAGCACATCCCACGTCCCCGGGAGGAGCTGTCTCAAGTCCAAGCAGCGAGCGTGCAGGACAAGTCGCAGCAGCAAAGCTGGGGGTTATGGACCGGCACCGGCTCAGGACGCCTTCCTAGTGCCCAGCAGGTGCAGAAGAGATGGAGAGAACAATTCGGGTGCTCTAGCCGCCGCGTCCGGAGGGGGAATGTCCCCGGGATGGGGAAGCCAGTGTCGCAACTCCTGGTCCCCGTAATGCTGTGTCCCAGTTATTCTGCACAGCTCAGGCTCCCAGCGCCGGCCAGCTTCCCGGGGACGGGCTGGGCTGCAGGAGTCGATCCCCGCAGGGTTGGCACAGGGTGTCCTTCATGCCAAACGGCAACTCCGGAATGAATGTGGCTTTCAAACGCGCGGGGGGGGGGGGGTTGGTTTTTCCTCCCCTCCCTTTAAGTCATTCGCTAGATCAATCCAGGCGGAAGGTACCCCCAGCCCCGCTCCATCCTCCCCCCTGTATCCCTGCAGCAGCAGGAGTTCTCTCAGGGGACGGGGGGCCAGGGACGGGAAGGAAACAGAGAGTCCGGCGTAGTTTCCCTCTCAGCCGGTGCACGGCGGATCTCCCGGCCCGGAGCAAGTCAGTCACCATCCTACGCCTCCTTTTAGCACCGTCATCCGGCTACTCCGCGCTGGGGAGGCGCAATCGCTGCAAATCACGCCGGGAAATGGACGCTGCGGCAAAGGCGCCCCCTTGGCCAACTCCAGCCTCGCCCCCCTCCGCGGGGCGCACAGGCGCGCAGGCAAGGTGGGGCTCCCCCGCTCCCCGGCCCCCCATCACCGGCTGCACGCAGGGGCGCCAGGCGGGTGGCAGGCGCAGGGCGTGGGGGCTGCGCTGAGTCAGGTCCCAGGCACGCTTTGGGGCCGAGGTCGGGAGCCGCGGCTCGCTCTCGCCTCTGGATTGCCCTGGCTGGGGGCTGCGGGTGCCTGAGCGGAGGAGACCATCCCTCCTGTGTGCCTGAGTCCCCGGTGCATGCCTGGGGAAGGGTTAGAAGGAAAATCTGGGCTGGAGAAAGGGGATGTGTTGCCTGTTTGTACTATATGGGCGAGTGGGAGGCTGCTGGGTGGGTGTGGGTGTGGAAATAAGTGTGTGTGTGTGTGGCTCTGTCCCTGCGGGGGGTGGGGGTTGAGGGTTAGCTCCAGCCTCTTTTTTTAAAATAAATTATTGCCCTGACCTTGCCTTCCTCCCACTACATTGATGGAGAAGAGCAAAGTCAGGGAAACTAAGTCACAGTTCTGGTTCCTCCAAAGCCACACTTAAAGAGGGGTATTTCATCTAGCCAAGCTATCAGAAGTGACTCCAGTTCTGCAGTCAGCCCTGCCCAGGAGTCCATCCTTGTTCAGTCCACTTTGCTTTTCCCAGCCTTAGACCTTTGCATTTTCTTTTAATGCACAGTTAAGTTGGGTAACACCCCTTCCTTTCTTAAAAATAATCTGCAGAGTGCTGGTCAGATAGAGACTTAGATTTGGCTTTAAAACAGCAGCATGTGTCATTCACCAAAGTCATTCAAACTCAGAACAGACATTTGAATAAAAAAACTTCCAAAATATTGTTAAAAAAACAGGCAAACCAAATTAATAAATGTTCAAAATATATACAGGCCAGATCCTCAATTGATCCATTCAAATCAACAGATCTATGCTTATTCAGAACAATTGAGGGTTGGGCCCATACAGAGAGAACTCTGAGTTCATGCATTTTATCTTTACATAGAGGCAGGCCTGAAGATATTTTTCAGGGTTTTTGTTTGTTTGTTTTGTTTTGTTTTTGTTTGCATCAGACTGGGAAAGTTTCTCATCTTTATAACAAATAGTGGCTGTTTAAAAAAACAGAGTGACCAAAAGCCACCTTTCCCCTAATTAGAAACAAGTGACCATAATATTCTGATTCTCATAATAATAAAAAAATTACCTTGGATTAATATAACACAAAATTATATAATAGCAGTATAATGATACGTATTGAGAGAAGGGGAAAAACACTCAGGTGCGTACACACAAACTTACCATTAAAACACACACACACACACGGCTTTCTGTGTTTTGTTAATGTGATGATCCTTAATCCAGATCTGGAGAGAGTTGCTGGATCTTCAGATCTCCATGTTTCTGCCTCAGAACATAGGGATGGAACAGACCAGCTCTTGAGGCCCCTGCCAACCCTACGTTTCTATGATGTTATGTTCATTCAGTCGTTAACCTTTCTGGAGGAAAGTCAGGAAGGGTAGCAACTGAAATAATGGATTTAGTGATGTTGACACTTGACCGCTAGTCACTAGCTGGAGACCACGGTGGAACTTCACATTGTCCACTCAACCCTCTTCGGATTGGAAGCCACTGGGATGGGTTTGAAATAAATACCTAGAGGATGGGGGTGAGGGTTAATGGAATGGTAAAATTCTTCCACTGTAAGACTCCATAAGCCGTATTTCAATGCCTATAATATTTTATCCCAAAATCATGAACTCTTAAGAGGGCAAACCCATATAGTTACATCTGTCATTATTGATCCATTATTGATAATGTGCCATTATTAAACTTTATTTTCAGAGGAATCACAATATAAAAATGCAGCAGAAATTCAAGGTTGAAGCATGGTGTCAAAGTAGAGTTGGGCGGAGAGGGTTTATTTTAAAAATATTCCCTCTCTCCTCAAAAACACAAACAAAAATCTTCAGGAGACTTGACATTTCAGATGATGGGATACAAAATCTTTTGCCTCTAGACTGCTGGTTCAAATCCAATCTAAGGTTGATAAACGACCAAACATTGCTACAATAGACTGCATGAAATGGTCCCTCCTCAAGTTTCCAGTGTTCAAGTGTCCACATCACAAAATCCATTTCCACCATCACACAATTTCCTTATTCACCTGAAAGGCCAAGCGGTGAATGGCTGTGTTTGCCAAGAAGAGTGAACTACTCCACCCTTTTCAAATAAAGGTCTGAGGGAGGTTGGCAAGAAGATGTGAGAAAGTCTACATGGCATCTGCCTGTTTTTTACCTTTTATGTTAAGAAACAGAAGACTTCAATTTCCAGAGATGTCAATCCAAGCACTTTCCTCCAGCAGTAAATGTACTTATTCAAAAAATAATAATTAGAGCTGCTAGAGCTGTTTACCAAAAAGGAAAGCAGCATAGCATTCAAAGCAGAGAAAATTTCCTATTTACCTGCATATTTTTAACTGCTGCTTTTTGAATGAGGGGGTTTAGTCTGGGAAAGATAGGACCCAACCCATCCTACAAAGTCTTCATTGCACAGAACTCTCATATACATGTAGCAAAAGTAGAGTTTTAATAATAAAAGCTTAGATTTAAAAGAAAAAGAATGATATGCAACTCATAATATGACCTTAATGCTGTTAGTGTTTTCAGAAGTAAAATGCAAATTCTTAATTTCTATGAAAACAAAATTCCACCAAATCATGAATATTCAATAGATTGATTACTGATATAGGTTGTCTAGGTAAAAATTGTGCGGCTTGAATACAAGGAACACTGGCTTCGATTTACAAGGTGGGTTTTTTTGCAAAGTAACTTGCTTTTCTAAGATTATTATGCTCAGTTTCTTAATTTCTATTACTAGATTGCTTCCTCTCACAGAAAAATCTACAGGCAGGAGGTCAAAGGAGAGGCCTGAATTCAGTCCACTGTGTGGAGAGGGGAATAGGGTTTGCCCTCTCTCCCTGCGCAATGAGTCACAAAACTAGCAGGTCCCTGTGGTGGATCTACAGAAAGCCACGGCCCACCTTGTGGAGACCTTGCACCTCCAGGACAGTTCCAGCACTCCCTGCTGCAGGAACTGTTTGTCTAGCGTACATGAGTAGTGCACGGTAATATAAGAAGCTACACATGTAGGAAAAGGAGCAGAAAACAAATTGTGTATCATGTAATGTATTATTATTAAATAGCATGTGCTCTTTGAAGAATTTAAGAATGAACATGCTGTAGGAGCAGAACTAACTCTACATCCTTAATATTCTCCCAATACTTTACTTTTATTCTTTTTTTGTTTGTTTTTAAAAAGGAAATTTCTTTAAAAAATAAAGAAAAAAAAGATCCTCACTCTCCAGGACTTCAAACTCTGCTGATGCACAACAAATTGCCATAATCGTGCTCTCTAAAAGGCCTGCAGGAGAAAACCTCTCTCTTGAGCTACCTAAATGCTGTGCAGCCAGCTAGGGAAAGTGCAGTGTGTCTAACCCAGCTGCAACGCTGCTACAGTGAATGAGAGTGAGACTCCTTCTTGGGCCCCTTACAAAGTACCCAAGAGACACCCTTCAATTCTTTTGCACACTGCACATTCCACAGGACCGGTGACCTTACTGATTATCATCAATATGTATTTTTCTGTTTTCCTCTGACTCAAAAGTGGCTGAACCAATTTTGCTCAGTCTTTCCAGAACCACTCACTTTGGGGCAGATGCTAAGCTTGGGAAATTTCAGTCTGAAAAGTTTCAGAAATAGAAAGTGACTGAAAAGTCGGGAATTAGAATGGAAACCATTATGCAGCTTTAAGTATATCTGGTCCAAAATACTTAGCAGCGATATGGCAGCCTCCTTCAATATGAATTACACAGGAGGACCTGGTTGATTTTGTTATACAGAGCGGGACAACTGCTTCCCAATAGCCTGCTGCGAACTGTGTGATCTTAAGAGCTGCTGCATTAGCATACCTTTCTGTTAATGCCATTGTATTCCTTCCTAGGTGAGGTGGAGGCAAGGAACATACCTGGATCACATACAATGATAACGAGAAAATTCCACTGAAGCATACAGAAGGTGCCATATAGCATTGAAGGAGACCAAAAAGAGATTATGCTCTGTGGCATGGGAATCTAGAAGAAAACCACCATGTGCACGCACACACAGGCTACCTAAGTGTGGATAACAAACGAGTGCTCAATTAATACCATACAATGCTATAAAAACTGTGGGAATTCAAATCCAAATACAAAGTGGGAATTTTTTACATATGAGGAAAATGTCTTCAACACTCTACAGACTTAGGATGTTGGTTCACGGGGGCACAAGACTGAGACCAATCATAGCTTTGTTTTTCTCTCTCTGCCTATTTCCATTTTTTTTTTCTAGAAATTGCTGCATAAAAATGTTAGAAAGCAAAGAAGAAGTGGAACAAAGGGACATTTACCATTAATAGGGACAGAAGGCGAATCTGTGTCTCTAATGCTCTGGAAAAATTCTATTTCTGCCTAACACACTAGAGTATCAAAAGCCAATAGCAGCAGTGTATAACCTCTATATATGCTGGCCAAAATTATTATTTCCCTGAATCTGAGTGAAAAAATTCCAATAAATCATGATTCAATGTTCAATTACTGATATTACAAACTTCTAGCTAAACGTTCTGTTCCTTGAATGCAACGAACACTGCTACAAGAGTTTTGGCCAAGTCACTTGGCTTCCTGAGATTACGCAGTCCTGATTCTCTTCTCATCTGAATGGTTAGCAATGTGGAGGGACTCTATTGAAGTAACTGGGACAGCTGCTCTTCACTGTTCTGCTGCCTCTGCACCGTTCAAGGTGCAAAGGTTGGCCTCAAGCCAGCTGCTGGGGAGTCCCTCAATGTTAGGGAGTTCCCAAAAGGGATAGAGCTAGTAGAGCTAGCTCCTTGCACATCCTCCCCACAGCTTCTGCAGGAAGTATCAGAAACTGGGAAGGGGGGGCGGGGGAGGCGTGAGGAAGAGGCAAGAGCATTCTCTACTCCAGTAGAGATCCCTTGGGGGCCATTGTCATCTTGCACAGGTTACAGCAGCCTCCAGTCTGCTCTAACCTGGTCTCCGGGTCTAGGAGAGAATAAGGGTATTATAACTGGCTCCCTGGACAGAAACTGGACACAGCAGTGTGCTTTCATTAATGTAAACCTAGTGTAAATGAAAGGATGGTTAGGTCTTTTGTATATCAATCCACTTGACCTGCGTTACTTAACTTTGACTTTTGTCACTCTCTAACATTTCCGTTAGACTCTTGAGGATTCCTTATTACTGTTTAAATTTAGTTCTATTTCCCTAATGCATGCACCCATTGGTGAGAGGATCTCTCCCCGCATCAGTTCTGGAGAATTCAAATTTCCCCCGCCATCTGTGGATTTATTTATTTTTTTAATTTATTGGACTCAGGATTGAGTCCTAAAAAGTGTGCCACTTCTACAAGATGTCAAGTCTGCTCAACTTCCCTCAAAACCACTGGGATTTGAAGGCACAAAGTAGGGTAAAATGGTTATAATCTGAGAAATTATACCCCTAGCATGACCTACAGAGTTATGCAGCAATGTGGCTTTGTGGGTGTCAAGCTTTTCTTGTTGTCCCATTTAAAAACTTGTTTAAAAAAAAAATGAAATTGGGAGATTCATCAGAACTCACCCTTTCCCATGAACAGTTTCATCTTATCAGCATTTTCCTATGAAAAAATGTTAAATTCTTGACCAGCTCTAATTATACACTGATAATAGAACATCTGCTGCTTATTCTAGTTGGAACACTGACACGGAGAGAAGCAAAAGAAAAAGAAAAAAAATAAATTTTGGGCCAATGTTCAGCCAAGTCTCACTGTTTCTAAATGGGTTCTTCCATCCCTTATCTGAGTGAAGACTGAAGTCTCTTCAGATCTTTCAAAGAAACCTCAGAAGTGCTGATCCCTATAGATATTGGTAGAAATAGGTGAAACTTCTGTTTTAGTTTCTAGAAAAGCCTGTGGCCCAACTCTCAACCTAAAAGCAGAATGCAAAACATTGTCCCTTTTCCAGTCCATTTCACTAATGTGTCATAATTTGATGAGCAGCTCACAGTCACATGCTCTGATTAAAATTTCATAAAATGTGAGCAGAATGCCTATAGCATGGAAACAAAATGAATCCCAAAAGCTTTAAAAATTTAGCTGTGAAGAATATTTCTTTCTTGCTGTACCTGCTACTGTGGAGAGAGAAAGATGGAAGGCTGGAACTCAGGGATTTACTCTGGGGTGTTAAAATACCTGCACAAGTTAGTGGCCACAAAAGACTCCAGAAAGGGAAGACTCCTTGGAGATCAACTTTAATATGGCTTTCTTTAAAGTCCAGTCTTGCAAGGTCTTTAGTTCTCACACAGCATTGGGCCTTAACAGGATAAAGGAAACCTAAGTTTCAAATTTGTCAAGAATGTCGTGTTTTGACTTTTTGAAACAAAAAGTTTCATTTGTCTGTTCATAACATTTCATTTTGAAATTTTAGTCCATTTCTACTTAACAAAAAGTATAAAATAGTATGAAAAGGTGACAATCAAAACAAAATGTTTTAAAATTATCTTTAAGGAAATATTTATGGTGGCTCAGTCCAAAAATATTTTTGGTTTACTGGTTCATGAAAATTTTCAAGATTTTGACTTTTCATCATGACTGGGATTTGGGGGCGGGAGGGGGGGAATGTTTGAAGTCTCAAAAATTCTCACATAACAGGGAAACCATTTCCCATCCAGCTCTATAGATTGTACCATGCCCCCATAGCATAGTATCTAATCACCTCACAGTCCTCAATGTAGTTGTCCTGACAACAACCCTGTGAGGTGGAAGAAGTGCTAGTAGGCCCATTTTACAGATTGGGAATTGAGACACAGAAAGAATATGTGACTTGCCCAAGGTCACACAGGAAATGTGTAACAGAGCAGGGAACTGAATCTGGGTCTCCCTAGTTCCAAGCTAGCACCTTAACCACTGGCGCATCCATCTTCCCTTCACAACGACATCTCCATGCCAACAGAAAACAGGGCAATCCAGAAACCTCTTGAAAACCAATTCTCCTGAGATTTCTGGTCTAAGAATCCAAGCCTGCTCCTTTTGCGGCTAATGGCAAAATTCCCTTTAACTTGACTTTCAGCAGAGTCACAGATATGATAGTGTAGTATACAATCAAACTTGTCACTACGGGCCTAATCTTGCCCTCACTGATGTCCCTGGGAGTTCGGTCACTGTTTCAGTGGGACTAGGGTCAGACCTCAATTGAAATGGAATTATAGGACACAGCATTGTCCCCGCATCACTGCAGCAATACGGAATTGTTAATACTTTTGCAGTGCCTATAAAACCACTCCAGCACCTGTAGAATGAAATCCTTCCTGGTAAGAAAAGCTGTTTAAAGCAGGCTTACAGGTGGTTTCTTGATATTGCAGCCAATACTCAAGTTTTACAGTGTTTTCCCACCATTTACCCTCCATTAAGCAGTCGGGCGTGGCGCAGGGGGATTCCACAGGGCCCCACGAGAGAAATCATCTCCCACAGATGCAGATTAGCAGAGCTACTCCACGATCAGTATTGCAGCCCTGAGTCCCTGCCACTCCTGTGTACCAACTCTGCAGGGGTCAATGACTAATGGGTCCACATAGTCACAGACCCCCTGGCCTAGCCCTCCACCCCTAGCTATTGGGGCTGTACATTGAGCCCTCGGTGACATAGGCTTCTCAGTATGCAGGTGATATACACCCACTATGCAGCGTACTTCAATCCAGGCAGTGGAATTTCTCTGGTTCCACTGCAACGGGGACCCTTTGATACTATGCTGTGGGGAGAGGAGTGTGGGGAGGAATCGCAAGACTTCCGCTTTGAATGGAAGCATTCAATACAATGCAGTGGGAAAGAGACAGAGAGTAGGCATCGTTCTTCCGTGGACGCAGATATGAAAGAAAATAGATACTTAATTCTGCCGTCTTATCTACTAAAGCCCTCCATATGTTATTGCCTAAGATATGAAGGGAATAATTTTCAGACTGGCAGCTGTTAAGTAGGGTTGCTAGGTGTTTTTAAACCACTAATTTTATAGGCAGGGCCGGCTCCAGGGTTTTGGCCGCCCCAAGCAGCCAAAAACAAAACAAAACAAAACAAAAAAGCCGCGATCGCGATCTGCGGCGACAATTCAGCGGGAGGTCCTTCACTCCCAGGCGGAGTGAGGGACTGTCCGCCGAATTGCCGCCGAATACCTGGATGTGCCGCCCCTCTCTGGAGCGGCCGCCCCAAGCACCTGCTTGAGAAGCTGGTGCCTGGAGCCGGCCCTGTTTATAGGCTGGAGTTGTGAATAACCTGTTTCTATATTTTTTAATGAGATCCTTTAGAAGATAATTAAAGGATCTCTTGCCCTGCATTTGTGCTTAAGCTGTGCTATAGTAATGCTAGGGCAGTTTTTACCCTACTGTGATGCTGAATGTTAGTTGACTATCTGGAAGTAATATATCATTTTAACTTTACAAATTTAAACTCTCCCAATAAAAAGTTACCATAAATTGCAACAACTAATCATTCAATACCAGTCCGTTGGTGTAACTGCGTCATTCTAATTTCATCTCAATGAGAGCTACAAAGAAACTTCCTGTTACAGGATTTAAAGAGGCTTCTTATATAAATTTCAAGGAGCCTGCATCCCAGCAAGAAATACTTTAAAGCAGTTCCTAAGATTTAGAGATGTAAGTAGGTCAAGAAAAAAATATGTTTGTTTACATTCAGTTAAAGAATTGCATTTCCTTCTGTCATGTAGTAGGTATATGTTCATGTTCATACCTACACATGCACAAGCTGTGTGTGTGCACACACATGTAGGAGACAGACAGATACATACATGTGCCTCTGTAATGTTTCTTTCTATGGAGTGACAGTGGCCTAGTGGTTAGAGCATCAAACTGGGTTCTAGTCCTAACTCTGACACAGTTTTGTTGTGTAACCTTGAGCAAGACACATTTTCAAGAGTCCAGGGTCAGATTATCAAGTATACAGTGCCCACAACCGGGAACAGATTTTTAAAGGAGCTCATGTCCCAATATGCACCCTCAACATGCTAAACTGTTTTGAAAATCTGGCCACTTATTTTGGTGCCTAGATGGGAGCTGGGCTTTTTTGTAGATCTGGCCCCAGCTGTGAGTGCTGAACTTTTCTTTCTCTATTGCCACTTTCCCATTTTTAAGCAGCCTTGCAAAGCACTAGCTAAAGAAGGTAGTTTGGGCCTGCAAGACCTGGTATGGATGGAGGGACTTTCCTTTGAGTAGTTCCTCAGAGTGGTGATGAATATCTGCTTTTGATCACCAAGTGTTCTCTTGCCTGTGGGATCCTGCAGAGTGAAGTCCTGCCCAACCCTCTTCTGTTTAATGAAATTACTGGGAGAGATTAAAGCTGATACAGGCAACACCATTACCAGTTTGCTGATGTCTCCCAACTCAAGTCTCCTTTTCATCCCTTACATTGCTGCCAGCAGGTTTATTCAAAACCTAGAAGCAACTCAAACTTGATGAAAGCCAGCTGGCTACAACTCAATCTGGTCAAGACTCTGGTGAACCTGGTCATTGGAGGGTGGGGGGCAGTGCTTTGCAGACCCTGGCAAAATCGGTGACTTGCTCCATGAAATGAGGGGTTATGCCCAATCACCAAAATAATCCTTAATCTCAGGATTTTATGAGATTCACCACTGATACCAGATTGTACTGGTCACCAGACCGACCCCCTTCATCTCAGATGCAGATCTTGCTTCACACATCCACAAACCTTCCGAGCTTTTCATCTGAATTGCTGCAGCAGGTTTGAGCACAGATGAATTGTAAAAGCAACACCCAAGCAGCACACCCGCGCTCCACTAGCCACAGCAACTGCCAATCAGACTGTTAGCTGAAACTCAGTATACACAAAGCTCTAAATGGACTAGGCCCAAATTGATGAAAGAGTTGTTAGGCCTTTGGCCAGGTAACTGCGAAATGCTGCCTCACTGTTTCTGACCTAGTATAAAATACAAGCTTATTTAGAGTGCTGGAGCATGCTGTCCCAACGGTGAAGCTCACAGTCTGTGCAGGCAAAGCATTATGGGTACTAGACCCTGGGCTTCCTCTGGAATTTTTTCCCTTCATAAATATGGGACTTGTATCCTCTTTTGGGACTCCAGCTTCTAGAGATCTAGACAAATATTTGGGCAGGAATAATTCCTTCTAGTTGAGGGCAGCCAGCCAGTACCTGACATCAGCCAATGCTGCACATAAAGTCTATCCCCCATTATCACAGCATCTAATTTTTTATTAGACCGCACAATTACCTCACAATTTGGTATTTTTTACAGGGGCTGCCGTAGCAGGAAGGATGTATGTGGATGCTGGAAGGAGAGTCCAGCTCAGGATTCCAGTGAGACGCCAGTCCTGGCTTCCCTTGCTGGATATTTCCAGCTTCCCTTCTTCTTCCTGCAAGTCTTGCCCCACCGTTCTCAGCTGCCGGGGAAGACAGAGTAGGAGACAGCAAGGAGAGGACGGAATACACTGAAGCCTCAGCTTCTGGGCATGAGGAATTCTTGCTATGTACAGAGGCCAGGCAGCTGGGGAGGTAAGGCAGGTGTGGAACGTGAGGCTGTTTGACATCTCAGAGGGAAGAGGGCTCTTTGTAATGTTTTCCATGAGGGAAAGGGGGTAGCATGCTCAGCCTTAGGTTTCAAATGATTTTTCCCAAGGCCACAGAGGGAGATAGTGGTACAGTCATGAGCAGAACTCAGGAGAGGTTCCTGGCTCCTAATCCTGTGCTCCGACTGCTTTTCTCTCTCCAGTGATGGTGCCAGAGCTGCAATGAGCCAGGGCTGGTGAAAATCAGCAGCAGGCCCAAGTCAGAGCATTGTCAGTGACCGCATTCCTGTGTGGGTTTATTTTGGCCTGTGCAGCATATTTGCATTCTCAGCCTAAAGTGGATACTGCAGAAGAGATAATATTTGTGGGAAAAAATATTTTTGGAATTTTGCAAGGAGGCAGCCGAGTATGTGCAAATATATATATATATATATATATATATATATATATATACACACACACACACACACACACACACACACACATACACACTGCAAAAATGAGCTCATCCCTACTGCCTTATGCAGGGGGATGCACAGATAATTAACAGGAGTGATTGCTCATCTTGTGCTGCTGCACCTGCAAGTTTTGAGGCGTGAAAATTAACAGTTCAGTGGTGCCACTCTGATTTCACACACACACACACACACACACACACACACACACACACACACACACAGTTTGAGCCTAAGTGCTGTGGCGCTTGTAAAGTAACCGACCAGCATTGCCCTTGTGCTCATGTGAGCCGGGGCTGATCTTACAAGACAGGCACTAACATGCACCTGTTCATCTGAGAGCAGGACCAAACTAAGTGCTTAAATTTACAGTATCAGGGGGTAGCCGTGTTAGTCTGTATCTACAAAAACAACAAAGAGTCTGGTGGCACCTTAAAGACTAACAGATTTATTTGGGCATAAGCTTTCGTGAGTAAAAACCTCACTTCTTCGGATGCAACCGAATTTACAGTGTGCCTCCATTTTCAGCAGTGTGTGTTTACGTTTCTATTTGTACGTATTCATCCTACTTGACATGACGGAGTAGGGATCCAGGCATCAGGCTTGCAGTAACTAGAGACAAATCCCAGCAGCCGGACTGATTCAGAAGATACTGCCAAAGCTGCAGCCACAGCAGGTCCCTGGGACATAGGAACCAATGATAGCGTAATGTTTACTGCTCAAGTGCTGCATTGTGTGGAGTATAACCTGCTTTCTGCTGGCTGTATGCTCTGTGGGGACAATAATTAGTGGCCATGGAGACATCTCCTTTGTCACAGCTCTGGCTGGGAAGGAATTAGAGTTTCTTTTCTGCTCCTTGTTTAGAAGCAAATCTCCCTTTGCTTTTTCCTACAGTTGTCTCCAGGAACACGTGTACCAGTTTTGGACAGACTACTTCTCCTCTCTTCAGCCCTCTGCAGGTCCCAGTTCCCATGCTTTCTCAAGGTGAAAGGTGTTTGGTCAGGGAGGAACATAGGAATTGCCACCGTGAATAAGACCAGTAGAACATCTAGTCCAGTACCCAGTTTCTGAGATTGACTAGCTGCTTCAGAGGAAGGTGCAAGAATTCTCAGAGTAGACATTTATGGAATATCTTGCAGATAGAGAAAATTTCATTCTAAGCATATCACTCAAGAACTGCTAGATAAACACCCATCAGGGATGGTCTTAATGAATCGTGCCTCAGCATGGGGGAGACAGACTAGATGACCACTTGAGGTCCATTCCAGCCCTACATTTCTATGATGTACCAGCTGGTTTATCCCCTGAGGTAAGGTTACATGCTGAATCCCGTGCCTGGCACATAGGTTCCCAAATGTGACGGTCCCTTTCAGCAGAGTCATTTGACTCAACCCTTCATCAGCAGATACACTAAATTCCACAGAGTTTACAGTCTCTTTTGTGGGAGACTTGAAAAACAAAGGGCTGGCCTGCTCTTTGTGGGCATTAAACACTACATGGCACTTTTCATGGAGTGTCGGGATTTGATCCACTGTTTTTGCCCAAATATTTTACCATCGTTCACTTATGTACAGTTTGCTAGCCACTGCTGGCCACCCTCTGTAGAACTTTAGTGGTGCTCTTTGTATACAGTTTGCAAAACACTGTAGGATCCTTTGGGGTCCAATATGCTGTATAAGAGTGAAATATGGTTACATATTTTACATGGTGTCAAGTATCAGAGGGGTAGCCATGTTAGTCTGAATCTGTAAAAAGCAACAGAGGGTCCTGTGGCACCTTTGTTAGTCTCAAAGGTGCCACAGGACCCTCTGTTGCTTTATATTTTACATGAACTTTTACAAAAAGTGACCTTATATATTTACTTTATACAGACTTTACTTAAATGATCTCATTTCCCCCACCCCCCAGAACCCCTGCTTAATTCATTGCAGAAGATGAATACTACTTTGGGAATTAATGAGGGTTGTGTAGTGACTAAGGATGTTGTGTGTTGTCTGCAGGATCCCTGCCTCACTGACCTCCTTTGAAAAGCATTTTGAGATCCACTGATGAAAATCACTATATAAGAGCCGGGGATTATTATCCTTATGGTTATTTGTTACAGAAGTTAGAAGGTGTGTAATGAATCAATCAGGGAACGTCTATCCAACATCCAGGCTAAGAGAGACCTGGAGGGTTCTAGATACAGACTGGGAGCGCTGTAAAGGGAGATGGAAAATAGAGCAACAGGGTTGTGTTGTAACAGGATACAGATTAGGGAACTTTCTCAAACATGGCGGGATGATTCTGCTATCTTTTATACAAGTGTATATCTGGAGTAACTGTATTGATTTCAATGGAGTTACTCCAGATTTCCTTTGGTGCAAACAATAGAATTTGCACTCCAATCTGCAGTTCTTGGAACATTGCTCTGCTGTATGTGGATTAGCTTAGGCAATATATGATACCAGAACTAAAGCTAGTATATAGAATGGTGAAAGGACTGCAAGAGTTTCACCAGGAACTTTAGATCTAGTCAGACATAGGTTACACTGATACAGAATTTACGCCTTTGTCATCCCTACATTCAGCAGTGCATAAGCAATAGATAGCTAGTTCATTCTAATGTCGCTGTCACTGGTATTTTAAATATTTCAGTACAGGAGGTATTTGAATTAAGGAGGAGACAAGCTCTAAGAAATTTTAATTCAACCCACAGATGTCTAGTAAATAAGCACTCAAGCATCTACAGCCTGGGAGACTGAAGAGATTCTAACAGTAACTTTGCCAACCATGTTGCCATCATGGATAAATATGCTATCTCCAGAGTACACACAGAAAAGCAGTAAGGCTAAGCTGTTTAAACATACCTTGTATTATACACCGATGTACTTGTGGAAAACAGAACGCTGTGTGGTTGTTTCAGTTGATATTCTCCAAAGCTACTACAGATCATTTAAATTTACCAAATGTATAGTTTCTCATTTTAGCAGTCGAACACAGAACAATTAACTTCTGAAAGGCAGAAGAGTGATTCTTTGCTATCTAATTGGCCTTCTCTAGCTCCAGTTCATTGGGTTAAGTCTTTAAACCCCTTTTTACACCATCTGTACATAACCATGGAGAAAGGCATGCACATGTGTAAGCACAGACAGAGAATTAGATACACATGACAGCTTTTAAATGGGTACAGATCTGAGCACGCATGTATGCCTGACACATCCTGCTTGTGCACACAAATGGTTGAAAAGTGGATTTCAAACTGTGCATTTGCAATTTCCAAAAGAAAAATCGTGGGGGTTGATTTCTTTCTGCCTGGTCAAATTTAGATAAAGGAAAGCACTGACTAAGTCATTTTGGAAATTGTGTTTGTGTATAAATTAAAGCAGAAAAGCCTCTATTCACTAAGTTTTGCTACTAAGCTGCCTGTATGGGGGTTGCATTAGATGAAGGAGGGACCACAGGCAGGATCAGAAGGCAATGCTCAGTGAAGGCAAATTATTAGAGTACACAGAAATATACTAGCTGTTGCTTTCTGGACCACAGAGATTAATAAGATTTAGATCAACACAGACAGACCATTCTTGATCCTGGCAAAGTTTTTTAAGTAAAGTTATCAAGCACAGCGGCAAGGATGTTCTTTTATAGCTACTTGTTGGAACGCTCAGGCCCTGGGTCCTGAGCGCTGCTCAGTGTGGAGGCATCTATACACCCACACAGAGCCCCAGGAAAGTAATTGGGGGTCCATGCGCAAGAAAGAACTTGCAGAAATGCGGCTTTAGAGCCTGATCCTGCAAACACTTTTGCATGTGCCTAAAATTAGGCATGTGAATGGTCTCAGGGAAGTCAATGGCCTATTCACGTTAAGCATGTGCGTAAGTGTTTGGAGGAGCGTGGTCTTAGCGATTTTATCTCCATTCCAATGCCATTTAAGCCTTTTACTGGAGATGGGAAAATCATTCAAAGAGAACAATTTAGTCAATGGATTTAGCCCTTTTTTCTGTTAATGAATTGCTTGTAAACATGCTGATTTCACTTATTTGATATTCTCTATAATTCAATGGATATTTGGGGACACAAATTGCAGCCTGGATTGCTCACTAAAGGTGAAATTTGCTCCTTGCAAAGGGCCAGCACAAGACCTATGCACCATTCAAATCACGTTTAAGCCCTACATTTAAAGTTTCACCCCAATTGCTCACTAAATTGAATCCTGCCCGTTCTAAATATTTGCAATTCGGTGTCTGCGCTGTCTGACTGGCCACTGGAGTCACCCAGTATTGTTTCTGCTGGCTTACTGAATGATCCAGCAGCTCTAAATTGCTATTGAGTCACAAGGCAAACTCTGTTTTGCGATTACAGTTTGGGGATAAATTACTTGGATCACACCCATTTATAAATAGATCATAAAGTGTAAACGAATGAGTAAACTATTTATTAAAATATCTAATCGTTTAAAAGTCCAACAGGTTTACGGGTCACTTATAACTGTAATATCGTCTCCTTTTTTGCTTACAACACATACTATTCGTGTCTGTAACATGCTTATATCATATATTAACCCTTTATAAACCATTTGTAAATTGAACCTTAATATAAAGCAGGGGTAGGCAACCTACGGCACGTGTGCAGAAGGCAGCACACAAGCTGATTTTCAGTGGCACTCACACTGCCCGGGTCCTGGCCACCGGTCCGGGGGACTCTGCATTTTAATTTAATTTTAAATGAAGCTTCTTAAACATTTTAAAAACCTTATTTACTTTACATACAACAATAGTTTAGTTATATATTATAGACTTATAGAAAGAGATCTTCTAAAAACGTTAAAATGTATGACTGGCACGTGAAACCTTAAATTAGAGTGAATAAATGAAGACTCGGCACACCACTTCTGAAAGGTTGCCGACCCCGGATATAAAGTGTGACTGTTAGTTTTCTGTGAACTTTCATACAAACAAATCTGCACTCAAGTGAATATCCATGAAAGATAAATAAAAGAGGAGAAAACATGGATAATATAGAAGGTCTACATCATGATCCAGTTTTGCAAGACAGGAAAACTTGGCATTTTAACCTATTGTTGCAGTTTAGGTTAGGTAGGAGAATAATTGATATTTCAGCTACATTCAAAAGAAGGCGGGAAGGCTTGTGGGCAGATCTGTTGGCTCTTGCTCTTGGGGTAGCTTTAATCACTAGGGAGCATGGTCAGGCAACTAAGCTTGTCGATGTGTTATTGCCATACAAAACAAGGAGCTTTCATCATGCCTTTAAAGAGCTGCCTATGCTGGGGGTGGAGGGAGAGACAACTCCAGTAGCATTCTATTTACGAAAAAGAAAAATACCTAGATCGCATTATCTCTATTGATCTCCCCTCGTTCTGCATCATTAAGGGCATTTGCATGAAAGCAAATCTTTATTAGGAAGCTTGCTTGTGCCTGCTGCTTATTCCCCAACCTGAAGTCATAACCCCTAATAGGGTTATCATTCTCATTTTCCCAGCAAACAAATGGTGGTGTCAAACAGAGGAGGAGGACTTCACAGGAGGGGAAGAGCAGATGAAACCCATAAAATGTCCTCAATAAAAGACACCCCCACAGAATAGTTGGTATGTAAGGAAAATGGTTGTTTAGTGGAATATTTTCCCAAATGTTTCTTGGTAATGGTGCTCTCAAGGGACGAAACTATTACTAGCCTGTGCATTTGCCTGCTATATAGCTGCAGATAAAGGTATATTTAAAGGGAAGATCAGAGGCTGAGAAATTTAACATCTCTCACCCTTGACATAAGCAGTGGCCATAAAATGCAATACTTTTACGGTTTATTAGATGTAGGGGGTAGAGAGTCACAATGGGAAGAAGTGTCTACCCACACATCATTTGCATTTTTATAAGGAGCCAGATTCAGACATCCTTATTTAGTGAGTAGTACCTTATTCAGGGAGTAATTTCATTAACATCATGCGGCTACTCACAGAGTAAGGTAGAGTGAGGGTGTCGGAAGCCAGTCCTTTATGAATACATCAAATGCAAAGCATCATTATGCTTAGTACCCATTATAGTGGTTTAAACTTGGCAATGTTACCCATGTTCATAAAGATATCCCTAGGATGCAACCTATATGTCACAGCTAGCATCTTAAATTGAAACTTAGAGGCATAAATACCTATTTCACATTCCTGACTGCTGTTTTGTTCACCCAAACATGGTATGAGAGGTCCTGTTAAAGAAGCCAATCTTTAAACTATATTCCAAAACAACAGAGTTACAGAGACAAACCACAGCAGAAGGAAATATTATAAGTGGCATAAACAAGGGACAATGACGTTTTGGCAGGTACTTGAAATCAAATGATGAAAAGTTATCGAGAAGGAGAAACACAGGACAGCTGCTTCAGATGATAGAAGCAGCAAATGGAGAAAGGTCTTGCATTGGCAGTGGAGAGACGGAGAATTCATATATTCAGATACACACAGGGCTGCCGAGAGTGGGTTCAGGCCCCAGTGAAAATTTTTTTTCAGGCCCTCCAGCAAGGGCTGACCGGCTAAACAGGGCCGACGAGAGGGTGGGGGGGGCAGGCCGGCCCCGGGCCCCCTTCTGGACCACCGGGCCCCAGTAAGGCGACGAGAGTGGCGGGAAGCCGGGCCCCGGTAATTGCAACCGGCTTTCCCCCCCCCCCCCCCACCTCGTTGGCCCTGGATACACACATGCTCTTTTTAATACTGTTGCTCACTGTCTGTAGAACAAATAAAGGTTATGTAAATAAGGAGTTTGCAATGAATTTGGAGTTCTACTAATTCAATTTATGCTTGTTGACTGATAAAAATCTAGCAAATTTATCCAAGTGTCAGATTTCTTTTGTCTGTTTATTACCTTGAGACCATGACATTGAGAACACAGGTCAAGCGTAGGGGGAAATAGCTTTGCCATGAACTGCAACAACAGTTTGCCGCTCCCAAGAGTCTAGATGGAATTTAATTCAGACTCTCCAATTTAAACATTCACCAAGGGTGAAATCCTGGTCCCATTGAAGTCACTGGTAAAACTTAAACTGATTTAAATGGGGCCAGATTTCCCAGCTCATGATGTTTATTATGTATATATATTTGTATGTGAGAGAGACACACTACTGATTATAATCTGACATTTTAGAAACTGCCAACATTGCATAGGGGCCCTGATACCGGATTAAATTCCAGTACCTACAATTAATGTTATATTCTGAAACGGAGACATTTTATTATTATTGTAACGAGGTAATACACTTGGGAACACAATATGCATTTGTGTGGATAACCAATTAGAAAGAGCAGCAGCTACCCAGCCTCCTTTATACCTCAGGTGGCATACCCATTTGCACTCTTTAATAACTGAGTATGATATTGATAGTTTTTCTTTTGATCAAGACAATTAAACCAGCAGCACATATTTGTCTAGTGCACTTCATCTCCTCCTCAGTGGGAGAATATTTATTTTTTTATTATTTTGATTTTAAACTACCTACTTAGCACTAGGGGGCTCCATACAAATGAAAATCTTAAGTAGTAAAATTAATACCATATTCCTTTTAGGATTCCCAGTGCTCTTGAGAATCCAACAGTCCCACCAAGTCATCAAAATAATTATAACCCTGCATCAAACCCCCATAGCCTGAGACAATTAAAACAACTCCCTTCCTGCAAAAAAGGAGGGCTTTGTATCGTGCCCGCAAGATTAACCAGTCTGGGTTCTGATGGACCAACAAGGGGGTGGCTTCCAAAGCAGAAACCCAGGCTGCCCATCACTGGAGTAACAGAGCACCGCACATCAGTAATTAGATTCTTACAACACCACTTTGAAGCATTATCCTCATTTTACAGATGGAAAACTGAGGCATGGGGTAGATTAAGTGGTTTGCCCAGTTCCAACAAAAAAGTCTATGGCAGAGCCAGAAACCGAACCTACATCTCCAGAGTCCAGTGTCCTAACCACTAGGCCTTCCTTCCTCCCCCTCACTGAAAATTCTCTGCCAGCTGAGAATTTAAAAGCAAGGGATACATCAGCTTTTGAGCACCTCTAGTGATCTCATTTGCAGAGGTACTGTACAAAGAGATAGGTGTATAATGGAATCCCAAACCATTGAGTGTCTTAGATTACTGGGTCCAAGCTATTTATGTAGAATATAAAATATTACTCTCTGATACTATTAGCAAATTGCTGACTGAAGGAAAACAATGGTAAGTATACAGGGAGACGAGATACTTTAGGTAGAAGAGTGATAAAAGTATCCATTTCTATAAAGAGCTAGATCACTTTCTTCTTGGTTCAGTTATTTGAGAATCCAGGCAGGAACTCTTGATATTAGAGAGATCAAAATGTCTGTATCAAATGTCCTGAATCAGGTGGTATGAACTGAACTGGAAGGTCACTTTTCTCCAACAAAATAAACTGGGGAAGAGATGATGGGGAGAGAAAGGGATCAGGGAGTTGATGTAGAATCACAATTTTTTTTTTTAACCATTATTGGGGAATGGGGCAGAAATAATCACATCTCACAAAACAATTAGCTTCCTGGTGTTTAAGTAATACAAGTTTAATTTATATTACAGAATTTATAGCAACCGAAAAAGTGATATGCAAGAAGCGTTTTTTGTTTGTTTGTTTTGTTTTTTAAACATTTCCTGATGTGAATCATAAATGTCTGTTGTGAGATTATTGATTTGGCAGTTTTCTTCAGGTGAGTCATATTGAGAGAAAGGAGAACAGGACGATTTCCTAGCAAGTCCTAGAGTTGTGGTATAAATAGCATTGATGGTGGAATCAATGGGACAGTGTATTGGCAGTGTATAAAGGTCGACACACAGTAAGCAGCAAATGATAGAGGAACTCATTTTGCTTGATTGCAACCAAGGTTATTAGCTTCCCTAATACTGTAGGTGCAGCTTATTATGCAAAGTACAAGGGAAAATACAGACATTTCATAGAAGCCCTCCTCAAACCAAAGCCTTGGAGAGGACGTATTTAACTCAACAGAAGCAGTAGCATCTAAATGAAGATTTACAGGTTTGATTTTTTTTTTAATAGTTTAGGATTTCTCTGCACATTTCTCCCCTTGTTCCAGCTCCTTAGTGCCACATTTGTCTACCCTAGCTCCTTCTGTCCATCAATGGGTCTGCAAACCCATAACTGCGGAACTATGATCCATCTGGAACTCTGGTTACTATGTGGGGAAACATGTTGTGCTGCCCTTACATTTCCTGGCCAACCCTGGTTGCACTTTCAACAAAGCAAGACACCCAGAATTACGTCACAAATGGGGTGAATTGGTGTTTAGTGATTTCCAGGCAGCTATCAGTTTGTGCTATCAAACCACACCACAAAACCATGCTCCTGGACTTTCACCAAAAAAGCCCCCACTGCTTTGAAGCCTTCTGAGAAATCCTATGATGCCGAGATGTGTAGTGATGTTTGACTGGAGATTAATGCAAAGAATGTGCCTGGCCTTAGAAGAGGTACATGACACATTCAAGGGATGTGAAGCTACACTAGCTGTAATTGGTTGTTTTTCAAATGAGGCCTGAGCCTGGACCTTTGAATTTAAGTGGAATAAGATAAGGCCCAAAATCCCAACTGGTTCAGTTGGAGAAGGTGGTTTAACCTCATTTCTTGAGTTCACAGGGCTTAGAACTGTCCCAGGAACTACCTCAGTTCAAGTAAAAGCCAGGGGAGGAGGCAAACTGTCACTACTGTATCAGAAGCAATTGAATAATGGTTACTTCTATGCTAGAAGAGAATGAAAATATATTGGGATATGACCCTGAATGAAAGGGTGGGTGAAATGACATCCCACGCAAGAGTATCTAGGGTTGGACATGGTGAAATGTTTTGGATGAATAGTTTATTTGCTGAAAAATGCACTTTCAGTCAACTCTCAGGTAGTCACAAATTTGCTGAACAGTTTTAGTAAAAACGGGGGATTAGATTCACAAAAGGGCCAGGAACAGGAGGATTATTTTATGGCTCCAGCCACCACTTCCTCCTCTGGTAATTTTGTGAATCTAACCCCTTAAAAATGCCCCAAAGGAAAACATTTCAGCTGGAATAAAACATTGCATTCAATCCAAAATGGACTTTTTTGATTAGCTGAACATTCTGAAAAAGTTTGGATTCAATTCAGTTTTTTTTTTTAATTTTATTTTTCAGAACTGCCAGTGAACCATGAAATCAGTTATTCACCCAGCTCTAATCCAGTGACCTGTTCCATTATCAGTGGTCAGACAGAGGTCTGGAGGGAGCTATTGTTATATTTTGATCTGTAAGAAAAGCCATACATAAAATAACCTGAGCATCTTAGTGGCTCTTTCAGAGTGTTGCACGTTTTTCTATTTTGGGCAAGACAACAACTGTGGAGTCAGTATCTATCACTCAAACCGTTCATGTGACAAATACGAAGCAATGCTCAAATATCTGGCATCTCCCCTCTCCTCTCCAAGTCACCAGATCAGCTCAAGTCAGCTGGAACACTCTAGCAAAGAGCTAAAGAGAAAGATGATAAAAGTTGGGCATTTATAATTTTAGTGCAGTTTTTAGCACTGTGGGTCTATAATGTTCCTACTCCCCAAATAATTCTGAGCCTTATTTGAAACACAAGAATTGTAATTTGAAGATTAAAATATGAAAAAAGTCCCATTTTCATTTTCTCTAGGCAAGTGTATGGCAGTCGGCATTCAGGGTATGTCTACACTGCAATGAGTGGGGGAAGATCCCAGAGCCCTGTCTCCAACCTGAGCCCAAATGTCTATCCTGCAACTGACACGGGCCAGCGGAGGGTATTTCACTGCAGTGTAGACGTACCCAAAAATTCTAGAGTTATAGCTGCGGTCTCAATCCTGAAAAGAATTAAGCATGTGCATAAGTCTTTGCAGGATCAAGGCCTCTCTAAGTATGAGGTATTCAGGATATGAAACAATTCCAATATTTCAGATAGCACAGCTTGGTAAAATGTTAGCATTATTCACAGTGACCATTGTGTGCAAACAACACTATAAGGAGAGGAAATTTTAATTTCAGACACCAGGGTGATCCCCTGCCTCTGTACTAGAAGGGCCATGGGGTCCTTAATATACACGTGGAGCAGTCAGGATGTCAGTTTTAAGGCCCTTATCCATGGAACCAAACACAGTAAAAACCTACGTACGTCACTGGTCTAACTGGGAAGGCTGAGGGGACTGAGTCAACCCTATAGTAGGTGGGTCCAGAGAATGAGAAGGTTCAAGGAAGTTCAAACCAAACCCCACTTCTATCTAAATGGAACATTCTATCCCCATAAGGGCCATGTGTTTGCTTTAAAAGCATCAATATACTGATACAACAATGCTCCCACAGGAGCACTGTATAAAGTAGAAACCCTGCTCACAAGACAATTTTCATTGAACTTACAGGATGCCTCATTCACAACTAGTACTGTTCCGCTTCACAGTTTTAGAGCCCATTATCACTAGCTCACGAAGGGTCATTTTTTAATCCCAGCAAAAGCAACCTCAGTGCAAGGTATGTGTGTACTGAACAGGAAGAACAATTCCGCCTCAGTACAGACTAATTAACTCAATGCAAGGCAACGGCGGGTATCAGACAACGGCAAATTAGAATTTCAAAAACCTCAGGCCAAATCCTTGAAGCCTAGACTCAGTTAAATCTCTTATTAAAGTCAGTGGGAGTTTTTTGCTGAGTAAGGGACCGGCCCCTCCTGTGCGCAATTCAGAAATCCATAACCATTTCTTCACGTTCTGCAAAAAGATTTCTCACTAACTGGTCGAGAGACATATTTCAGGCAGGAGCATTTTGTCTTCCAGAGTCATAAACCCTAAATAGGGATTTATATATAAAGTCAAAGACGGACAGATTCACAATATTGATGCTAATGAGCATCCCTAGAATATATTACAAATAATTCAGTTTTCTCTTCAATGTCTAGAGCCATCTTGGTTTTGGCTGTGATCCCTGGAGATCTCACAAGCTAACCAGAGTAGTGCCCCATATTAGCACTTGGAAGGAGGATCTCCAAGAAAAACTTTTATGTTGCAAGAAGCTGTGACAGCAATGCAGTAAATGGAGCTTTTCTCTTGGAATCAGTGCCAAACTAATGCCATCCCATAATGCCACGCATTGCTGTGCTACTTAGGGTGACTAGACAGCAAGTGTGAAAAATTGGGATGGGGGTGGAGGGTAATAGGAGCCTATATAAGAAAAGACCGAGAAATCAGGACTGTCCCTATAAAATCGGGACATCTGGTCACCCTAGTGCTACTGTAAGTGCTGTTTCAGGTCAGACATGAAACTGACAGTTACTAAAAGGTACCATTGCTCCTTTGACACGAGCAATTAGCCAATGTTCAAGGCCTTGCAAAACTGTTTCCATTAGGGGGAGAAATGGATGATACTAGTCAGGCATATTCTCTGGTGCAATCCTGTTTAATTTACAAAGAAGAAACTCAGAAGGTCGGTTGCCCTGAACACAGTAGGAACAGCAGCAGGCAGTTTCCTTGCTCAGAAATCCCCAGGGTGGCTTTCCCAACGTGTTCCATGCCCAAGGAAAGAGCTCTAGCTCACTGTTCCCTCTTAGAGCTAACCACATGATTGCTTCTCTTGCTTTCACGCTGGCTTTCTGCCTCTTACGAACACACAGTTTATTGATGGCAGTCATTAAAACCTTCCAGCATAACAATACTATTACAGAGTCTTACCAATTATCTATAGACATAGCTAGGAGAAATGCTTACTGTTCGTTTAGGTGCAATTCATTTTAAGTCTATTTTCTGCCTTACAGCTTGATCCAAAACCCACTGAAGTCAATAGACAGACTCCAGTTGACTTCCCTGGGCTTTGGATCAGGTACCCAGGCTCTCTGCCCAAATCCTTCCTCACGTGCAGCAGCTTTCTACAGGCTATACACGTGCAAGCAAACAGAACGTTTCACGGTGGCATGAATATTATACTGACCCTGTGAGGTTTTCAACTTTACTAGGCAAGCTACGCTTTAGAACCCATTTAGTCTTTTTGGGGTGCACCCCTCAGGTGACAAGCATGGCTTTTTTCATGTCTCTCAACGGTCACTCAATCACTCTGGGACTGGATCTCTCCTATCAACCACGTTAATTTGACAAGCCCGAGTGTTTTAGGCACATGTAAGCCCTTTTCCTCCAGGAGTCTGTGACGGCAGCTGATTGAAGTCATTCAAAAACAGCGACTTCAGAACCAAGCATTACTGATTCATCCAAAGGGTACATAGCATACAGAGCAACAGGATCAAAACAAAGGCCTCTATGCACATTTCCCCTTAACTAAACCTTCCTCTTCCCTTGCAAGTTCTGGTAAGTGCCATTCAGCTCAGATACCTCCATCCCTGAGTTGAGAGCAGACCGCCTTCTTGCATTTTCTCCCTTCTTCTGTGTGTCTCTGTCAGCGTCTCCAGCCTGAGCAGCTGCTGATGGACAACTCAACACCCCTTCTCTCCTATGCCAGCAATTTGAAGGTTTTAATATCCCCTTTAATCCTATTTTGGTTCTGGGAAGAATAAACCTTGCTAGTCCAGTTGGAGTCAGGCAGGGGCATTCCCCGGTTAATAGTTCCACCCCATTGATCCCTTAAAGAGCCTTATCTCTGCGCTCTTTTGTTTCCTGTTTTCTCCTCACCCCACCAGCCTCCTTTGATTTTTAACTCTGTGCAGTCAGATAGGATAATATTAAACAGGTATAAGGAGGCACATATGAAAACTACAAAACTCCCTCATTTTAAACATGTGATGGCACTTTCCCTGAGTAGGGGAGTTAATTCTAAGAGCATGAGAGTTAATTGTAGAGTCCTTACAACTCAAATAATTAACTTATATTTTTATTCCTGAAATTTTCCCTAGAAATTTCAGTTGGAGCTGGTGTGTTCTATACTAAATCATTCTGAAGGGTTGCTGCCTGCTGTTAAACAGATGCTGCAGTTCATCCCAGCAAGTGAACGGACCCCTGTATACAATTTGCATTGTTTTTAAAGCCTGACTTCTTTTTGAAAGAAAAAGGAACCATATTAAAGCAAGCTGACTTATTGAGTGTGCTGCTGGTTACCGAATGCACAAACATAGGGGAAAAGTATCTTTAAATACCTTTTCTAAATTGAGAAGGCTCCATTCATCTTAACAGCAACCGAAACTGGCAGTTCTCTTTAAATGCCATGAATACAGCAGATGTTAGAAAGTTGTTTAATCTTTCTCAGACTGCTTTAGGTAAAAAATCTGTGACTTGCAAATATGTACAATGAAGGTCAAAGAACTAAGATGTCTTGAAACAGTTTTGCTTGAGGGCCGATGGGATCCTAAGTGACCCCCATAATTTCTCAAGTTCCTAAACTTCATTACCACCAAGCCCTCTTTTCCCTTTTGATGTTTTTCCTTTGCAGAAGGTGGGAATTGCCTCCAGCATATCTAAAAATTTGAAACATTTTCAATTTATTCTCCTTGAAAGGTTAGTATACCTGAGGCTGCAGCTAATGATCGGAGATGCACTGAACTGTAGATTTACCGTAATCACTTTTTCAACTTTACCATGAGGTAAAGCCCTCTAGTTTCTCTTGGGTGTTTTCAAGAATAAATGCAATATTCTCTCCAAGTCGGGCCTCAAATTAGCTCAGGCCACAATAACTATTTCTATGTTAAATTTATAAAAGATTCCGCTGACTTCATGAAATGAAATTACCTTATTCCAATACCAGTTAATCTCCATGAAGAATGCCAGGGACCACGTCAAAACATCTCAAAGATGATCCCTTGTGGAAGCAATATTGTTATATATGTAACAAACAACTTTAATGGTCTCATCAAACATGAGACGGGTGCTTAAAGCAGAGAACCTTCCAAATATACTATTCCTTCACACAAGTCTATGCTAACTTTTGGTACTTTTTCTGGTTTATAGTAGCTCATGAGTACCACTCTGAATGAGCTGACCTCCCACTACATACCCCTATTTAAAATAATTTATACAACTTTGTAATACAAATTCCTTCCAGGATAGAATTTAGTACCTAATCTTAGCCTCAAAATGAATTATTCATCCAAGTCTGATTCAGCCATTGACTAAAGGCAAGGCAACCCTCTGAGTTGTACTCTTTTGTACTACACCAATGGGGCTTTAGATAAGAGGTTATATCACAAACGTGGTACTAGCCCAGCTCTCATCCTCAGAGACGGCAATCCTAGGCTGCACTTTAGATCCCTTTTAGCCCTTCTTGAGTACACCCCTTTGGGGACAGGTTACACTATCTTCACCCCTTTCTCAGTGGAAGCGGATGGTTCTGCCAATCTTAGATTTGATCTCTGGCCTCCAGCCCCCTGCTCATCAAGAGTGTTTAAAATCTTTTCCTCTGGAAGCCTGCAACAGCAGCTGATTAAAATGGCTCAAGAACAGTTTCTTTAAAACAAAGCATTATTTCTTCACCCAGAGGGTACATAGCAGATATAGCATGCAGAGCAAAGGATAAAAAACAATAAGAGGCCTTTATGCTTTGACTATGAGACTACTCATATACTTACGAGCTTTGTCGGAGGGAGACCCCAGATTGCTCAGCAAATTGCAGGATCGAGCCATGATACAATAGGTGATTTAAAGGTGTGGTTTACTTTAAATCATCATATGAAGCATAAGTGCTGTGGTAACGTAAGATGGAGTGCAGAGGGATGCGTAAGGGTGAGTATACGTGTACTCTGAACTTCAGATGGTCTCAGAAAAGTGGGTTATGCACTCCATTTTTTCCTCACTATTCTTAGCCCACCGTTTTTCACTGAAAATTAAAAAAACTAAACACAACCCACAGTCTGGCCCTCAGAAGAAAGTGAGCTACCTTGTTGGCTCCAGAGCAGCAGTTAATTAGCTAAAACTGTTCAGCAGAGCTGCACTGCCCGATAAATCTGGCAAACAGAGAAATAAAAATGGACCAGAGTTGTGCAGTTCTGATCTGAATGATTATTTATTTATTGTAATGGCCACTAGGTGCTGTCACGGAAGGATGGTCCCTGATCCTAGGAGCTGACAGATACACACATGTAGAGACAGACAGACTAGGGAATGGGGAAACAGCAGGCTACTTACATGCAAGTCTACTCAATTCATTGTAGCTAGCATGATGGCCAAAGTGGGTATTTAAGAGGGACCTAAGGGAGGGTTGGATATGGGCCTTGTGGATGAACTCAAAGCAGTTGTACCATGCACAGGGAAGAAGTTGGGACTGTTTCTGTTTCAGATCCTGTATCCAACTACAGACAGGAAGTGGTTTAAAAAAAGATCCCACTGTGAAAGTGCTTTTGTCCCACTTCTTTATCTCACTCATATTTCACATATCTAGCAAGGGCATGTTTGACATTGAACAGCCTGGAACTGTGTGTACACAAAGTAACTTCACACACGCACCTAGATTCTGGGTGATGGTCAAGGAACAACAATGGAACACACAGTACCGCAAAGGAACATAGATATCCAGATTATATGGAAGTGCACATTACAGTACTCAGACACACTAAATAAGATGGGTGTAGGTGCAGGAAAGTAAACCAAATATCTCCATATTCAAATACCTGTATCTTGTGGAAGTTTCAGTGCATATTAAAGTCAATTCCACATACCTAAGGATGTAACAATAACAGCAAAATTAAAATATGCTCTCCTTGCCAAAACACAATTCCCCTCAAACAAAACCACCTCTGTGGGTTTTTGTTTGGATTTAAAATAAATAAATAAAGTCAACACACACACACACACACTTTGCCATTTAAATTCCTCCTAACTCTGCAGTAAGCAGTTTAGTCCAGCCAGGAACAGGAGCAAGAGCAGCCGGTTTTAAGGATCTGCAATGAGATCTGTACTTAAGGTAGATAACTTCTTCAGTACCTTGCTAAATCAGGATGAAAGAACCCAATCTTACTCTCCTTGGAATCAATGTCAAAACTCCCACTGACTACAATGGTTCAGGAGTAGGCTTTAATTTCACTAATTCCCTAGCATGGATATCAACGAAGGCAGATGATTACATTTCCCTGCCACTTGCTTGTATTAATAGTTACTTGTTATAAGTCTTACTTCTGAGTTCAAAACTTACTTTTTTTCCCCTTATTAATTTTTGCAGGGAGCTCAGCATCTCAAAAATAAGCATTATTTTCTTCATCCCTACTAGAGTTGGGCAAAACTTTTGACCGAAACCTTTTTTTCAACAAAATATGCAGGTCAACCAAAACATTTAACAATTGTGTATCAAATTTGCCAAATTGTCTACACCAAAAAAAAATAATAATAATACAACCAATCCGCAGCTCTCATCCCTTCCTTGTTAATAAGCCTACTTTCTTGCTAGTTCTTTTTCTCACTTGATCTATTTATAAATATCCTTTTTGCTCCCTTTACCTCATGTGCAGTTTCCATTTCAAGGCGGTGAAAGTATAATTTAGTACTGAGAAAGCATCTATCACTTTGCAGATTTGTTGGCTCAAAAATTCCAGATTAGTTTAGGTTCCTACTTCTCCAGGTGTTGAAAATTTGTACAGTAATTCACACCCTTTTCCTACCTTACCTGTCCTTTAAAAATATCACACACACAGGTTTGTCATCTCAAGAATTCAATTTACTCAGCTTTCTCCTTATGCCAGAATGCAAAGAGTTATTCACCATAAGAATTTATCCTGATGTGCTGCTCACCAGCTGATGCAGAACAGAAAAATACTGCTTCACACTTGGAGAGTCAGTGATAAGTATGAGACAGATCTGATGAGTGATGGCAAGCAGCAGCACAGCTCCTGGCAAACTTGAACATTGTTGGTAGGCTGGCAGACTTGGCAACAGGAGCAGCATTGAAGAGGTATCAATTGACTGTGGGCTGAAGTGAATGTTTGCATCTGTTGGTATGACCCAAGTAGATTTATCCTGTCAAGAATACCATACGTGATTGGCCCACTGGGAACCAGACTGTGATAAATGAAGGAGTGGGGGTATATCCCTTTTATGGACACTCAGCTTAGTTAGTTCGCTATAAAGTCCCTTTTGGTAGCTGTTCTCTAATTGCTTTACCTGTAAAGGGTTAAAAACACCCAGGTAAAAGGAAGGGAGTGGGCACCTGACCAAAGAGCCAATGGGAAGGCTAGAACTTTTTAAAATTGGGCAAAAAGCTTTCCCTTTGTGTGCTGTTGTTGTTCTCCAGGAAAGAGGGGAACAGGGAGCAGTTATGCTGTGAAAAGCTGAAGGCCAGATATGAAAATAATAAGATCATATCTAGAACTACCTATTTAACAACCCAAATATACAAGTAGATCAGGAATGTTTAGAAAGACACGATTAGGTTTATTTCTGTTTATTTCTTATTGGCTTGTGGACTCCTCTGTGCTAACCCCAAATGCTTTTTGTTTTGCTTGTAACCTTTAAGCTGGACCTCAAGAAGGTTATTCTTGATGTTTAATTTTTGTAAGTGTTTTTTTTTAACTCTAGCAAAAGCCCAAGTTCCAGATGTATTTTCTTTCTTTTTGTTTTTAATAAAATTTACCTTTTTTAAGAACAGGATTGGATTTTTGGTATTCTAAGAGGTTTGTGCATATGCTGGGGGCAACAGCTAATTTCCTTTGTTTTCTTTCTCAACTGTTCCCCGGAGGGGGAAGGTGAAAGGGCTTGAGAGTCCCCACAGGAAGCAATTTGGGTGCTGGCAGCATCTACCCATCCAAGGTCAGAGAGAAGCTGTAACCTTGGGAGTTTAATACAAGCCTGGAGTGGTCAGTATTAATTTTTAGAATCCTTGCGGGCCCCCACCTTCTGCACTCAAAGTGCCAGAGTGGGGAATCAGCCTGGATACAGACAGATCTAACATTTCATGCCAGAAATCTCATCCACACTGTGGATTCTACTGAATGTCGTATATAAGGTTTGCCCTACAGAGATTCATGAATGTGAAATACTGGTTTCTATACAAAAGAATAACAGAGATAATACATCTTATTTCTTTCAGTGTTTAGAACATCACGTTTTATTTGACCATGAATTATCATAACAGAATGCTCTGCCCAAAACTGCTCATTTTTAATCTTCTGCTAGAATTGAGAAAGCTTTGTCCCAAAAGTAATTCAATCTCCATATTTGTCCCAATAATTACTTAGAAGTAATTCCAGAGGGAGGGGGGTGACATGCAGTTGCACCCAATTCCATAACTTTGTGGTTTTTAGGGTTGTGAACTCAAATGGCTCTAACTGAATTAAGTGCTGGTAAAAGTAGCCACACTGCCCTTTAAACTGAAGTCTTCTGTATAGCCACAGATCAGGTCCACTGCAGGTCGTGGCAATGATAATTTCCCACTCCCAGCCTATCACACCAGCAAACACAATGATCTAAAGCAGGGGTTGGCAACCTTTCAGAAGTGGGGTGCCGAGTCTTCACTTATTCACTCTAATTTAAGGTTTTGTGTGCCAGTCATACATTTTAACGTTTTTAGAAGGTCTCTTTCTATAAGTCTATAATATATAACTAAATTATTGTTGTATGTAAAGTAAATAAGGTTTTTAAAATGTTTAAGAAGCTTCATTTAAAATTAAATTAAAAGGCAAAGCCCCCCGGACCGGTGCGAGTGCCGCCTTCAGCACGCGTGCCATAGATTGCCCACCCCTGATCTAGAGGGACCTGAGATAACATCCGTGCCTTAGACTTTCTGCTGAGAAAGCCTCCAGGTGTGCCAGCTCTGATATAGGCAACTATCCCCCAACAACTCATTTAGGTCACTGAGCAGAGGAGCAGCTGGTAATATTGGACTGTGGGACTGAGTCAAGGCCGAGAGCTTGGAGAGATGTAGTCCTTATTCATTCATACGCTCTCTAATTTATATTTGAAATGGCAGTACTTTCAGGAAGATTTAGGGCTTTTATTACATTTATGACAACCTTACCAAAAAGCGTTTATACATAATGAGCACATTCCCATAAAGAATGCCCTTTGATACAATATGTTCTAACTAAAATCAGTAATATAATAAAGCTCTGTTACTTTTTCACCTTGCAAGCTACGAGAGGCAATAGTTTATGCCCAAATAGGTTTTTAATCAGGAAGGACATAACCTTGTGAGGCCATTAAACGTTACCCTCCCCCTTGCTATATGAAAATAAAAAGGGGGATGATGAGAAGAGAAATCTGTGAGTTTGTCTTCATTGCGCATTTTCCCCTCGCAGAAAACAAGAAAATTATTAGACGAATGAACTAATTGTGCAGCAAAGATGAAGCCCAAGGATTAAGGCAGGGTGAATTCCATGCAGACAGTTCTACCCAGTACTCACTCCAGCCCACTCATCTCCCCACTTATTACAGTAGTTGCTTTTTCTCCCTGCAAGATCTGAATGAAGGTTTAAGTGTAATGGATCACAAAGGGTAAGAGACTGAAACAGTAAAAACAGACTATACAAAAAGGTAAGGGGAAAGGGGGGGCGGGGACCCAAACAACCAGACTGCCAACAAAATAGTGAACAGCCCTCTCTTTTAAAGGGATCTAATTGCAAAAAGCTAATGAGCAACTGAAGATGGGTGATTCGAAAAGGTGAAGAGGTTAGCACACCACTACATGACAGTCTTTAATCTGCAAAACTGGGTAGGGCAGTCTCATGACGACACTTTTTCTACAGCAATTCCTGTACTTCTCACTTCCATTCAGGCCAGAAAAACCTGCAAGACCAGCCGCTTGGGGTATTTCAGAACTTCTGGCCAGAACCAAGAATTAGAGAGGCAGAGGAAAGATGATGTCTGGGAAGTTATCAGAACTGCTTACCAAAGAGAGGCTCACTCGCAGATTTTGCCCAGGATTAAAAAGGGAGTGAGCACTTTTCTTACCTAAGTGAGAGCTGGAGCATGCCCATGATCAGGTTAAGTCCATAGAAGAGCTCCCATTGACTCCAAAGCCCCGAGTTCCCCCATGACCAATAGGAGTCACTCCAACGATTGTGATTGGGAGGGAACATAGCTATTATCTCATACACCAGACTTCATAAAGGATGGAGACCGGGTAACAACAACAAAACATCTTTGCAAGGGAACAATAAGCTTATGAAACACACACCCCGGATACACAAGAGAAGGTTAGAGCTCAGCTGATGGCAGAGATCCAGAGTTGAGTTTTACAAGGTTCATACGTGAAAAATGTTAAGTGGGAAGCACAAGAGAGGAAAGACCCAGTATCAGTGGGGTCCTCCAGTCTAATGAAAGACATGAGCCACTCCTGACCGTTCGACTAGTAATGTTGGGTAGACCAGTGAGCATGCAGAAAATGTGAAAGGAAAAACAGCAGGTGACCAGGCTACTCTTTCATGGATAAAATATTTCTGTCTCCATTGCTGACAATCGGGCTCTTTTCATGAGTGCTAGAGTGAGATAGAAGTAGTACTGCTAAACATGCCTGTGATAAGGCTTGATAAAAAAAGTGGTTTAAAAAATATATGTCTCATCTGTGGCTGTACTGCATCAGTTTAATCAATGTTTGGGTTTGGAAAACTTGACTAAATCCGCTTATAATGCTATAGCCGTTTCTGAGCAGTCAAGGAGGATTTTGTTTTTGTTTTCACGTTACTAGAGATAGCAAGATGCAATGGTTTGGATTTCTCTCTCAGCCCATTGTGAGGTCCATAGCACTGAGGTAGCAATCTAACATGTGCTTCCCAACTGCTAAGTAGCAGCAACCCAGCTCAAGCATACAAAAGTCAGAGGACAAATTGAACTGACAAGACTGATTTCCCATAACCCACTGCACAATCCCCTATATCTCACACACGCACTGTTGTAGCACTGAAAGTAGCAATGGGCCTGATTTTCAGGAAGGCTGACTAATAGGAGTCAACTGGAGTTGTGGGTGCTCAGTACATCTGAGAAATCAAGCTGAATGTGCCCTGGAAAAAAGAGAATGCTGTCTATAGCAAAGGCCAATGCTACCCCCACTGCTTGCCAACCAAAATACAACTGCATCTGAGATAGGCACAGATCCCCTCCTAACCAGTGTCGTCTAATGGATAGAGCCCTAGACTGGAATGCAGGTCACCTGGGTTCTCTTTCTGGCTCTGCCCTTGGCTAACTGACGATTTTGGGCAGGTCACACCACTGCTCAGTGCCTCTCTGTAAAATGAAGATGAGAATACTGTCCTACTTTGTAAAGCACTTTGAGATCTATGGAGGAACACTCCATAAGAGCTAAGCATGACTAATATTACTGCCAGAGACAGCATTACTGGCTTAGACTGCTCTGTTTTTGGCCCAAATCTGTGCTCTTCCCTCCCACATTAAGCTTCCCTTGTGACACCAAGAGACAAGACTGAGGTGGCTCACTCTCAAACATTGATGCTACTGCAAAAGCAATAAGCCTCAGCCTAGGATAGATACAATCCTTACTCTCTCTGCTGTTGCAGGGCCTCATTTTCCTGCCTAATTTTTTTGCTCCTTGCTCTCCCCTTTTACTTCTATATTGCCCATATGTCCTCTTTAACCCGCTCCCACCTCTAACACATTAAAGTTCTCTTTCTAACAGAATGCCTTGAACAACAGTGTTTTCTGTATTAATTTCTTTGCCAACCTTTTTTGTTAGTTACTTCTCATGTCAGGGAATTCACATGGGATAAACGACCTGCGGGAGCACAACACGAATACCAATATTTCACATCGCTGCTCGTTGTTCTAATAAAAACTCACAGCTACGAGTTGTAGTTGTACAACTAGTTTAGAAAGTAGTCAGCCTGTGACAAGCAAAGAAACCAGGTGTCGATTGGTTGTTCCATCCCTGGACCTCCTGTTCGTATGGCTTTTAGACGGTAACTCTCCCAAGCCGGGGTTGTATCTTTGTGTAGCATCCAGCACAAAATGGCTCTGATCCAGATTGGGGCATTTGTGTGCAACTCTGTTAGAAATGTTTAACAGAAAACAAAGCAAACTTGAATGATTTCTTAAAATCCAGTGGGGTGGGAGGGACGGACAGCTGTTTAGGTAGGGGCCAAGAGGGAGATTGTGGGCAGTTGGGGGATGGATTTACCGCCTGGGTTCGAAGTGCAACAGAAAAAGAAAAGAGCTTATTATTGACCCATCTCAGCCTGACAGAGAGGCAGCACGTTCTCAACACAGGAGTAGGAGCCAGAAGCTGTGTTCTAATTTCAGCTCTTACACACACACACACACACACACACACACACACACACACACTGACCCAGACTAAGTCCTCTGTCTGAGTTCTCCCGTCTGTCAAAGTGGGGACAATAATGTAGGGTTACCATTAACCACTGGTCATAAAAGTATTACAGTTTCCCCCTTGAAATGGCAAAAAAAAAAGTTATTACAGTTTCCCCTTATCTTTAAAATATGAATTAACCTCAGTATTTCAAGTAGCATTTACCAACAGCTACCATTCCATGGCAACTGGGACACTGTAGTTATTCCAGTCTACGTAGAGGAGGATGCTAACTTTGAGCCAGCGATGACATTTTAATGTTAATAACTATATTTAACCTACCTCAAAGAGCTGTGAAGATAATTTCATTCTTGTCATGTCAGTTTGGATTTATAGAAGTGTAAGTGAAAACAGAACCTGGCCCCTTCAGAGCTGTGTGTGACACAGAAACCACATGCTTTCAAAAAAAGGTGTCCATTACTATATCAATGCAACCAATGCCTGTTAACAAGGGACCATATTATCACTAGTCCTATTGATATGCATAGGTTCCCAGCAACCATGAGGTTGTTACAGGGGAAAGCAGAATGTGAATCAATCAATCTTTTGGAAAAAAACCACTGAGCTTCCAGAATGCCAGTGTCACAAGTGTTATGTTAAATCTTAATTTAAACAAGACTTTCAACAGTACCAGTCAGCTCAGAATCAGCTGGAGATGGAAGAAATCTATTGGGTCATCTTGTCCATTCCTCTGCAGAACTGTTTTCAACAGCAATCTCAGTGTTTTACCTCAGGCATATGACTCAAGCAATAATGCTTCTACTACTTCCCTGGGCTGATTAGATCTTAAAAACTAAGTTTTCAAAAATGCCATTTATGCCTAGAAACATTCATCTTTACCTTTTGAACTCATAGACTCCTAGACAGAACAAAATGGATACAGTTTTCTTTTAAAGCTGCATGGACCCTATTCACAGTTAGACTTCTGCTCTCTTGGAGAAACACATAAAAGCAAAGTTACCTCCATAAAACAACAGTTGCAGATCTTAAAAAGGTTGGAACCCCATTAAATACACGTGGTGCAAGTTCACTTGAACTCAGTCCTTTTTCTTAGATTCTGATCTACTTGGTTTTTGAGTGGGTTTTTGTTTTGTTTTTGGTGTATTTCCCATAGGATGGGGCCTTGCGGTTTTCCTTTGATGTCTGCCTTTTCTGGAAACCCAGAGGAAATTATAAGAATAGCTTATACAGATGAAAAATGAAGCAATGAAGTAGGTGGCAAAACTGAAAATTATGTATATTATATTAACAGAGAAATATAGCTTCCAGGAAACTGCAGAGTAATTATTGCAAAAATAAATCACAAGCAAATACTATTAGTGTTGCAGGAATTACTGTTGCCCTTTAATGTAATTTTTACTGATGGGTTCCTAATTTATTTTTAAGTACACTATAATTAGTAGCCTGTGCAACAATCTAGGTAACAAAAAAATCAGAAGCTATGTAGGTCAAAAATCAAAGTTGTTTTTGTTTTAAAAAGGAAAGCAAGACCTAGAGGGTTCTAAAGGTTGCTTTTCCAGTAACAGCTGATTACTAGTAACACAAAACCTTAATTGCTAGATGAAGTTCAAGATTGTAATTAACATATTAGTTAGGTACAGAGAAAGAAACAAAGAAAGCGAAATCAAAAACAAAAAAAACTCTCCCCATTTTAATTCCTTGCATTTTTAGCAATTCTTAACCCAATGTGCTCTTTGGCCGTTTTGACATTATGTCAGAAATGGAATATAAAAAGAGAGAGGTTAAGTAGAAGAAAGTTACCTCTATCATTTCAGTGGTCAAACAGATTTTAGCTGAAAACATGTATCCAAGGGCAGATTAAGGACAAAGTTGTGAACCCAAAAGAAACCCTGTGCCCACCAATACCTTACCGGCAGCAAGGGAACAAGTACAACTTGCCTGAGGCACGGATCCAATAATAGGTTGCCTCCATTGTTTGCTTGTGTGGTGATAGCATTTAGGCAACAGCCATGCCTAAGAATGATTCTGAGAGCAAGAACACAAACTTTGTCACTATACCCAACTTCTAAAAAAAACTGCTTCACAATTAACAACAAAGCAGTTTCTTCAAGATCTAATACCTATACCTTCATACAAAAATATAACTAGCAAGACCACATGTGTGTACCTAATTAGCACTACTACCAGCATAATTTGTCTCATCCACAGCAGAAAATGGTGAACCAAATTGTTTCAGTAACCTAAATGTAAGATTAATTGTAAGTGACGATGAATAGATTTTTAAAGTTTCTATAAAGGTATATTAAAAGGCAGATGAAAATATAAAGTTATGAACAACATTAAGCGCTATTCACTTGATGTGTTCTCAAACAGAATAAAGACGCTCCCCGGGTTGCGCAAACCCGATTTATGGAAATCTGGATTTACGGAAAAAGTTCCGTAAATTCCGTAAGCTTTTTTGGGGGGCATAATTGTCGGAGATATGTTCTTGGCTTATGCAAAATTCAACTTACGCAAGGTGTTCCAGAACGAAACGCTTGCGTAAGTCGGGGAGCTTCTGTACAATATTCTTTCAGGCTTTGCTTAGTCTCTTATTTAAGAGGATATATAGATTAACAGCTTCTTCCTTATTCATAAGCAAAGTCACTTGGGCCCCATGTAACAAATGCTTATCCAGATATTTTAAAAAGAATGTTGATGTTCTCAACACATGAAACGGCCTCTCCAGAGAGGGAAGAATCCCTTATGGGTGAGAAAGACATCTGGATAACTTTCTTCATTAGAGCTCCTAAAATATTTATCCGTTATAGTCAGAGGAATATGCATATGATATATTATAATAAATTATTACACACACTCTGGATACAGATCATTAAGAATTTATGTTTCTCCCTGTGGACTAAAAACAACAACCCACAAACAAAGAGAGGATTTTAAAATTGTTACTTGTTCTGTGCACGTAAACAGTAAATTAGATTGGCTGTATTTATGTACATTTTTATATCTTATATATTGCACTAGATTTCTGAAAGAAATTATCCAAACTATAGCCCTCTCCCCCCAGCAAGGGGGGAAAGGTAAAGAAAAAATGAGCGCTAGCGGTCACTGTACCTTTCATTCATGTGGAAAACCTCACCCCCTTACTTATTGTTTGTACTACTGTAATGCCTCGGAGTCCCAGTCACGGGTGAGGACAAAGAACAAAAGCCTATCTGTCAGCATCTCCCAATTGCGTGAGGGCTCTTTTCAACATACATGTATGTGTGCATGTACTTCGTTCGATTTACCTAGCTTTGTAGGTGTTCATACTGCACTAAGAACCATGGAGTCTAGATTAAAAAACAAAACAAAACACCAATATGGTAGAACAGGACATTTTGAAAAGCTCTGGGCTCCATTAACACCACCCTTTTTGTAGGATATGCATGGCTGGTGATCGAACCAGCTAGATGTAGAAGCTAGTTAGAGCCTTTGTGACCCTAGAGCAATAAGATGCATAGAAGTGGAAATCTTCGAATGTTCAGGAATGAACAGGGAATGAGACTAAAGATTTAGGGTGTATACCTCATTTTCCAAGGTATCATTTTACGTAATTTTTGGTTTTACCACCATCATAGAAAGCCCTTAGTGGTTTAGAATAGTGGTTCTCAAACTAGGGCCGCCGCTTGATCAGGGAAAGCCCCTGGTGGGCCGGGCCGGTTTGTTTACCTGCCACGTCCACAGGTTCGGACGATCGCGGCTCCCACTGGCTGCAGTTCGCCACTCCGGGCCAATGGGGGCTGCAAGAAGGGCGGCAAGCACGTCCCTCGGCCCGTGCCGCTTTCAGCCTACGTCCTGCCAAAACAGAGTTCTTCTTACTTCCTGTCCAAGGATTCCATCTGGAATGCACCAGGGGAGAACCTTCTCCCTTGTAGTGATGTGTGTGGCATTCCCTCCTTAAGCATGGAGCAATAGCCTAGGTAGGGTATTGAATTGGGAGTTAGGACTGCTGGATTCTATTCCCTACTTTGCCTCTAACCTATGTGAACCTGGGCACAACATCTGTCTCTTACCTCAGTTTCCATATCCCCATTTTGGGAATGACGACACTTGCCTTCCTTTGTAAAACACTTAAGAACTAGTATCAGAGGGGTAGCCGTGTTAGTCTGGATCTGTAAAAAGCAACAGTCTCTCCTGGGGCACCTTTAAGACTAACAGATGTATTGGAGTGAATACCCACTTTGTCAGACGCATGTGACGTGTGTCTGACGAAGTGGGTATTCACCCACGAAAGCTTATGCTCCAATACATCTGTTAGTCTTAAAGGTGCCACAGGACTCTCTGTTGCTTTTTACAGAACTAGAAGCACTAGGTAAGAGCAAGTCAGAATCCCTTCTTTGGCTGTTTTTACAGATATTGGGCTCCGTATACCTGGGCATGAAGCCTTCAGTAGATATAAACGTCAGCTGGCACAGAATGCTGGAGCATGTCTCTTCAGTCACACTGGCTACCACAATACATCAAACCCTGTCCTACACTTCCTGTGCTGGCTTTCCACAGAATATCTAATCTAGTTCAAGGTCTTGGCCCTTATCTTCAAGGCGCTCTAAAAGATCAGCAAAAGTTCTGGGCTGAAGACCGTGGTCATCAACTTTGCTCATCTGTCACAACAGAATTTTCTACAATAAAGGTGAAGCTTGTCTGTGCAGAGAACTGAACTTTCTCGGTGGCCAGCCTGAGCTTATGGAACAAACTTCCACAGAAACAAAAGACCATTACCAACCTCAGCACCTTTCTCTCCAAGTGCAAGGCACATTTCTTTGACCATGCCCTCTCAACATATTTATATATTACACATATACTCTGCTATATGTTTATAAAAAAACCCAAAGGTGACAAGATGAGAGAACAAACATGTGACAGATGTTAGTTACGTGGCTTAATGCACTACGGGACGGCACTCTGATTCCATGGTGCTGGAGCATAGTATAAAAAAGTAGATGGAATACAAAGAATAGTAATGCCATCATTTTATTCAGGACCATTTGACTTCCTTTGTTCTATGTAGTCTTCTGAGCAAATGTTGGAAGTGAAGGTAGAGCGGCGTCATTGGCATTTATGATGTTAAAATAATGAGTTTTAGGTAGCGTTCAGGTGCTTTGCAAGTGTTACTTTTTTGTGGTAATATAGTGTTATACTGGCTACAGTAAAAACACACGTACAAGCTACAAAAATATGCTAATGTGAAGAAGCAGTGAAAACCCTCCTAGGAAGAAGGAAAACAGAGTGTGTGCGCATTCTGTATATGCATATACTTTTCCATAACATTTCTTCACTTAAGAAGAATGCGGTATCTATTAGAATAAAGCCACACTAATAATGGTCACTACAGAGCAAAAGTGGTTCCTTTATTCAAGAAGAAATTGTTCCTATTAGAAAAAGGCAGCCTGAATTAGTGAAGCCATCTGTCAGTGATCTGAATGGATTTCTTTGCCCAACATCAGATTTCACTTTAAGAACTGTTGCTGATATATGTTGGCCTCCACTTCAAAAGTGACCAGTGATTTTGTATAACCAGCTTGAGACATCTTGAAGGAGTTGGATTGTCAGAGGACATTGATCAGCACTTTCCAGAAATCAACCCTTCTCTAATGCGTTTCAAGCCGGGCACCTAAAAATGGATGCAACCAAAATCTCTGGTCAGATTTGAAAATTTTTGCCCAATTGTGTTACTAGAAAGGGTTATTCTTGGTCTCCTAAAGAACTAGACTTCTCCTTTAAAAGAAGAAAGAAAATGTAGAATTAGCATATTCTATGCTAATCTTGATTCAATATACTTTTAGGAAGCCATTAAATAACTATGTACATATCTTTAGGCTTGCAGATATTTTCTAGCTTTCCATATTTAGAAAATTTTTGGCAGGAAATAATTTTTATCATCTACTATTAAAATATTGGGTCAAGTTGAAGTGCAATGGGTTTGAAACAAATAATCACTAAATCCACTAAAGAGACTAGTTGGGTCAGGTAATATCTATTATTGAACCAACTTCTCTTGGTGAGAGAGACAAGCTTTTGAGCTTACCCAGAGCTCTTCTTCAGGTCTGGGAAACTAATTTGAAGAAGAGCTCTGTGAAAGCTTGTATCTCTCACCAAAAGAAGCTGGTCTGATAATAGGTATTACCTAACCCACCTTGTCTCTCTAATATCCTGAGACCAACATGGCTACAACACCACTGCATATACTAAACACACCATAGGTGCTGGAATTAGAGGTTCCGAAGTGCTGCCGCACATCTCTGGCTTGAAGTAGTAATAGCAACCCAAATACATGGTTTCCGCCTTAGTACCCCCCACTATAAAAATTGTTCCAGCATCACCGAGAAACTAGACCAATTGTAATTCTATAGGAACTCCTTTATTTTACTATCATGACAAAGTTGGTATGTTGAGTGGGTATTAAACTGTGAAATTCCCACTCATACAGTATTTTAATTTGGAGACTGCCTTTTCTTTTGAAATACAGATTGTGTTAAGTCATAGGCAGAAGCTATATAGTCTTACAAGCACTGCTCTTGTTCCAACCTGTAATGTAAGGGATTTTATGGTTAAATCAATCCAAGTTTAAGGAAGTGGAGCAGTCACACGATTTCCTGATACAATGCTGCATGATGGGCAGCTGATACGGTGCCCCCATGACCTCTTCCTTTTTCCGCTCACCAACCACTGCTGATGGACTCTAAGTTAGGGTGGTTACTGGAGAGGGGAGGAGGGGTGGAAAAGTTTTGGCCAGGGGGAAGGGATGGGCTTGTATGCAAGACAGATCTTGGTGCAAGAATAGGAAGGAAAAAAGTTGGGAAACAAAGTGGGGAAAAACCACTATTTATAAATGACAAATTCCAGGGCAGTGGGTTTCTGAAATATCTGGTTATAGAAAAGTATTGAAAAGGCCTGTCTAGCAAACAGCATGCCCCATCACTCATGCTATTGCCCTCCCAGCTGCCAATAAAAGTTACTCAGCAAGGAGCATGCATAATAATAGACAAAGTCTTCCCCATTGCATAAAAGTGCTTGATCCCAGAACCGCTATTCAAGGTCTTTTCTTCTGTCCTGTAAAGATTTGAAGGGAGATGGTGAGTATTTCCAATTAATTGTTTTTATGCTGCTAATTGGGACTATGGAAAAGGATATTTGTGCACACACTCCTATGCTTGGGACAATGCCATGCACAGAATAAAGGCAGGCAGTGTTTATTCTGCAGAATCCATCAGAAAAGCAGGAAACTGGACCGCAAAAAACACTCAAAGTGCCAGCAAACTACACAGACATCAAAACATCAGCAATTTGCATCAGTCCACGGCATCAGCGCAGCTTCAGAACACAGAATCCTCATTTGATGTGCGCCCCCACAACTAGGTGATCAGATTTTCCAAAGAGATACATGCAGAAATATCCATGGGTAATTTTGGTTAGGAAGTTTCAAAGGACATGTTAAGTGCCTACCGGTTTAAGTGCGGAGTTCTTTACTCTTGACAGGCTATGTGAAAGTTAAGAAATATTCTTATACAGCTCTTCACATATGCAGACCTTAACGCATTTTACAAAGTTGGGTGGGTTACTTCATTTCACAGATGGGGAAACTGAGGCATGGAGAAGTGAAAAGACGTTCCCTTGCTCTACAGTTGACCCTGGGCAAGAACCAAGCTCTTCTGACTCTCAGCACTGCTTCCTATCCACTGGGTCACGCTGGTTCCCAACGCCACAAGCACTTTGATGATAAAAGTTGTGATTTTGATGTGACAATCATAAAGCGGCCCCTACTGAGCTCTGTCCTGCTGCAGGCCAGGGTGTGACAAGCACGCCCGCCTAGCTTCCTTCCTGAAGAGTCCACGGACTTTTTCTGAGGGCCAGTAACCCTTGCAGGGTTAATTTATTACAGAAGTCCCGCGCACATAAATCATAACAAAAACCATGTCCTGACCCACAGTTCAGAATTCCCCCAGCATCGTGCAAACGGTACATGCAACATGCAGCCCCAGCATCTCTCACCGAACCCTGGCTCTCCAGCACAGCCCCAGACTCTCACCAGTCTTCTCTTGTTCTTGTATCAGCACAGCCACCCCTTAGCCCTTTCAACTAGAGTGCAACTTCACTCTTCCCAGTAGGAACCCCCCCATGGCCTCTTTCCTGGGGAGCATCCCTCACTCCCCCAGCCCTCTCATGGTTGCTCTGGGACCAGCTCTGCAGCCCTGGAGTTGACAGCAGGTAAGCACTTCTGCTGCTTTCCTACCTCCAGGCCCTCTCTGGCCCTTGGCTTTGGCTCTCCAGCTTAGAGCTAGCAGGCAACTCCTTCTGGTGCTGCTTCTCTTGCCTTCAGCCTTCTCAGGTGCTCTGGCCTAGGGATGCCAGCCAGCAAACCCCTCTTGCCTACTCTTCAGCCTTCCCCAAGGAAACGTTTGCTGCATCCTTCTAGGACCTCTTCCAGTCCCCTGGTCTCTGGCAGCTCTCACCTGCTTTTCTTGACTGAACCAGTCTGCTCTGACTCACTGAGACTCCCTCTTCACCAAGTCTCTCCCTGATCCTTTATAGCCCATCCTCTTCACTGGCCAAATGAGGCCACCTGTTCAAGCATCACCCTGTGACTCTGGCCACGTGACACATTCTGCTACTGTATATTTACCAATCCCTGACTTTCTGTATTTACTTACTACATTAACAGAAAGAACACTGGATTATTTGGCACTTATCCGCACTCCCACCTCTTATTACTGCTTCATATTTGATTCTATCCCATTTGCCCTCCGTCATAATAGCAAAAAAAGGGGGGAAGGTTAGCTAGAACGTGTGTGGGTGGAGATGGGGAAAGAGGCCTTATTTTAAATAACTAAAAAGTTGGCAGACTTGTCTGCTAATTTGGATAGTAGAGCTGGTTGAAAATTTTCCGACAGCAAATGCTGATTCAACAAAATGGAATGCTTCACGGGAACGTATTGATTTCATCAAAATTTGCCAGCAGTGATCACAAGGTTACATTTATATAAGGTCAGAAGAAAATATTTCAGAATATTCATTTGATTAAACATTTCTGAGGTTTCATCTTTTCATTCCGATTTGAGACAAAATCACATTTCAAAATCTCAGAATTTCCCATGGGATGGAAATTCCATTTTTTGGCCTGCACTAGCTAGCCCAGTGCAGTGGGTGTGTTTATTCTTTAATCTGAACCATGGAAAGCATGCACAGATACCATAGCACAGATACCATACCATAGCTATGGCTGCCTCAACAATGCCTATAGCAACAAACCCTTATGCAAATACTGTAGGACTTACACATAGCTTTTAGGAAATTCTGTTTTCTTTTGATGCGCATGTGATTTGCCTCCCCTGGCTAGTTCTCCACTTTGCAAGCGAAAGGTCAGGACCACATGAAGTGGTGAGAGTTTGAATTTAGACCCCAATCCAAGAAGCACAGCCCACGGTTTTGCTGGAGGGAAAACAAACAACCTCATCTGTTGAAGTTTTCATCTTTTCATACAGGGAAGGAAACCAAGGGGGAGAAAAAGGCACATTTCTTCTTGCCTGGTGTGTAGAATATCTCAAAAGTCTCAGCCTCCAGAGGTCTTGCAGGCTCAGAGGGTTTAACCCTCCTCCCCTCCCCGAGGGGTGCAAGTTTTAGCACTGTAAAGTGGCAGTGTAGACAGTGCTACAGCGCTGGAGCTGTGACTACACAGCAATGTCGGCTGTGTACACATACCCTAAGAAAATACTCAGCTTGGAAGACAAAGAATCCCAGTTTGCAAAGCTGATTTTGCTTTTATTCGTGTAGCTGAAAACGACAGGCTCATTCTCTCTAGGTGGTAAATTATTCATCCTGAAATGTTCTCAATTTAGACCATGGCACATACTGTCTAAAGCTGCAAAGTTAGTGCATTATTCTCTCAAAGCTACCGTAGTTTGTGGTAAACTGCACCACACTTTTTATTTCACAATACTTTTTTTGTTAAGTACTAAACTTACCCACTCTCACGCATCAACCACCAATTCTCATTCCATGATAGAACACTATTTTGCAGGGCGGGAGCTGTGGAATGCATAATTTGAAGTACAAGTGTATTTACATAAAACTTTGGCTAAAACATCTTCCCTGGATGAATTGCATTGGTTTTTTTATTTCTCCTGACAATATTTCAGTATTATAGACGGGTCCAACCCAATCTGATCACCCAGGAATTTTGGAAGACATTCGCTATGTTTCCATTCCTTTTAGCAAAATGTAGAAACTATTCCCAGTGTTTCATTACTGCTGATGAGAGGATCTAAGTCCCAGGGTAAGCTAAGTCCCAGATCCTGCAGACATTTATATGGAGCTGTAAGCAATCCCATTAACTTCCATCTGATTGCTCATGTGCTTTCAGTTAAGCATGTGTGTGAATGTTTGCAGGATCTGAGTCATAGATAGCCCCTACCAAAAGGAATTTATTGCATCTTTGCTCTCTTATCTTTGTAAAGTCTCATTCATATGTATGGTGCTATATAGAAATGTGGAATTGTCATTAAAATTCACATATGTATTCAAATTCAGATTTAGAAAGACTTGAACTACTTATGTTTGCCAAGTTGGACTTGAAAATGCCTCCAAAATATCCTCTCGGGGTATTTTGGTGCTCCTGCTGTGATCTAGAATTAGGAACAAGAGTAGTGCTTATGGATGAGGAGTAGGGAGGAGTAAATAGAGATGAAAAATGAGGGAGGGAATTTCGAATCTCAAAGATGGCTGAGTTCAGCCTCAGCCTGAGTTTTTGAGCAAAGGTTCCAGCTGATTTATTTAATCTGAACTTTGTTCGCCCATTTGCATTACCTAGGCCAATCATGGCATCGGATCTTTTCTGTGGACCAGGGCTTTGGAGCTGTGCTCCGGCTCCGCTCCAGCTCCAGGCAAAAACTTGCAGCTCCACTGCTCCACGCTCCGCTCCAAAGCCCTGCTGTGGACATCCAACTTTTAACAAACTCCACTTCAAGTTCACATGGCATCGCTTTACTATTATTAAAAAGAGCCAAAAGAACGCTGACAGTTAATTCTACGCTCCCCTGGCCTCAGGCTGAATAGCGCAAATTAAATTCCATACTAAGGGCCAGGAACCCACAGCAGAATCCAGACCCAGCTCGTTGCCCTCAGCTGACTGAGCTAATGACCATGGCCTCCTGACTGGCTGAAGACTCCAGCAGGCACATTCTTCAAACCTGCAGCAGGCCTAGGTGCCAGGCTGCTCCATAGTCTTCCACTCCTGTAGCTGTTTCTCTGTCTCTGCTTCCTGCTCTCAGCTCTTCTCCTTCCTTGTCCCTGCACCTCCTACTCCTTGTTCCTGGCTCCTGCAGATCCTTAATTCCTGGTGCTCCGCTCCAGGTTGCTCCCTGGACTTGGTTCTCTATTTCTGACCATGGCTTTGACCCTCAGCTCCTGCTTCCTGGCTCTCGGGTCCACTCCCTGCACTTGATAACTCAGCTCCTGATTTGGGCTCTGGCCACTAGACCTCTGGTCACCAAACTCTAGGCCAGCCTCCCACCCTGATCATTAGGCAAGACTGCCCACAGCCCGGTTTGTAATAGTAAACACCACATGCATTTGGGGCACCATATCGAAGTCAGGGACATCTACTATTTGTGGTATAAATGTGTGCTACGTACACAATGCATAAATAGTGCAGAAACTCTCACAGACATTAGTGTTAAACCATTAGTTATTAGCCTCTTATTCCTCTTGCTGCTGAAATCCATTTCTCATATCCACTATAGGTGTTGGGTGCAGATGCTGTAGGACTAACATCAGCAATACATCTACCACCCAATAAGAGAGAGACTTACTACCCGTGTGTCTTCCAAAAAAAACAAAACAAAACAAAAAAAATCACCACTAAAAAGAAAGACACATAATTGTTGGGCACCGCTCAAATCAGGCTTATAAAAAGTATCCATGACCTCGCTTTTCAGTATGGCGTCATATTCAGCAAGTTGTATCAGGAAAGTACAGTACACACAATACAATGCGGGGGAAGGCGGGGAGCCTGGCCCATTTAAGTGAATAGGAATTATGCCATTGACTTCTGTGTGGACAGGATTTCAGCCAGCACAAACACTGTGTCACTTTCTATAATGAAATAGTTTTGGGTCTTCAGCATGTAGCCAGGGGGAGGAGAGAAGAATGAGAAACTTTGGTGGGATATGGGAGTGAAGTAGAAAGCCTTTCCCCCCAAAAAATAGAGCAGAAGAGGAAGAGCACAGTGGAGAGTAGTAGTTATGTGTTATATTAAAATATATACACACATAGGCTTCTTTTGAAGACATCAACTGACCATACTACAGCTTCACTCTTGACCACTGTCACCATCAGCTTTCCTATATTGAACTGGAGTCTTCTGTGCTTTTACCATTATGTAAAGGAACACTGGAAACACTCAGACACATGTTTGTTTGTTCTTTCTTCTTTACTTTTGCTATTTAAATGGGGAGGGACTCCTTGTGAAAGGGGACCAGGTGGGCAAACCCAGATTCAGAACAAGAACTTAACCACTGCAGAGATTTGAAAACCACTATAAATTCCTATGACGATAAGTTATTTCTTGGCTCTGTATTAGAAATGGACCGTGAACACACTTTTTTTTTCTTTTAAGTTTAATTGCTTCTGAACATAGGCATTGGGGGACATGTACATTAGAGATGGGTATTGGCTGTTCACATTAGCGTCTGCACTGAGGTGCAGCATCATTTTGAATGACCTTACCTGTGATAACATTGGATATCCATGATCACTACCTCAAACTGACATCGCTTCCGAGGCATGTGTCTGCTATAACATGCTCTGCTCTAATACACCATGCATTCTAAGTGCAGAGCACGCAGAAAAGTAGACGGAAAAACCCCACCAAGTACTTGAAACAACAGGACCAAGGTATAGCTTTCAAGACCCCAGTCCTGCAGAGCTTCACATGGGAGAAGGGGTCTACCCGTGCTGAGATCACTGAAGGATGAGAGTCTGTCTTTGAGCAGACTTCTCCCTACCCAATTCGTATGCACGTATCCTGTGTCCATGTGCAAGTTCTATAGTTTGCATAGGCAACTTACTGCACAAAAATTTAGAATGCAAGAGTAAGTTCCTTTCAAACCTTAGCCCTGGTCACACGAAGAAGCGAACGTTTCTTGGATATCGGCAGACTAGAATTTACTAAAAGAACAGGAGTACTTGTGGCACCTTAGAGACTAACAAATTTATTAGAGCATAAGCTTTCGTGGGCTACTGCCCACTTCTTCGGATGCATATGCAGTAGCCCACGAAAGCTTATGCTCTAATAAATTTGTTAGTCTCTAAGGTGCCACAAGTACTCCTGTTCTTTTTGCGGATACAGACTAACACGGCTGCTACTCTGAAACCTAGAATTTACTAGCAATACTTTAGAATGATGTAGTTAGGGAATTCTTTAAATGCTCCTTTGGGGGAAAAAAAGAAAGAAATATTTGATTACTAGTTTTGGAATGGGCAAACATTAAAAAAAAAGATTCAGTCAAACAATGTAATAACCAAGAGACTTGTATGCGTAAAAGGCGGGTTTGAAGACCTCTTGTATAAGGAAATATCACTGGATGTGCTATGAGACATTGCTATGCACATCTTGTTCCACCATCAACAATACAGTTTTATTAGTAGACAGCCTAGTCAACATTTGGTTCTTTAAAATCATATTTGTCAAGACGCACTGCCAGTGCCACCAGGGCAGCTAGGTGAATAATGGCAAATGTTCATTGAGTGATTTATTCAATAAAGGTCACAAAATTCATCGAATTATTCAACATATATTATCTGACCAGCATTAGTTGTTAGCATTGCAAAGAGGAACTGGAGTTACCAGGAATTAAGCCAGTTTCACAAAAAAGGTTGATGCCTGCAAAACAGCTTTGCCAAATATTTTAAGCAGACCATTACTTCACAACTCCCAGCCCCCATACATATTCTCCACTGCCCAGTGACCCACTAGTACAAGACTGAAATAGTAGAGTTATGCTTTACTGCATCAAAGGAAAAATAAATATATTTATCTTAAGTCAGTTCAGTCAATGAACAGTTGCCTAGCAACATTTCCTAGCAACACCACTGCAGAGAACCACACAGAAAGAGCATTTCCCTACAAGTCAATTAAATATGGTAATCTGTATCGGAAGATACCAATGTCCATTCCAGTTAAAAAAAATTCCTCTCTCATTTCTATATTTGATTAAGAGCTTTGTAAATTTATCCCTGACCCCATTTTGGTTTTGCCTTTGTTCATCTCCTCCTCCTAAAGTTACAAAACTTTACGTCAGCGGCAAGTCAAGGTTGACCGTATTAAAAGCAACACCTTAAACCACAATACAACCCATTCATTTTAATTTCCAGCTTAGTGACTGGTTTCTTCTCTCTTACAAAAGAAACACATAGAGAACCACAGCTGGCTTGTCAGTCCACTCATGATTTGGGAACATTTTCAAAGGAAGACCCTTGGTGCAATTTCAAATCCTAGTATGAATAGGTGCATTCTGTTTACCTAACTTCCCCATGTGTAGTTCCAGCTAGACACAATTTTCTTCATGTTCTGATCTGTAATATAGTTGGAGAGAGTGCCTCTGCACTCCAAAGCTATAGCAGTGCTATACTCCAAAGGTGCTGCATTCAGTAGGAATGGGTGAAGTGACTTTGGGGAAAGAGCTGTTAAAGTGCTATGCAAATGTAAGATATCGGACATCATATTCTAAAATGGGACAGCAAAACAAAAGGGCAAGTCAAACACTCAGGGTTTATTTCTGTGGTTATTTTATTCTTTCAATACTAGAAGCTGGCAGGCTCAGAAAGGACAGGCCATCATCTCAAAATAAAATTAAATGGAAAAAAATAAGTATGTAAGAAGAAATTTGTGACTATCTTGATTCCTAGTCCGGCAGCTCCCCCACAAAATACTACTGTACTTACTGATATTTGCAAAAGAGGATAAAGAGAATTATATTTTTGATGCCAAAATCAACATAATTTTCAAGTTCTTTACATCTTCCAGTGCCAAGCGTCATCTAATTTTTCCATAGTATAAAGTGGCTTTGCAAGCAGCTGCATTAATGTATTCTCTACCCACTCACTCTTTTACATATTACTACTGGTAATTTAAATGAAACCTGTGATAGGCTGCTCTACTCACGGCTGGATGGCGCCGCCTCCTGGCGGTTCTGGGGATTAGCTCGGTCAGGCTGACACTCCTTCCAGACGGTACATCCTGTCCGTTTCTCCTCTACAGCCCCTCTATTTCTCTCAGTGACTGCAGTTGTTCCCTGCACCTTGCTGCCTTTTTCTCTGAGCTCTGTATACTAATTGTTTATATTCCAGTTGATTTATTTTATAATTGTATGGTAAAAATGAGAAAGTCACCAAGTTTTCAGTAATAATGTGCTGTGACGCTTTTGTATTTTTATGTCTGATTTTGTAAGCAGGTAGTTTTTAAATGAAGTGAAACTTGGGGGTACATAAGACATATCAGAATTCTGAAAGGGGTATAGTAGTCTGGTAAAGTTGAGAATCACTGATATAGGCCAGGCCGGTCCCACACAGGTGAGCTGCTCTCTAATCAGCTGCCTCCATGTGGCAAACAGGAGAGCTTTAGGCTAATAGCTGATTGGGCCCACCTGGTCTAATTCAGCTCTCAAGGGTGCAGTGTGGGAAGCAGACCCCATCACAGAACCCTTTCTGCAAACTGAAGATGTGGAGAAGGATTGAAACCTAATGCTTGTTTAAAGAGCCAACTTGTAACCCTGTCATATTTAGAACAAGCCAGACATTAAAAAACCTGTTTCTCAGCTATTAATGGGTTTGTTAGAGATACACCATCAGAACTTTAGATTTTCAGGCATCTCTTTTCAGCATCAAACATGAAGAATACCACCTACCTAGCTTGCCCAGGCTCCTTATTGACAGAGGTTGTGTTTCAATAACATGCATCATGCTGCCAACATTTCAAATGGCCCGCGGCTTCAGGAGACTGGAAAAATATAATAAAGGTAAATTTCAAATCAGTATGTGCTTTTACTATTAAGGAGACTCAGCATGTTATCCTACAATATTTTTTATAGTTGTAGATCATCTCAGCTAGAAAGCCAAAGATGATTAATGGACTTCTTACATGAGAAAGGAAAGTAAAATGTGGCCCTTATTGTCTGTTACCATCACACTCAAAAAGGTCGTCTCAAGAATCGTTATCAAAGTTTCTAGACCATACTTTTTTTTTTTTATGGCTATTGAGTTAATCCTGCAAGCTTTTCAAAGCAACAGAGAACCCATTTCAGGTTAAGATTCTAATTCCACGGCCCTTACTCAAATTAGTCCCTCAGAGTTTACATCATGGTATCTGTTCTAAGTCACACCATTTTTCAAATGAGGGTTGTACCATATAAGTTATTTACATTGATTGACATTGTACAGGTTAATTAACATAACATCCTGTTTTTCAAATATTTTCTCAAAGCATAGAAAAATGAGGGAGAGCTAAGCTTGTATGCATAACCTGAACTCTTGCATTTCCTCTTTTGAGTGCTTATCCATGCAACCACAACCTTAATCTTTATCTCAAGCAATACATAATCAGTTGCAGAGGGTGTTTGGTTAATACACCCATATAAGAGGTTTAGTTGGTTAAAAAAGCCTCTGAGTGGGTATGGCTGGAATATGTTTGACAGGTAGTGGTTGTTATTGACAGATGCTTCCCCCCATTGTAACAGAAGCAGCTCTGTAGACCCCATTAACAGAGGATTTCATCAGTCTATAGAGCACAATTTTATAGCAATATAATCACCAGGAAAAGATTTTTCCATAGATTTCACGTTTTGACACTCCATGGTTTACAAAGCTTGCTGGACATTGATGCAATTAATAGAGGTTAAGAGTTGATAAAATGATTTGTGATTTTTTTTGTTGTTTTCAAGTTATTGTTTGAGTTCATGTAACTTCTCCATTCAGAGCACAGGAGGCCATTTTTATAAGCAAGAGCCTTACACATCAACCGCAAGGCTGAAAATGAATATTTTCATTCCGCAGAAGGACAGAGATGACGGCTTCAAAAGACATAGAAAAGGTAAGACTTGAAAGGTAATAATTACTTTTGAATTTATAATTTTTTTAAAAAGTAAGTCTTGAGGTGGGCTAGACAGAGGGCTTAAATTGTTTTGTTACAACCAGCCTAATTCAGCTGTCACAAAAATGGAAGGAAGGGAGAGTAAACAAGATAAATACAACTTTTCTGTGCTAAAAGCAATGTGCTTCAGAGAGATCAGGGATCTAGAAAGCTTTGCCCACAGGAACACCAAGAGGTTAGGGAAACTTTGAAGGTGATCAAATCAATCATCGAAGAGGGACATTTAATACTGGACTGGAGAAAGCACTAGAAATATATCCCCTAAGGAAGCGCATTGGCAAGGTGCAATAGATTACTGTCAGTGCATCCCAGACTTTTTAGGTTCTCCAACTATGCCCATTATCGTGACAAATGGCAGCTGGTCCTCTTTCCAAGCTTCAGCTGAACTAATCAGTACCTGATGACTTTGATTAAGTCACATGGACTGTAATATGTAATTGATCTTGGAGGACACCCGGGTTAGGATACAGCCAAGATCCACTGTGACTGAGAACTGGCGCAGATGAGTCAGAGACAGGGAACAAGTAACACTGGGATGTGTCACTGTGGTTGATCAAGACAAAAGAAAGAAAGCCAACCACCAGCCAAAGAGAGTACGGTTACTTGGGAACCACAGGAGAAGACACAGACCTAAAATACAGTAGGTCTGTCCCCATACTTCGCCATCTGCCCCCGCCCCTTGCCATTCCACAATGGAGGCACTTTATACGTACTAGCAAACTGAATAAAGGAGGGAATTTTTCATTAAAGCAATAAATTGATCCCATTTGGTTTATTAGTAGACAGACACTGGAAAGATTCAATTGAGCTGACAATAAGGAAAATAAATAATGGAGATCAGGACAATAAAAAAAAAATCACCCCTGAATAGTATTGGTAGACAGCTATAACATAAGCTCATACATTTTCAAGAAATCTAGGAGCTATTCCTGAACTGTAACAAGGCAGAGTACATCAGATTTTCCAAGACAGATTGAAGATGTCTGTTCTATTGCAGCTCTTATCCCACTTCCATCACTGAGGAATAGGAGTGCCTTAGTTATTTGTATTACAATAACATCCTGAGCCATCAACCAAGATTAAAACCATTTTGTGGTAGGGACCATGCACAGAAAATTCCTTCCCCAAAGAACTTACCAGCCTACCAATAGAAGACAGAGACCAGATCAGTGGTTTGAGCATTGGCCTGCTAAACCCAGGGTTGAGAGTTCAATCCTTGAGGGGGCCACTTAGGGATCTGGGGCAAAATTGGTACTTGGTCCTGCTAGTGAAGGCAGGGGGCTGGACTCGATGACCTTTCAAGGTCCCTTCCAGTTCTAGGAGATAGGATATCTCCATTAATTTAATTTATTTATTTAAAAAAATTAATCAGAGGAGAAGCAGGGGAATAGCGAGGTGAAGTGACTTGCCCAAGGTCATACAGCACATCAGTGATAGAGCCCAGATGTCCTGACACCCTTTCCGCTAGACAATGCCACCTTTTATAGTGCCGAGCAGGGCTTGAACTCAGAACCTTCAGCACCAAAACACAGGATTTCCACCACTTGACCTAAAGGAGTAACTCCATTAGCTGGAAGAAGTAGCAGGCTGTGGACCAGCAAGAGTGTGTGTGAGAGAAACACAACACACTTGATTAACTATTATACAAGCATGTGTGACTTAGGAAAAGAAATAACCTGTTCCCATTTGCAGTTCATATTGTTGCCAAGCATTTGCTCAAATTTGAGCTGGTTACATAACAACTAGAAGTGTAGCTGTATGGATAAAGAGCTATGAATTCCCACTTGAAGTTCTTAAAGAATTAGGATTCAACACAAAATGCACCATTTCATGAGACAGACACATGCTAAGTTATCAGCCATGCAAGTCTGCCCTTGTAATAGAAATTCAGTATGGTGACGGGATCTAGGGAAAGAGAAAAAACACACTTCCCAACTCTATATTGATAAGGGTGTTTAAAAGTCAAGATTATTGATAGTAGAGTTAAGCTCTGCCTTCAGTGGAGTAGAAGACTTGGGTTTCCAATACAGTCCTTTAGCCTTCAAACTGTGATAATACTTGGCACATTTTTATAGCATTTTCTTTCAGAAGGATTCTAAACAACTCTGCACAAATACAAATACATTATAAAAATCAAATGATTGTTCTGCATTAATAAATTTTAGTTATATATTTTCTGAACAAATTGTTTTTTTTGCCAGCAGACCAGGCATTTTCAGAACAATATATAATGCCCGGCATTGCTCAGGAGACCAAAAAAAAAAATAACAAAAAACCCAAGTTTAATAGCAGAGGGAGAGATCTGCAAAGGGTTTCATACATTTATCCAGTTTCCAGTGGTAGCCATTGAGTTAAGAATAGCAAGTGCAGTTGCAGTAAGTTTGAGTTAGTGAACTGTGTGATGAGGTCATTCATGCAGTTTCCCTCTTAACTCTCTTCTAACTTTCCCTGTTCACTCTTTACTCAACAGAGAAAATTAAAGCAGCTAGTAGAGACTCTACCAGTAGGGCAACTGAGATATTGCCGCACTCATGAGAGAAAGAATATCAGAGTCAGAGCAATGTAAAGTTGTCTTTCATTCAAATTCTATGCATCATTCACAATCAGTCATTTTTACGAACAGTTCTTTTAGATGAAGGATTTATGTGGCTGCCTGTTACCTGAGCAGGGCCGGCTCCAGGGTTTTGGCTGCCCCAAGCAGCCAAACAAAAAAAAAGCCGTGATCGCGATCTGCGGCGGCAATTCGGCGGGAGGTCCTTCGCTCCGAGCAGGAGTGAGGGACTGTCTGCCGAATTGCCACCGAACAGCTGGACGTGCCGCCCCTCTCTGAAGTGGCCGCCCCAAGCACCTGCTTGGTAAGCTGGTGCCTGGAGCCGGCCCTGTACATGAGCTTCTTCCAGTAGGATGCTCCAAAGCCATAGCAGAAGAAGTTTATCATTCCCAACGCTGCAGTAATGCGTATTTCCAAAAGTGCATTAACTAGTAAGCAGATATAGGACTAAGGCAAGTTAAAACTGCCTGGTTGCATGTCCCAAAAAGTTTCATTAAATTTAAAGGCAAAACAGTCTACAGGAATCTGCCACAGTTGAGATGGTGCTAGGAGACCGCCAATAATGTAACAGCTGGAATAAAGATATCTGCAATGGCTACCTGCAGATGAAAGGCAACTAGGAGATGGTGTATGAATGTTCTAGCTATTCCTCTGAAGGGACATAGCCTCTGGGGTCTTCAGAGCAACTGGGTTTCCAGATCAACAACATACCAAAGGGATACCCCAAGAGATTTTGCAGAAGCCTGGCAAACTGGGATACATAAAGAAAGTCCTGCGCAGATACAAAATTAGTATCTGCATCCGATCTGCAAACATGGCCCACATCTACATCTGTAGATATAAAGCAGATATCCGCAGATTTGCAGAGCTCTGTCCATAAAGAGTAAAGGAAATGCTTTGCCCCATGGAGAACACACTGAGCTGTCCTCTATCTCTTCACATAGCGATTTTTCTGGGGAGGCTAATGCGGGATGTTTAGAACCAGCTCTCCCTTTCCTCCACATTCCTGTTGTTGGGAGCAGCTTTTAGGGACGGTCCATGGATCATTTCCTTCATCACAGCCCTTCTGACTGCAGCCTTGTTAGGACACTCAGGGTTCAGGACAGCTGCCTGTCTCAGTACCACTCTCCCCCAGCGATCAGGAAATGTGACAGCCTGAAGCTCTGGCAAGAGTGTGGGAGGCTATGGGTAGATTTTTGCTAACAGGCTTTTACAAAACCTACCATGGTGCGCTGCTCAAGCACATCCGCTCAATCACATAGCTGCCTAGAAGGCAAAGGAAATGTTATGGCGAACTGTGACAGGACTGCAAATGGTTTATGAGCAGAAAAAAGGCAGGGGAGGAGGCTAAATGCCCCATGAATATACATTAGAAGTAGTAATTTTGACCTGCTCTGCTTTGAATGTGGCATATGCTGAAGTTATTTAACTGCAGATCCTCAGTCACCCCTGTAACTACATTGACTTCAGATAATTTAACAGAGCCCCTTGTCGGTCGCTCTTATTACCATGGAGCAGCAGTGCTGGGGAGTGGCAGGGGACAATGAACGTCTTCCATGGTCCTAAGCCATGCCCTGGGGTCAGCAGAAGAGTGGCTTTAGACATAGAAGAAAAGACAGCCCATTGCACTTATTGTCTGGACGGAAGTTGTGCAGATGGCCTCCAAGTTTGAGAGAATGGAAGGGAGCGGAACAGGAGTCTGAAGGCTGCGAGTGCCTTGCCCTGGGAAGACGCTGAGGTACATTCTCTTTGTGAATAATCATCCCTACATTCTCTTCTCTTCATCACAAAACTAAAGCTATACAAGCCTGAACTCCTCAGCATAAGGGAACCTACAGTAAAGTGAGCTGATTAAAATGATATCAAGACAGGTATTTGGAGGGAGAGGTGCGCACACTTCAGAAATACCCATCCTACATTCATCTGTCAGCACCAATTTTAAGCCAAGCTTCCCGACCCATTTTCAGCAATGTTTTTAGGCAGAAGCATTGAAACTTAAGCATTGAAACTTACTGTATGACTGCCCCTATGCACATATGGGTGCACATATTTTACTCAAATAGAACATACACATCTGAAAAGAAGAGGAAAAGAAAGGTTATGGGGAGCTGGCTCCCATTTCTGCTCCTGACTATGGCCCAGTTTTCAAGTAAAGGTTTTTAGCTGGGAAAAGTATCTTTGTTAGCGATCTCTGAGTTGCCTTCAACACAATGGCAAGACTTCCAAGGTTTACCTGATGAAATGAGAAAGAAGTGTATTTCAGAGCAGATGTAAATATCATGACGTGTGGCAGAGTCATTAATCACTTCTACTGAAACAGACTGGAATGCTTGAATAAGTGGCCAGAAATGAAAGTTTTTCTCATTTCAGAAGCTGCAGGGCATCAATTTTAAGACACACATTTGTAATACGATTAACACAGGAAGACACTGTTCTTAAAAAAAAAAAAAAATCTGCTACTAGAGATGTACATAGTCTGATGCAGCTGATTTCTAGAGATGAACTAGCGAGTCCTGCTCCTCGACAGTTCTAGTGCCCTCTAGAACCTGGATAGATAACTTTCAGATATTTTGCATGTTTCATGAGTTGATACAGCTTGGGGCTATTAACTTGAGAGACTTGGTGCAAGCAGTTGTGCAAGTTTTTCTCTTTTCTGCCATAAGATAACTAACTTCCAACACAAACTATGAAGTGAGTTTTAGGTGTGCAAGTAGGTTAACATTTCTTTAGCCAGAAGTGCTGCATGGAGGCTGGATGTAACACCCTGTGTACCTATCAGAAAGGCCCAAGAACAGAAAGGAAATACTCCTTACTCTAAAGAAACACCCATATTGGGGAAAATAAAAATTCAAAAATACCATATAGGCTGAAAAATCTGATAAGTCTCAAAGCAACAGATAAATCTGAAAAATCTCAAAGCAATATTTCTGCATGGTAGAAGCCTGTGCATGATTTCTTTTAACATAGGGAAGCTGGAGCACTTACAGCAACCACACGATCATGACAAGTTGGAGGTCTGGGGCCCAGTGGCAGGGAAAGTCTGAGAAGACTGGAGATCTCCATTTGCTGCAGCCTTCATCCGCTTTCACAGCCATTGAGATCCGAGGACCCTCTTCCGCCTTATCCACTGTTGAAGACTTGGGGGATTGGACCGTGCTTGGTCTGGGACCTCCCCTCAGACCTGTTTACCTTGGGAGACCCTATCAGGAACATGAAGCTCCCGACAACTTAGCTCTGAAGATCATTGGAACATGCAAGCCCCTTCACCATAAGAAGGTGACGGTCCCCAAAGAGGAATATTGGTGCAACATAACAGCAAAAACCCTTGTAGGCATTAACTTTTTAACAATCGTACAATGCCTATGATAGATTATACATCTGGGCTTTGGTCCCCTATGGAGGTTCATCAGTAAACTGTTTGTTCAGAATCTAATCACCACCCTAGGGGAGAAAATGCCAGGAATAGAGGCAAAGGATTTTATATTCAGACTTAACTGGAGAAAGAGGCTCAGTAGTGAAGAAAAACCAACTTTATTTCAGTGAGAAGTGGGCATATTAGGAACCATAATCCCTAAAGAAAAGACAATATGTAGGATCAATAGGAATGTCCCGCTTTGTCTGAGAGAAACACTGAGGATGAGGAGTTCAAACTGGTGGTTTTGAGTTTTTGTAACAGACGAATCATCTGTGGGTGCTTAGGTCTCCCAAAGCAAAGAGTCTTTAAGACTTACCCACCATCACATCAGACAGCATCTGTGTGGTGACTTGGATCATTACCGTACAATATGGCATTGTTTAAAAGAAGAGATCCATGTAAAAGGGACCACACTGGACTCTTATCCCCACTGGGTTGATTTCCAAGATCAAGGAGTTCATGAATGAGCTACAGGGGAAAATGCAGTTAAATAGTTTTAATCACTAAGTCACATAATACCATAGAGGCATCTACGTAGTCCATAAATAGCCTGGCATGCTGTGAGCAACAGGGAACTAATAGTCTCAGCTAAATTAAATGAATTAAAGCATAAAATTACACAACCGCACCTATGCCTCTCGCAATCTTAGGACAACCTAGGAAAGGATGAAGCCTGGATTCAGTGGAAACTGCTTTACAAATTAGAGTGCTCAAGTAACCCAGATATAAAACAATCCCTCGTGTTGAGCGACTAATGACAGGCTGTTGCAAAGCAGCATGGGGAGGCAAACACACACACACACACAGGTGGTGGGTTAGTCTATTAAACAACACTCCATGGAACAGCCGGGGGAAGTGGATGAATTAACAGAATACAAAGCCCAGTACACTTCAATCTGTGGAGGGGGAGTAACCACAAACAGGTGGAATTTGTTACCAAGCCTGGTTGTGGATACACAAAACTTTCTTAACACAGTCCATACCATTGCATTTTCCTCCCCCACCACTACTTCCGTGCTACAAGCATTCCATAATTACCACCCATTTGCTCAGTAACCCAACCAAATAAGAAATTGGAATGGGAAACAGGCCAATTTACACAAGGAAATATAATGCCCATCAAGTAAAGCACAGCCTGTTTAAATACAAGATGGCCATTGAAAGGCACCTTTAGGGAAGCAGTTAGTGGAAAGTACAGCTCTTCACTGCAGGGCTATCTAGACAATGGACATTATAAACTGAGGCCCTGTCCATTATCACAATTGGTTTTAATCAACCCTCAGGAGAGGACTCAGTCACTCTGGATGACTACAGGAGTAAAAAATTTATTTACAGATGTACAATATCTCCTCATGGCTAGTTTAGCCACCAGCTCTTCTTTGCATCCACCTCGGATTCTCACAACTTCTGCTTATAAAACCTGGATTCTAAGACTTACAAAGAACTGTCATTGACTGCGACAGAAGTTTTGCTTAAGCAAGCACTTCAGGACCATAGCAAATACCTATTTTATACTGCATACTTTTGCTCCCTACCCCCAGATCCTCCACTGTGTTTGGCCCTTATTATTTCCCGTCCCCTTCTTCCCCCGCGGCACACACATCTTCCATTCTTTGGCCTTTCATGATCTACGGAAGCCTTTTAAAATCAAGCCTTTTAAACAAATACCACCCACCCAAATGTACAGCCTTGGGAAAGCAATATTATTCTAGGCTGCTGCTCCTATAAACAGGAGTCTGGCTGTGGAAAGGGGAGGAGAAAAAATACATAATGCATGACTTAACTGAGTCAAAGGACAGAGGCCCAGGAGAGAAGGGTAACAACATGCAGGCCTACAGGAAGAGGAGATGAGGCAACGTTTCCATTAAGACAAGTGACAATGTAATTCTCCACCCCAGTGCTTCAGGGTATGTCTACGCACCACATTAAGCCTGGGTCTCTGTGACCCATACCTGCAGACTTGGTCTTTCCAAGCCCGCATTTGAGCGTCCACACTGCAGTGGAAACACAGGCTTCACAACTGTGCAGGCACATCCATACTGCACTATGTAGACCCAAGTCGGAACCTCAACTTCAGATGCCATCCCAAGAAACCTCTTCCATCATCCCCGTTTGATTAGAAACCTTGGTTAAGCGGCGTGCCAACAAATCCTCCATTGGGCTCTTCGTAGAGTAGAAGGGTTGAGGGCTCTGTTGGTTGTACTCAGGCTGGTTGCCACTGTGGTAAGTTGCTAATCCCTATCTGTTCTATTATCCTTTAGCGGCTTGCCTGCAGCCTATCCAGCCATCTCATTTGTATGTTGTATTTGAGCAACAAATACTATGTTAGGTTTCCCCATCAATGGGCACTTTTTGCCCATGCTATTGGACTAAGTGTCATTATCCTTCATAGCTCTCCTCTCCCTCCTATCCTACACTCACTGCCCCATTGCACACAGGACGACTTCCATTTCATTTCACAGGGCAGTAAATGCTAAACATTTTGTGGCAGGGAGAGTTCTCGACAACTTTTAGGAAGCTTGTCTTCTGGTTTGAAATGGTATAAGCCAGCAGTTCTCAAACTGTGGGTCGGGACACAAAAGTGGGTTGCGACCCCCTTTGAATGGGGTCGCCAGGGCTGGCTTAGACTTGCTGGGGCCCAGGGCTGAAGCCCAAGCCCCACTGCTGAAGCCAAAGCCCGAAGGCTTCAGCCCTAGGCGGCGGGGTCAGGTTGCAGGCCCCCTGCCTGAGGTTGAAGGCCTTGAGCTTCAATTTTGGCCCCCTGCCGAAAGCGATGAGGCTTGGGGCTTTGCCCCACCCGCCAGCGGGGGCAGTGGGCCTTGAGCGGGCTCAGGCTTTGGTCCCCCCCTCCTGGGGTTGTGAAATAATTTTTGTTGTCAGCAGGGGGTCGCGGTGCAATGAAGTTTGAGTACCCCGATATAAGCTAAGTTTCACAGTGGGACAGACTTTTATAGCAGGCCTATGAATCCCTGAAAGGTTCATAATGGAAACACCAATGCAACCTTAAATCAATACAGCACTCCGGAGGTACTTTTGTTACTTGATGTTCTGTAATATCAATGCTGCTGCTGAACTTATGGGATGACCTTGGGTACAAGTAGCTTCAACTCTGTGACTTAATTTGTTCAGCTGTAACATGCCGATAATTTTCTGTACCTGTCTTGCACACCTTTTAAGTTTCCACGCCTTGGATTAAAGGTGATATATATTGTATGGGCCAGGGTTTGATTATCTATAACAGGGAATCAGAATGGGAATGTAGTCTACAAGATCCTCTCAAAATGAGTATTCTATTAATTTGCATTTGAGGCCAACGGAGTTAAATTCATTTGTATGTGTTTGCCCTGTATAGCGATTTTTTTTTTAAATGTTGATTGTTAAAACTGTGCCCATCCAATGCTCTTATAAGAATTTATGGAAGCCTACCACAAGAAATTATACCTTCCGGACTAAATAGGGATTTTATTACTTTGAGGCTACAGCATGAGGTAAAAATCCATCGCAAACTTATTGATTTCAACTAACTGTAAGTAGTCACAAGCAATTGATATCAAGTGAAACACACTAACTGAGAATAAGTGGATGGAATTACAGTTCTTTGAATCCTGTTTAAAAACAAAATCCAACTGATTTCCAAACAGAAATAGTTAAAAACATTAATAAAATATTACATGGTATCTCTGTTTATTATGTTTCAATAGGTCATTTTTATATATTTAAAACACAGTTAAACAATAAGGTAATTATAGCATTACATTTCAGCAGAAATTTACACCCAAGCCTGAGGGCAAGTTAAATGGAATTGGACAGGTACCTAGCTAACACTGAGAAGAGGAGAACAATTTGATATGCAAGATGCAGTTTAAGTGATTTCAGCTTGTGCTTAATATAGAAGCTTAAAGCTTTGCTTACTTTCCTCCCCAAAAGATGGTAAATTAAAGGCCTCTATTTTATTAAAACATGCCCCTCTAACTTCCAGATGAAGCATCTGAGGGAGAAAAATGTAATTGTGAGGCAGAAGTCATCTTCACTGCATGAGATCTACCCCACACGTTCAGGTTCAGGGAATTCTACTTGTCAATCTTCCTTGATATTTCATATAACTGGATACCAATTACCCTTAGCAATATTATTCAGCCGCATATTCAACTTCATTCCTAAACAAGTATTTGAAGTTCTTTGCTGCCCTTTTAATCTCCCAAGGTGTAAATACTGCAAAGAATAAAATTCTTATTCCAAATGATCTCTCTCTCTCACACACACATCCAGAGATTTTGCCATTAATATTTAAAGTTGCAGGAATAGTTTTACTTGGGTTGCTTACTAATAACACGATGTTATCCACATTCAGAAGTAAGTTATGCAGCTGGGTACCCACTCCAATACCAGTTTAGCTTCTCTCTGCTTCTGAAAAAGACCTAAACACTCATACCCCATCTAGAATTTATTTAGAACTGGTGTGTTCTTTGAAACAGGCGTGCTAGTTGCTAGGACAGTAACCTTGAATCACAAGTAAATTCACCAGAATTGAATTAGAAACAAACTTGACATCTCTATACACAGTGTCAAAAACATTTCAGTAGCACTTCCCACTGCTGGATGTGTTCAGACAGTTCCTCATCAGCTGCCATTTGGCGCAACCATTTCAGATCTCAGGTGAAGTTAGAGGTGAAGATGTAAACTTAAGACAGTTTTAAAAGAGTTAAATTTGTCATTTAAAGTCATTTTTTATTGCCACAAAGTAGGTTACATTTGTGATTTTGGCCCTGAGCCTGCAATGAGCTCCATACAAGTGGAATCCTGTATCCATACCTGGCCCCATGTAATTAAATTTAGTTCTCACTGTATAAAGCACAATCCTGCCCTGAGACCTTACAGGGTATATCTACACAGCAAATCTAACCCCACGAAAGCCAACTCTGGCTGCAGGGCTGTTTCATTGCGGTGTAGACTTCCAAGTTTGGGCTGGAGCCCGGGCCCCATTTACATGTGTGGTGCCTCAATTTTTTTAATGGCCTAGTTTAAAAATAGCATTTTGCAGATAGGAGCAACATTTTTTTTTAAACTTGGGCACATAAAGTTTGGCACCAAATCAATAGTTAAGCCCTTAAGTAGGTGGCCAGCTTTTCAGAGGTGCAGCTCAAAGAGCTGCAAAAGTCACTCATCTGTAGGTGTAACTTACAGCCCTCCAGAAGCTGGAGAACCCAGCTGACTAGGTTTGAATGTCTGAGACAGCTATGCTATGCCATCAAGAGGGAACACAAAACATTTGGGGTTCTGAATGTAGTTTGCACAGCATGTTCCAAGCAATGAAATTCCAAACTTAAGCCATGTTAAACCGGAAGTCCTTAATAAAGACATAACAGGAGCTTAAGTAGCACATTTGGCCCTCCACAAAAATGAATTTTACCCACTGTGAATACCTATAATAGCTAATAAACCCTTAATAAGTGTATGCCCTTTAGCTATGGATTTAGCATGATTTAGCTATGGATAACAGAGTTATTCTTTAATCATAAACTACCCGAGTTTTAGCTGGTGTAGCTCCGTTGACTTCATTGCCAATTTATATTAGCTGAGGATCTGATCCACTATTTCCACATCCAAGTTCTTGCTAAGCACGATTTTAAAATTCTAGGGAAGATATTGCCAGAGATAAACCCAGTTTGTGAATTCGGGTTTTTGAACAAGCCTTTTTTGTTTTCAAGCAATGCCATTTAAAACGAGAAAGCCATACTCCTCAGTCAAACAAAGCACAGAGTCAGTGATCTGATTAGGAGATGCTCCAGAAAGGTCATTTGAGATTTGTTTGCGCATACATTTCAGACACTTCCCAACTCTCACAATCAGTCCTCCGACGTCTTGAGCCCTCCTCCTTGATCACATGCCCACTTCAAGTCGTAGTTGAGGTGTCTACATTTCTATAAGCCTGAGGAGTATGTAGTTCTTCTCTGACATCAGAAGTGACGTGTTAAAGACTTGCTCCCTCTACCACTTCCTGCTACATGACCCTAGTGATGCTGTTTGAAGGAGGGGCTTTTTCATTTGGCAAGATATTTGCCTGCAATTCCTGAATTGCCTAAAAACACAGAGATCTTCCAAGGTTTACCTGACACCATGAACGAATATACTATTTCATAACAGACCTATCAGGGTGGGGAGGAAGCTGGAGGAGTAATTAATTTTTCACAGGGAGGAAATCAACCCAACATAACTGTCAAGTAAAATTAAACTGTTGTAAGGGAAATAAAATGAAAGCTGTTTGTGAAGTAATGGGGTAGGTTGAGGGCACCAGCATGGAAGTGTTGAACTACTCTCCCCACGCACACGCACACCCAACACACGACTTTATCATTGTTGCTATTTGCCGCAGTCTCAGAAGTGCATACCAGAGAGGTGCCTGGCAGTAGGGTAGAGAAAAAGATTCAGCGTATCCAATGCAAGAACAGCAATGATCAGAGTGAGAATTCTAGCAGAGTCTTTGTAAAGGAAACACGGAATTAGCCAATTTGCGAGCAGCCTGACAGAGTCAAAGCCTGCTTAAAGTCCAAGCTTGTTTCCAAGCACTGCGCTATGCAGATTACAATACCAATGAGGGAGTCATGTGGCCCACAGACGCTGTTCTTATAGCGCAGTCTCCTCATGTTACTCTATAAGCTAACTTTGAGATAAAATGCCCACTTCAGCATTGCCCTGCAATGTGCAAGCTCATTCATGCCACAGCAAAGTGCAAGTTGGACCTAAAAACACTACCAGAACAGAATGGTTGCACTGGTATAAGTGGTGACACAAGGCGCACGGTAAAAGGTGGACCCGGCCCACAGCATTTCATACAAAATGAAGCTGCAAATGGTTTAGGGGGAGAACGATTATGAAAGGTATAGGCAGAAAATATTTGTTTTCTAGGCACAATCTGGAGCGAAGTGACAGGCAAGCTGTTCCAGGGGGGAGGAAATAGAGATGAGAAGCCTCTTGTACCAACTGTGGCAAGAGGGGAAAAAAATGTTAGAGGGATGGGTGGGAAGGTGTTGTGGGGTCAAGGCTGCAAACCAGAACAATGAGGGGCTGTGTCACCACAATGCTTTGCTGCTGTTGCTCCCAACCTTGGATGCTCACAGACAGCCTACAAGCATACAGATCATGAGTGTGCACGTACCCTGGGCTGTCACTGAGAAGAGGAGACCCCAGCAGCCCATCCACAACCCCACCCAGACACCTGGCCTCCAGCTCTATCCATTTCTTTTCCACTAGCAGGCTTTTCCACTCCAACCTCCATAGCTCTTGACCTCTCACCACTGCTGCTGCTGCCTTGTCCTGTATTAACTTTCTGTACCATTGTGGGTCAGGCAGCGTATGTAACTCCTTGGGGGGGCGGTGACCACAGCCAGGAACTAAGAACAACTAAGAACAGGCAAATTCACTCCAGTTGTAACAATTCCAGAGAGATACCATGCCTTGGAAAAGCTCAAACATAGTGGGTTAGACAGGATCGTTCAGTGACCAGCCAACAAAGAAAGGACTTTTGGATAAATAGCCTGAGTATAAACTGATTCAGGGTCTTCTTTCTGATCCAACAAATGGACAGGACGATCTGTCCAAGGGGAGGGTGGCATTCCTGGCTGGGAGGGGTTGGCAGGACTTTGGCCTTCGGAGACCCCATAAGACGGTTAGGGTGACCTCTAGTAAGCTTCTTAGCATGCGTGTAGGTTCTTTGTATTGTTTTTAAATAGGTTTTCTCTGTAATGCTTTCACCTTTAGAATAAAATGTGCTTGCTTAAAAAAAGTTGTATAGTACCTTATAACTGAGGGCAATAACACGGTTCATAGCTTCTGAGGAGAAAGCAAAGCATGGATTCTGGCCTGTCTAGGCCGTTCGGCTTGCTGGGAATAATACAGTGTAGGCAGGGAACTGTGCAGCCTGGAAAAACCCCAGTCAGGAGGGAGGGAGACGCATGTCTCTACCCAATAAAGGTGATGATGGCTTATAAGCTGGGTGCTCTTGGGGGACGGGGGTGGGGGAGAGACAATGGAGGAGGAATACAGTGCAGTTGTGACAAGAGTGTCCTTGCTCAACGGGCCACATCTCTTTCAGCCGGTACCACCTACCCTAAACCTCTCTCTCCAGGCCTCTCCCAGGGCCACACACTGAGCTCCCAAACTGGGACTTCTTGGCTTGCTTTCTGCTTCCGTCTCGCTGGTCCTGCTGTGTGTGCTCTCTCTCCTCCTCACCTTCCCCCCCTTATCCAAATACCAGCCAGCAAAAAGCCTTTGTTTTAAGGGGCACTTAACTCTTATGCTTAACCCATAACAACATTTAACTCAACTCCCATCACCATGTGTTGTATGGGCACCTAACTCTGGGCTATGGATTCCACTGGGTGGCAGGGCACCTAAACGCTAGGGGTTGCAAAACGAAGTCTCTTGACAACATCAAATTAGGCCTGAATAAAGACTGGGAGTGGCTGGGTCACTAAAAAAAATAGTTTTCCCTCTGTTAATACTCACCCCTTCTTGTCAACTGTTGAGAATGGGCCACATCCATCCTAACTGAACTGGCCTTGTTAGCACTGACCCCCCAGTTGGTAAGGCAACTCCCATCTTTTCATGTGCTGTATATTTATTCCTGCTTACTATATTTTCCACTCCATGCATCTGATGAAGTGGGTTATATCCCACGAAAGCTTATGCCCAAATAAATTTGTTAGTCTCTAAGGTGCCACAAGGACTCCTTGTTGTTAAGACCTCTTTGTGGATCTAGCTCCTAGGCACTCTGTGTCTCAGTTCCCCCATCTGTAAAATGGGCATAATAGCACTGCTCTACCTCATAGGTGTGTTGTGGGATAACACATTAAAAAGATTGCAAGGATCTCAGATACTACTGAAATGAGGGCCATATAAGCACCTTAAATTTCAGAATACATGGCTTCTATTTACCCCTAATCCAGGAGAGGGATGGCCAAGACATGAAGTGATATCTGTACATTCATATTGTAAGTGATTCCAGGGAGTTTCAAGGGAGATTTGAGGTTCTGACACAATTCTAGTGCAAATAAAGTGAAAAATAAAAAAAAAACCTACAACATTGCAGTCCTCAAGTTTTAGCTTGAAAATATTTTTTTCTTTAAAATTATGAGCTAAAAGTGAAACTGATGAATCCTCAAACACAATATACAGTCTTTCTTCTCTCCTCACAATTTCATCTTCCTTTGCTACTTTAGTCTGACAGCTTTCCCAAAAGTCTCTTGTTGGCAGCCTGTTCCTTCTGGTCTGTCCCCCCATCCTCTCCCCTTGCAATACAGCTTTGGATTTAAAAAGAAAGGTGAAAATGTTGATATTAAAAATGAAAAAGAAATGCAAGTGTGTGATGAAAATTGGGTGCTTCTGTAGAAGCTGTCAAACAGATGAAATGTCTTATATCTGTCACACTATGAGAAAAATATGTCTTTAAAATTCCATGACAACTGCAGAATGAGGTAGAATGTGAAATTGCCTACGCTGGTAGAATTGATTATTATTCCGGTGGATTCTGCTTAAGAAATCATTAACCTCTGCCAGACCATACAGCTGTGCAGCCACAAACAGTTTGAATGAGGAAACCGTGGACAAACTCTGCTTTCTAAAAGTTTTGGGCCAGTCATTAGCAGACTGCAGAGCAGAGAGCAAACATTTCCCCCCTCCTAACAAAATAGTGAGTCAGTGCCACAGAGGCTTTGGCTACACTGGCAATTCACAGCGCTGCAACTTCCTGCGCTCAGGGGTGTGAAAAAACACCCCCCGAGCGCAGCGAGTACAGCGCTGTAAACCGCCAGTGTAATCAGCGCCTGCAGCACTGCACGCTCGCTCGCAGCACTGCAAGCTATTCCCCTCGGAGAGGTGGAGCACTTGCAGCGCTGCGAGAGAGCTCTCGCAGCGCTGGCGGCGCGACTACACTCGCATTTCCCGCGTGTAGCCAAGCCCAGAGTGAGGTTTTGAAGGAGCGGGGTCAACTCCCCTGGTGCCACAGGGAGTGTTGTAACTCCTGGGGGATCTAATCATCAACTATTATACAACCTCCCCTCTGCTGGAGTTGGAGGAGTTGGTCCCTCACACCGCTGGGAGCTCAGCTGAGGCCTCTTCTCCTGAGCAGATCAAGCTTATCTGGAGATAAGGAGTTGGGAAGGAGAGAGGCCTCAGCCCAACTGAAGGGCAGTGGCAGACTCTCCAACGGGAGACTGGCATGTGCCCTTTGCTAAGGAGTATAAGGAATGGCAGCTCAATAGAGTCCTGTGAGACAGGCATTGTTTATGCTTGGTTAAATCAATACGACAATGAATAAGGATGGTGGGCTGCAAACTCTACAGAGAACACACGTCTGAACCGACTCTTGTCTGGGAATCTGCAAGTCGGCTGTTATCCACCACATACCATCACTGCACTGCTCAAAATCCCTGCCTCAAAGTGGTCTTTCTAGAGAGGAAGCATCGGCTGCAGAAGCATAGATTCTGCTGATGTGATAAACCCTGGAAATGTCATCAATGGCTGGACACAAGCTAAGCTTGCAGGCTCAGAGGCCGAAGACTTCCCCACTGTAGACAGGCAAAGATTTTCACAAATCCTTTTGTGACTTTGGGTATTTCAAGTTTTTGGGTGCCCAATGTTAGATACCATGAAGGGTTCCAGGCACTGACCCTTTAAAAAAAAAATCAGGACTCCGCTAAAGCTGAGGCACCCAAAATCACTTGTCACTGGAGATAATCATGGCTTCAGGGCCAGATTCATTTAGCCACACTGTGCCTCAGTTTCCCCCTGAGCGATGCAACTTTCAGAGCTGTAAGGTGACAGTGTAGACAGTGCTACAGCTGGGAGCCGTGCTCCCGGAACTGGTTGCTATTCCTCTCTTGGAGGTGGTTTTATTGCAGTGCTGGGAGAGCTCTCTCCCAGCGCTGGAGCCGTGACTACACAGCCACGTTAAAACGCGGCAGCCGACCTACCCTTTTGTGGATGACTTTCAGCTTTTTCATTTGTTGCTGTTCTTTTTGACTGACAACCCCCCATTTCCTCACTTATACGTTTAAACATACCGATTAGCATGTAAGGCAGGCAGAGGCCTGGGGGTGTCACAGACCAGCAAACAGCAGCAAGCCCCCACCCCAGTGGGAAAGAGGCGTGAGACGGAGAAGTTTCACCCAGGGCGCCAGCTGCTTCGGAACCCAGCTCGCGCTCTGCCAAGCCCCACGCCTTGGCCCACCCCCCTGCTGCTGGCTCCTGCCTCTGGCACCCCACAGCCACCTGCAACAGGGACTGCTGCAGAGACTCCCCCAAAGAGCCCTGGCACAGGAGAAGGAAGTGGGGTACCTGGCTCTGATTCTCCCCGACTGCAGCCGGCTGAGCTCTCCTTCCCACAGCTGGCTGAACAATGAATGAACCCAAGGGCTGGGAGCAAAGCGCAGCAACCTGGGCACGGAGCTCAGAGCCACCCTTCCATCGTGCAGCATGCACGCAACACTCACTCCCCAAGCTGCCTCGTCCCCAGGAGAACCAGCCCAAGAGTGAACTAGGTGGGGAGCATCAGGTTTCTGCACAATCACACTCCTGGGTCCCACTCGCATTGTGCTCCTTAGACTCCCCCTCCCCGCCTGCCACCTTTCAGCTCCCCTAATCTCAGAGGTCAACTCTGTGTCCCTCTCCAACTACGCTTAGGTCGGTTTGCTGCAATCCATTCTGCCTTCATGGATTTCACGACACTGGGCCCCTTCCAGCAACATCTCCCCCATTGTATATAGCTGGGTTTTTTTTTAACCCTGTTAACTTTTTACATTCACGGCTTGTGAAACGGTGGTGGAAGAGTGAGGATTGAAGACTATGGAGCAGAGGCATGCATGCAGCAAAAGGGGGGAAATAAAATCTAACAGGGCCATCTGGAGCCAATAAAGTCGAATAAGAAAATTTGACAGTAGATTCAAGAACAAAATGTAGAGATTATCAAATCAATTGTGAAGGATACACCTACTGGGTTTGTGAATCCTATTCAATTAGCTGAGTGGATTAAGAGGAGTGTTGGGGATATATAGTAAAGCCTGAACATTGCAAGGGGATAATTTGCTGACAAAGTGTAAAAATGAAGTGAAAGCAAAGGAGAGAGAAGTGAAAGCAAAGGAGAGAGATTACTAATGTGGGAGGGGGCAGAGCAGAGAGAGGAGATGGCAACAGGGGTGCTTCCACTCAACATGATTTTCAGTAGGACTTGTGCTGCTAAATTCCTTTTATCACATGTTACTAACCCAACCAGAAAAAAGCAGATGTGAGCAGTTTCAATGGGGTGAAGCTGAAGGCATGTAGCTTTGCATATTGCAAACAGTATGCTTTCAGAGTCCTAGAGCAGAATCTGGGAAATAGTTTGTCTTTGTGTTTCGTCAAGTAGATAGACACATTGCCAAGGAGATAATTTATACTGCCCTTGTAAGCCACCTGCATTAAATCCTGCACATTGACACAGTTAATCTGTTGGTTAATTAGGTTTGCACTGAAATCCATTGAAAAGAAAGAGAACACCACCACCAATGTCAGGGCGGGAATTGGTTGCCTGTAGCGAATTTTATCAAGTTGTGCCACAGCCCCTCAGTCCCTGACAATTACTCAAATGTCTACATTCAGATTTAGCATGCAACTGTAAAAATAATGAAGACAATGAGGCTGGGCTCAGAGAAGTACTATCAGCTGGACTGGAACCAGACATCTCTAATACAACCAGTCACGAAGTTGCCAATGTTTAAGACAGAAGGCTGGACTAATATTCCATCTCTCACCTATAGGGTCTATTTACATTAGCCCATACATCAGCAGATGCTTGGTATGCACAGTCATCAGTGTAGCAGCCTGTAATGGTTTTATTACCAATGTCATGCTCTGCTATTAGGCAAAACTCCCTCTCCCTGTGTGGTGATGCACAAGCAACCAAAAATTAACTGAAACTTATATACGATATAGTTTTCCCAGCACTGAGCATTTTTGCTTTCATGTTTCTCCTGTCACTTGAAAGCAAAGCAGAAGCCAAAGGACATTATTAGGACCACAGCATCTCTTTAAAGGATTAGGAATTAAGTTAACTGCACATTTGAGATAACATAGCACAGAGTTTGCTTTATGGTTTATTAACAACAAACAAGGCCATGGAGCTACACAGTCAGATTAACGTCTTCCAACTTCTGATCATTATTGCTGAAACAGCCAGAGGTTGGTCTTATTAAAAACACAGAGAGATTACATTAAAATTAAATGAATTTAGGGCTGGTGACAGGTGCCAGTCTGCTAACCTTGGAGACAGAATTCCTTCATTTGCCCATAGAGCAGGCAGGTTATATGCAGCATCAGAATGAGTTCACCTACACAGTACCTCAGCCATGATTTGGAGAGACCAGCTCTGGCAATGAAAGCACGATCCGTGACCCTGCTCATTAACTTGCATTGCCCCCGCGGCCTTAACACGACTGAACATTCAAGTGTAAATGATTGTAAATGCCAAAATAGGCACATCACAGACATTAGCTCCTGGTCCTGGCTCACCAAAGACTCACCTGTACACCTGAGGTAACTGAGGCCAAGCCCTAAGGTGACCCAGTATTTACAGCCAATTAGGCAAGAGGGCGATAGGGTTGGGGCACTAGCCTAGGACTTGGGAAACCCAGGTACAATTCCCTGCTCTGCCACACACAGCTTGAGTCTGTGTGTGTGCCTCAATTCCCCATCTGTACCGGGAGGATAATACATCACAGGGGGTATTGGGAGGATAAATACAATTAAGATTGTGAGGTGCTCAGATATTACAGCAACCAGGGCCCCACCAGTAGCTAGACAGATCAAATTAACAACTCGTAACTGGTAATTGACTAATGTGTTACAAGATGTCTGAAAACTTAAGTCTACACAAAATTGCTGATACTAGTAATGCATTTGGGGACATGTTTGCCCACTAGGTACTGGACTGAACTGGATTTGAACCAGTGATTAGGGGGTGGGAGGGAAAGTGACTCCAAATTCCCTCATCCATCCCTTACACCATCCAAGTCAACCCAACCTCCATTGCCCACTTGTTAAATTTTCATACAGGCACCTTTGTGCTTTCTCCCATGCTACTCCTCACACTTGACAGGAATTCCCTGTACAGCTGCCTCATTATCCTCCTTCAAATCCCTTCTTAAAACGCTCCTTGACAAATGGGAAACCTGAGGCATGGAGGGATTAAGTGACTTGTCCAGGGTCACACAGGAAATCAGTGGCAAAGATGGATCTGGAAACCACTCCTAGATGTCAGTCCAATGCCTTAGACACAAGATTCAAAGAATTCTTTATTGATTTTTCTCTCCTACTTCCTTCTCCATTCAGAGTACTCGAGCTGGGGGTGTGATTTCCAGCTCAAGGAGACATACTTGCACTAGCTCGGATCGAGCTAGCATGCTGAAAATAGAGTGTAGCCACAGTGGCGCAAGTGGGGGGAGGGGCTAGCTGCCCAGACACGCACCTTGTGTCTCTGATGGGCAGACACTTAGGACAGCTAGCCCCACCCACCACTTGTGTGCCTGCAACTACGCTCTACTTCTAGCAGGCGTGGTCTCATTGAGCTAGCGTGGGTATGTCTCCTCAAGCTGGGAACCACACCCCAGCTCGAAGTGCAGACAGCCTCTCCCTCTCCCCTCCTACGATCTCATCACAGTTACCTCACAAATCGTCTCCTTTGCAGCTCCCGCTCAGTAGGACAGCCTACCTATATCTAGGCATCTCCAAACACATGGTTCCTCACCTTCTCTCCTTCCCCCACCCCGATTATTAATTTTATGACTGAACATTTTAATTTATTCACCATTCCAGGAATATACACAGCTGCTCTCTAATTTATATTCATTCCACACTGTTATTCAACCGAGGCATAAAGTTTGCACTGAAGTGGCTGTACAGAATAAAGTGATAGTGTGTTGCATTACTGGATAGACTACTTTGGTCTGAAAGTAGATTTGTCTCCTACGCAGTCACCCAGAAAAGTCTATTTCCCTCTTCACTTTGTGTATGGACACAAACTCTCATGGTTGTTCATGGGAGTTACACAGAAGTAACCAGGGGAGGCTATACTTAAGGCCTGGTCTACACTGGGAGTGGGAGGGCGGTGCGGGGAGGAGAGAGAATCAATCTAAATTATGCAACTTCAGCTATGTGAATAACGTAGCTGAAGTCGACGTACTTAGATCTACTCACCGCAGTGTCATCACTGCGGTAAGTCAACTGCTGACGCTCCCCCATTGACTCCGCCTGTGCCTCTCGCTCCGGTGGAGTACCGGAGTCGACGGGAGAGCACTCGGCTGTTGATTTATCACGTCTTCATTCGACATGATAAATCGATGCCTGCTGGATCGATCGCTCCGGAGGTAAGTGTAGACATGCCCTAAGTCTAGGTTCATGCAGTTTTAATTATAAAACATCTATGCATGTGCTGGCCAATTTCAATGCCTCAAAATGTCAGGGTCATATTTTCTTTCAAACTGGACTATAAAAAGCTATGAGATCAGCAATTCCTTAGTTTCGCTGTAGCCTAGCAGGCTCCTTAAATATCCAGCAGAGCCTTGTAATTTGTTGATAGTGTTAAAATACATCTGGGTGAGGGATGGAGGGATGGGATGGGAAATAAATCGTGATCCACCCCGTGGTTCTCTCATCCATAGCGATGATCGCTGTAGCATACCATTAGCACTCATTCCATATATGGAATGTACAAGATTACCATTTGTATTACAACAGTATCAAGAGAACCCATTGCATTAGGTGCTGTGCACGCACATAACAGACAGTCCTGCCCTGAAGAGCTAAAGACAAACAAAAGGAATCCAATATACAAGCACAAGGCTGCAAATTGAGCCCCAGGGAAATTAAATGACTTGCCCAAGGTCACACAAATTCTGTGGCCAAACTGGAACATTAATCCAGCTCTCCTGACTCTCTTTCCAGTGCCTTGACCATGAGACCATTCATCTCCCTTTTGTTCCCCGTTTGGAGTCTATAAAATAGCAGCTGTGTAGCATGGTCAGAAAGGGCAGTTTTCCCCTAACTTTTCCAACAACATTTCTAATAAATCTTTTACAGCTTTGGCAGATTCAGAAACTCCAGGGGTTTCTCTGATACTCAATAGCCAAAAGGTATTAATATTGTTTTTGACAGGGCTCTAGCTGCTTAGAGGGAAGTTTCTTAGCAAGCTTCAGTGAGAACACTTTTGTACTCATGGGCTATATTTTTTTAACCCACCATTTGCAGGTTTTCATACGGGGCTTCCAGTTCAGAAATTCATGTTGCAAAGGAGACTTATTTTACATGCAAAGGGTTCTACCAGAGCCTGACTGGTTCACGTGTACACCTCCATCCCAAATCTGTTGCTCCTTGGTTGTATCAGATTCCTTTAAACAAGTGCTAGAGCAGACTGGGCATGAACTTAGCAGCCCTGACTGACCTATGAAATGAAACCTCCTCTAAGAATAATGTTATAAAATCCTCTGCTGCTATGGTGACTTCTAAGAAATCTCATTTCTTTAGCACTCTGGCTAGAGCTGGTTCTTTCATGGTCTTTGCAAATCAGCAAATGTCCACCATTCCCAAAACTTAAGTCACCCACAGAAAGGGTTACTGAATGTTCTGCTGTCCTAGGCCACCAGACCTGGATGACTGGAAGAGCTAGCTCGGGTGCTGACAAGCCAATGCCTAAGCAGCTGGGCTAACACCCCTTCCACTTCCCAAAACAAATGCTAGCAGCCAGTGCAACCGAAGCCTCAGAACCTCTTCCTTCTACTACAGTATAGCTCAAAAGGAAACATGTTAAAATATACCAGTCATACTCCCAGGTAAACAGCTTTCTGCTTTGCATATAAGCCAATACACCTGCAGTCTCAACGCTCTCTCTGCAAACACAAGTGCCCCAAAAGAGAAAGAAAATAGCAGCAAAAACAAACGTGCTGCTGGGCAATGGGGTTTTAAAAAAAAAATAAATAAAAAAATATCCACCACAGAGAAACAACCCCACCAACAACCATGATGGCTCTTTCCGACCTATCACATCTGTCTGTTTAGAGTTGATTGAACAACATTATTTCTCAGGCCGAGCTCTTGTCTGGTGAGTTTAACGTGGATTAGGATTGCCATTTATTGGGGTTTCAATAATGAGATGCCTTTAACTAGAGGCCAGAAGCAATAAGTAATTAATTAGAGGCCAGAAGCCACAGTAATTCTATCAGGTATGGAAGAAAACAAGAGTACTGTGATTCCTTACCCCCACCCCAATTAAAATCAAGCCTATTGGCTTTTGGTAACCCGTATTGGCATTGGAAAGACAGGTAACTAGATAAACAATAATGTAGGATCTTTGTTTTATTTTGCATTTAAACTTCTCAGTCTAACACAAGTTTGTACGTTGCACCCCACAAACATGCATGCATGGATAGAGACATGCAGTTCGGCATGCATTCATGTGTAAGATGGAGCACAAAGGCACTCATGATCTTGCAATATAAAGACAGGCCAATTCAGCCTTTGCATATTCAGGCATAATTTGAAGTTAATGGAGTTACACCCACCAGATCAAGGTTCTGTTTGACCCAGAGCATATAGTGAGGGGGTGGCCAAACTGTGGCTCGCAAGCCACATGCGACTCTTTTACCATTGAAGTGTGGCTTGCAGAGCCTGCATGCCTCCCTAATTCTCCACCTACCAGACTGGGCTGGGGAGCTCAGGACCTCTGCCCTGCAGCAGAGTGGTGGGTTAGGGGCTTCTGCCCAGTGAAGAAGGGGTCTCGGGGTTTCTGCCCAGCAGGGAGGGGAGGTCTCAGGGCTTCAGACCCGCAGGGTGCACCTGCCAGGGTTCGGGGCTTCAGCAGGAGCAAGGCTGAAGCCCCGAGCCCTAGCAGGTGTGCCCTTTCTTTCAAACTTCTGAAGATTGTCATACATGGCTCAGAGTCAGTAAGTTTGGTCATTACTGATATAGTGCATGGGTATCTGTACCCAGGAAGCACAGGACAATTCATTTAGGTCAGTGTTTCTCAAACTGGGGCCGCCACTTGTGTAGGGTAAGCACCTTGGCAGGCCGAGCCGTTTACCTGCCCCGTCCACAGATCCAGCCGATCGTGGCTCCCACTGGCCGCGGTTCGCCGCTCCAGGCCAATGGGGGCTACTGGAAGTGGCGCAGGTCAAGGGACTTACTGGCTGCCACTTCCAGCAGCCCCCATTGGCCTGCAGCAGCGAACCGCGGCCAGTGGGAGCCGCGATCGGCTGGACCTGCGGACGGGGCAGGTACACAAATTGGCCCGGCCCACCAGGGGCTTTCCCTACACAAGCGGCGGCCCCAGTTTGAGAAACACTGATCTAGGTGTTCAAATGGAAATGGATCTGTCCGTTTCATACAATACCTAATGGAAACTTACCTAATGGAAACTAACTATACTTCCTCTTATTATGCGGACAGCAATTTGGATGCCAATTAGAGTCACTTAGAAACTATGATGAATGAGACAAAAATGACACCTCACCTTTAAATGAGCATTCTATGGCATTTGTCTAGTGCAGAATTTTACGTCACAGATTTCATGCTTTGTAAGTGATAAGTAGTATGAATCTATTGCAATCATTGCAGAGCCATTCTTAAAATCTGACGCTCACCTAGAAGATAATCCTACAAGTAAAACAACAAAGCTGACCCCAAAAACGTATCCACTACATCTCTAATCAAAATTGTTTAGGTCACAAATTGGGCAGTAAATATTACTCAGAACTCCAAAAAAAAAAAACACTGCCATGCTTTTATAAAGCACTTTTCATCAGCAGATTTCAAAGCACTTTACAAAGGAGATCAGTATCGTTATCCCAATTATACAGATGGAGAAACTGAGGCACATAAGAACGGCCATATTGGGTCAGACCAATAGTCCATCTAGTCCAGTTTCCTGTCTTCCAGTAGTGGCCAGGGCCAGATACTTCAAAAGGAATGAACAGAACAAGGCAATTATTAGTGATCTACCCTGTTGTCCAGTCCCAGCTCTTGGCAGTCAGCGATTTAGGGACACCTAGAGCTTGGAGTTGCATCCCTGACCATCTTCGCTAATAGCCATTGAGGGGCACAAAGACCCCACTTGCCCAATGTCACCCACAGGCCAGTGGAACAGCCCAGAATTGAACCAATGTCTTCAGAGTCCTGGTCCAGTGCTCTGATTGTTACTTTACTGTTCTATATCATCTACCCATAGATCTCTAAGTGCTTTACATAGATTAAATTAACCTCAGCACCCCCATAAAATAAGCAAATAATATATCGGTTTTACAAATACAACGTTAAGCTACACACCTAATTTAGCAAAGCACTTCACCGTTGGCATCACTTTATATATATATATATATATATATATATATATATATATATATATATATATATATATATATATATATATATGAGACCGACCCAGTGGCTGCAACGGGAATAGACAGAGTAAAAGCTTGACATTCAAAACTTGAACCAAAAATGGCCTATTTTCTAAAACAAAACAATTTTGTGGAAAATTTTCACTCTTGCAATTGTCCAGGAAAACCTTTCAACGCTGAAAAAAATTCAGTTTGTTTTCCCCTGGCTCTCTCCCCCTTTTCCCGACAAAATGGAAAAGGAAAAAAAAGGGGGGGGGGACAAAACTTTAATATGAACAATTTGGAATTGCAGGTTTTTAATAGTAAATGGGGGGTTTCTTGTAAACATACTTTTTTCCCCACCCGCTCTAGTTGGGGCTACTTATGTGGTTGAAGCTATACCTGTGTTTAAGTGTTGGGTTGTATCAGATGCCTCAACAAATTGTTAATATAGGCATATGTGCATCCAATCCTAAACAAGTGATAGCACTTTGGTGAGGGTCTGCTCTACTCCAATCCCACGAAGGCTAGAAGTCAGAAGAATGGGATAGCTCAGGCTTGCTTAGATAGGGCACAGATAACCCTCCATATTCTTAGTGGGCCAGAGTGGTAGCATTTCACACCCATTTTGAATGGGTTTAAGAGACTACAACAAGTGCAAAGCAATAGAGGAGCAAGCCCATTGAATCGGCCCAAGATTCAGAGGAGGGGGCATGTTGCAAAAAGGTATGTGAAGGTGCACAGCTGCCTGGGTTAAAAAGCAAAAGCAAATGAATGTTTAAGATTCCAGTTATTCCACTTCAAAACCATTCACATAGACAGGAGAAATGATGAGATGTGATACATAAAAAGAACAAAATCTGAATAGGCTGTGTTATACGCAGTACTGTCATTAGCAGCTTTGCCTACAAACTTGGGAAGCAGACTCCCTCTACTGTCTGAACACTTCCTGCAGGACCTCAGCGACTGGAGCACACTGTATACTCTTTTCAGAGTAGCAGCTGTGTTAGTCTATATCTGCAAAAAGAACAGGAGTACTTGTGGCTCCTTAGAGCCTCACAAATTTATTTGAGCATAAGCTTTCGTGGGCTACATCCCACTTCTTCAGATGTATACTCTGCGCCTGAAAACATAAAGCTCTGTACAGACATTTAAACTCACCCACATTGCCCTCTGCAGCACATCATCCAGTACTGCATGGCCAATAATTTCAATGAAAACTTGGGCCCTGACCTAGCGGGCCTCCAAGCAAAAATAATCTTCTCTTTTGAACCATAAAATGCCTATGCTTCATTGCAGCCTGGCTGGAAAAATAAACCATTTCTGTCAGCCCTTTCATGGGAAATACAGGAAAACACTTAAAAATAGTTTTAGCATGGAAAAATTCACTGACACTCTCTTAGTTAGAGGCCCGTAGGGTCACCAGACAGCAAGTGAAAAATCGGGACAGAGGGTGGGAGGTAATAGGCGCCTATATAAGACAAAGCCCCAAATATCGGGACTGTCCCTATAAAATCGGGACATCTGGTCACTCTAGGCCCAGTCCACATTTAAGACATATCAGCATAGTTCAGTTATTCGGGGGTGTGAAAAAACAGCCTTGACCAACATGTCTCTGCTAGTGTAGACACAGCTATCCCAACAATAGAGTGTTACATAGTCAGCATAGCTAATGTCATTCAGGATGTTCCTACATGGCAGAAACATTCCTTGGGTTGGTATATGCTGCCATTGGCTCTGTAGCGCAGACATAGCCGCAGTCTCTTGCGGTTCAGAAATCCTCTGCACATGTCTGGGATAGCATAGTTATTTGAAATGGAAAGAAACCTAGTCACCCTTCTGAATCCTGCAAAAACCTTCCCTCCGGGTTGGGCATATACAGGGACCCGTCCCTTGAAACTTTGATCCTCAAGGACAAAGGACAAGTACAATAATAACTGCAATGAGTTTGAAAGTGCTCAAGTTAAAGAACATGACACCGCACCAACACCAGTGGCAACTAAAATTGCTGCTATACCTTAGACCCCATGAGGCTCTCTCCAACGAAGGTTTTCGGTCATCAGGCATGAATTGGGGCTTTTGTAGAGTTGCACTAAAGCTGCATTTAACCCAGCTCCAGGTTTGTCATAGTTAAACAGGGAGCCTGCCGCTTCTTGTTGTATTCATGTCTATGGGAAAAAAAAAAATCAAATCAGCATGGAACACACAGCCAACAAAAAGGAGACAGCCTGGACCCCAGTGAGGTCTGGGAGCAACAATATTAAACTTTATCATAAGCTCTTGTCACAGTAACTATCTTCTATTTTGTGCACATGTATCAAACAGTACAATAAGACCTGGATCCAAAGTGGGACACTCCTGTAACTCAAATAATAATGATTTGATACAGTAGTCTAAATAGACATGATCAAGGAGTCTTAGAGGGAGCATGGGAACCCTATGGAAAGTGTGTGTGTATATATTATGTACACATACCCACAAATTTCTTCTTCCACACTATTTTTGCTGAAGATATTCTTCAAAGAAACACAAGGAAATTAGTATGTCAGTACCATAGTCAGTGGACCCCATTACAAAGCTCCAAGTGCTCTATATTATAAGCAGCAAAAATATAGGTAAGTGGAATATGAGTCAGTTAAAACCACAGTGATTCTAATAACGTTGCTCTGACAATAAGATACTGTCTCAGGAAACAAACAGCCTGAGAGCATCACAGTGGTAAGTGCACAAAGACACCACAATGATGCTACAGTTGCCCTGGAGGGTATCCAGCCATGTAGTTTACAATAATGGTGGCAAATGGTGATGCAGTAGTAATAGTCAGATAAACTACACAGGTTTTAAAGTAGCAAGTGTGTTAGTCTGTATCTGCAAAAAGAACGAGGAGTACTTGTGGCACCTTAGAGACTAACAGATTTATTTGAGCATAAGGTTTCGTGGGCTACAGCTCACTTCTTTGGATGCACAGAATGGAACACGCCCACCTTTTCATGCTTTCTGTATGTGTGTGTGTATATATATATATACACACCTCCTCAATATATGTTCCATTCCACAAGTACTCCTATTCTTTTTATAAACTACACAGAAACCAAAGGTCTGAATTGTGTGTTCTATCAAAGCAGAATACTGGATCTCAAGACTTTGGGTTTCTCTTCCTGGCTCTGCCCTTTTCTGTGTCTCCATTAACCCAGCTGTGAAGCAGGGATGTTTCTTGTCAACTTCACACAAGGTGTGGAGGGGCTTAGCTTTATACAAACCACTTTTGAGCCCCTCTGGTTAAAAGCAACTGCACAGGTCCAGATACACATCTCTTACCGCTCAGGCACATGGGAGGTGGACAGAGAACAGCTGTTTGCTCTAGAGCCAGACTTACAGAGCACCCCACAAGGGTTGTTGGGGTTGTCTACACTTCTGGGCTGCGTTAAGTGACCGCTTATTTGTATTCGTTTGGCGCCATCTAGTGGCTAGTCTACCAGATAGCACCACGTTCAATTAACACGGCGGGTAATAGCAGACACCTTCCAGACTCCTAATTTGCTAGAGAGTGTTATTAGTCCGCTGCTTCATTGGGGAGGAGCGGGAAGAGGCCCAGACACCCTTCATTTGTGCATTTACGAGTTTCATAGCACCGGATTAGGCGCGGAAACTTTACCACACGGCTGTTCTCAGGGGTTTTCAAACGTCACATCCAGCTCGTGTGTCGAGCCAGCCGGTTTGCACGGTCCCTAGCAGGGGCGTGGGACGGGGCAAAAGCACCTGGTCACCTACCCCCAGGGAGCGGGGCGAGGTGGCGTTGCCTGGCTCCTAGCACTGCAGGTTCCCATAAGCGCAGCGCGCCTCAGCAAAGCTCCCCTGGAGGAAAACACGCCCTGCTCTCATCCCTGGGCCGGTGCATGGAGAACAAGGGGCAGCTGCTCCGGTCGCTGCCGCAGTCAGTTCACCCAACTCCTCCAGCTGCTAGGGAGAGGCAGGAGCTGTGGGATAGTCTCCCCCGGGACATGCAAGCAAACGCCAGCCCTTACCAGAGCCAAGGGGGTTTCAGGCACCGTCCTCCCGCCAAGGGCGTCGAGCTCCCGCTCTGCTGATTGCGTTCCTCACTCAGCAATTTGCACCCAGTCCAGGCAGCTGTGAGGCGGCCACCTCCCACCCTAGACATGCTGGAGACACGCTTGGGGGAGAGCCAGACAGCTAGAGCTGTTTCAAGGGACCACCATGTCCCTCTGGGGCACAACCACCCTGTCTCCTCCCTCAAACCCTCCAGAGCTGGCCCCCTCCACACACAATCCGCCATTAGCCCAGTGTGGTCACCGCTGGCCTGGTGACCCCTCCTCTCCAGTCTTGGCCTTGAATAGTGCTCCTGTCCCAGTGCCGTACTGAGGGAACTCAATCCCATTCCAGTGCATTCTTCTCCCAAGGCCCTCCATCCGCCGGGGGCCAGCAGGAGAAATTTTACAAACTCAGGACAGTATTGCTGCTTTCCTGAGGTGGTCCAACAAGACAGTCAAGGTCCATTGGAGGTATACGTCTAGCGTTGATGGAGAAGGGCCAAATGCTCTGCTGGTGTAAAATGGGCACCTCCATTGATGTGTGCAGAACAGGAGCATCAGCCAGTAGATATGTTGACCTCCTTTTTCTTAATGCCCAAACCAAATGAAACCACCCACACCGTGCTGGCCACATGGCAGTCTTGGGCCAGCCCTCTCCAAAGCCAGGTAGTGGATGCAAGAAATGGAGGCTCTTAGCTAGTAGCCGATGCTGTTGAGGAGCACAGGTGTCCTGGGTCATGCTGTTTACGCTATTGGAATGGAAAGGCATGCCTTTCTATTTAAAATAATACTACAGGCTGTTGATGGGTTGTAACAATCTATGCCTGGGGTGGGGCAAAGCATTTTTCAAATGGGCTTAGCTGTCCCCTGGATGATTCTCTTTATTTGGGGGAATTCCCTTCATGGTGGTGCCTCCATCTCTCCTTCCTGGTCCCTGCAATAAAAGGAGGCATGGCCAGGTCACCCCTCGTCTGGATGATCACTGGCTGCCACAACAGCCTTACAACTGCTCTGTTTGGGGCCGGGAAATGGGATGGTCCCTCCAGGAGCAGGGGAAGTAGAATGGTAACTTACAGCCACATTCATCTCACCCCTACCTGGATTTGCACTGAATGTCGACAGCTCAGCCCTCATCGAGGCTACATTTAAATCTCTGTTCACGCTACCCTCTTGTGGTGTCTCTGAAGAATGACACCTTAATTTGAGAGGACAAAATAAATCCAACCGTACTTTGGCATTCTGCTGTACCAAACTCAAATAAAATATTACTTTCCAGGGGACAGCAGCTCCTTAGCTCTGGGAATCTGCCTCAGGCAGGCTGAGGGCCTTCAGCACAACCACTAGTACACTTTCCATTTCTATTGTATCTTCCACCCACAGGACGCACAAAGCACTTTTCAGGTACGAGTGAGTGACTGTCTGCCAGCGCTGCCCTGCCACTAACTTCTTATCTTTGGGCAAAATTAGCAACTGCTTTTACTCTATAAAGCTCTGAATGACTTAGGACCCTGCCTCCCTACAGCAACGACCACTTTCCCCTGGCCATAGCGACTGTCAGTAGAGAGGCTCATATGGGAGCCTGATTGGCATCAAGGAAAGGGAACTGCTGGCCCGGTGTTTGCAGTGAATGATCTCAGCTTTAGAATCCATTGCCCACCACCGCCGCCAAGCTATTCAGTAGTGACTAGTCAATTTTGGGTCCTCAACATAAGGCACTGTGAAAGGGTCTAATACTCAGAAAGTGCTGAGCACTCACTCTCTGCAAACCAGGCCCCTTCGAGGCATTTCAGCTTGGACACACCCAAAATCACTAGCCACAGCTGAAAATTCAGGCCTTTCATCTGAAATATCCTGTAGACTTGGCCTATCCATGTACCCAGGGTCAGATTTCTAAAAATATTTAGGTACCTATAGACGTAGATTGACATCTCACTAGATGCCTATCTGCATCTTTAGACACCTAAGTACCTTTAGAAATCTGCATCCTAAGCTTTTAGGGCTTGATTCAACTCCCACTGAAGTCAAAGAAAATCTCCCATAGACTTCAGTGGGAGATGGATCAGGGCTTCAAGGAGGAAAAAAGCAGGCTGAGAGCTGTTTGTGATCAGAGTAATATTTGATACCTGATATTTGAGGTTCCACTTAACTGTTGCTTAATTATTTTCTGGTCCTAGTGTGCAAAGCAGCTGCTGCCATCATACTTGTGAATGTATTTTAAATTTATGGCAAAAGGTGCCTAGAGCCTAGGATAGACTTTTTAAAAAATAAATCTAAATAAACAGACCGCTAGCTTGTGACTTGGTTTGAACGCTCAGACATGTTGATAATTTACAAATCCATGCCAGGAACTATACTATATTGTATCTGCCCTCCGTAAATTACTGACAGAATGATTACAACCCTTTATCAACTCAAACAAGTAAATCATTTCTACTTCTCCACTAAATGCTGCACTAAGCTTGGCATCTACTGTATTGTCCTCTATAAAAAGGAATGATCAGGCTGCCTGGAGTTCCATCACATTATTTCCAGAAGCAAATCTAGGGCCCCTTTAAGCTGTTTTAGTTCTGCTGGTAATTTTACATCACTGGAGCCCATTGTGTTTAAATAAATACAATGGACTCTTCCTTTCATTTTAACAGATGGTTTTCTTGTAAAAATCACTACAATCCAGAGAGAGAAAGAGGGAGCTGGGCGGGTCCATGGAGGGGACACAGAGTAGGGTGGAGGAATAGGTTCTAAGTGGAAATTTAGAACTCCTGATTTCCTACTGGACTCTAACACTATCTCCTGTCTGTGGCTTAATCACTTACCTTGCCTTCCTGAGTCTGCTCATCTGTAAAATGGGGATAATGACATAGTAGAATCCCCATTACTTGAAGAGTTTGGGTACCACCAAATATGATTATCAGAGCACGGAGAGGCACTAGCAAGCAATTAGAAAGGAGGGTTTGGGCAGCAAGGGGTTTATATAGTCCTATGTTGTGCTGTTTGTTGCTTAAGTGCCCATCACTATTGCGCTCAAGTGGGTGCATTTAATATAGATGCCTGACCTACTACACTATGCAGAAGGGTTTATTCTCTCTGGCAAGCAACTATCTTTCATTGTGCAGTAATAATTTTAATGCATCATATATGGCAAGGGATTGGGCTTGGATCAAAAGCACAAGAAAACTGAGCAGCATATATGTCATGTTGAAAATGAAATGTGATTTAGATTGTACAGAGAGAGAGAGAGAGTGTGTGTGTGTGTGTGTAATGCCTACAACAATATGGCCCCAAGCTCTACTGGAGTTCCTGGTGCTACCTAATTATAATTATTTATATCACAGTAGCACATAGACATTCCATTCAAAATTATGGCTCCATAGTGCTAGATACATAGTAAGAGAGGGATTATAAACCCTGTAGGGTAGAATCTAAGGAGACAAGACAACACATGGGAGAAAAGTATTAGCAGTATTTTACAGATGGAGAATTGGGGCATAAAATGATTAAGCAAGTCAACTATTTTTTAAATGGAGTACTACTAAAAATCTATTACCTTGTTCCAGCACCTCAAGCAGCCTTCAGCAGAGATAACCTGCATGTACAGAGAGTTAGTTAGAGTACACAGTCTTGCTCCCGCATGGTACCAAGATATATATTTATGTAACAAGCCACTAGCAAAAAAATTACCAAACCTTCACTTGTCTCTCCTCAACTCCAGTTTTCACTACCCCCTCTGGATGGAGGCAATAAGGAACAAAAACCTACCGTAAATAGCAAGGGTCTTTGGGGGAAAAAAACATCACCCCAAATTGTAATTATTACGTATTAGTGGCTTTAACTGTGATGAGCTATTAAAGGAACCATCATCAGCAAAAAAAGGCCAACAGTAAATTACAGTATCAATAAGGTTTGGATAGCAGCAAACCAGACACCTAGTAATCAAAGACAATGAAGAGAATTAGACAGTAAAATAATTATGCGAGGAACAAGATAAACATTGCATCAGGGACCAAATGCTACGACTGTTCTCAAAGAATCACTTCCTATACACGCTGCATTAATTGGCATCCCAGTTGGTGGTGTGACAAAGCCTGCAAAACAACAAACTGCTGGGAGGGAGAGAGGTTTGACAAAGGAATCCAAGATTGTGTGTTGTGTGGGCATAGTAGTCCATTGACACAAGGATGTTCTACACTTGGCTTGTTTCATACTCTATGATACAGGATACCCTTTCGGTCCATATAATTTTCACAGCTATTTTTACTGGGCTTTGCATAAACCTTATTGCTTTAATGTTAGATAGTCCAAAAATAGGGTTTAAGAGCGGTGGGTCTTGAATGGAGAAACTCTGCTAAAATGATTAATTTGTCTACAGCAGCTGCTAACTTCTCCATTTCAGACTTTTATTTTAAAAACATATTAAATCTCATTTCATCTCTTATATGTAAGGGCACATTCTTGTGAGTGCCACACCTGATACGGATTGAGTGTCCACTGGCTTCAGTAGAAAGTGAGGGTCATCAGCAGGAACATACTTTGCACCTCACATGACTGGGATCACAGTTTATACAATCAGTCAGGGATCAACCTATCTTCCACTGAAATCACTGAGAAAGCTCCCATGACTCTTAGCAAAGTGCTCTCTGGGATATGTCTGGAAGAAAGACTCTACGTAAATGTAAGGTCATTAGGCATTGCTCGCTCTGAGATCCCTTCCCCATGGGTTTGTGCACGTAGATGCTTCAATTTCCACAAGCTTCCTTCAGTAGTTTCCATTCTTCCCGATCCATCTAGGACTCTGGCTTCCTTCAGAAAGTCAGAACGATTTTTAATGATACACATGTAAAAGACCAAGACCATTTCCTTACAAAGAGAAAAGGAAGCAATTTTGTTTCATTATGCAACAACTGTACATGCTGCTGAGAATATGCAGAGTTCACACAAAGTTGAATTTTAAATAAGTGATGGGGCCATCTTTTGCTCTTAGTTACACAGGTGAAAATCCAGTGTTACGTGAATTAAACATCAGATTTACATGAGTGTAACAGTAGAATTTGGACAATAATGTTTCACGAGAGGAAAGATATACAAGAGTATAATTTGACGAGCAAAATGACTTGCACATATGCTTGTATACACCAATTGTATACAGCAATTATGCTTACAAAGAGAGATGTGCTGTGTGTATTAAAGAGGGAGGACAGATTGTTTAGGTCTTGTTCAAGATGACAAATTTCAGCATCACAATTACTCCTGCCAAGAGTTACCTGGTTAAAGGCTTGCAAAGCGCTTCTAACAAACCTGAAAGTCAGACATTAACAGGAGCTGACATTTCTAAACAGAATGACAACAGGAAAGAACCGTGCTAAGTGGGGCTGGACCATTTTTAAGCCATAAAAAATATTCACAGATTAAAAACTATCTCCTATGAACTGACATTTCTCATGCAAATATGCACAAAATGTTGATTTTAATGGAGGGAAAACATCTGAGGCCATATCCTCAGCTGGTGTAAATCGGCAACACTTCAGTGACTTGAGTGGAACTGTGCCAGTTTACACGAGAGCTCAAATTCAGCAAGGTACTTAAGCACCTGCCTAACTTTGAGCACCTGATTAATGGCACCAGTTTCACTTAGAGTAAGGCAGGCATTCAAATACCTTGCACAGCTGGGACTTCACCAAAGATCTGTCCTCCTCTTTCTTTCTCCCTCCTTATAATACCAGGGTTATTTCTACAGCGTGGCCCATAGAGGGTTTCTTTTATATTTTTCTCATGGCTGCTTATTTCTTAGGAACAAAAGCCCAGTCTTGGGAAGAAATAGGATTTCTTCCCTATAGCAATGATGGGGCACTCCACACAAAGAAGCACCTGGCAGTTTAGTTCACATTTTTTAATAACATGGCACAATTTACATTACACAAGTCTTCGCTGATGAGGAAACATGCTGAAGATTCAGAGCCGCTCCACTTTTCTTTTCACATAGGATCTAGAAAGGACTTTTATTACATACAGGATAAACAGCAAAAAGGTTTGTATATAACAATCTCTTTACAATACTGAAAGCTATCACTACGGTTCCAGTGTACATATTCTTCTGGGTTGGGTTTTTTTTTGTTTTTGTTTTTTTGTTTGTTTTTGTTTTTTTAATTTTTTTTCCTTTTGTTCTTTAAAAAAAAAAAAACACTGCACAACATCTGGAGTTCACAAAATCTGAAGCTCACAACTAAACCTTCAGTTGACTACTAAAATAGATCTCTGATCATTAGAAACAACTGTCTGTAGTTAGACTTTTTTTTTCTTTTCTTTTTCTTTTCTTTTTTTTTTTGCCAAAACAGGATAACAACTTCAGATAGCACTTTAATACACTAGAAGACCAATGGAACTAATTTTATTTCATACATATATTTTACAGTCCAGTAGACAAGATATTGTATTCTTTCTGATAAAGTCATATTCTCTCCAAATATTTAGACAAGAAATGTAATGCATTATAAAATAGTGTGTTATGAAAAGACAGAAATTTCAGAAGATTGATGCATTTTTTTTAAAAGGGCCATTTCTCCTGTGATCGGGAAAAACAAAGCTGACCTATTAGCTATTCACAGACTTTATTACCAACTGAAACACATAAACTGCATTATGAAATCTGCATTGGAGTTTAGACTAAACTTCTGAGCCGCAGTGAAAACACATCCATCATTTTAGGAAAGTATTAGATTTCTTGTAGGATTTGTTTCAGTGTAGCTAAATTGCCTTAACCCCCCCCCCCCCCAAAAAAAGTGTGTGTACAGATAAAAATGACACACTGATCATAACAACAGACTCAAATAGCTATAACCAGATGTTCTTCCAAAAATAAACTTGACATGTTAAGTGACAAAAGTTCCGGGAAGTATCTCACATTTGATTGTTATTCTGTTTAATCCAGGTTAATAGAACTGAAAAACCATACATCATATTAGACACTATGTTGTCAGTGATTATATTTTGCTAACCTGAACAAGATCTCAGAAATGATATGTACTATGGTAACATTAGCAACTTGATGCCAGGGTTCATATGGAAAACTACACTTCTAATGGGTCGTTTCGTCATCAAAATATGCAAGGAAAACAGATTTATGTAATAGATGAGCTTGTTCAGGGAAAATATGACTTTAAGTAAGTTGTGTGTTGAAAAGGCTCCTTTGAGTTATACAGGCTTTTGTGAAAAGCCTTAAAATTCATTGCATAGTTGAAGGGGTTTAGCTGTCTATAACAATATATGTAACACAGTCTAAGCAAACTGTGTTGATCAATATTAAGTTTGCAAATAGCACAGTTTAAGAAGTATTAATGTTTTATGTTACTTAATTTTATCTATTTACATTTGTACAAAGTAAAGCTTTCATCTTACCCTTTTTGCATATATGAACCATTAACCCATGAAGCAATCTTTTTACATAGATATCTACAATTGTCTTCACTTCTGGTCTGAAAGAACTTTGTACGGTTGTTGTTGTTGGTTTGTTTTTAACCAAATTATGATGATTGATGTCTTGTTCTTCAGTTCAAATTTTGAAAATTTTAAACTAGAAATAAAATAGAGTAGGAGACATAAGGAACATATGGACTTGGCTAAAAGATCTGGAAAATTTCAACATAGCATATACAAAAAACCCATTTCAAAACCTTTGCGCTTGGGTCTATACATTTTGTACAGCGGGATCACATCCACAGTCTGTGTCAATGACTAGCAAGAAGGTCTTTATACCATGTTCAGTATCTCCTTATTTCTAATTCTCTTTATCGAGCTTCAATGTCCTTAAGGGTGTGAGAAGGAGGCCTCTCTCTCATCTCTGTAGACAGAGGAGTAGTCCTTCTGGGAGACCCAGGCCGAGGTCCCAGAGTGGAAATAAGAGGAGGAGGGGCACTGAGAGCTGCTGTGGGAGGAGTTTTATTGAGAATCCCATTCTGGTGTCCTGTTGGGGGACTGACTCTGGGATAGTGCATGCTGGGAAGTCCAGGGGTGATTAAACTCGGGTGAGGCAGGTGACCATCCAAGGCGGCAGGGTGAACTGAGTGCAGGCGTGCGTGTTCATAGTCCTCTCTGAGCATGTGCAACCGTTCCCTCTCATCCAAGTGGTTGCCCCTCTCATGCTCACGTCGAGGATCCATGGACAGAGAATGGTGGTGGTGGTGGTGGTGGTGATTGTAGTCATGAGGTTCCCTGTCCCTGAACGACCTATCGGCTTCATATAATCTTGGTGTGGAAAGACGATGAAGGGGATCATTTCTTAGCAAAAAGTCTCTGCCCAGAGGGTCTCTCCGATGAATATCAAGCTCTCTGTAAGGATCTCTCAAAGGATCCCTCATCGGATCCCAGTGGAAAGACGGGTAGGGAAACCGTTCTCCGCCTGGGATTGGGCTTATTCCCATAAAAGGTGTCATCATGCGAGTCCTGTCCAGGCCACTGATGCTGTTCATGGGGTGTATACCAGTTACACCTACAGTCATAGGCATAGACACTAAGGGACCTGGATGGACGTTGGATGTAGATATCGGTGGTGGCTGGTCAGATGACCTATGAGTCTGAGGTCCCTCAGGTGGAACATCATGGTCTTCCTTCCGTTCCTCCTTCACTTTGACTTCGCTACTTTTCTTCTGATTATCGTATGCTGGCTCACTCTTTCTCTCAGCCTCACGGTTGGAAGTACTATTGGGCCTGGTGCTCTCCACAACAGGGGGCCTAGCGAAGGGTGAAGGTACCCTGGACATTTGCTTAGACTCTTCCACTGCCCTGCTTTCATGGCCCAAGCCTTCTTTCTCTGAAGAGTAGTTGTCCTTCACCTTGTGTTCTTCAACATTCACGTCCTTCCGAGATTCAGAGTGATCCCTCTCTCGTTCTTTGGGTTTCTCTTTCTCTCGAATCTCAGGATTGAGATGGCTCCTGATCTGCTCAGCTGAGCTGCGGTTATGTCCGAGGGAGTTCACTGGATGGATGGGTGCTGGCGAAGGATGACTGGAGTGTCTTTTCTCAATACTCTCCCTAGAGAGAGCAAAGTGTAAAGGTTAAGAATTTGAGAAACTCTGCAAATAAAACAACGCGACAGGCTCCTGACTCCCTGGTCACTGTTGTGCAGAAAGCTAGTCACGTGCTAGTTTAATGCATTATTTCCTTTGGCAGAGACATATGTGGCATTGCTAGAACGCCCCTTCTCTACACTATGCTTGTTCTATTTATCTAGACTCAGGAGAGAGAAGGCCCCTAGAGTGGCTTTGCAAACCATCTGACCAAATCCTCCGCACTCGTGTCAATGGTATACCAACAGAGATACTGGCCCCCTCTATCTGCGTAAGTTTTAGACAGCAGCCTCAACAGCTTGTAAGAAGGTGAGCGACGAATAAAAACATCCAAACTCCATCCTCAAAAAATAAGTGAAGAAGTTAAATTTAAATTGCAGGAGTTATATGATTTTTACCTGACTAGTCTCAAATGTATTTTAATAGAAGTCAGGGGGAAAAATCAAGAAGAGGCATTTGTTTTGAATTGATTTATTGTTTAAAATCTCTACACATTGCATATCTAATTTCTTATGTATATACTCTGCATCCTTCTTGCGTTACAATTTGCATTGAAGAGTTTGATAACATAACAAAATATACCCTCCATAGTACTACTTGATAGAGGCTTTCAGCATCTCCCTAAATGTGTCAACATCTCTCTACGGGTGAAACTGATCCCAGTCCCAGAGGTCAGAAGGGCATACCACTGAAACGCTCAAACTAGAGCTTAAGTGGGACATCAATGACTACTTGCACAGGGGTGAATTTCACCCTTTATGAACAGCTGTCCCTGCTCAAGAAGCCATCTCCATGGACCCTGATAATCTTGCAAATAAGAGCCCTGCTTCTAGCCTTCCTTTTTGGGGAAGACCATAGAGAGAGGGTTGTGGCCACGCATCTCTGGCATTGCCAAAAAGTCTCCATATTTCCTGGACCCATTTTATTTTAGATCTATGTATGGTACAGAAATAACATTAGGCAACGATCTCCTCCTGGTGACAGATCTCTATGCTGATCCCTTTAGGTCTACGGTATCAGCTGTCCTTTGTAACCAACAACAATAAGGTATAGTTGACACTGATGCAGTTTCTGGCAGTGATACACAGAGTAGCTTCATTATTTATTCTGTAAAAAGGATCGTGTTGGGCGATCGGCCATGGGAATTCTCTCATGTAGGGCACTGCAGAATTCTGTACTGTTAAATGTGTAGGTGAGGCCATTAGGAAGGATAACGAGGTAGCCTGAGCAGTGTCATCATCCATCTCTAGGTCTCTGTTATCAGATCTGGGTGAGGCCGCCTCTCTGCTTTCTCAGTGTCTAGCCATGACTGGGACTTGTGGGAGGCTAGGTGGTTGAAGCTCAGTCCAGAAAAGACAGGAAGTGTGGCCTTGGAGGTTGGAGGAGATATTTAAGTGCTTATCTGCCCTGTCAGTTGAGCAGTTTGGCTTGTCTTTTGTTAATAAGGCACCCTGCCTAGGGCTCCTGTGTACAGAACGTAGCTGCTTTCAGAAGGTCATTTAGCAGCAGCAGCCAAGGGGATGACATCCTTTCATCTGCACGTAACGTCTTGGATACGGCTCTCGCCGCGGGCGTCCATTCCTTTGCTACCTCCAGACTCGATTACTGCAACTTTAACGTCACAGGCACACATCAGAAGACTGCTCAGAAACTTCAGTTACAGCAAAATGGAGCGGCTAAGCAAGGTGTTTCTAACAGCGTGCATTTGATGCCTGTACTGATTTACTGTACCCTAAATGTTTGGGACCCGGATACTTTAGAAACAGTCTCGCTCCTCATGTTCTGTACCAACAACTGAGATTAGTTGAGCCATACAAGCTGGACTTGAACGTATGGAGGCGGGGCATTTTAATGAACGCCCCTCAACTTGGGGTCATGATTTCTTTGTTTCTCCAACAGAGCGTAAGTGGGTGGACTTCCAAGGCACTCTGCAACGACTACCTATTAATATCAGCTTTTGCTTCGGGGAGTGATTTAGGGACTTCTTGGTATTTTTATTTTAAGGGGCACCTACTGAGTTCTTCAGTTGGTGCTAAATCAGTTTGCTTTGTAATTTATATGTTTTCAATTGTGCTTGAAATAAATGCTTTCTGTAACCAAAATGAATAAATCTGTCCAATTACCATACTTTTGGACGAATGAAATAACCACTTTTCTCTGCCAATTCTGTCCTATTCAATTAAGCAACCAGCACATACTGATGAAATTATCTCAAGATGCATTAAGATTATATCGTTACACAATAACTCAGCTAGGAAAAATGTAGTCTAGTGGTAGAACTGGAGACTGGGAGTCACTTAACCTCAGATCTACTTTCAGGTCTGTCACAGACTTGCTGTGTTAACTTACCCTAGTTTCTGTGCCCCAGTTTCCGGTATACTGACTGGGCAACATTTGCTTTGGGATCCTCAAGTGAACATGCAAAGTATTGTTATTACTAAATAAAACATATAATGTCAGTTGCCAAAGTGCATATTGCCAGGTACCATCTCGCTACGATTATTTTACTGCATTTACGTTGCTAAAAGAGTCAATAGGACTCATGATATTTTCTGCTCTGGGATTACATCCACATGAATGTCATCTGTAAGAATGCAAATTGCTCTCTGGTGCCTTTTAGATTACCTATTGTTGCTGAGCACAAGGGTTCTCATCTTGTACTCACTAGCTATTATTTTCACTGTAATGCAATGGTGGATTTCTTAAAAAGAAAAGTGACACTGATACTAAAGGATAAAGAGTGTACTATATCAGAACACACCAATGTAAAATTAGAGCATATTTTGAGCCTGTCTGTGATTTACCTATGGTTTCATATGAATGCAACTCTGTCAACTTCAGTGGAGTTACTTGTAATTTATGCTGGTGTGAGTGAGATCAGAATCAGGCACTATTGCCTAATCAGGCTAACATAATTGCTGTATGTTGTTTGGTAATTATCTGTGCATATCAAAACCCTGTATAAAAGTAAGGATGGTCTTATGATAAAGGCACTGTAGTGGAACTCAGGAGATATGTCCCAGCTCTGTCATAGACTACTTGTGAGATTTGTGGAAATCAGTTTATTTCTCTGGACCTCCAGTTCTCAACTATAAAACGAGGCTAATACTTCCATACCCCATGGGGATGTTGCGAGGATAAATTAAAAGCTGATAACTGTAACTGCGCAGAAGTATGATGTATGAATGAAGCTTAATTTTTTCAGACTCTGAAATTAGGCTGATCGTTAAAAAGAAATATGCTTGAAACTATGACATGGAGTTCAGAGTGATGCAAAAGCAGCTGTCAAGGAATAGATTTCTGAAAGGGATTGTCTTCAACAGAGACACACGGTTGTAATAAAAACAACAAAATACCAAATGAAATACTCATGTAATTCTAAAATCTACCCACATCCACACTAAGTGAAGTTATTCACATGGCAAAGCGTCTGCATGATTGACTCCCCAATTCCCTTTGAAGCCTTAAAACAAAATGAGGCTATGCTATCACCCAGAAAATATTCCAAATGGAAAAATATAGTTGAAAAGATCTGTAGCTTGACTTACTTAAAAAGTTCTTAAAATGTATTTTTAGAATATCAATGTGTTCATGTAACATCCTTTAAAAAAGAAGGTTACTCATGAGTATACTCGGTAGAGTAGCCAAAAAACCCACATCTCCTAAATATTCAAGAAAGAAAGGAAATTAGCTAGCAAAATAACTAATATGCCCATCTTAGCAGGAAAGCTTTTAAGCTACACTTGTTGAAAAAGCTGAAATCAGTTCTGAATGTTTTTCAAGCAGGACATGACACTGGCTGACAAAATCTTATAATTTGGTTCTTAAATATTAATAAGAATTGTTATTGACGTAACTATAATGGGAACATTTCTGGAAAAAAAAACTGACCAGGTTTTAATTTTCATTAACCCTTTCCAGCTTGGACAGGTTTACACTCGTGTCCGAGTCTATGTAAGGAACTAATTAAAACAATGCTCTGAAATGTACAAAACCAATGCAAATGTGGTTTGTTTTTTTAAAAGGACTCAAGGAAATGTAATGTACTGTGTGAAAATTAGGACTTACTATGTCATTTGAATCACAACATGCCTAAGCATTTTCCAGTGTTACAATTGTTTATTTTAAATATTACAAATGAAAGATTAATACCTTTGAAAAATGTTGCTAATGCATGTAAACCCAGATTTAAAAAGGTATATACGTGCTAAAAGATGCAGATAGGTGCCTAGTGTGATTCACAAATTCTAAATCACATTGGCACTCAACACCTGTCTATATATTTAGGCCCCTAAATACCTTTGTAAATCTGCCCTGAAGGACAGGTAAGCTCTATGGGTCTGAGTCTATCCTCGTTTTACACTGGCAGAGCTCTCCTGATTTCAGTCAAGTTACTTTTGATTAACACAGGTGCAAATGAGAAGGGGATCAGACTATCTAGACCTTCTAGGAAGCACCTGAACAAGAATTGTGTCTTCTGTATTACTAGCCTAGTACCGTCCACATTGACTGTGTTAGTTCTGCAGGGATTAAGTGCACAATTCAGTCTGTGGAAGCTATGTTTTAACCAGGGGCCAGGCTGGGAAGGGTTAAAAGCTGAACAGAGCCCACGCTTTGAACTAGACAATTCTTGGACGCGGTCTTTCGTACCTTTCTTTGTCATCTTTACTAACAGATGAGTCTCGTTTATCTACATCTCTATCTCTGTCATGAGCTGCAGCAGATGAACTGCGCTCCAGCTCTCCTGGCTTCAGCCAGGGCGGAGGGGTCGGGAACGAAGGAGGAGTTCGGTGCAGTCGGTTCCAGGGTTCGTGAGGGTTGCTAAAGTTCTGCATACTGGGGCCATCCTTGTGGCCGAACATTGAGTTGGGTGCTGAAATGGTGAAGTGGAAAACAAAAAGGTTTAAGAAAAAGGTTATGCTTGAGTGAAGGTACTTACCCAAAAAACTTTTACAGCACTCAGAGTTAAAATGAATACATATTATTGGAGGCTGGAAAAGGAAAGGAGATTAACAGAGATTCATTAGAGGCTCTCATTCCTAACACTAGACAGGCAACTGACAGCTGTTTAACTGCAAAATGGAAATTCTGTGCATAAAGGGAGAAAGTATCAGGCAAAATTGACATATTTCTTATTCCAAACATATTGGAGGCATCAGGGAATGAAAATGATACCAATTCAAGATATGGGACTTGCCGTATTCAGTCCGGAACCAGAGCAAAATATATGTTTAACATCCTATATTTTGCAAAACCTTCAGATTCAAAACACATACTGTATACTATTGAATTGGGAAAACTGGCATTCTCAGCTTTTCAAAAGTATACAAAGCATTCATTTCTAGCCTTGGCTGGTCATTAGCGAGCAGCTCTTAAAATCATGTCTTTCTGGTTACCATCCTACTTATTTCGTTTTCTCTTCTTAAATTTCAACATGACTATGGCAGGGAGTAGCTATATCAGGGGTAGGCAACCTATGGCACGCCTACTGAAGGCAGCATGCGAGCTGGTTTTCAGTGGCACTCACACTGCCCAGGTCCTGCTCACCAGTCTGGGGGGCTCTGCATTTTAATTTAATTTTAAATTAAACTTCTTAAACATTTTGAAACCTTATTTACTTTACATACAACAATAGTTTAGTTATATATTATAGACTTATAGAAAGAGACCTTCTAAAAAGGTTAAAATGTATTACTGGCATGCAAAACCTTAAATTAAAGTGAATAAATGAAGACTCGGCACACCACTTCTGAAAGGTTGCTGACCCCTGAGCTGTATCATAATTAGACATTAATATACTATTACTGTTTGAAAGCTGAGATCCTCAGCTTTCTAGATACATAAATTCATTGCCTTCTAGCTCTGGTTTTTCAAGATGGGAATGATGAAAATAATGTCGGATTTGAAGTGGGGACAGGGAAGTGATGCGATTTTTAAGGACTGATCTTTTGTGATTGGCCAAAACTATGAAAGATTTAGGTGACTCAGTGCAAATAAGCACAGGACCAGTAAGCATTTTCAAGTTCAGTTTCTACATAAGTAGTTAGAAAGGAAAAAATATTCCCATCTAAGGCTAGATAAAGCAGCACATATTAACTTTTTTTAACCATTACAATGGAACTCTTAGGAATTTCTCAAGTTAATTTAATTCATGGGTTCTAGGTTACTTTTGTCTTTTAAAGTACATAAGGTAATGTTACCAGTTGGTGGTATGTATAATTCAAACTATGAAATACATAAAGCAGAAAATTGCATCCTTTAAAAAATAATGTCTGTTTTTGAAAATCAGGTCCCTTGTAACTGTGTATTGACACAGCAGATAGTCACCTTCACTCAAAATCCTGAGTTACGCAATGAGCAAAAATAATCAAAAGGCAAATTTCTAGAGAAAGAGGTTACTCACTAACTGTCGGGTTCCCAAGTCCCCCGAAGGCATTACCACCCACTGCAGCGAGACCGGTGAACGTAGTTGGTCTATTAAAAGGCTCTGAAATCAAATGGGAACAACTGAAAAACATTGACATGTTGGCAACTGTGATGAAGCATTAGTGAAATATCCAACTGCATTACGTTTGAATAAAGCGAAGTCCACATCTATCATTAGGAGAACACGATCCAAAATATGGGCAGTGTTTAGAGAAAAAAAAATCTTTTTTCAATGCCAGCACAAAGGGGTCATTTTATTAGAAAATCTCTGCTTCAAAACAAAAGCAAGGCTTCAAAGAATACACAGTCTTGGGGCCCCTGCATAGAGTGGTTGCCAATGTGTTAAAGCTGAAAAAAAATCTCCCTTTTTATTCCACTCCCATCCCATATCTATTCCATGTACTCACTCATGAAATGCTCCTGGCTAACAAGGCATTGCTGGCACCATTGACCCTACAGAATACAGTTAGGCCATGCGCTGGTCACGTCTCCTAAACCACATTCAGGACACAGCTAGGAGAGCCAAACTGACAGAATGTCCACATTTACTACGCTATCGAATCATGAGATTGACCTGGGCATTTTCCTGTGCTGCAAGGTTTATTGTTAATGTTATATATGAAAAAGTAGTTTAGAGCTTTTGGAAAATGTTGCAATCAATCTTTCTATTTTCTTTTTAAGTATCTAATGTGTGTAGGACACAGGTAAGCTTTGTGGGTCTGACTCTCTTTTCACTTTACAATGAGAGAAGTCTAGTGACATCAGTGAAGGTACTTGTGTTTTACACTGGTGCAACTGAGAGGAGAACCAGACCTACTCTTTTCTAATGGATAAGTTAAAGGATTCCTGGTGCAGAATGACAAACCTTTTCTATGAGTTCAGTGCGATATCTCTGTGACTCTCCCAAACCCTGCCTGTCCAGAAACGGAAGACTAATTTAAAGTCTCAAACTCTGATTCACAGGGGGTGGCATGCTGTATTATTGCAACACTGTTATGTCGACACAGAACGTGGCTTTTCAATTAATTACTTGAATTATTCCTTTTTTAAAACCACGGTTGCTGCTTTTCACCAATGCAGGCAATTACACTTTTTACCATTATTTTAGCAAGAGAGTTTAAATCTACTGTAGTCATGACAACAGTGAAGCTGAATCAGTATTATCTGACTTCACTCACAATTCCACGTGGATAATTTTCCAAATGATTTCCAAGTGTTGTTTCTGGGTTGCTGTTATTTGTACCTAGGGCTGCTGCATGGTAGAAAAGAGTGAACTGGTTGATATTTTTATTTAGTTTTGTAAATTTTGACGAACTGGCAGAGCACGCAGAGTCTTTAACAATACTCTACGACCACTGGAGAACCGTTTAGAATAGGGAGTGAAATACAACGTAGCCAGTTGTCATTTCAGTGGGTATTTCGGAAGGCCGAATGCCCGCACTGGAATTTGGGGAGAACACAAACTATGCTTATACATTATTCCCCAGTTCTGTTCACAGTCAATTCTTTACTGAGAATCTGTAGCTAGTTCTTGCACTTACCTAAGTGAGCGGCTGGGTTGAGAAAGTTGCTATGATGGGGCGGAGGGCCAAAAGGGGTGCCAGCTGGATGCGCAGCACCTACCAAACAAAGCCAAAAGAAACAATTTCCTGAATCAGGAAATGAACCACAGTGCTCTTGGCTCTATTCACTGTTGTCTGTTGTGAAACGACAGCACATGTACATCGCAGAGGTTATCTTAATTCCTGTACACGGCCTGACTCACTCTCTTTTTCACTCTCAACCTAGGGGTTGTGACCCACAAGTAGAGGACACAAACAGATGCCTGGGGTCACAGCCATCCTGTCCTCCCCATATTGCTAAATAAGGGGTCTCAGCTAGATTAAAGGGGGGGAGTGTGTGCAGAAAGTTGCAGCATGGAAAACACTCAGAGACCCTGATCTGTCATATTTCTAATGCACTATCTTCAGGGCATGTAAGCTACATCTGTGTGGAAGTTTTCTTCCATTCAGAGTACATCTGGCATCTCATCAGGATCCTGGCTTTAAGTGTGGAAAATAACTACAAGATTCAACAGACCAATGGTCATTAAAATATTTGGCATTGAGCTCACGAGAGCAAAGCTGATTGGACATTTCCTGTTAGCATCAACAGGATCGGCCATCCAACTAATATTCCATAAGAAGAAACATCTGACCTTCTTGAGTACTCACCGGCTGCAGAGAAGAGAGTTGAGGGGCGGGCCAAGTCATGGGGGTGGTGGATGGCTCCGAAGAGGCTGGGACCTGGTGGCCGGCTCAGAAACTCAGGTTTCAGGCCAAAGTCCAGCTTGTGTGGATCAGACTGCATCTGTTTCTGAAATGGAAAATGGGATTCAAAAAGAGACCTTCATAAGAAGGAGCACTAAAAGGCACCGTCAGAACCATATGGTTAGAGCAAAGTAGTCACACTGAAAATGGAAAGATGCCTTGCTAGGGCATGGTGTAAGAGGGTGGGATCCTGAACAGAGATGCAGAGAGATTCTTGTGATTCTTCTAGATAATCACAACAGGCGGAATAATCAAAGGGCGGAGAGCGAGAATCAATCTCAGGCTCAGGTTGATGTTTTCTTAGGGTATGTCTACACAGCAAAAAAAAAAAAAAAAGCCCCATGGCAGCATGTCTCAGAGCTCAGGTCAGCTGACTTAAGGATTGAGGGGCTTGTGCTCAAGGGACAAAAATAGTCATGTAGGTGTTCGGGCTCGGGCTGGAGCCTGGGCTCTGTAACCTGGCAAGGGGAGAGGGTCTCAAAACCTGGGCTCCAGCTTGAATGTTTCACTGCTATTTTTAGTCTTGTAGCACAAGACCAAATCAGTTGACCCAGGCTGTGAGACTTGCTGCCACAGGGTATTTTTGCTGTGTAGACGCACCTTCAAAAGCCCCACTTCAGTGAAGTACTTAAGCATGTGTTTGAATCCCACTCAAGGCAATGAGACTTAAGCAGCACTTGCTTAACTGCTTGGGTGAATAAATTAGGCCTAACCTAATAATAAAAACAAAACCCAGGGAAAGGGTTAGTTTGGACCATATTCTGTGTGTGTTTGTACAGGTGTGTGCTGTGCTAAGAGCAGGGTGGAACTACCACCAGCTTACAAGTGTATCTTCTCAACATATGCTTTTATAATTACAGGAATTGTATACCTTTAATGTTAAGTTTGTAACTTAAACCTACAAAAGCCAGAAGTATCAAATTTAATGTTGAACCCACCCCCCAACCCCATAAATATCAGTCTTTTGACCTCAGACTGCAAACACAGGCAGAATTGGGCAAGTTAGGGATTGCAGCTACATCTATACTACGAGCGAGGGGTGCAATTCCCATACTTGTGTACACACACTCGCTTTAGCTTGACAAGAGCTAGTGAGCGTCTAAGTAGCTGTGGTAGGACACGTAACGGCAGTGGAGGCACGGCTTAGCTGTGCGGAGTATAAACCCACCTGAAACGGGGTGGGTACATATTTAGCACAGTTAAGCCGTGCATCAGCTGCCGCTCCCTGTGCTACTGCAGCTCCACTGTTGTTTATACTTGTGGTAGCTCAAGGCAAGCGAGTAGGAGTATGCGTATATGAGCAGGGAAATCACACCCCAGCTCGTACCATAGACATAGCCTGAAAGGAATCCAGTGAAGGATGGACTGACTGTATCACAAATTCGAAGCAAGGCGTTGTATTCCATTTTCTTTATTTACATGGTATTGGAATGAGCACATTTTCCTTTTTTTAAAGAGAAATCTTATCTAGATCACTGTGCTGGAAACAGGCAATTTTAGCATCTTTCTATGAAAAGATGAGATCATTTTGCAATGTGATCATTTTAGTGGTCATACTTTTATAGAGAGGGGGGAAAAAAACCCAACCAAATTACCACGTATCTGTTCTGTCGGACCTCCCTAAACATAGATTGCTGATTAATTCTGCAAGTCCAGCGGAGTGAATTTTAAAATACATAATATTGAATCAATAATCTTAACAGTAATGCTGGACTACGTAACAGTTTATAAATCAAGATTTAATACTGTGCCAGTTCAGAGTACGGACTTTACAATGACATAAATATGTATATTTAAAGGTTATGACCAAGTTAATGTGCATGCCTAGTAGCTATTTTTCAAGTGCTAGTAACTTGTCCAGGTGGCTGTAAGAACAAAAAAAGGCTCATCCATGTTTGGGTCTAATAGCCTGCAAAATATTAAAATGCAAATGCTATCTGATTTAAGGGCATACCATCCCAAGAAGTACTATTTTAGAGCTCGAGTAATTAAAAAATAGTCATAGAAATGCACACTTGCCAGCGGAGGCCCTGCACGCCAGATATTTAGCTTGTAAACTTTTTTTTAAGAACAACTAATTTATAAGCCCCTGAAGTTAGCTGCTCATAATAGCTGGCAGATATGTTAGTTGCAGCAATATGAACACTGGGGCTATAATAATGAAAAAAAACAAAACATTCCCAAATTGTAATGATGTAGGACCACCACAGATGTATTCAGGGGCGGCTCCAGGCACCAGTGCAGCAAGCGCGTGCCTGGGGCAGCAAGCCATGGGGGGTGGCGTGCTGGTTGCCATGAGGGTGGCAGTCAGGCAGATTCGGCGGCAATTCGGCAGTGGAGACGCCGAAGGCGCGGCACCGGCAGACCTCCCGCAGGCGCGCCGCCGAAAGCCGCCTGACTACCGTGCTTGGGGCGGCAAAACACATAGAGCCGCCCCTGGATGTATTAAGAACTACGCACCACTTACTGAATGTGCTGGCTTACCTTACAAGAACACTGAAGAAGAGCCTTGATTCAGGAAAACATCCCTGTTCGGGAATGCCCTTAAGCGTGCGTTTCAAGTTAACTAAATGCTTAAGGGCCTGATCCAACGCCCACTGAAATCACTGGAAAGACTCCTACTGATTTCAGGCCAGGCTGTAAGTGCATCCCTGAATAGGGATGGACTTAAGCATGTGCTTTCCTGAATCCAGGCCATAAGAGGACTGTCTTTTTGTTTCTCTATTCATGAAGTACCTAGCACAATGGGAATCCTGGTCCATGACTGTAGGTGCTATGGGAATACACATAAATAGTCAATAATAATAATGATAGGCCAGATTATGACATATTCACACTGGCCTGTGTAAGAGGCAATGTAAACTGCCATGGGAGCTTTAGCAAGGCTTTTAATCAGCCTGACTATGCCTCAGGAACTCCCTGGTATTCAGGAAGAATGCATAAGATTTAGGATGATGCCTCCTTCCCAAACCTGGGGCTCTAGGAGTCTCTGTGCTCCTCCAGCCACTGAGACTGCAACTGTACCTAGCCCTTACGCAAGGCTGCACATGGGGGCAAGGATCCTCGTGTCCTGCCCCAGCCTGACAGCCACACCGGGGTTAGGCCCAGTCTAGTTCACTCATAGAAAGCTGTATCAGCACAAGTGCAGTGTTTGATGTTAATATGCTAGGTTGCAAAGCACAGTTCCATTAACTTCTTGGGGTGCAGAAAGCAAACTGTGCCTTATGGAAGTGACAAACCAATGAAGGTTTGTGGGTAAGGAGGAGGGCGATTGCCACCAGCAAGTTTCAAAAATTACTTTGTAACTGAACTGAAATAATGAAACGTATTTTCTGGGTATGTTTGGAAAAGTTAATAGAATCAGCCTCACACAGACAAGCAAAAGCCTCCAGAGTTCTACTCTGCATATTTAAACATGGGAGTGTAAGTGAAGCATTCGGTAAAATCTACACCAATGCAAAAACAGAACCTGGTATGATTTATAAATTTGCCAACATGATCTTTCACTGAGCATCAAATCACAGAGGAGTCAAAGGATGTAGATAATGGCAATGATAATTTCATTTCTAGAAAAAATCCTTTCAATATTTTTTTTTGTAAAAAGGCACAACTCTCTAGGTCAATAATCTTCTCTCTTTTTGGTAATGGGAAGAGGAATGAAGATCACTGGCAGGGGAAACATAAGGAAGCAAAGAGGAGAGATCCGTCTACTGCAGCAAATTAACCTGTCAACCTTGTTTAAGAGGGTTGTTTTTAAACTCTGCTAGCTCCAGGCTTTAGTAACTGTTCAACATCTCCATATATTGCATAGACCTGACTTGTTACAACTGACTCTCATACTCAGGATCTCTAAAGTGACATGAAAACCATGTTCATTTTGCAACATGTACAAGTTTCTAACACACAATCAACACAGCTAACTGAGGGGTAGCCATGTTAGTCTGGATCTGTAAAAAACAACAGAGAGTCCTGTGGCACCTTTAAGACTAACAGATGTATTGGAGCATAAGCTTTGGTGGGTGAATGCCCACGAAATGCATCCGACGAAGTGGGCATTCACCCACGAAAGCTTATGCTCCAATACATCTGTTAGTCTTAAAGGTGCCACAGGACTCTCTGTTGCTTTTCACAGCTAACTGACTCATCTGAAATTGAAAGTATTCCCCGCAGAGAATCCCTGTGGCTTACTGACTATTAATTAGCTCAGAGGTTCAGGAATTATTTGGGGTTTTTACTGAAAAATATAATGGAAACATCCTAAAAGGAAAAAACAAAACAAAATCACACACTCACAAAGCCACTGGACAATCAAAATACCATTATAATATAAATTACAATTAACTCTAACTCTAGTTATTTTATGTTTGTACAACACTTAGCATAATGGGGCCCCAACCTGGTTGTGCTCTTTCAGTGCCACAGCCATACAATAATTAAAGCTGGGGCAGATATATTAGACAGCATGTGGAAGGGAGCAGAGGGAAGCTCCTTGTGCCTTCTTATACCCAGGAACACCATTAAAATCAACAGATATCTTGACGCCCCTAGACTGCTTTTAAAAATCTCAACCGCTGTATTTTCATTTCCTGGTCTATAAAGAGAACAAATCTCACAGTTCATATACGTCCTCCACTTAGCTCTTCCCAATCACCAGTTGGCACTGAAAGTTTATGTTCTAATGTCCCTGGCCACTAATGACACAGGCATGTCCTGAGTGATTGTGTCTAGGATCTTACAGGACAATTAAGCCTTCAACGTGAAACAGAACTAGGAGACTAAAATGTTTCTGTGCTCCACAGTGTCGTTTCAATGATGGTAGAGCAGAGCTCATGATGAGTGGTGAATTCCTTCCACCACAGATTTGCACTGAGCAGCTCCCCACAGAGGTGTGACTGCCAAAAGGACTGACCTTGACTTTTTGTTGGTGATGGTATATCTGCCAGGCGATATGAACGTGCATAGCACACCACTTTCCAGGTTTCTGGAGAAACAAAGAAGTGACATGAAATCAAGAACCATCAGAGACACGTGACACTTTTCTGTGGTTATAGTTTACAAGCTTCATTGATTAAACGGTCTTCTTAAGCTTGTAATAAGGACCTCCTAAAAGTTGGTCACAAATCAGGAGAAACACTGAGGGCCACTCCTCTGCTGCATCCAGAGAGGAGGGGCCGTGAGGGAGCTGGTTTTGGCTCCCTGATTCGGCGACTATCTCCTGCTGGAGATAGCCAGCCATTCCCTCCCAACTCCTGTCCCCTGCATTAGGAAGGAGGCACAGGAGTTGGCTTTGCCAGCGTGAGACCCACTGGGGAATCCCTCACACCAGGACAATGACAGATAAAAAGCATTGCAGGGTGTCTCTGCTTCCTTTGCATCACCACGGGAGCAAAGTGGGGCAGAGATTCTGCCCCTGGGTTAGGGCTTTATCTGACCTTCCAGAAACACTATGGGTCATCACCTTCTCAAAAAACAAAAAATCTATCCTTGATTTTATCAGCTCTTCTGATGCCAGCTAGTGCTACTCACCTCAGGTGGCTGAGAACATGGCTTACCTCAGCTGAAATCAATGATGCGGTATATGCTAATCCACATCAGTTATTTTGCATAAGTAGCGCACTTCACAACTGTACATCAAGTGTAACGATTCTAAAACACTAGCTTCATCAACAAAGAGGTGAAAAAAAATCACTTTTTTTTTTAAATCAGCCCAGTGCTTAAAATTAGCCTGACTCCCCCACTATAACTTGGTCAACTTTGCCTTCAAGTCCTTCCATAATTTACTTTTAGCTGCGGGATATGTTGAAGAAGTTGGTAGGCCAGTCAACTCACCCTTGTTGTGTGGGTGAAACCCTGCTTAACCTGAATCTGAATCTGTCCTCTTACCTGTATTTCATATTATTACGGAAACACACGCTGTAAAACACCTGCTAGTGCTAGTTGTTTGTTTGCTAAGAGTTCAGGAAGTCATTTCTTAAAAGGAAACATCTAGGATATTCCTTCCCAAACACTGTTAATTAAGCGTATATACTGCACATCTAACATCTGTTCAGATTTAAAAATGGTCACAGGAATGAGGGGAATTCTTCAAGCCACCTGTGGCTTAAAGGCTGTACAACCTGGTAGAATTCTTACAAGCCTGGACTTCACAGGCAGCATAACATGGCAAACAGCTCTATTTTCTGTTTCTAGGTGTTTTTCTTTTTTAGAGTTTTTATAGAGCAAGCAATTACTAAAAAACAAAACCAAACAAAACCAATCCAAAAAAAACCCCCCAACTTCTGCACATCCATTGAGTCTGGCTCTGCTAGTGAATATACTGAGTTCTATTCTCCATGTTTTCAAAAAGTTAGACTTCCAAAGAAACTTAGAAAAATGAAAAGGGCATCCGTACTGCTTTGAGATGACCTTTTAATTCCTGGCTTTCCAAGTCTGAACTGGATTGTCTGTCTAAATTTAACTGTAAGCTTCTTGGGGTAGGACCCTTGTCTCAGTTCAAGTTTGGTACAGCACTGAACAACACTGATATGGCAAAATAGATAATAAAAGACTAAATACAGCAGTCTTTTCCCAGGCAAAACAAAAACAGAGTTTTGCCTGGCTAGTACTGCAGGATTTGTCTCAGTAAACTTTGTGAGCCAGAAAGAAAGAAAGATCATCATATTTAACCTCCAGAATTCATTGTGTTAGTGGGTTGTGTAAGAAGCACAAACAATAACTTCAAAACCATGTATATTTCACTTCAGTGACCACAATATACAGGTATAGAGGGACCTACCACACTATTTAACAAACATTCCACAAATGTTCCAGATATAACATGGCACTCCTTCATAATTAGTCTGCATTTTAATCCACTGGGAGGAGTGTATCAGAAGAAAGTGTCTTACCCTCAACATGGGCCTGAACGGATCTGTCAACTGTGAAGAAAAAATGACAACTTGGTTACATGCCTGTCACTCAAACAATTGCTCTAATTAACAAATTGGTATTGCTTCATTAGGAGATGAAATTAAAATGTTATCATTTTACTTTCAAATGAAGTCCTTTTGGAGAATAATTAGTCCTTTGCCTCGGTATTAGAGCCAATCTCCTTCCCCCTCCCCCGTGACTGTTGTACATAAGTGTTGACAAGCAACTAAACAAGTCTCATAAAGAGTGTTCTGCCCTCCGGCACTATTATTAATTTGTTGATTTAACACTATAAAAATGGAAATGTTGTTAATCTGGAGAAAAACATGGCTATGGCCTTTGGGCAAATTTCTGTTCATATATTTCTAAAGTGGCTAACTCGGGAGAAGATTGGGAAGGGGTCTTGGCCACCTTTCTGCAGACCTGCTGGAAAGGATTGGGTTGGAACTGGCTGGAATGGCACTTTGAAAGTGCCACCACAAACCAGCAACTGTGTCCGTTCAGTGACTCTGGTTTTAAAAAAGGGCACCTGGTGCTCTACTTATAAAATTCGAATAGACAATACAGACTGGCATTGACCGGTTGTCGATGGTTTCTCTGCAACGGATCAGCTTTGACTTAAAAGAGGGATTTTCACACTGGAACAAATGTGGATAAAGAATGTTTACACAAAAAGCATTTTTTGTTTGTTTGGTTTTGGCCAGATATTTTCTGTCATCCTCCTTTGCTCATGCTTCAGCTATTTATATTTTGACTAGCTTCAATAATTAGCAATGAAAATATAAAATCAATTCATTAGTTATTTCTGATATGTTTGGATGTTCCTCTTGAAATGCAGTGATAAAAGGGAAGGGAGGTTTACAGATATAAGAGGATGCTTTGCAGGAAGCAGTGATAGCATAATATATTATCTTGGAACAATCAAAACTAGGCTACAAGTTGAAAGGAAGTATACAGCTAAATGACTTAATGGAAGAAGCTCTCATTATCTTTTCAACTAGATGAATGCACAGAAACAAAAATGCACAATTTCTTTTGGTACAAAGCCAAAGTGCAGCACCAGTTGAGTTGGGACCCAGCATAAAACTCATAATTCAACACCGGCAAATAGCCTTACACTAAATAAAAGCTGGGCCATCTATAGCAGCGTGGATTTTTTCATTGCTTTCAAATGGGGAGTTCTGGTTAAAAACTGACAGGATGATGTCACTCATTGTAAACAACAATTAATAGATGAATATAAATTCCTAGCCTGCCTATGGACATTCATCACCAGGATTCATTTGCCTGTAAAATGGAAAAATGCTGACAGCTGAACAGTCAAGACTAAAATAAATAAATAAATTGTACAATTTGGACTTAAAAATCCAAGAGCGCCAAACGATCAAACAAGAGCATCAGTATTTCATCAGCTTAATCAATACTATAGTAAATATGGGAATACATGTCATAATCCAGCATTAAAAACAATTACAGCATATCAGCAAATAAACCTTACAATAGATTTGGTGTTTATCCTTTTACTCCTGAGGTTGGGATGCTGTTATAGGAAAGGGCTTTTCCATTGCATGGTATATGCTTTGTGCTAATGATTAAAGGCCATTCCTTTAAGTTGTTATGAGCCTGATCATCCACCCATTGATGTTAAGGGTAAAATTCCCATTGACTTTAATTGTGCAGGATTAAGCATTGTCTACACTTATGGCAGTGTGCAGAGTATAGGCACTTCGCATGTAGCTATATGCTGTTGTGAAAGGCAAGCTGCGCCCACGCTTATCACTGCAGTGTGTAGCTGCACAAGGCAGTGAAAGGCTCCAGTAGTGGAAGAAGCAGGGAAAGGCTCCGGCAGCAGAGAGCTTGATCCTTTCCCAGCTGCCTCCCTGCTGCCAGAGCCTCTCCCCGCTACCAGAGCCTTTCACTACAGCAGGAAAGGCTACAGCAGCAGGAAGGCTGTGGGACACTATGCTGCCAAAAACAGCAGTGTTAAGGTGGAAGGCACTGCTTGGTTATGTAAAGAGCAATGTATGGTATATACCATAGGGTTCAAACGTGGAGTGCACTCTAGTCTACTTGCCTAAGCCACACGTAACCGTCTACTCTGCTATTTATACCCCTTCTAGGTGGGTGTGCAGTGCCTGTATTCTACAAGCTGCTGTAAGTGTAGACCTAACTTAAGATGCTCTTCTAGCTACTGGACGGGTCCTACCTCAGCACCGGGGATGGCCTGGATAACCTCTAATGTCCCTTCCTGCCCTACATTTCTATCCATCTATGAGAGAGGCTCTTGTATTCCTAAATTATCTGGATTATTAGTTTCAGTGACATTCTCATCTAAAATGGCATAACATTTCCAACATACCCTGGGGTCTTTCTGCAGGAGGGTATGTGGGACAGTTCCTGGTCTGGCTGCGACATCAATAGGATTGGAAGTCTACAAATGTTACAAGAAAATATCATTAGTTGTGACAAAATTAGTGGGTAAACATTCACTGTTTAGAGTTAATATTCCTTAAAGAATAAAGACGACATTTTAAAAAGGAAGGGAAGGAACACATCATGGTTTAGTTAAATGTATAATACAGCCTCAATTTTCCAAACTTCATTGTCTGAGATCTTCTGATTATTCAAAACAGGGTGAACAGAATCATGTAATACAAGAGCAATAGTTACATTGAAAGTTCAGTCCATAGTCCAAAACTTGATTAGCCAGACTTATACAATGTCCGCAGTGGTATTTGGAGCATCACGCTTGTACTGTATTGCTCATCAATTTTATCCCCTGGAAATAATCCACTGATGGCTGTCAGTGACATCAATACACTGAAACAGACTAAGGATTCTAACTTCATTGTCAATACACAGTTTATCGGTAATTTTTTTAGTTGTCACAATGATTTAAACACCCTTAAAAATGATTGACTAACACACAGCTATCAGAAAATGGCAATGCCTCTTTAAACAAACAAAAAGCTTTCCCCATGGTTTAGATTTAAATATTCAGCTAATATAACAAAATGCATCACTTTGGAAAAAGAACCACCCTAGGCATTGTAACTTCCCACATTAAAAAAACAAAAAGAATAGAAATGAGCTGCCGTACAACTAATTAAGCAGCAGAGTTGTTAACAGCCTGATTACTATACATATGAAGAGCTCCACTAATGAACTGCAATCTACATATTCAATCAATAAGCTGGATCGGCCTATTTAAGAAAAAGAGAGAATTTTCTCTGTAGAGATTTGCACCTGGATCCAGCAAAGCCCACAGGGCTATTGAGCCCGATTCTCTTCTTACTTAAGGATGACTTCATTAAAGCCAAAAGAATTACATTGGTTCACAACAGATCTAAATAAGAGGAGAACCAGGTTCATGGTTTTCGATGATGGTGGAACTATCAAGTAACACTACATTCAAGAAATGAATTTTAAAAAACCTTGTTTATTAAACGAACTTGCATCCGTTTTCAAATCAGTCATATCTGAAAATTAGTTGGCTAGATTCTGAACTCAGTTACCACAGTATAAACCTGAACTCCATTAAATTATTTCTCATTTCAGCAACACCAACGTAAAACTAGAGTTACCCAGCTGTCGTCAGTGGGATTACTCCTGAATTACATTAGTGCAACTGATATTTGAATCTGATCCAAACCCTAAACCTAAACCAAATGTAAACGAATACACAGGTCATTTTTATTTTTACCTTAGGTTGAAATGCTCCTTGCAGTGAGCCAAAAGGACCAGTGGGAGGAATCATGGGAGGAATACCTGATACAGCTGGAGGATAGGAGTGAAACAGCTGTAATCAAAAGATAAAAGAACGTAAGGGGACATTTTCTAAATACAAATCTAGTAATTCCAGAAAGAAAGAAAGCATTCCTGTATAATATTGAGAAAATTGAAAAGCACTGAAGACATGATCTCACTGCAACAATGTTAGTTAAAGCAGTCAATGAAATGTTCACAAATGTCATGAATGTTTACTTTAGAACTTAAAAGTAGTTTACAAATCAAACAGCCAGCAAGCTAGTCTCTGGATTAGGACATCATAATATAAAAGGATCTTTTGCAATTGTTAATTTTTAAATTGGATAGAAGTCACCGATTTTAAACTATATCAAAAAGGAGGGAGGATGGCTAAGCCAAATAAGACTCATAGAAAATTCATATTTAATTGAAAAAACCAATCCTCATGAGTTCTAAGATTTTACTCCATTAAAACTCAATTAGTACTTTAGATTTTAATAGTATCTGTAGGAAATCAGAAAATATACACAATTCTTACTTCATTAGCCTGTCTTAGAGGATATCCTGTCACATCTAATATTAGAATAGAGATAATCTGATGTGCCAAAACCCATCATTTAAACAAATAGTTGTGGCAGCAAAAAAGTCTAAATTTAGAGTATCAATTGCTATAGCGATAGAGCCCTGAAGCACAGAGGCGCACAAATCCCTAGGGAATATATGCCTGAAATATACCCTGCTGGCCTCAAGGGACCTTCTTATTTTAAATGAGCTCAGTCACACAAGCTTTTCTGTGCAGTGCACATGCGCAAACTGGAGAACAAACCAAATCAACCATATTGTTCAAATTTCATCCTGCCTTTGTGGTCAGACTGTGAATCCCTTACTCAGCTCCTCACATCATCAGTTCCATTGAAGTCAATGGGACTACTTGGGCAGCTTCCTACTGTGGGAGTCAGGGGTTGACAGTGTGACCTAAGAGTATGTCTTCACTGAAGAGTTAGCCTGGGATCTTACCTGGGTGTTGTTCATAACCACTTTCCTGTCCACATGCGAAAAATTCTAACCCAGATTTGGTGGTGCTTGAAACCCAGGCTAGCGGGCACATGTGCCATGTGTGACTGTTAAAAATCTACCTCCTAACAGAGCTGTTCTAAGATAAATCTTCCGTATGTGCTACTTTTAAGATCAAAATAAATGCTGTGTTTCATGAGTTAATGGCTGATTGAATAGAAGTGGGATTGGGCAAAGTAAAAGATTGGACATGGGCACCCACTAATTAAAAGAATGGGCACCCACTAATTAAACCACATTCCCGTGTAAACCAATCGTTTCCAAAGTTTTGATCAATTTATTTCGTTTAATATACATATGTACATAAAGAGTCCCTTTTCCCTCCATTATCCTCTCCCACAAGGTCAGTTAATCATGTTATAGTGACTGAGAGCTGATAAATGATTTCAATATTGTATCTGTACCCAAAGATTTCTTACCTAAACAATATGGTATGAAGTGTCCTTTCATAGCACATTCCCATTGTTGCTTTTAATTCTGTTTTATTTGAACCTGCTCTTTTCGAAGATGCAGAAAACATTTCTGGATTAGCTAATATTGAACTGAAGGCATTTGAGAAATCATTATTAGGCACGTGTCCTCCTTTACAGTAACTTTTAATGCCTAAAATATGTTTGAAATACTCTAGTGTCTACTGCATTTAATTCTCCATATAATGTGTTAACTCCAAAAGGTGGAGAGAGACATATTATTTAATATATTATTGAATATGACTAATAATAAGGAATGGTTTCCTTACAGTTTTACAATTAAATATATGTGATCTTTCTTCAAGGTCAGAATTATTATAAAACACAGATGATATTTCTCAATTATCTCTGTTTCAGTCAAACTAGGTCAGCTTTTATAAGTTATTTTTCATCTTCAGTGTTTCCTTTTGCCCCTGAATATCCTCTATTTACACACCCTTTTCCTCTTCAGCTTTCCTCATTAGAAAATTCAGGGGCCACTTGTGAAATTGGACTACAGCTCCCCTGAAATACACCCCAATGATAATGCAAAGGCTAGTGGCTGTTTCTCTGATCTTGACCCATTCATAAGGATAATTTCTTACGGTATTGCTTTAAGGACCTGAAACAGAGACAGATACTGTGACCAAAGAGGTCAAGAAAGGAGAAACAAATGATTTGAGCCTCTGCTCTAGACCACATGCATCTTTCTTCCCCGTGTATTTTCAAATCGACGACAGATTGGATTCAACTCCAAAACGGGCCTTACATTTGTTCTCCGGCAGTGTTAGGTTATATGGTGACTGATTCTTCTTTCGGCTTTAAGACGATTGCCAGATTTTCTCAAGATAAGTCTAATTCTCAGGGCAAGTCTACACTAGACACTTCTGCTGGTAAAGTACATTTCCAGGCTGCCAAAAGCCCTAGTGTAGAGGCTGTTACATGAGCATAAAAGTGCTTTTGTGGTACAGCTTATTTTGCTTGGGGAACAGGTATAAGCTAGATCTCTTTTGCCAGTACAAGCCTCATCTATACTAGTAAGGTTTGCCAGTATACACCAGCAAGCACCTTTTCTACTGTAGACTAGGCCTTAGTTTAAATAAGGATATGAATCCAGTGGCAATGTGACAAAACATCTGACTACCCCTAAGGCAACAAAATCTAATAGACTTTACAAAGCATCAGTCAGAAAGGGTCATGATTATTTAAGCTATGTCTACACTAGCACTATTGTCAGTAAAACTTTTGTTGGTCCAGGGTGTGAAAAAACACCCCCATGACCGACATAAGTTCGCTGACAAAACTGCCGGGGTGGAAAGCGCTATATCGGTGGGAGATGCTCTCCTGCCGACATAGCTACTGTCGCTTGTTGGAGGTGGTTTCATTATGCTGGCAGGAGAGCTCTCTCCTGCCGGCAGAGACTGGCTACATGTGAGACCCTGCAGCGGCGCAGCTGCAGCGGTACCGCTGTAAAGTCTGTAGTGTAGATATAGCCTTAGACTGTAAGCTTTTTGGGACAGGGACCATCTTTTGTGTTCTCTGTTTGTACAGCACCTAACACAATGGGATCCTGGTCAAAGACTGGGGCTTCTAGGCTCTATGACAGGGGTCGGCAACCTCTGGCACCCGGCTCACCAGGGTAAGTACCCTGGCGGGCCGGGCCAGTTTGTTTACCTGCTGCGTCGGCAGGTTCGGCTGACCACAGCCAGCACATCCCTCGGCCCGCACTGCTTCCCGCAGCCCCCATTGGCCTAGGATGGTGAACCACGATTGGCCGAACCTGCCGACATGGCAGATAAACAAACTGGCCCAGCCCGCCAGGGTGCTTACCCTGGCGAGCCGCGTGCCAGAGGTTGCCGACCCCTGCTCTATAATAATATAAATAATAAAGAATAATATCTTACACCTTTTTTACTGTCACGTTCTATTACTGACACATCGTTGAACACGACGGGCCAGATCTCCAACGGCTTTTAATTAGTGCAGCTCCATTGACTTCAACAGAGACCCACCAATTTATACCAGGTAAGGATCTTGCCCCATAGGCTAGCAGATAACAACACAATGCCCTCCGTTACATTTAGAAGGAAAATGTCATGATCTAGTTTGGCAGGATTTCTAGTAACTACAGTTTTCATAAGAGAACTTGCCAATGTCAATTAGAAAAAGCTAATATAGATGATAACTCACTCAATGATTTCCTGTATTCACCATTAACTCCTGTGCTTTATTTGCCTAATGCACGTTTATCTATTTCTCCGGTTCCGCATTCTTGCTTGAATCAACATGCCACATTGATGATAACGTATCTTATAAACTGATGTGAAACCCAGTGACTAAGGGTGGAGTTCTGCTTTAAACAAATCATTTAAGCATGTGAGTGATTTCACTCATGTGAGTAAAGCTGCTCCCATGCATGCGTGTTTGCAGGATTGAGCCCTAACATTTCATACAAAGGCCTTGATCCTGCAAAACACCTATATATGGACTTAAAATTACACAGATGAGTCTTACTGAAGGCCAAGAGGTGTATTCACATGCTTGAAGTTAGGCATGAGAGTAAATTTTTTTCAGCATCTGGGCCTAAATAGGTTCCAGAGTGAGCAAAATGAACAACAACAACAACAAAAAAATATCAAACTATCATCTCTTTTTTCTTGCCCAGTTCCACTTCTAAACAAAACCAACACAAAAAGCCAAGTGCTTTGCAGAGTTCTGAATAATACTGATGCAGTAACTCATTCTGTAATCAAAATATCATTATGAGAGTTAGAAATTCTCTCCATAGCCAATCAAGTACTTGTCTTTTACCAATATGATAAAGCTCCTGACAATGGGGAAAACAACCTACGTTTCAGCAGGAAATGAATCAATGATACAAACTGTAAAAACAAAAAGCTTGAAACTTAAGTGAAATCTATTGATTTACAATATATTTTTGATTTATAACACACCAGTTATTAAATTACAATGTTTTTATTTTGTAGCTCTTAACCACAGTGCTAGATTCTCATTGCTGTCATGAACTAGAGCTTTCAAAATGTAACAAGCCCACTGGAACAGTTATGACTTTTGAAATCTGAAGCACACAAAAGACAAGGATTCAGTTTTTATACACTGAAATATAATATATTAGTAAAACTATTGGATTATCTAACCCTGAAGGGTATGTATGATAGTTTGTCATTTCATTACAAATTTCTTAGGAAGAAATTTAGTCTAATGGCTTATGACACAACTGAAAAACGGTGATGAAATTACTGGTGTGTCCTGTTTTATGTGGCACATTCAACTCTTATGCCTCATCTTCACATCAAGTTGGTCTTTAAATGGTTTATAAGAAAAGATCTTTTGATTAAAAAAGATGATACTGCATCTTTATCAGAAACAAGCACCACAAATGCAAGCCTTTAACAGCCAAAGCTAAAGTGACCAAGAACGATAATGATAATTCCTGGAGCGATGATTAAGAACAGACTGAACATTCTGCTAGTTATTGAGTGGCAAGCCCAGCCCACTATGGAAAAGCGATTACGTCAGTTTTTCAACACAGTAATAAAACTCACACTGTGACGGTAGAAGGGGTCAACTTTTGTAGGGTATTTGTCAAACTGCAAAGGGATCAAAGCACAAACTAGTTACTTTTTATTTTGTTGTTCATACCTTCGCTTCTGTTGGTAATATCAAAGACTGCCTTTCTATTATTTAGCAACCAACAGAGATAAACAAAAACATAATAAGCACGTTTTGCATAAGACTGTGCTTTGGATTTAGCATCCTTCGGAGTAACACGATGTCTTTATGCAATAGAGGAAAGGAATAGGGACCAGAGAAGCATCACATGTTCCAAGCGCTATAGTATGTTGGGTCAACAGCTTAAATTCATCAGCCTAAATGCTGCCATTTGGTACTTCTTGTTAGTTACCAATACACGTTTGAGGAAGGAGGCCATTCTGCCTCTGGCAAAGGTCATCTGGCCTAACAGCATTTTCTTTCCCTGAAAGCTGACATTTTTGTAGTTTGTAAAAAAGAATAGAGTTGTGCTCTACTTATCCTCACATTTCTGCCTGGGGTACGCACCATGGGCGGTGCTGGCGTTGGCATGATGGCAGTGGGCGGGATGGCGTGGGGGAAAGGCGTGAAGGTATGCTGGTGTGTATGTTGGTGTGTGTGCTGGTGCTGGTGCTGATGCTGGTGGAACTCGGTCCTCAGGTAGGGCGGTGGCCCCAGAGAGGCCCCACGATCTGCACTCTGGGAGGCCAAAAATCGTGTGTTGAGTTCCTGACGAAGAAGATCTTGCTCTGAAACAAAGAATAAAGCTGTGAGTTCAGGAGCTTTTCTGCAGTCCTCCCTGGTGGTTGCTGGGTTTGGCTGCCAGAACTAAGTTTAGGATTCCCTTATTAGGAGCAAACTATCTTCTCCCAACTACCGCGTCACAAAACATGAGGGTCTTCCTTGGATCTTCCCAAAATGCACTGGAGGCAAGAGAACCATTCAATTTCCCCTTTCTCCCAGGGTTTGTCTTCACTGCAAAGTTAACTCGAGTTATAACTTGAGTGTTGTCTCTAAATCGGGACAGCTCCACACACAAAAGTCCTTATCTCAAGTGCTGTGGTGTTTTTAACTAGCGTCGACTGGAAAGACTAAACAGGCTAAAAGTTGACTGAACCTAACTTGTCAGCTGCTAACATGACCACTCTGTAATATGTATGCGGGCTAACGTCACTCAAGTGAAGATAGTCCTCCAGTGCCTTCCCACAATTCCTCCCATGGCTCCAGGAAGGGGAGAAGTTCTCAGAGAAGGGACTGATGGAGTGGCTCCGCTTACCACAGTGCTAAGAATCATGGCATCCACCCCCAGAAGTCTTAGTGCCACACTCGAGTGAGTACAGCACCAGTGTGGACACAGCACCTCAAATATTATATAGCAGTGTGGCTGCTCTCACGCTAGGCTAACTCGAGTGAAGTAACTGAAGTATAGATAACTCAGGTTAACTCTGCAGCGAAGACAGATGCCCAGAGGGTTCATGTAATGGGAGCTGGCGCACATGCACTCTAACATGATTTTACCATGGTGAGAAAAAAGAAACATCCAAAATTTAGCCTCCCAGAAATATTCTTTCCCAGGGTGGAAGGAATATCACTGGGACAGGCTGAACTGATCGTTTCCATTTTTAACAAAGCCCTGAGCATGTCATTGGTGGGTACATCCTCTGTCAAACAGCCAGCCCTTGTTCTATTGGTCAAAATAAATAACTTGACTTAAAACCAAGAGCTAGTTTTGTATGTAGTACCACAAAAATGTTTTTTTCCATAACACATCCAACTCTTACCTGAGTAAGTACTACCAGCTGGATGTCCTGCAACCTGCAGTGTCCCTGAAGTCAATGGAGGTGGAGGAGGCAAAGCCGTAGGAGGGGCAAACATATTGGGGTGATGCGGGTGAGCAGGAGGTTGGAGGGTGGGCGTGAAGGTGTGCAATGGACTGTGGCTGGGTAAAGAGAGGGGAAACGGTGAAGCGGAGGGGTGGTGGGATATGTGTGGGGGAGGGGCCTGAGTCTTGGCTGGAGTACTGCTTCTGCTGCTGCTGTTAATGAAAAGAGGTCGGGGGGAATAATTAAGCAATGCAGGAAAAGAAGAAAAGCCTCATCACGCCCCGAACCCCTCCTCGCACACACACCAGAAGTTACTTTTGGAACATGCTAAACAAACGGTAACTTTGTTTATTCCCTTTTATTTCTAATCTACTCTCTAGCTAGAGAAATTGAGGTTGCAAGAGGCTGAGTTCCAAAGTTAAATGGTATCAGCCTTGAACAATACATGAATGGCACCCAAAGGAACAATCAACTGTGTACATTTATTACTTCATTGTCAATTCCTTTGTGCACGAATGCTTCTGAACCATTGTTTCAGGTAACTGAAGCTCAAATTAGTGATCTTTACACTAATAAAAACAGTGATCACTAAATAAAATGAAAGATCGTAGACGATGAGAGACGGGCTGGAGAAAATAGTGACGTCTACCTGCTTATTGTATAATTAATGACTCCTCTCTCTGCTCCCACAATATAAAGATCAAGGTAGATTCTGCAGCAATAAATATTTGTGTATGTACTGGTTGCAGTTTTTCCCAGTTTAACATACTACAACAAGACTTTTTTTAATGTCTTAAAATAGCTAGTGCTTGTGTTTTACTTTTCACTATTTCATGTAATAATCATTCACGCTTCTGCTGCATGGGACTCTGAAGGAAAACAGCCTGATCCAGTAACTCAAGATCTTGAGCAGTTGTGGGTCAGATTCCACCCCCCAACTCAAAGCACAGAGCAGCCAAAAAGCTGGTTTAACTGGCTCCAGAGTAGGGGAATCCCAGTTTGGATAGATGGAGGAGGATCCAGTGGTTAGGGCACTAACTTAGAACTGGGGAGATCTAGGGTCAAGTCACTGCTCCACCACAAATTTCCTGTGTGACCTGGACAAATCACTTAGCCTCACAGTGCCTCAGTTCCCCAGCTGTAAAAATGGGATAATACCTCACAGGGGTGTTGTGAAGATAAGTACATTAAAGACTGTGAGGTGCTCAGAAACTACAGTAATTGGGGTCTTAGAAGTACATAAGAGAATATACAGGGCCAGTATAGCAGCTCCTCCTTTGTCATAAGGTCTTCACCCCAATGCAGCAAAGGAGATTAAGCGAACAGTGGTTCTCAAACCAAAGTGGGTCACAACCCCGTTTTAATAGGATCGCCGGGGCTGGCGTTAGACTTGCTGGGCCCAGACTTGAAGCTGACGTCCGAGCCCCACTGCCCGGGGCTGAAGCCAACGCCCCAGGGCTTCAGCCCTGGCTGGCGGGGCTCAGGCTTTGGTCCCCCATCCTGGGGGGGAGGGTAGGTACTAATTTTTGTTCTCAGAAGGGGGTTCTGGTGCAAAGAAGTTTGAGAACTGCTGAGCTAAAGCAAACTAAGGCCGCTTTACATCTGAATGAGTATCCACACAGGGGTTTAATGTACTTGAACTATGCACCTTTCGTTAATTCCTCTGACCTTTCCTAAGGCCTTCGCTACACTCACGGATTCACAGCGCTGTGAAGCGCGAGTGTAGTCGCGCCGCCAGCACTGCGAGAGCTCTCTCGCAGCGCTGCAAGTGCTCCACCTCTCCGAGGGGAATAGCTTGCAGCGCTGCGAGCGACCGTGCAGCGCTACAGGCGCTGATTACACTGGCGGTTTACAGCGCTGCACTCGCTGCGCTCGGGGGGGGTGTTTTTTCACACCCCTGAGTACAGCAAGTGCAGCGCTGTGAATTGCCAGTGTAGCCAAGGCCTAAGTGTCCCGGGCAGACAAGCCCTGAAAAGCATGTCGTCCTATGTGCATATTCAGCTAACAATTTGGGCATCTTCGCCACATCTTAATAGGCTTTCCTTTATTGTGGGCAGTAGTATATAACAGTTTACCTACCTTAAACTGTTGAGGCTTAAGCTGCTGCTGTTATACGCTGACAAAGGCTGAGAGAGACTCTGTGAGGAAGGGTGAGGCTGCACCAGCGGCAGGTTTTGATGGACAGGCTGCAGAGGGGACTGGGGCCTGGGCGGACGTTGTACTTGAGGCTGAGGCGCAGGCGGACGCTGGGCTTCTTCTGGGCCTTGCAGCGGCTGTGAGGCTTGAGACTGTGGCGGCTGGGCAGGAGCCTCCGTACACTGAACCAGTACAGGGCTTGGGGAAGGCGCTTCAGGCTGCGGCTCCAAAAGATGTTGGGCCAAAGGCTGAGAAACCTGAGCACAAGCGTCTTTAGGCACCACAGGCTCGAGGATTGGTTCTTTGTTGCTGTCCTGGCTCTTCTCTTGACTCCTTTCTAAGCCTGATATTTTCGGGACAGCCGGCCCCCTCGCATCTTGGTTGTCATTTTCAGCTAGCGTACTGACACCTAATTCTTTACCTGCAGCGCCGAGAGAAAGAAACACAAAATGGCTACGTGTGCAAAGAAGTGAGAAAAACCAAGTGAACCCATTGGAACGCTTACATTCTAGGCAGTTTCAGTGTTTTGTCATAGTAGGCTTTTATAGGGATAACATCAACTTGAAATGTAGTCAACTTCCAAAAACGAGTTGAAAGTAATTTCCTGTAGTACACCTGCCCCTGATATTTGTGGTATTACAATCACTTTTTACCATTAATAGATCTGTACCTATATATATATATATATATATATATATATATATATATATATATACACACACCTCTACCTCGATATAACGCTGTCCTCGGGAGCCAAAAAATCTTAACGCGTTATAGGTGAAACTGTGTTATATCGAACTTGCTTTGATCCGCCAGAGCGCGCAGCCCCGCCTCTCCCTCCTCCCCCGGAGCACTGCTTTACCGCGTTATATCTGAATTCGTGTTATATCAGGTTGCGTTATATCAGGGTAGAGGTGTATATATATATATATCTTCCCCCTGCCACCTTTATTTCAGAAAAGATCTGCACAGTATCTAGCACAATGGGATGCTGGTCCATGACGAGGGCTCCTTGGCGCTATGAAGATACAAATAATAAAGAGCAGAAACTGACCACATCCCTGACCCAGCAAACGCTTATGCACATGTTTAGATCTACACATGAGTCGTCCCATTGAATTTAATCGGGATACTCATATGGCTAAGCCCAAGAGTTCAAAGATCATGAGTCAGGCCCCCCAAAATCATTAAACTGGCTTAAAGAAAATCATTATTTTTTAATAATACATTGCGGGGGGGTTATATGCCTTCTCATTTTCAAACATTTGAGGTTCATATTTTCAAGCTTCTCTCTGCAGCCACGAGGGCTGGAAACTTTTCTTTTTTTTTTTAAATGAAGCTGAGAAATTCATATAATCCCATGACTCTAAGAGCTGCAGTTTAGGAAAAATTCAGGATACATTTATGAGAGTTGGCAACACTGCTTTATGCATAAAATTAAACACGGGCAGAAGTATTTGCAGGATCCTGGCCTAACATTTTTTTTACAGGAGAAAAAAATGAAACCAACTATTCACAGAGTGCTATCAAACAGTGGGGGAAATGAAAAAGATTTTTGCTTATGACCTCTTTCAGTGACAGTTATTTAGGAGTTACTTGTCACAACAATAGCTACAGAAAACAAGAGACCACAATGTGATTTTTTTAAATTGGCATGCCCCGTTAATATCAGTGACTTATTATTATACATTGAGTACAGTGGAGACTATGCTCATCAATCTCCCACCTGAAATACCCTTAAGGAGGCGTATTTAATCCAAGTGTTATAAAAAGGTAGGAGGGAGTATTACTGGAGGGAGATTCTAAAGGAAAATGATTGCAACTGCACACCGGGAGCTTGATTTTCAGAAATGCTGAGCACCTGCAACTCTCACTGCAGGCAACTGGGGTTTAGCAATTGGGCCTGCTATGTCTTCAACAGCCACCAATCCTGGGGGGAAAGAAATTTAGGAAAAACTATTGAAAAGCCCCTGGGGCTCCAGATGAATATACAGTTCAACATGTACTCGAGGTTCTAGATACTTCCTTGTGAGGAAACAATTTCCTTATTCTTTTGCCAGTTTTGAGGTGGGAAAAATACTACCGAATAAATAAATGATAAAATGTTATATATCGAAGGAGAAATTGTTCACAGCTATGTTTCTAAATTCTTGAATAAGGGATGCAAATAAAAATAATGGAAAACAAGCTATGCATAAAGTCCACTATTGCAAGCAATCTCAATTTTCTTGTGATTCCATATTTGTTTTATGGGGTTTTTGTTTTTCTTAAAGCCCCAGCTGTTGGTTTCATGCGATTGCAAGAGAATCTCACCTTCCATTAAAACCAAAAGAGTACGTTTCTAGCTTTCATGGTTAGGGAGAAAAGTCTGAAATCGTGAAGCCAGTGCATCCTAAAGGCTCAGAAACCAGAAGACAATTTTAAAAAGCCCCAGTATTACTTTATTTCTTTTTAAAAATCTCATGATTTTTTTAGCCAATCCCATGATTTTGGGGACCTGATTCGTGGTTTTTGAACGGCTTGGGATGGTGGGGGTGATACTGTTGATGTGTTCATACTCTGTGGGCTCAAATGTATGTCTCTTGTGGCCTTTGCTGTGGAACAGAGGGAAGCAGAATGGAGCAGCAACTGTGCCTACAGACATTTTCCTTATTATTTCTGGCTCTGAGGGAGTTTGGGAAGAGGCATTCCTTGCTGTACCTGTTCAGCAAGTGAAAAGAGCACCCTCCAACTCAGAAAGACCCTGCCTCGCTTTCCTCATGCCCATCAGTGAAGCCACACTCAGCTATGGCTCTTTTTTGGGCAGATGTTCAGAAAGCTTGGGTGGAGAAACAATGACCTTTCCCTCTAAGTGCTGCTATACTGGAGTGGCCCTTATAATGTATATCATAATGATATCATATGTCTTTAATTTAATAAAGAGAGCATAGACGAATGTGTCCCAGGAAGGAAAATGTACCTCAGTGGTACTGAGCAATTTGCTAGCTCAGCAAAGTGGCAAGCAGTTTGGAGGAGTAAGCTAGGAAGGTACTGGAAACTGTACAGACAGGAAATGGAGAAAGCCATCGCCTCAGGGGGAACTGTGACCTGAGCTGGTTGATACTGATGCATTTAAACTGTTGTTGTCCCTGGAGCTGACCAACAGGGCACTTTGCAATTTGTAATAGGAAATCCAAGGAATCTGGATCAGAAAAATATGGCCGTCCTGGGACTCTATAAGAATAAAAAGTAATGACTGTGACCTGTGCTCACTGCAATTACATTGTAGGTTATCAATAACTGAAACTCAGTTTGCATTAATTCTTTGGATCAGTTTTGTTTGATCAAACACTATTAAAAGTTAAACAGAGTAAGATCATCCCGTTTGTTAAGACAGGTCCCAAGCGTGGAAAGAGACAAAAAATAAGCAACAGACTGCTTAGGATGACATGGTACATGTCCCCAGTCCCCCAAGGGCTAAGTTAGTAGTTTGAGTTTTAGTGAGAAGACATGCCAATCATGGCTTTGAAGGATTTGTTTTATCATTAGAAACTGCCTACTAGGTGAATATAGTGGTGGTCTGAAAACAGCAGAGGTGACACCTTCAATTCCAGGGGAAATATCTTTCTCTCAGAGCCCTTCATTTAACCTTCTTGTCTGATATGTTTAGTGTCTCTTGGGTGCACAAAATTTATTCAGCACAGCCCTCTGCTGTGAAGTGAAATTCCTTACACAATACTTACTCCTCCCCTGGAGAAAAAAGACATTATGAGTCATGGTGTCCCGTGTGTATTTTTTCCACATTGATATGTATATCTTCACTGTTCAGCCCCTTAAGTACCATTCCCATGTGCATTAGTTAACAGCTTAGAAGCTGTAATGTTTAGTTGTTCCCAATTTATTTTTATTTGGGAGATGTCAAATATTGAACCTGCTCTTTCTCCCAAACCATTACATCTATACTACATCACAAAAGGGTATCAAAGGTCCAGGAGTTTTTCTTGTGTCAATGTTCCTAATAAATGTATTTTTGCACAACCAATAATTAATGTATATAGTCCAGCAAGAACACTGAAGTACACAGTATCCTATTTAGAGAGTTAAATCCCACAGCAATGCGATCAATTTTATGATTTTTATGGAGAATTTTAAATCTTCTGCAGCAGCATTTCAAGGTCACAGACACAAGTTTTCCCTTAATCTTCTATGACTTTTTACACATATCATTATTTCTGAATATTTAATTCACTAGCTACTGGAAACTGGAAGGAGAGAGCCCTTTATTTCTTCATGACATTGGTCACCCAATACACAGCCTTCTTTTCTTTAGACCACACAGGAGTTTCTTTCCATCCAAGCAAATTCAAGAATCAGGTGTGTGTCCGAATTTTTATTTTTTTAAGAGCTCCCTCAATAGACAGTTTGGGAAAAAGTGAGTTTGCTGAATCAGTAATTAGAAAAATAATAATTAGGTCACTGATCTGGTGACATAGGATTTCCTTTCACTATTATAGTGATGTTGTGCCAATCAGCTATGAGAGTTTTATCAAAAGAAGAATAAAAGGAAGTACTGATAATTCTTTGAGTATTGGAAAAAATAATTTGCTATGGTTACAGACAAATGGCGTGCGGGGGGAGGGATAGCTCAGTGGTTTGAGCATTGGCCTGCTAAACCCAGGGTTGTGAATTCAGTCCTTGAGGGGGCCACTTAGGGATCTGGGGCAAAATCAGTACTTGGTCCTGCTAGTGAAGGCAGGGGGCTGGACTCGATGACCTTTTGGTTCATAGACCTTCCAGTTCTATGAGATAGGTATAGGTATATGGAATCTGCATCTGATTATCTCTCACACTGTACTTCCATTTCTCTAATTTCACCACTTTTCACTTGAAGCAGAGAATATTGTGATTTCTCAAGGTACAGGACACAGATCCCAAATTAATCCAAATGAAGTTACCAAATAAGTTTGCTGTGTCTACAAGATTACTACTCTATCCGCTCAATAACATCAGAGAAATAGGCCTGGCTGTTAGAACATGATTACCACTATCACCTCAACACCCCTAGAGAAATGAAGACTTTGTGTGAAGACTTGTAATACAAACACAGAGCTGCATGTGAAATACCGACACTCTGTATTTATGAGATTATAATATTATATATACATAAAAATATACACACTTGTGTTGTCATGTGTGTATCTTTAATATGCAATATGTGTGCATATGTATTTTTACCTTTTATATCTATCAGTATCCATAATATATATTGCAAATATCTATGTGCATACGAAAGAAGGACACAATGCCCACAAAACACATGTTAATTAAAGCACCAAGGTTTGTATAATGAATACAGTATGTATGTGGCATCCTCCCAAAATCGCTTGGTCAGTCTTCCTAATCCCCACAGAAGAAAACATGGAAATATGGGCCCAGGTACCAGGAGCGCCGCCAGCTTTTCTGCCGCCCTAGGCAGCGGAAGGTCTCGCCCTGAAATGCCGCCCCCCACAGAGGCGGCGGAAGGTCCCGCCCTGAAATGCTGCCCCCCACAGAGGCGGCGGAAGGTCCCGCCCTGAAATGCCGCCCCCCACAGAGGTGGCGGAAGGTCCCGCCGCTGAAATACCGCCGCGGTCGCCGCCCCCAAAATTGTAGCACCCTAGGCGACCGCCTAGGTCGCCTAATGGGTTGCGCCGGCCCTGCCAGGTACTCTTCTGTAATCTGGCTCCTTTGTACAACTCAGGCAGTACAAGGGAGTTGGAACCTGGACATAACTGGCCACCTTAGAGTTCACTTTGTCAAGGGAAGCTCTTTCTAGAGATAAAATTTGCGCCTACTGAACTTTTCTGGAACCATAGGGAGCACGTTGAGACCAGTGAAGGGCATGTCACTGATGCGGCAAAGACCCTCCCGGTCTCAGCTGGCATAGATTAGAGCAATTCCCTGGTTACTCTAATTTATAACAGGACTAGCTCTGGAAAAGCTGCTGCTTCAGAAACAGGGATCCACAACTAGCTCTATCACAACTCTTGGGCTTCATGATAAGAAGTCCTTATGGGACTGATTAAAAGTCAATAATGAGTCTTTCCATTCCTTCCAGGGCTTTGGACTAAGCCCACAAAAACCTAATATCATACAGCATAGCAAGAGAGGAAGTAAAACTGTTACACCCATCTTTGAGACCAAACATGCAGCCTCCCAAGGCAACCTCACTCACATTTCCATAGCATTTTTCTATTTTGAATTAGTATTCATTTTCTTTTATGTCTCTGACAGTATAAGCTATTCTCTTCGGCATCACAGGCATGTTACTGTTAAATCTTCTAATACAGGATAAAGAGCTGGCCGCTTGAAAATATAAAACTCATTCTGTTGTTTTTTATTATTCTATTTTCCTTCAGCTTTGACATAGATGAGAGGACTAGAGCTAGATGATTTTTTTTCCACATGGATAGTTTATTTGCAGAAAATTGCAGTTTCGGCTGACTCCATTTTTATTTTTATTTTTTCTTTTTTTTGGCCTGCATTCGCAAAGGCCTTAGATGCCATTCATGAAACAGCCAGATGAGATGGAGGTGGGGCTGCCTCCCTTAGTCTTTTACCCAGTAATGAGGGCACACACCTGGGCTGTGAGAGACCTGGGTTCAATCCCCCTCTGTCTGATGTGGAGAAAAGATTTCAGCTTGGGTCTCCCATATACAGGAGAGTGCTATGTCCTGGCGGCTAGAGGGTGGTCAGGGTTGGGTGTGTCTCCATTTCTCCTGTTGAAGCTGTTTCATTTTGTAGAAAATACTCAAATATTCATTGGGCAAGAGAGTGAGAAGGACTCTATAACCTGGTGGTCAGGGGGACTCACCTGGGAGGTTGGAAACCCAAGTTCAAGTCCATGCTCCAAAGACTGTTTAATTATTCATACACAATGGAACAGCTGTAACAGAAGAGATTGAGCGATACCTCCCTCAGAATATCCCAGTGGATAGGGGCACTTACTGGCACGATGGGAAACTCACATTCAAATCCCTGATCTGCATCACAGAGAGGTGGGGACTGAAACCAGGTCTCCTACTTCTCATGTGAATCCACTGGGCTAAAGGTCTAAAAGGCGGCAGTGGCTTCTCTACCTCTGGCAGTTTCTTTTGCTTCCTTTTTAAAAATGCCCAGATAGAAAACAAAACATTTTGTTTGACCCAAAGCCATTTTTTTTTGTGCAGAATTTTTCAATTTGCCAAAAATGTTTGGTTTCAGATTGACCTGTTGTTTTTTTCCGAACTGCCTGCAAACCAAAAAATCAATTATTCACCCAGCTCTAGAGAGGACAGATCCTCAGCTGGTATCAATTGTCATGGCTGGTGTAAATTGCTCTATTCTGTCTAGCTGTAACAATTTACACCATCTGAGGATTAGCCTTGAGATATAGAGGTATATGTTTGAGCAGGAGGTTGGACTAGATCTCCTGAGGTCCCTTCCACGACATTCTATGATTCTATGTTGCAACAGTTATTCAGATTGAAAATCTGATTTTACATTGCTTAATCAAATATTTGGATAAATACGCTAGTGACAGAAATTATTATTGGAAAGGACAAAGGAGATCCTAGTAGGTATCTCTCCTATCATACAGAACAATGGCCTCAGAGTCACTCATCAATTGTACTGGATAAAGTACACCTTAAACAGAATTTTTCATTTTCAGCACATAACCATCTTTCATCCTGAATCCCAAGGACAGTAATAAAATTATTGATTATGCAAATTAAAAACATATTAGAAAATATGGTTACTTGCAGCTCAGTCATCTGCTGACACCAATTAGTCCGTATTACGCAAGTATTTGGTTCAAGTGAATAGCAAGCCTTGTGACGCAATTTGTACTTAATTATCAAAGAGAGAAGAATGCCATTTGGTACAAAAGACCTTGCTATTGCCTGTTAAAATGTTTATCTTCTGCATTGAAATGGATTTAATTGTGAACAATAAAGCTGAAGATCAATGAAAAGAACCACTCAGTGAAATTGAACAACATGTTGACACTCCTTCAGTCATTGGGCTGCTTCTAGCCTTGATTTGAGAATGCAGAACGCTCCAACATTTCACATGAAACAATTTATTCAATCCAGCCGCTAAACAGAAGACACATCATCAATGTCCCACCTAAATTCTCTATGCCAGGAATATAATACTGAAAGCCCTTGGTGTTAGATATTTTTCTTTTAAAGAGCCTCTTTACTTAACATAGGCTCATAGCTTTTCAAAGTAGAGGTGATGTGCATAACATCTAAATTTCCTTCTATCGCAAAAATCCTGTCAAATGGAAAATACTGTACATACATGCAATCCCTGAAGAGAAAACTACAACATGATAACAGTCCTGCTCCAACAGCCTATAGAAACAAATAACCACAGCAAAAAGATTAATTTCACCTCTTGACTTTCTAACCTATCCTAAGAAGCTATAAATTAGATAATTAATTTAAAAAACCACGAGGTGTCCGGTGGCACCTTAAAGACTAACAGATTTATTTGGGCATAAGCTTTCATGGGTAAAAAATCACTTCTTCAGATGCAACATCTGAAGAAGTGGTTTTTTTATGGCTTATGCACCAATAAATCGGTTAGTCTTTAAGGTGCCACCGGATTCCTCATTGTTTTTGTGGATACAGACTAACACAGCTACCCCTCTGATAATTAACTTTGCAACTCTGTCAAGCATCCAATAGCTAGCTAAGAGACAGAGATTGTTTGTTAAAAGAAACTTTTCTCAAATGGGATGACAAACTTGTCATGTGGGAAGAAAAGGAAGGCAAATTAACATTCAATGTTAATTAACTGAGTACTAAGTGTCTCCTTTCTCCATTTAACATGCAAGTTAAAGAGATATGGGGCCCCTCATAACCACACTATTTGTACAGCATATTTAGGAAAATAGAAACACAAGAACTGCCAGACTGGAGCAGACTCAACATCCATCTAGTTCAGTATCCTATATCTGAGACGTGGCCAGCACCAGATGCTTCAAAGGAATGTGTACACAATAAACAGATGTGGGGTAATCTGCCCCTCATATTAGAGATTGGTTTAAGCCCTGAAGCATAAGGTTTAATATCCCTTCAGCAAAGTTTTTGTCCATGTTAATTATAACACTGTATATTCTTGGTAACCATATAAATGTCCAATCCCTTTTCCAGTCTTGCTAAGTTCTTGGCCTCAGTAGCTTCCTGTGGTATTGTGTGAAAAAAATATTTCCTTTATCAGGCTGGTATTTTCCACCTTTTAATTGAATTAAATGTCTACTTGTTGTCTTGTATTGAGACAGGGAAAACAGAAGTGGCTCTATCTCCCTTCTCTAGACCAGTAACTATTTTACATACTTATATCATATCCCCATTTATTCATCTCCTTCTTAAAGTGAACAATCCCAAACTTTTCAATCTCTCTTCATATGAAAGTTTTTCCAGGGCCTTGATCTTTCTCGTTGCTCTTGTTGATCCCCCTTTAGTTCAGTAATATCCTTTTAGAGATGGGGTGACCAGTACTACACACATTATCCACGAGGCTACGGCATTGATTTACATAAAGGCATTTTAATATTCTCTTTATTATTCACCATCCCATTCGTTATGCATCCTACCTTCTAGCTTGTTTTTTGACTTCAGTTACACCCTGAGCAAAGGTCTTCATTGAACTGTCTACTATGATACCCAGATCCCTTTCTTTATACCATTAATTTAGAACCTTATAAGATCTATGAGTAGTTCATTTTTCCCCTTCCATGTATATTTTTTGCATTTATCAACCTGAATGTCATTTGCCATCTTGTCGCCCATTCACCTATCTTGTTTAGGTTTATCTAGAGTTCCTCATACCCTCTATGGTCCTCACTAACTTAAATAACTTTGTGCCATAGGTAAATTTTTCTACCTCACTATTGACCTCCCCCCTCTTTCCATATCATTAAAAAAAAACACAATGACATAGGACGTGGTCTGAATCTTGAGGACCCCCACTGTCAAGTTTCTGCCATGGTGAAAATTGCCATTTAATCTTACTCTGTGTTTTCTGTCTCCTAGCCATTTTTTGATCAATGAAAATACTTTGCCTTTCACCCCATGATGACTTAGCTTCTTTAAAGGCCTCTTTTGTGGGGCCTTGTCAACTGGTTCTCCTTTATCCACTATTTTATTGACATGTTCAAAGAATTCCAAGAGCATAGTGAGACACAATTTTTCTTTGCGGAAACCATGCTGATTAGACCCTATCATATCATGAACTTCCAGATTTTTTATATTCTGTTTTTAAATATGGTTTTAACCATTTGCCACGTTCTGATGTAAGGTTTACTGGCCTAAAATTTCCTCAATCACCCCAAAGCCTTTTTTAAATAGAGGTACAACATGTGTTGCCCTCCACTTCTTTGAACAGTGGGTGTTTTAGTGAGAGGTTGCACATTTTTGTTAGCACCTCAGTCAAATTATACTTGAGTGTCTTCAGAACTCTTTGGTTGACCATCTGGACCAGGCGACTTATTGCTTTTTAACTTATCAAGTTGCTCCTCTTCTTTTGATACCACAATCTCTAAGAGTACCTCATCTTTATTATCAGGCATCCCTGCACTTTAGGGCCTGATAACACTTACTGAGCATAACTTATACCACTGTTAGTCCCATTGACTTTAACAGGGCCACGGTATTTATTTGTTTGTAAGCTTTTCTAGTGACCCCCATCAACATAAAATCTCTGAATTCCTTTCATGCATTAAATGCATGTAATGAAAAAGTCCATTTATCAGAAAGTCTATGTGAAGTAGGGGAACATTTATCCCATTTGATGGAGGGGGAAGTGAAGCACAGAAAGACTAAGGTCAACATTTTCAAAAGTAGTCTCTGAATCTGGTGCCTCACTGTGCAACTGCCTAATCCGAGACCTCTTGGGGCTGATTTTCAGAAGCACTGAAAACCAATACCTTCTAATGAGTCAATGGTAGGGGCAGGTGCTCAGCACCTCTGAAAACCAGGTCCAAGGTATCCCAAAATGGATATCCCAAAAACCAGAACCATCTGCAATCAGAGAACAATGAGTCTGTAACACAGCTGGGAACAGAACCCGGCTCTCCTGAGTCCCAGGCCAATGCTGTAACAATAAGACCCTCCTTCCTTCTCTGGGAGAATAGTTAACGCTTGAGGCCCTCAGCCTATTAATTCCAATACACATAACACTAGGTTTTGTTTGCTCGGGATAGGACTCTCCCTCTCATAATATATATCCAATACATATACATAGCATAATATTGCTTACCTTCTGAAATTACCACTAAGGAGACATGTAAAGGGAGGGTTGTTTGTTTGTTTGTTTTTAATACTAAATACAAATAAATAAATGGAAACACTGGATACTAGCCAGTAAAAAAAAAAAAAAAAATAGAAGAAGAAGAAGAAGAAGAAGAAACAGACACCGTGGTAAGGCTGGATTTTTATGTCCCATTTTCAATAGGTTCCAGCGAACCTTAACATACAAGTAACTCTCACTGAGATGAAAAATAGATTGGTTTTATCCCCCCTTCCTTGCCCATTGATTTGCTTCAGCCACACAGCTACATAAAATGCTCGTGACATTGGCTCATCCAGCTTGGATGTGACAGGATTACTTGAATGAGCTTGAATAAAAACTGGCTTTCAAAAGCAGCTTGAAAAGTATCACCTTATGAACACTGATCGAATTTAGCATGGCAGCTCAGTTTAATATACGAAGGACAGAAAGAGCTGTGTGATATGTTTATACAGAAGAATAACACATTTATTCCCCTAGAGAGGTGTCACAGCCATAACTCAGTAGCCACATAACACTGTGTTTCCTTTGTAAATTTGTTCTGTAGTGCCAAGAATTTTCTTCCCTTGGTCTTACAGTGAAGGGTTTCAGAGCAATCTTTAAAGGCGCAGTGTCAATACAAAAACATGGTTTTAAAACTGCTTTGCTTCTCTGGCTCACACCACCTCCATGAAATTAACTGTAGAATATCATAAGGTAATCATCACGATTTCAGTGGCTTGCTTCTTACAGGAAGTTACACTGGGTTTGCGCAGTGAAACTCCACTGATCAGCATCACTGTGGGGTGTAATCATGCACTAGCTTAATAATAATCTCCTTGAGCTCCCAACACTGCAGAGGAGATATCTGAAATTACAATACAACTCTTTCCACTTGAATTCAGGAGATCATGGGCAGAAACTTGTTTGCCTAACCAGGAGGGTAGTAAACCTGTGAATTCAATGGGGCTATTCATGTGAGAAAAGGGAACAGGGATAGACCCCCACCCCACAAATATATCTAATTGTATTAGGTTTGTAAACCAGCCCTGTCTCCAGCCTTCCATCCCTATCCCCTTTTTAAATTGTCTCAATTTGGGTTCTGAAGCTACTTAACAGCATCCTTTTAAAGAAATATATGTGTTGGTGGTAAGTTGAGGCCTATAAGTTATATGCATGTTTTCTCTGGCTTGCAAGATTTCTTTGGAGCTCCAGTAATACAGCACATCAGCTTCCTCCACTTCTCCAAGTGAAAGCCTGGTAACATTTAAGTGTATTTTTGTTTTAAACTCTATTATTACTGAAAGGCAATAGGGACTCAAATGACGGACGTGCCTGCAGCCTTAATTTCCCCTTCACCAAGTTTCTTGTGTTGGACTATACCATATAAAATCCTCGGAAGGTGTAAAACAATGTGGCTCTATTGAAATCAGATACATGTGCCCCTTGTTTTTGTCTGTTTCTTTATTTCAAGAGCACTGATATAGTCATTTAAAGCTTCTTTCGGTATGTAAAAAATGTCCCCATAGACCAAATTCTGTCCTTAGGGAACAGTCATAGAATTTAAAAGAGATTAAGCAAGTAAGACTCTACAGAAATAATAATAATCAAAAGCCTATAAAATGTAGCAAAAAATGAGTTCCTTTCTATAGCTTAAAAATCAAACAAACAAACCACCCTATAGGAATCTATAGCAGGGACATAATGTTCTAGGAAATTCCATAGACTTATTCAAAAACATCTATTGAAAAGATTTCATTTTTTATAAAGTCCTACAGGATTTGCCATGAGGTCACATAAAGAACTTCCATATCATTCCAAGGGAGGTGCATCTGTGTTTCTGAGGGTCTTGTGTTGTCCTATGGTCTTTCATTGTCATGCTCCATCTGAATGAGCACCAAGTATCATTACACAAGGATTTGCTTTGCCTCGACATCTCCTTTCCTTGCACATCCCTCCCTCCTCCCCCGTTCTTTAAATCTATTGAGCATTGACTGGTTTGTTCCAATTACTGGAACTGACGGGCGGCATTCAGGCTTGCGGCTGTCCTCCGTCACTGAAACTGTACAAACAAATTGAGGGGAAACTGACTATTTGTTTTAGTCAAATTAATTTTCAAACATTGAGGCAGGGAGATGACGGGAGCTTGGCAGGGCACAGAGAGATTCCATTTTGTGCCTGTCAATTTGTATAAACATTAATCACAATCAGGGAGGTTGCACCGTAGACCGGCTCTCGTTTCATAGACCTCAGAGGGGGATTGAGGCTCCTATTACAGCAACCTCCAGCACAGTGAAGAGTGCCTTATGGCATAATAAGTTCTATATAATAAAGCAAATGTTACTGGAATCAGCTGAATTAGCCTACAAATAGGGGGAAAATACATACAATTATAGTAGAACAGGACCTAGCACATGGGATAAGACCTTTCATTCATCTAGTCCAGCAGTGGCTAGGTACCTGATGCTTGTGATGCAGGAATAATAAACCACAACGTGCCTAGCCTAACAAACAATGCCATACAATATGGGGAAATTCCTTCCTGACCCCTTTGGGTGATCAGTTTACAATATGAAGCATGGAATTTGGGTACCCATATAATCCCATGGATATCACTTTTAGACATGCGTGCCCTCTTTAATATCATTGTCTTTCTCTGTTACACAGAGTACATTAACATTTCACTGACCACTACCAGTATTCGTTTCTATAAAATGGAGTCTCTGGATCTAATTTTTTGGGAGAGATCCGACAGCACAGGTTCACAAGAGATTAATGACACCTTTAAGCTGGATGATGTAGATCTCAGGTATGCTCTAACTTAAGCTCTTCATCCCAAACTTCCATATAGAGGAAGAAGAGAACAGCCAAAGCATAGAGTATATGTCAGAGTTGTGTAAAGGGACCATAGCATGACAGAGAATCATCCCTAAATTGCACAATTTACTTGTTTCTAGTAATTCATGGGTTTGATGTTAATTAAAGTAGCAGAGTGGTTCAGTAATGACAGCTTTTAGCTGTCTGGCAGAGTAACCTTATTCCAATAGAAATTCACATATAAAGACTTCATAAAATACACCAGCATGAATTACCATGGGGCCTTTAGGAAAAGTAATCATCTTCAGATTAATGTGAGTTCAATGCTTGGCTAAAAATAAACAAATAAATCCTATGTACATTCCCAAGGTAAACGACATGCAATCCAGACCAGTTTCAAGTACGATCACCCACATTTTTATTTCTGCAATAAATATAACACGGTGGATCCATTGGCTGGATTTGACATTTGACGTGGAAAGCGACCACCTTGTGTGTTGAAAGGGACACCACATGAAAGTACAGGGAACAGGAAGGAGGGGGGAGGAGTTGAAGAGGCTGAGTGAGAGTTAAAGAGGGTGCAGCTGCAGCTTGGTAAAGAGGTTTCCACTGTAAAAATAAAGTCCTGTTGAAGCTTGTTATGTTTGATACAACAACTACCAATGGAATGTAAGGCCTGAATATGGAGACACTACTGCCTACTGTAGGTGCTTTTTCCAATCCAAAGGGTAAGTGTTTTCCTTACTAGTTTAAATCTTTAACCTATATATGCTCTAGTTATTATACCGTTTGAATGTGTCATCTGCTCCTCACTTTGCTGTAGCTTTTGTAGCCCCTTACTGAGGCTAATTAGTAGCCTGTCAATGATGCACTTAAAGACACAAGACTTACATACTGTGCTTTCTCCAGTTTGCACAGAACTGTAATTTTTAAAGGATTAAAAGTTTACAAAGCACATCCATGTGAGGCAGAAAATGAATTGCTCACTCTTCTCATCTCTGTTTGTAAATTAGATTACAGGTTCCAAGTGAGTTGAAAAACAGGCAAATCCATGTGATTAGCTCACAGGTGGCCAGTGAGCCTTTTCTTTGCTTGAAAGTCTAGCAGCCTCCCATTAATAACCGTAATCAAAGAATGTATATTTATCCTTTGGCCCAAACCCTGCCCTGTGCCAATATGGCTGCCTGCTGTGCTAATCCTCATAACCAATATAATCATCCTCAATGGTAATTTCATAAGTTTGCTCAGCTGTCATGTGGGATGTACACTATGTGTGGTAATGAATTTGTGCTGCAACTGTCATTGAGAATACATTACAAAATAGGTTTCTAATTCCTTATGATGCTATTAATGGAAAACAAGAATTTTAATGATAATCCGGGGCAGTTGTATGTTTTGAGCAGCTGGTTTCACTGCCATTAGAGCCAAGGCTCTCCATATGAATAAACAAGCTATACCATTAATCATAAGTGCTTCCTTTAAAATAATTAATTAATTGTTTCAAATGTATCTTCTGTCTCAAAAAAGCATCACATTCTAGGCGTGTTAACTCAGTAAAATACATCATCCAGTGGATGAGAAAATAGGAATGACAAATAACTATTCCCAGGAGCGCCGCCAGCTTTTCTGCCACTCTAGGCGACTGCCTAGGACACCTAATGGGTTGCGCCGGCCCTGACTATTCCAGGATCTGATGTAGAAATTGGCCATTAGTGCATCACACCAATGGGACTCCATCCAGTATAGTCAGTATACTGCCTCCAACACAGGGCAGATCCTTCACAGAAAGATGTAAACATCCCAGTCATGAAAAATTAGGCGATAACATGCATATGAGGGAAGTTTCTTACCACAGTTGTCAGTTAATAGTGGCATATATCATGATCTGTGAGACTGATCTTTCTTACGTAACTGTGGATAACATATTTTTATTCATATAAATGCCTTTTTTTTTTTGAAACCTCCATCTCTTTACCTTAACAATATCTTGTGGTAATAAGGTCCATGGGTTAATTACATATGAATTATTTCCTTTTATTGGTTTTAAATTTGTTACCCTTAAATTTCATTGGTTGTCCCCTTATTCTTGTAATGTAGGTTTGTCGCACTTTCATTTATAGGTTTTTAAGTCTACAGATCTGATGCAGAAGTAATACTCTCTCCTGTTACATTTGCGGTAGATGGTTTGGTAACTTCAGGAATGCTGAATAGTGAAACCTGATTGGTGAAATCCTCTTGCATATTTTCCTCTCATGTCAATCTTCATAGCAGTGACAGCCTACCAACTTTATAGGCCCTAATCCTGCAAAGGCTTATGTACATATTTAAATTTCATTCATGCGAGTAGTCCCATTGAAATCAACAGCACTAGTCATGTGCCTAAAATTACTCACATGCATAAGTCTTTGCACAGGCTTAAGGCCTTATTTGTAGTGATGGATTGGTGGCCAATTTTTGATTTTCCAAAATGGATTAACAAGGTGGATGTCAGTAGCAGTTTGAATGGTACTTTGGAGAAACTGTCTACCAATGTTTTCAAGCTGAAGGGATATTTTAGCAAGGTCACCAAAACTGGGTTTATAATGGAAATTCACTTGCAACATTTACTACAGATTGCTGGCTGTTGCGCCAGAATTTTAGATATTTTAATCATCATTTTTAAGATTTCAGGTTTCTTCTTAGTAACTTTCAGTTTGAAGAAAGAAATCATATAAACACATTCGGCCAATTTCATGGATCCTGTGTGCATCTGTACTATGTACATTTAGATCTTGCAAATACACATGTGAACATATACATACAAATGTGTAGTACTGGGATTAAAATCTATAACAAATTACAGGTTTATATGTTTACATAATGCTTAAATGGTACAACAAAACTGTCATGAACAACGACCAGGCCATGCATAAAATCTACTTGCCCACCCTTTATGATGATGGAAATAATGAAAAAAAAATATATATATGTATATATTAAAAATAGGCAAGCAAAATATCAATTTGCCTGTGGTGGGTGAGCAAAAATAATTTTGCAGTGCTGTATTTACTAATCTCTCTGTCATCCTGATTAATTCTGGCTTTGGAATTCATCAAAAACAAATACTAAAAAGTCTATTCATAGATTATTATTCAGCTCAATCCTCTGCCATATGCATGTGGATGTCAAATTCAGAGTCAGTGAACCAGAGATAAATATTTTTCATTTAGCTCAGCTTTCACTTGTATCTAAATAGTTTTGCAATAATTTGTTTTATTCTCCCCCTCTTTATACCACTCCTCTCTAAAGCCTCAGTTCCGGAACGCATCCTCATTCAAGACAGCTCTTTAATTTTGAGCATGTGCTTAAATCCCATTGACTTCCGAGGGATATCCTGAATAGGGATGGACTTAAAACATCTGCTTATGGGTTTTCCTGAATCAGTGGGTAGGCCTGGTGTTGAGCTGAATTCTGTTTTTATTCCATCTGAAACCTGACAGTGACTCGCCTCGCCATTACAGAACAAATCTAAGATCTAACTTCTCTAAAGGAGTTGAGTTTGCTGCTTCTATACTGTAAGGCCAGGGTCCTGAACTTTGATCCCTATATGACAGCATGTTGTGTTAATACTAGACTCCCTCCAATACATTTATTTTCCTATGAAAATATAAACCAAACTATTTTATTTACCTGCCCCTTTGTCCCCCCTGCTCCCCACTAGTTGTGACAATACAAAGGTAAGGGATAAAGAGTTAGAAGAGGTAAATCTGTGAAATTAGCCAAAGATTGAATATTGTCCCTTTACCTTAAAAATGAAAACTGTGGTTTTTTTTAAATCTCCAGAAGGAGGAGCCATAAAACAGTTTGAAGTTAATTATGTAAATAGACTTGTAGGGCAGATGCATAACCAACTGGGATTTTAGGCTTTTTACCATATTCCGTTTGAATACTATTGGTGCTTCATACTTGTATATAATCTTATATTTATACACTGCTTCTAATGCCGAAGCATTTGACAAATATCCACAAGACTCACTTCATTTGCCTGCAACCAAGTCTGGGGTGGAACGTGGCTACTGCTTAACAGTACAAAGCAAAAGCGCTCAACAAAAGTGAAAGGCCCGGATCCTGCATCAGGTTGTACTGGGACTCCTTGGGGTACAGAGATCCATAACAGTGGGTTTTGGCACAGGATTGGGATCTCTAAAAGGAAGATTACGACCATACCCTATCCACAAAGTTTGGATCCAGAGTTTCCCACAGTTGAGGAGGTTTTAATTTCTTTAGAATTTAGGTATGGTGAACTAGGCAGAATGGCTAGTGTGAAAGATACCAGGTAACAACATACCTGCATAATATCCTAGAAGCTCTAAACTACATCAAGTCCCCAATCCTGCAAACTATTTGATGCAGACACACTCCTATGCCTATACAGAACTACACTGAAGGCAATGGGTTTCCACAAGGGAGCAAGGGTCCCATTGCATAAACTAGCTTGCAGCCTAGAGTCCATAGTTTGCAAAGGAATTAAAACCAGACTCATATGTTAGAATTAAGTTTCTAAACTAAAAAAAATGCCCCTTAAAAATAACATTTTCTACTTTTTCAAAAAGGCTATTTTAAAATTAGAGAAATTACTTTAAATTTGATGCTATTTTAAATTCCTTCCACGAGGGAAGCCAAACTGAAAACAAATGTTTACTGGACGATGGGAGACCGAATCAAGCGTATATGATGTTTCAACAGCGGCCTCCAAAATAATCAATATCTTCCAATTCATATTATTGACTTTTGTCACAGGCCTGGAGGCATAAAACTTTAGATGAAAGCATAAGAACGGCCAAATTGTCCAATTTGCTAGAATTCGGACATTTTACACTGCACTTTTTTTTATGATGGTATGGAAGCTTGTTCAAAGGAAGCTCTTGAAATATCAAAGTGGACCTTAACTCCTTTTGTTCCATGTGCCATAACAGGAAAGACCCTCTGTGCTTCATTTCAGGGCAGAGGGTGTTAACCTGTACAAACCGACACTTCTTCCAACACAAAGCATGAATGTCGCATATCCATAATACCCATGTGAAGAGCTTCACTGCTGTGCATTTCTCCTTAAGGCCTCAGTCCTATGAGACCTCACAAACTGGCTCATTTTCAGTTCATATCCCAAAAGTAACACAAATACTTCTCATTCCCAGCTGTGTTTAAACATACATATGTGGTAGGAAGATGGGCATCCATGAACCACCGACTCACCATGAGGAAACATTAAGTTCCAGTAAAGCATGGATCAGCATCACAAATTCTTCATATGTAGACACAGAGTGTGATCAGCTTCCACTTGTACCTGACTTTTCTTTTTATGAGTCAGTTTCCAGAATATAATGCTGTACTGCACAACAGTAATGATAAATAACCATGCCCAAACCACTGCAGAACAGCAGGAGCCCATTAAAAGTCATAAGAGAACATTTGCATCTGTTTTAGCAGAAGAATGATGTGCTCCGACATAGGAAAACCCTGTTATTTAGGTTTATCTGCCACGAAGATATCAGGTTTCACAGGGAAGAGACAGTCAAAAGTACACATTTCTTCCTAGGTTGTAAATAGTTGTTAGCAACACTTCTAGAAGATGTGTTGGGTAGATTGATATTGCAACACTAACTTCAAATAGAGAAGGGAAATAACTTGAACTACATGAGAGGCAGTGTGGCAGGCGGTGAGCCTTACACCCTTCTCCTTTCCCATGCAAAGCTGTGCGCAATCTACTCCCGTCACGTCCTTCCTCTAAAAAATGCTGGGTTGTGTAATGTACATATAACCACGTTTAGGACCATGGATTAACTCAAAATCATATAGACTGACTGACAAAGGCCTAAAGACCTAGCATTATAAAAGCTCTTGTTCCTTCCATCCAGCTCTAACACACCATCAATCTTCAGCTTGCTTTCTCTGCAGTATGTTTTGCTCATCAGTGCCATCAGTGGCATAAACCCGCCAGGCATGTAGAATTTAATGGTCTAATCCTCCCGCTCTCACAAAAAACAGATTAGCTTTAAATTAAATACTCTTGTTCCTTAAATTTCCTCCCTGTCAGAATACCCAGGGAAGCTGTTAATCTTACAAAATAGCCCGAGGATGTTCGGATGCCTCCACGTGAAGACAGAAAGCAGCCCAGACTGCCAAAATAAGGCTGAGGGAGTAAACTAATCTCACAAACCTGGGAATGTATATGCAGCAGGGATCACTGCTGTTGATCTCTGTAGTTGCTAGAGGGGGGTCATTAACTGTAACAGGACTCTTGTTGTCACAAACCAAATCTCAGCAGTCACCTGCTTTGTATCCATCAGACTGATGCGCTGATGAGTCATCAACCTGTCTCCTTTACTGTATATTCTTAGGTGCAAAGTAATGAGCTCATCAATTAGACATAGAGTCCTATCTGTGAATTAAAGTCCTCCAACTTGCCTGCACACGGCATGTTAAACACAGTCTGGTGACATGCGCCTCTAGATCGTGCTGCGGCAGACCCCCAATTTGGCGTAGAAGGTTGGCCTCCCAGTTTAGTGCTAGGGATGTTTCACAGGTAGAGAGCAAGGGCTGCACACCAAAATTCATGTTCAAAATGGCAGTCAGATAATGGCCGGATTTATATTTGATGTCTTGAGATTTTAAAATTTCCCTCACAAAGTAAGGCATTCACCAACCTAAATATACAAAGCACAAATGAAGGCATGCACGGCTCTAAGATGCATAGCTTATGCTTTCCCCCTTCACATCAGCTAACATTTAAATGTTTAAAGCTTGCCGTGAGTAAACAACAACATAAGAGAGTAAAACCTTCAGAACCTAAGAAGAGCAAAAATTACAGAGCATGCAGAGCAACCACAGTGAGTTTATGGGAAAGTACGGTACATATCTATCTACAACCCAAGAGAGACAAAGGTAAACCACAGTCGTCTAATTATGACTTGAATGAAATTCACCGTTGACTAGGCCTGAGTAGTTGCTCCTCATTCCTCCATATAACAGGATAATATATGAAAGAGGATTAATTACCCTGACACCTTCTTTTACTCTGCAAACTCCTCCAGGACATGATACTGATGGACAGCAAAATACAAAGATTTTCTGGGTAACAGGGAGCCAAGTCCAGTCCTCCGCATAGTGAAGGTGTTTCCATAAAACTGAAGAAAATGTAAAGACCAGTTTGCAAGATCTCAATGATCCACTTTGATCAATAGCCTCTATAATTTTTTCTGAAGATGTGATGAACACGGAAAGAAAGGCTTGTTCCTCTCCCATCACTAGATAGACTTTCCTACACATTACACAAAATAGCATTTAGCTACTGGTATTTCAACTCCATTATGAATTTTTAAAAAGCTATTCAAAAGTGAAATTCATACACACAGTTCTCAGTGCTGCCCTGTTCTCCCCAAGTCCCATTAAATAATCTCCCTAGGAAAAGGTTTAGAAGACAGAGAACCACCTTAGAGAATACTTCAAAACAGAACAAATCCTCAGCTGTTTTTATGTTGCTATAACATTCATCTATTTTTAATCACACAGCAGATTAAAACCAAACGACATCCACAGGCTGCGCAAAGCATTGGGGTGAAAGTCTACCTCTGTTGCTGTTACCCAGGGGTTCTCAAACTGGGGGTCGGGACCCCTCAGGGGGTCGCGAGGTTATTACATGGGGGGTCGTGAGATGTCAGCCTCCACCCCAAACCCCGCTTTGCCTCCAGCATTTATAATGGTGTTAAATATATTTAAAAGTGTTTTTAATTTACAAGGGGGTGTCGCGCTCAAAGGCTTGCTATGTGAAAGGGGTCACCAGTACAAAAGTTTGAGAACCACTGCTGTTACCACTCCCCACCATTCTGGGTAAAACACTATGAATTAGGACTACCAGTGTTTGCATTTGTCCTGGAAATTACATCTAAATGTGCCATGAAGAAAATAATCCTATGGTTCAAAGCAAAGAAGTTGTTATGTGTACTTAAATAAATGGATGCATTTCACAGAGAGGACTTGAGTAATGCGAGGGTGCTGTAGGAAGGAGTTATATCTCAGCACGTAACTACAATTCCAGAGAGAGTCCGTGGAAGCATAGTAACTCTGAAAATTAGGATTCTACAGTTTTGCTAGTGTCAGGAAACCTGGCAAAATATTATTGGAATCCTGCCTTTTGATTGCTGGATAGATGCATACTCTGGGCACCACCTGTGGGAACATAGTTACTCAACCTCAGCACTGGCCTTCCAAAAGCAATGGGGTCGACCAGTCAAAATGCAGGTTGTTTATCCCAAAGCTATGGAAGGCCTTACCATTTCTCCCTACAACAGGCTTTGGCTCCTCACTCTTATCTATGGGTCTCTCTTTTGGGGGGAGTAGTGAGGAAGAAAGACTAGTGGCCTGCTCGTATGATCGAGAGTAAAGGGTAGGTCTGTTTCCCCTCTGACATGTTTGGGGAGAAATGGTCAACTACTTCCTCTCCCTAGTTATCTGGTCCCCACAGAATTGCACTGAAAAACCACAGCAGTGGACCAGGAGGAAAAGCACTTAAGAGCAGCTGGGCTGGAGGAGAAGAAACAGCCTCTGCAATCCAGCAGCAGCCGCAAGAGTCAACTGTAGCGATTGCAAGGAAGAACTACAGCCAACACACACAGCTCACTCCTGGCTGCTTGAGAAATACTGGCCGCTACCTGGGACACAGGGACTGTTTGTAACCACTGGCTAGTATGCCCAAGTTATAGCAATATACCTACATAACATGCTCCATTTGGTTGTGTATGCTTGACTACACTCTTCCAATATTTCCAATCTCGAGCATTTAAATATTTTGAGTCAGACCCACCAAAAAAATCCTGGGTTTTAAATAAATAAATGGATAAAATACATTTGGGATTTTTTTTATTTGCCTTCTGGTTTTTGACCCTTTAGGTTTCACGTTTTTAAGTTCCTCTCCAAAACTAGGAAGGCTAGAAACTTATATTAAAAATAAAAAAATGAAAGTCACGATTTTCATATATTCACGTGACTCCAGGAGCCGAGTTTTAAGAAAAACACCAAATATCATGAGACTGGTGATAAAATCAGAGGAGCTGGTAATACTGAGTCTTCTTTCGATCTGAGAAGTAGTCATGCCATTTCATTGTGGCTCAGTTTGTTTTGTTTTTAATATTGGCAATGCCGTGTAGTAAGTAAGAGTGTTAACCCCCGCTAAAAAATCTTAATGATCGACATGATGTAAGAGAGGAGCAACTGAATTGCGGATTCTCTCCAGGTGCTTTATTAGAGACTCTAAGGAACATTTTCCTCTCCCCAGCTCTCCCTCCATTTCTCTAAGCATTTACACCCCTTTTCAAAATGAATAGAGGGGCTTTTCATACTTCATGATCATATAAAGTGCTGCCCAGCAAAATGTAAGTTATTCAGAGGGGTCACTAATACACAAAAGAAAGAAAAATGTCAATAGCCCATAGCGAATTCTGAAAGAAATTTGGCAAAAATATTTCATACACAAAGCAGCCAGACTTAGGGAGGCATGACAGCAGTTGTTTAAAAGTTCATTGCAACACTAACTGAAAATGCAGCTTGAATTTAGGTAGGCAGAACATAATTAACCAGGTTTGAATTGGATCAGAACACCAGGGTTAGCACCCCAACTCTAACAAAAAGCACCCAAGAATATTTAATGATAGTAAATGCCCAGGACTTCTGCTCGTGCTCCATCCAAAATACATCCCATATTTTGAAAAATGCGTGCAGAAACATGACTTGCAGATCACCCACTTGAGTAAATGTACTGTGCACTATACATGCACATCATAGGCGTTCATGCTTTTCAAAATTTGAACTCGGTGTGCACCCCTAGCCTTCTAGCACCATACTATTCCTTAACTCCTGATGGGAGCACTGAATAAGCGCTACTCAAAAGGAAAAGTACCACCTGAAATGCCAGTTTAAGGTAGGGTCATCTGGTAACAACAGGTAACGATCCCCAAAGTGAGCAGAAGAGTTGGCATGTTATTAGCACACCAGGGGTTGGATTGCAATGAAAATAGATGGTGTTATCCAGTTATAAATGTAACATGCTTCTCTGAAAAAAGAAAACTAATTCTGAATAAACTAGTAATCCAGCTAAAAGTTTCATTCTCAACAGGACTCCCTCCATCTAGCAATCGCACCTGCACCGATTTAAAAACAGAGACTTTCTGTTTATTCGCTACAAATACATGGGATGTTGTCAAGATTCTTTTTTAAACTGACCATGTGTTTATATCACCCTTTCACTACATCTTATCTGGCTGGTAGATGCAAGTCACTAACTGTGTTTCCACCTTGTACCTGTCTTGCAGTGCTTTTAACGAAAAAAAGGTTACTCAATAAGCAATGAACTATTGCTATTATATTATTTCTTCTTCATTTTAGGGTAATGATGATCTTCCTAATCCAGCAAAGAATAAGGTAGTGATCTTATTTAGATTGGAAGCTCTTTGGGGCAGAACCCTCTCTTTGTTCTGTGTTTGCACAGCACCTAGCATAATGGGGTCCTTGGTCCATAGGGTGACCAGATGTCCCTATTTTAAAGGGACAGTCCCGATTTTTGGGGCTTTTTCTTATATAGGCTCCTATTACCCCATCCCTCACCCCGTCCCGATTTTTCACACTTGCTGTCTGGTCGCCCTACTGGTCCATGACTGGAGCTCATAGGTGCTCTTATAATACAAATAATAATCTGCAAGGCTGGCAAAAACCCTGCATGCAATCTATGTTGCTGGAAAGATATATGGATTCAACCAAGTGCTCTTCAGTACTTCCTTAGCAGGTTCATGCGGTCACTTGCAGTGCTGAGTAACACAGCAGAAATTTTCCACCTCCATTTCCCCAGCCTACTGTTCTCTTCTGCCTATAGTACTGTACAGTCAAGCAGCACAGATTCAGCTGAACTGGACACATCCATTATATTAAAATAAACAATCCGCTAGAGAAATGCACCTTATCTGATGCTCAGTTCCTCTATCCCAACTCCAGGGTTTAAGTACAGTACAGAAGGAGTACAGTATTTCTGCATATGCCTTATGGCAGCTGAAACAGTCATAGGCAGAACATATGTAGAAATATGAGCTAAAAAACAAATTACTACAAAATTGTGGTTGAGATTTTTTTAAAGGCACAAAATCAGCAATTTCAAATTGATGTTGCAGTTATATATAAAACCACAGAAGTTAGCATCACACAGTGTCACACGAAACATTCCATATGCTCATCAGGGACAAACTGTTTGCTGTAGGAACCGTCGCTTTAAATTTGTGACTTTGAAATGTCACCCTAATGCTGCATTGACAATTTTCTTCTTTGAAGAGAAAAAGGCAGAAGGAACAGGCAAAAGTGAACTTTGATACCAATCATTTGAATGTATTTAAATTATTACACATCTGGTGTATATGGAAACACATTCAAATAAACACTGATCGCCTATATCTGAATATGTAATCATCAAAATAAATGCAGCTGCTTTTATTTCAATGTGTAATAGTCCAGAAACACACATCCACGTGGACCTCTATAGAATCATCACTGCTACATTAAAAGCGAAAATACATATTTGTATGTGATTCTTCTGATGTTTTACAAATAATACTGTACTAGTAATGCCTAGCTCTTCTACAGCATTTTCCTTGTACAGAACCTAAAGTTCTTTAAAAAGGTGGGTGAGGAAATATCTTTTATTTGACCAACTTCTGTTGGTGAAAGAGACAAGGTTTCAAGCTTGCACAGAGCTCTTCTTTGGCAAGCAAAAATCAGTTTGTCCGCCTTGAGCACAGAAGAACTCTGCATAAGGTCGAAAGCTTGTCTGTCTCACCAACAGAAGTTGGTCCAATAAAAGATATTACAAGGTGGGTGAGGTCTCAAATATCCGGGGCCAACACAACTACAACAACAACACTACAATTTAGAAAAGAGATTAGTAGTACTATCCCCATTTTACAGAGAGGGAAACTGAGGCCAGGGAGGGAAGTGATTTAACCAAGCTAGTGGGAAAGCCAGGAACAGAAACCACAACAGTTCCAGTCCCAGCCCCAGCCCACTGCTCTATCCACTAGACCACACAGACTCCCCTTTAAACTTCATTTTTTCAAAACCAAATATGTTACCAAATATGTCCAAGTCATTAGTCCTCATTGAGCCACACTTAAAGCTTTAGGAATAAGCTATAGTTGAGACGTCAGTATAGAAAACAGAAATGCCTGAAAAATACCCTAATTGATGAAACCCTCATTTAGTCATCCTTGGATAACTCAAATATTGTTAGTCTCTAAGGTGCCACAAGTACTCCTGTTCTTTTTGCGGATACAGACTAACACGGCTGCTACTCTGAAACCTGTCAAATATAGCCAATCAGGATTTCACTAAACTTAACACTCACAAACAAAATATGCATCTACAGGCCCGGGGCATCATGAAAAATATTTCTAATCTGTAATAAACACGTACAACAGAAATGTTTTCTCAACTATATGAGAGTGAGATTTTTCTTCTCCCCTATGTGTAAATATGGTTTACTTATTGGAAAAATGTTCACAGTCCTTTAATTTTATGGGACACTAATGTGACGTTTCCCAAAACGTTGGGTCAGTCAGTGGGGAGTTCTGCTAAAAAACAGTTATGACACAATATGGGCCAATATTAGGCTCTAATTTAAGAAAGCACTTACATACATGCTTACATCAGTCCCGACTCAGGACAGCATTTAAACATGTTCGACAGGCCCTGTGATTTAAATTGCTTAAGGGCTGTCCTGAATAAGAGTGCTTTCCTAAACTGGCTCCTTAGACATGACTGCATAATTTAAGATACTGAATTATTTTCACAGACTCAGAAAGCAAACTGGTGTGTGTAAAACATTAAACTCAGTCTTAAGTGGGCTAAAAGGTTCTTGCAAGTTGAAATCTACAGTTGGCCTTAGGCAGGTTGAATCACAAGCTCTCAAAATCTCAAAATCTACTGTATTAGCTCCTGATTTAGAAAAGCACTTAAGTGTGTGCTTAAACCCTTCCCTAATTGGCTACACTGAGATTAAGCAGGTGCTTACAATTTTAAAAAAGTGTAAAATTTAAGCTTAAATGTTTCGTTCTGGTTAGGGATGCTTTCCTGAATTAGGGCCATAGACTGCAATAAATTCCTTGTCCTCCTCTGTGCCAGCATTGAATACTTGCAAGAATGCCTTTTTCTAGTATTTATCATTTTCCAACAGTATGATGGGGACTTTACAATACAAACAGAAAGGCAAGATCCCAATACCCAGGCGCTTATAACCTGGAAGGCGTGTTCTTGGGAAAAGCCCAGGTCAGGATTGTAATATTCCTTTCCAGGAGGTAATTCTAATGCTCAGCTTTGAAGTCTACATTTGCATAACCGCTTTGGTTAACAGCAAGGACAGCAGAGCAGCTCTGGCTAACAATTCTATGAAGTTAATGCCCCTATCCTTCTGCTACCAGGAGAGTAACAACCCTGCCAAGGGGGGTGTTTAATTGAATTGAATGTAGTTTACCAATTTGCTATCGGTCATCAAACGTCACAATTTAACTTTCAAAAAAACACAGCACCCATAGGAGAGAAAAAAGTATTACACGTCAATTAACATTTCCCCCCATCATTTGATATATTTTGGAATTAAATATGCAAGGAATTAATCTTTAAACTGACATCAATCCTTTCATGTACTAACTTCCTGTCATACATCATTAAGGCTTCAGAGAGTAGATATTTATCTTTTTCCATAAAGTGTATAACCGTTTTTTCTGCTAAACCCACTCAGTTCTGAATAAGAAATTCATTTTGCAAAATGCATCTTTTCTCATTTTTTAAGGATATAATTTGCCCTTTATATTTTGAACTGGACTAGAGTCAACCAAATTAAACCAAAACGCACACTTCATATTTTTCATTAATAGACTCAAATCACAGTGCAAAACACTTACAATAGATAATCTTCCTGCTGAGATTATCCTCCACATACACAAGAAGAGCATCATTGTAATGATAATCAGATGAAGATTGATAAAACTGCTTATGTTTCTTGTTTATAGTTAATACTGTTCGCATCATGGAACAGTTATTGATCAAGAATGGCACTGATATGCCAACACAATCCCCACTAAGAAGTAATTTAAAGGGGGCCATGTTTAACATAGTCTTGCTTTCAGTCAAAACAGTGCATTTAGCCACTTAATCCCTTTCTGAGACACTGCATTTGAGATTTAACGACTTTTTTTTTTGTCTCATTTTGTTGCCATAACAGATGACAGAGGTCCTAAAAGCTGCCCCTTCCACTCCGATATGACACATCAGAGGTTGTTAATCCTGCCTCAGGGTCAGAATCGGTTTATCTTTCCTGTTCACTTTTAGAGGAAAATGCAGCTATGGGAGTAGCCAGCATTCCTCGGGGAAATGTAAAATAGTCTGTAATCAGAGAGGTCTGCTGAGAAAACAGGCTGGTGTGAAAAACAGTTGATGGTTCAGAGAGCTGTTGTATTTTCACAGAAACATGGCTAAAGATAATCATCAGCTCTTCACTCCCTGTACAGCAGCCTGACCAGTTGAGAGACTATGATTGTGAGTGGAAAATGCATATAGAACTTGATTAAATCAGTCTCAAATGTTGGATTTGTAGCTCATCACAGGACCGGGAGCCAGAAGATCTGTATCCTAGTCCCAACTGTGCCACAGACTTGTTGTGTATGAGAGGCTTGCCACCTTGAGTAACAGTTTACTCCAACAGTAGCTGAAACCAACGGTACTTGAAACAAAGTACTACTTAGGGTACCAGGGTACTACTTAGGGTGCCAAAATAGGCTAATTTGTGATCTTGCGCAAGTCACATTCCCTCTCAGTGCTTCTGTTTCCCCTTCTGTATACTGGGGATAATAGTGAGACTTATCTCACAAGACTGCTGTGAAGCTTAATTAATTAGAGTATTTTGACATCCTTGGATGGAAGGTGCTATCTGAAAAGCCATATGTATGGAGGCTCACACACTTTTTTTTGTTAAAGAGACTAGGGAAGAGATTTTCTCCAGCACAAAGGTGAGTTAAAAGAACAGGCTACAGCCCACGAAAGCTTATGCTCAAATAAATGTGTTAGTCTCTAAGATGCCACAAGTACTCCTGTTCTTTTTGCTGATACAGACTAACAGGGCTGCTACTCTGAAACCTGTGAGTTAGGTGAGTTAGGCACCCAAGTCCCACTGAAAGCCAACAGGAATTCAGCACATACCTCATCTATGTTTTACAAAACCTCCCTCTAGGTGACTAAAAGGCAGCAAAACAATAAAAGAGATTTCAGCTAACCAGACTATTTGTTTTGAAATGCTCTAAATGGCCAGCACCAACTTTTCTTTTTGTCTCTCTGAAGTTTCAGCAAACTGTTGCTTTTATGTGGGAAAAACAAACACATGATTAGAAAACAATCACTGTCAAATCTGATAACAATCTGACACTAATCGCCTCAGGAATTCTGCTGCCAAGGATATTTTGTATTCTTTAGAAAATATAAAAAGGAGGACTCCTAAGGGGAGGGGGGGAAATACACAAACAATTGTTTTACATTCCACTCATAAACCTTTATAATCCCTGCTGCCATCTCCCTAAACCAACTTTATAAAATGACATACGTCTTGCCCTGCTTAAAAACAAACTGTACAAAAACTACTCTGAAAGCAATTACAGTTATTGGCTTTATTATTCTTCTCAAGGCCAGAACACGTGCTTTACAAGGGAAAACAACTTCCACCACTCTCTGCTGGCTCTTGCAATCCCTAAACCAGCTTTGAAAGCTTCAACATCATTTCATGTCCAATATAAGTTTACCTATACAGTTCTTCTGTGTGTGGCAGGATCCCATAAAAGAAAAATTACTAACCACACTCTTCTCCCATAGTCTATTGTACCTGTATCATGATTTTTGTGCAGCAAGTCAGGAAAAGAAATCAATTGAGCCACAATACAAAAAAGATTAGACCTAACCAAACTATTGTAAGGGCTAAGAGATAGATGTAGGCATTTATGTGTTTTAAAATAAGAAAGGTAATCCAGCCTGTTACCCTTTGCACCTGTCTCTCAAAAGAATAAGTTCCACTGTCCACAGGTCGCTTCTGGCAGATGCTACTGTGTCGTTAAATCTTTCTGACTTGACACCATGATGCTTAAGCAGGGAGATTAAAGCATTCTGGGACTGCTCAAACAGCAATGAGCTGAGCAGGTACCCTAGCTCACTGGGGTTTTTAATTACATTTTTATCTGCTCTTGACTAGATTTTTGCAGCACGTGGATTTGCAGAGGAAGATTCTGCCCGTGTCAGTGGATTATTTCACTGCAGTAGTTAATTCACACAAATTTAGGGCAAATGGAGTATCAGGAACCACAGAGAACTGACTTCAAAAGGCAGAAATTCTAAATGGAGAAACATGAATTTTAGATTTTCTAGGGCTGCTCTTTAGTAGTTGCTTGCTTAATAGAACCATAGTAAGATGCTGTCTGTTCTATTCACCAAGTGACATAACAACTGTTCTATGTAAATATTGGTGTTATGTATATTACAGTAGAGCCTAGAGCCCTCAAACAAGGATCAAAAAATTGTTTTAGGCACTGTACGGCTGGACAGAAAATTCTGAAAAGTTGGATGTTTTCGCGAAAACAGCCATATGTAGCTGACATTTTTAACAAACATGTTTGCCACTTTTTAAAATCAGCTTCCAAACACAGAGCAGAAGATTGTATGCTATTTTGGGCAGAGACTATCTAATTAAGAGAAGATGTAACCCGTGGACATAATAAACAGCATAAGGGATAACGAGAGAGAATGAGGGAAACTCTAAGACCATCTTGTGTTTACTTTGGCACTGCCGAAGAGCTCTGACTAGGGCTGGTTGAAATTTTTGAGCAAAACATACATATAACCACGTTTAAGACCATGGATTAACTCAAGGTGTCCTCGATCTTAATCTTCCAAGGGAAAATTTTAATTTCAGAGGAATTTTACATGGGAAAGTCAAAATGAAACTTTTTGTTTTGGGTCAGCTTGATATTCATCTCTGCATCCACCTGAGCAGTGCTTCATGGGATTTTTAATTCAGGTCCCTCATGCCTCCATTCTCCCCTATGAACGCCTGCTTTCCAGACATACTGTATCTCCCATGAGGTACTGTAGTTGCTCCCTGTGGCTGAGTCATGTCTACACTGCAATGTAAACTCAGACTCAGACTTGAGCCCAGACCCTGGTTCAGTCTACACACAAATTTCTCAGATTCAGGCTCAGACCTAGAGTCTTAGGGCCCTGAGGGGCTGAAGGGTCAGAGCCCAAGTCAAGCCGTGACCCAGGGTTCAAACCCTATTGCTTTGCAGTGCAGACACAGCCCCTAGTTCACTAAGTGTCCCTGAAGTCAACCAGATACAAAAAATAGACAAAATGCATAACAACCCCATCTGAAACACACTCTAATTATTGAAACCTCTCTGCCTTTGACAAAGCCTATATAATCACTGAAATTTGTAAATACATACATCTGTTAAATATGCATGCCAGGTGTCAAAAACATTTATTTAAATTGCTCTAATTTTAAGCAAAAGGCTAAGGAACCCAGAGACTGGATGTTACACTACAATCCACAGGATATAAACAAGTCAAAATGGCATGAAACAAATCTGAATGAACCCAGAACACAGAAGAGTGCGCTAAAAGAATATTCTCATGCAAGGGAAAACAGCAAAAATACAGGTGTTACCAAAATTCTCATAGGCACATTTTCAAATCGTAGTATTGCGGTTACACCCACTAATCCCGTTATTTGTTTAAAGATTTACAAATATAACACTGCAAAAAAAGTAAACTTTCCCTTAGATTTCTCTCGCTCTATCTTTTTTTTTTTTTAAACACATGGGAGAATGCTTATAGCTTGTGGTATGTAAAAGGCTGATAGTACTTGAGACAGACCTCTCTTCAACCTCAGGCCATCTGAGCACATTGCAAGCCTTCCTCGCAATCCTAAATCAATGCATATCAACTATGGCCTGGAGAAATAACTCTTGCCTGATGTAAGTGTAAATCATTTGCCAAGTTTCGTTTCATTTTAGCCATGCCTGCTAGGAAGGGTCAGTTGTAGTTTCCATAATCCCTTCCTTGTCTCAAAAGATTATAATTTGCCCATTGTAATTCACATCAGGATGCAACTTGGCATGCACATTAGAAATCTGAATGCAATTTTTTTTCCTTTTTGAAAAATGGATATTTATTCAGTCATTTAGATGAAGCACAATAAAAAAAAAAAAAAAGAGGCAGTTTTAGACCTTATGGTGGGATTTGACCCATCTTTTAACACTGTTATAGTGTTGACTTTAATGGTACATTCAATCCACCAGGACTCATGGACTTAATTCGGTCAAAGAGGGGGGATTGTAACTGACATGTCTCATCAACTGGCACTCAGACCTTAGGATACCAATGAAAATAACCCTTATTTATACAGCCATAGGAGTTTTTTTTTTTTTTTTTTTTTGTAACTATACTTTGAGCCAAATCTGTCCTTGCAATGTTATGTGCTACATTCGGCTCTCAGCGACGCACGTGTACGTGAGAACAAAATTTGTCCCTTTCCATTCGTTTTTTTCTTTAAGAATATACATAAAAAGTTAGGTTAAAACATATTCAGAATCTTACAGCAATGAAAGCAAAACAGGCACTCCCAGTCAGCAGCGCTTCCCATTCCTTTGATTCTTTCAGCATACTGGCACACTACACACTCACCTACTGTGGGATTCCACAGTTAAGGTTGCCAGTGCAACTTTTATTCACCTGGTTGTGCCTAGGTATGAGAGGACACAAGAAATTCTCACTGTCAGACCTTGGGCACAAAAGGAAGAGTTTGTCTACACTGGCAAGTGAAAGACAAAACTTTTGTCGTTCTGAGGTGTTTAAACAAAAACCCCACACACCTCGAAAGACAAAAGCTTTGTTGAGGACAGGTGCTCTCCTGCCGACAACGCTACCGCCGCTTGTTGGGGGTGGAAGTTTTTGTCAGCAGCAGAGCTCTCTCCGGCTGACAAATAGCAGCTACACTGTGCGCCTTTTAGCGGCATGGTTGTAGCAGCACTGCCATGTCGCTAAAAGCTGAGTAGTGGTGTAGACGTAGCCCTAAAGACAGACTAGCAGCATTAATGTTCAATTTCACCTGTTTTTAATCACTTTGTTGGGCTGTTACAATATTTAAGGCAGTTTTGCAGTTAATTTGATTTCTACAGACCTTTGATGTTTTGTGTTGACATGATTGCTGTGTCTTTTCATTAGTTCCTTGCTATCTTACAGGAAACATGGTTTCCACTTGGATGTACCGCAGCATTCAGAGTCTATCCTGCTTGTCATTCGTGCTCACCATATATGTTCAGAAAGTACATTCCATCTACGAGCAAGTCTGTCTGTAAGCCTAAATCCTCATCCAACCTTGCTCTGTACATCACAGAGTATGCTCAAAAGCTCCATTCTTACTAATCAATAAACGTTTCTCCAACTTCAACCTTATCATTTTAAGAAGGAATTCTGTGTAAGGAGAGGTTCTACAAGCAAAATCCATTGAACTACTTGATTACTCATTTAAACTGTTAAAACAAATAAATTGCCATTAAAATCATATATATTTTCCTTTGGGTTCTAAAGTATTTGACAGCCCAAACTAAAGTATTTCAGGGTCCAATCCTATGAATGAGTAAGTAGTCTATGTGTCTGCTCACATGAGTAAAGATTTGCAGGATCAAACCCTTAATTTTTAAAATGATTAAAAAGGACTGCAGCTTTGAAACATGAAGGACTTGTTGCAAATTGTTCCAGAGACTAAGTCTTGTAAAAGAGCCAGCATGACTTTTTGGCATACCAATGAAAGGCTAAGTTTTATCAGGGACTATAAAGATTTAAAGTCATAGTATAATCTCACCTCCGGGTTAGTGGGCCCCACTTCCCTTATCAATTAACCTGTCAGTTGACAGCCAGGTCTAATTAGTTAAATCCTTTTTTAATTAAGAGAGTCTGCCTTGAGCAGAATTTGCCAGCTCCAGAACCATTTAACAATCTGGAGCATGTCTCCACAAAAATCATTTTTGCAAACCAAAAATCTTCTCTTGCTTCAGCAGATAAGTGTAACAATTTTTTTTTTTTTTATGTTTGTATCCCATTGCAACATAGGGGCTATTTCCATCTTACTGTATGAAAAGCTAGGGCAGTATTTGGCTCCAGTGATCCTTTGCTTAAATTGCTTTAGAAGGGCGTGCTTGCGAATCTATAATATTGATGTGCACAACACTATTAACTAGAAATGTTCACAAATCAAAATACTGGATCTGTACACCCTCAAAATGTCTTTTTCAGGATATATCCAGCAAGATGACTGTGGAAATATTGTATCATTCATGGTACTGTACGAACACTCCGCTGATAATGACTAACTGTAGCTCTCACAAAGTGTCAGCTGCAGAACTGGCAGGAATAATTATGAGATTTTTTTTAGACTGCTCTCTTAAATTCTATAGTAGTGTGAGCATTAACGGGGGCCAAATCTTCAGTCTCTGGAAAAGGTATGTGTATGAACAGAAAGTAGAACTAATGCACTGCCACTGGTATGTATATTGTCAAAGCGGGAGGAGAGGACTAGATGGGGAAAAACAATTGTCTAAAGGACTGGGTAGAACATGTACTACTACTTCCTTATGTAATGATCTCATTATTCCCATTGACTTCTAAGGCCTGGTCCCCACTAACCCCCCACTTCGGACTAAGATACGCAAATTCAGCTACGTTATTATTCGAAGTACCTTAGGCCGAACTTACCGCGGGTCCAGACGCGGCAGGCAGGCTCCCCCGTCGATGCCGGGTACTCCTCTCGCCGAGCTGGAGTACCGGCGTCGACGGCGAGCACTTCCGGGATCGATCCGGGATCGATTTATCGCGTCTAAACCAGACGCGATAAATCGATCCCAGAACATCGATTGCCTGCCGCCGGACCCGGAGGTAAGTGTAGACGTACCCAAAGGGTTTTGGATCAGGTTCTTAATCTTCTGAGCTTTGCATGTGTTAGCAAACAAAATTACAAGTTTTGCACTACAGGTTTCAACAAATGATATGATAAAAAATATACCTAATGAACAACTTTGGAGCTACATAAATACCCTATGGAGTTCGTTCCTTTTTTGTCAAGACGGCATGTCATAGAATCATAGAATATCAGGGTTGGAAGGGACCTCAGGAGGTCATCAACCCCCTGCTCAAAGCAGGACCAATCCCCAGATAGATTTTTGCCCCAGATCCCTAAATGGCCCCCTCAAGGATTGAACTCACAACTGTGCGTTTAGCAGGCCCATGCTCAAACCACTGAGCTATCCTCCCCGAGCTTTATCGAAAACATATACAAACAAGCTCACAGATATACGACTTAAAAACTGTATTTTATTAAAGGTGAAAAAGGAAAAAGCTCAAGTTATGTAAGTGAAGCATATCTTTTAGGTAAATCAGAGTTAAGATAGTAGGGAATTATATAACATATTGCCCTGAACACCAATTGGTATCATCCAGATTATGACTCCTTAGACTAGGTCGGAAATTCCTTTCCAACATGAGAAAATAGAATGTGTAATGATCTAATGGACCACATTCTGATCTCAATTACACTAATAGAAATATGATGTAAATTAACTCCAATTATTCTGGAGAGCAACAGTGACGCAGAAAACAGAATTTATCCCAATATATCAAGATTTCAATCTGGTTTACAACTGGTTCAGCTGACACTTCTTTTACTTTGTTTGAGTTAACAAACACCAATGGGGCTTGTCTTCACAAAGCTGTACCACTCTAAGATGTTATTTTAAATAGGTGAGAGAGGCTATGTGAATAGCTTTATATCAGATTAAACTAGGCCTACTTCAGTTTAGTTTAAATTGATAAGGCACCGTTTTAAACTAAACCAAAATAAGCCACTCTTAAACTGAAGTAAGAATGTCCACACAAGTTTAACTAAACCAGTTTAATTGACCCAGGGCAAGTTTGTGTGTGGACAAATCCTGGATGATATTAAATGAAGTTCTAAGGGCCATATGAAGAAGTCTTTAACTCAGGCAGAAGTCCTAAAGAAGTCAATAACAGTTTTCCTTGGGCAAGTTTTGAAGAATTTAGTGTATAATAATAATTTGTATAAGCCTTAGCGTATTACCAAATGACTGGTTTGTTACTTAAGTCTCATCTTATTTTACAAACCTCTCTCATATTAATAGGGCTGTAGGACTTATTTATTAATTTCCTATGGACTTCCAGCTCTAAGTTGGTCTGCTTCTAAGTATGCTATTTTGCTGTGTGTATTGCATTTTTTACATTACTCTTACATTAAAATGTTGTATCTGAGGGCTTGTCTACACTGGCACTTTACAGCGCTGCAGCTTTCTCACTCAGGGGTGTGGAAAAAACACCCCCCTGAGCGCTGCAAGTTTCAGCGCCGTAAAGTGCCAATGTAGACAGTGCACCAGCGCTGGGAGCCGCGCTCCCAGCGCTGGTAGCTACACCCCTTGTGGAGGTGGGTTTTAGAGTGCTGGGAATGCTGCAATTACACAAGCCATGTTAAAGCACATTGCCAGCGAAGACGTGTCCTAAGTTTAAACCGCTAGGAGCTGGTGGCTGTTTGTGGCTAAACTAAGCAGAGTTTGACCTGATGGTGTGTCAATAATGAATCATTACCCTGTAGAGTTTGTTATGCATGTAGCACAATGTCTGTTATTGAATACAACCACTTAAGTGAGTAGTGCTTCTGTTTAAAGGGTGGGGAGTGGCATGTTACACCATCAAATAGCCTTTGATACCTTTGCCTGTAGGCCAAGTGCTCCTACAATGAATAGAAAAACCAAACACAACATGTCAAAAAGTCTATATGGACGCCTACACCTTCTGTTTGTCCTCCAGGAAAAAGGTAACTAGGGTTTAAGCAATTTCCTTCTATTTCTTTCTTTCTTTTTTTTTTTTTATTTAAACTGTCTGATTTGTTGGAATCATTTATCTTTTGCCTGTCAGAGCAAGTTATTTGCATATTTATTATACATTAAAATAATAGCCTAACACAATATATTCACACTCTGTCTATACGAGACAGAGTTTAAGTTGCAGTGGGAAAATGAACATATACTGAAACTGATTTACATGCGGGGGAGAGGGGCGGACAGAGAGGAAGAGTAGGCAGAAGGGAGGCGGGGCGGAAGAACTATTAACTTCTATTTACTTTTCTCCTGAGAAGTCAACTTAAAGAATATGCAGCAGACATTTTTGACATGTGCTAATGTTTCTTTACCTATGCATGTTTATTAGAAAGAAGAAAACTAGTATGATCACAAGTTAACTACCAACCCAAACCTTCATTTAAAAATTAGATTCCAGGTTTTTCTGAGCTTTCATAGAATCATAGAAGAGTCAGACTTGAAGGAACTTCAATATGTCACGTTGTCCAGTCCCTGAAGTTCATTTACTTACTCTCTTGAATTTGCCTTTGCACTTTTTATTGAGAGCTGTAAAATACTGAAGAACCACAAAACATTGCAGAAAAAGAAGTCATGAGCACATTGCTGTACGCTTGTGTAAATAAACAATTTTTGTCTGTGTATCTTTCAGAACTATTTGCAACATTGCATGGTGCCCCTCCCAGCGCTTAGTATTGGCTACCCCTATAAAGAGCAAAAAATTGTGTTAGCACAGAATGTATAATTATTTCTTTAATACACTGTCAATATCCATGTATGCACATAGAGAGTGTATTTCTGTAGTTTAAAAATGTGAATACACATACACACACACACACACGGGCAAAATGTAACATTAACATTGAGAAATCAAGCATTCAAAGGTCAAGAAATTCCAACCGTTATAGTTGCTATCGTTACATATCCAGTGTACTTTACTGCATAGATAAAATTGCATGGGGTCAGATCTTGCTCCTTACTCTGTCAAAATTCCCAGTGAATTCAGAAAAAAAATCCCATTGAGTAAGATCTGCACAACTGGGCCCATAAACAGCAATATATGAAGGTTTCAATCATGCCTTTAGCAGGTGCAGGTGTGTTGCCCTAGGCGAGGATGTGTTCTGTGCTATTGCCAGTTTCTATAGCTATTCTGCCCTCGGAGAAGGCTGACCAAGAAATGATTCCATGGCTATACTGGTAAGTGACTCCAGCATCTTACTTTTGGAAATGTAGCACACACACTCCTGCACTGGATTCTCTCCATATGCGGGGAGCAAAAGGGGATATGGGGCCATGGCGCTACCCCATCAGGTTGCCTGACACTGCTAGCAGCACTCACAGACCCTTTTATCTTGTGTTCAGGCAGCAGGGATCAGTGCTGTTCCCTGTGCACATGCGCAAAGGTTGACCTTTAACAAAGAAAACAGGAATTGAAACTACTTTGTACACACAACATGGAGCCTGATCCAGACTCTGCTGAAGTCAATGGGAGTCTCTCTGTTGACTTCAATGACCTTTGATGAACAAGAACAATGTGCCAGAGTTAATGCTACGGTGAAGAAACCTTCAATTTGGGGGATTTCCTAACTTTTTAAGTGCTTGATTACCACAACCTTAATGTTGCACTAATGCCTGTTTCTGTATTTAGTTTTCTCTGTGGGATAATACACTGTGAAATATGCACTCGTGTTGCGGATTGTGGGGGAGTTAGGGCCCTGCACCCCTCTTCCCGAGATTCACTGTGACTCTCAGCCAGCCAGTAAAGCAGAAGGTTTATTTAAGGACAGGAACACAGTCTCAAGCAGAGCGTGTAGGTACGACCAGACCCCCTCAATTAGGTCCCTCGGGGAGGTTCAGGGAGCTTGGACCCCAGCTTGGGGTTCCCTGCGTTGCACCACCCAGCCCCAACCGAAACTAAACTCCAAACTCCTCCCGCTGCTCCTCTCCTTTGTTCAGTCTCCCGGGCAGAAGGTGTTAATTCTCCCCACCCCCGTTCCTGGCTCAGGTTACAGCTCAGGTAGCTTCCTTCAAGGGAAGTCCCACATCCCCACTGCAACCCCCCTGCAACATTCCCAGGTCAAATCTGCCCTGCTCCCTGCTCCGTCACAACTCGCACCCTTGGAAATAAAACAACACATCGCTTTTGTTTCAAACACCACAGCCCTAATACCTATTATTAGTGATTTTTTTACTGGGCAATCTGATTTTTTAAATATATACAGCCTTCACACCACTCAACTTCAAATAGATTATAATGCCAGGTTAAAAAGAAAGGGAGGTGAGAAATTTCCTGCCCCAGACATAAGCCTTCCTAGAGGACAACCTATTTCTGATTTTATTTATTTATTTATTTAAATGCTATTGTTCCACCTCTGTTGCAGGATGTCAGCCATTCACCTGTATGAAAATGACAGCAACTTGTCATAGCCTACATAAGAGGCCTACCTGCTGCAATAACTAGCATGCTATTTCCAAAGCTGTCATTCTTGTGTGTCATCCCTATCTGCTGCTCAAAGATTTGCTCTGACATGAACCAGTCAGAACTGTGACTGCTACTGTCGAGGACTCTGCACACAGCATTCCGTGTCAGCTGCACTGTGCTTAGGGTTTGTTTCACCCAATTATTTGTTTGTCATTTAAAGTCCTTGGTGTCGAGCAGGTGTTGTCAAGTTATTTTTGGCCCCCAATGTGCTGGCAAAGCATAATGAGGCCTTCAGGTGAATACCCATCTCCTCAGCTAGAGGCTAAGAGGATGTGCTGTTTGAAGACTGGATAGCAGTTAGGTTATCAGAATAAGATAAGATACCTGGGAGAATATGTGAAGGCAAAGAAAACCATCTTACCTTTTAAAATGCCAAAATCCTGAAGTAGGCAGCTACATATTCAAAACAAGGCCCTCATGTCTTACATACAGGACAAACTTGAATGTATATTACCCCAAAAGCATGTACTGTAGAAGAGATATGAGGCAGAGGCCATCCTCGGTAGCACCAGCCTTTTTAGGCAACTATAACAGCTTGCCAAAGAATTAATAGCATTTAATAGTATAGACCAGGATCCCATTGTGCAAGGCGCTGTACAAAGACAGAACAAAATGACTGTCCCTGCCCTGGCCCGCAAAAGCTTACATTACAATCTACGTAAGGAAGCCTCTCAGCAAAGAAATAAGACTTCTCAGACATCTGAATTTCTTTTAGGTAATTTGGCGCTCAATTATATCCTCCTACACCAACAGAAAAAAACCTCACCTTAGGGGCTGATTCACAGCTCATTGAAGTCAATGGGAATCTTTCTGTTAACTTCAATGAGCTCTGGAGCAGGCCCTTCTCCGCTGATGAAGTGTCCATTTTACATATGAGCGGGAATGGGTAAGGTCACATGCTACCTGTTTGGGTTCATCAGTGCAGCAGCTCACATATAAACTTGTGTACGCTAAGGACTGTTCACCCTTCTGGCAAACGGACACTACACGAGAATGCTTCAATGGAATTTGTTAACCTGCAAGGCAAAATAAGGGCTGGCGTAGCCCGAAGGAGAGCGCTTGGGTGGCTAACAGGCTGGTGGTGTCAGCGCACTGACACCCAGTGAAGCACAAGCAAGACTCCCTCACACTGGAGGCAGGGGTGTAAGAAGGTGACTTTCAGTCCTGGTTACCTTGAGAATCATCACCATACACAACAGTTCCAGCCCCCCAATCAGCCAACTTGCCAAGCGAGACATATGCAGATTTTGGATATGGTACAGAACACAGCCCCTGCTGTCTAGATACTCCCCCATCTGAGTCAGTGGGCAAGGAGGGCTCTGGCTGCACACACCCCCATTACTCCATGGCCAGATGTGATGGGGAGAACTTAGCATTACCCTTTCAAAGGCTGCAGTAACTTCTTCTTCTTCCTATCCCTCCCATCTATCTTAGGTTTTAAAACTGCTGCCCATCACCATAGTATCTGATCTCCATCTCCCAAAAGCAACTTCCTGAGTCACAATTCTTTTCGGGGCTCCCAATGGGAAGAAACAGCTCTGCTCCTCAAGGTTCTAACTAGCCCAAATGACTGAAACAAGATTTCAATTAATATATTGCACTACTAGTATAGTTTCTCTCCCATTCTCTAATGCACTATCAAAACCCGAACACACATCATCTATATCAACAACTCAACAACTATGAAATAATACATCAGGAACAAAGGAAGACAGAGTTTCTGAAGTATTATCATATACAAAGGTGTTATAGTGCTGGTTAATATCACCCAATCCTGGAATGTCTTATTACAAACAATAGCGGAATCAAACTTTGCAATTATACCCCCTTTGTGGTAGAAAACCCAGTGAGATTTGAGGGCAGCGTGACTATGTGAACAAGCAAATTATGAAACAGCAAGCACAGGTAAAACTAGTGTTTTGAACCACCAAATTAGTTTTAAAATGTTGTTTCTTTTTAAACAATGAAGTTGAAATGGGGGAAGGATAGCTCAGTGATTTGAGCATTGGCCTGCTAAACCCAGGGTTGTGAGTTCAATCCTTGAGGGGGCCACTTAGGGATCTAGGGCAAAATCAGTACTTGGTCGTGCTAGTGAAGGCAGGGGGCTGGACTCAATGACCTTTCAGGGTTCCTTCCAGCTCTAGGAGATAGGTATATCTCCATATATTATATTATAAAATGTTTGCATGATTGACTTAATAAAATAAATCAATTAAATTAAACATTGCCTTTTTATTACTAATTTGAGGTAGCCTGATACAGATGTGTTTCTTAGAATGCAACTTCATGTGCAACAGACATTTTCTATTCTAAGCCACTCATCACAAAGTATCTAGGCTCAAATTTTCAAAAGTATCCACTAATTTTATTAAAGTGTCTCTATTACTATCATCGTCAACTTGAGACACCTACTGGCCTGGTTTGCAGAGGCGCTGAGCCCCCACGATTCTGCAATGGGAGTGCTACAGCTAAAATCAATGGGAGCCCTGGCTGCTCGGCACCTTTGAAAATGAGGCCTGAAGTTGGTCATGCAAAAAGGGAAGCATCCAAAAAGCTAGCTGACGCTTAATATTCTAGGTCTTAATCTTTAAGAAAGAAAGAAATGATTGGGAAAAACTATTTTTCAGATGACTGTAGAAGGAAAAAAAACCTAAGGACAACCATGTCTTGCATCAGTCTATTAGCACATACAACTCAAGGCCATTTACTGTTCAAAATGGACCTTAAAGCAATTTATTTGTTATCATCTGTTAAGTATAAGTTTACACTAGCCATTTACAAAAACAACAAAGAGTCTGGTGGCACCTTAAAGACTAACAGATTTATTTGGGCATAAGCTTTCGTGAGTAAAAACCTCACTTCTTCGGATGAAGAATCTGTAAATAAATCTGTTAGTCTTTAAAGTGCCACCAGACTCTTTGTTGTTTTTGTAGATACAGACTAACACGGCTACCCCCTGATACTTGACTAGCCATTTAAACAGCTTGTTGAGCCGTGTACAACACCCCTTTCACAAACACAATCACTCACCACTTGATGCATTCCTCTGTGTGCTCCTGACAAACATGCAGAGTGTTACTAGTCAAATCTAGCTTAGAAAACAGTTTGTTCCAGCAAATAAATTTCACATGCAGTCTGATATTGAGGATATATCTATGCTACAGTGGCTGCAACAGCACTGCAGCTGTCGCACTGTAGTGTGACATCCTATATGGATGGAAGGGGTTTTTCTATCAATGTAGGTAATCCACCTTTCCAAGAAATGGTAGCTAGGTCATTGGAAGAATTCTTCCGTTCACCTAGCAGCATCTAGAGTGACAGCTAGCTCGACCTAACTACGTCACACGGGGTGTGAAATTTCTCACAGCCCTGAGCGATGCAGCTAGGTAGATCTAATTTTTAGATTTGATCAGGCCTGAGTCAAGTTCTGCCTTCGGTTACTCAGGTGCAATCTCACTAAATAAGGAGAGATTCATGAGAGGTTGAAAGTGTTCAGCACCTCTCAAGATTTGTCACTAGGACTCTAATCCATCAAAGCACTAATGCAGATGCTTAACATTAACAAGTGCTTAAAATTAAGCATGTACTGAAATACCTTGCTGAACTGAGGCCTAAATAAGGACAAATTAGGGAGCATTTATTCAGCTATATTTAATAAGGACTCAATCGTTCAATCCCCTGCATACTTTGGGACATGCTAGTAATACCCTGTTTCCCCGAAAATAAGACAGTGTCTTATATTAATTTTTGCTCCCAAAGATGCGCTAGGTCTTATTTTCAGGGGATGTCTTATTTTTCAGAAATGAAAAATGCCTTATTATCGGTGGATGCCTTATTATCGGGGAGGTCTTATTATCGGGGGGATGCCTTATATTACAACAAAAAGAAGAACAGGAGTACTTGTGGCACCTTAGAGACTAACAATGTTAGTCTCTAAGGTGCCACAAGTACTCCTGTTCTTCTTTTTGCGGATACAGACTAACACGGCTGTTACTCTGAAACTTATATTACAACGAGAGGCAAAACTGTAAGTAGGCCTTATTTTCGGAGGATGTCTTATTTTCGGGGAAACAGGGTATGAACCTTCTCTCATTTCTTACATGCCTTGATGAGCAGTGAAATAGTTGACAATTTTGACATTTAAGATATCACTGGTATCTGAGTTAGCTGTTCACACCTCAGAAGCTTTGTTTCAGGCTCTTCACACACTTAGGCAAATACTGCTACATTATTTACATGTGGGTCACATTTAAGGGTTTCTCCACAACCATAATATCTAGAGATTTATTTCTTTTCCCCCTCTCTCGTCAAACAAAAGATGAGGGCTTATCTATAACCTGCATTAGTCCACACTAGAGGGGAGTAAATTCTTGTGAGCCCTAGGGTGTCACTCACTGTCTGTGTGGACCCCGCTGGCATGCACTAAAAATTCACTAGTGCATGTTAATGTGGTCCTGTTTCAAACAGTACTGTGTTAATGTGCATTAGGAACGTTCAGTGCATGCTAGCGGGATCCACATGGGCCACTTAGTGAGCACTACATTTACACCTCTAGTACAGCATAATACACAGCTTAGACAAGCCCTGGGACTCTGGTCTGGTCTGCACTATAGACTTCTGCCAGGATAGCTGTGTTGATCGGGGTGAGAAGAGGTGTCCCTGACCGATCTAGCTATAGCAGCAGTAGCCTTTGTGTAGATGCAGTTATACTGGCAAAACAATGCTTTTACTGATATAGCTCATGGGGGGTGGTTTTACCAGTATAGCTGTGTCCATACTGAGAGCACTTTGCCAGTACAGTAGATCAGCATTCCTACATCGGTAAAGCATTCCTAGTGTAGACAGACATGCTGGAGAGCAATAGGGAGCTATGTCTTTGCTACCTTCACTCCTTTTCCCACACTTTGGGACATGCTAACATGAATAACCACACTGACTGCCATGGGGCACCTGAATGAATATGTACTGTTGTGCTCTACGGTATTATTTTACATGAAGAATCATATTACAAATATGCTGGTGCCGTGACAAGGCTAAACAGCATTTCTGTTCAGGAGTACAGTTGACAACAGAAATAAAAAGCCAATTTGCTTTGGTTTTTGGAACAACTTGTGAAGGTATTTATAACTGCTCACTAAATCTGCTGACATTAAATGTATATTTTCACACAGGGCTGTGAAACTTTGCATTAAAGCTGTAGGCCAGTGTGATGCTGGATCTATTTTTTGTTTAACTGGTGGTAGTTTAATATAAAACAACACGAGTAAGGGCCTCAAAATCCGGCTTTAATTTAGGAGGGATATTAAAATCTATATGTGATGTTGTGCAGTCTATATGGTTTTATAAAAACATGATAATAAGTGAATATAATGTAACTGGGATAGTTTTAGAAAAATATGGTAAAAAGTGAATACAACGTAACTGGGATATGCTTCATGCAAAAGGTCTCTTGTAAGGTATCATTACAAAGCTTATAATCTACTGAGTGTGATCATCCGATTTGTATAAATGTACCACTCTTGTATCTAAAACTAGAAATATAAAATATAACTCTGAGGGCCTACTGTAATTATGTAAAGTGTGGGCCATTAAGGCTGGTTTGGAATCTTGATGACTCCCATTATCTGCAGATGGCTGTGTTTACCTGTGAGTCTTCCTGTATATGTGTGTGCTGGCAAGTGAGTAATGAAGTCTTGCAGTGACATGCGATCATGTCACCTGAACTGGAATCCATCTTTAACCTGGTGCTTTTCCAGTGAGGGGGGGTGGAAACCCAGAGGGACAAAGGGTTCCCGCCTTATGCAAAAGATATATAAAGGGGTGGAAGAGAACAAAGGAGAGAGAGGAGCCATCATGAAGAATCCCCTAGCTATTATCTAAGCTGCAACAAGAGCTGTACCAGGGGAAAGAATTGTGCCCAGGCCTGGAAGGTGTCCAGTCTGAGAAAAAACGTACTGAAGCATCTCTGAGGGTGAGATTATCTGTATTTAGTTTGATTAGACATAGATTTGCGCATTTTATTTTATTTTACTTGGTGACTTACTTTGTTCTGTCTGTTACTACTTGGAACCACTTAAATCCTACTGTCTGTATTTAATAAAATCACTTTTTATTTAGTAATTTACTCAGAGTATGTATTAATACCCAGGGGAGCAAACAACTGTGCATATCTCTCTATCAGTGTTATAGAGGGCGAACAATTTATGAGTTTGCCCTGCATAAGCTTTATGCAGGGTAAAACGGATTTATCTGGGTTTAGACCCGATTGGGAGTTGGGCATCTGAGTGCTAAAGACAAGCACACTTCTGGGAGCTGTTTTCAGGTAAACTTGAGGCTTTGGGGGCAAGTGATTCAGACCCTGGGTCTGTGTTGGAGCAGACGGGAGTGTCTGGCTCAGCAAGACAGGGTGCTGGAGTCCTGAGCTGGCAGGGAAAACAGGAGCAGGGGTAGTCTTTGCACATCAGGCGGCAGCTCCCAAGGGGGTTTCTGTGATCCAACCCGTCACACCATAGAGTCCATTGAGAAGGAAGGTTAGATTCATCCATATGGCTAGGTTTACTTCATACGTTAGGCATAAAAAATGTATAACATATTAGGACAATAAATGTTTCTCAAGAGATCTTTGGAGAAAGTCCTATAATTACATCATTACCGGACAAAAGGCCGATTATCAAGTAGAGCACTTGATAAAAAAATGTAAATTAGTTTGTTAAGTAATGAGTCAGGCTGGTCACTAGACGCAAGCTAAACTATAAAGATAAAGCTAATTTAGGGTCCGTTCCTAATCAGTACTTTTGAGCAGGACACAGAGTAAATCTGCAGTATGGAGGCCTAATTGTGCAGTGCAGTTAGAGGAGGTGTTATTCCTTAAGCAGTAACAAATAGCTGTTTGCAGTGTTGTTTGTAGCTCTGTTGGTCCCAGGATATGAGAGAGGCAAGGCAGATGAAGAACAGCTCTGTGGAGACTTGAAAGCATGTCTCTTTCACCAACAGAAGCTTGTCCAATAAAAGATATTACCTCACCCACCTTGCCTCTGACAAATAGCTGATCAACTGCATATCTTGCAGGAGGAGAAGACTGGGCTGCCAAAGAGAGTGATCTTCCACTGGCGTGAAGGGGGCCAAGTCTCAAGAGTTGGCTAAAAAAAGCATAGAACCCATCTACACAGCAGATTGCTGGACGGGTCCAGGTTATTTACCTAAATGAACTGATTTAATCACATACATCTCTACCCCGATATAATGCGACCCGATATAACACAAATTCAGATATAACGCGGTTAAAGCAGTGCTCCAGGGTTGCGTGCGCCGGCTGATCAAAGCAAATTCGATATAATGCGGTTTCACCTATAACGCGGTCAGATTTTTTGGCTCCCGAGGACAGCGTTATATCGGGGGTAGAGGTGTACTAGCATTTAAAGGAAATACAGTGGGGGAAATCAATTAACATTGTTCAGTATTTTCTTAAATCACATATGCATTGCAGCTATATATGTTCCCTAATTCTCCTCTAGTTTGTAAAAGAGGAGTAACTTCATTGAGGTCGACAGCTATGCGGGTGTAAAACTGATGAAAGAGAGAAGAGAATCGGGCTCATATGCCCTGGTCTTCAAAGGTATTTGGTCTCTTAACTTCCACTGATTTCAATACTAGTTAGGAGCCTAAATACATTTGAGGATCTGGGCCCACAGTCCCTAGTCTGTAGTCTTAAAAGAACATTGTTGTGCTTTTCCAATTGAAATGAAATATATTTATTAAGATAACAAATGCATGGTAAAGTATATTTAACTTACATAAGGAAAATAAAAGAGGAGGGAGAAAAATCTTGGGTAAACAACAAAACAATACAGCTTTATCTAATCTCAATAATTTATTGCTGCTTGTCTCTCTCTGTGTGTGTTTTACTGACAAAATAAAATAAATTGAATCAGCTCACACATGATAACATGCTCTTTCCTAACTCATACTAATTGCTTGGCTAATTGATGTTTGTTGAACTTTCTCCATTTCATTGAGTGATTAGGTACAAAGCTAACAGTTGACATCTGTAGGCGCTTAACTGGCGTCTGTAATTACTGTTAATGTTAAATAATTGTTAGTTAATTGGAGTGGTAACTGACTGAATAGAATCCAGATTGTGAAGCAAAAAGAGACCTAGTTAAATAAACATACATTTTCTGAGAAAACAACGGTTTATTACAGTGGAGTGACTAACAATAGTCTAGATACAGGAGGTCAACAGGCCTTTTCATTTATGAAATTTTATGCCAGAATCCATAGTTGGACTTCACTAATCTAGAAGTAGTTCATGTCAAAATCTTTGTAATCAAAACACTCTATCCCAAAGAATTTTTCAATCTTATTTTGACTTGATTTTTTGTGGTTTCTGTTATTTTGCAGTGCAATGCTGATAAGTCCTTCTGAGAAAATCAAATAGAGCTTAATCTACAAAATAAATACTGGAGCCAGAATAGATAAAATTATACTTTAGTAAATATTGCCGTTTTGCTCACTGATACCGGATTAGTTTGACTTTGCTAAAATCAACAGTTTCAAATACATTCTTAAAAGAACAGGATCAGAAATTCTGAGAAAAGGAGTAGCTGATAGTTTTATTACGCTGTAAGTAAAAATGGGCAAGGCCTCTTCAAATTACATTTGCAAATAATAAGTTTAGGCACTCCAATAAAAAATAAAACTTGTATTGTATTTTTAAAGCTTAATTTGAGAAATTATAGCTAATTATAGCTACTGTCTCTTCCACAGTTGGCAGCCCTAGCTCACACTCCTGCCCTGGAGAACTCTCCTCTAGAACTTTAGCTGTGGGGAAAGGGCACAGTGTAATTGTGCATGGGGAGAGGATAGAGTGGAAAGAGGAGGTGGCGGCTGTGATTTGAGCATAGGAGGGAGGATGGCATGCAGGTGTAGAGGGGGACCTATGCTCTTTCACTAAGGGCACCAGAACAATTCACCATGTAAACAGCTGGCTGTGCCAATGCATCTTGCATTCAGTAGTGCAAAATGTACTAATGCTCATGGATACGAACCGTACAGATGCAACAGAATGCAACAAGCTTCTTGTTCAGATAAAGCCTTCAGAACTCAAAATAACTCTCTCTTCTAGAAATTAGAGCAAAAGGCAATCCCAAACCAAAAATCCCCCCCCCACACACACTTTTTTTTTAAACTCTGAAGTTACACTGAAACAAAGCAGTCTTTCTCCTAGTCCAGTTGGCAGCACTGCCTCATTACAAGAAACGTGGGGTCTTCAAAACAGCAAACCTCATCAAATGGTTTGTGATTTTCAGCCTAGCCTCTCATGAACAGGATGGCAACATTTAATGTCCTGGATATGGCCTGCCAGATGAATTCACCTTCCAATTCTGCATTAGGATTCTTTTGTGACCCGAACCCCACAGACCCAATTTACAAACTCTCCTTAGGAGACGTGCCTTGGTCACACAGTCCCATTTAGGGAGTGAGCCCTTTTCAGAAGCACCAGAAAATGTTTCCAGGCAGGGAGCTGCTCTTGCAGTTCAATAATTCCTGGGGTTCTCTGGTCAACCAACTGGTTAGTTTCCAAGGGCAGCAGAGCCACCACACACATAGCACAGAAGTAGTAGGCTGGGAATGCACAGGCCACCCACTGGTAGATATACAGAGATGTGAAGGTGGCAGCCAAAAAAAGGAGGAGAAGGTGGTGGGTGGGTGAGTAGGTTGGGGAGGGTTGCTCTGGGTTCCTGAGAAGAGAGGGTAAAAGGCAGAGACAGGTGTATCTGCCTGCCCACTATGGGGTATTGGTGGTGGTTTTTTGCTATACTTAGGTATGTTGAGATTGTGTGCGTGCTTTTTGAACGTAGTGGTGAATCCCAATTACACTCCATACGGCAAATGAGGTGAGGTTGGTTCACCTGGAGTGAGAAGCACCTCTCTTCCACCATAGGAACGCCTGGGAACTGGATCAGGGAAGAGAAATATTTGTCTGTTTCACTTCCCTGTTTGTTTGCAAAAACAGATGTGGCAGGGGGTCTTAAAGAAATGACGTACCAAACAGACAGACATACACGAGAAACAAGAACACGTGCCTGTTTTTCTGGAGGACAATCTCTCTCCAGAACAACCTAAAAAGCCAGAGCTTGCCATGAGCCGCATTTCAGCCACCAGGGACAACTGGTAACCCGCACCTATCTATCTACTTCATGTTGAGAGACTAAATATTTCCCTGACAGCTGGCTTTGGCATTAAGGCAGATGGATTCATAAAGTTTACATGAACATCCTGTAAACAATTTGAACATAAAAAGCTGTAACAGTCTAACCGGGCTCCTGATCAAAGAAAACTTCAGTAGAGTGTACAGAATAGAACTTCAACAGTTTGAGAATCATTTTTTTCCCCCTTCAGGAAAGGCTATTTTCTGAGGAGAGGGGTTAACATACACTGAATACAGAGCCAGTAGGAGAAATTGCCTGCTCCAGAACTCTGACTTTGAAGTGTGTCTGTTATCAAAAGATAATGGAACTTCATTACTCTGGGAAATTACACTACAAAATTTGGTTAACAACATTCAGTACCTGGGCCAGGATTAATGATGTTAATGTTGATGCTTTCAGACCTCAAAGGAAAGTTGATATGTCCTTTTAAAACAGTGTTGGGGTACTGGCTCTGGGAGGGGACTCAGGGCTGGAGTTTGGGGTGCAGGAGGGGTTTTGCAGTTCTGGCTCAGAGGGGGCTCAGGGTGGGGCTTGGGGCAGGTTCAGGGAGCAGGTTCCGGGAGGGTGCTCAGGGGTTGGGGCTCCAGCGGCTCTCATTCGACGGCGGGCACAGCGAGGCTAAGGCAGGCTCCCTGCCTATCCTGGCCCTACACCACTCCTGGAAGGGGCCAACGCGCCCCTGAGGCCCCTGCGGGGTGGCATGTGGCTCCATGCATTGCCCCTTTCTGCAAGCACTGCCCCCACAGCTCTCCCAGCCAATGGGAGCTGTGGGGGTGGTGCATGCAGGCAGGAGCAGCGCGCGGAGGGAGACCCCTGCCCCCCGCCTCTGTTCTGGGGGCTGTTCTGGCTGCTTCCGGGAGTGGCATGGGGGCGGGGTAGGCAAGGAGTCTGCCTTAGCAGCAGCCCCACTACACCGCTGGAGATCGCGATCGACTGGGAGACCCTCTAGGATGGATCAGTCAGTCGCGATCGACCGGCTGGTGACCACTGACCTAAGGGCATATCCTGCAATTAATTTTTATACTCAGACATAGTGATTGAAATCAACTAAGAGACCAACCAAACATCACTAGCACACTATAACCATGGACATACCTCTTAGTCTGCCAAATCCCAAATGAAAAAGCAGGTCTTATGGTTAATGCACTGGACTCGCACTCAGGAGATCTGAGTTCAAGCCATAGCTTTACCGCAGACTTCTTGTATGCCTTTGAGGAAATCATTTAATCTCTTTATACCTCTGTTTCCTATTTCTAAAATAGTACTTCCTTTCTTGTACCATTTGGCTGTCTTGTTTATTTACATGGTGAGTAACATTTTCAAAAGCACCTGTTACTTAACAGCAAGTATTTAGGCATCTATCTCCCCAGTAGCGAATGAAGGGTCTAAATATCTTTTGAGGATCTGGACCTAGGAGCTTAAGTCCTATTTTCAGTGTCTTTCAATAGATTTTAGATTACTAAACCTCTAAGTGGCTTGAAAAATTTGCCCTAAGCTTTTTGCAGCAGGGACTGTGTCTTGCTGTGTGTCTGTATAGAGACTAGCACAAGGGCCTCTGGGTGCTACTGCAATACAATAACTAACCACATGATAATAAAAGGAATACAGTATATGACAAAGACACAAAATGAAGGACACCACTAATTAATAATTAAAATGCAGTGGGAGTCATTCCTTTTGTGCAAATAACTTTTTCTGTAGTATCAGTTTCACAATCTTTTGTTTCTGATGCAAATAATTATAAAACAATAAACGTGAGAGAACACCACATTTGTGTGGCAGGTAGATAACTTTGAGGGATATTTGAGAGGCAGGCCAGGGATGTATGCCTGTCAGTTTGCCATACCTTGTCAGATTGTTCAATCAGCCAGGGGCTTTGAAGATTTTCGTTGCGGTTTACCAAATGCAAATTTGACCTTTCTTAGACTGATTTTTATTGCTTCTGGCAAAAGGCACACTGGACAAAACAGGGGAAGAGCTGGCTTTAAAGCAAACAGCCCACTTTGCAAAAAAGAACTTGAACTTGAAATGCATCAAACTGACAGTTCTTTGACAGCCTAGTCAACCATCCATCCAGCAGACACTCAGAGGACAGACTAACAACAAACCACAGCCCATAATGAGAATCCCTGCACCTGTCTAGAAGCAATTATTGACATTATCTCTAAACAGTGGATCTTTTTGAGATTGTTTTCCTGATATTTAGCAGTTTGAATGTTAATCCCTTAAACAAACTGTCCCCTATGCTGTTTCCATCCTCTTCCCCTTAATCTCTTTCTCCCAATGGGGGGATGAGGGGGGGAACCCACCCAAAACAAAATGAAACCAGTCAGCCTAGTTTTTCAGCACCTGGATTTGCACTGATTCTCCCCCTTGTCATTCATGTTGCCAACAGGAATTAGCATATGGCTTGAAGGGGAAACTCAGGAGGAGAAAAGAAAGATGCCATTTTGATGGAAATAAGGGGGCAAAGGAATAATCTACCATCAACTAAAAAGCTTATTTGTGTATGGTTTCCCAAGCAAAGCTTCGAAAAGCCTATGTTGATTTTAGGCTACACAAAGAAACCCTAATCCTTTCAAGGGAACTAAATCACCAAAGAAAAGTACCTCAGAAGAAAAGGCTCCCTGTCAAGCATGGTTATTCACAACCTAATAGATGCCACAAATCAAACTGGGTAAGTAAACAAAAATAAGAATGTGGGCAATGTGTTTGATTCTAAAAAGAAAACGAAAGGAAGAGGAACAGGGGCCTAGTCTTCATCAATCACTTTTCATCCTTCAATTGAAGAGATCCCTTCAGCCTAGTTACAGGCTATCAGTCAGGAATGTTGATTCACTGGATTGGCTTCTATTCTATTCTGGCTCAGTCCCAAGAAAGGACTACTCAAATTCCAATGCTTTTTACAGCAAATTAGCAAAATAAAGGTGCAGTCACATGTAGTTTGGGAGTCTGGGGTCCCAGAACACACAAGTCTTCCTTTTTTTTTTTTGGTGACCTATTTTTTCCAGAGAGGAGGAAGAATGGCTGTAAATTCAAATTTAAATAGAATAGCTAATATAAGTTTGCCAAGTTGGATAACCTATTTCGACCAAAAAAACCCAACCCCTTCAAATTGTCCTTCAAAAGGATGTTAATACATAAAACAGGAATACCGATCCATAAGGCAATTAAAAATAGATATAATTCAATATTCATCAAAGTAATTTCAGAAGTAGTGTATCAGCATGGGAATCCCAAATATAAGGGGCTGCTTTATGCTCTCAGCTACACCCCCGCAGCTCCATGGAATCAAAAGGTACAGAAATTGGCAGGATGTTACATTTTTCACATTTAAAAATGATCCAATAGGACAAACCAAAACAAACCAACCAAACAAGCTCTATGTGAGAAACACACAGTATAAGTCACCATCCAAATTATTCACCTAGACGACAGAGAAGGCTTAAATTTCAATTTAATTAAGCCTATATTTTCTACTCAAACCTTGCTCCAGTGCTCCAATGAAATTATAATTTAAGACTGTATGAGACTAGAGCTGAAAGCACACACCTTCTTACTAAGCAATTATCACGCACTGCCACTAAACAGGTGTTATGGAGGGAGAGGGGTTGAGAGAAAAGATCAAATAGATTTTATGTAATTTAAAGCCTTTGAATTATACACCTTGGCACAGCTAGTGATTCAAGACTCTCTCCCCACCCTGCCCTCAAGAAGAAAAGCACCCCCACATTATTTTCAACAATGCTGCTTCAAATAAGCACTGCACAGAAGCCCACTGACACTGATTTAAGGCAAGTATGCCTTTAATGTACTGTTAAATCATTAGCCACTCTCTCTTTATATTGCTGTTTGGGAGATATGAATGGGATATTGCATATTTAAATGTGGCCCTCTATATTGTTTATTAACTTTACAGAAAGCATACGGCACAGCAAGCCATGGTTTATTACTATTATCCTGTGAATACTAAATGCTGGCTGGTTATTACTGTCAGCAGTACAAATTGGCTATTCATAATTCCATGTCTATCATGTAGCTGATGAGTAACAATCATGCTAAAACATTTTGAAAACTGTTACAGTTATTTAAATGAGCTTAAATTAAAGCCATTTGTAAAATAAACTATTCCCTAATATTGTTATTTAAATTAATTCTGACCGGGCAGGCAATGCATTATTTAAAGTCTTTATTTTACATTGCATTAGCAAAGCAATTATGAAGCATATAGAACATGTCTGAAACCAAGGGAAACATAAAAAGCACTAGCAAGCTGATTGCTACATTCCTGCACGACAAGTTACATTTTATCTCAAATTGAAATTGCCATGAAAAGAAATGCATGTAGAAAAATATATATGCTTATGGTGGAGATTGCAGTCTTACCTTTATTTGTAACAGTGTTGAATAGTTTTTCAGAGCTGGCATCAGATGCCTGAAATACCAATGAAAAAGAAGGTACATATTATATATATTATTAAAATATGTGTATGTATATTTATATACCTTAGAAAAACCAAAAACAGGTTGACAAAACAAGCAAGCTGATGAAAGCTGCAACTCCAGAAAAAGCATCCATAAGATGGTGCTATTTGGCTGTGTTTCACTGTCCTGCAGTGCAGATATTTATTTGGAAAGATTCTAGTTAATAAATTAAAAAATGATTCCTTATTCAACATGTTAGCTGCACACAAAATATATTTTTGTACTATGATACATAAGGCAACCCAACATGTCCTGACAATGATTTTGCAGCCTAGGACAGATACCATCATTTTGAATTACTCATTCCAGTCTCGTGTATTTGCAGTTCTGCGCGTTTCTTTCTTTTTAAAAATTCTTCTTTTAAGACCCAGTGTTTTTATCATTTCATTTTTAGCACTTCAGACTTAGGCCAGTATTTGTCTGAATTGCTATAATGTGCTGTTTATTAAACAAGACATTATTAATGTTTAACAGCATTGGACTCACTTTGGTCAAAATAATCTAGACACTACTCACTCTGCATAAACTGATCACTAGTTTGTATTTTTCCATCATACCAGCTTTATCTTTGCTTTTGCTGAAAATATACCCATTTCTGAATTATTGCTACAATTTTCCCATCAGTAGGCTGACTAATTTTTTATCAATAAAACGGAAACCTTATTTAAATTTCATGTAAAACAACTGTGCACCTCTGTTCCAAGGACTAAATGTTAAAGAGTCAGCCAAGGGAAAATATCCCTGTAAAGGTTCTGCTTACCAACAACTTACTTCCCTAAAATGTAAAAGTTCAAGTCTGTGTGTCTGTTGTGCATGTGTGTACATATGCGGGTATATACCTATATACATACACACCTGTAAAGCCTAAATCTATACCATATCTGAATTTACAAAATCTACACAAAATAAGTCTATTAAAATTTAACAATATTTCAGATACAACATTATTTTGGGATAATCAGCTTTTTGACATTTATGCAATTAAATGTGCTTATGAACAAAATATTCTATTATGGGCACGGGGAAAATACAGATTGCAAAATTTGTAAAATATTTTTAGTTTCTTGGTGTTTGGCTCTGATACAGCATTGTTTTCCATTTGCATTCAGTGAACAAAGCTTAAAAACATCCTGTACTTGGAAAGCAAGTAATTATACATATATACTTAAATCAGGAGGTCATTTCTGAGGTTGTGTCTAGCAAAATAAATTGACTAGACATATATTATATTACACAATACATTTTATATAAATTGATATATATATAGGTATATAGTCAGATCTATACAGAGATATACACACACACACACACACAAATCAGTCTATATACAATGTATTATAATATAACAACACATGCAAGTATACATTAATTTAACATCAAGTTAAAGCATCTTCTTTATATTCTTCTTTATTAAAAATTGCTCCATTTGCTCCCAATTCTAAATGGATTTTGCCAGATTAGTATTGTATGTATTATTTAAAAGCTAAACTAGGATACTTCTTTCTGATTAAATACCTTGTAAACGTGGATTTATTATCCAGTGATGCTCTTCTTTAAATTAATGAAAATATGGGAATAAAGTACAAATTGAAAAGATCAAGGAAGCCATGTGTTTTAAAGAACAGTTGGACATTATTCCAACAAATTAGGAGATTTCTCCATGCTTTCATAAACGTGCCAATCATCCTGTTCTTTGATTAAAAACAATAGCCTTTCAGGCTGGATTTCATCCACAACTGCCTTTCTATATTCAGTTTCCTCTTAAAAGTCAAGTTCTTCCCAAATCATCCTGCTTTAGAAAAAAATCAAGCCTGAACTACTTTTATAGTGAAAAAATGCTTATAGCTTTTGAAATTCTTTTATTCCAGCATTTCAAAATGAAATAGCCTAGAAAATGTGTGTGCTTCCTAATTACTTCCCCCCCCACCACCACCACCACCAACAATGGAAAAAGAGGGAAATATTTTTTTAAAGCTTGATCTTTTGGTGGGAAAAAAAAAGACTTTTTCCCAAGCTCAGAATATCCAGGTGACAATTTTTTCCGGTCCATTGCAAAACACAAGAAACACCGCTGCGAAGTCTGTCTGTGACATTTGTTAGACCTAATGTGGTACATAATACATTCTGCATGAACAACCTTTACACCTCAACCCAAATTAGGGATGTGATTATTAGCACGGCTATACAATAAATTAAAGACAATTTTACAAAGACAGAGGTTGCTAGAAAGTGAATACCTCTTTTGCCTTATTAACTGCATTGTTGAATCTGACAGTACCAACTTAAAAAAGAAAAGAAAAACAAAAACCCATCAGCACCGCATGTGTTACCATGCAAATGGTCAGTAAGCACCTGGTTAGCTCGAACAGCAAGTTAGAACATATTTTTAAATATGAAGCTTCATTAAGGTTAACAGCAAAGTACACAACTAATAGTAAAAAAAAAAAAAAAAAAAAAAAAAAAATCATTGTCACCAAACATGGCCCAATAATTAATTCCTATACAATTATTCCTTTCTTTACAATTAGTAATCAGCCCGATCAAGTGGCACCTATACCTAACAAAAACAAAACATTTTCAAAAAGCATTCAATAGGAACGCTAAAAATTCACTAAAATACAATGCCTGTAAGTGTTCTTGACTTAAAATCTCTTGCACGTCAACAAAGAAAATCTATTGGCAGCAAACAATAGTGTTTTTACTTTGTGGCTGATGATTTGAGGAAGTATGTTGTCAGATCTGGATTTTTTTAAGAAATGGAGACTGACTGGGATATTGGCGACATTTCCTTTCCAGGAGACATGAGAAAATGTGTGTTCATTCACTACCATCCAGATGATTTCCACTGTTTGAGTCCTATCCGAGTCGCTAATGGACAGACACCATATCTGGAGGTGTCATCACATTTCTGGAAACCCGTGTGAGGCTGTATATAGAACGCAACAGAGGGTCCTGTGGCACCTTTAAGACTAACAGAGGTATTGGGAGCATAAGCTTTCGTGGGTAAGAACCTCACTTCTTCAGATGCAAGCAAGCATCTTAGTCTTAAAGGTGCCACAGGACCCTCTGTTGCTTTTTACAGATTCAGATTAACACGGCTACCCCTCTGATGTATATAGAACATGCACTATGCTAGTAAAACGTCTTTTTTCTTTTCACCATCATCTTCTAGCCTGTCCTGGATAGTGGGAGAAACGATGCTGAAGCTGATTATAAACCGCCCTCTTTGTACTTTGCTTATTTCAGTTCCCAAGCACAGCTTAGCCCTACAACACGAGTGACAGAAGCCAGCAATCTCTGGGCCAAAAAAAAAAAAAAAAAAGACCTAAAGAATAATCTACCCGCATCTCGGAATTGACTTTCATTCAAGGGGATGTATTCCTACACCATGTCCTGTCCATACAGAGAGGCTGGGCGCCTCCTTAGCACAGAGGCTGGTTTTAAGCACTTGCAAAGACACCAACTCTTACACATACTTTCCAACCTCGCACCCCGCGCACCTGTCCGCCCCCCGGGGGTTACATCCACGGGCCGAGGCTGCTTCGCATCCGCTCGCTCCTCCATAGCGCGGGGACGCCTTTGCCGTTTTCTCCCCCTGCCTGCAAAGCCCGTTAGCTAGGTGCGTGGAAACGGAGCTGCAGCCCCAACTTGGGCAGCGAAGCCCCCTCACTCTTATGTTCAGAGGGAGCCTTTCCTTCCCCCCCCCCCAGCCCACGGTGCGATCTATTCCCAGCGGTAGTCCCCAGAGCTTGGGGCACCTGCCCCCCAATTCCTCCTCCTCCGATCACCTTCTCTCTCTCTCACACACACACAAACTCCACCAAATATCAACAGTGAGGGAATGAGCCAAAGGTTTTAGAACAAATAAGGCTGAGAAACACCCAGGAACCACAGACCTGTCAACAGTCCCCCCGCCCCCTCCAGGTCTGGACCTAGGGAGCAACAACCCCAAATCCAGCCCAAGTGCAAACCACCCACCCAGGCCGCTTGCCGTGCCGGGCGCGTCCCAACAGTCCTGTGCCAAGCAGCATGAAGAAGCCCAAAGCAGGGATCCCCGAGGCAAAGGGGATATGAAGGGGATCCACGCGCCCCTTCCGTCAACTTGCGCCAGTTCGGTTTTGGGGGGAAAAAAACATGTTCGTTAAGAACAGGATCCAGACTGGGGCGAATCTAACATTGCACATGCTTGAACTGCCCAGCCATCCTGAGTCCTGTCCCAGAGGGTCCCACATCCTGCTGTGAGGGTGGGGTCGGAACAGAGATGGTGATTGCGGACAGAGGACCCCCTCTAACCACACAGAGAACATCCCCCCCCCCTTCTCCACACACTCCTCTCCACCCAAAGGAAGGGGATCAATAAACCCCCAACACCACCAAGTGCGGGCAAAACACTTCGCCATTAAAACCGGCTTCGAACCGGCGCAACCTCCCCCCAGGCTGTCAGGTCTCAACCAGGTCCAACCCTCCAGCGGAGAGTGGAAGATGCAAAGTGGGGGAGGGTGGGGGCATTTACCTGATCGCAAAGGGTAAAGCGCTACTGACAGCCCTAAGTTCATTTTTGGTGCGTGCGTGTGTGTGAACGCGCGTGCTCCAGTCTCCAGCGAACTCCGATCCAACTGGGCTTTTTAAAAAAAAAAACAAAAAACAAAAAAAGTCTCCAAGCGACACCCAAACTAATCCTTCAAAGGCCAATTCCTTCCAGGCGGGGAACCCAAACCACGCAGCCAGCCATCCTTGCTGGAGAGCGAGAGAAGAGCGCAGAAGAGCCCCCCTCTCCCGGCAAGATGGTTCCCAGGGAGGAGAGAGAGGAGGGGTGGGTGGGTGTCAGCGGGTGCGGGGAAAGCAGCGGCCGCGGAAAGCTAATCAAGCAGCAGCGGCAGCAGGACAAAGAAAACCATGTGCAGCACCAAGCCGGGGGGCAGCGCTCCAACCCGCGCCCGGTGCCCCGGAGACGAGCCGCTCGGAGGAGCTCCGGATCCCAGGCGCTCCCCCACCCCGGACTCACACACACCTCCCTGGGCTGGGGAGCAGCGCGGGGGCTCCAGCGGCGGCTGGGGGCAGACGGGGGCAGACGGTTTTTTTTTTTTTTTAAGTCTTTGGATTCGTGCCCCCCTCTTCGGAGACAAAGCGGCTCCCCCGGTCCCCCCGCGCCTCGCTCTCCGGCCGCCAGGTTCAAGTGAATTCCATTGGAAACAGCGGCTCAGGGGGGTGACCTCCGCCCAGCCCGACGCTCCTTCCCCGCCACGCGGCTCTACACCCGGTAATCCGGAGCCGGACGCGAGCCCCGCCGGAGAGGCTGCGAGCCCCACGCGCTGCGCCGCACAAAAGAAGGCGCCCGAGCGCCCCCCGAGCTCCTGCCGAAGGGCTCCCGGCGAGCGGCCGCATAGGAACCTCTCCTAGTGCCGCCCCAGCGCGCTGCAGCGGCCGCCCAGGCGCACGGGCTCGCCCCCCCTCGCCGTGTCTAACCAGGAGCGCTCCACATTCAGAGACTCCGCCGCCTTCCGAGAGGGACTTCCCACCCGGCCTCTGCTCCTCCCCTCCCTCCCGCCCGCCTTCCCCGCCCTGCTCCGCCACCAGCCCGATAACCAGCCCTGGCCGGGGCACCTCTGCCTGCCCGCCTGCGCCCCAGCCTGACCTCTCCGCGCTCTGCCCCACTGCGCCCCAGCCTGAGCCTGACCTCTCCGCGCTCTGCCCCACTGCGCCCCAGTCTGTCCTCCCTGTGCCTCCAATCTGTCCCACTAGGGTTAAACGCACCTGCTCCCCTCCAACCCTGGTCCTGCCCTGTCCTACTACACAGCATCCTGACCGCCCTGCTCAACTGCCCACCACCCTCCTGACTCCTACACTTACCTACCTAATGCTTTGTACTATCGTGTAGCTGTGGAGAAGCGGCTCCCAAAAGTTGCTTTCTCAACCCTGGGGGCAGGTGCATAGCTGGTGCCAGGGTGACTATGTTTCTGGAGTAAGTGAAGCTAGACCTGATACCTGAGAGTATGATATACGGATGGATGTTCTGGCTACAGGGCTCAAACGCCAGAGGAGAGGTGGAAGGACAGGTAGACGCTCACACAACAGCTCTTGATTTTCCACTTCATGTGAGGCACAGCACATGAACAGAGCTAAACATCTGTGCATGCTGCTTCAGTGGAGTTATAAAACCAAGGCCCTGATCACTTCTGCTCCTTAAAGATCCCATGGCACTTTTAGCAAATGTAGGAATCTTATTCCTACTAGCCTGGCAAAATTCAAAACTTGAGCTCCAGTTTTGCCTTAATGTCTAAAGCACTCCATTAATTTCAACAAGGAAAAGGTATTTGACGCTTCCAGTCCTAAACTGTTGTGTAGTATTGCTGCCAGCTGCTAAACACATTCAACTCCACAGCTGGCTACATTCCAGGGGTAGGTGAAGTGAGCCCAGTTCTGGGTTATACCCACTACAGTTAAGATTGCAGATGAAGGTAAATGTTAATTGGTAGAACATTTGAAAACCGGCACAAGAAAAGATGCTAGAAATTGCATTGTATATTACCTAATACCATACATACACCAACATACCTCACACATTATTACTGTATAAAGAATTAGACATTTTTATCCCCTAGGAGAAATATGTCAGTGGTTTTTAAAATTACACCCAGAATTCTGAAGTGTTGACAAATTGTGAGTGCCTCGCTTTTGGGTGACTAAACGGAGACACTTCGGTCTTTGAGATTAAGCAGACACTGCAGTGATTCTTTTGTTTTTGCACAGATTTCTGCTATTTGAGTTCCAACACCAACTGTTAGCACCACCAGGCACTATATTTATTAATCTAGCCACTGTACACCCACCCTTCTCCCAGACGCTTGGGAAGATCCATGGCAAAAATAAAAACACAAATACATTATTATAATTACAGCTGTAATAATTATCTCAAACTACACAGTAGTGGTTAAGCCTCCTACAAAGTTAGCTGAGCTGGAGATGGGAAGAAGTGGAGATGCTGAGAGGTATATATCATAATGTTTCACGGCTACCGTGGGGAGTTCTCTAGCTCAGTGGTTCTCACCCTTTCCAGACTACTGTACCCTTTCCAGGAGTCTGATTTGTCCTGCGTACCCCCAAGTTACACCTCACTTAAAAACCTACTTGCTTACAAAATCAGACATAAAAGTACAAAAGTGTCACAGTCCATTACTGAAAAATTGCTTATGTTGTCATTTTTACCATACAATTATAAAATAAATCAATTGAAATATAAATAATATACTTACATTTCAGGGTATAGTATATAGAGCAGTATAAACAAGTCATTGTATGAAATTTTAGTTTGTACTGACTCCACTAGTGCTTTGTACATAGCCTGTTGTAAAACTAGGCAAATATCTAGATGAGTGGATGTTCCCCATGGAAGACCTCTAAGTACCCCCGGGGTACAGGTACCTCTGGTTGAGAGCCACTGCTCTAGCTAGCATCCCTGGCTACGCCTTTATCATCTAGGGATGGTCGGCACAGAAAGCAGGCTGAGCGGGCGCTGGGAAGTAAATTATAGCTGCCTCCTACTCATGTATGTTGAAGGGGAGGGGAGGGAGTGTTATATATATGCACCTTCCCAATACACACCCATGCAAGGGCAGGTCGGATTTAGCCATGGGAATTTTGCCACTGATTTCTGAGTAGGTTCATTACTATGCTAAAAACTAGTAGTGCATATGAACAGTATGTATCTAAGTACAATGTCTAGCTATATTATGACTTCTGCAATGAGATCATAACATTTCTTCATTGGGAGTCTAATCTGAAGATTATATAGACACAATAAGGCAATAACTTGTGAGGAATATGGGGAACAGCAGCTTGATGGACTCCAGTGGCTTCTCAGGATCAACCAGTTTTCCATGCCCATGCCCAACAAGTCTACATTTTAAAGGTCCAGACTGCAGTTTAAATGGATGCGGGGGTACAGAGCAGCAGCAGCAGGAGGCTGGGAGGAATTCTGATGGACTCAGCTCTGTTAGCTGATGTGTGGAGTTAGCAGGGTCATGGCCCTGGTCTTATTCTGCCCCTCTCCTTGGGCCTATGTTCTCCACACTGGTTCCCCCACAGGGGGCAGTTGAAGGCAGGGAAGATTCCTTGTCCTCCTCCTGCCACTCTTTGTCAGACTCAAGCTGGCCTAAGAATTTTGGGGCCTGATCCAAAGCCTATCGAAGTCAGTGGCAAGGTTGCCATTCATACCAATGGGCTTTGGACGGGGCCCCAGGGGAACATTTGGATAGATGAATAAAGCTGTTGATTCCTAAAAGCTGCAACGTAAAAATGTAGAGAGGGACTAAGCCATGCAAGCTAGCAGTGCTATGTCAACTACTTGGGAAAAACCTACCTACTAGTTTCTGATATATGGTTATAGGATTTTATGCAGACATCACTCAGTTCCTGAGGGTTCCACTGTACGATCCCTGAAAGATGACTTTTTTCCCCATTATTTTGTGCATTTCCCCAGAATTCATATTTCAGGTACAGTTGCATGCACTACAGTGGTTTCCGCTGGGACAACTAAGTGGGAATGTGCACAACAACGACAGAAACAGTACTAATAGTAATAATAATAATGCGTTCACAATGACAGCCCCATATAAACACAGTGGTTATAAATATAGCAGGGTGATTATTACAGGGCTGTTAAACAGAGGGTGTTATTTAGTCAAACTGGGATAGAAATTCTAATTCTTCAGGATAGGATCAGTCTCATGGTCATATTCTGACCTGAGTCTGATCTGGTGTACTACCAGAGTTACTCCACTCTAACTGTGAACAGAATCTGGCCCTCAGTATTGTACAGCTTTTTGAAGCTCTTGATATACATGTATTGTAAATAACAATTTTGCATTAGCGATGGAATGGATTACATGACCTCTTACTGGTAATAGGATGCAGAAGATTTCACTTCTAGCTACTTGGTTAAGTCCAGTTGAGATGGACAGTGACTGAAAGTCATTACTATCTAATGGCTCTTTCATGACCTAAATAAAATAAGTTGGTGGCCTGAGTCCAGTTCTTAGTAGACAGGAGTCCCCATTACAAAAATAATATAAACAGAGCTTTTGTAAGCACTAGAAGCAAAGTATCCAAGGACTGCATGGGCAGTAAGGCCTGGTCTAGGATTAAAGGTATAAAATTAAAGCAAGTTTGATTTTCTAGGGACAGTCCCGATTTTGGGTCTTTTTCTTATATAGCTCCTATTACCTCCCACCCCCCTGATTTTTCACATTTGCTGTCTGGTCACCCTAGTTAGCTAACATATTTGAATGCTCTGTTGTGGACAAGGCAGTTTATACTTTTAAATATATGGAGATATACCTATCTCCTAGAGCTGGAAGGGACCCTGAAAGGTCATGGAGTCCAGCCCTCTACCTTCACTAGCAGGACCAAGTACTGATTTTGCCTCAGATCCCTAAGTGGCCCCCTCAAGGATTGAACTCACAAGCCTGGGTTTAGCAGGCCAATGCTCAAACCACTGAGCTATTCCTCCCCCCTTTTCTTTAGGGAATGTGCCTTGTCTACACAAGATTTTTCAAATGTGTTAGTCAGACCTGTAATCTTAGTCTACACGAAATCTAAGACTGAATTACCCTCTCCTCTCCCAGTGGGCATGCCTGGGCTCATTATACATGTCCTGTAGATAAGTAGTGGGGTCCAAGTTTTCCTGCTTGCATGTGCATTTTAATCTTTAGAATGAAAGGATCAGATTTTAGGGCTTCACCCAAAGCCCACTGAAGTCAACAAAAAAACTCCACTGACTTCAGTGGGCTTTGGATCCGGCTTACAGTCTCAGAAAAATAGATTTTCAATTATACCAATTCTTTCCATAGAATAAAAATCGGGATTGACCAGGTTTTAAGACATTTCCGTCCCTTACCCTGGTGGGACCTTGCCCAAATTCTATTTTAATCTATCTCTGGTCTCTGACAAGGTTATCACTGTTTCTGCAGCAGCCGTGGCCTACAGCCATCTGAGGAGACCCAATGAACTTGTGTCAGAACTGACCCCAGAATTTTTTGGTCCATTTTAACGATGCCTGGAGGTATCTAGGTCCAATACAGCTTAGTTGAGAGGACTTGAAGTAGCCTAAATGCTGAGCAATACGTGGACAGCTTTGCTTCCAAACGGTGCAGTTGTTCCCAAGAACTACCCGTCTCTGTAGCAACTTGCAAATGAATTTTAAATTTATGACAGATTATATTGTATTAAATCATTCATGGCAAGCTTTCTCTCACCTGGAAGGCTGTGCAGTTTATTTCCTGGCCATGTGAAAATTGGTTATTCCAACACTTAGGTATTCGGTAGGAAACTGGAAACATTTATGGTTCCTCTCAGTGGCTTATCTTTTCAAAAAGCATTACAGTGTCTGAATTGTGAATGTGATGATACCCTATAAAGTCCTTAATAATGCTTTGAAAATATACATAATTTTATCTATTAGAGAATATGAGATGTGTGTGTGTGTCGGGGGGGGGGGGGGGGAGGGTATGAGGAAAGAATTTATGGAGCTATCAGTGTTTTTAAAGAAATGGCTTCACACAGCTAGTCTGATGGCATAATGTCCCAAAGAGTAAGAACCCAAAGATAATGTAATGTTTTACAAAATAAACCTGTCCCTAGTAACGACCTAGATGAATGCTATCACAAACAAAATTACAGCTCTTGTATACATTAAAAGGTGGCAACAGATGTCAATAAAAAATAGTCTGGATTTTGCCAGGGGGACTGAATCTGCTCTACTGTGACATGGTTACACACTCAGCCTACAAGGTAAACTACTGCCTCCCCAGGTGGGCTCTTGGCAGGAGATGAAAGTGAAGCTTGACTGCCTTTCAGGGGGGCAAGAGGAGGGGAGAAAAATGGTCTTTACACTAAGGGAAGATTGGGGGGGGGATGTTATGCAAAATGTACATTCTTGACAACAGCAATTAGAAAGAACCAGAACTGACATAGTGTTGCAGAATAAGATTTAAATTCAAGAAAAGTTTTCAATTTGACAAAGCAGAAAACTTTCACAGGGGAGTATTAATGACAGTGCAACTTTTATTTATTTATTTAATATTTTTCTGCAGCATTTGCAGAACTAAAACCACTTTGTAATCCCTTCTTTTATGCAGAACAGATTGCAGTTTTAAGCAGAGGCCCATAAACTGCAGGTTCAAAGAAACCTGAAACTGAATTAGCATAAAAGCTGGAATTCTCATTTATAGGAACAGCATCAGCGAGGCAGCCACTCTGCAGGCAGTTTTATGATTTGGGTTTCAAATGGAAACAAAGAATAAAAGCAAGGCAGAGCTGAGCAGCAGAGCTCTCTTCTCCTCCTCCTTGCTAAGGGCGGGGCCTGGTCCTCTATAATGCTGATGCTTTCCACTAATTTCAGGGATGATGGATTCTCTCCCCAAACCATTAACAGTCTGGGAAAGGAAGTTTCACTGTCCTATAATTGTAGAGATATTTCACTTTGCCACTTCCCTCCCAAACTTCTCCAAATATAGTCACGTATTTAGGCTAGAGTGAAGACAGACATTCTCCTTCTTCTTTCCCCCCCCCCCCCAAATATGAAAAACAAAAATTGCCAAACTGTTTTCTGGCTACAACTTTTCAGCCAGGGAATATATACCTTCCCCATCTCGTCTATATACCTTCCTGTGGGTTCCATTATGATTACAAAATACTATTTACCTGGGTCCACAGCTTTGAGGATTTCTTGTGGCTTTTTATCCAGATATATTACATAGTTTAACTGATGTACATTTGTAAAATCTTCTCTCATAGAAAGAAAATATCATTAAAATCTTTCCCCAACCAACTCTGATGTGAGCAGGTTTTATAAATGCATCACTCATAAAAAAAAATTATACTCTGAGCATTATCTATCATTTTCCAGCCGCCATTTAGTTCTGAAATTAAGAGACTATTTCAAAAACATTTGTTTACTAATATCTTAGTTCACGTATTAAATATTTGTCACAGTCTGCTCCATAGTCAGGGTAACCAAATCTCACAAGACAGGATAAAGCAGCCATCACTGTATGCCATAATCCCGTTCTATGTTAATCAGACCATTTTTAGTCAAGGGAATGCTGAATCAGCACTGGGAACCAACCGAGTCATTTCTTTCATTTTTTAACATTTGAGCAAAATAACGAAAATCATGTCTAATTTGGCAAAGAGACTATAAGACATAAATCTCGACTTCTCTGGATAATTTTAAAAGAGATACACTTGATAAAGAAGTATTGTTACAAAAACATGTGGCAAATGTATGATCTCTTTCACTGATCAGATAAATCCCAACTTTGACTCTTACTTCATCTTTCGATGTGACATTATAGATAATAAAGCCGTACATTTGGCACCACATAGAAGCCAGTTACCTTGGCAAAAGAATGACCGTTACACTGATGAACAAAACATCCATCTAAAATATTCATGTAGTGTGATCATATCCAATGGGCAACATAATAACTTCTGCAGAATTCAAAGAACTGAGATGCATATGAGCAAAGCTGTATTACACCGCACGTAAGAGGAGTTATTATGACACTGTTAGAAGAACCAACAAATGAAAAAAAGGCTTGATAAATATTTTCCATAACAAAACACAATTGGTTTCAGTGGGATACAGCTCTGTTTCTCATTAGTTATCCTTCACTTGTCAGACAAGTTCCATATTTCACTGAAACCCACTGAGTATTCTTTATAGTTTGCTGGGGAAAGTGGCTATATATTTAGCACATTTCCTTTATGCTGTGTGTTTTCACAGGTCTGTCTTTAAAACATAGTGTACAGGCTTTCGCTTCTTTCCCTTAGGATAGTGGGTTTCAACATCCAAGAAGAGTTTAAAATCAGGTAACGAGTCATCACTTTTGAAGCTGCAGAGGAACTGAAGAGGTGCAAGAGCTCCAGCAGCCATGATCAGTGCCTACCAGGGTGCCGCAGTATCAAGTTATATGATAAAGCACTCAGCTGACACCAGAAAAGTAATCATTCTCTCTCCCCTACACCACCCACTTTTTCACAAGGAGGCTTTTTACACTCATTAAATGCAACCTTATCTCTGAAACACTGCAATCCTCAGCAAATGACAAGTGCGCCTAATCTCATTTTCTGACAAGCGATTCTGACAGCACCTTCCTTTTGATTTCTAAGACACGTAGCTAGACATATATTAATCTGTCAGTCATTGCCCTTAGGAAAGATGAAAGAGAGAGAGAGGGGAACATTTGTGAATGTGAAGAGAACAAGACAAGAAAGAGACTAAGGGCCCTTTTCTGGCTTTTTTAACTGATACATGTGCATTTCTCGACTCCTCACACCCAAGCATCGTCTGTGTTGCACAATGGTGTGTTTACTATGCAGAGATCCTACAACATTTACACCAAAAGGTAGCTCTGGGTTGGATTTGACCAAAGATGCATCCATCTCAGGAGGCAGTGTGGCGTAGCAGCACTGAAATGAGAATCAGGCCTATTCCTGGCTCTATCACTTTCCCACTGGAGTGACACTGGGCAAGTCACTTCCCCAATCTGTGCCTCAGTTTTCCTATCATTGAGATCTGTGGATAAAAGCAATAGATAAGAGCCAAGTATTATTTTTATTTATACGCACACTTCTGTTGTGAACAGGGCACTCCTGTTATTGACATTATAAAACAGAGAAAGTCTTAATTCAAATAAATTTACAAGATTGCAAAGTGTTTTGCCCCAGAGAAGTAATCTCAAACTAGATGAGTCCTTGTTGGCTTAGGGTACCAAGACTGGTTGGAGGAGTGAAGTGATGCAGATGCTTTTCCAATGGGAATTAGAACGAAAGCACTAAACGACTGTCAGATCGTAACAACTGCTGGTCAGCACCAAAACTGGTCTAAATACAAAACAGTCACCAGGATGTAAACGCGCCCACGTGCCAAATTTAGCAGTGACACAGCGTGGCATAAATTGCACATTGGGACTATATAGTGCTATGGGTCTTCAAGCAGAACTCCCAGTTGAAAGAATCGGGGGAGTTCTGCTTTAAACCCGATAACATTATATAGCCCTGAAAGGAAGTGGTAAATCAGTGTAACTGGCACTGATTTACCATTCAGTGAGCCTGTAAAACAAGTATACCTTATTTGTGAGGTGTGAGAGCAGGGGAACGGGGGTGTGGGGTGTGAAGGAGGGAGAATGTAGCAAGAAAGGCAACTAACAAAAGGGTGTAAAATAAATTGGGGGTTCTGGGAATGAGGTTCAAAGGAGGGAATATAATAAAATGAGGTGGCAGGGAAACGTATTTTAACGTACACGCTTCTGTTAGTTACTTTTTCTAATAAATCCTCCTTCTCCCCTTTGGCACATAAGTCACGTTCATTTGCATACCCTCTAAATGCTAACGCAACAGAAGTTACACAGATTTTACCACTTAATGCATCTCAGTTTACACCCAACATGTAACATGCAATTTTGCCCAAGGCCATCCGTAGGCATGGCTGCTGCCAACTACAGGCTGAATATGCCACTCCTAAACCCAGAGCCATTCGGTCCTTCCCCTCCCCCACTTCCTTGAATATTAAAGTGCAGGTGAAACTTCACTGTTCCTAATAAGATGAAAAAAACTGAATGAAAGGTAAGTACAAAGGGGCTCAATACAGTGCTTTAAAGTGATGCCATTTGCAGAGTAATACAGTCATTAAGTACTTGTTTGATGGTGCAAAAAGTAGGCCAAGATCTTTTCTAATACATTTTATTAATCAATACCTGCACTAGGAAGACAGGAACAATTAAAGTTTCTCTCCTAGCTCAGACAAAGCGGCATAAAGCTTGTGATCTACTTAAGTAGCCGCCAGTCAATGGAAAGATGAAAAGACTTCTTTAGTTTTACTTAAGAGCTGAAATGATGTTAATACTTCAAGTGTTTAGTATCTGGTTCTCAGAAAGACAGTAAATTAACATTGACAGGAAAGCTGCCTGACATTGCAAAGTCCCTGTTCTTGCATTTATACAATGATGTCATAATAACTGGAAGGCTCACAAATACATTCTTGAGTTCACTGAGCTTGAAAATGACACTGGCTATATTTCCTTTGCAGTGTATAAAGCTTTAATAAATAAGCCTACCAGAAACCCACACTTACTGCTGATGTGCCTTATAAGGATAAATGCAAACCTGCCACTCACCTAGTTTATATCTTCCCCTGATCCGTTATTAAAGAGGGACTTTCTGCTGTATCTAAGATGAGGGGGTGAAAAGAGAGAGAGTGGAGAGACAATCTAGTGTGGAAAAATCTCCTGTGGGTAAAAAGTCAGCAGAAGAGATCAGGTCCAGCCCTCCCTCCTCCCCCCAAAGGGATAGGGGTTCTGAGCTCACAATGAGTGAATCGTATTCTCAGAGTCCAGGGCTTCCAGGGGGAAGCCAGGCTGTATTTTTTCAGGAACCTAATGCCACCCGAGCAGCTGACACTTGCCTATTTTCACTCAGCAGCATGGTTGTTATTATTATTTACGGTCTGTATGACATGTTTGTAGTGGCTCCATGGTGCTAGGTGCTGTGCAAACACACAGGAAGAGAATGTCCCTGGCCTTACAATCTAAACAGACAAGACAGAGGATGGGGAGGAAGTATTGTTATATTTCCCATTTCACATATATGAGGCACAGAGATGAAGTGACTTGCCCAAACATCACCAGGGAGTCTGTTCAGAGCCAGGAACTGAACCCAGCCTTAACAAGAACTCTCTTCCTCCGGTGTGAGATTCCCCCAGCCACTGTGTTACTACTATTCTTTCTTGGCAACATGCCAGTACTCCACACCCATCCTCATGGGTTGGACAGGAAGTATAAAAAGGATTCAATGCTTCTTGGGGCAGAATAAATTCCACCAGATTAGGAGGGGAGCATCCTATCAAGAAGATGCACTGTCCAGCTCCATCCTCTCCCAGTCATGACAAGCCTCTTTCTCACCCAGAGAACCTCAAACACATAGTTTGCTGTTGCACAGCTGGGGGTCTGAATAAGAGATCTCCACCTTGCCACCCAACTGCTTCTATTGTTTCCTCCTGCAGCATGATCATAATTCAGTGTTTAGGATATCACAGTCTGCTGATAGGAAAGTAACTTGGGTGATCACACTTTCAGGCTTATTCCTAAAGCGTAGGAGAGAGGAAAGCATGACCTTAGAAAAGGTTTGTTTAGAAAACAGGTATTTTTGGCACAACAATGAGCAAAAATAAAAAGGAAAATAGCTCATTTTATTTTGTAACGCCAAGGAGTACTCAAATCCACATTCCAGACACAAAATTCTGGTCTGCCTCAGGACTTTGGAAGCTGGCTGGTATCCCAATGCAGTATTAGTTCAGGTCTACCTCTTGGTCTAAGAACGAGATATTTTAAAATTCCTCTAGGATTAAATCTATCAATCATCTTAGTTTTTCTAAGGCACCTATTAAAATTATATTTGAATCTTGCTAAGACCTCCTTTTTCAAGGCTCCTGTTTCTCAGTATTCACAGTCTCAGCTTCCATTGACAAAGAAGAACAGGAGTACTTGTGGCACCTTAGAGACTAACAAATTTATTAGAGCATAAGCTTTCGTGGACTACAGCCCACTTCTTCGGATGCATCCGAAGAAGTGGGCTGTAGTCCACGAAAGCTTATGCTCTAATAAATTTGTTAGTCTCTAAGGTGCCACAAGTACTCCTGTTCTTCTTTTTGCGGATACAGACTAACACGGCTGTTACTCTGAAACTTGTCATTGACAAAGAGTACACTCAAGGAACATTGGAAGGTCAAAGAGATACATGTTGGTCATAACGGAAGGTCAAAAAGGCAGGTCTCTCTCCCTTTTAACCCCCATCCTTGCATCCAAACCTCAACATCAATGGACCTTTCTAACATCCTCTGGGGGGAAAATCCCCCGAATACCAGAAATATTTTTGCTAGCTTTCAGAAAGTCTTATTTTTCTTTCATTTAAGATTCTAACAAAACCCTAGTTCTTTATCTCTCAAGCATCCTTGATCTCTTTTGCTTTTAGGTGTTGCATAAAGACATTGTTTGCATCTCTGTGCTTCACAAAGACATGCTGTGCCCTCACGGTGGAGGTATATAGGGATCAATCTTACAAGGTGCTGATCATTCTGACACCAAAGCACTTAAGTATTGTCTTAACTTTAAGCAAAACGTAGCCCCTTTGGTGTTAATGGGACTACTTATATGCTCAGAATAAAGCATGCGCGTAAGTGCCTTGCTAGGTCGGGACCAGTCCTCTTGCAGGATTGAGCTTATAGTTAGGTACAAAGCAAATAAGCAAGAAGTACATAAGGTATGTTGTACAGTCTAATGAAAAGAAATGCACAGAAGAGCTTTTAGATAAATTATGAAAGGTCCCTCTATTATTAATGAATATGCCAATCATGTTTCCATGTACTAGCTTATATTTTATTGCTATTCTGTTCAAGAACGTATGCTTCAAAATGAACAGATTTGTTTTCTTTCTTTTTTTTCTATGTAGTGTTTCATAAATAGAACGGAGCATATTAAGGATCTGTAACAATGAAAGCTTCATATCCACTGGAAAGTAAATTGCTGAATGTTTACAATAGGAAAGGGACAGATAGAAAACAAGACAAATAAAAATTAAAGGATAAGACCACGAAGGTGGGTGAATAATAATGGTAAACTTGACACTAGAGATGAGCTACTACTGGTTCATGAGATTTGGTTAATCAGTTGATCTATATCCAGATGGGATTATTCCAGTCATTACTGAAGGTGTGCGTAGAGTGTCTAATATCATACATTAGAGTGATGATAAAAATTTAACCTGTTTTGATAACACTGCTGCATGGTCTACTTCACACATACCTCTAAGACAGACTGTAAGAACTGACCATAGTTGGTTATTAATGTTGAAAGAATGAAAGAATGAAAGAAAGAAAGAAAGAAATTGTTGTTAACAATTTGTTTTTCTGAGCAGGGTGCTTATTTAATGGCCGGAAGATTTTTAACAGATCAAAACGTACATGTCAAGAAATCGGGAGGTAGATGATGTTTTTGAAATAATATTTTGCTACCAAACTACCTCTCTATACAGGCTTGATCCTGTTCCCATCCAAGTCAGTGGAAAAACTCCCACTGATTGAGTCCAGTGATGGAAGATCAAGTCCATATTGCGTATAAAGCCTAATTCAAAACCCAAAGCAATCAGCTGAAAGACTTCCACTGACTTCAATAGGCTTTGGATTTGATCCAGAGAGAGAATATATAATGGTGGTGTTTGGTAAACAGATTTTATCTAAAATGAGTTTGATTTGGTCACATTACTTATAAGTGGCAAAGTCATGAATAAGTTACATAGGCCAGTCAAAAAAATTGCCAATACAATCTTTAGATTGCATCACCCCATCAAGTATTTTGTACATGACATACATGTAACTGCCTGTGTGTGCTTGGGGTGGGAGGGTGGTGGTGGTGGTGGTGGAATATTTTAGGGAGTTTTTAAAAAGTTGGAGATTTTTTTTTATCCCTACCCTTGAGGGATAAAAGCAATAGTCCAACTGCACATAGTTCAGAAGAAGAGAAAAACTAGAACAAATACATTTCTAAAACTTTTGCAATAAAATTAGTTAAGCAGATTTTTCAAATTTAAAAACAACAAGATGGCAGTCAGAATTTAGATACAATACTTAGTATTGCTATAGTGCTTTTAGTTCATCTTCAAAGCACTGTACAAACATTAACTCATGAATCTTCACAATTCATGCCTGACATTATCCTCCCCATTTTACAGATGAGGAACCCAAGACCAGAGAAGTTAAGTGACTTGTCCAAGGTCATACAGCACATCAGTGGCAAAGCCAAGACTAGAATCCTGTTTATGGCCCTCAGTCCTCCTGACCTAAGTGTCTCAGTGTTTTACAATACTTATGTAACATTTATCATGTCTTTTTTATGACTGTTTACTTTTTAAGGAAATTTTAACAGATTACCAGATTATTGCCATGTAAACAACAGAAATAAAATGTTAGCAATTAGAGAGTTCAGCATCTGTTTACAAAAACATCATGCAGTAATATAATAATAATAATCTTTCCTTTTAGCAGGGTGTTCCCATACTACGAGCCTTTGTATATCACCCTACATGTGCACAGATTAGAAGGCTATAAAAAGCCGATTCGTTTTTTTGTTTTTGTTTTTTTGTTTTTTTTTTTAAAAGGGCTTCAAACTGAAAGCCTCATCTCTATCTTGGGCCTGGCAGGAAGGCTCAGAAGAAGTCTTCCATTTTTCTATGAAAATGTTCTCCTTCTCCTTTTTCATTCAAACAATTTGTCTGGTAGAGACAAAGAAACAAAGCGCCCAGGTCAATGGAAATGTGTGACAAAGACTTTTGTGCTAGGCACACACAGGGACAACTCCACCAGCTGTGTCAGGGTTTTTTTTTCAAATGGCTAAGACAGAGGTCCTGATTAAAGGACCTCTAGGAGGGACAAAAGATGGCCCAGGACTTCAAAGTCAACAGACTACTGGACAGCAGGGAGGTCCTTTTTTTTTCTTTCAATTGAAGTTCCTGCTGGCTCTGGAGGGGCTTCTATTTGCATTTCACAGAGAATGAACAGAATGCAGTCTTGTCTTCCACACAGCAGCGACCCTACTGGAAACAGGACAGGATTTGAGGCTTCAGAAGGGGAACAAAAAAGAATGTATCATGTCAACAAGTCATGCAAAGATAAGGAGGAAGCCTCTCGGGTAATGCAAGAATGGTACCAACTGGGCAAAAGAAAACAAAGAGCTAAAAGAAGCTTGAAGTATCATTAAACCTACTGGAGTAAGAAAAAATGAGCTTTGTGTGTTCAAGTTCTAAGTAAACCTCCTCAGTCTCTCGGGCAAAAAAAAAAAAAAAAGGCAGAAAATAGTGAATACTGAAAAATGAAGATGGATTTAAAAATTAAAAGGGACCAATTCTGCAATCCCTTCCACACATAGAAAGTTGAGCGGATAGGGCCTGGAATCAGAAATCCCATACACCTCTGTATTGTGAAGTGGAAACTTGCTCTGTTTGAAACATACATTTTCACGCATCTGACAGTCTGTGAGGGAAATGCAAACGTCAGAAAAGGTACGTAAACTACATTCAGAGTGAGGGCACCAGGCTTATTCCCTTTACTCGCGCATGTACGCTTTACTCTTACAAGCAGTTCCTTTACTATCAACCTGACTATTTGGGGGAGCAAAGATGACTACCACAGGTAAGGGTTGCAGGATCTGGCCCTGATTTACCATTTTAAGTAACTCCCCCACCTCCACCCCTCAAAAAGCAGACACAGAGTTGCCAAGAAATAGAAACTATTACACCAAAAATCCCACAGGAGTGTTCATACTCAAAATGATACAAACCATATTACTTTAGGTACAGATCACATACATTTAAACTCAGGATGATATTTACTAAATCAGCCTCCCAGAGCTCCCAGGTACTGGGGGGAAGCATTTTCAACTCTCCTTGCTCCCCACTCCCTCCACAGCTAGTCACCTGTTGTGGATGGCATAGACAGAGCCAAAGCTCCACCCACTTCAGGGTGCTGTGTACCCAGGAGGGAGTAATGAAGGAGCACCACCCAGCACGCGGATGCCATTCTGCCCAGTCCCTTTGCAGGCTATCTAGGGCGTCAGGAGATTCCTTACCTCCTCCCTCTCACTGCACACCAGGCAGAATCCCAGCTCTTAGAATGTAAAGTCTTTGGTGCAGAGAACATCTTTTACTGTATATTTGTACCACACATCGCATCTGCCGCCCAGATTCTGATTGGGGCCTCTGGATTCTACTAGCATTGTTATTATTTATTTGTATTACTGTAGTTTTTAGAAGCCCCCGTCATGGACCGGGACCCTGTTGTGCTAGGTGCAAAACACAGAACAGAAAGACAGTCCCTGTTCCCAGACCATAATACAAGTAACAAATAAGAACAATATCAAGAACTGGTAGACTGAAGGTCAGACATATTTATTGTGCTTAACTGTAACTGAATAAATATTATTAAAACTCAGTTGGGTCATCTCAGGTATCTGTGTGAATATGTATGTGTGTCACATTCTTTAAAAAAGGGCAAATTGCCTGTACAGATGCTTATTTCTACAGTGCAAACATCATAGTTCTGTGGTGTGCAATCTGTGTGTGTAGGTCAAATTCCTTTCTCACATTGATTCTTTTCATTTACATTGACTTCAGTGGAGTTCATCTGGATTTAGACCAGTGCAACTCAGATCAGTCTCTGGATTTGTCTATGACTATACAATGGTTCATTTTAATGGAAGTGGTGTGGCTAAATCCCCTGCAAGGCTTTGAAAATCCCAACAGGGTTCCCCACTCATTACAAGTGGACCTGAGATTGATCCAATATGCAGCATCAATAGAAAGCTATTCACAGCTGAAGATGGTTGCATTGACTGGTGGAGTGAACACGTTTTATTGTGCTTGAAAAGGGAACCTTTGCTCACTGACCCAGGTCTTGCTGCTGAGACACTCTTCTCAGCAAACTGCAAACTTAATCAAATTACACCCAGCAAGATTTAGGTAGCCCAAACACAGATCTCCAAATGCGTAGGTGGTGAGAAGTTTTGCTAAAGCCCTTTGGGGTTGTGTGTGTGTGTGTGTGTGTGTGTGTGTGTGTGTGTGTGTGTGTGTGTGTGTGTGTGTGTGTGTGTGTGTGTGTGTGTGTGTTGAAACCATGAGTAAAGCTCTAAGTGGCTTTAGGAGATGAGGAATAGGAGTAAATCAGAAATCATCAAGTCATGCTACAGTATGCCAAGGTGTAATACAGACTATATACACAGTAGTACAGATATTCCACAGGATTTAGTGTTTGAATTTGGCTATTTTAATTATTTTAAGTACCAAAAAGGCCTGTATTAAGATGCATGAGCAAACTGTCATCATAGCAGCTGCTGAGTTATAGGAGAATAAAGTTAGGAGGAAAATATTTGATATTTTCTCTTTTCTTATTCCACGGCTTGGATTTTCTTTCTTTCTATTAGTTTCACCATAGCGCCGAGGAGACCTAGTCATCGACCAACACCCCATTGCGCTTGGGGCTGTACAAACAGTGGATTCAAATTTGAGCGTGGAAAGAATTTTTTGCATCTCAGGATGAGACCGATATGAGATCCACACACTTCTGCCTACTTCCCCATGCTGCACAACACTACGCTCTACTATAGTAAAAATACTGACAACCAAATCCCAGTGCCAGTGAAAATGAATAAAAGGCCAGCACTACAAGCATTCTGTGCCTCTCACATAGCAGCATTACACCCCCAAATGAAGTCAGTTAACTGCTGCTGATTCATCATGCTTCTGTAATTTGGCTTAAGAAATCCCCAACTCCCATTTCTTTCTGTACACCAAACAGGCCCATATTTCGAACGTGAGAATGTTTTTCATTCACTGTCGACAGTGGAAAGCCTCATGCTCACATCCATATTATAATAAATGCATTATAAATGAGTAAGTAGGAAACAGTAAGGAAATTTACTTTTAAATGCTAATTATGGAGCCCTGGTGCAGTTAATGTGCAGGGTGTTCTGTCAATTTTTAATGTTTATGCCAAGTGTAGTCTTCAATTTAACATGAGCTTTTAATCCTTTGAGTACTAAACTGCCTTTTAATGCTTGCAGCACAACATTGTGTGTGCACAAAGTCAGGACTGAAAAATGTACTAAGTACAACGTGCATGGGTGTGGAGAGGCAAGGCGGTACAAAGACGGGGTGGCGGGGGTTGTTTGTTGTTTTTTTACAAAGCTGTTAGAACACAACAAGGGGAAGCCACTGCCTGTCAGGATGTCACTCGACAATCCCTGTGAGTAGAAGCAAGATTCTATTCTTGAGTTAGCCCCTTTATTGAAAGGGCCTCAGACACAAGTGCCAGTTTGATCGGAGACACTCCGTCCAAAAGTTGTACCGAAGAGTAATGGCTCATGCCAATAAAGAAAACCTCAGGAAAAATATGATGAAGGGAATCATCAGGCATCATGATTAGCATGACCAAAATAGCTAAACAGACAGAGAGAGAAAAGGAATTTTCCCATTTGACAATATTGAAAAAAATGTTTCAACATATGCTGTTCTGGGAAAGAAAATACAACCGAATTGGATACAGTGATTTTTTTTTCTTACTGAAAAATGACAGCTTTTGCTAATAGATCTATTTTTTTTTTCTATTTATCATCCTAATATTGTTAGTAATGTAGTTATGATATGGAATGTGTAGCTAAAAATCTCTCTCGTCATATATGCGCACACAGCTTTTCATCTCATATTTGTGCTTCATAACCTTTTCACAATCTGCACTAACCACCCCAGAACAAGAGATCAACACGTGATACCTACGTTCTTATGCCTTTACTATGAACACAATGACCGGTGATAAAAGTGATCATGACGAGCATCACGTATCTGTCTAGTCTCACCCAACTTCTGCCATGTGGATTGTGATGTATGCACACAACACTCACCCACTCTTTCAGAAACTTGATGGGTTGAACTTTGTCACTTCTGTCCTCTTGTTAACAGCTACTTTCACTTTTCCTCCCTTACACCTAATAAATTATAAGGGAGTTAAAGCATCTTTTGTGGTTAATGCATCTTAAGTGGGGTGCTGAATACGCTTTTGAAAGTGACACTATCCAGGTTTATAAAGTCCCAAATTTGATTTTCCTTCACAGCAGCCATCTCTGGAATTCCAAGATGCTTTTATGTTTTGCAGCTGACCCTTTTTCTTTAGGGAGAAACAGCCATACACACCTACCCACATCCACACCCCAGACCTTACAAGGTAAAAATATGCAGATAGGTAAGGCAAGTCAAATTTTGAATCTATAAAGGCCTTGAACCCGGAAGTCCCATTAGGACCTCCCCAGCTGCATTAGTGAGGTGGATCTCCAAGAAGACAGATCAGATTAATGCAACTCTCGGTCACCTCTCTCCAATCTCCAAGCTTTTGAGGAAAAATTCCCCATATCTGCCTTTTTTTTTTTAAACCCATGCCCAGTTCTACCCCACTTCAATAGGCAAAATGATCACAGATACTCCAGGGTGCAGTTCTTGCTATCCATTTCAGGGAAGTTATACGGAAGGAAGCTACTATTTACTTTCAGGTGATTAGCCATTCACAAGTCCAAGCAGGATAAACTGCCTAATGATTAAATAAGAAGTTTCCAAAATTTGAGCATAAAAGAACACCTTTACAATTAAAGCTGGCTTTAAATCTGACCAACTCCACCATGGTTGATAAAAGGGGAAAAATAAATTAAAATACTTTAACTTGTAGGCCAAATGTATCTAAGACCGTGGTTCTAAACATATTTACCCAAGTATACAGCTTTAGGCACCTAAATAGTCCATTGAAGTCAATTGCCACTACCTCATTAAAGGCATTCTGATGGGAATTCCTTGCCTTTTGGTGGGAAAGGATGGATGTTGAGTCTTGATCCCCTCCCACCCCCCTTTTTCTGTGTTTCTTTAGGGCAACATTTTCAAACTTCACTGCCAAAAGGAATGGTTTAGAAGCACAAATCCCACGGACTTTCAGTGGGGCTTGTGCTCCTATACACTTAGATACATTTGAAAATCCCACCCCATAATCCATATTTTAGGCTCCTAAAAAAGGGGCCTGATTTGGCTATTGGCTTTGATCTGGCCACTTCATTTAGGTGCCTACCTTTGGATTTAGGTGCCTAATTTGAAAATGTTGGCCTTCCATTTTAAGAAAAGGGTTTCTGAGTGAGAGGGAACACATGGACAAGGGAAATGATCTCTGTCCCCTTGCACACAAATAGTATCAGAGTTTATGATGTGGATAGCTCTGGAGAAAAGAGGTTGGTTGTATAGGTGTAACTGAGTATGGTGTACTGTTAGAAATAATATTCAGCACATTTTAAATATATCTTGCATCCACGTTTATACCAGTAAATATGAGGATTTAAAAAATAAACCATTTGTCATCAATGGAAGGATACTGAACAACACAATATAGTTTGGATTCATTTGCTGAGATACAGGGCACTCAGATACCACAGTGATGGGGGAGACATAAACACCTAGAGAGAGGGCTTCCATCTTCTTGACGTAGATGCCAGTCTTGTATAGACACTTATGCACATGCTTAACGTTAAACATGCAAAGTACCCATTGACTTTAATGGAACTGTTCATGTGATTAAAGTTAGGACAGGCTGAGGCCTTCTGCATTCATGAGATGTTTTTCTCTCAAGCATGACAGGATGGATTTATTCCTTAACTTTTGGAATCTGTTAACTAAATACCCCATTTTTACCATTCAAGATTGTTCCTCCTCTTTCTGTCCTTTTGAGATACAGTGTACATTACAGGCTAGATCTTGTTCATTAATGTATCTTGGCATCTCATTTTCCATTATTTCTGTATCTTTATGTTATCTAAAGCTTTTTAGATAGAACGAGAAATTACAAGGTTTAGTCATTTCCCTTATACATGTAACAAAAATAATACAGTGTGAAATTACAGAGCTGTGACTGATTCTAATGAAAGTACAACATTTGTAGCTGGCTAAACAGGTTTTTTGTCTTTTAAAAAAAATTATATATATGGTCAACCACACCACATTTTGGTGGAAAGCAACACTACACTGTCCAGCTAAAAATATTCTATGATTGGAAGGACCCACAATGGCTACAGCAGATAGGAATTACAAGATTAGAATGTACTGACATCCTGTAATTTCATAGTAATCCAGTAGTAGGGATTGGATAAGCACCAGAACGTCTAGATGATTATTCAGATTGCCTGCCTCTACAAAACCGTTTGGAGATCTTGGGTGAATAAGTGCGTGTGATGAGCTTTCTGATTCTAGTGCCTAGTATGTGGCTAAAAGACTAGCTTCTCCTATGAGCTTTCCAGTGGTCCTTGCATCTGACTGGGCTGCAGAACTGGACACATTACATGGTTCTAAACCACCAGCTGCACCTTCTTGTAGCACATCAGTGGTCTGCATTCTGGAAGATCCTGACTGACCCCCAACTCTTACTGAACGCAGTGGGAATTCAGGTTGTTCAGCACATCACAGGACGTACTGAGACCTCTTGTTCTCAGGCCTTAGATGATTAAATAAACAAAAGTAACATCTAAACAAAACAGATAAAAGCACAGTACAATCCTATGTCTTTTCACAAGGATACCTGGATAATGAAGCTATATTCCATCTCAGGGTTTTCATGAGCTTTCTAATTAGTAATCACCCATCCAATATCTCCCCAAACCACCTGCTGGTATCATACACTGAGAATGTTCCAGTAGCTACGAGGATCTTCCCCTACATCTCTGAGACACTGTGGAATCAAAATCTATGGCAAGGTTACATTAGCCGTGGTGCCATATTTTCCTGGACTCCACAGCAGCATTAATGAGACCCTGTAGCTGACCGCACATTCTCAGCTGCAAAATGCACTGTCAGCTGTGGAATTAAAAGAAACATTCTCACTGTGGGATTTGTACATGGAGCCAGCTCATTGCAGAATCCTCTCACTAAGCCAGGATTTCAGAAAGAAGGATGTCCGCATGATGTTGCTTTGGCATATCATGTAGCTGACAACTGGCACTGCTCCAACCCTCACCCCCATTAAATGTCTAGTGTCATGAGTTTTCATTCCATTCACCCGCACACCAGCGCTGGACAATGATAGCCCTTGTATGAGAAACGAATAATTGGTATGTTTAACAGAATCTTCTTATTCAAGCCTCTATAGAGTACTCATGCCATGTTGCCTACTGTTAGAATTGGTCTCATATTTCAATAATAATTCAATCTGGTGGCAGATTTTAACACTGGGCAGCACAATTGTTTAAAAGCGTTTTAAATCAACATGTCAATTCTCAGAACATGCGTACACACACACACACTCTACAGCTATCTCTCTTCATTTGGCCTGGTTTCACCTGCCAAGAATGAAGGGCCTATTGATGGAGCACAGGCTGTGTGACCTTAGCTAAGATTAACTATATTACTCTATGTACTGACAACAGTTATTGGTTAAAGAAGGCACCAATGCAACCTCTCGGCATCTTTCTCTTCATAATGCCAATATGGGTTCAGGATCCTCAGCTGAACTGGCTAGGATTTCAAACACTAACTCAACTGCATGGTGTTTACTTTCCAGTGCTGTAGTCATGGAATCATTGAATGCAACAAGACCTGGGTGTTAACGTCACACAGAGTAAAGATCATATGTTACCAGTCTACACTTATTTAAATGTATTTATAAATATTCCTAGAAAGTTTCAAGCACATACAGACGCTCCCTGACTTACGCAATTGTTCCGTTCCGGAAAGCCTTGCTTAACCCAAATTTTACGTAAGTCGGAAACGTATATTGTGGAAGCATAAAAAACAAACAATTACAACATTTTCTGCTCTAAATCAATCTTCTTTCGCTTACGAACTGGTCCTGCACTCTTGCTATCACTTGGTCGCTTTCCAGGCATGATTTGAATGAAATAATAGGGTGAAATAACAAGAAATACAGTATCACTGAAATAACACGAGACAGAGGCTGTGAGAGCGCTTCCCTTGTAGGAGATGCTACTGCTGTATTCCTCTGCACACCGCACTACAGTACAGTACTTTGCGTTTCCGTATGCTATGCAATATTTTCCGCAACTCGAAAATTTTATTTATGCCTTATGGAACTTTTTGCGTAAGGTTGAATTTGCGTAACCCGGGGAGTATCTGTACTCTAGTGTGGTAATATCTTTCAAAAGGTGAGGATTTCATTAAATCATTTTTACTATCCTACCTGACTGAAATATAAACACTGCAAATAAGAAATATGGCACTCATTCTAATAATACATACTGCATGCCTATAGGCCCACACAGCTATAGCATAATACTTCTGGAAGACTTTTGATCTGTCAAATTGTTTTACAAAAATGGGTATGATAGGGAAACTGAGGTGCCAAGCATCAGGTTCTGATCTCCATTATTCCAGTGTTAACCCAAAATAACTCCTTTGAAGTCTCTTTGACCCCCAAATGTTAAGTGACCCACAAGAGCATAGCCTGGAATAGGACCCACGTCTCCTGACTCCCAGACTTGTGCTCAATCCATAAGCCCCCAGAATAATTATTACCGAGACACTACAGCGCATTGAGGTGTACAGTGCCTAACTTTACTCAGATTAATGTATTACATTTATTCCCTGAAAGAGCGCCCAACCCCCCCCTCAAAATTAAACATTACATTTGAATTAAGCACATGTAATGGTTTAACTATCCACATTTTCTACCAACACTATTTTTAAACAGGAAGTGTGATGGTAGCTAGAAGTCGTTTCACTTGTAAGGATGAGTGAAGGCTGGATTCTTTACTCTATGATCCTTTTCAAATTGCCCGTCCTTCTTCTAGACTACAAGTCAGCACCTTTTAGTCTGTTACACTTCTTGTGCAGGTTTCGTCCTATGAGAATTCCCTCCCCACGCAACCCCAGATAATACAGTGCATTTCCTCTTCTGCTTTTGGTGCTTGTTTGCAGATGTAGCCATCCATAAGAAGCTTTAAATATGTAGAACGCTACAGTAAAACCCCTGTGGCCCACCAAGTAGTGGACTGGAAAACCAGTTTAGATTCGCAAAGAAGCTGGTATTAAAATCACTAAGGACTTGGTAGCTCAGCCTGTCATGCATTTTAAGACTTGTGAATAATAAAAGGAGTGCTAGTAATTCTGCTAAAAAATGAAATTCCTCCATTTCTGCAGAACAAACAAAAACAAAAAAATGCATTAGCCATGCAATATTTCTCAGCATTACGCTCTGTGGGTGTCATTAAAGTCAGATTTTATCTATGACTATTTTTTAAAGCAACTAATACATGAAACTTTACATATACTTTTCATTTCCTTCCTACTTCCTCTCTGTGGGAGGTGGACTCCGATTAAGCTAGTAGAGCTAGTTTCTCCAATTCTTGGGGGTTAGGAGACCTATTTGTTACAGTTCATGTACTTTGTATTGTGCTTTAAACTAAACCCTTGAGTGGTCTTTGCCTGTAAGTATAAAACTTCCAGGACCCTGAATTTAAAACATTTCACAGATTTTGGAAACTGAAAATGACTAAAACAAGGCATGAATATAATCTCACTGAGGCAAAACCAGACCATCAGGTTCTGGGTTAAAGTTTCTGGATTCTTAGTCTTACAGGAAGATTCTGATTTTTAGAGATATTAAGCAAACACAGATGCCATTGACTTCGACTGGAGTTTGTGCACAGCACATCTCAAAACCAGGCCCTAGGAGTTAAAAGGAGAGTTGTATTTGAGCAAGCAACAAAATGGAGCAAGACTATTTTTGTAAATTTTACATGAACATCATCTTAGTGGAAAGCAGTGGGTCCCAACCTGTTCCCATTCCAATCAACAGGACTACTGCCCCTGGTTTGGGCAGGGAACAGCTGTGACCTTATGAGATACCCCCTCAACCTCCAGTTGGTGTAATTCTGCTGACTTGAATGGAGCTAGATTGAGTTACCAAAGCTGACGATCTGGCTGTGTATTAGATTGTATTATTAGGATGTCCTGGCACATAGTATTCTCCAGTCATGGTTTTTACTTCACTAAAAACAGATTCTTTATGCCACCAGGGATTGGTCCAGCTTCACCTCCCCCCCAAGACAGACAGACAGACACACCCACACCAGATCCTAGTAACTCAGTTTAGGAGAAGGCTTTAAACTAATGTATAACTTGAAAAAATACTAAAAGCATCATGGGCCTGATTCTTCCCTCAGCTACACCAGTGTAATTTGGGAGCGACTCCCTTAAAGTCAATGGCATTACACTGGTGTGAGTGTGAGGCGTGTTAGGCACCTCACATGTTGTTTAAACCCAGGCCTTTCATTCCAAAAATACAATTCAAAATAATCCACGAAGTGCAGCATACACATGGTCACATTGGACTCAGCATTTGGGGAGATTGGAGAATGACAGTGTCTATGGCAGCCATACTGATCTGTCACGTAACTCCACTGACTTCCCTGGAGTTGAACCAGAGATGTATTTGGCAGCCGGCGCTGTGATGATAGCTGTCAAGTAAGTCTAGTCACCTGATTTTTAAAAACATACACCACTAGCCAAGGATATTACAAGGTTACTAATAAAACACAAATCCTTAGGGTAATATTCAAGAGCAATTCCTCAATCAGTAGCCAATTCCTGCTGTAGAATGTCACTCACATAGAAAGCCATGATGTCTTGATAGGTTTTACAATTCCCCATCAGTTATCCAGCTGCTAGGCTAATCAGATATTATTACCTCCTTTGTGTTTTCTTTCTCAGCTCTCTCTCTCTCTCTGGCAAGGTTGCTGTAAAAGGGCTCTATAATGATTCCGATCTAAATATTTCACTTATAATACAACTTTGCGCTGTGCATCCCATGGAAAAAACGGTTACTCACCTTCCCGTAACTGTTGTTCTTCAAGATGTGTTGCTCATGTCCACTCCAACTAGGTGTGTGCACGCCACATTCACAGTTCGCTGGAAGGTTTTTCCCCTAGCACAGGGGTGGCCAACCTGTGGCTCGGAAGCCACATGCGGCTCTTCAGAAGTTAATATGCAGCTCCTTGTACAGGCACCGACTCCGGGGCTGGAGCTACAGGCGCCAACCTTCCAGTAGGCCAGGGGGTGCTCACTGCTCAACCCCTGGTTCTGCCCCCACTCCACCCCTTCCCGCCCCCTCCCCTGAGCCTGCCGTGCCCTCGCTCCTCACCCTCCTGCCCAGAGCCTTCTGCATGCCATGAAACAGCTGATCAGGAGGTGTGGGGAGGGAGGGGGAGATGCTGATCGGAGGGGCTGCCGGAGGGTGAGAGGCGCTGGGAGCAGGACGGGGAGCTGATAGGGGGCTGCTGATGTATTACTGTGGCAATGTACATTGGTAAATTCTGGCTCCTTCTCAGGCTCAGGTTGGCCACCCCTGAACTAGCAGCATCCGTCAGGTCGACTCTGGAGTCACGCCTTCATGGCGCCACATGTAGGGCCCTGCTGACCTGCCACCTCTCCAGTTCCTTCTTGCCGGATACTTCGACAGAGGGGAAGGTGGGTGGCTTTGGAATGAACATGAGCAACACATCTTGAAGAACAACAGTTATGAGAAGGTGAGTAACCGTTTTTTCTTCTTTGAGTGCTTGCTCATATTAATTCCAGTACATGACTCCCAAGACTTACCTAAGAGGTGGGGTTGGAGTTCATGGAATCGCTGATTGAAGCACAGCCCTGACAAACACTGCATCATCCCTGGCGTGCTGGGTGATGGCGTAATGTGAAGTGACGGTGTGGACCAAAGACCACTTAGCCGCTCTACATATCTCCTGGATTGGCACTGGGCCAGGAAGCCTGCTGAAGATGCCTGAGCTCTGGTGGAGTGTGCAGTCAGAGCGGGAGCAGGGACCTTTGCCAGGTCGTAACAAACCCAGATACAAGACGTGATCCACGACGATATCCTTTGCACGGACACTGGGAGGCCGTTCATCCTGTCCGCCACCACAACAAACAGCTGGTTCGACTTGCAGAATGGCTTAGTGCATTCAATATAAAAGGCCAGTGCATGCTGCACGTCCAGGGAGGGGAGCCTCTGCTCGTGGCTATTGGCAGGGGGTTTCGGGAAAAAGACCGGAAGGAATATGTCTTGATTGGCGTGGAAATTCGAGAACAACCTTTGGGAGGAACGCCGGGTGAGGTCGTAGTTGCACCATATCTTTGTAAAAAACGGTATATGGAGGGTCGGATGTGAGAGCCTTGAGCTCGGACACCCTTTCTGGCTGATGTATTGCCACCAAAAAGACCACCTTATAGGAAAGGTAGAGAAGTGAGCACATTGCTAGGGGCTCGAATGGGGGCCCCCCATCAGCCTTGAGAGTACGAAGTTAAGGTCCAAGTGGGGGTGGGCTGCCAAATATGGGGATATAATCTGTCCAGCCCCTTGAGGAACCGCCGCACCATTTCTTTAGTGAAGACGGTGCCTCCATGCTCGTCTGGGAGAAAAGCTGAGATGGCAGCCAGGTGAACCTTTATTGAGGAGTGAGACAAGCCCTGCTGTTTCAACTTTAGGAGGTAGTCCAAGATAAAGGGGACCGACAATTGTGTTGGAGGGATACGACTCTGCGAGCACCAAATGGCGAATCTTTTCCACTTGGCTAGGAAAGTCACTCTGGTCGAAAGTTTTCTGCTACCCAGAAGAACCTCCCTAACAGGGTCTGAGCATGTGAGCTCTAGCAGGTTCAACCACACAACTTCCAAGCCGTGAGGTGGAGAGACTCAAGATTGGGGTGTTGAAGCCTTCCGTGATATTGAGTGATGAGGTCTGGAACTAGCGGTAGAGTGATTGGAGTATCCACTGAAAGCTCCAGTAGCATGGTGAACCAATGCTGATGGGGCCAGGCCGGTGCCACCAGGATCACCGAGGTTCCGTCGCTTCAGATTTTGAGGAGGACCTTGTGAATCAGCGGTATGGGAGGGATGTGTAGAACAGGCAGTCCTTCCATGGAAGCAGAAACACGTCTCCCAACGAATCCGGGATGTGGTTCAGGAAGGAGAAGAATTGTAGGGACTTCCTGTTAGCCCTTGTGGCGAAGAGATCGATCTGGGGAACTCCCCACCGCTGAAAGATACTGCTTATTACATCCGGGAGGATAGACCACTCATGATTGTGAAAAGACCTGCTGAGGTGGTCTGCTAGTTCGTTCTGCGACCCTGGAAGATAGGACGCTTCCAAAAGTATGGAGTGTGCTATGCAAAACTCCCAGAGCATGAGGGCTTCCTGACACAGGGGGAGAGGAGCATGCTCTCCCATCTGTTGATATAAAGCATCGCTGTTGTATTGTCTGTTAGGACCGAGACGCACTTGCCCTCCAGGAGAGGCCAAAAGGCCTGACATGCCAAACGGACAACCCTGAACTCCCTTACATTGATGTGAAGCATCAGTTCCTCCTGAGACCAAAGGTCCTGAGTTCTGGCTCCCCAAGGTGTGCCCCCCACTCCATGGCCGAGGTGTCAGTGGTCAGACATAGGGATGGACAGGGTTTGGAAAACGCAACCCCTGCACACACCAAGTGTGGGTTGAGCCACCAGTGAAGAGACTTGAGAACCTCCAGTGGAAGGGTAACTACCATGTCTAGACTGTGCCTGCTTGGTCGATACACTGATGCTAGCCAAGCTTGGAGAGGTCTGAGTTCTGCCTAGAGGCTGGTGGTTGCCTGGATGACCCAGATCCAGTTATTTGGGGGTTGGCAACGGCGGTTCTGATTTCTGGGACACCTACGGTTCTAGTTCTGCCTAGACTGCCCCTGCTATGGTTGTGTCATGGGCAGAAGCCAAAATTGTCAACGTTGGGTGGCAGGGGTGTGCAGTCCAGCGATCTCAAAGTGGCTCGGGAGTCTTTCAAACTGTGGAGTCTGGAGTCTGTTTTTTCCAAAAACAATGTGGCCCCCTCTAACAGTAGGTCCCGAATTGTCTGTTGGACCTCCCCGGGGAGGCCCAAGGCCTGCAGCCATGAGCAACGGTGCATTGCAATGCCCGAAAACATCGTCCGCATTGCAGAGTCCACCGCTTGCAGCGACTTCCTGGTGACTGTCTTGTCCTCATCCATGAGAGCTGAGAATTCCGGCTTAGAATCCGGTGGACATTGCGTCCCATGACTTAAAGGATCACTTGCTGGTTTGCGATCCAAAACTGGAGTCCTCCTGTGGAGTATATCTTCCTCACAAAGAGGTCCAGCTTCTTTACATCCTTAGCTCGAGGGATAGGCCCATGCTGCCCTTGCCTCTCCCTGGCGTTAATGGCCACCACTACCAATGAGTCTGGCGGGGGGTGGGTAAACAAATATTCGTAGCCCTTAGAGGGCACGAAGTATTTTCTCTTGACTCCCTTAGCTGTAGGCGGCCAGAGAGGATGGTGTATGCCAAAGAGTTTTTGTGTTTGCCTGAATAGTCTTTATTGGGAAAGGGCCACCCTGGTGGGTCCTGATGGGGATAAAACGTCCACCATTGGGTCTGACACCTCAGACACGGTACCGATTGTGGCACTGGCGGTGGTAGCAGTGGCTGATGCCTGAGAGAAATCCCTGGCCCTAGACGCAGTCCTTCTCTCAGACGCAATCGAAAAGGAGCGTACCGAGGCAGACCCCTGGGACAGGTGGTATTCCCCCGGCGTTCAGAAGGGCCACTGAGTTGGCATCTGAGCTGGTACTTGCCATTGAGGTGGCCACGGTACCAGGGGGAAAGTTTGGGTCATCCCCACTGTCTGAGAGTGCCAGCGGCTACAGTGTCGGTTTTTCCAGGACACATGAGTCAGTGTCCGATTCAGACTCAGATGAGTCCATGCGCAGGGACCATAGTGGTGCTGTGGGGGGAGGGATAGCTCAGTGGTTTGAGCATTGGCCAGCTAAACCCAGGGTTGTGAGTTCAATCCTTTAGGGGGCCATTTAGGGATCTGGGTTACACACACACACACACACACAAAAAGTCAGGGACAGTACTTGGTCCTGCTAGTGAAGGCAGGGGACTGGACTAAATGACCTTTCAAGGTCCCTTCCAGTTCTGTGAGATAGATATATCTCCATATATTATTTTTTATTATGTGCCTGTTGGTGCCGGGGATCGGTGCCGGGGTGATGTAGATCATTGCTGTGTCATAGCCGGCTTGCCCCTGGACTGCACCTCAGTGGCCTCTGAGTGGTTTAGGGCTTTGGTACTGGTGCAGTGACACCGTGGTCAGGGGAATGCGGACCTGTCAGTGTTATCAGGTCCCGTGCCGCCTCCTAAGTCTCGGGTGTGGAAGGGAGGTCCAAATCCTCCAACTGGGTCTCCTCCAGTGGCACCAGACTCAACGGTCCCTCCCACGGGCTTGGAGTCGACGGTGCCAGCTGTTGAGCTGGAGGGGAGGTGTGGTCTTGCACCGATCTCCCTCCCTTGGGTTCATGCTCCCATGTGCGGGAAGGGGAGCACCCTCTATCAGTCTTCCTGTGCTTCTTCGGGACAGGAGACTGTGAGCAGTGCCGAGATTGATCCCGCGCCATGCTTGGCACCAGGGAATGCTGGTGCCGAGGGTCTGTGACCCCAGAATCCTTCCTCGGCACCTCCTGGACCAAAGCTGGCGTGCTGCACATCGACGCTGAGGAGCCCAGTGCTGTGTCCATGGGGCTCGACTCAGACTGAGGGCAGAGAGCTGCTTCCATTAGCAGTAACTTTAGTCTGTGGTCCCTCTCTTTCCTGGTGCGGGGGCAAAAGCTCCTCTAGACCTTGATGTCCGCTTGATGGGCCTCCCTCAGTAATTTTAGACAAGCTGAGTGTGGGTTGCCCTTGGGCACAGGCGTCTGGCAAACCCCACACAGCTTAAATCCCTGGGGGTGAGGCATGCCCCGGGCCCAAGAGAGTATCTCCCTCAGTATCTCAAGTCCAAATGTCTAATTAACTAACTACAATAATTTTTTAAACTATCTTTAACTATTTACAAAAAACTACGCTAGAGGATTGCTCATTGAACACAAGAGACGAACCGCTCCAACGACTGTCACTGACGGCAAGAAGGAACTGGAGATGCGGCAGGTGGGCAGGGACCTATATGCGGCACCATGAAGGCGTCTCCAGAGCCAACCCGACGGATGCTCCTACGGAAAAACCTTCTGGTAAACTGTGCATGCAGCGCCCGCACACACCTAATTGGAATTGATATGAGCAAGCACTCAAAGAACTTACATTGCTTTGGAGGTTGAGAAAAAGCTCCCCTGGCTTCTTGGCAGAAGAGCTGACAGTTGTACCCAGTCCCTGTGTTAAACCACCCAAACTCAGGTTCTAATACAGGATTTTATTTTAACCCATGCAAGTCCTGAAGAAAGAGTTAAATCTGAAAAGCTGTATTTAAGTCATTGTGTTACACCGAGGCCTTGCAGTAGATGGCAGGAACACTAGAAGGCCATAAGAAGTCAGACCATTGGTACTGTGCTTCTAGTCTTCCTCCAGCAGTGACACAACATCACCTGTTGACTGCATTACTAAGGAGAACTAGGTGAGTGAAAGGCACATTTTGATGGATTTTCAGAAGTGTTCCATGTTGGCCTAACTCTACCACCATTTAAGTTAGGGGGAGTTTTACCATTAACTTCCATAAGAACAGAGCTAGGCCAAGACTGAGAGATTTTGAAAATCCCACCTTTTGACCTTATCTCCCAGTTTCCCTGCTTTTGTGGATTTATGAGACAAGGTGGGTGAGGTAATATCTTGTTGGTGAGAGAGACAAGGTTTCAAATTACATAGAGCTCTTCTTCTGATCTGGGAGAGGTACTGAGAGTCTCACAGCTAAACACAAGATCGAACAGATAGTTTAGGGTAAGTAGTTAGCATCTATTATAAGGGACCAGTCAAGGTGAAGTGGTCTGTTAACATTCCTGTAGTCATAGGACAAAAGGGGTGCTTAGTAGGCTACAGATTGTTGTAATAAGCCATAAATCCAGGGTCTTTATTATGACCATGATTTTTAGTGTCTAGCAAAGTTATGCATTTAAGCTCATATGTTGAAAGTGTTGTGCAGGTTTCCTTTGAAGATGCAGACTGATAGCTCAGATATAGAGCAATGGTTTTGTGGAGGAAAAAAAAAGCGTTCACCTACAAGTGATAGGGTGTTCGTGTCTTTTATCATTTTCCTGTGAGAGTTCATCTAAGAGCATAGTGATTGTCTGGTTTCACCCACATAGTTGTTACTGGGGTATTTAGTGCACTGGATTAGGTACATCATATGTTGTGATAGGCGTGTGTAGGACCTATGGATCTTGAACAGTATGTTGTGTGGGGTGTTGATCACTGTAGCAATGAAGATATGTTTGCTGGTTTTGCATCTGTTGTTCTGACAGGGTCTGGTGCCACTTTGAGTTGGTGTGTCCTGGTCTGTAGGGAGCTTGCTTCTGATGATGAGCTTGGAGAGGTTGGGGGGTTGTTTGAAGGCCAGAAGAGGGGGTTCAAGAAAGATTTCCTTCAGGATGGGGTCCCCATTGAGTATGGGCTGTAGTTGTTTGAGGATACCTTGTATGGGTTCCAGTGGGGGTTGGTAGGTGACAACTAGGGGTGTACTGAAGAAGGGTATTGGGGGTAGCCATGTTAGTATTTATCCACAAAAACAACAAGGTGTCTGGTGGCACCTTAAAGACAAATAGATTTATTTGGGCATAAGCTTTTGTGGGTAAGAAGGTTCTCTCAGGGTATTTAGCTGGCCCGTTTCATGATGTGATCTACTTCTGTGGCGGAGTGTCCTTGTCTGGTGAATGTGGTTTTGAGTGCTAAGGTTTATATCCCGGACTTTCTCCTCAGAGAGATTCTGTGGTATCTGAGTGCTTGGCTGTAGACAACAGATTTCTTGGTGTGTTTGGGGTGGTTACTAGATCTATGAAGATAGGTTTGGGGATCTGTGGGTTTCTTATATATATTGTGGATTTATACCAGAAGTTCAACACTGGTTGGGACTAGAGACATGTGAACCAATTTGGATTAAATAGGAATCAACACAAACTGGATGTGGACTCAGAGCATCTTTCAGCTTGGAAAAAAGATTCATCTCCTAACAAAGGTCAAAATCTTTCTTAAACTAGGGACCGGGCATGGGCAGCTGTGCAGGTAGGCTGCAAGTGCTGCCTGAGCAACTATAGCAGCAACTGTAAACCCTTACTACAGGATTTAACACCCAACCTCTTGCCCACTGAAGCTGGTGGGGGACTTCCCTCTGATTGACGTAGACACTGGATGAGGCCCTTAGTGTTTACTACCATGAGTGGCTCGTATGAGGTCAAGGTGGCTGCTTATAGTAATAAATCGTTGAAGGGCTGAACCCTAAAGCAAAATAAAAGAAATAGAGATGTGTTGTATAACTTATTTGTAAAAATTAGGCAAGAATTTAAAGGGTCTTTATGTGCAGTATCTATCAGTTTCTTATTATTGATTGAATGCTACTAGTATGCATGGCATTTTACACAGGTATATACATGCATACACACATGCATAATTATAGTGTGAATCTTACTATAAGGTTTCCTAGGAAGGCACTGTTGACATCAGATAAATTTACACCAGTGTAGTTATATCACTGCAAGGCCTCAGTGTAGGTGCAATGTACTGGTAAATTACTAAAGTAAGACGCACGGGTGTGGATTATCTTTACCGCAGTACAATGCGTCTACATTAGGAGTAGGTTACTGTGTAATGCTGATGTAGATCTATCAGTGCAAATTTCTCTAACACAGACAGGCCTGATTCTTAAGGCCATGTTAAATAAAATCACGTCTATGCTATGGTTTAGGCCTGTTACAGATGAGTGATAAACCGTGAAACAATGGGTCTGGACAGAGGAAAGGTCAATGGAGCTGTAAGTACAGCGTCCTGAAAGGCGCCGCTACAAGTTTATAATGTCAAAGAAGGAGCCGTGATGTTACTATTTTCCCATTAAGGACAGTGATAAAAAACTATCCTTACTCTCAGCTCTGGGATTTACAGCATAGGTTTCCAACCTCCAGAGGCTAATTATTTCAAGTCACCCTGCAGTGCACCCTGGGCAATGCTTTATGAAGTTAGCTTCATATGGTTGAGCACCCGTTACTTCATTGGCCTCTTGCTGTCATGATGCAAAGACGGACTACTACTTCATGTAGCAATTTTTAAATAGAAGTGGATGATTTTTCAAGTAATTATTAGCAAAAACGTCAAACAGAAAGGCAGAGGCTGCCTATCCTACTGAGAGAAGCCACTGAGGCAGAAAATATGTGCCAGAGCGGATCGCCTGAGAGCTACACTGAGCTTGCTGTCAGACAACGCATTTTATCATACTGGAAACACGATACTTGCCTGCTCATAATACCCTCCTTTAATGAGGTGGCCAGAGCAGCCATGCTCTGCCATATTCAAATAATAAACACAGTGGCTTTTCAGTAACTGATTTTAATCTCGTTTCCTGATCTGAGGAGGGCCAGAGAAACCTAACCCTGTTTAAAAAAAAAAAAAAAAAAAAATGGGGTTGGCAATTTCGCCTGCTATCTTCAAAGGAAAAGTTAATGATGTCTAAACAGATAGCAATGATACCATAGTGGGCAAGGGAACTCTTTCCATCTCTCGTTCACAGAGGCCCGGTTTTCAAAATACCAGACGCCGTCTCCCATTCACTGGCAAAAGAGAAAAATCTCTAGACCCTCACACAAGACAGACATGTGACGGGCAGAAATCAGAGCACTCCTCCACGCCAAGGAGGAAAAGCAACTATAAAGTGGAGCTTTGCAAAGAACAATTCATTTACAGAGTGCAGTCCTCCTCTTGGACAGAGGCTCCAGGGAGACACGACTGATTAAAATGATGTCAGTGAACCGAACACAGACAGGAAGGATGGTCTTTTGAGGTTAAAACACTGGACTAGAACTCAGAAGACTTCGGTTCAAGTCCCAGCTCTGCCACAGACTTTGGTGTCCACAATTCAAGAAAGATGTTGATAAGCTGGAGATGATTCAAGGATGAGAAATCCCACTTTACAGTGACAGACTCAAGGAGCTCAATCTATTTATCTTAAAGAAAAGGTTAAGGGGTGACTTGATTACAGTCTATAAGTACCTACATGGGCAACAAATATTTAATATTGGGCTCTTCAATCTAGCAGAGAAAGGTAGAACGTCGATCCAATGGCTGGAAGTTGAAGCTAAACAAACTCAGAGTCGAAATATAAGATGTCAATTTTTAACAGTGAGAGTAATTAACTATTGGAACAATTTACCAAGGATTGTGGCGCATTCTTCATCACTGACCACTTGTTTTTCTAAAAGGTTTGCTCTAGAACTTATTGTGAGGAAGTTCTCTGCCCTATGTTCTATGGGAGGTCAGACCATATAACCACAAAGGTCCCTTCTGGCCTTGGAATCTATGAATGTTGAGCAAGTCACTCGACCCCTGTGAGCCTCAGTTTCTCTGCTGTAAAATGGAGTTAATAATAACCCCTTTCTCCCACACTTTGTGTTTGGGGCTGGGACTACCTTTTTCTTAGGGCTCGTCTTCACTACCCGCCCGGATCGGTGGTAGAAAATCGATCTCTCGGGGATCGATTTATCGTGTCTCGTCGGGACGTGATAATCGATCCCCGAATCGATGCGTGTACTCCACAAGCCCAGGTAGGAGTAAGCGCCGTTGATGGGGGAGCCACGGCGGTCGATTTGCTGCCCTCCTCACAGTGGGGTAAGTCGGATCAGATACGTCGAATTCAGCTACGCTATTCGCGTAGCTGAATTTGCGTATCTTAAATCGACCCCACCCCTTAGTGTAGACGTAGCCTTAGTCTCTGTATAACATCCAGCACAAGGAGGCTTCAATTTTGGTACAAATAAATGATAAGTAATAATAGCACCCCAATCGGACAGCCACCAAACTTTGGCACAGCCAAATTTTTTGCGGTGAGGTGAGCTGTGCTGTTATATCTGTCACAGGCTCAATTAAAAACTCAAGGTGTGAACACGCCCAATCTTTGGGAAAATTCAGGTATAAGTCAGGCCCTGTGGGAAAAAAAACAAGCTAAGCAGCTATAGGAATGAAGATAAAACAAAACACGTACAATGATTTGAAATAAGCCATCTGAAATAGAAACAAAAAACAAACCCAAGTTTAATGGCAACAAAGTGTATAGCACAAACTCCCGAAAGCCAGGAAAGTCCAAGTTAAATCTAACACTGCACGAATCACTCAGGCAGCCCTATGATGTCTGGTGTTCGCAATGCAGGGATGCATTGCAGTCTGGTCAGACTGGGTGGCTTAGATACCTGTTTATCAGCAGAAATATCTGAGCAGACAGAAGAAACATGCAATACAGCTGCTTGGCTCATTAAGAACCCCTTCTTAGAAGCCAATTTTAGCAGTTGAAATGCTATACCGGATTTAATGTTGTAAACAGAAAGTGAAGTCAGTCCTTTTATGATCTTCCTCTTCCATGGTATTGTGAAGGGAACCTCCTTGTCATTTAACCTTCTTTGCCAAGACCTTATCTACATCCACAAATAGCACCAGTTTATATTTGGTATTTAAGTAAATGGAAACTTGCGCAGAAGACTGCGTGGACACACTGATTTTGTTTTAAGAGTGGTTTATTTTGATTACGCTTAAAGCTATTCCTATTTGACCTAAATAAGGCACTCAAAGTGAAATATGAGTGTCCACATGTGAAGTTGCATCAAAATAACTAAAACTGGTTTAAAATCATACCCTGAGTTAGCGCTAAATTATCTCCAAGCGGTTCATGTTGCTGGTTCTCACAGTGGCATCAGAGCTTAAATATCAGCCACAATCTCTGATTTTTCACCTAAAAGATGAGTATGAAGGTATATACACTCAACACTACACAACAGGTGACATTCAGTAGACAGAATGTTCTACCAATGATGTGGTACATTAATACATTATTATTATTATTATTTATATGCATTGCTGTAGTACCTAGAGGCCCAGTTATGGACCAGTGTGCCAGGCCCTGTACAAACACAGAACAAGAGGGTCTCTGCCCCACACTGTTTACACTCTAACACCACTCAGCTGTCTTTTGCATAGATTCTTTCACATAAACTGTCTCCCCAAAACCTTACAGTGTTAAACAATACAAGTGTACAGTTACAATTAAAAGAATAAGAAGAGCAGAGGGAGTAAAATTAAGACATTTAGGCAAGGAAGGAAAGACATGTTGTCCGATGAAGTTATGAAAATAGTTGGAGAACCAAAGGCAGAGAACCTTGAAGAGGAAATTGTTGCAACCTTTACTGGTGAGACTGCATGAAAGGATAGAAAAGGCCAATGCAAGATGAGGGGAGGGGAACAGAGAGCACGTTCATGGGCGCATACTTAGAAATGTACCTGTAAAAGATGCATTTCACTTCTGCATTAGGCTCTTCCCACTGGAACTGAAGACTGTTACTTTGCATTCCTACAATAGGACTTTTCATACCAGCATTTCAATGCACTTTGCAAACATTACTCAAGAGTCTCAGAAAAACCTCATGATGTGGAGTGAATTGTATTAAAGACATTTTACAGACGGGCAAGTTAAGGCAGAGAAAGGAATCAGAAGGCAGAGCTCAGAACAGAAACCAGGTGTCTGGACTTGCAGTTTCAGGATAGGCTGGTTTCCTCTCTCATACATAATCCTTAAAGTTATTTCTGCCCAGTGCCGTCGCTATAAAAAACACCCTTCTCCTGAGTCCACTTGGTGCTTTGGAAACCTGTGTAATCCATTGAGTTCAGGCATGGATATTAGTGGACTATTTTGTGGGGAGATATAATGGAATCAGGGAAACATGGGAAGGACTTTTTTTTAAATTATTATTTCTGGAGGCAAGGCTTTGGCTTGTACAGATCCATAAAACCTTTTGAGGTAGTACGGAGAAGCTTAATCTTTGGATGACACCTGACATCTTTGCCAGAATTATGATGTTCGTATCCAGCAGACCTGAAAAGCGAGATGTGCCCTCGACATATGACCTGAGCAAATGTGAAGGCAATTTTATCGCTGGCGTAAATAAAATAAACTCTAACTGACAGGCCTGAGGATGGGAGGGGGAATGGAGTAGCCCTGTGTTGTCCCCCTTTAGCTAAAACCCTTTGGACTTTGCTTTAACCTCACTGCAGACGGCTGCGGATGCAAAGGGTGATATTTGCTTGTAATCTTTCCTTGGAAAGTAATTAGTTTCCATTTAGAGGGATGACAAATTGATCAGGCAGGAATCTCACTGAGCTCTGAATTGAAGCTAAACTATGGTGTCTGGGGCTCTGGCAAGTCGGGTTTGTAAGTCTGTCAATGCATTTTACAGTTTCAAAATTCAATCACCCAACAGCAGGCGAGGAAAGACATTGCTCCAAGGAGGGGGGAGGGAGAACCCACCAAAGCCAACACTTCCTCCTGCAAGTTCATTATCGCCTCTCTAAAGCATGACGGTGGTGTGAAATGGGTTAGATGCACGGATGCCTCTGTTAACGGCCAAAGAAAAAAAAAAGTCGCACATCATTAGGAATGGAATAAACGATACCGAGGCACAGAGCAGAAATGATTTGATTAGCAATTTCCAGTTTTGAAAAGACCTGGAAGAGAACCAAATGACTATACAGAAGGTGTGATGGAGTTCTTAATTGCTGTAACTGCACAGGGAGACTCGATGATTTGTGACATATAATACAGCACAGTACGCTAACGCTAATAACTGTTAATTAACTGCAGCAATGATATACTCTCAAAATGCACATACAAGTTACCATAATTTCTAGATTAAAAGCTGCACTGTTAGAAGCCACAGGCAGGGAGAAAAAGGCAGGGAAGGGGGAGCAGGGTGGTTTTTTTTAACCTTCTTTGAGCACGGTTCACATCCCACCCAGAGCAAAGCAGCCAGAAACCACTAGGAAAAAAAAATACTCCTGCTGAAATGTGAAACGGTTCCTGAATGAACCTCTCCCCCCAGAGAAGCAGTTATTAATTCTGAAAGGCTGTTGTTGCACCAGGCCATCTGGCTGTGCTGTAAAGAGTTCAGTAGCGGCTGCTGAGCAAAGATTCCTGTCGGATCCCATTTGCCCCAGCGACACTGTTCACTCGCAAATGTTAAAGCACCGTTTCGAAATTTCTTTTTGGTCCCTGCTCCTGTTTGTGGGTTTTGTTTTTTTGTTGTTGTGTTTGTTGCAAGAGTTTGTTGTGCTGTCCCCTGCAAACACAGTTCTGTTGGAGGCCTTCTGTAAGCTGGATTGACAGCTCTGGAGACTGAAGACCTCTTTTTATCCATCCAGCAGGTAGAGCACAGAAACTTCCTCATATTGCCCCCTGCCAATATGGCTAGGCTAGGCTAGACTCATGTGACACTGATTAGCTGTCTGGAAATTGCTAAAAGATTTTCTCTTTGAGAACAATAGTACTAAGGAAGAATGTAAGACAGGTGTCAGGAGAGAAAATTATTAATGTAGAGTTTCTGACCAGCACTAAAATACTTTTGGCTTGTTTCCCCTCCAAATTTCTATCAGATGTAACAGATCTTTAGAAAGTCTCTTTGAATGTTACAGTCAAAGCAAACAAAACCAAACACCTCAATTATCCTGGGGGTGGGAAAGCTAACAGGCTTTGTGCTTCTATTGGTGCATCCATTGCAATGTACTCCATCTGCATCTCTCCCAACGGACAAGTTAAGCCAGGTGGTCCACATCTTTGAAGGTATTGCTCTCTGTTTCACAGTCGGACAAGTTCAAATCTGCGCCCTATGGTAAATATATTGGAAGAATGGAAAAAACACACAAATGGGTTCCAGTGTCAGTGTTCACTGGTTTGAGCTGAGCTACAGGTTACAGAAGAGATAAGAAACATGCACAGTACAAAGGAAAGACGAGAAACACAAAAATAGCCTCACTGGTGTCTATGCCCTCTTCATTCTCATATATTGAGAGTATGTATGAATGGTCTGTCAACACATACAGATTACCCACCTCCGTAGCATCCGCGTGCCACTGCCATGAAATATATCACTGGTAGACTTGTCTAGGCGTCTAATACACTGCAAGCCAATGAACTGTAGGCATATCCTGTAAGACACTTGGACTTAAGGGTATTTGTAGTCAGGACTCACTTTTAGTGAAGAGCACACTGGTCTTTTTTTCTCTCTTTTTTTTAAAAGTATTATTGCTCCAATTAGTGTTGTCAACCCCAGAAGCTAATTCTCTCTCAACACACTAGCGTTGGCCGCATGTGTACAATGGAAGGAAAGAAGAACAGATCTCCTTTTTATCTTGATATCAGAGCTACAGTAAATAGTACCAATCAACAAAAAAATAGTTTTTATATTTCATAGAATCATAGGCATGAAAGGAAAACATGGCCTGTTAGGTCATATACCTTCTCTGCCTTCAAGGCCAGTACAGGATTATTCCCTGTAACATGTTCTCCAGTGCTCTGGCCAAATGTAAATAACTCATGGGATGGCTTTTCTACCACTTCCCTTGGTATGACACTTCCCCTCCTTATTTCATCTCTCTCTCTTCCTACTGCTCCTCGTGATCATATCACACCCAGTTTTGCTCCCGTGACTACCCTTTCTAAATAATATTTTCCTTACACACTAACAAGTACTTTTAACAGACAGATTTAAATCTGACATGAATGTGAGGTATAAAGGTCCATACGCTAGATATATACTTAATAACCCCCAAGGGACAAAAATGCTTCTGTAACCACTAAAATGCCTCCTTTGGGGATATGTCAGCCTTGAGTAAAAGATTCTGAAAGACATTTTGTATGACAGTATCACTCCCTTTGAAAGTCTCAGGTGCCATTATAAAGAGGAGGCGGAGGAGGAGGACTATAATGCACTTTAAAAAATCAAGAATAATTAGCCTCGTGTATTACTGTTTTGCCATAAGATCTAAGTGATAAGTCATCCAAATTGCATGATTCTGAGTAATCACAAATGCTAGTCTTAAAAAAAAAAAAAAAAAAAATGAAGTAAAACTGCGCATTCCACAGTTGTGTTGTGCTATATTAATGAAAGAAACCCCAAACATTTATGATCCCAAATGTGTGATTAAAAATATGGAGTCAGAAAGAGAACTGGCAAAGGGCTTGATTCTGCTCTCAGTTATATTGGTGTAAATCTGAAGTCATTCTCCTGATGCCAATGGCATTACTACAGATCAACACCATTTCAACATTCCCTCTCATAGGTCCCTCATTTTAGTTCCAAAGTTACCTAGGTTCCACAAAAATCGTCTGTCCCCTCAGTAATTTTATTGCTGAAAACTATTCACATATGGAATAAAGAATTATGAAGCTGAGGTTATAGAGTTATTCACATTAAAGGAAGGAGTCCCATAGCATTTTAAGTATCAATAAGTTGTTCATTTTCCTCCTTTTGGATCTGTATCATGCCTTATGTTCCAAACATGGGCTTTGACAAGCTGAGAGAGACAAATATAGCGGGAGATCTTCAAAGGCATAAAGGGGAATTAGGCACCCAACCTAAAGCCAATGGGAGTTGGGTGTCTAACTTGCATTTTTGCCTTTGAAAATCTCTCCCATAACTCAGAACAGATTTTTCACTCACAGGATGAAACTCATCCCTGTGCAGGCGGCCAACAAAAGGTCTCGTCTCGTGCTTAAGTCCCATTTAAGCCGTATTTTGAGGTCTGAAGTGGTACTCAACTGATGTATAGATCTTATGCTGGCCATTTGCACAGGGTGAACTTCACTCATGATATTCCAACTGGAACTCCTTTGTGCATGTCACATGAAAATGCCTCCGGGTCACAGCAGCGCGTTCTGTGCTAGCTGTACGAAATGTACTAGCTTCCTCATCAACTACAATTAAACTCTTTTTTTCCCTCCAGATGAAAGCAAATATTTTAGATTAAGATTTGTATCAGCCAGAAGCACACAAAATAAAAGCAAGAGAAATATTTGAGGGTTGTGGCGATTGGGGCATGCATGGAAAATTAATGCTTTGACATCCATAATGTGCTTAATCTTTTGTGGCAACTTTTTTACATTTGTAAGAGTTATGGATTTTAAAAGTCACAGCTAAGATTGCTTAATGAGCATTCACCACCCTGGCAGTGGAAGCAGGGCTGATGTGGTTTAGTCAGCTGTTAGCTTTATTGCCTCTCTTCTGTACTAAAAGTGACAAGTTGAACACATTATAGAGAGCTCAGATGTGTTATGTAGATGAAGCCTGCAGCAATATCTGCCTGCTCTCTATTATTTATGATGTCTATATAATACAATGGACTGAGATTTAAGCCATTGTGATGCAGTTTGTTTTCCAGGGTTCTAAAGTACAGCACATTTTACAGAGAATTGCATCTCTGTTACATATTAATCAAATCCATCTTACATGCAGCTCTTACACTGTAAACTAAAGGGAAAGAAAGATTAAAGCGCTTGGCTTTTCCTCAGCTGTCAAGGACTGGCAATAAAATAATAATAAGGGCTTCTAAATAATGTGTGTGTGACAGGCCTTTGCTCAGTTGTACAGTCCTTTATGGAGGTTAACTACAAAATAAGTTCCAGTGAGTGATTGGAAACAGGCCTGTGCGCAAGACCGTAATGCCAACCCCTGCATAATTCTTTGCAAAGTTCATTTGCAGAATTTCTCCCAACTTGATAAGGTAGAGTTGTTGCCGCTCCAATCATTCCGCAGAGGCATGCAGGCATCAGTGCCTCCTGCCCAAGTTTACAAATCCCTGTCCTTTTGAACTCACCTTCAGCTGTGGCCCATTAACGCAGAAAGCTAAACTCCAGTCACAAAAATCAGGCTCCCTTCCCCCTCCCCCGCCCATTCTGGAAGTCATGGGAAAGTTATTTTATTATAGGAATATATAAAACCCTGTAGAGGTCTGTGGTTTCGGATTTTTCTTTTTCATCATTATTTGGGTTTTGAAGATCAAGATGTGGAATTTTTAACAAAAGCCTGACAAGACTGGAAGTTTTTAAGATGGTATGAATTGCGGCATTTATTGGATTGGTTTCCCCCCCACTGGATTGTTCTGCCAGGCCGCCTTTTAAAAGTTCATAAGTCTGCTCTGCCTTATTATCCCCACAACAGTTGGGCTCAACATGCCATGGCTTGCAGGTGGTCTGCCTGCTTCTCATCATGTTATTTAGATGCTATTTTAGTGTGTCAAATGCACGGAAGAGAAGCAGCCCGGGCACCTGACAAGGAGCCATTAGGGCCATAACAATTTGCTGTGCTGGTGAGCCACTGTCAGAGTGCAGGACGGGGAATCAGAAGGCATGCATGGGTTTTATTCCAGGCTATGTCAATGACCTTCCGTGTAACATTAGGCAAGTCACATCACCTCTCTGTATCTCCAAATGGAGATGGAGATCCACTTTTTACTTAACACTTTGAAATCCAGAGATGAAAAGTGCTACATAAGCGGTAAGTACCATTGTTATTACAAACTGTGTAATAACTGAAAGAAAATAGAAGGCAGTATCTTCAGTATATTTTAAAAAAGGGAAATATTGCTTTGCACATTGCACAGCTAAGTTAACTCGCAGAATCCACTTGGGAGAGTCGTCATTGGGTCACCTTAGGGTGCTACAAAATTCAGATCTGGATTCTGAACACCTCAAAGTTCAGTGGCCTTCAGAGCTGGGGCTTTGCTTGAGTCAATTATAAAGATGAGGCCATTTAAAAAATATATGTATCCAGATCTTGGTTTGTATATTACTATCCCCAAACTTTAATGATATTTGGACCTAGAATTTTGGTTCAGGTTCAACTCTAAATCAAACAGTGTGGGAGGATTTTTAAAATGTTTGACAATTCTAGGACAGATAACATCTGTATTGTAATTATGCACCTTAAGATCATGGAAAAGGCAAATAAATGCCAACCTTCAGGGCATAAGATGACCACTGCAGGGTCAGGAAGAAATCCTGCCCTATATACCTATAGCATAGTACAATTGTCTCAGGTGCAGTATTCCCCCCCACATTCTTCCGAAACATCAGGTTTTGGCTCAATGATGTAATGCAATATGGCAACTACGGTTTGCTCTCAAAAAACTGCCATATAATGCTGTGGTGGATTTTCCGAGGGTCACAGCGGTATTTTGAGACTGTAGTCATAAGAAGATACTGCTTTCCAACGTCTCCGGTATCTCTTCTAGCATGCCTAGTCTCATGTGCTCAGAGAATCCTGTGTACTTTAGTTTTTGATTTCATAGCATGTTTATATGCAGTGATATTCATGTTTGATGGCTAGGACTCCTCAGGAGTTGCAGGTGTTGCAGTTACCTCACCATTATCAGTCTGGGGTTTTGATTTCTTTTATCTCTTAGTATGTGGGAGAAAAAAAAAACAAGTCTAAGCTAACTCCTTCTCCGGTGTCTCCCACTGCATCTGGTCTTGCTTCATCTCCCACTGAAGCCCATTTTCTGCCAGTGTAATGCCAACTACTGGCTTCAATGGACTCACTCCAGCACTACACTGGTTGTAAAGGACAGAAGAATTGGGCCTATTTCAGAGTAAGAATTTTCTTTATAATTATGGGTTATATAGCATTGGGCACAAAGGAAGCACTGAGTAAATAACTGATGGTAATGAATGAAAGGAATCCTGACTCTTTGGGCCTGCCTTGTCCACAGCGTAGTCATTTAAGCTTTGGCAAAGTGAGTATAAAACAGATCCTTAAAGGATTTTCATGCAACTGATGGTAATTCTAGACTAATGCCTCTACTTCACTGCGTAGCTCACGAGGTTGCCAATTCTCATGACATTTGCTATTTGGTTTTTTTGTTTGTTTGTTTTAAAGTGTCCATGCTCTTGGATTCACATAATAAAAGTTGAGATTTTCATCTAACTATTTTATGGAAAAAAGTTTGAAAACATGAACCCTAAAGGCTCAAAACCCAGAAGGCCAATAAAAAGAGCCCCCACTGAATTATTTGTAAAGAATCATGATTTTTAAGTAAATCTCATGATTTTTGACTTCCTAAGGGTTGGCAATACTCAGCTCATTTCTTCAGTTGCTGAGAGCTGTCTTAAAACTTTTCCACCACCTGATCTGTCTTTGACCATCCTCACCAGTATCCACGTCGGGAAAAGAAGCCTGTTGTGAAGAGCAGTTGCCAAAAAGAACCTCCTTGCTTTTATTTCCGATGAATGCGGAGAGGTAGGGAACAGAGTGGGCCATGTCTGAAATAGATCAAGACTGATTTTACTTTGAAGGCGATTATGTTCCTTCCATTGTGGCAGCTTTTAAAACCATCTCCTGTAGCTTCCTGGCACCCAGCCCAGTGTCACAGGGAGACATTCTCCAAGTCCGGAGATGGTATCTGAGGGACAATCATTCTCATCTCCACATAAACGACACTTTAAAACAAGAGAGAGACCAAGCCGCTTGTCGTAGTGGGGTAGTTTCTTTCACTCCACTCTACTTGGAAAGTGGTCAAAGTGCCACCCAAAGCTATGAGAATTCACTTCTCAGGCTTTGGGAAATGTGCTGGGAAAACATGAGCTCCAGCCTCCTGTGGTTTGTATGTCTGCATCAGGAGAAGCCAAGAGAATATGAAGGCAGACCCTCCAATTCTCTCCTTTACCTTGTCTTGAAAAGCAAATACACTGCTCCATTCAGTAGGGGATTACCACTGGGGTTGGAAAACTCTAGGGGCTAGACAGGGGCCTTGCTTACAATGTGAAGAGACTGTAGCACAGGCCGCTGAGAACAGAGTTGTAAGTCACTGTGCAGGTTTGCTGCAGGAGCCTGGGAGCAGCTGCAACCCTTTACTCCCTTCATAACACATTGATATGAGCACATGTATTTTCCCATTGAAGCGGCTCACAGAATAAATGTGCAGCCCATCCAAAGGGAGATTACGATGGCAGCAGATGTATGCTATACTGCAAACAATAAACGTATGGAGCCCTAATCCAAGACAACACAATTTAGTTTCATATTAAATCCTTCATAGAAAGTATCACAAAATGCTTTCCAGCAATAGGAGGTGGGAGTCCTGCTCAATGCCTACAGCACTAGGCCATTTGGACTCCCGGGTTCTTTTCCTAACCCTTCCACTGACCCAACCTGGGCTGCTTTGGACAACGTGGGCAACTCACTTATGCACACGGTGCCTCAGCCTATCCAAATGGAACATGAGAATGCACCCAGCCTCACAGGGAGATGCGAGTCTTAATTCCTGTTTGTAAAGTGCTTTGAGATACCTGGATAGATGCTATGTGCTATGAATACAAAGACAGAATGCTTTGCTGCACAAAGCTGGGGTCAGTGACTCCCATGCAGGGCCAACGACGTACGGAAACAAAACGAGCTCAAATAAACCACCAACGATAAAAATCCAAATTCATGCAGGCTCGTTATGACAAGGCAAGAATGGAAGGAAAGCTGGAGTAGCGGGGGAAGGGATAGTAGCTTGGCATTTAGTGCTGGATGCAGGCAAAGGCAAACCAGAAGGTTTTGAAGGAAGATCTGAAGAAAGGATGCGACTCACGAGGAGATGAGGGAGAGAGTTAAATGGGCCAACACAAGTGAAAAAGCAACCCTCAGCTGTGGAGAGTTCTGAGGAGAGGACAGAGGAGGCCAAGATTGGAGGAGCAGCATGAGCAGGCAGGGGCACCAGCGGGTGAGGAGGTCACAGAGGTGGGATGGAGCGAGTCCATATGGAGCGCTGAAAACCAGGAGGGCAAGTTGGTATTTTTATTTGAAGTTGTATAGTAAATGGCAAGTGGACCTAACTGGAAACAGCGGGGCGTCCCCTTGCATGTCTTTATCCTTTGCTTTAAATCTTAGTTGAGAAACAGCACAAGGCATTGAAAACAAACACACACACACAAACAAACTAAGCTTAGCACAGTGCAATCCCCACCTTGCTTGATCCTCCTCTAAACAGTCAACAGCCCAATGATATCTCTGGTGCTGATTATTCAAGGGCCATTATGATATCAGTGAATGACTGATTGCATTTAATTCAAGTACATCATATATTTGGAATGCAGTTTATCCTAGCTAGTCTGAGCTCCCCCCCCCAAAGTATAACAGATCATTTAAAACCAGTGCAGGTCACATCCTGAGTTGTGGCACTAACCATATAATTTCCTACTCTCCTAGGGGCGTTAAATCCTGCAACTGCTGACCTGCCAGCAGGAGAGATGACCTCACATTTGTCCTGCTTATCTTTGGCTAATAACCATTAGGGACAATGGCAAGGGCTCACACCTGCTGCCCAGTACCAGTGCAGATCAGTCCCAGCAGGAGGCAAAAGCTGAAAATCTCCTCCCCTTTTCATTACAGGCTTTTGTCACTCACGCACGCACACAAAGCTACTCAGGGGGATTCTCAGAGAATTAAGCGTAAGTGACAAAGTGTGTCCTACCCCCCAGCAAGTTAGCAAACACTACTGAGGGGTTTACACAATGTTGTCAAGCATCAATATTGATTAAAAGACATTTAGATCACTTTTCCCCTAGAAGGTGTACAGAAGCTAAAATACACAAGACACATCCCCAACAAGGTTATTTATACCACCACAACACATCTTTACAATAAAAATTGCAAGCTCTGTGCCTGTAAAGGGTGTGATCTAGCAGGAGCCTCAAAGTCCACTCCTCAGATCTGGGTCTGGGGAATTCTCAGAGGTCACCCTTAAAACCTCCCACCGGTGCCGGCACTAATGTAGGTTGGCCCTTCTACCACCGAGTGGAGCTGCAATGGGGAGAGGTTTTAAGGAAACTGCTAGTGCAGACAAAGCTTCGAGATAAGAACCACCAGAAAGATCTATCTGTGGCACTTTCAAAATGCACTGGAATATAAACTCTTTGGGGCAGGAGCCTTATCTTAATACCATTAAGGCTGCTTAAATAAGATGTCATTGCCACAGTACCTCTGGCAGATAATGCATTGTAATGGAGATTCTAGCCCTCTGCGCCACAGCTCCTCAAACTCAGCTATTCTCCAAAGCAACCTTAGTAATACTTGTTTGTAAACCCCCTAGCACACTGCTGGTGCTAAACAGGTGATAAATACATCACTAATAACAACAACTATTCTTTCTACAGACAAATCACACCCTGTTTCTGCAAGACCACCAATTTTGGTGTCTCGGTACATGAGACTGTAAATAAATACTGTATCCATATTTCTCTGTGGGCCTGATCTTACTGCCGTGTACCGTGGCATAGAAAGATTCTCAGCTGCTGTAAATCGGTGTAGGTCCACTGACTTCAAGGAAGCGCTGCCAATTTACATCAGCTGAAGATCTGGCCCTGGGCGTATATATTTTTTAAGCTGGGCCACTGTAAGTCTCTGCCTTGCACTTCTCTGAAGCAGGAGCAGCAGCAGCTCAGGTCCACGTTGCAGTGAAGTATTAACTCATACTGAACACAGTTTGTCTCCAAGGACCCTCTTGGCCCCTTCGTCATCCTGTGCTGACATTTTAATCGCGCTTTTGTGGGAGCCGGCTGGCAGTTTGTCATCAGGAATGGCGCGGCGAGGGGCCAGAGCGGGCTGCTCGCTGTGGCGGCTGCCGAGGGAAGCAGCCCATTCTGACAGACTGAGCAATAATCTGAACTTACTGCGCTGAGCCTGTGGGACACCAGCAGGGCCGCTTTATCTTCTTCATTAAAGTGCGCTCAAAAAAAAAATCCATTTTCCTTTAAAGTCTCAGGAACAGATGGAGTAAAATTAATTGCGCCATTAAGTCCCGATAGACAATACCAGAGTGGTTTTCTTTCAACAGTGCATGTGTGTTACAAAGTGCTCTTCGTAAAAGGCAATTACTGCAACATTTGCCATAAAATAAAGGTTGCTTTAATGGGCAATAAACACAGGCTTCAAATTTTGTATGAAATGGGTCTCCAAAGGGCGCTGTTATAGGCAGCTCAAAGGCACAACTGACTTTAGTATTTCTGCTCTGGCTCCAGCTCAGCTAGTTCGGAGAACAATGATTTCCACCCTTGGATATTTTCTGATAGAATTATGTATGCGATGTTAGCTCATCGCTGGGCCTTTCAATCCAGTTTTTTCTGGTCAGGAAACAGCGGCGAAGGGAGACTCCAGCAGCTGGTCTGCTGGCTGCCATCAATCGCTTAAAAGAGACAGTAAGACAGAGGCATATGGAGAGCGGCCAGGAAGAATAGGTAGGTCCTGGGGCCAGCTCACTAGAGGAGTGGTTCGTTCCCTAAGCAGAAAATAACGAGGCCTGATTTCCTGACACCATCTCCCTGCCAATTCGAATCATTATTGGGTTGGTTTGGCACAAGATTCCATATTATAATTTATATTTATCGATAATGCCGTTGACATTAAAGAGCCTAGCAACATGGACGTCGAGTCCATGCAGACACCAGGGTGCAATGCGGCTATAAAGGTATTTGAGAACCAGAGGCAAGGCTATTTCTAAGCTTTACTTTTTGCTAAGCAAAACAAAAATCAGCCACCACAAACCCAGTCTCAAGGACACTGTGGGGATGTCTAAAAAAACCCACAGTTGGTCCAGGTCAGCTGACTCGGGCTCACAGGGTTCAGGATCGGGGGGCTGAAAAATTGCTTTGTCGACCTCTGGGCTCAGGTTGGAGCCTGAGCTCTGGGACCCTACGAGGGTGGAGGGTGCCAGATAGGGTGACCAGACAGCAAATGTGAAAAATCGGGACGGTATGTGGGTGAGTGGGTGGGTGGGGGCAGGGGGGTAATAGGAGCCTATATAAGAAAAAGATCCCAAAATCGGGACTGTCCCTATAAAATCGGGACATCTGGTCACCCTAGTGCCAGACCACAGGCTTCAGCCTAAGCCCAAACGTACACAACCATTTTTAGCCCTACCGACCGAGCCCCATGAGGCTGTTGTGAGCTGCGGCTGTGCCGCGGGGCTTTTATCCCCGCGTAGATACACACTGTCAAAGTGCAGTTGGTTTCCAAAACAAGGCTATTCAATGTTCTAACCTGTCCCAAATGACCAATCGACTGAAATAGTACAGTCATTGTCTTTCTCCATAGCCACACCCAAAGATTAAAAATAGGCAGTTTACCCTCATATACAGCCCGCCTTGCCGTATAACTGTAAACCACCTACCCACAACATCGACATGCCCTCTCTTTAAGATGATGACTGACCCAAAACAAGAATAAAAGATAGCTTTAACATCCCGTCAAAAATCCTCTCATTCTGGTGGAGGATGCAAGTAAAATTTTGCGTGGCTTTATTGAGCACGTGCACACACACACCCAGACACGTAATAAACGGTTTCTATCGGCTCCAGCTTGCTCAGATTTATCTGAAAGGGAGTGGGGGGAAATAATTTCAATTCATTGTATTTCCACATTCCAGTAATTACAAAGAGAGCATGACATATAAATGATCCATTAATTGAAATATGGGCTTCATGAACTCCTATATTTATAGTGTAAATCCATATTTAATTAAATAAAGCCAATAATGCTCATTTCAAAGGGAACATTGAAGCATTTTTATTTAACCATGTGCTTTATGCCATATGTGCTCATTTCACTTTGACCATTCTTTATTAAATCACAGCTTGCAGGCAAGGCGGGGTATAGGTGTACAAAGCAACTTGAGATATATCCAGGGCACCCAGGCTTTAATTATCTGTATTTATACGGCTACCTCAGATCACAGGCTACTGTATGCTTTTTTAGGTAGCAACATCAGTCAACACTTCTGACTGAGCAGCATTAATCACCCACTTAATTGCCTTAATCACCTTCTACATAACTAAGAAATCACCACACTGCAGTTGTCTGAACCTGATGCAGTAACATCAGTATCACCCACTGGGTGCTAATGTTTCGGGATTCAAGAGTAACAAGGTCTAAGAAAGAGCTCTGGAGAGCGGAAGAGCATTGCTGCCGCTGTCCGTGAATATTCACAATGACCAAGAGTTTGCACTGCTGAGTTACAGACTGGGAAAATCAATGAAAGGTCCATTTAGGTCATCTAGCCCTGATCCCTGCCAGCACAGGATTTGTGCCCTGATACATACTTTTTAAAAGTTTCAGAGTAGCAGCTGTGTTAGTCTGTATCCGCAAAAAAAACAGGAGTACTTGTGGCACCTTAGAGACTAACAAATTTATTTGAGCGTAAGCTTTCGTGGGCTACAGCCCACTTCATCGGATGCACAGACTGGAACATACAGCAAGAAGATATTTATACATACAGAGGACATGAAAAGGTGGAAGTAGCCAAGTTCTCTCTTGGCTTGTTTTAAATGTCCCATATATTGGTGCACTCAACCCTTCCCTTGGAAGGCTTTCCAGTTTTCCCAGACGTCACCAGAGAGAAGCTGCCCCTGATATTCTGCTTGTACTTTCCCTTTTTAAAATTCCATCCCATCTCTCCTTGTTAGGTCCTCTTTCAGCACTATGAACAATCATCCCTTGCCTTAGTGATTATACACTTTACATGTGAGTAGATCATGTCCTCTCTCCATTAGCCATCCATTAGTGACCCTATCCATATTTATCCCTTGCAAGATGAGCAGCAGGGAGTGCAGGACTGCTGTGCTGCGGCACAAGTGTGCACGGAGTATATGTATAGGTGCAAGTAATGTAAAAACCTAGCTGTAGTCCTCTGCAGTGAGCAGGAAGAAATCACAACTACCTTGCATGCCCAAAAGTGCTCTCTGAAAAAAACATGGGGTAAAAAGAGGAGTGGGCTGTAGGCAAAGAATGGGTGGGTGTGTATGAAGAGTCTTAGGCATGTGTGTGATCTTTAGCAAGTCAATGAGACCCTCAGCTATTGTCTTAGGCTTCAGCCCTACTACTGATCAGAAGAAATTTCGTGGCAATTCAGCAACATTCTCATTAATACTGAATGAGGCTCTTGCATAGCTCCGTGTCCTGCTCACTTACTTTGTACTTATACATCCAACACTTGGCACCTGCATTGGCAGGCTTGAGTCCCCAATCTCTCTTAAACCTCCTGATAACTGCGGATGCTCTTCTTGGAGGTCTCACTGGGTGAGATTTCCAAAAGCGCTCAACGCCAACCTAACTCTGCTCCCAGTGACGTCAACGGTAAAACACTCATGGCAATCAAGTCCCTGGCCTCTCTTGAGCAAGCCCTTTAACAAGCTTAGACTGTGGCACACAAGGTGTTAATAACATTTTCAAGCAATAGCAGACACTTAAAGGTCTAAACTGGCATGAAGCAACGGCCCTGGTTTGTGGGCAGTTTGAAATGACACTGCTCCAGTGTGACCTCTGGGTGGCATTGAGAGTCCCGGTGTTCTGGGACCACGCCACCTTTACAGGGTATGATCTCCCCCTATCGCCACTTAGCTCTTCCAACTCCCTTCCCCATTGAGGGCATACTCTACTGAAAACCCCAGGGAGTGCTCCTGGTCCCTTTTCCATGGGTTTCTCCACAGGGTAGGGGCACTCTGGCCCCAAGTTCTGCTGTCAGATGCAATCGAAAAACACTAGAGAGCAGCACTGATGCACCCCAGGAAAAAAAACCCAGTGTTCCTTCCACCTCTGTCACTGCTAAAGATAAACGGCACATGAGATCAAGCAGCCGCCTATAAAGCCTTTGCCAAGCCGTGCACGTTAGACATGAAAACAAAATAAAAATTCTTCTTACACCACCACCATCTCAAGACTTAAAGGCGACCTCAATAGGAGCTGCATGAAATAAACAAGATGCTAAGAGCTTTCAGGAAATTCAAGCGCGGTTGCTCATAACAATTAATAATAAATAGTTAGACTAATAGTTTGAGATACTCCCGCAAAAGACGGCACACGAATGCAAAGTGCTTCTTGCGCGCGAATACAGACTCACTACAACTCTCTGAGGTAGGCAACTATTCGTATGAATGTTTTACAGACTGGGAAACGGCAGCACAGTAAGAGCTAAATGAGCAAAGTTACCAAGAGCAGAACTTGGAATATAACCCAAAGCTCCTGACCCACTGCCCTGCTCTAACCATTTGGCAACATTTCACCCCCCCACCCTCCCCCAGACTAAGTCACTAGAAGAGCTAGGTCAATGACACTGGAAAAACAGAAGCACCGTGTGGTATCTGAAGGAATTGTGGGCTGTGGATTGATATTCAGAAAAGGTTACCACCGAGCACAGTGTATCAGCCCCCATTCTGAACTCAGAGGATGAGCCTGTCTACAACAGGGAACCGCACATTAGTGCAAATGGCTAAGGCAGATATGCTGCGCCAGCGCAAAGTAGAGCTCGCAGTGCCGTATGTTACCGGATTAAACCGAGCCAGTGGAAGCCTTGCTTTTCACCTGTCCATCACGTCCAGGTCTGGCATTTGCATTGGGGTAACTACACCATTGCGGTTCCACTGGTGTACATTTCGTTACCATAGACAGGGTCTAAATCAGCAGTAACGCCACTGAAGTCAGTGGAATGACCCCAACAGTCCTGCCGGCATATCGCAAGACACACCGCCATTGAACTGGAGGACTGATTTCCTGGTATAACTAACGCTGGGGTTGCATTTGTAAGTGAAATAAGGCAAGATGGCAATCAGTGGTGGCTATCGCAAGGGGGACGGACTTTGTTTCCACAAAAGAGATGTTGTCTATGCCCGTCCCCAGAGAGTCTCATGATTTTTTTTTTTTTTTTGAGCAATGAGCGGAGATGATAAAGTTATATTGCCAAGAGCTCGTCCTACCGAAACATGGCAGCTTCCACGGTTCTTGCCGCAGCATGTTTAGATTTAGAAGTCAGTTAACAAGGCGGAAAAAGGATAGCTACACACATATGCACGCACAAAAAGCAGCTGAATCTGTCAAATTCCCCACATGCCAGACGGGTCTGCATTGCCGGATTCACGGCTGTCTCATTCTGATCCCTCTGAAGCTAATTATTATTTAAAGGTCAAAATGAATGGCCACACGTATGCACAAAACCGTTTCTAGTATTAAAAAAATCTCTAATTTACATGATATTTTGTGATTCTAATTATGCATCTTCTTTTCCCAAAGAATTTGCGACCATTTGGTTTAATTATGTTCTAAGAAGAAGATGGGGGGCAGGGGAAGGAATCTGAAGCTCATGCTACTTCAAAATGGAGCTTCCTGATGCACTGAAAGCTGCCTCTTATTCAAGATAACAAATATGAAGAGAATGTCAGCCCCTACGGGCTCCTTTAAACTGCTAAAAGAAAGGAAAGAAAAAGCTAAAAGGAAGCAAAAAAAAGGGGGGGGGGGCTGTTGGGGTAGGCAGCCCACTGACAGCAAAGAGTTAACAGCCCATTAGAAATGTCCTTCAGTTCTGTGTCTGTTTTTCCTTACAGAACATTAAGCTCAGTGGGGCAGTCAGAAACCCCCGTGGTGCCCCCATTAAAAAAGAACAAGTAGCACATGTCAATATCACAGCTTCATCCATACTGTAATTTGTTTGACAGCAGCTAATGCTGTTGGTTGTGACCTGGGAAAACTGTTTGGTCTTTTAAAAAGAGAGGCCCAAATCCCTTTAAATATTTTGTGGTCAGACACACTGCTTAACAATATAAAGATCCAATAAGCTTTTCTCCCACTCCTCCCCTCCCACTGGAAACAGGATAAAACCAGGCACACCACATCATAATCCTAGTAAATGCACTGCCAATGCACTAACAAAATCCTGGGTTGCAGTCAAAGCATTTTTTTTTAATGCCAAAGGCATTAAAAGAGATGAAATCCACTCCACAGAGCTAGGTGAAACGTTAATCCATTGGCCTTACTTTGCTGGGAAACCTGGGTTTGAACGAGGCCCAAGGCATAAATGAAATGAGTTTAGTGATCTCAGTTTAATTCTTAATAGGCCACAACAGGCATTGCAGATACGGAAGATACAATATTAGGAAATCAAGCCCTTTCAGAATTGGTTTTTCTTTTTGGCTAACGAGGGTCAGGAGAGATTCGATGTAGAAACAAACACTAAGCAAACCTATCAGGGTTAAGATGAGTGACGACCCAGGGAGATGCTGGCTCACCCAATGGCTGGATTCATTCTGCCGCACTGCTGATACTACAGGGCCTGATCCTGCAGACACTGAGGACCTGATCAGACTCTTTCCATTGATTTCAACAGACACTGGATCAAGCCCATATCTATTGGGAACAGTCCCGCCAAAGCAGTACTGATAGTAAATGTTGGCAGGATCAGTCCCTTAGCTAACTATTTCTCATAAGACACATATCTCTCCAAATACATCAGGAGGGGAAACAACCACCAACCTTTCCCCCTCCCCCCCATAGCTAAGGTTTGGGAAAATGGTGCTAAACATTTGTGCTAAAGGGATGTTTCCTTCCTGTTTAGAGGGAAATTTTAATTCCTTTCCAAATTTTCTTGGGTCTCATCACTGAGCAGATAGATATACTGATGGCCCCATGTGGAAAGTCAAACCTTTTACGTGGAGTTATTTTGCAAACATTAAATGTGGGTGCTGAGAAAAATCAATTTTGCTTCTTTTTTTTTTTTTAAAGCATAAGGAAAAGAAAACAATACTGCATCTGCAAGATAGAAGATAGATACTAGAAGATAAACCACAGACAAACAACTGTACAGGAGTTAAATATTTTAATGTGCAACAACAAAAGCTCTGGGATGAAGATCTAACCCTGAGAAATATTGCAAGGGTTAAATCTGAGACCCATTGGGCCTGTTTCTCTGTTACCCTGACCTTGTATAATCATTACATCAGTGGAAATGTTAAATGCTATTAAAACAGAATGGTGGCATTTTATAAACACTTTATGCCAGTGTAAATGACTACACAAGGTGCAGGGCAACAGAGAATCTGCCCCATTGCCTCCAGGGGGAGTGACCCAGATCAGGATCACTTCCAAATGCTGAATAGTTTCTCTAGTCCCGTCCTCCTCCCCTCCCCCTAAGCTGAATGTCACCTTACTACTGTGCATTTTCCCACATGCAACTTGTCAGGAGCTGGTCTGCTGATTTCTCAGCAGACTTAAACAACCGGAGGGCCTCAGTTCATGAGCTCCCACTCATGTCAAAGGGAGCTTTGTCATTAACATCAGTGAAAACAGGATCAAGCACTTACTATATTTAAGCAAAACATTTTTATTTAGAAAATAACACCCCTATGGGCCCTATTCAACATTGCTCTGAGGTCCCTTTGCTAGTCACAATCCACTGCAGTGTATTGAGCTTCACCTTCAGCATCTGCTCCAGGAGTCCTGGGCACAGGGCAAACAGGCTAGAGTGGAGGAATTGCATGGGCCGGCTGGGAGATTAGGGATTTGCCACAGCGATTTTGTACCCCGGTCGTAGCCATTCCAGCAAGGGTGTGACGTAGAGCAGCCCCAAGGGCCATTCAAACCTATGCCAGGGACTGAAGAGACCCCTCCATAGTCCTTGGACAGAGGAGGTACAAACTGCTCCCCCTCCATCTCCAGGGATGGATCTGGCCTTACAAATCTACAACCGGAGTGCCCCTCCAGTGCATGGAACCATAACTGTACTGATTAAAAAAAAAAAAAAAAAAAGCAACAGTTAATTAAGGTTTCCAATTCTTTACATTGGAAACAGAAAATAAAGCCAAACATTAGACCCTGAGTCATGAATGGAAATGGGATGCTGATTGGGTAGTCCATGTGAACATAACAGAACAATACTTTGCACTTACCTATCACTAGACGAGCACACAATAATTATTCTTCACACTATCCCCAAGAGAGGTAGGTCAGTAAACACTGCTATCCCTACATCTCAGATTGGGAAACCAAGGCAGACTGGGAAACCAAGAGATTATTTCCATTGCCAAAGAACATAGAGGACATCCGTGTAGACCCGGGATTACTACTCAGGAGACATTGGGTGGCAATCTTCTTTGCAGGCCCAGCTCATGCTCCTCCTCCTCCTCTTTATGATTCCACATGTAACGCTGGCTGCTTACCCATTTACATTTGCTATCCAATTTAACCTTTATAACCTCTACTGAGTCAGCACCAGTACATGTTTGGATGAAGTACATTATTCAACCTTTAGCTGATCTATTTAAGTTAGTTCAGTCAAAAAGCTCATTTCAAGCTTTCAACAAGGAGTGCAATAAAAGTGCAAAAATAGTGCAATCAAGCTCTATCTCAGTTCATCAGGATAACAAAAGACTTATCTTATCAAACACGTCCCCTACAAAGGTTTTATGGGAATAAACCCTGTAGGGTATATTCCTATCTCACTGCACCAGATTTATTCCTCTAATTCCCAATACCTCAGGATGGCCATATACATCTCAGTTACGATGGCTACAGGAAGTAGGTTCTTCTTTTAAAAGGTGGTAGCAGGGACTGATTTATAGATATTATATAAGCTTACCAAAGCTCTATAAACCTATAGTGTTTTCAACTTGTTGGTCTAATGAATGCTTACGATTATGTCTACTATTACTGAAGCATTAAAGCCAGCAATGGAATCTACAACACGTGCTTCATTATCACTCAGTCTGATTTCAGCAAGGGAACAGGAATAATTTAAAAGTTTACCCAACAAATGAGGGCAACACGTTTACACTGTGAACTGGCTTGAGCTAGTCTCTAAAGGGAATTGCTGCATTGAACAAGCTACAGGTTTGACTCCTGCCACTGTGGGTTACAATGAGAATTGCAAACCCGCTACTGGAAGAGAGTTTGTTCAACCTTGACGTGCCAGCTGGACTTGCAGTTTCCCTGGGGGTGGAGATGTAAGAACAGATTACTGGTTCAGTTCAATTACACTGCCATGGTCCCAGAAGGGAGAAACCTTGCAATTCAACCTCACTTCAGATGGGCAGTGATATAGCAGAGCCTGAATAAACGGCTAGAGACTAGAGAGCAGGGGCTACTCTATTCTCCCTATCTATCGATCTTAGGTTTTTGTGTGGCACCCATCACCATAGAACCCAAGGGTTGAACAGGTAATTAAGAACCGTAAAGCAGTGTTCAAAGGAAATGTCATAATGGATTCTGTTCTTTGCCTTCTTTAGACTTCTAGGTTTTAGTTTAATCCCCTCTCTCTTTTCTTTAACACTCCCCTACTTGGTGTTACCCTATGCTTCACAGAGACAAAAAGGCTCTTTAACTAAAGAACAGGCTCTGCATTTAACGAGGGTGCACTCGATGCACATATATTCTTGTGACTAATGGCCTAAAAGTGCTATTCTCATGTATGAATTTGTTCAAAGTTATTTAGTCAAGTAACTGATCATATAAGCAACTAACATTTAATACGCTTGAAAGAATTCTTTAAGCACATGGGACCTGATTCTCCTCTCATCTGGATCTGTGTAAGTAAGGAGTAACTCCACTACTAAGTTAGTGGAGTCATCCCAGGGTAAAACTGGTGTGAGGGAGAAGAGAAGCAGGCCCTTGGAATGTCTCACATCAGAAACCTACGTTTTTCTCAGCTCCAGCTCAAGAGCATACGAACCTATAGTCACTGCAGCTGTCACATCACAATGGGTTGCCATGGAGATAATTGCAATGTCGTAACTAAAGGCTAATGCCAGAACCAGATTTCTCAAGAAAATTACTGGATTGTAATTTTAATGTATCCAAAAATTACTACAACTTCCCTACATCATGATCGAAAATGAAATTTGTAATTCATGTTTTGAAAGCAACACATCATAATTTCATTGTCTGGGACCTAGAAGAATTCAACCTTTTGCATATGTATATTTTCTTGGGTATATCTATCTATAACTTACATCTAGATGGATACTCAGGTATCGATAGATACAGGAAATCAAGATTACATATAGATAGAAAACATACATATGTATACACACACTATACATCTATTATTCATACACCATATGATGCATGTGCATAAATGTGTTAAGTTGGTTGATTTGAACCTGGTTGATATACCTAGTTTTCTAATACAGTTAGTGATAAATAGTAATAAAGCTTGAAAATGCACACTGGGCAGATGTTACACTGTTCTCTGGTAATATGTCCTATGAGTCCAGATGGAATTTTACATCATCTTGGGGTTTGATAAGCCACGCTCTCTCCCACATGTATTTAAGATGATATATTCCTAAATCCAAAGTTAGAGCCCAATCCTGCAAATGGCAGGGTGTGATCAGACCATCAATCAACTCAAAGGGGCTCCACACATATGCAGCCGTCTTGCTGCCCTAAGTCAAATGCTGGATCACTGTCCTATTAGTGAAAAACAATACTAAGTTCTTATACTTAAATTCTTAGAGAGTATTTTCTGGAGCTCCCGCCCCATGCCCTATCCCACCACATGCTATGAAAACTCCAGCAGGTTTGAAAATATGTACCGGTGCTCTGCTCTGGACAGCTCCAGCTGAATTTAAGCCCTGGTTGTAAGCTCTTTAGGGCAGGGCCTTTCTTTTTATAAAGTACTATGTACATTTTTTCTTCTAGCATTTGCAGTGCTTGCCAAGCCACCCGACAGCAGCTTCATCAGCAAAATGAAGGGCCCTAAGGCACCATGAAATCTGATTAGTTGACACTGGTTGACAACATGCACCATTGGGTGACGGAGACCACATTGACAAAGTGGGTTGTAGCGCATATCCCGTATGTAGAGGTTGGCTGCGCATATTCCTTGGCCAGTCTGGAACCACTTCAACAGAGTCTAAAGGTGACCTGGCAGGTAAAATTCTGGTGGTCCAATGGTTGGATCAGTGACAAGGAAACCATTCCAAATGTCGTTAGCTGATCACAAATCGTTCTAGAGGGCTGCTGCTGGCAGATTCCGATCTGGCAATTGAGACCACAATGGATGCCTCAACATAAGTCGTGCTCTGGGGCAACTGAAGCTGTCCATGTACAGTGGGAGACCTGGATTGGGGGTGGTCATTGGACCAGCATTCACGTCGCATCCCCCATCAGTACCTGGCTAACCCCTGGGAAGCTAATGATTCAACCTAGCAGAACGAATTCAATGAATCCCGGTCACATTTATGGTGCTACATACAAATATAAAATACATATGATCAGCAGCAGCCTCATCAGAGAAGTGGTTTCACTCTTCATGGTGCCACACAATGCCATGTTGCAGGATGCAACGTTCAAAGGATCTGATGCAAAATTTAAAGTAAGAGTTAAATCAACTGTACCCTTCAAAATTAAATACAAATGTGCATTTTAATCTGCTCTCATTAATGGCATTCCTAAACTACTGAGAAAGTGATGGAATTTAGTCTGATTATCAAGAAAAATTTCTGGCAGTGAGATGTGTTAGCCTGTGGAACAGTCTCCCCTAGGGAACCAGTGGAAGCCACATCACTTGGGACTTTTAATAATAGACTGGACAAAACATTAGAAAATGTACTGTAGGGAATAATCCTGCAATGGCAGGGAAATGGACTGGATGATCTAGTTCCTTTCCACCTCTAACTTTTACGATTCACTGATTCAATCTAAATGGCTCTCATGGTCCACTTGTTAGTTTAGTAGCTAATACAGAAGTAGCTCTCACTGTGTCCCTGTTAAACAGTTCATTGACACCTCACCAAAAAAATATCTCTTTAGAGATTATTCTGCTGATGCAGCAACATACTTTATGGGTTTCTTTTCTACCCTATTTTTCCTCAACTCCTAAACAGCATAATACCCTGCTTCCACAAAAATGAATGAACCAGCCAACCAACCAAAAAGAGAGAAACGCAGTGAATCTGTAACACGAGAGAGATTTGGTAGATTTTTTTCAAATGAACACAAACTTTTTAAATCTTGGCGAACGGAGGAGAAAACTACTCTAAAAAACTGTAGCAATTCCACCCCCACACCCCTTTTTTAAAAAAAATCAGCTCTATATAGAAGCCAGTACTTTGCCGCATCATATGGAATGTCTGTCCCATGAGTTGCACTCCAGGACATGGGCAGGAGGACATTTACCAGAGCAGAACCTTTTGTTTTTGGAATTTGATCTCACTTCAAATCCACCACAGCCCAAAAAATCACAAGAAATGCAAGATGTGCCTCTTTATCCTGGCATTTTAATGACAGGGAATTTATTGCAGGGTATTATCTGTGATAGGCAGTATATAAATTGAAGTATAACTGACTGCTAGACGAGCAAGAACAGGCCCTAAATCAGGGGTTCTCAAACTGGGGGTTGGGACCCCTCAGAGGCCCGTGAGGTTACTACATGGGGGGTCATGAGCTGTCAGCCCCCACCCCAGACCCCACTTTGCATCCAGCATTTATAATGGTGTTAAATATATTTAAAAGTGTTTTTAATTGATAAGGGAGGTGGCACTCAGAGGCTCGCTATGTGAAAGAGGTCACTAGTACAAAAGTTTGAGAATCACTGTCCTAAATAAACAAGAATGGTTTCCATGAAGTACCATTTGCTCTTTAAGAAAGTCAACTATTCCTTGTGATCACAACAGTAACTCTTTGTCTCACAGGGGGTCCCTAAAGGGAAAAGGAAAATGTTCAAAGAGATACAAATTATACACCATAACCACATGACCAAACAAGAAGGCACTACAGTATGAGAGCAAATTACCAAGAAGTAATCCAAGGGTTTCAATAATTCAATAGGACCATCAGGATGTTCCTTGATGCACAGCCAGATTATTAAATAAAAAAGATTGTGTTTATAGCAATCAGCTTTGTTTGACATATTTCCCACAAATATGTGAAATTACCCTTTCATCAGCTGCAGTACTTCCCCTCAGTCATCTTTCGCTATCCTCTTTTAAGTTGGATCAGCTTCCCTATATGAATCACTACAGCCACTCATGGAGCCTGTCAGGCTGTGACCTCTTTACAAATGTGTTCATTTTTACAACAGCCTGAGTGTGTATGTCCATGACAGAGCAATGACACACACAACACATAATTAACCTCTGATACTCACTGCCACAGGTATTTCTGAGGGCAAGCAGTTAGTCAGATTAAAACAAAGATTCAGTATTTCTAACCTATCTGCACCCCAGTACCGAGGTATTGAGCCCCTCACAACCTTTAACGTAGTTATCCCCTCAATACCCCTATAAAGTACGATTGTGAGGGGCTCAGATACTATGCTACTTTTATCTCCATTTTACAGATGGAGAACTGAGGCAGAGAGAAACTATTTCACACAGGAGATCTGTGGCAGAGCGGGAATTGAACCCAGAACATCTGACTAGTCCTCCATCTCTAAATCTCATCTATGGAGAGGGAACATCCATAGTATAAAACTGAGATAATCATTTATTATTTATCATGTGTATTATGACCGTGCCTAGAATCTCCCACCAAGATCAAGGGCCCATTGTGCGAGGTGCTGTACGCACCCATAATGAGAGAACAGTCCTTGCTCTGAAAAGCTGACAATCTAAACAACAGGCAGTTCATTACACTCCCACAGGGCTCTCACACAAGCTGCAAGCCCTGGCTTGTGTAAATAGAGGCTGCTTGGTATTCCAACGGATTATTTTATAGCAAATTCACCCCGCAATACCTTTCTGAGCATCTTTTTAAATTGTAAAAACTGTCGTCAAAATATAAAGTGACAATAATTTGGTTTTAATGTTATTTTTTTAAACAATCTACACCCTGCATCACGTCAGAGATAGACTTTCCCTGTAGAGCCAGAACTGGAAAAGGGAAAATGCATTGTTTTAAGGAAGGGGGAAAAAAATTCATGGCTCTTCAACCTTTTTTTTCTCCTGCTACTTGGGCGCTTGTCTTTAATGAGCAGCTCCAAATGACAGCTTTAATCACTGCCTCTGGCCACTGAAAGAGGCCGCTAATGATAGGAAAGAACAGAGGACCATTTGCATCAATCAGCTCCAGTCTAAATCACTTTTTATGATAATGCACCGAAGCGAAGAAGAACGTCTCTGATGTCTCCTGCATGATGATGTACCACAGTGCTGTCTCCTCATCTCAGACCTCCACATAAATCTCTTAAAGATGCACACACACCCCACCCTGTGCTGCCAGCACTAGCCCTCATTTTCTACACCATTAATGATCTACCACCAGGGTAGAGTCAGGAGAGGTTAAGCAATCAGTTCATTCAGCTCTCACTTTCTGTGGGGAATGCCCACTGCTTAAAAAAGAAAAGAAAGGAAAAAAAAAAAAAAAAGAAAGGGAAAGGAAAGGAAAAAAACCCCACAGAGAAAACGTCTGATCTGTCAAACAAATATTATTTAGGAACAGCATAATTCCAGACTTGGAACTGATTAATATCAGGAAATGACACAGGAGAAATAATGGACCAAATTTTGTGGGGGTGCTGTGTGCTCAGCATCTCAAAGGATTGCATTTCTTCTATCTAATAAATTAAAGGGCTCCAAGCCTGCAAACCTTTACTCATGTGAGTACTCCTTATTCACTGGCATGACTTCAATGATACTACTCACATAATTATACATTATCCATGTAACCAAGGATTTGTGGGATCAGGTCCTAGTTAAAACAGAAGGCATGATCCTGAACAGGACAGTCTTGTGGTTAGGGCACTGGTGTGAGACTGCAGAAATTCGGGTTCAATCACTGGCTCTGCCACAGACTCCCTGTGTGACCCTGGACAAGTCACTTCATCTCTCTGTGTCTCAGTTCCTCATCTGTAAAATGGGGTGATAAATATTTCAGCTATCTTGTCAATTACATTTTAAGCTCTTTGGGGCAAGGCCTATCTTTTACTATATGTACGTACACTGCTCAGCACAACGGGGCTCTAACATCATAGAAGGCCTCTAGGTACTCCAGTGCAAGGTCAGGAAGTATTCTTCCTTGCAGGATCCAGCACTTACATTCCATGTACTAAGTAGGGTTGCCAACTTTCTATTCACACAAAATGGAACATCCTGCCCCGCCCCTCCTCGGAGGCCCCGCCCCCGCTCACTATATCCTCCCCTCCCTCTGTCACTCTCTCTCCCCACTCTCACTCACTCTTTTTCACCAGGCTGGCTCGGGGGTTGGGGTGCGGGAAGTGGTGAAGGCTCCGGCTGGTGGTGCGGGCTCTGGTGTGAGGCCAGGGATGAGGGATTTGGGGTGCAGGAGCAGGATCCGGGCTGAGGGGTTCGGAGTGCGGGAGGAGGCTCCGGGCTGCGGCAGGGGGTTGGGGGTGTGTGAAGGCTCTTTCTCTGGGTGCAGACACTGGGGTGGGGCTGAGGATGAGGGGTTTTGGGTGTAGGAAGGGGCTCCGGGCTGGGGGGTGAAGCCAAGGGGTTCGGAGTATGGGAGGGGGCTCTGGGCTGGGCTGAGGTTCCCGGCCAATGAGAGTTGCAGAGCCGGCACTTGGGCTGTGGGCAGCGCACAGAACCCCCTGGCTGCCCCTATGCATAGGAGCTGGAGGGGGGACAAGCTCCTGCTTCCGGGAGCTGCAGGGAGCCTGCCTTAGCCCCGCTGCGCCAACCAGACTTTTAACGGCCCTATCAGCAGTGCTGACGGGAGCCGTCAGGGTCCCTTTTAGACTGGGCGTTCCGGTCAAAAACCAGATACCCTAGTATTAAGGCTGGGATTTGCAGAAGAGCCTAAGGTCACTTGGCATCCAAATCCCATTGAAATTCAATGTGAATTGAACAGGAGTACTTGTGGCACCTTAGAGACTAACAAATTTATTAGAGCGTAAGCTTTCGTGGGCTACAGCCCACTTCTTCGGATGCATATAGAGTGGAACCTTCTTTTTGCGGATACGGACTAACACGGCTGCTACTCTGAAATGTGAATTGAGCATCTCACTCCCTTCGATGCCCTTGAAAATCCCAGCCTAATGGTCTGAGAAACTGCAAACCTTTACAAAGGTGAGTGCCCCGTTGACTTCAGCATGATCACCTGCATTTGTCCAGAAGAGCTATTTTAGGGTGCATAATGCCAAATTCTCTTGTTCCGTCATGCTTCTAAATAACCTCATTTTGTCAAAGAGAACTAATAGATGCACCATCAGATCTACTAATGATTCATGTGGGATGAGAATAGATGCACAAATATTTTTTTTTTGGGTGCTTAAGGGTGATGGTGGGGAAATCTAGTTCCCAGCTGTCCTAGAGTCAAAGGCCAGAAAGGACTCCCCAGATCATCTAGCTTGACCTCCTGTATATCAAAGGTCACCAACACCACCCAGCACCTGCACACTAAACCCAACAATCAAAATTAGACCTAAGTATTACAGCCCAAAGAAGACTAAACTGTTAAGTGCCACAAGCAGAGAATAGGGGAGGCCGAGGGGCACAGTGCTTGATCCACCCACGGTACTCCCAGTTGGCACACTGCTGAAGGGAGGAAGAGATACCAGCTCCAATGATGAGCACTTGCCGTATGCAGTCCAATGGTTTAAAATGGTCTCATCCTTTATAAAGGCCAGATTCAACAAGTTCTGAACACCTTCAACTCCTTATGGCTTCCCTGGCGCCACGCAGGAAATCCACAGCATCTTGCAGGATGGGGGGTAAGAACAGTTCTGCTAGCAAGCTGTTTTATTTGGCCTGCTTGTGTCCATGAAAATTTGTTGTTACACAGGGAAACAGGTTACACCTTTAAAGGCCTGATCTTCAGAAGCGCTGAGGGGAGACAACTCCAGCTGACATCCGTGGGTCAGACTCACACGGATTTCAATGGGGCGTTTTAAGGAGTAAGGGAAGAAGAATCTTGCTCATGGGACCTGTGAGTGCTCTGAAAAAACAGGGTACTGCTAGGAAACTATTAACGCTTATTAAGGGACAGATTCTGCTGGCCTTACCCATGGGCGGCGGGTATCAAAGGCAGGGGACGGCTAAGCCTATCCAAACTGCCTGCATAGCCCCAGCCGCACTCCACCCCCAGACTCCCTCTTGCTTCCCGCCGCGTTCTGATGTGGCTTTTCCTTTCCATGTGGCCAGGGCCCCCGGTCAGGGGCAACAGAACCGGGGCGGGGAGGGGGCAGGGGACCATAGTTCTCCCACTTTTTGAAAGTGGAAAGGCCGGGCCCATCCACTTTTTGCCAGGGTGGACCCCTTCCCTCCCCCCAAGACCCCACACCCCCAGGCCAGGCCAGCCAGGAGCCTGGCCGGGGAGCCCAGGCAGCTGTGGGGAGCTGTGGTGGACCCTCCACCTGCCCGAGGTGCGGGGGGCCTGAGAGCAGCCCCCTGCCTGTGTCCCCACCCCCCGGGCTCCTTCGCCACCTCGGCTGGAGCTGGGTCGGGGAGAACTGTGCAGGCACCTGTGAGGAGCCTTGGTCCCTCCACCTGCCCTGGGCAGGGGGCCTGGAACACAGGCAGGGGTCTGTTTTCACCTCCACCTCGGGCACCCCCCACCCTTTTGGGAGGGTTCTGGCACCTTGCCTTGGGCTGGGGCTAGTGGGGGACGGCCTGCAGCCAGGGACTCTGGGTGGCTGGAGCCAGTGCTTGCGCTGCCCAGCTTCGGGGCTGGGGGCCTTGCTGCCCGCCTGCACTCCGCACTGGGGGCCACACTCAGCTCTGGGGGGGGCCACTCAGGTGGCCTGGGGCTTGTGGGGGTGTGTGTGACTCTGGGTTTCAGTGGGGGAAGGGGCTGGAAGTCCTACATGGCAAGAAGTCCTACTGAAGTCAATAGGGCTACTGGTGGAGTAAGTGCCTTTACAGCCTAAAGGTGCCAGAATTGGTCCTTATGGGCAGATCCAAAGCCTACTGAAATCAGTAGAGAGGCTCTCATTGACTACTCTTGCCTCTGGGTTGAATGCAAATAAAAGAGTAGAATACAACAGATATAAATAATTTTCTATTTTTTTTTATTTTTAGATTTTCCTTAGCGGTTTTATTTAATTTTGTTATAATAAATGTCAAAAGTTACCTTTGATTTGCCAATGTGTTCTTCACTGTCCACCGGGAGTTCATTTAAGCTGCACAATGTAGCAAATTCTGTATGTTAGGTTAATTTTCATGTCCGCTGTACAACGTACAGTTTTGTTACGTTGCTTGGGTGCTGAAGTTAACTCCTGGTTGATATAGTCAAAAACATACCAGCAGATCAAATGTACCCTTTGAAGTTTTCTGTAATGCAACATCTTTTTAAAAAAGATGAGAAAGCTTTTAAAAAGTTTAAACGTCTATAGTTTGTACAGAATATTTTAATGTTTGGCCTTTACTTAATAACTAGGAGTCTGATCCCGTGCAGCCTTTACTCGTATGAGAAGCCCCATTATAGCTGAAATGAAAAAAATAATAACATACAGTATTTGCTAATTGCTTAGCTTAAATGAACTCCCGATGGACAGTGGAAAACATGTTGCCAGATCAAATGCACCCTTTGAAGTTTATTATAATGAAATGAAGAAAGCAGCTGTAGTCAATGAGACTTGACGGCAGGATCAGGTCTCAGAACTGTACAAAATATTGGCAAAGAAAGCCAAGTAACACATGATACTCCATTGGTTTCAGGCTTCCTTAAAAATCTCCAAGCTCAAACTATGTTTTCTGAAATTATGACTAAGTAACCTAAGCCTTTGGTGCTAATCTGGTCCCAGATCCATAATGGCATCCTACATGGGAGGTAACACTTCACAGTAGATGCCATTTTGTAGAGCAAAATGGTATCCTCCATATAGCGTGACCTTGCATACACCGTATGCACGGAGGACTCCATTTTCTTTCTGTTCATGACCTAAGGATGTGCTGCACAACTATGCATGTGGCCCACCTCAATGAAATGGTTGGACCATGAATAATGTCATTCAGGGAGATGATATTCCTATACTGGCAGAAAAGTTCCTTCTGAAGGCATATGCTGAGTCTACACAAGCAGGTTATGTTGGCACAGCTACGTAGACACAGCTTAAGACTCTAAATTCTTCAGTGCCCTGCCCTCCAAAACACACACACACACACACACACACACACACACACACAGATACACAGAGCAAATATTTGGCAGCCTGTGCTTTTAGGGCAAAGACTTTAAATGGCTCCACAATAACTATTTGTGAAACTTTTACTGGGAATTCATAACGCTGTGTTTCTTTCTGCTATCATCCCATATCAAGATCCCATTCTGGACAAAGTAATGAGTGTTGGAAACAGGCCCCCCCCACTCCAGGAAATAAGAACAAGACACTTTGTGTACTCTATTGGTTTTACGTATCTCACAAGAGCAGCTCCCACGTTTAAAAATTTCCCACATCTCTTGGTTCTATAAAGATTTTGAACAAAATACTGCTGGACTTCTGATGAATGACGCAGTTCAAAAAACACCGGAGTGCTTTCTTCTTGCCATTTTAACTCACAGTAAACCATACACATTGAGGTTAATTATATCGAAAATTCAGACTATTGAGGAAATGTTACTTGTGATAAATATTTACCCTCAGGGTTTCAAAAAGAACCTGTAACAACTTATTTCTAACCAATCCAAAACTGTTTTAAATTGCACAAAAATGCAGCCCCAAACCCTATATTTTTTCTAACATGTACTAATCATTCTTTGTGAAAAATGTCATACAACATCCATTTACCACATAACTGCATATAATAATAATGCGGTGTTTTATTCTCTTAGCACAATTTAGCTTAAAATACTTTACAAAACAATGAATTGATTCTATAGTTGCTACACCAGTTTTCCATTGGTGTAACTAACTAGACCTCACAAGAATTACTCCTGATTTATACCAGTGTAAGAGGAAAATCAGTCCTGCAAATTCTTATTCAAATTTATGGTACTGTTCATATTCATGTAAACAGCCCTGATGACTTCACTGGAGCTGTTAGTGGAAGTCTGGACTCACATGGAGTGAGCATGGACAGGCTCACGCCCTGTCTACATACAGCTTCAGTAAAAGGCGGCCACTTCCAGCACATTCTAGACCAACAGTACACAGTATGTTACACAATGATGGTGAAGGGAGAAGTGTTATGAGCTCCAGCATATGCAGTGTGTAGCCATGTCAGTCCCAGGATATTATAGAGACAAGGTGGGCGAGGTAATCTATTATTGGACCAACTTCTGTTGGTGAAAGAGAGAAGCTTTCAAGTTACACAGAGCTCTTCTTCAGGTCTGGGAAAGGTACTCAGAGTGTCACAGCTAAATACAAGGTGGAACATATTGTTTAGCATAAGGAGTTAACACATATTTCAAGGGACCATTCAAGGTGAAGTGGCCTGTTAACACCTCTCCAGTCATAGGGGCAAAAGGGGAGGAGGGAAGGTTGTTAGTGGGCTACAGATTGTTGCAATAAGCCATAAAACCAGCATCTCTGTTCAGTCCATGATTTTTCATGTCTAGCAAAGTTATGAATTTAAACTACCAGGCTCGTCTTTTGAAAGCGGTGTGCAGGTTTCCTTTGAAGATGAAGTCTGACAGGTCAGATATAGAGCGCTCGCTTTGTAAAAAGTGTTCACCTACAGGTGATAAGGTGTTTTTGTCTTTTATCGTTTTCCTGTGTGTGTTCATTTGAGAGCATAGGTGATTGTCTGGTTTCACCCACATTGTTATTAGGGCATTTAGTGCACCGGAGAAGGTACACCACATGTTGTGATAGGCATATATAGTACCCATGGATCTTGAAAGGTGTGCTGTGTGGGGTGTTGATCATTGTAGCAGTGGAGGTTTTGCATCTGTTGTTCTGGAAGGGTCTGATGCCGCTTTGAGTTGATATGTCCTGGTCTGCGGGGAGCTTGCTTCTGATGATGAGCTTGGAGAGATTGGAGGGTTGTCTGAAGGCCAGAAGAGAGGGCTCAGGAAGATGTCTTTCAGGATAAGATCCCCATTGAGTATAGGTTATAGTAGTTTGATGATACCCCATACGGGTTCCATTGTGGGTTGGTAGGTGACAACTAGGGGTTTGCAGTCAGAGAGGTTTTTATTTGTCTATTGAAGCAGGTTCCCTCAGCGTATTTGGGTGGCCCATTCCATGATTTGATCTACTTCTCTGGTGGAGTGTCCTCGTTTGGTAAAGGCAGTTTTGAGTAGGGTGATCAGATGTTCAGATTTTATAGGAACAGTCCTGATATTCAGGGTTTTGTCTTATATAGGTGCCTATTACCCCCCGTTCCTGTCCTGATTTTTCACCCTCACTATCTGGTCACCCTAGTTTTGAGTGTGTTAAGGTGTATATTCTGGACTCTCTCCTCGGAGGATATTCTATGATATCTGAGTGCCTGGCTATAGATAACAGATTTCTTGGTGTGCTTGGGGTGGGTTCTGGATCTATGAAGATGGTTGTCATGATCTGTGGTTGCTTGTACATAGTTGTAAGTAGGGTTCCATTGTTGAAGCTGATCATGGGATCCAGGATGTTGATGCTAGCGTGGGAGTGTTCCAGAGTGTGTTTAAAGAATGGGTGGTGGTTGAAGTTGTGGTGGAAATATATGGGAGAGTTTAGACATCTGTCCAGAGGATGAAAATATCATCAATGTATCTCAGGTATATCATTGGTTCTGTAGTATATTTGTCCAGAAATTCTTCTTCAAGATGGCCCATGAAGAGTTTGGCATATCGGGGAGCCATCCTAGTACCCACAGCTGTTTCCATGGTTTGGACAAAGCGTTTGTTGTTGAATGTAAAGTTGTTATGGGTGAGGATGAAATGGATGACTTTGGCGATGTGTTTGGGGTGGATATCTGAGGATTATCTATGGTCTTGTAAATATTTGAGGCAGGCAACTATATGTTATCATTGTGAGGGATGTTGGTAAACAGGGAAGTGACATCCATGGTGTCTAGGATGGTGTTCTGAGGGAAGTTGTTGATGTTGCAGAGTTTGTGGAGGAAGTTGGTTGTGTCCGAGAGGAAGCTGGCCCTGTGTGTGGTAAGTGGTTTGAGGATGGTTTCTATGAGTCCCAATATTCCTTCAGTAAGAGTGCCGGGGCCAGATATGATGGGTCGGCCTGGGTTCTCTTCTAGGTATATCTTGGGAAGCATGTAGAAGATCCTTGGGGTGGTGGATGGGTTTGTAGTGTTTCTCTTGGAGTTGTTTGGAGAAGGATTTGATGATATCCTTAAATTCCTGTGTAAATTGTGGTGTGGGGTCTTCTCTGAGTTCTTTATAGTAGATGGTGTCGGAGAGTTGTCGGTTGGTCTTGTTAACATAGTCATCACAGTTGAGGACTACAATGTTGCCCCTTTGTCTGCTGGTTTGATCACTATCTGGTGGTTAGATTTCAGGGGCAGTATAGCTGTCCTCTTGTTGGTGGAGAGATTGCGGGGGGATGTGATGTTTGTTAAGGATTTCAGAGTCAATTTTTTTCCTGAAGCAATCAATGTAATGATCAAGAGTGTGGTTTCATCCGTTCATTGCTGTGCTAGATACTACAAATCATGGACTGAATAGACACACTGGATTTATGGCTTATTATAACAGTCTATAACTTAACCCCCTCAGCTGCCTTTCTTGCCCCTCATCCTTTCCCCCCTATGACTGGAGGGGGTATTTAGAGGCCACTTCATCTTGAAGAATCCCTTGAAATATGTGTTAACTACTTGCACTGAACAATCTGTTCCAGCTTGTATTTAGTGGTGACACTCTGGGTACCTGAGCTAGTGTAAATTCAGAAGCCTCTCTCTCTCTCACCAACAGAAACTGGTCCAACAAAAGATATTACCTCACTCACCTTGTCTCTCTAAGGAACGGTAATAGTCACGAAGAAAAAAGAGAGAGGGCCTTGGGTCAAAATTCTCAAAAAGAGATTCCCACAGTAAGGCCTGGTCTACACTGGGAGCGGCGGGGGGTGGGGTGGAAGGGAATCGATCTAAGTTACGCAACTTCAGCTATGTAAATAACGTAGCTGAAATCGACGTATTTAAATCTAAGTATGTTTTCACCATGGTAAGTCGACGGCTGACGCTCCCCTGTTGACTCCGCCTGCGCCACTCGCTCCGGTGGAGTACCAGAGTCGACCGGGAGAGCGCTTGGCAGTCGATTTATCGTGTCTTCACTACACACGATAAATCAACCCCTGCTGGATCCATCTCTCCGGAGGTACGTGTAGACATGCCCTTAGACTCCAAAGTTCCCATTTAAGCATCTAAATAGATAGCCAAAAGTGTTGCACCCTCAGCAGCTCCCACTGAAGCGCTTGTCTGAAAAAAAGAGTCTCTTTGTTAATACTTCTACTTGGAGATAAAACTAGTGAAGACATGCATGAAAATTTAAAATGGCTTCATTTTGAGGCTGGCTTGAAAATTCAGGTCAGATTCACATTTCATCTGAACCAGTTCATCCAGTATTCAGAGCCTAAATTAAGTCAATTAAGCTAATGTTAGAGCAAATGATTATGAAAGGAAAGATTCCATCCTCTCTGTCTCTCTCTCTCTAGCAGAAAACATCGGTCTTTAAATTAGGTGGTTTTGATCTAAACTGTTTGTGATGCAAAAGAAAAGCTTTGCAATCCATATGACAGCCAGATCTTCATTCTGAATTAGGGGTCAGCACAAGGGAGGTAAGTGTGTGCGTGTGTGGGGAGAGGGGGAAGGCCTATAATGAGTGCCAGGCTAAATATATTGAAAAAAAATATATACTCAAAGTAAAACACAGATAACCTTAATCACACCTCCAGTTCTAAAGCTTCCACTTGGTGTAAGTTATGATGAACCAGTTGAAAGGTAAAGTTCATATGCCATTTGCAAACATTTGAGGTTCACACATCACACAGCTTTAACCACATGGAACTGTTTTAAACATTGGATGCTGTGAATACACACCACACATACTCTTATGTACTTACTATATGCACACACACATACAAAGAGAAGAGAGATTTTTGACCATTAAAAATAGTAGGAGTAATACATAATAATCGTATCCCATTTTGATATAGCGCTTTTCATCACTGGATTTCAAAGCACTTTACAGATTGTGTGAGCATTCTACAGATGGGGAAACCGAGGCACGCCGTTAGGCAGTGATCTGCCCAAACAGGCCAGTGGCAGAGCTGGGAGGAGAAGCCAAGTTTCCTGAGGGTAAGAGAGTGCAGAACAGGAATGTCTTACATCCAGGAAAGAGTGGAATTCACCCCGGAGCACAGGGGAGGAAACAGTTTGATATTGAGAGAGAACAATCTAATGATCAGAGCAAGGGACTATGAGTCAGGCCTTCTGGGTTCTGTTTCTGGCTTTGTTTCACTGTGTGACTTTAGGCAAGTCACTTAAGCACTCAGTGCCTCAGTTTACCAATATGTAAAATAGTTATAATACAGCTTATTGCCTCCCAGCTGAAGGGTCGAATAGCTTAACTAATATTTGAAAAGTGCTTTGAGATCTTCACGCAAAAGTACAAAATACTTTTGATGATATTCCTAGCCATCTCTAGATGTGTTCATGTACCTGGCTGCATGGCCAGAAAATACAAGATGTTAACACGAGTCTTTCTAAAGAAGGTTCTGATTCGATTTTGCATGTGTGTATCCTCCCAACCCCAGGTTGTGTGGTGTCTGGATATGCACTGTGCATGGCCTTGGAGAATTCTCAGTCTCACCTGTTTATCCTGTTACAACAAACTTTTCTTTCAACAGTTCACCTCTTCATTTCCACTGACAAATGAGTGACCTAAGGAATATTTTTGCATCATATTATTTTCCTGGATTCTCCTGCCTCTTACAAAAAAACAGGGTTTGGACTACGCTATGGAGTTAGGTTGACATAAAGCAGCTTACGTTGAGCTAACTCTTGTCTACACTGCTACTTACAGCGCTGAAACCTTCTTCGCTCAGGGGCATGAAACATGCCCCCTACCCCAAGCGATGGAAGTTTCAGTGCTGTAAAGTGGCAGTGTAGATAGTGCTACAGCGCTGGGAGCCGTGCTCCCAGCGCTGGTAGCTACTACCCTCACGGAGGGGGTTTTATTACAGTGCTGGAAGAGCTCTCTCCCAGCGCTGGGGCCGCAACTACACAGCTACATTAAAGCACTGCCGTGGCAGTTCTTTAACATCAGCTGTGTAGACATACTCTGAGTGTCTACACTACAATGTTGCTCCTTCTGATTTATGTCACCCACTGCACCGACCTAATAACTCCACTTCCACGACAGGCGCAGCACTTAGATCGATGTAGTTAGGGTGACTTACTTACATTGCATGTTGGCTGTCAGCCCCGCGCAGCTCTAACAGCTAGAGGCCCCCTCTGCCCTGGGGCTGACAACCTGAGCTGTCAGCCCTGCGCAGAGCTCGCAGCTTGAGCTCCCCTGCCCTGGGGCTGACAGCTCTCAGGCCTAAAGGAAGTATCCTAAAATATGAGATAACAGACTTTTCATGCAATACTGTCCATAAAACCTGCATTGCAATGAACATTGCTATTTACCTTTAGCACAACATCAGTGTGCAGAACTGAATGCCAGGTAAAATGTGCTAAATACATGAGAATCTCAGCCCCAAAGAGTATAGAGTCAAAAGGGTCCCAGAACTATAAGCAATGGCCAAGGGACATTCCAATAACAATGCATGGAATGCATTCAGACATTTCCACAAAAGACAACATGATTCTCTGCAGGGGAGTGGGCAGGGGTTATGTAGCCCCCACGTACTCCTGTACAACCAGACCAAAGATGCTAGTAGCCTATAATGGGACTGAAGGGGGTTCTTACTCTCCCTTAAGTCTGTATGTGGCTGCACAGGCCAAAGGAGAACTGAGCCTATACAATGTTTTTCACACCTTTTTCTATCTACCATAAACATCTGTAAGTAACCTCTTGGAAGAATAGGAGTCCAGAGTTTAAGATGCTCTATTGCTCGCTGGGCAGAGCTCACAATGTGAATGAAGCAGGAGTGCTGAAGCCCAGAGTCTCCGTCTCAGAGGCAGCGAGGCCTTCCCTGATAGAAGAATAAGAGCTCTTGGGGTCTGACACACTGAAGGGGTTTCTTCCAAGAGACTGCTTAAAAGCCGGAGGTAGCACCAAACCTGTGGATCCATGACAGCTTCTGATTAGTTTTCTAGTGGCATGGAGGTTTTGGTTTTGATCTACAAAACCCTGAATGCTTTGGGCATTAATTACTTGAAAGCTCACCACTCTCTCAGGGCAACAACGTGACAAGTTGTGATCAATGGATATTCTTGAGCTGACAGTCCCATGGGGCTCGTCTTCACTACAAAATTAACTCGAGTTATGACTCATGTATTGCCCCTAACTCAAGCTCCCCCATGTGCTCAGAAAGGATAGACAAGTACTTTCCACAGTTCACTGGAAAGGAATGAAGAGAGCTAAAAGCCCCCGAAGACTTAGCACCACATATGAGAGAGTACAGCACCTGTGTGGACATAGTAACTTCAGTGTGATTTGGTAGTGGGACTGCTCTCACTCAAGTGGAATAATTTGAGAATAGACATTAAAAGTCTATAGCTGGGCATTTGCCATGAGGGTGTTCTGTGTTTGTCCAGTACCTAGCACCACAGAATCCTGCTCCAGGACCAGGGCTTCTAGGCATTATGATAACTAATAAATAATTAGGACCGTTTTCTCTGAAACATACATCCCTCTTTGGTCTGAAAAAGTCTGGATTTGTTAATCTGCTGAGCCTGTTGCAAAGACAGGAGATTTAAGGTGGTTGGTCCTGGGGATCTTATTTGACTTTCAACGGTTACTGTGGGTTATGGTATGAAGTGGTTCGCTTGAGAGAGTCTATTGTAATTTGTATCATTTTGGTGTAATTGCTATATTTCTATAGTTTCTAAGATATAGGTAGGCATTTCCTACATTTAAGTAAATCAATCAATCAAATACAATATCCAAAAATGGCAACAGATCAAAAGGTACTACAGCAGTCCTGAACCTTCCATTGTGATGTATGCATATTTTATATGCACCGGCTCCAGAGAGCAGTTTTTCACAATGCCTGCCTTGAGAGCCCACCAGTGAAATGAAAAAGCCCAGTAACAATCTGATTAAATATTTAATTGATGCAAGGAAATATCACCCTGCCATATCACCTGTTGCTAATCACTTTACTTTAGATGGATGCAACCCAGATGACATCAATGGAACATATTACTGCAATGAAACACCCACCGCTCAGAAACAAAACAAACACGAATTCATACTATCTTGAGACTTGGCGCCACATGGGAGGGAAGAGTAATTTTAGACTAAGAACCAAAACATTCCACAATTGATCCCTAACAAAGCAGTAAGGTGAAAAACATCAACACCTACTCCACAGAGACAGAGCTGTCGGAAAGCTGTCTAACATGTATATGGGTTTTATTCTTCAACATTTGTTTTCAGAATTGCTATTCTCTGAAGTTTCCACATTTCATGGACTTTGCAATTAAACCCTTGGGCTCTGCTAGTGGTGCATAGAATAGAATATAGAATATTAGGGTTGGAAGAGACCTCAGGAGGTCATCTAGTCCAATCCCCTGCTCAAAGCAGGACCAATCCCCAACTAAATCATCCCAGTCAGGGATGCTCAAGGTTTACACAATTTGCCATGATGCATTACGAACACCAATAAAATAGTAAGGATGAATGAAGAACATTATCCATTGGTCCATACATTTACCGCTACCACAGATATGTATCACATGTCCTTTGGAAACTGATGGGGGGTAATTTCTCTTTTCTGCAGAGGCATGCATAATTATATTGGAATTAAAATATCATCTGTGTATTTGGCTGGGTTGGTGATAACGATGCCTCTTGCGCATGTGAGTTTGCAGGGTAATAACTCAAACAAAAAAAGTCATGACTCTGTGATTCAGAAATAGTTTCTAAAATTCAGGAGTACAACACATAGGTGTATGCTTGTACGGTATGTCTGGGGAGAAAAGCATATTTTAGGGTCTGAGCACAGGAGTAGGATCCAAGAACTCCTTAGTTCTAATCCCATAGAAATGTAGGACTGGAAGGGACCTTGATAGGTTGTCTAGTCCATTCCCCTCCACTGAGGCAGGACTAAATATATTATCTAGACCATCCCTGACAGGTGTTTGTCCAACCTGTTCTTTAAAACCCCCAATGACGGAGATTCCACAACCTCTTGTTCCAGTGCTTAACTACCCTTACAGTTAGGAAGATTTTCCTAATGTCTAACCTAAATCTCCCCTGCTGCAACTTAAGCCCATTACTTCTTGTCCTGTCTTCAATGGTTAAGGAGAACAATGTATAACCCTCCTCTTTACTACTCCCCTTTACATACTTGAAGACTGCTATATCTCCCCCCTCAGCCTCCTTTTCTCCAGACTCAACAAACCCATGTTTTCTAGACCTTTAATAATTTTTGTTGCTCTCCCTTCTGGACTTTCTCTAGTTTGTCCACATCTTTTCCAAAGTGTGGTGCCCAGAACTGGACACAGTACTCCAGTTGAGGCCTTATCAGTGCTGAGTAGAGTGGAAGAATTACTTCTTATGTCTTGCTTACAATACTCCTGCTAATACAGCAGCTGGTTATTTCAAAACTTTGTACTGGATTGTAGAATACGATAGGCTAGATCATTGGCTTCAATGGAGAAATGCTGATTTACATCAATTGAGATTCTGGCCCCTTCTGGATATATCCTCCTGCATAACATATTATAAACTATAGTCACTAATGATAATGATTTTATGACTTGTATTTCATACAGCATCTTTCTTTCCTAAGCTTCCCATAGCATTTACATTTTACGGTACATATACAGGATTCACATGGAATTGCAGACAGCTCTGGGGTGAAACACAGCACCAGCATACTATAACGGGAGTTCTGTAAATGGTTACTGACATAGTAAAACTTGATATTTTAATATGAAAGATATTAAAATAATAAATTGAAATGGTTACAGGTGCCTCCGTCTATTCAGCAAGAAAACTCGCCAATGGTTACTTTCAAAAATAATGAAATAAGGAGCTAGACAAACATAATGAACAGTTAAATGACCATTCAAAATCTATACTGAGAGCGTATTTTGTATAAGCAGCATTCTTTGAACAAGGAGTTTAGATTTCTCCCAAGCTTTAGCACAACTCAAACCAAGAACTTATTCTTCAGGACATAATAAGGGAGAGAGAGCACCACAACCTATTTAAAAATATGTAATTACAGATGTAATCCTAACACACCCAATCCACACTTCTCAGACTCCGAATGCTCTTCCAAGAAGCTCTCTCAGTGATTCACATTTAGAGCTTAACTGCTCAAGAGAAAGACAATGTTCCCTGCACACACCCCGACAACAAAACATTTCTCAATTCGGGTTCCTTTTATCAAATTAGCGTGCTGCTGTATGTGTGATCCAATGAGAGAGAAGTGACCCGATTTCTGCTCAAGACACAGAATGTTCAGCACATAAGGGTTTATCAGGTTACATAAACATTTGATTTCATTGTATCTTAAACAAGTAAACTCCCTTTAACAACAAATAAAGGGATGTACTCTATAATTGTCTCAGCTTTTTCAAATCATACCACTGGGAACTCTCTGTTAAAGCCTCAGCTTTGGAGCTCTCCAATGATGCTTAGTTTTACAAATGATATGACTTAGATTACTGACAGAGTCTGGCCCACTATATTTTTTCTTTCAGTAGTGAATCCATGCAACTTCCCACAGTTTTGCAAAGAACCCTTCCTAGACTTTGTTCTCGTGCATCAGACTCGGTTTAATTCCTCTCGTCCTTTACTGTGAAACATGTGAAAAAGTACACTATAATTATACAAACTCTTAATTACAATGAAGAATTGAATGCATCTTCAATGTTTCTATTGCCATTGGTAATTCTACTCAATTAGGACAATAGACTTCCATTTATTACTGCACTCCTAATTGCTAACCATTTTCTCGGTTAGTAATTGCTAAATGCTATCAGAAAATGTATTTAAACATAAACATTGTCACAATGTTTTACTTCCACCCCCACCAGGAATAAAAGGTAAAACGTTCAAATATCAGTTTGGATAATACGTCACAGTTCCCTCATCCCATAAGCGCTTAAATAGCTGATTTTGTAAAGGATAAATATCTGCAATGAGTCCTGCAGCTATTCATATTTGTCTAATAATGGACTCACCACAGAAGAAATCAATGTTCCAACTGTTAAAGTATCCAATGCCGAGATGGGTGCAAAAAAATCCGGAACAACATGGGAGTCCTGCTATTCTGCAGACTGAAAAAGTTACATGTCCAGAAGAAAACAGCAAGCTAGGTCTGATGAAGTGAGCTTTATGACAGAGAGAGAGTCAGACATGCAAAACATTCCTCTCTGGACAATGGAGGGTTCTGTAATTGCTCTTGATGGCTAGTAGCCAGACAAAACCTCTCCAAGTAAGGCTGTCTTTCTTCCCCTCCCTTGCTCTCACTCTCTCTCCTTTGCAGATGTTTCTCTATGAGCATATACAAATCAGAGAGATGCTGTTTCTTCAGTAATCCCTTGCCACATAGATGGTAAAGCTTGTTACTGTGTTCGCTGATCATCACCAGAAGTCAAACTGGAGCCATGAAAAGGTCATCAAACATTAGACTCTAGCTTTTCACTGTGCAGAGCTGTCTAATTCCCATGACAAGACAGTTTGCAACTTGAACTGCTTCTTCCTTCTTCACCACCTCAGCACTGCTCCACTCTTAGCCCCTACCTACCAAGTCGGCTTTGTGCTAACGTACACTGCCAGACTCTGATACATACACTAAGAGATCCGACAGGCATCCCACTGACTAGACCAGAGCAATCTACCAAAGACACATTGATTCCCTTTTCCTTTCAGAAGACAGCACCCACTACCACCACCTAAAAACCCAAGAAACCCCTTCAATAGCTAGATTTCTGCATCCTTTTAATTAGTTGACACAATTCTGACAAAACCAGAGAAAAATCTGCTGCAGGATTGAATGATTCCAAGCCGACAGTAGAGCACCACAACTAGAGAGAAAGATAATTCCACCTAGCACAACCATAAACTTCCACTGCGAAACCCAAGTGGTTTCTGATATTGACTAATTCATTTTCCATCTCTTATTTCATCTTGTTTGTCATTTATTTTAACTTGAAGCAGCACAATGGAGTGGCCTGGGGCATGTGGGACACTTGCCACGTGGAGGATTGTGCAACTGAAAAGGTATCTCAACGGTGTGCCACAGAAGGCATCTTTCCTTTTAGACTGTGGAGCCGCTATAGAATCAATGCCCGCAGAACACTGCAACCTTACTGCTAGTGCAGCCCCTCTGCGGCTACCCTGCATCCTCACTGCTGAGCAAGAACCATGCAGATTGCAAATCTGGTTCTGCTCCACTTACAGTGAAAGCTTTCCTGTCAAAAATAGCTACATCGCTAATCGAAACGTTTACACTGGAATCATGGAATAAGTCTAAGAAAAGTAGAGGCAGAACTTTCCGAAACTGGCTGGGGGTATCTAGACACCTAATTTTCACGGCCATTGAGGGTATGTCTACACTGCATACTAAGCCCAGGCTCTGACTCAGGTTTGAGCCCAATTGCCCCTTCTGTCCACACACTATCACTCTCAGCCAGCAAGCACTCACGACCCATGCCCTAGAACCCTTTTGGGGGGGGTGAGTCTGAGCCGGAGTTCTTCTGTGACTTGGGTTTAAGCCCCGTCATTTGCAGTGTGGACACAGGACACAAGTCAAGCTGCTGACTGGACTCAGACTCTTGCAATTGTATTGCAAGTCTCATGACAGTTGGTGTTTATCTTAAAAGCCCCAGCTCTTGGAGTCAAGTGATAATGCTTTCATAAAAAAACCAAACCCAACCAAATAAGCTTCATGCTGTAGAGAAAAGTTTGAAAATGTGCACCCTAAAGGCTCAAAATCCAGAAGATATATTTATCATTTTAAAAATCTCATGATTTTTAAGCCACTCATCAGTTTTCTGGGACCTGACTCATAATTTTTCAATGATTGGGGCTGGCAACACTGCTAACTCCACTAATTTCAGTGGAGTTAATCCAGATTTATACCAGTGTACGTGAGAGCAAATTTAGGACCTTTGATTTCAAAGGAATTACACCAGTGCTCGTTGTGTCTCTTCACTTAGGGCCTGAGCCAAAAGCCCATTCAAGCCAAGATGAAACTTTCTGTTGACTTTAATGGGCCTTGAACCAAGGCCTTAACCCTAAGTGAACTTCTTTTAACAGAATTCTGCCTCATCTCCAGCTACATCAGACCTCTGGTCCTTTAATCATCAGGGCCCACTAGTGTTTATCCTCACAAAGGATACAGTAGTTAGCATCGTGTGTTAAAAATAGGCTCAAGAAACATTTACCTGGGATCCTGGTAGTTGGAGAATCAGTGTTTTCTTTTTCTTCACTTTGTATCTGCATGGGCCCACAAAGGGTAATAAAAATAACTCATAAGGAACTTGAGTCTCATTATTTACAGTTTGCCATTGGAACAAGGCTTCTCAGAAGGAAAGGGAAAAATTGGCTTTGGGGGGGAGGGGGGAAGAGGATTACTTCCCCCCACTCCCGCAGGTTTAAAATAAATCCAACATTACTGCATTTGGTATTCAAGCAATTATGTATTCACTAGCAGAAAGATTTCTCATCCCCATTAATCTGGGACTGCTACATGATGATAATGACAGTGCACTAGTGAGCTGTCACTGTGCCTCTGAACTCACCTCTTAAATTCCAGCACTAATGATTGGGGATGTGTACTTAATGCAGCAAACCTGAGACTCCCGTTTCTTGAATTTCATCAGACAAGTGGGGAGTCCCCTGCCTTTCTACATTGCAGATATCCATTGTGACGCAAAGAAAAGAAAGTCTCCATTAAGGTACGACCGACCGTGAGCGCTTCCTGAGAGGTGCTATTGCTCAGTGCTTTTTTTTGGCTTGAGTGGGAGGAGCAGGTGATCGACATTTGTCAGGAGGCAGTCTAAACTTCACAGGATAGAGCTGTTATTGAATAGGCATGTGGTGCTATACCCTGCTCCTGCTTAAATCAAATGGCAAAACTACTGTAGACTTCAACGGGAGCTGGGTTAGATCCTTGGCAGCATTGGATATTAGCTAGACATTCAATTTTAAGCACATATCTCAGCTGTTCTGTCATTAACTATTCTAGTCTCATACCCAATGCTGACACTGAAACTCAGTACTAAGGGGAATGCTGTACTGTCAGAGGTGCTGTGATTCAGATGAAATGTAGAACCGAGGCCCCTACTGTCTATCTGTGGTGGACGTTCAGGTAAAATTAAAGGTCGCATGGTTGAAGAACAGGGAAAAACAACTTCATTAAAAAAAAAATCCCCAAACTTCTAATATCCAAAGCTACTACGTAACACACAGCAGAATGCATAACAGCTGAAGCATTTCCCTGCAAAGTCACTGCATTCCCCCAGTACTTAACTCCTGCCTTTATTAAAAGAATGATAGGCACTACCAAATAAAATCTATTCTAGTTTATCGCATGCAGAACAAGGCCACTTCTTGAATCAATGCAATCCTTCGCACAAGATGCAGCCAGTGTTCTTCACCTTTTTATATTGTCATTTATTAATCTCATAAGTGAAGAATTAAGAAACCAATGCAATAGTGAGCCAGATTTTCATATTTCCAACCACATAGGTTTCGGCTTTGCTAACTTTTAGTCGCTCGGGTAATTTTCTCCCCAGGTTTTAAAAGGTCACTCTTTCCTCAGTTTTCTTTGGTAGACAGAGGTGCAATTGCAAAAGGGCTCCTGGCTGCTTTAGCCCCTGCCTCTTTTTAACTGCAGATGTCTCTGTAGGAAACGCTCTAAAGGGATTCTGGAGGCATACAGTGTTCTACTAATGTTTCAAAGCAGATTCATCATTTTCAATGAATACAAGCCTTTGACTGATATATAGGAAGAAGCCTGAATAAGCTCAGATCTGAGAATTGAAGGTTTTTCTAAAGAAAAAGCTCTAGAAATGCCTGTATTGAGATGGAGGAAAAATGTGTGAGAATCAAGAACAAAGCCATAGGACGCAGAGGGAGCGAATAACCTTTCATATCAAATTGCTTTCCCCACTAGACATAGTTCCAGCCTGTACGTTACCATTTGATGCAAATGTCTGTCAGAAAAGCACTAGTGGATAATAGATAAAAGATTATCTGTGACATTACAAAAAATGAAAGCTTAAAAATGGCTACAAGTTCCTTGAAAAAAAAAGAGTCTTTTTGAAAGACAACAATAGCCCCTATGGTTTATTCAATACCGATGCCCTGCTGCTGTCCACCATTGTTCTAATGACTTACACCAGCTCATCAGTTTTCAGAAGCCTTCCCTGCTGGTTTCTCTTTGCCAGAAACATAAGGTCCAAGAAGCTATCACAGTTATGATTCCTTTTCCCCAACTTGAAACTGGTGCTAGAAATTCAACTGGAGTAGCTCTACATGCTAGTCTCCCTCTGTGCTAAAGCACTGTGCAGCACACTTGATTTAACAGACGAATTACAGATTCAAGGCAGGGATTTCAAATAGACGCAAGAGTCTGATTTTCATCCAGGTCTTTCTTGATTGGCCCAGCATGTCAGCCTTTCATTTAATGGGCCAGGCCCTGTTGAGAACACCTTTGCCATGCATCACACAGATTTGTTTTCTGAGCTCATCAGTAGAGAACTATGTGGGAGTCACAGTCTAAGGGCCTGATTCTAATCTCATCTACACTGGTTTAACACCAGCATAAGTGACTTGGGTCGAACCTTCAGCTGGTGTAAATCAGCATAGCTCCATTGAAGCCAACCAACACCAGCTGAGGATCTGGTCCATGGATTTCCGTGCAGTTACTCCTGATGTAGAGCATCGTGCATCAGCGCAGAATCAGGATGTGTGCACGTGTGTTTTAATGGGTTAGCTCTTTAGCTGACCTCCAGTGGAGCTATGGGTGATGATCTCACCCATTGTAATTGCATATTATTTAATATCTACAAATAATGTCCTATAAAAAGACAATAGCCAGCTCCTACCTACTGGTTATATTTTGCTTGCTGTTTATGGTATCCAGTTCCTAATGGTACAGAAGCACAATCTAACTATTCTAAATTTCAAAGTGCAATATACCTATATCTCTAGGACCACACAATCATTTATCTTTTAAGTTCAGTTTAACACCACCAAATTCATATAGGCTGTTTTTATTAAATAAGAAACTGATGGAGGTCAAACAATACAGACACCATTCAACAGCTACATTTTCATTGTTCAATAATTCTGTGTTGTAATAGGCAATTGACATTTTGGCAGTCATGCTGAAAAAAGCTGTGAAATTATATTGAAAACCTGAAAAGCAGGCCCTGACCAGTTCTCAGATACTGCAAAGATGGATAATCCTGATTCCTGCCATCTCATGCAACCTATCATGATTACTCCTGTATGCTGTCATGTGGGTTGATTTCTTGAGGGCAGCCTTAAGGATAAAGCTTATGTTTTGCCTCCATTTCCAGCCCACACATAAGAATCTTTGCTGCAACATCCACCACCCATTGACAAAGACTTGGAGTCTTCTTTACTAGTGGAGGCAAAATGTTACACAGTGCAAAGTAGCCCTCCTTTCTTAGACATGTGCTCATTTCAAGGACCAATTCTGCAAGGTGTTGAGCGCCGCCTGAGAAATGCAGCTCACGCAACTTCCAGGGAATGAAATGAGCACTGAGGATACTCAGAACCTTGTAGGAATGGGCCTCAATTTAAGAGTCCTGCCTAATGTATCTCTCAGCGCTCTGTTGTAGCTGCAAAGCTGTTCTCCTTCAAGTCCTACTGCTGCTTGGCAGGCTCTTACCGAAACATGCATTACACAATCTGGGGCACTAACGCAGCAGTCCCACCGAGAGTCTAGTTCCGGAAGATGAAAGCAGTCCACTGTTAAATTAACAGCTGCGAATGGTGCGTGGAGTTGAGCTGACATTTAAAGTGTCCAACTTTGGTCATTTTGTGTTTCCTGAGAGGGGCAGTGCTCCAGATACCTCAACGGGAAAAACACAGTTGTGATTTTCATTAACTTTCAATAAGAACAGGTCGTATTTTGTACTGAAACCCCCTTCAATCATGTTACCAGGTAATTGGCAAGGTAAGAGAGCTATACCTTTATGTACCATACAAATCTATGAGCAGCAACATTATGAATTCATTCAAAAGCTTTCCCAATTAGCCAATGGGAGCGGGGAGGAGAGACAGAGGGCTAGGGCTGCATAGGACTAGTGGACAAATTCTAATCTATGCTACCTGCCTAATCTGTGGAAATCAAAATTGGGATGAGAATTTTTCTGACCCAAGTGGCTCAATTTAAACCAGAAATCATAGGTTGAGAATCCACATGCCGCTGAATTAATACATTCTCTGAAAGCCACATTGATCTGACTGCTGTGGAGATGCTGATTTCTTCACCATGGAAGAAGCTACCCTTGTGGTCTCGGTAAAAAGCTCCTCTCTCCCCACCCTCTACCCCCATTAAAAAATGAGCCTCTAGCTACAAATTGGACGATTATAGATAGTATTGTAGAACAGCAGTAAAAAAAAAGTGCTAATGAGCTGCAGGAAATCAGAAACAAAAAAGAAAATATCTTCCCTGTAGGCCAAACAAAATTAATTTTAAAAATTAATGTAAACCACTAATGCAGCAAGTGCCTCCATTAAATTATGGGGCGACGACATATACAATGCTATATTTTTGCCATTGAATTTGTTATCTAAAAGGTGTTCGTTGTTTATTATGGTGTGAAAAGCTGTTTTCCTCCAGATAGGCTGGTTCATTAAGAAATTGGATTCTTGCCATAGTCCTATTTCTTAGCAATGAAGCAATGCCCTGTAGCAAAAAATGCAGAGACCAGCTCTGTTTAATATCTGAAAAGTAAATCAAACGAGTCCAGTCTGCTTTTTAAAATGGCTTTACGGAGATGAAATTCAACCAAAATATTTCACTTTGTTGCCTAGTCAAAACTGCTCCTGCAAATTCCAAGCCCTGCAAAATGATTAGGGTCATAATACTATTACGAATAATAATAATGAAGCAAAATCTAGATCTTGTTTTAAGTGAAAAGTTCGCAGCCTTCCATGCTATTAAAACACATTTATTTCTAGTGTTTCATTCATCACGTTGTGACATGTTTGGTTTTAAGAAGAAATAAAACCTGTGTTTTAATTGTGTGTTTGAGTGTGGAAAAATCCCCCTCTGAAATGAAGCAGGATGTGTACAATAAAAAAAAAAAATGATGGTGACTCAATATGTTTCCAAATGCATTGAAGAAAACAACTGGCTCACGTTCTGTTATTCTAACTTCTGTTGAATAACACCTTCCTCGACAAGAAGTTCCACTGATCTCAATGGGATTAATAACAACTCAGTCTGAGGAAGGATATCAGATTCTGGACGAGTGAAAATTACGGAATTCAGGCCATTGTGAACAGCTTGGAAGTGTGTGCATTACCCAATGAGGGGCCAATGAAATGATAGGGGTTAAGGGGCAGAGAGGAGGAGGAGAACAAGTACAATGGCTGCTTTGGCTACTAGACTCAGAGGAAATATTAAAGCTTTCACCTCTAAATTACAGGGGGGACAGGAAAAAGAAAACCAGGCCAAAAGCCCGCTATTGGCAAATATACAAAAAATTACTCTATTTAATAAAATTAGATATTTTGTTAGCCTTTATTTATGAGCCAAAACACCAAGGGGAACTGCTCACTAACGTTAATTAGTAATAAAATGCTTATAAGAAACAGGGGAGCCAGGACTAAAGTCCCTGGGCCAAATTCTGCACTCACCAGTTTAAACCAAGAACAACTCCGCTATCTTCGATCAAGTTGCTCCACATTTATCCCAGGGTAACTCACTGGCCTTAAGTGACAGTAAAAGGAAGGCCTATTGTGCTGTGAGTGCCACCTTGTGAACTGGAACCACTGTGCAAGGAACATTTAACATTTTATATACTGGAGGCCAGAGTTATCCAAGGGATTAATGCCTTCTATGGTATTTTATTTATTTATTTACTGCCTTGATATAGAAAACATCCAGGTCATGCAGCATTATTTGAAATTTTAAAAAAAGCACATCAGAAAAAAATGAAACTAAAAAATGGTAGAAAAAAATTGCTGATTAGTAATAAGCGTATTTCCAAAGAAATGGGCTAATCCCAACGGACTGTGAAGAAACATACAAGGGTGTCTTCCTGCAAGCAAGCACGTTCCTATAGGCAGCATACTACCTGCCTCCTTGAAGAAATACAGGAATTAGGTCTTGTCTACACACAGTTTTTGTACTGCGGTAACTATATCTGTTTAGAAACCAATATAAAGTGGGACAACCCTTAGCATGAAGGCTGTGATACCAAGGTAAAGGTGGTTATATCTGTAAAGCTTATTGCAGTACATTTGGGGAATAAGTTATATTGACATAAGCATCTTCATACTGGTATAACGGCATCCACACTAAGGATGCAAGGATACCCATTTCTATAGTTAAAGCAGTACAAAAACTACATGTCCACCAGCCCTAAGTGGTATATATTCCATAAACAACAATCCTCCCTGGAAACTAGAACAATGCGTCTGATTCGGATTTCATTTTGCACTAGTCTGACATCAGTATAATTCCACTGACTTCTGATTTGTACCAGTGTAAATGAGGGGAATCAGGCTCATTTTCAATTCACGACAACAAACAACCTGGGAAATGGACTCAAAACTGAAATTTTCGTGAATTTTTTGCAATGAAACCCACAACCATATGAAAAACAGCTAGAGTTGGGTGCTGAACCTGGATAGAAGATCAGCTGAAATACTAGATCTAATGAACCTTTAATCAGAATTTACCTTCTGACGTATCTCTGTCTTGAAGAATTCAGGCCTGACTAGATACAACAGAAATGGTTTAAGCTTGAGAGGTTTGTTTGGGACTAGTCTAGGGCTGCCCAACTGTGGGATGAGCTCACTCTGACAGCGGCCAAGATTCAAGCTTGGTAAAAACCTTTGGCTGATCCAAGACATTTATCTTTTCCCTCTGCTTTGCTCTTCTGTTTAGATTGTAACATTACCTACGGCTTCATGGTTGCCACTGTGCTGCTCTGCTTGTTCTGAACCCCTCCCCAGCAATGTGGATAAAACCCAGACCTTCCTGGTCGAATGAACTTATCCTGGGAGTTGTCGAGCACACTAAGGTGCCAACAAGTTGAGGGTTCACAGTACCTCACAAGAGAAGAGATGCTCAGCACCTTCCAGGATTGGGTCCCAAAAGCACAGGCTCCCACCATTTTATGTTAAATGAGTACAGAACGTTTGACACCACAGATGACCAGCTGTGATTCCATCCAGAAGAGGGAAGTGCTGTCCATACCCATTGACATTCATTATTTATGCTTGTTTCTATGCATCACACACCAGATGCCTTAGCAATGGTCACACTAAAAATTGCTAAATATATTGCAGTAAATAAAACAATGCCAGGAAGAAACAAACAAGCAAACAAAAATAATTTTCAACCTTCCCCCATCAGCCAAGGGTCTAGACTGGATAATCCAAGGGTCATTTCTGGACAATTATCCATGAAACTATGAACAAACATCTCTTCCTGCTCCAGTTACTAAAACGTTCACATTTTCAGCCCAAAGAGTGTTGACAAATAGGCCCTACCCCTGGACTGTTGTACTTTGCAACAGTTTTATGAATTTCAATGTGATATTGTTTGCTTGTGTTAACCAAAATTCCCTGATCTTATATTACAAGGGATCTGAACAAGCAACTTTCAGCAGCAACAAAAAGGGACCAGGGGACTAGTTTGCTAGCTTTGTTCAGACACATTGATCACACGCACAAAAGAGAAGAGCTGCAGCTCTTTGCTAATCATGCAAGGTGGCATTAAAACAAAAAACATACAAAAAGCCCACACCAGTCAACATTATGTGCTGGAATTTCACTGGTTTCTTGTCTGTTATATCAGTGGTGGCCCCTAAATACAGATCAATAGAGGTAGGGTATTTCTTTATGCTGGCAAGAAGGGGGCCAAATTCTGATTCCAATTACATGGATGTAAAACCAGAGCATGACTTCAGGATGGATTTACATCTATGTAGCGGAGAGCAGAATCTATCCCCTTGCCTGTATGATGCCTCTCTGGATCTGACCTACATTGTAAGAACAAGAAGGGCAGCATGAGCATTTGGAAGTGATGCTCCTCTATTAAGCAAGGAGATTAATTAAGACATCGCTGGGTGCTTCTCCACAGTCAGGCCCGACTGCTAATAGCCATTGATTTTTTTTTTTTAAACAGCACGTACAAGTCTAAATGTTGTAAATTTTCCCAGATTCCCTTTCTCAGCTTCCTCTCCCCTGTTAGGGGTTAACTGTGCTGGAGAGGGGGGAAAAAACGCTCAGTTCCCTCCTTCCTTTGCCTGGGGCACTGAGATCGGAAATTCACTGCTAATCACTGTGGTTGTGATTTCTGATTTCAACTGGCAGCACAGAGAATTGAACTGCAGTCCCCTGAGTACAGCCAGCTCCACAAGGTGGGCCTTGAGCTGGTTAAAACTGCAGTGCTACCATGCAGTTATCAATTTTAAATTCATCTCCCCCATCTCTTCAAGTGGTTGCTAAAAATATAACCTCCAGGATACCTCACTTTAAGATTTAACTAAAGTAAAAAATTGCTTCCTTCAGCCTCAGCGCCGGGAAAACTGGATTTGTGCATTGTTTCTGGGATTTGGCTAACCTGTCTCCAGCAGCAAAGCCAGTCTGGGCTCTCTCAGTCCTGTCCTGCAAATCTTTGCTCACATGACTAGCCCCTACTCAGATGAGAAGCCACATTGATTTCAATTAGCGTGACCATGTATCCTGATTGGCTTTACAAAAAAACAGTATCCGGGATCTTCAGTAGGTGTAATTTGGCATAGCGCTGCTGGAGTCAACAGGGCTACAGCGATTCACACCAGCTTACGATCTGGCCTGGTAATGTGTGGTGTTTTTTGGCAAAGCTGCTGCAGGCTGGCCACCTCAAAGAACCGTGGGTCAGCTAATCTGGTGAAATACATGAGATGCTAGCAGAGAGCACATGCCTTCCTCACCGGGTCTGTCACATGCTGAAACCCTGCCCTCCCTGTGCTAGCCCTTCCGTGGATTATCCAGCTCCACACAAGTCACTGAACTAGCCTTTTAGCCAAATCCAAATGGTGGTGGAACGGGGGTGGGGAGAGCTTAGCTTTGGAAAGGGAAGAGCAAGCATACTTGTCTCTCTGACCCGTCCACATATACCACTACAACACCCACTACTGGCCTCATCCAATATTGCTGAATTCCACTGCAAGACGGCAGGAAGGCTTCAGCAGGCACCCCATAGCCAACCGGTTGCAGCTGAACCTCTTTTTCTGTTTGAAAATCTGTTCGCCCTGCTTCAATGGAGTTACTCGGGTGAGAAGCGTCTGCTGGCTGGGGCATCCAGTTTGGAGTCTATACACTTCTGAAATCTGTTAGTGCTTTATTAGTAATAATACTGTACAGGCAACATATATTTTTTCCCCTTAAAGAGTGCATACTCAGCATTAAATTGCAGTACAACAAATCCTCAACTATCCATAACCTACAAAATTAGGGAGGGGCAGTGGGTTGTGGGATAAAATAGAAAAATGAAAAAAGTCTAGACATGCTTTCCTTATGCTCACTGGGGAATCATTTTAAAATCATTTTGCGAGGAAATAATTTAGGTTGTATATACAATAACCCCTTTAAAAATAGTAACACGTCTGACAATCTTAGAGAGTCAAAGGGTTCTTATTCAGAAGAATGGCTCTCTGTGTGGAAATGTAAATGCAATGTGGGTCTAATTCATAAACAGTTACGATTTCATAAAAGCTGGTGAGAATGAAAGAACACGTAGTTCAAGAAAAACAAACCAGCGCCAACAAAAACCAAATGAACTCAAACCACCTCTTTGCTTGTGCCCCCCTGTCCTCCAACAAAAACGCTAACAACCCCCAAATCGTTCCCTCTAGTGTGCCACAAAATAAAAACACAATAGTATACCACATTCTGCAATAAGCTGGAATTCATTCCAAAATCATAATGCCTAGCATTATCCCACTCCAATATTATTTGGTATTATAAATTTGATCACTCGGGTATGCAAAATACAGCAATCTTGTTTGTTACACTAACGGTTCCCTTTTCCTCAAGGACAATGGAGCCAGAAAACTTTTTATTTTACATCTCCTCATTAATGTAGGACAATCAATGCAGTTACTGTCTCCCAGGCACATCCTCCTAAAGACCCTGATCAACGCCCTACAACCAAATAGGACACAGTAGTACATAGAAAATAAGAAATACATTTTTAGAAGAATGGGCAGATCCTCACCTGGTGAAAACTGTCAAAGCTCCAATGCAATCAATGGGGCTACACCAGTAACACCAGTTGAAGATCTGGCCCTGTGTTACTTACTTCCCACTCTTCTAAAGAACTACTCTGTAGGCATGAGCCAAAGTCCACTGAAGTAAATGGGAAGACACACACTGACTTTAACAAGCTTTGAATCAGGCCCTATAACAGCAAATGAAATGACTGAATTTCTCACATCTCTAGTTATTTTTTCCCTCGTTATTGATATTACTCACTCTACCAGCTCTACCTATGTGTCTGTGTAATGTGAATAAAATTTAGGACAGATATTCCCGCAAACAAATTATGGTGACCTAGGGTGAAACAATGTAGCTATCGCAGTTTGACTTGTTCTGCTTGACTCCAACACCAGCAGACTTGAAAACTTCCCCAATTTTTCCTTTGTGAATTGAGATGGGCTCAGACAATATTCCCCCAAACATCCAGTGACTTTGGAGAACTCTGGAGGCAAACTAGATGACTGGACATTATTTCTATGGGGTTGAACTAAGTTCAGTTCTGTGCAGACTCCAACTTTAGGAAAGTTCAGATCTGTGCCTCAACTTCATGGCTCAGGCTCCTTTCTAATTGTGACTAAGCACGTCACTCTAGATAGTATGAACTGCCTTTTTTCTGGCCCAACTCAGCCACCTTTTTGACCTGCACACCCAGCTGAAGCACTGAGATCAAGAAAGTTATGCCTACTGAGTGTGAGGATTAGTGAAAAAAACCCCATTCAGAATGTCAATGAGGTGGGGGCATCACACACTTTTCACATTAAAATTCAGCAGGTTTTCCAGTCCTTCTGGCCTTGGTACATTTGCATAGTGTAGGGTCAGAGAGACATCCTGAATCCAGCATAGTTCACTGTTTAAAGGGTCATATATGTGACATATGAAAATAACCCAACTTTAATTGATACCCGGGCTGCTGGCTGTTGAATTTGAAACTTCCCCTGGCCCCATCTCTTGTATGTCTAATGTACAGTACATTCTATAGCAGATGCCAAGAAGGCAGCGTGGTCTCACAGTTGCAGTAACAGAGTTTTAAAAATAAATTGTGAATCGTTCACAAGATGTCCACCCTAGTTTCCAAGCCTCTGAATCTCTCAGTAACGCACACCTCAGCAGTAATGTTTTCAAAGCCCCAAGTTATTTAACTGTCTATCCTAACCCTACCAAACCAATAAAAGAACTCCAAAAAGCTGTCTTTTTCATTCAAGCTTCTTGCTAGGCTGTTTCCAATTATTTTCATATTTCTCGCAGTCCAGTTATGGCTCAAACTTTAAAAGGAACAGCAGAGACTTAGGTGCCTATATTAAGTTATCCACAGGTTTCTCATTGCTATCCATTCCCAGATCAAACAGGCACAAATATTTCCCTTGACAATCACAAATGAACATCTAATTCAGAGATGTTCGAGCTCAGTCAGCCACAATGGAAATGCACATAAAACATATTCCTTAACAAAAAGCACTGCTGAAGCCTTGAGGTTTCCAGACTAAGGAGTAGAGAAGATGGACAAGATTGGTTTTCCTATTTATTAAGCATCATATTTCCATCGGCAAGGAGGATGATGGTTAATGCTTAGGAAGAAAGAAGATAGATGAACTTCATGAAAAGATACAGTAATGCAGTTATGCCTGCATCAATGCTTAACCACTTACCGCTACTTGTCTATCACTTAAAATGCATGCTCTATTATTAACTCATCCATGTTAAGGAATATAGTAGAAGAGAAACATAAATGTGCTGTACATACCAGTTCACAAGCATGTCAGCCAACTGAATAAAATCTTGAAATTCTGAAAGAATAATTAGCTATGCAACACTAAGGCTAGGTCTATACTACCCGCCTGAATCAGCGGGTAGAAATCGACCTCTCGGGGATCGA